>NC_081310.1:85791758-88422729 GCF_026419965.1 Kogia breviceps | reverse complement strand
GTAAGAAATGGGTGAACTGAGTCATGAGCTTTGTTTACAGCTTGGCAGGGGGGAAATCACCTGGCAATGTGGAAAATCAGATCTTGTGTTCTTTCAGATCTCTGTTTGACACAGTTTTATGCTTTCATGTTAGTTGTTCGGGGGTGAAAACGTGTTATTTCAACTTTAGACAAAGTTGTATCTCTATCGTTTGCTTCATTTATTTTTTTTTTTTCTTCTGACCTAATGTCTGCACACCTGGCATCTCAGAATTTGAATTTGAACCTGTTGATGTATATTTTTCAGGTCCAATGAGGCTTTTGTGTGTCAATGGGAAAACTCACTAAAATTTTCACTGGCTTGAAGTCATTTCAGTAATAAAACTTGAATATATTCAAACATTAAACCCTCACAATCCTTCTATACATGCAGGCATTAAATATACAACTAATTATAAAGCCTAGAATATGTGAAATTTGTAAAAATCAATGAAACACTAGGAAGGTAAACCCTAGGTGAAAACTTAATGGGAGTTTATATGAATAAGGATATGGATTAAAGTAATGAAGAGTCAGCTGAGTATATTTGAGAATGTAAGCAGATAAGGTAGGGGGTCCCCAGAGAAAGAGAACCAGACATGGCTTTCTTGACGTAAGAGAAGCCATTTTTGGCCTAAGCCATTTTGTGATCTAAACCTGGCCACAATGCTTGTCCTTGAACAGGTCTCAGTAGTAATGATCTTAAGGGAACAAAAGAACAAATTGTTACCAGGTAAGAGAAGCAACAATAGCAAAGCAACACATCAGTTGTAAAGATTCCCAGCTGTGTTTCGGTTTTGCAGAATTTAAACCCCCCTCAACCACCAGATCAACTGGAACCTGAGGATGATGTTGACCTTTTCTAACCCTCTTGACTTCAATCAACGAGAGCTTGGACTCTCAATCACCCAAGTCCGTTTACGAATGTACATGTACTCAGCTTAAAACTTCCCCAATTTGAGGGCTTCCCGGGCTTCCCTGGTGGCGCAATGGTTGAGACTCCGCCTGCCAATGCAGGCGACACGGGTTCGTGCCCCGGTCCGGGAAGATCCCACATGCCGCGGAGCGGCTGGGCCCGTGAGCCATGGCCGCTGAGCCTGCGCGTCTGGAGCCTGTGCTCCGCAACGGGAGAGGCCACAACAGTGAGGCCTGCATACCACAAAAAAAAAAAAAAAAAAAAAAACTTCCCCAATTTTGCTGTTCAGGGAGATGCTGCTTTGGGAAAGATCCCTGGTGTCCTTCTTACTTCCTGCAAGCAATGAATACTTCCTTTTCCCAATCTTTGGCTTCTTTGTGTCTTTTGGCTCAACACCCACCAAGAGGCAAACCCAGTTTCTCAGATGACAAGAATAAAATTCTAAGTATTGTACCATGGACTTTTTAAGTCTATATCTTCTATATATTTTTTTTAAAAATTTTAAACATCATGTCTTTCCAGAAATTATCATTTTTTATCTTGTGAGAAGCTGACATTACCTGAGCGATTATACTATCATTATGTTGTGTTTACTTAGTCCATTAGATTGTATATTATGGTATTCATTACATTATTACACAATGTATTTAATATAATTAGTAGAGACATCTAAAATATATGTTTCTTAGGATATGAATATTTAATTTGCATAGTTAATTCTTCTTTCTAAAATATTTGGCTAATTCATCATGTTGGAACACACTTTGGAACTTTGTGTTCGGCTATTATGTGTAACCATCTATGATGATTAACTGTAAGATCCCTTTTCCACCTGTTATTATTAGATGATGATTTCTGGTAAACAATCTTTCCTATATTTGATTCAATGTGTACTTTTTCTGTGATTACCTGGCTTATCTCCTCTGTTTAGTCTTGCCTGCTTACACAAATAGCCACACATACGAATGAAAGTATAATTAATAGAATGTGTGGTATGTACGTAACACTGCTACTTAATAAAAGCAATAAAAATTAAACATATACTATAACATTCACACATCTTTTGCTTTGTAACTAACTACTTTATTTCATATTTTGAGAATCATTGCTGTTCTTCAGTTGAAAAATATTGGTAGCCTAGATAGTTCTTGACAAAAAATGGAAACAACTACCTCCCTTAAAGTAATTTATACATTGACAACTACATTTAAAGGAATTTCTTTAAATGTAGAATCTGGGTTCTGTGGCACATATAACATTTTAGTGGTAAACAAATATGCTGTCAATAGTGTTTGGCTCACTTTTAATAGTGACAGAGATTGAGAATACTTTTTAGGTCTTTTAACATGTTGGGTTCAAATTGAGTTTATGTGACTTCTTTGCAACTTATATGATTTCATTTGCTACTAGGACCTAACTAGCTAATTTGACCAACCAACTGAAACTGAAGGAAAAGTTGTTAAGAGGAGCTCCAGTGGCGCAATCGGTTAGCACTTGATACTTATATAGACTTTATTTATTGTTCCAAAAGCCCTTAAAAATCTGCCTTCCTCTCTGGACTCTGGTGGCCTGCCCCTAGATAGGCTGTCTGGACATGGCATTCAGTAGATGATGAACTCTCGATAGGGAAAGCGCTGGCCCCATTACTTTGTTCACGTGTGAGAGTACAGCCTGGATAAGTGACGGTAGAACCCCATCTGTTCACTTGAAATATCCCATGCGGAATAGTAAATTCCCACTAATAAATCTATACAATCTGCTCAATTATCCCATTTCAGGGAAGATGTCACCTGGACATCAGTATGAACACTGCACCTTAACAGCTTCCTGCTCTCCAACAGACTCAGTCAAATGGATCTCAATTAAAAAATCTATACAATCTGCTCAATTATCCCATTTCAGGGAAGATGTCACCTGGACATCAGTATGAACACTGCACCTTAACAGCTTCCTGCTCTCCAACAGACTCAGTCAAATGGATCTCAATTAAAGCCATTAGATAATTTTAAAATCCATATTAAAAAATTAAGGAGACAACAAAGTATAAGTAATAATGATAATCATAAATCAAAATAATAAAGAACAGTAAACATATAACTAGCTGGCATCTGATCAATCTATTCCTTCATTGCTTGGCTCTACCCATGAAAGTTATCCTCAATCCCCATGTTCTCTTCCTAACTTCCCCAAATTTGAATTTATCCCCTGAATATGTGTATCCACAAAGACACATATAGTAACACACAATCTCAAGGAATCAGGATTGTCAGTCCAACCCCATCCTCTCTTTAACAGGAGACACTCTAATGTGTTACTATTTTCTTTAAATATCTCTGAAGGTACACGAATCTCCCAATGGCTATGAAGTCTGAAGCACATACCTGTCTCCTTCACCTCTGATGAGAGACAAAGGAAGAGAGAACAAGTTTTAATAAGAACACAGCCAAATGATGCAAAGATGCCAAAGAGGAAAGGGATTAAGACACTTTATTTGACAATACATTTATTTCAGTCGGCATTTATTGAGAAATATCCCTTTCAAGCCAAACAAGCTACAAAATTTGTGGGACCAGTATAAAATAAAAAGGCAGTATCTCTCCTTCAAAAATGAGTAGGATTTCAAGATGGCAACAACTGCACAGGTCACCTGCCCATGAAGCTGACCCTGGTCCAGGTAAGGCTTTTGGTCATGGACACAAATACAAACACGTAAATCTTGCTTTCAAGCAAATGAGGAAAAAGCACAAAAACATAAAAATTACTGTTTGGAGTCGGAAGAGTTGAGTATATTTAGGAAGAACAGTCAAATTTGGGGCATAGAGAAGAGTCGTCAACTGGGCGATCCAGGGAAGCTCTTAAGAAAGAGGCATCTGAATTAGAGTTTGACGGATCAATAGTGATGAAGGAGTGGCCAAAGCAGAAAGATATTGCTGGAAGATGGGGGAAAAAACAAAGATTTCCAAAGGGATGAGGATTTCTACCAAAACAAGCTGCTTTAACAAAATCATGCTTTGTTTATAGCTATGAGTCATGTTTAAACAAAAGCAGAAAGGGATTTTATGTGAAAGGTAAAATTAATGACGCCAGAGTTGGCTTTCCATTTCTTTAAGAGTCTGTTTTTGGTCCATGATTCCTGTGCCAAACAGAGCTGATGTCCTGAACTCCTGGGGTCTTGGGTATCGACTCCTGTGGGAAAGGCAGGGTGGGAGACATGAGCAGAGAGGAGGTTCTGATTTGAGCTATGGGGGAAAAGAGGATCTTCATCTCAAATAAGGGAAATCAGAGAGAAAGGGGAAAGGAAAAAAGAAAATAGAGGAAAGATGAATGAGTTGATAAGAAGTTGAAGAGCCAAAACAAGAAAAGACTCACCTCTGTTTTTTAAATGATGAATGAACTATAACCAACATGACCAGGGAAACTATTACTATCAAACAGATCAATATCAGGAGGAAGGAGTATCCACCCAGTTGGGGATAAAACAAGGAAGTCAATCTATAAAGAACTCTCTATTCCACCACAGTTAATGCTTCTCATTTCACAATAGTGACACCTCCCCAGAGCTTTCCTCTGTCTTTTCTAGGATTCTCATTTCAATTCCTCCTGAGTCTATGTCCCTGCTCTGCCCACTCCCTCTCTCTTTCACCAAATCAATAGCTCCTTCTCTCTTTTCTCTTTAGTACCTCTAATCCTCTACTTGCATTTTCTTGAAATTTAACTGCTGTCATGCTCCATCCTTCTTTACTTGAATTCTCCCACCTGTATCCTCTTGTGCATATCATCCTAGCCACTTCCTAAGCTCCTCACTCATGAGAGCTTGGACTATGAGAAGACTATCACCTCCCAGCTGGGCCCCAGTTCTTTCTCACCCCAGCGGATGATTAGGTCCTGGCCTCCTAGACTGTCGTGCTTCACTCGGCAACTCAGGCCGGCTGCCTCCCCAGCCGCCACTTCCAGGGTTACTTGGAGATACCAAGTCCCGTCAGCATTGGGCAGGGCTTGCTGAGTTCCAGGCTTCTCCTGCTCGCCCCTCATACACATCACCCACACGGGTTTCGGGTAGAATCCTGAGACATGGCACACCAGCAGCAGATGGCCAGGCCCAGGACTGGGGCCACTGGACACCCAAGTCTCTGGCTTTACTAGAAAGGATAAGATGAGGAGAAATGGAATTTAGGAGGGCACCCTAGGCCACAGCTCAGTGACTTAGGGTCCCTTTGCAGTTTGAGTAATCACTTCTTTCTTTTTTCTAGGAAACAATTCTAAAACCATACTTTTCACCCTCTGGCTTATTATGTGATTCAAAAAGTTGATAAAGGGTAGAAAACTCAAATACAAGAGTTGAAACACTAGAAATAAGAGGGGAGAGAGAGTTGGGCTCACCTTGTCACTGCAGTTCTGACTTCCCTGCTTCAACGAGGTCTGCCAGAAACCGAGGGCAGGTGTCACTGAGAAGGCTCCGAATGATTTCTTTAATAAATTTGTAGTGTTTGAGCACCTTACAGACATCTGAGCTCGACTCCCTGCTCCTGGAGACGGCTTCCAGGAATTTTCTTGGTAACTCAGGAAATCTGATCCTTGATATGCCCCATTTAAGAAGCTTTCTGAGGCCTTCCCAGGACGACTTAAACAGCCAAATTATACCTGGAGCTCAAAGGGGTCTGTGGGTGGACAAGAGAGAATCAACATGGAAAGAATTACAGGGAAGGAAAACTTGCTGGGGGGTCACATGGAAAACTAGAGATGGGGCAGGAAAAAAGGACGAAATTTGTGGGAATAAAATTTTGAGATAATAAAGGTATTTTGAAATAATGAAGGGGAAGAGCTAGATGGGAAGACTGTTAGAGAATCAGAAGATGGTCTGGAAGAGCAGATCGGGGAGTGGTTAGGTACAGGCTGAATCTGTAAACACTCAGGCCAGGAAGAAAGGAGGGCAGAATCCTGGTTGGGAAAGGCTGACCAGGAGTGCTGGGCAGAAGATCAAGAAGAGACAACTATTCAAGGTCTAGAATATGAGGGTATTTTCAGGGGTGTGCGAGCTGTGTATATGGGGGTGGAGGAGGGGGATAGAGTGGGGATGGTGGTGAAGGGTGCAGCAGAGAAGAGAGTGACCAAAGGGGGACAAGTACAAGGTCAGGAAGTTTGGATGATGGTCAGGGTACATAAGCCATCTACCCTTTGGAAGATGGTCGGAGCCCTCAGGCAAATATTAGCTTGGAACAAAGAACTCACATTGAAACTGAAACTGACTGGCAAAGGCCTGCACTTCCCAAGGGAAACTATGGGTGTACAACTGCAGGAACGCCTGGATGTTCTTCAGATCCTCCTTGCTGAAGTTACCCTGGGACCAAGGCCTCAGAAAGTGGATGGTGCCCAAGACCCTGTCCCAGCCATGAGTCTGCAGCTCGCCCAGCCAGCCTGAACCCTGGGTGTGTGTCCAGCTGCGATTGGCAAAGGAGGAGATCTGGAGCACGTGGAAGGAGAGGGGCTCTTCTGCGGCCGGATGACGGGGGTCTTAAGACCTGTGGAGCTGAGAGAGGGAATGAAAGGACAGGAGAAGAGAGCCCCTTAAAGGGGCTCTTTATGGATATGGTTAAACAGGTTGCACATATTCCCACACCCCCTCCCCCGGGCCAGCATCCTCACCCCAAAATCAGAGAGATTAACTGAGACTACGGCCAAGGATACTTTGTCTGGAACTAGCCTGGTGGACAGACTCCAAGGGCATTCTGTAGGAGCGTTACTCCGCCTTCCCCCAGGTCCTCCCCAGAACTTCTCCATCCTGCAGTGCACAACCACAGGTAGCTTTCCACCTGGGATCAGCTTACCCACTGTGCTGGCCCCATGGCCGAGAAGTCCCTTGAAGAGCAGAGGCAGCAGGAAAAGCATTGAAGCTCTGTTAAGTGAAGGTGCCTCCGCAGGCAAGCTGCCCTCAGAATACAGATACAGTTCCCCTCTCAACCCTCTTGCCCTCTCATCTCACTTCCTTTGGCACACCAACACACAAACCTCTCCCTTTACCCACTTCCCTGCCAGAGAAACCCTACAGCCTCTGGCAGCCACAGGCCTCCCACACAGTCTCTCATTTCCCCTCCTTTTCTCTTGCTTGCATCCTCCTGACCCTCTCTGTTGCACCCAGTCCTGGCTCATGATGAAGGCTGCAGTCTGTGGTCTGGCTGGAAATTTTAATGTCTTTTAGTCTTAGAGAAATCAAGTCCACAATTGGGTTCTCAAGGTCCTCTTCTGTGAGAAGAGGTGATGGAAGGTGATCAGTGATGTCCAGTGGCCTTTCCAGCAGTCTCCGCATCGCTTATCCCTCTGTGGTCTCCTCCTCCTGTCTTCTGCCTGGCTCCCTTTCCCCCTCTTCTTGGTCTTCCCTGTCTTTCTCTACTGACCCATTGTTTTCCCTCTGGAGTCCATACTCACTCCTCTCACGTGTCCTGCTTGTTCTCCCTGTCCCCGCTCAGTCCCC
This sequence comes from Kogia breviceps, assembly GCF_026419965.1. Classification (NCBI taxonomy): domain Eukaryota; kingdom Metazoa; phylum Chordata; class Mammalia; order Artiodactyla; family Physeteridae; genus Kogia; species Kogia breviceps. Next base: position 88,415,327 of record NC_081310.1, on the reverse strand, counting down.
CTCTGTCCCTTCATTCCTCTCTTCTCAAAATCATTATCAGAAGACACTAGGCATTTTGAGTGTAGTGGTACAATCAACAGGCAAATGTCATAATCCATAATGGAAAAGAAACAACAATGACAGTACAGGTTATCAGATAATCTATAGAAAATGCCATTTTTCTCAGTTTCCCCACTCAGACCAGTTGTCACTGTCGAAGGGTCTATGACCAGGTTTAACCTGGAAGTGGTGAGCTGGCAGGCAGGTGGATTTCCATTCATGTTGTGTGAATGGGTCTGTGGGCAGTATACATGGGCCTTGGAGATCCGCCCCTACACCAAATGAGTTGAGTGTGTCTACAGGTTCAGTGGGCAAGCTTCACTCTGTGTATGAGGGGTGGGCAGGCAGCCTTCCCTTCACAGTTCATGGCCTGGGAGCACTGGTGTCCTGTTGGTGGTCTCTGACTAGAGAGGAGTCCCACTGGAGGCAGAAAAGTGAATCTAGGGGACTGGAGTGTGCACGGGAGAATTAATTACTGAGTTGAGTGTTTATTTTGGTTCCTTTCATTGATGTTTGCTGTGGCAGCCTCAAGGCAATTGAAACACCATACCTTTGTTTGTGACATTAGTTAATGCTCACTGGGTGCCAAGAAATTTGCCAGACACTAAGGTTTCAGAGAGGAAATTTCTTTAGCTAAAACAAAACAAAATCCAATGTAAAACCTCTACTTTTATTATAGAGAAAGCTCACAGAATAGTGATCAGAATTGTTGAAAAAGATCCACACTCAGTCTCATCCTGCTCTTGTTTCTGAATTCTAAAGACAAAAAAAAACAAAAACAAAAAAAAACCTCACAAAGTTTCATATATATATATATATATATATATATATATATATATATACTGGCTACTTACAAAGAAGAGAATGACACAGGCTTCAGATATTTCATATGCAATGCTGTAGGGAAATATTTCAGAACTCTGAGGTAATGAGATAATTCTAAATTTCTTCATTCGGGCAAATTTTCATTCTCCCATGAGAGCAAAATTAATCCATATTTGAACTCAAAAAGTCAAACAATATGCCACATAACTCCCTTTATGAAATTATCTGAGTAAAACCAAAAAGTTGTCTCAATAAAGAACTCAAGAAATAATACAAGAATACTGGTATAAAATGATTTATAACATATATAGTTAACTCTAAATAAGCATTTTAAATGAACTTGTAAAATTTAACACGTGTTTAATATTTCAGAAAAAATTAATAATAGTTGAAGAATTAAATTCCATATTAATTCATCAAAACCTGGGAAGGGAGATGAAAAGAAAGGAGAGAAATAAGGATTACTGTATTTCAAATCATATTATATAGACCGTAAGAGCACAATATAAAATGGAGTCAATTAGAAAAATCATTTCAATTATGATGCTTATAGAAAACTACCTTAAATCAAGGTGGCAGAGAGCACATTTAGCTCATATCTCTAAAACAATTAAAATGTTTAAAAATTATGCTAATAAAAGATGAATGAATCCATTATCATGCAGGAAAACAATGAAGGGATACAACTGCTGAAGGAAAATTTTAAAGAAGCCCTTCAAAAATGAAAGCAGATGAAATGGCTTCAAAATCCACAGTCCAAAACATATGCAGAAGAAAAATAATACTAATAGAAGAGGATGCCTGCAAATACTATAAATATAAATGAAAACATACAAAATATGATGGTAATTAAGTAGATTATTTATTACCACTGGTTTTACTGAGTTTCAGGCTGCAAGACATTTTGTCATATGACAATAACCCAAGAACTTCTTTATTAGCAGAGTGATATGTTTGCCTAGGGAGATATTCCAGCCTGAAAACAGGTAGTGTATTTGCAGAAGAAGCAGATCAGGGACTAGGGCAACTAGACCTCCAATACCACCTCCTTTGTTCATGCTACAAACTGAAGAATCAGTTGCATCACCTGTATAGAAAAGCAGAGGAGGGCAAAGGTATATTTTGAGTAGCAGCCGCCTAGTTCTACAGAAACTTCAGATAGATTTGAAACATTTATTTTCAACTTTATCTGAAAAAATTAAAGCATAGGATCCTAGTATCCTACCTCTTTTAGCTAAAGAATCATGAAGGGAGTATTTGCCTTACTACAAAGTAAAACATGCTAGAAAGTTAGTGCTAAAACATGTGGAAGATGTGTAGAAACGTATCATAGGAGAAAAGTAGATTTTAAAGCTTAAGGACCAGAGAAAAGAAAAGAGACATAGCGGGAGATGTTGGTAAGACCTGATATGTGAGCCATACTGAAGAACTGTCTCATTTTTCTTGCAAGTGAAGGATTTTAAACATGGGAGTTTTGTGGTTAAAATGCCTTTTAGGAAAATTCCCTAAATCCCAAGGAGATTCACTGAAGATTATACCAGAGAGTGATGAGACTGTGATGAATGATGACTTTAGTGACCTGGACAAAGGTAGCATCAGTGAGAATGGAGAGGTGTGGAAATAATAAAAGATAGCTTGGAGGTCATTAGGAGTAATCAAACAAAGAAGTATGACCAGGAGGAGATAAAGTGGGGCCATTCACGAAGGTACACAGCACAAGCTTGGGAAGGATGGCATGGAGACACACAGTTCAGATTGGGTCATGTTAGATTAAGGCTCCAGTGGGAGGTATTCAGGTGTTTCACGGTACATGGGTTTTTGCAAGGAGGTGTTATGGATAACACAGAACCTGCCATAGTACATGGTACCATAGAAAGAAGTGTAGACAACTGTAAATCTGTCCCTCTCTTTCAAATTATATTTTTAAGTTAAATTTAATAAATATTATCTGTGTCATAGAAAATGTTCAAGTCTCTTGAATTTGTTTAGTTATTCATTCTTTCCTTTACTCATTAAATATTTATTGAGAACTTAACTATATGCCAGGCATTTTACTAAGAGCTGAGACTATAATGGTGGAACAAGAAAAGAGTAAGGAAGGAGGGATATAATCCTTGTCCTGGTGGAGCTTAGTGTGAATACAGATGAATAGATAAGCACAACTCTCATAAACAATGAATTTAGAAGTACACAGTGCTATGGTAAGAAATGATAAGAAAAATGGATGAAGCCAGGGTGATCAAGGGAGGATTCCCAGAAAGTGACAACACACCTGCATTCTGAGGGAAGAGCAGGCATTAACCTGGAAAAGAGAACACAGTACATGCAAAGACCCGGTACATAGAGGGATTATACCCCATCTGAGAAACTAAAAGGCCACAATTCACATGTATTGTGTAACACAAAATTTCTCAAATATCAGTAAAATCTACTTCTCTGATTTAAATATCAATATATCTTCCTGAAAAATGGACAAAAAGAAATTTGGACATGTTTATGCATTGAATCCCAGAGTGTACACTAGTGAAAGTTGTACCATGTTTACATCTAGGTAACATATTCAGATGGCTCTTCTGATAATCACTCATTGTAGTCTACAGCATCTGCAAGTCTCAAACTCAGTAATGAATGTGTCAGAGTTCCTTGTTCTATCAGTTCACTGAAGTGCCAGGTTCCTATGTGCTGGTCAGCCAACACTTTCAGAATAACAAGATTTTATGTAATGGCTTGGTAACATAGGGACTTCTTACCCCCCCGCCGCCACCATGTTAAGCAGATGTGAGCTAAAGCTTGAATACTTCACTTATGCTATACCCACCACCACTCAGGAGGCCTCCAAAGCTCTTTTTTTTTAATTGAAGTATAGTTGATTTACAACGTTGTATTAATTTCTTCTGTACAACCAAAGCTCTTTTAAACAGCCAGCTAGGCCCCTGTTGAAGTTTTTTTTGCTTCTGTGCATAACACCAAACCCCCTTAGGTAAGTGGGAATAATCAGAATGCATCCTAATACCATGAAGTCTAAGAGGTGCTGCAGCAGTTCAGACCCCCTAATTTCTCTAGTATGGGGAACTTCCAGAATGGTGGGTTGACAAGCTTGGCTAACCCTCTCCCCCAAAACAATGATAAAACTGGACAATATTTTCAAAAACAACCATAATGAGTCTCTGGAAATGGATCAAAGTTATACAACAAATTGAGAAGTGTTTACTCTAGAAAAACTCTTGAACCTTGAATAAGCTCAGCTATGGTTATAACCCGGGCTGCTCCCATCTTTTTCCCATGCCCAGTACCTTCAATGCAGTTCTACTAGGGCAGGGAAAGCCATGAACATCAGAAGCTTCCCTGCTGAAGGTGGTTAACTTGATTTAGAGAGAAGAAAGGACAATACCGAAACCCAGGGGGCATCACTGAAATAGCAAATTCAAAAGCAAACAGATGGAAAATGTTAACTTCCCAGTTAGTTTAAGTATATAACACTGGATAGAACAACAAGCCCACAGACTAGCCAGAAAATTTTAAAAGATACCAATGAGTATGACGTCCCTATTGGGCATGGATAATCTGCCACATATCCTTGGCAGTCTGGAAGGATGCACACCTGTGCAACACTGCATGCATCCTCAAAAGGAGCCAGAAACAACCAACCCCAATGTTCTGCAGGTCCCTGGATGAAAATGAGGCTTGTATACATGCTGTGAGGAGACACAAGAAGGTGGAGGGGAAAGTAAAAGTCAGGGCTGACTTGCAAACTTCCTGAAATTTGAATACACTCCCCAGTTCAAACAGAGATCCGTTGGCAAAGAGTAGAAGCTATACTGACTCAGTGTGTTTCAGCACGACCTTATTAAGTATGCTGACATAGGAGGGATCTCTAAGAAACTAGGCTTAAAAAGAAAAACAAGAGTAACCAAAAAAATAAAAGAAAAGATAATTAGAGAAATCTGTGGCCAAATACTATGGGAGAGTCAGACTGTATAGATTAGCCCAGGAAAGTCATTAAACAAAAATATGAAGAAACAAAGAGTTGATGGAATAACATGGGGTGATCAGAACCCATATATAATCTATAATATCCACTTTCAACACAAAAAAAGGAAACATGAAAAGAGGAGGGAAGTGTGACTACACACAGGGGAAAAAAATAAATCAACAGAAATTTTCTTTCATGTTGCTTAAGTGTTAGACACAGAAAAACTTCAAACTGGTAAACAATGAATATTAAATAAGTTCAAGGAGTAAAGCTCATGTTTAAGAATTAAGAAGAGTATGACAAAAATGAGGCATCAAATAGAGAATATCATTAAAGAAATAGAAAATTTTTAAAAAATGAAATGGAAATTCTGAAACTGTACGATAAATTTTTAGCAGGACAAAATATAAATACACCAAAATATACTAACAATAAATAATCCAAAAATGAAGTTAGGAAAACAATTTCATTTAAAAAAGCCTCAAAAAGAATAAAATACATAGGAACAAATTTAATAAAAGAAATGAAAGTCATGTACACTGAAAACCAAAAAAACACTGTTAAGAGAAATTAATGATCTAAGAAAGCCCAGAGATAAACCCACACACCTATGGTCAACTAATCTATGACAAAGGAGGCAAGAATATACAGTGGAGAAAAAGATAGTCTCTTCAGTCAGTCGTGCTGGGGAAACTGGAGAGCTGCATGTAAAAGAATGAAATTAGAACACTCCCTAACACCATACACAAAAATAAACTCAAAATGGATTAAAGACCTAAATGTAAGACCAGATACTATAAAATGCTTACAGGAAAACATACGCAGAACACTCGTTGACATAAATCACAGCAAGGTCTTTTCTGACCCACCTCCTAGAGTAATGGAAATAAAAACAAAAATAAACATATAGGACCTACGAAACTTAAAAGCTTTTGCACAGCAAAGGAAACCACAAACAAGATAAAAAGACAACCCTCAGAGTGGGAGAAAATATTTGTCAACAAATCAGCTGACAAAGGATTAATCTCCAAAATATAGAAACAACTCATGCAGCTCAATATCCAAAAAACAAACAACCCAATCAAAAAATGGGCAGAAGATCTAAATAGACATTTCTCCAAAGAAGATATACAGGTGGCCAAGAGACACATTATTAGAGAAATGCATACCAAAACTACAATGAGGTATCATCTCACACCAGTCAGAATGGACATTATCAAAAAATCTACGAACAATAAATGTGGAGAGGGTGTGGAGAAAAGGGAACCCTCTTGCACTGTTGGTGGGAATGTAGATTGATACAGCCACTATGGAGAACAGTATGGAGGTTCCTTAAAAAACTAAAAATAGAATTATCATATGACCCAGCAATCCCACTACTGGGCCTATACCCAGAGAAAACCATAATTCAAAATGACACATGCACCCCAATGTTCATTGCAGCACTATTTACAATAGCCAGGTCATGGAAGAAACCTAAATGCCCATCGACGAATGTATAAAGATGTGGTACATGTATACAATGGACTGTTACTCAGCCATAAAAAGGAATGAAATTGGGTCATTTGTAGAGATGTGGATGGACCTAGAGACTGTCATACAGAGTGAAGTAAGTCAGAAATAGAAAAACAAATATCGTATATTAACGTATATATGTGGAATCTAGAAAAATAATACAGATTAACCTGTTTTCAAGGCAGACATACAGACACAGACGTAGAGAACAAACATATGGACACCAAGGGGGAAAGGGAGAATGGAATGAACTGGGAGATTGGGATTGACATATATACAGTAATATGTATAAAATAGATAACTAATGAGAACCTGCTGTGCAGCACAGGGAACGCTACTTCGCTGTACAGTAGAAACTAACACAACATTGTAAAACAACTATACCCCACTTAAAAAAAGAAAAACATTTATGACCCCCCCCAAAAAAATTAAGCAAACCAATTACTTGCTGGTTTTCATTATATCCTGGAACATCCATTCAACATTTTTATGTGCTAATGTGACAGAAACTCATCTGCTCAATGAGATTTATAACTTGTTATTTTCACATGTTCACAAAATATTGTTGTACATTTTGCAATGGGTCTTTATTATCTAGTAATGATGGCTTGCAAATTAAATTCATTTTTAATGGCAAAAAAGAAATTAATATTTAAATAAATGGAGAAACATTTTATGCATTCACAGTAGCATCAAAAAATAATTAATAATAAATAAAAGAATATAATTAGCAAAAATGTAACACCTGTATTCATTTTAGATTTACATGTGTCATAAACAATTAATCTTGTTTTTCTTGCTAATAAAGTGTTTTTCTGTTTATTTTTTGTTTTGTTTTTGCTGCATATCATTTTGGATAAGTGAGACTCAGTAGAAAAATTTGTACTTTAGTATTATATTAATTTAGCCTGTTGATTTTTTTGGCCAGATAAATCACTGAATTCTTTTCTTTTTAAGTTAATTTCTCTATTGTTTAATTTTTCTGTAGAAAAAATCATATCATATACAAATAATGACAATCTCATCTTTCTTTATACCTTTTATTTTTTATTTACTCACTGGATTAGAAATTACCACTTTAATACCACTTTGAATAACAATAGCAATAGCAGACACCCTTGTCCTTTTCCTAATTTTAATGTTAAACCTTATACATTTTTGTTACTATTATATTTGCTACACGTTGGTTATAGCTAAACTAAGCCATATGAAGGAAGTTCCCTTTTATTCCAAAATTGGTAAGATATTTTTTCATCAGTGTATGTTTAACTTTATTGAGGGTTTTATCAGACATGTAGTGAGATGATATAGACAACCACACTAATCGATTTTCTAATGTTCAATTATTCTTAGACTCCTGGTAAAAACTCTACATGTTGTATCTAAATTTACTTAAATTCCTAAGTGAAATTGGATAATAGCTATTGGGTGTTCAGTTTCATTGTTTGCTTTGTTCTTTTGTTTGCTCTATTTATCTTCAAGTATTCTTGTCAGGTTGCTGAGTTTTTGTGTTGTGATATTCTAGCCTCATGAAATGACTTCTGTTGCTTTCCATTATTTTATATATCTTGAAACTGATCATCATTGAGAGTCTGAAGCCTTTTGGATTAGTCACAAATTTGCCATCAGTTTCCATTTTTATGGTAACTGATATACTTAGGGTTTCTTTTTCTTTTGGGTCTTATTTGAATCATTTATAATTTTCAGTAAATTTTTCATCTCATTTTGACTTCAAATGACCTGAAATGAAGTTGTACATAATTCTCTTATTAATTGTTACTCTTTACTGCATCCATTAACACCCACTTTTTAAATCCCAGTGTTTTTTATTTGTGTATTATCTTTTTAATCATTCCTTCTAGAGTTTACTTTTATATTTTATTAATTTCTTTTTCAAAAAAGCTGTCTATGTCTCATTTGGTAGTTTCTATTATAATATGTTTTAATTTCTATTTTAATGATACAGCCTTTCTTCCTCACTTTTTGATTCATTTTACTTGGTCACTGAGTGAATGTCTAGATCACTTATTTTCAACATTTCTTCTTCTCTACAAATACATTTAAAGCTATATATATATATATATATATATATATATATATATATATATATATATATATATATATCTGTAAATCTACCTTTGTTTCATAATACCATTATGGTCTATAGACACAGATAGATACTGAAGAGAATACATACTATCCTACAAAAAAAAACATAATACATCATCAAAAGATTCAAATGTCATATGCTAAACATACTACAAGTAACTTACTAATTTGGAGAACTGTAGAATCATTCACAAAACAAAATAAAGTAAAAATGTTGGAGAAGAAAATAATTTTACTATTTCACAAGAAATTGCACTGTCACATGGGTGAAATAACCACACAACAGTTTTCAGTTTTGAGGTTACTGAAGCCACAACTGACAACAATGACTGAGCAAAGCAGCAAGAAATTTCTGATAACAGCCCCACAACAATTTAAAAAATCATAACATTTCTTCTAAATTAAAATCCTGAAGATAAATTCCAAAGGAAAAAGTATTTAACTAACTTTAATTTTTGGTACCTAATATGGTATAATTATTTCCTCCTTTCTTGTTTGCTGTTTGTGGCCAGGTCTCTTTTAAGAAGAAAGTCTCCCTCCTCTGCTTCGCTCAGGGGCTGGCCCACAATCACACTCACAGATCTCCTTTTGCTTACCTTCTTGCCAAAACTGAAAAATTCACTGGAAACATATGACAAGATGTGGCTTTACACAAAGAAATCTTCCTAAGCGAGGAAATGATGGGGGGGAATTGCCTAGAAATGACTTAAAATCGTATTTTTGAACACATTTGTATAAATGTAAGGAAGTATTCAATCTGCTGCTATTGAAAACTCTGTAATCATCTAGGGACCTTCCTGTATTTCCTCCAATGAAGTCTGGTTTACAAGTTTAATGATATTAGAATAAGCAGTGCCAATTTAATAAAATGTTAACATAAGGTATAAAGTAACATCAACTTCTATTATATCTACAAGCATTCAATAGTCAACCACATAATAAAATCTCATCTTTCAATTTGAACATGTTGCCCTTTTTTCAAAGGTGCAGGAAAAAGGAGAGAATATTCACAGACAGTCCAATATGATCACACAGTTGGGCCATTTCTAAGCTTCATTCATCTACTCAGCAATTGTTTAATCTTCCAACTCTTCCCACAGAGCTAAATCCTGCCTATGGTTAGTTTCCAGGAGGTTTATACATTCCAGCTCTTTTCCTTCCAAATCTAATTCTAAAGCTCAGAGACATTTCCTCTCTGAGGTCTCATTCTTTTTCAGAGAGATTTCCATTTAGATAACAATTCCATTCGTGTGAATTTATGAAGCCAATGTTGTCCCAGATAACCACAATAACAGGGTACAAAAAGGTCTCTTTGGATTAAAACACTAATCCACATTGCTCTGACCATTGCCCTTAACCTCTTATTGGATTACCTTCAGACTCCCCAAAGTCTTAAATAATTATTTCTAAGAACACCTCTGTGATTCTTCCATGAACTTACCAATGAGCCCATCCAGCTCCCACCTTTTGAAAACCTGTGTGCAAGTTTCTGAGCTCTGTCTTCCATGTCTTCAGTCATTGTGTGTCATGCACCTCTATAGTTATGGCTATTGATATGAACTGGGTCCGTATGATCTAAAGTAGTTCAGTATGCTCTGAGGCCCTCAAAGTGCTAATTCCAAATGGAAATCCATGTCTTTATCTCCCCTTTTGGTTACATTTTTGTTATGTAGCTTAAGGAGTTTGTTTTTTTTAACATCTTTATTGGAGTATGATTTCTTTACAATGGTGTGTTAGTTTCTGCTTTATAACAAAGTGAATCCGTTATATATATACATATGTTCCCATATCTCTTCCCTCTTGCGTCTCCCTCCCTCCCACCCCTCTAGGTGGTCACAAAGCACTGAGCTGATCTCCCTGTGCCATGCGGCTGCTTCCCACTAGCTATCTATTTTACGTTTGGTAGTGTATATATGTCCATGCCACTCTCTCACTTTGTCAGAGCTTACCCTTCCCCCTCCCCATATCTTCAAGTCCATTCTCTAGTAGGTCTGTGTCTTTATTCCCGTCTTACCCCTAGGTTCTTCATGACCTTTTTTTTTCCCCCTTAGATTCCATATATATGTGTTAGCATATGGTATTTGTTTTTCTCTTTCTGACTTACTTCACTCTGTATGACAGACTCTAGGTCCATCCACCTCACTACAAATAACTCAATTTCGTTTCTTTTTATGGCTGAGTAATATTCCATTGCATATATGTGCAATATATATGTGCCACATCTTCTTTATCCATTCATCCGTTGATGGACACTTAGGTTGCTTCCATGTCCTGGCTATTGTAAATAGAGCTGCAATGAACATTTTGGTACATGACTCTTTTTGAATTATGGTTTTCTCAGAGAGTTTTTAGTTATGCTAACCACATCTTAAAGTAATGCTGCCTAATAAAACTACCTGTATGACGGAAATGTTCTATTCTGTGATGTTTGGTATAGTAATTAATTTAATTTAGTTTAGTTTAATTTTGGAAAGAGCAGTTTTAGTGTTGAAACTGAAAACAGTAACTTTCTATTTTTATCCATATCCCTATGTCTTTCTGTGATTCAAATGTGTTCAGCCCATAAATCTGCCAAACCTTCCACTCATGTCTGAATCCTGGTTCAGCCCAGGCTGGAACCCCTGACATGCCTGCATGCTGACCTCAGTGCTTCATTTAGGGAGTCTGGAGGATCAATCATCACAACAACCTTCTGCATCCACACTACCGAGTTCATGATATCTTATTCTATGGCTAAAGATCACTGTTTCTTAATTCTTTACACTAATTAGTGAAGTACAGCAGAAGACAGAGTGGCCATTGCATAAAGCTGGTTTCTCATTAGCCTGAGGACCTTTACTCTGATCATCTCCAGCCAGGATAGTTAACACTTCTTAATAGGTTCATGAAGGCTTTCAATGAAAAATATTTGAATAGAAGATGTAATACTGAATTTCAGCTTTTACATTTTTCATTCCTATTAAATTGACTTCTTGTCCATGCATTCCTAAATTAAATTTTTCTTTCACTGCTCTCACCCAGGTTAATTTCTTTTTAGTTGTTCTTAGTTTATTTCATAGAGTGTAGACCCTCAGAGTAAGCACTATTTCATGTGGCACACACTTGTGTAGGCCATCTTAACAGTTTACATACTTTATTAACTCTGGCTACTTTTTTGTGTTTTTTTTTGTTTGTTTGTTTTTAGACTTTACTAGGACTTTTTAAGATAATTTTTTGGGGGGGAATAATTTTAGATTTAGGGAAAAGATGCAAGATAGTATAGAAAGTTCTACACAGTTTCTCCTAAAGTTAAGATCTTACATAACTGTGGTAAATTTGCCAAAACTAAGAAATTAATATTGGTACATCATCATTAAAGTAGATTTGTTCAGATTTCACCAATTTTCCCACTAATTCATGTTTTCTGTTCAAAGTTCCCATCCAGGATATCACACTGCATTTAATTATTATGTCTCTAAAGAGACACAATAAGGTCTTTAGTCTTCTCCAATCTGTGACAGCTTGTCCATCTTTCCTTATTTTCATGACCTGAACAATTTTGAAGAGCACTGGCCACATATTTTGCAGACTTTCCCTCACTTTGGGTTTGTCTGATATTTTTCTCATGATTAGCTTGGGGTTGTGAGTTTGAGGCAAGAATACTACAGATATGACATGCCCTTCTCATCACATGATGTTAGAGGCACATGATAGCAACATGATTTATGACTGGTAATGATAATCCAGATCACTAGGCTAAGCTTGTGTCTGCCAGGTTTTTCCACTAAAGTTACTACTTTACTTCTCACACTCTATGCACCAGAAGTGAGACAATTAATCCAGCCCATGTTCAAGGGCAGGGAATCAAACTCCACATCCTGGAAGGGGAGTTCCTACATAGATAGTCTGGAATTCTTCTGTAAGGAAAATTTATCCCTTTCCCCCATTTTTAATTTATTCATTATTTATTATACTTGTGTGAGCTCATGTTTGTTTCATTTATACTTTTGATTTTACTAAGATTTTTAAGACCTGCTATCATCTCTTCTCCTAACCATGTCAGTGACCACTCCTAACTCTGCCATTCATTTCCTTAATTTTCCTTGTAAATAAGCTCTTCAAATTAAGGCCCACTTTCAAACTGCAAAGTCATCTGTATCCCTGTTCTAATACTATATGGAAAATATTCTAACTTCTTATTTTCCCTTAGAATCACACACAAAAAAGAAGAATTGAAACAAGAGTATTATAAGGCCATCTTGCTTTATGTGGATATTGCTTGAACAAATTGCACAATTCTGTGAGTTGTGGCAGCCAAGCTGTGAAATGAGAACAACTATATTACCTTCCTCAATGTATAAATGTATGAAAAAAGCACACAAGAAACATTTAAACATTATTAACTCCTTGTGTCATTAGAACCACTACCACCACCACCATCATAATCATTATTATTATTATCACTGATGACCTCTGTAACTTGAGGAAACAATAATGTCTCCCTCATAATAGCTCCTGAATGTGCTAATGTCATGGGTTAAAGTTTCCATCTGCCTCCCTGAATTACTAATAAATCTTTGAACTTTCAAGATCATGATCTTAGCCAATTTTATTGACTTTTAAAATAACACTGGAATTTCAGTTTTGCAATCGTGCATTAGATCCTTTAGGAAAAACTATCCTGCTGAGATCAGCTAGATAGATTTTGAAAAACATCATCCATTTGAAGATGTCTGAGAACTGTGAAGACAGTGAGGAATTAGGGGCCATGATCCAGAAAAGGAAAGAAGTCCTGAGAGGTGGGACCCAGCATTTGAGACCACATTCCCTTCACCCACAGGTATCCATTACCTCCAAAAGTGGTGCCTGAGAAACCAAGAGGCTGAGGAGAACCTTCCAGAGTCATGGGGCTAAGGAGACAAAAATTGGAATTGGGGGCCTACATGGAAACAGAAGCCCTGGTAGACACCACAAGCTTTCAGTTAAAACTCTAAAACTTGGCATTCTAAAGCCCTGTACTTTAATAGTAAAAGTAAATCAGAAATAGAAAAGATAGAGCAGCCCTCACAGGGACTGAAATTCACACTCAAATAATTGCAATTCCTGATTTGATTAGGTCAACTGACATTGCTAACCCCCAACCCTAAATTCAGGTTAAGCAATGGAAAGGGTAAATAAATCAAAATCAGTATTAGCTGTGTTAAATAAATTTAAATTCATTTAAATTTTAAAATTTGCTATATAAAATAAACTAAAATATATGACAACTGTAGCATATAAGTCGGGAGAAAGATAAATGGAATTAAAGTGCTCTAGGATCACTGCACTAGCATAAAGTGGTAAAATACTAATTTATATTAGAATTTAATAAGCTTAGGAAGCATGTAAAATTTTCTGGGATAAACAATAAAATAGTAAAAGATCATGAAACCAACAAGTTAACAAATGGGAAAATGATATAATTAAAAATATTTAACCCAAGAAACAGGCAGGAACTCAGGAAGGGGAAAGAATATAAAAGAGATGGGAAAAGAAGGAAGTAATAGTAAGATGATAGATGGTAGATTTAAACCCAAAATATCAGTAATTATGGTGAAGATATGTAAACTAAATAATTAAAAGACAAATGTTGCTAAACCGAATAGAAAATGACTTAACTATATTATGCTCATAAGAGAAATAGCATACATGTAAGTAAACAGAAGATATAAAAATGAAACAATGAAAAAGATATACTATGAAAACACTAGCCAAAAGGAAACTGGTATGGATATACTAAGTTACGACAAAGTAGCCTTAAAGGTAAGGAAGCATTATAAGGTATAAAAGAGTAAATGAATCACAAAGAAGCTATAACATTGCAAACATTTAAGCATCTAGGAATATATTCTCAAAATTATAAAGTGAAACCTGTTTTTTTTTTTAATCTTTTTCTTTTAAGTTTAAGAATGGTGGAGGACTTCCCTGCTGGTGCATTGGTTAAGAATCTGCCTGCCAATGCAGGGAACAAGGTTTAGAGCCCTGGTCCAGGAAGATCACACATGTTGCGGAGCAGCTAAGCCCGTGCGCCACAACTACAGAGCCTGCGTTCTAGAGCCTGTGAGCCACAGCTACTGAACCCATGCACCTAGATCCCATGCTCCTCAACAAGAGAAGCCAGCACAATGAGAAGCCCGTGCACCACAATGAAGAGCAGCCTCCACTGGCCACAACTAGAGAAAGCACGCATGCAGCAACGAAGACCCAACATGGCTAAACAAATATATATCTATAAATAAATGAATAAATTTATTTTTAAAAAAACAGAATGGTGGAGATTTATTTTAATATTCCTCTCTGAGTGATAGAAAAGGTAAATCTACAAGTATGCATAAGATTTGAACAACATAATTAATAAATAAGATAATTGAAGATGGCAGAAGAGTAAGACATGTAGATCACCTTCCTCCCCACAAATACATCAGAAATACATCTACATGTGGAATAACTCCTACAGAACACCTACTGAACGCTGGCAGAAGACCTCAGACACCCCAAAAGGCAAGAAACTCCCCATGTAACTGGGTAGGGCAAAAGAAAAAAGAAAAAAAAGAGACAAAAGAATAGGGAGGGGACCTGCACCAGTGGGAGGGAGCTGTGAAGGAGGAAAGGTATCCACACACTAGGAAGACCCTTTGTGGGTGGAGACTGCGGGTGGCAGAGGGGGGAAGCTTCAGAGCCACGGAGGACAGCGCAGCAACAGGGGTGCGCAGGGCAAAGAGGAGAGATTCCCGCACAGAGGATAGGTGCTGACCAGCACTCACCAGCCCAAAAGGCTTGTCTGCTCACCCACCAGGATGGGTGGGAGCTGGGAGCTGAGGCTCAGGCTTCGGAGGTCAAACCCCAGGGAGAGGACTGGGGTTGGTTGTGGGAACACAGCCTGAAGTGGGCTAGTGTCCCACAGCTAGCTGGGAGGGAGTTCAGGTCTGGAGACGCCAAAGAGTCAAGAGACTTTTTCTTCCCTCTTTTTGTTTCCTGGTGCGCGAGGAGAGAGGATTAAGAGCACCGCTTAAAGGATCTCCAGAGACAGGCTCGAGCCGCGGCTATCAGTGTGGACCCCAGACACAGGCATGAGATGCTGAGACTGCTGCTACAGCCACCAAGAAGCCTGTGTGCAAGCACAGATCACTATCCACACCGCCCCTCCCAGGAGCCTGTGCAGCCCGCCACTGCCAGGGTCCCATGATCCAGGGACAACTTCCCTGGGAGAACACATGGCATGCCTCAGGCTGTTGCAATGTCACACTGGCCTCTGCTGCTGCAGGCTCACCTCACATCCATACCCCTCCCTCCCCCTGGCCTGAGTGAGCCAGAGCCCCCAAATCAGCTGCTCCTTTAACCCCCTCCTGTCTGAGTGAAGAACAGACACCCTCAAGCAACCTACACGAAGAGGTGTGTCCAAATACAAAGCTGAACCCCAGGAGATGTGCGAACGAAGAAGAGAAAAGGAAGTTTCTTCCAGCAGCCTCAGGAACAGCGGATTAAATCTCCACAATCAACTTGATATACCCTGCAACTGTGGAATACCTGAATAGACAACAAATCATCCGAAATTGAGGAGGTAGACTTTGGGAGCAATGATATAAATTTTTTTTCCCTTTTTCTCTTTTTGTGAGTGTGTATGTGTATGCTTCTCTGTGTGATTTTGTCTGTATAGCTTTGCTTTTACCATTTGTCCTAGGGTTCTGTCTGTCTGGGGGTTTTTTTTAGTATACTTCTTAGCACTTCTTATCATTGGTGGATTTGTTTTTTGGTTTGGTTGCTCTCTTCTTTCTTTCTTTCTTTTTTTATTACTTAAAAATTTTTTTAATAATTATTTTTTATTTGAATAACTATTTTATTTTACTTTATCTTCTTCTTTTCTTCTTTCTTTCTTTTTCCTCCCTTTTATTCAGAGCTGAGAGGATGACAGGATCTTGGTGCTCCAACCAGACGTCAACGCTGTGCCTCAGAGGTGGGAGAGCCAAGTTCAGGACATTAGACCACAAGAGACCTCCCAGCTCCACATAATATCAAACTGTGAAAATCACCCAGAGATCTCCTTCTCAACACCAAGACGCAGCTCCACTCAATCACCAGCAGCCTACTGTGCTGAACTCCCTATGCCAAACTACTAGCAAGACAGGAACACAACCCCACCCATTAGCAGAGAGGCTGCCTAAAATCATAATAAGGACACAGACACCCCTAAACACGTCACCAGACATGGACCTGCCCACCAGAAAGACAAGATCCAGCCTCATCTCCCGGAACACAGGCACTAGTGCCCTCCATCAGGAAGCCTACACAGCCCACTAACCAACCTGAACCACTGGGGGTAGATACCAAAAACAACGGGAATTACGAACCTGCAGCCTGCAAAAAGGAGACCACAACCACAGTAAGTTAAGCAAAATAAGAAGACAGAGAAACACACAGCAGATGAAGGAGCAAGGTAAAAACCCACCAGACCTAACAAATGAAGAGGAAATAGGCAGTCTACCTGAAAAAGAATTCAGAATAATGATAGTAAAGATGATTCAAAATCTTGGAAATAGAATGGAGAAAATACAAGAAAAGTTTAACAAGGACTTAGAAGAACTAAAGAACAAACAGTGATGAAAAACACAATAAATGAAATCAAAAATTCTCTAGAAGGGATCATTAGCAGAATAACTGAGTCGGAAGAATGGATAAGTGACCTGGAAGATAAAATAGTGGAAATAACTACTGCAGAGCAGAATATAGAAAAAAGAATGAAAACAATTGAGGACAGTCAGAGACCTCTGGGACAACATTAAAGACACCAACATTCGAATTACAAGGATCCCAGAAAAAGAAGAGAAAAAGAAAAGGACTGAGAAAATATTTGAAGAGATTATACTTGAAACTTCTCTAATATGGGAAACGAAATAGTTAATCAAGTCCAGGAAGCACAGAGAGTCCCATACAGGATAAATCCAAGGAGAAACACACCAAGACACATATTAATCAAACTATCAAAAATTAAATACAAAGAAATATATTAAAAGCAGCAAGGGAAAAACAACAAATAACACACAAGGAAATCCCCATAACATTAATAGCTGATCTTTCAGCAGAAACTCTGCAAGCCAGAATGGAGTGGCAGGACATATATAAAGTGAGGAAGGGGAAAAACCTACAACCAAGATTACTCTACCCATCAATGATCTCATTCAGATTTGATGGAGAAATTAAAACCTTTACAGACAAGCAAAAGCTACTAGAATTCAGCAACACCAAACCAGCTTTACAACAAATGCTAAAGGAACTTCTCTAGGTAGGAAACACAAGAGAAGGTAAGACCTACAATAACAAACCCAAAACAATTAAGAAAATGGTAATAGGAACATACATATCGATAACTACCTTAAATGTAAATGAATTAAATGCTCCAACCAAAAGACATAGACTGGCTGAATGGATACAAAAAAAAAAAAAAAAAATCCGTATATGTGCTGTCTATAAGAAACCCACTTCAGACCTAGGGACACATACAGACTGAAAGTGAGGGGATGGAAAAAGATATTCCATGGAAATGGAAATCAAAAGAGGCTGGAGTAGCACTTCTCATATCAGACAAAATAGACTTTAAAACAAAGGCTATTACAAGAGACAAAGAAGGACACTACATAACGATCAAGGGATCAATCAAAGAAGAACATATAACAACTGTAAATATTTATGCACCCAACATAGGAGCACCTCAATACATAAGGCAAATACTAACAGCCATAAAAAGGGAAATTGACAATAACACAATCAGACAGGGGATTTTAACACCCCACTTTCACCAATGGACAGATCATCCAAAATGAAAATAAATAAGGAAACGCAAGGTTTAAATGATACATTAAACAAGATGGACTTAATTGATATTTATGGGACATTCCATCCAACAACAAAAGAATACACTTTTATCTCAAGTGCTCATGGAACATTCTCCTGAATAGATTATATCATGGGTCACAAAACAAACCTTGGTACATTTAAGAAAATTGAAATCGTATCATGTATCTTTTCCAACCGCAACGCTATGAGACTAGATATCCATTACAGGAAAAGATCTGTAAAAAATACAAACACATGGAGGCTAAACAATACACTACTGATAACCAAGAGATCACTGAAGAAATCAAAGAGGAAATCAAAAAATACCTAGAAACAAATAACAATGAAAACATGACGACCCAAGACCTATGGGATGCAACAAAAGCAGTTTTAAGAGGGAAGTTTATAGCAATACAATCCTACCTTAAGAAACAAGAAATACCTCAAATAAACAACCTAACCTTACACCTAAGGTAACTGGAGAAAGAAGAACAAAAATACCCAAAAGTTAGCAGAAGGAAAGAAATCATAAAGATCAGATCAGAAATAAATGAAAAAGAAATGAAGGAAACGATAGCAAAGATCAATAAAACTAAAAGCTGGTTCTTTGAGAAGATAAACAAAATTGATAAACCATTAGCCAGATTCATCAAGAAAAAAGGGGAGAAGACTCAAATCAATAGAATTACAAATGAAAAAAGAGAATTACAAGTGATACTGCAGAAATACAAAGGATCCTGAAAGATTACTACAAGCGACTATATGTCAATAAAATGGACAAACTTGAAGAAATGGACAAATTCTTAGAAATGCACAGCATTCTGAGACTGAACCAGGAAGAATTAGAAAATATGAACAGACCAATCACAAGCATTGAAATTGAAACGGTGATTAAAAATCTTCCAACAAACAAAAGCCCAATACCAAATGGCTTCACAGGGGAATTCTATCAAACCTTTAGATAAGAGCTAACACCTATCCTTCTCAAAGTCTTCCAAAATATAGCAGAAGGAGGAACACTCCCAAACTCATTCTATGAGGCCACCATCACCCTGATACCAAAACCAGATAAAGACATCATAAAGAAAGAAAACAACAGGCCAATATCACTGATAAACATAGATGCAAAAATCCTCAACAAAATACTAGCAAACAAAATCCAACAGCACATTAGAAGGATCATACACCGGGCTTCCCTGGTGGCGCAGTGGTTCAACATCCGCCTGCCAATGCAGGGGACGCGGGTTCGTGCCCCGGTCCGGGAATATCCCGCATGCCGCGGAGTGGCTGGGCCCGTGAGCCATGGCTGCTGCGCCTGCGTGTCCAGAGCCTGTGCTCTGCAACTGGAGAGGCCACAGCAGTGAGAGGCCTGCGTACCACAAAAAAAAAAGGGGGGGGGGAAGGATCATATACCATGATCAAGTGGGATTTATCCCAGGGATGCAAGGATTCTTCAATATACGCAAATCTATCCATGTGATACACCACATTAACAAACTGAAGGAGGAAAACCAGATGATCATCTCAATAGATGCAGAGAAATATTTAGACAAAATTCAACACCCATTTATGATAAAAACCCTCCAGAAAGTAGGCATAGAGGGAACTTACCTCAACATAATAAAGGCCATATATGACACCTACAGCTAACATTGTTCTCAATGGTGAAAAACTGAATCAATTTCCACAAAGATCAGGAACAAGAAAAGGTTGCCCACTCTCACCACTATTATTCAACATAGTTTTGGAAGTTTTAGCCACAGCAATCAGAGAAGAAAAAGAAATAAAAGGAATCCAAATCGGAAAAGAAGAAGTAAAGCTGTCATTGTTTGCAGATAACATGATACTATACATAGAGAATCCTAATGATGCTACCAGAAAACTACTAGAGCTAATCAATGAATTTGGTAATGTAGCAGGATACAAAATTAATGCATAGAAATCTCTTGCATTCCTATACACTAATGATGAAAAATCTGAACGTGAAATTAAGAAAACACTCCCATTTACCATTGAAACAAAAAGAATAAAATATCTAGGAATAAACCTACCTAAGGAGACAAAAAACATGTATGCAGAAAATTATAAGACACTGATGAAAGAAACTAAAAATGATACAAACAGATGGAGAGATATACCATGTTCTTGGAGTGGAAGAATCAACATTGTGAAAATGACTATTGTACTTCCAAAGCAATCTACAGATTCAGTGCAATCTCTATCAAACAACCACTGGTATTTTTCACAGAACTAGAACAAAAATTTCACAATTTGCATGGAAACACAAAAGACCCCGAAAAACCAAAGCAATCTTGTAAAAGAAAAATGGAGCTGGAGGAATCAGGCTCCCTGACATTGGACTATACTACAAAGCTCCAGTAATCAAGACAGTGTGGTACTGGTCCAAAAACAGAAATATAGATCAATGGAACAGGATAGAGAGCCCAGAGATAAACCCACATACATATGGTCATCTTATCTTTGATAAAGGAGGCAAGACTATACAGTGGAGAAAAGACAGCCTCTTCAATCAGTGGTGCTGGGAAAACTGGACTGGTACATGTGAAAGAATGAAATTAGAACATTCCCTAACACCATACACAAAAATAAACTCAAAATGGATTAAAGACCTAAATATAAGGCCAGACACTCTCAAAATCTTAGAGGAAAACATAGGCAGAACACTCTATGACATAAATCACAGCAAGATCCTTTTTGACTCATCTCCTAGAGAAATGGAAATAAAAATAAAAATAAACAAATGGGACCTAATGAAACTTAAAAGCTTTTGCACAGCAAAGGAAACCATAAACAAGATGAAAAGACAGTCCTCAGAATGGGAGAAAATAGTTGCAAATGAAGCAACTGACAAAGGATTAATCTCCAAAGTTTACAAGCAGCTCATGCAGCTCAATAACAAAAAAACAAACAACCCAATCCCAAAATGGGCAGAAGACCTAAATAGACATTTCTCCAAAGAAGATATACAGATTGCTAACAAACACATGAAAGAAATCTCAACATCATTAATCATTAGAGAAATACAAATCAAAATTACAATCAGATATCCTCTCATACTGGTCAGAATGGCCAAGATCAAAAAATCTATCAATAAATGCTGGAGGGGATGTGGAGAAAAGCAAACCCTCTTGCACTATTATTGGGAATGTAAATTGATACAGCCACTATGGAGAACAGTACGGAGGTTCCTTAAAAAACTAAAAATAGAACTACCATGCAATCCAGCAATCCCACTACTGGGCATATACCCTGAGAAAACCATAATTCAAAAAAGTCTTGTACCACAATGTTTATTGCAGCTCTATTACAATAGCCAGGCCATTGAAGCAACCTGAGTGTCCATCAACAGATGAATGGATAAAGAAGATGTACCACATATATACAATGGAATATTACTCACCCATAAAAAGAAACAAAATTGAGTCATTTGTAGTGAGGTGAATGGACCTAGAGTCTGTCATACAGAGTGAAGTAAGTCATAAAGAGAAAAACAAATACCGTATGTTCACATATATATATGGAATCTAAAAAAACAATTAAAAATGGTCATGAAGAACCTAGGGGCAAGATGGGAATAAAGATGCAGACCTACTAGAGAATGGACTTGAGGATATGGAGAGGGGGAAGTGTAAGCTGGGACAAAGTGAGCGAGTGGCATGGACATATATACACTACCCAATGTAAAATAGATAGCTAGTGGGAAGCAGCTGCATAGCACAGGGAGATCAGCTCAGTGCTTTGTGACCAAATAGAGGGATGGGGTAGGGAAGGTGGGAGGGAGACGCAAGAAGGAGGACTTATGGGGATATATGTATATGTATAGCTGATTCACTTTGTTATAAAGCAGAAATTAACCCACCATTGTAAAGCAATTATACTCCAATAAAGATGTTAAAATAAATGAATAAATGAAAATAAATAAATAAGACAATTGACATACTCACATTTTTTAATATACCAACAGGAAAATATGTATACTTTTTAAGTACACATGAAACATTTATTCAGATGAATGCATAAAGAAATGCGGTATATCCATACAATTGAATATTATTCAGCCTTTACAAAGAAGGAAATCCTGCAATTTGCAACAACATGAATAAATCCTGGAAGACATTATGCTTAGTGAGAGAAACTAATTACAGAAGCACAAATGTTGCATGATTCCACTTATATGAAGTATCTAAAATCATCAAATCCATAGAAGCAGAGAATCAGATGGTAGTTGCCAGGGACAGAAGAAGGGAGAAATGGGAAATTGTCTTCTAATGGATATATAAAGTTTCTGTTATGCAAGATGAATAAGTTCTAGACATCTGCTGTATAATATAGTACCTATAGTTAACAGTATGGTATTGTGCACTTTATGCTAAGAGGATAGATCTCATGTTAAGTGTTCTTACCAAACAAAAACACACACAGAGCAACACAGGAAATATTGGAGGTGAAGGATATATTTAGTACCCTGGCTGTGGTGATGGTATCATGGATGCATGGATGCATGTCCAAACTCATCAAGATATCTACTTTAAATTTGGGCAATTTTTTGTACATCAGTTATACCTCAATAATGCTAAAAAGATGACATGTCCCTTAGAGGACATTTGGAAATGTCTGAAGATATTGATATATTGGTTATTATAACTGGTGAGGTGTTACTGGCATCTAGTGAGTAGAGGTCAGTGATGCTGCTAAAAATCCTACAATGCAGTGGACAACACTCCATAACAAAGATTTATCCAGCCCAAAGTGTCAATACTGCAAAACTTGAGAAATTTTTAGATGAGGGGTTCTTAAAATTAAATGTGCATCCAAAAAACTTAAAAGGCTTATTAAAACACAGAATTCTAGTTCCCATTCCAGGATTTCCTGATTCAATAGGTCTAGAGTAGGGCCTGAAAATGTCTTTGTGTAACAAGCTCACAGGTACTACTGCTGCTGCTGATTCATAGTCTACACTCCAAGAAACATACTAAGCAGGGCCCTGGCCTGTAGCTGAGGGTGCAGTGAAGCATAGAAAAGCATGCCTACCCTCTAAGATGACTTGGAGTTTAATGCATCCTGGAGAAATAACCAGCTGTGCCAATGCAGAGGAGAAAAAACTATGTTTTCAGTCATTTCCTACCCTGCCCAAATCCTAAAGTCAATATTGTCCTAAAATGTCCAGGTGGCAGAACGGCTTCCAGTACCACTGGCTTCTCCAAAACTTCCGCTTACTCTGACTTCCCTTTCTAAGTCCTACAAAAAATGTACTCAAATTCTCACCCTCTGCTTTTTTAACTAAAGTGAGTTTGGATTTTTTTAAATGGAGTTTCTATAAAACTATGGAATAAGCAAAAGAATGAATAAGTGTAAATGAAAGTCAAAGATATAACTGAATTGATAAAGCACAGATATCAAAGATTCTGAGAGCAAGAACAGCCCTCTTGACTCATTTGCTTGAATATTTAACAACCCACCTGCACTATTACCCCCCACCTATCCTGTCTTTCATTCATTCTCACTGAAATATGAGGAACAATATCCTTTATGGATGAGTTTTTATAGGTAAACTATAGTTACAGTATGGGCACAAGTGGTTTTCTCCAGAGGAGTTCAGGGCAGAAACAAGGAGAGCATGATATTTTTTTTCTATGTGAGAATATTTTAGTAAGAGGAAAATCTAAAATATAGAAAGAGGAAAAAAGAAGGAAGGAGATGATTTTGGAAAAAAGACCACTAATGTGGCAGTTATATCAACTCACATTATTTTACTAAACAAATACATATTCAAGTAAGAGATCTTGCCTGGGATCCACCCAGAGTTAGCCCTTCTCTCAAGGAACTTATAAGTAGAAGGCAACAAAAAACAAAAAGAGCTGCAATATTGTGGGTACAGAATAAAGTGGACCTCAGCATAACACCTGTCAAGGGAGGATTACTTCCACTGTTGCACTATGGAAGGCTTCCTGGAGAAAGAAGCTGCTCAGCTGATGCTCACGGTTAGAAAATAATCCCAGCAGAGACAGAGAAATTATGTTAAAAATACTCAGCATCTCTGCAAATACAATTATCTCAACATAATTATAGTTAGCTCACTTTGAAAAATGATATTTCAGTAGAAGGAGAAAAAAAAGTTTTAAAGTAAGAAGCCAAAAGGATGTCACCATTAAGTCATGTACATTATTTCATTTATTCCAAGGTACATTCTTTCTCACGTCTCACATTGAAGAAATCTGAGCGGATCCTACTACTGATATTGTCTCATAATAAATGTACGATTTTTAATTATTTTTCCACTAGTATATAAATTATGATTTATCTTACAACCTATAGGAATACTGATTTGATCAAATCTGATGATTATTTTATGGAAGATGATGAGATTGACTCCTGGGCTGACAGCTTGAGCTTCTGGGCTCCTGGATACTTATTCCAAATGGAAAAGGAGACATGGTGAGGGCTCACAAGATAGTCTGATATGACCTGTTAAGAACACAAGCAGTCAGACAGAGAAGGACAAATATTGTATGATATCACTTATGTGTGGAATCTAAATAAATGGTACAAATAAACTTATTTACAAAACAGAAATAGAGTTACAGATGTAGACAACAATCTTATGGTTACTAAGGGCAAAGAGAGGGAGGGATAAATTGGGAGACTGAGATTGACATATACACACTATTATAAATAAAATAAGGACCTACTATATACCACAGGGAATTCTACACAATATTCTGTAATGACCTACATGGGAAAAGGATCAAAAAAAGAGTGAGATATATATATATATATATATATATATATATATATATATATATGACAGATTCACGTTGCTGTACAGCAGAAAGTAAAACAACATTGTAAATCAACTATACTCCAATAAAAATTTTAAAAATAAAATAAAATTTTCAAAAAGAACATGAGCAAAAAGAACTTCGCTCTACATAAGATATATTTGTACACCCACATTCATAGCAGCATTATTCACAATAGCCAAAAGGTGGAATCAACCCAAATTCCCATTGGCAGATGAATGGATAAACAAAATGTGTTATACAGTCTTAAAAAGGAAATAAATTATAATATATAACACCACATGAATGAATTATAAGGAAATTATGCTAAGTGGAATAACCAGTCACAAAAAGACAAATAGTGATGATTCCACTTATATGCGGTAACTAGACTAGTGAGATTCATAGACAGAAAGTAGCATGGTGGTTGCCAGGACCTGGGGAAGCAAGGAATGGGGAATGTGGTCTAACAAGTATAGAGTTTTTTTCAAGATGAAGAGTTCTACAGATTGGTTCACAAAATGTGAATGTACTTACTACTACTAAATGGTACGCTTAAAAATGGCTACTAAAATGGTTAAGTTTTATGTCATGTATATATTACATTTTTTTAAAAATAGATTTACATAAAGATGTGAGTTGAGGAGAAAGGGGAAATGTTCTGGTGGAAACATTGAGGCTAAAGGGATGTAATAGATAAAATTAACGGAAAGAGTGAGAGGATGGACAGAAAAGAAAGATTAAAAATGAAAACTCGGGCTTCCCTGGTGGCGCAGTGGTTGAGTCAAGTCCGCCTGCCGATGCAGGGGACGTGGGTTCGTGTTCCGGTCCGGGAAGATCCCACATGCCGCGGAGCGGCTGGGCCCGTGAGCCATGGCCGCTGAGCCTGCACGTCCGGAGCCTGTGCTCCGCAACGGGAGAGGCCACAACAGTGAGACGCCCGCGTACCGCAGAAAAAAAAAGAAAGAAAAAAAGAAAACTCACCAGTGCCTCAAAAAACATAATGCAAGACATTACAAAAGGACCAAGGAGGGCACTAATATTGCCAAAAATATCAAGCTGAGGGAGGGGAGGTGTTCTGACAACTGGGAGAGGACACAGGGATGTCACTTCAAACCCATTCTCTAGTTCTCCTGGCTTTGTTACCCACCTGAGTGTCAGCACCACCATTACCTGCTTCTGATGCATGAGCATCTGTGATTCTCTCTCTCATATTCCCAGGCATGATCTATTCACAGCCACCCTTTGTCTCTCCCTCTTGCCCCACACCACCCAGTCTATAGGTCATTCATTCTAACATCTTTAGTACCTTAGATCATCTATTTTCATTCCTCTTGGAACTGTAGTCCCAGAAATAAATCTCAATCTTCCCCTCTCCTTCCCTCCCTCCCTCCGTATCTCATCGATCAAATCCTTCCCGTTCCCCAGTCCCTCCCTCTGTGCTTGAGGACCGTCTCCTCCCATTCCCAGCTGGGCCCCGGTTCTATCTCACCCCAGTAGAGGATGATGTCCTGGTCTCCTAGACTGCTGTGCTTCACTCGGCAACTGAGGCCGGCTGCCTCCCCAGCCGTCACATCCAGGGTTACTCGGAGATACCAAGTCCCGTCAGCATTGGGCACAACATCACCTTGCCGAGTGCCAGGCTTCTCCTGCTCGCCCCTCATCCACATCACCCACACGGGTTTTGGGTAGAATCCTGAGACATGGCACACCAGCAGCAGACGGCCAGGCCCAGGACTGGGCCCACTCGACAGCCAGGCCTCGGGCTTCACTGGGGCAGGAAGAGGTAGCAAGCATGTCAGGTTTTGACTGTAATCTAGAGGATAGGAACTCAGAGAAACTCACAAGTTTGGACAGTGTCCTCTTCCACTCCTTTGGAAATCAAATAATTTATTGATTAAACCCCTCTCTCCTTAGGTACTTCCTACTCTTGAATTTAAAGAAAGTGGTGGGAAGTGAAATAGAAAAGTCTTGGGGAGAGAATAGGACTAACCTTGCCTCTGCAGTTCCACCTTCCTTGCATTGAGGACACCCAGGAGATACCGAGGGCAGGTTTCTGAGAGGTGCATCACTGTGGTACCCCAGATCAATGGTACTGAGTGATGAGCACACAAAACCACTGCGCCTTGCTGCCCACTGGTGCAGGCACACATGAATGATTCTTCATTTTCATGATATCCAGTCCTCCTGAAGCTCCCCGCAAGAAGCTTCCTATGAAATTCTCAGAAATGCAGCTCACAGCCTGCTATGCCCTGGATCACAAAGGGGTCTAGGTACAACAGAAACAGAGACAAAGTTATTAAAAAGCAACCAAGAAAGAAAGGGATGAGGGGGCTTCCCTGGTGGCACAGTGGTTAAGAATCTGCCTGCCAAAGCACAGGACATGGGTTCGAGCCCTGGTCCGGGAAGATCCCACATGCTGCGGAGCAATTAATCCAGTGCACAACAACTACTGAGCCTGTGCTCTAGAGCGCGTGACCCAAAATTACTGAGCCCATGTGCCACAACTACTGAATCCTGCATGCCTAAAGCCCATGCTCCACAACAAGAGAAGCCACCACAGTGAGAAGCCCACGCACCAGCAACAAAGAGTAGCGCCCAGTCTCTCCAACTAGAGAAAGCCCACGCTCAGCAACAAAGAACAAACACAGCCAAAAATAAAAATACATAAATAAATAAATTTATATTTTAAAAAATTGTTTAAAAAGAAAAGGATGAAGAAAGGACCTGGGGCTTTGGATTTGGGGGGTGGGAGAAAGGTCTGAGATGTGAGATGACTCAAAAACCAGTTGCAGTATTCAGAGCCTTTTCAGAAAGGAGAGCACTGGGGAGAGGTATGCATGTCATAAATGGTGGGGGTGGGCTGTTGTAAGGCTGTAGGGGGGGGCATGAGGGGAGAAGGGGAGCAGCGTGTGATGGAATCAGGAGTGCAGCATTCCAGGGTGAAGGGGAGAGTTACATTGAGAGAAGGGATCAGGCAGGAGATGCTTGAGGAGACGGATTGGAGGAGGAGGAAGTCACACTTCAGTTCACTCAGGCACAGAGTGGAGAAGTGAGGGCTTTGTCCTTGGGGTGAGAGAGAAGCCAGTTATGCACAAACAAACCAGGAGATGGTTACAAAGGGGGACCTTCATTTATCACACAGGAGTGCAAGAAACAGGAAGAATCTGGGACACTTGGTGGAGGTGTAGAGCCAGAGTTGGAGACTACTCTGGAGAAGTGTGTGCATGCAGTTGGGTAAAGTGGGAGGACGGGACCAAGATCCAAGAGAATAGTAGCCTTAACCAGGAGAGAGAAAAACCATTGAGAATCTCCCCGGATTAGAGGACTGTACTCACATTCAACCTGGCGTTTACTGACATAGTCCTGCACTTTCCAAGTGAATCCCATGAAGTAGGATCAGAATAGGTCCTCCAGCTCAATTATCTCCTCATCTCCTTATGAGTTGGAGTTTAATGCGTCCTGGAGAAATAAACAGCTGTGCTAATGCAGAGAGAAAAAATTATGTCTTCAGTCATTTCCTACCCTGCCCAAATCCTAAAGTACATGTTGTTCTAAAACGTCCAGGTGGGAAAACTGCTTCCAGTACCCCTGGCTTCTGAAAAAGTCTGCTTTCTCTGACCTCGCTTCCTAAGTCCTTCAAAAAATATACCCAGAGCTTGCCTGCGCCCGCCTGGAGCCAGCGGTCCTCCACGCACCCCGCATCCAGTGTGACGCGCTGCACACCGGCGGAGCGGACATGGGCAGAGCGAGGGTGGCCAGGCTCGGACTGGGGCTGCTGCTTCAGACACTGCTCTTACCTACGCAGATTTATTCAAATCAAACAACTGTTGTAACTCCTTCAAGTAACTCCTCCCAGTATACCTCAGCTGCCCCCAATCCAGCGAATGCCACCACCAAGGCAAATGACTGTGCTCTGCTGTCAACAGCCAGTCTCTTGGTGATCTCGGTCTCCCTTCTACACCTCTATTGTTAAGAGACTCAGGCCAAGAAACATCTATACTTCCCCATCCTCTCAACCCAATTCATATGGCATCCAGACATCCAGTGTGACAAGGGAAAAAAAAAAAACAGGTCTTCATTGAATTAATCTGCTAGTTCCACAACTTATTTTATTGACAGAAACTGTTGAGGATCCCAAATTTGATTGGTTTGAAGAGCATGTGAAGGGTTTGACTAGACGATGAATTCTAATATTAAATCTGCTGGAGTTTCCTGTACAAGATAAAGAGAGACAACATCCAAAATTAGTTAAGAGATGATTTCCTTAAATGTGCCTTAAGAAGTATGGACACATAAAACTCTACCTTGAAAGTGCGAATAGATTTTATCTTACTTAGAGATAAAGAATGGGATGTAGAACAGAGATTCAGTTTTCATTTGGCTCATTAAATTTATAAGGCCATAAAACAATGAGGTAAAACAGAAAGCTTCTATCATTGTTGCTTTTCTTGTGGTCATCCATTTACAATGCTTGATGTCAGTTGATTTATCTCTTGTAAAAATAAAACACAGTGTGTGTTTGTGTGTGTGTGTGTGTGTGTGTGTGTGTGTGTGTGTGTGTGTGTGTGAAAAAACAGACATGATGTCTTGAGTAAAGTTGTATGGAATTTGAGATCTGGACAAAAGCATTTCTTTTCTGTAATGCTAGGATGCTAATCGGACATTTTTGCAAGAAAGAGATTTCAGGATGAAAATCTCACGTCTCTAAGTTGGGAAGTCAGTTTATGGTGGAACATTCTATTAAACTTGTGTGAGTGGAGAAATATTTCTTTGGAAGGAAGAGGTCATAAATCCCTTTTTAATAAAGTTAGTGGTTTATAGTATACCAAATGAGCAAAATGGCTATTTCTGAACTTTAGAAAAAAATAATATAGTTTTTCTGTATCTATGTTATGAAGCTGATGTAAAATATCAAAAATTCTTTATTTTGAAAAACAAAACAATGTAATCAATTTGACATAATTTATGTATATTGAACCTGTGGTACACACACAATAAAACTTACATTCAAAAAAAAAAAAAAAGAAACGAAAAGCTTCTGTGGTTCTATTTATATGTACATTAGAAGGAACTTCCAGGTGCTACTGTAAATCCTCAATGTGTTGTTTCAGCAGTACTAATTTAATGCTGATGTACGCTAGAGAAAATTTTATGTTAAGCTACCACTGTTCTCTTGGGAACTGAAATCTTTCCCTTGGGGTTTGGGTTTGACATTGCATTTGAACTTTAATATAGTCATTGATATGTACCAGGGCAATGATGGATTGGAATCTACCCCAAATCCAAGCATAATGAGTACATTTTGCTTCTATACTTATCAACTATTCTTTTTTTTTTTTTTTTTTTTTTTTTTTTTTTTTTGCAATACGCCAGCCTCTCACTGTTGTGGCCTCTCCCGTTGCGGAGCACAGGCTCCGGACGCCCAGGCTCAGCGGCCATGGCTCACGGGCCCGGCCGCTCCGCGGCATGTGGGATCCTCCCGGTCCGGGACACGAACCCATGTCCCCTGCATCGGCAGGCGGACTCTCAACCACTGCGCCACCAGGGAAGCCCTCGAATCCTTTTTACAGTTTAAAAAATGATCTGTTTTGAAGGTAAGATTGACAAATCTTGAAATTAAAAAAGCAAATATGTGAAGAAGCTAAACTATAAATTAAATATATTTGGCAAGGGAAAACTGGAAGCTTGCTTACATTAAATTCAGAAAAACTTTTATACTCTTTTCTGTAAATACATTTTTTATACTGAATCAGAATAGCCACTTTTGGAACACTTTCTGTTATCAATCAATATTTTTAGATTGTTAAAAGCTGGTCCTAAGCCTAAAATGGGCTTGATTTTGCAAAGTAAATCTTTTCACAACTGCCTTGATGCACGGAAACCTTTCTAAAAATAGACACTCTCTAAGTCTTTTGTTCGCATGATCACACACTGACGCTTAGATGTTCCAAACTCTAATATGGCCACAATAGTCTTAATAACCAAAGTCATTTTTTTTCCATCTTTAGAAATCTACACTGGAACAACCATATCCAACAGATATCAAGCTACTCTGTGTATGAATGAACCTTCTCTTTTGTTTCATACCTGAATGCTGTACAACTATTTTGGATTGTATAATGTGTTTGTGTATTTATGCTTTGGGTCATAGTAACTTCTCATGTTATAGAATTGATTTACATTAAATACAAACAGTAAATTTAAAAAAAACAAATATATATATATACCCAAATTCTCCCCTCTTCCCCCTTCCTACTCTTTTAATTAAATTAGTTTGGATTTTTTAATGAGGTTTCTAGAAAACTGTGGAATAAGCAAAAGGAACAATAAACATAAAGTCAACAATATAACTGACTTAATAAACCACAGATATCAAAGTCCCTGAGAGCAAGAAAAACCCTCTTGACTCTGCTTGAATATTTAACAACCTATCCTCACTATTACCCCTCACCCAAACTGCCTCTCATGCATTCTCACTGGAAAATGAGAAACAGGATCCTTTTCTGATTACTCTTTATATGTAGACTATAGTTATAATATGGGCAGAAGTGGTTTTCTCCAGAGGAGTTCAGGGCAGAAACAAGGAGAGTGCAATATTTTTTGCTATGTGAGAATATCTCAATAAGAGGAAAATCTAGAATATCAACTAAAGAGGAAAAAAAAGGAGATAATTTTGAAAAAAAAAAAAAGACCATTAACGTAGCAGTTATAGCAACTTAGATTCTTTTATTAAACAAACATATATGCAAGTGAGAGATCTTGCCTGGGATCCATCTAGAGCAAGACTTTCTCTCAAGGAACTTATAAGTAGAAAGAAAAAAAAAAAAAACGAAAAGAACTGCAATGTTGTGGGTACAGAGTAATATGGAGCTCAGCATGACACCACACAAGGGAGGGTTACTTCCACTGTAACACTAAAGAAGGCTTCCTGGAGAAAGAAGCTGCTCAGCTGGCCCTCATGGTTAGAAACGCATCCAAGCAGAGACAGAGATATTATGTTAAAATTGTTCAGCATCTCTGCAAATACAATTATCTCGGCATAATTATAGTTAGCTCACTTTAACAAATGATATTTCAGCAGAATCCCAAAAATAGAGTTCAAATAAGAAGGCAAAGGGATGTCACTGTTAAGTCATGGACATCATTTCACTTATTCCGAGGTACATGCTTTCTCACCTCACATCTATGAAATCTGAGTGGATCCTACTATTGACATTGTCTCATAATAACAATTTTTAATTATCTTTCTGCTAGTGTATAAATTATGATTTATCTTACAAACTATGGGCACTCTGATTTGTCCAAATCTGATGATTATTTGATGAAATATGATGAGATTGACTCCTGGTCTGACAAATTGACTTTCTGGACTCCTGGTTAATGATCCTAATGGAAACGGAGACATGGTGAGGGCTCATGAGATATTCTGATAGGATCTGTTAAGATCACAAGCAAAAAATTGTTCTACGTAAGAGATATTTGTACACCATGTTCATAGCAGCATTATTCACAATAGCCAGAAGGTAGAATCAATCCAAATGTCCACTGACAGATGAACGGATAAACAAAACAGCCTTAAAAAGGAAAGAAATTCTAATACGTGCCACCACATGGTGAATTACGAGGACATTATGCTAAGTGGAATAAGCCAGTCACAAAAAGACAAATAGTGATGATTCCACTTATATGAGGTACCTAGAATAATCAGATTCATATAGACAGAAAGTAGCATGGTGGTTGCCAGGGACTAGGGGAGCAAGGAATGGGGAATGTGGTTTAATGGGCAGAGTTTTAGTTTACAAGATAAAAAAAGTTCTAGAGATGGGTTGCACAAAATGTGAATGTACTTAATACTACTAAACTGTATGTTTAAAAATGGCTAAGGCAGTAAGTTTTTAAGTCATGTATATTTTACCACAATTTTGTTTGTTTGTTTGTTTGGTTTTTGGTTTTTTTTGCGGTACGCGGGCCTCTCACTGTTGTGGCCTCTCCTGTTATGGAGCACAGGCTTCGGACGCGCAGGCTCAGCGGCCATGGCTCACGGGCCCAGCCGCTCCGCAGCATGCGGGATCCTCCTGGACCGGGGCACGAACCCTTATCCCCTGCATTGGCAGGCGGACTCTCAACCACTGCGCCACCAGGGAAGCCCCACAATTTTTTAAAAATAGATTTATCAGGACTTCCCTGGTGGCACAGTGGATAAGACTCTGTGCTCCCAATGCAGCAGGCCTGGGTTCAATCCCTGGTCAGGGAACTGGATCCCACATGCATGCCGCAACTAAGAGTTTGCATGTCACAACTAAGGAGCCCATGAGCCGCAACTGGGGAGCCCACTTGCCTCAATTAAGGAATTCACATGCTGCAACTAAGGAGCCCACCTTCTGCAACTAAGACCCGGCACAACCAAATAAATAAATATTTTTTTTTAATACATTTACCTAAAGATGGGAGTGGGGAAGAAAGGGGAAAGGGTCTGCTGGAAATACTGAGGCTAAAACATGTAATAGATAAAATGCAGGGAAAGAGGGAGAGGATGGACAAAAAGAAAGATTAAAAAGGAAAACTCACCAGTGCCTCAAAAACCATAATGCAAGACATATCAAAAGGACCAAGGAGGGCACTAATATTGCCAAAACTATCAAGCTGACGGAGGTGGGGTGACCTGGCAATTGGGAGAGGAAACAGGGATGTCACTTCAAACCCATTCTCTAGTTCTCCTGGCTTTGTTACCCACCTGAGTGTCAACACCACCATTACCTGCTTCTGATGCATGAGCATCTGTGATTCTCTCTCTCATATTCCTGGATATCATATATTCACAGCCACCCTTTGTCTCTCCCTCTTACCCCATCCCACCCAGTCTATAAGTCCTTCATTTTTATCTCTTCTATACCTTAGATCATCTATTTTCATTCCTCTTGGAACTGTAGTCCCAGGAATAAATCTCAACCACTGTCTCTCTCTGTCTCTTTTTCTCTGTCTGACTCTCTGTCTCTATCTCTCTCCTTCCCTCTCTCCATTCCTTTCTCACCCCCCACCCCGTCCCTCCCTATCTC
The DNA here is from genome assembly GCF_026419965.1 of Kogia breviceps. NCBI lineage: Eukaryota > Metazoa > Chordata > Mammalia > Artiodactyla > Physeteridae > Kogia > Kogia breviceps. The sequence continues at coordinate 88,381,158 of NC_081310.1, read as the reverse complement.
ATCCATCAAATCCCTCCCTTTTCCCAGTCCTTCCCTCTGTGCTTGAGGACCATCTCCTCCCATTCCCAGCTGGGCCCCGGTTCTATCTCACCCCAGTAGAGGATGATGTCCTGGTCTCCTAGACTGCTGTGCTTCACTCGGCAACTGAGGCCGGCTGCCTCCCCAGCCGTCACATCCAGGGTTACTCGGAGATACCAAGTCCCGTCAGCATTGGGCACAACATCACCTTGCCGACTGCCAGGCTTCTCCTGCTCGCCCCTCATCCACATCACCCACACGGGTTTTGGGTAGAATCCTGAGACATGACACACCAGCAGCAGACGGCCAGGCCCAGGACTGGGCCCACTCGACAGCCAGGCCTCGGGCTTCACTGGGGAAGGAAGGATCAGGGAAACTGTCAGATTATGACTCTAATCTAGAGCATAGGCTTTCAGAAACCCACAAGTTTGGACAGTGACCGCTTCTACTCCTATGGGAACCAAATCATTTATTGATTAAGCCCCTCTCTCCTTAGGTACCTCCTACTCTTGAGTTTAAAGAAGGTGGCAGGACGTGAAATTGAAAAGTCCTGTGAAGAGAAAAGAACTAACCTTGCCTCTGTAGTTCATCCTTCCCTGCATCGAGAACACCAAGGAGAAACCGAGGGCAGGTTTCTGAGAGCAGCGTCTCTATGATATTCCAGGTGACTTGGTACTGAGTGACAAGTGCACAGAACTGCTGCGCCCTGCTGCCACCCTCTGGTGCAGGTACACATGAATTATTTTTAATGCTCACGAAATCCAGTCCTCCTAAAGCTCCCCTCAGAAAGCTTCCTATGGACTTCCCAGAATGCAGCTCACAGCCTGCTATGCCCTGGATCACAAAGGGGTCTGGATACAAGGAAAACAGGGACAAAGTTACTAAAAAGCAAACAAGAAAGAAAGGCATGGGGAAAGGACCTGGTGCTTTGGATTTGGGGGGTGGGAGAAAGGTCTGAGATGTGAGATGACTCAAAAACCAGTTGCAGTATTCAGAGCCTTTTCAGAAAGGAGAGCACTGGGGAGAGGTATGCATGTCATAAATGGTGGGGGTGGGCTGTTGTAAGGCTGTAGGGTGGGCATGAGGGGAGAAGGGGAGCAGCGTGTGATGGAATCAGGAGTGCAGCATTCCAGGGTGAAGGGGAGAGTTACATTGAGAGAAGGGATCAGGCAGGAGATGCTTGAGGAGACGGATTGGAGGAGGAGGAAGTCACGCTTCAGTTCACTCAGGCAAAGAGTGGAGAAGTGAGGGCTTTGTCCTTGGGGTTAGAGAGAAGCCAGTTATGCACAAACAAACCAGGAGATGGTTACAAAGGGGGACCTTCATTTATCACACAGGAGTGCAAGAAACAGGAAGAATCTGGGACACTTGGTGGAGGTGTGGAGCCAGAGTTGGAGACTACTCTGGAGAAGTGTGTGCATGCAGTTGGGTAAAGTGGGAGGACGGGACCAAGATCCAAGAGAATAGTAGCCTTAACCAGGAGAGAGAAAAACCATTGAGAATCTGCCCGGATTAGAGGACTCTACTCACATTCAACCTGGAATTTACTGACATAGTCCTGCACTTTCCGAGTGAATCTCATGAAGTAGGATCGGAGTAGGTCCTCCAACTCAATTATCTCCTCATCGCTGAAGTTGCCCTTGGACCAGGGCTTCAGGAAAATGGCAGTGCCCGAGCCACTGTCGTCGCCATGAATCTGAAAATCATCCAACCAGCCTGAGGCTTGACTTTGTGGACAGGTGCTGTTGGCAAAGGTCAAAATCTGGATAATATGGTAAGAGGTTGGTCCCTGGAAGGCTGTGGGTGGTGGAAGGATAAGAAAAGTGAGGAGAAAGAGAATCAGGATGAAATGATAAAGAACCCAGAGTCTGATCAACAACACAGAGCCTAAGACATTTGCCTGCCCCAAGGCTTCTAGCTCCATCCCCAACCTCCAGAATGGAGGGAGAGGGCTGGGGACAGGAAGGCCCTGACCCCTAGTGATAGGTGCAGCGTGCTTTCATCCAGACCCCCTGCACCTGTTCTGGTAGCTGCCAGAGTTACTCTTACCGTCCTCATTGTCACCACCTGGGACGATAACTGCTAGCAATAGAAGTGGCAGAAGCAGCATTTCATTGGGAAGTAGGACGTCTGACTCTCAGAGCTGGTGTTTGATCTCTAATTTCAGCAAACCTTTTTCTCAGTACTCTATAGTGACTTCCTCTCTCTTCTAACTGACAAATCTCTTCCTCACCCACACTGCACGTCACAGAAATACTGTGTCTTCCACAGCTCTGTCCTCCCACGTGCCTCTCATTTCCGCTCCAGCCCTTGACTTGTAGGTTTTTCTTAAAGTCTCTGGCTTCCAGCTGTTCTCCTTGACCTCAGCTTCCTTCATATTTATTACTTCGGAAAAGCTCCCGTGTGATGTTAAGAGGTTATTTCACCTCCCAATCCTTTATTTCCACATCTGTTAAATAAGAGGGTAATATTAAACAATTGCTCTGCTTCCAGTCTCTTTTAATCTAGAAGAATTCCCTTGGTTTATACACCCAGCTCGACCTCCCTCCTCACTGCCCCTTTCCTCTGGCACTTTGTCATTACCTCTTCCCAGCGTTCTCAATGGCCCCTCTTTCTTATCTCATCCCTCTTAACTTTCCTCTCTAACTCACATTATGGTTGCTGAGTGTGGGTGTGTGTTGACCATCAGTTACAAGCATGCAAAGCATTTAAATCACTGCTTTAGTTTTTTTGACTCTGGGACCCAAATGCCAGAATTAAATATGACAAATACTGCAGTTTGTATTCCGAGAAAAATTCTCTCATACCATAGCAATTTTTGAGGTGAAAATTACATTCTACTGAAACTGAGCAGGACACTGTGATACCCTCTGAGCACAAAATCCTTTTAGTCCCATGTTTCTTGTTTGTACCAAATAGGCTTCATTCAGCCTCCTTTACCTTCCCAGAGTTCCAAAAGGCAGATTCAAACCCTTGCTAATCAGGGAAGGGAGGGAATGCAGAAAAAGGAGGAGCAATCAAGAAACAATAGAAGCATGTGTGTATGTATAACTGATTTAGTTTGTTGTAGAGGGAAAACTAACACACTATTGTAAAACAATTATATTCCAATAAAGATGTTAAAAAAAAAAAAAAAAAAAAAAAAAAAAAAAAAGAAACAATAGAGCAGCCCTGGGGAAGTGTCCTGGTTCCTCTGCAAAGAATATACATCACAATATCTTTGACTTCTTCTGCAGGAAATAAGACCACCACCCCTGGCGGAGCATGGCAACTTCAGGCTGAGTACAAGATTCCTGGAACACCTCCCTGCTACCTCACAACCAAACAGAAAAGAGTCACACACTCTGCTGCCCTCCCCCCAAATTTTCCCTATAAAACTTTTGCTCCACCAAAGTTTGCCCATTTTTGGCAGGCCAGTCAACCCCTAATGCTTCAGGGCTCTAATCGGAAACCTAGGTCTAGACCAGAGAAATGATGCTAATAGGCATGTTTTGCTATAGAAAGACAGCATGGATGTTCAGAAACAAGGAAGGATCTTCTTGTTGATGTAAAAGACAGGGTAAATGGTATGAAGAGAGGAAGGAATCTTACTGTTTAGGTTGCTTCTGGACCCACATTGAGTTAAATGTTGGAAGTTTACTGAATAGCTAGGACACTTCCAAATAAAATAAGATACTGAAACACTAATAACAAACATTGGTTTCCCTTTGCACAGAAAATAAGGGACAATTGATGAATATGTTTGGTGCCACTCTGAGATATTCTCTATAAGAAAGCACGTTTTGAGAAATTATTGTTGGTATTTATGTTTAGCAATCTACAGAATGCTAATATGAAAGACAGCTCATAATTGCTTACTTGTTAGTTCTCACTAGAAATGAAGGTTTTTAGAGTTGAGGATTCTAATTTAAACATGTAATTAAAGCTACTAAATAAGGGAAATATTTCAGAGTGCCAGGAAAGGAAGATTCATGTTTTCAATAAAAGGAGGTATGAGGAATGGAACTGCATTTTGTTAAAGGGGAAAAGGGCAATTTTCTCCTACAGCTGGCTGTTTCTGAATGGAAAAGAAAATAAGGGAGAAAGTGATATGGATACAGAAATTTGTAGAATGTTTGCGAAAGGGAATACTGAGAAGAGCTGTGAATCTCAGGATTCTCTATGATTGGATTAAATATAGTTGGGTAAATGGATTTTGTTGGGAGTGGGCTACTTGGATTTGATTTGGATTTGGTTTCTCTGTTAAGAGAACAAAGTTTTCTTGGAATGCTGCTTTTGATAACAAATTGTGTGAGCTTCTTTGCCTTTAAGTGAGTGATCTGTATTTGCTTTTGAAATCTTTTCACTTTGGTTAAGTGAATAAGTATTGTCTGCCAGATTCTAAAAGTTTGACCTCCAGCTACCTTTGAGATGCTTCAAAGTAACCCTGGGGCATCTCAGAGAAATATTAAATTAACTACCATTACCCGGCATGTTAAATTACAGGGAAAGCATTGTCAAATGAATGATAAGCCCTCTCAGGTTATACTGTATGGATAAATGTTACTAATACACATATTCTAAAAATTACATGAAATTCCTAAAAATCTGGTATGTCCTGATAAAATGTTACCAGTCATAATTCTGGTTATTGTAACCAAGTTTCTTTACTGATTACATCATAATCAGGTGTTTAACCATGACTTTTAAATCTTTCTGTCATTTAAAGACAGTTATTGTTGTAGTCTGATGCTTTTGCCAAAGAGCTTTATCTTCAAGAAGATTCATAGGAAGGAAATTTGGACAAGTACAAGTCTCTGATAAATTTCAGATTATACCACTGAACTGGGTAAGAAATTAAAGAATCCTGATGGAAAACCTGGTGGCTTCATAAAAAGTTAACAAAAGGATTAGTTACTGAGTGAACTGGTGAATATAGTTATAATGTTTATGGGTTTTTGTCTGGAATATTACTGGTTTTGATCTATGTTTTCCAGATATAGGGAAGCCCTTCCCCTCAAGCTACTATGACTTAACAGCAATTGGGTAAATTACATTTCTGTGGATAGAATCCAAATGCTATTATTTTCTCTCTGCCTGGTCTCTCCAGAAATAGGAGAGTCTTGGGTTCTGAGGAGGCTTCTCAAGTGAATGGGAAAAACTATCTCCTGGCATGTGCAAGAACTTTGATATTTTGGAGACCTCTAGAAAAGAGAAGTCCACTGAGGCAGAATCTGATGGCAGGCCTTTGGCATGGATTTCCTGGCCTTGAGAGGCCTTTGTGGGAATTCAGTCTGAGACTCCTGAGGAGTTGCACCAGAGAGTGTGGAGGAGCCTATGTGGTCAATAGACTGGACCTATTTTGGAAACAAATTAGTCTTGATTTGACTGTGTTTGATGGAGATGAGGATAATTAGGGAGAAAAATAATATCTTCCAATAGATTTTAAATTCTAGCTCTGTTAAAGCTATTGTGTTAAGCACACTTTTGCCTTAATATTCAGGAGGACAAGAAAATTACCTAGTAGAATTATCACAGAGTATAACTACTAGTGATGTATGACACTGCTTGCTTTAAGTCTGCTAAAAGCACATGTACAAATGCTTGTGTGACAAATGTGTGTAATAGATTTTATATATATATATATATATATATAAAACCTCTAAAATGTTTCCCTATTAACATACCTCTGAGCTTGTTCACAATATCTGATCAGTTTTCCCCCAATGTGAAAAACTAGGCAAATATAAAGGAGGCCTAGCACCCCAGCTGCTTACTCGTGCAAGCAGCTGACTCACCCCAGCATTGAGGAATGGATATTTTGATCATCAAAGTTTTCTACTGAAAGATTTACAATCAAAAGTTAAAATGGCTTCACGGGCGGGTGGCAGAGGGGAAAGCTTCAGCGCCGCGGAAGAGAGCGCAGTAACAGGGTGCGGAGGGCAAAGCGGAGAGATTCCCGCAGAGGATCGGTGCCGACCAGCACTCACCAGCCCGAGAGGCTTGTCTGCTCACACGCCGGGACGGGCGGGGGCTGGGAGCTGAGGTTCCAGCTTCGGTCGGAAGCCGGGAGAGGACTGGCGGCATGAACACAGCCTGAAGGGGCTAGTGCGCCACGGCTAGCCGGGAGGGAGTCCGGGCGAAGTCTGGAGCTGCCAAAGAGGCAAGAGACCTTTTCTTCCCTCTTTGCTTCCTGGGGCGCTAGGAGAGGGGATTAAGCGCACTGCGTAAAGGAGCTCCAGAAACGGGCGCGAGCCGCGGCTATCAGCGCGGACCCCACAGACGGGCATGAGACGCTAGGGCTGCTGCTACCGCCACCAAGAAGCCTGTGTGCGAGCACAGGTCACTGTCCACACCTCCCCTCCTGGGAGCCTGTGCAGCCCGCCACTGCCATGGTCCCGGAATCCAGGGACAACTTCCCCGAGAGAACGCCCAGAGCGCCTCAGGCTGGTGCAGCGTCACGCTGCCTTCTGCCACTACAGGCTCGCCCCGCATCCGTACCCCTCCCTCCCCCGGGCCTGAAAGAGCCACAGCCGCCTAATCAGCTGCTCCTCTAACCTCATCCTGCCTGAGCAAAGAGCAGACGCCCTCGGGCGACCTACACGCAGAGGCGGGGCCAAGTCCAAAGCTGAACCCCAGGAGCTGTGCGAACAAAGAGGAGGGGGGAGGTCTCTCCCAGCAGCCTCAGTAGCAGAGGATTAAATCTCCACAATCAACTTGAAGTGCCCTGCATCTGTGGAATACCTGAATAGACAGCGAATCATTCCAAATTGAGGAGGTGGATTTTGGGAGCAAGAAATATTACTATGTTCCCATTTTTCTGAGTGTGTATGTGTGTGCTGCTGTGTGAGATTTTGGTCTATATAGCTTTGCTTTCACCATTTGTCCTAGGGCTCTGACCGACCCGTTTTTGTTTTTGTTTTTTTTTACTTTTTAAAATTTTTCTTCTTAATAATTATTTTTATTTTAATAACTTTATTTTTTCTTACTTTATTTTATCTTCTTTCTTTCGTCCTTTCTTCCTTTCTCTCTTCCTTGCTTTACTCCTTTCCTCTTCCTTCCTTCCTCCCTTTCTTCCTCCCTTCCTTCTTCCCTTCCTTCCTTTCTTTCTTCCTTCCTTTCTTCCTTCCCTCCTTCATTTCTTCCTTTCTTCTTTCCTTCCTTCTTTTCTTCCTTCCTTCCTTTCCTCCTTTCTTCCTTCCTTCCTTCGTTTCTTCCTTCCTTCCTTCCATTCTTTCCTTTCTATTTTATTTCCCTTTCATTCTGAACCGTGTGGATTAAAGGCTCTTGGTGCTCCAGCCAGGCGTCAGGGCAGTGTCTCTGATGTGGGAGAACCAACTTCAGGACACTGGTCCACAAGAGACCTCCCAGCCCCACGTAATATCAAATGGCGAAAATCTCCCAGAGATCTCCATCTCAACACCAAGACCCAGCTTCACTCAATGACCAGCAAGCTACAGTGCTGGACACCCTATGCCCAACAACTAGCAAGACAGGACTACAGCCCCATGCATTAGCAGAGAGGCTGCCTAAAATCATAATAAGGCTACCAACGTCCCCAAAGACACCACCAGACGTGGACCTGCCCACAAGAAAAACAAGATCCAGCCTCATCCACCAGAACACAGGCACTAGTCCCCCCAACCAGGAAACCTACTCAACCCTCTGAACCAACCTTAGCCACTGGGGACAGACACCAAAAACAACGGGAACTACGAACCTGCAGCCTGCAAAAAGGAGACCCCAAACACAGTGAGCAAAATGAAAAGACAGAAAAACACACAGCAGATGAAGGAGCAAGGTAAAAACCCACCAGACCTAACAAATGAAGAGGAAATAGGCAGTCTACCTGAAAAAGAACTCAGAATAATGATAGTAAAGATGATCCAAAATCTTGGAGATAGAATAGACAAAATGCAAGAAACATTTAACAAGGACCTAGAAGAAATAAAGAAGAAGGCAGCAACGATGAGCAACACAATAAATGAAACTTAAGAGATTCTAGGTGGGATCAATAGCAGGATAACTGAGGCAGAAGAACGGATAAGTGGCCTGGAAGATAAAAGAGTGGAAATAAGTACTGCAGAGCAGAATAAAGAAAAAAGAATGAAAAGAACTGAGGACAGTCTCAGAGACCTCTGGGACAACATTAAACACAACAACATTCGAATTATAGGGTCCCAGAAGAAGAGAAAAAGAAAGGGACTGAGAAAATATTTGAAGAGTCTATAGTTGAAAACTTCCCTAATATGGGAAAGGAAATAGTTAATCAATTCCAGGAAGCACAGAGAGTCTCATACAGGATAAATCCAAGGAGAAACACGCCAAGACACATATTAATCAAACTATCGAAAATTAAATACAAAGAAAACATATTAAAAGCAGCAAGGGAAAAACAACAAATAACACACAAGGGAATCCCCATAAGCTTAACAGCTGATCATTTAGCAGGAACTCTGCAAGCCAAAAGGGAGTGGCAGGACATATTTAAAGTGATGAAGGAAAAAACCTACAACCAAGATTACTCTACCCAGCAAGGATCTCATTCAGATTTGATGGAGAAATTAAAACCTTCACAGACAAGCAAAAGTTGAGAGAGTTCAGCACCACCAAACCAGCTTTACAACAAATGCTAAAGGAACTTCTCTAGGCAAGAAACACAATAAAAGGAAAAGACCTACAAGAACAAACTCAAAACAGTTAAATAAATGGTAATAGGAACATATATATCGATAATTACCTTAAATGTAAATGGATTAAATGCTCCCACCAAAAGACACAGACTGGCTAAATGATTACACAAACAAGACCCATATATACGCTGTCTACAAGGGACCCACTTCAGACTTAGGGACACATACAGACTGAAAGTGAGGGGATGGAAAAAGATATTCCATGCAAATGGAAATCAGAAGAAAGCTGGAGTAGCAATTCTCATATCAGACAAAATAGACTTTAAAATAAAGACTATTACAAAAGACAAAGAAGGACACTACATAATGAACAAGGGATCGATCCATGAAGATGTAACCATTGTAAATATTTATGCACCCAACATAGGAGCACCTCAATACATAAGGCAAATACTAACAGCCATAAAAGGGGAAATCGACATTAACACAGTTGTGGGGCGTGGCAAAGCGTTGCCGCAAAGCAGGATAGAAAAAGCTGAGTCATCCATCCTGTAGCCAGTGCGCATGCGTTGAGATATGCTAACAAGGTTTTAGAGCAGTAACCAGTCCGAAGGCGACGTGTAGCTATGCCTTCGATATGAACCAGTCAGAGACTTGCACAGTACCCCGAATCTTATATAGGCAGCTGCCGCTAAGGCTGCGGGGTCTTCCTTCCATCTTTCTCTAACCAAGCTGTACTCCAATAAAGTGTGATACGAGAAGAATCTAACGTGGCGACTGTTATTCTGCTGGTCAGACGCAGCTCGCCATAAGTGGTGCCGAAACCCGGGACTCGTTGCACCTCGCATGGAGGACCGATTCAGAACTCGACACACGGAGTGAACCGTCGGAGTGAACCGTCGGTGAGTAGTCCAGTCAGGTAAATTTTCGCTTTCACTTTTGTTCCTTTTGTTGTCCTCGCGTTCTTCCTTTGTGTGTTGTCGGCGTGGCCGAATGCGCACCCCTGGTCGGTAAACAGTTCGAGTGTTCTCCAGCTGCTTTCAGTAGGAATCGGCGGTATGGGGAATAGCTCATCTGCCGAAACTGCCATTGAGTTTCATGAACCCATTCAAGCCTTATTGAGAGATCGGGGACTTAAGCTGTCACAGAAAGCCATAAGCAAGTTATTACAAGATATTGATGGCGCTGCACCCTGGTTTGCAGTGTCTGGCAGCTTGACTGTTCCATCATGGGAAAAACTCGGAAGAGATCTAACTGAGCATAGTAAGCTGGGAGAGCTTTCTCGAGGTACCCTCCCGTTGTGGAAGTTGATACACTCGTGTCTCAAGGGGGGAGGATGTGAGGATATAATTCAAAGGGGACGCAAGGCTCTTAGTATGTGTCAAGATAGCGCGTCAGAAGGCGAAAATGTAGGGACTACTGTAAATAGGCCTAAAAATCCAAGAAGAAGAGAAGAAAAACAAGCAGAAAAACAAGGGCCGGCGCCAAAATTGTATCCGCTCTTAGATGAGTTTAAAGCTTTACATTTATCTCAGGAAGAATTGAGTCCCAAAGAAGAGGCAGCTTTAGAAGAGGCAGCTGCAGAGTATGAACGGGGACAGTATGGGAGTTCCCCGTGTGCTCGTCCGCCATTATATGCCCCCGCTGCGGCACGAGCTTCCGCGCTTGTACAGACCCCTGCTTCAGCCGCTAATGCCCCCTGTGTACCTCAAGGACCATTAAAATGTACTTTTATCCCTCGGGAGGCATGGTCTCAAGTGCCCATGGCCTTTCCTGCATTTGAGGATCCAGCCACTCGTCAGAGATATTATGAGATGATAGATCATAAAATAATCAAGGATCTTGCAGAGGCTGCTAGAGGATATGGAGTCACTGCTAATTATACTCTGATGTTATTGCAACGCCTTACCCGAAATGCATTGACGCCTACAGATTGGCAGGACATTGCGCGTGCTTGCTTATCGATGGGCCAGTATCTGGACTGGAAATCTATTTTAACTGACTTGGCATATGGTCAGGCGAGGGAGAATGCCGCTCATGGGCAGCCTGCCTGGAATGTTGATATGTTATTAGGGCAAGGTCAATGGTTGAATAACCAAACAGTGTTTCCTGTGGAGGTCTATGGCCAAATAAACCAAATTGGTATGCAGGCCTGGCGTGCCCTCCCAAATAAAGGAGAAGTTTCAGGAAACCTGACTAAGATCATACAGGGCAGTACAGAAGCATTTTCTGACTTTGTAGCCAGAATGATGGAAGCTGCTGGTAGGATTTTTGGTAGTGTAGAAGATGCTATGCCATTAGTGAAGCAATTGATTTATGAGCAATGCACGAAGGAATGTCGTAGAGCAATCACACCAGTAAAAGGAAAGCCTTTAGATGTCTGGATGAAAATGTGCAGAGAAATAGGCGGGCCATTGTCTAACACTGGTCTTGCTGCAGCAGTTCTGGCCGCTGCCCGAAATACAACTAGTACCGTGAAATCAGGGGTTTGTTTCCAATGTGGACAGTCTGGGCACATTAAAAGGCAATGTAAAAATTTAGGCGCGAGACCTAAAACGTCTTCGCCCCAGAAAAGGCCAGGGACTTGTCCCCGATGCAAAAAAGGAAAGCATTGGGCCAACGAATGTAGATCTATTAAAGATATAACTGGACAAGTTATTCAGCCTGTTGCATCTGCAGTTAACCCTAGATCCACCTATGCTTCCGAGTCAAAAAACGGGAGAACGGGCCCATGGTCCCAGGGCCCGAAAGTTTTTGGGGCCCACGAGAATGTGACTTTTCAGCCACCCCGACCCCAAGGAGAACCACGACAGGATCCGCAGGGCTGGACCTCCGTGCCACCTCCAGAGTGGTATTAACAGCATCTATGGGTATACAACCTGTAAGTACAGACATGAGTGGACCACTGCCAAAGGGAGCAGTTGGGTTGGTGATTGGCCGTTCCTCTTCTACTTTGAAAGGACTTATAGTCCAGCCTGGAGTAATTGACCCCGATTATACTGGGCTCATTAAAGTGATGTGTCAATCCCCTAGGGGGGTAAGTATCATAAATCCTGGAGATCGGATTGCTCAGTTGTTAGTTTTACCATCTCTCCATGAGAATTATCCTGCATGCCCTAAGGAGCGGGGAGCTAACGGTTTTGGATCTACAGGAGTTGATTTTGCCCTTTTGTCATTGTCTCTTGACGATCGGCCAATGTTGGATTTGAAGATTGAAGGGAAGATATTTCCCGGGTTAGTGGATACTGGGGCAGACCGTAGCATCATCACCCTCAAGTTTTGGCCAAGGTCCTGGCCTTTGCAACGATCTTCCCAGACGTTGCAGGGGCTAGGGTATGCACAGGCCCCTCACATTAGTTCCAAAGAATTGACCTGGATCTCAGGAGATCAGAGAGGGAAGTTTCGTCCCTTCGTGGTTGAGGGTTTACCGCTTAACTTATGGGGAAGAGATGTACAGAGTCAATTGAAACTTAGGCTTACTAATGATTATTCTGAGGTTTCTCAACAAATTATGTTGAAGTCAGGGTTCATACCAGATAGAGGGTTAGGAAAAAGGTTACAGGGGATTACCGCCCCTATAGAAGCCCATGGGAATCCTCATCATCGAGGGTTGGGTTTTTCCCAGGGGTCACTGAGTTAATGATTCCGATTACTTGGATGACCACGACACCAGTGTGGGTACCTCAGTGGCCTCTATCAAGGGAAAAACTGGAGGCAGCATCACAGCTAGTGGAAGAACAGTTACAGTTGGGGCATTTAGAACCCTCTCATTCACCCTGGAATACTCCCATTTTTGTTATTAAGAAAAAGTCAGGGAAATGGCGTTTGCTTCATGATCTGCGAGCAATAAATCAACAAATGCAGGTCATGGGTCCCATACAACGCGGGTTGCCAATGTTGACAGCCATCCCGCGAGGCTGGCCAGTTATAGCAGTAGATATAAAGGACTGTTTTTTCTCTATTCCGTTGAATAGGCAGGATAAAGAGAGATTTGCTTTTACCCTACCCTCTGTTAATCATGAAAAGCCTGATCGGAGATATCAATGGGTTGTGCTTCCTCAAGGCATGGCTAACAGTCCCACTATGTGCCAGCTGTATGTTGACACGGCTTTGCAACCTGTACGAGACAAATTTCCCGGGGTAAGAATCATCCATTATATGGATGATGTGTTATTAGCGGCCCGTAGTATGGATTTACTTGATAACGTTTTAGGTGAATTAGCTGAACATTTGAGAACGAAAGGTTTGTTTCTTGCCCCAGAAAAGATTCAAAAAGGAGATGCCATAAAATTTTTAGGGACCACTATTGATGAGACTACAATTACTCCCCAAAAAATTGAAACCCGGACTAATAGCTTAACCACCCTGAATGATTTCCAGCGACTTTTAGGAGACATAAATTGGGTTCGACCATATTTAAGTTTGACTCGATTGGAATTGAAGCCTTTGTTTGAAATATTAGAAGGCAATCCTGATCTTAACTCTCCGCGTCGCATGACTCTTGCAGCTCGGAAAGCACTCCATAAGGTGGAACAGGCCCTTATGAAGGCACAATTGCTGCGCTGTGTGCCTACCCTGCCTATTTGGATGTGTGTTCTCCCCACCTTGGGGTTTCCTACTGGTGTTCTATGGCAAAATGGACCCTTGCTTTGGATCCACACTAAATCTGTGGGGATGAGAACCCTGTCGCACTATCCATCCATGGTTGCTGAGGTAGCTCTATTAGGTATTAAACAATGTGTTTCCTCTTTTGCAAACTCACCAGACAGACTTGTAATCCCCTATACGAAAAATCAAATAGAGGTTTTAACTGCAACTACTTCTGAATGGGCTATTCTTATTTATACCTTTTCCAGTGTAATTGATAATCATTTGCCTAAAAGCGAGCTTTTGGAGTTCATGATTCAACAACCTGTTATTTTTCCAAAAGTTACTGTGCAACAGCCCTTGGATGATGCCTTAACCATTTACACAGATGGATCTAAATCAGGAAAAGGAGCTTATATGGTCCAAGGACAACAGCCGGTGGTTATGAACTATCGACCCGGCACTCCTCAGGTTGTAGAATGTCAGGTGGTGTTGGAAGTTTTTAGACGCTTTCAGGAGCCCTTTAATTTAATTTCTGACTCATTATATGTAGTGAATGCAGTAAAAATCTTGGAAATTACACCCTATGTGAAATCATCTAGTACAGTAGCGACCCTATTGACAGGAATAAGGTCACAGATATTGTCACGTGTGCAGCCCTTTTATATTACTCATATTCGAGCACATTCCTTGTTGCCTGGCCCTATGGCAAAAGCAAATGAGCAGGTTGACCTGGCTACACGTGTTTTGGTAGCGCTGGATCCCGTAGTGCAAGCTCAAGAATTTCATGACCTATATCACGTGTCATCTACTGTCTTAAGAAAAAAATTTCATATTACCAGGGAATCAGCTAGACACATTGTGAAAAGTTGCTCTGCCTGCGCTCAGTTCTTGCCTGCCCAACATGTTGGTGTTAATCCCAGAGGTGTTGCTCCAAATGAGTTATGGCAAATGGATGTCACTCATGTCTCTTCGTTTGGAAAACTACAATATGTACATGTGTCAGTAGATACTTGCTCGGGAGTATTTCATGCAACTCCCCTCTCTGGGGAACGGGTTCACCATGTTATTACCCATTGCCTTGAGGCCTGGGCAGCCTGGGGTAAGCCCACCAAGATAAAGACGGATAATGGCCCAGCCTATAGTTCTAAAAGTTTTGCTCTTTTTTGTCAACGAATGCAGGTGCTGCATGTTACTGGCTTGCCCTATAACCCACAAGGCCAAGGGATTATAGAGCGTGCCAATCGGACACTCAAAGAACTATTATTTAAACAAAAAGGGGGAATAGCAGAGAACTGCACCCCCAAACAGAGATTATCACTTGCCTTATTTACTATAAATTTTTTGAATGTGCATGATGATGATAAAACTGCTGCAGAGCGTCATGTGGCATTGACTCATAAAGAATATAGTACAGTGATGTGGAAAGATGTATTATCCAACCAATGGAAAGGCCCGGATCGCGTTATTGCTCGATCCAGGGGATCTCTTTGTGTCTCTCCACAGGATCAGGACCCGATTTGGGTGCCGTCAAGATTGACACGGAGCGTGGAAGAGAAACTCGAAAGGGATGCCGAGTGTCGCACGGATGATGCAACAATGGATGATCGTAATGTTTCTTCCCTTGCTCAAGGCAGAGAACCTGACCTTTTGGGGAATCAGCCGGACCTGGCCAGTTCCCATGCCGGTGCATTCCCAGAGTAGAGTGCTCCCTATGCTGTATTCCACTAGTTGTGACATGAATGCGGCATGCACCACACCATTAAAGCTTGATTGGGTGCCTTATAATGCTAGTAATATAGTTTTGAACAGAAGTCTTTGTTTCAGTTTCGATACTGACAAGGATTGTATTATTTTGAAAAAAGGAATATTACAGGCGTGGGAAAGCCCACTAAGGCATAGTATAGTTCCATTAAAGGTTTTGACGGAAGCGTTACAGCAGATTGCCTCTGGAGCCCAACAAGGTCAGGGTACGGGAATCAATGGCACTGACGAGGCAAATGTCACTACCTTTGCCTTGGAGCATACAGGCATAGTCCCAGTAAGGAAAAACTCTTCTTGTGTACTGGCTAATAGGACCATTGTTGCTCCCTACTGTGAGCCAGATACGGCATCACCCCCGAATTTCACCCAATGTCAAGATAGAACCCTAGCGAAATATGAAATTAGCTCAGGTTTTCGATTTTCCCCTGATTTGAAGTCTTATATGGGTAGAAAGAATAAAATCACTAATGAGCGTTGGGTTTTTGAAGGGTGGCCATTTTACTCCTGGCTGTTGATTAATGAAGTGGGGGCCAGCATGGATATCTCTGCTTTGGCCATGTTGCAGCAAAGTAATGGTACCTATTACAATGTTTCTGGGACGGTGCAACATTCCAATGGGACCAGATATAAACTTAAGATCATGAAAACATATGAATCAGTGTATAATTACACCAGATCAGCAGCAGCGGTTTGTGTGAAATCGCCCTTTGTGCTGCTGCTAACTAATGACAGTGCAAATTGCACGAGGTCTGGCCACTGCTGGCTGTCTGAGTGTTGGAATGGGACTCAGGTTACCACTGCCATCGTGGTGCGGGTGCCTACTTTCGTACCTATTCCGATTCGGGCAGATCCAAACAATTTTCCTATTTTAAATTTGCTTCGTATTAAAAGAGATTTTGGCATTACTGCCGCCATTGTCACAGCAATAGCCATTTCTGCCACCGCAGCGGTTACCGCAGGTGTAGCAATGGCGAGCCAAGTTAAGGCCGCAGGAGAAATCAATGATATTGTGACAAAAACTTCACAGATTTTGGAAGAACAGACTCGATTTGATGCTCATATTGTGAGTGGCATTTTAGCTACCAATGAAAGAATCAATCTATTGGAAGAGGCCATGGATGATTTATATGGCCTCATACAAGTGGGCTGCATGCAGCATGTAGGCCATGTGTGTGTCACACCTTTTCTCGTTCCAGATGCACTCAATAAAAGCAGAGTGATCGGAAGATTCCTAGCGGGAAATTGGTCCCGAGAGGCGGAACGGATGATACTGAAACGGAAGATTCAAATATTGCGGCTTAATGCTACCAAACTGGAGCCAGTTACTTTCGGGGACTTTACCTCTTGGCTCTCCTCTGCTTTCTCCTTTTTCAAAGAGTGGGTGGGAGTAGCTACGTTTGCAGCCTGCTGCCTGTTTGGGATTGTGCTATGTCTCTGGTTGGTCTGTCGAATTCGTATCCGAGCGCGTCGAGATAAGGTTCTGCTCACTCAGGCGCTTTTGGCTATCGGTGAAGGTGATTCCCCTGCAGCCTGGCTCTCTGCCCTGAATAATCCCAGATGACTGCCCTTGCACGGAGAGGCCTTGCTGCCATTGCACCTCCATAGGGAGCTCTGTTTTAGGTCTCGACAGCCCTAGCACCCTGCCGCCCTATGCTGGCATTGCACGCAGGAGGGTGTCATAGATGTGCCAGTGGAAAACTGCCGTTGAACCGTGAGCACACCATGGTGTGAGCATGCGTACCGGCAAAACTTCACTGTGCTATAGTAAATAAATAAGGGGGAGATGTGGGGCGCGGCAAAGCGTTGCCGCAAAGCAGGATAGAAAAAGCTGAGTCATCCATCCTGTAGCCAGTGCACATGCGTTGAGATATGCTAACAAGGTTTTAGAGCAGTAACCAGTCCGAAGGCGACGTGTAATTATGCCTTCGATATGAACCAGTCAGAGACTTGCACAGTACCCCGAATCTTATATAGGCAGCTGCCGCTAAGGCTGCGGGGTCTTCCTTCCATCTTTCTCTAACCAAGCTGTACTCCAATAAAGTGTGATACGAGAAGAATCTAGCGTGTGGCGACTGTTATTCTGCTGGTCAGACGCAGCTCGCCATACACAGTCATAGTAGGGGACTTTAACACCCCACTTTCACCAATGGACAGATCATCCAAAATGAAAATAAATAAGGAAACACAAGTTTTAAATGATACATTAAACAAGATAGACTTAATTGATATTTATAGGACAGTCCATCCAAAAACAACAGCATACACGTTTTTCTCAAGTGCTCATGGAACATTCTCCAGGATAGATCATATTTTGGGTCACAAATCTAGCCTTGGTAAATTTAAGAAAACTGAAATCGTATCAAGTATCTTTTCCGACCACAATGCTATGAGACTAGATATCAATTACAGGAAAGATCTGTAAAAAATACAAACACATGGAGGCTAAACAATACACTACTTAATAACGAAGTGATCACTGAAGAAATCAAAGAGGAAATCAAAAAATACTTAGAAACAAATGACAATGGAGACACGATGACCCAAAACCTATGGGATGCATCAAAAGCAGTTCTAAGAGGGAAGTTTATAGCAATACAATCCTACCTTAAGAAACAGGAAACATCTCGAAGAAACAACCTAACTTTGCACATAAAGCAGTTAGAGAATGAGGAACAAAAAAACCTCCAAATTTAGGAGAAGGAAAGAAATAATAAAGATCAGATCAGAAATAAATGAAAAAGAAATGAAGGAAATGATAGCAAAGATCAATAAAACTAAAAGCTGGTTCTTTGAGAAGATAAACAAAATTGACAAACAATTAGCCAGACTCATCAAGAAAAGAAGAGAGAAGACTCAAATCAATAGAATTAGAATGAAAAAGGAGAAGTAAAATCAGACACTGCAGAAATACAAAAGATTATTAGAGATTACTACAAGCAACTGAATGCCAATAAAATGGACAAGCTGGAAGAAATGGACAAATTCATAGAAATGCACAAGCTGCCAAGACTGAACCAGGAAGAAATAGAAAATACGAACAGACCAATCACAAGCACTGAAATTGAAACTGTGATTCAAAATCTTCCAACAAACAAAAGCCCAGGACCAGATGGCTTCACAGGCTAATTCTATCAAACATTTAGAGAAGAGCTAACACCTATCCTTCTCAAACTCTTCCAAAAGATAGCAGAGGGAGGAACACTCCCAAACTCATTCTATGAGGCCACCATAACCCTGATACCAAAACCAGACAAAGACATCACAAAGAAAGAAAAGTACAGGCCAATATTACTGATGAACATAGATGCAAATATCCTCAACAAAATACTAGCAAACAGAATCCAACAGCACATTAAAAGGATCATACACCATGATCAAGTGGGGTTTATTCCAGGAATGAAAAGATTCTTCAATATATGCAAATCAATCAACGTGATACACCATATCAACAAACTGAAGGAGAAAAACCGTATGATCATCTCAATAGAGGCAGACAAAATTCAACACCCATTTATGACAAAAACCCTCCAGAAAGTAGGCATAGAGGGAACTTTCCTCAACATAATAAAGGCCATATATGACAAACACCCAGCCAGCATCATTCTCAATGGTGAAAAACTGAAACCATTTCCACTCAGATCAGGAACAAAACACCGTTGCCCACTCTCACCACTCTTATACAACGTAAGTTTGGAAGTTCTAGCCACAGCAATCAGAGAAGAAAAAGAAATAAATGGAATCCAAATCAGAAAAGAAGAAGTAAAGGTGTCACTGTTTGCAGATGACTTGATAAAATTCATAGAGAATCCTAAGGATGCTACCAGAAAACTACTAGAGCTAATCAATGAATTTGGTAATGTAGCAGGATACAAAATTAATGCACAGAAATCTCTGGCGCTCTTATACACTAATGATGAAAAATCTGAGATTGAAATTAAGAAAACACTCCCATTTACCATTGCAACAAAAAGAATAAAATATCCAGGAATAACCCTACCTAAGGAGACAAAAGACCTGTATGCAGAAAATTATAAGACACTGATGAAGAAAATTAAAGATGATACAAATAGATGGAGAGATATACCATGTTCTTGGATTGGAAGAATCAATATTGTGAAAATGACTCTACTACCCAAAGCAATCTACAGAGCCAATGCCGTCCCTATCAAACTACCACTGGCATTTTTTTAAAGAACTAGAACAAAAAATTTCACAATTTGTATGGAAACACAAAAGACACCAAATGGCCAAAGCAATCTTGAGAACGAAAAATGGAGCTGGAGGATTCAGGCTCCCTGACTTCAGACTATACTACAATGCTACAGTAATCAAGACAGTATGGTACTGGTACAAGAACAGAAATATAGATCAATGGATCAGGATAGAAATACCAGAGATAAACCTACACACATATGGTTCACCTTATCTTTGATAAAGGAGGGAAGGATATACAGTGGAGAAAAGACAGCCTCTTCAATAAGTGGTGCTGGGAAAACTGGACTGGTACATGTAAAAGCATGAAGTTAGAACATTCCCTGACACCATACACAAAAATAAACTCAAAATGGATTAAAGACCAAAATGTAAGGCCAGACACTCTCAAAATCATAGAGGAAAACATAGGTAGAACACTCTATGACATATATCACAGCAAGATCCTTTTTGAAACACTTCCTAGAGAAATGGAAAGAAAAACAAGAATAAACAAATGGGACCTAATGAAACTAAAAAGATTTTGCACAGCAAAGGATACCATAAAGAAGACCAAAAGACAACCCTCAGAATGGTAGAAAATAGTTGCAAATGAAGTAACTGACAAAGGATTAATCTCCAAAATTTTAAGCAACTCATGCAGCTCAATAACAAAAAAACAAACAACCCTATCTGAAAATAGGCAGAAGACATTTCTCCAAAGAAGATATACAGATTGCCAACAAACACATGAAAGAATGCTCAACATCATTAATCATTGGAGAAATGCAAATCAAAACTACAATGAGTTATCTCATACCGGTCAGAATGGCCATCATGAAAAAATCTAGAAACATTAAATGCTGGAGAGGGTGTGGAGAAAAGGGAACACTCTTGCACTGCTGGTGGGAATGTAAATTGATACAGCCACTATGGAGAACACTATGGAGGTTCCTCAAAAAACTACAAATAGAACTACCATACAACCCAGCAATCCCACTACTGGGCATATACCCTGAGAAAACCATAATTCAAAAAGAGTCATGTACCAAAATGTTCATTGCAACTCTATTTACAATAGCCAGGACATGGAAGCAACCTCAGTGTCCATCAACAGATGAATGGATAAAGAAGATGTGGCACATATATACAATGGAATATTACTCAGCCATAAAAAGAAATGAAACTGAGTTATTTGTAGTGAGGTGGATGGACCTGGAGTCTTATACAGAGTGAAGTAAGTCAGAAGGAGAAAAACAAATACCGTATGCTAACACATATATATGGAATCTAAGAAAAAAAAATGTCATGAAGATCCTACGGGTAGGATGGGAATAAAACACAGACCTACTAGACCATGGACTTGAGGATATGGGGAAGGGGAAGGGGAAGCTGTGATGAAGTGAGAGAGTGGCATGGACATATATACCCTACCAAACGTAGGGTGGATAGCAAGTGGGAAGCAGCGGCATGGCACAGGGAGATCAGCTAGGTGGTTTGTGACCACATAAGCGGTGGGATAGGGAGGGTGGGAGAGAGGGTGATGCAAGAGGGAAGAGCTATGGGAACATACGTATATGTATAACTGATTCACTTTGTTGTAAAGCAGAAACTAACACACCACTGTAAAGCAATTATACTCCAATAAAGATGTTAAAAAAAATTTTAAATGATGGAAGAATCTGCACACATTGAAGTATGAGGGAGTCGTTCTGGCTTGTACATGGTTTAACTATAAGTTTACTGACCAAAGTGGCCTGTTTCGTGACCTTTCAGAGATGCATTGTACACCGACTTTGGCCATTGAGGATAAAAGTACACATGAAAGTCAAAATAGAGTAACCATGGTTCAGACATCCAAGGTAATACTAGCTGGCCATTGTGGATGTGACCTCAGATATATACCTGGGTTGCTGAACTTTTGGAGCTATGTGAGACTAGGGGACACCACTAGCCATTCTCAAAGCAGTGTCTGCTGGCAGCTAGTAGCTGCAGCCTTACATTTTCAAGGTTTCCTCTTGTAACAATTAAATTTTTAGACAGTAAGATTCTGTAGATTAGATGTTGGCAGTAAAAAAGGAGACTGTGTAGTGGCCAATAGCTCCTATTGTGTATATGTTAATACAACATCAGAAGTTAAAATCTACTTACATAAAAGACTGGCTATCTGGCTACAAGTCTCCCTAAGGTGCTGGGTCAAGACAAGGTTCCAGGTTTATTCTCCTGATTTCCTCAGAGCATGAGATTTGTTTTCTCTCTTAAAGTTAGTTTGAATTGGGTCTGTTGCATCAGACTGGCGGACCAAGGGATTGAGGTCTTAATCATACCAGACTCAGATCCAGGACTTGCAACTTAGGGATATTTATAATTTGGTGTCCCTTCCCCAAACTGAGGCAGGACTATGCCCCATTTCAGCAGGAAGTACCCAGAGTGGTTGTCCTCATGTTCTCTGAAAGATTTGGGGAAGGTTGAAAGACAAGGTGGGATTGAAACCAAGTCCCCGTACACCTGACTTTCTCTGCTGAGTTTCTGATTAACCTCTATACCTAATATGTTATTCTCTTTCTTATCCAACACCAGTTCTCCTCAAGATTGAGAAGTATCAAAGAAAAGGAGGGATTGAAACTGAGCAGGACCCTGGGCCTCCTGGGCATGAAAGCCTTACTGGCCCCCAATTCTTGTTTGTAGAAATTATGTTTCATTCAGCTCCCTGACCCTCGATGAATTCCAGAAAGCAGATTCAAACAGTTGTTAATCAGGGAAAGGATAGAATGCACAAACAAAGGAGGAGCAAGCAAGAAACAACAGGGCAGCCTTGGGAAAGGGTCCTGGTTCCTCCTCAAGAAATACACATAAAAATGTGTTTAAGTTCTTCTGCAAGGCCCCTACCCCAGGTGGAGGATGGCAACTTCAGACTGAGCACAAGATCCCTGGAACACTGCCCTGTTGCCTCACCACTGAACAGAAGAAAGTCACACACCCTGCACCCCAAATTTTGCCCATAAAAACTTTCCCCAAAAAACCATCAGGGAGTTTGGGGTTTTTGACCATGAGCCCCCATTCTCCTTGCCTGGCCCTGCGTAAATCTTTCTCTGCTCCAAACTCTGACGTTTCAGTTTGTTTGGCCTCACTGTGCATCAGGCACACAAACTTGTGTTCTGTAACGCTACTGGTACATGACCTTCTTTTCAGTAGTTCTTGACCTTTGGAGCTGCCACTACTGGCAGAGGGTTCCTAAAACATTTGGAATTTCTTAACTTTTGAAAGCAATCAAGATATCTTTTGTTAGTTAATGAAGTGACTTGGGAAACCCCCTATATAACCTAAGGATGGGTGCTGGTTGTCAGTGGAGACAATCATGTGTGGAGGGTTGGAACTTCCAGTCCCACCCTCTGACATCCAAGGAGGTAAGAGGAACTAGCAGTTGAATTGAACCCTATAGCTAATGATTTGATCAATTTACCTATGTAATGAAATCTCCAAAAAGAACCCCAAAGAATGGTGCTTGAAGAGCTTTCAGTTTGGTGAACACATTGAGGTCAGGAGAACAGCAGGATTAGAGTGGCATGGAAGCACCCTCACCTTACCCCATTTCTTGCCCTTTGCCTCTCATCCATCTGGCTCTTAACTATCCTTTTATAATAGGTGATCTAATAAGTAAATGTTTCTCTAAATTCTGTAAGCCACTCTAGAAAATTAGTCAAATCGAAGAAGGAGGTCATGGGAACCTCCAATCTATTTGTGACTGGCAAGTCTGATTGCCCTCTACAGTCTTGTAGGTCTGAACCCTTAAACTGTGGAATCTGATGCTATATCCATGTAGATAGTGTCAGAATTGAACTGAATTGTAGGACACCCAAGCTGGTCCAAAGTGATGCTTCTTGGATGTGTGGGGGAAACCCCTCCCTCACACATTGGAACTGGGTGATCAGAGTCCTTATATCACAACAGAATAAATGCAAAGAGAGTAGAAGGAAGGAGACAATAAAGAAAATGATACGATCATAGAAATAACCAACAACTCAAAACACAGTTTTTGAAAAAAATTATAAAATAATCTCCTGTCAGGATCAGAGAGAGAAAACAAAGAAGAGAGAGAGAACTGATTCCTAAGATCTGGTTTAAAAAGGCAGGGTACATAATTATGAACCCTATAGACGTTAACATGATAAAAAGAAGATATTATGCACATGCCAACAGTAAATTAGAAATCTGAACAACTTGGACAAATCCTTTAAAAACATAACTTACCAAAGAGGACACAAAGAAATAGACAATTTGAAAAGAGTTATTTTTATTTATTTATTTTTTATAAATTTATTTATTTTATTTTATTAACTTTTATTTTTTTGGCTGCGTTGGGTCTTCATTGCTGCATGCGGGCTTTTCTCTGGTTGCCGTGAGCGGGGGCTACTCTTCATTGTGGTGCACAGGCTTCTCATTGTGGTGGCTTCCCTTCTTGGGAGCACGGGCTCTAGGCACGTGGGCTTCAGTAGTTGTGGCACAAGGGCTCAGTAGTTGTGGCTCGCGGGCTCTAGAGAGCAGACTCAGTAGTTGTGGCGTACGAGATTAGTTGCTCCACAGCATGTGGGATCTTCCTGGACCAGGGCTCGTACCTGTATCTCCTGCATTGGCAGGCAGATTCGTAACCACTGTGCCACCAGGGAAGCCCCATTATTTTTATCTTTAAAAGTTATCTGTGGGGGCTTCCCTGGTGGCGCAGTGGTTGGGAGTCTGCCTGCCGATGCAAGGGACGCAGGTTTGTGCCCTGGTCCAGGAGGATCCCATGTGCCGCGGTGCGGCTGGGCCCGTGAGCCATGGCCGCTGAGCCTGCGCGTCCGGAGCCTGTGCTCTTCAACGGGGGAGGGGGAGGCCGCGGCAGTGAGAGGTGCGCGTACCACAAAAAAAAAATATCTGTGAAATTTAAAACTCCCTCCCCCCACAAAGTTTCCCAACACATAAGTCTTCACTACTGAATTTTACCAAATATTTATTTAAAAAATAAATGTATAACAGAAACTCTCCCAGAGAACAAAAACAGAGGAAAGACTTGTTTTAGGAGGTTAAAAACCCTCAAAATACCAAAGAAATTATAAGAACTACAAAACATTATAGACAAAATATTAGCAAACTGAATCCACATAATACTTTAAGAACAAGACAGATAAACTGCAGAAACACAATTTTGTTTTACCATTTGAGATCCAATAAGTGACTCACAACATTAAAAGGAAAACTAATATGTAAAAGATTTTGTCATTTCATTATAAGCCCTAATGAAATTCAGTAGCCATCCATAATAATAATGATAATAAAAAACATTTAGCATCTTTGAAAGTGTTCTTAATCTAATAAAAAGTATATGTGAAACACTTGCAGCAATTATCATAGCTATATTAACTCTTGAATAATTCTTATCCAATACAAGTAAAAAGATGAGAATGTCAGATGTCAATTCTATTCAACAGTGTACTGCTGTTCATAACAAGTGCCATTGGGCAAGAAAATACAATAAAAGAGATCGTGAGGATTGAGAAGAAACAACTGGAATTTTCATACTTAGAGCTGTCATGAGAATTTGCATAGAAAATCCAAAAGGACCTACAGATAAAATATTAAACTTAATAAGTTAATTTAACACAGATACTGGAAACAAGGACAATATATTTAACGTATTTCTATGGATTAGCAAAAACCACACAAACACATACACATGCACACAAACTCTCATATAAAAAGAGTTGAAAAACCCTTATATTCTGAGACTGAAGATCTGTTTTGGAAAGTCAATCACCCAGAGGTTATAGTTAAAGTCATGGGTAAATTAAGGTTTTCCAAGGTAAGGACACAGAGGAAAATCAAAAGTCCAAGAAACCACCTTTGAGGGATGATGACTTGGGGGAAGGAGGAGAATAAGAAGAGTAAAGAAAACAAGGAAAGGTATAATAAGAATGTGGAAAAGAAAGCATAGTAATATCAGAATTTTTAAACAATTAAATATTCTAACTCAGTTCTTTTAAAAGGAAAAATGAAATCTGTTGTGCTCATATAACTAAAATATCCAGAGGTAGGTCGGTCTCCACATGTGGTCTTTGGCTCTGTCATCATTCTGTTCTATTTGTGAACATCATTCCTGGGCCAGCTTTACCTGTGGAACAAAATTCTATAGCAACTTGGAGCTTTGAAGGCATCGTACCCCCGCGACGGAGTCCCTCCTTCCTCAACCACCAAATATAAACTATTGCTTTATTTAAGTGGGATCACCAATTATTCCAACTAAGGGCTGAGGGGGGAGGTGAAATTCTGTTCATTATCTTAGACCTTGGTTCTCATCTGGGGTCAATTTTGCCCACGAGGGGTATTTGGAAATGTCTGAACATATATTTGGTTATTGTAACTGGGGAGGTAGTACTGGCATCCAGTGAGTAGTGGCCAGGGATGCTGCTAAAAATCCTGCAGTGCACTGCACAACCCTCCATAACAAAGAATTATGCAGCCCAAAGTGTCAACAGTCCAAAGCCTGAGAAATCTTTAGACAAGAGTTTCTTAAAACTAAATGTTTTAAGAAATTAAATGTTCTTAAAATTAATTAAATTAATTAAATTTTTAAATTTAAAATTAAATGTTCATCTGAATAACCTAAAAGGCTAATTAAAACACAGCATCCTAGTTCCCATTTCAGGATTTTCTGACTCAGTAAGTCTAGAGTGGGGCCTGAAAATGTCTTCATCTAACAAGCTCACAGGTACTACTCCTGCTGGTGGTCCATAATCAACACTCCAAAAAACACTCTAATCAGGGCCCTGGTCTGTAGCTGAGGGTGCAGGGAAGCATAGGGCCGCATGTCGGCTCTATAAGATGAGTTGGAGTTTAATGCGTCCTGGAGAAATAAACAGCTGTGCTAATGCAGAGAGAAAAAATTATGTCTTCAGTCATTTCCTACCCTGCCCAAATCCTAAAGTACATGTTGTTCTAAAACGTCCAGGTGGGAAAACTGCTTCCAGTACCCCTGGCTTCTGAAAAAGTCTGCTTTCTCTGACCTCGCTTCCTAAGTCCTTCAAAAAATATACCCAGAGCTTGCCTGCGCCCGCCTGGAGCCAGCGGTCCTCCACGCACCCCGCATCCAGTGTGACGCGCTGCACACCGGCGGAGCGGACATGGGCAGAGCGAGGGTGGCCAGGCTCGGACTGGGGCTGCTGCTTCAGACACTGCTCTTACCTACGCAGATTTATTCAAATCAAACAACTGTTGTAACTCCTTCAAGTAACTCCTCCCAGTATACCTCAGCTGCCCCCAATCCAGCGAATGCCACCACCGAGGCAAATGACTGTGCTCTGCTGTCAACAGCTAGTCTCTGGGTGATCTCGGTCTCCCTTCTACACCTCTATTGTTAAGAGACTCAGGCCAAGAAACATCTATACTTCCCCATCCTCTCAACCCAATTCATATGGCATCCAGACATCCAGTGTGACAAGGGAAAAAAAAAAACAGGTCTTCATTGAATTAATCTGCTAGTTCCACAACTTATTTTATTGACAGAAACTGTTGAGGATCCCAAATTTGATTGGTTTGAAGAGCATGTGAAGGGTTTGACTAGACGATGAATTCTAATATTAAATCTGCTGGAGTTTCCTGTACAAGATAAAGAGAGACAACATCCAAAATTAGTTAAGAGATGATTTCCTTAAATGTGCCTTAAGAAGTATGGACACATAAAACTCTACCTTGAAAGTGCGAATAGATTTTATCTTACTTAGAGATAAAGAATGGGATGTAGAACAGAGATTCAGTTTTCATTTGGCTCATTAAATTTATAAGGCCATAAAACAATGAGGTAAAACAGAAAGCTTCTATCATTGTTGCTTTTCTTGTGGTCATCCATTTACAATGCTTGATGTCAGTTGATTTATCTCTTGTAAAAATAAAACACTGTGTGTGTGTGTGTGTGTGTGTGTGTGTGTGTGTGTGTGAAAAAAAACAGACATGATGTCTTGAGTAAAGTTGTATGGAATTTGAGATCTGGACAAAAGCATTTCTTTTCTGTAATGCTAGGATGCTAATTGGACATTTTTGCAAGAAAGAGATTTCAGGATGAAAATCTCACGTCTCTAAGTTGGGAAGTCAGTTCATGGTGGAACATTCTATTAAACTTGTGTGAGTGGAGAAATATTTCTTTGGAAGGAAGAGGTCATAAATCCCTTTTTAATAAAGTTAGTGGCTTATAGTATACCAAATGAGCAAAATGGCTATTTCTGAACTTTAGAAAAAAATAATATAGTTTTTCTGTATCTATGTTATGAAGCTGATGTAAAATATCAAAAATTCTTTATTTTGAAAAACAAAACAATGTAATCAATTTGACATAATTTATATATATTGAACCTGTGGTACACACACAATAAAACTTACATTCAAAAAAAAAAAAAAAAGAAACGAAAAGCTTCTGTGGTTCTATTAGAAGGAACTTCCAGGTGCTACTGTAAATCCTCAATGTGTTGTTTCAGCAGTACTAATTTAATGCTGATGTACGCTAGAGAAAATTTTATGTTAAGCTACCACTGTTCTCTTGGGAACTGAAATCTTTCCCTTGGGGTTTGGGTTTGACATTGCATTTGAACTTTAATATAGTCATTGATATGTACCAGGGCAATGATGGATTGGAATCTACCCCAAATCCAAGCATAATGAGTACATTTTGCTTCTATACTTATCAACTATTCTTTTTTTTTTTTTTTTTTTTTTTGCAATACGCCAGCCTCTCACTGTTGTGGCCTCTCCCGTTGCGGAGCACAGGCTCCGGACGCCCAGGCTCAGCGGCCATGGCTCACGGGCCCGGCCGCTCCGCGGCATGTGGGATCCTCCCGGTCCGGGACACGAACCCATGTCCCCTGCATCGGCAGGCGGACTCTCAACCACTGCGCCACCAGGGAAGCCCTCGAATCCTTTTTACAGTTTAAAAAATGATCTGTTTTGAAGGTAAGATTGACAAATCTTGAAATTAAAAAAGCAAATATGTGAAGAAGCTAAACTATAAATTAAATATATTTGGCAAGGGAAAACTGGAAGCTTGCTTACATTAAATTCAGAAAAACTTTTATACTCTTTTCTGTAAATACATTTTTTATACTGAATCAGAATAGCCACTTTTGGAACACTTTCTGTTATCAATCAATATTTTTAGATGGTTAAAAGCTGGTCCTAAGCCTAAAATGGGCTTGATTTTGCAAAGTAAATCTTTTCACAACTGCCTTGATGCACGGAAACCTTTCTAAAAATAGACACTCTCTAAGTCTTTTGTTCGCATGATCACACACTGACGCTTAGATGTTCCAAACTCTAATATGGCCACAATAGTCTTAATAACCAAAGTCATTTTTTTTCCATCTTTAGAAATCTACACTGGAACAACCATATCCAACAGATATCAAGCTACTCTGTGTG
Source organism: Kogia breviceps (assembly GCF_026419965.1). Classification (NCBI taxonomy): domain Eukaryota; kingdom Metazoa; phylum Chordata; class Mammalia; order Artiodactyla; family Physeteridae; genus Kogia; species Kogia breviceps. Next base: position 88,352,545 of record NC_081310.1, on the reverse strand, counting down.
TGAATGAACCTTCTCTTTTGTTTCATACCTGAATGCTGTGCAACTATTTTGGATTGTATAATGTGTTTGTGTATTTATGCTTTGGGTCATAGTAACTTCTCATGTTATAGAATTGATTTACATTAAATACAAACAGTAAATTTAAAAAAAACAAATATATATATATACCCAAATTCTCCCCTCTTCCCCCTTCCTACTCTTTTAATTAAATTAGTTTGGATTTTTTAATGAGGTTTCTAGAAAACTGTGGAATAAGCAAAAGGAACAATAAACATAAAGTCAACAATATAACTGACTTAATAAACCACAGATATCAAAGTCCCTGAGAGCAAGAAAAACCCTCTTGACTCTGCTTGAATATTTAACAACCTATCCTCACTATTACCCCTCACCCAAACTGCCTCTCATGCATTCTCACTGGAAAATGAGAAACAGGATCCTTTTCTGATTACTCTTTATATGTAGACTATAGTTATAATATGGGCAGAAGTGGTTTTCTCCAGAGGAGTTCAGGGCAGAAACAAGGAGAGTGCAATATTTTTTGCTATGTGAGAATATCTCAATAAGAGGAAAATCTAGAATATCAACTAAAGAGGAAAAAAAAGAAGGAGATAATTTTGAAAAAAAAGACCATTAACGTAGCAGTTATAGCAACTTAGATTCTTTTATTAAACAAACATATATGCAAGTGAGAGATCTTGCCTGGGATCCATCTAGAGCAAGACTTTCTCTCAAGGAACTTATAAGTAGAAAGAAAAAAAAAAAACGAAAAGAACTGCAATGTTGTGGGTACAGAGTAATATGGAGCTCAGCATGACACCACACAAGGGAGGGTTACTTCCACGGTAACACTAAAGAAGGCTTCCTGGAGAAAGAAGCTGCTCAGCTGGCCCTCATGGTTAGAAAAGCATCCAAGCAGAGACAGAGATATTATGTTAAAATTGTTCAGCATCTCTGCAAATACAATTATCTCGGCATAATTATAGTTAGCTCACTTTAACAAATGATATTTCAGCAGAATCCCAAAAATAGAGTTCAAATAAGAAGGCAAAGGGATGTCACTGTTAAGTCATGAACATCATTTCACTTATTCCGAGGTACATGCTTTCTCACCTCACATCTATGAAATCTGAGTGGATCCTACTATTGACATTGTCTCATAATAACAATTTTTAATTATCTTTCTGCTAGTGTATAAATTATGACTTATCTTACAAACTATGGGCACTCTGATTTGTCCAAATCTGATGATTATTTGATGAAATATGATGAGATTGACTCCTGGTCTGACAAATTGACTTTCTGGACTCCTGGTTAATGATCCTAATGGAAACGGAGACATGGTGAGGGCTCATGAGATATTCTGATAGGATCTGTTAAGATCACAAGCAAAAAATTGTTCTACATAAGAGATATTTGTACACCATGTTCATAGCAGCATTATTCACAATAGCCAGAAGGTAGAATCAATCCAAATGTCCACTGACAGATGAACGGATAAACAAAACAGCCTTAAAAAGGAAAGAAATTCTAATACGTGCCACCACATGGTGAATTACGAGGACATTATGCTAAGTGGAATAAGCCAGTCACAAAAAGACAAATAGTGATGATTCCACTTATATGAGGTACCTAGAATAATCAGATTCATATAGACAGAAAGTAGCATGGTGGTTGCCAGGGACTAGGGGAGCAAGGAATGGGGAATGTGGTTTAATGGGCAGAGTTTTAGTTTACAAGATAAAAAAAGTTCTAGAGATGGGTTGCACAAAATGTGAATGTACTTAATACTACTAAACTGTACGTTTAAAAATGGCTAAGGCAGTAAGTTTTTAAGTCATGTATATTTTACCACAAGTTTGTTTGTTTGTTTGTTTGTTTTTTGGTTTTTTTTGCGGTACGCGGGCCTCTCACTGTTGTGGCCTCTCCTGTTGTGGAGCACAGGCTTCGGACGCGCAGGCTCAGCGGCCATGGCTCACGGGCCCAGCCGCTCCGCAGCATGCGGGATCTTCCCGGACCGGGGCACGAACCCTTATCCCCTGCATTGGCAGGTGGACTCTCAACCACTGCGCCACCAGGGAAGCCCCACAATTTTTTAAAAATAGATTTATCAGGACTTCCCTGGTGGCACAGTGGATAAGACTCTGTGCTCCCAATGCAGCAGGCCTGGGTTCAATCCCTGGTCAGGGAACTGGATCCCACATGCATGCCGCAACTAAGAGTTTGCATGTCACAACTAAGGAGCCCATGAGCCGCAACTGGGGAGCCCACTTGCCTCAATTAAGGAATTCACATGCTGCAACTAAGGAGCCCACCTTCTGCAACTAAGACCCGGCACAACCAAATAAATAAATAATTTTTTTTAATACATTTACCTAAAGATGGGAGTGGGGAAGAAAGGGGAAAGGCTCTGCTGGAAATACTGAGGCTAAAACATGTAATAGATAAAATGCAGGGAAAGAGGGAGAGGATGGACAAAAAGAAAGATTAAAAAGGAAAACTCACCAGTGCCTCAAAAACCATAATGCAAGACATATCAAAAGGACCAAGGAGGGCACTAATATTGCCAAAACTATCAAGCTGACGGAGGTGGGGTGACCTGGCAATTGGGAGAGGAAACAGGGATGTCACTTCAAACCCATTCTCTAGTTCTCCTGGCTTTGTTACCCACCTGAGTGTCAACACCACCATTACCTGCTTCTGATGCATGAGCATCTGTGATTCTCTCTCTCATATTCCTGGATATCATATATTCACAGCCACCCTTTGTCTCTCCCTCTTACCCCATCCCACCCAGTCTATAAGTCCTTCATTTTTATCTCTTCTATACCTTAGATCATCTATTTTCATTCCTCTTGGAACTGTAGTCCCAGGAATAAATCTCAACCACTGTCTCTCTCTGTCTCTTTTTCTCTGTCTGACTCTCTGTCTCTATCTCTCTCCTTCCCTCTCTCCATTCCTTTCTCACCCCCCACCCCGTCCCTCCCTATCTCATCCATCAAATCCCTCCCTTTTCCCAGTCCTTCCCTCTGTGCTTGAGGACCATCTCCTCCCATTCCCAGCTGGGCCCCGGTTCTATCTCACCCCAGTAGAGGATGATGTCCTGGTCTCCTAGACTGCTGTGCTTCACTCGGCAACTGAGGCCGGCTGCCTCCCCAGCCGTCACATCCAGGGTTACTCGGAGATACCAAGTCCCGTCAGCATTGGGCACAACATCACCTTGCCGACTGCCAGGCTTCTCCTGCTCGCCCCTCATCCACATCACCCACACGGGTTTTGGGTAGAATCCTGAGACATGACACACCAGCAGCAGACGGCCAGGCCCAGGACTGGGCCCACTCGACAGCCAGGCCTCGGGCTTCACTGGGGAAGGAAGGATCAGGGAAACTGTCAGATTATGACTCTAATCTAGAGCATAGGCTTTCAGAAACCCACAAGTTTGGACAGTGACCGCTTCTACTCCTATGGGAACCAAATCATTTATTGATTAAGCCCCTCTCTCCTTAGGTACCTCCTACTCTTGAGTTTAAAGAAGGTGGCAGGACGTGAAATTGAAAAGTCCTGTGAAGAGAAAAGAACTAACCTTGCCTCTGTAGTTCATCCTTCCCTGCATCGAGAACACCAAGGAGAAACCGAGGGCAGGTTTCTGAGAGCAGCGTCTCTATGATATTCCAGGTGACTTGGTACTGAGTGACAAGTGCACAGAACTGCTGCGCCCTGCTGCCACCCTCTGGTGCAGGTACACATGAATTATTTTTAATGCTCACGAAATCCAGTCCTCCTAAAGCTCCCCTCAGAAAGCTTCCTATGGACTTCCCAGAATGCAGCTCACAGCCTGCTATGCCCTGGATCACAAAGGGGTCTGGATACAAGGAAAACAGGGACAAAGTTACTAAAAAGCAAACAAGAAAGAAAGGCATGGGGAAAGGACCTGGTGCTTTGGATTTGGGGGGTGGGAGAAAGGTCTGAGATGTGAGATGACTCAAAAACCAGTTGCAGTATTCAGAGCCTTTTCAGAAAGGAGAGCACTGGGGAGAGGTATGCATGTCATAAATGGTGGGGGTGGGCTGTTGTAAGGCTGTAGGGTGGGCATGAGGGGAGAAGGGGAGCAGCGTGTGATGGAATCAGGAGTGCAGCATTCCAGGGTGAAGGGGAGAGTTACATTGAGAGAAGGGATCAGGCAGGAGATGCTTGAGGAGACGGATTGGAGGAGGAGGAAGTCACGCTTCAGTTCACTCAGGCAAAGAGTGGAGAAGTGAGGGCTTTGTCCTTGGGGTTAGAGAGAAGCCAGTTATGCACAAACAAACCAGGAGATGGTTACAAAGGGGGACCTTCATTTATCACACAGGAGTGCAAGAAACAGGAAGAATCTGGGACACTTGGTGGAGGTGTGGAGCCAGAGTTGGAGACTACTCTGGAGAAGTGTGTGCATGCAGTTGGGTAAAGTGGGAGGACGGGACCAAGATCCAAGAGAATAGTAGCCTTAACCAGGAGAGAGAAAAACCATTGAGAATCTGCCCGGATTAGAGGACTGTACTCACATTCAACCTGGAATTTACTGACATAGTCCTGCACTTTCCGAGTGAATCTCATGAAGTAGGATCGGAGTAGGTCCTCCAACTCAATTATCTCCTCATCGCTGAAGTTGCCCTTGGACCAGGGCTTCAGGAAAATGGCAGTGCCCGAGCCACTGTCGTCGCCATGAATCTGAAAATCATCCAACCAGCCTGAGGCTTGACTTTGTGGACAGGTGCTGTTGGCAAAGGTCAAAATCTGGATAATATGGTAAGAGGTTGGTCCCTGGAAGGCTGTGGGTGGTGGAAGGATAAGAAAAGTGAGGAGAAAGAGAATCAGGATGAAATGATAAAGAACCCAGAGTCTGATCAACAACACAGAGCCTAAGACATTTGCCTGCCCCAAGGCTTCTAGCTCCATCCCCAACCTCCAGAATGGAGGGAGAGGGCTGGGGACAGGAAGGCCCTGACCCCTAGTGATAGGTGCAGCGTGCTTTCATCCAGACCCCCTGCACCTGTTCTGGTAGCTGCCAGAGTTACTCTTACCGTCCTCATTGTCACCACCTGGGACGATAACTGCTAGCAATAGAAGTGGCAGAAGCAGCATTTCATTGGGAAGTAGGACGTCTGACTCTCAGAGCTGGTGTTTGATCTCTAATTTCAGCAAACCTTTTTCTCAGTACTCTATAGTGACTTCCTCTCTCTTCTAACTGACAAATCTCTTCCTCACCCACACTGCACGTCACAGAAATACTGTGTCTTCCACAGCTCTGTCCTCCCACGTGCCTCTCATTTCCGCTCCAGCCCTTGACTTGTAGGTTTTTCTTAAAGTCTCTGGCTTCCAGCTGTTCTCCTTGACCTCAGCTTCCTTCATATTTATTACTTCGGAAAAGCTCCCGTGTGATGTTAAGAGGTTATTTCACCTCCCAATCCTTTATTTCCACATCTGTTAAATAAGAGGGTAATATTAAACAATTGCTCTGCTTCCAGTCTCTTTTAATCTAGAAGAATTCCCTTGGTTTATACACCCAGCTCGACCTCCCTCCTCACTGCCCCTTTCCTCTGGCACTTTGTCATTACCTCTTCCCAGCGTTCTCAATGGCCCCTCTTTCTTATCTCATCCCTCTTAACTTTCCTCTCTAACTCACATTATGGTTGCTGAGTGTGGGTGTGTGTTGACCATCAGTTACAAGCATGCAAAGCATTTAAATCACTGCTTTAGTTTTTTTGACTCTGGGACCCAAATGCCAGAATTAAATATGACAAATACTGCAGTTTGTATTCCGAGAAAAATTCTCTCATACCATAGCAATTTTTGAGGTGAAAATTACATTCTACTGAAACTGAGCAGGACACTGTGATACCCTCTGAGCACAAAATCCTTTTAGTCCCATGTTTCTTGTTTGTACCAAATAGGCTTCATTCAGCCTCCTTTACCTTCCCAGAGTTCCAAAAGGCAGATTCAAACCCTTGCTAATCAGGGAAGGGAGGGAATGCAGAAAAAGGAGGAGCAATCAAGAAACAATAGAGCAGCCCTGGGGAAGTGTCCTGGTTCCTCTGCAAAGAATATACATCACAATATCTTTGACTTCTTCTGCAGGAAATAAGACCACCACCCCTGGCGGAGCATGGCAACTTCAGGCTGAGTACAAGATTCCTGGAACACCGCCCTGCTACCTCACAACCAACCAGAAAAAAGTCACACACTCTGCTGCCCTCCCCCAAAATTTTCCCTATAAAACTTTTGCTCCACCAAAGTTTGCCCATTTTTGGCAGGCCAGTCAACCCCTAATGCTTCAGGGCTCTAATCGGAAACCTAGGTCTAGACCAGAGAAATGATGCTAATAGGCATGTTTTGCTATAGAAAGACAGCATGGATGTTCAGAAACAAGGAAGGATCTTCTTGTTGATGTAAAAGACAGGGTAAATGGTATGAAGAGAGGAAGGAATCTTACTGTTTAGGTTGCTTCTGGACCCACATTGAGTTAAATGTTGGAAGTTTACTGAATAGCTAGGACACTTCCAAATAAAATAAGATACTGAAACACTAATAACAAACATTGGTTTCCCTTTGCACAGAAAATAAGGGATAATTGATGAATATGTTTGGTGCCACTCTGAGATATTCTCTATAAGAAAGCACGTTTTGAGAAATTATTGTTGGTATTTATGTTTAGCAATCTACAGAATGCTAATATGAAAGACAGCTCATAATTGCTTACTTGTTAGTTCTCACTAGAAATGAAGGTTTTTAGAGTTGAGGATTCTAATTTAAACATGTAATTAAAGCTACTAAATAAGGGAAATATTTCAGAGTGCCAGGAAAGGAAGATTCATGTTTTCAATAAAAGGAGGTATGAGGAATGGAACTGCATTTTGTTAAAGGGGAAAAGGGCAATTTTCTCCTACAGCTGGCTGTTTCTGAATGGAAAAGAAAATAAGGGAGAAAGTGATATGGATACAGAAATTTGTAGAATGTTTGTGAAAGGGAATACTGAGAAGAGCTGTGAATCTCAGGATTCTCTATGATTGGATTAAATATAGTTGGGTAAATGGATTTTGTTGGGAGTGGGCTACTTGGATTTGGTTTGGATTTGGTTTCTCTGTTAAGAGAACAAAGTTTTCTTGGAATGCTGCTTTTGATAACAAATTGTGTGAGCTTCTTTGCCTTTAAGTGAGTGATCTGTATTTGCTTTTGAAATCTTTTCACTTTGGTTAAGTGAATAAGTATTGTCTGCCAGATTCTAAAAGTTTGACCTCCAGCTACCTTTGAGATGCTTCAAAGTAACCCTGGGGCATCTCAGAGAAATATTAAATTAACTACCATTACCCGGCATGTTAAATTACAGGGAAAGCATTGTCAAATGAATGATAAGCCCTCTCAGGTTATACTGTATGGATAAATGTTACTAATACAGATATTCTAAAAATTACATGAAATTCCTAAAAATCTGGTATGTCCTGATAAAATGTTACCAGTCATAATTCTGGTTATTGTAACCAAGTTTCTTTACTGATTACATCATAATCAGGTGTTTAACCATGACTTTTAAATCTTTCTGTCATTTAAAGACAGTTATTGTTGTTGTCTGATGCTTTTGCCAAAGTGCTTTATCTTCAAGAAGATTCATAGGAAGGAAATTTGGACAAGTACAAGTCTCTGATAAATTTCAGATTATACCACTGAACTGGGTAAGAAATTAAAGAATCCTGATGGAAAACCTGGTGGCTTCATAAAAAGTTAACAAAAGGATTAGTTACTGAGTGAACTGGTGAATATAGTTATAATGTTTATGGGTTTTTGTCTGGAATATTACTGGTTTTGATCTATGTTTTCCAGATATAGGGAAGCCCTTCCCCTCAAGCTACTATGACTTAACAGCAATTGGGTAAATTACATTTCTGTGGATAGAATCCAAATGCTATTATTTTCTCTCTGCCTGGTCTCTCCAGAAATAGGAGAGTCTTGGGTTCTGAGGAGGCTTCTCAAGTGAATGGGAAAAACTATCTCCTGGCATGTGCAAGAACTTTGATATTTTGGAGACCTCTAGAAAAGAGAAGTCCACTGAGGCAGAATCTGATGGCAGGCCTTTGGCATGGATTTCCTGGCCTTGAGAGGCCTTTGTGGGAATTCAGTCTGAGACTCCTGAGGAGTTGCACCAGAGAGTGTGGAGGAGCCTATGTGGTCAATAGACTGGACCTATTTTGGAAACAAATTAGTCTTGATTTGACTGTGTTTGATGGAGATGAGGATAATTAGGGAGAAAAATAATATCTTCCAATAGATTTTAAATTCTAGCTCTGTTAAAGCTATTGTGTTAAGCACACTTTTGCCTTAATATTCAGGAGGACAAGAAAATTACCTAGTAGAATTATCACAGAGTATAACTACTAGTGATGTATGACACTGCTTGCTTTAAGTCTGCTAAAAGCACATGTACAAATGCTTGTGTGACAAATGTGTGTAATAGATTTTATATATATATATATATAACCTCTAAAATGTTTCCCTATTAACATACCTCTGAGCTTGTTCACAATATCTGATCAGTTTTCCCCCAATGTGAAAAACTAGGCAAATATAAAGGAGGCCTAGCACCCCAGCTGCTTACTCGTGCAAGCAGCTGACTCACCCCAGCATTGAGGAATGGATATTTTGATCATCAAAGTTTTCTACTGAAAGATTTACAATCAAAAGTTAAAATGGCTTCACGGGCGGGTGGCAGAGGGGAAAGCTTCAGCGCCGCGGAAGAGAGCGCAGTAACAGGGTGCGGAGGGCAAAGCGGAGAGATTCCCGCAGAGGATCGGTGCCGACCAGCACTCACCAGCCCGAGAGGCTTGTCTGCTCACACGCCGGGACGGGCGGGGGCTGGGAGCTGAGGTTCCAGCTTCGGTCGGAAGCCGGGAGAGGACTGGCGGCATGAACACAGCCTGAAGGGGCTAGTGCGCCACGGCTAGCCGGGAGGGAGTCCGGGCGAAGTCTGGAGCTGCCAAAGAGGCAAGAGACCTTTTCTTCCCTCTTTGCTTCCTGGGGCTCTAGGAGAGGGGATTAAGCGCGCTGCGTAAAGGAGCTCCAGAAACGGGCGCGAGCCGCGGCTATCAGCGCGGACCCCACAGACGGGCATGAGACGCTAGGGCTGCTGCTACCGCCACCAAGAAGCCTGTGTGCGAGCACAGGTCACTGTCCACACCTCCCCTCCTGGGAGCCTGTGCAGCCCGCCACTGCCATGGTCCCGGAATCCAGGGACAACTTCCCCGAGAGAACGCCCAGAGCGCCTCAGGCTGGTGCAGCGTCACGCTGCCTTCTGCCGCTACAGGCTCGCCCCGCATCCGTACCCCTCCCTCCCCCGGGCCTGAAAGAGCCACAGCCGCCTAATCAGCTGCTCCTCTAACCTCATCCTGCCTGAGCAAAGAGCAGACGCCCTCGGGCGACCTACACGCAGAGGCGGGGCCAAGTCCAAAGCTGAACCCCAGGAGCTGTGCGAACAAAGAGGAGGGGGGAGGTCTCTCCCAGCAGCCTCAGTAGCAGAGGATTAAATCTCCACAATCAACTTGAAGTGCCCTGCATCTGTGGAATACCTGAATAGACAGCGAATCATTCCAAATTGAGGAGGTGGATTTTGGGAGCAAGAAATATTACTATGTTCCCATTTTTCTGAGTGTGTATGTGTGTGCTGCTGTGTGAGATTTTGGTCTATATAGCTTTGCTTTCACCATTTGTCCTAGGGCTCTGACCGACCCGTTTTTGTTTTTGTTTTTTTTTACTTTTTAAAATTTTTCTTCTTAATAATTATTTTTATTTTAATAACTTTATTTTTTCTTACTTTATTTTATCTTCTTTCTTTCGTCCTTTCTTCCTTTCTCTCTTCCTTGCTTTACTCCTTTCCTCTTCCTTCCTTCCTCCCTTTCTTCCTCCCTTCCTTCTTCCCTTCCTTCCTTTCTTTCTTCCTTCCTTTCTTCCTTCCCTCCTTCATTTCTTCCTTTCTTCTTTCCTTCCTTCTTTTCTTCCTTCCTTCCTTTCCTCCTTTCTTCCTTCCTTCCTTCGTTTCTTCCTTCCTTCCTTCCATTCTTTCCTTTCTATTTTATTTCCCTTTCATTCTGAACCGTGTGGATTAAAGGCTCTTGGTGCTCCAGCCAGGCGTCAGGGCAGTGTCTCTGATGTGGGAGAACCAACTTCAGGACACTGGTCCACAAGAGACCTCCCAGCCCCACGTAATATCAAATGGCGAAAATCTCCCAGAGATCTCCATCTCAACACCAAGACCCAGCTTCACTCAATGACCAGCAAGCTACAGTGCTGGACACCCTATGCCCAACAACTAGCAAGACAGGACTACAGCCCCATGCATTAGCAGAGAGGCTGCCTAAAATCATAATAAGGCTACCAACGTCCCCAAAGACACCACCAGACGTGGACCTGCCCACAAGAAAAACAAGATCCAGCCTCATCCACCAGAACACAGGCACTAGTCCCCCCAACCAGGAAACCTACTCAACCCTCTGAACCAACCTTAGCCACTGGGGACAGACACCAAAAACAACGGGAACTACGAACCTGCAGCCTGCAAAAAGGAGACCCCAAACACAGTGAGCAAAATGAAAAGACAGAAAAACACACAGCAGATGAAGGAGCAAGGTAAAAACCCACCAGACCTAACAAATGAAGAGGAAATAGGCAGTCTACCTGAAAAAGAACTCAGAATAATGATAGTAAAGATGATCCAAAATCTTGGAGATAGAATAGACAAAATGCAAGAAACATTTAACAAGGACCTAGAAGAAATAAAGAAGAAGGCAGCAACGATGAGCAACACAATAAATGAAACTTAAGAGATTCTAGGTGGGATCAATAGCAGGATAACTGAGGCAGAAGAACGGATAAGTGGCCTGGAAGATAAAAGAGTGGAAATAAGTACTGCAGAGCAGAATAAAGAAAAAAGAATGAAAAGAACTGAGGACAGTCTCAGAGACCTCTGGGACAACATTAAACACAACAACATTCGAATTATAGGGTCCCAGAAGAAGAGAAAAAGAAAGGGACTGAGAAAATATTTGAAGAGTCTATAGTTGAAAACTTCCCTAATATGGGAAAGGAAATAGTTAATCAATTCCAGGAAGCACAGAGAGTCTCATACAGGATAAATCCAAGGAGAAACACGCCAAGACACATATTAATCAAACTATCGAAAATTAAATACAAAGAAAACATATTAAAAGCAGCAAGGGAAAAACAACAAATAACACACAAGGGAATCCCCATAAGCTTAACAGCTGATCATTTAGCAGGAACTCTGCAAGCCAAAAGGGAGTGGCAGGACATATTTAAAGTGATGAAGGAAAAAACCTACAACCAAGATTACTCTACCCAGCAAGGATCTCATTCAGATTTGATGGAGAAATTAAAACCTTCACAGACAAGCAAAAGTTGAGAGAGTTCAGCACCACCAAACCAGCTTTACAACAAATGCTAAAGGAACTTCTCTAGGCAAGAAACACAATAAAAGGAAAAGACCTACAAGAACAAACTCAAAACAGTTAAATAAATGGTAATAGGAACATATATATCGATAATTACCTTAAATGTAAATGGATTAAATGCTCCCACCAAAAGACACAGACTGGCTAAATGATTACACAAACAAGACCCATATATACGCTGTCTACAAGGGACCCACTTCAGACTTAGGGACACATACAGACTGAAAGTGAGGGGATGGAAAAAGATATTCCATGCAAATGGAAATCAGAAGAAAGCTGGAGTAGCAATTCTCATATCAGACAAAATAGACTTTAAAATAAAGACTATTACAAAAGACAAAGAAGGACACTACATAATGAACAAGGGATCGATCCATGAAGATGTAACCATTGTAAATATTTATGCACCCAACATAGGAGCACCTCAATACATAAGGCAAATACTAACAGCCATAAAAGGGGAAATCGACATTAACACAGTCATAGTAGGGGACTTTAACACCCCACTTTCACCAATGGACAGATCATCCAAAATGAAAATAAATAAGGAAACACAAGTTTTAAATGATACATTAAACAAGATAGACTTAATTGATATTTATAGGACAGTCCATCCAAAAACAACAGCATACACGTTTTTCTCAAGTGCTCATGGAACATTCTCCAGGATAGATCATATTTTGGGTCACAAATCTAGCCTTGGTAAATTTAAGAAAACTGAAATCGTATCAAGTATCTTTTCCGACCACAATGCTATGAGACTAGATATCAATTACAGGAAAGATCTGTAAAAAATACAAACACATGGAGGCTAAATAATACACTACTTAATAACGAAGTGATCACTGAAGAAATCAAAGAGGAAATCATAAAATACTTAGAAACAAATGACAATGGAGACACCACGACCCAAAACCTATGGGATACAGGAAAAGCAGTTCTAAGAGGGAAGTTTATAGCAATACAATCCTACCTTAAGAAACAGGAAACATCTCGAAGAAACAACCTAACTTTGTACATAAAGCAATTAGCGAATGAGGAACAAAAAAACCTCCAAATTTAGCAGAAGGAAAGAAATCATAAAGATCAGATCAGAAATAAATGAAAAAGAAATGAAGGAAATGATAGCAAAGATCAATAAAACTAAAAGCTGGTTTTTTGAGAAGATAAACAAAATTGACAAACAATTAGCCAGACTCATCAAGAAAAGAAGAGAGAAGACTCAAATCAATAGAATTAGAATGAAAAAGGAGAAGTAAAATCAGACACTGCAGAAATACAAAAGATTATTAGAGATTACTACAAGCAACTCTATGCCAATAAAATGGACAACCTGGAAGAAATGGACAAATTCATAGAAATGCACAAGCTGCCAAGACTGTACCAGGAAGAAATAGAAAATATGAACAGACCAATCACAAGCACTGAAATTGAAACTGTGATTCAAAGTCTTCCAAAAAACAAAAGCCCAGGACCAGATGGCTTCACAGGCAAATTCTATCAAACATTTAGAGAAGAGCTAACACCTATCCTTTTCAAACTCTCCAAAAGATAGCAGAGGGAGGAACACTCCCAAACTCATTCTATGAGGCCACCATAACCCTGATACCAAAACCAGACAAAGACATCACAAAGAAAGAAACGTACAGGCCAATATCACTGATGAACATAGATGCAAAAATCCTCAACAAAATACTAGCAAACAGAATCCAACAGCACATTAAAAGGATCATACACCATGATCAAGTGGGGTTTATTCCAGGAATGAAAAGATTCTTCAATATATGCAAATCAATCAACGTGATACACCATATCAACAAACTGAAGGAGAAAAACCATATGATCATCTCAATAGAGGCAGACAAAATTCAACACCCATTTATGACAAAAACCCTCCAGAAAGTAGGCATAGAGGGAACTTTCCTCAACATAATAAAGGCCATATATGACAAACACCCAGCCAGCATCGTTCTCAATGGTGAAAAACTGAAACCATTTCCACTCAGATCAGGAACAAAACACGGTTGCCCACTCTCACCACTCTTATACAATGTAAGTTTGGAAGTTCTAGCCACAGCAATCAGAGAAGAAAAAGAAATAAATGGAATCCAAATCAGAAAAGAAGTAAAGGTGTCACTGTTTGCAGATGACATGATAAAATTCATAGAGAATCCTAAGGATGCTACCAGAAAACTACTAGAGCTAATCAATGAATTTGGTAATGTAGCAGGATACAAAATTAATGCACAGAAATCTCTGGCGCTCTTATACACTAATGATGAAAAATCTGAGATTGAAATTAAGAAAACACTCCCATTTACCATTGCAACAAAAAGAATAAAATATCCAGGAATAACCCTACCTAAGGAGACAAAAGACCTGTATGCAGAAAATTATAAGACACTGATGAAGAAAATTAAAGATGATACAAATAGATGGAGAGATATACCATGTTCTTGGATTGGAAGAATCAATATTGTGAAAATGACTCTACTACCCAAAGCAATCTACAGAGTCAATGCCATCCCTATCAAACTACCACTGGCATTTTTTTAAAGAAGTAGAACCAAAAATTTCACAATTTGTATGGAAACACAAAAGACACCAAATGGCCAAAGCAATCTTGAGAACGAAAAATGGAGCTGGAGGATTCAGGCTCCCTGACTTCAGACTATACTACAATGCTACAGTAATCAAGACAGTATGGTACTGGCACAAGAACAGAAATATAGATCAATGGATCAGGATAGAAATACCAGAGATAAACCTACACACATATGGTTCACCTTATCTTTGATAAAGGAGGGAAGGATATACAGTGGAGAAAAGACAGCCTCTTCAATAAGTGGTGCTGGGAAAACTGGACTGGTACATGTAAAAGCATGAAGTTAGAACATTCCCTGACACCATACACAAAAATAAACTCAAAATGGATTAAAGACCAAAATGTAAGGCCAGACACTCTCAAAATCATAGAGGAAAACATAGGTAGAACACTCTATGACATATATCACAGCAAGATCCTTTTTGAAACACTTCCTAGAGAAATGGAAAGAAAAACAAGAATAAACAAATGGGACCTAATGAAACTTAAAAGATTTTGCACAGCAAAGGATAACATAAACAAGACCAAAAGGCAACCCTCAGAATGGTAGAAAATAGTTGCAAATGAAGTAACTGACAAAGGATTAATCTCCAAAATTTTAAGCAACTCATGCAGCTCAATAACAAAAAAACAAACAACCCTATCTGAAAATAGGCAGAAGACATTTCTCCAAAGAAGATATACAGATTGCCAACAAACACATGAAAGAATGCTCAACATCATAAATCATTAGAGAAATGCAAATCAAAACTACAATGAGTTATCATCTCATACCGGTCAGAATGGCCATCATGAAAAAATCTAGAAACATTAAATGCTGGAGAGGGTGTGGAGAAAAGGGAACACTCTTGCATTGCTGGTGGGAATGTAAATTGATACAGCCACTATGGAGAACACTATGGAGGTTCCTCAAAAAACTACAAATAGAACTACCATACAACCCAGCAATCCCACTACTGGGCATATACCCTGAGAAAACCATAATTCAAAAAGAGTCATGTACCAAAATGTTCATTGCAACTCTATTTACAATAGCCAGGACATGGAAGCAACCTCAGTGTCCATCAACAGATGAATGGATAAAGAAGATGTGGCACATATATACAATGGAATATTACTCAGCCATAAAAAGAAATGAAACTGAGTTATTTGTAGTGAGGTGGATGGACCTGGAGTCTTATACAGAGTGAAGTAAGTCAGAAGGAGAAAAACAAATACCGTATGCTAACATATATATATGGAATCTAAGAAAAAAAAATGTCATGAAGATCCTACGGGTAGGATGGGAATAAAACACAGACCTACTAGACCATGGACTTGAGGATATGGGGAAGGGGAAGGGGAAGCTGTGATGAAGAGAGAGAGTGGCATGGACATATATACCCTACCAAACGTAGGGTGGATAGCAAGTGGGAAGCAGCGGCATGGCACAGGGAGATCAGCTAGGTGGTTTGTGACCACATAAGCGGTGGGATAGGGAGGGTGGGAGAGAGGGTGATGCAAGAGGGAAGAGCTATGGGAATATACGTATATGTATAACTGATTCACTTTGTTGTAAAGCAGAAACTAACACACCACTGTAAAGCAATTATACTCCAATAAAGATGTTAAAAAAAATTTTAAATGATGGAAGAATCTGCACACATTGAAGTATGAGGGAGTCGTTCTGGCTTGTACATGGTTTAACTATAAGTTTACTGACCAAAGTGGCCTGTTTCGTGACCTTTCAGAGATGCATTGTACACCGACTTTGGCCATTGAGGATAAAAGTACACATGAAAGTCAAAATAGAGTAACCATGGTTCAGACATCCAAGGTAATACTAGCTGGCCATTGTGGATGTGACCTCAGATATATACCTGGGTTGCTGAACTTTTGGAGCTATGTGAGACTAGGGGACACCACTAGCCATTCTCAAAGCAGTGTCTGCTGGCAGCTAGTAGCTGCAGCCTTACATTTTCAAGCTTTCCTCTTGTAACAATTAAATTTTTAGACAGTAAGATTCTGTAGACTAGATGTTGGCAGTAAAAAAGGAGACTGTGTAGTGGCCAATAGCTCCTATTGTGTATATGTTAATACAACATCAGAAGTTAAAATCTACTTAGATAAAAGACTGGCTATCTGGCTACAAGTCTCCCTAAGGTGCTGGGTCCAGACAAGGTTCCAGGTTTATTCTCCTGATTTCCTCAGAGCATGAGATTTGTTTTCTCTCTTAAAGTTAGTTTGAATTGGGTCTGTTGCATCAGACTGGCGGACCAAGGGATTGAGGTCTTAATCATACCAGACTCAGATCCAGGACTTGCAACTTAGGGATATTTATAATTTGGTGTCCCTTCCCCAAACTGAGGCAGGACTACGCCCCATTTCAGCAGGAAGTACCCAGAGTGGTTGTCCTCATGTTCTCTGAAAGATTTGGGGAAGGTTGAAAGACAAGGTGGGATTGAAACCAAGTCCCCATACACCTGACTTTCTCTGCTGAGTTTCTGATTAACCTCTATACCTAATATGTTATTCCCTTTCTTATCCAACACCGGTTCTCCTCAAGATTGAGAAGTATCAAAGAAAAGGAGGGATTGAAACTGAGCAGGACCCTGGGCCTCCTGGGCATGAAAGCCTTACTGGCCCCCAATTCTTGTTTGTAGAAATTATGTTTCATTCAGCTCCCTGACCCTCGATGAATTCCAGAAAGCAGATTCAAACAGTTGTTAATCAGGGAAAGGATAGAATGCACAAACAAAGGAGGAGCAAGCAAGAAACAACAGGGCAGCCTTGGGAAAGGGTCCTGGTTCCTCCTCAAGAAATACACATAAAAATGTGTTTAAGTTCTTCTGCAAGGCCCCTACCCCAGGTGGAGGATGGCAACTTCAGACTGAGCACAAGATCCCTGGAACACTGCCCTGTTGCCTCACCACTGAACAGAAGAAAGTCACACACCCTGCACCCCAAATTTTGCCCATAAAAACTTTCCCCAAAAAACCATCAGGGAGTTTGGGGTTTTTGACCATGAGCCCCCATTCTCCTTGCCTGGCCCTGCGTAAATCTTTCTCTGCTCCAAACTCTGACGTTTCAGTTTGTTTGGCCTCACTGTGCATCAGGCACACAAACTTGTGTTCTGTAACGCTACTGGTACATGACCTTCTTTTCAGTAGTTCTTGACCTTTGGAGCTGCCACTACTGGCAGAGGGTTCCTAAAACATTTGGAATTTCTTAACTTTTGAAAGCAATCAAGATATCTTTTGTTAGTTAATGAAGTGACTTGGGAAACCCCCTATATAACCTAAGGATGGGTGCTGGTTGTCAGTGGAGACAATCATGTGTGGAGGGTTGGAACTTCCAGTCCCACCCTCTGACATCCAAGGAGGTAAGAGGAACTAGCAGTTGAATTGAACCCTATAGCTAATGATTTGATCAATTTACCTATGTAATGAAATCTCCAAAAAGAACCCCAAAGAATGGTGCTTGAAGAGCTTTCAGTTTGGTGAACACATTGAGGTCAGGAGAACAGCAGGATTAGAGTGGCATGGAAGCACCCTCACCTTACCCCATTTCTTGCCCTTTGCCTCTCATCCATCTGGCTCTTAACTATCCTTTTATAATAGGTGATCTAATAAGTAAATGTTTCTCTAAATTCTGTAAGCCACTCTAGAAAATTAGTCAAATCGAAGAAGGAGGTCATGGGAACCTCCAATCTATTTGTGACTGGCAAGTCTGATTGCCCTCTACAGTCTTGTAGGTCTGAACCCTTAAACTGTGGAATCTGATGCTATATCCATGTAGATAGTGTCAGAATTGAACTGAATTGTAGGACACCCAAGCTGGTCCAAAGTGATGCTTCTTGGATGTGTGGGGGAAACCCCTCCCTCACGCATTGGAACTGGGTGATCAGAGTCCTTATATCACAACAGAATAAATGCAAAGAGAGTAGAAGGAAGGAGACAATAAAGAAAATGATACGATCATAGAAATAACCAACAACTCAAAACACAGTTTTTGAAAAAAATTATAAAATAATCTCCTGTCAGGATCAGAGAGAGAAAACAAAGAAGAGAGAGAGAACTGATTCCTAAGATCTGGTTTAAAAAGGCAGGGTACATAATTATGAACCCTATAGACGTTAACATGATAAAAAGAAGATATTATGCACATGCCAACAGTAAATTAGAAATCTGAACGACTTGGACAAATCCTTTAAAAACATAACTTACCAAAGAGGACACAAAGAAATAGACAATTTGAAAAGAGTTATTTTTATTTATTTATTTTTTATAAATTTATTTATTTTATTTTATTAACTTTTATTTTTTTGGCTGCGTTGGGTCTTCATTGCTGCATGCGGGCTTTTCTCTGGTTGCCGTGAGCGGGGGCTACTCTTCATTGTGGTGCACAGGCTTCTCATTGTGGTGGCTTCCCTTCTTGGGAGCACGGGCTCTAGGCATGTGGGCTTCAGTAGTTGTGGCACAAGGGCTCAGTAGTTGTGGCTCGCGGGCTCTAGAGAGCAGACTCAGTAGTTGTGGCGTACAAGAATAGTTGCTCCACAGCATGTGGGATCTTCCTGGACCAGGGCTCGTACCTGTATCTCCTGCATTGGCAGGCAGATTCGTAACCACTGTGCCACCAGGGAAGCCCCATTATTTTTATCTTTAAAAGTTATCTGTGGGGGCTTCCCTGGTGGCGCAGTGGTTGGGAGACCAGGTTTGTGCCCTGGTCCAGGAGGATCCCATGTGCCGCGGAGCGGCTGGGCCCGTGAGCCATGGCCGCTGAGCCTGCGCGTCCGGAGCCTGTGCTCTGCAACGGGGGAGGGGGAGGCCGCGGCAGTGAGAGGTGCGCGTACCACAAAAAAAAAAATATCTGTGAAATTTAAAACTCCCTCCCCCCACAAAGTTTCCCAACACATAAGTCTTCACTACTGAATTTTACCAAATATTTATTTAAAAAATAAATGTATAACAGAAACTCTCCCAGAGAACAAAAACAGAGGAAAGACTTGTTTTAGGAGGTTAAAAACCCTCAAAATACCAAAGAAATTATAAGAACTACAAAACATTATAGACAAAATATTAGCAAACTGAATCCACATAATACTTTAAGAACAAGACAGATAAACTGCAGAAACACAATTTTGTTTTACCATTTGAGATCCAATAAGTGACTCACAACATTAAAAGGAAAACTAATATGTAAAAGATTTTGTCATTTCATTATAAGCCCTAATGAAATTCAGTAGCCATCCATAATAATAATGATAATAAAAAACATTTAGCATCTTTGAAAGTGTTCTTAATCTAATAAAAAGTATATGTGAAACACTTGCAGCAATTATCATAGCTATATTAACTCTTGAATAATTCTTATCCAATACAAGTAAAAAGATGAGAATGTCAGATGTCAATTCTATTCAACAGTGTACTGCTGTTCATAACAAGTGCCATTGGGCAAGAAAATACAATAAAAGAGATCGTGAGGATTGAGAAGAAACAACTGGAATTTTCATACTTAGAGCTGTCATGAGAATTTGCATAGAAAATCCAAAAGGACCTACAGATAAAATATTAAACTTAATAAGTTAATTTAACACAGATACTGGAAACAAGGACAATATATTTAACGTATTTCTATGGATTAGCAAAAACCACACAAACACATACACATGCACACAAACTCTCATATAAAAAGAGTTGAAAAACCCTTATATTCTGAGACTGAAGATCTGTTTTGGAAAGTCAATCACCCAGAGGTTATAGTTAAAGTCATGGGTAAATTAAGGTTTTCCAAGGTAAGGACACAGAGGAAAATCAAAAGTCCAAGAAACCACCTTTGAGGGATGATGACTTGGGGGAAGGAGGAGAATAAGAAGAGTAAAGAAAACAAGGAAAGGTATAATAAGAATGTGGAAAAGAAAGCATAGTAATATCAGAATTTTTAAACAATTAAATATTCTAACTCAGTTCTTTTAAAAGGAAAAATGAAATCTGTTGTGCTCATATAACTAAAATATCCAGAGGTAGGTCGGTCTCCACATGTGGTCTTTGGCTCTGTCATCATTCTGTTCTATTTGTGAACATCATTCCTGGGCCAGCTTTACCTGTGGAACAAAATTCTATAGCAACTTGGAGCTTTGAAGGCATCGTACCCCCGCGACGGAGTCCCTCCTTCCTCAACCACCAAATATAAACTATTGCTTTATTTAAGTGGGATCACCAATTATTCCAACTAAGGGCTGAGCGGGGAGGTGAAATCCTGTTCATTATCTTAGACCTTGGTTCTCATCTGGGGTCAATTTTGCCCACGAGGGGTATTTGGAAATGTCTGAACATATATTTGGTTATTGTAACTGGGGAGGTACTACTGGCATCCAGTGAGTAGTGGCCAGGGATGCTGCTAAAAATCCTGCAGTGCACTGCACAACCCTCCATAACAAAGAATTATGCAGCCCAAAGTGTCAACAGTCCAAAGCCTGAGAAATCTTTAGACAAGAGTTTCTTAAAACTAAATGTTTTAAGAAATTAAATGTTCTTAAAATTAATTAAATTAATTAAATTTTTAAATTTAAAATTAAATGTTCATCTGAATAACCTAAAAGGCTAATTAAAACACAGCATCCTAGTTCCCATTTCAGGATTTTCTGACTCAGTAAGTCTAGAGTGGGGCCTGAAAATGTCTTCATCTAACAAGCTCACAGGTACTACTCCTGCTGGTGGTCCATAATCAACACTCCAAAAAACACTCTAATCAGGGCCCTGGTCTGTAGCTGAGGATGCAGGGAAGCATAGGGCCGCATGTCGGCTCTATAAGATGAGTTGGAGTTTAATGCGTCCCGGAGAAATAAACAGCTGTGCTAATGCAGAGAGAAAAAATTATGTCTTCAGTCATTTCCTACCCTGCCCAAATCCTAAAGTACATGTTGTTCTAAAACGTCCAGGTGGGAAAACTGCTTCCAGTACCCCTGGCTTCTGAAAAAGTCTGCTTTCTCTGACCTCGCTTCCTAAGTCCTTCAAAAAATATACCCAGAGCTTGCCTGCGCCCGCCTGGAGCCAGCGGTCCTCCACGCACCCCGCATCCAGTGTGACGTGCTGCACACCGGCGGAGCGGACATGGGCAGAGCGAGGGTGGCCAGGCTCGGACTGGGGCTGCTGCTTCAGACACTGCTCTTACCTACGCAGATTTATTCAAATCAAACAACTGTTGTAACTCCTTCAAGTAACTCCTCCCAGTATACCTCAGCTGCCCCCAATCCAGCGAATGCCACCACCGAGGCAAATGACTGTGCTCTGCTGTCAACAGCTAGTCTCTGGGTGATCTCGGTCTCCCTTCTACACCTCTATTGTTAAGAGACTCAGGCCAAGAAACATCTATACTTCCCCATCCTCTCAACCCAATTCATATGGCATCCAGACATCCAGTGTGACAAGGGAAAAAAAAAAACAGGTCTTCATTGAATTAATCTGCTAGTTCCACAACTTATTTTATTGACAGAAACTGTTGAGGATCCCAAATTTGATTGGTTTGAAGAGCATGTGAAGGGTTTGACTAGACGATGAATTCTAATATTAAATCTGCTGGAGTTTCCTGTACAAGATAAAGAGAGACAACATCCAAAATTAGTTAAGAGATGATTTCCTTAAATGTGCCTTAAGAAGTATGGACACATAAAACTCTACCTTGAAAGTGCGAATAGATTTTATCTTACTTAGAGATAAAGAATGGGATGTAGAACAGAGATTCAGTTTTCATTTGGCTCATTAAATTTATAAGGCCATAAAACAATGAGGTAAAACAGAAAGCTTCTATCATTGTTGCTTTTCTTGTGGTCATCCATTTACAATGCTTGATGTCAGTTGATTTATCTCTTGTAAAAATAAAACACAGTGTGTGTGTGTGTGTGTGTGTGTGTGTGTGTGTGTGTGTGTGTATGTGTGAAAAAACAGACATGATGTCTTGAGTAAAGTTGTATAGAATTTGAGATCTGGACAAAAGCATTTCTTTTCTGTAATGCTAGGATGCTAATTGGACATTTTTGCAAGAAAGAGATTTCAGGATGAAAATCTCACGTCTCTAAGTTGGGAAGTCAGTTCATGGTGGAACATTCTATTAAACTTGTGTGAGTGGAGAAATATTTCTTTGGAAGGAAGAGGTCATAAATCCCTTTTTAATAAAGTTAGTGGTTTATAGTATACCAAATGAGCAAAATGGCTATTTCTGAACTTTAGAAAAAAAAATATAGTTTTTCTGTATCTATGTTATGAAGCTGATGTAAAATATCAAAAATTCTTTATTTTGAAAAACAAAACAATGTAATCAATTTGACATAATTTATATATATTGAACCTGTGGTACACACACAATAAAACTTACATTCAAAAAAAAAAAAAAAAAGAAACGAAAAGCTTCTGTGGTTCTATTTATATGTACATTAGAAGGAACTTCCAGGTGCTACTGTAAATCCTCAATGTGTTGTTTCAGCAGTACTAATTTAATGCTGATGTACGCTAGAGAAAATTTTATGTTAAGCTACCACTGTTCTCTTGGGAACTGAAATCTTTCCCTTGGGGTTTGGGTTTGACATTGCATTTGAACTTTAATATAGTCATTGATATGTACCAGGGCAATGATGGATTGGAATCTACCCCAAATCCAAGCATAATGAGTACATTTTGCTCCTATACTTATCAACTATTATTTTTTTTTTTTTTTTTTTTTTTTTTTTTTGCAATACGCCAGCCTCTCACTGTTGTGGCCTCTCCCGTTGCGGAGCACAGGCTCCGGACGCCCAGGATCAGCGGCCATGGCTCACGGGCCCGGCCGCTCCGCGGCATGTGGGATCCTCCCGGTCCGGGACACGAACCCATGTCCCCTGCATCGGCAGGCGGACTCTCAACCACTGCGCCACCAGGGAAGCCCTCGAATCCTTTTTACAGTTTAAAAAATGATCTGTTTTGAAGGTAAGATTGACAAATCTTGAAATTAAAAAAGCAAATATGTGAAGAAGCTAAACTATAAATTAAATATATTTGGCAAGGGAAAACTGGAAGCTTGCTTACATTAAATTCAGAAAAACTTTTATACTCTTTTCTGTAAATACATTTTTTATACTGAATCAGAATAGCCACTTTTGGAACACTTTCTGTTATCAATCAATATTTTTAGATTGTTAAAAGCTGGTCCTAAGCCTAAAATGGGCTTGATTTTGCAAAGTAAATCTTTTCACAACTGCCTTGATGCACGGAAACCTTTCTAAAAATAGACACTCTCTAAGTCTTTTGTTCGCATGATCACACACTGACGCTTAGATGTTCCAAACTCTAATATGGCCACAATAGTCTTAATAACCAAAGTCATTTTTTTTCCATCTTTAGAAATCTACACTGGAACAACCATATCCAACAGATATCAAGCTACTCTGTGTATGAATGAACCTTCTCTTTTGTTTCATACCTGAATGCTGTACAACTATTTTGGATTGTATAATGTGTTTGTGTATTTATGCTTTGGGTCATAGTAACTTCTCATGTTATAGAATTGATTTACATTAAATACAAACAGTAAATTTAAAAAAAACAAATATATATATATACCCAAATTCTCCCCTCTTCCCCCTTCCTACTCTTTTAATTAAATTAGTTTGGATTTTTTAATGAGGTTTCTAGAAAACTGTGGAATAAGCAAAAGGAACAATAAACATAAAGTCAACAATATAACTGACTTAATAAACCACAGATATCAAAGTCCCTGAGAGCAAGAAAAACCCTCTTGACTCTGCTTGAATATTTAACAACCTATCCTCACTATTACCCCTCACCCAAACTGCCTCTCATGCATTCTCACTGGAAAATGAGAAACAGGATCCTTTTCTGATTACTCTTTATATGTAGACTATAGTTATAATATGGGCAGAAGTGGTTTTCTCCAGAGGAGTTCAGGGCAGAAACAAGGAGAGTGCAATATTTTTTGCTATGTGAGAATATCTCAATAAGAGGAAAATCTAGAATATCAACTAAAGAGGAAAAAAAAGAAGGAGATAATTTTGAAAAAAAAAAAAAGACCATTAACGTAGCAGTTATAGCAACTTAGATTCTTTTATTAAACAAACATATATGCAAGTGAGAGATCTTGCCTGGGATCCATCTAGAGCAAGACTTTCTCTCAAGGAACTTATAAGTAGAAAGAAAAAAAAAAAACGAAAAGAACTGCAATGTTGTGGGTACAGAGTAATATGGAGCTCAGCATGACACCACACAAGGGAGGGTTACTTCCACGGTAACACTAAAGAAGGCTTCCTGGAGAAAGAAGCTGCTCAGCTGGCCCTCATGGTTAGAAAAGCATCCAAGCAGAGACAGAGATATTATGTTAAAATTGTTCAGCATCTCTGCAAATACAATTATCTCGGCATAATTATAGTTAGCTCACTTTAACAAATGATATTTCAGCAGAATCCCAAAAATAGAGTTCAAATAAGAAGGCAAAGGGATGTCACTGTTAAGTCATGGACATCATTTCACTTATTCCGAGGTACATGCTTTCTCACCTCACATCTATGAAATCTGAGTGGATCCTACTATTGACATTGTCTCATAATAACAATTTTTAATTATCTTTCTGCTAGTGTATAAATTATGACTTATCTTACAAACTATGGGCACTCTGATTTGTCCAAATCTGATGATTATTTGATGAAATATGATGAGATTGACTCCTGGTCTGACAAATTGACTTTCTGGACTCCTGGTTAATGATCCTAATGGAAACGGAGACATGGTGAGGGCTCATGAGATATTCTGATAGGATCTGTTAAGATCACAAGCAAAAAATTGTTCTACGTAAGAGATATTTGTACACCATGTTCATAGCAGCATTATTCACAATAGCCAGAAGGTAGAATCAATCCAAATGTCCACTGACAGATGAACGGATAAACAAAACAGCCTTAAAAAGGAAAGAAATTCTAATACGTGCCACCACATGGTGAATTACGAGGACATTATGCTAAGTGGAATAAGCCAGTCACAAAAAGACAAATAGTGATGATTCCACTTATATGAGGTACCTAGAATAATCAGATTCATATAGACAGAAAGTAGCATGGTGGTTGCCAGGGACTAGGGGAGCAAGGAATGGGGAATGTGGTTTAATGGGCAGAGTTTTAGTTTACAAGATAAAAAAAGTTCTAGAGATGGGTTGCACAAAATGTGAATGTACTTAATACTACTAAACTGTATGTTTAAAAATGGCTAAGGCAGTAAGTTTTTAAGTCATGTATATTTTACCACAATTTTGTTTGTTTGTTTGTTTGGTTTTTGGTTTTTTTTGCGGTACGCAGGCCTCTCACTGTTGTGGCCTCTCCTGTTATGGAGCACAGGCTTCGGACGCGCAGGCTCAGCGGCCATGGCTCACGGGCCCAGCCGCTCCGCAGCATGCGGGATCCTCCTGGACCGGGGCACGAACCCTTATCCCCTGCATTGGCAGGCGGACTCTCAACCACTGCGCCACCAGGGAAGCCCCACAATTTTTTAAAAATAGATTTATCAGGACTTCCCTGGTGGCACAGTGGATAAGACTCTGTGCTCCCAATGCAGCAGGCCTGGGTTCAATCCCTGGTCAGGGAACTGGATCCCACATGCATGCCGCAACTAAGAGTTTGCATGTCACAACTAAGGAGCCCATGAGCCGCAACTGGGGAGCCCACTTGCCTCAATTAAGGAATTCACATGCTGCAACTAAGGAGCCCACCTTCTGCAACTAAGACCCGGCACAACCAAATAAATAAATAATTTTTTTTAATACATTTACCTAAAGATGGGAGTGGGGAAGAAAGGGGAAAGGGTCTGCTGGAAATACTGAGGCTAAAACATGTAATAGATAAAATGCAGGGAAAGAGGGAGAGGATGGACAAAAAGAAAGATTAAAAAGGAAAACTCACCAGTGCCTCAAAAACCATAATGCAAGACATATCAAAAGGACCAAGGAGGGCACTAATATTGCCAAAACTATCAAGCTGACGGAGGTGGGGTGACCTGGCAATTGGGAGAGGAAACAGGGATGTCACTTCAAACCCATTCTCTAGTTCTCCTGGCTTTGTTACCCACCTGAGTGTCAACACCACCATTACCTGCTTCTGATGCATGAGCATCTGTGATTCTCTCTCTCATATTCCTGGATATCATATATTCACAGCCACCCTTTGTCTCTCCCTCTTACCCCATCCCACCCAGTCTATAAGTCCTTCATTTTTATCTCTTCTATACCTTAGATCATCTATTTTCATTCCTCTTGGAACTGTAGTCCCAGGAATAAATCTCAACCACTGTCTCTCTCTGTCTCTTTTTCTCTGTCTGACTCTCTGTCTCTATCTCTCTCCTTCCCTCTCTCCATTCCTTTCTCACCCCCCACCCCGTCCCTCCCTATCTCATCCATCAAATCCCTCCCTTTTCCCAGTCCTTCCGTCTGTGCTTGAGGACCATCTCCTCCCATTCCCAGCTGGGCCCCGGTTCTATCTCACCCCAGTAGAGGATGATGTCCTGGTCTCCTAGACTGCTGTGCTTCACTCGGCAACTGAGGCCGGCTGCCTCCCCAGCCGTCACATCCAGGGTTACTCGGAGATACCAAGTCCCGTCAGCATTGGGCACAACATCACCTTGCCGACTGCCAGGCTTCTCCTGCTCGCCCCTCATCCACATCACCCACACGGGTTTTGGGTAGAATCCTGAGACATGACACACCAGCAGCAGACGGCCAGGCCCAGGACTGGGCCCACTCGACAGCCAGGCCTCGGGCTTCACTGGGGCAGGAAGGATCAGGGAAACTGTCAGATTATGACTCTAATCTAGAGCATAGGCTTTCAGAAACCCACAAGTTTGGACAGTGACCGCTTCTACTCCTATGGGAACCAAATCATTTATTGATTAAGCCCCTCTCTCCTTAGGTACCTCCTACTCTTGAGTTTAAAGAAGGTGGCAGGACGTGAAATTGAAAAGTCCTGTGAAGAGAAAAGAACTAACCTTGCCTCTGTAGTTCATCCTTCCCTGCATCGAGAACACCAAGGAGAAACCGAGGGCAGGTTTCTGAGAGCAGCGTCTCTATGATATTCCAGGTGACTTGGTACTGAGTGACAAGTGCACAGAACTGCTGCGCCCTGCTGCCACCCTCTGGTGCAGGTACACATGAATTATTTTTAATGCTCACGAAATCCAGTCCTCCTAAAGCTCCCCTCAGAAAGCTTCCTATGGACTTCCCAGAATGCAGCTCACAGCCTGCTATGCCCTGGATCACAAAGGGGTCTGGATACAAGGAAAACAGGGACAAAGTTACTAAAAAGCAAACAAGAAAGAAAGGCATGGGGAAAGGACCTGGTGCTTTGGATTTGGGGGGTGGGAGAAAGGTCTGAGATGTGAGATGACTCAAAAACCAGTTGCAGTATTCAGAGCCTTTTCAGAAAGGAGAGCACTGGGGAGAGGTATGCATGTCATAAATGGTGGGGGTGGGCTGTTGTAAGGCTGTAGGGTGGGCATGAGGGGAGAAGGGGAGCAGCGTGTGATGGAATCAGGAGTGCAGCATTCCAGGGTGAAGGGGAGAGTTACATTGAGAGAAGGGATCAGGCAGGAGATGCTTGAGGAGACGGATTGGAGGAGGAGGAAGTCACGCTTCAGTTCACTCAGGCAAAGAGTGGAGAAGTGAGGGCTTTGTCCTTGGGGTTAGAGAGAAGCCAGTTATGCACAAACAAACCAGGAGATGGTTACAAAGGGGGACCTTCATTTATCACTCAGGAGTGCAAGAAACAGGAAGAATCTGGGACACTTGGTGGAGGTGTGGAGCCAGAGTTGGAGACTACTCTGGAGAAGTGTGTGCATGCAGTTGGGTAAAGTGGGAGGACGGGACCAAGATCCAAGAGAATAGTAGCCTTAACCAGGAGAGAGAAAAACCATTGAGAATCTGCCCGGATTAGAGGACTGTACTCACATTCAACCTGGAATTTACTGACATAGTCCTGCACTTTCCGAGTGAATCCCATGAAGTAGGATCGGAATAGGTCCTCCAGCTTAATTATCTCCTCATCGCCGAAGTTGCCCTTGGACCAGGGCTTCAGGAAAATGGCAGTGCCCGAGCCACTGTCATAGCCATGAATCTGAACATCATCCAACCAGCCTGAGGCTTGATTTTGTGGCCAGGTGCTGTTGGCAAAGGTCAAAATCTGGATAATATGGTAAGAGGTTGGTCCCTGGAAGGCTGTGGGTGGTGGAAGGATAAGAAGAGTGAGGAGAAAGAGAATCAGGATGAAATGATAAAGAACCCAGAGTCTGATCAACAACACAGAGCCTAAGACATTTGCCTGCCCCAAGGCTTCTAGCTCCATCCCCAACCTCCAGAATGGAGGGAGAGGGCTGGGGACAGGAAGGCCCTGACCCCTAGTGATAGGTGCAGCGTGCTTTCATCCAGACCCCCTGCACCTGTTCTGGTAGCTGCCAGAGTTACTCTTACCGTCCTCATTGTCACCACCTGGGACGATAACTGCTAGCAATAGAAGTGGCAGAAGCAGCATTTCATTGGGAAGTAGGACGTCTGACTCTCAGAGCTGGTGTTTGATCTCTAATTTCAGCAAACCTTTTTCTCAGTACTCTATAGTGACTTCCTCTCTCTTCTAACTGACAAATCTCTTCCTCACCCACACTGCACGTCACAGAAATACTGTGTCTTCCACAGCTCTGTCCTCCCACGTGCCTCTCATTTCCACTCCAGCCCTTGACTTGTAGGTTTTTCTTAAAGTCTCTGGTTTCCAGCTGTTCTCCTTGACCTCAGCTTCCTTCATATTTGTTACTTCGGAAAAGCTCCCGTGTGATGTTAAAAGGTTATTTCACCTCCCAATCCTTTATTTCCACATCTGTTAAATAAGAGGGTAATATTAAACAATTGCTCTGCTTACAGTTTCTTTTAATCTAGAAGAATTCCCTTGCTTTATACACCCAGCTCGACCTCCCTCCTCACTGCCCCTTTCCTCTGGCACTTTGTCATTACCTCTTCCCAGAGTTCTCAATGGCCCCTCTTTCTTATCTCATCCCTCTTAACTTTCCTCTCTAACTCACATTATGGTTGCTGAGTGTGGCTGTGTGTTGACAATCATTTACATGCAGGTGAAGCATTTAAATCACTGCTTTATCGTATATGATTCTGGGCCCCAAATGCCAGAATTAAATATGATAAATACTGCAGTTTATATTCTGAGCAAAATTCTCTTACACCACAGCAATTTTTGAAGTTGAAAATTACATTTGCTACTGGTATATGAACATCTTTTCTATAGTTCTTGACCTTTGGGGCTTTCAGTAACAAATCTTCATGAGACAAGTAAAACTTCAGGAGTTATGTGTGGCTCCAGCCCAAGTCAAAGATAATTTTTGTAGTAGGTAATAGGATCTCCTTCTTCTTTTGTATCATTTTATAATCTCGATCTACATTTTGGTCTTTCCTATCACCAAATAAAGCATTACTAAGTGAGCAAGTAGCCTGGCATTTTTTCACCAAAAGTTCAAAGATGTTTGTCCTAAGATGTTATCTCTTATCTTCTCTTTGTAAGTCCTTTGCATTTTTTAGCCATATACTTAGCATTCACTGAGTGAAACAATTGGACTCTAAGCAATATGTTAGCATTAAGGAAAATTCTTGGATTTCTCCACTCAGGAAAAAAATTCCAAATTTGCAGATATGTATCATCTAGCAGAAATGTGATTGTAAAACATCTTAAGTATAAGAGGTTTTCACTAATTGTTCCTATTTACATAGACAAGAAAATACAAAATGCGTAATGTAACATTCTTTATTCCTGGAAACAAATCAGAATAGACTTCATTTAAGATTATCACTGACTAATTGTAAGCTCCAGAATAACTCTCCAAATTCCAAAGTATTCAAGTTTGAACAATATTCACTGAATCCAGCACATAATATAATCTAATACACTTTTTGTGTAACGGCCACAGACAACAACAGAGACAATATTAACTGCCTGTACATCATGACATTGTATCCTTTTTTTTCTTTGTAAGCTTTGAGTTTGGGGTAGGACACTCAAGATTCAGTTTATACGATGTACTGTACATTCACTGGCAAGAACAAATTTTAAGAACTTGGCGATGTGCAGCCATAAAGAGTAGATTAATTCTCTTACACAGCAAATACAACACTGACAGTGTGTGACAGCAAAAGAGGGGTTGGGCAGGTAGCCTTGGAAAGAATACCAAATGGATCAATGTGAGTGCCCACAATACCTTGGTGTATATTCACAGAGAGACATGATCTGGGAATTGAAAAGCACCAGAGAAAGGGAGGTTCTGAGAACTCCAGCCCCCATTTCAGGGAGTCCAACAATGGAAGAGTGCACTTGTGCTCTTCATACCATTGTTGCTATCACCATTATTATCCCCTGCTTGGCTGAAACTTGACTAAAGGTACTGAAACACTCACTGGGACATGAAGATGATAGACAGGAAGAGGGGCACTGAGAACTTAATTTTTACACAAGCCACTTCACACTAATACTATAAAGAGCCGCCAAAACAAAAGCCTGGGTGGAAACAAATATTTCAAAATTCCGATTATTCCAGTCAGGGGGCTCAGAAGAAAAGGTCCTGCCTTTATTGGTGAAAAGTAGAGTGAGAGGATAGGGTTGAAAATGTGAAAATTTACCTCTGATTTTCCTAAGTTCCCTGCAAAAATAAATACAACAAATATCCTAAGTCTACTCCAAAAGCCATGAAGACACACATCAGACCCAGAAGTAAGATTTCTGCAGGATGACAGAGGACCTCCCGCTGAAGTACAAGGCAGCTAGCTGCCCAAGTAAGCTGGTATCTAGCAGTTGCCTGAGAGCTGCTACTGTGTGCTATCCTATACAGTCTGAGTGGTGGTCACAGTACCTAAGATTATTAAAATTAAATACAAATGGAGCCTGGACTTAAGAATTTCCTGAACAGACAAAACATTTAAGCCATGTAAAAAAACTAAATCCAGCTTATTTCATGAATGTAAGTGAAGCTCAACGTAGGTTATTTTTTGTAAATGGCTCTGACAATCATAAAAGAAACATAAGTCATCTTCCTAAAAATGGCATGAGGGTTATCACTTTTAACCAATCCCCTGGTTTGGGGATCTGGAAACCTCCACTGTAATAACCAATCATTGTAAAAATTAATAACTTCCTCATTTTTCCTCTGTAAGTCATTCTATAACTTCATGCTCCCGAGCTTTGAATTTGAAAGCTCCCAGTTTGTGAACTGTTTTATATGTACAATAAACTCTTACTAAATATTACTTATTGATTTGGTGGTTTTAATTTTGCTATTTCTGGATTTTTGACAAGATGTTAAACTAAAGAGAGAAAACTGAAGCAAATGGGTAGCCTGTGGTATTACTTTTTTGTTTTTAATTTTGTGATTTTAACCAAGTGCTAATAGTTAACAATAGACCCAAAAATGACACGTATATTTTGACCTACTTATTTATTTATGCACGCATTCTTTTTTTTTCTTGCGCATTCATTTTTTTAACAAGTATTTATTGAGTGCCTACTGTTTGCATCTGCAGTAGCTCTGAACTACCTCTTCACCATTCAAATTGTCATCGCCCATCCTACCTTGTCCCAAAATCGGAAGTGAGTTCACAAACTTCCTTTCAGCTTGGGAACCTTGCTTGGCTTAGTCTTGTCCAGGATCCATAGATACATTTTTTTTAAAATAAATTTATTTATTTTATTTATTTATTTTTGGCTGCACTGGGCCTTCATTGCTGCTCACGGGCTTTCTCTAGTTGCAGCAAGCGGGGGCTACTATTCGTTGTGGTGAGCGGGCTTCTCATTGCGGTGGCTTCTCTTGTTGCAGAGCACAGACTCTAGGCATGCGGGCTTCAGTAGTTGTGGCTCGCAGGATCCAGAGTGCAGGCTTAGCAGCTGTGGCACACGGGCCCAGCTGCTCCGCGGCATGTGGGATCTTCCCGGACCAGGGCTCGAACCCAAGTCCCCTGCATTGGCAGGCGGGCTCTCAATCACTGCGCCACCAGGGAAGCCCCAGGATCCATAGATTCTTAAGTGTTGGAGAAAACCTCAGAGTTGATCTGTAAGGGACATATTTTCAGTGAAAATGTACCTGCTTCCCCAGTTACTTGTACACGGAGAGATTTAAACTTCTGAAACAGACTGACTGGCAAACCCACTGCATTTTTACCTTATTGACCATTCAGTCGAAACTGGACGATTTGGGGTTTCAGTTTTGTTCTTTTTTTTATGACATTGTTCCTGTGCATTTACTTTTCTTCTTGCTGCTCTCTATCTTTCAAGAGTGCATAGAGTGAGGTCCATATGATCCTTATAGCTGAATAACAGATACACATTCAGGTAAATCTGGATTTCAAATTCTAGTATCAAATTCTATTTTATCGTTTGCTTGCATCTGCTATTGATGAGGAAACTTCTGCCAGTCTATTTGTTACTACTTTGCTGGCAGGCAATTTTTTCCTCTCTAAAGGTTCTCCATCTTTTCTTCCATTCTTTTATAATGGAACATCTTAGAATCTGGAGTTTCATATTATAGTGTGAGTATCTCATAATTGCTTATTCATTTTTTTTACTGAGGTGAAACAAAACAAAAAATTAACCATTTTAAAGTGTACAATTCAGTGGCGTGTAGTACATTACTATGTTGTGCAACCACCAGCTCTAACAACTTCCACAACATTTTTATCACCCAAAAATATCCCATACCCATTAAGTAATCATCACCTTCCATTTCTCCTTCACCTAAGACCCCTACTAGCCAATAATCTTCCTTCTGGATTTACCTATTCGGAATACTTCATATAAATGGAATCATGCATTGTGTGTCCTTTAGTGTCTGGTTTCTTTCACTTAGCACACAGTACGGTTTTGGGTGTACGTCAAAGTTGCATTATGTATTACTCCTTCGTTCCTTTTTTGGCTCAATAATAGTCCATTGTAAGTATATGCCACGTTTTGTTTATTCATTCATTAATGAAAGGACATTTGTAAGTTTCCTCCTATTCACTATTCACTATTGTGAATAGTGCTTCTATGTACATCCATGTACAAATATTTGTTTGAACATCTATATTCAACCGTCATGGGTGTTACACCTAGAAGTGGAATTGCTGAGTCAAATGGTTACCTCAGTGTTTAACTTTGAGTAACATCCAAACAGATTTCCATAGCACCTGTACAGTTGTACATTCCCATAAGCAATATGTGAGGGATGGAATTCTAGATAGATAAACAGATAGATAGGCACATACTATATTAGAAGTAAAAACTATTATTTTAAAATATGTATTATTAACGACTTAAAAATAAACTAATAATAGAGAATATTTTAAATATTTTTGCATTTCTCCTTAACACTTGACTTAGTAGAAGAAAGCTATATTTTCGCATCTGCTTCCAAATACAATCTGATGCAAATTTACATGTCATATACTCTCTGGAAAACAAGGTACACTAAAATATAACATCTTGATATTGTTATAAAAATAGCTTTGAACTCATGGACCCTCAGAAAGGGTTACAGAAATCCACACGTATCCCTGAAAACACCCTGAGAACAACGG
This sequence comes from Kogia breviceps, assembly GCF_026419965.1. Lineage (NCBI taxonomy): Eukaryota > Metazoa > Chordata > Mammalia > Artiodactyla > Physeteridae > Kogia > Kogia breviceps. Next base: position 88,318,852 of record NC_081310.1, on the reverse strand, counting down.
GCCTAGATCTGGTACTTCTTTAGGTGATATGTAAAAGTATCACATCTTCTTTCTAAGTTAGAATATTTCTAAAAAAGATACATTCTCCTAAATAACTATCTCATTACCCTGAGATAACCAAAGACAGAATAAGTACTTTATTCTTTCCATGTATTTACCAGTTTTTGAGAGAATGAATTGTTTATACAGCTTCCAATGAGTTCGTTTTTGCATTATTGCATACTCATGAATTTCAGCATATTATAAATGCTTGAATATACCCTAACCATTGTTTTTCTTGAGGCTCAAATTGTCCCATCTGTGACATGGGATCCTTTCAAGCCAGTTGCTTATGAATTCTTTCAACATGCCTTTATCGTTGAGCTTTCTTTTACCTTCTGGCATGGCAAAGTTGTTCCAGACTCTTGTAGAAACTTCCTGCCCCAAACTAGAAATTAGCCATTTCTCCAAGGTGTTTTGCTTCCTTTTAGTGGGAAAATATTACGTGGAAGCCATAATCTGAGTCCTAAGTCTTGGTTTCTGGGCTTTTTAAGTGACCAGGACCTTTTTTTTTTTTAAGGCTAAATATCATGATTTTATATTTATACTTTCAATTCTAGTTTAAAACCACAGAGTTTTAATCAACTGCCTCACATCAACTTCTCTTCTCCCACACAGAAAATTCTTGTTCCCAATGAATCAACAAAATTATGTATTCACCTAACCCTACTGTACAATATACTCTATACTATCCACCTATCCCACTATACACTATATCTCACTGGACTATACACACATAATAGTCTTAGAATAACAATAAAAACATTACCAGCAACAATATAATTTTTGGTAATTTAAGATTTGTTTTCTTACCCTACAGTATATCCACTAGAGACAAGCAAATTTCTATGCTTTACAGTCACTCGAAATCGGCCCTGACTTCTGGTGTGTCACAAACTTTGTAAGTGGTTAAGTTCCTTGTTGCATTTTGCTTTAATTTTTAGGAATTGAAACTCTTGTTTGTTTGCTTTATAATGTTATGAAATGCCTACACGCAGCAGGACATCCTGAATGTCAGAGTAACGAGCTCAGCAAATCCTTTCTCCAAATATCAATGATAATACTGGACAACATTTTCAAAATAATTCATTTCAGAATTCTGGAAAAATGACCAAAGGCATACAACAGATTGAGAAGTGCTTATTCAAGAAGAACTACTTGAACTTCAGCAAGAACTATGGGGACAAATTAACATGGGGCTATTCCCATACTTCCCTTGACTTGGTGATGCCGTAGGCTGAGGACCAGTAGTCTTTTTTTTTTTTTTTTTTTTTTTTTTTTGCCGTACGCAGGCCTCTCACTGTTGTGGCCTCTCCCATTGTGGAGCACAGGCTCCGGACGTGCAGGCTCAGTGGCCATGGCTCATGGGCCCAGTTGCTCCGTGGCATGTGGGATCTTCCCAGACCAGGGCACGAACCCGCATCCCCTGCATTGGCAGGCGGACTCTCAACCACTGCGCCACCAGGGAAGCCCTGAGGACAAGTAGTCTTGCTGTCACCAGAAGGGTACACCTGATTTAGAACTCCATAGGGAGACCCATGCCCAGGGAGGATGTAGAAAACAGTAGCAGTTGGTGGCCAAAATCAAAGGTCAACATTACAGCTGCCTGAGGCTGCAATGATGGTTGAGGCAAAGAAAAGACCAAACAAAATTTATCAAAGACACCTGGGAAGTGAGACAGCCATAGTGGACTTTGATAAGTTCCCACTTATTCCCAGAGGTTTGGAAGCTGCACACAGACTAAGGGGAGACCAAAAAGGACCACAGTTAACTACTTCTCCCCCACCAAACATGACACCTTGTGCAAAGAAAAAGTAGAAGCCATGGTAGATTTGTAAACTGCTTGAATGGTAAATGTGTGCTCCAGTCCACACATGTCCCCTCAGTAAAATGTGGAAGCCTTACTGATTAAAATGTAAAGGCACCACCTCTGATTAATCATTGGCTACCACTAAGCTGTTCTGACTTAAGAATGACTCTTAGAAGAATGACTCCTAGAATGACTAGGAAGGAGAAAGAAAGGGGAGACAGGAAGTGTGACAGAAAGATACATAGAAGGACAGAGAGCTAGAAGGAGGAGGAGGAGGAGAAAAGAAGGAAGAAAGGAAAGAAAAGATATCTTTTAAAAATGAGTGGAGACATCAGCATTCTGGCTGGCAGCCAGAATCTACAGAATTAGTCCAGGCAGGTAACTAAACAACATACACAGACAAAAGAACACAAAAAGTAAAGCAAACAAAACAATGATGGCTGGATTTGAAGAGCCTCAAACAAGAAACAAACCATATGACCAGCAAAGAGTGGATGGATAAAAAAACAAAATACAGTATATATATACATGGAATTCTGTTCAGTAATATAAAGGAATAGACTGCTGATACATTGATAAACAACATGGGTGACATAACCATATGCTGGAGCAGGGAAAGGGCAAATACAAAGAGTACATACAGGGGAGGAGATCAAGGTGGCAGAGTAGGAGAATGCTGAGCTCACCTCCCCCCAAGAACACATTGAAAATACATCTACATGTGGAGCAGTTCTCACTGAAAACAAATTGGAGATGGGCAGAAAGACTCTTCTACAACCAAAGCTGTAAAACAAAATCCACACGGAATCAGGTAGAAAGGGAAGAGAAGTGATCAGTTCAGGACCTAAGCCCCTAGGAGGGCACATAGGAAAGGAGGGGGATTGTACAGGCTCAGAGATCTTCCCTGGGAGGGAGAGGTTGGAACCACGTACTGGGTGCCCCAGCCCTGGGGTCTGACACCAGGAACACCAGTGCTCTTAAATGATGTGAAAACCACTGGGACTTAGAGGAGGGCTGTGAGAAACCTAGGCTCTGCTCATGAAGAGCTCAAGCATGCTTTCTTACTCCCAGGAACAAGGTAGCGGAAGCAGATTGAAACTCCCAGGGCTCTGTCCAGTTTCCTGCAACTGCCACATCGTGCACCCCATCCCTTCTAGCTCCAGCACAGGTCCCCACTAGGATGAAGGCTGTCAGTGCCTTTGCTGGGGAGAGTATGCAGATGAGGGGAACAGAGCCAGCTCTAACTGCCACTGCATCTGCACAGACAGCCATTGCTGGCACTCAGAGAGGTGGTGGACCAAGAGCTGTCTCGAGCTCTGACTGACGTGCTAGGACCATCCCAGCAACACCCAAGTCCCCACTGTGTGCACACTTGCTCTAGCTCCGCTCCCCTCTGAGGCAAAGTTAACCTTGCTGGGAGGGGAGAAGTGCACATTTAGAGGGAAGAGAACCAGCTGGGACCCTAAACTCAAAACTTCTGCTCCAGCACCTTGGAACCTGACCCCACTCCCCATAGGGAGGTAACAGCCACTGAACATAAGAAAAGCCACAGCTCACACCTGGCTTTGGCTCTAGCCCCTCCATCTCCAGCCCAACCTCCCCAAAATGTGACAGCTGCCAGCACACCCTCGGGGGAGATGTGACCCATGCTCACTTCAGATCAAGCTCTCCCACCAAAGCTACTGGGCACGTGCAAACTGCACAGGGATGTTCCCATATAAGGACACCCTTTCAAGACCAGAATAGGTAACTGTTTCACTTAATTTCATAAGGACAGAGAAAGTTAAACAAAATGAGAAGACAGAGGAATTTGTTTCAAATGAAAGAATAAGAAAAAAACCTGAAAAACAACTAATGAAACAGACATAAATAATTTACCAGATAGAAATTTCAAGACCTTAGTAATAAAAATGCGACTGAACTTGGGGAAAGAATAGATGAACACAGTGAGAATTTTAACAAGGACTAAAAATTATTAAAAAGAACCTGTCAGAGCTGAAAAATGCAATAACTGAAATGAAAAACATACTAGAAGGGATTAACAGCAGACTAGGTGAGAGAGAATGCATATGTGATCTGGAAGATAGAATAATAAAATTACCAAATCAGAATAGCAAAAAGAAAAACAAATAAAAAATGAGAATAGTTTAAGTGACCTCTGAGACATCAAGTGTACCAACATTTGCATTGTAGGTGGCCCAGAGGAGAAGAGAGAAGGAAAGGGGTCAAAAATGTATTTGGTGAATGTATTAGTCTTTCAAATTTGTCAACATTAATAATGAAATTCAAAGTGACGCTCAATGAGCTCTTTCTGTTATGCACGGATATTTGGCAATTTCTATGAGCTACAAACTCATTCAAGAACCATACACAGTTTAAACCCCATCCAAATCACTCACAGGCACCAGATCTCATCTTTACTGAATCTTCTTGCCAATGGCAAACTCTTAGTTTGTGATTTTAGGAAGCTATGGCTGATATAATGCTACATGTTTATCACATGTTTTTGCCCATGGGCCTATTTTTTAAATGTTATAGTCTTTCTCCCTTGTAATTGGGTCAGGGCCATGTGACTGAGTTCTGGACAATGGAATGTGTTGTGCTGGAGTCGTAAGCCTCCTCCAGGCCTGACCATGTAAACTACTGTGACTGATCATCTTGCCACGCAATGCCACCCTGGAGGTCACCTGTTCCAGATGGCAGATACAGGCAGAGAAGGGCTGCCTGGCCTACATGAAGTTTGCCTACATGAGAAATATACTGTGTTGTATTTAGCCTCTAAGATTCTCAAGTTTATTTATAACTGCAACACCACTAGCTATACTGGTTAATACTGTTACCAGATCGAACTTGGGTCCACTTGCCCAACTCGCAGTAAAGGCAATCTACCAGCAGCAGGTTGTGGTGAAGGAAAGTACAGTGTTTATTGTAAGGTGCCCAACACGGGGCTGAGCAAGGAGAACGGGCAACTCATGCTCAAAAGACCTGAACTCCCTGATGGCATTCAGGGAAGGGTTTTTAAAGACAAGGTGAGGGAGAGGGTCTCCAGGTGCATCATCAGCTTGTGCACATCCTTCTGATGGGTTGGCGGTGAAATAACTGGGTGGTATTTCAGGAGTTAAAAATCATCAACCTTCTGGTTCCAAGCAGTCTGGAGTTAACGTGCTGGTGGTCAGCATGCAGTTAACTTATTCCACCTGACAGAGGTTTTAGTATCTGCAAAACAGCACAAGGATATGGCTCAGGATATTATCTGTGTCCCTTGAGGAGGAATTAAAGGCCCTTGACTTCGTTTTATGGCTAGATGATTATTATCTTGTCTTGCTTGAGTATTTTCCTTTGTTTCTGCATTTTCTCACTTTTCTGATTAAGTTTGCCCCTTGGAATTCGGGGAAGGCCTAGGAGGCTAAAGTTTTTCTACAAACAAGAGGCCGAGAACACTGGGGGTTTGTCCCCAGAAAGGCCCTGCAGAGTCCTGCTCAGTTGCAACCTCCTGAATTCAGAACCAAATGAGGTAAAGATATAGAGCGTAAGATGTACGGATCAAATTTTCAATTTTATTTCTGATAAAGTTTCTAGAGAATTTCCCTTAAGTGTGTAATCCAAGTAATCTTGCTGGTATTGAATATCAAAGTGGTCTTACTCACTGTTATAAACTGATTTTTTTGTGCGAGCCCCAAAGTACATATGTTGAAGCCCTAACTCCCAGTGTGGTTATATTTGGAGATGAAGCCTCTAAGAAAGTAACTGAGGTTAAATGATGTCCTAAGTGTGGGAATTTATAAGGAGACACCAAAGAACTCTCTCCCTATCTCCCTCTTTCTCTCTCCCCACATGCACTGAGGAAAGGTCATATGAGGACACATCAAGCAGGTGGCTGTCTGCAAGCAAGCCTTTGCCAGAAATCAAATTGTCTTGGACTTCTAGTCTCAAAAACTGTGAGATAATGTGTCTGTGGTTTAAGTCACCCAGGCTGTGTATTTTGCTATGCAGCCCAGGCAGACTAATAAACTCACCTAGTCCAGGCAGTGCTAGAAAACCTCCAAGCACCCCACTGGAGGGCCTGTTTCTGGTCGAGTGAGGGGATGGAGGAGGAGATCAGAACTGACACTTCTGAGACCAGCTTGGCTCCAGAGGCCAAGGGCAGGAAGAAACTGTCAAGACATATCACAAACCCAGTTTCTCTCCTGGACTCACCAATGAGCTAATTCACTCTATTTTCATGGAAAAGAATAAGACTGAGAAAAGAAACAAAAAATATGGAGGGAAAACTCTCCTTCAGGGGAACTAGAAGGTATCAGCCCGATCCCCTGACAGAGTAATACCCATCCAATCATCCAAGCAGAAACCTCGAAACCTGCATCCTTTGCAAACTTACCTCTCCTTTACTCCTTTACTCGCCTGTCTCTCCATAACTTATAAAATCCTCCTCTTCCTCTCTAACCTCACTATCATTTAGTTCTGCTTTCATCATATGTGACCCAGGTCACTGCCACAATCCCTTATCTGTGCAATGCAATCCAAACCCTCTCCCTATGTGTTCAGCACTCTGGTTCAGAATTGCTATAAAAATGTACACCTGATCATGTCAAGCTCATGCTTAAAATATTTCAATTACTTTCATGAAAAATAATCCAAACTCCTACTATGTATGTCAATTTTATCTAAAAAGGCTCATATAGATATAACATTCCATAAGAAAAAGGGTGGGATCTGTGAAAAGGGAAACTGACAAGACTATTTGTACCAGTGAACACTTATGAACATAAATGCAAGAGTCTGAAGTCTGTAGGAAATGCAATAGAGAGAGAAGGAGATGGTTATATAGGCCCTCTAGACACACACAACCCCCAAAGAATAATCTAAGATGGGTGGGACATCCTCTGATTATAATCCAGCCTGGCTGAGGGTCCTGGCTGTCCTGGGGGAGCCCAGTGCTCTTCCTCTGTCACCAGCCTCCCCCAAGGCCCCTCTTCTCACCCCATTGGTGCTCAGGCCACAGGCATCCTCATGCTTGCCTTTCCCTGGGCTCTTACCTGGCCCTCCCCCAAGCTCACCTCAGTGGGTGGTTTTCCTGCCAGAGAGCACTGTCCTCAGCACTCCAGTGTCCTGTCCCTGCCCCAGTGCCACACTCTACCCCCTCATCCCCTCTCTGCCAGCAGAAACCTCACCCTCTGCACACTTCCCTATTCCAGAAACCCCACTGCCTGCCGCAACCACACGCCTTTTACTGGGCCTTTCATTTCCCCATTAGCACGCCTTCAAGCTATTCTCTCCACTTTCTGGCTCCCAGCAGCAGTCCCTGCCTCTGTTCTGTGTCCCCCCACCCCCACTCACACCTACAGCAGTAGGAAGGATCCCACCCTGAGATCTAGGGTAAAGCACTTACTAGAATGCATTGATCACTGTCCTGGGTCTCAATTTCTCCCACTGTAAACCATAATTCAAAAAGAGTCATGTACCAAAATGTTTATTGCAGCTCTATTTACGATAGCCAGGACATGGAAGCAACCTAAGTGTCCATCAACAGATGAATGGATAAGGAAGATGTGGCACATATATACAATGGAATATTACTCAGCCATAAAAAGAAATGAAACTGAGTTATTTGTAATGAGGTGGATAGACCTGGAGTCTGTCATACAGAGTGAAGTAAGTCAGAAGGATAAAAACAAATACCATATGCTAACACATATATATGGAATCTAAAAAAAAATGTCATGAAGAGATTAGTGGTAGGATGGGAATAAAACTCAGACCTACTAGAGCATGGACTTGAGGATATGGGGAGGGGGAAGGGTAAGCTGTGAAGATGTGAGAGAGTGGCAGGGACATATACACACTACCAAATATAAATTAGATAGCTAGTGGGAAGCTGCAGCATAGCACAGGGAGTTCACCTCTGTGCTTTGTGACCACCTAGAGGGGTGGGATAGGGAGGGTGGGAGGGAGGTTGACAAAAGAGGGAAGAGTTATGGGAACATATGTATATGTATAACTGATTCACTTTGTTGTAAAGGAGAAACTAACACACTATTGTAAAACAGTTATACTCAAATAAAGATGTTAAAAAAAAAAATTACTGGACTAAAAGAACTTGACATTCTCCAATTCTGATTCAACTTTAACATTCTTTGACTCGGTCTGTGTTCACATTCGTTTTTATTTACATAGTCTTTTCGTTCTGTGCCTCCTGGGCCTCATTTCTTACTTTTCTATGGCTCCATAATGTTCTCTATTTACCCTTAATCTGAGTCCCCAAGGTCTCATCTCTATTTTGTCACCACTCCTCCCTAATTTATCCATTCATTCTAAGTGCTGCCCACCACCTTGGCTAAATTTTGAAACATAAAGCATTGCCTTATCATTAGACCGTTAGATTTCTTTGTGCAAATATATGAACAACAGGCAAGATGCTTTTTTTTTTTGGCAAAATAGAAGCCAAGAAATGAACAAGAAAAAACTATCACAAAACAGATATACCAGGTAAACTATAGTTTTATAAATTATTTATACATGCATATGCTGACCTTACAAGATGATAAAGTCTTCAAGAAGCAAATCAAATAAGACATTGAAAACAAGAGTGGGAAATAGAAGCTTCCCAGGGCATTGTCGAGGATTGGTTCCCAAGCCTTTTGTCTATAGTAGCCACATGGGTGAGGAGGTAATATCTTGAGATCACCCACCACACCAAAAACAAAAAAAAAATGCAAGTTGTCATGAGACTTTCTACTACACCCTCAGTGAAACTGGATCAGAAAAAAAAAAAAAATCCATCCAACTGAACAGGGAAATAACAAGGAACCTTATGGTTGCCTTATGCTCTGCCTAGGAATTTTTAAAATTATTCTTATGAAATTTCTTAATCACAGGTTTACCTCACATGAGTTTGCCATTGAAAATATTCTTATTAATTTGGAATGCCCAATCCAAGAAATTAATATCAAAACAGTGGTTCCAGGAGAGGAGGCATGAATAGGTAGGGCACAGAGGATTTTTAGGATGGTGAAAATACTCTATATGATATTATAATAATGGATATATGCCACTCTATATTTGCCCAAACCCATAGAATACATAAAGTTTTTTTCTAAGCAATCAGTAAAAAAGAAAAACAATTCTGATCAACTTATGCTAGACAACAGACTGGATTATCTTTCCATGTTCTCTAAATAAAATGATCATTTTTAAATTATTTCTCTGGATGATGTGTTATTTCTAGAATTTTGTCAGCTTTTTTTCAATTGAAGTATAGTTGATGTATAATTCTATATAAATTACAGGCATACAGCATAGTGATTCACAATTTTTATAGGTTACACTCCATTTATAGTTATTATAGAATATTGGCTATATTCCCTGTGTTGTACAATATATCCTTGTTTGTCAGCTTTTTAAAAATTGAAATTTATTGTCATTTCTGTTGTGTCTTTTAAATATTAAGTATCTCACAACTGAAAAAATAATTGGTTTCAAGCTGGTCACTTGGCAGAAGCAAACACAAACCTGAATTCTAGGGATCCATGACCAATACAATCTTCTTTCTTCTAATATAGGCAGTCCTTGCTTTGCTCAATTTCAGTATACACAAATTTCAGTTACCATGGTTTATTTAAATAATGCCAATCCCCCAACAACATGGCTCAATTTCAGTTGCCACAATATACCAAAGATTAGTAACTGAACAAAGCACAAACTTTACTAGTAACTCTTCATTCTGTGAATGACTATGGAAATAATAAAAGTGCAATCAGTAACCAATGACATCAGTGACCAATCACAACATTTCTTTCACAGTCTGTCAGTGGCTGTTAATTCTGTTCCACGCATGGACAGCAAAATGTGTACAGGTGATCCTTGAACAATATGGTTTGAACTGCATGAGTCCACTTATACGTGAATTTTTTTTTTCAGTAAATGCAGTCACAGTACTACATGATCAGAGGTTGGTTGAATCTGCACATGCAAAACTGTGGGTTCAGAGGGCCAAATGTAAAGTTACATGTGGATTTTCAATTGTGCAAAGAGTTGGCCCCCCAACCCCACGTTGTTCCAGGGTCAACTGTACTTGCATTATCTCCTTGTATTCCAATAATAAATCCATGTGACATTTAAATGAAGAATAATAGAAAGAGGGAATTGGCCAAGAAAGATGAAAATGAAAATGCTGGAAGTGAGGTTTTGAATTGAATATAAATGAAGTCATAGAAGAAATAGCAGATCTGGGGAATGTTGATACTGCCACTGGTTGAGAAATTATGGATATGAACCTAGAGGAACTTAGTGAAGGCAAACATCAATATAAATGAGGAAAATAATTGTGATGAGAAGGATGAAGGTGTCCCAGATGAAGTGACGCCTACAGAAAACTTCACATTTAAAGCACTCTCAATGTATCAAAAACTCAAAGTGTAAATTGGAAGCTGGCCCAATCTTAGAAAGAATTATGAAAATTCACCAAGGCATAGAAAAGATACTCCATATCTATAAGTTATAGAATGAGAATAAGGCAAGCACGGTTCAAACCGCTCTTGGTAAATATTTACAAGAAAATAAAACATTTAAATTCTGGACATTTTTATCGTTTTCAGTGATAACATGCTAAATTAATACTAGTGTTACTATTTTTTTCAATATCCCTATACAGTTGACCCCTGAACAACATAAGTTTAAATTATGTGAGTCCACTTTTACATAGATTTTTTTCAATAAATACAGTACTACACAATCCACAGTTGGTTGAATCCACAGATATGGAAACACAGACACAGAGGGCCAGCTGTACAGTTATACACAGATTTTATAACTGCAACCCTCACATTGCTCAAGGGTCAACTGTGTATTTATAACCAACAGTAACAGGGTTTTTTAATGTTTTGACAAAAATTTTTAAAGGTGATGGAATGATCATAATTTTCCCATTGTTTATTTAGGTCTTTTGCTTGCTTTCACCTTGCATGATCATTTTTTAGAGTCCCACACTACTATGCAAAGCAAAGACTGACTTTATATTGTAAGATTTGGAGTCAAAATTTAAAAATTATAATTTGTTACCATCCATAATATCTTCTTATTGACATATCACTTCATTTTTCTTTAAAGAATGCCTTAATCCTTTGATGCTTGGAAGGAATTAAGTACTTTGGATTGGGATTCTAATATCATTCTACATATGGTATTAATTTTACTAAAATACCATGGCAAACTAGTACTAAGTCCATCAACTTTAAGGATATTTTTGGAAGTATACATTTGGCTTGTTTTCTGGAACCCATAATTTTATTAATATCTTCAAATTTTCCAAAGAAGTGTTGAAGATTACCACGAATTGAATTCCTAATCCCATGATGGCATTAGCACTTCTCTTATATTTAACAATGATTTTAATTTCATATTTATATTTTCAATACACTCCAATGTTTTGTTGGAGATTGAAACGTAATAGTACCATTCTTGTATGATATTTTAAAACTATTTATAGATAGGCTTTTACTATATCTTTTACTACCAAAATTTTAAAAAGAATGTGCACAGATCAAAGTATATAGAATGCAAAGTTACTGTCCTCTGCCTCACACTTATTTCAGAGGCAGCCCTTTAAGATGATAACCTAAAGTTCAGGCTCCAGGAATATCTTTGAAGATTTGCAAGTCTGGTGAAAGCTTTGCTGAACTTCTCAGTGTTTTAATCTGCCTCTCATGGAATCAGCAGATGCTCTTACTGGAAAAGCAGCCCCAACTACAGGGCTGATTCTGTGAATTTCTGTCTTCTCCTAGATATTGACCCAGTAATTTATTTCTCCTTTGTTGGTTCTTCAATGTCTTTAGGAGGATTTTATTTTATATTTTCTCACATTTTCTACTTGTCCTTGACAAGAGAGTTGGTTCAAATTAGATAGTCCACCATTTCTAGAAGCAGAAGGCCTCTACTTTTTTAAAAATTGTTCATTAATAAAACCTACCATCCTTTCATATGTGGAGCCTCAATTTATGTCTCAGAAATCTAGGCAACAACAAAGCTGGTACAGGCAAGTTGAGACTCTATAGTGGGAAGTGACCCCTGAGCATGTGTATAAAACATGTGAATTTTTCACAGGTCTCCTTGACCATGAAGCTAGTTCAAAATGATATAGGAGAGGAACCAAATTTGGGGCATCTTATCTAAGCTGCACACCTAGTCCAGACTGAAAACCAAGGCAAAAACTGGCACTAATTGTTTTGTTGCCTAATGCTTTAAAATAATCTATATCTAAGAGTCTCTGATTCCTTTAACAGATAATTTGCCTCAGCCATTCCTCCGGAGGCAGCCTAGTTGAAGGTCATTGCTCATAGAATCTCATGCACGTGTCCTAAAGATTTGCTTTGTGGCCTGTGTTTTCAACACTAACTTTGTTTGTGAGGCCTGTGTGTTTACTTAAGTCTTGGCAAGTAAATCTCTACTTCCATAGAAACGCACTCTTGCTCTAGTGGATGCTGTGGAGCCACCAATGTACCCCCTTCAGGACAAATATAAGTGTTTCCCTCAGCCTGAGGGAGTGTTGGCTGCTGACAGCTCACAGACATGTCCCTCTCCAGGTATTGCCTTCAGTGGGAGAGTTGCTCTGTCCAAGGAGACATCCCTTCCCTGAGAGAACATACCAAATATGTGAATAAAAATTTAAGTCCCATTACCTAGTTTTAGGAAGTCTCTGAAGGGCCATCCTAGCTCCAGAACTCTCTGTGAGTTTGACTAAATCCTCTACTGAAAGTGCATCACAGTTCAACCTCCCCCTCTCCTCAGTCCTGTTGTTCCTGAAAGCACCCCCAGCAAGCCTCCTGCATGCAGACATCTACCTGAGTATGTTTCCTTAGAAACTGACCTAAGACACTCATCTGTATAAAAATAGCCACTTGACTTGGGCAAAGCCGTCCTAAGTAGCAGCAACTTGCCACAGTAAACCCTCAAATGGACACGAGAAGCAAAGTCCTACAAAAACCTGCCCAGGCCACAACAATAAAAAGGCAACTACATGGCATACAAAAAGCTCCATGTAGAGAATGGATAAAGAAGATGTGGTACCTATATACAATGAAATATTACTCAGCCATAAAAAGGAACGGAATAATGCCATCTGCAGCAACATGGATGGACTTAGAGACTGTCATACTGAGTGAAGTAAGTCAGACAGAGAAAGACAAATATATGATATTGCTTATATGTGGAACCTAAAAAAAAGGTACAAATGAACTTATTTACAGCATGGAAATAGAGTCACAAATGTAGAAAACAAACTTATGGTCACCAGGCATTGAGGGTGAGGGGGGATAAATTGGGAGATTGAGATTGACATATACACACTACTATATATAAAATAGATAACTAATTAGGACCTACTGTATAGCATAGGGAACTATATTCAATACTCTGTAATGACCTATATGGCAAAAGAATCTAAAAAAGAGTGGAGATATATATATATATATATATATATATATGTATGTATAACAAAGTCACCTTGCTGTACACCTGAAACTAACTCAACATTGTAAATCAACTATACTCCAATAAAATTTTTTTTTTAATTTAAAAAAAGCTCCATGTTGAACCATATGGGTCACTACACACTAATGAGACCAGAGACTCATGTGGGCATTCCCTAATTTCTAAAGCCAAAGGTTTCTCACAGATTAATTTGTTCTCCATTTCCATAACAATTTTCCCTCCGTACTTGTCTTCTAACAGCAGCCTTTATTAATTCTCTTATGAATTAAACTTATTATCCTAAACTACGGACATCCATCGACTTTCCATTTTATTTAAAATGAGTGAAAATGTATGCTAAAAATTTATTCCAACCTTGTTTATAAGTTATAGACTTTCCTTGGTTTTGTTTTAAGTTACAGCTCTTCTCTAGGTTCAGTACAGAGGAAGTTCCTTTTTCTATTTTGGACTTATTTCAGTGAGATGAATTATGAAATATTTCTCTCTACTATTTTCCCAGAAGTTCACTCTTACTTTTAACATGTTTCTTTTTGTATAAATTTTGGAATGACTGGTTGCATTTTCTCCTTTGCCTTAGAAAATATACAGATAAAAATAAAATTAGTTTGGCCTTCCCTGGTGGCGCAGTGGTTGAGAATCCGCCTGCCGATGCAGGGGACACGGGTTCGTGCCTCGGTCCAGGAAGATCCCGCATGCCGCGGAGCAGCTGGGCCCATGAGCCGTGGCCGCTGAGCCTGCGCGTCCGGAGCCTGTGCTCCGCAACGGGAGAGACCACGACAGTGAGAGGCCCGCGTACCACAAAAAAAAAAAAAAAAAAAAAAGAAAACTAGTTAAAAATAACATGGGTGTTACTGTGAAATTTTTGATTTAGCCTTAGCAAAACATAAATAAACCAAAGCTATCAACGCTTTTTTAGGCAGATAAAGTCTCATTTTATTGAATGAGTGATCTATGTAATTGCTGAGGCCACTATGTACAGACGAGAGGGGGAGAACCTATTTCTTGGTCTCTTCCTCCTTGGACAGAGCCTTGATGATTTCCCCCTTCTTGGCTTAGAACCCGTCTTCACGTTGCTCTCGTGCTTCCCTGGTCTTAGACCTGCGGGCCTCAGCCTAGTCGGTCTGAAGCTTCTTGCAAGCTTTGTCTAACTTCAGCTTGTGAATATGTTCCGTGAGACCCCGCTTGTTTTTGAACACATTACCCTTCACTTTCAGGTACAGGCTGTGATACATGTGGCAGTCAATCTTCTTAGATTCACGGTATCTTCTGAGCAACCGGTGTGGAATTCTTATCCTTCTCCTCATCTAGGTCACCTACTTGGGCATTCGAGCATTGGCAGTACACTTTCACTTACCTAGGTCCATAAGTCTGCCCTTCTGGCAGGCCGAGGTATTTTTCCGGCTTCAAGCCTGGGAATGGACAGTCACAGGCTTCTGGATGATCAGCCCATCTTTGATCAGCTTCCAGATCTGCTGACGGGAGTTAGCATTGAAGATTTCACTAGTCTCAACGGGGTCCAACCAGACCTTCCTTTTGCTGCAGCAAAGGACACTGGAAGCAAGCCTCTTCTGAAGCTGGAGCATATTCACGGCCAAAGTGGCAAAAGGAAAGCCAAAGTTATCAATTGATATTCAACTAACATCCTGGATTAGTTAGGATCAAATGTGGCTGCAAGTGACAGAAAATTCAAGTGAACAATATCTTTAAAAACATGTAGTTCTATTTCTCTCTTGTGAAAAGACTAGAAGTAGGCAATTCAGGGCTGTTATGGCATCTCATTGTGTCTGGGATTTGGTTCCAGTTTCCTCTTTTGTTTGGGGGGTTCTGTCTTTGCTTTTTCTGTTTTCTTTTGGTCTTTGCCATGCCTGGTCCTCATTCCAAAGGTCATCCTGTTCTCTGAGTTGGTTACAAGAGGTCCTTCCATCAAATCCACCTTTTAGCCGACAGTAAGGAAAAAGGAATAAGCCAAGCACACTCAGTCCCCCCCACCACCACTGCTCAGATCCACTTTGCAGGAGCTGTACACTGCATTGATTAGACCTCAGTCACATAACCACAACCAGCTAAGAGGGTCCCTAAGAGATGTAGTTTTGTGCTGCCCAGCTAATAATTTGTTGTTAATTTATTTTAGAGGAAGCACAAAATAGATTCTGGGAGACAACCAGGTGTCTGTGCTATATAACCCCGTTTGGTAATTCATCTATCTATTTAGGTACATGAATGTATAGTTGGTAACTTGAATAGGTCACCTGGAAATAACATTGTTCAAAGCCCATGAGTGTTTCTCTTAGGATACTTTATACCCAAATTAGGGCTCATACTCATTTAAAATATTTCCCTTCTAAAGTTGTATCTGGCATTCTCTCTGAAGTAGAATAGGTTGTGCATTGAGGATGGATGGAGTTGTAGGTAGGCCAACAAGTGCCTCTGTATTAAAGCAGAGCCAAATTATATCTCAGGAAGAATCTTGGTCCTCACTGCAGATATTATCAGCCTCCTAAGATTCAAACAACAGTCCATGAGTAGATCTCCAAAAGCCACAAGAAATTTGCAATTGCAAATTCCACCTACAACTCCATTGATTATTAAAGTTACTGCTCTGCATTTAACAGATAATATAAAACTGTCATATATATGGTGTATGTTAGAGTACATAACCTGAAAGTCTCTGCTGCTAAAAAAAAACTCAAGTTAGTTCAACATAAACAATATTTATGGGAGACTTAGAGTCTACTCATTCCTGTAGATTATATAAGATCTGCCATTGATTTTGCCAGAACATCAGAGAGCTGCACAGGTGGACCAGATCCTGCATGTTGTGTAGAGTTACTTTCCTCACTTTTTGTTTTAGGCTGGCATGATCACCACTTTAAGAGACTTAAAACGGGCCTGTGAACCTCATAAAATTTACTGAAAGAATACTCCTTGAGAACATTTTTCACTGCACCAAATAGTTTATTCTCTATAAGAACTGATGGGAGAATTTTCCTTGTGACCTCAGGACCAGGAAGAGTGATACTTTCCCTGAACAACTTATTTGTCTGTTTCTTCTAGACACTGTGAATGTGTAATTGATCCTGTCTTAATCATTTTATAGTTCTCCAACAATTCATGACCCACATGTATAGGGTGTATAGGGTGTCATGACACTTTCTTTCTTTTTTTTTTTTTTTCGGTACACAGACCTCTCACTGTTGTGGCCTCTCCGGTTGCGGAGCACAGGCTCCGGACGCGCAGGCTCAGCGGCCATGGCTCAAGGGCCCAGCCGCTCTGCAGCATGCGGGATCTTCCCGGACCGGGGCACAAACCCGTGTTCCCTGCATCGGCAGGCAGACTCTCAACCACTGCGCCACCAGGGAAGCCCGACACTTTCTTTTTTAATTTACTCCATTCTTGATTTCATCTTACTTACTGGCCGTATCTTCCTTTGGATTCAATTCCTAAATTTTCATTGATATGTCTTTAATATTACGTGCATGTTTTTGTAAGTGGTTTTCAATTAGTTTTAGAGATAACATGTTATTGTGAATTTAAGCATGGATTTGTAAGCTGTTTGATGATTTGGGGGCCTTGACACTTCTAATTTTTGAATAATAATGAGGATGCCGAAACTGTTTTAATCTCTACTGCCACCCAGTGGTAAAGTATAGAAACTTACCCCAATCCTGTAGCCTTTGATGATTACAAAAACTCATGTTTTCAGTGTTTTAATGTTGCAGATATTTTTATTCTGTTCTTAGACAAACAAGTATTTTATATGATATTACATTTTTTATGTAGTTTCCCTGAGAGGGAACTACTCACGGTGCAACCCATCATCCCAATTCACTCATTAAACATTTCCCAATTTTTATTTTGTTATGCTGTGTTTTGCCTTTGGACACTTAAGTGCAGATTGTTGACTTAATCATTCTCCTCCACTGTGGCTCGTGGACACCACTTGTTCAAGCAGACTTCCTTTGTGAAATATTTATTTATTTATCCCCATATCCTTTTCTTCCCCACATTCTAATGTATAAATATGTTATCCTGCTAGGTGTTCTTATAAAATGTGGTATTGTTTGATGTCTACAGCTTTAATTTCCACAGATGGTATTATACTGTATATGCTTCACCTATTAATATTATTTCATTCAGTACTCTTTTAAAGACCTTCCCTTGTTATTCTGTGTCAAGTTTTTGTTTCTATCAATACCTGTTAGAAATATCAATACTACAAAATCTCATAGTGTGCATATAATGCATTTTACTTAGGTGTTTCCATAGAGATGAACACCTAGCACGCTTCCAACCCCTCACTACCATAAAAATTCTGTGATAACCATCTCTACATATGTTCTCTCTTGGAGCTGGGTAAACATCTCCTATTACACATATTCAGAAGTGGGATTGCAGGGTTAATATGTACGTCATTAGACAAGTTGTTACTGCAAACTCTTCAGAATTATGTCATCACCATCAATGTATGGGGATTTCCATCTATTTCACAACCCTGCAAACACCGGGCTGCTGCAGCTTTTTAATTTTGTAAATTTAGTGGTATAAAATGAGATCTTGTTTTAATTTTCATTTCTCTATCAATGAGTTTAAGTGTAACTTTAATTTCAACAAATTGTATTATATGTGTTCTTTATTTGTTAATGTAGTTCACTCAGCACTCTTTTAAAGAGCTTCCCATATTACTCTTTATATATATGTACAAAATACATATACACATTTTGTTTTAAAAATTTCAAATACTTCCTTCAGTTTTTCACCCACTAATTTTGCTGGGTGTGTACTTTATTGAAGAGAAAGCCTTAATTTTAGAATGTAAAATTCAACAATTTTTACATTTAAATTAATCTTTTTTTTTCAAAAAAACATCAGTTTTATCAGCTTGTGATACAGAAGTAACAATATGCAAAACAGTGGAACATCTCTGCTCTCCCCACCCAAACTGGGCATGCCCATTCCTGTCCCCCAAGAGGTGGAGAAACCAGGACCCCTGCCCAGCAGGACCTAACTTAGTTACGGTCTCTGGGAGGGACTAAGCCCTTAGGGGTCAAGGCTAGGAGGGAAAGACACTGGCACTTAGGCCCCCTCGAGGGCCCACTGGTTAACTGGAACTGTTCATGTATACATGGGATGGGGAGCAGGGTGGGACAACCCACAATAGGTCAATTCACCCAAGGCTCTAGATTTTCCAGTTTGGAAATTTAATTTAAGAAATAATTATCTGCACTAATAGATCATAACAATATTCTGCCATAGTATATGCTGCTAACTTTCTAGTATTGCCTTTTGCATTTAAGACTTTATTCCATTGTGAATAAGACTTTACTCTTCTCTTTCAAAAATAATTTAGATCTATGTAGTCATTTATTCTTCCATACAATATTAAAAAATAGGTTTACTAAGTACCTAGAAAAATTCAGCTAGAATTTTAACTAGGAATTTACTGAAGTTATAGAATAAAGAGAACTGTAATTTCCAATAATAATTTCTTCCATACAACTCCTATTAATCAGAAACTTTCATGATCTTAATAGTTTTTAAAATCTCCCTGCAGAATACTTGTATATTCTCTCTTTCACTAATTGTTAGCTATTTTATAGTTTTTGATGCTATTATAAATGGTATCTTGTTTTATTTGTTACTTATATTTTTTAAAAGTTTGTTGATTTTTTAATATTTATTTTGTGTCTACATTTGTTGCTAAACTTTCATGTTAGCTCTAACAGCTCCCTTTTTATTCTATTAGTTTTATAGGTAGAAATCATATCATCTGAAAGAATACCTATTCTCTTGAAATCCTTTCAGTTTTTATTTACGTTAATTTTTATCTAGACAATTCCTGAGCTCTCTTTTTATTCCCAACATTTTACTTATTTTTTTATTTTCTTATATACAATCACATGACCTTCAAATAATATCTTTTCTTTAATTTCTCTTTTAATCCCTCCTTATTTTTCTTGCCTTACTAGATTAACTAGGACTCAGTATTCTACTGAATGGTGAAGATTATAGTAGGCAGACAACTTGTATTTGATTTTCACTGGAATGCTTTTAAACATTCACAATTAAATTTACTTCAAGCAGGCTGTGTGTAGCTACATTTGACCATACAGTGGAAATTTCCATTTGTTCTGAGTTAGTAATGTTTTATCAGAATGGATATTTAAATATATCAAATGCTTTTTCTATAACTCTAGAGATGATTTTAGGGTTTTATTTCCTTAATCTGTTAAAGTAAAGGATTCTATCAAGTGATTTTTATTGGTAAACAAACCTTGCATTCTCTGGATAAATCCCACTTTATGTGGTGTTTGTTTCTGTTTGCAAGTATTTTATTTGAGTCAGTTATAGATAATTTCTGAGTAAATATACATAAATGAGATTAGCTAATGGCTACTATTTTAATATTTGGTTTGTTTTTTTTCCTGGAAAAATTCTTGCTGGTTTGGTGTAATGAAAATAGTCCCTCCTAAACTTAGTTGGGGTTGCCAACAAACACATGAAAGGATGCTCAACATCACTAATCATTAGAGAAATGCAAATCAAAACTACAATGAGGTATCACCTCACACCAGTCAGAATGGCCATCATCAAAAAATCTACAAACAATAAATGCTGGAGAGGGTGTGGAGAAAAAGGAACACTCTTGCATTTCTGGTGGGAATGTAAATTGATACAGCCACTATGGAGAACAGTATGAAGGTTCCTTAAAAAACTAAAAATAGAACTACCATCCAACCCAGCAATCCCACTATTGGACATATACCCTGAGAAAACTGTAATTCAAAAAGAGTCATGTACCAAAATGTCCATTGCAGCTCTATTTACAATAGCCAGGACATGGAAGCAACCTAAGTGTCCATCAACAGATGAATGGATAAAGAAGATGTGGCACATATATACAATGGAATATTACTCAGCCATAAAAAGGAACAAAATTGGGTCACTTGTAGAGACGTGGATGGACCTAGAGACTGTCATACAGAGTGAAGTAAGTCAGAAAGAGAAAAACAAATACCGTATGCTAACACATATATATGGAATCTAAAAAAAAAAAAAAAGGTCATGAAGAACCTAGGGGCAAGACAGGAATAAAGACTCAGACCTACTAGGGAATGGACTTGAGGACATGGGGAGGGGGAAGGGGAAGCTGGGACAAAGTGAGAGAGTGGCATGGACATATATACACTACCAAATGTAAATTAGATAGCTAGTGGGAAGCAGCTGCATAGCACAGGGAGATCAGCTCAGTGCTTTGTGACCACCTAGAGGGGTGGGATAGGGAGGGTGGGAGGGAGGGAGACACAAGAGGGAAGAGATATGGGGATATATGTATATATATAGCTGATTCACTTTGTTATAAAGCAGAAACTAACACACCATTGTAAAGCAATTATACTCCAATAAAGATGATAAAAAAAAATCAGAAACCATTACTTTTGACCTTACTTGATGAAATGAGAAACTTTAGAGCTTTACTTAGAATTAAAATATATGCTAATAAGCATGGTTTACAAAGGGCTCAGCTGTAAATGTCCTATTACTAATGTAAAAAATTAATAAATAAAAACCTCAATTAAACAGTGTCAGAGGCCCCAAGTGGGGGCTCTCAAGCTTTTACGTGGCTTGCCATGATTGCAGATGCCAAACTACAATTCTCTGCTCAACCTGAATAATCCCAATTTTGCTGCAGAAATATCTGGTCATCTATTTGTTTTAGGTCAACCTTTATAATAAGAAAGCAGTGAGAATATGTGGGAAGTGAAGTTAATAGAATATTCTGGGGTTATTTACCCAAGATTCTCTTCTTATTGGTCCTGCTTGAATGTTCCATGCCTGCCTTATCATACACTGGTCTCTGCTGGACATGCTGACCTTCCTCTTTCATGGTGTTTATAACTGTTTAAAGTCTCTTAAATATTTTTTTATTCTATTTATCACTGGATAAATGTATTTAAGCTATTTATTTTGTTATTTATTGGTGTATAAGTAAACAGAAATTATCTCAGGCTAATTCAAGGAAAAAAATTTTTTAGAAAGTTAAAATTAGAACATAGAAAGCTGGAAAGAGCTTCACTTGAATACTTGTAATTTTAAAAGCTGGATAACCTAAATCACAATTTTTCTTGAAACCATCACAGCACTGAAGTATCAGGGCAACCAATTAACACAAAATTTAAGGAAAGACAGATTCCTCCAAGGAAATAGGAGATGCATTGCTTACTTGGGACAGATGCCAGATGCTACATAAGCCAGCAAGAATAATTCAGCTAAAATTGTTAATAAATTCCTAAAGTCTAGCATAAGTATATAGAACCCCTAAGAGTCACAGATAAGGGAAGTTCACTTGTATCTCTAGGATTTTTTCATGGACCTCACCAGATGCTCCTGAAAGATTGGAATCAAGGATATAGGCCAGAGAAAGCCTTCCTCGCGGCACAGGCCTGAGATCTGAGAAAGGCAGGAAGTCCCAACCAGATCTTTCTCCACTATCTCCCACACAGAAAAAAATCTTAACCTGGTGAGGGAGGGGAGGACAGTGGGGGAGGGAAAAAAGCTCTACTGTCTTCAGGGCACAGGTGAAGACACACAGCAATTGGAGAAAGAGGAAAAAATGGGGAAGGGACACTAAAGCATCCTGTCCTCAACTATTAGAGGTTCCATACTGCTGAGAGGAAGGCAGGAACACTTAGGAGGCCCAAGCCCTAAAATGGAAAGACAATGCCTAATAACGAGACTGAGTCAGAATAAAGATAATTCTCCTACTCCCCGTCCCAAGCAGGTGAGCAAGCATAGAGTAATAGGAGTGTTCTACTGCTGCAAGAGAGGCAGCAGTATGACCATAAATCTTGAGGCACCTCACAAAGGAAATATCGAAGCCTGAGAGTGAAGCAGACATTAAGAAAATCTCTTTAGCAAATAGCCTTACTATACAAACAAGGTAATGCCAGAGGAATTTGAAGGCTGTTGAAACAACAACAAAACACACAAACCCAGTTAACTCCTAACTCATTGACTGAAATCGACACACTTGATGCTTAACAACAACAAAAAAAGACAAGTTCATTTTGAGGCCAAGAAAATAAAGATAAAAACACTCTTTACCTCAGTGTCTATTGTTGTACGCAAGATGTCTGTATTTGGATGAAAAGTTATTAAAAACACACAAAAAAAGCAAGGAGAGGGAAGCCCTCGGGGATCTAAGAGGGTCTGCATTTGCCCTATGAATTCTTTTGCCCAAGAGACAGTGACACTAGCCAATTAAAACAAAACAAAACAAAACAAAAAAAGTACACTAAGATAGGTTGAAAAAGAGAGAGAGAGAGAGAGAGAGAGAGAGAGAGAGAGAGAGAGAAGGGAGGTGACTTCAAAAGAAAGGAAATAGATTTATATTTTAGAATCATTGAAAGCACTTTTTCTTGCTTTTTAAATATGAGGCCCCACATTTACATTTTGTACAGGACCCCAAAATTATGTAGCCACCAGTGCTTATACCCTTCACCATGACTGGGGAAAACTGAGGAGAAGGCAGTTTGAGTTTGAGTGGGATGAAGAGAAAAGAGAATTAACTAACTGAGGAATGGAGTCTAGGACCAAGAGGTTGGGAGCTGGGCAGAGACACCAAGGGATATAACAGCTGGAGGAGGAGAGGAGGAAGTACGGGAGAGGAAGAGGAGGAGGGGAAGACTCTGGGAGGGGAGGGGAAGGAGGACCGGAAAGAGAAGTGGAGCAGAGCCACAAGCCGTTCAGCTCAGCTCCTGTGCGCAGAGTTGATCCTTATCAGGGAGCAGGAAGCAGCTGGTACTTGAGTCATGGCCCCACTGAGGATCTGCAGCATCCCAGGCAGCTCCACTCCTGAATGTACACTCAGCTATGTTGGAAAAGGACAGATCTGAAGGAGGGGAAGACAGGGGCTTCTCAGGAGCTGGCTGAGGAATACTGATGAGAACACAGGCAGCTGAAAAAGAGCAGAATTGGATGCCAACATCAAGGGATAAAATGTGGGCAGGAGGAAGGTGACCATGACCAGGAACAAAAAAGAAAAGAACTGGGAGAGAAAGAAGTGGTTATACAGGTCACTGATAATTATGTGTTCCCTGTATCAGGAAAGCCCAGAGGAGAAAACTGGGATGGGTCGTATATTAATGCATATGTGTAGAATCTAGAAAAATGGTACAGATGATCTTATTTGCAAAGCAGAAATAGAGAAACAGACGTAGAGAACAAACATATGGATACCAAGGGGAAGGGGAGGTGGGATGGACTGGGAAATTGAGATTGACATATATACACTATTAATACTATGTATAAAATAGATAACTAATGAGAACATACTGTATAGCACAGAGAATTCTACTCAGTGCTCTGTGGTGACCTAAATGGGAAGGAAATCCAAAAAGGAGGGGCTATATGTATACATATAGCTGATTCACTTTGCTGTACAGCAGAAACTAACACAACATTGTAAGGCAACTATACTCCAATAAAAACTAATAAAAAAAAGAATTCAAGATGGCAGGATACCTAGTTATCCTAGGGGAGTCCAGCATTCTTCCCTGGGTCACCAGACAGCCCCGGGGATCCTTCTTGACTCATTGGTCAAGACTTGACTCGTTGGTGCTTAGGCCACCAGCATTCCCATGTTCTTTCTAACAGCTCTTACTTGGTGCTCCTCCAAACACCATCACAGCTATTGAATTTCTGCCTCCTCAGGACACAGATTTGAGCTCCCCTCCCCACATCGTCTCACACAGTCATCTTACATTCCCCTCCCCACCAACAGAAACTTCAACTTCCCTGCTAGAGAAATCCACTGCCTCTTATAACCATTTGCCTTTTACTGGCCTCATTTTCTTTCCCTCTCTGCTTCAAGTTTTTCGCTTTGCCTTTCTGGCTTCATGAATCCGGTCTGTGTGCTTCTCGCCCCTCACATCAAATCTTTTCCACTAAAAGGAGCTTTGGTCTGAGAGTCACAATGCACTCCTGGATGGACACCTGCTGGATTCAGTGAATTGGAGAAATCATATCAGCATTATGGCCTTAGTTTCCTTATCTGTAAAATGACTGAGTGGAAAGAACTGAGTATTTTCTAATATGAATTAGAAATCCATGCTAGAATTTCTAAATGTTGGAAATGGCTCTAACATTTTTGTGCCTTACTGTGCTCCTGCTCCTTCCCACCTGTGTGTTCTCCTCCTTCCCTGCTCTGCTTCTCCCTCCTTTCTCCCTCTTCTGTGTCTTCCCAGCCATTCTCCACTAAGCCTTTATCTCAGCTCCCAGAATCTCCTCTCCATCTTCTCATAGTCCCTACCGGTTCAATCTAATCTCAGTCCTTTCTTTCTGCCTCACTTTCAAATCTAAAGCCTTGTTTTACCATATGATTCTTGAATTCCTGTGTATAAATAAATAATACACAGTTATGGATTTTATTTTTGGCAAAATATCACATTACAACTTGAAAAGACCCAGAAATTCAAGATAAAAAACTTTTAATTCTTTTTTGAATACATAGCTGCATTCACAATGAAATAAGGGAACAAAAAATAGAAATAATGGAAACCCAGAGATGCAAACAGGAAATGATACTTGGGCATACAAGACATTGTGTGGGTTCCATAGGGGGTTGGCTATTGTGGTTACTTGGATCAGGACACAAGGCCTTGAGACCAGGCAAAGAAAATGAAATTTGCAGCTGAGTTTCCTGCTGTGCTCTCATATCAGTGAAAAGATTTACACCTAAATATACAGGGAAGAAAGCTTACCTGTGTATTTACTGAATATTGGCTTGTTTGTTTGTTTCTCATTCTGAGAATTACTGATCACATATCTGAGATAGGAGCTCAAAAATATTCTGCTTGTGTGATCCTGGAATATAAAATCCAACAAATTAAAATAAAAGGTGATTTTAAGTTTGTAATATTTCTGCGACACTTGGTGAAATTTAAAGGAAAGTTGATCTCGAGAGAAGCACCTTCAACACAAGCTGCAAAGGATTCCCACACATAAAGCCTTTCCTAACATGAGGCCACAATCCAAAATTAGAGAACACAGAAAGAAATATTCCATCAAGAAGGATAGTAGGCAAACAAACAAAGAACAGGTTAAATCCCTCAAGAAATCACACATAGAGGAAATTCTATTATAAAAGCTTAAAGAGGGCTTCCCTGGTGGCTCAGTGGTTGGGAGTCCGCCTGCCAATGCTGGGGACGTGGGTTCGTGCCCGGTCTGGGAGGATCCCACATGCCGCAGAGTAGCTGGGCCCGTGAGCCATGGCCGCTGGGCCTGCGCGTCCGGAGCCTGTTCTCTGCGGCGGGAGAGGCCACAGCAGTGAGAGGCCCGCGTACCACAAAAAATAAATAAATAAATTAAATTAAATTAAATAAAGTAAAATAAAAGCTTAAAGATATAAAAGGAATAATAACAGAAGAGAAAGAGACATTATCAACAACTACCAGGCAGATTAAGCCTCCAGAAATAAATATTCTGAACACTTTAATTAAAAACTCAATGCATGGATTAAGCAACAAAAAGAGAAAGCAATTTTGGACTTCCCATGTTGTGCAGTGGTTAAGAATATGCCTACCAATGCAGAGGACACAGGTCCGATCCCTGGTCTGGGAAGATCCCACATGCTGCAGAACAACAAAGCCCATGCACCACAAATACTGAGCCTGTGCTCTAGACCCCATGAGCCACAACTACTGAAGCCTGCACGCCTAGAGCCCGGGCTCTGCAACAAGAGAAGCCACTGCAGTGAGAAGCCCGCGCACTGCAACGAAGAGTAGCCCCCACTTGCCGCAACTAGAGAAAGCCCACGCACAGCAACAAAGACCCAATACAGCCAAAAAAAAAAAAAAAAAAAGAGAGAGAGAGAGAGAGAGAGAAAGCAATTTTTAAATATATCTAGATTGGGATATCTGAAGAATTTCCTACAATGCAATACAGAACTAAAGACTTGAATATGAAAAAAAGAAATTAAGAGATATGAAGACTAACATGAAATCCAATATAATCCCAATAGAAATTTCATTAGGAGACAAAACACCTAATGAGAAGAGGAAATATTTGAAGAAGTAATTGCTGGGAATTTTCCAGAATTAATAAAAGGCATAAATCTTTAGATTCATTAAAAACAAAAGCTCCAAACAAATTAATGATTTGAAAAATAATCTTAATTTTTTATAGTGAAGAAAGCAGCTCAAAGATGTAGGTAACTTAGAATATAAATCAATTTAAAGCAAAGTTCCTTTCTCTTAGATTTCAGTTTTTTCTTAATAATTTAATCAATATTTAATAAATACCAAGGGACATGCTGAACACTAAGATGAGAAAGAGTAGAAGATAGAAGCTCACACTCTAGAAAAAGAAACATGTAAACCAACCATAAATGTAGAGTGTTGTGAACCAACCATAAATGTAGAGGTTGATGATTCTACTGTGAGAGAAAGTACAGGGGTGGAATGAGCCTCATTAAATCCACTTTATCTATATTTGTACTGCTTACATGGCCTTGCTCACTCAGAGCCCCAAATATTGGCTTCAATAATCATGTAGGACTGAGGCAGTGAGACTATATATCCATGAGAATATTTCAAGTGGTTTTTAATTCAGAAATTGATGAAGATATCAAGAAGGTTGAACCTACATAATGAGCACCTATATAACACCTTGTGTGTTAGATATCAACTTTAACTCTTCCATAAGAAGCTGATGAGAATCTTGGACAGTCAGAGAACATTTTCTTGGCCACGCTGCTTAATGGTTCTTACCTGTTTCAGAATCACTACTTAAGAAGGATAATAGTCAACACATCCATTAGGTGCCTCTTCTCGTGCCAATTACATTTAATATCGTTTTTTCCCAGTTTATTTTGTAGGGACACATAATCAGATAAAAAGTAGGTGAAACCATTCTTTGCTATATGTTTACTCAAAAATTCTCCTTAAGAGCATCCTCTACAAAAACTATTTTAACAAGACTTTGATTTTCCCTCATATGTTCTGAAAATGCTGCCTAAAAGTTTAATTATTATCCTGCTATGGTCATTATATGCTTGTTTACTTGTCTACCCTGCTTAATGGCTAATCACCTAAAAGAAACTTTGCCAACACAGGATGTATTAGTTGGCTAGTGTTGCCATAACAACTACCACAGACTGGGTGACTCAAACAACAAAAATTTATTTCTCAGTGTTCTAGAGGCCAGAAGTCTAAGATCAAGGTGTCAGCAGGTTTGGTTTCTCCTGAGGTCTCTTTCTTCAGCTTGTAGATGGCCATCTTCTCACATCAATATCCTCAGACCATCTTTCCTCTGTGCATGCACATCTTCTTGACTCTCTGTGTGTATGAGTTTCCTCTTCTTATAAGGATACCACTCAGATTAGATTAGGGGCCACCTTAGCAGCCTCATCTTAACTTAATTACCTTTCCAAAGGCCCTCTCTCCAAACACAGCTGCGTTCTGAGATGCTGGGCATTAGGGCTCCAACATACAAATTTTAGGGAGACACAATTCAGCCCATAACACAGGATATATTCACTTTCAAAATCTTCTTCACTTTACCTCTTTCACTTTTCAAAGTCTTACGGACTTTCATATTTGTTTTTTTAACAGAGGTGTCCTATAGATGTCTAGACTTCAGAGATTGTTGCTATGGTTTATGAAAGTAACCTCTAACTTCCAAAAAGTCTATAATTCTGTATTATTTTCTTATTAATAATTGTTGCCCCCATATTTACATTTAAATAGACATCTGTTTTTTAACATGCAGAAGTAAGTCTAACTTTTCTTTATTAAGTCCAAAAATCAACATTATATTTTTCTTCTCCTTTCACAAGATGTGCTTAAAGAAGAAGAGAAAAGTAGGAAGAGTCACTCTAGTGGTTATCAAGATTTAGTATAAACCTAGAGTAAATAAGATTACTTTACTACATTGCATTGGTGCAAGGATAGACTTATAGAAGAAAGGATCAGAATAAGGAGTCCAGAAACAGACCCATATGCTTAAATATGGACACTGAAATTACAACACAATTGGTACTGCATATCAGTGTTATTAATCAATTAACTAACATTGAAAAAATACAATTTTACCCCTATTTCACACTGTACACAAAAATCAAATCCAGGTATATTATAGATATAAATGTAAGAAGTATAGTTAAGCTTCTCAAAGATAAAACTGTACAGAGACTTGCAAAGTGGGATCCTCAGACCAGAAGAATCTACATCATTTGGAAGTCATAAGAAATGCAAATTCTTGGCCCTCTTCCCAGATCTAAAGAATTAGAAACTCTGGAGGTGGGTCCCAACAAGATACACTTTTAAAAGCCTTCCAGATGATTCTGATGTCCACTCGAGTTTGAGAACCATAGATTAAGGAGAATATCTCATGACCTTGGGGTAGGAGTAAATAAATTACAAGAGTAGAATAAAAGAGTCATAAAGAAAAATGTCAATAAACTGTATCCCATTAACAAGAAATCCTTTTCATCAAAATACAAATTTAAGAGAGTAAACCAAGACTTGTAGAAAATATCACAATGCATATCCAACAAAGGATTTGTATACAGAAATTATAAAGAACTTCAATTCAACAATTAAAAGACCGAATCCCCTCCCCACCACAGACACACACACACACACACACACACACACACACACACACACAAATAGCTAAAACCTTAAACTGGTACTTCACAAAAGAGTGTATACAAATAGCTCAAAGGCATATGAAAATATGTTAAGTACAATTAGTCAACAGGGAAACATGAACCAAAATAACAATTGGATGCTCTACACCCACGCCAGAAGGGTTAAAATCAAAAGGGTTAATATAGCAAATATGAATTAGGATGTGGATAAGATGGAAGGTAGATTGGTATAAACACTATGAAAACCTGTTTGTCAGTATTTATTGAATGTAAAAATTATATATAACCTGTGACTCAGGATTTCATTTACATGTATATTCCAAGAGAAATGAGTGTTTATGTTCACAAAAAAACATGTACAAAAATGTTCAAAACTGCATTGTCCAACACACCTAAAATCTGGAAATAATTTGAATGTCTATCCACAGTAGAATGAATAAATTTGGGGGGCTTCCCTGGTGGAGCTGTGGTTGAGAGTCCGCCTGCTGATGCAGGGGACACGGGTTGTTGCCGCAGTCTGGGAAGATCCCACATGCCGCGGAGTGGCTGGGCCCGTGAGCCATGGCCGCTGAGCCTGCGTGTCCGGAGCCTGTGCTCCACAACAGGAGAGGCCACAACAGTGAGAGGCCCACATACTGAAAAAAAAAAAAAAAAAAAAAAAAATTGGTATATTCACACAGCAGTGAAAAATAATAAATTAATGCTGCATGTCACAACAAGAATAAAACCACAAAAATACTGTTGAGTGAGAGAAGGCAGACACAAACTAAGTCTAACTGTATGATTCTAGTAACATGAAGTTCAAAAACAGAATCAAAACTAAACTCTGGACATGGAGATCAGAGTATTTGTTGTCCCTAAGATATGTTAACTGGGAAGTGGAACCAAGAAGGAGATTTCTGGGGGCTGAAAACATTTTTTATCAGGGTAGTGGATTGTGCTTATGTCCCTTCAGGAAAGCAGATCTAAAATAGGAAAGGAGAGAAAGTCAAAGTACGCTGCAATGACACAGGGAGCTTTATAGGTAAGACTTTATTTAGGGGCATGATGCCAGGTATTAGGAGTGGGACACTCAGTAAAACAGGAAAGGATAGAAAGCCAGTAAAATGGTGTGTTATCAGATTGGCCACCACTATGGAAAACTAGGATCTGATCCCACTGGAACCCTCTGATGAATCCCGCAGATTGGGGCTCAATGTTATCAGCCTGAGGCAGATGAGGGGAGCACATATCCATGACCCCTGTCCCCTACACGTCAAGGATTGCCCCGAGGAGTGTCAATTCCCACACACTCGCAGTTTTGAGCATCCAAACGTGATAAGCAGCTGCTCACAGGTGTTCCAACCACATCATGAGAAAAGCCTTAGTGCAAAAATGCAAGATACCCATTGCAGATCAAGTTAGGCTCTCTAACCAGTTGCCTTAGCAAAGGCTGGGGAAAAAATAGAGGGCTAGAAGATGTGACACAGGACATAAGAGGTGTCTAATACTACCATGTTTTTATGAGCAAACAAACAAAAAATATATTCACAAAATCAATCAATTTTTTTCATAAGAAAACTTCCAATAAGCTACAGTCTGGTCAGTATCTGATTATCTCCCAGTGACATCTAGTGGTGAAATATAGACATTCACAAGCATCAAGTTACAGCTTCTCAGGTGTGTGAAATGAAATTCTTCTGAAAATTCTATGTAGCTAAACTTCCCTCCATTCTGAATCAAAAACCCAGTGCCTGCAGTAAGAGCTGTTCATCTGTTGGGACACATCTTAACCCACCACTTTAAGAAGAGCAGGCAAACTCAATTTGGTACCTTGTAAGTAAACTACATTAATGTGGGGAACTTTGTAACAAGACTTTGCTGTAAGTGTAGGATTTTATCTGACTCTGAGTTACTTCCTCCATATTTTTTCCCATAGCTACAGTCAGCCTTAAATGAGATCTCTACATTGCATTTGTAGTCTAAAAATCCTATTTCCTCCAGCTTTTGGGAGTTGCTCTACTTAAATCTTCAAATTAAAATATCTATGAGAAAGTATATCAAGTAAATTCCATTAAGCCAATTTAATTTCATTATTCTAAAACCACAATTAAATAAATTATTGTTTCCCAATTTTATATTTTTATTAAAAGTATACTCATTGGGATCAATTCTTTTTCATAAGAAAAAATTATATATGGTAAAAACTAATTGACAAGTCAGTTGTTAAAATTTACCTGTAAAGGGGGCTTCCCTTGTGGTGCAGTGGTTTAAGAATCCACCTGCCAGTACAGGGAACATGGGTTCAAGCCCTCGTTCGGGAAGATCCCACGTGCTGCGGAGCAACTAAGCCCGTGAGCCACAACTACTGAGCCTGAGCTGTAGAGCCCATGAGCCACAACTACTGAGCCTGCATGCCACAACTACTGAAGCCCACGTGCCTAGAGCCCATGCTCCACAATAAGAGAAGCCACTGCAATGAGAAGCCTGCACACCGCAATGAAGAGTAGCCCCCACTCGCCGCAACTAGAGAAAGCCTGCGCACAACAGCGAAGACCCAATGCAGCCAAATATTTAAAATAAAATAAAATTTAAAAAAATTTTAACTGTAAAGGTTTTGCTTTTGTGAGGATTTGTTTTTTTTTTTTTGGTAGCCATTATTTCTACCAAAATTCATTAATGATCAAGGACGGGGGGTTGCTACTGGAACCTGGAATGAGAAAGAGCCATACAGAGTCAGTCAGTTTGAGAGCAGCAGTGATCTTTACTTGAGGGACAGAGCTAGCCCAAGCCAGTGACACAAGCCAAATATATTTATAATAGTAGTTTTAAGCTTTTTTTCAGCTAATTCCAGTATCTGCATTTCTGTGGATATGTTTCTTTGGTTTGTTTTTATGTGTTCCATTTTCATCACATATTTCACAGTGCTTTATGATATATTGGACATTGTTTATAGATAGCAGTGGAGATTTAATTATACAACTCTTTTGCTTTATATTTATTTCCAAGAATTTACAATCTCATTCCAATACATGGCTACTAAAGTAAAAATATTTTTATTCAGATATCACCATGTATCAAGTTAATCCTGGCCTAAGGCAACAATTTTTAATATTGACTTCATCTCTGGTTAGCCGTCCTCCCAGTGCCACAGCTGTTCCTGCCTAACTCCAATTTATTTGATCTTATCAATGTTTAATCCTGGGATCTGATGGGAGTTGGAACTCAGTTTCATCTTTTGAACCCATGGTAGAAGAGCCCTTTTTACTACGCACCTTGCGAATACATGAGACTAGAGTATATCATCTAGTTTCATGTATTCTCTAGACTAGGTCCACAACCACTGCCCTTTACTCAGCAAAACAGGAGTGGTAAGCCAGGGGAAATTGTTAGTCCAAGTAAATATTGCTGCATTTGATAGTCTTCTAGACTCCAGTCTCTCCAACCTGTTCCCACCATTGTTAATCTTTCATCTATCTCAGTCTTGGCAGGCTTTCTTCTCCAACGTTGCTTCCAGACACTGCCATTTTTGATAGTCATGTATAAAGAGGTCCTCTCTCTGAAAATCAGTCCATCTGGGATTTTCTTACATCCACTTCTCTTCAATAGTTTCATATATAAGTACAAGTTTTATAGTATCTAAATTTTTGGTGTTACCATGGGAACAAAGATTTTCTACATCCTTTCATATCCTAGCCAGAAAATTGCTTATAGTGTTTAAATTGTAGCCAAATTTCACAGAAAATTAGAGTTTCTTTATTTTGTCTATAACTGATCTGGTTCTTCCCACAGATATCTCCTGCTGGGTGAAAGGAAAAGAGAGAAGAAAAGGATGTAGTTATATTAAAACTCAGCGTGGGCTCTAAGACTGCATTTTTCTATCATGAGCCTAGGATCTCCTACTGTAAAAATAGAACACATATGGGACATATTCTCTGGGGTTACAATTCACAAAAGTTAAGATATATCTAACTCCACTAGGTTCAAGATGACGGAGTAGAGGATATGCACTCACTCCCTCTTGCAAGAGCACTGGATTCACAACTAACTGCTGAAAGATCATTGACAGGAAGACACTGGAACTCACCAAAAAAGATACCCCACCTCCAAAGACAAAGGAGAATCTGCAATGAGATGGTAGGCAGGGCACAATCACAGTAAAATCAAATCCCATAACTGCTGGGTGGGCGACTCATAAACTGGAGAACACTTATACCACAGAAGTCCATCCACTGGAGTGAAGGTTCTGAGCCCCATGTCAGGCTTCCCAACCTGGGGTTCTGGCAAAAGGAGGAGGAATTCCCAGAGAATCAGACGTTTAAGGCTAGCGGAATTTGAATGCAGGACTTCAACAGGACTGGGGGAAACAGAGGCTCGACTCTTGGAGAGCACACGCAAACTAGTGTGCACATTAGGACCTGGGGGAAGGAGCAGTTACCCCAAAGGAGACTGAACCAGACCTACCTGCTAGTGTTGGAGGGTCTCCTGGGGGGGGGGGGGGGGGGCTGTGGCTCATTGTGAGGATAAGGACACTGGAAGCAGAAGTTCTGGGAAGTACTCCTTGGCATGAGCCCTCCCAGAGTCCGCCATTAGCCCAACCAAAGAGCCAGGTAGGCTCCAGTGCTGGGTTGCCTCAAGCCAAACAACCAACAGCGAGGGAACCCAGCCTGACCCATCAGCAGACAAGTGGATTAAAGTTTTACTGAGCTCTGCCCACCAGAGCAACACCCAGCTCTACCCACCACCAGTCCCTCCCATCAGGAAGCTTACACAAGCCTCTTAGATAGCCTCAGCCATCAGAGGGCAGACAGCAGAAGCAGGAAGTACTACAATTCTGCAGCCTGTGGAACAAAATCCACATTCACAGAAAGATAGACAAGACGAAAAGGCAGAGGGCTATGTACCATATGAAGGAACAAGAGAAAATCCAGGAAAAACAATTAAATGAAGAGGAGATAGGAAAGCTTCCAAAAAAAAAAAAAAAAAATCAGAATAATGATAGTAAAGATGATCCAGGACTTCAGAAAAAGAATGGAGGCAAAGATTCAGAAGATACAATAAATGTTTAACAAAGACCTAGAATAATTACAGAACAAACATTTAGAAGAATTAAAGAACAAACAGAGATGAACAATACAATAACTGAAATGAAAACTACACTAGAAGGAATCAATAGCAGAATAACTGAGGCAGAAGAACGGATAAGTGACCTGGAAGACAGAATGGCGGAATTCACTGCCACAGAACACATTAAGAAAAAAGAAGGAAAAGAAATGAAGACAACCTAAGTGGCCTCAATATTAAATGCAACAACATTTGCATTATAGGGAAGGAGAAGGAGAAGGAGAAGAGAGAGAGAGAAAGGAACCGAGAAAATATTTAGAGAGATTATAATTGAAAATTTCCCTAACATGGGAAATGAAATAGCCACCCAAGTCCAGGAAGGACAGAGAGTCACAGGCAGGATAAACCCAAGGAGAAACATATGGAGGCACATAGTAATCAAACTGACAAAAGTTAAAGACAAAGAAAAACCATTGAAAGCAACAAGGGAAAAACAACAAATAACACACAAGGGAACTCCCATAAGGCTAACAGCTGATTTCTCAGCAGAAACTTTACAAGCAAGAAGGGAGTGGCATGATACATTTAAAGTGATTAAAGGGGAGAACCTACAACCAAGATTACTCTACCGGGCAAGGATCTCATTCAGATTCAACAGAGAAATCAAAACCTTTACAGACAAGTAAAAGCTAAGATAATTCAGTACCACCAAACCAGCTCTACAACAAATACTAAAGGAACTTCTGTAAGTGGGAAACACAAGAGAAGAAAAGGACCTACAAAAACAAACCCATAGCAATTAAGAAAATGGTAATATGTAAATACATATTGATAATTACCTTAAACGTGAGTGGATTAAGTGCTCCAACCAAAAGACAAAGACTCACTGAATGGATATAAAAACAAGACCAATATATATGCTGCCTACAAGAGACCCACTTCAGACACAGGGACACATACAGACTGAAAGTGAGGGGATGGAAAAAGATATTCCATGCAAATGGAAATCAAAAGAAAGCTGGGGTAGCTATACTCATATCAGGTAAAGTAGACTTTAAAATAAAGAATGTTACAAGAGACAAGGAAGGACACTACATAATGATCAAGGGATCAATCCAAGAAGAAGATATAACAATTATAAATATATATGCACCCAACATAGGAGCACCCCAATACATAAGGCAACTGCTAACAGCTATAACAGAGGAAATCAACAGTAACACAATAATAGTGGGAGACTTTAATACCTCACTTACACCAGTGGACAGATCATCCAGACAGAAAATTAATAAGGAAACAGAAGCTTTAAATGACACAATAGATGGGATAGATTTAATTGATACTTATAGGACATTCTATCCCAAAACAGCAGATTACACTTTCTTCTCAAGTGCACACAGAACATTCTCCAGGATAGATCACATCTTGGGTCACAAATAAAGCCTTGGTAATTTTAAGAAAATTGAAATCATATCAAGCATCTTTTCCGACCACAAGACTCTGAGACTAGAAATCAATTACAGGGAAAAAAATGTAAAAAACACATAAACACATGGAGGCTAAACAATACGTTACTAAATAACCAAGAGATCACTGAAGAAATCAAAGAGGAAATAAAAACATACATAGAGACAAATGACAACTAAATCACAATGATCCAAAACCTATGAGATGCAGCAAATCAGTGCTAAGGGGGAAGTTTATAGCAATACAATCCTACTTCAAGAAACAAGAAAAACCTCAAATAAACAATCTAACCTTACACCTAAAAGAAATAGAGAAAGAAGAACAAATAATACCCAAAGTTAGTAGAAGGAAAGAAATCATAAAGATCAGAGAAGAAATAAATGAAATAGAACCAAAGAAAATAATAGCAAAGATGAATAAAACTAAAAGCTGATTCTTTGAGAAGATAAACAAAATTGATAAACCTTTAGCCAGACTCATCAAGGAACAGAGGGAGAGGACGCATATCAATAAAATTAGAAATGAAAAAGGAGAAGTTACAATGTACACCACAAAAATACAAAGCATCTTAAGAGACTACTACAAGCAACTCTATGCTAATAAAATGGGTAACCTGAAAAAAATGGACAAATTCTTACAAAGGTATAACCTTCCAAGACTGAACCAGGAAGAAATAGAAAATATGAACAGACGAATCACAAGTAGTGAAATTGAAACTGTGATTTAAAATCTTCCAATAAACAAAAGTCCAGGGCCAGATGCCTTCACAGGTAAATTCTATCAAACATTTAGAGAAGAGCTAACACCCATTCACCTCAAACTCTTCCAAAAAGCTGCATAGGAAGGAACACTCCCAAGCTCATTCTATGAGGCCACCATCACCCCGATACCAAAACCAGACAAAGATATTACCAAAAAAGAAAATCACCAATATCACTGATGAATATACATGCAAAAATCCTCAACAAAATACTAGCAAGCAGAATCCAACAACACATTAAAAGGATCCTACACCATTATCAAATGGGATTTATCCCAGGGATGCAGGGCTTCTTCAATACATGCAAATCAATCAATCTGATACACCATATTAACAAATTGAAGAATAAAAACCATATGATCATCTCAATAGATGAAGAAAAAGCTTTTGACAAAATTCAACACCCATTTATAGTAAACACTCTCCAGAAAGTGGACATAGATGGAACCTACCTCAACATAATAAAGGTCATATATGAAAAACCCACAGCAAACATCATTCTCAATGTTGAAAAACTGAAACCATTTCCTCTAAGCTCAGGAACAAGACAAGAATTTCCACTCTCACCACTATTATTCAACATAGTTTTGGAAGTCCTAGCCACAGCAATCAGAGAAGAAAAAGAAAGAAAGGAATACAAATCGTAAAAGAAGAAGTAAAATTGTCACTGTTTGCAGATGACCTGATACTATACATAGAGAATCCTAAAGATGCCACCAGAAAACTACTAGAGCTAATCAATGAATTTGGTAAAGTTGTAGGATACAAAATTAATGCACAGAAATCTCTTGCATTCCTATACACTAACAACGAAAGATCAGAAAGAGAAATTAAGGAAACAATTCCAATCACCACTGCAACAAAAAGAACAAAATACCTAGGAATAAACCTACCTAAGGTGGTATGAGACCTGTACTCAGAAAACTATAAGACACTGATGAAAGAAATCAAAGATGACACAAACAGATGGAGAGATATACCATGTTCTTGGATTGGAAGAATCAATATTGTGAAAATGACTATACTACCCAAAGCAATCTACAGATTCAATGCAATCCTTATCAAATTAGCAGTGGCATTTTTTACAGAACTAGAACAAAAAATGTTAAAATTTTTAAGGAGACACAAAAGACCCTGAATAGCCAAAGCAATCTTGAGGGAAAAAAAGAGATGGAGGAATCAGACTCACTGACTTCAGACTATACTGCAAGCCTACAGTAATCAAGACAATATAGTACTGCCACAAAAACCCAAATATAGATCAATGGAACAGGATAGAAAGCCTAGAGATAAACCCATGCACCTATGGTCAAGTAATCTATGACAAAGGAGGCATGGATAGACAACTGAGAAAAGAGAGTCTCTTCAATAAGTGGGGCTAGGAAAACCGGACAGCTACATGTAAAAGAATGAAATTAGAACACTTCCTAACACCATACACAAAAATAAACTCAACATGGATTAGAGACCTAAATGTAAGGCCGGACACTATAAAACTCTCAGAGGAAAACATAGGAAGAACACTCTTTGACATAAATCACAGCAAGATCTTTTTTGATCCACCTCCTAGAGTAATGGAAATAACAAAAATAAACAAACGGGACCTAATGAAACTTAAAAGCTTTTGCAAAGCAAAGGAAACTACAAACAAGACGAAAATTCAACCCTCAGAATGGGAGGAAATATTTGCAAATGAATCAACGGACAAAGGATTAATCTCCAAAATATATAAACAGCTCATGCAGCTCAATATTAAGAAAACAAAAAAACCAGTCAAAAAATGGGAAAAGACCTAAATAGACATTTCTCCAAAGAAGACATATAAATTGCCAAGAAGCACATGAAAAGCTGCTCAACATCACTAATTATTAGAGAAATGCAAATCAAAGTTATGATGAGGTATCACCTCACACCAGTTAGAATTGGTATCATCAGAAAATCTACAAACAACAAATGCTGGAGAGGGTGTGGAGAAAAGGGAACCCTCTTGCACTGTTGGTGGGAATGTAAATTGATACAGCCACTATGGAGAGCAGTATGGAGGTTCCTTTAAAAACTAACAATAGGGCTTCCCTGGTGGCACAGTGGTTGAGAGTCCACCTGCTGATGCAGGGGACACGGGTTCATGCCCCAGTCCAGGAAGATCCCACGTGCCGTGGAGCAGCTGGGCCCGTGAGCCATGGCCACTGAGTCTGCGCATCTGGAGCCTGTGTTCTGCAACGGGAGAGGCCACAACAGTGAGAGGCCCGCGTACTGCAAAAAAAACAAACAAACAAAAAAAAAACAACTAACAATAGAATTACCGTATTACCCAGCAATCCCACTACTGGGCATATACCAGAGAAAACCATAATTCATGCACTCCGATGTTCATTGCAGCACTATTTACAATAGCCAGGTCATGGAAGCAACCTAAATGCCCATCCACAGATGAATGGATAAAGACAATGTGTTACATATATACAATGGAATATTATTCAGCCATTAAAAGGAACAAAATTGGGTCATTTGTAGAGACGTGGTTGGATCTAGAGACTGTCATACAGAGTGAACTAAGTCAGAAAGAGAAAAACAAATATCATATATTAACGCATACATGTGGAACCTAGAAAAATGATACAGATGAACCAGTTTCCTGGGCAGAAATAGAGAAACATATGTAGAGAACAAACGTATGGACACCAAGGTTGGAAGTGGCAGGGGCAGGAGTGGTGGTGGTGGGATGAATTGGGAGATTGGGATTGACATATATACAGTAATATGTATAAAAGAGATAACTAATAAGAACCTGCTGTATAAAAAATAAATAAAATAAAATTCAAAAAAAGGATATATCTAACTCCACTTCTTCAATAGAAAACAAACAAAATGTGTAGAAAATGAAAAAAAAAAAAAAAGCCACGGACCACCTAAATTATTCAAAACAAATATTAACAGGCCTGAAGGGAAAATAGACAGCAATACAATAGTAGTAGGGGATTTTAATACCCCACTTTTAACAATGTATAGATCATCCAGACATAAAATTAATAAGTAAACATTGGACTTAAACTACATGTCAGAACAGATGAACCTAATAGGCATATAGAAAACATTCTATCCAATAACAGCAGAATACACATTCTTCTCAAGCACAGATGGAACATTCCCAGGATATATCATACATTAGGCCACAAAACAAGTCTTAATAAACTTAAGAAGACTGAAACAATATCTAGCATCTTTTATGATCACAATGGTAGGAAACCAGAAATAAATTATAAGAAGAAAACTAGAAAATCCATAAATATGTGGAGATTAAACAACATGTTTCTGAACACCCATAGGTCAAAGAAGAAATCAAAACGGAAATCAAATAATATATTGAAACAAATGAATATGGAATCACAACACAGCAAAACTTATGGGATGCAGAAAAGTATTCTAAGAGGAAAGTTTATAGCAATAAACTCCTACATTAAGAAATAAATCTCAAATAAACAACCTAACTTTACACCTCATGTAACTAGAAAAAAAAGAAAAAACTAAGTCCAAAGTTAATAAAGGAAGGCAATGGCAAAGATCAGAGCAGAAATAAATATAATAGAGACTAGAAATACAACAGAAGAGATCAATAAAACTTAGAGCTGCCTTTTTGAAAAAGTAAATAAAATTGATAAATTATTAGATAGACTAAGAAAAAAAGAGAGGAGACTCAAATAAATAAAATGAGAAATGAAAGAGAAGACATTTCACCTGATAACACAGAAATGCTAAGGATCATAAGAAACTACTATGAACAACAATATGTCAACAAATTAGATAACCTGGAAGAAATAAATAAATTCATAGAAACATCCAACTTACTAAGACTAAATCATAAAAAATAGAAAATCTGAACAGACCAATAACAACTAAGGAGACTGAATCAGTAATCAAGAACCTCCCAACAAAGAAACAGTTGGCTTCTCTGGTAAATTCTAACAAAGATTTATAAGAGAATTAACACTAATTTTTCTCCAACTCTAGTCAAAAATTGAAGAGAGAGCCCTTCCAAACTCATTTTACGAGGCCAGCATTACCCTGACACAAAAGACAAACAAGGACACTACAAGACAAGAAAACTGCAGGCCAATATCGCTTATGAACATAGATACAAAATTTTCAACAAAAAGAGCAAACAGGACTTCCCTGGTGGCACAGTGGTTAAAAATCCACCTGCCAATGCAAGGGACACGGGTTCGAGCCCTGGTCTGGGAAGATTCCACAGGCTGCGGAGCAACTAAGCCCATGCACCACAACTATTGAGCCTGCACTCTAGAGCCCACAAGCCACAACTACTTAGCCTGCATGCTGCAACTACTGAAGCCTGCGAGCCTAGAGCCACAACAACAAGAGAAGCCACCGCAGTGAGAAGCCCACGCACCACAACAAAGAGTAGTCCCCACTCACCACAAGCAGAGAAAGCTCACACACAGCAACAAAGACCCAATGCAGCCAAAAATAAAATAAGTAAATAAATAAATTTATAAAAAGAAAAAGAGCAAATGAATTCAGTAGTACATGAAAAGAATATTACACCATGATCAAATGGGATTTACTCCTGGAATGCAAGCATGGTTCAACATACACAAATCAATAAATGTGATACATC
Source organism: Kogia breviceps (assembly GCF_026419965.1). Taxonomy (NCBI): domain Eukaryota; kingdom Metazoa; phylum Chordata; class Mammalia; order Artiodactyla; family Physeteridae; genus Kogia; species Kogia breviceps. The sequence continues at coordinate 88,277,967 of NC_081310.1, read as the reverse complement.
ACATCAACAAGATAAAGATTAAAAACTTTATGATCATCTCAATAGATGCAGAGAAGACATTTGACAAAATTCAACATCCTTTCACAATAAGGAAAGAAACTCTCAATAAATTAGGTATAGATGGAATATACCTCACCATAGCAAAGGCTATATATGACAAGCCCACAGCTAATATCATACTCAATGTTGAAAAGCTAAAAGCTTTTCCTCTATGATTAGGTAAAAGACAAAAATTAAAGGCATCTAAATTAGAAAGGAAGAAGTAAAACTGTCTCTATTTGCAGATGACATGATCTTATATATAGAAAACCCTGAAAACTCAACCAAAAAACTGTTAGAACTATTAACAAATTTAGTAAAGTTGAAGGGTACAAAATCAATATACAAATAAACATTGCATTTCCAAATACTAACAATGACCCTTTGGAAAAAGAAATAATGGCTGGTTTTCAAACAGGGTCATATGTGCTTTAAAAACATCACATATCAAAGACTGGATAAAAGTAGCATATTGTATTCTACTGTCAGCTATTGGCCTCTTCATATCTCTTTACACAGTTCAGGTAAATATAGGGTAGCATCTCGAAGAATGGCCACTTTAGCCTTTTTATTTGGACAGGTGCTTCTTGCCTGATCCTTCTTAGTAGTTTAATACTGGGTGATATAATTTTGAGTACTGCCGAACTTCTAATTAAAGGGGCAGCAGTACCATGTTCTTGGAAACTTATGCAGTCATCTGCTGCAAATCAAAAGCATTCAGAATCTCAAGTCTCTGAAGCTGAAAGAAAGGAACTCACTCTTTGTTTAATCATAGCAATGAACAGAAACCAGTTAATTTTTTCTTGTTGTTAAATGTAACAACTGGCTCAATCAACCTACTGGTAAATGCATTATACAACAGTACATTGTAGGCCTTATTTGTACTCAATCTCTGTATGTTTGTCAGCTGCTTAATTATATATGTGCTACACTTGCAAGACAAGACTATAAAATCTTGCTGATCAATAGGGATAGGATATATTTTGAGCAATATTATTTTGTACTTTAATTTTCTTTTGGCCATGCTGCGCATCATGCAGGGTCTTAGTTCCCCGACCAGGGATCAAACTGAGCAGTATTATTTTAGTAAGGAAGAATAAATATAAAATGTGAAGAAAATGGGGCTTTTGACAACCCAGTGTTAATTATATTTTATTATAAAATTAAGTTTCATTCCTACTCTAACAGTAGTGATGCTTAATATTTTAAATGTATCTCAACACTCTCTTAAACAAACCAATACAGAAGAAACAAAGCCTTAGGACTTGTTAGAATACTTATAAATTTCAGCATTTTAAAGAAACTGTTGTGTTTACAGTTGTGACATTAGAAGATTGGAGTAGTGAGGAGGATTTTTACTTTCTATCTTATATCACCTATTACCAGTCTGCATTTTTTTGTTGTATGTATTATTTTTATAGTATTTACATTATAATATCCCAGTTGTGGAATTGTCCAAAAAACAAAAAAAAAACAAAAAACAAAAAAAAAGCAAAAAATCTATAAGACGTTGGTGAAAGAAATTGAAGACAAAAATAAATGGAAAGATAGTCCATATTCATAGATTGGAAGAATTAATAATGTTAAAATGTCCATGTTACCCAAAGCAGTCTACAGATTCTATGAAATCCCTATCAAAATTTCATTGGAATTTTCACAGAAATACAATGAACAATCCTAAAATTTATATGGAGCCACAGAATACTTTGAGTAGTCAAAGCAATCCTGAAAAAGAAGAACAAAGCTGAAGTCATCACACTTCCTGATTTCAAACTACATTACAAAGCTTTATTAATCAAAACAGTACGGTATTGGCATAAAAACCGACACATAGATCAATGGAACAAAATAGAAAGCCCAGTAATTACTCCATGCATATATGGTCAATTAATTTTTGACAGAAGCACCAAGAATATACAGTGAGAAAAGGATAGTCTCTTCAATAAATGATTCTGGGAAAAGTAGATATCCACTTGCAAAAGAATGAAGCTGGACCTCTATTTTACACCACACCTGAAAATCAACTCAAAATGGATTAAAGACTTGGACATAAGACCTGGAACTGTAAAACTCCCAGAATAAAATATAGGGGTAAGCTCCTTGACATTGATATTGGCAATGATTTTTTTAATATGGCACCAAAAGCAAAGGCAATAAAAGCAAAAATAAACAAGTGGGACTACATCAAACTAAAAAGCTGCTAAACAGCAAATGAAACCATCAACAAAATGAAAATACATCCTATGGATAGGGAGAAAATATTTGCAAACTACATATCTAATAAGGATTTAATGTCACCAATACACAAAGAACTCGTACAACTCAATAGCAAAAATAATAATAATAATCAATTTTAAAATAGGCAAAGAAGCTGAATATACATTTTTCCAAAGAAGACATACAAATGGTCAACAGGTACATTAAAATTTGCTCAACATGACTAATCATCAGGAAAATCCAAATCAAACCACAATGAGATAACACCTCACACCTGTTTAGATGCCTATTATCAAAAAGGCAAGAGATAGCAAATACTGGTAAGGATGTGAAGGAAAGGGAACCATTAAACACTATTGGTGGGAATGCTAACTGGTATAGCCACTATGGAAAACAGTATGGAGGTTCCAATGGGAAAAAAATCACTATCTCGAAGAGGTATCTTAACACCCATGTTTATTGCAGCATTATTCATAATAGCCAAGGTATGGAAACAACCTAAGTGTCTGTCCACAGATGAATGGATTTTTTTTAAATGGGATATATTGAAAGTTTAGCTAAGCTGATCCATGGTATTGCTGCCTCAGCATCCATTTTGTTTAGCCAATGGGCCTGCAGTAACCTTAAACCCATGGAAGCACATGCCCTGATTAGTAGCCCCCAGAGTCACAAGTAAATGTTAAGTTCCTGATATGACTTCCCCAGCAGCCCTTGTGATCAGCAGTCCTCCTTGCTTGCTTCCCAGTGCCTTCCTCTCGTGTGCTCTTTAGTAAGACCCTGGTGGGGCTTACCGAAACCTCACTCTTTTGGCTCTAATTGGCCAGTCCAGCCTTAGCCCGGGAACCCCAAAGCATTCTACCCAAAGACCCTAACAAAGGCATGCACCCCACATTCTGTCTTTCTGTCTGCACTCTGCCTTTACCTCCCCATATGGTTCCTCTAGGTTTGCCATGTACCTCCTCCAGGACCTATGAGTAACAAAATTCTCTATTTCAATTTCTCTCCTGGTCTATTGTTAAACTTCAGCTCACAATCCGACACCCTGTGCTCCACTTAACATTAACAATCTGTTAATGACAAAATCATAACAAAATACAAAAAAATAAATACTTTTCCATATAATGGAACAATACTCAGCATTTAAATAGAAGGAAATTCTCCCATTTGTTACAACATAGGTGAACATGGAGGGCATTATGCTAAATAGGCCAGACAAAAACAAAACAAATACTGAATGGTATTGCTTATATGTGGGATGTTAAAAAAAAAAAAGTCAAGTTCATGGAAACAGAGCATAAAATGGTGGTTGCCAGTAGCTACGGGATGGGGGAAATGAGAAGTTGGTAAAAGGGTACAAACTTTGAGTTATAAGATAAATAAGTTCTGAGGATCTAAAGCAGAATATAGTTGATAATATTGTATTGTATAATTGAAATTTGCTAAGAGAGTAGAACTTGAGTTCTCACACAAAAAAGGTAAATATGCGAGGTAATGGATGTGTTAATTAACTCAGTTTAGGAATCCTTTCACAATGTGTATGTACGTCAAATCATCACGTTTTACACTTTAAATATAATTTTATTTGTCAAGTAAAGCTCAATGAAGCTGAAAAATTTATTCTGGCCTGTATAAAATTCTACATCTAAAAATTGGGGTGTACGTGGGCTTCTCAAGCATTCATGAGTCAAATATATAAATGGCTATATTCTAAGCCATAAAGAAAGTCTCAACACATTTCGAAAAACAGGTAGCTTATGGACCCTATTCACATTTTCTGACCATAATATCATTAATCTAAAAATTAATAACAAAAAGGTAAATGTTTAAATTTCCATATAATTGGTTTGAAAACATACTTCTAGGGAATTCATTAATCAAAAGAGAAATTATGCTGAAAATTTAAAAGAACTTAAGACTGAATAACAATAAAAACATTACTCATCAAAACCTGTGAGATATACAGTTTTACTGTCCAGTTTTTGAATGCAGATTCTATATAGGTCAACTAGATTAATATTTTTATTTTGTTCCTCAAATCTTTTACATCTATGCTGATTTTTTTGGCTACTGTACTTACTAATAATTGTGAGAATTGTATTGAAATCTCCCTTGAAGTCCATCAATTTTTGAGCAAAGTGGAATTTCAAGAGAAATTTGTGGACTTTAAAATGATTACATTGGAACAAAGAAACAGTGAAAATCAGTGAGCTAACTGGCTTATTTAAGATATTTCCAATGGCCTGGGCATGCTTTGGCTGTGGCAAAAGGAACTTGCAGGTTTGCAAATCCCGGACAGGAGGATGGGCAGGTACCAGCCATGAGAACCCAGCTTCAGTGAAGTTTCCTGCAAAAAGGGGGTGACTATTTGGAATGGCCTGAGTATTTCATGGCAGTGGCCTTCTTCACGTCAGCACAGAGAAGCAAAGATCCGAATTCCCAAGTCAGAGCCTGAATCCTAAAGGCAGAAAACAAGATCACAGGGATTGGGTACAATAGCAATGACCTGCTACCTTGGAGAATAAGCTGGATACCAAATACCTTTACATGTGCCATAACGAACTGAATGCCGTCACAAACAAAAATTTGGCTGGTGTGAAAGTCTATACTATGTGTTGCCTTGTTCCATGTAAATGTGCTAAGCTTGTCATCCAGGCCAGTATAAAAGAAATTATTCCCATGTCTGATAAATACCATGATAGTGATGAGACAACATCTGTGAGGCTCATAGTTAATATGGCTGGGTTCACATCCAGAAAACTCACACCAAAGTACAGGACAACTTTTACAAACTTTGATTCAATTAACAGCAGACGGAGCCAGAAGATTCTGTGAGTTACATCTCGTTAAATCTCCAGAAGATTGGGATTACCCTCTGCTAAGAAGCTTCTAGTGCCTTTCTTCTTGAAGTTACACATAACTTTTTAACAGTCAGTACAGCAAAAGTAGACATCTGAAGAATATAAAGCCTCATATCTTCCTGTCTCTCCTGTCACATGAAATCTACATCTGTTGAAACTATTGATTTAGGGTTTAAAATTAAGGAGCCTGTAGAGGGTCTGTCACATAGGGATTGAATGAGGGTACCACCCCCTTTTGTATCCTGGTTTGCTGGGATGCTGGTGTTTTTGCAGAAGGGAATCAGCTTTCTGTCATTTGCTGCATATCAGCAGCTGCTCTTCTCTGCTACGTGTGCTGGAAGGACAATTAAATAATTGTTGTGTTCTTAGCGAAGACGAACAGATACACTGATCTGAACATCTGGCCCAAATGAAGCATAACATAAAGTGTCCTTGGGAAAAAAATAGGGCCCAAATGAGAGTAGCACTGAAGTATTTGCTTTAGAGGGTTTAGGGAAACACACCCACCGACCCAAAAACCTAGATAAAATGGCACATCTGCCCTGATAGATGATGATCATAGCTGAGCCAGGGATATTTCCTCTGCTCCTGTTATCCTGCTACACACAAAATAGTGGCATTCTGTCCCTTTTGGAGGCTTCCAGTTTCTGGCTGCCGGTCACATGGAGGACTTATCTGAATAAGGAGTTATTCTTGGAGGAGACAGCCTGTGTAACCTTGCTGTCCCCAAAACAACGTTCTGCTGTGGTGGCAGCTGAGGTTGTATAAGTGGGAAGGATGGGGCATGCCCTCTTCTTCCCCCATGTGGAAACATGTCGCTGATCTTCCAGGTGACAACACAGCTCATTTCCAAGTCTGCTCTACAAGAGGACAGTAAATTAATTCCAATCTAGTAAGTGAAATGTGAGAAATTTAGTCTACCTTGAGGCTCTCTATTCCAGATCTATTGGTGATGGAAGCTCCTTCACACTCCTGGTGCCACGGCTTCACTGACACAGATCTCAATTACTAATCACTGTTGAATTGGGGGATGACTGGCTATGTCCCTTGTCTTTAATCTCATTTAATTTTTAATAAACATGCTCAGTACCTTTGTTGAGAAAATGTTTCTTTGTCCTAAAGATTATTACCTTTTTAAAGTGCTCTTATATGTTTATGTCCATAAAAGAACAAGCATGAGGATCATCATTGTGGAGTATCAGAGGTAACTTGGGTCCCTCAGTAGGAAAACTGATACTATGTTGCGGACACACACCTTATTATGCAGCAATGAGAAACAACAAATTAGATGTACATATAGCAATAGAGAGGAATCTTAAAACAGTGTTTAGGGGAGGAAAGGTAAGAAAGAGTAAGAGATAGAAAGATAGTAGATAGAGATGATAGATATATCAAACACCATTTGTGAAAATTTAAAATGCATGCACACAAAACAATTTTTAAGGACATATATAAACAAAAAGTTACCCATGAAACACTTTAAAATAGTTGCCTATATATGAAAGTGGGAATGGAATTGGATAATGAGAATAAAGGTAATAAATAAATAAGTTAAACAAAAACAATGTCTTTGCCCAGACCAAAGATGCTAATATGCCATGAGCTGAGGAGTATAACTAATTCAACACTCTATAACTGAGGTCCAACAGATAAATAAATAAACCCACAATAAAGAACAGTAAAGGACTTCCCTGGTGGCACAGTGGTTGAGAATCCACCTGCCAATGCAGGGGACATGAGTTCCAGCCCTGGCCCGGGAATATCCCACATGCCGCAGAGCAATTAAGCCCGTGTGCCACAACTACTGAGCCTGCGCTCTAGAGCCCGCGAGCCACAACTACTGAGCCCATGTGCCACAGCTACTGAAGCCCGTGTGCCTAGAGCCTGTGCTCCACAACAAAGAGAAGCCACCACCATGAGAAGCCTGCGCACCGCAACAAAGAGTAGCCCCCATTCGCCATAACTAGAGAAAGCCCACATGCACCAACAAAGACCCAGAGCAGCCAAAAATAAATTAATTAATTAATGAAAATAAATACATTATAATTTAAAAAATATATTACTATGGGTTATAGCTTTGAACAACATGAACATTTTTCTTATAGAGTCTCCTTTGTGTAGCTGCATGATTAAGTCAGTGATGAATGAGAAAACATAAGTATTTTATGCAATAATAGATTTAATACAAACAATGGGGTGTTACAAAATTGTTGAAAGGTAAAGAGAACAGTCTAAGCTGAGAATTGCAGAAATGACTCCCAAGATGTTTTAACTCCGACCAGGATTGCGTTTAATCAGGTATGGTAATGTGACAGACACAGAGACAATTGCCTTTCATAGAAGAGCTTATTACTTACAACTCCCAAGAGAAAGGGGAACACCATGCCATGCAGGGCCACATGGGATAGTACCAAGAGCAGTCAGGAGAGAGAAGGAATAAGGGGAAAGCATGGGCATAAGCCTCTATTGTGATTTCCACAGGGAAGGCAAGGCAGGGCAAAGTAAACAGTTTAAGATTGGATAATTTGAATAATTTCAGTGGGCTGGCTACGGGTTATAACGGTGGTCTCCAGTTGTTTGGTACCTGGTCCTGGCATGATTAAGGGTAGGGAAAATATTGGCTTGGTATGTAAGAATTAGTAATGGAGGTGGTTGGGGAATATAGGATTTGGATTGGTTGGTTTTCATATGAAAGACTTGTTCACAGGAGAGTTGTTTGCTATCTCAAGAAATTAGCTATCCCTGGGAGAAGCAGTCCCTCCCTGGCAGGTAAGGTCCTCAAGATGTCAGAGGATCATAAAATATAGAAAATTTAAAAAACATGATACACACAGGACACTTTACAACTGATTCACAGTGGTGCTTAGGGGAGGGTAAGTCCTTAATCTATTAAACTCAAAGCCAAATTCAATACAGTGGCTGTAATCCAGGGAAGCTGGACTTGGAGAGATTCTTCTACCACTGCTAACCACGACTACTGTCTATGAACACAGAGATCTGGAGAATGGAAACTGGAATACATCCACAACTCTATTTTCCAGTGAAGAAAAATAGAATAGGAAAAGTTATTCATTTATTCCTGACTTCCAAAGGTCACATATGTAGAATCCTCTTCCAGACAAGATAGAAAAACAAAAACCACATTTACCTTCTGGCTTGACACAACTAAAAACAGTGGACAATCTATACGAAACAACAATGTTTGGACATTGACCATCAGGCAGTACAGGGCAGTGATGTCTGAGAGAGGGTAAATAAACAAGGTGAGTCAATTCACTGCTTAAAGAGAGATTCTAAGATGCAGCCCAGGGCAAGGGATATATGTAGAGCCTAACAGTCTCTCTGAATTGAGGATACAGAGTTAGAAGTTCAGAAAGACAAAGGTGGTTATATTTCACAGGGCAGAGTTGCAGAGAGGAAAAAGCTGCACAGAGAAGTCCACAGATCTGCAGCTGGCACCCCTCTAGTACTTCAGTGAAGTACTCAGAGGGTATTACTTAAAGTAGTGGGTCAAACTTAACCCTAAAGTATGCTCTGATCCTACCTAACAACACTTAAAATCAAGCCTCTAAAGGATCAGAAAGTTTTCCAAGTAACTTAATTTTAACCCCAAACAAAGTTCAAACAAAGTAAACAGAAAAAGTATATCAATGAACAGATCAATAAACTTGATAAAACTCTAGCCTGACTAGTCAGTAAAAAAAAGAGGGAAGACACAAATTAACAATAACAGAAAGGAAAGAGGTAAAATAAATACAGATCCCACATATGTTAAAAGATTAATAAGGGAATATTATAAGTGACTTTATGCCATAAATTTAACAACTTTGAAGAAAAGAATAAACTCCTTAAAAAACATGGTCTACCAAAGTTCACTTAAAATGAAAGAGATCATCTGAATAAGTTTACTTCTATCAAAGAAATTGAATTTGTAGTTAAAAACCTTTCCACAAATGTCACATGAGTGCACCTAATTGGTGAAATCTAATTTACAAACTCCAGCTGCAAAGAAGTTTGAAAAATGTGGGTTTTAACTTTCCAGACTCTGCCATAAAAGAAGGTGCCAAAAGAGGATTTAGCAAGCCAATCAGTGGTATGTACCATTCTGCATTTTGGATAAAGTGGTTTCTTCCTAGATTCCAGTAATTTGGAAAAGCAAAGAGAAAATAGTATATGTACCGCCCCCACCAAATATATATATATATATATATTCTCCTCCACTCTGAAAAACTCTTGAGTGAATTGCAATTGATCATTAGATTTTGGAGCAAGGGAGCCAACACACACGTACATCAGGGAAGCAAGCAATGGATCAATGGGTCCCAGGAGGCTGAGGAATGGAGCTACCCAAATAGTCCAAAGAGTTAGATACCAGCAGTGAGAAAGATGGCAAAGGAAGGTCATGTATTAAGATTTTAGTTGTTTGGGGTAATGACCAAGAGTAAAAATTATGCAAAATTTTGGGTAAGTATGTAGAGTTATTATCAGATTTATATGCTATCTGTTGTCTTATTTTATACTATTTCATATTAATTTAAATTATTGTTATCATAGTTCATCATACTGTGTTACAAAAGATGTCATCGATTGTAAGTACACCAATATTTTAGGTAGCACTAGGAAAGGAAAAACACTGCCAAATGAACACAATATTTTTTTTATCATTTCACGTTTTAACTTTAATTTTTTATTTCTTTTAAATTTCTCTACACATAGATATTATTCATTCTTGTGAATAAACAAAAGAAAAATTTAAGATGAATTAAGGATTCTTAAAACCTCATAGGGCTTCCCTGGTGGCGCAGTGGTTGAGAATCCGCCTGCCGATGCAGGAGACACGGGTTCGTGCCCTGGTCCGGGAAGATCCCACATGCCGCGGAGCAACTAAGCCCGTGAGCCATGGCCGCTAGGCCTGCGCTTCCGGAGCCTGTGCTCCGCAACGGGAGAGGCCACAACAGTGAGAGGCCCGTATACCGCAAAAAAAAAAAAAAAAAAAAAAACCTCATAAAGTTGTTGTAGTTCCTCCAAGTCAGCTTTAAAAGATCTAACTCATTTTATTCAAGGACCCCCCATTGTTCTATGGTTTGCCCACAACAGAGACTTCTAGTTGCCTCCCCAAATTCATTAGTAACAAAACATAATATTTAGCTAGACACATTATCACCGAACTAAATACTATATCTCCCCAGCTTCACCAGTACATTGGTTGCTGTGCTTCTGTGACTACTAACCAAGAAGCAGCAGGAGGGTTGTTGGTGTGTCTTACTTCTGAGAATTCTCCTTAAAGGGGGAAGAAAGGAGATGTCCTTCCCTTCCTCCAGCCTGCTACCCAGAATCTATCATGATAAAACATTAGCATTTCATGTTGAAGCATGACAGTATGTAACCAAGCAATGAGGTGGAAGAAGCCTGAGTCTCTGTTAATTTAATGGAGCTACCTTTGAGTGCCTAGCTCTGGATTTCTTCTATGTGAGAGAGAAATAAACTTTTATTTTGTTTCAGCCCCTGTTATTTGAGCTGTTTATGCTTTAAGCAACTACATCAAATCCTAATTAATGCTTGCTTCTATTTTTTGCCACTACACCTACATACATATGTAAAGAGCTGCAACAATCATTCTTGGACATACATCCTCACATTCTGGTGCTTTCTTTTAATAAAATACAGTCCCAAGAGTAGAATTTCTGAGTTGAGAAGTCTGTGAATTTTTCATGTGAAGAGATTTTTGCCAAATAGCTTCCCACGAGGCTGTTTTTAAAAATCATATATGTATTATTCTCCTTCATCGTTGTCAATTTGTTAGGACAGAATGGATATTTCATTTTTACTTTAATTTGCATTTCCATGACTACTAATGAGGATGATTATCTTTTTTTATGTTTATTAGCCATTTTGGATTTGTTTTATGATTTATCTGTTCAGTCTTTGCCAATTTATTGTTTGAGTGTTGAACTTTTTCTCATAAATTTATGAGACTCTTCTCATTATTAATGTTAGCTAACACCATCTGTACTTTGCAATATAGATATTTCCCCCAATCCACAATTGATTTATGTCATCTATTGCCATACAAAAATTTTATTTTTTTAATATGTGTATATTTTATAGTTTCTGAATTCCTATTTTGGTTAAAAAAAATCTTCAAAACCTCAGTCTTTAGTACATCTGGGGCTTCCCTGGCACAGTGGTTAAGAATCCACCTGCCAATGCAGGGGACACAGGTTCAAGCCCTGGCCCAGGAAGAGCCCACATGCCACGGAGCAACTAAGCCCGTGCACCACAACTACTGAGTCTGTACTCTAGAACCCACGAGCCACAACTACCGAAGCCCACATGCCACAACTACTGAAGCCCACACACCTAGAACCCGTGCTCCACAACGAGGAGCCACCACAAGAAGCCCACGCACCACAGCGAAGAAAGGTCCCTGCTCGCCGTGACTAGGGAAAGCCCACACACAGCACCAAAGACCCAACACAGCCAAAAATAAATAAATAAAATAATAAATTTATTAAAATATATATGGAATTTATTTATATTTATGCTATGAGATAGAGTTCCAATATTATTTTTTGTAGATGGATAGCCAGCCCACTCATTAATTATTCTTTTGCAGTGATATAAAATAACATCATATATTGCCATATATACTGAGATCTATTTCTTACCTCTCTATCCTACTCCTCTATTCAACTATTTGTTGATTTTATTACCATAGTATTTTCCTGATGGTGCCTCTGAGTTTTAATATCCAGAAGGGCAAATCCCATACCCCTACAATATTTTTTTCATATTTTTGGCCATTTTAATAGTACTTAGAATCTCATTTAATTTATACATCATGGGAATTTGATATTTAATTAAATTAAATCTTCTAAAACAAGAATACAGTATATCTTTTCATTAACTCAGAACATGTATTTTGTCATTCAGAGGACTCTACATATAGGGTTTTCTTCATATGGGGGTCTATACCATTCTTGTGAAATTTATTCCTAAGTATTTTATATTTTTGTCACTTTTTTGAATGAACTGTTTATTTCCATTTCCAGTTCCTAATAGAGAGAATTATTGCTAATAGACAGAACACCTTTGATTTTCATATATTTATCTTTTCTACATGACAAAATTCCCTTATAAATTCTAGTTCTTTGTTTTTTTTAAATAGGGCTCCTTGGGTTTTCTGGGTATATGTTTTATCATCAGTGAAAAGACATAAGTTTATTCTTCTTTTCACATGTGTAGGGGGCATAAGGGTCCATTTGCCTTATCTGCTGGCTTTCAGACCCAACAGAAGGATGCTTTAGCTTAACTTTTCAAAGGCTGCAAAGTCAGTAGGCTATCTCAACTGTTCCATCTCTATATAACTCACCCTGTCTAGGCTTGTGCCACTGATTAAGTTATCTGTGTCAGGTTCCCCTTGATCACGATGGTGAGAAATGAACTCTACTTCCTGCCTCTCCTTTACCATCGTCAGTACTTTGAAAATCTAAAATACATAACAGAAGATACAATTTTGCACCTACTAAAAACTGTTCACCATAAGTCACATTCACATTTTTTAGTTGAAATTTCTCAAGGTCAGTATAGTATCCTTCTCTCACCAAAAAGATGTCAAGCTGACATTGCTGTGATGGCATTGCTATTGTTGAAATTTAGAATCTGAAGTACAGGCCATATATGCAACTTTCCACTTTCTTCCATTTCTAGTTATTCTGTTTAGAACTAACAGAAATTAATCTCAGATCAATTTTTTACCCTGCTTTTACACTGGGTCTCTTCCATCTGCCAACAACTGTATGTTGACTTATGGACTATAAGTCATTCTGTAGTTGTCTTTCCAACTGAACTCATTATAGTCCACAGTAATATCAGAAGTCAGGATTAAATTCTAAGTCCATCTCAACACTTAAATAAATTTTCCAATACAGTCACAGCAAGTGTATCAAAGTGCATTAGCTCCAGTGCTAGGGGGTTATAATTTATGCAGGATGCAGACACGGAATGCAAGACAATTCTGAGCAACCTTTTTCATTTGCAACTTGCATTGTTTTCACCTCTGCAGAAGAGATTTTTGGTACTGTTCCCTGGCTCTTTTTCTGTTTTGATTGACTGCCCTTTTTTAATAGCCCTTTACTACTGCTCTACATGTATCAGCAACACGGAGTTGTTTAATTATTCATCTCTGTGTTCTACTCCTGCCACAGCCCTCATCCCTCCAACTCCTAAAATAGCTTTTCACAAACAAGGCCTCTAGTTTATTTTCATTTCTACCAAGCGGAACAAGGAAGTTGTAAATGTTTCCCTTAAGTTCTGAAAACAAGCCACTTAAAGACAAAAGGTACAGGGCTTTCCTGGTGGCGCAGTGGTTGAGAGCCCGCCTGCCGATGCAGAGGATATGGGTTCGTGCCCCGGGCCGGGAAGATCACACACGCCACGGAGCTGCTGGGCCCGTGAGCCATGGCCGCTGAGCCTGCGCGTCCGGAGCCTGTGCTCCGCAATGGGAGAGGCCACAACTGTGAGAGGCCCGCATACCGCAAAAAAAAAAAAAAAAAAGACAAAAGGTACAGCACTAAATCTGGCTTGATAAAGGAAATATGTTATTACAATTAAATCTACAATTGTCCCCTGTCTTTCCACCTGGAGGCAATTTTCAAATCATAGCATAGCAAGGGAAAACCCAAGAAGAGCATGGAAATCTCAATTAAGTTGAGGAGACAGAGATGGAAGTTCAGTCTCTGTGACCCATCTAGAAAGGTCAAGTGGTCTTGGGACTTCCCTGGCATACCAGTGGTTAAGACGCCTTGCTTCCATTTCAGGGGACACAGGGTTTGATCCCTGGTCTGGAAACTAATATCCTACATGTTGCGTGGTGTGGCAAAAAAAAAAACAGAAACAACAAATAAAAAGGACAAGTGGTATAACACCTGCAGATGGAGTCCCAAGTTCCAGAAACTCAGTGAGCCTTCTTCTCTCTCATATCTCACACACACAGACACACACACACGCACACACACACATACACGCACACGCTGGGGCACACTGAAATCAAATGTCCTAAACAAGAGAGATAAAGAAAAAAGATTTAAAGCAACTGGGGGAAAGCATACCTTACCTACATGGGGGAAAATAAGAATAAACACAGACTTGGGTCAATAACAATGCAAAGCAGGAGGCGGTGGAACAATACCTTTATGGTGCTTGAAAAATCTTCAAATCAGAATTCTATATCCTGCAAATATCTTTCAAAAATGAAAGCAAAAACAAAAAAGACTATTTCAGAAAATAAAAACTGAGTGAATTTGTTGCCAATAGATCTGAACTATAAGAAATATGAAAGGAATTTCTTCTGGTTGAAGAAAAAAGACAATAGATGGGGCTTCCGTCGTGGCGCAGTGGTTGAGAGTCCGCCTGCCGATGCAGGGGACACGGGTTCGTGCCCCGGTCCGGGAAGATCCCACATGCCGCGGAGCGGCTGGGCCCGTGAGCCATGGCCGCTGAGCTTGCGCGTCCGGAGCCTGTGCTCCGCAACGGGAGAGGCCACAACAGTGAGAGGCCCGCGTACCACAAAAAAAAAAAAAAAAAAAAAAAAAGACAATAGATGAAATCTTGGATCTATAGAAAAGAATGAAGAGTACTAGAAATGGTAAATTCATCAGTAAATATTCAAGAATATTTCTTCTTTTTTAAAAATATTTTAACAATAACTTTAAAGCAAAAACAATAAATTGTGGCATTAAATTCATATATAAAATTCATATATAAAAGTAAACTTCCTGACAACAATACACAAAGAACAGGAGGGGGGAAATGGAAATACATTGTGCATGGTTCTTACAATATATGTAAAGTAATATAATATTATTTAAAGGTAGCCAGTGCTTTATTAAAAAATATATATTGTAAATCCTAGAGCAATGCCTTTAAAAAGGTTTAAAAAGAGGCATACCAGTAAGCCACTAGTGGAGAAAATATAGAATCCTAAAAAGGAAAACATACAGATGGGACAAATAGAAAACAAATGGCAAGAAAGTAGACTTAACCCATGTCAAAAATTGCATTAAAGTTAAATTTAATCATCAAATTTAAGTGTTCAAAACAGTCTAATTAAAAGGCAGAAATTGTCATAATGGATAAAAAAGCAAAACCCAACTATTTTCTATCTACAGAAAACACACTTTAACAATAAAGACACATATAGGTTAAAAATAGAAGATGGAAGAAGAGATACTAAGTAAACCCTAATAATAAGAAAGCACGAGTAGCTATTTTAATATCAGACAAAGTAGAATTCAGGATAAGGAATATCAGAAATAAAAGAGGGGAGACTTCCCTGGTTAAGACTTCACCTTTGGGCTTCCCTGGTGGTGCAGTGGTTAAGAATCTGCCAGCGGGCTTCCCTGGTGGCGCAGTGGTTGAGAGTCCGCCTGCCAATGCAGGGTACGTGGGTTCGTGCCCCGATCCGGGAAGATCCCACATGCTGCGGAGCGGCTGGGCCCGTGAGCCATGGCCGCTGGACCTGCGCGTCCGGAGCCTGTGCTCCACAACGGGAGAGGGCACAACAGTGAGAAGCCTGCGTACCGGAAAGAAAAAAAAAAAAGAATCTGCCAGCCAGTGCAGGGGGCACAGGTTCAAGCCCTCGTCCAGGAAGATCCCACATGCTGCAGAGCAACTAAGCCTTTGCGCCACAACTACCGAGCCTGTGCTCTAGAGCCTGTGTGCCAAGAAGCCCGCGTGCCTAGAGCCCATGCTCAGCAACAAGAGAAGGCCACGCACCGCAACAAAGAGGAGCCCCTGCTCACCACAACTAGAGAAAGCCCGCGTGCAGCAACGAAGACCCACCACAGCCAAAAATAGATAAATAAAATTAAAAAAATTAAAAAAAAAAAAGACTTCACCTTCCAATGCAGGGGGTGTGGGTTCCCTCCCTGGTCAAGGAGCTAAGATCCCTCATGCATGCCGCAACTAAGACCCAGTGAGCCTAAATAAATAAATAAATAAATAAATTTTTAAAGAAAAGATCCTGCATGCCGCAATCAAGATCCTGCATGCGGCAAAGAAGATCCCACATGCCACAACTAAAGACCTAGGGCAGGGACTTCCCTGGTGGCACAGTTGTTAAGAATCCACCTGCCAATGCAGGGGACTGGGTTCGATCCCTGGTCCGGGAAGATCCCACATACAGCGGAGCAACTAAGCCCTTGAGCCACAAAGCCCGGGTGTCTAGAGCCCGTGCTCCACAACAAGAGAAGCCACTGCAATGAGAAGCCCGCGCACCGCAACGAAGAGTAGTCCCTGCTCACCACAACTAGAGAAAGCGCGTGCACAGCAACGAAGACCCAATGCAGCCAAAAATAAATAAATTTAAATGTGGCATGTTTAAGAAGAAAAAAGAGTACATAACTGGAGGGATTATATTTGTAGAACAGAAAGTAAATATGATAAAAAAGAAAACTGGCACAGCCAAATAAATAAATAAATAAAAGGTAATGTACACACTCATGTATAAACCAGGGAGGAGAGATGAGGAACTCATTATTGGATAATCCTGATTTTCACAAGAAAACAGGAAAGATGGTTCTGCAGGGTGAAAAGCAGGGACAGACAAACATGTGGAAACACCCCCATAGAGATGGTTCAATAAAATCAGTAAAAGAATACAAGTCTTGCGAAGACCCAGCCGGAGTAAGTAAAAGAAATTGAAGAGGGCTTCCCTGGTGGCGCAGTGGTTGAGAATCCGCCTGCTGATGCAGGGGTCACGGGTTCGTGCCCCGGTCCGGGAAGATCCCACATGCCGCGCAGCGGCTGGGTCCGTGAGCCATGGCCGCTGAGGCTGCGCGTCCGGAGCCTGTGCTCCGCAACGGGAGAGGCCACGACAGTGAGAGGCCCGCGTACCACAAAAAAAAAAAAAAAAAAAAAGAAGTTGAAGAGAATAAAGCCTTTCCCATCACTGTAGCTCAGAGCAAGAACTCGGCTGAAAATAAGGGATGATAATGAACACAGACGACAAAGAAAGATCAGAGGGACAAGAGAATCTGGGGAGTGGGCCATGGGAGTGGGAAGATTTATGTGACCTGAGAATAGAGGCCAGTCCCAGGAGGAAGATCAGAAGAGCCAGGGTTGAGCCACTGCACAGCACAAATAGAAAACAATAAATCAACAGAAAATTTGTCTGAGCCAGTCCCAGTTTACACCTGTCCTGGCCTAACCGTTAACCATACCCCTCTCAACTACACCCTGAACAAAGGCCCCTGTGAATGAGCAGAGTAGATGCACTGAAAGTGGAGCAGGTAATGACTTTCTGAGGATGGTTTTGGCAAAGAAGAACATGAAATCTAAGTTCGTGGGGGAAGAGCTAAACCACATAGCAAAGTGGGTCAATTCCATGTCATCGACTTATGAGCAAAAAGCAAATTCAAGAAATAGCTTTGGAAAGTTCAGATTTCCTACGTATGGTCAAGAGTAGGCACATGTATCCACTTGAGTCCAATCAGGAAATAGAAACCACACAGTGAGCTAAACCGAGGAAGTTTAATAGAATTATTAAACTATAATGGGAAACTAACTATAAGATATAAGAAAACTCTACATGGAACTCTAGGGCCGAAGGAGAATGTTTAAGGCAGAATAAAGTTGGAAGGGTAACCCCTCCCCAAGCCTGGAGCACAGACTTCCTTGGAGAAGGTGCCATTTAGCCCTTTGGGAAGCAGAGAAGTTTGCTGGTTTGTCCAGGGCAGAGCTGGCCTTCAGTCACTGGACAAGCTGGAAGCAACCCTCCAGACCTCAGGTGGGGGCTTGCAAAGAGAGTGAGACTCAGCGGAAACCTCTGGGAAGCAGGTGGACTTAGCAGAGGCCATATGACCATCTGAAGAGAGGATGGGGCGCTGGGAGGGGCAGAAAGCCTTTGGAGTGCTGGTTTCCACGTGAAGGTTATTTCCAGGCTGAAGCTACAAGGTTACTGAGTGTCCATGAGCTCTGGGCACATGGCTGAGGCAGCACCCCAGAGGATGCCTTCACACCCACTCTGCTGACCCACCCTGCGGGAGCTGGAAACTACGGGAGAGCGCCTATCTCCTGCAGTACCTCTCCAGGGCCCTCTACTGACAAAGCTTAACACTGTGCTCACTTTGAAGAAGAAATGATTAGAGGAATTGCATCCATTATCACTGAGCATATAATGAAGGATGAATTTGGAGTTCAATGGCAATAACACTCAGCACAGCACTCAATAAGGAACCCGATATCCATAAAGAGAATATTAGCACACTCTAAAATGAATTCTAAGGATTTTCTGAGATATTCTGAACTGAGTATTTGAAGGAAGAAGACGGAATTTCCTAGAGAAATAGACGTTTACCTCCAAAATAAACCAAAGTTGCTTAAAAACGAACCAGAGCTAAGGTAAATTCATGCTGAAGCATTCCCAAAAAGATTGCAGAAAGCACTTTAACACACATGCCCTGAGACTGCGGAAGGCCAATGGGATTGGTTCAGAAGCTTGACACTGCTTAAGGAAGCTAGGCTGAAGAGCATCACCTGAGAGCAGTGTGGTACCAAAAACTGTTAACAGGCCCTACATTTTTTGTGGGCTTTTTTTGTTTTTTGTTTTTTGCAGTACACGGGCCTCTCACTGTCGTGGCCTCTCCCGCCGCGGAGTACAGGCTCTGGACGCGCAGGCTCAACGGCCATGGCTCACGGGCCCAGCCGCTCCGTGGCATGTGGGACCCTCCTGGACTGGGGCACGAACCCGTGTCCCCTGCATTGGCAGGCAGACTCTCAGCCACTGCGCCACCAGGGAAGCCCCAGGCACTACATTTTTAAAGGCATTGTAGATTGCCAAACATCTGTACACATTTGCTCCCCACAGCATTTGTGAGATAATCTATCTTAGTCCATCTGGGCTGCTAGAACAAAATACCATAAACTGGGTGGCTTAAAAACAATAGAAATTTATTTCTCACAATTCTAGAGGCTGGGAACTCCCAGATTAAGTGAGGGTCCACTTTCTGGTTCATAGACGGCAACTTCTTGCTGTGTCTTCACATGGTGGAGGGGATAAGGACCTGTTTTTATTATTTTACATTTTTATTACTATACATTGGAGTATAGTTGATTTACAATGTTGTGTTAGTTTCAGGTGTATAGCAAAGTGATTTAGTTATACCTATACATATATCTATTCTTTCTTAGATTCTTTCCCATATAGGTTATAACAGAATATTGAGTAGAGTTCCCTGTGCTATAGATAAGGACCGTTTTTATAAGAGCACTAGCCCCATTCGCAAGAGCTCAGACCTCATGATTTAATCTCCTCCCAGAGACCTCACCTTCTAATACCATCACCTTGGGTATTTGGTTTTCAACATATGAATTAGCAGGGGTTGGGGGGCGGGGGACACGGGACATAGACGTCCAACCTGTAGCATGGTCAGGACAGGAGACTGCTCACGCCTACCCAAATGGGTTCAGCCCAGCCCACATAGTGTCTCATTCAATAGCTGTAAGTAGGACCACTTGAGAAAAATATCCCTACCAAAAGTAGCTTTTTCTACATAATATAAATACACCATGATTTCTCCTCTTTTAATCAAGTTACGCCAAGTAAAAAGCTTGAGACACCTCTGTTTCTTACAGCTTAATTTTCTTTTAAAGAGAAAACGTCCCTCTTTATAAATCCAAATTCACAATAGAAGCTAGGTCCTGAAACTGCCAATATGTCATTCAGGACAAACTTTTTACATTAGAGACACAAACTGGGAGCCCCAGGGTTGTCGTCAGCCAGCAGAGGTGTATTTGGGGTATCCCACACCCCAAATATTGTAAAAGTTTGAGTCAACACATTGATATCAGGCGTGTTCACATATAAACCTAGACTTCCACTTTTCTTGAAAAAAATGTGGGTTACAGGCAAGCCAGGGTCTTACTTTCTACTTGATAGCAAACAGCTGGACCTGTTTCCTTTGGATGGGAAAAGTGCTTTCCAGTTCACTGCAGATTCCATCATTCAAATAATGACCACCCACCCACCCCCCAACACACACACACACTTACACCCCAGCCTTTATCTGCTTGTCCCTGAGAGGTATCTGACTTTGCACTTCTGTTTTTACAGAACCACGTGGGCTTATACACTTGTAATATACTGAAAAAGAACTTAAATCCTCTTAAAGTGTTCAAAGGATGCGACAAAAGCTGCCTTATGATTGTTCTCTGCTTCTTCAAGGTAGCTGTCTTTCACCCTCAAATTCTGAGCACTAAAGCCCTGAAATCCTAAGGTCCAGACAGACAGGTGTGGTGAGGACAGTCACAGGATGTCTTGATAGAGGCTGTGAGAAAAAACAAAGAGACCATAAGGACAGGGGGAGAGGAGAAGATATGGGGAGAGAAGTTGAGGGAAGGAGGAGACGGAGAGACTTACCAGCGCTTCTTAAACCAGAACGCGAAGCCTCCACCAATCAGAAGGAGGGACAGCAGTATGGCCATGGCAATCAAGCCCACAGAGGCGTGGCTCTGGTCTGTTTGAGGGAACACAGGATGTGCCTCATCCCAGGGTCCCGCCCTATTTCAAGTCCCCTGGTATAAGCACATGTGAGGATGCCAGGTGTTTCCTATTACCTCCCCCACTTAACATGCCCACTTGTATTCCTCTGAAGTTTAGGTGCCCCATCTTTTCTCAGGGTCTGGGCATCCATAATTCGGTTCACTTCAGCATATGCTAGTGCAACATATAGGGGAAGGCAACAGTTTTGTTGCTAGGCAGACCTGAGTCTAAATCCAGCTCTTCTAGTTTCTAATGATGAGACTCAGGGTAGCTTACTTGACCTAACTTAGCCTCAATTTCTCATCCATAAAATGAAAATAATAGTACCTGCTTCAAAGGATAGTTAGGATGATTAGCTGAAATGCTGTATGCAGAGTGTGCGGCTCACACAAAAGAAGCACTCAATAAACCACAGCTATCTCTGTTGCCCTGCCTTTCAAAGTCCCCAGTTCTCTCTTCTGGGGAACGAATCCTCCTGGGATTCTGTACTTGCTGCCTATTTCTGGATCTGTGGGATTTTTAGTCTGGGTTTTTTTTTTTTGTATATGGAACACCTTGTCTCAATCCTTTTTGAGTTCAGATTTTTATTCCTCTCCTTTCAGAATCCTCTCCTTCTATCCTTCCTGGTATGGGGCTTCATTTCCTCCATCTTGGGTATGTCAACCCCTTCCCCTTCCCCAGTCCCTCCCTCTGTGCTTGAGGACCATCTCCTCCCATTCCCAGCTGGGCCCCGGTTCTATCTCACCCCAGTAGAGGATGATGTCCTGGTCTCCTAGACTGCTGTGCTTCACTCGGCAACTGAGGCCAGCTGCCTCCCCAGCCGTCACATCCAGGGTTACTCGGAGATACCAAGTCCCGTCAGCATTGGGCACAACATCACCTTGCCGAGTGCCAGGCTTCTCCTGCTCGCCCCTCATCCACATCACCCACACGGGTTTCGGGTAGAATCCTGAGACGTGGCACACCAGCAGCAGACGGCCAGGCCCAGGACTGGGCCCACTGGACAGCCAGGCCTCAGGCTTCACTGTATCCAACAAGGGAATGAGGCATCTTAAAGTGAAGATTCTGCATTAGAGGCTCTGGGCCTCATAGCAGGCTCATGGGTCCTACATTTCCACCTCTGGAGATGAACTCCCACAACTTCCATCCGTTTATACTAGCTTCTGCAGGAAAGGCTTCCCTGATCCACGTTCCCTTTCCTGATCCAGTCTACTGTAAATGCCCCTTCTCTGTACTCCCAGGGTACCCTGTGTTCAGCTGCAACATATGTAGCATGTTTCAAATACTGCTTTAACTGTTCATCTGTCTTACCATCCTTCCCCTCAAGCAGAGATCCTGCTTGACCCCCAGTGCTTATTTAATTCAATTCATGGAACCCAAAGGGTGCTCAGTTAACATCTGTGGAATGAATCAATACCCTCACACCTTATCCAACCCCTTCTCTTCCCATGATGCTCAAAGGGATGTGAACCCTGGAATGAAAACCCCAGATGGAGCCCAGAGTGGAGTGGAGGGCAGGAGGTGACAGAGGCAGGCTGACCTTGCTTCTCCAGCTCAGACTTCCCTGTCTCCAGGATGCCTCTGACAAGTCGGGGGCAGATGTCGTGGAAGAGCCACTGCACTGTTTCCCTGGTCCCTTGGTCCTCGTTGAGCACCCTGCAGGCCATCTGGCCCCAAGGTGGGGCATCTGGAGCTGACACCCAAGACGTTCCCTGGAAACTCAGGACATCTCTTCCTTGAAATGCTGCACGGATGAAGCTTTCTGAGGTGTTCCCCGGGAGCACCTCACATCCAGCAGACACCTGGATCTCAAAGGGATCTGAGGAGAAGAATGGAGAGAGAGCTATGAAGGGCTTAAAAGATTGAAAAGGGTGGAAGAAATTGGCGTGAGGTTTACACTGCGGACCCAGAGTTCATGTAAATGAGAGTGGGTGACCTGTAGCAGGAGAAACAAGGGGTATTTTGACAAGTCAAGCTGGGACCTCTCAGGCAGCAGTGGAAATCAGAAGGGAGAGAGGAGAGAATCTTATCAGGTGGGGCCAGAACCTCCCGGCTGGGATTCTGCGTCTACTGTCTTCTCCCCCAGGCAACTGTCCACGATCCCATCCCTCCAGCTCACAGTCGACGTGCAGCATTTTGACGAATTCCCGTATGTCCCTGGTGAAGCTTCTGCGATAAACCTGAAATGTCTGTTGCAGCTGCTTCCACTGCTGGTCGCTGAATGTGCCCTGGGACCAGGGCTTCAGGAAGCAGATGGTGTCCGAGTCATTGCGCCAAGTGTAGGCCTGCAGGTCGCCCAGCCACGCCAGGCCGTCCGTACGCGTCCAGCTGCTGTTGGCGAAGGACGAGATCTGAAGGCAGAGGAGGGGGAAATGCCTTTGCGGGGCTGGAGAGAAGGCAGGTCGGAGGGGCCGAGGGAGCGGGAGGCAGAGCAAAGAAGGGAGGAGAAGGAAGAAAAAAATAAACAAACAAACAGATGGGCTTGGTAAGGAGGGGTGATGTCTACTAGCTCTGAGCCAAGCTCCCTCTCCCGGGGCCGAGGGGCAAGGGGCGGGGAGCATCAGGTTCTCGGGTGGGTGGATCAAGCTCCCGACTTTCCGATGTGCGTCTGTCTCCACCCTCCCGCAGCGAGCGTCGGCCGCTTTCCCAGCCCGGCTCCCTCTAGCAGCCCTCCACCCGGGCGCCCCTGTTCCACTCATCCTCAGAGCTTCCCTAAATCTGGGGGAGCCTCCAGAACAACAGGAACAGCGCGCGCCCCACGTCACTGGGCGTGGAAACCTCGCGGAGCTGCTAGCTCTGCTCTCAGACCACGGACCTCAGGTCTCCTCCCCCGGCCCCTCCCTCCTCCCCGCCCCCCACGCCCGCCCACAAGCCCCTGGCTTCCGCAGGAGCCGAACAGCCTGAACTTTGGCCAGGTTGCTGGCCAAATTCCCAAAGCCTGGACGCAGGCAGAACTCCGATTCTGGCTTGCCCGGGGTTTGCTTCCAACCCAGTCCAGTCCAGGGGTCCCTTTTTCATCTGCCAGATGGTCTGTCTCCTCGTTAGGTGTTTGAGCTGCAAAGAGCCCTGGTCGGTGTCCTAGGAATCCTGACACAGGCACTCAAGTGTTTCTCACAACCGCCTTGTCTAAATCTCCTTTTTCATCGTGGAGTTAAGGATAGCACGTGGAAAACTTTACAACTACTATGTAAGTTTTAAAAACAGGACATAAAGTTGTATCTATCGTATAACTTCTACCATGTTAAAAATGCAAAAAAAAAAAAAAAAAAAAAAAAATGTTTTTAAGTGAGAGGGAAGTCCATGGCTCAGCAGTTGTTGTCTCTAGGCAGAGAGACTATGGATGATTTCAATCTGCTTTACATTTTTTATGTCTTCCAAAATTTCTACAAGTGCAAACACCACATTAATAATAAAATAATAATATTAACCCTAATTTTCTCAGTTCTACATTAAGAGGACGGGACTGGGTTGGCTAAGATTTTTCAGGCTTTAATATCCCAAGATGCTTCCACCTCAGTGTCCCCAGCCCCAGCCCCTCTTTCCTCCTGTCATGGTCCCTGCATCCACGCCTCCATTTTCTCTGTCTTCCCTGATTCTTTTGGGGGAGTAGCCCTAGACTCTCCTCTTCCTCCCCTCCCATCTCCCACCTGGTCTCTGCCTGCTCACTTTCTCCTCTGGTTCCTCACTCATTCACTAGGCAAATATGAGCTTCTGTTTGAAAGAACAGAGACAAGATTATGATGCATACCTAGACAGCCAGCTTCCTACTTCTCACACTGAAAATAAAATCAACAAGACCTAGGGGTTCAGAACTTCAGATCATGGTGAGAAAAAACGGCCCCTCTTTGGTGAGTCTGAACCTGGGCAGCACCCTGGCACCTCCCCCACCACTTCTTTTATCCAATCCATCGGCAACTCTCCTCTATTTTACCTCTTTTGAAATATCTCTTGAGTGTGCTCACTTGTCTACGTTTCCACCACCACCCTATCCTTTTGCCCTACCTCCTGAAATAGCTTTCTCAGGATATGGCCTAAAAACTGTGTGCCCTCTGACGTTGGTCTACTTTGCAAAATTATCTCTCGCCCTAGTCTCACTTGCACTGGATCGTAACAGCTGATATGTTATCAGTTCCTCTAATATGCAAAGCTGCTTCCTGCCCGAGGTCTTTGCATAAACAATTCCTTCGGTTTAAAGCTCTTGGCCCCCTCCTTCCCTCACTCCCTTACAATCCATAGTTATTTCCTTCCTTCTCAGATCTCAGCTCAAAAGTTATTTTTCTCAGGGGAGTCGTCTCAGACCTCCCACACTGTGTGAACAAAGGCAGAAGAACTAGGTCAGCACCATTTCCACTCCTTGTACAATAGCTAGCTTTGTAAACCTTTCCTCCCAGCATGTATCAGAGCTTGTAATTATAGACATGTTCACAAGTCTGTCTCTCTGTGTCTTCTCCTCAATCCACTAAAGAGCGGCCAGAATTCAAGGATCATGTTTTCTTCCCATTCTGCCAACATTAATGCTTCCGTTCTCCCTCACTCTGCTGTAGTGAGAGCCCTAAAGAGAATAGGCTCCTGCTCCTGCTTCTAGGCTGGCATCTTGGAAAGAGCCCTTACCCAGCCTAGCTTATGATGCTTAATGTTGCCCCAAAGCTGTTTGCGATAACATGGAAAACTTATTTCTATTATTTCAAGTAAGAGGTTAAGTGATTAAATCAGGATACAAAATTGCCCGAATAGCGGATAGAAGCCTGCAAGGGAGGGAAGCTATGAAGACAGAAGTAAAAAGAAAAATAGTTATATGAATTATGGAACAATATCTAACTTTGCATTCTTGAAATTTCCAACCTGCCTTTAAAGACTTGCACAGTTCTGTTTAGTTTATCTGTATCTTTAAATTTTCAAGTACTATCATCTTTTCAGACATAAAGACAAGAATTGTTTTTTTATCAAGAACAAAAACAGACAGTATAGCCTTCAAAAGTTAGGATTACCTGGAGATAAATATATTTTTCCAAAGGTCAGTTGAGTCAGTCAATTTTTAGCTATTCCAAGATTCACTGCTGGGCTTCCCTGGTGGCGCAGTGGTTGAGAGTCCGCCTGCCGATGCAGGGGACACGGGTTAGTGCCCCGATCCTGGAGGATCCCACATGCCGCGGAGCGGCTGGGCCCGTGAGCCATGGCCGCTGAGCCTGCGCGTCCGGAGCCTGTGCTCCGCAATGGGAGAGGCCACAACAGTGAGAGGTCTGCAGAAAAAAAAAAAAAAAAAAAAAAAAAGATTCACTGCTTTCTTCTGGGAAGGGACTCATGGAATCATGGAGGAATCTTTGGGGGCAAGACTCACCCTCACATACTGGGGGTCAGAAAACCAGAGCACAGAGAGGAGGTGATTTACCCAAGTCCTCAAAATCAGCTCAGGGTAGGGAGAAGTCAGCCATAGTAACTTCCACTTTGCCCAGGAAATGGCTACAATCCATGCCCCCAGATTAATCATGTCTTTGACTTCTAGAGTGTTTCTGACTCCCAAAGAGCTTTCCCGTATGCCATTTTGCTTAATCCCCATAACAACTGTGAGAGATAGGGATTGTTATTCTTACTTTGTCAATGAGGAAACCAAATCAAAGAGAGTACAATGCAACACACAGTAATATCTCAGAGTCCACACTAGAACTTGATCTTCTAACTCCTGGTCCAGCATATTTCCTTTTCTCTCACAGCTGCATTCTGAGATTGTACCTCCTACTCTAAGGAGGTGGTTAAATGATATGACTACCGTGGTTTCTTTTAACCTTGGGAGTCTGTAATCCTAGGTCATCACAGCTAGAGAACAGAGTAGGGATTTCTTGGATGGGAGTGAGGTTGGACTAGAATCCAAGAATCACAGATGATTTGACTATAAATAGCCACAAATATAATTGGTTATGGACTAAGTAATCGGAAGCCCAAGTATCATGAAGGCTTTGTGAGTATCCCGCCCACCTCCCCACCCCCTACCCCTCTTCCCAGAGAGAGGAATAATGGGAACTTCCTGCTTTCTGCTGATTTTACCGAGCTGGCTTCAAAGTCATCTGTCTCTCTCTATTGTATTCTGATTGGTTCTGATCACCATATGTTGATTTGCTTAGTTCTCTTTTTAACTCCTAGCATTACTGTTCAGTAGGCTGGTTTGGTTTAAATTTCTGAATAAATTTCCCCACTGATCTCCATAGTACTTTCATTTGCTCTTACTGATTTATATGAATCATATGCACATATCACTATCTGAAACTAACCAACTCATTTATTTTGCTTGTTTATTTTCTGATCTGTTTCCCTGGTCTTACTCAATACTATATCCCCAGTAAGTACAACATGGACTAGAAGATTGTAGATGATCAATAAATATCTGTTAAGCAAAAAACTTGCCAAGCACATTTTCTAGGTCTACAGCTATTCTAAGTACTTTACAGCCATGGTCTTCTTTAATCCTGGTAAATATCCACAAGGTATCTTACTGATTTTGTTCACTGTTGTCTTCAGCACCTAGAATAGTCCCTGGGACAGTTTAGGCACTCAAATATTTTCCCCCCAAAACTGAAGATAAGTAGTATTAATCCATATTTTATTTATGGGGAAAAAATTGAAGTACAGAGATTTTAAATAACTTTTCACCAGCTTATAAATATCTACCGTAGCAGTGTAACTTAAGTGTCTTCTTCCCAAATGTCATGTTCTTTTCGCTATACTATGTATCTTCCCTCATACTACCCCCAGAGAACAACTGAGTATGCTGGGATGTGGGAGGGATGTTAAGGTGGAAAAAGTAGGTTAAAGTGAAGAAGAGCCAGGAGCTTCAGAACTGAAGATACTTGGGAAACCTTCTCTCAAGAGAGAGTCAACCTAAAACATTTATAGATAGAGTATTGTCAACTGAAGAAAAAGGCACAACCTAAAAGTTGTATGTTTTAGGGACCTTACTGAGGACTAGAGCCCAGAAGACAGTCTTTCAAATAGCTCTGAGGAACTGCTCTGAAGTGGTAAGAAGCCAGGTTATATAGGAGATTTTGCTAAAAAAAAAAAAAAAAAAAAAAAAAAAGTAATCAAACATCAAAAGATTACTGCTAATCACAAAAAACAGACATCTAGAGTTAGTGATTTTAGTGCTTTCCTACGTATGGGAAGATGCTAGAGTTTGGGCACACTGAAATTATTGCTTAGATATTCATCTTAATCCCCGGGCCTGGGACCTGTACCGGTCCACAGCCTGCTAGGAACCAGGCAGCACAGCAGGAGGTGAACAGAGAGTGAGTGATAAAAGCTTTGTCTGCCACTCCCCATCCCTCGCATTACTGCCTGAAGCATCCCCGCCGCCCTCCACCCTGCCACCCCGTCCATGGAAAACTTTTCTTTCACAAAACCGGTCCCTACTGCCAAAAAAGTTAGGGACCGCTGATCTAGGGCCAGTATTCTATTTTTCTCCATCCTGAATTCCGCTCAGGGCACACCACTGGGCGGGTAGCTACAGTAGCTGATGGCTTGATGGCAGGCAATATTGTCATTTACTGGAATGGCAAGTGGAATGTGAATGTGCTCTGTGAGTGTGTGTGAAAGAGAAACAGAGACGCAGAGAATGTTGTGAGGGAGAATGGAAGGGAAAATGAGAATGAAACTGCATCGTCCATTACATAGTATTCAAGCTAACATAGCAGCAGTGTAACCAGCAAGCATTGTTGGAATAGATAGAAGCCTTGGGAGTTGTAGACACTGCGGATATACTCTATATGTTCTATAGCACAACAAAGAAAAATTGTGCACTATATGTTGTGGTCATATAGCAGAGTCAGAGAATCTAAAATTTGGATTCAAAGATTTCCATACCAAGTCTGTAAACCCACAGTGCGTGGATACTATGCACAGTACCATACTGTGCACAGTAAACTGAAATAGGCATCATGAATATCAAACAGCAATCCAGATCTAGATCTAGCAATTCCACTCCTAAGTGCATACGTAAATGCATGCCTGTGATATCGGAGAGGCAGCAGTGAGCGGTGGCTTGAAGCAAGATCTTAGTTCCCTGCCCAGGAATTGGACCTGGGCAGCCAGGGTGAAAACCAGGAACCCTAGACACTAGGTCCACCAGGGGCTAGAGGCTAGAAGCAGAGTTCCCCTGGCTCATGCCCCCACTGAAAAATGCATTTCTCAAGGAAGCGAAAAGTGTAAAAATAGGTGCAAAGTTTATTATTAGAGGCACAGCACAACAAGTGGGAGAACACACAGAGAAACACTTTGTTTATTGAAGACAGAAGCAAGGCAGAGATATACAGCTGGAGAGAAAGGGTGTGGGCATCCTCCCTAATGAGGAGGAGCATAGTAAAGAGGCAGTTAAATCATTTATATAGGAAGATGTGGTACATATATACAATGTAATATTACTCAGCCATAAATAGGAACGAAATAGTGCTTTTTGCAGAGATGGGGATGGACCTAGAGATTGTCATACAGAGTGAAGTAAGTCAGAAGGAGAAGAACAAATATCATATAATATCGCTTATATGTGGAATCTAGAAAAATGGTACAGATGAACTTATTTGCAAAGCAGAAAGAGAGTCACAGATGTAGAGAACAAACTTATGGTTACCAAGAGTGGGGGAGGGGGGTGAATTGGGAGACTGGGACTGATGTATATACACTACTATGTATAAAGTAAATAGCTAATGAGAACTTACTGCATAGCACAGGGAACTCTACTCAATGCTCTGTGGTGACCTAAATGGGAAGGGAATCTAAAACTGAGTGGATATATGTATACATATGACTGATTCACTTTGCTGTACAGCAAGTGCAAACAGGAGGCTGGTTGCAAATATCTACCCTAGATCTCACCTGCCTCCTTCCTCAAGAAATGTAAACAGGAGGCTAGTTGCAAATGCCTAGCCTGGAGCCCATCTATCTCCTGCCTCACCTGGGTATACCAAGAGACATGATCATAGCAGCATTGTTCGTAATGACCCCAAACTGAAAATGTGTTCATTTATCAACTCAGGAGTAGTTGTACTTCTTTAAGTGGAACCCTTACCTTTTTCTTTAGTTTGGAATATTCTCATTTCATTGTTTTGATGGGTCCTTCTCCATTACCCTTGCTATTTTCTTCTAGACTTTCGATTGGCTATATACTGGAGTTTCTTATTCTCTCCTCTATATCTCTTTAGCTCATTTTTATACTTTCCTTCTTTTTAATTTCTCTTAGTGCATTTTGGGTAATTTCTTTAGAGCTATCTTCTACTTCACTAACTTTACCTTCAATCATCTCTGTTCTGCTATTTAACTTGTGCATTGACTTGTTAATATTGGAGACTAATTTCTCAGTTCTAAGAGATTTAGTTAATTTGTTTAATCCTTCTTTTTGTCACGCTGTCCTATTTTTTATTGTGGTTTCTATTCCTTTTTTTGCTCATTAAACATTTTCAGCATACTTATTATCTTTTTCACATTATTTTATTATCTTTAATTCATGGGATGTGAGTTTTCTTATTGTGTCTACTGATTCTTTTACCAATATAATTTGTACTTCTTATTGTGTCATCTCCACAGAGGGTTTTTTTTTTTTTTTTTTTTGGCTGCGTTGGGTCTTCGTTGCTGTGTGCAGGCTTTCTCCAGTTGTGGTGACTGGGGGCTACTCTTTGTTGCGGTGTGCGGGCTTCTCATTACAGTGGCTTCTCTTGTTGTGGAGCACGTGCTCTAAGCACACAGGCTTCAGTAGTTGCAGCACACAGGCCCTAGAGTGTGCAGGCTTCAGTAGTTGCAGTGCAAGGGCTCAGTAGTTGCAGTGTGTGGGCTCTAGGGCGTGAGGGATTCAGTAGTTGTGGTGCACGAGCTCAGTTGCAGGCTCAGTAGATGTGGCGCACAGGCTTAGTTGCTCTGCAGCATGTAGGATCTTCCTGGACGAGAGATCAAACCCATGTCCCCTGCATTGGCAGGAGGATTCTTTTTTTTTTTTTTTCGGTACGCGGGCCTCTCACCGCTGCGGCCTCTCCCGCTGCGGAGCACAGGCTCCGGACACGCAGGCTCAGCGGCCATGGCTCACGGGCCCAGCCGCTACGCGGCATGTGGGATCTTCCCGGACCGGGGCATGAACCCGCATCCCCTGCATCGGCAGGCTGACTCCCAACCACTGCACCACCAGGGAAGCCCGGCAGGAGGATTCTTAACCACTGAGCCACCAGGGAAGTCCTCCACAGAGATTTTTTATTATGTTTTATTTATTTTTCTCTGTGGGAGTCCCATCTGACCTAGATTATAAACCCATATAGAACAGTTTTGCATTTGTTTTTGTCAAGGCCCCAGGAATGTCAATGGCTAAGAATGTCAATGGCTAAGAAGTGTTAACTTCTTAGCATGTAGTTCACACTCTATGCAGACAACAAAATATCAAGGCCTCACACCAGTGCATATCACAAGCCTGGGGTTTTAATTTCCCAGGATATTTTTTTTAATTTTACCCAAGGACCTAGCAAGTTTTTTCATCACTTCCCAGGGCCAGTGGCCAGGGTTTTCTTGTCCCTCAGTCATAGACTTTTCATCTGTTAGAGGATCCAGCTTTATGCAGGGGACCTCTTTTGCAGAGCCCCATCTCCCATGATCCCAAGGCAAAGTGTCTGGTCCCCACATGGGCAAGAGAAACCCAGCCCCCAGCACCTAGGCATAACCAGGACAAGAACACAAATGAGCTGTCACTCTGTCACCTCACTCCTGCTATTATGGCTTTAATGCTTCTCTTTGTTACAGGCAGGCTTGAACTTGACTGTGTTGTTTATAATCTTTATGTTACATTTCACTCAGCATTTACAAGTCTTTGAAGTATGTGTTGAGATGGGTGAGCAGTCTCTATTACCTTACTCTGCCTTGGTTACCAGAAATGGTCTACTATGATGTTTGATATTGCTCTGAGCACCCTGACAGGAGAGGAGCATTTACAATTGCATCTTGTCCAGAAGAGGTCATTCAAAATGGGGAAGGGTCTGAAATTATCAAAATGAAGAACAGTCTAAAGGGACTGTGGATATCTAGTCAGTGTTTAAAGGTCTGTCATAAAGAAATGGGAATTCACTCACTTCTCAGTTGCTTTGACTGGTGGCATTAGGTCCAGTGTGTGAAAGTTACCAGAAGACAAAATTTAGCTCAACACACAAATGAGATAAATGAGTCCTCCATGACTCAGTCCACAAAGCAGATGCCTTTGAAGAGAAAACATCATATAACTACACCTGCCATATGTTATTTATTTTACCATATGTTGCCATATCTCTTGAATCTTTCATTATTCTTCTTGTTTCCTTCTCCCCCATCTCTCTTCCTCCCTCTCTCCCTCCACCCATCTTTCCCCCTCTTCTCTCTTTCTGGCTGCTCTCTATCTTCATCTACATCCAGCCAAATCATCTCCTTCCTCCTTCCCTTTCCTACTTCCTTCTCCCCTCCTCTTCCTTACTCCATGATTTCATCCCTCCCTTCCACTTCAGCTCCTGAGTGCAGTATGCTCCCACATTCCAAATGTCAATGTGCCTGTAGTATTCTAGGGATTCAAAGCACCGTCCAGGAGCATAAAGATTGGGCTTCTACCGTGACTGCTCCAGCCGTGACCCTTTTGGTCAGTTTCTATTTCACTCACAGTGTGAGCTTTAGGGAAGGTGACACGTCAACCAAACTTGAGTTTATGGAAGTGAAGTTGCCTCTCCTGGGTATAATGCTTTAATTGCAAATATTTCTTGAGTGGTTTCTACATGCCAGCACTACAGTAAGCACTTTACATTTATTTTTCTCTTTTAAATCTCACAACAGGGCTTCCCTGGTGGCGCAGTGGTTGAGAATCCGCCTGCCGATGTAGGGGACACGGGTTCGTGCCCCGGTCCGGGAAGATCCCACATGCCGCGGAGCAGGTGGGCCCGTGAGCCATGGCCGCTGAGCCTGCGCGTCCGGAGCCTGTGCTTCGCAACGGGAGAGGCCACAAAAGTGAGAGGCCCGCATATCACAAAAAAAAAAAAAAAAAAAAAAAAATCTCACAACAGCCTGATAAATTAGGTACCCTTATTAACCACACTGTACAGTTAAAAGTGCAAAGTAACTTGCTAAAGATTATACAGTTTGAGGGTGGCAGAGATGTGATTTGAACCCAGAGCCATGTTCTTAACTACTCAAGAATTCAGTCTCGCAAGAGGGAAGAGATATGGGAACATATGTATATGTATAACTGATTCACTTTGTTGTAAAGGAAAAACTAACACACTATTGTAAAACAGTTATACTCCAATAAAGATGTTTTAAAAAAATAAATTAAAAATAAATAAATAAATAAATGCAGTCGCAAAAAAAAAAAAATTTAAATACATGTTTTTATTCCTCCTACTTTATGTATCCCTGTGATTTCAATTAACACATTCTTTAAAACTTGATCATATATTTTCATATTAGATTAATTAATCTTAAATTATGAAATGTGGGGCTACATATACAAAAAGAGGGTAGCATTTCTTGAGAAAAATGGTATTATTTTTAGAGAAAATCTGAAAATTTGAAAATGTTTTGGACATTATTTTATTCTTTATGTAGATATATTAGTGTACAATACATACAGAGACTGTTAGTATAATACTTTGTTAATTCAAATACTACTCTAACAGCAAAAAAAAAAAAAAAAAAAAAAAAAGAATTCAGTATCCCACCAGAGGAGGGGAAGGTAGGGAAGGGTCTTAGCTCCTTTGTCCTATCCAGTGCTATGCTTGGAGCAGGTTTGGAGAATTCAGAGTAAGGCCAGACATACCTGCATACAATAATGCACTTTTCAGCCCAGAGTTTTATTTTTCATAGTGACACTAAGAGAAATTGGGCAAGAAGATCTGATTAACTTCCCCTACATCACTTTTAAAAGCAGAAGCACAGAGGGCAAAGAAAGTTTAAGAAGAGCAGTTAAAATCCAGCTTCCCCATTTTTATGGGCAAGTCATTTAACATCTACGAGTCTCCAGTTCCTCCTTTATATAGTGAGAATCTCATATGAGGCTTATGTAGGAGATTAGATAAAGTGTTTAAATTATCTGGTACGTAATAGACACTTGGTATCTTTTAGTTGAATCTTAATCCAATTTCTTTTAGTAACACAATCCCTTCCCCAATTTATGCAGACCCATCTCCAGGCTAATTCCAACTCATCCATCGATTCTGATATTTAATCCAGAGATGCTTGCTTCTCACTACCGCCTCTCATCACCCAATCTCAGCTATGTGACAGTTCTGTTTATCCATTAGACCCTGTGCATGCCCTTTTTATAACTCTCACCACACAAACACTGTCTACCTAGCAGTCTCCGCAACTAATCTGTGAATTCCTGAAGGAAGGGGAATCTTTCCATTTATCTCAATATTCCCAGTGCCAACAACAGGGTCAGACACATCACAGGTGCTCAGTAAACTTTTTTCTTTTTTTAATTAAAGTCCTATTTTTAAACTATGCCAACTGTGAACTTAACACACTTTTTGTTTTTTTTGGTTTTGTTTTTGTGTTTTAATACCTTAGTCTTTTAGAGTAGTTTTAGGTTCACAGCAAAATCGAGAGAAAAGTACAGAGATTTCTCATACATCCACTACCCCTACATCTGCACAGCCATTATCAACATCCCCCACCAGAGTGGTACATTTCTTACAACTGACGAGCTACATTGACACATCATTATTACTCAAAGTCCATAGTTTACCTTAGGGATCACACTTGGTGTTGTACATTCTATGGGTTTGGACAAATGTATAATGACATGCATCCATCATTATATTATCATACAGAGTATTTTCACTGCCCTAAAAATCTTCTGGGCTCTGCCTATTTATCTCTCCCTCCACTTCCCACCCCTAGTAACCACTGATCTTTTTACCATCTCCTTAGTTTTGCCTTTTCTAGAATGTCACATAGTTGGAATCACACAGCATGTAACCTTTCCAAATTGGCTTCTTTCACTTAGTAATGTGCATTTAAACCAAGTTTTGTCATGGCTTGATAGTTCATTTCTTTTTAGTGCTATATAATATTCCACTGTCTGGATGTACCACAGTTTATATATCCATTCACCCACTGAAGGACATCTTTTTTATTTTCAAGTTTGGGCAATTACAAATAAAGCTGCCATAATGATCCATGTGCAGGGTTTTGTGTGAACATAAGTTTGTACCTCCTTTGGGTAAATTCCAAGGAGCACAACTGCTGGATCATAGCGTCAGAGTATGTTTAATTTTGAAAGCAACTGCCAAACTGTCCTCCAAAGTAGCTATACTATTTTGCAGTCCCACCAGCAATGAACGAAAGTATCTGCTGCTCCATATCCTCACCAGCATTTGGCACTATAATTAGTCCAGATTTTGGGCATTCTTCTAGGTATGTAGACATATTTTGTTTTAAAAGGTAATATGAAAGGAGTTGCTCAGATGAGTCGATTGCTATCTGGTCACATGGTTCTCACCCAGCCTACAAGTCTTCAGAAGGCAAATATTTGTTTGTTCTGCCCAGATTCCCTCTAAAACAGTGTTTTGCAGACTAGAATGATAGGTTCATCAAAAGATGAGAAATTAATTTAATTGGATCACTACAAGTATTTCTTTTTTAATGAAATAGACTAGACGACTGGGATAGGACAGAAACTATCAGAGTGAATCACAAATAGCAAGGGTAAATCTTGTCTTGTGAAATAATTGTATGTATTGCATTAAGATAGAAAACATGTTTTTTAGTGTGAATCCCAGGCAGAAGTTTGAAAGTCATCTGCAATAAAAGCCTAGGTGCTGAGAAAAGGGGTCACAATGGACTAATAGTTTTATCACTAAGGGTGTGTGTTTTGGGTGGGAAACTGGTGAAAACAGTGAGACAGATAATTTGGGGAAGTAAACTGGTCTCTTCTTATTATATATAAACTGCAATTGTTAATATTTATTGGGCAGTCTCTACATGCCAGCATTATATTAAATTCTTTACATACACTTTTCATATGGATCCTTACAACAGTCCTGTAAATCAGGTACTGCCCCTGTAGCCTATACCAGTTTACCACATACCTATACTTTGTTATGAGAATAAAATACCACAGCATAAAGCCATGACTGTAAGATCTTTGTAAGATTCTGGAATCTTTGTAACTTTCCCATATATCCTTGTAGTGATTAGGAATAAACTCATAGGAATAAAAAAATAGAGAGCTCACTGTTCTTGCCTTTGGGAGAAGAAAGAAAAGGAGAAATTAGACTTCTTCTCCAATTAGTTGAGGGTCGGAGTGAAAAGGGGATCCGAACGCTCAAAGTCTTTTCCGGAGCATCTGGCAGCCCTACCTACCTCCACCCTCCGAGGCCGGGAGTCAGGACGCCCGGGTTGTGGCCGGGGGGAAGACTGGGAAGAGAGTGGGATTTCAGATTCGGGGGTGGGAGGTGCGCGGAAAGCTGGGGGCCCAGGCTCCGGAAGATGCAGCTAAGGGAATCCCCGTCCTCCTTCCAGCCCAGCCCCTGGGAGGGCTGAGTCTGAGTGGCGGCTCCAGACTGCCTGGGGCTGCCCCCTTCAAAGGCAGGGAGCGGTGCCTCGGGGCCTCTGGTGGGGATTTGAACCCCTGCCTGCGGAGGCTCCGGGTCGGGAGTGGAGTTCCAAAGGCAGCTTCGGGCCCGCTAGATATGGAAGGGGCCACTTGCGGGCGGGGCTCACACCCCCTGGGGGTCAGGAAAGTGTTGATGTGCGGGCTTATTTGGGCCTGGCAGAGGAGAGGCTGGGAGATGAGGGAGAGGTTGAGAGAGATGAGGATGTTAGTGTATCCTGAGGCTGGGCTGGGGGGCGGCGGGGGAACTGAAGAAACCAAGGGCCTAGACTTCAGCCCCCACTGGGGTCTGTGGGAGTGGATTCTTGTCTCCTGGGTCGGACTCTAAGGAAGATTTAATCCTGCTGAGCAAGCTCCCCCCATCCCCCAAAATGGAGCTGACACACAGATGTTGACATACAAACACCAAAAACCAGCCATAGGCACTGAGACAGACTATTCACCTACTGAGACAGACATACCCGCGAGCATCCCCCACACGGAGACAGACACATATACACAAAGACACTGACACATCTGAGGAAAGACAGATTCCTCCCCCGGATCGGCACATGCGTGCACGTTCATGCACCCAAACATAACAAAACTCACAGACACAGTACATGTATGAGGCGGGCATTTACAAGGACACAACACGCGCACACACACACACACTGAAACCCTTCCAGGGATACCAACCCTCCAGCAAACAAAGAAACTTAAACAGATATTCATATAGGCAGACACTTATGGAGATGTACAGACAGACAACAAAATGGAGGAGGTGGTCTCCTTTTTTTCGGGCGGGGTGGGAATCAGGGAAGGGGGAATTTAGCTTGGACAGAGCACCCTCAGGCATTGCCCTGCTCTCAGTTCCCTTCCGGCCCGGTGTGTGTGTGTGTGTGTGTGTGTGTGTGTGTGTTTAGGGGTGGGGTGTTATGCTGGACCCCTCCCCTCCAATCCTGGCCAGGCGCCTCCCTGGCTCCAAAGCCAAAGCCTGGCTGAGTTGCTGGGGGCGGGTCTGTCGATCCATCATTCCCCATAGGGCATCCATGCCCCCCCCCGACCACCTCCCCCAACGCACACACTTAGGATTTGGGAAGCGTGCACATCCATGGTGTGAGAAGTGGCGCTGGGGGAAAGGAGGCCTGGCCCTGGGGTTGGCAGGCCAAGCCAGCCACTTGGCAGAAAGTTGGGAAGATGACTTAAGTTCTGACTTTGTTCAGCCGGGCTGCTAGAAAAGGGGGAGATGGGGGAGGGCCCACCGTGGTGGGGGAGGGGTCAGCTGGGTCTGTACTGATATGCATTGGGCGCAAGCTTCTGTCTGCCCCTTTCCCCGCAGCCCTCATGTGTCAGCAACGTGGATACAAACGAGCTTCAAGGAACAAAAGCTGCAGTTAGCAAACAGGAGAGGAATGTGGATTGAAGTGTGTGTGCCTTTCTCCCTTTGGAAAGGGGGGGAGGGTTTAGGGGGTAGCTGAGCTCTCAATGCCCATCCTCCAGCGTGGGTGAAAGCAAGACCTGATGAAAGTGTGCAAGAGTATTTGGGATGGGGGGAGGGGTTACCAAAGGGAAATAAAAGGGAGAGGATAGAACAGAGGGGAGAGAAAGTCACTCCTGAGTGTTCCTGGGAAGGTGAGCAAGGACTGGGGAGGAGGCAGGGTGGGAAGGAGTGGGGATCTGGGGCTCTTCAGGGTGGGGGGAAGGCGGCAGGACCTCTCTCCTCAGTCTCCATCCTTAGGAAGAAAGAGTTGTAGGCAGGGACTTGGGGCAGTGGTAGGGGAAACCAAGGGGGAGGATTGCCAGGGGCTTGAGGGAGGGTGGTGGGGAGGTGGGGAGAAGGTGGGAGGAGAAGGCAGTTGAATTGAGGGGAGTGGAGAGGAGAGGGGAAGGGGACGTTCAGCCTAGGCAGAGAAATAAAAATCACGTTTTAAAGAATTTCAATGGGTTTCATCAATCTTCATTTTTCACTAAATAATTTTCTGTATCTTATCTAAATGAAAACCATTATCCTTCCCCCTGTTTCCAACATGCGCTGGCTCCTCAGACTGATTGTGCCGAAAATTGAAATATTTATTCATTTTCTGGGAGATTTTCTCGCTCCCCAGTCTCAGGGAGGAGAAATTGAAACAGAAAGATTATAGCTAATCAGAGCAATGTGGGATGACAGGCTGGCCCAGGGTAGGAGCTGCCCAGGGGAGGCCACAGCAGTGAGAGGCCCTCGTTACCACAAAAAAAAAAAAAAATTACTTCTTCTTGAGTCCCTACTGTGTGCTCTTCACATTCATCATTCTTTATTCCTTTTAACAACAACCTTGTGGAGATAACATTACCCCTATTTTATAGATGAGGAGACAAAAGCTGAGTTTAATTAACTTGCTTAAGGCCATCCCTGGGGTATTAGATCCCAGATTTAAACTCTTTGTCTTACTACAAAGCCAGGCTTCCTCCGCGTCAGAGCCACCGGTGCAAGTGCCTCCTTTCCGCTGAGGCAGCTGTGGAGGGGAGAAGAGGCCTTCTTCCTTCTCCTCTTCCCCACGGTGATGGACAGGCTCCTCCTGGTGCCTTGCTCAGCCTTCTCCCCCAGGGCTCAGCCCATCACACCTAGCGCATATCCGTCTTGCTGCCTTGCTCTGATGATCATCTGTTTTATTCAGTGGGGATGGGAACTCCTTGTCTGTCAGGAGAAGGAGGTTAGTAAAGCCCCCTTTCTTCCCACCTGTAGAGTCTTTTTAACTTTGTACTTGTATAGTACTTTCCAATTTTAGCAACTTTTTCACATGTACAATCTCATTTAATAGAGATATTGTGATCGTCCTGTGATACAGACAGTGTAGTTATTACTTCTCCATTTAACAGATGAGAAAACAGAGCCCTAGAGAGTTGAAATGACTTGCTAAGGGGGAGGCTGGGCTGGAGGGAAGGGATAGGGGGCCAGTTCCTCTGTCACCCCAATTTTGGGGGACTGTTTCCAGCTAAGGGTAGGAAAATTCCTCTCCATGTGTCCAGGGCTGAGAAAGCTGTGCCCCTTCCCGACCTACCATCTCCTGCCTGGTTTCTTTTCAAGGCCTCTAGACCACTTTACTTGGCCATGTCCTGGAGGATGCTTTGACCTGGAAAGGGCTGGTGTAGGGGGTGGAGGAGGCAGTGGTCAGCGGTGCAGGAGAAAGAGGCTGCCACGTCCTTGGTCCTCGATGCTGAAATGCAGCATCAAGGAGAGGCTGTCTCAGGAGTCAGGAAACAGAATGAGTTCATTCCAAGTGAGAGAGAAGGCCGTTCACTTTTGTGGAGGACGTGCTTTGTGTTTTACGTGCATTAGTAACTCATTTAATACCAACAATAATCTGTTAAATGCAGGAGTCATTATCCCCATTTTGTGGGTGGACAAAGAGAGACTCAAAGATGTTAAGCAGATAGGCCAACGTGATACATCTAAGAAGTGACAGAGCCAGGACTAGATCCCAAGCAGGGAAGTTGGAGTGGGGGGGCCGGAATGATTCCCAGAAGGAAGCCCCTGAAGATGGGCATATCCACCTCTTCCACATTGCTGCTGCATGCAAGTCCCACTGCACAGTGTGTGTGCCCACATGCACGCACATAGATTCCCACATGGCCTCCTGTGCACTCACACATGCAGCCATTTCTCATCCCCATATACCTATGGACAGATATC
Organism: Kogia breviceps; assembly: GCF_026419965.1. NCBI lineage: Eukaryota > Metazoa > Chordata > Mammalia > Artiodactyla > Physeteridae > Kogia > Kogia breviceps. The sequence continues at coordinate 88,238,071 of NC_081310.1, read as the reverse complement.
TCTGGCTTTCCCCTGGTCCTTCCATTCACCAGAGCAACACTGCCATGTTTCTGTGTACCATTCCCCTTCCAGCTATGGCAGCCATCCTTTGAAGTGTCTTTGAAGGCACTGCTTTTTGTCTTGTCTCGCATGCTCTGAAGATATACACACTACAAGGTTAAGAAAGTTAGAACGCTTGGGTTCCTCATTCTGTGACTGGTCTCTCTCCATCCTGCAACCCCAGCTCTTACACTTTCCCACTACTGATTCACAGACAATGCAACCTGATAGAGTTCTTTGAGCTCCCAGGATGAAAGCTGCTCTAGCTCCCAGACATTGCCAAAGATCACATTTTTCTTTCTTTTTCCATCCCACTCTCCCACACCCCCCATCAGCTCTCTCCAAACTCCCAGTTTCTCCCCCTCCACGTTTAATTTCTCCAGCAACTTTTATTAACCTCTGTAGCCTCTGGGAGCTGAAGCCGCATTCCTCTCTGCCCTCCTTGAGTCCATTTAACAAAATTGGCATCATATTGAACTAAATGGGCCCTGTAGCCAGCCAGCCTCCTCAGGATTAAGGGTCTTAAATCCAGGGTGGAACCCTCTAGAACTCCCTAGCAAATTCCATTAGTTTCCCAGGAGATGCTGCTGCTGCTTCATTCCTCTGGAGGTCTGGCTCTGGGAAGGTGATGGGAGAATCTCCCAGAAGGCCACGGGGACTGGGTTTTGAGGTTGGAAGGGACAGCAGGAACCTGAGTACTCTGTGCCTGGAGGGTAGTCCCTGGAGGCTGCCCCACTCCAGGCCAGAGTAGGAATCATACATTCCTCTTCCAGACTGGCCCTTTGATGCTTTTCTGCTCTGCCTCTTATTTCCTTCTGAAGCAATATGAGTTCATCCACACTGGAAGATGTGTGGGAAGAGAGTAAGGACTCAGTCCCTTCATCCCACAGAAATGTGTTGTGTACTTATACTATGTGCCAGGCACCAGTGTTGCAAAAAGAATAAAATACTGTCCTTGCCTTTAAGGGTCTCACTTTGTGATTTCGGTGCAAAAATTACTTCGTTTCAGTAGGTCTCAGTTTACTCTTGCATAAAATGGGGAGAATTAATTTTTTTTTTTCAACTCAGCAAATGTATATTTCTATATATAAAACATACTGGTAGGGAATATGGGGAATAAAAATCCCCCACAAAATTGTATGGTCCCTTCCCTCCAAGAAGCTAAGATGTGCATACATATGCAAAGATTCCAGGTAATGCTAGGCTGGGTGTAGTTGGTGTCAGGATAGCAGTGTGCACAGTCAGAGCTGGGGAGTTTGCTGTGGGCTGAAGAGGCCAGGAAAGGCTCCATGGAGGAAGTGGGTCTAAGGATGGACAGGATGTGGCTGTGGCAGGAAGTGGGAGAGCATTACCAGACCGACTGAACTTCCCGAGTCAAGGTGTGGCTACCGGAATGTGCGGGGTCCATTGAGGCTGGTGGCAGCTGAGGATTTGGGTCAGGGCAAAATAATGGAGGTGATCCAGAACAGTAGACTGGGGCCTGACCCAAGGAGGCCTTGAAAAACCAGGCCAGAGACTGTCCTGTAAGAAGTGGGGAGCCAGGGATTTCTGTTTTTGAAGCACAGGAAGTGTTAAAAACCCGTGTGACCCCTACCTCATTCCCCACCAAACCCTCCTCTCCTCTTAAACTCCCCTTCTGCTGCCATAGAGATCTGCAGCCCATTCAATTGGAAAAAAAAAAAAAAAAAAAAAGGTGAAATGGGCAGATGATCAGAGTTTGACCAGGCAGAAGTGAGCAGAAAACCTTAGAGAAAATCAGTTCTGCCTTGGGAAGTCTCAGATCTGTGACCTGAGTTGGGGAGGCTTTGGAACGATGAGAAGATCTTTTTTCTCTGGGAATCCTCAGGAATATGATAAAGATGCCCGGAGACAGAGTTCAATGGAGAGCCCTGCAGCTTGGTGGATACCTAGGCTCTTTGTCACATGTTCCCTGGGAGTTTAGGCTGGGTCTGCACTGCCCAGAGTCTAGGGGAACCACCTGGTTCCATCAGAGGGCCAATCCGGATTTAGTCCCTGCAGGGTCAATCCTGGGCCGTTTCCTCTGGTCAGTGGCCAGATATGTGTGTGCACTTGGGGGTTGAGCCTAGAGATTCTTAAAACCTCTGCAAGGAAGCCACCTCTGGTTTTTCAAATGGAAACCTTTGAAGAAGATTCCTGCTGGGGTGGTGAGTGCCTGTGTCCAACTAAGCCAGTGTGTTTTTAATGGCTGGGCTGGGCCGCGCACTCAACTAGGCACCGGAGGTACAAAGGTAAGTGAGATTTCGTCCCTGTCCTTGAGGCACTCTGGGGCGGGTGTGGGAGAAGGACGTATAAACACATATTGACAATACTATAAGATAAATGTTAGAAGAGAGGTATGTGAAAAATGCTGAAGTCTAGAGGGGGGAGTGGAGGAGGCAGCCTGGCAGGGGGAGGGCACAGCCACAGATGTGAGGCTCTGGGGCTGCTCTGGAGCCTCTGGAATGCAGCGCCACTCAAGATATCCCGGCTCTGGACAATCCCTGATTGTGCCCCCTGCTCCGGATGGAAGGAGCTGAGGAATCCGAAGGAGTGAGCAAGGTCCCTCCCAAGGATTATGAATTTCCAGGAACAAAGGCAGTTTATATAAAGCGCCCTTTCCCCAAATCTCCAACCTCCTGTGTCCAGTTCCCTACTCCCCACCCCCGCTCCCACCCAATTGAGCTGATTTCTAAATTAACTTTGTCCTTGTAATCAGCTTAGCTGAGTTTTTTTTCTTTTCTTTTTTTTTTTCCCCCTCCTTCCTGAATTCTCCCAGGAACAGCCTGGGGCCCTGCTCGCTCCATTACCCAGCATTGTCAAGCCATGAGGTGCTTTTAACTGCTCTTACCATTCGACTCTCTTAACTGGGAGGTTATTAAAAGGAAGGAAGCTGAGATGGGCAGATGGGGGCAGAGAGAGAGAGAGAGAGAGACAAGGGAGAGGGAGAAGGCAGGCTGGCAACTCTTCTCTCTTTCCCAGAGAGAAGTTGGGGTTTTCTTCATCTTGATTCCCTAGTCATCCAGTGGACTCCTGGGTTTTAATCCCAAACCCTGAGCAATTGACATGCTGCTCTATGCCTCAGTCCCTACCTCCCTGGAAATCTACTAGCTTGATCTCACTGAGATGGGATGGGGGGACTCCCAGAGGGCCCTGCAGCCCGCTCCCTCTTTGCCCACCTCTCCCACACACATACTCCTACTACCAGCGCTATCAACTCTCCAGCCTCCACCCCCAAGTCATCTACTGCCTGGATGATGTTTGATCCTAGACTAATGTGCCTATCACCCTGCACACATCTGGAATTCTTCGCTTACCAGGCCGTGGGTGAAGTGAGAATACAAATTCATTTTAATGTCCGTTTGAGCCAAATATAATTAGAAAGTAAAATATGACTTGGCAAAAAAAACACCAAACATCTAATGCATTGCAAAGCTAAGTTAAAATGACTTCTGGATTACCTGCACTGCTGCTGCTCTCTATTTGTGCAGAAAATTGAGAGGGGAGCCTGTAAAGCCTGTATGTAAGGGGTTTGGTTTGTGCACGTTGCCTTTGGTTTCATACCAGGGTCATGTCATAAGACTAGTCTCTTTCAACACACCTTTGGAGTTGGATAACCCCTCAAGTGCCCTGGGACCTCCTTACCAGAGGGCCTATGGGAAAGCCAGACTTGCCCAGAGGGGCTGCTGCCCGTGTGATCAGACCAAGTCATTTCACTAGAGCCTCAGTTTTCTCATCTATAAAATGGAGACAGTCATACCTCCCTCAGAGGGTTGCTATGAGGACTGAATGAAGGAATCTGTGTTAAGAAATGGGATTTGGAACACAGCTGGTATTCAGTAAATCATATTGCACAGTGCCGGCTTTTTACAGCTTATAGTCCAAGGCAGATGTGAGGAAAGCAGACAGTAGGATGAGTGAAGAACAAATAATGGTGCAGAGACAGGTAAGTCTCTGTGAACTGTGCCAGTGATGTTGGTAATCCCTGAATTTATGGTTTCTGGAATGCCGTGCGGTGGGACTTCTGAGGTGGCAGCAAAGCCTAATGGAAAGCACCCTGCTTTAGAGTTAGGTCTGAGTCCTGGCTCTGAAGATTCAGTGGTCTCTTCATCTTCGTGAGCCTTAGTCTCCTCAGCGTTAAATGCAGTGATAGCAACCATAGCCACTTACCTCTTACCTGAAGCCCTGGGAAAGCATCTGGCAACGCACAGTAAGCATGACCCGAAGGTTTGTCGCTCAATAAGATTTCAGCTCCATGTGTTAGAACAATGATTCTCAAACTTTAACAAGCTTGTGAAGCACCTGGGGAATCTAGTTAAAAAGTGCAGATTCTGATGTGTGAGATCTGGGGTCAGGTGGAGTTGTTTATGTTTTTGCAATTTTATTTATTTATTTATTTTAACTTTATTTATTTATCTTATTTTTGGCTGCATTGGGTCTCTGTTGCTGCGCACTGGCTTTCTCTAGATTCGGGGAGCCGGGGCTGCTCTTTGTTGCAGTGTGTGGGCTTCTCATTGCGGTGGCTTCTCTTGTTGCCAAGCATGGGGTCTAGGTGCGCACAGGCTTCACTAGTTGTGGCATGCAGGCTCAGTAGTTGTGGCTCACAGGCTTAGTTGCTCCACGGCATGTGGGATCGTCCCGGACCAGGGCTCGAACCCATGTCCCCTGCATTGGCAGGCAGATTCTTAACCACTGCGCCACGAGGGACGTCCTCAGGTGGAGTTTATGCATTGGCACCAAGCTCCCAGGGGATGCCGATGCTGCTGCTTCTTGGACCACTCTCTGAAGTGTTAGAGGATGTGTTCTTCTAGGGAAATAGATCTTCAACATTCTGATGGGAAGCAAGAGAAAATAGAATTCGTTTACCTGAATTCGCTTTTCAGCCAGCTGAGTTTTGTAACAGAGCCCGGATGGATCGTTGATTCAGGAGTGTCGATATGTTTGTTTTAGGGAAGCAGGTTGTGGGACAGAAGAGGGGGCAGTGGGTGCCAGCGTGTCCGTCTTCGGCCCCAAGCCCGACCTGACCAGCCTGCTTCTTGCCACCTCCCAAGCTCCCAGCCGCCCTTACTCCACCCCACCAAGTCTTTACTCAGGCCAACAGCTGCCAGCTGCAAAGTTGAAAAGCAACTAGCCAGTATGTTGGTGGAAACTCCTCCATGCCTGACCCAGTCAGGCATTTCCACTCAATTTTTTTTTTTTTTTTTTAATGAAAAGAGTCCTCACAATCCAGCTCTCAGCTGGTGGAATTTTGGGGGGGAAGCATTTTTGGCACAGCTGCTAGCCGGGGCCTAGACCTTGTTGACTTTGGCTTGAAAATTTGGTCAGGAGCAAATTGAGGTTTGGGAAGGAAGGTGGGTCATAGGCCTAACCAAGGGCATGATTTGGGGGGAGCAATGGAGGACCACCCCTGGGCAGGTCATTTTCTCACACTCACATAGACCTACTAGTTTTTCAGGCAACATGATGAGCTAACTCATCCTCTCCCTACCTTCTCTGTCTGTGTGCAGAGCCTCAGGCTGTAGAGGAAGATCCACAGGCCTGGGAAGAGAGAGCTTCTGCCTTCAGAGTTCTGATTCAATGGGGGAAGCTCAGTTCTTAAATCTAGGGAATCCTGTCCACTAGGGGACACAGGAACTCCCATTACTTCCCCTTATCCCCCCTCCCCTAGAAAACTGAATGCACATTCAGCCACCTCCAAGTGCAAATGGGGACATATGCAAACTGCACACATCCATCCTGAGGGGTTTCAGGGTAAATAAAGAAGGAGGTGGGATCAATCAGAGTGTTCTTCCTAGAACATAGAGCCTGGGGTCAGGAATGAAGATGGAGAGATGATTCTGGAAGAATCCTAACATCTTTGGACTCTCAAGATCTCTCTCTTTAGTCAGGTAGGACTAACTTGAATCAACCTGAACACGTCAATGTTTGCCCTTTTTCTGAAGAGAAAGGAATTTCATTCGTTCACTCTGCCTACTCACTTTCATATCTAATAATCCCTGGCAAGCAGGAAGTTCTTCTTTGTGTCTAACCTGAACCCTTCTTGCTCCTGCATGAAAAAAAAAAAAAAACCTGTCTTAAGACTGTAACTGAATAAGTGTCCGGTATTCTTTTTGTCTGGAAAAATAACATTTTCCCCAATAGGTTCATATTTCTCTCACTGCAAGGCAAAGTTCCCTGTGATAGAGAAGCAATCCCAGAGAGGTCATAAGTGAGACTGTCTCTGACGCCCCAGTTGAGACAGAGCAGGTTGTCTCTTTAGGGGTCAGATCTGCTTTCCAACAAACTGCCAAGGCTATCTTCCCAGTGTCCCCAGTCAGGGCTAGAAGGATAGTGTTCCCAGGAACCTGGCTGAGTCACATGCCTTTACTTGTTCAGTTTCCCCTTCTCAGCGGCTCCGAGCAGCTGGAGGCTGGAGAGCTCTGGTGTTCTTCACTGGGCCGCTCTCTGGCTGATGGCCTGAGGGCCTCTCCTCCCTCCATGGGGGCCAGGCTGAGAGAGGCCCTGGCATCTGCTGCTACACCTGGTACCTGTAGGAAAGTGGGGCCTGCAGGGGAGATGGCAGAGGTAGGCCTATGCCACAGTCAGGCCCTGGTCTAGCTTCAGAGCAGGAATATTTTCCTTTTGGAATCACACAGGGATGTCCTCAACCATGCCTGGGTGGACAGGGTGGATCCCAAGTGCCATCAGTGTGGGCAGAGAAAGGAGAGGTTAGGGTGTCTGCCTTCTACTGATCTGTTGGAGTATGGACTAGCATCCTGGACTGTATAGATCAGTGCAAACTTTTAGCTCTAAGCTTGAACTTGAGGGTGGAGACTTGATTTCTGCTATCAGTTAGCTAATTATAATAGAGGAGATAGGTTCCCCATCTTCCTCAGGGTCTACACCCACAGAAAGATCATCTAAATAAGAGGAGGATTTTGAACCCTGTTGTACATCAGCACAGGAGAAGATGGAAAAAGAGGTACTGGAGCTGCGGGATCAGTTGTAGAAGGTTTCCAGGAAGGGGCAAGAAGGGGAAAATGGAACCCCGTGGGAAGGACTGGTAGGGCAGGACCCAGTGTAAAAGAAGGTAGAAGAGACGGCTCTTACTGGAGGGCTGGATGGGAGAATAGTGGGAGCCGGGGGGAGGGCTACCCAGCTAGAGCAGTGTGGGCTGCAGGCTCCAAGAGCCGAGAGCTGTGGTGTTGCCTCGTCAAGTCGTGGCCCCTGCAACGTTCACGCTGGCCGTGTGACACACTCCCACACGCACAGGCCGGGAGAGGAATGGTGTCATGGTGTCAAAGCAGCTCCTGCTGCCTGGAGGACGGGGCAGAATGTCAGTCCTCGAAGAGGAGGAGCTGATGTGTCTGGGGGGAGACATGAGCTTGGCCCTCTGGTCCCCCTAGAGGAGACAGCGGGGGTGTTCCAAGTTGGCTCCAGCATGGAGCCTGCCTGTGGGACAGCGTGTCTTTGTCGGGGGGAGGTTGCTACCCTTTTTCAAGGGTAGCCATGGCCCGGGGTCCTGGAAGTGCTGCCTGGTGGCCTGGCACGGGACAATCTGTCCGCCAGCCCAGACACACGCTCCGCTGCGCCAGGCTTCTCCCTGCCCCCCAGCCGGATGATCCCCAGGCCTCTTCCTCCTGCTCTCCTTCCCTGTCTGTCGGTCTGTCACTCGGCAGGAGTGAAATGTGCCCTGCTCTTGGAGCATTTGGTGCTTGATAATTTGTGGATTATAGCTAACTCTCGATAAAGATTCCCCTAATTGCTTGGCTCACCTCAGGTTCTATCATCAAAGCAAAGCCGTGAGGCCCCCCTCTCACCCTCCTTTTCTTTTTATTATCTCTTAATTAATCACTCTGGCTTTCACACTTAGCAGATAATTACAGTCTCCTGGGCAGGAAGCTCATTTTCATAACCTCCTGCTCCAAGCCAGCAGCAGAGGGGGGGAGGGGAGGAGGAAGCGGGAGAGAAGGGGAGAGTGGGAAGGGAGATGCTGGTGGGAGGTGCGGGCAGCAGGTATCGGGTACATGAGAACAAGGGAGGAGAAGAAAAGGACATCGGGCAGCAGCACCGGGGGGCGGGAACAAGGAGTGCCAAGCGGGAGCATGGGGACCAGAACCCCTGGTCAACCCAGCAGGGCCCAAGGAGGCTCTGCCAGTGGGCAGGGAGTATGGCCCTGCTCCCTGGGGAAGGCCCCACCTGGTCCACCACTCGCCAGCTCCCTTGGTCTCCCCGGGGGTGGGATGGGGTACATCAGGAGATGTGCATAGGTTGGTGGCCAGAAAGCTTAATGAGGAGCAAGAGATGGTCCCAAGTGAAGTTCATTCGACCATGTGCTGGGAAGTGAGGCAAGCTGGGGTGAGAATGGTGACAGGGAAAGGAAGGACAGGACCACCATCCAGTCAGGACCCAGGTCTTGGTCTGGGAACTGTTCTTTTTTGAGGAGAGCAGGGCACACACCCTGGGGCTGAATCCCACGGCCATGACTAGGGGATGGCCACTCAATAATGTGATTGGAGGAAGAGGGGAAAGCCTAGCACTTCCTCACGCCTCCGCCTTGTAGGTGCTATGCCAGGGGTCTGGCGATATGCTCATCATCCCCATTTCAGAGATGAGGAAAACTGTGGCTCAGGAAGAAGAGGTGAGGCAGAGAGAAAGCTCTGTTCCCACTGGGCCGCCAGCCCTGGCATCACCACAGACCTCGGGGCTTTCCTTGGGCTTCCAACTCCAAAATAAACAGAGAGGAAGACGTCCAGATGATGGATTTGAGAGGCTCGAGAGACAGGAGAGTTTACCCAGAGGGTTAGACACAGAGCTGGACTGGAACCCAAAGCTCTAGAATGTACTCACGTCCCCACCACTGTTCTTCATAGTGTCTCTGTGGCCTGGGCTGCTGGTCCACAGGAAGTGGTGGAGAATGAGGGAACATCCATTGTTTTCCCTCTCTATATTTAATTTTCTTTCATGACCCTAGAACAATGTGCTTGATCTTGAGAAAGAAATAAATTGGATCCTACTAACTTTTGCTGTTAACTAGCTGTGAGACCTTGGAATCGTCATATAACCTGAGTCTGTTTCTTCATTGGTAAATGGGAATCTTGAAAAGCCCACAGGTGGTATATGTAAACCTGGTGTGTGACAGGTGCTTAACAAATGGTAGCTGTTGCTACTACCACTACTCCTATTGTTATTACCGCTACGCATGAAAGCACCTAGCCCATGCCCTTAGAAACCACATAAAACAAGTTAATTTTTTTAAAAGCACCTAGCCCATGCCCTTAGAAACCACATAAAACAAGTTAATTTTTTTAAAAGCTGGTGACAGAAAGCGGGTCCTTTTTTGTTCGACTTCCTCAGTAAGGGAGGGCACAAAATTTCTACCCTGTGTTCCTTCTGGGATGTGCTGTTGAGCCTTGACAACCCAGGTCACTTTGTCCCAGTGCAATTTTTCTTTCCACAAATAAGTTGTCTGTTCTGGCTGGGGCTGCTTCCAGCTCAGAGCTTATTGGCTTCCAGCTCCAGGCAGCGTTGATCCTCACAATGCACAGTGCTCCTGCCGCCTGCAGCAGAGCCCCTGTGCCAAAGGGTTAAATGTGTCCAGTCTCACGTGGCTTGCAACTTTCAACTTCTGGTTTCCCAGGCACTACAATAGGAAAGTCTATATTCAGGAGGCAATATGGAAGGAGCACTGGATTTCGAGTCTAGCTGTGGATTTTAGCCCCGTTTGTGCCTGTCAGGGAGTAGTGGCCTTATGCACTGACCTGGGCCTGTTTTCTTATCATAAAACGAGAAGGTTAATCTCCAAGATTCTTTCTGGCTGTGCCTTTTCCGACTCTTTGCCATCCGGTGGGAGTTCAAAAAAAGGACTTGTTCTTCCTGAATGAAGCCCTGGATCTCTCTGATTTGCTTTTTCAGCCAAGGCCGGAGGTAGTGATTTCAGAGGGCCACAGCTGGGGTGCTCCAGGAGAAGCATTATTTGCTCAGGAACCAGGGTGGAACGTTTTATACATTTTTCAGATCTGGTCTGGACTCTAGGTGAGGACAACTGGAGTGCCCTTCTCCACACACACACACACACACACACACACACACACACTGCTGTCCTGGGGATGGGGATGATCCAGCCCGCCCGCTCTGGGAAGGTGGGAGACCCTGGATCAAGGATGTGGGTTCTTTTTTTTTTAAATAAATTTATTTTTTTATTTTATTTTATTTTTTGGCTGTGTTGGGTCGTCATTGCTGCGCGTGGGCTTTTCTATGGTTGCGGTGAGCGGGGGCCACTCTTCTTCGTTGCAGTGCATGGGCTTCTCATTGCGGTGGCTTCTCTTGTTGCAGAGCACAGGCTCTAGGGTGCGGGCTTCAGTAGTTGTGGCGCACGGGCTTAGTGCTCTGCAGCATGTGGGATCTTCCCGGACCAGGGCTCGAACCCATGTCCCCTGCATTGGCAGGCGGACTCCCAACCACTGTGCCACCGGGGAAGCCCAAGAATGTGGATTCTTGTGTCTCCATGTTGATAAGAGTTTGTGCTCTGGCTTCAACCTGAACTTTAGCTTTGGTCTGTGAAAAGGTTTGCAGTCTTGTGGGAACATAAACATTGGGTAAATTTCTTTCCCTGAAAGCTATTTCTTCTCCTTTCTTTTTCTGGGAACTTTAGCCAGCAAGACCAAGGCCCCTCCACCCTCCCATCCTCCCTCCCCTTTGCCTGAGACACCCAACCCCCTCTCTCCTCCTCCCCGCGATGATGAAAACAGTGAATTGGTCATCCAGAGCAAACCGGGCCAGAAGAAAGGAGTAAGGTAAACAGATAGCTCTCCCTAGAGGAGAAATTATAAGAAAGGAGGGGAGAGAGAGAGGGGAAATAAGCAAATGGCATCCGTGGTGAAATTGAATTCCAGGCATTTAAAATTCTTTTGGTTTTAATCATCTCAGAGGCCGACCAGAGCTGAGCCGTGGGGGAAGGGAAAAAATGAAAACCAGGGCGCTCTCCTAGGAGCCAGAGCCCAGGGATTTCGGTCTGCCCCGTTCACCTCCTGCAGCTGGTGCTCAGAAGGGTTACCTCCTCCAAGGGCCTTTCTTGACTAACCCTCCCTTTATCTCATTGCACAAGCTCAGTTTATACTCTTTTTTTTTTTTTCTTTGGTACGCGGGCCTCTCACTGTTGTGGCCTCTCGCGTTGCGGAGCGCAGGCTCTGCGGCCATGGCTCACGGGCCAGCCGCTCCACGGCATGTGCGATCCTCCCAGACCGCCCCCTGCATCGGCAGGCGGACCCTCAACCACTGCGCCACCAGGGAAGACCATATACTCAGTTTTAAAGCACTGACCTTTCAGTTTTCTCCCAGATTGCAAGTTCCCCAAGGCCCTGGATCATGTTTTGTTCAAAACAAAACAAAAACAACAAACCTCAGCCTCTTTCATAAGTCATGCCTGGGCCTCCTCGGTGAGGGTCAGGGCCCCCAGAGAAACTTCTGGGCCTGTTTTCCTCATTTGTAAAGTGGATTTGAAGAGATGAGCTGAGCCTGGAAGAAACTCCAGAAGGAACTGGGAAGCTGGGAGGGAGCCTGGCAGGTCCCGGGCACCTCCTCTGTGCAGTGTTCTGCGTTGGCTGCTTTAGGATTCTCTCAAGGGCCGTCCTGTCTTCTTGCCCCCCTCCCTCAGGGTCGGGGCTTGTTGTCTGGAAAAGCAGCAGGCGAAGCCCCTGGACACTGGTGGGTGGGGGGATTCCAGGCTCTTTCCCTGGCCAGGGGGGCAAGAGTGGGTTTTAGGTGAGGGAGTGAATCAGGAAATCTCGTCAGCCTGGCCAGGTGACGGATGGTGAGGCACAGAGTGAAGCAGAGCCTGAGGTTAGCCTGGAAAGAAGCAGGAGGAGGGCAGGGAAGACCCTGTCACCTGCCATGCTCAGAAGCCTCCTCCTTTCCTCGCCTGGCCCCTCCCTGTGTGCTCAGCATTTTTCTTCTTTCTGAGCTTCCTCCCTCAGCCTCCGCCTCCCGGACTCTCTCTCCTTCTCCATCTGGAGGCAGCTCTTTCCATTCTACTGACCACTAGCTGTTTCTCCCTGTTACCCAAACCCTCTTTCCCTCAAACTTCCATGCTGGGATGTTCAGACTTTGTTTCTTATAATGCACTTCCCACTTCCTTCCCCCAGTAAGATTACAAACATTGAGAGCTCCAGGGTATATGAGATCTAATATTAGACTGTGAGTCCGGTGACCTGGATTTTCGCCTTGACTCTTCTTGGGCTGTTTCTTCTTGGGCAAGTCACATGCTCTTTCGGGGCCTCGGTTTATTCAGCCATAAAACAAGGAGCTCACTAGGTGATGCCTGAGGTCCCGGAAGTACTCTTTGCCTTCTGGGTAAAAGAGCAGGATCTGGAGTTCAGACTGCTTGGGTTCATGACCCCGTTGTGCAAGTCCCTTCACCTTGGTATAGAAGAACAGTGGCATCTGCTTCGTAGGGTGGTGTTAAAGATTACATTAAATAATCTGTGTAGAATGCTTGGCAAATGTTACCTGAGATGCTTTAAGTATGCGGTACATGTTCGCTCTTATTGCTAATCTGAACCCTAACATTTTCTGGTATGGAGTAATGAGAAGAGCCCTGGATTTGTAGTCAGAAGACCTGGGTTCAGGTTCCAGCTTCCTTCCTGACTTTCTGTGTGACCTTGTACAATTTCGTTTCAAGCTGTGAATATGTTAATGAAAAGTCTTTGGGGACGAGGGGATCTTCTCTCTTGGTCTTGCATCTACCCCACTGTCCGTGCCTAGAACGGTGCCTGGCCTAGGCACTCAGGAAGTGTGTGTTACATGAGTGATTAAGTATAAGGTACTAATCTATGAACGAGGAAAGTGAGGCTCTGAGTGGGGAAATGAATCGCTCAAGATGGATACAGCTAACCTTTGTTGTGTGCGGGGGTGGGGCGCGGGGGGCTGCTGTGGACTGTAGGTTGTTTAGCAGCACCCCTGGCCTCTACTCACTAGAAACCAGTAGCACACCCCACCCACTGGTGTGACAATAAAAAATGTCTCCGGACATTTCCAAGTGTCCCCTGGGATAAAATCACACTGATTGAGAACCACAGAACCAACGAGAGGAAGAGCTAGACCTAGAAATCGAGTCTTCTGACTCCCAATCCATAGCTTTCTCTAAAATGTCAGATTGTTGTTTATTTTCCCTTTCCCCAAGTATTTAACCTTGACCCATATCATAAAATTAAGAGAAAGAGGTTTATGTCATGGACGAGTGAGTAGAGTATTTCAATCTCTAGCTCATTTATTTATTTATTTATTTATTTTTTATTAGCCCTAGGACATTTTATTGCATTATTACCTTAAAAGGATGGCTAACTAGATATCAGCAGCAATGCTGTTAAAATGGTTGTTTGCTCAAAGTTGTTCATATTAATGAAACAAAAGATTAATAGTCTCTAAGTTGAATTTCACAAAATGAAATCACAGCCTTCTGATTTAACTTTCGGGGGCAAGACAGGGCAAAACCCAAATATCATACTTTCTATTTTTGTCCATAAACACAAATAAAAGTCAGTATCAATACAAAGGTTAACATAAGGAAATAAACACATGGTTAGTCAGGTTCTACAACAGGATACTGTGACATAATTCTCCTATAGTAAATTCCCCCCCTTTTTTTGGAATAGCAAATTAGGTAGTATGGTATGAAAATCTAGCTCATTTTAGAAATGATTAGGCTTCCACCTAAACCATAACTTACCTACAGGGGAACCAGGGAAGGAGCAGACAGGTGGCAAAGACTGCCACCTGGACAATCCACTAGCGGGGAGTGAATGGAGGCCCTGACTTCCTTTAGAAACGAAGTTTGGGATGAGGATTGCTGGGAGATCTACCCACTCTCTTCCTTAAGCAGATAAAAGCAGTCCCCTGTGGTGCCAGACAGCAGGACTGTTTTGGGTCTCAGGCACCTGCTACACCTCCCTCCCCTCCCCTCACCCCCCTTCCCCCCAGCTATAGCTGCTGAGACGGCTCTGACAGACTAGGGCACCTCAGAGTACAGAAAAATCACAGATTTAATCCAACCCCTGAAAAGTTACCAATGAAAACCAAGACTCAGGAGTGTAAGTGACTCACTGCCCCAGAGCAGACACTAGAACTAGAAGTTCTACCTTCACCCTGCCCTGCCCCCCATCCAATACACACACACACACACACACACACACACACACACACACACCCCTCCCAGCAGTTTGGAAAACCACTGCTTCACCTCCACAGACCTCCCTGCCTCTCCTCCCCATTCCTGACTGCACAGATCGAAAAGTCCTTTCTTGGTTGGGGGTGGAGGGGAAATGGTGAGATAAGGAATCTATTTTCCATTGATTGCTAGAGGAATTGAGGCCCAGAGAGGAAGGTGGTGGTCCCCAGAGAATCTTGAGTAACACTGCTCCTGGGACTGCTGGCAGATCCCCCCACCTTCCCCAAACATGCCCTTATCCTTCAACCTCTGCCCCCATCCCTCCTAAAGGGCCTACTCTTGCTGTCATGGCAACCAGGGGATTAGGGCCAGCTAGGAAACCCAATGGTAGGGGAGAGGGCTTAGAGCAGAGGCAGGTGGAAGGAGGAAATGAAAGAAGGAGGTGATGATAAGGAAACAGAGCTGGGTGGTGGGGAGAGCAGGGCAGAGAGGAAGGTGAAAGGAAGGGAGAGGATGAGAGAAACCTCATCCATCCTAGGAGAGAAAAGGAGGGAGGAGCTGGGAGGGAAGCGAGAGAGAGAAACCTCAACTTTTATTTAAAATCAGAGAGCAGTTGTATGCCTGGAGTCGTTGCCACGGCAACGGCAAAGAAAAGGAGATAGAGAGCGTGTGAAGCCGTGAAAACCCAATAGGGGTAAATGTTTAAAGCCAGGAACAAAAACCATTCAGAGATAATTAAGTAACAGGCTGCAGGTTCCAGACTCCTGCCCATTGTCAGGGGACTTGGCCTGAGATGCCAGCCTGCTCTACCACTCCTTCTCCCTCGCCTTTCCTCGTCCTCACTCACCAAGAGGATTTCAAAGAAGCAGCCAGGGAGCCCCAACCCTCCCTCCAATCTTCTTCCCTTTAACTGGGGACTGCCTCTCTCACTCCAGTGCCAGCTCCACAGGCAAAGGCTGGACAAGCTTTCTCTCCTGCACTATTAGGAAAAATACAGTCTTGGTAGGGAAAAAAAACAAAAAAAGGCTTTGGTCAGAGAGACAGAAGAACTTGTGGATGCTAAATTACTAGATGGATAATTAAGTTGTGGACTTTCTTCCTTGGACGATCTCGAGGGTAAGAGCTGCAGATGTCACAGGCAGGCTGACCTCTGTGTTGACTGTCGCCCTCTGGGTCTCTGAAGTGCTGGGGCACCTGGGCTCTTCCTTCACTGGGGAGGTACAGTCTAGTCTGGGAGCTTTGCTGGGGCTGCTTCACCGTGTTTAATTCTACCTCTAATTCCTCTTTGAAATCTCCTTAGGATTTTTTTCCAGCAGGCTTAATCTTCCCAAGCTTCAAGATGGCCAAAAGCTAAGCTGATATTTTGGGGGTTACGTATACTCTGCAGAAATAAAAAAGAAAGAAAATGCCAAAGTACTTTTTCATATTTTAAATGAGTTACCTCACTCCCACCCCAGACATCACAACAGCTGGCTGGCCCCTTGTCCGTTGTCCTCAGGGAAATCATCTTTTGAGTTCTGCCTTCCCCTGCCTTCAGATGCCTCCCAAGAAATCCTGGATATCAAAGAAGGCTGTGATGTTCTTTCTTCCTCTCATCTCAGGATGCAGTTCTGAACTGAAGGCCGGAATAGCTAAGTCGCAAGAGTCCTATTTTACATCTGCAGCTTTCCAACCCCTCTCTCGCCACTATTATCACCCACCTCCAGTCCATTCCTCCAGATACTCTAAATTTTATTCTTAGACTAAGCCTGACCGTCAGAGAGTGGCAAACTGAGACCGAACGGTTTTGGCCCCTCGAACAATTGCTTTTACTGAGCTGAGCCTTTGTCACTGTGCCATCAGCCTGCCCTGAGGAATGTTCTAAGGGGCAGCACTGTGAATCTCCTTATTGTATTTATGGTAGGGATGTTGCCCAGGACATGGTTCAACACATCACAGTGACTTTGTATGAGGATCCACAGAAGAAGGTTCTGTAGTGGTACTTTTCCTAAGGCACTGGTTAGTTTTTATTTTATGGGTACTGTAAATTGCATCACTAATTATGAATGTGTCCTCTTTACACGTGCTGCTTGGAAGCTCAAGGCTAACCTTGCAATTCATCTCCGATGAGGCACCCAGGATCGTGTGGCATATATTTAGTATTATGACTTTACCCCACCCTCAGTTTATTTCTCCTGTGCTTATTCTCTTTCCCGGCTTGCCTAATCACCACCATCCCCACACAATGTCTCAGGTCATCTCTTAATTTATTGTTTATATCATTGACTCTATGTATGCTGCCTCAAGTCTTTTTTGTAATGAATAAATTAAATGAGTTAAAATATATAAAACATATAGCATAGTGCCTGGCACATAGTAAGCCAGCAGCTACAAAAATGTCGGCTGTTATTTTAAGTAACAAATAATATAAATTGTATTTAATCTTCCTTTTAGAGGTACTGTAAATATGGACCAGAGGCTGTGGAGAGCTGAGTCCCCCAGATTAAAGGCTGTCGGTAAATACAGTTAACTCCCAATTGACCCAGTAGAGGGGGAGCCTTGACAGGGATAACACCCAGCCACTGATTTTCTTTTTTAACTTTGGAATGCATCATGGTGGCAATACTGATGATAATAATCAGATTTGCCTTGCTTATTAGAGTTGACTTGGACTGCTATTTAAATGAGTTTCTAATTCCCTGCTCACACCAAGACTGACAACCGAGACGTTCTGGGTGGCAAAGGGAATCAACCTGCCTGGGATTAAGATTTTACCATGGATAATATCCAAAGTCAGAAACCTACGTGCGAGTAATTGAGCACTGATAGCGTTTTGTTGGATGAGTGATGCCCAGCCAGACGAGGGTGAGAACTAAGCCCAGGGAAGATGGTAGGGTGAGACAAGAAGAGGTTGACAAAAGGTGACCTCTGTTCGTGAGCCTGGCACAACCTGATCTCCATCAGGTGAGGTTGGCCTGAGCTCTTTGCTTCTGCCTTGTCTGTTTTCCAACCAACCTGTTGTTGGGTCCTGGAGGAAGAAGAAAAAACAGAAACAAAAAAAACGCAATCACCCATAACCACCTTGTTTTGTTCCACCCTGCATTTATTGAGCATTTACTGTATACTAGGCACTGTTAAGTGCCATGGGTGTGCAAGGAGAAGAGAGCTCCCTTTACCACCTCAGGGAGGACTTCTAGTTCTTTCTGTTCGCTCTAAGTTGGAGAAACTGTCCAGTGTATACACAGCCTGGGGAACGGGCATCTCCATCATATCCCATCTTTTTTCCCCTTCTGATCATGCATTTCTCAAGGTCCATCTTCCTCAAGCTCTTCTCTCTCATTTCCTCAAGGCCTTTCTCTCCAGCCCTCCCTCATTTTCTCTGTTACCTCTCCAAGGTCCTCTCCTCTTCAAAGTCCTTCTTTTCTTTTCATATTTTCAAGACCTTTCTCTTTTTTCTATTAAAATATTTTTTTAAGAAAGAAAATAGGTTTATATTGGGTTTTCTTCTATCTTCTCTCCTTCAGATTTTTTTTCCTCTTTTTTAAAACTCTTTCCCAATTACTTACAAGGGAAAGAAAGAAAAAACCCCAGCAGCCCTCCAAATCTCTCAGTTCTTTTGCTCAGAAGACAAAAGATCCTTCAGAATTAGAGAAGAAGGGGAAAAAGGAAGAAAAAAAAAGGATTCCAGTTAAAAAAATCTTCATCAGGGTCAAAAACCTGACAGAAAAGCTTTGTTTGAAGGGAATGTGAAGGGGGAGGAGGGGGGAATTGGCAACTAGCAACTCCCAACCTCCAAAGGCAAATATCTTGAGGTTTGAAGGGAGTCTAGAGATAGTGGGTGTTCCCATTGAAGTATTAGAATAGCTTTGATATCCTTTTTAACCAGAGAGCCTTCTCCTTCTGAGGCTCATAGGATATGCTGAGAAGAATTGGGGCGTGGGAAGGAAAGGGAAGCGGGAAACTACTGTTTTAATTTCACCCTGGGTCAGAATTGTCAAGAGTCAGAGTCGAGATGATTGTGAAGAAAGCCTAGGCCTTGAAACCTCAGGCTCCAGCGGGCTGCCCAGCCTTAATACTTTCTGAGAGGGGGAACGAAAAGAGAGTAAGCAGAGTGGAGGCCTGGTGAGAGGCCCAGGGGGACTGATATACTGTGAAACCTTAGGAGAGACCTGTGGGCAGGTGGGCAGCCACATGGCAGTGTTGTCATGGAAGCAGGATGGACAGAGATAGCTGCCCACCTAGGAATGGAATCTGAGAGGGTGTGTGTTATGTGGACAGAGAAGGAAGGTGGGGAAACAAAGTTCCAACTGGTCATAACTTCTCTAGGACTTTGGGCAGAAAAGATTCAGAAATGCCCTTTGAATCAAGGAGCAGGGCAAGTAGGTAGGAAGGTAGGAAAGGAGACAGTTTATATAAGTATATATGATTTTTGACTAGAGAATATATGCAGTCAATCATACAGCTTGGTAACAGATCACTGCTAGTGACAAAGACCAGCTATCTAAAGTTAACAATTTTAATGTTTTTCTATGTATGTGTCGATGAAAATTCAATTAACAATCAAGTTAAGCAGAAAAGAGGGAATTTTATTCAAGCCAAACTGGGGATTGTAACCTGGGAGACATTCTCAGAAGCTCTGAGAACTGTTCTGCCTGTTAGAAGTCGAAGGCACAGTCATATACACTTTTTGAGACAAAGGGTTGTACATTAAAATGACATATAGATATTTTACATAAAGTTCACCAAAGATATAGAGACCAGGTAAGTGCATACAAAGCAGTCAGCAAGTCACCACGACCCCCTACAGAGTTGGGAAAGAATGTTATTCTTTTAAGAACTTCATTGCAGAGACACCTTCAAGATGGAGGAGGAGCAAGACGTGGAGATCACCTTCCTCCCAACAAATACATCAGAAATACATCTACATGTGGAACAACTCCTACAGAACACTTATTGAACGCTGGCAGAAGACCTCAGACTTCCCTAAAGCCAAGAAACTCCCCACATACCTGGGTAGGGCAAAAGAAAAAAGGAAAGACAGAGACAAAAGAATAGGGATGAGACCTGCACCTCTGGGAGAGAGCTGTGGAGAAGGAAAAGTTTCCACACACTAGGAAGCCCCTTCACTGGCAGAGACGGGGGGTGATGGGGGGGAAGCTTCGGAGCCACGGAGGAGAGCACAGAAACAGGGGTGTGGAGGGCAAAGTGGAAAGATTCCCACACAGAGGATCAGTGCCAACCAGCACTCACCAGACTGAGAGGCTTGTCTGCTCACTGGCTGGGACGGGTCGGGGATGGGAGCTGAGGCTCGGGCTTCGGAGGTCAGACCCCAGGGAGAGGACTGGGGTTGGCTGCGAGAACACAGCCTGAAGGGGGCTAGTGCGCCATGGCTAGCCGGGAGGGAGTCCAGGAGAAAGTCTGGAACTGCCTAAGAGGCAAGACACCATTGTTTCGGGGTGCGCGAGGAGAGGGGATTCAGAGTACTGCCTAAACGAGATCCAGAGATGGGCAGAAGCGGTGGATATCAGCACAGACACCAGAGATGGGCATGAAATGCTAAGGCTGCTGCTGGAGCCACCAAGAAGCCTGTGTGCAAGCACAGGAAACTATCCGCACTTCCCATCCTGGAAGCCTGTGCAGCCTGCCGCTGCCAGGGTCCTGTGATCCAGGGACAACTTCCCCTGGAGAACACATGGCATGCTTCAGGCTGCTGCAACATCACACCAGCTTCTGCCGCTGCAGGCTCGCCCAGCATTCCATACCCCTCCCTCCCCCTGGCCTGAGTGAGCCAGAGCCCCATAATCAGCTGCTCCTTTAACCCTGTCCTATCTAACTGAAGAACAGACACGTTCAGGTGAAATACACGCAGAGGCAGGGCCAAATCCAAAGCTGAACCCCAGAAGCTGTGCAAACAAAGAAGAGAAAGGGAAATCTCTCCCAGCAGCCTCAGGAGCAGTGGATTAAACCTCCACAATCATCTTGCTGTACCCAGAATCTGTGGAATACCTGAATAGACAACGAATCACCAAAATTGAGGTTGTGGACTTTGGCAGCAACTGTAGACTTGGGGTTTGCTTTCTGCAACTAATTTGTTTCTGGCTTTATGTTTACCTTAGTTTAGTATTTAGATCTTATTATCATTGGTAGATTTGTTTATTGATTTGGTTGCTATTTTCCTTTCTTTTATATATAGATACATATATTTTTTCCTTTTTCTCTTTTTGTGAGTGTGTATGTATATGCTTCTTTGTGTGATTTTGTCTGTATAGCTTTGCTTTTACCATTTGCATAGGGTGCTATCTGTCCGTATCTTGTGGGTTTTTTAATTTTTATCTTTAGTATAGTTTTTGGCACTTATTATCATTGGTGGATTTGTTCTTTGGTTTGGTTGCTCTCTTCTTTATTTCTTTCATTTTTCTTCTATTCGTTACTTTTTAATTTAAAAAATTTTTTTCTTATTTCTTATTTTAATAACTTTATTTTATTTTTTCTTTCTTTCTTTCCTTCCCTCCTTCCCTTTGTCCCTCCCTCTTTCTTTCTTTCTCTCTCTCTCTCTCTCCCTCCCTCCCTCTCTCCATCCCTCTCCCTTCATCTCTCTCTTTCTTTCTTTCCTTCCTTCCTTCTTTCCTTCCTTCTTTATTTCTTTCTTTCTCCCTTTTCATCTGAGCCATGTGGCTGACAGGGTATTGATGCTCCAGCCAGGTATCAGTCCTGAGCCTCTGAGGTGGGAGAGCTGAGTTCAGGACATTGGTCCACCAAAGACCTCCCAGCTCCACATAACAAACGGTGAAAGCCCTCCCAGAGATCTCCATCTCAATTCTAAGACCCAGCTCCACTCAATGACCAGCAAGGTACAGTGCTGGAAACCCAATGCCAAACAACTAGCAAGACAGGAACACAACAGCACCCATTAGCAGAGAGGCTGCCTAAAATAATAATAAACTCACAGACACCCCAAAACATACCACTGGACACAGTCCTGCCCACCAGAAAGAAAAGATCCAGCCTCACCCACCAGAACATAGGCACCAGTCCCCTCCATGAGGAAGCCTACACAACCCACTGAACCAACCTTACCCACTGGGGGTAGACAACAAAAACAACAGGAACTATGAACCAGCAGCCTGCAAAAAGGAGACTCCAAACACAGCAAGTTAAGCACAATGAGATGAAGGAGCAAGGTAAAACCCACCAGACCAAACAAATGAGGAGGAAATAGGCAGTCTACCTGAAAAAGAATTCAGAATAATGATAGTAAAGATGACCCAAAATAGTGGAAATAGAATGGAGAAAATACAAGAAATGTTTAACAAGAACCTAGAAGAACTAAAGAACAAACAAACAATGATGAACAACACAAAAAATGAAATTTAAAATTCTCCAGAAGTGACCTGGAAGATAAAATAATGGAAATAACTACCACAGAGCAGAATAAAAAAATAATAATGAAAACAATTGAGGATAGTCTCAGAGGCCTCTGGGACAACATTAAACGCACCAACAGTCAAATTATAGGGGTCCCAGAAGAAGAGGAAAAAAAAGGGTCCAAGAAAATATGTGAAGAGATTATAGTTGAAAACTTCCCTAATATGGGAAAGGAAATAGTCAATAAAGTCCAGGGAGACAGCAGAAGCAACAAGAACTACAATCATGCAGCCTGTGGAACAAAAACCACATTCACAGAAAGATAGACAAGATGAAAAGGCAGAGGGCTATGTAGCAGATGAAGGAACAAGAAAAAAACCCAGAAAAATAACTAAATGAAGTGGAGATAGACAACAATCCAGAAAAAGAATTCAGAATAATGATAGTGAAGATGATGCAGGACTTCAGAAAAAAAATGGAGGCAAAGATTGAGAAGATGCAAGAAATGTTTAACAATGACCTAGAAGAAATAAAGAACAAACAAACAGAGATGAACAATACAATAACTGAAATGAAAACTACACTGGAAGGAATGAATAGCAGAATAACTGAGGCAGAAGAACGGATAAGTGACCTGGAAGACAGAATGGTGGAATGCACTGCTGCAGAACAGAATAAAGAAAAAAGAATGAAAAGAAATGAAGACAGCCTAAGAGACCTCTGGGACAACATTAAATGCAACAACATTCACATTATAGGGGTCTCAGAAGGAGAACAGAGAGAGAAAGGACCAGAGAAACTATTTGAAGAGATCAGAGTTAAAAATTTCCCTAATATGGGAAAGGAAATAGCCACCCAAGTCCAGGAAGCACAGCAAGTCCCATACAAGATAAACCCAAGGAGAAACACGCTGAGACACATAGCAATCAAATTGGCAAAAATTAAAGATAAAGAAAAATTATTGAAAGCAGCAAGGGAAAAATGACAAAAAACATACAAGGGAACTCCCATAAGGTTAACAGCTGACTTCTCAGCAAAACTCTACAAGCCAGAAGGGAGTGGCATGATATACTTAAAGTGATGAAAGGGAAGAACCTACAACCAAGATTACTCTACCTGGCAAGGATCTCATTAACATTCAATGGAGAAATCAAAAGCTTTACAGACAAACAAAAGCTAAGAGAATTCAACACCACCAAACCAGCTCTACAACAAATGCTAAAGGAACTTCTCTAAGTGGGAAACACAAGAGAAGAAAAGGACTTACAAAAACAAACCCAAAACAATTAAGAAAATGGTAATATGAACATACATATTGATAATTAACCTTAAACGTGAATGGATTAAATGCTCCAACCAAAAGATACAGGCTTGCTGAATGTATACAAAATCAAGACACATATATATGCTGTCTACAAGAGATCCACTTCAGACCTAGGGACACATACAGACTGAAAGTTAGAGGATGGAAAAAGATATACCATGCAAATGGAAATCAAAAGAAAGCTGGAGTAGCACTACTCATATCAGATAAAATAGACCTTAAAATAAAGAATGTTACAAGAGACAAGGAAGGACACTACATAATGATCAAGGGATCAATCCATGAAGAAGATGTAACAATTATAAATATATATGTACCCAACATGGGAGCACCTCAATACACAAGTCAACTGCTAACAGTTATAAAAGAAGAAATTGACAGTAACCCAATAACAGTAGGGGACTTTAACACCTCACTTACACCAATGGACAGATCATCCAAACAGAAGATTAATAAGGAAACAGAAGCTTTAAATGACACAATAGATGAGATAGATTTAATTGATACTTATAAGACATTCCATCCCCAAACAGCAGATTACACTTTCTTCTCAAGTGCACATGGAACATTCTCCAGGATAGATCACATCTTGGGTCACAAATCAAGCCTTGGTAATTTTAAGAAAATTGAAATCATATCAAGCAACTTTCCTGACCACAACACTATGAGATTAGAAATGAATTACAGGGGAAAAAACGTAAAAAACACAAACACATGGAGGCTAAACACTACACTACTAAATAACCAAGAGATCACTGAGAAAATCAAAAAATACCTAGAGACAAATGACAATGAAAACATGACGATCCAAAACCTATGGGATGCAGCAAAAGCAGTTCTAAGAGTGAAGTTTATAGCTATACAAGCCTATCTGAAGAAACAAGAAAAATCTCAAATAAATAATCTAACCTTACACAGAAAGAAACTGGAGAAAGAACAAACAAAACCCAAAGTTAGCAGAAGGAAAGAAATCATAAAGATCAGAGCAGAAGTAAATGAAATAGAAACAAAGAGAACAATAGCAAAGATCAATAAAACTAAAAGCTGGTGCTTTGAGAAGATAAACAAAATTGATAAACCATTAGCCACACTCATCAAGAAAAAGAGGAAGACAACTCAAATCAATAAAATTAGAAGCGAAAAAGGAGAAGTTACAACAGACACCGCAGATATACAAAGCATCTTAAGAGACTACTACAAGCAACTCTATGCCAATAAAATGGACAACCTGGAAGAAATGGACAAATTCTTAGAAAGGTATAACCTTCCAAGACTGAACCAGGAATAAATAGAAAATATGAACAGACCAATCACAAGTAATGAAATTGAAACTGTGATTAAAAATCTTCCAACAAACAAAAGTCCAGGACCAGATGGCTTCACAGGTAAATTCTATCAAACATTTAGAGAAGAGCTAACACCCACCCTTCTCAAACTCTTCCAAAAAATTGCGGAGGAAGAAACACTCCCAAACTCATTCTATGAGGCCACCATCACCTTGATACCAAAACCAGACAAGGATACTACAAAAAAAGAAAATTACAGATGAATATCACTGATGAATATAGATGTAAAAATCCTCAATGAAATACTAGCAAACAGAATCCAAAAACACATTAAAAGCATCATACACCATGATCAAGTAGAATTTATCCCAGGGATGCAAGGATTCTTCAATATATGCAAATCAATCAATGTGATACACCACATTAACAAACTGAAGAATAAAAACCATATGATCATCTCAATAGATGCAGAAAAAGCTTCTGACAAAATTCAACAGCCATTTATGATAAAAGCTCTCCAGAAAGTGGGCATAGAGGGAACCTATCTAAATATAATACAGGCCATATACCAAAAACCCACAGCAAACATCATTCTCAATGGTGAAAAACTGAAAGCATTTCCACTAAGATCAGGAACAAGACAAGGATGTCCACTCTCACCAATTTATTCAACATAGTTTTGGAAGTCCTAGCCTTGGCAATCAGAGAAGAATAAGAAATGAAAGGAATACAAATTGGAAAAGAAGAAGTAAATCAGTCACTGTTTGCAGATGTCATGATACTACACATAGAGAATCCTAAAAATGCCACCAGAAAACTACCAGAGCTAATCAATGAATTTGGTAAAGTTCCAGGGTAAAAAATTAATACACAGAAAACTCTTGCATTCCTATACACTAATGATGAAAAATCTGAAAGAGAAATTAAGGAAACACTCCCATTTATCATTGCAACAAAAAGAATAAAATTGCTAGGAATGAACCTACCTAGGGAGAAAAAAGACCTGTATGCAGAAAACTATAATACACTGATGAAAGAAGTTAAAGTGATACCAACAGATGGAGAGATATACCATGTTCTTGGATTAGAAAAATGAATATTGTGATAATTACTATACTACCCAGAGCAATCTACAAATTCAATGCAATCCCTATCAAATTACCAATGGCATTTTTTATGGAACTAGAACAAAAAATTGTAAAATTTGTATGGAGACACAAAAGACTCCGAATAGCCGAATTAGTCTTGAGGAAAAAAACGGAGCTGGAGCAATCAGACTCCCTGACTTCAGACTATACTACAAGGCTACAGTAATCAAGACAATATGGTACTGGCACAAAAACAGAAACATAGATCAATGGAACAAGATAGAAAGCCCAGAGGTAAACCCACGCACCTATGGTCAACTCATCTATGAAAAAGGAGGCAAGGATATACAATGGAGGAAAGACAGTCTCTTCAATAAGTGATGCTGGGGAAGTATTGAGACAGCTTAAAGATGGCGGAAGAGTAAGACGCGGAGATCTCCTTCCTCCTCACAGAGACATCAGAAATACATCTACACGTGGAACTTCTCCTATAGAACACCCACTGAACGCTGGCAGAAGACCTCAGACCTCCCAAAAGGCAAGAAACTCCCCACGTACCTGGGTAGGGCAAAAGAAAAAAGAATAAACAGAGACAAAGAATAGGGACGGGACCTACACCAGTGGGAGGGAGCCGTGAAGGAGGAAAGATTGCCACACACTAGAAGCCCCTTCGCGGGCGGAGACTGCGGGTGGCGGAGGGGGAAGCTCCAGAGCCACAGAGGAGAGCACAGCCACAGAGTGCAAAGGGCAAAGCAGAGAGATTCCCGCAGAGGATTTGTACCGACCGGCACTCACCAGCCCTAGAGCCTTGTCTGCTCACCCGCCGGGGCGGGCAGGGCTGGGAACTGAGGCTTGGGCTTCAGTCGGATCCCAGGGAAAGGTCTGGAGTTGGCAGAGTGAAAACAGCCTGAAGGGGTTAGTGCGCCACGGCTGGCCGGGAGGGAGTCCGGTTGAAGTCTGGAGCTGCCGAAGAGGCAAGAGACCTTTTCTTCCCTCTTTGCTTCCTGGGCACAAGGAGAGGGGATTAAGCGCGCCGCTTAAAGGAGCCCCAGAAACGGGCGCGGAGCTGCCGAAGAGACAAGAGACTTTTTCTTGCCTCTTTGCTTCCTCGGGCGCGAGGGGATTAAGAGCACCGCGTAAAGGAGATCCAGAAACGGGCGCGAGCCGCAGCTCTCAGCACGGACAGTAGAGACGGGTGTGGGACACTAGGGTTGCTACTGCCGCCACCAAGAGTCCTGTGTACGAGCACAGGTCACTCTCCACACAGCCCCTCCCGGGAGCCCGTGCAGCCCGCCACTGCCGGGGTCCCAGGATCTAGGGACAGCTTCCCTGAGAGAACGCGCGGCGCGCCTTGGGCCTGCGCAGCGTCACATCGGCCTCTGCCGCCGCGGACTCGCCCTGCACCTGTGCCCTCTCCCTCCCCCCAGCCTGAGTGAGCCAGAGCCACCAAATCAGCTGCTCCTTTAACCCCGTCCTGTCTGAGCGAAGGGCAGACGCCCTCAGACGACTACATGCAGAGGCGGGGCCAAGTCCAAAGCTGAACCCCAGGAGCTGTGCGAACAAAGAGGAGAGGGGGAGGTCTCTCCCAACAGCCTCAGAAGCGGCGGATTAAAGCTCCACAATCAACTTGAAGTGCCCTGCATCTGTGGAAAACTTGAATAGACAACGAATCATCCCAAATTGAGGAGGTGGACTTTGGGAGCAAGATATACTATTATGTCCCCCCCCCCTTTTTTTTTGTGAGTGTGTATGTGTGTGCTTCTGTGTGAGATTTTGTCTGTATAGCTTTGCTTTCACCATTTGTCCTAGGGTTAGACCGACCCGTTTTTCTGGGTTTTTTTAATAGAAATTTTTCTTCTTTTTTTTTTTTTCTTAAAAGGATTTTTTTTTTGAAATTTTTCTTCTTAATAATTATTTTTTATTTTAATAACTATACTTTATCCTACTTTATTTCCTCCCTTCCTTCCTCCCTTCCTTCCTCTCTTCCTCTCCTCCTTCCTTCCTTCCTTTCTTGCTTTCTCCCTTCCTTCATTTCTTCCTTCCTTTCTTCCTTCCTTCCTCCCTTCCTTTCTTCGTTCCTTTCTTCCTTCCTTCCTTCCCTCCCTCTCTCCTTCCTTCCTTCTTTCCTTCCTTCCTTTTCTTTCCTTTATATTTTTTCTCCCTTTTATTTTGAGCCGTGGGGATTAAAGGCTCTTGGCGCCCCAGCCAGGCACCAGGGCTGTGTCTCTGAGGTGGGAGAACCAACCTCAGGACACTGGTCCACAAGAGACCTCCCAGCTCCATGCACTATCAAAAGGCAACAATCTCCCAGAGATCTCCATCTCAACACCAAGACCCAGCTTCACTCAAGAACCAACAACGAACAGTGGTGGACACCCTATCCCCAACAAAGAGCAAGACAGGTCTACAGCCCCATCCATTAGCAGAGAGGCTGCCTAAAATCATAAGGCTACCGACATCCCCAAACACACCACCAGACGTGGACCTGCCCACCAGAAAAAAAAGATCCAGCCTCATCCACCAGAACAGAGGCACTAGTCCCCCCCAACCAGGAAACCTACTCAACCCACTGAACCAACCTTAGCCACTGGGGACAGCCACCAAAATCAACGGGAACTACGAACCTGCAGCCTGCAAAAAGGAGACCCCAAACACAGTAAGATAAGTGAAATGAGAAGACAGAAAAACACACAGCAGAAGAAGGAGCAAGATAAATACACACCAGACCTAACAAATGAAGAGGAAATAGGCAGTCTACCTGAAAAGGAATTCAGAATAATGATAGTAAAGATGATTCAAAATCTTAGAAATAGAATAGACAAATTGCAAGAAACAGTTAACAAGGACCTAGAAGAAATAAAGAGGAAGCAAGCAACGATGAGCAACACAATAAACAAAATGAAAAATACTCTAGATGGGCTCAATGGCAGAATAACTGAGGCAGAAGGACGGATAAGTGACCTGGAAGATAAAATAGTGGAAATAACTACTGCAGAGCAGAATAAAGAAAAAAGAATGAAAAGGACTGAGGACAGTCTCAGAGACCCCTGGAACAACATTAAATGCACCAACATTCAAATTATAGGGTCCCAGAAGAAGAAGAGAAAAAGGGACTGAGAAAATATTTGAAGAGATTATAGTTGAAAACTTCCCTAATATAGGAAAGGAAATAGTCAATCAAGTCCAGGAAGCACAGAGTCCCATACAGGATAAACCCAAGGATAAACATGCCAAGACACATAATAATAAAACTGTCAAAAATTAAATACAAAGAAAACATATTAAAATCAGCAAGGGAAAAACAACAAATAACACACAAGGGAATCCCCATAAGGTTAACATCTGATCTTTCAGCAGAAACTCTACAAGCCAGAAGGGAGTGGCAGGACATATATAAAGTGATGAAGGAAAAAAACCTACAACCAAGATTACTCTACCCAGCAAGGATCTCATTCAGATTTGATGGAGAAATTAAAACCTTTACAGACAAGCAAAAGCTGAGAGAGTTCAGCACCACCAAACCAGCTCTACAACAAATGCTAAAGGAACTTCTCTAGGCAAGAAACACAAGAAAAGAAAAAGACCTACAAGAACAACCCGAAACAATTAAGTAAATGGTAATAGGAACATACATATCGATAATTACCTTAAATGTAAATGGATTAAATGCTACCACCAAAAGACACAGACTGGCTGAATGGATACAAAAACAAGACCCATATATATGCTGTCTACAAGAGACCCACTTCAGACCTAGGGACACATACAGACTGAAAGTAAGGGGATGGAAAAAGATATTCCATGCAAATGGAAATCAGAAGAAAGCTGGAGTAGCAATTCTCATATCAGACAAAATAGACTTTAAAATAAAGACTATTACAAGAGACAAAGAAGGACACTACATAATGATCAAGGGATCGATCCATGAAGAAGATATAACAATTGTAAATATTTATGCACCCAACATAGGAGCACCTCAATACATAAGGCAAATACTAACAGCCTTAAAAGGGGAAATCGACAGCAACACAATTATAATGGGGGACTTTAACACCCCACTTTCACCAATGGACAGATCATCCAAAATGAAAATAAATAAGGAAACACAAGCTTTAAATGATACATTACACAAGATGGACTTAATTGATATTTATAGGACATTCCATCCAAAAACAACAGAATACACATTTTTCTCAAGTGCTCATGGAACATTCTCCAGGATTGATCATATATTGGGTCACAAATCTAGCCTTGGCAAATTTAAGAAAATTGAAATCGTATCAAGTATCTTTTCCGACCACAACGCTATGAGACTAAATATCAATTATAGGAAAAGATCTGTAAAAAATACAAACACATGGAGGCTAAACAATACACTACTTAATAACGAAGTGATCACTGAAGAAATCAAAGAGGAAATCAAAAAATACTTAGAAACAAATGACAATGGAGACACAACGACCCAAAACCTATGGGATACAGCAAAAGCAGTTCTAAGAGGCAAGTTTATAGCAATACAATCATACCTTAAGAAACAGGAAACATCTCGAATAAACAACCTAACTTTGCACTTAAAGCAATTAGAGAAAGAAGAACAAAAAAACCCCAAATTTAGCAGAAGGAAAGAAATCATAAAGATCAGATCAGAAATAAATGAAAAAGAAGTGAAGGAAACAATAGCAAAGATCAATAAAACTAAAAGCTGGTTCTTTGAGAAGATAAATAAAATTGATAAACCATTAGCCAGACTCATCAAGAATAAAAGGGAGAAGACTCAAATCAATAGAATTAGAAATGAAAAAGGAGATATAACAACTGACACTGCAGAAATACAAAAGATTATTAGAGATTACTACAAGCAACTGTATGCCAATAAAATGGACAACCTGGAAGAAATGGACAAATTCTTAGAAATGCACAACCTGCCGAGACTGAACCAGGAAGAAATAGAAAATATGAACAGACCAATCACAAGCACTGAAATTGAAACTGTGATTAAAAATCTTCCAGCAAACAAAAGTCCAGGACCAGATGGCTTCACAGGCGAATTCTATCAAACATTTAGAGAAGAGCTAACACCTATCCTTCTCAAACTCTTCCAACAGATAGCAGAGGGAGGAACACTCCCAAACTCATTCTATGAGGCCAACATCACCCTGATACCAAAACCAGACAAAGACGTCACAAAGAAAGAAAACTACAGGCCAATATCACTGATGAACATAGATGCAAAAATCCTCAACAAAATATTAGCAAACAGAATCCAACAGCACATTAAAAGGATCATACACCATGATCAAGTGGGGTTTATCCCAGGAATGCAAGGATTCTTCAATATACGCAAATCAATCAATGTGATACACCATATCAACAAACTGAAGGAGAAAAACCATATGATCATCTCAATAGATGCAGAGAAAGCTTTTGACAAAATTCAACACCCATTTATGATAAAAACCTTGCAGAAAGTGGGCATAGAGGGAACTTTCCTCAACATAATAAAGGCCATATATGACAAACCCACAGCTAGCATCGTTCTCAATGGTGAAAAACTGAAACCATTTCCACTAAGATCAGGAACAAGACAAGGTTGCCCACTCTCACCACTCTTATTCAACATAGTTTTGGAAGTTCTAGCCACAGCAATCAGAGAAGAAAAAGAAATAAAAGGAATCCAAATAGGAAAAGAAGAAGTAAAGCTGTCACTGTTTGCAGACGACATGATACTATACATAGAGAATCCTAAGGATGCTACCAGAAAACTACTAGAGCTAATCAATGAATTTGGTAAAGTTGCAGGATACAAAATTAATGCACAGAAATCTCTGGCATTCTTATACACTAATGATGAAAAATCTGAGAGTGAAATTAAGAAAACGCTCCCATTTACCATTGCAACAAAAAGAATAAAATATCTAGGAATAAACCTACCTAAGGAGACAAAAGACTTGTATGCAGAAAACTATAAGACACTGATGAAAGAAATTAAAGATGATACAAATAGGTGGAGAAATATACCATGTTCTTGGATTGGAAGAATCAACATTGTGAAAATGACTATACTACCCAAAGCAATCTACCGATTCAATGCAATCCCTATCAAATTACCACTGGCATTTTTTACAGAACTAGAACAAAAAATTTCACAATTTGTATGGAAACACAAAAGACCCCGAATAGCCAAAGCAATTTTGAGAACGAGAAATGGAGCTGGAGGAATTAGGCTCCCTGACTTCAGACTCTACTACAAGGCTACAGTAATCAAGACAATATGGTACTGGCACAAAAACAGAAATATAGATCAATGGAACAGGATAGAGAGCCCAGAGATAAAGCCACACACATATGGTCACCTTATCTTTGATAAAGGAGGGAAGGATATACAGTGGAGAAAAGACAGCCTCTTCAATAAGTGGTGCTGGGAAAACTGGACAGCTACATGTAAAAGTATGAAATTAGAACAATCCCTAACACCACACACAAAAATAAACTCAAAATGGGTTAAAGACCTAAATGTAAGGCCAGACACTATCAAACTCTTAGAGGAAAACATAGGCAGAACACTATACGACATCAATCACAGCAAGATCCTTTTTGACCCATCTCCTAGAGAAATGGAAATAAAAACACAAATAAACAAATGGGACCTAATGAAACTTAAAAGCTTTTGCACAGCAAAGGATACCATAAACAAGACCAAAAGACAACCCTCAGAATGGGAGAAAATATTTGCAAATGAAGCAACTGACAAAGGATTAATTTCCAAAATTTATAAGCAACTCATGCAGCTCAATAACAAAAAAACAAACAACGCAATCCAAAAATGGGCAGAAGAACTAAATAGACATTTCTCCAAAGAAGATATACAGATTGCTAACAAACACATGAAAGAATGCTCAACCTCATTAATCATTAGAGAAATGCAAATCAA
Source organism: Kogia breviceps (assembly GCF_026419965.1). Lineage (NCBI taxonomy): Eukaryota > Metazoa > Chordata > Mammalia > Artiodactyla > Physeteridae > Kogia > Kogia breviceps. Next base: position 88,205,919 of record NC_081310.1, on the reverse strand, counting down.
AACTACAATGAGATATCATCTCACACCGGTCAGATTGGCCATCATCAAAAACTCTAGAAACAATAAATGCTGGAGAGGGTGTGGAGAAAAGGGAACCCTCTTGCACTGCTGGTGGGAATGTAAATTGATACAGCCGCTATGGAGAACAGTATGGAGGTTCCTTAAAAAACTACAAATAGAACTACCATACGACCCAGCAATCCCACTACTGGGAATATACCCTGAGAAAACTATAATTCAGAAAGACTCATGTACCAAAATGTTCATTGCAGCTCTATTTACAATAGCCAGGACATGGAAGCAACCTAAGTGTCCATCAACAGATGAATGGATAAAGAAGATGTGGCACATATATACAATGGAATATTACTCAGCCATAAAAAGAAATGAAACTGAGTTATTTATAATGAGGTGGATGGACCTGGAGTCTGTCATACAGAGTGAAGTAAGTCAGAAGGAGAAAAACAAATACCGTATGCTAACACATATATATGGACTCTAAGGGAAAAAAATGTCATGAAGAGGTTAGTGGTAGGACGGGAATAAAACACAGACTTACTCGATCATGGACTTGAGGATATGGGGAGGGGGAGGGGTGGGCTGTGACGAAGTGGGGGAGTGGCAGGGACATATATACACTATCAAATGTAAATTAGATAGCTGGTGGGAAGCTGCTGCATAGCAGAGGGAGATCACCTCTGTGCTTTGTGACCGCCTGGGGGGGTGGGATAGGGAGGGTGGGAGAGAGGGTGATGCAAGAGGGAGGAGATGTGGGAGCATGTGTGTATGTATAACTGATTTAGTTTGTTGTAGAGGGAAAACTAACACACTATTGTAAAACAATTATACTCCAATAAATGTTAAAAAAAAAAAAAAAAAAAAAAAGGATTTTTTTTTTGAAATTTTTCTTCTTAATAATTATTTTTTATTTTAATAACTATACTTTATCCTACTTTATTTCCTCCCTTCCTTCCTCCCTTCCTTCCTCTCTTCCTCTCCTCCTTCCTTCCTTCCTTTCTTGCTTTCTCCCTTCCTTCATTTCTTCCTTCCTTTCTTCCTTCCTTCCTCCCTTCCTTTCTTCGTTCCTTTCTTCCTTCCTTCCTTCCCTCCCTCTCTCCTTCCTTCCTTCTTTCCTTCCTTCCTTTTCTTTCCTTTATATTTTTTCTCCCTTTTATTTTGAGCCGTGGGGATTAAAGGCTCTTGGCGCCCCAGCCAGGCACCAGGGCTGTGTCTCTGAGGTGGGAGAACCAACCTCAGGACACTGGTCCACAAGAGACCTCCCAGCTCCATGCACTATCAAAAGGCAACAATCTCCCAGAGATCTCCATCTCAACACCAAGACCCAGCTTCACTCAAGAACCAACAACGAACAGTGGTGGACACCCTATCCCCAACAAAGAGCAAGACAGGTCTACAGCCCCATCCATTAGCAGAGAGGCTGCCTAAAATCATAAGGCTACCGACATCCCCAAACACACCACCAGACGTGGACCTGCCCACCAGAAAAAAAAGATCCAGCCTCATCCACCAGAACAGAGGCACTAGTCCCCCCCAACCAGGAAACCTACTCAACCCACTGAACCAACCTTAGCCACTGGGGACAGCCACCAAAATCAACGGGAACTACGAACCTGCAGCCTGCAAAAAGGAGACCCCAAACACAGTAAGATAAGTGAAATGAGAAGACAGAAAAACACACAGCAGAAGAAGGAGCAAGATAAATACACACCAGACCTAACAAATGAAGAGGAAATAGGCAGTCTACCTGAAAAGGAATTCAGAATAATGATAGTAAAGATGATTCAAAATCTTAGAAATAGAATAGACAAATTGCAAGAAACAGTTAACAAGGACCTAGAAGAAATAAAGAGGAAGCAAGCAACGATGAGCAACACAATAAACAAAATGAAAAATACTCTAGATGGGCTCAATGGCAGAATAACTGAGGCAGAAGGACGGATAAGTGACCTGGAAGATAAAATAGTGGAAATAACTACTGCAGAGCAGAATAAAGAAAAAAGAATGAAAAGGACTGAGGACAGTCTCAGAGACCCCTGGAACAACATTAAATGCACCAACATTCAAATTATAGGGTCCCAGAAGAAGAAGAGAAAAAGGGACTGAGAAAATATTTGAAGAGATTATAGTTGAAAACTTCCCTAATATAGGAAAGGAAATAGTCAATCAAGTCCAGGAAGCACAGAGTCCCATACAGGATAAACCCAAGGATAAACATGCCAAGACACATAATAATAAAACTGTCAAAAATTAAATACAAAGAAAACATATTAAAATCAGCAAGGGAAAAACAACAAATAACACACAAGGGAATCCCCATAAGGTTAACATCTGATCTTTCAGCAGAAACTCTACAAGCCAGAAGGGAGTGGCAGGACATATATAAAGTGATGAAGGAAAAAAACCTACAACCAAGATTACTCTACCCAGCAAGGATCTCATTCAGATTTGATGGAGAAATTAAAACCTTTACAGACAAGCAAAAGCTGAGAGAGTTCAGCACCACCAAACCAGCTCTACAACAAATGCTAAAGGAACTTCTCTAGGCAAGAAACACAAGAAAAGAAAAAGACCTACAAGAACAACCCGAAACAATTAAGTAAATGGTAATAGGAACATACATATCGATAATTACCTTAAATGTAAATGGATTAAATGCTACCACCAAAAGACACAGACTGGCTGAATGGATACAAAAACAAGACCCATATATATGCTGTCTACAAGAGACCCATTTCAAACCCAGGGACACATACAGACTGAAAGTAAGGGGATGGAAAAAGATATTCCATGCAAATGGAAATCAGAAGAAAGCTGGAGTAGCAATTCTCATATCAGACAAAATAGACTTTAAAATAAAAACTATTACAAGAGACAAAGAAGGACACTACATAATGATCAAGGGATCGATCCATGAAGAAGATATAACAATTGTAAATATTTATGCACCCAACATAGGAGCACCTCAATACATAAGGCAAATACTAACAGCCTTAAAAGGGGAAATCGACAGTAACACAATCATAGTAGGGGACTTTAACACCCCACTGTCACCAATGGACAGATCATCCAAAATGAAAATAAATAAGGAAACACAAGCTTTAAATGATACATTACACAAGATGGACTTAATTGATATTTATAGGACATTCTATCCAAAAACAACAGAATACACATTTTTCTCAAGTGCTCATGGAACATTCTCCAGGATAGATCATATATTGGGTCACAAATCTAGCCTTGGCAAATTTAAGAAAATTGAAATCACACCAAGTATCTTTTCCGACCACAACGCTATGAGACTAGATATCAATTACAGGAAAAGATCTGTAAAAAATACAAACACGTGGAGGCTAAACAATACACTACTTAATAACGAAGTCATCACTGAAGAAATCAAAGAGAAAATAAAAAAATACTTAGAAACAAATGACAATGGAGACACCACGACCCAAAACCTATGGGATACAGGAAAAGCAGTTCTAAGAGGGAAGTTTATAGCAATACAATCATACCTTAAGAAACAGGAAACATCTCGAATAAACAACCTAACTTTGCATTTAAAGCAATTAGAGAAAGAAGAACAAAAAAACCCCAAATTTAGCAGAAGGAAATAAATCATAAAGATCAGATCAGAAATAAATGAAAAAGAAATGAAGGAAACAATAGCAAAGATCAATAAAACTAAAAGCTGGTTCTTTGAGAAGATAAACAAAATTGATATACCATTAGCCAGACTCATCAAGAAAAAAAGGGAAAAGACTCAAATCAATAGAATTAGAAATGAAAAAGAAGAAGTAACAACGGACACTGCAGAAATACAAAAGATTATTAGAGATTACTACAAGCAACTGTATGCCAATAAAATGGACAACCTGGAGAAAATGTACAAATTCATAGAAATGCACAAGCTGCTGAAACTGAACCAGGAAGAAATAGAAAATAAGAACAGACCAATCACAAGCACTGAAATTGAAACTGTGATTCAAAATATTCCAACAAACAAAAGCCCAGGACCAGATGGCTTCACAGGAGAATTCTATCAAACATTTAGAGAAGAGCTAACACCTATCCTTCTCAAACTCTTCCAAAAGATAGCAGCGGGAGGAACACTCCCAAACTCATTCTACGAGGCCACCATCACCCTGATACCAAAACCAGACAAAGACGTCACAAAGAAAGAAAACTACAGGCCAATATCACTGATGAACATAGATGCAAAAATCCTCAACAAAATACTAGCAAACAGAATCCAACAGCACATTAAAAGGATCATACACCATGATCAAGTAGGGTTTATCCCAGAAATGCAAGGATTCTTTAATATACGCAAATCAATCAACGTGATATACCATATCAAAAAACTGAAGGAGAAAAACCATATGATCATCTCAATAGATGCAGAGAAAGCTTTTGACAAAATTCAACACCCATTTATGATAAAAACCCTGCAGAAAGTAGGCATACAGGGAACTTTCCTCAACATAATAAAGGCCATATATGACAAACCCACAGCCAGCATCATTCTCAATGGTGAAAAACTGAAACCATTTCCACTAAGATCAGGAACAAGACAAGGTTGCCCACTCTCACCACTCTTATTCAACATAGTTTTGGAAGTTCTAGCCACAGCAATCAGAGAAGAAAAAGAAATAAAATGAATCCAAAAAGGAAAAGAAGAAGTAAAGCTGTCACTGTTTGCAGATGACATGATACTATACACAGAGAATCCTAAGGATGCTACCAGAAAACTACTAGAGCTAATCAATGAATTTGGTAACGTTGCAGGATACAAAATTAATGCACAGAAATCTCTGGCATTCTTATACACTAATGATGAAAAATCTGAGAGGGAAATTAAGAAAACACTCCCATTTACCATTGCAACAAAAAGAAAATATCTAAGAATAAACCTACCTAAGGAGACAAAAGAGTTGTATGCAGAAAACTATAAGACACTGATGAAAGAAATTAAAGATGATACAAATAGTTGGAGAAACATACCATGTTCTTGGATTGGAAGAATCAACATTGTGAAAATGACTCTACTACCCAAAGCAATCTACAGATTCAATGCTATCCCTATCAAATTACCACTGGCATTTTTTACAGAACTAGAACAAAAAATTTCACAATTTGTATGGAAACACAAAAGACCCCGAATAGCCAAAGCAATCTTGAGAATGAAAAACGGAGCTGGAGGAATCAGGCTCCCTGACTTCAGACTATACTACAAGGCTACAGTAATCAAGACAGTATGGTACTGGCCCAAAAACAGAAATATAGATCAATGGAACAGGATAGAAAGCCCAGAGATAAACCCACACACATATGGTCACCTTATCTTTGATAAAGGAGGGAAGGATATACACTGGAGAAAAGACAGCGTCTTCAATAAGTGGTGCTGGGAAAACTGGACAGCTACCTGTAAAAGTATGAAATTAGAACACTCCCTAACACCACACACAAAAATAAACTCAAAATGGGTTAAAGACCTAAATGTAAGGCCAGACACTATCAAACTCTTAGAGGAAAACACAGGCAGAACACTCTATGACATAAATCACAGCAAGATCCTTTTTGACCCATCTCCTAGAGAAATGGAAATAGAAACAAAAATAAACAAATGGGACCTAATGAAACTTAAAAGCTTTTGCACAGCAAAGGATACCATAAACAAGAGCAAAAGACAACCCTCAGAATGGTAGAAAATATTTGCAAATGAAGCAACTGACAAAGGATTAATCTCCAAAATTTATAAGCAACTCATGCAGCTCAATAACAAAAAAAACAAACAACGCAATCCAAAAATGGGCAGAAGAACTAAATAGACATTTCTCCAAAGAAGATATACAGATTGCTAACAAACACATGAAAGAATGCTCAACATCATTAATCATTAGAGAAATGCAAATCAAAACTACAATGAGATATCATCTCACACCGGTCAGATTGGCCATCATCAAAAACTCTAGAAACAATAAATGCTGGAGAGGGTGTGGAGAAAAGGGAACCCTCTTGCACTGCTGGTGGGAATATAAATTGATACAGCCACTATGGAGAACAGTATGGAGGTTCCTTAAAAAACTACAAATAGAACTACCATACAACCCAGCAATCCCACTACTGGGCATATACCCTGAGAAAACCATAATTCAAAAAGAGTCATGTACCACAATAGTCATTGCAGCTCTATTTACAATAGCCAGGACATGGAAGCAACCTGAGTGTCCATCAACAGATGAATGGATAAAGAAGATGTGGCACATATATGCAATGGAATATTACTCAGCCATAAAAAGAAACGAAATTGAGTTATTTGTAGTGAGGTGGATGGCCCTAGAGCCCATCATACAGAGTGAACTAAGTCAGAAAGAGAAAAACAAATACCGTATGCTAACATATATATGTGGAATCTTTAAAATATATATATATATATATATATATATATATATATATATATATGGTTCTGAAGAACCTACGGGAAGGACAGGAATAAAAATGCAGACGTAGAGAATGGACTTGAGGAAACGGAGAAGGGGAAGGGGAAGCTGGGACGAAGTGAGAGAGTAGCATGGACATATATACACTATCAAATGTAAAATAGCTAGCTAGTGTGAAGCAGCCACATAGCACAGGGAGATCAGCTCGGTGCTTTGTGACCACCTAGAGGGGTGGGATAGGGAGGGTTGGAGGGAGACACAAGAGGAAGGAGACATGGGGATATATGTGTACGTATAGCTGATTACTTTGTTATGAAGCAGAAACTAACACACCATTGTAAAGCAATTATACTCCAATACAGATGAAAAAAAAAAAAAAAGAACTTACATTGCTAGCATCAGAAGAAAGGGAAAAAAATGATCTTATAGTTGAGCAGGCATTCCCATCTTGGAAGAGGTCTGGCTAATGTGTAACGCATATGCACACTACACATTAGGGAGGAAGGGAGGAGGCCCAAACAGACACAGAGAGAGAATTTTATGTTTAAATTTTCTTGTCCAGCCTTTTTTTTTTAAACATCTTTATTGGAGTATAACTGTTTTACAATAGTGTGTTAGTTTCTCCTTTACAACAAAGTGAATCAGTTATACATATACATATGTTCCCATATCTCTTCCCTCTTGCATCACCCTCCCTATCCCACCCCTCTAGGTGGTCACAAAGCACAGAGCTGATCTCCCTGTGCTATGCGGCTGCCTCACACTAGCTATCTAATTTACATTTGGTAGTGTATATATGTCCTTGCCACTCTCACTTCGTCACATCTTACCCTTCCCCCTCCCCATATCCTCAAGTCCATGCTCTAGTAGGTCTGTATTTTATTCCTATCCTATCAGTTATCTCTTCATGACATTTTTTTTCTTAGATTCCATATATATGTGTTAGCATACGGTATTTGTTTTTCTCCTTCTGACTTACTTCACTCTGTATGACAGACTCCAGGTCTATCCACCTCATTACAAATAACTCAGTTTCATTTCTTTTTATGGCTGAGTAATATTCCATTGTATATATGTGCCACATCTTTATCCATTCATCTGTTGATGGACACTTAGGTTGCTTCCATGTCCTGGCTATCGTAAATAGAGCTGCAATGAACATTTCTGGTGCATGACTCTTTTTGAATTATGGTTTTCTCAGGGTATATGTCCAGTAGTGGGATTGCAGGGTCGTACGGTAGGCCTTAAAATATAAATTTTATTTTATCACATGGGAAGATGCAAGAATCTGGGTTCAATAAAATTCTTCCTGGGGTATACATCTAACTATCTAAGAAGGCTTCTTGTCCAAAGCACAGAGGGCCTCATCCTGTTATCGTCTTTATTTCCTCTCAAAGTGCTCTGTTGGTCAGCGATTTAACAGTTACAACTTAACAGGGTTATGACAATCCTTGTAGAACCGGCGGTGAGCAACACTTGTCTATTCTTTGTTCAAACTCGCTAGTGCTGGTCTGGAAATTTCAGATTGTCTGTTTAAAGGTAATATTCCTGGGAGATGTTGAAACTGCAATTTTTTTAACTTTTTATTTTATATTGGAGTATAGCCAATTAACAATGTTGTGATCCTTTCAGGTGCACAGCAAAGGACTCAGCCATACATATACATGTATCAATTCTCCCCCAAACTCCTCTCCCATGTAGGCTGCCACATAGCATCGAGCAGAGTTTCCTGTGCTATACAGTAGGTCCTTGTTGGTGATCCATTTTAAATATAGCAGTGTGTACACGTCGATCCCAAACTCCCTAACTATCCCTTCCCCCCATCCTTCCCCACTGGTAACCGTAAGTTCGTTCTCTAAGTCTGTGAGTTTGTGAAACTGCAATTAAGTCTTGGTTTCCTGTCATGGGAAGAAATGACTTCACTTGGGGTCTCGTTTCTTTCTTTTTTTTAACACCCCAGATATGAGCATTATTAACATCACATTACATGGAGTGCCACCTCCTCCCTGCCACAGTTTGTCTCCCTACACTGCTTTACTTTTATTCAAAATACGTATAATCACCTGATGTCCTGTTACATATTTACTTGCTCAGCAGTTCACTGTCTGTCACTTTTACTCCCTAGCAGGACACTGTTTGAATTGCTAACGGAATTGTGTGCCCCGAATTGCAATTCTTTGTTCCCGAATAAATGCTCTCTGCTTGATTATTGCCTCCTAGCCTTATTTAGGTTCACAACTTTAATTAAATGTGAAAAATTAATAAACAGAAATTTCAATTAAATAGAGTCAGGAGACCAGGAGGGGGACCTCTCAAGCCCTGCAAAGATAGCAAAGCCCAACAGGAAGAGGAAAGACCCCTCTTCTTTCCTGAAGGACTCAGCCAATGAAAAGCCATGGACTCTTTGTTTACTTTGGCCCTCCCAGCTTTCTGTTCCCCTCTATAAACGCATGCTCTTTCCCCTGCCATGGGGGCACTTGCACATGTGTTGCAGACCCCAAACTGCAATTCTCTACTATCCCGAATAAACCCATCTTCACTGGAGAAATATCTGGCAGTCTATTGTTTTACGTCAAGATAACTAAATACATGGTCAAAATGGATATGACAACCTATATGATACGTGTTTGCAATAGTATGTCATGCCAGTCACAGTAAACGTTTGACAACAACATAATGAATAACAGTACAGATGAGGGTGAGGAACTGGCTAATGATGAGCCTACAAAATGTCCAGTTGAATTATGCAAACACTTTCAGCTTGGTGACTTTTGTTTAGGCTCCCAAGGAAGTCAATTTTTTAAATTTTGATTTATAAAGTTAAATAGCTCAATCTCCTATTTAAATTGGTCATTAACTTTGTTTTTCTGCCAAAAACACAAACAGTACAAGCTATGTAATTGAGAAAGTTTATTTAATTTTATAGGGTCTCAGTCTCCCCACTTGTAAAGTGGAAGCATTTTTGCAAATATTTGAAAAGTGGATGTTTATAAAGTACTTAATATGAAGTCTGGCACAAATTAAACACCAATAAGCAATAGCTCTTTTATTAATATATCCTGTGGCGTAAGAGAAGTATCTGGTCTTTGTCCCTGGCTCCAGGCAGAGAGCTCCTAAACCCTTGGAATTCCCTGAGTGATAGAGTGACAGCAGAATCTTTTGTTCTAATGAGGTGACTCCTGACAGGCTTCTAGATAGCTTAAAGGTGGGGGCTGGCTGCCAGAAAGACCAAGTCTTGATTAAAAGCTTAGAACTTTCAGCCCCACTCCCCAACCTCTAGGGAGGGGAGAGAGGCTAGCAATTGAGTCAATTACCAATGGCCAATGATTTACTCAATCCTACCTATGTTATGAAACCTCCATAAAAACCCCTAAATGGCAGGGTTCAGGGAATTTTTCAGTTTGCAAGCACATCTACAGGTCAGGAGGGTGGCACACCACAAATCTATGGGGACAGAAGCTCTTGCACTCAGGACCTTTCCAGGCCTCGCCCTATGTGCCTCCTCATCTAAATTGTTCATTTGCATGCTTTATAACAAACTGTAATCATAAGCATAGCATTTCCTGAGTTCTGAAAATTGTTCCAGCAAATCATCAAACCTGAAAGGGGGAGAGGGTGTGGGAACCCCTGAGTTTGTAGCCAAGTAGGACCGAAGTGTGAAGTAACCTGAGGACCTGATGCTTGCAACTTGTGTCTGAAGTGAGGGCAGTCTTGTGAGACACAGCCCTTAAAAGCCTGGGGTGTCTGACACTAACTCCAGGTAACTAGTGTCAGAACTGAATTGAATTGTTGGACACCTTGTTGGTAACAGAGCTGGAGATGTGCTGTTGGAAAGGCACCACGTATTTGATTGATATGAGAAAAAAAACACTCATATGCATTGTACTGTATGTACTATATGTATTATTGTATGTATGAAACGCAAGGTCATGGGTAAGTGCTTACAGAAATTTGAGAGATTTAGGTTTAGTGTCCAGACCTAGCCAATGGTCCTCCGAAGATATCCATGTCCTAAATCCCAAGAATTTGTGATTATGTTAGGTTACATGGCAAAGAGGAATTAAGGTTGCAGATAAAATTAAGGTTGCTAATCACCTGACCTTAAAATAAGGAGATTATCCTGGATTATCCAGATGGGCCCAATGTAATCACACGGATGCTTAAAAGTAAGAGGAAGGCAGGAAAAAGTCAGACAGATGGCAGCACAAGAAGGATTCAGCCCGTCACTGCTGCCTTTGGAGATGGAGGAAAAGTGGTCATGAGCCCAGGCATGGAGACAGCCTCTAGACGCTGAAAAGGCAATTCTCCCCTACAGCCTGGTTCTTTTCACCTCTTTATTTTATTTATTTATTTATTTATTTATTTATTTATTTATTTATTTTCCTGGTACGCAGGCCTCTCACTGTTGTGGCCTCTCCCGTTGCGGAGCACAGGCTCAGGACACGCAGGCTCAGCGGCCATGGCTCACGGGCCCAGCTGCTCCGCGGCATGTGGGATCCTCCCGGACCGGGGCAAGAACCCGTGTCCCCTGCATTGGCAGGCGAACTCTCAACCACTGCACCACCAGGGAAGCCCCACCTTTTTAAATATGACTATTAGAAAATGTTCAATTATGTGTGTGGCTTCCATTACGTTTTTACTAGACAGTGCTGTTTTGGACCCATTCTAACTTGTAAATCTGGAATTCATCATACTTTGTACAGCCTCACACATCCTCAGGCCTGATGCAATAATGCATTTCTTCCTTCCTTCACTGCCGTGGTCTATCCTGTGACTGATTTTTAGGCTAGGTTGGCCCTCCCATAATCCATGCAATGACAGGCCCAGAAAACCTAAACATGGGCAATAATACTGCTTCACGGCAATTGTGCCCAGCTTACTCAGATTCTCTTACTCAACCTATAGTGCTGTCTCACAATTCTGGCAACTCTATCAGTTTCACTTGGTATTATTCTCTAAGAATCCATAAAAGAAAAAAAAAAGCACTAAGAAAAAGATATGCTCATTTGCCAGTTAAATTATTACACTTCAGTTTCTCTTCCAGAGCTTTGTTTAAACTTTTTAGTTTACAATCAGAAAATATTATTAAAAATAGGTGTGCATATTCTTTTAAAGTTTTTTTTTTTTTTTTTTTTTTTTTTTTTTTTTGCGGTACGCGGGCCTCTCACTGTTGTGGCCTCTCCCGTCGCGGAGCACAGGCTCTGGACGCGCAGGCGCAGCGGCCATGGCTCACGGGCCCAGCCGCTCCGCGGCACGTGGGATCTTCCCGGACCGGGGCACGAACCCGCGTCCCCTGCATCAGCAGGCGGACTCCCAACCACTGCGCCACCAAGGAAGCCCTCTTTTAAAGTTTTTATGCATGAGCAGATAAAACTACTGGAAGCGAAATCTCTAAAACGTTAACAGTGTTTCCCTGCGTAAACACATAAACGAGTGATTTTCACTTTTTTTTACAAGTTTATGATTTTTCTGAAATGTATACAATATACATATATTGCTTTTATAATCAAAGGGAGGGGGGAAAAAACTTCAATTTATAATCAAACAGGCAAGACTGATAAGACACATGAAGCAGAGTCTGTTTCCTGTAGTAATGAACAGAGAGGAAGAATGGACTTCCTGAGTCTTGCTCACCCAAGAACCAAATGAAACAAGCCAAGCTGTTGTCTGATTCTCTTTAAGCATCTTTAGGAGATCCATCCGCAAAGACTCCTAGTGGGACGAGAAGGAGACAGCCCAGGATTTCTGATGACAGAAATACAGATTCAATAAACAGAGAAGGCAAGAGAGAATTTCCTGGGTAAGTCTGGCTGCATCAAGTAGCAGATGAAGTCACAGACCCCCAGAACACCATGTGCCTTCCCCTTTAAGCACCAGCCAACCCACCCCTGACACACCTGACAAGACCCCTGAAAAATGGGGTATTTGAGAAAAAATAGCAGAGTCCCCAAAGACACCTAAGGACCAAGATGGTTTCTTACTCTGTCCCAAACCTCCCTTGTTTTGGTGTCTCTCCATTCTGGCAAGGTGCTGCAGTGAGTTTATCACCACGGGGTGTGTCTGAACGATCAAAGCATAAGTGGAAGACAGGAGACAGAAGGATATGGTGTCCTCACTGAGTAGGTGCCTCCCCCATGTCCATGTTCACAGCTGCATCCCAAAAGCCCTTCCCTATTAATGAGAAATTCAGGGAAGGTATCAGAAATGCCAATGACTCTACGCCAGCCCCATCACCAGCCAACCTCAAATTGCATTAGCCAACAGAGTGTAAGGGAAACAGTAATAGTTGTTTAGTCACACAGACCTTGGTTCTTCAATCTGCTCTATCTCTTACAGAAGTGAGACTGTGGGCATGTTATTTGTTTCAGAATCTGTAAAGTTGTGGTCAAAGTACCTAAAGTGGGAGGGAGACCAGACAGGACCACTCTCCTAAGAGGTAGCTTTGCACATTCCAGAATACTTCCTAGTTACAAGAAGTACATCTACTAGGTGAGGGGAACGGGGACCTCCTTGGGGTCCCTTTGACCTCTCCCTCACTTTCCCTCAGGGGGGTTCTCTATGCAATCGAGAACCGGGGTTCTCTATGGAATCCAGTAATGGACTGAGATTCCCCCTAATATTCCATTTCATCAGGAAAAAGAAGGGGGCCTCAATTTATGGTAGTCACTCTCCTGATCTTCTGCATCTCTCTCTAACACACACACACACACACACACACACACACACACACACACACACACACCCCTCCCTCTGCCAAGCCTTGCTCATGAAAATCCTAATCATATCCTTGCATCTTAGCAGAGTTCTCTTATGTTTGAAAAACACAGGTCACCCAAGGAAAATTTTCAGGGGACCTGGAAAGAATCCTGGGGTCTAAAAGAAGAGAGGAGAAAATAAATCCATTTGCAAAAGGAAAAGTTAGGTTAGACTTTGTAAGACCTCTTGAAAATAAAACTAATTCAAGAAGTCCCATCTCCCTTTTTAAGTAAAATTGTTCTTCCTTTCTTGCTTTCCGTTCTACTATACAGTGTCCTTTCCCAAAAGATTTTTCCCCAACTAGGTTTATGAGTCACCTGGGAAGATAGTGTGTAACCCCAGGGAATTCCCAGTATGAGGGAGACAGCAAGGCTTAACCCCAGTTAAAAAACAGCTAGGGGACTTCCCTGGTGACGTAATGGTTAAGAATTCACCTGCCAATGCAGGGGATGCGGGTTTGAGCCCTGGTCCAGGAAGATCCCACATGCCGCAGAGCAACTAAGCCCGTGCACCACAACGACTGAGCCTGCGCTCTACAGCCCGTGAGCCACAACTACTGAAGCCCTCGAGCCACAACTATGGAAGTCCATGCGCCTAGAGCCCGTGCTCTGCGACAAGAGAAGCCACCGCAATGAGAAGCCCGCGCACCGCAACGAAGAGTAGCCCCCACTCACCACAACTAGAGAAAGCTTGTGTGCAGCAATGAAGACCCAACACAGCCAAAAATAAAAATAAATAAAATAAATAAATTTATATTTTAAAAAAAGAAAGAAATCTACAGGGATTTCCCTGGTGGTCCAGTGGTAAAGAATCTGCCTTACAATGCAGGGGACACGGGTTCGATCCCTGGTCAGGGAACTAAGATCCCACATGCCACGGGGTAACTAAGCCCATGTGCCACAACTACTGAACTCACACGCCTCAACCAGGGAGCCTGCATGCTGCAAACTACAGAGCCCATGTGCTCTGGAACCTGCACACTACAACTACAGAGCCCAGTGCCCTGGAGCCTGCGCGCCATAACTAGAGAAATAAAACCGACCGCCACAACTAGCAAGAAGCTTGCATGCCACAACGAAAGATCCTGTGTGCTGCAACTAAGACCCAACACAGTCAAAAATAAATAAAATAAATAAATAAATAATTGAAATAAATAAACAGCTATTGGATAAAAGATAAATTTTTTTAAAAAAAAGAACTCTACAAAGAGACAACCAAGTTGAATTCATTGAACATGGTACCAGAAGCTGGGGATACAAAGGTGAGTACAATTACATCATTGTACTGAAGAGGAAAGAGGCTCAAAGAGTCATGTGACTGGCCCAAAGACATACGGCCAACAAGGAACACAGCTGGAATTCAAAGCTGGGTCTGACTGACTCCAAGGCCTATACTCTTAAATACCATGCAGACAGCCCTTCACATGACCACCTTCAAAGGACCTACAATCTAGTAGGTAGAAAGAGATTAATGAGTACTGCCATGTGTTTTGTTCTGAGAAAAGGAGAGGGACATAGGAAAGGAAACTCATCCATCCTGGGCAGGAAAGGAGAATTGTTAAAGCTTCTTGGAAGATGTGTTCCTCTAGCTGAGTTGTGAAAGACCACTGTAGTAAGGCAAGGATTAAGGGAAATAGCATTCTAGGAAAAGAGAACAACACAGAGAAAAACAAAATAGTAATATAGTCAGGGAACTGCAAATTTCATATTTCTGAATCATCAAGTCAGGAAGAGCACAGAGGAAGATAAAGCTGTTGAGGTAAACACGAGTCAGATTAGGGGAGGGAAGAAGGGGGTGCCTGGAATGCCAAGTAAGGAGTTGCCAACTGAAGGGCTTAAAATTGGAGACGTGGTGAACTGGATGCCCTAGAAGGGGAGTGAGACTGGCAGCCAGGAGGCCAGACAGAAGTACCTTAAAAAACTACAAATAGAACTACCATACGACCCCGCAATCCCACTACTGGGCATATACCCTGAGAAAACCGTAATTCAAAAAGAGTCATGTACCAAAATGTCCATTGCAGCTCTATTTACAATAGCCAGGACATGGAAGCAACCTAAGTGTCCATCAACAGATGAATGGATAAAGATGTGGCACATATATACAATGGAATATTACTCAGCCATAAAAAGAAATGAAACTGAGCTATTTGTAATGAGATGGATGGACCTGGAGTCTGTCATACAGAGTGAAGTAAGTCAGAAGCAGAAAAACAAATACCGTATGCTAACACATATATACGGAATCTAAGAAAAAAAATGTCATGAAAAGACTAGGGGTAGGATGGGAATAAAACACAGACCTACTAGAGCATGGACTTGAGGATATGGGGAGGGGGAAGGGTAAGCTGTGACGAAGTGAGAGAGTGGCATGGACATATATACACTACCAAACGTAGGGTGGAGAGCTAATGGGAAGCAGCTGCATAGCACAGGGAGATCAGCTCAGGTGCTTTGTGACCACCTAGAGGGGTGGGATAGGGAGGGTGGGAGGGAGGGAGACGCAAGAAGGAAGAGATATGGGAACATATGTATCTGTATAACTGATTCACTTTGTTGTAAAGCAGAAACTAATACACCATTGTAAAGCAATTATACCCCAATAAAGATGTTTAAAAAAAAAAAGAAGTAAAGCAATAACAACTTTTGTGTGCTCTTTGACTAGGCGGGCTCATCCTTCTACACAAGGACATGGTGGGAAGTGGTCCCAGAGATAACAGAGCAGCACAGAGGCCAGTTCAGAAGTATGCCAAATGAGACAAATGATACTACATCCCAAATACACCACAGTTGACCTTGGCTCTTCAGACTTATGACCTTTGGCTTAGCTATAATTTAAGGAAAGATCCTAAGATTGTTCTATAGTTTTTCTAGACTACAGATTGTTCAAAGTTAAGGACTATTATCTTATTCATCTCTGTAGATCCCACACTATTCACTATACACACAGTGGCTTACACATAATAAGTGCTCTGTAAATGTTGTTTTAAAAATCCTTTCATCCTACAGTTGAGTGCTTTCTATACACCATGTTCTAGAGACTAAGGAAACAGATTAGGATCATACTCTCATGGAGCTTATTTTCTAGCTTGGGAAACAGACAATAAGCAAGTAAACAAATATATAATATTTTCAAGAAGTGATACTATTTAACACAGGGATAGAGTAATAAAGCCTCGATTTTATTATAGATAAGGTAATCAAAGAAGGCCTCGATGAAATGAATATTTGAGTAAAGCCCTGAACAAGTTACCTGAAAAACAGTATTACAGGCAGAGGGAGTGTGCATGGCATGTTTATGAAACAGCAATAAAGCCAGGGTAGCTAGAGTAGAGCGACCATAAGGAAGAGGGTAGGAGGTGAGATTAGAGAGGTAACTGGGGATCAGATCATGCAGGGACTTGGAGGGGAATTATTTTAAGCATAATAGAAAATGAAATTTCACTTCTTTATGGTGCATCCCATTCTCAAGGAATGCAAATGAAGTAGTATTAGTCATAAACAATCCTAGAGGTAAATCTACTGTCCAAAGGCATTGCAAAGCATTCTTCTTTTTTTTCTTTTTGTGGCTGCATTGGGTCTTAGTTGCTGTGTGCGGGCTTTATTTAGTTGCAATGAGCAGGGGCTACTCTTCTTTGCAGTGCACAGGCTTCTCACTGCTGTGGCTTCTCCTGTTGCAGAGCATGGGTTCTAGGCGTGCAGGCTCATAGTTGCTGCACACAAGCTCAGTAGTTGCGGCATGAGAGCCCTGTAGTTGCGGCACACAGGCCCTAGAGCACACGGGTTTCAGTAGTTGCAGCACGTGGGCCCTAGAGCACACAGGCTTCAGTAGTTGCGGCGCATGGGCTCAGTAGTTGTGGCACACGGGCTCTAGGGTGCACAGGCTTCAGTAGTTGTGGCGAGCATTCTTTAAATAAGCTTGGTTATTAGATTATCTATTATTTGGAAATCTATCCATCACCACCCCCTATTGCATTGCCTCCAATAAGACAATTTAGAATAGACTAGGGGAATAAAAAGTGATTTCTGAATTTACGGTTCAAAAATATCTTTTGAAAAGTAATATTTCTGTTCTAGCCAAGTCAATCTATTAAGGCATGCTTAAAAAAAAAAATGCTAAGGCTTTTCTTCCCCAGTCATGCAGGGTTCTACTTCTTATCACACATCAGTGGGTCCCTCCTGACCACTGTCTCCATGAGATTAACTTTTCAAACCTCGGATTCCTCCCATCGCTCAATAGGCAGCAGAATTAAGTCAATTTCGGTTGCATAACATTCCATAATTCTGGAGCATTCGGTATAAAAGATCTGCAAGTGATTCTAGTCCAAGCAGTGTGTATAAATGCTAAGAGACTGCCCTGGAATGAGACGACGATTAATTGACATTTCTCACACAAGGATGAAGGCCAAGCATGGAGCAGACTGTGTTACTAAATCCCCTATGAGCATGGCTTTCCCTGCAACACCTTCTGGTGTCAAAATGACAAAACAGCAATATACAAAAGAAATGGCTTGGGTCAGAACAAGGTGGGAGAGGGAGCCTGGGAGTGGAAAGAATAACATAGAACAGAGGGAGGTATGAAGAGGCAAAGTACTTTGGAATGAGCTGAGGAACACACAGGAAGGTAGGACAGAGACTGATGCCATCCTGCACTGTTGCTTACCTGCATGTCTGTGTCCTCCTGGACTGGACTCCCAGTATCTAGGTGGTTTTCGGCGTGCATACCCAGCACGGAGCCCCCAGAGCCCTGCTCACAGCCAGCACTAAAGTGTTTGTGGAGGTACAAGAAGAAAAGGATTGCTCTCTTCCCCCACTTTCACCATATATTTTTCTGACTTCTATAAAACCTAGTTCTGCAAATTCTTTGTTTTCTACCCAGTTTATTTCATTTCCCCCTCTCTGTCCTATAAGTCAGCTCATGTGTGCACCCTCTGTTCTATAACCAAAATGCAAGGCCAGAGACAAACCGACAGGACCAAAGAGGGACCATCTACGACTAAGGTTGCCCAACAGGGCTTCCCTGGTGGCGCAGTGGTTGAGAATCTGCCTGCCGATACAGGGGACACGTGTTAGTGCCCCGGTCCGGGAAGATCCCACATGCCGCGGAGCGGCTGGGCCCCGTGAGCCATGGCCGCTGAGCCTGCGCGTCCGGAGCCTGTGCTCCGCAACGGGAGAGGCCACAACAGTGAGAGGCCCGCCTAGCACCAAAAAAAAAAAAAAAAAATGTTGCCCAACAGACTTAAGAAGAGAGACTAGACAGAGGTGGAATCAGAAAAGAGGCAATTGCAATATCAGAAGAGAAACAAAAAAGAAGTGAGCTGCAAGCCTGCTGAAGTGGAAAGCTCAGATCTTCTTGTGCCTACAAACATTTGCTGTGACAGCCTTTTCTTGGGGCCGCTGGCATGCCTCATGGGCTAAGGTCAGTGTTAAGCTGGGCTCTGTCTAGGACAGAGACAAGAAAAGGTACTCACAGGAGAAAGAAAGATGGAGCAGGATTCCAGGGCCTGGCTGTGAGGAAGATAGACGAGACTATGAACTTAAGACCAGTAGGAGCCAGCTTGTAATTGTAAAAGGTATCTGCATGTGACGGGACCTTATAAAGGGGGAAGCCTCAAATATGGAACAAATTGAAGGCCCCTGAAGGCAGACAGAAAGACCCAGGTCTCATCCAAAAGAAATAGCAGAACAAAGCCACACTCACGCAGCTACTCCACACCCGATTCCCCTGTGCAAGCAGCTTCCCTGCACCCACTGGACTCCAAGATTTCTCTCTAGAAGACTGTTCCCTGGTGCCCGGAACTACAACACCCATAGTGCCCCACGCGCAGGCCGAGTGACTCACCCTCTTCTGATCCCCACTAGCCAATGGGCTTCGCCAATTTCCTCTGCCCCTGGAAAAGCCGCGAGAAAAGAGGGCGCTTCCGGTCCCGTGTTCTCTTTGGCCCTCGGGGAATCCAAAGGTGCAGTGCTTACGACCAGACCGTAAGGCAGCGGTCCTAGGTGTAAGGAAGGGGTCATCCATGGCATGGGTTCTGCTAACCGAACGTGGGCTGCTTAGGCTGACGGATAGCGCCAACCCTCTCCTTTTTTTTTTTTTTTTGGTGCTAGGCGGGCCTCTCACTGTTGTGGCCTCTCCCGTTGCGGAGCACAGGCTCCGGACGCGCAGGCTCAGCGGCCATGGCTCACGGGGCCCAGCCGCTCCGCGGCATGTGGGATCTTCCCGGACCAGGGCATGAACCTCTGTCTCCTGCATCGGCAGGCGGACTCCCAAACACTGCGCCACCAGGGAAGCCCAACCCTCTCCTTCTAGGTTCCTTCCCCACCTCTTCCGGGGCTGGCCTAGGACCTGCAGCACATGCGCACTGTCCCACCGGTTTCGGGGCTGGCCTCGTTCCGGTAGCACGTAATCACTTCTTTACCTTCGCCGCGGCGGGCCTCGGACTTGCAGCACGTGCACACTTAGAGGAAGACCCGACAATCTGGTTGTTTCCGTTGCCGTGCTCAGGGCCTGTATTTGGGTAATGCTGTCCTTTTTTTCATTTTCTTTCTCTTGTTTAACATCGGGAAGCAGCAATGAAGTGTTATTAAAAGATCCCTTTAAAAAAAAAATCCCTAAGGCTGGAGTTGAGATTTGCGCTTTGTAACAAATAAGCTGTGGGGTATTGGGCAAGTCATTTAATCTTCTTTTAGGACCTACTGGTCTGTGAAACCTGGATGACACTTGAGACTCAGCCTGTCTCTTCAAGCTGCTGGAAGGGCTGTTTGCAAACTATTGGTGCCCACGGCCCTCCAAGTCCCCGTAGGACAGCCAAGCTGCCTCCTAAGCACAGTGCCCCAGAGAACCAAGTGATCGAGCTGAGCATTGGTCCAGCATCGTCGAATGAAGTGAAAGAAAGGAACTGGAAATGGGACAGCATTTTGGGGGTCAACTGGAAGGAGAGGTGGGGAAAGAAGTTTTGTTGGGTTTTCCCCTCTACCAGCAATTACTGATAATGCTCTACCTGAATATCATCCCATCTGACCCCTTTTCTCCATCCCTACTGTCATTCACAGATCAAGATCATCTCTTGCTTAAATGATTTCTCCATCTCCAGTTTCCACCCCACCACTTGTTGAATTATTCTAAAGTGCAAATGTGATCATTAAAATGTGTCATGACTTCCCTGTGCCCCTAAAATAAAGTACCAACACCTTAACAAGGGTTTTATTGCCTGGCCTTTTCCTACTCCTCCAGCCTTCTCTCACTCAGTGTTCCAATCACTTTCAAATACTACGTTCTTTTTTTTTTAATCTTTAAAATGTTTTCCTTTTATTGTGATGAAATATACATAACATAAAATTTACGATTTTAAACATTTTTAAGTGTACACTTCAGTGGCATTAATTACATGCACATTGTTGTGGAACCGTCACCACGGTCTGTCTCCAGAACGTTTTCATCTTTCCAAACTGAAACTCTGAACTCTTTGAACAATAACTCCCCACCCCTCCATTGCTTCCAGCCCCTGGCAACCACCATTCTACTTTCTGTCTCTATTAACTTGACTACTCTAGATACCTCGTGTAAGTGGAATCACACAGTAGTTGTCCATTCGTGACTGGCTTATTTCAGTTAGCATAATATCCTCAAGGTTGTACTTTAACACAAGAGGCTGCTTCTTACCTCAAGGCCTTTTTGCCTGTGGAAACAATGTAATAAGCATTCTGAACTCTGCTGAACACAGTCCTGGCTTGCTTTTAAGCAATGCCATCCACCATACTCTGTCAGTTCTCCCTTTTTGGTTCTGAAAGATTCTGTAGCTTTCTGTTAGCTTAGTTATTAGAAGTCCAGCCTAGTATAGTTAGTCCACTTTAAAACTACAGTCTCATATCAAGTTTACATTCCTTCCTTCCCCTCAGCACCAGCCAGTCTTCAGCGTGGGACTCAGTTTGGGGAACTGGTGCATTCTGTCCTTTAATAGAACTCTCTTTTTTGCTAATTTAAGCTACTTGTGTTGGGACCTGGAGGAGGGTCTGGGACGAAGGGCAAAACATCCTTTTACCCAACTGGGTATGTCATGGCAATCATCTGTTGGTTGTTTGCCTCTCAGGCTAAAGCTGACTGATTGTGGATACCTTCCATTTGGAAGGTGCCCAAATGTTAACTGTTATGGGCACATGGATTCGTTTCCTGGGAGCTCTTTCTATCACACAGTCCCCTGATGGGACATCTGCTCCAACCTCACTGCTTCCCACAAGGCCTCAGGTCCTGCCTTTGGCTGTATAACTAAGCTCCCCTGGCTACTGGTTTTCTTGGGAGGAGGACCAGCAAGATGGCTCAAGCTGTGTTGATTTTCACACTGTTCCTTTGACTTACAGGAAACTCACATGTCCCTGCTAAACCACATTGTAGGAGTGCAACCCTTTCCCTGTCAACCCTCACTCCTTATTCCAATGATCACAGAGAACAGATCAGCGAGCTCATCAGCAGGTATCCAACCACGGACTGAGATGCAGTCTCTCCTTGCCAACCCATCAATTTCTATGAGTGGTTCTCTCGGAGACCCCTCCCTCCGGGGAGGTGAGGACAAAATGCACAGCACTCGATCCCTTGGCTGGTGACAGACACATGATGTCATCAATCCCTTTCCCTTTCCACCTCCACACCATCTTCTATTTATTTCCTGGGGAGGTAGAGGATGGGGTACTGGGCTATGGTTTGGGATAGCAGAACTGACTTGCCACCTCTTTATGGTACCTCTTGGTTTGGCAGAATAACTAACAATTCCAGGGTACCGAATGAGTCCTACTTAACATCCTGCAACAAAAACGCCATCTCCTTTGCCGAGAACACTTGTCAAACACCTCAACACCTTCACTTTTCTTCCCCTTGTCTGTGACTAGTTCCTTCTCATGTTTTATGTAACAACGTAGATATCATCACTGCCGGGAAGAAATCCTAACACTGCCAAGCCTTAGGCAGGACACTGATCTATCACTTCCAAAGGTCCCCTTGCCTCCCTCATGACACTAAGCATGTTATGTTCTAAATGACTCTTGATAGGATATCTGCCCCATGAGACCAAGCCCCAGTGCTGGGACAGTGTCATTTTTGCTCATCTTTGTCTCATAACGCCTCACACACAGATACCACTAAATACATGAATGAAGGATTCCTAGGCTTTGGGGAAGAGTCTGTGTGATTTGAAAGAGCCTAGGGTCCTGCTGAAATGCCATTGTCCCTACTACCTCTATGTCCCTGAGAACTGTTGTGCTCTACTCCTACTTTACATATCAGGTTATATTGTTAGAACATCTCTGAAACATCTGAAGTGCTGTATTAGAATCTGCACTTTTATAAATTAGTTTTATTCGATCAACCTGCCCCGTAAGCATTTGCAGTTTGCAAGAGAGGAAATTGTGAGACAGCCAAGGATGGGGGATTACCCTAAACGTTGGCTCCATTCCTCACAAGCCCAGAATCCCTTTCCCAGTTGTTTAGAAGTTTGACTACATCCAGTAGGAGCTCCCTTCCCACTATTTCTCTGTGATGGAATGGAAAGGATGGCTTCTCCTATGACTCCACTGCAGCCTCTGGCTGCAACATTCCTTCATTCATTTGTTCAACAGAATATTTTTAACTGACCTAGAAGAGCGCAGGAAGCTTTAATGTATGTTTGACCAGGGCCCTTCAGGCTACTGGCAACAGGATGAAGGATGAACAGCTTTCCAAAATAAGCATATTCCTATGCTCGGACACTAGGTAGAGTTCTCAGGAACTGGAGCCACCCCTTCCTTCTCCCCTTTTCCTTCCTCCCACAATGGAGCAGAAAGGAAACGCTGTGCCACAGGCCTGTGGAAAAATGCCCCTTGGCTCTCAGAGCCCTGGCATGAAATAAGATATTGTTCTTAGGAAGCAGTTCCAGACAAAAGATCCTCCTAATGACCCCTGCCCTGAATTGTCTACTCTCTGTTTTAAAATGGGGGCAGCACTTTGTCTGAAGAGCCAAATTCCTGGATTAACTAAAACATGAATTTATCCAGAATATCACACTTACCCATTTATCCAACAAATATTTGTGGAGCAGCATTTATATGCTAGTTGCTGGGGACACTAGAGTAAAGACACAATTCCTGCTCTCAAGGTACAATCTAGTGAGGGAAAAAAATAATTTCAGCACCCGGAACTATGACAGAGCTTTGCATCTATGGCCTGGAGATGGTGGAGGTTAGGGAAAGCTTCCCAGGGGAAATAACACTGGCTTAGCCTTAAAGTAGAAATTGCCCAAGCAGGAAGGGGGAGGGGAGAGATGCAGGATTGTGGGCAGAAAAAACACCAAGTACAGAGGCCAGGAAATAACAGAAGTAAACCCTTGCTGAGCACTGTCAGATGCCACTCTAAGAGTTTGACAAGTGTTACCTCATTTGATTCTCAAAACAACTGTTTGAAATATATAGTACGCCAATTTGATAGATGAAGAGGTTAAGGTATAAGGTATAGATAAGGCAGGGAGAGGTGATCACAGTTTACTTTTTCTTTTAAACAATTACTTTTATTTTTTATTTATTTTTTGTTTTATCCTTTTTTTTTTTTTTTTTTTTGGTTGAGCTGGGTCTTAGTTGCAGTTCATGGGCTTCTTAGTTGCAGCTCGCAGACTCCTTAGTTGTGGTATGCGAACTCTTAGTTGTGGCATGCATGTGGGATCCAGTACCCTGACCAGGGTTCAAACCCGGGCCCCCTCTATTAGGAGCTCAGAGTCTTAATCACTGCACCACCAGGGAAGTCCCAATCACAGTTTACTTAATAAGTGATGAAGCCAAGACTCAAACCAGGAAGTTTGAGTGCAGAACCGCTGCCCTCCACCACTTTGCTACCTGCTACTTTGGTTTGATGAAAGTTGTCTTTCATAAAGGAGTATAAGATGCATGGGAAAGCATGAAAGGAAAAGAAACTAGGCAAGTAGGCATGGAAGGACAAAGTGAATGAAGAGTTTATATACCACATGGTGACATTTGGACTTTATCTTAAAGATAACAGGGATCCAAATGATGGATTTTCAAGAGTAAAATGGTCTGACTTATTTATATATATTACTCTGTTAACATGAAATAGGATAGATTATAAGGGAATCGGACTACTAGAAGTAAGAAGAACATTGTAAATCAACTATACTTCAATTTAAAAAAATAAAAAAGAAGAAGTAAGAAGACCAATTGTTAAACTATTGCAGTGATCCAGGCAAAAACGAATAAGTACCAGGAAATAAAAGTTTGAACTAAGGTAGAAGCAGTGATTATAAAGAGGAGGGGATGTGATTCAGAAGTGGGATTGACAGTATTGAAACTAAGTGCAGGGACTCAGGAAGAAAGAGTGTTTTCTCATGATTTCCAGGTTTCTTATTTCAGAATCTGAGTATAGAGGAGAAGCAGGCTTGAAAGGAAAGATAATTAGAAAGAATTTGGATGTGAGGGTTTGAGATGCTTGTAGTACCGTTGAATAGTCAACTAGGCAAGACAATGGGAGGTTACATTTAGGAGTGTGGGCTAAGAAATGAGATCTGGGCAAAGATACAGATTGGAGAGCCATTGGCAACAGGTTGTCACTGAAACCATGAGAATGGATGAGATCACTGAGAGAGGATTTCAGAAGATAAAGAGACTGAGAGACTGAGGGTGGGCTCTAGGGAAACATCAAGCATATAAAAAGGCAACAGGATGCAAGGGGACTAAGGAGAAGCCGAGGTACGAGGGAAATTGTGCAGGTGTCTACCAAAACTAAGGAGAGCAAAGGGTTTCAAGAAAGAGGAATTGGTCAATTCTGAAATGTCAGGACAGAATTTGAAAAGTGCCCATACATTTGGGATGAAGAGGTTGTTGTTGGCTCTGGGGAAAAATGATCCATCGGTAGAGATGAATACCAGATCAAAATGGGGTTAGAAGCAAGTGTGGGAGGAAGGAGGTGGAAAGGGCCCTTCTCAAGAAACTTGACTTTGATGGAAAGGAGAGAGAACACACACTGAGGAAGGGATTTTTCCTGTCTCCCTTTCTTTCTTTCCTTCTTTCTTTCTTCTTTTCTTTCTTCCTTCCTTCCGTCCTTCCTTCCTTTCTTCCCTTCTTCTTCCTTCCCTCCTTCCTTCCTTCCTTCCTTCCTTTTAAAGATAAGAGAGACAGGGCTTCCCTGATGGCACAGTGGTTAAGAATCCACCTGCCAATGCAGGGGACACAGATTCGAGCCCTTGTCCGGGAAGATACCACATGCTGCAGAGCAACTAAGCCCCTGCGCCACAACTACTGAGCCTGCGCTCTAGAGCCCACGAGCCACAACTACTGAAGCCCACATGCCCGTGCTCTGCAACAAGAGAAGCCACCGCGATGAGAAGTCTGCGCACTGCAATGAAGAGTAGCCCCCGCTCGCTGCAACTAGAGAAAGCCTGTGCGCAGCAATGAAGACCCAACGCAGCCAAAAAGAAAAGAATATATAAATAAATTTTTTAAAAAAATAAGAGAGACTTAGCTTGGAGTATTAGTTTCCTATTGTGGCTGTAACAAATTACTAAAAACTTCATGCCTTAAAAGTACATAAATTTAATATCTTAAGTTCTGGAAATCAGAGGTCTTAAAATGGGTTGGCAAGGCTGCATTACTTTTAAAGGATCTAGGAAAGTATCTGTTTCTTTGCCTTTTCTGGCTTCTAGAGGCTGCCTGTATTCTTTGGTTTGTGGCCCCCTTCCTCCATATTCAAAGCCAGCAATAGAGCATCTTCCAATCTCTGTCTCTCTCTCTCTCTCCCTATCTGTCTTTCTGCTTCTGTTGTCACATTGCTTTCTGACTCCTAAAAGGATGCTTGTGACTACATATGGCCCACCCAGATAATCCAGGATAATTTCCCCATTTCAAAATCCTTAACTTAATCATATCTTCAAAGTCCCTTTTGCCATGTATGATAACATATCCATATATTACTGAGGATTAGGGTGGGATATCTCTGGGGAGATATTACACAGCCCATCACTTGTAGTATCTGCCTGGCATATAGTAAGTGCTCAAAATATTATTACTGATAATAATACTTAAATTTATATGCTGAAGAGAAAGAGCCATCAGAAAGACATTACAAACATAGGAGAGAGAGAGAGACCTTGAGAGAGAGAAAGCAAGAACGCTTAGGCCAAAAGGGATGTCTCCAGAACACAGCTAGAGGGAGGAACATTGTGGGTCCCAGACATTAAGTGAGATAATATATACATACCTGGCAAAATGTTTAATATATCATTCAGTACATATTTGTTTTCCTCCTTTATTCCTTCAAGTGTGCCTACACCGGTGAAGGACCATGGTATTATCATTATTTCAGCCTGACAACCCCGCCACATGCGATCATGTAAGCTCCCCAAAATTTCACCGCTGATTTATCATTGTTTCTCCCAGACATTCTAGCTTAGTGTCTTTTGCAAAATAGATGCTCAAATGTTTGAGGATGAACAAATAAATGAATTAATGAAAGAACAAATGAACAAACTTAAAAGGCTGGGAGAGTATTGATTTAGGGTGATCAAAAAGTAGCAGCTTCCAACAGTGAAGACTTCTGCACAAAGGCCTGAAAGGAGTGAGTTTAAAGAACAGAAAGGGAGGTTTTGCAGGTGGAAAGGATTCTTCAGAGGTGGAAAAGGGGAAGATAGGAGTGCAAGATGGTATGTGGGGGTCAAGTTTCCCCCCTTGAGTTTAAACACTGGCTGAGCTGATTGAGCAGGTAGTCAGTAGAGGGTATTACAAGCCCCAAGAATGAGTTTGTACCGATACAAGATAAACTAAGAATTGCTCTAGGATTCTGAGAGATTTAATAACAGCACTACAATAGGAAGAGCCTTGGAATAAAAAAAGCACTAGGTTGGACTTTTTTTTTTTTTTTAAGTTAAATGCCTGGTTCTAGAACTAATTTCTGCATGACCTTGGGCAAATTACACAATCTCTTTGAGGCTCAGTTGCCTGAAAGGATTAAGCCAGCTGATGCAGGTAAAAAAGCCCAGAAACTGGTGTAAAGAAAGAAATAATACAATAAATTATTGCTATTACTGTCTCTCAGAGTTATTGTTTTAAATAAAATAACATGTCAAAGCACCAAGGATAGTGTCTTAACAGAGGCTCAGTGAAGTTTAATTTCCTCTCTTCCATATTGGAAATTTAAACTAAATGCTCTGCATAAAAATTTTAAAGTAAATGCTCTCTGTAAACAGGGAATGAGAGACTCTGGAAGCAGGGAAGCTCTTGAGATTCTGTTACTATCATCTAGATGAGAAGACTCATACGGTAGTCAGGGGTCTCCAGAGAAATAGAACCAACAAGACTCATATGTGGGGCTTCCCTGGTGGCGCAGTGGTTGAGAGTCCGCCTGCCGATGCAGGAGACACGGGTTCGTGCCCTGGTCCGGGAAGATCCCACATGCCGCGGAGCAACTAAGCCCGTGAGCCGTGGCCGCTAGGCCTGCGCGTCCGGAGCCTGTGCTCCGCAACGGGAGAGGCCACAACAGTGAGAGGCCCGCATACCGAAAAAAAAAAAAAAAAAAAAGACTCGTGTGTGTGTGTGTGTGTGTGTGTGTGTGTGTGTGTGTGTGTGTGTATTATAGGAAATGGCTCACTTGATGACGGAGGCGCAGAAGTCTCATGATTTGCCATCTGCAAGCTGGAGATCCAGGATCCAGGGAAGCTGGTGGTTTAATCCAGTCCAAATCCAAAAGCCTGAGAACAAGGAGCACTAATATCTAGGAGCAGGAGAAGATTGATGTCCCAACTTAAACAGAATAAATTCTCTCTTCACCTACGTTTTTGTTCTATTCAGACCCTCAGTGGATTGGATAAGCTGACCTGAATTGGTGAAAGCAATCTTCTTTATTTAGTCTATCAATTCAAATGCTAATTTCTTCTGGAAACGCCCTCACAGACTTATGCAGAAAATTTGTTTACCCATATCTGGGTATCCCTTAGCCTCGTCATCTTGACGTATAAAATTCACCATCACAACTCAGGACCTCCAGAGTTCATGGAGGACCCATGTGTTAGGATCTAAGTGGTCAATGCATCACACCTCCTTTTTCCCCACCTGTGTACATAACAGGTCTCTTTTCTCCACCCAAGTTCTGAACCAGTGGAGATAGATAAATGAGGCAGGCGGCAACACTCACCTTTACAACTGATAAAGACCATACTGGAAGGTATGGCTTAGGTGTGCAGCCACCATGGGCTTCCTAACAGGATGGTGGGGGGTATTTTTGGCCATGCCACACAGCTTGTGGGATCTCAGTTCCCTGACCAGGGATTGAACCTGGGCCAAGACACTGAAAGAGTGGAGTCCTAACCACTAGGCTACCAGGGATCTCCCCCCCCCCTTTTTTTTTCCTAACAGGAATTTCAGAATTAGACTGACTCACTACCCCATCATAATTATCAGTGGCAAACCATAGGCCTCTCACTCGTGGGAGGTGTACCTCTCTGTAAAACATATAGAAAGGAGCAGATCCAAGTGGGTGCTCTCTGCACCTGGGGGAGAGGGAATGAAAGCCGAGTGGAGAGAGGCCAGGAGTGTTAGTAATAGGGCTACTGTCCTAAGAAAGAAAACATCAGGAATGTGGAGAAAGTGGTCCCCCAATACCACGTTCTTTTTTTTTTAATATTTATTTATTTATTTGGTTGCATCAGGTCTTAGTTGTGGCATGCAGGATCTTCGTTGCCATGAGTGGGATTTTTAGTTGTGGCATGTGGGATCTAGTTTCCTGACCAGGAATGAAACCCAGGCCCACTGCATTGGGACTGCAAAGTCTTAGCCACCGGACCACCAGGGAAGTCCCAATACCATGTTGTACTTTGTTTTTTTTCCTTAGGCTTCCAGATATCACCATCCAGGTCATCAGATGGTGGCCCAGCCAGTGGCAAACTCTTCCTCAACACTGTGGTGGGTGACACAGCAGAGTTTCCCCTGGAGATACTGGAGGGAACTCAAACTGCCTGGCCCTTTGTGACTTGTTTCTGGGCCCTGCCTCTCAAGGAACAAATGAAGGACAATTCAATCTGATATCTTTGGCAGTTGATTCAGAGAATAATGAGATGCTTGGCCATTTCCTGCAAGTCAGCAACATAACTGGGGAACATAAAGGCAACCGCTAGGTCCAGAGCTTCATCAATAAAGTGAGTTAGTGTTACCAATCAAACCACAGCCCCAGGTGAAGCATCAGACTAGAGAAGGAAAAAAGAGTAGAAAAGATAAGAGATTGAGAAGTCCAGTTTGATTTGGGAGATAAGACCAATATGCCTGAAACAGGAATTATAAAAGACACAGGAAAGAATGCTAATGGTTATGGGATTTCTTTTGGGAGGGATGAAAATATTCTCAAATTATATTGTGATGATGTTTGAGGAACGCTGTGAATTTACAAAATAAAAAAGAAAACACTGAACTGTACAGGTTTTTTTTGTTTTTCTGAGTTTTTTTGGCCACGCCACACAACTTGTGACATCTCTGTTCCCTGACCGGGGATTCAACTCGGGCCATGGCAGTGCAAGTCCAGAATCCTAACCACTAGGTCACCAGGGAACTCCCCTGAACTATATACTTTAAATGGGTAAATTGTACAGCATGTGAATTATACCTCAATAAAAGATGTTTAATTTTTTTTAAAAAAAGACACAGTGTAGTGGACTAGGAGAGGAGAAACCAGAATCCCAGTCCTTTACTTATTTGGCCAATAACTATGTGACCTTGGTCACTTTCCTTCTTCAAGTTTCAGCTTCCTCACCTGTTAGATAAAGGAGCTGGACTATATGACCTGTGAGGTTCCTGTATTAGTTTCCTGGAGCTGTTGTATCAAATTACCACAAACTGAAAACAACAGAAAGGGGACTTCCTTGGTGGCACAGTGCTTAAGAATCTGCCTGCCAGGGCTTCCCTGGTGGTGCAGTGGTTGAGAGTCCACCTGCTGATGCAGGGGACATGGGTTCGTGCCCCGGTCCGGGAAGATCCCACATGCTGCAGAGCGGCTGGGCCCGTGAGCCATGGCCGCTAAGCCTGCGCGTCCAGAGCCTGTGCTCCGCAATGGGAGAGACCACAACAGTGAGAGGCCCGCGTAACACACACACACACACAAAAAAAGAATCTGCCTGCCAATGCAGGGGACATGAGTTCGAGCCCTGGTCCAGGAAGATCGCACATGCTGCGGAGCAACTAAGCCTGTGCGCCACAACTACTGAGCCTGTGCTCTAGAGCCCATGAGCCACAACTACTGAGCCCACATGCCACAACTACTGAAGCCCACGTGCCTAGAGCTGGTGCTCCACAGCAAGAGAAGCTGATGCAATGAGAAGCCCGTGTACCACAACGAAGAGTAGCCCCAGCTCACCGCAACTAGTGAAAGACCACCCGCAGCAAGGAAGACTCAGTGCAGCCAATAAATAAATAAATATATATATATATATATTTTAATAAATAAATAAAAGTAAAACAACAGAAAGTTATTCTCTCACAGTTCTGGAAGCCATAAGGCTGAAATCAAGGTATTGTCAATACCACACTCCCTCCAGAGGCTCTAGGGGAGAATCCATTCCTTGTCTTTTCCAGGTTTGTTCTTAGGCTTGTGGCTTCGTCTCTCTCTGCTCTGTCTTTCCACTTGGATAATCCAGGATAAACCCCTCCTCTCAAGATCCTTAATTAAATCACATCTTTTGCCATATAAGGTAGCATCCACATGTTCCAGGGAATTGACATAGATATCTTGGGGGGAGAGGAGTAATTCATATACAGATCTTTGCAAGTTTATAGAAGAGTTGAGAGAACCAACTTGAGAAAATTTGAACTGCCTTATAGTCTCTAGACACTCCCCCTTCTTCACTTCACTTCCATCCTAGTTCACATTTGAAATAACTTCCATTTGTATGGAATTTTATGGTTTGAAAAGTTATGCATTTATCAGTTCATTGCAGTCACATAAAAACCTGTAAATTTGTTATTATCATTATAATTTCATTTCTAATGAGAAAATGGAGGCTGAGAGAGATTAAGTGACCTAACCAAGGTCACACATGCTGGAAAGTACCAGTGCTAGATTCTAGTCTTAGTCCTTGCCCTTCAAATCCTTTGGTACCCATTCTGCCATCACCTGCCTGAATCTTGGTATAGCATCAGGACTTTCCAGACCAGGGTCGGGTAGAGGCACCTGGAGTAAATTCAGTTCTCCCTATTCCTCCTGCTAAGCACAGCTGAAAACCCTGGACAGTTTATATAAAACCAACATAACAAGATCTGAAAGGTGGGAAGAAAAAGGCAGACTGACTAGGGTTCTTGGAACCCAAAGCTTGACATAACAGTGAGTTCCCTGGGTTTTCATTTTGCCTCATATATATCATGGACTGGGTGCTGGAGAAGCAACCCAGAAATGCCAATGGGCACAGACAAAATGAAGTCCCAAGAAAAGCCTGCTTGCTTTCTCTAGCCAAAGGACTAGGAAAAAGGCAAGGCAGCAAGACCGAGAACCTTTGGATGATAACTGCCTGACTCCAGCCAAACACCATGGAAAAAAATCATGGTCCTACCTCCAACCCTACAGGGAGGTGGAGACCCTAGACTTACACCTTTGTCCAGCTATAATGAGGTACCATTCCCCATTCCCCTCCCCAGGATAGTATCAGAGAAGATAGAGTGGGGAGCCGGACTTTCATTCCTGCCCAGAGGTAGTGAGTTCCCTATTCCAAGGTAATGACACCCCCTCCCCCTCCCCCTCCCTGCCAGAGTGTCAGAGGAGGCCACCTAGGGAATCTGAAATCCTATATCCACCCTGAAATGAGGAGTTACCTCTCCCCTCTACTCTGGGTGGACAAAGGAGGCTGAGTGGGGAATCTGAAACTTCATGCCTGCCTGACATTCGTGAGGTGATGCCCCTTACCCACAACTGGCATGATGTCAGAGGAATCCTGCTAAAACAGAAGATTTAAATAAGATCCAGAGTCTCATAACAACCAAAATGTCCAGCAGGCAATCAAGATCGTAAATCATACCAAGAACCAGGAAAACCTCATCTCAAATTTAAAAAGACAATTGGCAGATGCCCATACTAAGATGATACAGATATTGGAATTACCTGACAAGGATTTTGAAGAATCATAAAAATGCCTCAACAAACAATTATGAATACACTTGAAACAAATTAAAAAATAGAAAATCTCAGTGAAATAAATATAAATAAAGAAGAACTAAATGGAAATTTTAGAACTGAAAAATATAATTACCAAAATTAAAAACTCAATGGATAAGGTCAACAGCAGAATGGAAGGGAAAGAGGAAAAGAATCAATGAACTTGAAGATCAAACAATATAAATGACCCAAGTTGAAAAAGAGTAATTTGGGTAAATATAATAGACTTTCCTTCTCCTCTTGTTTTCTAAATCATGTTTGAAAATTAAAGCAAAAAAGCATAATATTGTCTAAATGGTAATTTCAATGTATGTAGAAGGAATATTTAATAAAATTATATTATAAATGGAGGAGGTAAAGGGACTTAAAGGGAGATGAGTTTCTACACGTGTATCCCACTGACAGAATGTGAACAATAGTTCTTCATGATGATGGAATCATTCTATGTCTTGATTTCAGCATGGTTACCAGAATTTACTTGTATGATAAAATGCCATATAACTATATGCACACATTTATTTCAGTGTCCATCTACTGGTTTTGATTTTGTACTATAGTTACACAAGATAAGCCACTGGGGGACACTGGGTGAAGGATACATGGAACTGCTCTGTATTATCTTTGTAACTTCCTATATATGTAAAATAACTTCAAAATGAAAATTTTTTTAATAAATAAATAAAAGAGGATTGAAGGGACAACTTCTCAGGCAATTAGGGAACACTCTTTTCAATCTGGAGGCTAGACAGGAAGGGAGGTGGTGCCCAGAAGATGGAAGTTTCTGGACAGGAACCTTCAGGTCAGACCCTAGCCTTATCCGCAAGGGACATCACAAAGCCTCAGAAGCCCCGCCTACCACTCAAAGGTTTTGCAAATTGAACTATCATCTCAGGACTGTATTTGCATTGGAAGCAGTTGTTCAACATTGCTGAGCAAACTACTCTGCCTGCTCAGTTACATCGGAAGGAAAATGACCCCATGCGAGCAAGAGGATCAATAGCGTGACACTGGGCTTCCCTGGTGGCGCAGTGGTTGAGAGTCTGCCTGCCGATGCAGGGGACACGGGTTCGTGTCCCGGTCCGGGAAGATCCCACATGCCGCGGAGCGGCTGGGCCCGTGAGCCATGGCCGCTGAGCCTGCGAGTCCGGAGCCTGTGCTCCGCAACGGGAGAGGCCACAACAGTGAGAGGCCCGCGTACCGCAAAAAAAAATTTAAAAAAAACCAAAATAGTGTGACACTCACTCTTAGGCTATAACAAAGAACAAGACCAATTCTCTTGGTGTTTTCTTGGTCGTGTGGGCAGTCTGCTTCTACCATATATCTCACCTCTCTTTGAGAAATCTATTTCTTCCCCACAGCTTCCAGCCTTCTCATGGGACAAGGGTACACTCACCACTGCCATATCTGATCCTGCTTACCTAGTAAAAGTTCTCTCCTTCATTTCACTCCTGATGTCTCTACTCATCCTGGTCTGGAAAGTAACCTAAGACAAGGGCAACAAGAACAGAGAACCCGACCAAAGAAAGGAGGCAGCACCGCTGGCATGAAGGTCTGCGGTTCTTGGTGGAGACTCCATTGCGGTGAAGACCTGGAGGTCCCAAAGGCAGGAGGTAGAGCCTGGGAAGGAAGAGTTGCTTTAGCCACCCTACCCCCCAATGCCAGAGGCTCCCCCCAGGCCTCATTTCCCTCCTCCACCACCACCTCCATTATAATTCACACTCATCCTGCTACTCTTTGGCTTCTCCAGCCTCCTGAGTTTAAATGTCGTCCCTCTGTGGAGTCTTCCAGACTGAAATTATAAATGGCTCTTGATTTCTGCATTAACAGAGGAAAGGACCAAACTCACGGAGAATTGAAAATTGATCACCAAGCCCAAATTTTCCTTTTTAAATTAGGTATGTGTTGACTCCTGGATATTGAAATTATTGGGAGCTCACAGCATCTCCAACTCGACAATAAAACTATACTGGAAGCTCAGTTCCAGAAGATCTTTGAAAGGGAAACAGCTCATCTACTCTGAATTCTAAGTAAAATTCTCCCTCTTTCTCACCTAATTCTGGGAACAAAGAGTATTTCCTCTTACAAAACGATTTGAAGCACCAAGTACTTTTCTCTCATCTTCCCCATCCTCCAACTTTGTGGGTTGGTAAATTTTAAAGATAGCGTATTCTAAAACCATAATTTTGTTTGATTTTTAAAATCTTTTCTGAGTTTGGAACACATTAACTTCTTTTTCAAATGAAATCCAAACTAAAGCCACAGTGTTTTGAAAATCCATGCCCTTATCCAATTAGGCTTGGGTTACCCTATGGAACATTTGACACTTGCCTAGAAGGAATTAGTATTTTTCTAGGAGAAGAACCTCTATGTCCAACCCTACTGTTAACCCTTCCTCTTGGAAGCATCCTATCAGGTGGCCCCTTGTCTCTTCCCTCACATGCATTTGACTCTGGAGTCTTGAGCCAAGACTCCCTCCTTCAGAAGCTTTTCTCATTGCTTAGAATCATGGGACTGTGTCTGTCCATGCCTCTCTAAAGATAAGTCCCCACCACCACCACTGCTTCCTGGGCTGTGTACTCTGGATCTCAAGCCATGGGTCATTCATTCCCTTCCACTTTAACCCATAGAAATTAAGGAGCTTCATCACTTGGTGCTGAGGAAAGGTTAGTATTACTACTAGACCCAAGGGGAGCCCACCTGCCCCTCCAGTGCCTGGTGGTGGTGGTGTTTGTTTTGGTGGTTGACCAGCTTTAGCAGAGACTGATTACAAGTGACCTGCAATAGGACCCAAAGCCTCGTGGCCAAGGAAGACATATCCCTCTCCCCTCTGGTAGAGTGGTCTCCTTTATCAGAGACACTAGCCTTCCCTTCAAGCTGACTGTCACACGTTTTCTCAGTCCAGCATGCCTGCTTGGGAAGTAGGCAGGAGTGGGGTGTGGTGGAGAGGAGTGGAGTGGGAAATGAGTGTGCGGGGTTCCCATGAATCTTCTTTTGAGGAGGGGGCGGCCCAGAAAAGATCTATCATGCCTCAGAGTTGGCAGAAAGATCCTTACCACTCCTGACACTCTCCAGATCTTTCTTTCCTATCCTGCAAATGCCTCTGTTCATCCATCAGGTGGTTGGTTATTGAGGCTTTTCTTTGTATCAGGCTGTCCCGGGTGATACGACAGAAAGGGGCCGCGTCTCCTACAGCCCACACAGCACAGTGAGAGATGGAATGCTAACGAGCTAATCACATGGATGAATGCTTCATTATCAACTGAGAACAGAGCTCTGAAAAGAATTTGGCTTCATGAGAGCTTGTACCAAAGGAAGCTGACTGGGGAAGGCTTACCTGAGGAAGTCACACCTGGGCTGAGAGCTGAGAAGCAAGTGGAAGTTAGACATGGGGATGGTGGGGGTGGCTGGGCTGAGAGCTGAGAAGCAAGTGGAAGTTAGACATGGGGATGGTGGGGGTGGAGGGGTGTGGTCTTCTAGACTAGTGGTCCCCAACATTTTTGGCACCAGGGACTGGTTTTGCAGAAGACAATTTTTCCACGGACCAGGGGCGGGGGTGGCAGGGGAGGGATGGTTTGGGGATGATTCACGCACATTACATTTATTGTGCACTTTATTTCTATTATTATACATTGTAATATATAATGAAGTAATTATACAACTCACCATAATGCAGAATCAGTGGGAGCCCTGAGCTTGTTTTCACTTGTCACTCACTGATAGGGTTTTGATATGCGTCTGCAAGTAATTGATTCATTATGGTCTCTGTGCAGTCAAACCTCTCTGCTAATGATAATCTGTATTTGCAGCCATTCCCCATTGCTAGCAACACTGCCTCAGCTCCACCTCAGATCATCAGGCATTAGATTCTCATAAGGAGCGCACAACCTAGATCCCTAGATCCATCGCATGCACAGTTCACAGTAGGGCTCGCGCTCCTATGAGAATCTAATGCCACCGCTGATCTGACAGGAGGCGGAGCTCAGGCGGTAATGCGAGCCATGGGGAGTGGCTGTAAATACAGATGAAGCTTCACTCGCTCACCCGCCACTCACCTCCTGCTGTGCAGCCTGGTTCCTAACAGGCCACAGACTGGTGCCGGTCCATGGCCCAGGGGTTGGGGACCCCTGTTCTAGAGAGCAGCATGTGCAAAGCCCTGTAAGGGGAAGAGTCTGTTGTCTAAATGGGCTAGAAAGATGGTGGTTCTGGAGTGTGAGAATGGAACCATGCAGAGCTGGAGACGTCTGTGGAACTGGATCTCACAACACCCCAGTGGGCAATACTAATTGGGATGACTGTGGAGTGGGTGGGGGTCGTAGAGAGGGGGCAGTCCTCTACGGTTCCTTAATTTAACAGCCTTGTGCATGATTACCAGATTCCTGGGCCGGTCACTCCATGCTACCCAGGGACTCTAAGTTACCCTCCTCCCATTTTCTTCTGTCCTCCAGGATCTCCTTGCTCCTCCAGCTCCTCGCGCACCCACATCTCCTCAGTTTTATCCTTATTGGGAACTAACAAATCAGCCAGACTGCATTGTAAGCTATGGCCACCTGATGGCAGCAGAGGGTCAGCAAACCTGGTCCCTGCGGCAACCACTAGACGGCGGGATCCTCTCTCCTTCACACTCTGAGAGTTGGGGAGTTTGTCCCCAACAGACGATAATCAGGTTATCCACGATAATGGGAAGCTCTTATCCAGAAGATCTCCTGAGCTGCAAATTTCATCATTTTTGATCATCAGTCATACGCTGGATCTTAACATTATCTCTGTTCTGCTTAACTACCCTATGAAAAGGACATTATGCACGGAGGTGGGAAGTTGAGTGAGGCTCAGGGACTCAGAGCGGCTGACTCTGTTAAAGTCTCACAGAAAAGCCAGCTTATTTTTCCTCTCCCTTGCTGCCTCCTGTGTTCACGGAGGAGTAAGACATCTCCTGCTTTGAGGCAGCTCTTCTTTCCCTATCAGAAGTCTCCTTGCTCTAAAATGCCATTAGCCCGAGTTAGTATTTATTGTACCCTGCATTCTCCTGTGTTGCCTCCTCCTCTGCTTTCTCCCCAGAACCTTCAGAGAGGTCCGTCTACAGCTCCATGTCCTGCACTTGGAGGGATGAAACCAACAAGTACCAACCACCATAACACATCCAGTGGGTAATGGGGACCAAAGGGAAAAGGCAGTGGAAAAGGATAAGATGCTGCTCCCTTTTTCAGGGAGCTTCTGGGTCAGATGTGGCTGAGGGCTTCCCCAATCTCAGTGCCAGGTGGTTTCTGAGAAAGGCCAAGGGTGGGTACTAATGGAATGCTCTAAGCATTCTGACACCTGGGGAGCCCCTGTGTGCTAGCTCTATGCGGGGGGGGGGTGCTTCCTGAAACAGGGGAAATATTAGGAAAATGTATGACTTGGATTTAGGAGTGTGAGGGAGCTCGTGACAGACATAAGGGACAGTGAGTCAGCCACACGATGCATGTAGGGAAACAATGGGAAATCAGGTCAAGAAAAGAGTACTAGCCAATGGGAAAGGGCCTTGAATGCCAGATGAGGGTGCTGGATTTCAACTAAGAGGGACCCAGGGAAGGTTTTTTGACGAGGGGAGTGACAAGTGAAATAAACATTAAACAAGATTAATTGGGTGTAGTCAATGTGTAAGACAAATGGGAGAAGGGAGAGACTGAATAAGGAGACCAGTTAAAATGCCAGTGGATGGGCTTCCCCGGGGTTTCCCTGGTGGCACAGTGGTTGAGAGTCCATCTGCCGATGCAGGGGACACGGGTGCGTGCCCCGGGCCGGGAAGATCCCACGTGCCGCGGAGCGGCTGGGCCCGTGAGCCATGGCCGCTGAGCCTGCGAGTCCGGAGCCTGTGCTCCGCAACGGGAGAGGCCACAACAGTGAGAGGCCTGCGTACCGCAAAAAAATAAATAAATAAATAAAATTAAATAAATGTCAGTTGAATAACAAAGTTCCTGGTACTTTACTGTTTCTGTGACTTTGCCCATTCTATTCCTTCCGCTTGGAATGTCCATTCGTAAACCTTTCTCTGCTCAATCGTTTTTTAAGGCGGGGTATGAAGAAGGAGGGTGAGTGGAGATCAGAGGAGTGCATCCTCAAAACTTTAGTCTAAAAGCAGGCCAAAGGGATGGGGACCTCTGCCCATTCCCATTCTCCTGGCCCTGAGGGCTGAGTGACTGTGTCAGGGGCTGAAACGGATGATGCCACAAGCTGAGGGTGGGGTGAGACATCTGTATCCTCGGAAAAGTTTAGACTCACAGAGCTGTCTTCTCAAGAGGATGTGAGGAGACTCCCACTGGTCTTTCTCTGTTCCTTTAGATGCTCTAACTGTTCTAGTCCACTGAATCTCAAACACTGTGGATTCCCTAAGCTGGCAGCAGCCTGGGAATCAGAGCTGCGCAGAGCTGCCATGGTCCAGACAGAATCATGAAGTGTCAGCCCCAGAAGGGCCTTAGGGCATCCAGAATCCCACTCTCTTTTACAGAGGAGGCCCCTGATGCCCAGAGGTAAATGAGGGAGGCAGTGAGTGTGAAAGAGTGGCCAGAGGATGTACTGTGAGATCAGACAAGCCCGGTGTGAAATCCAAGCTCTGCCACTTCACACTAGCTATGCACCCGCAGGCAAATTATTTAAGCCAGTGGCTCTTAAAGTATGGTCCTGTGATCCCCGGGGGTCCCCCAAGACACTTTCTGGGCATCCACGAGATTGAAACTATTTTCATAAAAACAGTAAATTATTATTTTCCTTTTTCACTCTCATTCCCTCATGAATTTTTGAGAGGTTACATGACATGTCTCCTAATAAGTCAAGAGTTAAAGAGATTTGCAAAAATATGAAACAATGATATTCTTCCTTCTTTCAAAAATAAGTTTATACACAGACTTACTAGAGCATGGACTTGAGGATATGGGGAGGGGGAAGGGTGGGCTGTGATGAAGTGAGAGAGTGGCAGGGACATATACACGCTACCAAATGTAAATTAGATAGCTAGTGGGAAGCTGCCACATAGCACAGGGAGATCACCTCTGTGCTTTGTGACCACCTAGAGGGGTGGGATAGGGAGGGTGGGAGAGAGGGTGATGCAAGAGGGAAGAGATATGGGAACATACGTATATGTATAACTGATTCACTTTGTTGTAAAGGAAAAACTAACACACTATTGTAAAACAGTTATACTCCAATAAAGATGTTTAAAAAATAAATAAATAAATTCCACCTTCAAAAAAAAATAAGTTTATTATTGTTATTTTTATGAATTAATAGGTTCTTTTTAAAGCTCAGTGTTAGGGCTTCCCTGGTGGCGCAGTGGTTGAGAATCCGCCTGCCGATGCAGGGGACACGGGTTCGCGCCCCGGTCCGGGAAGATCCCACGTGCCGCGGAGTGGGTGGGCCCGTGAGCCATGGCCGCTGAGCCTGCGCGTCCGGAGCGTGTGCTCCGCAACGGGAGAGGCCACAACAGTGAGAGGCCCGCGTATTGCAAAAAAAAAAAAATAATAAATATTCTAAAAAACATAAAATAAAGTTCAGTGTTAATTTCTAATATGGTGAACATGGATAACATAACCCACATAAAGAAAAGCTCCTTGGAGTTCTCCAAACTTTTTTTTTCTTTAATATTTATTAATTTGGTTGCACCAGGTCTTAGTTGTAGTAGGCAGACTCCTTAGTTGTGGCTCCAGGGCTCCTTAGTTGCAGCTCACAAGCTCCTTAGTTGCAGCACATGGGCTCCTTAGTTGCAGCAAGCTGGCTCCTTACTTGTGGCATGCAAACTCTTAGTTGCAGCATGCACTTGGGATCTAGTTCCCTGACCAGGGATCAAACCCGGGCCCCCTGCATTGGGAGAGCAGAGTCCTAGCCACTGGGCCACCAGGGAAGTCCCCTCCATACTTCTTAAGAGTGTAACAGGATGGGACTTCCCTGGTGGCACAGTGGTTGAGAGTCCGCCTGCTGATGCAGGGGACGCGGGTTCGTGCCCCGGTCTGGGAAGATCCCACGTGCCGTGGAGCGTCTTGGGCCCGTGAGCCATGGCCGCTGAGCCTGCGCGTCCGGAGCCTGTGCTCCGCAACGGGAGAGGCCACAACAGTGAGAGGCCCGCGTAATAAAAAAAAAAAAAAAAAAAGAGTGTTAACAGGATAATGAAACTAAAAAGTTTGAGAAACAGTGATTTTAACTCTCTAGGTCTCCATTTCCTTATCTGCAAAATGGGCATATAACATCCCACAGGATAGTTTGAGACTTTAAAAAAACGGTACTTCAGGTAAAATGCAAAATGCCTGCTCAAGATTTCATGGTATTGTGTTTCTTGAACAATGGCCTCTCCAGCCTCACCTCAGGGCTGTTCTTGGCTTTCTCTAGGGGCTCAGAGAGCCAAACGTCTGGGGTCTGGGGGATGAAGCATTGTGTAGTATGAAGATGCTTTGCTGCTTTAAGCCTGCTGCTGAATGCATGCACAAAGTCCCCATCTGTGCCTGAGGCAGATCCCCGCATCAAGGTCACCAAACAGAGTGACAATTCTACTACATCGCCTTGTGCCACTGTGAGGGCGCAGAAACGTTTGTGCACTTGTAGTTCACCTCTGTCACCACCTGGGGGCAGCATGCCCTCACAAGTAGAGCAGCACTGCCCGCTCAAGACAAAAAAAAAGCTTGGCGCTTCAAGAGCAGAAAAAGTCACTTCAGAGAGTGTCCCCCTGAAGCCTCCGTGACATTCCCCATCAACGAGTAAGTAAGGGCAGCCGACCTGACAACAAGGATGATAAACCAAGAATATGAGAAACAACCGTGAAGAGTGCCAGTTACCGGTTTTCCTTCGAGTAAGGATTTCAACGTCGTATTACCTCCCCAGGCCCTTTTTATCACTGCTGTCTCCGCCCTCCAATGAGTCCGTCTCAATTACAATGAAAGCAAATGCTGGAAGGAGTCATAAGATGGATTCCTGGACACAGCCACTAAGTCCTTGTGTAAGTGAACCTCAATTTCCTCATCAGTAAAGTTGAAAAAAATACACCCATCTCATAAGATTATGAGGCTCTAAGGAGAAAGATGCACAGAATCTTCGTGAAGTCAGAGGTGCTATAAGCCCTTTAATAATGTATCTTAGACTGGAAAAGCCAAATAGGTAAATCCTGTGATATATATAAATAGAGATCTGTAAATCTTTTTAAATGTGTGCCCCCAAAATATATATGTCTGGTTTGGGTGAGAAAGGCCCAGTGACTGAGCAAGATCAAGTTCCTTAGAGTTTTCTGGGTCTGCTGAGTTAATTAAAGCTCAGTCCAAATAAGATGGCTCTACAAGACAACCATACAAATATGACCTGGAAAGAAGAGTACTTTCTCGTTAATAATAATTAACACTGATAAAACACTTTAGAGATTACAAAGCAGTTTTGCCTGACATTCTCCCCCCCACCGCCCCACCTCCTCCTGAGAACAGAGAGGAAGACACTCTCATTAGTCTTCTTTCACAGTTGACAAAACAGGCACAAAGAAGTGAAGTGGGATAGGGAGGGTGGGAGGGAGGGAGACGCAAGAGGGAAGAGATATGGGAACATATGTATATGTATAACTGACTCACTTTGTTGTAAAGCAGAAACTAACACACCATTGTAAAGCAATTATACTCCAATAAAGATGTTAAAAGAAAAAGAAAAAAAGAAGTGAAGTAATTTGCTCAAGGTCTCATGGCAAGTCAGGGGTATAGCCAGACCCTCTGAATCCAAGGTTTGCATTCTTTCCATGGTGCAGCCCCAAGGAGACTGGCGGGGGTGAAGGAATCCCCTCCATTTCAAATCCCAAGGATGTTATGTGGGCAGCTTCATCGCCAAAGGCCTTGCATGGCCCCATTTATCCAGCCTGAGGGCTCCCAGCCCCCACTTCCTCACCCTCCTGTAAATGCCAGCTGCTTTTTCTTGTCCCACCTGAATGGCAAACTGGCCTTTTTCCTCAGCTTGAAGGAGCTGGCACCACAGCTCTGACCCCAGCTCCCTCCTGCCACCCAGCCCAGACCCTCCCAGTTTCCTCACAGCTGTGCAGCAGTGAGCCATGTGGAGCCACATGGAGACACACGAGCCACGTGGTAGCCGAGGGTACAGTGCAGGGCCGAGGGGTGAGGGGAGCAGAGCCTAACAGAGAGGGCTGTGTTTACCTCAACGGCAGAGGGCAGAGGAAAAAGGGACCACGGTGAGGTGGAGACCACCTAGGAGCAGAGTCGGGGCACTGAAGAGTTTGAGCTAACTTCCGTGGCTCACTCCTTAGGGTTCTCTGGCAGGTCCCTGAAACACGCTGGTCCTTGATTGCTTCATTCATAGACAAGCCTTGAATATTCCAGAAAGTCCTGGGCGACCCAAGCCAAAGGAAGGCCCAAGTACTGTCACACCTCTCTGTCTTAAGGAAGGCTTTATTTGATCTCCCTAGTTATCTACCCCTAAATTGCACTTTTTTTTTTTTTTTTTGCGGTATGCGGGCCTCTCACTGTTGTGGCCTCTCCCGTTGCGGAGCACAGGCTCCGGACGCACAGGCTCAGCGGCCATGGCTCACGGGCTTAGTTGCTCCGCGGCATGTGGGATCTTCCCGGACCAGGGCACGAACCCGTGTCTCCTGCATCGGCAGGCGGATTCTCAACCACTGCGCCACCAGGGAAGCCCCATAAATTGCACTTTTAATTCATATTAATATGTATGTCAGCCAATTGCTACCACTCTTAACTTGGAATCCATGGTTAGATTTACGGGGGGGGGGGGGGGTCTGGGAACTTGAATTGGGGAAAAAGATACATTTTCATGAACCGCTAAGTGAATTTAGTATTCCTCTACAAGCCCCAGTAAGATTAGCAATACTTGTGATTCTGGCACTAATAAAAATCAAGATGCTTTCATATTCTATCAGTTGTCACAGATCTCTTGAAATATCATTTACACTCATCACAACCTGGAAATTATGGTAGTTATTAGATCTGCTGCTAGATCTGGTTATTGAATGCATTGTTAAAGTAGGTGGTAGATTACTATGTCACAAATTTGGTTTTTGTGACTCTTTCAATAACAGTATGTCAGTATAATTGGCTTCCTTTGTAATCCTATGTATTTCAGTGTATGCATTTGGGAACACTGTGAGGAGGAGCCCAAAGACTTCACCAAACTGCCAGAGGGGTTCTGCGCACAGAAAGGATCAGGACCCCTGACCCAAAATGTTCCTCTGAGTTCTCAAGGATGTCTTTGTCCAACCAGGCTCACAGCACCGAGCTCCCTGCGTATGGAGGGACACTGAAGAGAGGGCAGAGGGTGAGGTACCTCGTTTCTCCAGCCCCTACAAATATCAAGACTTGCTATCTTTAACTGTCACAGGGATTCAGAGAAGATGATCATATTATGCATATTTTAAAGGGGAAGTAACAGGACCCCACCCCCTGCTCCTCTGCCTTCAAGAGCTAGAGCTCCACGGAGCCCCACCCCATAACAGTGAAGAGCTGGGCCTCAAGTCAGGCACAATCACCTATGTGACTGAGGGCAGGTCGCTCGACTTCTCTGAGTCTCCGAGTCCTCATCTCCACAGTGCGGATAAAAACACCCGTTCCACGGGGTTTCCTTGTGGGGCTCCATGAAACAACGTGTGTAAAGAGCTTAGCGTG
This sequence comes from Kogia breviceps, assembly GCF_026419965.1. Taxonomy (NCBI): domain Eukaryota; kingdom Metazoa; phylum Chordata; class Mammalia; order Artiodactyla; family Physeteridae; genus Kogia; species Kogia breviceps. The sequence goes on along the minus strand of NC_081310.1, from coordinate 88,161,923 downwards.
GTGCCTGGATCCGCTGGCCCTACCTTCAGTGGCTGCCATCACTGTTACAGAGAAGAGACTCAGTCATTGCACTGTGCTTGCCTTACAGTCCATTTTAGAAATTACAGGCAACTCTAAGGCCTCTCTCCCACCTCCAACTCCTCTCATCAGAAGTGGCCAAAAATGTGTTTTTCTTTCTTTCTAGGCAACCACGACTTCTTAGAGGCCAAATGGATCTCCCCTTTCTCGCCAGCAAGGAACTCAGGCTGAAAGATGAAAGCAAACGTGTCAGGGCTGGGAGGAGGGAGGATGTGTGTCTGGCCGGCGGGGCCCTGTAGTGCAGGTATCAGCAGTCCTGGGCTCGCCTGAGCAGAGCTTTTCTCCCGGAGCTGAGCCCGCTGGGGGCGGAGGGCAAGATCGTGCCATCCGTGTCTCCGTGTGTATGTAATTTATTTTCTTGCATGGTTGGTGGGAGGTGGCTGAGGCTTCACAAGCTGTACCTGACAGATAATTACAGAAAGACAAATTGTGCCCTGCCTTACCCTTCTCCCGGTAAGGGTCTCCAGACCCTGTGTAGGGTGGAGAGGAGGAGGGTGCGGGGGGGTGTGGAAGAGTGGGAGGGGGTGATGCTGAGCCCGGCTGACCCATTACTCATCCACAGCTGGGAGGACAGTGGAGCCAGGAGGGACTGCGGCGGGCTCTGGCTGAAGCGCAAAGGCTTTTCTGGACTGTGTTGTGGCTCTCGTAGACAATGACAGACGCAGGGAGAGTCAGCAGGGAGAGTCAGTGCCCTCCCGGTGCCTGGTCCAAAGCTAGTTGCTCTACGGGAAGCCACAGGCCAGACCCCCCAGGGGCCGTGCGGACCAGACACAGGGTGCTCTGCTGCGCCCCCTGGAGGAGAAGACGCCCACAGCCTGGAGGGGCCTCAACTGGACCCCCTGGTTCTGTTCTGGGAGCCGATGAGAATTCCAGTTTCTCACGGGGGTGTCTCCCCATCTCCCAGGTTCCTGCCCGCATTCTCCCCACTCCCACTATCTACCCCATTTTCCTTCCCCTTCCAATTAAAACCGTTTCTATTGCATGACAGGATTTTTTTTTAAATAAATTATTTATTTATTCATGGCTGTGTTGGGTCTTCGTTGCTGTACGCGGGCTTTTCTCTAGTTGCCGCGAGCGGGGGCTACTCTTCGTTGCGGTGCGCGGGCTTCTCATTGCGGTGGCTTCTCTTTGTTGTGGAGCACTGGTTCAAGGAACACGGGCTTCAGTAGTTGTGGCTCGCAGGCCCCAGTAGTTGTGGCTCCCGGGCTCTAGAGCACAGGCTCAGTAGTTGTGGCACATGGGCTTAGTTGCTCCGCGGCATGTTTCCCCGCCCAGGGATCGAACCCATGTCCCCTGCATTGGCAGGCGGATTCTTAACCACTGCGCCACCAAGGAAGTCCCAGGTTTTTTTGTTTGTTTGTTTGTTTAACATTCACAGGAGAAAACGTGGAAGACAATGTATATAGCCTACGAACTTCCTACACTTTTTTAAAAAAATTAACATGGTCGTGATTTTCACTGTAATCTTGAATTTATAATTATTTTATGTTGACCAGGATGGAAGCTAATAAAAATAAATCAAACCTATGATCATATTAAGCTTTTCTTTTCTTTCTTTTTTTTTTAAAGGAAGAAAAACAGACTGCTCTAGCCCAGGGAAACTACGAATTTAGTTTTAAATTCTCTTCCCAAAGCTGAGAGACAGCCTCGACTCCCTCGTCAATAAAATTGAAAAAAATATTGTCTTCCTTGGAGGGGTCTTGCTTGGTGCCAGGCACACTGCTTGGTTCAGTTATTTATTCATGGAGCATCTGTTGAGCACCAATGGAAGGTCTGGCACTGGGTGTGACATAGTTTGGTCTGTATCACCAAAGAGCAGAGCAGAATATGTGAGTGTCCCCTGGGAGGCCCACCAAGGCAGAGTGATTGACTTCCTCCGCTGAGGGGCAGGGAGAGCTCGAGTGAGGCTTCCTTGACCAATAATTCTCTCTTGGGCCACGTTCTTTAGCACTGAGCTCGGCCTCCTTGGCCCCTCAAAACAGATTGCTACCTGCCACACTCCTCCTCTCACTGTATCTATATAGTATATCTCAGTCTCTTGCTTATTCTCCCCTGCCGCCTCCTCTGAAACCCCAGGAGAGATTAGCAGTTACCTCCCCTCCGCCCCCTGCATCTCATAGTGGAATTACCTGTGGTTGCATCGGCTCCCCTACCCTAAAGGCCAGAACTGCCTCTTTCTTCCCCACAGTGCCCAGAGCAGGTACACAGGTATTACTGAGCTGGAGATCCGGGCCTCTCCTTCCTGGATCAATCTCCGCTGGGCTCTGTCATTCTCCTACTTGCCCTCCCTCTTCCATCCTCCTCCTCCATTTGGTGACTCTCTCCCTCCATGCTGGGTCCCCTCCCTGCTCCTTTGTTCTCCTTCATAAGATCTGTAACCGAGGAAAGGTTCCTCATCCTGGTCAGGCCCATTCATTCTCCTCTCGCCACTGCACGCAGCCTGGGCCCTCTCCTCTCCCTGGTTCTCAGCCCTCCCTTGACTCCTCTCTCTTTCCCCAGAGCTGTGGCTGGACTCTGGCAGGTACTCCCAAGTCCCACGCAGCCCCAGCAACAGCCCCATTCCTGCACAGTCCCCTGACCCAGTCCAGGCACACCCCAGTCCACACACACATCCCCATCCCCTACATAGGCTCCCCTGTGCACTCCCCTGTGTCCACACAAACACACATGCCCGGGGTCTTCCTGCCTTTCAATTAGAAGCCACTTATCCTTTCCTGAGAAGGAAGAGGCAATGCTTTGAGCATAAACCCTCAAGTTCTTTGGAGGATGTGCCCCTGCACTGTTGGGAAGTCCAGCAAACCTCAGGGGACAGAGTCCTCAGATGACAACAGGCTTGCAGGAGATTCAGCAAGAAGGTCCAGGTCCTCCACCACACAGCTCCCCCTCACTGCCCAAGCCACATGTCCTCCAGGCTCCTGGACCACTGTCCCTGCTCAGTTCCTGGCCTGGACACCTCTTTGTTCTCTTCTTCCCAGCCTGCTGGGGCCCTTCTGGTTCCTCCTACCACTCCCTCCTTGTTCCCCAGGAGCCTTTCGACTTCTTCCACACGGAGAACATAACCTGAGGTGTCCTCAAACTCTGGGCTTCAGCCCTCTACCCCTTTACTTTCTAACCATCCCAGTCCCCACACTCTCTCCTTGTGGCTACACTTGTATCCCAGCTCCTCTTCCCCTGCTTCTTTCAGACACACATCTGCCCCAGATCACTCCTCCTCCTCCTTCCATGCCCCAGCCTACCCCACCACTCCCTCCCACTCGTTCAGAAGACTCATGGACTCCCCTTGCACAGGGAAACTTTCTGAATCCATGAGCACAGAGGACATTCCCCTGCCTGGGATATTCTGGGATAGTCTCTACCCCTAGCATAGAGTCATGGATTAGCACAGTTTGTAGATCTCTGACTCCATCCAGTGCAACCTCCTTATTTTACAGATGAGAGAACCGAGATTCAGAGGGGAGGTGAGCCATTAGGAGCACACAGCTCATTCACCTGAATGTAAATAGCATGCACTCACTGTTCACTCAGTGTTCATACCCTGCTATGCAGATGTCTGCATGGACACAAGTGCCACTGCCTGACCTGGTGGTGTTGATGGCACAGGTAAGGGGTGGGGGTGATGAAATTGGGGAATAATTCCTCATGGGGACCCCTGGAACAGACAGCTTCCAGCTTCTTCCTGAGCCTTGTGGAAGAACCTTACAGCTGAGAAGATGGTCAACTGGCTGATTTAGTCACCCCTCACCGGGAAGAGATCATCCCAGGAGGAGCCAGCCTGCCAGTCACTGTATTTCAATCTCTCTCTCTCTCTCTCTCTCTCTCTCTTCTGGGAGACTTTAGGTTTCAGGAAGGAAACACCTCTGGTGAAGGAGGAGGCAATGGGCAACACCTCAGGAGACATGGATGTTCATTCTTGGGATCAGTCTTGATTTTCACCACCTGGATATGATGGGCAGGGTGCTGGGGGTTTCTTCCCGTGGGCATAGGTTAGGCTTGGCTAAGAAACTGATAAGGGGTATGCTAAAGGGAAAAAGAGAGGCAGAGATGGCCTAGAATGGGAAGGGAGTGAGACAAACTTCCTGGCGAGGCTGCGTTCCGTGCCGGGAGAGGTGAATGTTTTAACCATCCTGGTATCCCTCCTGCTCCTCTCACCCCCGGTCTCCGCACAAAGAAGAGCATGATGGGGAGGAAACGAGGGAGAAGGAAGGAAACACTAAGTAAGGCTCAAGGAATATGGAGCCGAAAGACAGGGGGACATGGGAGAAACAAAGGAAACCGCTTAAGAAGCAAAGAAAGCAGCAGAAAGAAGGGTAGAGAAAAGGAGTCAGCCTCCTCTGCGCCGGCTTCGGGCTCCAGACGGCCGCTGGGGGGCGCTCCGCCCATCGCGCTCCCCGCTCCCGGCTCCCCGCTCTCCGCCCGCCCTGCTCCTGCTCCCCGCTCGCGCCTCGGCCCCGCCACACTCCAGCAGAAGCCATTACAGAGAACAAACTACCTTCTTGTCTCCGAGATGGGTCCCCGGGGCGGAAGGCAAATTGCCTGCCTCGTGCATAATAAACCAGGCGTGGAGAGGCGCGCGGAGGAGGCCGCGGCTGCCGGTGGGTAGAGGCAGCGCCGCTGCAGCCACCGGGTCCGCCGCGCCGCCGGCGCCAGGCACCCCCGGAGCCTGTAGACCCTGTACCGGGTGCCCGAGGGGTCAAGGGCGGGGTGGTGGTGGGGGGTAGGTCCGGGAGAATCTCAGAACTCTTTAAATACTGGGTCCCCCCCCCACCGCCCCGTATGCCCATCCTGCATCCAGTCCACAGACAAGTTTGTGACTGTTGGCTGATCCCAGGAAAACCATACCTAGAGCTCCGTGTCTTTGTTGGGCCACTTGCTTCTGTTTGTAATGCCTTTCTTCCTGTGAAAAACTAGGCTGTCTTTCTCATCCTTCAAGTCCCTGCTCAGAGGGCAGCAGTTCTCACTCGGAACCCCCAACAGTTACAAGCAATGGCTTTCTCTTTCTGCTAAGGTGGCACTGTGTTCAGATTCCTAGTATTTAGCAGTTATATCACATATTACATTTATTTGCATACAGGTAGGTCTCTGCTATTGGACTGCACATTTCTTTTTTTTTTAATTTATTTTATTCGTTTATTATTTTTGGCTCCGTTGGGTGTTCTTTGCCGCGCAAGGTCTTTCTCTAGTTGCTGCGAGCTGGGGTTGCTCTTCCTTGCAGTGCGCGGGCTTCTGATCGCAGTGGCTTCTCTAGTTGTGGAGCACCAGCTCTAGGCGTGCTGGCTTCAGTAGTTGTGGCTCGGGGGCTCTAGAGCACAAGCTCAATAGTTGTGGCACACGGGCTTAGTTGCTTCGCGGCATGTGGGATCTTCCCAGACCAGGGATCGAACCTGCGTCCCCAGCATTGGCAGGTAGATTCTTAACCACTGTACCACCAGGGAAGGGAAGCCCCAAGGACTGCACATTTCTGAAGGACAGAAAGCATTATTTACTTATCTCCATACCCCAGAGACTTAGCACAGTGTCCAGTACTGAATCATTGAATGAAAGAATGAATGAGTATAAAAAATGAAACTAGAGGTCCAGATCAATTCATCACAGGTTCTTCTCCTCCCCTTACTATTGGCTTCCTGCAATTCCTGTTCTGCCGTATTTGAGATTCTATATAGGGCAGAGGGGCTATATATAGATGCTATATATTAGGTGAAGCTGACACAGGAGGGAAGCGGACAGGGTACAACCTTTGGGAGAATTGCATAGCCATAGGACATGACAAAAACTGGTCAGAACCAACTAGGTCCAAGCTGGTGGAAAATTTGACTTCCAATGGACCTTGAGCCTCATTATATGCTTATTGTAATACATTAGCATGCTAAGTGACACACCCATCAGTGCCATGACAGTTCTGAGGAGGACCATCAAAGACCAAAAAGTGGCCAGTGGCCCAATTCCTGGAAGTCTCCACCACTTCCTCGAAATAGTTGGAATAATCTGCCCACTCATTAGCCTCGGAAATTACCCAGCCCATAAAAACTAACCATGCCATATTTCCGGGCTTCTCGCCTTCTGAGATGGCCCATACTCTGTCTATGGAGTGTGTTTCTCTCTAAATAAATCCACTTCCTACCTATCACTTTGACTCACTGAATTCTTTCTTCGATGAGACATCAAGAACCTGAGCTTCATTAAGTCCTGAGACCAGGTGTGTGATCTCAGTTAAAAGACTGGGGGTTCAAGTCCCAATCTGAGTTACATGGTTTCAAAACCTCCCCAGGGGAGATAAGCCATTCTCAGGAACTGTGTAGGAAGAAGACATTAAGGAGGGAAAAGGATATATGTGGAGCCCAGTCCCTGACTCATGAGGAAGCCATGCAAATAAACACTGACAACCTCGTGTGCTAAGTACATAGAAAGAGAAAAGCAGGGGAGCCAGAGTTTTTCCTAAGATGGGCCAACAATCACAAACTTGTCTGTGACCCTGGGTCCAGGGATGGGGACACAGGAAAGGAGCACCTAGGAGGAGCCCATAATCCAGACATGGGCAGGAGGTAAGAAAATCTCCAGGCAGGAGGCAAAGCTCAGGAGTTAGCTAGGAAAAGGTGAAAGGGGATGGACAAGTATTTCAAAGAGAGAACCCATTCCAAGGAGGCAGGAAATGGCATGGCCCACATGATGGGGAACTGTAAGTAGACTCACAAATGGTCTCCTTAAACCCTAGGAAGGGACTCAACAAGACCCAAGGCTGGACAGACACAAAGGCTCATGGAAGCCCTCGACTGACTTGTTAATGGGCTTAATTTTGTCCTGACCTTGACAGGGAGTCATGGAATGATTTCAGGGACGAGAGTATCACATCAGATTTGCATTTTAGAAGGATTATTTCAGCAGCCGAGTCAAATATGGATTAGATGGGGTCAGGCTGGAGACAGAAAGATTGGATAGGAGGCTCTTATATTAATCTGGACAAGAAGTGAAGAAAGTCTGAACTAAGGCAGCCATAATGGAAATGGGGAAGAGCAGCAAGGCTGGAGCATAAGCAAGGAAGCAGAATCAGCAGGTCTGGGTGACTGATTGGATATGAGGCGTGAGGAAGGGGCAAAAGACAAGCCTGGCTCCCAGGGTTTTAGATTAAGCAGCTGGGTAAAAGGTGACCCCATCCAAGGAAGAAAAGGTGTGTTTTGTAGGTAGATCATGTTATATTTGAGGTGCTGGGGGGATATTAAGAAAATGTAGGTCTGCAACTCTGAAGGAAGCTATGCTGGAGATAGAGGTTTGAGAGTCATCAGTGTAACCTTGGTGGCTTAAAGACAAAAGAATAGATAACATTACCTTCAAAAATATGGGTAGAGGGAGAAGGGAGAAGAAGATCCAGGATAAAACACTGGATACTACCTGCATTTAAGGGACAGATAGAGGAAGAGGAGCCCACTTCAGCAGAGAAGGGGTAGTCAGAGAGGTGGGGGGAAATGCGAGGTGACACCACAGAGCAAAAGGGAGAGTCTTAGGAATGGCCATTAGTGTGAAATGCTACAGACAGGACAAGGAAGTATCAGGAAAGACTTTAAAAGGGACAAAAAAAGGTTATTGGATGTCCTGTCTAACTTCCATCAAGCTTATCTCCATCTCCGCTTTTCATTGTCTATCAGCTATTTTACAACCCTCTAATTTGTAGAAAACTGATAATGCAAATGATTCTCGTCCATAGAAATGCAAATCAGTTGTGTATGGTAGAGTGCAACTGATTAGTGCCTTGTGGACAAAAATTCATTTCAGGGGGTTTCTCTGGTGGTGCAGTGGTTAAGAATCCTCCTGCCAATGCAGGGGACACAGGTTCGATCCCTGGTCTGGGAAGATCCCACATGCCACGGAGCAACTAAACCCATGTGCCACAACTACTGAGCCTGCACTCTAGAGCCCGCAAGCCACAACTACTGAGCCCACGTGCCACAACTACTGAAGCTCACATGCCTAGAGCCCATGCTCTGCAAGAAGAGAAGCCACCACAATGAAAAACCTGCTCACCGCAATGAAGAGTAGCCCCCACTCACCACAACTAGAGAAAGCCCGCACAGCCCACGCGCAACAACAAAGACCCCACACAGCCAAAAATAAATAGATAAATTTTTAAAAATAATTCATTTCAGAATTCCTGGTTTACCTATCTGAGTGTGGTACTTTGAATTTTCCTTTGAATCAGTTAAAACATTTTACTGGCTCTCTCATTAATTAATGGATTAAATACACTTTTTGACACATTCATTTTATATTGGTATGCAAATCATGATTTAACCTTTGTTTAAAAATGATCCTATAACAAGAAAATAACTGAAAAGTGACCATTGGATTTGATGACTAGAGCGAGATCTGTTTGGAATATTTGGCAGGATCAGAAGATAGACTGTAGTGTGTTCAGGTGGGGAAGTGATAAAAACAAGGAAGCACAGACAATGGATTTCCAGAAACTTAGCTGGGAATGGAAGGAGAGAGATTTGGTATCAGCTGGAGGGCACCATATTGTGGAAAGAAATAAGTATTTCTTTTACAGCTGGCACCACAATTCCTTTTTAAAGTGTCAATACCTTGGTAAGATGTGCTGGGTATAAAAACATGACAGAAGCACAAATTGGGGGGGGGAATGCTAGAATGGGGTGCTATGGGATGACAAAAAAGGTTCACTTAATTTGACATGGGGATGGAGGTCTTCCCTGAAAAGATAACTCTTGGTTTGAGTCTTTAAATAGGAGTGAGTTGAGTCTTTTTTTTTTTGCTGTGATTATGGAGTCCCGGAAGGAGTCAGAGATGTTGCACTGAGTCCATGCCAAGTATGAAGGAAACAAGCCGTGGTGGGAAAGCCTTAGGGTCAAAAACTTCAATCCTTCCTCTTGCCACTGGTTTGCCATAAATATTATACAGAAGCCAAGGATTCTGAATGGAAAATGGTGAGGAGCATTTGTAAATGTAATGCTCTGAAAATCTGAGTTGCTTCATTGCCACCAGGTTGGTATCCGTCCATAGAAGACATCAAAATCATGGAATCCTGGTTGTTAGTGCTTAGAAGGAAACTCAGAGATCAGTGGTCCAATTCCCTGCCTTGTAAAAATGCCACTCCGGTCGTGTAAGTTCCTTGATTTTTGACAGATAAAAAAGTGTGACAGATAGGGCTTCCCTGGTGGCGCAGTGGTTGAGAGTCCACCTGCCGATACAGGGGACACGGGTTCGTGCCCTGGTCCGGGAATATCCCACATTCCGCGGAGCGGCTGGGCCCTTGAGCCATGGCCACTGAGACTGCGCGTCCGGAGCCTGTGCTCTGCAACGGGAGAGGCCACAACTGTGAGAAGCCCGCATACCGCAAAAAACAAACAAAAAAAAGTGTGACATATAAAAAGTGTGAAGGTGTTTCCCTGCCCTCAGGGATTTCATCGTCATTGACAGACTCCAGCTCCCTGAATCAGAGCAGCACAACTAGCCCACAGGCCTGAACTCAAATATTAGGCTTTTTGTCCTCAATTCACCAGAATTCCCAATGTTTCTACATTTGCCCTGAGGTTTTTTTCTTCCCCAAATGGAGTTTTTAAATCCAAGAGAAACCTGTGTCCAGTGCTGGAGGTTCTGTGTCCTCCCATAAGGAAGGGGCAATTCTTGAACAATGAGGTTTGTCTCTCTTTTCCTACCCTAGTGAGGGGCCGCCCTTTCAAAGGAGGATCTGAGATTCCAGCTCCTTTCTCTGACATGCAGACAGACCAAAGGGACAGGCCTCCAAAAAAATTATTTTAATAAGTGAAGAGACTATTAATAACCGTTTGGGTTATTAGAAGGAGAGAACTGGAGGCCTGGGGGCTCTGAGGCTAGAAGTTTTTTGGGTTTATTTGCTGAGCTCTTCTGAGCTGTCCCACTGGGTATTGGGATGGAGGATAGGGGAATTCCCTTTAAGGCCTAGCTTCAGAGGCCCATTCTTCTGAACATTGTACATAATCACATTTATGAAAGTGCTTGGCACATTTACTTAATAAATGCTAGCTTCTTCCCTATCCTAAGCACCCCCCAAACTTCAGGTAGTTTCATTGAAGAAAGGGGTCCAGGGAGCAAGAGAGCAAGGTCAGTAGAATTAGAGTGGTAAGTGACAAAGTGAGGATGGAAGGGGGCAGGGGCCAGCTAAGGTAGGGCCTGTTGGAAATGAAAGGAGTGTGGATTTTATTCTAAGTGGAAAGGGCAGCCATAAGGGCCGGAGCAAAGGAGTGAAGTGATGTGATTTACATTTTAAAAGGATTACTCAGGTTGTATTATTTTAGTTAAAGTCTAATTTTACAGTATTGATGGTGAAACTAAGAAGAGATTCTTATTTTTCCTCAAGGAGGGTAACAATTCCTTAGGGAATAACTATCAACGCCTGCTGTGGAGAACAGACTCTAGGGGCACAGAGAATGGAAGCAGAGAGACCCACTTAGCCACTGCAAAAGTCTGGGCAGTGCTGAAGCACCATTGGACTAGAGGATGGCGGTGGAGGCCATGTGTTGTGGTGGGTTTGGGGAAACATGCTCATTTAATATCCAATTGTGCCAGCTCTTCCCTCGGCTGATGAAATAGCATTATTATCTCCATTTTATGGGTAAGATAACTGAGACTCAGAAAGTTTCAGTAACTTGTCCAAGGTCACATGGTTAATAAATGGAGCGTGGACTAGAACCCATATCTCCTGATTCTCAAACTGTACGGTTGACAGATCTAGAAGATCTAGAAGCCAGGTCTGGGACATTGGGATGCCAGCCTTTAAAAAATTCCAAGTAGGCCCACCACACAGAGCACTCCAAGTCTTGAGACACCAAAGAACCTAGGTTGAGGTGCCAGATATGACGATGGCCAAGCTGTTGGACCTGGGAACCCCTCTTATTCCATCTCCTAGGGATTTTTGTCTGATAATCTGGCACTATGTCCCACGGCAGTGGAGGGGATGGTTCTCAGGGGCATTGGAAGATCAAGGGGCCCCCACTCCCTCTTGAGGAAGAGCCAGAAGACAGTGTCTGTACTTATTGATGGTTAGGAGGTGAAGGAACGCAGAGAACCCTACTGGGTTGAGGTGGAGAACGCTCCCTCAGACTAGTGGGGTGCAATGGGGAAGGTAGTTTCCTACCAGTTGTTCAGAACTAACTCAGAAGGCAAGATGTGGAAGAGACAGGAAACCATATCATAGGAGAAATGGTCTGAAGAATCAGAAGTATTTAACTCAGAAAAGAGGCATCTCAGAAGAGACATGACATCATGATAACCACGTTTCAATATCAAAAGGGTCGTTTGGGAAAAGAGGGTGGTGACTACAGACAGCATTGCCCTGAGGCAGAATTATAGCCATTGGGAGAAAATTGCAAGGAGGCAGATTCATGCTCAGTAGAAGAAAGAAGTGTCTTCCAATTAATCCTGCCAAAATAATAGAAAAGCCTGTTTTTTTTTTAAGTAGTAATAATAAATTTGTTAGACCTAAACGGTCTCCGAAGAATCCCAGCTCGCCCAAGAACCGCCAAGAGTCGAGAGTCGCTGCAACACGCAAGAGGTTTATTAGGAGCCGGTGCACCGGGGTTCCTTGGTCCTCACACAGGAGGCCGAAGAGGAACCCCCCCCCCCAAGCGGAATCACATACATTTTATAGCTTTCATTTTTCATTATGCAAAGTGTGGATATATCAAGGGTTTTTTTCTCATTGGTTTGTTTGTTCCTGGACCGGAGTGGGGACTTGGCTCTACTTCCTTGATTGGTTGGCTGTCGGATGCCTACTTTACATTTACCGGAGTGGGGTCTTGGCTCTAGTTCCTTGATTGGTTAGCTGTCGGATGCCTACTTTACATTTTCGTGTTTTTGTGGTGGGGGGTCGAGTCACATGAGTTATGGTTGGCTAGGGCGACCTTTAAACTCTGGCTTAATCATTCTTATCACCCGCCATACTGGTTTGCTCGAGGTTTCATCCCCCGCCATACTTGTTTGCTCGGAACGGTTTCTGCCCAGGGGGGACATTCCAGTATCTTATTGCCAGCCGAAAAAGCTTAAAGCTCAAAAGTATCGATAGGGAAGTAGGGGTGTAAGTATAGTTAAGGCCCTACATTCCCCCCTTTTCTTTTTGCAATTAATTTCAATCATGGAATTTCAGCCTCTCTCTGCAAGCTTTGATATTGTTGTCTTAGCATTAACACTTGTACTGCGCTGACACGTTGCCTGATAAAGGCTATCAAGCGATTTAAAATGCATGGTCCAAAAGTTAAGAGCAGCAACAAAATAATGAGGGGTCCTAACAAGGTGGAAATTAAAGTAGTAAGACAGGGTGATTTGTCAAACCATGATTGGAACCATCCTTTTTGATTTTCCCTTTCTTGTTGCCTTTTGTCCAGGCGCTCCCTAAGCCTGTCCATAGTTTCGGTGATAGCCCCAGAATGATCAATATAAAAACAGCACTCTTCTCTTAGTGCGGCACATAGTCCACCTTCCTTAAGGAACAGCAGGTCTAGTTCCCTCCTGTTCTGCATTACTACCTCTGAGAGCGAGGTGAGTGATTCTTTTAACTGAGTTATGGAACTTTCTAACGCCCGGAGATCGACATCTACAGCCTGTCTTAAGTTAGCATAGTAGTGAGGTTGTTGGATGAGGGCTGTTGCACCTGTTCCTACCCCGACTGCCGTTCCTAGTCCTAGGAGTACAGCCAGGGTGAGGGTTACGGGCTCTCTCTTAAGTCTCCTTTTGCCTTCATATTCGTCTAGAAAAGATGAATCTGAATGATAGATGAGTCTGGGGACCAGCTGGACTAACACACAAAAGTCGGCCGAAGCATTGAGGACCTCTAGAGAAATGCAAGGGGTCAATCCCGTGTTACATGCCCACCATCCATCCTGAGGAGGGAGGAGATATCCTGAGCCCTGTGGGAGGCTTGAATTGGTACAGAGATGTCGATGGGATGGGGGGGGCGTTCCTACACATGTACCGTTTCCTGATACTGAAGACAAGGTCAATTTACTATTTCCTTCTTGTTTCCATCGACATTGATCTGAAGAGTTGACATTACTAAAATTAGAACTATATCCTATAGCATCATAATAAGGGGGAGGAGCAGCATAGCAAAGCCAACATGATTTGGTAGCCTCTGGATTTGTGGCATTTAGGACCCCAAAAGCCGCCTGGACCAATGAGAGCATTCGGTCTCGGGGGACTCTGGGTTTGATTGTTATTTCTTTTAGTCCAGAAGTCTGGTTTCTTATCCCTGGTAGTATTGTGGGTGGGGCCAAGGGTAGCAGAGGGTGCCCAATCTCAGGATTGGGGCCCATAGGGACGGGAGTAGGGGTCTCGATCTTTAATTTGATGGTCATTAGGAGCCCATCATCATATTCTGCTTTGTAAAACCTTATACCCCATGAATGGCCACCTATCCAATTTTTGTTTTTCTTCCCAGGTTCACTAAAAGAAATTTTAAGGGGATGGCACCACGTTGAACATTCGGGCACATTGTCGTGATGAGTGTAGTTGGCCATTACCTTGATAAAATCCCAGCTAGAGGTGGGTTTCCAGTAGGTGTCCCCAGTGGTTTCACATCCCCAGCTCTTGCAATAGAAATGTTCTCTTCCCCCGCACCGATAATTCAAAGACCGGTGACGATGGAATCCAGGGCATACATAAAAGGAGAGGGCCCTGAGCATGATTCTCTGATTCTTGGTCGAACAATTTCCCCCCCCAGGGACTAATCCCCAGTCCCCGGGCGCTGTCCCCGGCCGCTGATTCGGGGCAGTTTGTTGATCGTGATATCCCCCTACATCCCAGTTAGGGGGGGCTCCCAGGGCCAACTTACAAACATCGGGGAAGAGGTCTGGCCACGAGGTCCAAGGGGCAGCGGTATGGCTAACAGACCATATTACATCTCCAGATTGGGAAATCACCTGCCAGGTTAAACGCTGGGGCAGGTGAGGACTAAAGTTACTCACAGCCAGTAGGGGTAACAAAGTCAGAGTTATGAGTCTGGTGAGCGCAGGAACTTGAGCTTGAGCGGGTTGCTGGTCTTTTGGGCCCGCCATTCCGATGATGATGCAGACGCTGGCGCAGCTTTTACGTGTCAGGCGTGAATCCAAGCAGCGATGCCGTCTACCTTTATAGCCGTGGGGGTGGTGAGCAGGACGATGTATGGTCCTTTCCACCGAGGCTCTAGTGTCTGGGTTCGGTGTCGACGGACGTACACGGAATCTCCGACTTGGAAAGGATGAGCCTCTGCTGGTGTTCCGGGTCGGTAAGCCTCTGCCAGCTGGGATTACACCTCCTTTTGGACCAACTGGAGTCCCAATAGCCTAGCATATAAGCCAGTGTTATTCTGGCAGTCAGGACTTATTCCTTCCCCGAGCGTGAGAAGGGGAGGTGGGGCCCCGTATAGAATTTCAAATGGAGTGAGATGATAGCGGGAGGGGGTATTTCTAGCCTGAAACAGGGCTAAGGGAAGGAGCACCGTCCAATCTGTACCGCCAGTCTCTATGGACAATTTAGTTAGGGTCTCTTTTAGAGTTCTATTCATTCTTTCTACCTGTCCTGAACTCTGGGGTCTATAGGCACAATGTAATTTCCAATCAGTCCCCAGGTATTTGGCCACACCCTGACTTACCTGGGCGACGAAGGCGGGACCATTATCGGATCCTATTACCTTTGGTGCCCCGAACCGGGGGAAAATTTCTTCTAAGATCTTCTTGGTCACCACAGTAGCTGTCTCCTTTTTCGTTGGGAAAGCTTCTATCCATCCTGAGAAGGTATCTATGAAAACTAGGAGATACCTGTTACCATACCTTCCAGGGCGTATTTCAGTGAAGTCGACCTCCCAATAGGCTCCTGGGCGGTCTCCTCTGAGCCTTTTCCCGCTCTCAAGCTTTCCTTTATGGGAGTTTACCTGTTGGCATGGAATGCACTCCCGGGCAATCTGTTCAGCTAATTTGGTTAGTCCAGGAGTATCATAACCTGCCTTGTGTAGTAGGGATACCATTTTTTTGGTTCCCAAGTGTGTCCATCTATGAATCTGTTGTAGCATGGGTTTTGCTTGTTGAGGAGACAATGTTTCTTTGGTTATGGCTGGGGTGGTTATTCCCCTGTCATTTGGTTCCCCAGGACTCTTGTCCGATAGTTCTAGTATAATTTCCCCTAGCGCCACTTCTCGTGCCACCCTATCTGCCATGTTGTTGCCCCGTGTCACCGGGGTATTGTCCTTCTGGTGCCCGGGGCAGTGAATGATGCTGACTTTAGTGGGGAGCATGAGGGCAGCCAGCAAGGCCACTATTTCTTCCTTGTTTTTAATTTCTTTGCCCGCTGAGGTGAGCAGCCCTCTTTGTTGGTAGATGGCCCCGTGGACGTGGGCGGTAGCAAATGCGTACCTACTGTCCGTATAGATGTTTACCTTTTTGTTTTCTGCTAGTTCCAATGCCCTGGTCATGGCAATTAGTTCAGCCCGTTGGGCCGATGTCCCTTGCGGTAATGCGGCTGCCCAGATGACCTCTTTCCCATCTACCACAGCTGCTCCCGCCCGACGCTTACCTTCTTCTGGAAACTGCTTCCATCAGTAAACCAGGTAAAGTTGGCATCGGGGAGAGGCTGATCCATCAAGTCTGGCCTGCTACCGTGTGCTGCAGCCAATACTTCCTGACAATCATGGATGATGGTGGTGCCTTCTAGGTCGGGGTCAGGCAGCAAGGTGGCCGGGTTAAGTCCTGTGGCTGATGTAAACTTAATACGGTCTGAATTTAACAGCAGGGTTTGGTAATGAGTCATTCTGGCATTTGTTAGCCACCTGTCGGGTGGCTGACGAATCACACTTTCTAATGCATGGGGGGCTGTTATCGTTAAGTTCTGTCCCAAAGTCAATTTGTCAGCATCTTTGACCAAAGCGGCCACGGCGGCGATTATTTTTAAGCAGGCGGGCCATCCTGTTGCCACAGGATCCAATTTCTTTGATAGGTACGCAACCGGGCGATTCCAGGGGCCCAGTTTCTGAGTTAGTACTCCCTTTGCGATACCTTTATTCTCGGCCACGTACAGATGGAAAGGCTTAGTTACATCTGGTAGCCCCAAAGCCGGGGCTGATAGTAGGGCTCGTTTAATTTGGTCAAAAGCCCGTTGTTCTTTATCACCCCAAGCGAAAGGGATGCCGTTCTTGGTCAGGGGATACAAAGGGGCTGCTAATTCAGCAAACCCCGGAATCCATAGCCTACAGAATCCGGCCGTCCCCAAAAATGCCCTAACCTGTTTAGGACTCTTGGGGGTCGGTATGTGGGCAACGGTGTTTTTCCTACTTTCCGAGAGCCATCTCTGTCCTTCTTTTAGCAAGTACCCCAGGTAACTGACCTGTCGTTGACATATTTGTGCTTTCTTTGCTGAAGCCCGATATCCCAGTGTCTCAAGTTCCGTTAATAGCCTTTCAGTCCCCCTGACGCAGTCTTCTTGGGTCTCTGCCGCTAAAAGAAGATCATCAACATATTGAAGGAGAGTTACCTGTGGGTTGGACTCTCTATAGGATGCCAAATCCTGGTGTAGGGCCTCGTCGAAAATGGTGGGGGAGTTCTTGAATCCTTGGGGTAGGCGAGTCCAGGTCAGCTGGCCTGACATCCCCGACGCTGGATCCTTCCATTCGAATGCAAAGTAAGGCTGGCTGAGAGAGGAGAGTCTCAGGCAGAAGAAAGCATCTTTAAGATCCAAAACAGTGTACCAAGTGTGCTGAGGTGGAAGAGTACTTAAGAGATTGTAGGGGTTGGGCACCGTGGGGTGGAGGTCCACTATTTGCTTATTCACCTCATGTAGGTCTTGTACCGGCCGGTAATCATTAGTTCCTGGCTTTTTAACTGGTAAAAGAGGGGTATTCCATGCAGATTGGCACCTTACCAGGATCCCTAATTCCAGCAACCTTTGTATGTGAAGACGAATGCCATCCCGGGCTTCCTTGCTCATAGGGTACTGGCGGACTGTCACCGGGGTGGCGGTTGCTTTGAGTTCTACCACCACGGGGGGGCGATATTTTGCCATTCCCATACCGGCAGTTTCTGCCCAAGCCTGTGGAAACCTGGTCACCCAATCTTGCATATCAACTTGTGGAGGCGAGGGCACTTCATATAACCTATGTTCATCTTCCAACTTCATAGTCAAAATTTGGAGTAATCTCCCTTTGTGGTCAGTTATGGTGGGTCCTTCTGGTTGGAAGTGGATCTGGGCCCCCACCTTAGAGAGTATGTCTCTGCCTAGCAGAGGGTATGGGCACTCAGGTATGACCAAGAATGAGTGGGTTACTTGTCTCATCCCAAGGTCTACTGTCCTTCGTGTGGTCCATGAGTACTGCTTATTTCCTGTAGCCCCCTGGACCCATGACCTTTTAGTTGAGAGGGGGCCTTTTGGGTGGAGGAAGACTGAGTGCTGAGCGCCGGTGTCTACCAAGAACTGGACGGGTTCCCCCTCCACTTTAAGAGTTACCCTGGGCTCGGGGAGAGGGTCCGAGCCCTGACTTCCCTAATCTTCTTCTTCCAGGGGTAAAATTTTGTCTCTGGTTGGTTTCCCCCATTCTTCTTTTTAGGGCATTCTCTTACCCAGTGACCTTTTTCTTTACAGTAAGCACATTGATCCTTGTCTAATGGTCGCCTTCCTGTCCGCCCTTCCTGTCTATTCCTGTCTCTAATATTTCCTCCTCTGACTACAGTGGCCAGTATCTTACTCAAATTCCTCTCTTGCCGCTTGTCCCGCCTTAATTCACGGGCCTCTTGCTCCTTCTGCTTCCTCTCTTCCCTTTCCTCTTCTGTTTCCCTCTTATTATATACTTTATCTGCCTCTTTTACTAAGTCCTGAAGTGAGAAACCTTGTAGGCCATCCAGCCTTTGTAACTTCTTTCTAATGTCAGGGGCCGCCTGGTCAATAAAGGCCATTGCTATGGTGGCCTTATGTTCCTCAGAAGTTGGATCATAAGGAGTGAACCGTCTAAAAGCCTCCATTAAGCGTTCTAGGAACACGGTTGGTGACTCCTGGGGCCCCTGAGTTACCTCTCTTACCTTGGCCAAATTCGTGGGGCGCCTGGCCGCTCCATGGAGACCCGCCACCAGAGCCTGGCGATACATCTTCAGGTGCTCCTTACCTTCTGGGGTATTGAAGTCCCAAATCGGCCTGACGAGTGGAAAACCGGCATCAATCTCGTTAGGCAACTGGGTAGGTTGCCCATTGGCGCCTAACACATTCTTTCTAGCCTCCAAGAGAACCCGTTGCCTTTCCTCAGTTGTGAGGAGAGTCTGGAGGAGCTGTTGACAATCGTCCCAGGTGTGTTGGTGGGAGAAGACAAGAGACTCTATTAAAGCAGTGAGAGCCTGTGGATTTTCAGAGAAAGTAGGGTTATGCATCTTCCAGTTATAAAGATCTGCAGAGGAAAAGGGCCAGTATTGGAGGGGCCTATTCCCGTGGTTATCGGGGGGGCCATATTCTCTAAGGGGTAGAGCGGTAGAATCCGGGGAAATAGCCCTCCGGCTTCTGGTGCCCGCCGAGGGACCCCCCCCCCTCTGCCACAACAGGTGGCCCTAATGGTGCGGAGGGTTGTGGAGCTGGGGAATCGGGAGGCGGTATGGGGTCTAGGGCTGGAGGGTAAGGTGGTGGTGGGGGATCGAGGAGAAGCAGATCGGACTGCAAGTCTGGATATATCGCCTTCCATGAGTCCGGGGCTTCAGATGACTTCTCGGCGTCCGGGGCCTTTTTCAGGGCCAGTACTTCCGACCGTGCTGGTGCGCATGCAGACATGCCTGTTGAGGGAACAAAGGGCCGGACCCACGGAGGCGGGGAGAGAACTAGATCTTCCCAGACCAGGATATATGGTGTCTGGTCTGGGTGTCCGTGGGGTCCTGTGTTAAAGACCCTAGACTTGACTAGCCTGATCTGATCTAACATAAAGGATCCCTCGGGTGGCCACCCTGTCTGAAATGTAGGCCACTCAGAGGTACACAGCGTTTGCCATCTCCCTTTCCTTACTTCTACCGAAAGGTTGTGGGCCCTAGACTTAACTTCGGTCCAGTGACTTAGAGTGAGAGAGAGAGGCGTCGTCATAGTTTGTCCCATTATCGTCCGTCAGGAGAAAGATAGAGCACAGGAGAACAATAAAATTTCAGAAGACACACCTTAATATTGCCGCCGCGAGCTCGTTTTAAAACTGCAACCAACTCAGATTCAGATGGCAGTTTGTATATCCTGCCAGGACCGGTGAAGGGGAGACAAAATTTGTCTCTCCTTCCAGATGGACCACCAGGGCGTCCCCCAGGGTCCGTGGACACCAGCTATTGGCACGTCTGCCTAGCCAGGAGTCCAATACAGATTTCACAGCGAGCCGGTTCGCACGGCTTCTTTCTGATGGCGGCTTACAGAGGACAGAAGACGAACAGACAGACAATTAGGCCTACCTGATACCTCCAACTCCCGAGGTTCCTGCGACCCGGGGCGAGTGGGGATCCCGGACGAGCCCCCAATCTGTTAGACCTAAACGGTCTCCGAAGAATCCCAGCTCGCCCAAGAACCGCCAAGAGTCGAGAGTCGCTGCAACACGCAAGAGGTTTATTAGGAGCCGGTGCACCGGGGTTCCTTGGTCCTCACGCAGGAGGCCGAAGAGGAACCCCCCCCAAGCGGGATCACATACATTTTATAGCTTTCATTTTTCATTATGCAAAGTGTGGATATATCAAGGGTTTTTTTCTCATTGGTTTGTTTGTTCCTGGACCGGAGTGGGGACTTGGCTCTACTTCCTTGATTGGTTGGCTGTCGGATGCCTACTTTACATTTACCGGAGTGGGGTCTTGGCTCTAGTTCCTTGATTGGTTAGCTGTCGGATGCCTACTTTACATTTTCGTGTTTTTGTGGTGGGGGGTTGAGTCACATGAGTTATGGTTGGCTAGGGCGACCTTTAAACTCTGGCTTAATCATTCTTATCACCCGCCATACTGGTTTGCTCGAGGTTTCATCCCCCGCCATACTTGTTTGCTCGGAACGGTTTCTGCCCAGGGGGGACATTCCAGTATCTTATTGCCAGCCGAAAAAGCTTAAAGCTCAAAAGTATCGATAGGGAAGTAGGGGTGTAAGTATAGTTAAGGCCCTACAAATTAACAATACTGCATGTTTACATCTATTAGGTTGAACCATATAACATTGCTAATGTTCGACCATTTCTGATCTACAAAAACAGCAATTTCATATGGCTTGACTTACTACATTTTCTCATCTCAGAATAATTTCCAAAGTCCTTTTAATGGCCTACAAGTCCTCACAGGATCTATTCGACCCCACCTTTCTATCTAATGGGATTTCCTACCACCTCTCTCTACTCCCCCTGGACAGACCCCCTGCTGGGCCTTGACCCCCCCCTCTAAACTCATTTCTTGCCTCAGGGCTTTGCAGCTGCAGTTCCCTTTGCCTAGAATATTCTTTTTCCAAGTTTACCTTTCCTTTTATCTTAGAGTCTTTCTCTGACCACCCAACATAAAGTCCGTCCCCCACTGTACCCTGTATTCCGCTGAGTCCCATCATTCTAATATAAATGCTAGGAGAGCAGGGACCTTGCATAGTTCCCTGCTGTACCCCCAGGGTTTGGAACAGTGCCAGACATATGGTGAATGTTCAATAAATATTTTTTGCATGAATGAGGAATGATTTTTATCAACGAGGAAACTGAGGCCCGAAGAGGTCAAATGATTTTCCCAAAGGCATAGAGCTGGTGCCTGGAAAAGCTGGAGGGAAGCCCAAACATTCAGATTCCAAAGCCCAGACTCCATAAAAAGCCACCCCGCTTTCCAGTCCCCTGATGGCCTTGACGCAGAACCCACTTGTCTCTGAGGCCGAATAGTGGCTCCTCCTTTGGGTCCATAGTTGGACCAGATGGCCCCAGAGATGCCTTCCATTTTTGAGATTCTCTTCACCACAGGTAAGCATCTATTTTAGTGAGGGCTCTGAGAAGAGCAAGATTTTGGTCACCCCTCAGGCTATATAGCATCACTGAGGATCCAGACTGGGAGGGTTGACACGATACTGTTTGCAAAGAAATCCTAACCTGTGTCTCTTTTGGGGAGTCGGAACATTTATCTGACCCTCAAAATATGAAATATTCCCCAGTTTGCAAATGAATGCAGGATGTGTTTGCATAGCGACCGCCAAGAGAGCAGTATTATGTGGAGAGGAACAGAAAGACAAAGCTCCCCGGTTCAGTTCTGGAAACTGATGGCTCTGCTCTCCCCGGGAGGTTGTTTCTGTGTAGCTAATTACAATGAGTAAAGGAAGTGGGAGAGTGAGTGCCGATGAAGTGATCTTTCTCCTCCCCCAGGTTCCTGCTTTGCAAAGAGCTGGTCTTTTGGTTTTGGAACTCTGGGGACCATAAAGATGTTCTCTATTGTCCCAGCTGGATCGGCACATTCTCCCAATAGCAGGTCACTGTTAAAGCTGTCAGTACCTTGTGTGCGCTTGTAGGGGTGGGGGGTACGGTTGTAGGAGCAATGTGTGGCAAGGGATGCTGCAGATTGGCGATGGCCTGGGGTGGGGGTGGGATGCTAGCGTGTTAATAGACCCAAGTAATCAACTCACGTTTGAATAGCATTTAGCAATTTACAAAGGGCTTTTGTGTACCTCATCTCATTGTGTGTTCACAACATTTTACAGATAAAGAAAAGGCAGCTCAGAAAGATGTGCTGACCTGCCCTGAATCCCAGTTCCAGGAGGCACTGCTGGGATTTTTTTTTTTTTTACAATGTATTTATTTATTTATGGCTTCGTTGGGTCTTCGTCGCTGCGCGCGCGCTTTCTCTAGTTGCGGCGAGCCGGGGCCACTCCTCGTTGCAGTGCGCAGGCCTCTCACTGCGGTGGCTTCTCTTGTTGAGGAGCACGGGCTCCGTAGTTGTGGCCCGCGGGCTCCAGAGCGCAGGCTCAGTAGTTGTGGCGCACGGGCCCAGTTGCTCCGCGGCATATGGGATCTTCCCGGACCAGGGCTCAGACCCGTGTCCCCTGCATTGGCAGGTGGATTCCTAACCACTGTGCCACCAGTGGAGCCCCAAGCAGTGCTGGGATTTTAACCTAAATCTTCTCATTCCAGATTCCATGCTCTTTTCATAACCCCTGGGCAATTGTTGACATCTTTAGTGATGTCTCTAAGGAGAGGGGCAAAAGGGAAGAGGGCCGATGCCCACTCTTCTCCTTTCTACAGGCTAACACAAGCTAACATTTACTGAGTACTCACGTGCTGAGAACTTTGCTAAGCACTTTATATGGGATAGGAAGTCTTAGTCCATTTCACAGGGAGACAGGTGCGACACAGAGAGATAAAGGAACTTGCTGTAAGGGAACAGAATTTGCCACCCTAAAATATGTTTTTAGCATATTGTTTTAATCTCGTTATTTTCTGTGAAACAGTAGACTTGGGAAGGGCTCTGAAAACCAAGTAGGCATTGCCCTATTGTAAGAAATATTTACATCTGTAAGGGAAATCTCCATTTGTCAGGTGGTCTCCCTCCCTGTACCAGGAAGAGAAGGATGACTAAATCTCCAGAAGTTCTTACCAATGGAGAAGGCAAAGACTTAAATCTGCATCATAATCACCCTTGTTTGTGATTATAACCTCCCATAACTGACTCTCCCCACCGTCAACCTCGGTTTTTGTCTTTAGCTGAGGATGGTATTTAAGGGAAGGGCTTTGGTCATTTTGGTGAGTTACTCAGTTTTCCTGGGTCTCTCTCCTGTGTACATGTTACTAAATTTTTGTTTGATTTTCTCCTGTTAATCTGCTTCATGTCAATTTAATTCTTAGACAAGCCAGAAGAACCTAGAAGGGTAGAAGAAAATTTCTTCGTCCCCAACATTATCCAAGGTCAAGCAGGAGCAAGAGGTGAAATTGTGTATTAATCAGGATAGGACACACTATGTTGCAGTAACAAACAGCTCAAAAATTTCAATATCTTAACAAAACAAAGATTCACTTCTCCCTCAAACTACATGTTTATCATGGGTTGTCAGAGGAGCTCTGCTTCACATCACTCAGGGGCCCAGGCTGAGAGGGACTCCACTTTTATGAAGCTGCACCATCTGGAATAAATGAGCTCCTGTCGCTATGGCAGGTGAAGAAAGAGCTGGAGGGTCTCACACTAGGAATTAAATGCTTTGGTCTGGAAGTGACATGTCATTTTTGTTTATAGAACACTGGCCAAAACTAGTCAGGCTGGCCTTGTCCAATAGACAGGGGACTCAAATAGAGGACTCAATATTAGTGAGTACTGATAATGTCTATCAGCTTGGCAGACTGACTTGAGAACCCATGTTTTAATCACCATGCCATCCCACTTCAAGGATGGACTCTAGGGTAAATTCCCTTTATGCGTTATGTTTGTGGGTGTGGTTCCCTTCCCTCCATCCCTGCATCCCTTTAGCACTTATTGAGCAACTATATGCCAGGGACTCTGTTAGATGATGAGCCTTCCCAGTGCCCTTATTTTAAGAGGAAAGTACGAATGTGTTATACACAAAACCCTGTAATCAAACCAAACATTTACAAATGAGATCAGTGAGAGGCAGCTCACCTGTCCTGAGACTTGCTAGGAGGGAGAGAAGGTGAGTACATAATGAATCAGGCAAGGCTTCCTGGAAGAGATGGCCTTTGAGCTGGGCCCTAAAGATATGCAAAATTTGGAAATAGGAAGGTAAAGGGACATGGGCATTCTAGGCAGAGAAAAGAGCTTAGACAAAAGCAGAGGCAGCAAAGTGCAGGAGTATGCCAAATAAGGCATGATTCTGTCAGACTGTCTTGAAATGTTGGGTAAGTGAAAGGGAAGGCTGAATGGTCTGATCCTTTGGAAAGGTGATCTTGGGGTAGGTCTTGGAGGACTTTGAAGTTCACCCCTTTGGTGTGAAGGTACAGACAAGAGCACATTTGTGCCAAGGGCAAGAGCTCCTGCTGTGAGACAGGAGACCTCCCAAGGAGGGAGTAGCTTGTTAAACTCTGCAAAGGGTGGTGATAAAGGGCCTATTGGTGTCATTACTGTTAGGGGAACGACTGACTGAAACCACCGGCCCCGGCCAGGGACCATAGTAACCACTCGCATGAATTATCTTAAACAGGAGGTCCTGGTAAGGAATTCGGAACTAACAAGCTACCACCAACCAGAAGAATTCAGGAAAGGTCAAAAGAAAAGAGGAGACACCAGTCCATATGTCCTACCAACCTCCCAGAATCCTCCTTGCTGGAATCCCACCATCTTGGCTGAGTGATGTGCACGTCACCAGGAAGGAACCTGAGTCACAGCCATTGGCCAGAGACAACCCAGAAACGAATCCCATCACCATAAAACCCGAGACTATGAGCCACATGGCAGAGCAGTTCTCCTGGGTCCCCTTACCCTCCTGCTCTCCACCCAAGTGCCCCTTCCCAAAAAAGTCTCCTGCTTTGTCAGCACGTGTGTCTCCTCAGATAATTCATTTCCGAGTGTTAGACAAGATCCCACTCTAGGGCCCTGGAAGGGATCCCCCTTTCCACATTACTACTTGTCTTCAGGCTGGGGGTGACTTAAGGGAAGGGCTTGGGCCCCTGTCACAGGAAGAGGCCTAATACATGAGACAGGCTCCTGCGGCCTATCTAGTGCCTAGATATGAGAGTGGGTTCCCCCTAAAACCAAGTCCCCATCGACCTTATGACTAATCTCTCCATCTAAAACTTTATTCCGTTTCTTGTCCCACCCCTGTTCCCCTCAGGATTGAGGAATATCAAAGAAAAGTGGGAATTGAAACTGAGCAAGACCCTGCAGGACGCTCCTGGGTACAGAAGCATTGCGGTGTCCCTCATGTCTTATTTGTAGAAAAAAGCTTTAGTCTCCTAGGTCTTCCCTGAGTTCCAAAGAGCAGACTCAAGCAGTTACTAATTAGGGAAGTGAGGGGATGCAGAAACAAAGGAAAAGCAGTCAAGAAACAATAGTTCAGTGATGGACAGAGTCCTAGTTCCTCCTTGAGGGACACACCTAACAATTTGACACAAATTTTTTTAAAAATATTTTTTTATTTTTGCGGTATGCGGGCCTCTCACTGCTGTGGTCTTTCTCGTTGCGGAGCACAGGCTCCGGAAGCACAGGCTCAGTGGCCATGGCTCACGGGCCCAGCCGCTCCGCGGAATGTGGGATCTTCCCGGACCAGGGCACGAACCCGTATTCCCTGCATCGGCAGGCGGATTCTTAACCACTGCGCCACCAGGGAAGCCCTGACACACATCTTTGAGTTGTTCTGTGGGAACGAAGATGCTTACCCAGGTGGAGGATGGTGACTACATGCTGACCACAAGTCCATAGACCCCAGACTGGTTGGAACCAGAAGGCTGATGATTAAGATTCCCAAAACACGACTGTTATCTCACCACCAACCAAAAAGAAAAAAGTCATGCTCCCTGCAACCCTTATCCGAAAATGCTGCCTTTAAAAAAACCTTACACCTTGGCCAGTCACTAAGATGAATCCGAGAAACATCTCCCATCTTCTTGGTCGGCGTCCTCTTAATCAATAAACCTTTCTCTGCCCCAAACTGCAATGTTTCAGTTTGTTTGGGCTCACTGTATGTAGGGCACATGAACTTGGGTTTGACAAGTAAAATGTGTTACCCTATACAGCTCACAGACTTGTCCCAAAGTACCTGCTGGCCTTGGGCTGGGCTCTGGGGATGCAGAGAGGAATAAAATGCATCCCAAGCAGATACAAAGCACAGGAAACACCCCACCTAACACTACTTGGCCTAACAGAATTCACTTGGCCTCCATGTTTGCACAAACTTGCTTCTTCTTTCTCTCCCTCTCTCTCTCTTTTTAAACTCTCTCTGTTTGCTTCTGGATTCCAACTATCATGCCATATTTTACCTATGCCAGTTCAACTTACCTGGCTGTAGCCTCGAGATTCCCCTTGCACGGAGACCTCTTATTCCCATCTAGGTTGGACGCCCCTTGAGCTGCCTACAGGCTCTGGTCCAGGACACACTCCAAACTGCAGCCCCCACTGCATCCTGCCCCACCCTCTGTAGTAGCTCTGGGTTGTGCCCTACAACATTCTTGGAAATGGGTTGCATTATCTCTAAAGTATTTTTTTTCAGCTCTCTTACATCCCTAGCTCTGACTGTGTTCTGTGTCCCTTGTGTACAAAAAGGCTACTGTGGACCATCTTTAGTTTGCTGGATTGTTAACTGGATGAGGGAAACAATAAACCCTTGTATTTCTTTAGTGATTTATAGCTTTCAAAAACATTATCTGAAGACAATTTTTTTCCCCAGTTATCCTCGAACACTCCTGTGAAAAGAGTAAAGTAAAATCTTTGAAAATTCTACTAAACTCGGAGAATTTAGAATTTCTCAGCAGGATGGCCTCTGTGTGTGTGTACCACTGCACCATCTGTTTTTTCATTCTGTTTCACTTCAAGTTCAAAGGGTTGGCGACCTGGTAACTTTGCTTTTTACCCAAACCACTGCATTTTAAATAAGTGAAATCAGTCCTGTTCATCCTCACACTCCCAAATCCTTTGGGATTTGGATCCCAGATTCATTCTCCCCCCCATTTCCTATCCCTATAATCAGATTTGGCACAGAATATTTGGATGCTGTGTTCCAAAAGCACAGAGCCTCTGGCTGTTTATCTCTGAACTGCCATAATTGGCCTCAGGCTTCTGCAACAGACACAAACTGGTGAATAAAATGTGTTTGCCCCACAGCCTGGAGGTGACACAAATATATAGTCTCTGCCATCTCAATCCAAAAATCTATCTTTTCCTCCAACTTAGATCATTTCATCCCAAATCAGGCAAGCTTTTAAGTAACTAGAGTTGCTCATGCATTAAACAACACAAAACATGGTACTTTTTAAAACATTTATATTTATATATATAAAAAAATTAAATATATATAATATATAGTGTGCTTGAGACTAAAAATATAGTACATAATATTTTAAAAAAAAAGGAAAATGAAAAAAGGCAGAATAGGAAAAAGTGTGAGGGACACACAGATACACATTGCTAAAAATCTACGATGGTTTGTCCTAACAAAAATAATATTTTTTTTTCCTCTTCTCTTAATTATCATCATGGATCCATTTATTATCAGGGTTTGGGTGGAGAAAATTTAACTGGAGCCACAAGTTGTGGTTGTAATCCCAAGAATAGTGGGGTAGAAAAAAGGACCACAGGGAGCCCTGGGCCTCATTCTGGTGTAATTAGAGGCAGCAGCCGAATCTTCTGCGTCACTATTGCTAGCAAGATTGCGTCGAGAATTTGATTGTATTGGCAACTTGGCTGCTCTCTCCCAAGAATTAGGGGTACTCCCAGGGGGAAGCATCTAAAGATCCCCAGAAGTGAACAGAAGAACCCATGGCCCACCAACACTTGCAAAGGCCAGTGGTTGGGGATAGCAAAAAGCCAGGATCAGGGGACAGGAGATTGGTAGGAATGAGTGATAGCTCTATGCAAACAGAATTATTATTATCATTATTGTTATTATTTTTAAGGGCAGGCTTGTACCAGAACCGCCCAGTATGGCCTGTGACTTCTGCGCAGCAATTATTCCTCCAGGGACAGGGCCTGGAGCTCCCTCACAGTGATGCAAGAAAATGGGATTCTGCCCCGCCCCCCATCTCCCCAAATGAGGAATCTCCCGAGCCACACATTTTTCCATCCTCTTCCAGCAGCACAGAAGTGGAAGGTCAGGACCCAGCTGATAAGTGAGGCCAGTGCCTTACAGAAAGAGGCTGGCCTCCAGGAAAGGAGAGGTATTATGGGGGGATAAGGGAGAGGCAGGGAGAAGGGGATGGGTTATTTAAATGCTAATTTTATAGCCTCTTCACAAAAATAATGCCTTTCCAATTACATCCCTTGGTCTGTGCACTTCAGTGTTCTATTATCACCTCCTTACTGGTCCCACCAGGGTCAGAAGCTTCACTAATGCCTTCCAGGAGATTCCCTCGACATGCAGAAGGGCCCAGAAGGGCCCGTAGGGGCACAGAGTGGTGACCTGGCTCAGGACACACAGCACTAAGTTGGCAGAGAAGCCAGGGTTTCCGAGGCTGGGGTTCTTGGGCGTGCAGCTGTGGGGAGAGAACTGCCCTCACAGCAGTGTGAGGCAGTGACGGAGCCAGTTCAGTGCAACTGGGCTCTTGGCTTTAATGTGGTTTTCTCCAAACCCGAATGGCCCAACACTGCTATGTACATGGGTCAAGTACACCGAGAGACCAGCTGATTCCATTTGAAGGAGCCCAGGTTGTGGCTCCTGACAGAAGACCACCCGTTTAACGAGAGGGCACCAGGGAGAAAGAGACTCTAGGGCTCCATCCTGTAAAGCAGAAAAGGCTGCCCTCAAAATTGTAAGGAAAGCAGCACCTGCTGAGACAAGGAGAAGGTGCAGTGCCTGGAGACGGGGTGGGGATGGGGTGGGAATCAAACTAACCTCTTTCATCCCATGCAGGACGTCTGTAAGAGTATAGCACCGCTCCCATCCCTGGCTGCTTTCCTTTCTGACTTATGGTGGGTTTTGCTTCATGCACACTTTGTGTCTAGACTTGGAGGGATCTGGCATTTAAGATGCAAGCCGGGCCCTCCACAAGGAGACTGTGGGTCATCCAGAATCACAAGAAACTCTTCAAGATCCAGAACTTAAGTCAAAAACTGCTGGACTCCCTCTTCACTCTACCAGCTGCCCTTTCGAACTGCTCCTGCAGAGGCCAGCTGTTCTCACGCCTTGCCCTCTGGCTCAAGACACCTTAGCTTGCAGCCTTCCCCTTGCTCAGTAAGTGAGGCTGGCTGTCCCCAGGCCACGGGAGT
Organism: Kogia breviceps; assembly: GCF_026419965.1. Lineage (NCBI taxonomy): Eukaryota > Metazoa > Chordata > Mammalia > Artiodactyla > Physeteridae > Kogia > Kogia breviceps. The sequence goes on along the minus strand of NC_081310.1, from coordinate 88,133,043 downwards.
GCTCCTGAGGACTGGGGTGGAGGGTGGCTGCTTCCATTTCTCCCTACGGAGAAGGCTGCCTGAAACCTGGGTGCACAGTGAAGGAAACTCACCAGGCCCTGACCTAGCCAGAGACACCTTTGCAAAACTGCCAGGATTCTGAGTGCGGAGCAGCACAATGGCCAAAGGGTAACCCCACATCAATTTCACTGAGGTTTAGGATTTTTTTTTTTTTGCGGTACGCGGGCCTCTCACTGTTGTTGCCCCTCCCGATGCGGAGCACAGGCTCCGGACGCGCAGGCTCAGCGGCCATGGCTCACGGGCCCAGCCGCTCCGCGGCATGTGGGATCCTCCCGGACCGGGGCACGAACCCGTGTCCCCTGCATCGGCAGGCAGACTCTCAACCACTGCGCCACCAGGGAAGCCCTTAGGATGTTTTTTGTTGCTGTTTGGGATTAAGGGGTTTCTAGTGGAAATTCATTCACAACACTTCTGACAAGGTGATGAAGCCCACAGTGAAAGCTTCTTTCAAGATAGGAGAACCTTTCAATTCTCCCATCCCTCCACCTACTCAGTCACTGTTCCTAAATCCTTGCTAGGGATGGCAGGCCCTTCCACCTCACCAGACGAATGCAGCAAGAGCAGGATCATTCGAGGTTTGTGCAACTCTCCCCCCTCATCTTAAAGACCAGAAAATAGGGAACAATGAACCTAAAGAGGTTAGGCCAAGGTCACTCAGTAAATGGCAGCTTCAGAACTGGGTTCCACGTCTCCTGACCCCTTGCTCTTCCCGCCAAAACTAAAATGGCAAAGGCAGTCAGGATCACCAAAGTGACCATAGCAAGCACTGAGGCACCATGCTGGGGGACTCCAGCCTCAGAGAGCAACCCTCCATGCTCAAGGGCACCTGCCACTCCCCGGAAAAGCAATTCCACTGGCTTAACAGATTGGTCCCAACTCAGATTCTGGTCAGACCAGAGTGCAAGTTGCAGAGGGCAGAGATGGCCTTGGTTGCTGACATCTCCCTGTGCCTTGCATGGTGCTTGCTTGATACCCAGGTACTGTAACATGTTAAGGAACAGAGAACAGGGAAGTAGCTCTGTATCTGGCTTCCAAAACCCATGGTTCCTGCAGTGTCAGCTGAGTTACCAAGTGACCTCAGGGCCTCCTCCTCTCCATCAACAGAATGTCCTCAGCACTAAAACCAAAAAGGAGTAAACAAGTGAATGTGGCCAAACCCCTAACAAAAGTAAATGTCTTTTGGAATATTCCTGTTTAAAAAGTCAGCATCTTTAGATTTTAACTGTTTAGATTACCCATGGCTTCTGTGAAAATCACCGAAATATGCATGAATTTGCACAGGAACCTGCGTCTTTAACAGACCTTGTCACTGAGCTCACGGAAGAGGACTCCGCAGGAAGGAGTCAGCTTCCAGGGGTGAGGGTGGGATAGCGCTGGGAGCCTGTATGATGCCTCTGGAAGGGCCGGTCCTCGGGGACTTGCCCCCGGTGAAGTGGAGGAGGATGCAGAGGGTTTGAGAGGCTGGAACTGGAACTACTTTCTTCCTGGGTGTGAGCGGGTCCTTACCAGCCAAAGGATGGCGAGGAATGTCACCCCACAGAGCCATCCGCAAAGGTGGCGATGGCCCATGACTGATGGGCATGTAACGCATTAAAGCGAACATGACTAATGAACGGCGACCACGAGAAGGGGCAAAGCGCATTCTGGGGACTGCAACAGAGGACCCGCCCGCTCAGGGCCCAGCAAGGGGAAGAGCAGACCCTGCTTCTTGGGCAGGGGAGGCCGGGGCAGGGGAGTGAGTTCTCTTTGGAGCGCCGGTTCTCTTTGGTCAGGAGGTGGCGGCTGAGAATGCGGAATGCATGTGCGGGCGTGCATGCACGTGTGTAGATGGAGGTGAGGGTGGGCGTGGGGGGGCCGCCTGGGCCGTGGCTGACTGCAGTGCCCTTCTGCGTGACCTTACCAGGTCCGCCCTTCCTCTTACCAGGCCCCCTCACCCGTCTGTCCCCTAAACTCTGCAACACTTGGCAGTGAGTTTGCGCTCACAATACCGGCTCCCTGCACAGCCAGCCACCCACCCAGGGCCGGCTCAAGCAAAGCTGGACACTCAAGGCACTGAAACTGGGAGAAGGAATCTGATTGGTCCAAGAAAAAAACAGATACTTAACAAACCAAAACCCGTCTAAAGAGAACATCTCCCATGCCCCCGGGAAGGTGGCCTCTCTAACCAGCTGGTTGGCCCTAGGGTAGGACAGCAGAGCCTGACAGCCAGGCCCCCTCCCTGTCCTATCAGGGCCCATCTGATGACAGGTCTCACCGCCTGAATGTTTAAAAATGGATTCAAAGTGCTTCGAGATTGAAAGAGTAATGGAAGGTGTTGGGAATCTGGTGAAGAACAGATGCCCCCTTTCCTTTCCACTGGGACTTGTATTTGGGTGGGGGGACTCCCTACAGCTTTTTTTGCTTTTTTTCTCCAAATGAGGTTTTTATTGTTTTTTGTTGTCTTTGAAAAATAGCCTATAGCACTCCCACCCTCACCGCACCACTCCCCAGGCATGCTAGAGAGTTAAAGCCAGGGAGTGGGACAGACTGGGGAGGGGAGGGGGCTTGGGGGGGCTGACTCTAGCATGGGTTCTGGAAACTGCTATATAGCACACTGCTGTCTGGCTAGTGACTCAGGACACAGTTCCTGACCTTTCCTTCTCCATCACGACCCTGTGGCTTATCTGGCCGACCCAGCACAGAGGAGAAGCAAAGGGGGCAGCAGTATGGGACATACCTGGATCCCTCTGCAGGCAGATGGACAGGTGTCCCCATGGGCACCCAGGATGACTGGCACTTTACTCTCAGCTGAAGGAGGGCTGGATCTGAACTCGGGGCCAGGACTAAAATAAATCCAAGGTCCTTTCTGCAGTCCCAAGGAGGGAGAGATGCATCCAAGGTATGAACGCAGACGACAGATGGACTGGCCAGGCTATCCCACTTCCACCTATCTGTACTAGAGCCACCCACCCCCCTACCCTACACTTCATGCCCCCTGGGCCAAAGCCTGTTCATCTCCACATGACGCCCTGTCTGCTCACGGGAGATCAGAGGGGTGGGATAGAAAGGGAATGCTAAAAAGTGCCCCCTCTGCTCTCCGCAACCTTCACTTTCCCCATCCCCAGGCTGGGGCCAGGCGAGAGTGCAGGTCAGAAGAGACACATCCTCCCGAAGAAGAGGGAAGGGCAGGCCCAGGAGGCTGGGGCATGCACAGAGCACCATCCTCGGGACGGGGTGTTTCCGGGAGACCTGCTCCCTGCCTGCCACGGTGGGAGGAGGAAGGCTGGTCCAGGACGGGAGCAACAACGAGCAATGCCCCTGAATATCAGGGAACAGCTGTGAGAGCCTTCTCCTCTGCCCCGCAGAGATGCCCCGGCCAGGCTCTAGCCCTACACGTGCGTCTGCATGCGCTGCTGGAATCTCTGGCCGTAGTCCGAGTGCTGGGAGGTGTAGGAGAATCGCGTGGCAGTGGCGTACTTGCCAATGGGGTCATATGCCTCATACGGGGTCCGCTCCAGGCCGGACGGAGGGGCCTGGGGGTAGCCCAGTCGGTAGGTGGGGTACCCTGCTGCCCCGGGGAAGGGGTGGGAATTGAACTTCTCATAGTTCTCGTAGGACAGCTGGCTGGTGGTGTCGGTGCCAGCTGGGGCAGCAGGACCTGGGGGCGTGGGCTCAGGGCCGTAGTCAGAGGCCGGGGCCCGGCTGTAGGTGTTGAGCTGGGCATAGCCGCTGGAGTGGGAGAGGCGGGAAGAGGGGCGGCCGTCGAAGCGGGCAGGGCCGGGGGCACGGTAGTCAGCATAGAGCACTGCCCTGGAAGACGGGCGGTCTTCGTGGGCACGCACATTGTAGTAGCCATTGGTGGGATCCTGGGGGGCAACGAGAGAAGAGGATGGAGGAGGGAAGTCTCTCTTGGGGGAAGGGTGTCGTCACGTCACGGCCCTCTGGGCCTCCTCTGGCTCTGCCCTGGCTTCTCAGACAATAGCTCCCCACCTCCTGTTTCCTCAATAACCTCCTGGCCGCTCCTCCCCAAACCTGCCCTCACCTCCACCCTGCAGGCCCTCAGAGCCCCCGTTCCCACCAGCCCCCGTGCGCTGGCCCCTCCCCGCTTTCCCACCTTCATCTCATACTCCTCCCGGGTGTCGATGGTGTCGCAGCGCAGGTCCTGCTTCAGGTCCACGTCATCCTTGAAGGACTGCAGAGAAGCAGGAGTGGGGCATCAGGAGAAGGACACCCTGCTCTTGTCCTCCCTTGCCTACCCTATCCCCACACCCAGAGGTCACCTATTAAGGGGAAGGGTCTGGGGTCATGGGCAGCCTTGAACTCTGTGTCCTCTCCCAGCAGAGGCTCCGGGATGTGGTGGGAAGAGGCCAGAGATGTGGGTTCTAGCACCAATTTTGTTGCTAACATGCAATGCTTGGGTATGTCCCTGCCCTTTTCTGGGGCTCTTTCCTCATCTGAGCAGTGAGGCAGTTGGGCCAGAAAACTTCTAGGGGTTTCCAATTCTGACACTCTGTAGGCGGAGGCTGGGGTGAAGGAAGCCTGTGCAGGCCCCAGCTGCCTGTCCTCTAATGGAGGGAAATTAGCCCGGGGAGCGTGGGCACGTGAATGAGTTTATGAATGAGCACGGGCACATATGTGTTATGTGTGTGAGCGCGTGAGCATATGGGGTAGGGAGCAGGACCGAGGTAGGACGACTGAGGGAGGAGAGAGTGACAGTATTGGCGAGCTGGGGTGGAGCCGGTCCCAAGATCTCCAGGGAGGAGGGACCCTTACCGAGTAGATGGCCTTCATGACACGGGTTGCCGTGGAGACGCTGGCAGTATCGTCCTCCCGGTCAGAATGCATCGTGAGTGGCTCCCGGTTCACTGTCTCCACCTTGATGTCCAGCTTTCTCAGGGTCACGTCTTTGCGACCTGGGACAGGAGGAGCAGCCTGGACGCTTTCTGCCAGCCTCTGCAGAGGCTGCTTCTGGACCCACCTGGCCTGGGGAGCGCCGCTGTCAACCCCCTCACCTCTCCCAGGCCCTGACTGTTGGGGACCCCCGGGAGGGCCGAGGCCTCAGCAGGGCCCATACTCACTGCCTTTGCGGCGCCGGTAGAGGAAGAACACCAAGGCGATGAAGAAGGATATGAGCAGGATGCCTGCGCCGATGGTGGCCCCGGCGATGAGGCCCACAGGTAACACCTCTTCAGATGAGGGAAGGAAAGGGGGAGGGTGAGGATGGGGGCACACGGAGGATCTGAGCTCAGTGCTGGCTGAAGGTGAGGACAGCCGAGCTCCGTGCCCCCTGGACTGTGCACAGGTTTTATGTTTCAGCTGAGCTGTGTTCAATTAAAGTCAAGGTGGGATTTGAGAGGAAGCCTGCACTGTTTGGGTTTAGACCTGTGTTTCAGCTCCATCAGAATTGGGATCAGCTTGACCCTGGCCTTGGTGGTCCGTCTGTCCCTCTCTTGCCGCCCTTCTGTCTGTGAGGCTTGTCTCTCCTTCCTGGGTTGGGGTCTTGTCTGAGATCAGCTGTCCCCACATTCTCCCATCTGCCATGCGTTCTGACCTCTTTCACTGCCTTCCCCACACACACCACTGTGTCTGCTCCACCTGCACCTACCCTCCCAGGGCTCAAACAGTTCTGGTTGGTTCCCCCTGCTCCCCAGAGATGAGAAGGACCCAGGAATCCTGCCTCCAGCTTTTTCTCCCTTCCTGGCTGTCCTGGATGGATCAGATCCATGCAAGTCTCTCCTCCTCCAGAAAGCCTTCCCTGCAGAGTCCCACCTCACTCTATTACTCTGTTCTTCCCCACCAACCCCTTGCTCTTGCTGGTGTCCTCAGCTAAGAAAGACTCGAGGGGACCCCCAGTTATTTTCCCCCATCTCCCATGTCAAATGGCTAGTTCTCATTAAAAAAAAAAAAAAGAGGAGGGCGGGGGGCTCTTTTCCTCATCAGATTTGGGAGCTTCCAAAAAAGTCAAAGATGCCTCTTTCATCACAGTAGAAGTGCCTTAAGGGAGGGAATATGTGTCTCCTACCAGACTAAGGATTCGTGAAGAGGTAGGGGAACTGAAGCTTCCTGGGCGCCTATTCTATGCCAGGTACTTCATGAATATCTTCTCATTTAATCCTCACACCAACCCAGTGAGGTAGGGAGTGTTACTCCCTTTCACAGATCATTTCATTTTTCTCCATCTGAAGTCATTTGCTACCACTCTGTAAGTTCTCCACTGAACTGAAAGCTCCCGGAGGGCAAGGGCTGTGTTCGTTCACATCTGTCCCTGCAGTTCCTAGAGGGGGTGGTTGGCACGTAGCAGATGCTCAATAAATGTTTAAAAATGCGAGTGGGTTTTCCAACTGAGCACCAAGGCCACAGGCTCTGGTGGGCAGGCCCGGGAGGGAGCTGTCTCTCTGAGCCGTGCCCGCAGACAGAAAAGGGAGCAGAGTCCCCAGGCTGGCCTGCGCCCCGGCTACACAGCCAGTACTGCTGTCACCTCGCTCTTCCAGCTGGATGATGGCTGTGCCTGGGCCGAAGCTGTTCCAGGCTGTGCAGTTGTAGTGGGTCTGAAAGTCGGCCTCCATGACGTTGTTGATGGTAAGCGTGGACAGGACCCCGCTGCCTGAATTGGTCCTCTCCACCGTGTAGCGTTCCAGGGTCCCCACCTCCAAGAAGTTCTCCTTCCATGCCCATGCCTGGGGTGGGGAGGGCAGGACGGGATGAGGAAGAGGCAGGTGGTGGAAACACCTGACCCACCCTCCAGGCATCCTCACGTACTCACCCCATGTGCTCTTAAGCCCAGCCCCACACTTGCCCTGAAACAAGCCCAAGCCACACCTGCTGCCTCAAACCCTGGCATCAAACCTCCAGTCTAGGAGAAGCAGCGGCTCCCAAACATGCCTGCGACATGTGCTAGGACCATTCAAATACGCTCAGAGACACTCTTTAACATGCAGATTCCCAGGGCTTATCTCCTACATTTGACTCTCCAGGGGAGAGGCCCAGGAATCTCTATTTTGTTGTTGCTGTTTTTGTTGGGACAAGGGAGAGCAGTTTTATTCGTAAAGCCAGCAGGCCAAGAAGATGGTCGACTACTGTCCCAAAGACCCACCTTCTCCAAGTTAGAATTCAGGCTTCTTTTATTGGGAATCTCTATTTTTGTAACAACCCCAGCGGATCCAATGAAGCAACATGTGGGACCCCTGATGTGGTAAAACAAATGCTGGGTGGAGAGCCAAGAACCCTGGGCTCTAGGCCTGACTCTCCCCTCGAGCCCTGTGTAGCCTCCCCTTCCCTCTCTGGGTCTCAGTTTCCTATAAAAGGAGAGGACCAGGCTAGAGGTAGACAATGCTCCAGCGTTCCTCCAGCTCTGACAGTCTGAGATTCTAACTAAACATAACTTAACCTTCAGCCTCACCTTTAACCACTCCACAGCTGGCCCTACATAGCCCACTGGCTCTGGAGACTCATCCACAGACCCTTATAATGGGTGGGAATTGGCACCGGAGAGCTGTGTCTCTCCTAGGCTCTTCCATCTCCGACCCCCTAGCCGGGGCATCCCCCCTTTGTGAACCCTCCCTCAGAGTGGAACCCCAGGGAGGGAGAGCCACTGAGAACTGGCTCCTTTCCAGGGATCAGTCCTCCTAGCTCTGCAAGGAAAGCCCCCTGGGAGCCAAACCGCCTGCTGCCCAGGTGGCCATGGTAATGAAGTGTCTCTGGGCAGCCCTGGAGTTAGCCAAATGGTCATTAAATGTGATGAGGGGTTTGACGGTTAATGGTCACGGAAGGAATTAATAGTTCATGGTGTGGGGGAGATAGAGGGGGGTGGAGAGCAGCATGGGGGCTGGTAGGAGGAGGAAGGCAGGAGAAGGGAGAGGAGGGGATGACAGGGTAGGGCAGAACTGGGCAGGGTCGAGGGCAAGAAGGCAGAGGAGAGACAAAGGAAGAGATCGGGAGGCTGAGGAAAGGGGAGGAGATGGGGGAGAGGAAAGAGCAGGACTGAAAGCCCAGGGGAACCAACAGCGTATCCAGGGAGGCTCCACCAGGCCTTTCACACGTGCTGTCACGTCACTTCTCACGGCAGCCCTGTTTGGTAGGGAATCACTGCCGCCCCTATTTTATGGATGAGCAAACCGAGGTTCCAAATAGCAAGTAACTGGCTCAGGGTCACACAAGTAAGAGAGACGACGGCATTTAAACAGGAAGAGGGACAGAGTCAGCGGATGAGAAGCACAGGGCACAGCAAGGGCCTGGGGAAAGTGGGAGGAGGCTGAGCCAAGCAGAGAAGCAAGCGGCTGCCGGCCCGAGGCCAGGCCCAGCACTCACAATGCGGTCTGGGGGCGGCGTGCTCCCGATGAAACACTCCACCTTGCCACCGTCACCCCTGACGGCGTACTGCACGGCCTCGCTGGAGATAATGGGGGGCCCTGCAAGCAAGAAGACGTGGTCAGGGCCAGCTGGAACCTCCAGTTGCCTGCCTCCCCCTCACAGGCCCCCCGCCCCCCCTCAGGCCACTCACCATTCACATAAAGTGGCACCTCCCGCTCGGCCACTCCGATCCGAGGCACGATGGCTCGGCAAGTGTAGGTGCCGGCATCGGCCTGGGTCACCGACTTCAGCAGCAGCTGGTTGCTGTTACTCAGGACCTGGGCAGAGAGAGCAGCCTCGGGTGGGGAGCCAGGAGGCCTGGGCCCCTAGATCCGTGCGGGCCCCCGCATTGGAGGCATTGGAAAGAAAGCAGGAAGGGCCACAAGTGAATTCCCAGAAGGGAAACAGGGTCCCGAGTCTATCTGGCCCATCCCCTGACTCTAAACAGGTTGGCATTTAGACACATCATCTCATATATTATATAAGAGTGGGCAGAAGTGGGTGGAGGCTCAAGAGGGCAGGTGAGGCTGCCATCGTTCTGTACAGAGGATGCAGCCGCTTCTGGTCATCTGTTCTAGTGCTTCTCTCGCCAAATGAGGTAGGAAGTTTCACTCTGAAATCCCTCTTTTTTGCAGCTGTGGCCCAAACTGTCCAAGGCAGGTCGCTGTAGAGCGGCACAATCCAGCCTTCTTTTTTTTTTTTTTTTTTTTTTTTTTGCGATACGCGGGCCTCTCACTGTTGTGGTCTCTCCCATTGCAGAGCACAGGCTCCGGATGCACAGGCTCAGCGGCCATGGCTCACGGGCCCAGCCGCTCCGCGGCATGTGGGATCTTCCCGGACCGGGGCACGAACCCATGTCCCCTGCATCGGCAGGCGGACTCTCAACCACTGTGCCACCAGGGAAGCCCAATCCAGCCTTCTTTTCTCTAGTTGAGTCATCCTAGCTGCTCCACCCTCCTATGCAGCATTCTTTCACCAGGTCTCTTGCCACCGCAGCAGTTCCACTCAGGCCCCCTGCCCCCCTCCCACCCCACAGGTCGTCACGTTCCCCCCACTGCCACTGCAGCGGCCAGCTGTCTGCCGAGGAGGGCGGGTTAGATTGCAAGCACCGTCCTTCTCTTCCAAATCCTGAGAACTTGGAAATAGCCCAGGTTCAACTTGAAAAATAATGCTGCACCTCCTTTGCCCCCTCTCTCCCCAGCCTGTGGCCAGGCTCCTTCCTCCCAGCGTCCCGGAGAGGCAGCAAGCTTCTTACCATGTTTGAGTCCTTTTTGGTCCAGGTGAGGGTGAGGGGGGGATTCCCAACCCAGACACAGGTGAGGGTCACATCAGAGCCAATGTCTGTGGTCGTGGGTTTGGGGTCCACTACAATCCGGGGGGCAACTGAGGTAGAAAGGAACAGCCCGTTAGGGTCTGAGTCTCCCTGGGGGTCAGCTCCAATCGCTGTCCTCTTCCTTCTCCTGTCCTGCCTCCTCCCCACGCCCCTTCAGCCTCATGGAGGCCCCCAACCCCACCCCAGGCCCTTTAAAGCCCCGGCCCTCTGTCCCCACCCCCGCCCCTGCAGCTACTCACAGTGGACATTGACTAAAGTGCTGACATTGGTGCTCCCCACTTTGTTGTGAACCTCACAGGACACAGGCTCCGTGAAGAAGGAATAATCAACATTCGTCTCATAGCGACTCTCGTGGGCGTCTTCGATCAGAAAGCCCCCCTTGGCCCACCTGGGGGAACAGGCAACACAGAGCGGGGTCAGGCCTTGGAGCCCTCTCACTCACGTCCAGTGGCCCGTCCTCCTCGGCCCCCGACTCCTGGCCTCAAGGGCCACCCAGTATCCTTCCCCAGAGTGTGCCCAGCCCCTGCCCCTCCCACCTGTAGCCCAGGATCTCAGGGTTGGCTGCGGCCTGGCACGTAAAGACGACGCGCTCGCCCTCCTGCACCGTCTGTGGCTCAATGGACAGGGTCACCGTAGGAGGGTCTGCAAAGCAGAGGACTGGAAGTCAGGGTCTTTTCTGTCCCTCAACTTGCTTTTCCCTCTCTAGCACACACACTCAGACCTCACCCGTGTGGTGACCTGGGAATTTGACTTTGCAGTGTACCAGCTCCAATAAATAAGCCTTCCTCACCTTTATTCCAGGAGCCTCTAGGGGCCAGCTAGGGTGACGACCAGGGACTACGATACCAGAGGTGCAGATTACTCAGAAGGTGTATCGACTGACTGTGACCACTAGCGGTCAGTGTGGGCTCGTTAGGCTAGGCTCACTGACCGGGATGGGGGTGGGGCATCTCTCCCATCGCTGCCACTCTCCCACCCTTCCCTGGGGAGTGGGAGTTTACTGAGCACTTACCAAGTAGCAAACTCCATGCTAGGTGCTCTTACACTATATCTCACTTAATGCTTACAACCCTGAGAAGCAGGTACAGGTCCACAATCCCTTATCTGAAACCCCTAGGAACCAGACATGTTTCAGAATTTGGGATATTTCAAGGGTTAGAAAGGTAACGGTGGGTTGACTGTGTGAGACCCCCCAGCACAGTCTGGGCAATATCCCACAGACACACGCATTAATACATCTGCAGTGAGATGTATAGCTATTCCAATTAAGTGGGTTAAATAAAAGACTACGAAGAGCCTCGGTTCAGGTTTTGCCACCCAAGCACTTTTGGTTTAGAATTTCCGATAAGGGATTGTAGGCCTGCATTTTATTTTCTGCACGTATACCGAATTAGAAACTGAGGCTCAGAGAGATTATGTCATTGCCCAAAGTCACACGGTTTAAACCCGGGAACTGCCTGGCTCACAGCTGATGCCTCTTCTACCAGCCCTCAGAGTTCAAACCAGGGAATCCAAGACGATGAAGAAATGGAGCATCTGTCCCAGGGCACCTGGGGGATTCTTCTGTGCTTCTCAAAGGGCGCTGCCCCCCGCCTTTCCCGGGCTCCTTCCCAGGACGCCACTCAAGGGGCACATTCCCTCCCACCCCACGTTCCCTGCCTCCTCCCCAGGACCCTGCTCACGGTGCACGTCGAGCTCGATGGACGTCTCCTTGCCACTCGGGATGGCCTCGTTCACGCTGCGGCAGGTGAAGACACGCCCAATATCCAGGTCTGTGGGGTTGATGAGCAGCTGGCTGATGGTGGTCTCCCTCTTCCCGTCCTTCAGCAGCTCCTGCGGTGGGGGGGGCAAGGGTGGGAGACACGGTTAAGCCCAAAGCCCCCTCCTCTGCTCTCAGGGTGACCCGCTCAGAGCTGGCTTTCTGGAGGGGTATTTAACCTGAAGCTCAACCCTCCCCCAGCCCCTACCTCCTCCCCAGGTTTGGGTTGGTTTAGTTTTTAGTTAACAGACTTTATTATTTTTTTAAGAGAAGTGTTTTTGGTTTTTTTGCGTTACGCGGGCCTCTCACTGTTGCGGCCTCTCCCGTTGCGGAGCACAGGCTCCGGACGCGCAGGCTCAGCGGCCATGGCTCACGGGCCCAGCCGCTCCGCAGCATGCGGGATCTTCCTGGACCGGGGCACGAACCCGCGTCCCCTGCATCGGCAGGCGGACTCTCAACCACTGTGCCACCAGGGAAGCCCCAGAAGTTTTAAGTTTACAGAAAAGTTGAATAGAAAATACAGAGAGCTCCTGTATACACTCCTCTCTGGCCCCCCAGTTTCCCCTATTATTAATTAACATGATGCACTACTGTGATACATGTGGTACAACTGATGAGCCAACATTGGTACCAATACTAACGAAAGCCCATAGTTTACATTAGAGTTCACTCTGTGTGTTGTACAGTTTTCCCCATGGTTTTGAGTCCCATTCCTGGAACCCCCGAGCCCAGCCCAAGTCCCTCCTCTTCTGGAAAGTCTTCCTTTGCTATCCCAGCCCTCAGGACTCTCTCCCCAGCCTGAACTTGTGCCCCTTGCAGGCAGTCTGTCCTCCACACCGCTCTGGTCACATCCAGCCTTGCCTCTTAGGCACCGTGCATGTGTGTTTAAGTGCTGGCTCTCTCCTGCTAGACCGTAAACTCCTTGAGGGCAGGGAAGGGACTCACAGGCTCAAAATCTCACACCAGCTCAGTGATATCCAACCTGAGGTCCCTGGACATGATCATAGGAACACTTGGGCTGTTTTCCATATTGTACACTGCCTAAGAGAAACCATACTGTTAAGCAAAGTAGGGGCCCACAGTTTGACAGCAATATAGACATCCTTGCTGGGCCCGATGTGGTACCAGAACAGCACCAGGCCAGTGCAGTAACACCAGCTCCCTCCTGCTGCTTCAAAGCTCCATCGCATCTTTAATGAGTATAAAAAGGGGGGTGGATGACAAATGGCCATTCACCAATCAGTTTGTTTGGTTGCCAAAATATTCAAAACATGAAGCCCTAGAGGAAAAAAATAACAGAGTTCTTGGTAGTGAAAAAGTTAAGCACCACTGAAGCCAAACTGCCACTTGTCAAAGGGTGAAACCAAGGCCAGAGACAAGTGAATTGTCCAAGGTCATACAGAGCGTCAAGGGCAGAGCTAATCCGGGTACTCACTCCCTGGGGCCACACACTCCGAGGCACACAGGTGAGCATTCTCTCTCCCCTCAATGAGAACTGTCTCCTGAAGCATCTAGCAAAGGGCTGGGTATGTATGTGCTCGTCCACAGCTGACAGGAGGAGCTCCAAACAGGAGATCTGGATTCTAATTCCAGCTCCACCGTCAACTTTGCCGTGTGATCCCGGGCAAGTCACTTGATGTCTTTCTCTGCCATAGGTTCCTCATCTGTAACACGTACACGTAATCCCTGCCTCCCCAAGCTCTTAGTTGCACCGACTGGGAATATGCACCAGCTAGGGGCTGGCGTAAGAAAGTTGAGGGGCTCAGTAGCAAGAGACCACATTCTGATGCAGGCACAAACCCCAGCTCTGCTGCATGTCAGCTTTGTGACCCTGGCAAGTGACTCAACCTCTGTGACCATCAGTTCACTCTTTGTGAGTTGGAAATATCACCTAATTTAGGAAACTCCTGTGAGGTTTAAGAGAGACTGTCCATAAAGATCTTGGCATGCACAGTGCCTGGTACACAGTAGGGGCTTAATCAATGTAGCTATTTTCAGTATTATTCTTAGTTTCTGCTAACTGTTGACTGGCCCTGTGAACCTGGGAAATTCACTTCTCTTCTCCGGATCTCAACTTTCCCAACTATTTAATGGGAGGATTGGACCAGATGGTCTCTGAGGCCCCTGTTCACATCTGTCTCCCCGAGTCTGTGGTCAGATCCATGTGGGAAAGGAAAGGTGAACTGGAGGATGTGGGGGAACAGGCAGGGTCTCACCGTGCTGGCTACGGCGCCCTCCTGCTGCGTCCCATCCCGGAACCAGATGATGGTGGCAGCAGGCTTGGCGTTGAAGGCTCGGCACGTGAGGTTGTGGGGGGCGCCTGCCTGCAGCAGAATCACAGGACCGCCATCGATCCTGGTGTCCTCTGGGGGGACTGTGGAGAAGAGCAGAGCAGAGCAGAGTCAGTCCAGGATGCAGCTAACACTGTCCGAATGACCAAAACCCCTGGCCCTGGAGGCATCTTTCCCTCTGCATGTCCACCCCGTGGCAGGGCAGGACCATCCTTACCCCCTAATTTATAATCACTGTATCTGTTGCTCCTGTGGCCTGGGGGGCCTGGCACAGAAAGGTGGCTACCTCCACGGAGTTTCTTATGTCCATTCACTCCGGTGTGCGCCTCTGCCCTGGGGCAGCCAGATGAGGGGGGTCTGTCACAGCAACCTCCGAAATGGACTCCCTGCCTCCAGTCCCTGCTGGCCTTAACCCATCCATCACACTGGCAGGTTATTTTCTCTAGAGAGCAGGTAAGACTGTGCCACTTCCCTGCTCAAACACCTTCCATGTCTACCAGCTGCCATGGGCATGAGTTGCAAGCATTTCTGCCTGCCGTCCAGGGTTCCTCAGGCCAAGTCCTGCACTTTCGCATCTCCTCGTCTCGTTTTTGCTGTTCTTTCCCTCAGCGCTCCTCTCGAACTGCTATCCATCCTGTTCACATCCCAACCGCTGCACAGGGCCCTCCATGCCACATCCCCCTCAATCACCACCTTGGTGGTTCCCAGCCAGTCACCTGGAGCTCCGAGCACTTTCTACTTTGTGTTGGCATTACTTAAGATGATTATCCATGCCCCCTCCCCAACCCAAACTGTCATCCCTGAAAAAGCAGGAACTCCATCTCACTAATATTTATACAGTCTCCAACGCCTAGAACATGACCAAAGCAGGCTCTGGCTAAATGCTTAAGGAATTGAATCAATCAGATGTCTGATACTAGAAAATAGTGGGGGGGGGGGGGGCTCTCCCTGTCCTATTCCCATAGGCTTCTAAATGCTCAGGTGAACCAGACTGCAAGTTCCCTGGGAGCAGTGGCTGCTTCTTATTTTCTCTTAAAGCCCCAAAATCTAGTGCAGAGGTTGGTTGATAGCACATCCTGGGGGATATTAGCTGAATTAGTGGCTAAGTGATTGATGAAATAAAGGCAGAAGGGTTTGGACTATAATTTTGATTTCTGGTCCACCTCATGTTCATTGGCCAGCAATGTGAAAGGGTTTTGTTTGCTTTTTGCTGGGAAAGACCAGAAAGACTCAGAGGGGTCTTTCTGAGGGAACCCTTGAGAGGAGACCCTGGGAGGCCCATGAGTCCAGTTGTGGGCGGGGCTGTCCTGTAGTTTATGAAATGACAGTCTCCATGCTGGGGTTTCTAGGAGACAGGAACCACTTGTAGCCCATCCCAGTACTCTGCTCAACTCATGCATGCAGAGTGGGAGGGTGTGAAAAGCATGGGTTGTAGAATCAGGCTGCCCCAGTTTCACATCCTGGCCCCTTTATCCATCCGTCATGTGATCTTGGGTGAGGCCCTCAAGTCACAGTTTCTTCAACAGAGACATACGTTGCTCATTCCCGGGGCCCTCATGAAGGAGGCCAGATGCGGGCTGTATATGGACTTATCGTGTGCAGGGCACGTGTGACGTGTGCAGTGGGTTCACTTTACTGCTCGGACAAGAGGCAGCAGTGCCTCCAACTCCTGACTGGTGAATGATCGCTGAATCCCGGGCTCTTCCTCTTTGCTCACTGGCGTACCTGGCTCCAATGCCAGATGGGCGCAGATTTGTAAACAGGGTGGGAAAGAGAGAAATGGATAAAGAGCCGCCACTCGGGGTCTCCTGGTCTGCGTGGGCCCCTCCAAGGTCACACCTTGCTGTCACACCCCAGGAGGACAGTCCTGCATGGGCAGAAGAGGGGAGAGCTTCTCCTTCCATCGACTCTCCCTTCCCTTGTAACGCTGACCCTCGCCCTTTGTTCAGGGAAGTCCGCCCACCTGTCACCTCTGCCACCAGCCCACCTTTCTCTTCGTATCTGGGGCAAAAAGGAAAATAAGGCTGTTGAGGTGTCTGCTTATCCATCACTACCATGCTCAGTTAGGCATGTGTCCCTGTGTATGTTTATGAACACATTCTTAGGATTTGTGACTTAAATCTGTGTATCAATATGTACATGTATCTGAGGCCTCAGCTTCCTTGTTTGTAAAATTCAGAAAGCACATTGACATCTGTCCCCCAGAGTCGTTACTGTGAAGGTGAAAGGAGACCAAGGATATGAAGCCGACTGTAAACTGTAACGTGATGGACGGCATCTCCACCATTCACTGAACGCCCACCCCATGTCAGCTCAAGTGCCTCACGTATACGATTTCATTTCATCTTCACCACAAAGTATATTTCATTAATCCTTTCATGGTAAATACCATTAACCCCCATTTATAGACAAGGTACTGAGGCTCAGGGAATTTAGGCCATTGTGCTCAGGGACGGGAGAGTGAGCTGAACGTCAGGGCTGGGATGTGGACCAGGCCTGCCGAAGCCATGCCCATTACAACTGCACTCGAGCGGTTATCGCTGTGAGTAATGAGGGAGCCGTGGGTCTGTAGATACATATTATGCCTGTGTCCACATCTGCGAGGGAGTGGGAGGCAGCTTCTCAGAGTCCTGAGGCAGGAAGAATGAAAGGCCATTCTGTGACCTGGGCTGGTCTGGGGTGGGCCACTGAGGGGCATGGCTACAGGGGAGGCGAGGTGACGAGGCTGGCCGTGTACAGGGAGGCTGATTCCAAGCAGTGAACACAGCCCACTCTCGGCCCTGCCCCGTTTCTGAGCCCCAGGCTGCCATGAACGAAGGCTGTGTGCAGGCAGGTGAGCAGGGAGGATGCACAAACATCTTGCCTTCTCAGTGCCTCCACGTGGCTGCAGGGGGCAGGGAGTGTGAGAATTCCAGAGAGACAAGGAGGGGGAGGGAGGGGAAAGGAGTAGCCGAGTTCATCTTTCATGTCTTTTACTCCTAGGGCCTCCTCCTGCTCCCCTCATCCACCGAAATCACTCGGACAGGCTATGAAGGCCCACACCCTCAGCACAGACTGTGCCCTGCAAACAAGCCAGCCAGCTCCTCCCTCACTCGCAAGCTTTTGTAAACAAGGTACTCCTCCATCGAGGGTTCCCATCGATATTCTCCTCTGCCAGGAAGCCTTCCCTGATTGAACCAAGACACTGGATGCCATTATGAAGTTCCTGGGATATCTATGGGCTTGGTTGGCCTTTACTCATCTCTCTCTATTTCTCCGTCTCTGTGCTGGGGTAGGAGAGGGAAGGGAGAGTATCAGGGGCCCCTCATTAAAATGGGAGTTCTGCAGTCTAGAAGTAGCACCTTCCAGGATCCAAGCCAAAGCAGTTAGGGAGGGAAAAAGACAGAAGGTCTCCTAAGAATCTCACGTTCCCTTGGAATGCCTGGTCCAGCGTCGGGGCCCATACACTCCCCAAAGAGGAATGGAAGTGGATGTCTTGGCATCCCATGCCTACCCCTGCTGGTGAGCTAACTCTTGCGCCCTAACCTCCATCCTGCTCCTTGTTAATTCTTTCCATTTGTCCTCACCGGAGAGGAGAAACGAGTCATCCACCAGCCCTGAGTCCTAGTCCTTCAGGGTCTTTACATCCAGAGAAACTGGCTGTTGGGCCCCCCCAGTCCTCACTTCTTCTGACACCTCACATCTGCCCAGACCTTCGGAGTTTACAACTCCCTGCTCAGGGAGCAGCAAAGCGGCAGTTGCTAAGAAAAGGCTGGCAGCATTATGTCATGTTACCGATGAGAAAACTGTTGTCCAGAGGTTATGACCTCTTCAGGGTCATGGTGCCAAAATGGACCAGGTCTCCTGACTCCCAGTCCAGGCCTCTTCCCACCGCACTCAGATGACTTGTCATGTTCTCACCTTTCTCCCCCAAGTAAGAACATTCCTTGTGTCCACACTCACTCATCTCAGCTCCCCGCTCCTTTCTCCCATCCCTCCTGGGGGCGTCCGCCACTTCAGTGATTTCAGGATTGGGGAGAGAAAATAGAGGGAGCAGACAGATCAAGTGGAGGCAGGAAAAAAGACAGGGACAGAGTGGATGACAAAGAGGAAGAAAGAGGGTCACAGGCAGACAGAGCCAGGCCGGAGACAAGCAGAGCAGAGGCAGAGGCCCAGCCCAAGTGCCAGGGCTTGAGGGAGACAGAAAGACTGATGGAGCTGGAGGTACCGTCAGGGAGGGGAAGGCATGGAACGGGGGAGGCGAAGGCGTGTCAGAGCTGGCCTCATTCCATACTGCGTGCAGGAGAGAATCCCCTCATTATGCAAATGGTCCTGGGTGTTGCCATAGACGGACATCTGTTCTGTATCCCATGGGCAGCAGCCGGGGGGCTCGGCTTCCGAGACAAGCCCTCCTCCAGCAGCTCCTGCAGACTCAGCCAGGACCCCTGCCTGCCCCGCCCCCCCACCCAGTTCTCAGCCCTCAAAGCCCAGTCCTGCTCCCCTGTTCCCTGAGGGGGGCTCTAGGTGAAGCAGAGAAGAAGGGGTGTGTGCTGAGGGAGGAAAGGAGGGAGCGAAGGGAAGAGGGGCTGAGTTCAAGGAAAAGGAGCCAAGGGGGTAGTTTCTGGGGCTCCGAGGCAGCTGAGAGGGAGAGGAAGGGAGAAGCTTCCAACAAGCCCATCTGCCAGGAGAGGCCCGGTCGCCATCACCCCCACATGCCCCCACTCTTGTGGGGAGAGCTTCATATTCAGAAGGCAGAGCCCCGTCCCTGTGTGGCCTGGGCACAGGCAGGGGCAGAGAGGATGCCAGAGCTCACACAGTCCACATGTCCAGCAGTGGCTGCCCACATGCCCATTTTTTTCCTCTTCTATCTGAACTTGGCTTTGGAAGAAGTTTAAAGGATTTGGGGAGAGAAAGCTAGGGAGACAGTGGGGGCAGACATGAGGCCAGGAATAGAGAGGGAGAAGCTGGGAAATAAAAGAGGAAATTGGAGAAGGGGGGACAGCCAGGATGCCAAGATTAAGAGACAGGAGGCTGGGGGCCCTGCAGGATGTCGGGGGTTATTACTGAGCACGGTGAGTTTCGCTCGCCGGGAGCGCAGGGCGGCCTCCGTGGCCTGGCACTCGTAAGAGGCGTCGTCAGAGAGTTCGGCATCTGTGATCTCCAAGTTGTACTGCCCGGCGTCTGCAGAGCCCACGACCCGGTACCGTGGCCAGGCTGCAGGAACAGAAAGGGTGAGCCCAGGTGAGCCCAGCCCCAACCTGGGGATCGACCTAGACCACCCTGCCCCCAAGGGTGCATCCTCTCCCCACGTCAGGGTCCATATCCCATTCCAGGGCCAGCACTCCTCCCTCCACCCTCTCCCGGGACCCCTCCCAGGGGCCCTTGACGAGGATGAGGTCCCCATGCAGACACTGTGGTGTCACAGCCTCCTACAGTGAGGATGGGAGCCACAAAGCAGAAGGAGTGATGGGGGAGAGCAGAAGGGGGGAGCTGAACAGAAGCGGATGAAATCTCCGAAGCTGTTTGCAGACAAATGTCTCTCAAAATAATAGGAAAGAAAGAGGGGGAAAAAAAAAAAAGGCAGACAGCAGGGAGAAAAGGAGAGAAAGAGGGGAGGGTGTGTGGGCGCTAAGAAATATAGGCCATCGCAGCTCACATGACCTCACCAGGGCCAGAGGGAAGCCCAAGGCAGGGTAAGGTCTCACCATCACTCGCCTAGGGAGGGATGCATGAGGCAGGGTCCTGCCAGCTCCTTGAAGGAGCCCCTAAACCAAGAGTCCCGTCCCCTGTAGAAGCCACGGCTGTGGCAGGTGGGCCTCTGGCCTCTGCAATCCAGTCTCCCTCGCCCTCCGTCCTCCAGGCTCTTGCCCCCCGCCCACACTCTATCCTCCTCTCTCGTGGTCCCCACCATCAGCTCCCTCCCACTATCTCCCTCTGTCCAGAGGCTATCGATTCTTCTCACTCCATATCTATTGATCTCTCTCTCTCTCCCTGTTTCTTTCTCTTTCTATCACCAATATATCTGCCAGCCCCATCTCCTTCCTTCATACAGATTGCTTTATACAGACAAATTTCCCCTACCTGCTCTAATACACGGAACCCACAGCAAAGAGTCTCAAGCCCTGGACAACAATAAGGATAAAAATACACCATCCCTCCCTACTTTCATCATTACACTGCTTTACAGTGAACAATGTGTTTTCACAAAGCGTATTCTCTCATTTGGTTCAAAACTCGCAAACGCATTTCTAAGGCAGGCAGACCCACGACTATTATGCCTGTTTTACACAGTAGTAAACTAAGGCCCAGGGAGGTGAAGTGGCTTTCCTAAGGTCACCCAGCTGGGAGGTGGCAGAGGCAGGTCTTGACTCCCCATTCACTCTGCCAGGAGGCCTTTCCAAAAGTATCTTTACTTGCTTTGGAATATAGGAGGGTTTCCCCACCCCAGCACATTATGTTTGTTTCCGCAGTGGCTCCATAGTGCTTAGTAAAGGCTTGATGAATGAATAAATAAAGTGCTCAGGCTGATGTTAAAATGTATCTGTGACCACTGAGAGGACATTGCCTGGGCATGGGGCAGGAGAGAGGCTGGAGCAAAGCCAGCCTGGCGTGGAACACTTGCAGGACATAGAAGTTACTGTGTCCTCCCTCTGCAAGAGAGGGGGACCGTGGAGTCTCCCAGCACCTCCTGTTTCACCTGGCTGCCTGCAGCTCCCCTTGTGGTGTCTGTCTGTCTGAAGCTCTCTTATGTAAAGGTCTCTTGGTTTCTCTTGATCTCTCAGGCTTCCCATTGGCCTTTCATGAGCCGGTCCACAGCCAGGAGGAAAGGCAGAACTGTGGGTTTTGGAAAGCAGTGGAGACAGAGCTCGGGAGGAGAGGGAGGGAGACTGACTCACACAGAAATGGGAGAGGGGAGGCTAGAGCACAGAGAAGAAACATGGTGAGGAACGAAGGGATGTTGGGTCCAGGAGTCTCTGTTGGTGGGGGAGGGATGAAAAGATGGGGTGGTCTGGATGCTTGGCTGGCTGCATGGCCCACTTACCTTTGAGGCCCTGGCCCATGCCCAGCGCCAGCCCATCCTTGGTCCATTGCACGATCCCCGAGTAGTTGAGCAGCACGCAGGGGAGCACGGCCCGCTGTCCAGCCACCACAGTCTGGTCGGCTGGCTCCTGGCTGAAGCGGGTCTGGGTCCCTGGCAAAGCCAAAGCGGCACTGGGTAAGGGGATGAGTGAGGAGAGGGCTCCGCCAAGAGGCCGAGCCTCCCAGGCTCCCACTCCCACCCTGCAACGGGCCCGAGAGAGAGAGAGCCGAAGGATGGGGAGGTGGACCCTCCAGCCCCTGTCCCCCTTCAGCCTCAACCCCTTCCCTCCAAGATGCCACGTGCTCGCCCTGGATTCCTTCCTCCCTCCGTGGCCCACGGGAATGGGCTTCAGGGACTGAAGTGCTCAGCAAGCAGAGAAAGTGGTGCAGTGTTATTATGTAAAGGCCTTAGAGACCAGGCTAGTCCAACCCTTTCATTTTACAGATGAGGACACTGAGGCCCAGAGAGGACAGTCACTTTCCCAAGGACACCCAGTGAGTTCTGGACAGAGCAGGGGTAAATCCTGAGCTTCGGCACTTCAGGTCCCAGGCTCTTCCTCACCACCTCTACCAGTGCTCCCCTGCCCCCAGCCCCCTGTCAATGGGTGGCACATTCATAACACAGGCTGTGGTGATGCCATGGTCCCCCTCAATCCCTGAGGCATGAATATACCACCGTACCCCTACTTGGACTTGTGTACACAGCCAACGTGAGGTCACACATGTGTACAACTATTCCAGGTCCAATTCCTCCTTGAATGCATCAGGTACTTAAGGACAGGTTCTACGGGACAGGCACGTCCACATGTACGCATATGAGCTTCCTGGAGGGCGGTGAATCACGAACAAAGTAGCTCTGAACCCACTTCTTGCACACTCTCCCCATTCCGTGTGTTCACCCCTTGCTCCCAAGCTCCGAAGGCATGAGTGCATACACATGGACACACCTGCACACGCCCAGCCTCCAGCCCCATGGGAGCTGACAGGCCATGTGACTTTGTTCTGCTCTCCTCTGGCTGCGGGAGCTATACATGGCTGCCCGGCTGCCAGCTCGGCCGGGAGCATTTGATTAGAGAACAGCAGAGTAATTGCCTTTAATTGTGGAGCCTAAATGGAGCAGGGAATTGGATTGCGGGTTTCTTCTCCCCCCACTGCTCCCACCCACCCACCCACTCCAGCCAGCGCTGGTCGGCCCGGTGGTGGGGCAGTCCTGGCACCGTGCTGTGACCATCAGCTTCCCGCGCTGGGCCCCAGGAAATGGAGGGGCTGCGGGACAGCACAGGGAGAGGTCTGGGGCTTCCCACGCATGTCCCCAATCTGTCACACACCGTAACCCAAATCAGTTTTCCCCGGAATTCTGGGGACTCCTCCCCCTTCTTTCCCTCCCCAGCTCCCAAGTCTTTGCAGAGACCACAATCCCCAGATCCAACTCTTCCCAAACCCAGCTTTCCAAATTCTCTCTGATCCTCCATCAACTCCAGTGTGTAAGCAAACAGAACTGTCCCCCGCCCATTCCAAGACCTCCCTCTAAGACACCAAAAACAGGACCCTCGTCTTCTCATCGCCTCCCTTCTTCTTTTTCCTCCTCCAGCTCCATCTCTCCCCTTCTCTCCAAACCTGCCTCACATTCCCTTCTCCCAGGAAGTCCTCCTAGATAGATCTTTACCTCCAGCTTGTCCCATCTTTCAGCCCTGCTGTCACAGCTCTGTCCATGGCATTTCCTGTCTCACGCTATCAGTCTATGCCCATGCTTTTGTTTGCCATGGGGTAGAGGGCAGCTGGTGGGTGACGGTGTTTGCCCTGTTTCACTAGAATGGGAAACCTCTCCTCAAGGCCAAGGGCCATGCTGTCTTTTCTCTCTGAACCTCCCTGGACATTCGACATCCGGATTGGTAGTTGCACATAAAGAGGACTGAGAGAGGGGGCGGAGATAGGAGTGGATTGATGGCCAGCATATGATTTAATACAGAGGCAGCCTCTTTTGGTTAAGTGTGCAAATTCAGCTCTTTGGGTTTGCAGGGGGTCAAGAAGTTAGAAACAGCAGCTCCCCAACTCTGCTGACCTGACAGCCCATCCATGTCTTCTAAAGGAAAGGAAAAGGCTCACTCATATTTCCTGGGATTAGGGTGGCAGGAGCTGAGATCCTGGGGGAGGGGTGGGTCAGGTGAGTAAGTCGGCATTATTAATTCAGGCATTGCCCTCATTATTATTCAAATTTATTCATATCATTGCGCATTTCTCTAGTGCAGCTACAGGCTGCAAACTCTCCACACTCACGTTTCTCCTTCCCACAGCCCCCGGAGCCCAAGTCAAGGGCTTGCGGGTAGAGTGGCCTGTGAGCCCTGGCTCAGAGATGGAATTTCTATTCACAGCTTTCCTGCGTGGGGCCTGGACACCCTGGTGTCCTGTTGAAGTCTCCCGAGGACAGCTGGTTCCATCCATTGAGAGCAAGGAGGCAGCTCACCCCGCAGCAGGATGGAGTCAGAGTCAGCAAGAGGGAGGAGTGGTGTGACCTTGGGCTGTCACTGCCTCATCCCAGCCTCCTCCGTGTGCTCACCTGCACCTGTGACAAGTCTAGACTAAGTATTGCAAAGTCCCTTTTAAGAGCAGAGGTTTAGGAAACAGACTTAGGTTTGCATAGCGCCTCTGCCACTTCCTACCAGTGTGACCATGGCCGAGTTGCTCTCTAAGCCTCATTCTCCTTACTGGTAAACTGGGGGATGATGACGCTTACCCGGACTGCTGAAGAGTTAAATGGGATGAGCTGGATGACATGCCTGGTACATTCCCTTGCCTGGGCCCACTGAATGGTAGCTATGACCCTATTTATCCTGGGCAGTTAGATAATCAGAGGGACCGGTGGACACATGAGCAGGGACATGACAAAGAAGGTATCTGTCGTCCTGCGGATTTTGAAAAAGCTCCCTCTTGGCATAGGTCTGGTTGAAGCAATTTGGAGACGGGGGAATGGAAGCAATAACCCAGAAGAGAGTCCAGAGAGGAGGGGAAACGAAGGGTCTCAGGAATTTAACTTGATGGAAAGGCCGTGTAGATCCTGAGCCTGCAAAAGTGGCAAGCAATGTTTTCTGGCCCCCCCAAACAGCCCCTGCAGCCAAGACAGTATCTGAGAGAGAGGCCAGATGCCCACGGGTTATCCTGACCTGGATCAAGATTAAGAGAAAGCCCCAGGCCTGCCATGCCGTGGCCAAGTCCCACTCTCCCTATTTTGCACACTCCAGGCTTTTCTCCTTGTCTCCAGGTCCTTACACAGCACTTTCCTGGACAGAACACTGCTCCCTCCCTTTCCCTTGGGATTCAAATAGTCACCTCCTCTGTGAAGTCTTCCTTGCTTGCCTGCATGCCCTCAGAGCTCTCTGTACTCACTTCCCACCTCTGCTATAGTAGGTCCACGCTGCATTGCCCACCCCTGCCCAGCCCAGGGGAAACTCCTTGCGTCTGGACTGTGTCACTCAGAGCACCAGTCCCATCACCCAGCACGGGGCCTGGCTGCCAGGCACACAGCAGGTGTTGCGAATCAAGTCTGTTGATTGATGGAGTGACAGTGAGCAAATGCCTGAGTGAACAGTCCTGCCTGTGCGACCCCATCGAGGGAAGGAGGCAAAACACCCCATTCCCCAGGTCAGGCTCACAGATTGTGGTAAAGGCAGACAGGGCAGGAGAGTGGAGGGACAGGGCAGGAGAGTGGAGGGATGGGACGGGCGGGGGGTGGGGGCGGGGGTAGGAACGGTGCTGGGGGCAGTCCTGGGAGGCTCCCTGAAGGAGGGAGTGTGGAGCAGAGCTGAGACAGGTAGGGGAAACGGAACTCTGGAAGTTTCTGGTGCAATGATGGGGATGGGTGAAGAGGGGATATGGGGATTGCTGAGAAAAAAAAGCCTAGAAAGCGAGCCATGAGTGCAGGCATCAGAAAGGCACAACAGGAAGAGCAGAGGTGGCGTTACAAACAAAAAGGAGATACTGGGTACATACATGTCAAGAAGGCACCAAGAACCAGCATCAGTGGTCTCACAAGAATACACACAAATCAGAGAACACACACATGCCTCAAGAGGTCCCGGTGGCCTGGGCCTTCCACCGGCCATGACGTCTGTGACACCTGTGACACGGAGCAGAGTCTGCATTGGAACTGGGGGGTAGGGGTGGTGGTGAAACGTCAGCCCCATCCCGTGCCCACACCCTACTTCCAGGAAATTAAACCTGGGCAAACCAAAATGCAGGGGACTGGCTGGATGTGGGATGGGACTCAGGAAGAGCCTGAACACAAACAGAGTGGTGACAAAAGACCCGCCTCCGAAGCAGCAGCAGCAGCAGCAGCAGCAGCACTGAATCAGCAGCCTTGCCTGCCTGGCAGCTCCAGTCTCGGGCGAGTGCAAATCCGCGTGTGTGTTTTTCAGTGAATTCCTGCCTGCTTTCATTCTGCTGCCTCCCTGTCTTCAGACACCATCACAGATGTTGGTGAGCTCTCAAGCAGCCATTGTGAAGGCAGACAGAGAAGAAGTGTGCTGTACACAGCCGCACGGAAACTCACACACTTACAGACTGAAGGGGGGGCTGGCAGAGGCGCCAATGACACCGGGAAGCGGAGACAAAGACAGACACCTACCAGGCAGAGGGAGAGTGAAAGGGAGAAAGGAGACTGGAGGAGAAGCAGGAAGGGAAGGGGAGATCTTAGTTAGAAAGAGGCCAGGAAAGAAAAAGACACAGGCCCAGGGCAGAGAAACACAGAGAAAAGCACTGGGAAAAGCCTGGTGATACAAAGACGCCCAGCCGCCACAGAGACCCAGGCCAAGGCAGAAAAGCAAGGCAGGCAGGTGATGGTGAATGTGGTCACAGGGGGCCAGGACCTCATCTCCAGCTCGGTTCTGTCCTTCAGACATGTTGCCAGAAGGCTGGGGGGGTCTCAGACTCCAGATGGGTGCCATGGGGTGGGGCCTCTGGGCTCCTCCCCTAGCCCTCACCACCCCATCCCATAACACAAAGCTCCTCTGGCCTCCACCTTGGAATGGTTCCCTCCCCTCTTCTTCTTCCGCATTGTTTGGGCTTCTGGTTATAGCACTTACCACAGCCTGCCTTGGATTAAAAGTTACTCATGTGTGTGCATTTCTGTCTTTCCCGGTCTCCTGGGAGCCCCTGGAGAACAGAGTTGCTTGGATTTACCTTTCTTGTCCCTTCAGTCCCAGCAATGTTCCTTAATAATGCTAACTCCCAATTAGAAGATGCTGACTATGTACTGGGCACCAGTGCAGATATCTTAGGGACACCGTTCCCATCATTATAATCCAGGGCACAGTGGTGGCTATGGTCTCCATGTTACAGTAAAGGGAAATAAGACTCAGACAGGAAGTGGCAGAGATAGTGCTCTTGGCACTGTGCTGTGCTGTAGGAATATCCAAGAAGTATTTCCTGAATACACTGGACTCATGGCCTCCACCCCAGAGAACTTCTGATGCCCCCAAGCTCTGCGCCCATCTGCTACTTCTGATCTCCACTCTATACTCAGACTTGCATCTTAACTGTGTTTACCTCCTGGGAGGGCGCTGCTCCCTCCTGAGATCTGGGGCTGGCCTGTACCCTATAGCCACGCAGGACTTGCCCCACACGCTGCAACAAACTATCAGAGAAGGCTTGATGTAAATATTCCTATATGAAGGGAGAGTGGTTCCAAAGGCTGGCAGGACCTTCAGTGGCACCTAAAGAGGTTTTCAGTCAATCGCAAATGTCACCTTTTAAGCCGCCAATGCCCACCAGTAGAAGTGGTAGCAATAATATAGGCCCTGCTTACGAAGCGCCAGTCACTGTGCCAAGTACCTCACGAAGACTAGTTTACTTAATGTACACAACGACATGATGAGGTAGGTACCATTAGTATCCCTAATAAGGACCTAAGTTTCAGAGAGACAAGCAACTTCCTCCCAGGCACACAGCTGGTAAGTGTCAGGGCCTGTAAGCAAGGTGAGGGGCCAGAACATCTGGCTCCCCTGGAATGCCATCTCGCCAGCCTGGCTACTGCTGCCTTCCACCTCTCACCATCCCCTGGGCCTCTTAGCTCAGACTCTGGCCATTGTGCAAACTGGGGCCTCTCTGTCTCCCCTTGATACTGCCCCCTCACTAGGACACCCTCTCCTCGTCCCTCAGCATCACCCCCCTCTCCTTCCCAATGCTGATCTCCCTGGGGTGACACTGCCTTCCAGCTCTGCTTGCTCTCCAACTCCCTCCTCCATCCTCAGCACAGCACAGGAGAGGCCACCTATCCCCATCTCTGTGTGTGAACACATCTCCTGTTCCTGCTGGGCCTATCCCCGGGGTTGGGGACTAGGCTCCCACAAAGGCCTGGTGAGGACACAGAGGTTGAATCCCATTTTTGACTGAGAACTAGGAAGTGACCTCTACATCTATCGTAGAGAGGCTGGGAATGCTTACAGATTCTCAGACACGGCTGTGTAGTTCTTGTGGACACATATGTACCACAGCACATAAGCACATGTTCATTGGTGCATGCACGTGTGCGTGCGCGCGCGCGCGCACACACACACACATACACACAGTCTTTTGCACCTTTGCATTCAAGTACAAGTTTCTGCACCCGTGTCTTGTCACATATACCTTGGTGGTCATGTTCCCAGAGCCTTGCCTGCTATGCCAGCTGGGAACAAGAGAGGGAGTGGAGCCAAACACAGGAGACGACAAGGAAGCCGGGCTGCAGGACAAAGGGGTGGCGGAGGCCGAGCCCTGTCTCCCCGGATTATCAAATGAGAAGTAATGAACCCCCTGGGCCGGAGCAGTCTCCATGCTCTCCACTCCAGATCGCTGCTGGTTCAAAGGGAAGACTCTGATTCGCACCGACAGCTTTCAGATGGAACTAAATCTCTCCACACTTTTGATAGAGGAGGCAGGGGAGAAGGGAGGAAGGGAGATTGGAGCGGCGGTGGGGGGTGGGGGTGGGGAGGAACGAACTGGCTGGAGCAGGCAGAATGATCACAAGGACAGGAGAGAAAGACAGAGACCCCGGCTGCCCACAGCAGAGACATAGAGGCAGAGAGAGAAGCAGGTTCAGAACCCTTAGACCAGAAGCTGCCAGGAGGGAAGTACCACGCCTGCCCAGCCGACTGGTCAGGAGGGGTGTGGGTCTGCTGATTATACAGAGCCCAGCCTAGAATCCAAAAGTGTCCAAATGTGATGTGACCTAGAGACTATAAGCCCCTCCTCTGAGAGGTCAGGGGTCAGAAAGCTGCACTGATTTGCTCCCAGCAGATAATCTCAGGCTTGGCTGTGAGTAGAGGTCTGGTGATATGGACATCAGATGAACACCCCGAAGACAATTTACTCAACATTCAAGGACTATTATGGCCCTGACTCTGCTGCCCACCAGCATTTACCATACCAAAGTATCTCACAGTGTGAAGTGACAAAGACAGAGTGGGCACCAGGGGCCTCAGAAGCGGACACCTCAGCTCCACTGGCCCACCTACCTTCACCCCCTTCCCACTTTTGGTCCTTTCTCATCCCAGGAGGCCAAAGCCGCAGGCAGAAGAAGCAGTCTCTCCTCCCTCCCCACAAACTGCTTAGCCAGGCCACCCCGATGTCTATCTCCAAGGCTGGGGTATGGTAGGGACAGCTGAAGGGGAATCTTTCCAGGGACCAGATGGGCTTTTACAAGTGGCCACAATCTGGCCTGGTTTCCTTGCATTGAACAGACCAGAGAGGCTGGCTGCAGAGGCCGGCCATGGGGCTGGTATTCATAGTGACAGGGCATGGGAGTTTATTGGTCTGGGCCAGCGTGTTACTCACCGAAAGAGGCAAGAACAGAACCCTGAAAGAGGTCAGGGGAACTGGCCCAGCAGCACCTGCCAGCAGGGACAAGAGCACTCTGGGCCAGAAGTCAGGAGGCGTGGGCTTATCTGGGCCCGGCTCTGCCCCATCCAGCTGCGTGACTTTGTGGGGGGGCATCACTTCACTTCTCTGGGTCTCAGCTTCCTTAAACTGTAATGAGAGGGGGCTGAAGTACTAGCCAAGGAAGGACCTTTCTGGCCCTGATGTTCTAAGATTCTACTGCATCTCCTGCTTTACTGGGGCCTCAGCCAGACCTTGCTGACACTCCCAAGAACTCAGCCCCGTACCCCAGACAGTGCGAGAGCTGGTGTACCTGGGGCCATTCTGGCATTTTCTTCCAGCAGAGGTGTAGAGGGAGGGCTGCAGGTTTATGACACTAAGACAGCAGCTGAGGGAACCCACAGGATGCATCCAGCATCGGAAAGAAAGGCCACTCTTTGATTTCCTCTGTAAGGAACTCCCCATCAGAGTTCCTTGCATCCCCTTCCACTAGGTTCGTGGTAGAAAAAAAGGGGATAGAGGGCAGGCAATCCTGAGTCTCCAAAGTGACCTGCCAGCCCAGACCCACTCAGAAGGATGCTGAGCTCCTGAACTAAAAAAAGACAGGCAGGTGCAGCTGGAAACGCTCCCTCCACTCTGCCCCATTTGGGCCTCCAGCCCCCTCTGCCCTGCCAGCCGCAGGCACCGCAGGGGGGCCAGACCTGATCTGACAACTTTATGCAAATGTGCCCTGGCAGGGGACCCTGAGAGTGTTTTATGGGAAGGACAATGGCATTGTGAGCCCAAGTGGGGTTGGCTGGAGCAGGTATGACAGAGAGGAGGAGAAAGGGGGGTGGCAGGGATGGTGGATAGTTCTGCTGAAAAACTGAATGTCAATCTGGCTTCAGTGGGCAAGGGAAGGGCATTGCAGGGAGAGGAGGCAGGTGGCTGGCAAGGACTTAGCTCAGATAAGAGACAGAGGATAAGAGGAAAGACAGCAAAAGATGAGGAGAGAGAGGGAAGGAGAAGAGAGAGCAGGACAGTTACAAAGCCAGAGAAGGCTGAAAGAGACAGAGCAAGGCCCCCGAGGGCTATAAGGTCGGGAGGCAGGAAAGGAAGGAGACCCTCTGCCGCCTCCCAGCAACCTACAAGACCAAATGGAGGAGGGGCCCAAACGCCGGGCTCTCCAGCAGTCCCCAAGTCCTAAAACACAGGACGCTGAAAGAGATGACCCAACGTGCAAAGACAAAATGAGAATAGAGAAAGGGTGGGGAGAGGGGGTCAGACAGAAAAAAAGAGAGCAAAGCAGACGAGGAGAAAGCTGGTGGCAGGAAGAGTGACAAAGAGGCTGTAAGAGTGTTTTAAGGGAAGGAAGGAAGGAAGGAAGGAAAGAAGGAAAGAAGGAAGGAAGGGCTGAAGTGACAATGGTATAAAAGGGACAGAGGACAAGACAAAGAGGACAGGGAAAGAGAAGAACATTAAATTAGAAAGAGAATCTGAAGGTTGGAGCTGGAAAGGGCCTTGATCACCAATTTAACACCTTTATTTAGAAGAAACTGGGGGTCAGTAAAGGAAAGAGGTATTTGGGGTGGGCATGTCTCCAAACTTCTGGTGGCTTCTGAGCCAGCCTCGCAATTACAGAGGGCTCCCCTTTGCCCCAGGGCACGCCTCCAAAACCTCCTCAACCTGCACTGATGATGGGGGCAAGATGGGGGTTGAGGAATCTTTACCTGGAAACCCTCCTTCCCTAAAAGGGGGGATGGGGGTGGAGAGGAAGGAGAAGCAAGAGATGAAGCTACGGAGAAGGCAGGGAAGCTGGATACAAGTAGGGAGTGAGAGTCAGGAAAAGAAGTAATGGGGCCATCTGGGAGCGGAACTCGAGGATGAAGATAAGGACACAGGAGGAGGAAAGAAATCGGAGAAGGGCGGGGGCAGCACAGCTTTGGGGGCTGTGCAGGCAGGTGGGCGGGGACATCTGCGGTGGATCACCACCCTAGGGCCTCATCGGAAGGTCTTCAGCATTTAGGTCAAAGGAAAGGAGTGAAATCCTTGAGAAATGGAAGGGATTTTTGAAAGGATTAGCCAAGTCTGGGGAGGAGGAGAGGATGAGGTGGGTTGTATCGGAGGTTAATTCCTAAGGCAGCTGAGGGCAAGGCCCTGGTGTCTCCCCACAAATGAAGTGGGGCCCAGGTAACTGCTGCCCTTCATCTCCTTCCCACAGGCGCCCCTGGGGGGCTAGTGCATCCTCGCCCCAGGCAGCAGTGTGCCCACCAGGAAGGCGACCAATGTGTCAATCCTCAGCCCGCCCCCCGCCCTGCCTTTCCCCAGGCAAACAAAAAGTTCATCCTGGGGTCTGACCCCATTCCGCCCTCCTACAGTGAATCCCTCTCCCCTCTGGCTCCTCCTCAGGCAGATGGGCGCAGGCACCCTACAAGTTCTGCTCTGAAAGCTCCCTCAGCTGGCTTTAACATTCTTAGTTACCATGCTATGAATATGCTTCAAAGTACAATCTGAGAGTAGCGAGAACTGTACCCCTGAGAGCCCCCAGCAGACTCAAAGCCCAGGAAGAAATGCAGGCTGGTCTCCAGACCCTGTCCATATAGAGGTCTCCTGGCACTTTTAGGAACAATCTCCAGAATAAAGAGCCTTAACTCTGAGAAATCCAGAAAGGTGCGGGCTGGGGCAGTAGAAAGGAGGGCATTCTCTCCTTTACGCTGACACCAAAAGAGCCAGCAGGAAATCCGGGTCTTCTGAGGCCTGACAGGAGCTCTTAGGAACACTTCTCCATTTCAAAGTTTAATGAGCTTTATTATATGTCTGCATCACCTCAGACCCCTGTTCGCCTCAAAATTAAAGGGGAATGAAAGGAAGGGAGGGCGGGAGGAAGGGAGGAAGGAAGGAAGGAAGGAAGGAAGGAAGGAAGGAAGGAAGGAAGGAAGGAAGGAAGGAAGGAAGGAAGGAAGGAAGGAAGGAAGGAAAAGAAATAGCAGCAGGTCAGATCCAGGTGTTAGATCTTAATCTCCTTCCAGAGTCAGGAACCCTTCATCACAGATGACTTTGCAGATTTCTCTAGGACTTCCAGATGGACTATCTGACTCTACGAGCCAGGTGAGCAACTAATTTGGGAAGGCATGGGGCTCTGATGAGTGCTCTCAACGTTGGCCCTGGCTCTGCACTAGTGCCTCTGAGAAAGTCTGCCTTGGCAGACAAGCTCCACGACCCCAGGCCCCATCACCGAGCCTTCCTTACAAACCCCCAGAACAGACATTAATGACTGTGACCCCTAGGGGAGCAGATTTTTTAATTCATATAAGAACTATCTAATAGCACCTGGCCGTGCGCTCCCGTCACTAAAAGTGTTCAAGATAAGGGTGGATGAGCACCAGACAGCAGTGTTCCAGAGGGCCCTGGGTAATACTTAAGATCCCTTTCAATTCTGATGCTTTATGATTCTATTCACACACCTCATATATTTTCTTCTTACTTTGGACACACACCTAACAAATAATCAATTTATAACAGTTTGATCAAGGTGGACTGAAATGGTTTGCAGAACTAAAGTTTAAAGGAAGGAATTCTGAACAGAGCCATCTACAGGGAAAAGAACAGTTCAAAAAACTGTCTAGGCTGGCAGTCAAGGATAAAAATAAGACTTTGGTCCCATGGCAGTTAATCAGGAAACTTCAACGTTTCATGTAGTTTGAGACCTGTAGTTTCATCTGTAGCTATACTGTATTTTATTCTGGCTTGTAAACTCCTTGAGGCAACAGATGGGATCTTAGTTGTGCGTCTCCCAAAGTGACTGGTACAGAAGTGCTTTGCGCACAACAGGGGCTCAATAAACGTCGATTCTCTGAATTAATGGATAAGGCACCTGCACCCAGAGAAAGTCAACTCAGTTCAACATTCATTCATTCACGTAACAAACATTTTTTGAGTGTCTACTACAAACCAGGCACTGTCCTGGGCTCTGGGATGTAAAGTGAACAAGACAGACCTGGTCCTGCCACCACCCAGCTTACAATCTAATGGACACACTCACATATCCGGGCAGTATGGCATGATGAGAGTCCTGATGTGGAGGAAAGGGCATTACATCAATAGATAGACTGCATTTTTTTCACACGTCTGACTTCCACCCTGGTCTTCCCTTGGGCCGAGACCCCTATCTTGTTGGCCTTTGTTAGCTCTCGGTCCTTTCTACATCATACAAGTTAAACGTTGGACACCTTTGCTTGGCACACGGTAGGTATCCGATAAATACACATTTACTGATCAGAACTGCCTTGAGCCTTGAAGACAAGAAGGATTTCAACAGCCAGAGAGCTGGGGCCAGGGCATTGGAGACAAAGGGCACAGCATGAGCCAAGACATGGGGACATAAAAGACCAGCAAGAAGTTGGAAGTGGCTGGAATTCAGGCACATAAAGAAGTTAGAACCAAGGTCATACCTCTTTAAAAATTAAACACTTTCTCCCTCTGGGCATTCCGCAGTCTCTGCCCTCCAGAAACTTCTAGGCTGCTGAGAAAGACTGGACATAGCCATAGAAAGAGGTCCAGATTCAGAAAGACAAAAGTGGAAGTTGGGGCTGATCCAAGTTCCACGGAGCCACCACGTGTCCACCTGGTAAGGTTCGGGGATGGGCTTAGAAGTATCAGAAGGACTAAGGCGGCTGTTTGGTGGTGTGAGGGTATGTGTGTCCTCGTGTTCATTCCTGTGTCTAGTGAACTTGTGCGTGTTACTGCACATCTACATACAAGTGTTGGTATGTGGCCACCAAAAGCGAGAATGGGGCACTTTCTGCCTGTAACTAGGACATTCAAGGCTTTTCCAATTAATCTCCATTAAAAAGATTTCCCGCAAAGGCGCTTCTAGAGGTCCCAAGTTGGGGTCATCTGGATCAATCCTGTATAAAGTAAAAGCAGCTCCAACTGGTAGCTCAATCGATCCGTCTAACTCGGTTCATTCTACATGTGCAAGGGGCACGGAATGTTAATTTGCTGCCCGGGGCTGAGGGAGCCTGGCAGTGGAGGCTCTGTAGTTAACAGCTGGAGGAGCAAAGTCCCAGTATGGCAGCATTCAATAGGCAGCGGCCGGCATAGGGGAGGCAGCACCCAGAGGTAGGTCTTCAGGGTTGATGAACGCTGGTTTCACTGTTTGCTCCTGATCTTTCCTGTTCCACCTGACTCAGTTTGCTTGTCAGATGAATCACAAATGCCCCAAGAACAGGGGAAGCACAGGGAGACCAAAACCATTCATCTAATCACTGTTGGAAGTTTACAGGATATTGATGGCAGGCATGGTGCTGATGACCAATTGGGAGTCCAGGGCAAGGGTCCGTGGAGAGATCGTCTCTTCAAGGCCATGCAAAGTGATGTCTGTTCCTTGGACCCCAAAGCATGTGAAAGCCAGGGCAGCTCTATGGTCTTATTTCCATGAATGAGGCAGGAATTTAGCAGAAAGGGGAGAGCACCCTACATGTATACATGCCAACCACCCAATCATCTCCTAGCAGGTCTACACCTACACCCATCCAGCGTCTTGCTACGCTGCCTTCAAGTCCCTCTCCTCCAGGCAGTCTTCCCAGAGGGGTTGTAAAGAAGGTACTGATTTTCTTCTCCCGTCCCTTCCAAACCAGCCACTCTGGGCTGTGCCCGCATCAGCTTCTCTCACGTGCCCTTTTCAACTTTTCTACTACAAAATTTCTACAAAAATTTCACTGACCTGGGGACGCCCAACCCTGCTCACTTGTCTCTTTGTCCTGTGTTCTGTGTCAGCCTCAGGACGGCCCAGACACCAGAGGAGATGCCAGGAGCGCATCACTGATGGAGGTACAGACATTCAGGTATAGGAGAAACCTTGGAGAAAGCAGCCTGCCTCTCTTTGTATCTCTGATTCTTTCCTCCCCTTTCTGATCTCCCTGTGTTGCCCCCCAGGGAAATGGGGAGGTGAAAAGGGGAGTCCTCTCCTTCCTCCACTTCTGTTGTCTCTGGTCTCTGCAATGACCTAATGATTTCTCATTTAGCTGCCCAGCCGTGGATGGATGGGGAGAAGATCCCTCTGATTGCTTGTGACACCAATCTCACAACAAATTTATCACCTCGTTTCCTGGACGAGCCAATATTCCTCCTCGATTATCTCCCTGTGAGGGGGACAGGGTGCCGTACATTCCAACAAGCGGCTTATGCCTTCCCCGGGTATCAGAGTCAATCAAGCTCACAGCCCTGGGAAAGAAGGATGGAAGTGTAGGGTGGGAGACGGTTCTCATGGGAGCACAGGAGGGCTCCAAGAGCAAGAAAAAGACAGAGAGGACAGTGGGGAACAGACAGAAGCGTCTGGAAACCCGGCCCTCATCAGGTTTATGTGCAGAGTCTCTGAAATGGAAGCTGGTGATGGGAGCGGTGTGACCTTTGCTCAGATAATTCTGGAACTTCCTTCTCAAGCCACTCCTGAGATTCTGGCATTTCATCCAGCCACCCCCTAAATCTTGGCGTGGGGCTAGCGGAGGGAGGAGAGTGATGGCCCTGGAGTCCAGCTATTTCACCCTGGAATGAAACAAGGGAGGAAGAGCCACTTGCCTACCCCATGCCCCCACTAGCATTCCTCAGCCACTTGCATCCCATGGAAATGACTTTTCCTAACAAAAATCACTTGCTCCTGGCTGGGCTGCCAGAAAGGGCAGGTGTCCTGTGAGGGAACCGTCCCACATGACTGATGAGGGGAGATGAAAAGAAATTTCTCCAGCCCAAGAGGCAGTGAGTTGGAGGGATGGGGCGGGAGGTTCTCTGAAGGGAATCAAAGGAGAAGGAAAGGCAGAGTGAAATCAGAGCCACAGGGGACTGCTGACAGGACCCTGGAAAACGGATCAAAGGGGAAGGAGGGAGGGAGTCATGAGGAAATGTTGCTTAAGGGCAAGAGAGGAAACGAGAGGAGGCCAGAGAATCATGAGAACTCCACTGGAGACAGAGGGTGCCACATGTGTGAGCACAGAAGTGGGAGAGCCTGGGCCAGGTGGACAGTGTACAGGGGAAGGAGGGTGGGGTGGGTGCCTATGTCAGGGAGATGGAGGAGGGGCAAGGGACAGAGACTCTCAGGACATGAGCCATGAGAGAGGACAGGAATATCAGCGCCCCCCCCCCCCCACCGAGTAAGGCAGGATGCAGGACCCCAACCAAGAAAGGCAAAAGGAGGAACAGAGGAGGAACGGGGAAGGGGTTGATCACCAGGAGGGGTAGCAGATGGTTGCTGTCATTAAACGGATTCCAGTAAGTCCAGGATGCCTCAGACAGCAGAGACAGGCTTGGGTAAGCAGTGGGAGGGGGGAATTAAGGAGCAGAGCCTTGGAGGAAGGAACTTACACAGAAGCCACACACCGATCTGTATGATTACACAGCACGTAACCCTTAGTTCTCCCTCAACACTGACGCCAAGAAGGAACCCCGAACCCAGCCACAGCCCAACACTAATTCCAATCCAGACTTGTCCTAACAGTCATTCTAACCACAAATCTGAACTAGAGTGTGAGCTTTTTGAAGGCAACACATCTCAAATTCCCTCAGGGCCTGGTCAGCAGAAGTGATCAACAGATGTTTATTGGATACTGTGAACACAGAAACCAAAGCTTAACCCTTGCCCTTAACAGTTACCCCTGTTTCAAGCCTGACCTCTACTGAGCACTGGTCAATCCCAAGTTCCAGCTCTCACTGTATCCCCATCCCAATCCTAAAGGCCACCATTCTTAACTACACTTTCACTTCATTAACTCTAATCTCCGTTTTTTTCTGCCTCCACACCTCTGGATAGATGGTTCAAATTCATCTGGACAAACAAAGGTAGAGACAAACAAAAGACATCAACTCAACCTGGAAGCATAGCCCCTGAATTCTCAGGCTAATTCTGGATGCTTCGTCTCTGGCCCAGCTGCCCAGAGCTTTCTGCCCTAGGGTCCGAGAAAGTGGGACGTAGCTTGACTATAAGGCTCGGGGCAAAAGGAACCTAATGCTTGAGACCCCAAGAAGAGTGATTCAGATCTGAAGAGCCAAGAGTGAGCAGAGAGAAACGCGACAGAGAATAAGTGAATGGACTCCAGCTCAGGAGGCAGAGACCCAACATCTATCTTCCCGCTCACAGCTCCGACCTTGGGAATCACTTGTCCAGACACAGGGTGCAGGAACCCTTCATAGGATGCCTGTGGGAAGTCCTGCAGCAGGGGCGGGTGCTGTGAAGGTGCGGAGCTGCTTCGGAGACTGCCTATTTGCCACCTGACTCTGGAACAGGGACAGCTCTCTCTGGGCTCTCCTTCCTCCAAGGAGCATGGCTCTCCCCATCTCTCAGGACCTGTTGCTGCGGTGCCTGGGAGAGTAGCTGAGTATTCTGTTCTATTCTTGCTGCAGCCAAATCTGATTATCGGGACGTGTGATGGGTGAGCTGGGTTTGGACCCACAGCTCAGGGAGTGAGATGATGGAGTTAGCCTGTCCCTCTTTCCCCAGGGGATGAAGCATCAGGTCCCCGATGTCATCTGGAATGTGCACACCTCTGAGATGTCTCTCTAACCAAGATCCTCGGGAGATTCCTCTCCAACCATTTCTTAATATAAAAACTTCTGAGCACTGAAGCACCTGCACAAGCTCTCCAGGTTCTGCCGAAAGCAGGATCGGAACCCCGGTGTGAGAATCCCCAGCCCTGGGTGAGACCTAGTGCCTCTGGCCAGCTGCTGCATCTGTGGGGGCCACTTTGAGGGAGGGAGTGGAAAAGCCTGCCCCTGCTTGGCTGGGGCCTCCAGGCATTTCTCAGTGACAGCCGTGGGCCTTGGAAGCCTGGGGCAGGGCAGGGAGGGAGGAGGGAGAGCGACAGTACAGAATAATAATGAAGGATTTTTAATAACTCATCAGCTACGGTGTCAGCTCAACAGCAGCGGCAGCGCAACCCGTTGGGAAAACTTTGTGAGGAATTGTCTTCCTGGGAAGTGAGAGGAGTCAGAAGGGCTGAGGGCAAGGGGAAGTGTCCTCCTCATCCCCGGCCGCTCAAAGCTTTGAGTTAGCATCCAGCCAGTGGTGCCGGATGAAGTGCAAACAAGGTCACAAAGCCCCAGGCCTGGCCCTCTGGGAGCTTCCACTCCGGATCAGACCCACGGGTCACAGACAGGACTGAGAACAGGAGCAATCTAGGAAGTCACTGCAGACAAAGCCACCCTCCAGGAAAACACAGCCCCCCAACTTGCTCTCTGAAGTCAGTTAGCTGCAAGGCAATTACACACTTACTGAAGGGCTCCTTCTCTTGACCTAATAATTCACCAAGGAATTGTTTGCAGTAGAGGTGTCATCAAAGACACTGTTAGAGAAAGCCCTTTCCAATGGCCTCGTTTTCCTGATGAGGACACTGAGGTCCAAAGATGTTACAAAGACAGTTGATGGCAGGGCAGGACTCCTAGAAATGAGAAATCCAGGTCTCCAAAAAATAAATATGATTTTATAAAAACAAGTTCCATATACTTTTCAAGGGCCAACTGCTACAGAGAGGGCAGTACCATGGGACTCCAGCGTGTCAAGGGCAGCTATCTTCTAGGTGAGAGCCATGAGGGAACTTGGGGTAACCATCATAACCATTATATGCCTTCCCTTTTCCTCAGATCACTCCAGGAAAGCTTCCTGGAAGCAGCGGCTATGGATGCGGCCTGGGAAATGGAGAGATTTCCCAAAGCCCTTGGAGTGATAAGTGCAAAAGGGTTCAGTGACATGGATAGAGGGGAATATTCTAGGTCTATGAAATGCCTTGGAAAGGAATGAAAAGATAAGGCTATTTATCAAACACATATGTGAAAGGCACAGGGGCTGATGTGTGTGGACTCAGAAACGTTCCAGTTCTTGGTAAGTCAAGGACCCTAAAAGCTTAGTGGCTCTGAGCAGACCACCAAAGACAAAGCAGGGTTTCCGCTCCAAGTCCATAGCAGTGAGGTAGCTACTGGAGGCCTGGCAGCCTGCAGAGAGCATCCCACACCCCCCATATCCCCAAAATAGAGCAGAGGGGAGGGTGGGTGTCAATCCCTCAGTTGCCTTCACTTTAGGCTGCAGTGCTGGGGGGGTGGGGACTTACACCTCTATCCCATCCAATCCCAAGAGCCCCCATAGGCGATAACATCTCAGCATCCCCAGCCCTGGCGCAAAACTGTCCCTTAACCAGCATTTGATGGATGAAAAAAGAAATGTTGGGGGCTTTCTAGGAGGTGATAAATGAAGGAGAAATGCAGGTCTGGAAGCAGGGGTTGGGGTGTGGCAAGGGGAGGTAACTCCATACCTGGCAGAAGGCCAAGACCGTCTCAGAAAGAGAAACTAAGGCACCAAGGAGTAGGCATGTGTTCCAGAGGAGAAGTACTGAAATGAAACTCGGCAGCCAGCCCCAAGCCCGGGCTGCCAGGCCCCCCTGCCCAGCCAGCCATTCTGCAAGATGTAAAGTGCTATCTAAACGTGATGCATTATTAACACTTCAGAAATCATATTTCACAGTCGCCTGGCTGAAGCTGGGAAATGAATTCTTCCTCCTGCTCTCCAGCAGGGGAATGATTGTTGGAACCAAATGTGACAGCAGTGACATGTGATCGAGGCCCAAAAGAGGGCACTGAGGGTGGAGGCCATGGGCACCCATGGCCCTGGCAGGTCCCGGGTGCTCCTCCTCTGCCTGGGGCCTTGACTCAAACACTCTGGCTCCGCCCAGGCCAGGCAACCAACCTGACCCCTGCCTTTCCCACCTGATCAACCTTCAGGAGTCCCTGGCAGAAGGCAGACAAGACCCTGTGACCCAGCCCCTCACCCTGGGACACTTGCTGAGCACCTCCTCAGGTGCAGGAGGAGGAGTTACAGAGGGTGGAGGATGCTGCAGTCTGATGGGAGAGGCAAGTTCTCAGGATGGACACACAGGGGCAGATCTAGAAGGACGACGGGCCCTAAGTCACTACCGCAGGGGCTGCATGGAGCACGCTGGGGAAGGAGAGCAATGAGGACCTGGGACGAGTGTTCTGGGTCGGGTGAGAGGCCTCCAGGCAGGTCCAGATATGGAAAAGAGAACCATGTTGACAAACAGGGAGGTGTTTTGCCCAACTGGGCTGGAAGGAAAGGAAAGGGCAGGATGGAGGCAGTGGGAGGGGCATGTCCTCAGCAGGGGAGGAAGCAGGCGGTGAGCTGCATCCTGTCCTCGCAGGGAATCACCAGCCACGACACAGGGAGGGAAGAGGGAGGTGAGGGAGAGTCCTGCCTGCAAAGACCAGTGTCTCCTCATCAGTAAGAAATCAGAGGGCCTCACGTGGCAGACGTGGAAGAGGAGAGGCTGCCAAAGTCACTGCCATCCCCATCCCAGGACCCAGCCCAGTCTTCTGGAGGGTGCTGGGCTTGTGTCCGTGTGCTCCGTTAGCAGTGCAGGTGGCTTGTAATTAGGCACGGGGAACAGACGAACCGACGTTCAACGAAAACCTTATCTACAGGGTGCAAAGATATAAAGGCGGGTGGGTTTGATTCTTTTCTAAGCCAGCCTTCACTATTTGCAGTGCCTGGAAGGAGACGAAAGGAAGGCACCCAGGCGGCCCTGGCGACATATAAATTCTGCTCATAATTACATGACTTTCAACCCCACGAGATGCCAATAACGTATTTGCAAGGCACACAAATTAATGGTGTGTTGGCATTCCTTAGGTGGCGCTTGGATGGCCAGGGCACCGGGAGGGGCTGCCGCTCTGGCCTGCGAGGTTGGAGGAGCCCAGGTTGCTGATGCAGACGCCTCCTCGGTTCTTCCTCAAAGCTGTTTATTCTTCAGGTCCCCCAGACCAGCCAGTTTCTCTCTCTTGGAACCCCCAACTCTGTTAGGGTCGCAGACGTAAAGGATTTAAGTTGTGTTTCTTCCAGAAGGAAGTGGACGAGGGCCTAAGGGGAGCAAGGCACACGGAGCTGCAGAGCTGTGAACAGCTGCTGGAGATGAGAGGCTCTTGGACCTCAGGAAAGGCTCCCTCCCCTCCCTGAGTGTGCTCCTTTCCCTAGCTCCCACCTTTTTCAGGTGGGCCAACAATAGGTTAGGCAGCCCCAAGCTCCCTCCTTCTTTCTCATCTAGAGGGGAAGGCAGATGGCGCCATGGCAAGTTCTTGGGGCTTCAGTTCCATCGAGTGCCAGCTCTGCCTCTAGGAGCCCGTTTCATCAGTGGTCAAACAGGGATAGTGGATGGGCCGGGAAAGGGGGCAGCAAGATAGCCCAAAGAAATGAGTCCGACGATGCAACAGTAAGTCCTCTAGGAAAGGAAGGTCCCGTGGTGTGCCCCCCATCGCACCCCACCCCCACCCACAGTTTAGGCAGTAAACTTGTCAGGATGAGGAACTTCATCTTCCCCATCTCTCTCTCTTGTTTCAATATTCCCCAGCACAGGCTGCTCTGCAGGAGTGGATACTCAATAAAATAAATATTTATTGAATTGAACAGAATGGAGGAAGATAGACGACGAGGAACTCTCACAGCAATTTGGTGGGGGCAGGTTTTAGCAGAGGGAGTAGCAAAAAGTGCATCAGCTAGAAATCAGAAGAATTGGCTTGAACTCCAGCTCTGCCATGTACAACCAGGGAGATGGTGGTAGAGCCAGCACTCCTCTCCAGGCCCCTGATTCCCCATATAAAGAGCACGGGCTGGACAGAAGATCTGTAAGAAGGCTTCCAACCCCCGAGATGGTAGGAGGATGGGGAATGGGCTCCAAGAACCACCGTGAGAAAATATCATGAGGAGTTCCTGGCACGGGCTTAGGTTGGCCACTGGCACGTTGCTCAGCACTCAGCATGGTGTTTGGGATCATCAAAAATTACATAATAGCAATAATCATGCTTCCATAAGGATCCACAGGCGACTCGTTGGTGAGAAATCCTATTGATAACTTCTGGGGAAGAGTTTCTGTGAAGCTGAAGCAGTCTGCCCCTGGTCTCACCCTCACTCACCCTCAGCTCCACCCCATTCCTAACACTTTGATCCCCTTCTGCCTGTGATTCCAGCGAAAACTGGAAGAATCCTGAAACCTAAGCAGTTGATCCAGTTCAATTCTATTCTATCCTCATCAGCAACAAGTATTGGGGACCTACTATGTGCCAGAGTTTTACCATAGAGACAAGAGGACTAACAAGGCATCACCTTGCTCTTGAGGCATTTATAATAAACCACTTTTAGTTAAATCTAAGGCTCAGGCCAATCAGCAGCTTTGGTGTTTAGGAGAGGAGTGATTAATTCCAACGGCAGGAACAGAGGAGGGAGTGAATAGGGACTGTGCAAAGGGTAAAATGAAGTCCTGAACCAGCAGGTATGGAAGGAAAGAGATTCTGGGAACAAAGCACACTGAGGACAAAGGCAGGAAAGAGTATGGTGTGTCTGGGGAAGAGTCTGGCATGGCTGGAGCTCTGGGTATTTGTGGAAGGCCAGGGTTGTGAGGATTAAAAGTGATAATCCCCTTAAATGCACTCGCAAGCTACATGTGCGTGGCAGTTATAAGGGGCCACATTTTTACTGTTTATGGAACATAAGAAAGAATAGGTAGACTGGGATCAGATTGTGGCAGGTGTTGAATGTCATTTGTTCGCTGATCCACTCACCGTTTAATGCTCATTTATCCTATTAGGTATCAGGCTTGGTGCAGGGGGCTGGAGACAGCAAGTAGAACCCCACGTGCCTCCAGCTCTCAAGGAATTTGCAGGGGAGTCAGACTTCAACATATGAATGCAGCAGGGGGTTATAGGTGCAGTGATGAAAGAATGGAAGGGATATAACGGATGCACAGAGAAAGAGTCAATTTGGCCTGGGCAAGGCGGGTGGGGAGTGGCGATCAGGAAGGCTTTATAGAGGTGACATCACTTAGACTAAGATTTGAAAAATGGGCCCTCGTGGGGGTCGAGGGATTCTTCTAGGAAGAATGCAAATGGGAGCAAGGGCTCAGAGGCAAGGATTTTTGGTGGACTGTGGTATCTGAAAGTGGTTCGTTTCTTTTTTGGCCGTGACCAGGGATCGAACCCGTGCCGCCCCCCTGCAATGGAAGCGCGGAGTCCTAACCACTGGACCACCAGGGAATTCCCTCTGCAACTGGTTTTGATGAGGGAGTGAGAGAGAGAGAGA
Source organism: Kogia breviceps (assembly GCF_026419965.1). Classification (NCBI taxonomy): domain Eukaryota; kingdom Metazoa; phylum Chordata; class Mammalia; order Artiodactyla; family Physeteridae; genus Kogia; species Kogia breviceps. Next base: position 88,090,264 of record NC_081310.1, on the reverse strand, counting down.
GAGAGAGAGAGAGAGAGAGAGAGAGAGAGTGAGAGAGAGAGAGAGAAACAGAAACAGAAATGGGGCAAGGGAGGTAGGCTGAGGCCGGATCATACAGAGTTTTACATGCAGGATCAAGAGTTTGGATTTTAACACAGTGGCTGAGAGGAGTAAATGAAGAATTACAAAAAATTCTCTGCCAGTAGCTGGGGAGGGTGGACCCAGCAGGGAGCTGCATCACTGCTCCTGGAGAGAAATTATAAGGATGTAAAACTAAGACAGTGGATAAACTGAAATGGAATAGATATGAAATACATGAAGGAGGTAGAAACAACAGGATTTAATGGTTGGGAGAATGAGGAAGCTGAGGGGAAGGGAAACCATGTTCGGTTTGGGGAACCAGAGAGTGGGTGAAGGCAATTATGGGAATCCTGGAGAAGGAGGGTGGGGAGGTGTGGATGGCAGGGCAGCCATCTAAGGTCATTCTAAGAAGAATGGACTTTATCCTGTTGATGATGGGAGCCACCGAAGGGTGGCGTTTAGAAATAAATGACTCTTGCACCCATCCCGGGGAAAGAGTAAGCAAGAGAGGAGAATGAGTTAGGAGAAGGGAGGGAAAAGACAGTGGGCCTCCACTGAGTGTGTCCCTCCAAAGAAGAGATAACCGGAAGTCAAGTGTAGTGACAGTTACCCTAGTGTTGGCATTACTGTGGCTATGATTTGGTTATTGGTAGTGTCAACAATTGTGAGGATTAAATGAGGTACACACCGAGTAAATACTTGAAAAATCTTAGCCATTGTTATCATTGCATTAACATCAACTCTGTCATCTATAGGTATTTGTTGTGTGGCCATGAACCAATAATAATAGAAGCTTGTCACCTGTGACTGTAGATGACCAGAGCTGGAAAGAGGAGCTAGGAGTCAGGGTTCTCACGTCTCCCCTTGCTTCAGGAAAGGCCATGGGAAGGAGCGGGAATAGCATGAACACAGGCACAGAGGCGAAAGGACCGTGAAGGTACTGAGTGTGAGTGTGAGTGAACTAACTGTACAGCTGCCGTGGGCTTCCCGTGTGCTCCTTGCTCTCTGCTCGCCAGGGCCCTCCTCATGTCCACCGTCAGAATAGATGAGGACACTCTTTAGCCAACAATGAAGGCTGAGAGGAGGGGGCCTTTGTTCCAAGCAACGGTGAGCAGATGTTCATTCTCCCCAACAAATGTTATGCTGAAGCAGGAGAAACAGAGGGTAGACATGAAGAAGGACTTCCTGCTCTCAAGTTTTCAAGAATCAAGAAAACAGGACTTCCCTGGTGGCGCAGTGGTTGAGAGTCCACCTGCCGATGCAGGGGACACGGGTTCGATCCCCAGTCGGGGAGGATCCCACATGCCGCGGAGCAGCTGGGCCCGTGCGCCACAACTGCTTAGCCTGAGCTCTAGAGCCTGCGGGCCACAACTACTGGAGCCCATGCTCCACAATGGGAGAAGCCACCTCAATGAGAAGCCCATGTACAACAAAGAGTAGCCCCAGCTCACTGCAGCTGGGGAGAGCCCGTGCGCAGCAACGAGGACCCAACGCGGCCAAAAATAAATAAATAAACTTACTTTAAAAAACAAAACAAAAAACAAGATTTTGAAAAAGTGTAGATAGTGAGACCAGGAAAGGATCAAATGGGCGGCAGTTATCTGACTGCATTCTTTAGAATCATGGAATTTTAGAGCTGGAAGAAACCCATATGAGATGATCTAATCCAATCCTCTCACTTCACAGATGAAAAACCTGAGACCCAAAGAGGTGAAGTGAATTCTCCAAAGTCAACAGCAAAGTCAGGACCATAACTCTGGTCTCTCTGGACTCCTAAACAGGTGCCATCTCCATCCCCCTCCCCACCACAGCTCCCTGTCACCATAAAGATTTCTTGAGAACTGAACACTCAGTACTGCAGTGCTGAGTAGCCTCTCAAATTTAAGTGACTCCTTGCTTTAATAAGCAATATTCTCCTATATTACTGTGAGCCTCCAAGGGCTCTATCTGATGTCCCTGACCTCACGCAGAACCCTGGGTTGGAGAGAATTGGGACTGATCCTCTGTTCTCACCAGGAGGCTGCAGGTGCGGGTGCCCTGTGGGGCAATGCTGCTGGCTGAGGTGTAAAAAAACATCAGAGCAGGGGTCCTTGAAACTCAGGAATTCCTGGCCAGATGTTCTAGATACTCTCTCCAACCAAGCACACACACACAATCTTCTCCCCGCCCACCAACACCCACCTCCAGATGCTGATTTTTGGCTTTAAACCTGAAACACTGCCAAGCCCTTGGTCTTCATCCAAGGATTTCTAGGAATTGTTCGCCAGCACTTGAGACCAGCTCAGTCCACAAAAGCTGTGGACTCCGACTCTGGTTGACAAGCGGGCAGTGGCTGCTGTGACCTCGGCATCTTCAGCCTCAGTTCCTGAGGCCTTCTGTTCCCCGACCCTGTGATCTTCCCACCCTCATCTAAACCAGGCACGCATCCCAGATGTTTTCTTCTCTCTTACCTCGTAACAGGTACCACTCAACATCCCTCCTACACAGGCCTCAATCCTCTCCCTCCCTCTCCCACGCCGACTCCCTTGGTTGAAGTCTTCGTCTTTGCTCCCCTGGACTATTGTAATAACCTCCGAATTGGTTCCCCTCCCGCAGCTTGCTCCCCTTAAATCCATTCTACACACAGTTGCTAGAATGAGCTTTCCAAAAGGCAAATCTGATATCATCGCCCTGTGTAAAACCCTTCAGTGGTTCCCCAGTGACTTCAGACTAAGTTCTAAAATTAGGTTAGGTCCTGTCCGACCTGGCTGCTATTTACCTCTTTAGCCTCATCTTCTGCTCTCTCCAATGTGCTCTTTACTTTCTAGAAATCCCAGATGTCAGAGGTTTCTGCACACTCCGAGCTGCATCCCACCTCAGCCCTCCACCTTTGCAAGCTCCCCTCCCCCGCCATTTGCCTCACTCTTCTCCAGCCTTCAAGACACAGTTCAGGCTTGGTGCCCCAGGAGCCTCCCCTAAACCCACAGCCTGGGCCAAGACCCCACCCCGAGCTCCCATGGTGCTTGTGCAACCTATGACTCTGAAGCACTGAACTATATAAGCTCCTTGAGGATAGATGCTATGTTTTTAATTCATCTTTATTCTTATCAAGGATGCCTGGCTTGCTCAACTAACAGCTGTTGAACTGAAATGAACTCAAAAGGTAACTTTCTCCTCCCTTTCCACCTCCCACACCACCTTGTCCTACAAATATTTTATTAGGACTTCCTTGGTGGCACAGTGGTTAAGAATCCGCCTGCCAATGCAGGGGACACGGGTTCGAGCCCTGGTCCAGGATGACCCCACATGCCGGGGAGCAACCAAGTCCGTGCACCACAACTACTGAGCCTGTGTGCCTAGAGCCCGTGCTCCGCAATAAGAGAAGCCACTGCAATGAGAAGCCCACGCACCGCAACAAAGAGTAGCCCCCGCTCTCCGCAACTGGAGAAAGCCCGCGCGCAGCAACAAAGACCCAACGCGGCCAAAAATAAATTAATTATTAAAAATAAATTTTATTCATTCTACCTCCTCACTTGCTAATCCAAGTGTTTCTTCTTCTGAAGTGCAACACAAAGGTCCCCTCTTCCAGGAAGCCTTTCCTGAGGAGTCCTACCTGTCTGCTTCTCTTGATATCACTGAGCTCAGTCTGGGCTGTATCACTTAGCATCCCTACCTTACCTTTCACTTCTCTTTTAAAAGTAAGCTCTACTCCTACCAAGCTGGACTGCTCGTTCTTTCTCAAAGCTTTCATAAGCGCTTTACACTCTCTCGGTCAATGTCATACTATTTCCTATCCTTGCAATTCCCCTCCAGCTGAGGGTGGCAAGGACTTTGCCTGCCGCCTGTGGCAGCACCCAGCACACAGATTTCCTACCACAGGTGCTTGGCTGCGATTGTTAAGGGCCTGCGTTGAACTGCCGACTTGTATGTTTAATGTTATTTTTGTGTGTGGGCAAAGGTGTGTGTTCCCGTTTCCATCGTAGGTGTTTTGCTTCACCCCCCCACCCACCCATGTCCCAGTTTGGACATCTCTGAGATCCCTGTCGCTTTGATGTTCTGTGGTGCTGGAGCTGTGAGTTCACTGAAGGCAGGAACTAGATCTATTTCTTCCCCCGTAGCTTCAGCACCACGAAGGCTCAAAAAAATCATGCTGAATGAAAGCCTTCCCAAGTCTTTGTTGCTCTCTCTCCTCCTTTTTCCTCTTAAGCGAGGAGGCAGTAGAGCACAGCAGCTTAACATGTTGACCCAGTAACCAGCTCTGCTACTCAACCTGGGGCAGTGGGCTTTACTTCTCTGTACCTCGGGTTCCCCATTTGTAAAACGGAGATGATATTAGTATTTCCTCGCAGGTAGTAAGCCCGAGGTAAGTTATTATTATTGCCCTATCTTCCCTTCCATCCTTCTTATTTACAGTTTTTTGATATTTCAGCCTCTTTGTTTGGACTCAATAGGTCTTATCAACATCAGAGCAACCCAAGGACTGCTGGTCTAGGAAGTCAAAAGAATCCCATTTTAAGCCACTCTTGGTTTCCAGAGATCTCCTGGAAGTAAGAGAATGATAAAGTAAGATCAAGAAAAGGGGAAGGGTCAGGGCCAGAGGGGAGGAGCAGGAGAGAAAGTCCTGGGCAGAGGACAGGAAACTGTCTGGTATAATCAGAGCACATTATTTTTGTGGGAAGCAGACTGGGGAAAGCTCCAAGAAATCAGGGGAGGGGGCTCGTGTTATGAAACATTTCACAAGAGACCCAAACTCTGGCCCAAAAGTACTTCTGTGCATGGGTCAAAGCAGATTGTAATCAGCATGGCTGAGCATTTGGCAGCCCTGGGAAGGGTGTGCACACTGGATTCATGAACTTGGTTCTGGCCCCAGCTCCATCTTTGAAATAATTATGTGACCTGAGGCAAGGCTCACTGCTCTGAGCCTCAGTTCGCCCAACGATAAACAGGCAGGGATGGATAACAGAACGATGTTGGCAGAGCCATCGTGAGGGTTAAATGTGCTCTGTAAATGATAAAGCACCACCCACCTATCAGCCATCATTTTTATTAAGGCTGTATCTATACGGCCTAGTCATCCAGAAAATGTACCTGATAACTGAGGCTCAGGTACCTTTTTAAGCCTCATTTATTTAGGCCAATAGGTTCTCAGTTATCAGAAGGCAGATGATCCTCTGAGAACATTTATGACTCTCCTGCCCAGCCTGACCTTTCCCTGAACCCCCATTCCCCACCCTGTGCCCATCCCCAGTCAGACACAGGGGCCCTTGTCAGCACTTTCCACGTGTATTACAACTGTCTGCCCGTGTCATTCTCATCCACTAGCCAGAAGACACTGAGTCTCCCCATGACTCTCTCCCTGGTGCCCAGGCCAGTGCCTGTCACAAAGCAGGCATTCATCATTGATTTCTTGAATAAGTAAATAAATGGGGCACAGAATCCTTATTTAGGCTACGCTTCAATCCTCCTCTTTGCAGCTTCTAACCCTCCCAGCTCTTCTCTCTGGAGTCACATTAAATGAATCTAATTCTCTTCCATATGACAGTCCTTTAAGCACGTGAGGAGTTATGACATGCCCCCAGAGTCTCCTCTTCTTATGACCAAACATAGTTTCTTAAACTGCTATTTCCTCTCCACGGGCATCCACAACAAACTTTTCTGGTCAAGGTCACCAGCAACCTCCAAGTTGCTAAATCCAACATTAATCTTCCTCTTACCCCTTCTGTTGCTTGATGAATCAGCAGCAATTGTTACAGTTGACCAATGCCTCCCTGGGCTTGTAGGACCCTATGCTCTCCTGGTTCCCTTCCTGCTCCCCTGCCCCATCCACAGTCTCCTTGGCTAGTTCCTTCTCATCTTCCAGTGGGAGTGATCCAAGGTCCCAGGGGCTTGTCCTTGGCTCTCTTCTCTCTCCTCATTCACTCCCTCAGTGAATTCACCCAGTTATATAGTTTAAAATGTTTGCTCGTGTCAAACATTCTACCTCTACACTAATGTTCCAGCAGTGCTGCCCAGATCTGATCTCTCCATCAAACTCCAGCCACACCTGTCAAACTGCTTATTTAACATCTCCAACTGGATGTCTCATTGGCATCTCAGACTTAACATATCCAAGACTGAGCTCCTGATCTTCCACTCCCAAATGTGGTCCTCTCGGTAAATGACAACTTCATTCCTCCAGGTCAAGACAAACTTCAAAGTCACCCTCCACTCTGCTCTTTCTCTCTTACCCTGCATCCAGTCCAGCAGTGAATCCTGCTAATTTCAGAGATGGACCACTCCACATGGCCTCCATTGGTACCATTGTTGCCCAAGCCATCGTCTTGTGTCTGCATTACTGAAGGAGCCTCCTAAACAGTCTCCCTGCCTCCACCTTTTCCTCACAGTCTATTCTTACCATAGCAGCCAGAGTGACTCTGTTAAAAAAGACATTATATCATGTCACTCCTGCCCCAAGCCTGCCACTGACTTTCCATCTCATTCAAAGTAAAAACTCAAGTCCTTGGGATTCCTTCAAGGTCCTTGTCCTGTAATAATCTCTCAGGTCTTTGTATTGGGTTCCTGGGACAGGGATTCTAAACCCTTGGAATTTCCCAAATGATAAGAGAGTCTTTGTTATTCATGGTGGACATTTGGACCCTACCTGGCTTTATGCTGATAAAGTGACTCTGGATGGAGCTGGTCTTGCTGGAAAGACCAACCTATTGATTAGAGGGTTGGGGCTTTGGGGCACTGATATCAGCCAGACATGACCTGCTCACTTCCAGGGAGAGAGTAGGGCTGGAGACTGAGTTCAATCACACACCCAGTGACTCAATAGTAAAAAAAAAAAAAAAAAACAAAACTCTGGGCACTGGGGAGCTTCCTGGCTGGGGAATACCTTGATGATGGCTTTGTTCCACAGGTAGAGGACACAGAAGTTCTGCACCTGGAACCCTCTCAGACCCTGCCCTATGTGCATGTTCATTTGGTTGGTCCTGATTTGTATCCTTTAAAAGTAAAACTGTAACTAAGTATGGCACTTTCCTGAATTCTGTGAGTTCTATCAAATGATTGAAACTGAAGGGGCTGTGGGAACCCTGGAATTTGTAGCCAGTTGGTCAAAAGTATGGGTGGCCTGGAATGCCTTCTCCCCTGAATATGTCTGCTCCCTTGCCTCCTTTAGATCCTTTCTCAATTATCACCTTCTGAGTAAGTTTTTCCCTAAACACACTACTTAAAATGCACCACTGCCCCAGCACATTCTGGATTCAATTTCTGTTACTTTATTATCCCCATAGCACATATCAATATCTAACTTACCATATATTTTACGTACTAACTTATTTATTGTCTCTCTCCCTGACATGAGCCTTATAAAGTCTATGAGGGTAGGAATTTTTCCCACTGCTTTGCTCCTGGCTGTATCCTCACCATTTAGAAAAAGTGCCTGGTACTTTAAAAGTACTGAATGGATAAATGAACCTGTGTGACTTCTAGAAGCTTTACCACTGTCCCTTAGGGAAGCCCAGTTTGTCCACTTCCCATTAAAGTTGGTGTCCAGAAAGGATAGAAGCTCTCCTGGCATGGACCTCCCAGTGCAGTTCAGAGGACCCGTCCCCTCCTCCAGGGAGGAAGTCACAATAAGCTCTGAAGCAGTAGGTTTGGGTGTTACCTCCCTGCCTTTGGAAGCAGGCAGAAGTGGCTTCACCTCCTGCTCTGCCACTTTTTTTTTATATCTGCCTTTTACATCATGCTTCCCCTCCATGGCACTTATCAGGCCTTGCAGACATTGCTCATTTTCAAAAAGGCAAGGTCCATGGCCACTTTGCTCACTTCTGTAAATCGAGCATGTAGCACAGTCCTTGGCATCAAACTGGCACCCAGTTCACATCTGCTAAATGAATGAATGAATATTCAAAACATCAAGCTTTGCATGGATTATCTCTCAATCCTCAACAGCTACCATTGTGATACATATTATTAACCCCCTTTTACAGACAGAAATGTGGAGTCTAAGAGAAATTAAGTAATTTGCTTAATGTCACAAAGCTAGGGATTTGCAGTTCTAGGGTGAAAAAATAGGATTAAACACTGGCTCTTTTTGGCATCAAAGAGCAAGAGCCTAACCTCCGTGCTGCACTGCCTAATTGGTAATGTACCGGTGGACATGTGAAGTTGCCCCTCTGAGCCTCAGTTTCTTTCATGCAAAAAAGGACTGTAAAGATTAGAGGAACTAAAGTATGTAAAGTGCTTAGCCATACAAATACTATGTAAATGGTAGCTATTAGTAACAATTAAGACTGTAAAGTGACAAGAAGTTGCCTTAGCCCTATTGTTATCCACACCACGGCTCTCCATTCACCTTAGGCTAGTCGTGGGAGCCTTCCCTTCCCAGGGAGGGAGTCCTTGTACTCACAGGAGGGTGCCCTCACAGGAAACCCCTGAGCAACAAGCATGGGCTGCCAGAAGCCGCAGCCTCTAGGCACCCGCAGTGCTGGTCTGGGAGGGGGAAGGGAAGGGGTGTGGGGGAAGAGGCCTCGTCTCCATACCTCCCAGCTCCCAGCCCCAGCCTCCTCAGCGCTCTACAGAAGGCACATTTTCTGCTCTGTTTCCTCCTCTCCCCGTAAGCAGGGACCCAGGGAAGCAGACGCCTCCTCCACAGCCCCTGGAACGTAACTGTCATGGGTTACCCAGGCCAGGGGAAGAGGATGAGGAGAAGTGGCAGTCGGTGGGGAGAGACAGCGTTTAATTGGGGAACCCTGTCTGACTTCCCAAAGCTGCCCCTTGGGCTCCCCTGAACTATCAGTGTTCCCAGACACAGAAGCCCTGAAAGGGAGCAGCCAGGCATAAAGACAAAGGCCATAACTGATCCCGGCTGGGGTGGAGGCCACAGGTTGGGGGAAGGGAGGAGTGCAGAAGGGGCCAAGCAAAAGGTGGAGGTAAACAGGAGCAGGGGGCGGGGACGGGTGGCCTGGAGACAGGATTCATTTTTTTAAAAAATTAATTAATTTGTTTATTTTTGGCTGTGTTGGGTCTTCGCTGCTGCACATGGGCTTTCTCTAGTTGTGGAGAGCGGGGGCTACTTTTCGTTGAGGTGCGTGGGCTTCTCATTGTGGTGGTTTCTCTTGCTGCAGAGCATGGGCTCTAGGCGCACAGGCTCAGTAGTTGTGGCACACGGGCTTAGTTGCTCCGCGGCACGTGGGATCTTCCTGGACCAGGGCTCGAACCCGTGTCCCCTGCCTTGGCAGGAGGATTCCTAAACACTGCGCCACCAGAGAAGCCCTGGAGACAGGATTCTCATTCCTCCCACCATAAGAGAGGAGATGAGATGCCAGCTGGTCACCGGGATACCTTGCACTGTGTTACCATTTTTACTTTTGAGGATTTTCCCATCCACTCTCTTTTCCCAATGTGGACCTCAAGGCTCACTCTGCATACAGCTTCTCCCCGTCTCCCCACCATCAACCTCCTTACAGTAGGTGCTGGAGGGCCCCACCATAAGTAACAATTCTTTACATGACATACAATAATATTCCACACAGAGACAGGGCAGCTGGTGGTTAAGAGCACAGGCCAGAGCCAGACTGCCCGGCCTGCTGCACAACCTGTCTGCATCTGTGTTCTCACCTATACAACTGGGGAGGATACCTGCTCCCACCTCAGGTTCATGAGGCAGCGGGCACAGAACAGCGCCTGGCACTTAAGCAAGCACTCCACAAACACTAGCTATGGTTAAAGCAATATAGAGCCTTGCAGATTATCAAGTGCTTTCATTTCCAGAGTCTCACCTCATCTCAACAGCCCTGTGAGAGAGGGGTGAGCATCCCATATTACACATGTGGAAACTGAGGCTCAGGTAACAGGCAATGGCATAACCAAGGATGCAAATGCTTCTGGGCCCATGTTAAAGAATCCTTTGGAATAGCCTAGCTGCCTCTCAATGAACCAGGAAGTGGTTGGAGGACACAAGGGTCACCCACCCCCTTCCCTGAACATCCAGGCTGGGCCCCCTCTTACCTGCATCCTCACTGGAAACTTTGCTCAGTTACCAATTCTCTCAAGTTCACACACACACACACACACACACACACACACGCACACACTTGTCCCTTGGGGAAGTGCCATACCATCACACATCCTCTGGGCCTGCCTCTGGTCTCAGGTTTTTGAAGAGCTTTCTTCCTCTTCCTGGTCCTCACCCCATGCCTCCCGGCTGACAGTTCTGGGAATGCTGGGCAGTGCAGCAAATCCTCTGAGCTTCTGTGAAGGCCCTTGAACTTTGTTCTCACCTCCTTCCCCAGAAAGAAGCTCTGAAACTGACCAACTGTCTTAACAGTCGCTTCTCCAGCTCTCCAAACTCATTTCCTATCCAACCAACCTGCCGCCCACAATGATGACGGCTAAAATCCAATACCAGCCGAGGGTTTCACAACGTACAAAAGCACTTTCCCCCATTATCCCACGGCACAAATGGGAGGTGGATTTGTTCATCGTCCTGCACGCATTAGGTAATGGGGCTGAAGCTGGAATCTGGTTCTTCTGGGAGAGGATTAACTCAAGGAATCTGAAGAGGCAGGAGAGGGAGGTGGGGAGAAATCATCCCCTCCTTGGGGTTAGGTTCTAAAACGAAGAGAAATGTCAGCCAGCAGACGTAAGAGCCCAAACCACAGTCCCTGCTCCAGGAGAGTCTCCCCCAGCAGAGATGCTGAGACTTCTAGCCACTCCCACCAGGGGCTCTACCACCATTCCTGTCCCTTATATCAGAGCCTTAGTACCTTCCTGAGGGGACTGTTCCGTACAGGGGCTCAACCTCCTCCTCTTCCTCAATCCTTACCTCAAAGCAGTTGTCGATTCCAACTCCAGATTACTTTTTGGAGGTAAATGCCTCCTCTCCTGAGTTGCTGCTCCCTTGGTTCTAACTCGTATTCTCGCTCTTGTGGATAAGTTCAATACCAGGACAACCGGGTGTAATTGTCTGTGTGCATGACACCTCTGGGCACTGTGTTCACATGTGCACATCCATGCGGATGAACGAGGGGCCTTGTCCGCAGCCGTTTTGATTAGCTGTCTCTCCCCTCAGGCCTCCACAGGACCTGCGCGCTCTCTAGCAAAACCCTGACTACAACTTAGTGTGTTCCTCATTTATCTGTCACCCTCAGGGACCTCTTTATCTTTGTATCCCAACGCTGAGCAGAGTGCCTGGCACACAATAGCTGCTCAATAAACATGTGTTGAATGACTGTCTATATTCTCTCCCAGGCCCACACTCATCCTGCTATCTCTCCCGTACTCCACTCCTACTTCCACGCTGCCCCCCGAAATTATTACCCTAGAACACAAAATCGATTCATACTACTTACTGCTTAAATACCTCCATGACACCCCTGCTGCTTGCAATAAAATTCAAACTCCAGGGCCCTCCATCACCAGATCCCTGTCCTCCTCCCCATCTTATCTCCTGCCACGACCCCACAGCACACACTGTAGCCCTCCTTCTCTGAAGAAGCCAGGCCTTTTCCTTACTAGGGTTGAGTTAAGGAAATGGCTGTTCCCACTTTCTGGAATGTTCTTCCCCTCCATCTCCATCTGGACAACTGCTCTCTGTGCTATAAGATCAAGCTCAACAACCACCTCCACTGGGAAGCACTCCTAACTTCCCCAGGCAAAGTGAGTTACTCCTTTTATATTCTCCCAGGCGTGGAAAAGACGGATCCATATTTACAGGGCTCTGACAATGTATTATCCAGCTTAATTCTCCTTTACAACAACCTTAGAAAATAGACATTATCACTGCACTGAACGTGGGCTCAAGGTCACAAAACCAGTAAAAGCTGGAGTCAAGACTTGAGCCCCTCTGGTCTTCTCCACCTCACCACCTCTTACTTCTGTTATGCGGCCTCCTTCTTAGGCTTTACAGCATGTATCGGTCTACATTTCCGTTTCCCTTTTAGACGTATGGCTAGAGGTTGGTCCTTATATTTACATTCCCAGAAGCCAAGCCCAGGAGTCGTTTCATAGAAGACCCTCAATAAATGTGGTTAATTGAACAAATAAATACATGAATGAATGAACTGAGGAGTGCATCACTCCCCCAGGTGTGGGAAGCAATGGAGGGACGGTCCAGAGGAAAATAAACACAAGGGACACCCAGTCTCATGCTCTGAACAGAAGAATCCCTTGAGCCTCAGCTGTCTCCTCTCTTCGGAGCTCTGCTCTATGAGCAAATCATCAGCCCTCAAGGAGATAGCATGGCTGCCAAAAAACAAAACACCAGACGCATCAAAGCAAACCAGAAAACATAACAACGACTCCCAAAGGTGACAAGCGCAACTCCCTATAAAGAACAAGACAGACACATCCCTGGCCTTTTGGGACCTCCCTCTGAGACCGACACACCAACACAGGTAGCAACATGTAGGCCATTTGGAAAGAAGGCCTAGAAGTAGAAAATCAATACGTGGCCAGACTGTATTTACATCACCGGCCCATTCGGAGACGTGAAGGAGTGGGGAGGCCAGGGGAACACTGCACTCAGGCACAACCCTGGCAAGGTAGGGGACCCAGGAACAATCGGAGTGGTTGGAGGAGAAGCAGCTTGATGACTTGGTGTGGGCATGGGATGGGAGGTTGTAGGCATATGGCGATGTGACCACCCGCTTGTCCTGGCCCTCACCACCCCAGCCTGCCCAGCTTCCGCAGCCCGCTCAGCACTGCCTGCTCTCGTGTCCTCCAGCCCACGTCTCAGGCCAATGCCGCTAATTGTTTTCTCCACCGGCCAACTGGCGGGAATGAGGGGCCATAAAGGAAGCAAACAGCACACGCCGTGTGTCCAGCAATTTTACTCTTGGCAATTTGATGCAGAAAAATAAAAGAGGGACAGTTGCAGGGTCAGGGAAGGGAAGTCTATTTCCAAGTGATTTTCCCTTGTAATGAGGAGCAGTCAGGGCTCCTCTTCATGGGCGATTCTGTTGCAAGCAAGACACAGGCATTGTCAGCAAAGTCCGAACATTTATGATGCGACACCGGGCAGGCCGGGCCTGGGAAGAGGTGGTGACAGAATGGCAGAGCCTCAGTGTAGGAAGGGACAATGGAGGTCACCTTGCCCAACCTCACCTCCCAATCAGAAGTCCGCAGTCTGGTGTGCCCAGCATGTGATCATCCTGGCTCCTTTTGAACCCTCCTGAGCTGTGGGGTTCACTGCCTCCTGAAGCAGTCCTTTTGTTTGCTGGACAGCTCTGGCTATTAAGAAGCATTTTTTTTTTTTTTAATAGCCTATGAAGCTCTTTCTCTGTGTAATGTCCATGTTTATTCATCTCAGCTCAGCTCTCTGGAGCCAGCCAATATTTACTGAGGACCTACTATGCCCCACTATTCTAGATTCCGGAGTTAAGGCGATGAACGAAACAAAGTCCCTTGGAGTATTTAAATCTACTGGGCCAGTCCACTGTTTCCTCCACATGACACAGGATTTTTCCCTTCTCTCTAGACTCTTTGGAGTCCTATTCATGTTCAGTTTTCAGTTTGTGAGGTGTCTGAGGGCTAAGTGCAGTTTCTCCTTGGAATTCTCTGGTGGTCCAGTGGTTAGGACTCCGCGCTTCCACTGCAGGGGGCGCGGGTTCCATCCCTGGTCAGGGAACAAAGATCCCGCAGGCCGTGCGGCGCAGCCAAAAAAACACCAAACAAAAAAGAGAACATTTTCTCCTATTATAAACCAAGAAGCACTACTTGAAAAAGGAAAGTTTGAAAAGGATTGGAAAATGTCAGCCTTTTTCATGTCACCCTGTTTATTTTCACCATAATAACATTTATTCTTCGTTGATATATTCTTGTTGATTTACTTATTGGACCGCTAAGAACCAGCTCGTTCCCGCTACACCAGGGCAGAGTCTCGTTTGCCTCATCACTGCTAATCACCAGGGCCTAGAACAGTGCCTGGCACACAGCAGAGACTCATGCACAGACCTCTACCCCTCAGGCAGTGTCACCTTCCTGAGCAAGAAACAGCTGGCCTCCCACCCCGCCAGCCAGGCAGAGGGGTGGCCGCCCCAGGAGAGCCTCCCAGGAAGGTCTGCAGGCACAGAACCAGCCCCCAACTCAAGCAGAGCTGCTGAGCAGCTGACTTGCTGGTCCGGCCTGGTGTCTGGCTGACACAGAGCCTGGGAGACTGTTTCCTGATAAGGAAATGGGAGTGAGTCACAGGGGGTCAATCAGTCAGGCACCCCCGGGCTCAGCCCCATGTGCCACAGGCAAGGATCTGCTCTGAGCCCCGAGGAGAGACATGGGAAGAAGAGGAGCTAGGCCGTCGCTCTGGAGACCATGTTTCTAGGATACTCAGGACAACAAGCCAACAGCTACCCGGGAACCCAAAGTGAGGCCACAGGAGCCCAGGTTCGCAATGCAAGAGCAGAGTCCTATAAGCTTAGTCAGAGAGTGCTTCCTGGAGGAGGGGAATTGAAAATAAGGTTTGGAAGGAGAGAAGGGGCTTGACAGCTAACCATTTAAAATAATGTTCATTTCTGGGACTTCCCTGGTGGTCCAGCAGTTAAGACTCTGCGCTTCCACTGCACGGAGTGCGAGTTCGATCCCTGGTTGAGGAACTAAGGTCCCTCGTGCTGTGTGGTGCGGCCCCCCAAAATAAAAGCGTTCACTTTAACACTTAAGTATGCCAGGCACTCTGCTAACCACTTTATAGACACCGATTCATTGAATGCTCACAACCTCCAGAGAAGAAGATATTTACTCCTTTCACAAGTGGAGAATCAGAGCTTAGAAAAATGAGGTAACTTGGCTAAGGGCCAACTGGAATTGGAACCCATGTGTCAAGGACTTCCAACGTGACTTATTGCTGCATGTCATCAGAGGGCCTCATGTCATCAGTGCACATCATGGCATAAGTGGGTCCCATGGCATCCTCTGGGATTTCTCTATCATAGGAAAGCCAACACTCAAGGGCAAAACTGAGACTGTACCTAACCTAGACCCCATCAAAGTCCAAAGCTCACAGAGGCTCACTGCAGACCTGCCAAGGTCCCTCAGACCTGTGGCAGATCAAAGCCACACTGTCTAGCCCGCTAGCCTTCACCACCCTCATCCCCAGCATCCTTGCTCATGTTTGACTGCCCTTGCGGGTCTGCTCTCCTGGTCTTTCTTGTCCAGCCAGCCTGCTTTCCACCTCAAATCGCCTTCTCTCCTCCCCCTTCAGCCTTAGACCAAGGCATATGAAAGCCATCAGGAGGCCTCGGCAACATACAGCCCAAAGCCCTCACTTTACAGTGGAGGACATCTGCCCCAGCGGGCTGACTAAGGTCGCGCCAGGCTCCATGGTCAGTGGGATGTCTGTCCCCTCCATCAGGCTGCCTCCTTCACACGGCTGTGCTTCATGTGGGAGAACTTACCGTCTTCTGCCCCAGTCACCCTCTTACTCTTCTTCTTATAGGTTCCCATTCTCTGTGTCCCTGTTATGGGTTGAATTGTGTCCCCCCCAAATTTCTTCTGTTGAAGCCCTAACCCCCAGGACCTCAGAATATGACTGTTGTTGAAGATAGGGCCTTTAAAGAGGTAATTAAGTTAAAATGAGGCCATGAAGGTGGGTCCTAATTTAATCTGACCGGTGTCCCTATGAGAAGAGGAAATTTGGACACGCAAAAGATATGCCAGGGATGCTCCCACAGAGGAAGGACCATGTGAGGACACAGCAAGGAGGCAGCCTTCAGCAAGTGAGGCAGAGAAAATCCACCCTGCTGACACCTTGATCTTGGACTCCCAGTCTCCACAACTGTGAGAAAATGAATTTCTGATGTTTAAGCCACCCGGTCTGTGGTATTTGGTTACAGCAACCCTAGCACACTATTATACCCCTTCACCATTTGTAAGTACAGGTAATCCAACAGATGGCCTTGTTATCTGAGCATGAAACATGTTTCATCATGCCCAGGTCTGCGAGGGAGCTGTGCATTTTTCACCCTAACACAGCTCCATAAACCACATAAACTATCTGCCATGGCCCCCGAACACCTCCAGCTGACATGTACACTCAGCACTACAAGTTCAATGCAGTATCCATCTCAATGAGTCAAACCAGAAAATAAGTCTGGAACAATGACTCATAAATGAATGAATAAATACATTTTGAAATTCCACACTGATTCTGTGCTCCAGGGGGCGCCCTGTGCATTGCGGTCTGTGTTATTGATGCCCCTTGTCTTGCAGTGTCAAGGCCCCCAAGGTTCCTTCTCTATCAAAAAACAACTTGGAAAATGATCTGAAAAAGAATATATATATATATGAATCACTTTGATGCATATCCGAAACTAATACATTGTAAATCGACTATACTTTAATAAAAACAAACAATCCACAACACTTTTGGATTATCCCAGCATCCCTTGGTTTTCATGGAAGTATCTCCCGACACCTTGGGTCTCCGAAATTTTTGAGGATTGCAGGCTGACAGTACACACTGTCAAAGCATAAACCTACCCCCGGAAACACCAGATCCCGTTGGCTCTGTATGGTTCTGTAGGACTCGGTAGATTTCTGGGACTCTGGGGTAGTAAAATGTCTTTTTAAGGGGTCAAGGAATGTTCTTCCCAAGTTGTTGGCACTACGGCTACAGGATATAGATTATGGCTCTGGCACCCAAACGTCCAGTTACGGCTATCAGCCACTTAGTCTCCATCTAGCAGGGACAGGGCCTGTCTCCTTTATCAGAGTGGTTTTCTGAGGCCCTGAGAGATGGTGGACTGGTCAAAAGAGCTAGGAATCTGGGGTCAGACAGGTCTTGGCTTAAATCCCAGCTCCACTGTCACCTAACTGGGCCTCAACACCTCACCCAGAAAATAAGGTTACTTAATAGGGTTCCGTGAGAATTAAATGTAATGGGTCAACAGTAAGAATATTTAGCAAGAGTGTCTAGTGCAGAGTAGGTACTCATTATGCATGAATTCTCTCCTCCTGATTTCCCTCCTTCCTCTGTATCTACCCTCCTAGTGTGAAGGTCAGGGTCTTCTCATCTCCCTCCTGACACCCTTGCCCCTCCGCTGGTGGATGGGGGATGCCAGAGACCGGGGCAGAACTCTCTGCAGTCCTTGCTGTCCGCATGTGTGCGTGCAGTCACAATGGTACATCAGCAACACAGACTTCCCTTCCCTGTGACACTCACTGCCTGGGGCTCCAGTCCCAAGGGGGCTGTTCTAAACAGGTTTCCTTCCAAAAGAAAAAAGAAACTGACGGATGGTAAGTAATTGATCCCTTACTTACCAGGTAGGTAAGGTAGGGAGGGTGCCTGAATAGCTACCTAACCAGGAGGCAGGGGGTATGGCTCCCACCAGTTCCTGCTTCAATGTGCAGATTCCAAGATGCGATGCATACCAAAAGAGGTGGAAGAAAAGGATGTAAGAAAAACAAAACAAGGGCAAAAATAAATACAAACACACACACCGTTCAACTTCAATGTTTGTTAAGTAGAAAATACAGAGAGAATCTAATGTTGGCTTTCCCTAGAAATTTCATACATTTCTTCAATGCAAAACTATACTCATCTATATCTGGTGGGATGAAAAACAAATGGGTGATTTGCAGTAATAACTATGCAGCCCCACATTATCTAAAATATGTCTACTCTAACTATCCAACGTGTGGATTATCCATAAAAGCCTCCAGTCCCTTGACCCCTATGGACTGGATAAGGAACAACAGGACTAACATAAAATCAGCAAGAAATAAAAACGCCTTCCTTCTGATGAACAGCTTTATAATTCACAAATCATTTTCATTTGACTTTTGAATCACAAAAACTCAGCCCTGGGAAGCTGAAGCTCAGAGAAGTGACCTTATAGCCCACTTACAGCCCCAAGTTCTTACAGCTAGTAAAAGGAGACTATGAACTTGAACCCACATCTCCTGACTCCTAACACATGCACTCAGGTCACTACATCACTAGGAAGAAACATAACATCACGTACCTGTGGCTTACACACATGTGCACGCACTCCACAAAGTAAAACATCCAGGTAACTAGAAAACAAAGATTTGACAACAACTCCCTTCTATTTTAGGCATTGCTCAGGATCCTATTAGAGCTTGGGGTTCATGGACATGAAGAATGCCAAGCACTTGGCTATGAAATAGAATGGAAATTGGGAGAGGACAATCTATGGGAATCTGAGGCTCCTAGAAGCAGAGAGAAGGATGAAGAAAAACTTCATATTCTGTCTCTGGAGTGTTAGCTCTACAGGCCTAGTGACCATTTGTCCAGGGCCAAACAAGAGAAAATGGACTCATTCTGTGACAGTAGGCTTTGAGACAACGATCAAACAACTTCCTGATTGGGGTGATGGTGGGGTCCAGCAATAAAACGAGCTGCAAAGCAAGGAAGAGAAGGTACCATGGAGTAATGAGACCAAAAAGCTCACCATCTGGCCTGGAACCAGGAGGAGGTCTGTGAGAGGGAAGGTGGCCACTCAGGGAAAGCCAGGAAGTTTCCTATTAAGGGGAGTGGTAGGGATAGTGATGGGGTCCTCTCAGAAGGGAACAGGGACCCCCACCCCCCATCCTTGGCTGGGATGATCTGTAAAGAAACTGGGGACGACTAGTGAATGGGTGCTTGGTGCGGGGCGAGGCGTCCTTGCCCTTAGTAGGGCAGACAGATCTGGAGTTAAAGAAAGGGATATCCAGAGCTCACCTCTCCCCAGACATGCTGAGAAGGCTCTGAATGGAATTCCTTTTCCACACTCTACCCTCTGCATTCCATTCCTAAGGAAAATAATTTTAAAAATCTGTCTTCAATACTCTTTTGACTCCTACTGACCCCAGAGACAGTGGGTGAGGTCCCAATTCCCTGACAGCTCATCACATCACATCCAACTTTATACATTCATTCCAGCACCTAGGATGCTCCAGGCACTGAGGTGCTAGGAGAAAGTCAGTGGTGTCCTCAGGGAGCCCCCCCAACACACAGTCTGCCCCCTAGCTACACCAACCTCATCTCCCTGCTCCTGGTCCACACTTCCTACTTCAGCCGCATGGACCCAGCCTCCACCCCATCCTCTTCAGGCCTCTGTTAAGGGGCTTCCTTCCCATGGCAAGAAAAATGTTCCCCCTCCCCCCGGACTTCTCCTTCCTGCTCTAGTCTCCCCAGAGGACCCCTGTCCCCCAGCTCCCATCACAAGCCAAGTATTTAATACCTAGTTTTAACCCATCTCGTTCGCATTTGCATGTTTTTAAGACTTTTCAGGCTTCTCTAATCTCTCCTCCAATCAAATGGGAGCCCTCAAAATGGGACTCTTTTCCCTCTGGCTCTTTCCTCTCTGCCCACAGAGGGTGACCAGTAACCAGGAATTCACTGCCAGGCCACAAAGTGTTTCCAGATGTTGAGTCCTTTAGACTCAATAGATTACCTATTGAGTACCTACTGCATACCGATGGGACTCAAGTATTATATAGTATATCTTCTGATGAGAAAACTAATGTCTCTAAAAGATTCACTGACTCATCCACATTGAAACATGATGAGTGAAAGAAAGTATTGGAATTGGGGTCAGGTAGAGTCTCTTTCTATCCCCACCCTGGCCCCAAGCTTAAGGACCAGGCTACCTGGGAAGTACCAAGGTCCACTAGGCAGTTAGGCAGTCCAGGACTCTGGGGTGTGTGTGTGTGTGTGTGTGTGTGTGTGTGTGTGTGTGTGTGTGTGTGTGTGTGTGTGTGTGTGTGTGTGCGTGTGTGCGCGCACACATGCAATGAAGACAAAGGAGGCAAGAAGACAAAGGTATCTTCCTTCAAAAAAGTGGTGCTAGAACCGAAGGGAACCTTCCTACTTATTGTATATTAGGGAAGACATCCTACCGTTTGTTTCCCATTACTGCCTTCAATGCCCTTCTCGTTCAGGGGACCTGAAGCACAGAGCTGGCTTGTTGATTGGTTTGAGTTTAATTCATTTGTGTAATATCCCTGTTCAGAACAATGTCTAATTAACACTTTTGTTGGGGGGAATAAAACCTCCCATAATCATTAATGAAGGGGGGGAGCGGGGTGGAGGGGAAGCTTTCCCAGGCAGGAGGCTCGAGTCTACCAGCTGTTTGCTGGCTCCATCTTACAGGATGTCTTCATGAGACATGCCTTAATAATGGGGTTATCACTCACTGTGGGCCAGGACAATCAGGTGGAGCTGAGATGTGATGACGGGATGCTCAATGCTGCATGAGCCAGCACTCATGCCTAGTACTGAGGGCCTTGATTCTAGTGTCAACTCTAGAGAGGGCAGCGTGGCTAGACAGCCTCCACCAAGCAGCACGGGTGCTCTCCCTGCCAGTGGATAAACTTCCAAGTATGAGTCTACTTGCTGTTTGCTGCACTCCCTCCAGGCTTTGCAGGGAGAAATAATACCTTAGATTTGTTTATAATTTCACAGTTTGCAAGATGCCTTTATAAATGTTAGCAGCCACCTCTTTGGGAGCAGAGGATATCAATCCCATTTAACAGATGAGGAAAGTGAAGCTCAGAGAAATTAGGGGACTTGTCTAAGGTCACAAAGGTAAGACGTGAATGGCAGGAGTAGAACCTAGATCTTCCGACTCCAGAACCCTGGGCTTCTTGGGGAGCAGTCTCTTGTTTTCAGGTCACTGAGCAATGTGCCATTGCTCTCCAGAGAAGTCCCATAAAGCCAAAACCCTGTTGAGGATATAAAGAAGGTGCTGGGATGGGTAGGGCTTCTACACAAACCATATAAAATTATATGTCAGGGCTTCCCTGGTGGCACAGTGGTTGAGAGCCCGCCTGCCGATGCAGGGGACATGGGTTCGTGCCCCGGTCCGGGAAGATCCCACGTGCCACCGAGCGGCTGGGCCTGTGAGCCATGGCTGCTGAACCTGCGCGTCCGGAGCCTGTGCTCCGCAGCGGGAGAGGCTGCAACAGTGAGAGGCCCGCGTACCGCAAAATAAATAAATAAATAAATAAAATTATATGTCAGAACGTGAATGGCATTGGGGTCGGGGGAGGGATCAACGGCTTTCATAAGATTCTTGAAAGAGTCTATGACCTCAAAATCACAAGATTCAGCAACTTGGGGCCCATCTCTGACCAGGCCTTCTAGTGTGAAATACAACAAGATGGGTTACTAATAGGAGGACCTGGGTTTTAATCCCACCATTTTCAAACTGTTTAACCTCTCTGGGCTTCAGTTTTCATTCCTAAAAAACAGGGATAATAAACCCTGTCCTGCCTGCTACACAGAGATTTTGAGGATCAAAATACACAAGGAGAGGGCTTCCCTGGTGGCGCAGTGGTTGAGAGTCCGCCTGCCGATGCAGGGGACACGGGTTCGCGCCCCGGTCTGGGAGGATCCCACATGCCGCGGAGCCGCTGGGCCCGTGAGCCATGGCCGCTGAGCCTGCGCGTCCGGAGCCTGTGCTCCGCAACGGGAGAGGCCACAACAGTGAGGCCCGCATACCACAAAAAAAAAAAAAAAAAAAAATACACAAGGAGAAGAGAAATGGTGGCTAGAAGACAACATGGGAAAGAGATTTTCAGTTTACCCTTTGGCATTAATAAAATTTTGTACCATGTGCATTACCTATAGAAAGTGTTAAAAAATTTAACAAAAATACATTTGGTCATCAGGTTATAGAGTGCTTTATACACACAATCTCACTTAATTCTCTCCAGAGCCCTGCAAGGTAGAGATAATTTTCCCAGTTGCACATGAGGCAACTGAGGCTCAGCCAGCTCGGATAAATTGCCCAATGTCATGAATGTGACTAAATATTAGCAGGTCTAGGATTAAAATTCCTATTTTTCTGATTTCAGAGTTGCTCTCCCTCTCTCTCTCTCTGCCCTCCCCCCGCCCCATATTACAGGTGCTCATTCCATCTCATAAAAGCTCAGTGTTAAGAGATAAACTTGATGTATATGGGAGGAGAGTAAAATTTTACTATATTGCTACAAGAGAGCTAAAAGTTTCCCCATCATCATCTAAATATAGGACTCCCATAACTACTTGCCTTACAATCAACCCAATTGTTCACTGGCAGTCTGAAGAATTATACGTGTGCATGCACTCTCACACACACACACACACACACACACACACACACACACACACACACATTCTTTTGTTATAGCAAGAGGAGAAAGAATTAGGATGGATATTGAAAAGGCACCCCTGTAGTCTGGCACTGTGGAGAACTGCCCAGGAAGCTGGGCATGAGTTGCTCATCCTGTCCCACTCCTAAAACATACTCATCCTTGCCTTGCACACACAGTCTTTAAATACTTTGCTGCCGATTCACGTTAGGTTATTGTTTTCATTCTGCTACCTACATGCCCTATACAGGCTTATCCATGTCAGTGCCTTGGCTTAGACTATAGCCCCCAGAGGGCAGGGCCTGGGTCATACATCTCTCTTTATACTGCATCTACTCTGAGCCAGGCACAATTATGCGGTTAATTAAGGTTTGAGCAGATGACCACAGAGATAAAGGTCATTTATTCCAACTTAAAGAGAAATGAAGCCTCCAGGTAGGGTAATTTTCAAGAGACAGTGCTGTGCAGTGGAACATGCACTAGTATCTGCCGAAAGCGCACAATCTGCCTCCTGGCTCTACCTGGTTCTACCCGGCTCCAGAGCAAGGGAATTATCCTCTCTCGGTAATAGTTTGTCCACCTATAAAATGGAGATAATAGCTACTTCATGGGTCTGTAATGAAAATTAAAAGAAGGGATTGTGAAATGCTTAGTAAACTGAAAAGTGCTATATATCTGCTACTTAGGAAGAAAGAGAGAAAAAATTAACGAAAAAAAAAAAGACATCTGAGGGACTTCCCTGGCGGCGCGGTAGTTAAGAATCCGCCTGCCAATGCAGGGAAACGGGTTCGATCCCTGGTCCAGGAAGATCCCACATGCTGCGGAACAACTAAGCCTGTGCGCCACAACTACTGAGCCTGTGCTCTAGAGCCCGTGAGCCACAACTACTGAAGCCCGTGTGCCTAGGGCCCGTGCTCTGCAACAAAGAGAAGCCACTGCAATGAGAAGCCCGTGTACGACAACGAAGAGTAGCCCCGCTCGCTGCAACTAGAGAAAGCCTGCACGCAGCAACGAAGACCCAACATAGCCAAAAATAAATTAAATAATTTTTTTTAAAAAAAGGACCTCTGAGCAAATCCCAAGGTTTATCAGGGGAAAATGCCTCCTGTGCTTTCCACCCCCCAGTGACGGAAACTGTCTTGTTCTCGGCTCCCCTGTGCCTGGCTTAAGGCCTGGCAAATGGAATGAATATTCCAGAGATCTTTGCAATTGCTGGTTGCTACAATGAAAAGTTGGATCTTCACCCACCTTTGGAAACAGCTAACGAGAGAAGCAGTAGCCAATTCTCCCTAAATTTCATTTAAGTTGTATTAACCCATCTCTAGCTATTCTGGATGGGATATACACACACAGCTACACATTCCTCAAAGTTAGGGAGGGATTGTTCAAGCAATAAACCAACTATGCAGATGACCACACAGTTCACTCTGATGGCCCGGGGTCAGGGAGGAGACCCTGAGCAGCAGACCAGGCAAATCAAGTCACAGTCCCCACTGGAGTGCTGAGGCTGGTTTTGCAGGAGGTGAAGGTCAAGGGTAGGCAGTGGAGTGAGAGAAGGTGTTCCATGTAGTAACAACAGTGGCTTGTTCCAAGCCTGGAGGCAAGAGTGAACTGGCCTTCTGTCAGGGACTTGGCAGTAGTTGGGGGGTGGGCTGGTGCAGGAGGGGCTGTGTAGGGGAGAAGGAGAAACGGAATTAGAAAAACCGGTGTGTGGGTGCAGTGGGGAGGCAGGAGTGTTGGTCCTTTCTTAAATGGTCTCTGGATTATCATTTCCTCCCTGGGGGCGCCCTTGCCCTATCCCTAAGACTGAACTCCTATTAATTCTCCTTGATGGTCAAGCCTTCCCAGGACACCCTAATAAAGAAGTGAGTTGTCTATCATATGATATTGCTTATATGTGGAATCTAAAAAAAGGATACAAGTGAAATTATTTACAAAACAGAAGTAGAGTCACAGATGTAGAAAACAAACTTATGGTTACCAGTGAGTAAGGTGGGGAGGGATAAATTGGGAGAATGGGATTGACATAGACACACTACTATATATAAAATAGATAACCAATTAGGACCTACTCTAGAACACAGGGAACTCTACACAATACTCTGTAAAGGCCTATATGGGAAAAGAATCTAAAAAAAGAGTGAATATATGTATATGTATAACTGATTGACTTTGCTGTACACCTGAAACTAACACAACATTGTAAATCAACTATACTCCAATAAAAATTTTTTTAAAAGACATGAGTTGCCCTTGATCTGAGATTCCTGGCTATGCTACTCACAGGGCAATTTAGCATCTACTGCCTTGGTCCGAGAGGACACAAAGGTATGGAGGACCTAGTGGGTGCTTAATGCTTTCAACTGATCTACTCCTCTCCACAGCCCTGTACTCAGTTACATTATCCCCATTTCAGAGAAAGGCCTTAGAGCATGGTCTCCAGGCCAGACTGACTGAAGTCTCAGGTACTCTGTCATGTCTTAGCTGTGAGACTTTGGACAAGTCACTTAACTTCTCTGTGCCTCAGATTCCTCATCCATCCAATGGGGTTGACAAAATACCTATCCCATAGGACCACAGAAGACCGTTAATGCATAATGCATAAATCCACTAATATCACTCAGAAAGGTGCCTGGCACGTGGTTAATACACAAGGAAACTGATGCTTGGAAATTTGTCCAAGACCTTATAAGCTATACAGCTGGGATTATAACCAAGTGTGTTTGACTTCAAAATCCATGCTCTTTCCGCTTTTCCCTACAGTCTCCCTCCCTTGAATTTCCCTAAGTAGACTGTCCCCCATCTCTCACAAGTCTCCATTACATTGTAAACCACTCATAGGACACTGGTGGTCTCCCACTCAACCCTCTGTCCTCCACGGCACCTAGAGGGTGTATGATCCCTGTGAGTGCAGGTAAGTGAGTCCAGGTGTTAGTATATGAAACTCAGCTCCTATGATACCCAGCAGGACAGGAGTAGGGGGGAAGCTGGAGTGGCCTGAGGCTAGAATTTCACCTGCCCCTGGTTTACTTTCGGTGCCCTTGAGATTAGAGGCGAAGCATCAGTACCAGGCAGTAATACTGGGCAGGGGAAAACGCCCCATGGAGGTGCTGGGGAGAAGAAAGCCCTAGCTGCAGCTCCTTCCTTTCCTTCCCCCTTCTCATGAGGTCTCTGGCTTTCTTAGGATGTCCCCAAGAGGACAACGGTGCCACAGGGCCAATGGAAATAGGTGTGCCTCATTGCACCACCCATCCTGGGCTGGCAGTGTGCCCACCACCAGTCCACGGGAGGCCTGATTAATCAGGGGCAGGGGCCCCATCTGCCATCCTGCCGGCTCAGCACTCCTTCCTGCCCCAAGCCCCAGCCCTGCCTGCTCCCACCCCTCACTGGGCGAGGGCATTTCTTCAGTCCTCCTGACCTCTTCCTGCTGGGGAGGATGGAGGCATAATTAGCACGCTTCTGGGTAGTGGGAGAGGCAGACTGCCTCGTTAAACCAGCCATGCATGCATGCCTCTTCTGTGGCTCCCTCTCTTTTTGCCTGTTTTCGCCTGCCCTCTCTTATCTCCTTTGCTCCCATCCCCTCATCCTTCTGGCCTCCCCTCCTTATTACCTTGTTCGCTCCTTTTTCTCTTCTGTACCACTCTTGGCTGTATCTCTCCCTCCTCGTCTCACTGTTTCTCCCCTTCTTTCTCTGGCTATTTTGCCCCCTGGCCTTTCCTTCCTCCTATTTCCCAAGATCATCTTTTCTTGATTCCTGCCCCCCTCCCCCACCACCCAGATTTTCCGGCCCTCCAGTTTCCAGTCTTAGCCTCTTTCTCTGGGTCACCTGCCCTCCCCGCTGCATCCTCAGCCTCAGAATCCTTATTTTCTTGCCTTTCTTGTTCTTGGGCCTCTCACTGTTGTGGCCTCTCCCGTTGCGGAGCACAGGCTCCGGACGCGCAGGCCCAGTGGCCATGGCTCACGGGCTTAGTTGCTCCGCGGCACGTGGGATCTTCCCGGACTGGGGCACGAACCCGTGTCTCCTGCATCGGCAGGCGGATTCTCAACCACTGCGCCGCCAGGGAAGCCCTGCCTCTCTTGTTCTTTTGCTCCATTTCTCTCTTCTGCTTTCTTTATTTTCTCGTTCCCCTTCCTTGGTCCATTTCTCCTGTTTCTCTCTTTCCCCTTTTCTTACTCTGTTCCCTTCTTTCTGGCTCTTACTCTCTCCGCCTCTCCCCCTCGGCACCTCCACCACACTGAAAGAAATGTGTACTTTGAGGAATTTGTATACGTTCTGTCCCTTTCCTGGTGGGAGGAGAGAATGGGGGGAAACTTGGGGGAGGACACTTGTGGCTTGTCACATCCTAAGTGCCTCGCTGCATTCACAATCCACTAATTAATTCCCAACATGAAACCCAATGACAGAGAATAGCTTGTGGAGGAGCAGGGCCAAGGAGAAGAAATTAGACAACGGCTTCTCTACACAGAGGAGGCCGTTACAAAAGGGACACACTTTCTGGAGGAGTTACCATGGGCCACGTTGGTGACAGGGTATCTGCCAGCCACACCTGGGCTGCCCACAGCTGCTGGGAGGACCTCTTTTTGGTCTGATTTCCTCAGCTGAGGGTAAGCAGTTCCAACCTTTGAGGAATTACTGACTTGGTTTTGCCACACCGCCTCTCTCCTTCTAAAAATGCAGCTGGTGGTGAGCTGCATTTAATTCTGGGTCGGGGAGGATCCTGAAGAACCACGAGGGGACGCTCGCCTTAGGGAAAATATCGGATTCCCTCTGCCAGGTCTGTTTCAAGTTCCTCTCTA
The DNA here is from genome assembly GCF_026419965.1 of Kogia breviceps. Taxonomy (NCBI): domain Eukaryota; kingdom Metazoa; phylum Chordata; class Mammalia; order Artiodactyla; family Physeteridae; genus Kogia; species Kogia breviceps. Next base: position 88,063,372 of record NC_081310.1, on the reverse strand, counting down.
TAAACGTTATGATCTTTTAAGCACTGGATCCAAAGGCCTTTCCACACTCATCCTCCAGATCTGCCAATTCCTATATTACTTGTTCAAAATATCTTCAAAACCCTTTGTCTCCATTCTCTGTCTCTCTCCACCCTTTCCCACCTCTATTTTTCCCAGATGATACTACACAGCAGGGATGCCTTTCCCAGCACAGTAACTTAATTCTCTCCCCCCACCCCGCCCCATTTTCGAAACACTGAAATTGTACTTCCTCCAGGAAGCCTTCCGGGATTGATTCCATCTTAAAGATGGAAGAGATCTAAGAAATTATTTAATTGCCCCTCAATTTAGAAGTAGGATACTGAGTGCCTGAGCAGTTAAGTGATTTGCCTGGTGCATATATAGTATTAACGGCAATGCTGGGAGAAGACACCCAAGTTTCCTAACTCCTCCTCTTGTGCTCTTTCCATTGTCCTGAAGCTGCCTTCTCCTCAGAGAAGGGAGAATAGTTGGCCTGGTCTGCTGCTTGGGGATTTCCATAACTGTTCCTTGTTCTCTATCCCAAAATACTTTTCCCTGTAGTCAGTCTCTTCGCTATGTCTGAGATAGGTGTCGGTCTTCAACAAAAGTTTACTCAACTGTGCGCTCCTGGAAGGCAAACGACCATATTGTATTCATCTCTGTTTCCTCAGCACCGAACAGTGCCTGGCACTCAATAATTGCTTGACAGGGCTTCCCTGGTGGCGCAGTGGTTGAGAGTCCGCCTGCCGATGCAGGGGGCGCGGGTTCGTGCCCCGGTCCGGGAGGATCCCACATGCCGCAGAGCGGCTGGGCCCGTGAGCCATGGCTGCTGGGCCTGGGCGTCCGGAGCCTGTGCTCCGCAGCGGGAGAGGCCACAACAGTGAGAGGCCCGCGTACAGCAAAAAAAAAAAAAAAAAAAATTGCTTGACAAATTGAAACTAACTGAAATGAAAACATACTATGGACCCTCTGAAATTGCAGAGCCCTCACCCTCAATAAGATGATGGAGGTTTTTGTTGACAAGGATGATAAAGCATAGCCCTGTCCATTTGGAGCCAGCTGTCTCCTGTCACTCCCTACCACTTACAAAGGACAATGGGGATGTAAAACCATCACTTAGGGGCACAACTTGCACCTTTTGGCCTTTCCAAAGCCAAAAGGGAAAGGCATAGGCTTCCAGGCCAGGAACTTTGCAACTGATTGGCCCACTTCATGGCTGCAGGCCAAATGTGTAGAGAGGAGATTGTAGGGGCTACACAGGGCTCCAAAAAGAAAACACCTGTGGACCCTAACATCTTCTAGGGTGGTCACTCCTGGTTCCTCCTGGACCAAATCCTAGGTCTCTCCTCACTTGCACCCGCACTGGGTATACACAGGTAAGAGTCCACGGGAGGAAGAAGCAGGCTGGAAACAGGGCCCGTGGAGCTTTAGCAGAAGGCCTGCAGATGTTCTCATGCTGTTCAAAGGAATACAGATGTGGACGGGCGAGAGAGGAGCCCGGCAGAGCAGTACTTGCCTGAACACTTGGATCCCCTCCCTCCCTCCCTTCCGATTAAGTTATTGGGCAATCTGCTGGAAGCTGTGTGGGGAGTTTACATCTCAGGGCCTGGGATTCTGGCAGCTGGCAAAGGATCTGGGGCAAGTCCTGACTTTTGCCTGTTGGGGACAGCCCATCGCTTGCAGAGCTCCTAGGGTGTGTTAAGGTCACTCTACATCCAGTGGAGCTCCCCAGGCACTACATGCAAATTTAACAGGGAAACTGAGGTCAAGGAATATGGGTGGTACTTAGCTGTCATAGAAAGACCACTGGAATGAGAATCAGGAGTTGAGGTTTACAGCCCTGGTTCCACCAGAATCAGCTGTGTGGAACTGGAATGGTCCCATCCCTTATCTGATCTTTAGTTTCCTAATTCATGGAATAGGTCACCTCCAGAACTGACAGCCCAGAACACAGGAGGTGTTTAGCATAAGTTAAAGTGACTGAATAGATATAATTCCGAGACTCCCTTCCTCCAGATATTTACAATGTTTTCCATACCATTCACATCCCATTTGATCTCATTTGGATGATAATGGCCCCTTCAGCATCCTCCCTGCTTCTTGCGTTCCCCACATCCAATTGCCCAGAAATCTGAATGCAGCCTCTCAAACTGCATTATGTTGACCCACTTCTCAAGAAGCCACAATAGCTGCCTACTGAGAGTCCAGGTGCATAAGGCCTTAATAGCTGCCCACCAAAGCCCCACCCCCAACCACACCAGCCCACACACCTGGACTAGATTTCTTTCTTCCCTTGCAATCCATGCCATGTCGCCTCCTTCTGAGCCCTGTTCCAGACTTACCTCTTTAAGGAAGTCTGGCAAAACTAGCACCATCTATAACCACACCCGGTATTCTTTCCTGTCCCTTCAGTATTTAATGCCTTGGGTTGCGTTATATTTATCCGTAGTTTCTCTTATATATGTCCTGGTAAATAAAGGCATAATTTACCTCTGAAACCTGACAAGTGAACAGAAGGGACTAAGGAAAACCCCTTTCATAAAACCCACCACAGCCTGCATGCTCAACATCCGCGGCCCTCTCTCTCAGTCTTCCTCCAGGTAAGGGAAGAAGGTTAAAAACATAATAACTTCATATATAAACACAAAAGCTACAGCTAAAGAGAGCCTCTGCTTTTACCTATCCCAACTTCCTCATGTTAGGGGAGACCGAGACCCAGAGAGGTTAAACAACTTGTTCAAAGTCACACAGCTCATTTAGTAGTCAGGAAGGAAACCAAGATGGGGTAATGCCTCATGCACCATGATCCTTTCACCAGCTGACTGAATTAGCCAAACCAAGGAGTCATTTTGACATCATACAGCCAGCTGAATTGTTTTTTTGGTGGGGAATCCACATTCAAGTGCAGTGAAAAACCTGCACTTGCCACCCAGTAACAATATCTGACAACAAAAGGGGACACAGAAGTCTGAAGGAGAACCAAAAAGGTTTTATAATCCTATCCCAAGAAAGAATTTAACAACCCTAGAATGAAATCCAGGATATGGCATTTTTGACTGTGAATTTTTGAGGTTTTGGTAGAGCTACTTCCTTGATGCCAGCCCACAGTGGCCATTTTTAGGTTGCTGCTGAGGGCGGGACCACCAGCACTAAGTGCTCTGGACAAATCCCAGGATGCACAGCCACTGAGAAGCAAGAATTACAGAGGTTGAGGGCCACTGGCCCTTCCTCCTCCAACCCAGTGAAACCAACTGCCCTCTACAGTGGTCCCATCATCAATGATGATGCAAACATTCACATCTCAGTTCTTGGTACCACTGAGGAAGACTGGTGGTGTAGATAATGCAAAAGTCATTTCTTCTTGGCTTTGGAAAGCATGATAATGGATTTTTAGTGGCACCTAGTTATGTTCTACTGAAGATAATATTTAAAAAGTGTTTGTATTCTCTGAGCACATATTAAGTGACAGGGAGGAACAAAAGTGGTTAGCTGGAAGAGGAACCAGACTTTGAATTAAAATTTCATTATGGGGACCTGCCGATGACCAGAATATTCAGTCAACAAGCATGTGTGTGTGTGTGTGTGTGTGTGTGTGTGTATGTGTGTGTGGACTTGTGTGGCAGGCACTCTGCTATGTGCTGGGGAGAAGAGGAAAGAGAGGGAAATTACAAATAGGAACAAGACACACTCATCCTCCAGGAGTGTTACAGTCTGGTGAAAGAGGCAGAGGTAAACAACTCACTATGATTAAGACAGAATATAAGTGCCATTTCGAAATTCAAGCAATTTGCTTTGGAAGCTCAAAGGAAAGAATAGTTTTTTGGAGGGAGTAGAGAAGACTACCTTGAGAGGCACTAAAAGTGCAACCTGGAGGCAAATCCTGATTTCAGAGGGCATGGGATGGGAAAAGGGGTCACCAGTCTGAATGAGCATGGAGGTTGAGAAGATGTTTGGGCCGTTCAGGGAACAGTGTGAGGAACAGCATCAGCTCTCCCTTCCACACCCAATGATGCAGGAGGAGAGCTGACTGGCCTCCCCCTTTGAGCAAAAGGAAATTCTGTAAACCCCCAAGATGGCTTTTAATGTGCTCCCTGCTCCACCATCATTTATTTCAACAAGATAGTTCTTGCTTAGGTCCTACTGAAGCAAGTTCCCTTCCACCAGTTATTCCTCAGAGCTTTAAAAAAAAAAAAAATCACCCTGGGAAAAATTCCTGTCCCAGTCCACAGCAGTCTATTTTCAACCTCAAATTTACTTAATCTAGGGCCAGTTTCTCTGGGATTCCCAGACCTGGAACTTCTCTTACATGAGACTGTTATGTTTGGGGCCTCTCTCTTAGCCATCAGCCCCGCTAAACCCTTCTAATTTGCTGCTGCTTTAAAACTGCGAAGGAAAAAAGATGGAGAGGAGGCAACCCTCTCCGCCTCTCGGCCTCTTTCCCTTGCTCTGCGGTTACGCTCAGCAGTGATCCTACAAGCCTGGAATTTGAGGAATTTCCTGCCCTGTGCTCCCTGGAAGAGCTGAGAGAGACCTAGCAATTAGGCCTGGAGTTTCCACTCCTGCCTCCCTCCACCCAGATGAAGTGCCCCGAATGAACAGCTTGCTCTAAGGGGGCCACGTGGAGCTCAGCCTGGGACGTCTGTGGCCTTAACATTCCACACGAATGTCACCCCTGCTGCCACCCACTCCCTCACTCCTCCCTCACCACCCAAAAAGCCTCTGCCAAGACGCTCCACATCCTCTCCTTCGCCCACCTTAGATTGTAGCCGTGATAATACAGGACATTCAGAGTTAATTCCTTCCTGAATCCATCTCGTTCGTCCGCAACTGTCCCAGGATAATGCCGTACTTTTCCTTTTTTTTTTTTTCTTTCCCCCATCACAGAAGCCACACTTTGCCTCAGCTCTTTATTCCTTCCCCCTCCAGTCTGCCCCTCCCTCTCTTGCTCTCTTCTGCCTCTTTTCCCCGTTGCTTGTATTTTATTATGCACTGATTTATTTGATTTGTGCCCTTGTTCAGTATCCTTCTACAGGCTGAAGGTCTTAGATCTGCTCCCAGGCAGTGTGTCTGTCTCTGGGACTTCCAGAAGGCAGGGGTGGAGGCTCTGGGCCTCTACTACTTTGTTCAAGTCAGATACCTGGGGACGGGAATGGGGAAGATGGTCCCAAGTCATTTGAAAGAACCTTATGTAACTTCTTTGCTGCAGCAGCCAGAACGGCAGAAGCAAATTTCTCTTCCTAATTATGTTTTGTTCAGGCTAATATTAAAAGTTCGTTCCTATTCTTCCCTCGTCACACATCAATAGATGGCTGGATACCAGGTGCTGGGGCAAAAGCAGCCTGGGATTTAAACACTTGCCACAAACAGTTATCAAGCTGGCCCATACACCGCCCCCAGCATGGCCTTCTGGGAAGGTCAGCATGTAGATGCGCTTAATGAATGACTGGTTCCTGTCTTCTCTTCACACTTCCCTCTGGTCCAGGTGTCCAGCTTTGTGTTTCCTTTCTCATTCTAGTCTTCTTGTTATTGACACTCCTTCAGTAATGCCCCCATGTTACCCTGCTTGCCCTGCTCCTTGATTCAAAGGGCATTTCTGAATCTTTTCTGCCCAAAGTCCTAGAGAAGTTATGACCAGTTGGAACTTTGTTTCCCCGCCTTCCTTCTCTGTCCACATAACACACACCCTCTCAGATTCCATTCCTAGGTGGGCAGCTATCTCTGTCCATCCTGCTTCCATGACATCACTGCCATGTGGCTGCCCACCTGCCCACAGGTCTCTCCTAAGGTTTCGCAGTGTATCAGTCCCCCTGGGCCTCTCACCAGGCCTCCACTCTGCTTACTCTCTTCTCGTTCCCGCTCTCAGAAAGTATTAAGGCTGGGCAGCCCGCTGGAGCCTGAGGTTTCAAGGCCTAGGCTTTCTTCACAATCATCCCGACTCTGACTCTTGACAATTCTGACCCAGGGTGAAATTAAAACAGTAGTTTCCCGCTTCCCTTTCCTTCCCACGCCCCAAGTCTTCTCAGCATATCCTATGAGCCTCAGAAGGAGAAGGCTCTCTGGTTAAAAAGGAAATCAAAGCTATTCCAATACTTCAATGGGAACGCTCACTATCTCTAGACTCCCTTCAAACCTCAAGATATTTGCCTTTGGAGGTTGGGAGTTGCTAGTTGCCAATTCCCCCCTCCTCCCCCTTCACATTCCCTTCAAACAAAGCTTTTCTGTCAGGTTTTTGACCCCGATGAAGATTTTTTAACTGGAATCCTTTTTTTTTCTTCCTTTTCCCCCTTCCTCTCTAATTCTGAAGGATCTTTTGTCTTCTGAGCAAAAGAACTGAGAGATTTGGAGGACTGCTGGGGTTTTTTTTTTTTTCTTTACCTTGTAAGTAATTGGGAAACAGTTTTAAAAAAGAGGAAAAAAAAACCTGAAGGAGAGAAGGTAGAAGAAAACCCAATATAAACCTATTTTCTTTCTTAAAAAAATTATTTTAATGGAAAAAAAGAGAAAGTTTTGAAAATATGAAACGAAAAGAAGGACTTTGAAGAGGAGAGGACCTTGGAGAGGTAACAGAGAAAATGAGGGAGGGCTGGAGAGAAAGGCCTTGAGGAAATGAGAGAGAAGAGCTTGAGGAAGATGGACCTTGAGAAATGCATGATCAGAAGGGGAAAAAAGATGGGATATGATGGAGATGCCTGTTCCCCAGGCTGCGTATACACTGGACAGTTTCTCCAACTGAGAGCGAACAGAAAGAACTAGAAGTCCTCCCTGAGGTGGTAAAGGGAGCTCTCTTCTCCTTGCACACCCATGGCACTTAACAGTGCCTAGTATACAGTAAATGCTCAATAAATGCAGGGTGGAACAAAACAAGGTGGTTATGGGTGATTGCAGTTTTTTTGTTTCTGTTTTTTCTTCTTCCTCCAGGACCCAACGACAGGTTGGTTGGAAAACAGACAAGGCAGAAGCAAAGAGCTCAGGCCAACCTCACCTGATGGAGATCAGGTTGTGCCAGGCTCACGAACAGAGGTCACCTTTTGTCAACCTCTTCTTGTCTCACCCTACCATCTTCCCTGGGCTTAGTTCTCACCCTCGTCTGGCTGGGCATCACTCATCCAACAAAACGCTATCAGTGCTCAATTACTCGCACGTAGGTTTCTGACTTTGGATATTATCCATGGAAAAATCTTAATCCCAGGCAGGTTGATTCCCTTTGCCACCCAGAACGTCTCGGTTGTCAGTCTTGGTGTGAGCAGGGAATTAGAAACTCATTTAAATAGCAGCCCAAGTCAACTCTAATAAGCAAGGCAAATCTGATTATTATCATCAGTATTGCCACCATGATGCATTCCAAAGTTAAAAAAGAAAATCAGTGGCTGGGTGTTATCCCTGTCAAGGCTCCCCCTCTACTGGGTCAATTGGGAGTTAACTGTATTTACTGACAGCCTTTAATCTGGGGGACTCAGCTCTCCACAGCCTCTGGTCCATATTTACAGTACCTCTAAAAGGAAGATTAAATACAATTTATATTATTTGTTACTTAAAATAACAGCCGACATTTTTGTAGCTGCTGGCTTACTATGTGCCAGGCACTATGCTATATGTTTTATATATTTTAACTCATTTAATTTATTCATTACAAAAAAGACTTGAGGCAGCATACATAGAGTCAATGATATAAACAATAAATTAAGAGATGACCTGAGACATTGTGTGGGGAAGGTGGTGATTAGGCAAGCCGGGAAAGAGAATAAGCACAGGAGAAATAAACTGAGGGTGGGGTAAAGTCATAATACTAAATATATGCCACACGATCCTGGGTGCCTCATCGGAGATGAATTGCAAGGTTAGCCTTGAGCTTCCAAGCAGCACGTGTAAAGAGGACACATTCATAATTAGTGATGCAATTTACAGTACCCATAAAATAAAAACTAACCAGTGCCTTAGGAAAAGTACCACTACAGAACCTTCTTCTGTGGATCCTCATACAAAGTCACTGTGATGTGTTGAACCATGTCCTGGGCAACATCCCTACCATAAATACAATAAGGAGATTCACAGTGCTGCCCCTTAGAACATTCCTCAGGGCAGGCTGATGGCACAGTGACAAAGGCTCAGCTCAGTAAAAGCAATTGTTCGAGGGGCCAAAACCGTTCGGTCTCAGTTTGCCACTCTCTGACGGTCAGGCTTAGTCTAAGAATAAAATTTAGAGTATCTGGAGGAATGGACTGGAGGTGGGTGATAACAGTGGCGAGAGAGGGGTTGGAAAGCTGCAGATGTAAAACAGGACTCTTGCGACTTAGCTATTCCGGCCTTCAGTTCAGAACTGCATCCTGAGATGAGAGGAAGAAAGAACATCACAGCCTTCTTTGATATCCAGGATTTCTTGGGAGGCATCTGAAGGCAGGGGAAGGCAGAACTCAAAAGATGATTTCCCTGAGGACAACGGACAAGGGGCCAGCCAGCTGTTGTGATGTCTGGGGTGGGAGTGAGGTAACTCATTTAAAATATGAAAAAGTACTTTGGCATTTTCTTTCTTTTTTATTTCTGCAGAGTATACGTAACCCCCAAAATATCAGCTTAGCTTTTGGCCATCTTGAAGCTTGGGAAGATTAAGCCTGCTGGAAAAAAAATCCTAAGGAGAATTCAAAGAGGAATTAGAGGTAGAATTAAACACGGTGAAGCAGCCCCAGCAAAGCTCCCAGACTAGACTGTACCTCCCCAGTGAAGGAAGAGCCCAGGTGCCCCAGCACTTCAGAGACCCAGAGGGCGACAGTCAACACAGAGGTCAGCCTGCCTGTGACATCTGCAGCTCTTACCCTCGAGATCGTCCAAGGAAGAAAGTCCACAACTTAATTATCCATCTAGTAATTTAGCATCCACAAGTTCTTCTGTCTCTCTGACCAAAGCCTTTTTTTGTTTTTTTTCCCTACCAAGACTGTATTTTTCCTAATAGTGCAGGAGAGAAAGCTTGTCCAGCCTTTGCCTGTGGAGCTGGCACTGGAGTGAGAAAGGCAGTCCCCAGTTAAAGGGAAGAAGATTGGAGGGAGGGTTGGGGCTCCCTGGCTGCTTCTTTGAAATCCTCTTGGGGAGTGAGGACGAGGAAAGGCGAGGGAGAAGGAGTGGTAGAGCAGGCTGGCATCTCAGGCCAAGTCCCCTGACAATGGGCAGGAGTCTGGAACCTGCAGCCTGTTACTTAATTATCTCTGAATGGTTTTTGTTCCTGGCTTTAAACATTTACCCCTATTGGGTTTTCACGGCTTCACACGCTCTCTATCTCCTTTTCTTTGCCGTTGCCGTGGCAACGACTCCAGGCATACAACTGCTCTCTGATTTTAAATAAAAGTTGAGGTTTCTCTCTCTTGCTTCCCTCCCAGCTCCTCCCTCCTCTTCTCTCCTAGGATGGATGAGGTTTCTCTCATCCTCTCCCTTCCTTTCACCTTCCTCTCTGCCCTGCTCTCCCCACCACCCAGCTCTGTTTCCTTATCATCACCTCCTTCTTTCATTTCCTCCTTCCACCTGCCTCTGCTCTAAGCCCTCTCCCCTACCATTGGGTTTCCTAGCTGGCCCTAATCCCCTGGTTGCCATGACAGCAAGAGTAGGCCCTTTAGGAGGGATGGGGGCAGAGGTTGAAGGATAAGGGCATGTCTGGGGAAGGTGGGGGGATCTGCCAGCAGTCCCAGGAGCAGTGTTACTCAAGATTCTCTGGGGACCACCACCTTCCTCTCTGGGCCTCAATTCCTCTAGCAATTAATGGAAAATAGATTCCTTATCTCACCATTTCCCCTCCACCCCCAACCAAGAAAGGACTTTTCGATCTGTGCAGTCAGGAATGGGGAGGAGAGGCAGGGAGGTCTGTGGAGGTGAAGCAGTGGTTTTCCAAACTGCTGGGAGGGGTGTGTGTGTGTGTGTGTGTGTGTGTGTGTGTGTGTGTGTGTGTGTATTGGATGGGGGGCAGGGCGGGGTGAAGGTGGAACTTCTAGTTCTAGTGTCTGCTCTGGGGCAGTGAGTCACTTACACTCCTGAGTCTTGGTTTTCATTGGTAACTTTTCAGGGGTTGGATTAAATCTGTGATTTTTCTGTACTCTGAGGTGCCCTAGTCTGTCAGAGCCGTCTCAGCAGCTATAGCTGGGGGGAAGGGGCGTGAGGGGAGGGGAGGGAGGTGTAGCAGGTGCCTGAGACCCAAAACAGTCCTGCTGTCTGGCACCACAGGGGACTGCTTTTATCTGCTTAAGGCAGAGAGTGGGTAGATCTCCCAGCAATCCTCATCCCAAACTTCATTTCTAAAGGAAGTCAGGGCCTCCATTCACTCCCCGCTAGTGGATTGTCCAGGTGGCAGTCTTTGCCACCTGTCTGCTCCTTCCCTGGTCCCCCTGTAGGTAAGTTATGGTTTAGGTGGAAGCCTAATCATTTCTAAAATGAGCTAGAGATTGAAATACTCTACTCACTCGTCCATGACATAAACCTCTCTCTCTTAATTTTATGATATGGGTCAAGGTTAAATACTTGGGGAAAGGGAGAAATAAACAACAATCTGACATTTTAGAGAAAGCTATGGATTGGGAGTCAGAAGACTCGATTTCTAGGTCTAGCTCTTCCTCTCGTTGGTTCTGTGGTTCTCAATCAGTGTGATTTTATCCCAGGGGACACTTGGAAATGTCCGGAGACATTTTTTATTGTCACACCAGTGGGTGGGGTGTGCTACTGGTTTCTAGTGAGTAGAGGCCAGGGGTGCTGCTAAACAACCTACAGTCCACAGCAGCCCCCCGCGCCCCACCCCCGCACGCAACAAAGGTTAGCTGTATCCATCTTGAGCGATTCATTTCCCCACTCAGAGCCTCACTTTCCTCGTTCATAGATTAGTACCTTATACTTAATCACTCATGTAACACACACTTCCTGAGTGCCTAGGCCAGGCACCGTTCTAGGCACGGACAGTGGGGTAGATGCAAGACCAAGAGAGAAGATCCCCTTGTCCCCAAAGACTTTTCATTAACATATTCACAGCTTGAAACGAAATTGTACAAGGTCACACAGAAAGTCAGGAAGGAAGCTGGAACCTGAACCCAGGTCTTCTGACCACAAATCCAGGGCTCTTCTCATTACTGCATACCAGAAAATGTTAGGGTTCAGATTAGCAATAAGAGCGAACACGTACCGCATACTTAAAGCATCTCAGATAACATTTGCCAAGCATTCTACACAGATTATTTAATGTAATCTTTAACACCACCCTACGAAGCAGATGCCACTGTTCTTCTATACCAAGGTGAAGGGACTTGCACAACGGGGTCATGAACCCAAGCAGTCTGAACTCCAGATCCTGCTCTTTTACCCAGAAGGCAAAGAGTACTTCCGGGACCTCAGGCATCACCTAGTGAGCTCCTTGTTTTATGGCTGAATAAACCGAGGCCCCGAAAGAGCATGTGACTTGCCCAAGAAGAAACAGCCCAAGAAGAGTCAAGGCGAAAATCCAGGTCACCGGACTCACAGTCTAATATTAGATCTCATATACCCTCGAGCTCTCAATGTTTGTAATCTTACTGGGGGAAGGAAGTGGAAAGTGCATTGTAAGAAACAAAGTCTGAACATCCCAGCATGGAAGTTTGAGGGAAAGAGGGTTTGGGTAACAGGGAGAAACAACTAGTGGTCAGTAGAATGGAAAGAGCTGCCTCCAGATGGAGAAGGAGAGAGAGTCCTGGAGGGGGAGGCTGAGGGAGGAAGCTCAGAAAGAAGATGCTGAGCACACAGGGAGGGGCCAGGCGAGGAAAGGAGGAGGCTTCTGAGCAAGGCAGGTGACAGGGTCTTCCCTGCCCTCCTCCTGCTTCTTTCCAGGCTAACCTCAGGCTCTGCTTCACTCTGTGCCTCACCATCCGTCACCTGGCCAGGCTGACGAGATTTCCTGATTCACTCCCTCACCTAAAACCCACTCTTGCCCCCCTGGCCAGGGAAAGAGCCTGGAATCCCCCCACCCACCAGTGTCCAGGGGCTTCGCCTGCTGCTTTTCCAGACAACAAGCCCCGACCCTGAGGGAGGGGGGCAAGAAGACAGGACAGCCCTTGAGAGAATCCTAAAGCAGCCAACGCAGAACACTGCACAGAGGAGGTGCCCGGGACCTGCCAGGCTCCCTCCCAGCCTCCCAGTTCCTTCTGGAGTTTCTTCCAGGCTCAGCTCATCTCTTCAAATGCACTTTACAAATGAGGAAAACAGGCCCAGAAGTTTCTCTGGGGGCCCTGACCCTCACAGAGGAGGCCCAGGCATGACTTATGAAAGAGGCTGAGGTTTGTTGTTTGTTATTTTTGTTTTGTTTTGAACAAAACATGATCCAGGGCCTTGGGGAACTTGCAATCTGGGAGAAAACTGAAAGGTCAGTGCTTTAAAGCTGAGTATATGGTCTTCCCTGGTGGCGCAGTGGTTGAGGGTCTGCCTGCCGATGCAGGGGACACGGGTTCGTGCCCCGGTCTGGGAGGATCGCACATGCCGTGGAGCGGCTGGCCCGTGAGCCATGGCCGCAGAGCCTGCGCGTCCGGAGCCTGTGCTCCGCAACGGGAGAGGCCACAACAGTGAGAGGCCCGCGTACCAAAAAAAAAAAAAAAAAAACTGAGTATAAACTGAGCCTGTGCAATGAGATAAAGGGAGGGTTAGTCAGGAAAGGCCCTTGGAGGAGGTAACCCTTCTGAGCACCAGCTGCAGGAGGTGAACGGGGCAGACCGAAATCCCTGGGCTCTGGCTCCTAGGAGAGCGCCCTGGTTTTCATTTTTTCCCTTCCCCCACGGCTCAGCTCTGGTTGGCCTCTGAGATGATTAAAACCAAAAGAATTTTAAATGCCTGGAATTCACTTTTCACCACGGATGCCATTTGCTTATTTCCCCCCTCTCTCTCCCCTCCCTTCTTATAATTTCTCCTCTAGGGACAGCTATCTGTTTGCCTCACTCCTTTCTTCCGGCCCGGTTTGCCCTGGATGACCAATTCACTCTGTTTTCATCGCAGGGAGGAGGAGAGAGGGGGTTGGGTGTCTCAGGCAAAAGGGAGGGAGGATGGGAGGGTGGAGGGGCCTTGGTCTTGCTGGCTAAAGTTCCCAGAAAAAGAAAGGAGAAGAAATAGCTTTCAGGGAAAGAAATCTACCCAATGTTTATGTTCCCACAAGACTCTGCGAAACCTTTTCACAGACCAAAGCTAAAGTTCAGGTTGAAGCCAGAGCACAAACTCTTATCAACATGGAGACAGAAGAATCCACATTCTTGGGCTTCCCCGGTGGCGCAGTGTTTGGGAGTCCGCCTGCCAATGCAGGGGACACGGGTTCGAGTCCTGGTCCGGGAAGATCCCACATGCTGCGGAGCGACTAAGCCCATGCACCACAACTACTGAAGCCCGCACCCTAGAGCCTGTGCTCTGCAACAAGAGAAGCCACCGCAATGAGAAGCCCATGCACTGCAACAAAGAAGAGTGGCCCCCGCTCACCGCAACCAGAGAAAAGCCCACACGCAGCAATGACGACCCAACGCAGCCAAAAAATAAAATAAAATAAAAAAATAAATTTATTTTTTTTAAAAAAGAACCCACATCCTTGATCCAGGGTCTCCCACCTTCCCAGAGCGGGCTGGATCATCCCCATCCCCAGGACAGCAGAGTGTGTGTGTGTGTGTGTGTGGAGAAGGGCACTCCAGTTGTCCTCACCTAGAGTGTGTGTGTGTGTGTGTGGAGAAGGGCACTCCAGTTGTCCTCCCAGTTGTCCTCACCTAGAGTCCAGACCAGATCTGAAAAATGTATAAAACGTTCCACCCTGGTTCCTGAGCAAATAATGCTTCTCCTGGAGCAGCCCAGCTGTGGCCCTCTGAAATCAGTACCTCCGGCCTTGGCTGAAAAAGCAAATCAGAGAGATCCAGGGCTTCATTCAAGAAGAACAAGTCCTTTTTTTGAACTCCCACCGGATGGCAAAGAGTCGGAAAAGGTACAGCCAGAAAGAATCTTGGAGATTAACCTTCTCGTTTTATGATAAGAAAACAGGCCCAGGTCAGTGCATAAGGCCACTACTCCCTGACAGGCACAAACGGGGCTAAAATCCACAGCTAGACTCGAAATCCAGTGCTCCTTCCATATTGCCTCCTGAATATAGACTTTCCTATTGTAGTGCCTGGGAAACCAGAAGTTGCAAGTTGCAAGCCATGTGAGACTGGACACATTTAACCCTTTGGCACAGGGGCTCTGCTGCAGGCGGCAGGAGCACTGTGCATTGTGAGGCCTGGAGGTCAGCAAAGGGAGGATCAACGCTGCCTGGAGCTGGAAGCCAATAAGCTCTGAGCTGGAAGCAGCCCCAGCCAGAACAGACAACTTATTTGTGGAAAGAAAAATTGCACTGGGACAAAGTGACCTGGGTTGTCAAGGCTCAACAGCACATCCCAGAAGGAACACAGGGTAGAAATTTTGTGCCCTCCCTTACTGAGGAAGTCGAACAAAAGGACCCTCTTTCTGTCACCAGCTTTTAAAAAAATTAACTTGTTTTATGTGGTTTCTAAGGGCATGGGCTAGGTGCTTTCATGCGTAGTGGTAATAACAATAGGAGTAGTGGTAGTAGCAACAGCTACCATTTGTTAAGCACCTGTCACACGCCAGGTTTACATATACCATCTGCGGTCTTTTCAAGATTCCCATTTACCAATGAAGAAACAGACTCAGGTTATATGACGATTCCAAGGTCTCACAGCTAGTTAACAGCAAAAGTTAGTAGGATCCAATTTATTTCTTTCTCAAGATCAAGCACATTGTTCTAGGGTCATGAAAGAAAATTCAATATAGAGAGGGAAAACAATGGATGTTCCCTCATTCTCCACCACTTCCCGTGGACCAGCAGCCCAGGCCACAGAGACACTATGAAGAACAGTGGTGGGGACGTGAGTACATTCTAGAGCTTTGGGTTCCAGTCCAGCTCTGTGTCTAACCCTCTGGGTAAACTCTCCTGTCTCTCGAGCCTCTCAAATCCATCATCTGGACATCTTCCTCCCTGTTTATTTTGGAGTTGGAAGCCCAAGGAAAGCCCCGAGGTCTGTGGTGATGCCAGGGCTGGCGGCCCAGTGGGAACAGAGCTTTCTCTCTGCCTCACCTCTTCTTCCTGAGCCACAGTTTTCCTCATCTCTGAAATGGGGATGATGAGCATATCGCCAGACCCCTGGCACAGCACCTGCAAGGCGGAGGCGTGAGGAAGTGCTAGGCTTTCCCCTCTTCCTCCAATCACATTATTGAGTGGCCATCCCCTAGTCATGGCCGTGGGATTCAGCCCCAGGGTGTGTGCCCTGCTCTCCTCAAAAAAGAACAGTTCCCAGACCAAGACCTGGGTCCTGACTGGATGGTGGTCCTGTCCTTCCTTTCCCTGTCACCATTCTCACCCCAGCTTGCCTCACTTCCCAGCACATGGTCGAATGAACTTCACTTGGGACCATCTCTTGCTCCTCATTAAGCTTTCTGGCCACCAACCTATGCACATCTCCTGATGTACCCCATCCCACCCCCGGGGAGGCCAAGGGAGCTGGCGAGTGGTGGACCAGGTGGGGCCTTCCCCAGGGAGCAGGGCCATACTCCCTGCCCACTGGCAGAGCCTCCTTGGGCCCCGCTGGGTTGACCAGGGGTTCTGGTCCCCGTGCTCCCGCTCGGCACTCCTTGTTCCCGCCCCCCGGTGCTGCTGCCCGACGTCCTTTTCTTCTCCTCCCTTGTTCTCATGTACCCGATACCTGCTGCCCGCACCTCCCGCCAGCATCTCCCTTCCCACTCTCCCCTTCTCTCCTGCTTCCTCCTCCCCTCCCCCCCTCTGCTGCTGGCTTGGAGCAGGAGGTTATGAAAATGAGCTTCGT
Organism: Kogia breviceps; assembly: GCF_026419965.1. Taxonomy (NCBI): domain Eukaryota; kingdom Metazoa; phylum Chordata; class Mammalia; order Artiodactyla; family Physeteridae; genus Kogia; species Kogia breviceps. Next base: position 88,047,536 of record NC_081310.1, on the reverse strand, counting down.
GCCCAGGAGACTGTAATTATCTGCTAAGTGTGAAAGCCAGAGTGATTAATTAAGAGATAATAAAAAGAAAAGGAGGGTGAGAGGGGGGCCTCACGGCTTTGCTTTGATGATAGAACCTGAGGTGAGCCAAGCAATTAGGGGAATCTTTATCGAGAGTTAGCTATAATCCACAAATTATCAAGCACCAAATGCTCCAAGAGCAGGGCACATTTCACTCCTGCCGAGTGACAGACCGACAGACAGGGAAGGACAGCAGGAGGAAGAGGCCTGGGGATCATCCGGCTGGGGGGCAGGGAGAAGCCTGGCGCAGCGGAGCGTGTGTCTGTGCTGGCGGACAGATTGTCCCGTGCCAGGCCACCAGGCAGCACTTCCAGGACCCCGGGCCATGGCTACCCTTGAAAAAGGGTAGCAACCTCCCCCCGACAAAGACACGCTGTCCCACAGGCAGGCTCCATGCTGGAGCCAACTTGGAACACCCCCGCTGTCTCCTCTAGGGGGACCAGAGGGCCAAGCTCATGTGTCCCCCCCAGACACGTCAGCTCCTCCTCTTCGAGGACTTACATTCTGCCCCGTCCTCCAGGCAGCAGGAGCTGCTTTGACACCATGACACCATTCCTCTCCCGGCCTGTGCGTGTGGGAGTGTGTCACACGGCCAGCGTGAATGTTGCAGGGGCCACGACTTGACGAGGCAACACTACAGCTCTCGGCTCTCGGAGCCTGCAGCCCACACTGCTCTAGCTGGGTAGCCCTCCCCCAGGCTCCCACTATTCTCTCATCCAGCCCTCCAGTAAGAGCCGTCTCTTCTACCTTCTTTTACACTGGGTCCTGCCCTACCAGTCCTTCCCACGGGGTTCCATTTTCCCCTTCTTGCCCCTTCCTGGAAACCTTCTACAACTGATCCCGCAGCTCCAGTACCTCTTTTTCCATCTTCTCCTGTGCTGATGTACAACAGGGTTCAAAATCCTCCCCTTATTTAGATGATCTTTCTGTGGGTGTAGACCCTGCGGAAGATGGGGAACCTATCTCCTCTATTATAATTAGCTATCTGATAGCAGAAATCAAGTCTCCACCCTCAAGTTCAAGCTTAGAGCTAAAAGTTTGCACTGATCTATACAGTCCAGGATGCTAGTCCATACTCCAACAGATCAGTAGAAGACAGACACCCTAACCTCTCCTTTCTCTGCCCACACTGATGGCACTTGGGATCCACCCTGTCCACCCAGGCATGGTTGAGGACATCCCTGTGTGATTCCAAAAGGAAAATATTCCTGCTCTGAAGCTAGACCAGGGCCTGACTGTGGCATAGGCCTACCTCTGCCATCTCCCCTGCAGGCCCCACTTTCCTACAGGTACCAGGTGTAGCAGCAGATGCCAGGGCCTCTCTCAGCCTGGCCCCCATGGAGGGAGGAGAGGCCCTCAGGCCATCAGCCAGAGAGCGGCCCAGTGAAGAACACCAGAGCTCTCCAGCCTCCAGCTGCTCGGAGCCGCTGAGAAGGGGAAACTGAACAAGTAAGGGCATGTGACTCAGCCAGGTTCCTGGGAACACTATCCTTCTAGCCCTGACTGGGGACACTGGGAAGATCGCCTTGGCAGTTTGTTGGAAAGCAGATCTGACCCCTAAAGAGACAACCTGCTCTGTCTCAACTGGGGCTTCAGAGACAGTCTCACTTATGACCTCTCTGGGATTGCTTCTCTATCACAGGGAACTTTGCCTTGCAGTGAGAGAAATATGAACCTATTGGGGAAAATGTTATTTTTCCAGACAAAAAGAATACCGGACACTTATTCAGTTACAGTCTTAAGACAGGATTTTTTTTTTTTTTTTCATGCAGGAGCAAGAAGGGTTCAGGTTAGACACAAAGAAGAACTTCCTGCTTGCCAGGGATTATTAGATATGAAAGTGAGTAGGCAGAGTGAACGAATGAAATTCCTTTCTCTTCAGAAAAAGGGCAAACATTGACGTGTTCAGGTTGATTCAAGTTAGTCCTACCTGACTAAAGAGAGAGATCTTGAGAGTCCAAAGATGTTAGGATTCTTCCAGAATCATCTCTCCCTCTTCATTCCTGACCCCAGGCTCTATGTTCTAGGAAGAACACTCTGATTGATCCCACCTCCTTCTTTATTTACTCTGAAACCCCTCAGGATGGATGTGTGCAGTTTGCATATGTCCCCATTTGCACTTGGAGGTGGCTGAATGTGCATTCAGTTTTCTAGGGGAGGGGGGATAAGGGGAAGTAATGGGAGTTCCTGTGTCCCCTAGTGGACAGGATTCCCTAGATTTAAGAACCGAGCTTCCCCCATTGAATCAGAACTCTGAAGGCAGAAGCTCTCTCTTCCCAGGCCTGTGGATCTTCCTCTACAGCCTGAGGCTCTGCACACAGACAGAGAAGGTAGGGAGAGAATGAGTTAGCTCATCATGTTGCCTGAAAAACCAGTAGGTCTATGTGAGTGTGAGAAAATGACCTGCCCAGGGATGGTCCTCCATTGCTCCCCCCAAATCATGCCCTCGGTTAGGCCTATGACCCACCTTCCTTCCCAAACCTCAATTTGCTCCTGACCAAATTTTCAAGCCAAAGCCAACAAGGTCTAGGCCCCGGCTAGCAGCTCTGCTAAAAATGTTTCCCCCCCAAAACTCCACCAAATGAGAGCTGGATTGTGAGGACTCTTCTCATTAAAAAAAAAAAAAAAAAAAAATGAGTGGAAATGCCTGACTGGGTCAGGCATGGAGGAGTTTCCACCAACATACTGGCTAGTTGCTTTTCAACTTTGCAGCTGGCAGCTGTTGGCCTGAGTAAAGACTTGGTGGGGTGGAGTAAGGGCGGCTGGGAGCTTGGGAGGTGGCAAGAAGCAGGCTGGTCAGGTCAGGCTTGGGGCCGAAGATGGACACGCTGGCACCCACTGCCCCCTCTTCTGTCCCACAACCTGCTTCCCTAAAACAAACATATCGACACTCCTGAATCAATGATCCATCCGGGCTCTGTTACAAAACTCAGCTGGCTGAAAAGCGAATTCAGGTAAGCGAATTCAGGTAAACGAATTCTATTTTCTCTTGCTTCCCATCAGAATGTTGAAGATCTATTTCTCTAGAATAACACATCCTCTAACACTTCAGAGAGTGGTCCAAGAAGCAGCAGCATCGGCATCCCCTGGGAGCTTGGTGCCAATGCATAAACTCCACCTGAGGACGTCCCTGGTGGCACAGTGGTTAAGAATCTGCCTGCCAATGCAGGGGACATGGGTTCGAGCCCTGGTCCGGGAAGATCCCACATGCCGTGAAGCAACTAAGCCTGTGTGCTACAACTACTTGAGCCTGCACTCTAGAGCCCGTGAGCCACAACTACTGAGCCTGCATGCCACAACTACTGAAGCCCGCGCGCACCTAGAGCCCATGCTCGGCAACAAGAGAAGCCACCGCAATGAGAAGCCCATGCACTGCAACAAAGAGCAGCCCTGGCTTCTCGAATCTAGAGAAAGCCAGTGCGCAGCAACAGAGACCCAATGCAGCCAAAAATAAGATAAATAAATAAATAAGGTAAAATAAATAAAATTGCAAAAAAATAAAAAACTCCACCTGACCCCAGATCTCACACATCAGAATCTGCACTTTTTAACTAGATCCCCAGGTGCTTCATAAGCTTGTTAAAGTGTGAGAATCATTGTTCTAACACACTGAGCTGAAATCTTGTGGAACGACAGACCTTCGGGTCATGCTTACTGTGCATTGCCAGATGCTTTCCCAAGGCTTCAGGTAAGAGGTAAGTGGCTATGGTTGCTATCACTGCATTTAACGCTGAGGAGACTAAGGCTCACGAAGATGAAGAGACCACTGAATCTTCAGAGCCAGGACTCAGACCTAACTCTAAAGCAGGGTGCTTTCCATTAGGCTTTGCTGCCATCTCAAAAGTCCCACCGCACGGCATTCCAGAAACCATAAATTCAGGGATTACCAACATCACTGGCACAGTTCACAGAGACTTACCTGTCTCTGCACCATTATTTGTTCTTCACTCATCCTACTGTCTGCTTTCCTCACATCTGCCTTGGACTATAAGTTGTAAAAAGCCGGCACTGTGCAATATGATTTACTGAACACCAGCTGTGTTCCAAATCCCATTTCTTAACACAGATTCCTTCATTCAGTCCTCATAGCAACCCTCTGAGGGAGGTATGACTGTCTCCATTTTATAGATGAGAAAACTGAGGCTCTAGTGAAATGACTTGGTCTGATCACACGGGCAGCAGCCCCTCTGGGCACGTCTGGCTTTCCCATAGGCCCTCTGGTAAGGAGGTCCCAGGGCACTTGAGGGGTTATCCAACTCCAAAGGTGTGTTGAAAGAGACTAGTCTTATGACATGACCCTGGTATGAAACCAAAGGCAACGTGCACAAACCAAACCCCTTACATACAGGCTTTACAGGCTCCCCTCTCAATTTTCTGCACAAATAGAGAGCAGCAGCAGTGCAGGTAATCCAGAAGTCATTTTAACTTAGCTTTGCAATGCATTAGATGTTTGGTGTTTTTGTTGCCAAGTCATATTTTACTTTCTAATTATATTTGGCTTAAACGGACATTAAAATGAACTTGTATTCTCACTTCACCCACGGCCTGGTAAGCGAAGAATTCCAGATGTGTGCAGGGTGATAGGCACATTAGTCTAGGATCAAACATCATCCAGGCAGTAGATGACTTGGGGGTGGAGGCTGGAGAGCTGATAGCGCTGGTAGTAGGAGTATGTGTGTGGGAGAGGTGGGCAAAGAGGGAGCGGGCTGCAGGGCCCTCTGGGAGTCCCCCCATCCCATCTCAGTGAGATCAAGCTAGTAGATTTCCAGGGAGGTAGGGACTGAGGCATAGAGCAGCATGTCAATTGCTCAGGGTTTGGGATTAAAACCCAGGAGTCCACTGGATGACTAGGGAATCAAGATGAAGAAAACCCCAACTTCTCTCTGGGAAAGAGAGAAGAGTTGCCAGCCTGCCTTCTCCCTCTCCCTTGTCTCTCTCTCTCTCTCTCTCTCTCTGCCCCCATCTGCCCATCTCAGCTTCCTTCCTTTTAATAACCTCCCAGTTAAGAGAGTCGAATGGTAAGCGCAGTTAAAAGCACCTCATGGCTTGACAATGCTGGGTAATGGAGCGAGCAGGGCCCCAGGCTGTTCCTGGGAGAATTCAGGAAGGAGGGGGAAAAAAAAAAAAGAAAAGAAAAAAACTCAGCTAAGCTGATTACAAGGACAAAGTTAATTTAGAAATCAGCTCAATTGGGTGGGAGCGGGGGTGGGGAGGAGGGAACTGGACACAAGAGGTTGGAGATTTGGGGAAAGGGCGCTTTATATAAACTGCCTTTGTTCCTGGAAATCATAATCCTTGGGAGGGACCTTGCTCACTCCTTCGGATTCCTCAGCTCCTTCCATCCGGAGCAGGGGGCACAATCAGGGATTGTCCAGAGCCGGGATATCTTGAGTGGAGCTGCATTCCAGAGGCTCCAGCGCAGCCCCAGAGCCTCACATCTGTGGCTGTGCCCTCCCCCTGCCAAGCTGCCTCCTCCACTCCCCCCTCTAGACTTCAGCATTTTTCACATACCTCTCTTCTAACATTTATCTTATAGTATTGTCAATATGTGTTTATACGTCCTTCTCCCACACCCGCCCCAGAGTGCCTCAAGGACAGGGACCAAATCTCACTTACCTTTGTACCTCCGGTGCCTAGTTGAGTGTCCGGCCCAGCCCAGCCATTAAAAACACACTGGCTTAGTTGGACACAGGCACTCACCACCCCAGCAGGAATCTTCTTCAAAGGTTTCCATTTGAAAAACCAGAGGTGGCTTCCTTGCAGAGGTTTTAAGAATCTCTAGGCTCAACCCCCAAGTGCACACACATATCTGGCCACTGACCAGAGGAAACGGCCCAGGATTGACCCTGCAAGGACTAAATCCGGATTGGCCCTCTGATGGAACCAGGTGGTTCCCCTAGACTCTGGGCAGTGCAGACCCAGCCTAAACTCCCAGGGAACATGTGACAAAGAGCCTAGGTATCCACCAAGCTGCAGGGCTCTCCATTGAACTCTGTCTCCAGCCATCTTTATCATATTCCTGAGGATTCCCAGAGAAAAAAGATCTTCTCATCATTCCAAAGCCTCCCCAACTCAGGTCACAGATCTGAGACTTCCCAAGGCAGAACTGATTTTCTCTAAGGTTTTCTGCTCACTTCTGCCTGGTCAAACTCTGATCATCTGCCCATTTCACCTTTTTTTTTTTTTTTTTTTTCTTTTTTTCCAATTGAATGGGCTGCAGATCTCTATGGCAGCAGAAGGGGAGTTTAAGAGGAGAGGAGGGTTTGGTGGGGAATGAGGTAGGGGGTCACACGGGTTTTTAACACTTCCTGTGCTTCAAAAACAGAAATCCCTGGCTCCCCACTTCTTACAGGACAGTCTCTGGCCTGGTTTTTCAAGGCCTCCTTGGGTCAGGCTGCAGTCTACTGTTCTGGATCACCTCCATTATTTTGCCCTGACCCAAATCCTCAGCTGCCACCAGCCTCAATGGACCCCGCACATTCCGGTAGCCACACCTTGACTCGGGAAGTTCAGTCGGTCTGGTAATGCTCTCCCTCTTCCTGCCACAGCCACATCCTGTCCATCCTTAGACCCACTTCCTCCATGGAGCCTTTCCTGGCCTCTTCAGCCCACAGCAAACTCCCCAGCTCTGACTGTGCACACTGCTATCCTGACACCAACTACACCCAGCCTAGCATTACCTGGAATCTTTGCATATGTATGCACATCTTAGCTTCTTGGAGGGAAGGGACCATACAATTTTGTGGGGGTTTTTTTATTCCCCATAATGCCTACCAGTATGTTTTATATATAGAAATATACATTTGCTGATTTGAAAAAAAAATTAATTCTCCCCATTTTATGCAAGAGTAAACTGAGACCTACTGAAACGAAGTAATTTTTGCACCTAAATCACAAAGTGAGACCCTTAAAGGCAAGGACAGTATTTTATTCTTTTTGCAACACTGGTGCCTGGCACATAGTATAAGTACACAACACATTTCTGTGGGATGAAGGGACTGAGTCCTTACTCTCTTCCCACACATCTTCCAGTGTGGATGAACTCATATTGCTTCAGAAGGAAATAAGGGGCAGAGCAGAAAAGCATCAAAGGGCCAGTCTGGAAGAAGAATGTATGATTCCTACTCTGGCCTGGAGTGGGGCAGCCTCCAGGGACTACCCTCCAGGCACAGAGCACTCAGGTTCCTGCTGTCCCTTCCGACCTCAAAACCCAGTCCCCGTGGCCTTCTGGGAGATTCTCCCATCACCTTCCCAGAGCCAGACCTCCAGAGGAATGAAGCAGCAGCAGCATCTCCTGGGAAACTAATGGAATTTGCTAGGGAGTACTAGAGGGTTCCACCCTGGATTTAAGACCCTTAATCCTGAGGAGGCTGGCTGGCTACAAGGCCCATTTAGTTCAATATGATGCCAATTTTGTTAAATGGACTCAAGGAGGGCAGAGAGGAATGCGGCTTCAGCTCCCAGAGGCTACAGAGGTTAATAAAAGTTGCTGGAGAAATTAAACGTGGAGGGGGAGAAACTGGGAGTTTGGAGAGAGCTGATGGGGGGTGTGGGAGAGTGGGATGGAAAAAGAAAGAAAAATGTGATCTTTGGCAATGTCTGGGAGCTAGAACAGCTTTCATCCTGGGAGCTCAAAGAACTCTATCAGGTTGCATTGTCTGTGAATCAGTAGTGGGAAAGTGTAAGAGCTGGGGTGGCAGGATGGAGAGAGACCAGTCACAGAATGAGGAACCCAAGCGTTCTAACTTTCTTAACCTTGTAGTGTGTATATCTTCAGAGCATGCGAGACAAGACAAAAAGCAGTGCCTTCAAAGACACTTCAAAGGATGGCTGCCATAGCTGGAAGGGGAATGGTACACAGAAACATGGCAGTGTTGCTCTGGTGAATGGAAGGACCAGGGGAAAGCCAGAGATATCTGTCCATAGGTATATGGGGATGAGAAATGGCTGCATGTGTGAGTGCACAGGAGGCCATGTGGGAATCTATGTGCGTGCATGTGGGCACACACACTGTGCAGTGGGACTTGCATGCAGCAGCAATGTGGAAGAGGTGGATATGCCCATCTTCAGGGGCTTCCTTCTGGGAATCATTCCGGCCCCCCCACTCCAACTTCCCTGCTTGGGATCTAGTCCTGGCTCTGTCACTTCTTAGATGTATCACGTTGGCCTATCTGCTTAACATCTTTGAGTCTCTCTTTGTCCACCCACAAAATGGGGATAATGACTCCTGCATTTAACAGATTATTGTTGGTATTAAATGAGTTACTAATGCACGTCAAACACAAAGCACGTCCTCCACAAAAGTGAACGGCCTTCTCTCTCACTTGGAATGAACTCATTCTGTTTCCTGACTCCTGAGACAGCCTCTCCTTGATGCTGCATTTCAGCATCGAGGACCAAGGACGTGGCAGCCTCTTTCTCCTGCACCGCTGACCACTGCCTCCTCCACCCCCTACACCAGCCCTTTCCAGGTCAAAGCATCCTCCAGGACATGGCCAAGTAAAGTGGTCTAGAGGCCTTGAAAAGAAACCAGGCAGGAGATGGTAGTTCGGGAAGGGGCACAGCTTTCTCAGCCCTGGACACATGGAGAGGAATTTCCCTACCCTTAGCTGGAAACAGTCCCCCAAAATTGCGGTGACGGAGGAACTGGCCCCCTATCCCTTCCCTCCAGCCCAGCCTCCCCCTTAGCAAGTCATTTCAACTCTCTAGGGCTCTGTTTTCTCATCTGTTAAATGGAGAAGTAATAACTACACTGTGTGTATCACAGGACGATCACAATATCTCTATTAAATGAGATTGTACATGTGAAAAAGTTGCTAAAATTGGAAAGTACTATACAAGTACAAAGTTAAAAAGACTCTACAGGTGGGAAGAAAGGGGGCTTTACTAACCTCCTTCTCCTGACAGACAAGGAGTTCCCATCCCCACTGAATAAAACAGATGATCATCAGAGCAAGGCAGCAAGACGGATATGCGCTAGGTGTGATGGGCTGAGCCCTGGGGGAGAAGGCTGAGCAAGGCACCAGGAGGAGCCTGTCCATCACCGTGGGGAAGAGGAGAAGGAAGAAGGCCTCTTCTCCCCTCCACAGCTGCCTCAGCGGAAAGGAGGCACTTGCACAGGTGGCTCTGAAGCGGAGGAAGCCTGGCTTTGTAGTAAGACAAAGAGTTTAAATCTGGGATCTAATACCCCAGGATGGCCTTAAGCAAGTTAATTAAACTCAGCTTTTGTCTCCTCATCTATAAAATAGGGTAATGTTATCTCCACAAGGTTGTTGTTAAAAGGAATAAAGAATGATGAATGTGAAGAGCACACAGTAGGGACTCAAGAAGAAGTAATTTTTTTTTTTTTTTTGGTGGTACGCGGGCCTCTCACTGCTGTGGCCTCTCTGGTTGTGGAGCACAGGCTCCGGACGCGCAGGCTCAGTGGCCATGGCTCACGGGCCCAGCCGCTCCGCGGCATGTGGGATCTTCCCAGACCGGGGCACAAACCCGTGTCCCCTGCATCGGCAGGCGCACTCTCAACCGCTGCACCACCAGGGAAGCCCAAGAAGAAGTAATTTTGATGCTTTGGTAGGGAGCCCACCTCCTACAGTCACTTTGCCCCACTCTAGGGCAGGCAGGGCTTCCCAAAGCAGATGGGAATAGCAGATCACAGCCTCTGTGTCTGCCAGCGACTGCGCTGAATTGGAAGCTGACTGTCCTGGTTTTCTCCCCAGGCCCCCACTTAGCACTCCACCCCTGGCCTCACCACGATTCTCCAGGAGTCAGCCTTGCGTGATACAGGGGTAATGCCCAGGTTCGTAGCTCATGGACCTGTAACGCTGTGTCTAATCTTAGAAACAAACCCAGGTTGCAAACCTTTAGATTTGCCAAGTAAAGGGCTTTTTAAAAAAAGTCATTTATGGGCACTGTCATATCATCAGAGAAAAACATTCAACACCCAAAAATGTAGAAGGACAGAATCTCAGAATAAAGGATGATTTTTAAAATTTGAGTGAGTTTCCATTTATGAGCACTCATTCCCTTTTCCTCTTAGTTCTCCTTTGGCTCTGGATCAGGAAAGACCCTGTCCTAGCCCAGCATCTGTCCCTGCGGGCATGTGGGATCCCAGGCAAAGGGGAGGGGTGCAGGATTTGAGGTGGGTTGGTTCCCCCAGCTACCATCGAGATACCTAACCTGTCTAAACCTCGATTTCTCATCCATGAAATGGGGATAATTACAGAGCCAATCTCAGGGGGCTGCTGTACAGATTAAATTAGATAATGCATATAAAGTAGTTAGCACAAAGGCTCAGTAAATGATCCGTATTATTTCCAGACTCTGAAATGCTGCCACCTCGGGGCTAGTGTTCCTCATCTCTCACAAGAGCTCTAGCTCCTCCTCACTAGAATGCCGACCTCTTCCACTTGGTCCTCTCCTTCTCCAGAGCTTTTCTGAGGTCTCCAACCCGGGGAAGGCTGGTCAGCTTCCCCTTCTGGATCCTCTACAACCCAGTTCTCTCCATGAGAGATACAAAGCAGAGGTACTGAAGCCCAGGACTAAACATCTGGGCAGCTGGAGCAAGAAAACAAAAAGAGAATCGTAAGGAGGAGCTGGAAAGGAAGCAAACAAGCTTCCTATGTCCAGCCACAAAGTCATAACAGAAGAACTTACTGAGCACATCTCTCTGTGCCAGACACTGTTCCATGCACCTTACATGGATTAACATATTTAACTGCCATCGACACCCTATGAAATGTTATTCCTCACCTTACCTTACAGATGAGCAAACTGAGGCACAGAGAAGGCACATACCTTGTTCAAGCCAACACAACTACCCAGTGGCCAAGGGGGAGGGGGTTTAAGCCAGGGAGCTGGACAGGAGTCTGTGATTTAAGCACCCTTTAATACTGCCTTCTTCCAACATCGTAGCACTCTCTTCAAATCAATCAATCGATCAGATATTTAAGGACACTGACCAAGCAAGTGTGTAGCACTGTGTCAGAAACTGAAAGGATAAAAGAGAAATTAAGATTTGGTCCCCGAGGATCTACAAGAGCTTGCATCAGAGCACTCGGTTCTCAAGTCAAGGGGGTGAGAGCTGGGGACAAGGCTCGGCCTCCTCATCCTCACCCCATCAGAGAACCAAAGGTAGAGCAAGACAACCAACCATGCAGCCAGCAGAAGGTGGGAGGGCCTAGATGCCTCCTCCTCCTGAGGAGGTAATTCCAGGCACTAAATATTGGGTTCACACTCTCCCTTTGGACCTGAGCCGAAGTCCAATCAAGAAGGTCGAGGAGGGCTTCCCTGGTGGCGAGTGGTTAAGAACCTGCCTGCCAACGCAGGGGGACATGGGTTCGAGCCCTGGTCGGGAAGATCCCACATGCCGAGGAGCAACTAAGCCTGTGCGCAACAACTACTGAGCCTGCGCTCTAGAGCCCACGTGCCACAACTACTGAGCCTGCATGCCACAACTACTGAAGTCCGCGCGCGCCTAGAGCCCATGCTCCGCAACAAGAGAAGCCACCGCAATGAGAAGCCCGGGCACTGCAACAAAGAGCAGCCCCCGCTGGCCGCAACCAGAGAAAGCCCGTGCACAGCAATGAAGACCCAACGCAGCAAAAAATAAATAAATAAATTTATTTTTTAAAAAAAAGAAGGTCAAGGAGAGGGACCTGGTATCCTGATTTCTGCTATGTCGCCCCCTGCCTCTTCCCCAACCGCAAGATCCTGCTTTGGGCTAGAAGGGTGGGACATCTGGTTGGGGGGTGGGTGGCACAGGGAGGAGAGAGTCCATTCCCAGCTACTCTTTTTTCCAGACTCTTGCAGCTACTTTTTTCCAGATTCTTGCTCTCTGCCAGGATGTAGCTGTACTCGGCAGCTGAATACTGGGAATTTAGGAGGCCCTCTTCCCTTCACTCCTCACCGCCCTGCCAAGCAGTGGCACGGATGCCCAGGGGACTCTGGGGGCTGGAGGGACAGGTTTTCCCCCTACCTTCACTTCTACCCTCTCCTGGGCAGCTCCTACCCTGGGCCAGCCTGTCATCCCACATTGCTCTGATTAGCTATAATCTTTCTTTTTCAATTTCTCCTCCCTGAGACTGGGGAGTGAGAAAATCTCCCAGAAAATGAATAAATATTTCAATTTTCGGCGCAATCAGTCTGAGGAGCCAGCGCATGATGGAAACAGGGGGAAGGATAATGGTTTTCATTTAGATAAGATACAGAAAATTATTTAGTGAAAAATGAAGATTGATGAAACCCATTGAAATTCTTTAAAACGTGATTTTTATTTCTCTGCCTAGGCTGAACGTCCCCTTCCCCTCTCCTCTCCACTCCCCTCAATTCAACTGCCTTCTCCTCCCACCTTCTCCCCACCTCCCCACCACCCTCCCTCAAGCCCCTGGCAATCCCACCCTTGGTTTCCCCTACCACTGCCCCAAGTCCCTGCCTGCAACTCTTTCTTTCTAAGGATGGAGACTGAGGAGAGAGGTCCTGCCGCCTTCCCCCCACCCTGAAGAGCCCCAGATCCCCACTCCTTCCCACCCTGCCTCCTCCCCATTCCTTGCTCACCTTCCCAGGAACACTCAGGAGTGACTTTCTCTCCCCTCTGTTCTATCCTCTCCCTTTTATTTCCCTTTGGTAACCCCTCCCCTCCATCCTAAATACTTTTGCACACTTTCATCAGGTCTTGCTTTCACCCACGCTGGAGGATGGGCATTGAGAGCTCAGCTACCCCCAACCCCTCCCCCCGCTTTCCAAAGGGAGAAAGGCACACAACACACTTCTCTCGGACCGTTTCTGTCCCAATTCAATCCACATGCCTCTCCTGTTTGCTAACTGCAGCTTTTGTTCCTTGAAGCTCGTTTGTATCCACGTTGCTGACACATGAGGGCTGCGGGGAAAGGGGCAGACAGAAGCTTGCGCCCAATGCATATCAGTACAGACCCAGCTGACCCCTCCCCCACCACGGTGGGCCCTCCCCCATCTCCCCCTTCTCTAGCAGCCCGGCGGAACAAAGTCAGAACTTAAGTCATCTTCCCAACTTTCTGCCAAGTGGCTGGCTTGGCCTGCCAACCCCAGGGCCAGGCCTCCTTTCCCCCAGCACCACTTCTCACACCATGGATGTGCGCGCTTCCCAAATCCTAAGTGTGTGTGTTGGGGGAGGTGGTCAGGGGGGCATGGATGCCCTATGGGGAATGATGGATCGACAGACCCACCCCCAGCAACTCAGCCAGGCTTTGGCTTTGGAGCCAGGGAGGCGCCTGGCCAGGATTGGAGGGGAGGGGTCCAGCATAACACCCCACCCCTAAACACACACACACACACACACACACACCGGGCCGGAAGGGAACTGAGAGCAGGGCAATGCCTGAGGGTGCTCTGTCCAAGCTAAATTCCCCCTTCCCTGATTCCCACCCCGCCCGAAAAAAAGGAGACCACCTCCTCCATTTTGTTGTCTGTCTGTACATCTCCATAAGTGTCTGCCTATATGAATATCTGTTTAAGTTTCTTTGTTTGCTGGAGGGTTGGTATCCCTGGAAGGGTTTCAGTGTGTGTGTGTGTGCGCGTGTTGTGTCCTTGTAAATGCCCGCCTCATACATGTACTGTGTCTGTGAGTTTTGTTATGTTTGGGTGCATGAACGTGCACGCATGTGCCGATCCGGGGGAGGAATCTGTCTTTCCTCAGATGTGTCAGTGTCTTTGTGTATATGTGTCTGTCTCCGTGTGGGGGATGCTCGCGGGTATGTCTGTCTCAGTAGGTGAATAGTCTGTCTCAGTGCCTATGGCTGGTTTTTGGTGTTTGTATGTCAACATCTGTGTGTCAGCTCCATTTTGGGGGATGGAGGGAGCTTGCTCAGCAGGATTAAATCTTCCTTAGAGTCCGACCCAGGAGACAAGAATCCACTCCCACAGACCCCAGTGGGGGCTGAAGTCTAGGCCCTTGGTTTCTTCAGTTCCCCCGCCGCCCCCCAGCCCAGCCTCAGGATACACTAACATCCTCATCTCTCTCAACCTCTCCCTCATCTCCCAGCCTCTCCTCTGCCAGGCCCAAATAAGCCCGCACATCAACACTTTCCTGACCCCCAGGGGGTGTGAGCCCCGCCCGCAAGTGGCCCCTTCCATATCTAGCGGGCCCGAAGCTGCCTTTGGAACTCCACTCCCGACCCGGAGCCTCCGCAGGCAGGGGTTCAAATCCCCACCAGAGGCCCCGAGGCACCGCTCCCTGCCTTTGAAGGGGGCAGCCCCAGGCAGTCTGGAGCCGCCACTCAGACTCAGCCCTCCCAGGGGCTGGGCTGGAAGGAGGACGGGGATTCCCTTAGCTGCATCTTCCGGAGCCTGGGCCCCCAGCTTTCCGCGCACCTCCCACCCCCGAATCTGAAATCCCACTCTCTTCCCAGTCTTCCCCCCGGCCACAACCCGGGCGTCCTGACTCCCGGCCTCGGAGGGTGGAGGTAGGTAGGGCTGCCAGATGCTCCGGAAAAGACTTTGAGCGTTCGGATCCCTTTTTCACTCCGACCCCCGGCCCTCGCGGCCCCGATTCACCGGTCTCCCGCGCAGCCGGAGGAAACAACTTGGGCAAATCAACGGCAAACTCCTCCTCGCCAGCCCCCGTTACTCCTCGGCCCCTCCCCCAGGGCTCGGCGCCGGGACCCAGCCCCAGCCTCGTGGCGTCCGGACCCCGGGGGACCAGCGCGGGCCGCCGAGCCCCCCAGTGTTCCCCGGGGTGCCGGGGGTCGCGGCGGGCGGGGGGGCCCTTACCTTGAGAGAAAGTGTCGGAGAGAGTGAGGATCCAAACGAGGAGGCTCAGCATGCTGTCCGCCCGCCGTCCGCCCGCCCGCGGCTGGGGCCCGGAGTTGGCGAGGGAGCGAGATGAGCGGGCTGGGGAGGAGGGGAGCCCGGGAGCCCGCCCCCCGCCCGCCCGCGCCCGCCCCTGCACACTCACACGCACACGCACACTCACTCACGCGCGCAAACTCACTTCCCTTCCCTCCGCTCCTCTTTATTTCTCTTTCCTCCCGGTCCCGTCGCTCGCTCGCTCTCTCTCACTCTCTCGCACTCTCTCCCTTTCCCTCTTCTCCACCCCTCCTTCCTCCCCCCTCCCCCCCCCCCCCCCGCCTTTTACTATTTCTCGCCTCAAGCTTTATCTCTCTGGGTCTCTTTCGATCTCTGCTCTCCCTTTCTCCCCCTTCTCTTCCTTCCCTCTCTCTCCCTCCTCAGTCCCTCCTCCTGACGTCTACTCTCCCTCCGACGGCGCCTCCCTCCACAGCCCTCCCCCTGCCCCCCCAGTGCGCGTGCACACGCACGCACACACACACACACACACACACGCACTCACACCCCTCGCTGGAACTGAGATGGACGGGGCGCCAAGAGAGAAAGCGGTGGAGGGCAAATGGGGTGACTAACGTGACAGAAGCGGGCGCTGGAGCTGGGATGGCTGGACCCCTGCCCCCCGCACCTCCCTCTCATTTATATATACAGCCCTGGTCCCGGGCTATGGAACTAGGCAGTAGATTGGGGAGGCGGGGCATGGGCTGAGGACAAGCCTTTAGACCAGGGGATGACTGGTGGGGAAGGCTGTGTGAGTGTGTTTGGGTGTGTGTAAGCGTGTGTGGGAGAGGAGGGGGTGGGCAGGTGGCTGTTCATGGAATCAGAAAGGATAAAATCCTTTTTTTTTTCTTCTCGTTAATTCCACACCCAGAATCTAACCCCTACATCCCCCAAATTGGGAATTCTCAATTGACTGATGAATGCTGGAGGTGAGGACGGATACACTTCTCTTCCCACCTACAAAACCCAAAGCTGAAGAATTCCAGCTGCTTCCTGGACCAGACTGAGGCCCCTGCCAGGGGGGCCTCATCCAGCACACAGTGACACCAGGCTGTGTTGGAGTCCTCAGCTGGTGGGGGAGAGGCTCAGTTGACTCCTTCCTTTGTTCATCTTGGGCATCTATCTACCCATCCAGAAAGTAGTCAACTAGAGGGCTTCCAAAGGCCCAGGAGAGGGCAGCCACAGGAGGATCTCCAAGCACAGAGTTTCAGATACTTTGAGATTGAGGTATCTGGGTACTGGGAGGGGAAGGAATTCCTGGAGATTGATGAGGTTCTCCTCTTTCTTAAAGAGCCCAGCTTGACAACCAGCCTCTCTCCCAACCCCTAACCAGATGCGGATGCTCACAGGATTGGGGGTGCCTCGACCTCTGGGTTCTAGAGAATGAGTTGAGGAGAAATATCAGAAACTGCACAGGAATTGCACAACTTTACAGCACTGTATTGGTCCAGAGAGGTCTCCACTTATTTCCTCCCAGATCCTAAGTCTCCGGAGTCCCTAACTACCCGCCAAGATTTCTGGATTTCGGGTCCTGAGCAAAGGCACATGGCTCTTTGGTGCCCTCTGCTGGTGCGAGGCAGTTACAACGCCTCTTTCTTCCACAGATCCTGGCACCAGGCTGAAGGGTCCAGACACATCCACATACAGAAGACACAGAAACGCAGGCAGAAACACACACAAACTCACATTCAGAAGCACACTATGCATAGACCCAGAGAGTCCTCCATATGTTCAAAAACACATGTGCACAGGAAAACACAGTTTAAAAATAAAGAGCATACCTAACCCAGAGAAATAGGAATATAATCACAAATACAAACAACCACACACCAACATACAGACACACAAGGGCTTTTCATTTATTCATCCATTAATCTTGCATTCCACAGATATTTCTTCAGTGCCCGCTTATGTTCCAGTCAAAATTCTAGGCCGTGGAGATTATAACAATGAAAAAAAAATTTTTTTACAAAGTCCCTCCTTCAGAGTGTTCCATTCTGCAGAGCAGGAAGAGGCAGTAGAAAAATCATAGAATACACCAGATTGTAGTAAATGCTATGAGAGACAAATAAAGCAGGATACAATGAATAGAGAGTGGAAGGGAAGGAGAAATTGCTACTCTTACTGGGAAAGCTGCTCTGCTAAAGTAACATTTAAGCAGAAATCTGAAGGAACTGAGAGATTCAGATGTTCGGGCATCCGAGAGGAGAATATATCAGGTAGGTGGAAATAGCAAGTACAAGGGCCCTGAGGTAGGGATGTTCTTGCAGTATCAGTGAGACAGCCTTTTCCCCTTTTCATTCTGCATGGACAGGAGGCCCATGGTGATATGATGTAGGAAAATGTTTAGAAGAAAAAGTCCAGAGGGAGGGAAGAGAATATTCTTAGCTTAGTGAGTGCTTCTTGCCCACCTTCCAGCTTCTGCTATTCAGGTTTGATGGTGATTCTCAATGTGAGGAGGGACTGGCTTATCAAAGCTTTTCCTTCCCCTTGGCCTCTTATCTCACCTAGAAACCCTAGCAACAGAGAAGCCAAATTTCTCCAGATCCTTAACAGCCAAAGCAGTAATCTCACTTCCCTCTGGTGGTCCCTTAACTTCCATTTCCCCCTCCCTGCCTTTAATCTCCAGTTCCTACCAGCTCTGCTCATAGCAAACACAATTCTCCAGAATCTCCTCCACAAAAGCCAGTCAATATCCCAGATGCCAGAGCTTAAGACCCTAACTCCAGCTAGGGTTCCCCAACACCAGCTGTGCATTAGGATCTCCTGAGGGGCTTTTAAAAATCACCAGTGCTGGGCTTCCCTGGTGGTGCAGTGGTTGAGAGTCCGCCTGCCGATGCAGCGGACATGGGTTCGTGCCCCGGTCCGGGAAGATCCCACATGCCGCGGAGCGGCTGGGCCCGTGAGCCATGGCCTCTGAGCCTGCTTGTCCGGAGCCTGTGCTCCGCAACGGGAGAGGCCACAACAGTGAGAGGCCCGCGTACCGCAAAAAAAAAAAAAAATCACCAGTGCCTTGGCCTCACTCCCAATGATGAATTGTTCTTGGGTGAAGTCCCAAGCATCAGGATTTTAAAACATCTCCCCTGGTAATTCTGATGGGCAGCCAGGGTTGAGAATCACTGAGCTAAGCAAACCTCTGCTTTCCAGGCATTACCCTCAGCAAGGGCACACACCATGAGGTGCCTGCCGTGCCCTCTTCCCTCTACCAGCAGTTCTGCTTTATTGCCAACCCTGCTTTGCCCTCCCCTCTTTCTGGGGAGAGCCCCGATTAAGGTCTCTAAACTTTCCTCCATTCTCATCCCTCTCAAATGAATGTTCACAATTCTAATTGGATTAACTGAGTCTATTCGAGTTTAACCACATAACTCTCATCAAGCTGGGGGCATCCTGGGGCTGAGTACCCAGCATCCGATGGATGCTCCCAGAAGCAAAGTCTCTGTCTTTTCCGTCGGACTAGACATACCTCCCCAGGACAGGATATCTGCCTTCCCATCAAACTTGGGGCTCCTTTGGGGCAAGAGCTATGCATGTCCTCTCAGTCTGGAGCTCCCCGAGGGCAAAGAAGAAGCTGGGTACCCTCTCCCCATCAGAGAAGCAGTAGACTAGTGGAAAGCAAGGTACATGAGCATGGAAACCAGCCCGAGGGGATCCTCATGTAGGTTCTACCCCTTACTTTCTGTGTGACCTTGGGCAGCCTATTTACCTCCCCTCTCTAATCCTTGATTTCTTCATCTGAAAACAGAGATAATAATAGTACTTACTTTATGGGGTGGTTGTGAGGATTAAATGGGTCAATATCCACACAGCTCTTAGAACAGTGCTGAGCACCCAATAAGCTAGCCGGGTCTGGCTGCTGGATTAGTCTTCCTCCCCATGCACAGGGCCCTGCCCAGAGAGAAGTGTGCGGGGCGTTGAGGTAGAGGGAGTAATCCCTAAGGATGCTACTTCACCCTGAAAGAAGGAGAGAAGCAGCCAAAGGTTGTATATGGAGTTAAGAGAAATATTAATACTTTTTTAGCACAAAAGCAAAGAGATCAAGAGGTCAGGAAATGAGCAGCAAGGCAATTTATGACCACCAGCGGGAGAAGCCACCCTGAGAGATGGAAATGAATTCTTTGTCTCAATGAGGGCTAAGAACAGCAGAACAATTCGATAAATTGTCCTTTTTCCCCCTAGAGGGGGCGGAGGATTGTGTTCCTGCTGCTTACCAGAGACACAAAAGGGAAAGGCCAAGATCCTGATTTTCAGCCTGGAAAATAATCCTGACCATAAAGGAAACCCTGAGTCCCCGAGAGCGAGGAGCTGCCAGAGGTCACCGTGTCCCTCCCCCTGCTGCAGAGACTGCAGCCCAGAGCAGTGAGAGAGGCACAGTCCCCCCAGCAAAGGGGCTTGTCCTCTTTCCTCCTCCACTTTTGTGTCTTATAGCCCAGGTGGCTGCATAAGTCCTTCCACATATCAGGCCTTGGGCTTTGCTGCTGCTACACCACTCTGTTTTCTCTTGTTCTCCTCTTCCTTAAGATGCCCAGCTTTTGAGATGTATGAGGATCAGAGTAGAGACAGATTCTCTTAATGGCGATGGGGAGAGATTCAAATCTGTACTGTGAGGGGTGGAAGGGGGCGGGAAGAAGAGCAGCAGGTCCCTTTGGGGGAAGGTGGAACAAGGAATCAGGCTCCTTGGATGGGGCTTGGGTGTCAGAGGATATCTGAGGGAGCAGTGCTGCTATTGAAGCAAAGGGCTAAAGGCCAGACTCCAGAAGGGACTGTCTACTGAGGATGAGTGCCCAAAATATCTGGGGAGAGGTTTGGATAGGCTGAAGCTGCCCCAAGGCAGGGGAGTAGAAAGAATGACCTTGGCAAAGGCAGGCTCCCAGGGTGTGTTTACCATGCACCAGCCTTGCCTGTGAGCCACTGTGCTCCATTCCTTCCCACCCATTTCATCCCCCTCCTGCTCAGTGCTTCATGTCCCAACACGGGGAGACAATTTGTGCTAAATGGACCAGTTACCTCTTATTAGGTTTAATGAGGATTTCATTGCCTCAGCTCACAGGGATTAGAAGATTCCTGCTTCAAATGAGCAGCCCAGTTGAGGAGATCAGCTCAGAGAAAGAGAGGAGCAAGTCAGCACTCAGGGGCCCTGGCCAGGGGCAGGGAGGTGGGGAGTGGGTATGGAGGAGGGGAGAGTGGGGAATAGGCTAAATTAGGAAAAAATGGAAAGTAATGTCAACTAATGACTCCAACATCAAGCTCCAGAACTAGATGAAGCCTCAGACAGCATGAGGTCCATTCCGCCTTGAGATGGTGAAATGATCTGTCACAAAGTAAGTCATAGTCAGAGTCAGACTGGCACCAGAACCCAGGCAGGCCTCTTGCCTCTTAGGCCAGGATTCTTGCTAACTCCTACTTTCCCACCCCTGCATCCCAGGCCCATTCCAAGTGCTTTTATCAGCAAAGGCACCCCTTATGTCCACACAGCTCTGATCATTATGTAGCTCTGGTCTCCTGTAGGTATCTGAAAATCAGAGACTATAGCTAGCAGAAGGGATGCGAAGGAGAAAGAGAGTCTCTCATCTTGCTTCGGCCCTTGATTTGAGTTCCCTTGGATCCTACTCCCAAGTCCACAGTCTCCTGATCTTTAGCATTCCCTAGTGCTTCTTCAAAGACCTAAAACCACCCGTCATTAGATCTATTTAGTATCAGGTCTGGCTGTGAGAATTGTGGTTTATGTTTGCATTCAAGCTGGCAGCTAAGATTATGGACTGAAGTTGTATTAAGGTTATTGAACATCATAGTAGGTTTAAGGGTGAAGTTGAATAAGGTTCACATGAATGGAAATATAGAGTTAGGCTTACTTAACCCTTATTATAAGGGGGGCCATCACCTTAAAGCACAACCCTTAGCAATGTCACTCCAGAAGGGAAGGATTGGGAGTTTGGGATTAGCAGAAACAAACTATTATGTATAGAATGGATAAGCAACAAGGTCCTACTGTATAGCACAGGAAACTATATCCGATATCCTGTAATAAACCATAATGGAAAAGAATATGAAAAAGTATATATATATACGTATAACTTTATCACTTTGCTGTATACCAGAAACTAAGAAACTAACACAACATTGTAAATCAACTATATTTCAATTAAAAACAAAAACAAATTTACAGGATATAGCTGAAGCTGTGCTTAAAGCGGAAATTAATAGTCTTAAATGATTTAAACTTAAAAACTAATAAAATTTTTAAAACACTCAAAAAAAAATGTCACTCCAGTCGTAATAATCCCAACAGAGGCTTGCTAAGGGTTTGGGTTAAGATTAATTAATTAGTTTGTTCATCCATCTCGTCATCTCACAAACATGTATTGAAAGCTTACTCTATGCCCAGGCACTAGGCTAAGCACTTAGGACACAAAGATCAATGAAACACACCCCTTGTTCTCCTGGAGCCAAGTGGAAAAGATTGACAGATAGCTACAACTGAGTTGGGAAGTACAGAGATAGAAACATACCCATTTCTTTAAGAGTGCAGAACACTAGTTACTGAACTTAGCTTGGAGACATCAAGTAAAGTTTCCTAGAATTGAGTATGGAGAATTAGGATCTTCAAAGTCTGAAATATGGCCTTAAATAAGACAGCTTCCCTCTCTGGGCCTCAGTTTCCTCTAGCTCTAACAGCCTCATGGTATTGTCATCATATGTTTGTTTCTGCTAAGGAGGCAGAGGCCGTTCCCTAGAGATGCCTGCTGAGGGGTTCCATCAGGACATATATAGGGGTGTTCTATAAATGCTCCCTGTTTAAGAACTGCTTCTATTCCTCCTGAGAGCCAGGGTCAGGGACCAATTTCCTTACTCCCTGCACGTGACATGGTGGGTCTTCCTACATGAGACAGCCATGCTCGAGGCCAGAGTATTCCTCCCTGCTCGCACTGGCTTCCCAGCTTCTGGGCCAGGGAACAGGCCTAGCAGTGGCTGCCAGGCAGGGTCTGGCTGTTGGTTTCGGTGGCATTTCCTAACTGGAAGGATGGAGAATGTTGATTTAATGTCCCTCCAGTGCCTCTATTCCAGCCTCTGAGACACAGACAGCAATAAGGCACTGGTACCTAGTCCTCTTCTGGCAGACATGGCAGTTCTCCTCCATCCACCAGCTTTCATGAGCCTCCAGCTTCCTCCAGCCCCATCCCCAGGTCCTCCCCATGTAAAGCCCCAGTCTAGGCTCTGGGACTAGGTCTAGGGGAAAGTAAATCCCAAGGAAAAATTTGCCCCCAATGAAAAAGAACAAAACAGCAGAAACCTGGCTCCTCCTCTAGTGGTCCTTCAAGTGGCTCTACCTGAGAGCAGAATGGTTGTTCACCAGGGGACGGGGAGGGGGAAAGGGGAGGTATTAGTCAAATGGTACAAAGTTTCAGTTATACAAGAGGAGTCAATCCAAGAGAGCTACTGTGCAGCTTAGTGCCTGTAATCAACACTGCTGTACTGTACTCAAATATTTGCTATGAGACTAAATCTTATGTCGAAATAAAATAATAATAATATATAAAAAGAGACAGAACGAAACTTTTGGAGGTAATGGATAGGTTTATGGCACAGATATTGGCAATGGTTTCATAGATGAATACTTACCTCCAAACTCACCAGGTTCTATACATTAAATAGGTGCAACATTTTGTACATCAATCATCCCTCAATAATGAGATTAAAAAAAAAAAAAAAAAAAGACTGGCACCAGCCTCCATCCTGTTGCTTAAACCAAAGACCTGCTGTACTTGACTGCTCTTTCTTCCTCCCCATTCATCGCTAATCAGTCTCCAGTTCCTGTTGGTGGTTTTTAGTTATGTCCGTTTCCTTCCGTCTCCACTGCCACCATCTTGGTCCATGTGCTATGGCCTCTCCTGCCTGGACCACCAGCGACAGCCTCTCGGTGTCTGTTCAGTTCTGTTCTCTGCAGTTCTGTGTGTCCGCAGCCCTAATGGTCTTTCTCAAGCTCAAATGTAACCACCTAATTCCCCTGCTTAAAACTCACTGCTTGGGCTTCCCTGGTGGCTCAGTGGTTGAGAGTCCACCTGCCGATGCAGCGGACATGGGTTCGTGCCCCTGTCCAGGAAGATCCCACATGCCGTGGAGCGGCTGGGCCCGTGAGCCATGGCCTCTGAGCCTGCTTGTCCGGAGCCTGTGCTGCGCAACGGGAGAGGCCACAGCAGTGAGAGGCCCGCCTACCGCAAACAAAACAAAACAAAACAAAAACTTACTGGTGACTCTGTTGCCCTATGGATGACACTCAGATCTTCCCATTAGCTACAAGAGCCTGCGTGAGATCTGCCTCTGTCTTGTCTTCCAGCCTTTTGCTTCTCATACTTCCTCTTGCCCCTTATACTCCAGCTCTGACAGGCTTCTCTGAGTTTTTGGAACTGGCTGCATATCTGTCTTCACTGGGGCCTCCATATGCCCTGTTCCCTTGCCTGCAATGTTCTTTTCCACCCTGGCGCCTAACCGCCCCCCTCATCCCCTACTCATCCCTTAGACCTCACACTGAATGTCACTTCTCCATGGAAGCCTCTCTAATTCCTCCAAACAGGTTAGATCACCTCGTTATTGCCCTCAGGCACCCTCTATTTTCACTGGCAGCATTAATCACACTTGTAATTAGGTATTCAGTGTCTGTTTTCCCTGCTGGATTGTAAGCCCTGTATAGGTAGAGACTGCCAGTACTGTTCACTGCTGTCACCATACTGCCTGGCACACAGTAGGCTCTTAGGACTGAGAAAAAGAGAGAGATGTTCCCTGTTCTGAATTCTACAAAGAATTTCTTGGAGTAGAGAGGGGGTTAGGTTCCTTGTAACAAAGTACAGATCCAGAGGGCTAGCAGTTAGACTCAGGAGGAACTTCTCCACTAAGTAGTGGGGAAGTTCCAGGAAATCACCCTTCAAGGCACCAGAATAAGGGCAGAAATGGCATGTAAGTGCAAAAAAAAAAAAAAAAATCCCAAGGAACAGTGAACAAAGCTATAATACAGCCAAGCATCGGGTGACCTCACCTGAGCACAGTGCAGCAATATATGGCCAAGTCACACGGCCCTAAAGTGTATTTATAGAGGTGTAACTCACTAGTACTTCTCCCTGCCTGCTTGTCCTCCCTCCTTCTCCTGTTTGATGGTGGCCACAGTCTTGCTCTTCTCATGAAACAGGATGGCTGGGCCGGACCCCTGCTTTGGGAGTAGCAGGATGCTCTGAGGAGTGGGGCTGTCTCTCCAAAACTGTGCATTCAAAAACCTGCCCCCGTTCCCCGTTTCCTAGTGAGTTGTGGACATTTAAGACATGCAAAGCCCCCATGGCCTTCACTTACCATTGGGCTTCATGGACAACTTTATCAGCTTCCAGCTTTATTCACCTACACCATGTGGTCCCTAGTCTCCAGTGAGTTTCCCTAAATAGTCCCTGGGGGTTCACCCCTTCATCCTTTGCTCATGCTTTCCCCTCCATGTGGTGTATTTTTCTACCATAAATCTCTAGTCAAAACTGCTCCTTCAAGGCCCAACTCAGATGCAACATTTTCACTGAGCTGCCTGGTGGGATGATGTACCTTTTGGTTCTCTCCTTACAACGCCACTGACTCTGCACTCTCTGCAACTTGAGGCCACTTGTTTACTATGATAAACTTGCACACAGACATGTCTTGTTTCCACCTCAAACTGTGAGTCCCTTCCCCATACATCTTAGTTCTTCCCTCAGGGTCTTCTCAGGACCTGCCACATGGCAGAAGTTCAGAGAATGTTTGTTCAATCAAAGATCTGTTCCTTCTTTGACCCTAGGCCCCCTTGAGCATCTACAACATGTCCAGCATGGTGTTAGAAGCTGTACCGGCATGATTTTCAATCCTCACAATGACTAGAAGGATGTCAACATCTCCACTTCTGTGTAGGGGGATTGAGGCAGAGAGAGGTTAAGTAGCTTGCCCAAAGGTACAGAGCAAATATCAATAAATGTGACCATAGGATTCTCAACAGGTATGTCAAAATCTACCATGTTTCTTCTATTCCTGGAGACCTTGCGCTAAGTGCTCTATAGCCTGGTTTCTATCTAATATCCCAGGATTTGCATTCTCTTCTCAAAGATACTGCACACAGCCAGCTGACAGCCTGCCTCTTCACATCTGGTTCCAGGGTGGCTTGCTCAGGTGCTGGGGTTATCAAAGTGGAATTTTCTGAGGAGGCTTGTGAGAGAATCACTGCTTTGAAAGAAGCCCCAGGCCCTTTCTGTGTTCTGCGGACCTACCCCTCTCCTACCTCATTTACATGGGGGAAAGAAAGCTCAGAGCCAGAGAGACAGACTGAGATAAACAGTCACCTGGCAGTCACCCACTGCTCAGGACACTGGTTTTCCTCTCCATCTCTCCTCCTCTGCTTCTGGATCTTCTTGGTTGATTTTACCGCCACCTCTATTTAGAGTCTTAAATGGAAAGAGAAGCAACGGTGAACTGAGATTCTCTTTCTCACCAACAAACCATCACATGCTTACCTCTGGGAAAGTGGGAACTAGAAATTACCCAAGGTGGGTGGGGAGTAGGGTGTTGGTGGTATAATTCTGTTAGGCTGGGACCTGAGTCATGGTCTCGGGCAAGCAGAGTTTGGGAAGCAGAGATTGGGAAGTGGGGGCAGAGTTGACGATGCAGGAAGCAAGCCAGAGCAAATCAGAAAAATTATGTGTCTTCCCAACTTACCCTCAGCTAGGCCACCAACATGGGGCTTAAGGCTCTGAATAAAATCCAAAATGTTTAACAAGCCAAGTGATTTCATTAAAAAATTGCTATTAATATTATAAGTGATTCTTATCTCTTCTATTATTGCTCAGAATTGAAAAGTGACTAAAAATGATGCTGAGTTCCTATAGGTGTTCCCCACAACTCCACCTTCTCACATAGGCTGCTTGCAACCCCAAATTTGGCTGCAGAATCCAGCACGTTCATTCCCCTTGCAAAGTGTGAATTGAAAGAAGTTTGCCTTTGGTGATACAGTCTCTTTCTTGCAGTGTTATTCCATAATCTTAAGAGCTCTCTTACTGCTCTAAACTTTCACTGTCGAATGAGTTTATACAAAATGTGAAAGACTCCATATCCTCCCACCCCCCAAGATATATAAATATTTGGCTGCACCACACGGCTTGTGAGATCTTAGTTCCCTGACCAGGGACTGAACCTGGGCCTCTGGCAGTGAAAGTCCTAACCACTGGACCACCAGGGAATTCCCAGATATATTTTAAAAGAGAGTAGCACTGGGGCAATGTTTTAACCAAAGAAATATATGTCTGACAGTGTAGTTATAGATATCTTTGTACTTGATAAGGAGGCATTTTGGGCGTACTATAGAGAAACCTTCTAGAGCCCATAAAATTATACCTGGCCCAAGAGTCTACAAGCAGAGGCAAACTTACCATGAAGTTAATGAAGCTCACTTGCTCCTTCTAAGGCCCTGGGTGGTACCCTGCCAGTGCGTTCATGTGGTTCTGCATAAAAAATGCAAGAGTAAGATATTGTAATCACAGCTGATTGTGTCTGTAGTTTCTTTTCATTATAACTTCCCCTCCACCTCCACCTCGCCTCTTTTCAGGTGGTGGAGAAGCCACCTGGGAGTCTGGCTAAGGGGAAATTTAGTTGGGAGCACATTTAGGTTGGATTAAAGGGTTATGTGGTATAGCTCACAATCACTTGCATGTATGGTTATGCTAACCCTCTGGTGTTGGGATGGCTTCTGGGAATGCTCCTGCGGTCACCAAGCTGACTCATGCAGCATCAGAACATGTAGATGCAGAGCCAGAGGGTCATGGTGGCAAGAATGTGTCCTCTAGCACCCGGACCTGGAGGCACGGAAAGCGGAAGCTAGTCCATGGAAGATTCTTCTAATCACCTGACGTGTAATATGGCAAGTGCTGGGTTTGGTTCTCACTGGTGCTTTGTCAAAATGGAAGTTCTTTCCTGTCAGGAATATACCTAATGATGTAGCGTATAAATTATAAATATACCATACAAAAATGTTTCCTGTGTATTTTTATATGAAATGATTAGATAGAAATTATTCTGACATTAGGAAGGGAATTGTAACACAAAACTCAGATTATCCCCAAAGAGACACTGCATTAAGAGGAAGAGATAGTGGGAATTCCCTGGCGGTCCAGTGGTTAGGACTCCGTGCTTCCACTTCAGACGTCATGGGTTCCATCCCTGGTTGGGAACTATGATCTTGGGTGCCATGCAGCACGGCCAAAAAAAAAAAAGGGGGAAGAGATAGTTTCCTAACAGGCTCTGGGATTCTTTAATAATCCAATTAATGAAGAGGGTAACATACAAATACAGTGGGAAAAGTTTTAAATTCCTTAGTGATTTGATAAAGATAACATAAACATAAAACTCATAATAGACCACTACAATGAGGACAAACTGGTTAATAATGACTGGTGTCCTTTATAACAAGTATTTAAGATTAGTTACAACACAAGAAAACTGTAACTGTCCTGATATCTTTTTTTTTCTTTTTCTTTTTTTTTTTTTTTTTTGCGGTACGCGGGCCTCTCACTGTTGTGGCCTCTCCCGTTGCGGAGCACAGGCTCCGGACGCGCAGGCTCAGCGGCCATGGCTCACGGGCCCAGCTGCTCCGCAGCATGTGGGATCTTCCCGGACCGGGGCACGAACCCGTGTCCCCTGCATCGGCAGGTGGACTCTCAACCACTGCGTCCCCCAGGGAAGCCCTGTCCTGATATCTTACAGCTCAATTATTATTTTTTAAAGTGTGTAGGTTTGGGCTTCTCTGGTGGCACAGTGGTTAAGAATCCACCTACCGATGCAGGGGACACGGATGCGAGCCCTGGTCCGGGAAGACTCCACAGGCTGAGGAGCAACTAATCCCATGTGCCACAACTACTGAGCCTGCGCTCTAAGGCTCATGAGCCACTACTACTGAGCCCGTGTGCCGCAACTACTGAAGCCCTCACGCCTAGAGCCAGTGCTCCGCAACAAGAGAAGCCACGGCAGTGAGAAGCCCGCGAACCGCAAGGAAGAGTGGTTTGTCACAACTAGAGAAAAGCCCGCGTGCAGCAACGAAGACCCAACACAGCCATAAATAAATAAATAAATAATTTAAAAAAGTGTAGAGGTTTTTCTTTTTCCAAAGATGACTAAAGTCCTAAAATTATAGATAGTATTACCAATAGCAATTTTAAAGTTGAAAGACACTTTTAAAGACTGTCAGTAATAAAAAGATAAATTTTTATCAACTATTCCAGAGGAAAGCTGAATTATGCTTCTACTCTCTCTATTAAAAACATTATAGAATCATTATGAGGAATCAGAGTACACAGCCAAAAAAGCAGAGGAAAATATTATATGGGTGCATCAGGCAGTTAATTAATAAAAATGATTATTTCACTTCTCTGGATTTTTAACGATTTTTGATTTGTCAACTTTTAAAAATCTGTAGCTTGTTATGAATCCTTTTTAAATTTTAAAAATAAATGGTCACTTCTTACCTACTTTTGCGTTTATAATTTTGCATATTTCTTTCCTTTATTAAGGACCCTCCCCCCCACCTCCCCAACAAAAAACCAAAACGGTATAAGCTTCAGGGCCCGTAAAATAGGGTTGATCTCTGTCCACAGCATTGGTATTTTATTAAGATAATGCTGAATAATAATAATTACAATGGCCGCACTTTTTATTATGAGGCCACGTTATTATAAATGCTTAACTGTGATTATCTCATTTACCCCCCTCAATAACTACTTGTTTGCCCCATTGGAAACTACTTGTTTCTTTCATTGGCAACTACTTGTTTCCTCCATTTTAGAGATGAAGGAACTAAAGTCCCAGAGATGTTAGATCACCTGCTCCAGGTTACTCAGCAGGGAGGCTGCAAAGCCTGGATAAACACAGAAGCTTGTTTCCTCTGTGTTTCCGGCGATCTAGGCCCTGTTTCCCTCACCTCCCCTGACTCCAAAGAGAAGAGCTAAGTTCCCAGACTCCACCGCTCGTCTTACACTCAGAGAGGCTGAGTGACTTGCTGGAAGACACACTGCCTGCGAACTGCAGAAGGGGAGTTCGGCCTCGGCTGCAGGGTTTTCCTTTCCTCCCTCACACCACCCTAGGACGCCTGCTTTGGCCTTGGCCCCGGGCGGGCGGGGTTAGGCCCCAGGCGGCAGACGCTCTGGCAGGTGGGACCCGCAGGCCGCCTGGGGCAGGGGCGGGCGAGGAAAGGGGCGGGGGGGGGGGGGGGGCGCAGGCTGCTGCCTCCGGGAAGAGATTCCTTCAGAACTTCAGCGTCTCCAGGGGCAGCAGCCAGGACGTAGCCTCCCCCCACTTCATTAACTGGAAAATAAACTGGAGCCACAAAAGCCTGGGGGAAGGAGAGGACGCGGGCCCAGCTGCCGCAGGGCCGAGGGGCGGAGGTGGCAGCAGGAGACCCCGCCAGCTGAGGCCGCAGTCATTCCCTGGCTGCCCATCCCCCACCTGCAGCCCCCTCCCCAGCATGGGAGCCGGCCCTCTCTGTTGCCAGTTGCACCGGGGAGCCCTGGGAGCCAGAGACTTTCCCGGAGCCGAGGGAATGTGCCCCTCAGAATCACCCCTGCAAACTCGGAGGGCACAATGGGCCGTCAGATGGTGGGGAGGGGCGGGCACGGCTCTACATAGGCCCCTCCTAAGAGCCAAACCTTCTGCTGCCGGAGCAGAACAGAGGGACATTGAGAGTGTGGCCCTGGGGAAGGGCTGGCCCTGGGGAAGGGCTGGCTCTGGGGAAAATGGGATTTTAAGAGAGAGAGATGAGAGACTTGCTGTCTTCGGCCCACTGCCCTCAACACCCCCCCACCCCAGACACACACACGTTTCTCCTTCCTCTCTTTGATGCTCTCCCTCTCTTCCTTTTCTCCCAGGATCCCCCAAAGCTGTGACTCCATCAGTATCACCGCCCCCGCCATCTCGCCCCTGCTTCTCTCCTGGGCTCACCCCTTTCTTAGCAAAGCTGTTCTCCTTGCCCTCCAGTCCCCTTCTGTATTAGTTTGCTGTGGCTGCCATGACAAAGTACCACAGACTGGGTGGTGTAAATATTTTCTCACACTTCTGGAGGCTAGAAGTCCCAGATCAATGTGTCAGCAAGACTGGTTTCTTCTGAAGCCTCTCTCCTTGGCTCGCAAATGGCCGTCTTCTCCCAGTGCTTTCCTGTGGTTTCCCTTAGTGCGTGTGCATGTGTGTGTGTGTGTGTGTGTGTGTGTCCTAATCTCCGCTTCATATAAGGACAGCAGTCATGTTGGATTAAGGCCAACCCTAATGACCTTATTTTAACTTAATTACCTCTTTAAAGACAGAATTTCCATATACAGTCATATTCTGAGGTCCTGGCATTAGGACCTCAACAAATGCATTTGAGGGAACACAATCCAGTGCTTAACACCTTCCTTGTCCAGACCAGTTTACCACCGAATCTTGCAGCTAACACGGTAATCTAGTGTTGCCCTAGTCTGGACATTGTGACATCCCCACACACAGCCCCACAAACACAACCTAACACCTCCCTCACTTTACCCTCACACATTCAGGACCTCTCAGAAGTACCGGGTCACACAGACCCAAGTTATCTGGCAAATGTAACCTAGCACAAGGGATATCACCCTCTTGGTTTCAAAATCAACTCTGGCCTCTGTCTTCTTTCTCTGAGATTTGGAGGCTGCCTAATGCAGGATCATAGTTCTTCAGTTCCTTTGGTCATTTAGGAATCTCTTCCCCTCAAAATGTTTCAGGACCTTTATTTATTTATTTTACAGTTTTACTGAGATGTAACTGACATACAGCACTGTATAAGTTTAAGGTGTACAGCATAATGATTTGACTTATGTACATTATGAAATGATTACCACAAAAAGTTTAGTGAACATCCATCATCTCATATAGATGCAACATTAAAGAAGTAGGAAAAAATTTTTTTTTCCTTGCTCAGTACCTTTAAATAATTTGAGTAGGTTCAAAGGTTTAAAAAATGATATAGAAAGGAATGTATTAGATTGGTTCAAGATGGCGGAGTAGAAGGACGTGCGCTCCGTTCCCTCTTGCGTGAGCACCAGAATCACAGCTAACTGCTGAACAATCATCAACAGGAATACACTGGAACTCGCCAAAAAAAGATACTCCACATCCAAAGACAAAGGAGAAGTCACAATGAGATGGTAGGAGGGGCACAATCACAATAAAATCAAATCCCATAACGGATGGGTGGGTGACTCACAAACTGGAGAACACTTTTACCACAGAAGTCCATCCACTGGAGTGAAGGTTCTGAGCCCCATGTCAGGCTTCCCAACCTGGGGGTCTGGCAATGGGAGGAGGAATTCCTAGAGAATCAGACTTTGAAGCCTATCAGGATTTGATTGCAGGACTTTGACAGGACTGGGGGAAATAGACTCCACTCTTGGAGGGAACAAACAAAATAGTGTGTGCACTAGGACCCAAGGCAAGGAGCGGTGACCCCATAGGAGACTGAACCAGACCTACCTGCTAGTGGTGGAGGGTCTCCTGCAGAGGCAGGGGGTGGCTATGGCTCACTTTGGGGACAAGGACACTGGCAGCAGAAGTTCTGGGAGGTACTCCTTGGCGTGAGCCCTCACAGAGTCTGCCATTAGCCCAAACCAAAGAGCCGGCTAGGCTCCAGTGTTGGGTCGCCTCAGGCCAAACAACCAACAGGGAGGGAACCCAGCCCCACCCATCAGCAGACAAGCAGATTAAAATTTTACTGAGGTCTGCGCACCAGAGCAACACCCAGCTGTAACCACAACCAGTCCCTCCCATCAGGAAACTTGCACAAGCCTCTTAGATAACCTCATCCACCAGAGGGCAGACAGAAGAAGCAAGAAATAGTACAATTCTGCAACCTGTGGAAGGAAAAGCACATTCACAGAAACATAGAAAAAATATAAAGGCAGAGGACTTTGTACCAGAGGAAGGAAAAAGAGAAACCCCAGAAAAACAACTAAGTGAAGTGGAGATATGCAACCTGCCAGAAAAAGAATTCAGAACAATTATAGTGAGGATGATCCAGGAGCTCAGAAAAAGAATGGAGGCAAAGATTCAAGAAATATTTAACAAAGACCTAGAAGAATTAAAGAACAAACACCTAGAAGAATTAAAGAACAAACAAACAGAGATGAACAATACAATAACTGAAATGAAAAATACACTAGAAGGAATCAGTAGCAGAATAACTGAGGTAGAAGAACGGATAAGTGACCTGGAAGACAGATTGGTAGTATTCATTGCTGCAGAACAGAATAAAGGAAAAAGAATGAAAAGAAATGAAGACAGCCTAAGAGACCTCTGGGACAATATTAAATGCAACAACATTCACATACAGGTCTCAGAAGGAGAAGAGAGAGAGAAAGGACCTGAGAAAATACTTGAAGAGATTACAGTCACAAATTTCCCTAACTTGGGAAAGGAAATAGCCACCCAAGTCCAGGAAGTGCAGAGAGTCCCAGGCAGGACAAACCCAAGGAGAAACATGCCAAGACACATAGTAATCAAATTGACAAAAATTAAAGACAAAGAAAAATTATTGAAAGCAGCAAGGGAAAAACGACAAATAACATACAAGGGAATTCCCATAAGGTTAACAGCTGATTTCTCAGCAGCAACTTTACAAGCTAGAAGGGAGTGGCATGATACATTTAAAGTGATGAAAGGGAAGAAACTACAACCAAGATTACTCTACCCAGCAAGGATCTCATTCAGATTTGATGGAGAAATCAAAAGCTTTACAGACAAGCAAAAGCTAAGAGAATTTATCACCACCAAAACAGCCCTACAACAAATGCTAAAGGAACTTCTGTAAGTGGGAAACACAAGAGAAGAAAAGGACCTACAAAAACAAACCCATAACAATTAAGAAAATGGTAATAGGAACATACAAATCGATAATTGCCTTAAACGTGAATGGGTTAAATGCTCCAACCAAAAGACACAGGCTCGCTGAATGGATACAAAAATAAGACCCGTATATATGCTGTCTACAAGAGACCCACTTCAGACCAAGAGACACATACAGACTGAAAGTGAGGGGATGGAAAAAGATATTTCATGCAAATGGAAATCAAAAGAAAGCTGGAGTATCAATACTCATAGCAGATAAAATAGATTTTAAAATAAAGAATGTTACAAGAGACAAGGAAGGACACTCTGTAATGATCAAGGGATCAATCCAAGAAGAAGATATAACAATTATAAGTAGCACCCAACATAGTAGCAACTCAATACATAAGGCAACTGCTAACAGCTATAAAAGAGTAAATCAACAGTAACACAATAATAGTGGGAACTTTAACACCTCACTTACACCAACGGACAGATCATCCAAACAGAAAATTAATATGGAAACACAGCTTTAATTGACACAATACACCAGATAGATTTAATTGATATTTATAGGACATTCCATCCCAAAACCGCAGATTACACTTTCGTCTCAAATGCACATGGAACATTCTCCAGGATAGATCACATCTTGGGTCACAAATCAAGCCTCAGTAAATTTAAGAAAACTGAAATCCTATCAAGCATCTTTTCTGACCACAAAGCTATGAGATTAGAAATCAATTACAGGGGAAAAAAACGTAAAAAACACAAACACATGAGCCTAAACAATATGTTACTAAAGAAACAAGAGATCAATGAAGAAATCAAAGTGGAAATCAAAAAATATCTAGAGACAAATGACAATGAATACATGATGATCAAAAACCTATGGGATGCAGCAAAAGCAGTTCTAAGAGGGAAGTTTATAGCTATACAAGCCTATCTCACAAAACAAGAAAAATCTCAAATAAACAATCTAACCTTACACCTAACAGAACTAGAGAAAGAAGAACAAACAAAACCCAAAGTTAGCAGAAGGAAAGAAATCATAAAGATCAGAGCAGAAATAAATGAAATAGAAACAAAGAAAACAATAGAATGATCAATAAAACTAAAAGCTTGTTCTTTGAGAAGATAAACAAAATTGATAAACCATTAGCCAGACTCATCAAAAAAAAGGGAGAGGACTCAAATCAGTAAAATTAGAAATGAAAAAGGAGAAGTTACAATGTACACCACAGAAATACAAAGCATCCTAAGAGACTACTAAAAACAACTCTATGCCAATAAAATGGACAACCTGAAAGAAATAGACAAATTCTTAGAAAGGGATAACCTTCCAATACTGAACCAAGAAGAAATAGAAAATATGAACAGACCAATCACAAGTCATGAAATGATACCGAAACAAGACAAAGATACTACAAAAAAGAAAATTACAGACCCATATCACTGATGAATACAGATGCAAAAATCCTCAACAAAATACTAGCAAATAGGGCTTCCCTGGTGGCGCAGTGGTTGAGAGTCCGCCTGCCGATGCAGGGCACACGGGTTCGTGCCCCGGTCCGGGAAGATCCCACAAGCTGCGGAGTGGCTGGGCCTGTGAGCCATGACCGCTGAGCCTGCGCATCCGGAGCCTGTGCTCCGCAATGGGAGAGGCCACAACAGTGAGAGGCCCATGTACCGAAAAAAAAAAAAAAAACAAAAAAAAACTAGCAAATAGAATTGAACAACACATTAAAAGGCTCATACATCATGATCAAGTGGGATTTATTCCAGGGATGCAAGGATTCTTCAATATAAGCAAATCAATCAATGTGATACACCATATTAACAAATTGAAGAATAAAAGCCATATGATGATCTCAATAGATGCAGAATAAACTTTTGACAAAATTCAACACCCATTTATGATACAAACTCTCCAGAAAGTGGGCATAGAGGAAACCTACCTCAACATAATAAAGGCCATATATGACAAACTCACAGAAAACATCATTCTCAGTGGTGAAAAACTGAAAGCATTTCCTCTAAGATCAGGAACAAGACAAGGTTGTCCACTCTCGCCAC
This sequence comes from Kogia breviceps, assembly GCF_026419965.1. Lineage (NCBI taxonomy): Eukaryota > Metazoa > Chordata > Mammalia > Artiodactyla > Physeteridae > Kogia > Kogia breviceps. The sequence goes on along the minus strand of NC_081310.1, from coordinate 88,012,721 downwards.
TATTATTCAACATAGTTTTGGAAGTCCTAGCCATGGCAATCAGAGAAGAAAAAGAAATGAAAGGAATAAAAATTGGAAAAGAATAAGTAAAACTGTTGCTCTTTGTAGATGACATGGTACTATGCATAGAGAATCCTAAAGATGCCACCAGAAAACTACTAGAGCTAATCAATGAATGTGGTAAAGTTGCAGGGTACAAAATCAATGCACAGAAATCTCTTGCATTCCTATACACTAATGATGAAAAATCTGAAAGAGAAATTAAGGAAGCACTCCCATTTACCATTGCAACAAAAAGAATAAAATACCTAGGAATAAATCTACCTAGGGAGACAAAAGACCTGTATGCAGAAAAATATAAGACACTGAGAAAAGAAATTAAAGATGATACAAACAGATGGAGAGATATACCATGTTCTTGGATTGGTAGAATCAATATTGTGAAAATGACTATACTACCCAAAGCAATCTACAGAGTCTATGCAATACCTATGAAATTACCAATGGCATTTTTTACAGAACTAGAACTAAAAATCTTAAAATTTGTATGGAGACACAAAAGACGCCGAATAGCCAAAGTAGTCTTGAGAGAAAAAAATGGAGCTGGAGGAAGCAGGCTCCCTGACTTAGACTATACTACAAAGCTACAGGAATCAAGACAATATGGTACTGGCACAAAAGCAGAAATATAGATCAATGGAACAGGATAGAAATCCTAGAGATAAACCCATGCACCTATGGTCAACTAATCTGTGACAAAGGAGGCAAGGATATACAATGGAGAAGAGACAGTCTCTTCAATAAGTGGGGCTGGGAAAACTGGACAGCTACATGTAAAAGAATGAAATTAGAACATTCCCTAACACCATACACAAAACTAAACTCTAAATGGATTAGGGACCTAAATGTAAGATCTGACACTATAGAACTCTTAGAGGAAAATATAGGAAGAACACTCTTTGACATAAATCACAGCAAGATGTTTTTGGATCCACCTCCTAAAATAATGGAAATAAAAACAAAAAGAAACAAATGGAACCTAATGAAACTTAAAAGCTTTTGCAAAGCAAAGGAAACTACAAACAAGGCAAAGACAACCCTCAGAATGGGAGAAAATATTTGCAAATGAATCAATGGACAAAGGATTAATCTCAAAAATATATAAACAGCTCATACAGCTCAATATATATATTTTTTTACTGTGTGTGATGGATAATTTTATTTTATTTATTTATTAAAACATCTTTATTAGAGTATAATTGCTTCACAATGGTGTGTTAGTTTCTGTTTTATAACAAAGTGAATCAGCTATGCATATACATATATCCCTATATCTTCTCCCTCTTGTGCCTCCCTCCCCACTCCCTATCCCACCCATCTAGGTCATCACAAAACACCGAGCTGATCTCCCTGTGCTATGCGGCTGCTTCCCACTAGCTATGTATTTTACATTTCGTAGTATATATTAGTCGATGCCACTCTCTCACTGGGTCCCAGCTTACCCTTCCCCCCACCCCGTGTCCTCAAGTCCATTCTCTAGATCTGCATCTTTATTGCTGTCCTATCCCTAGGTTCTTCATAGCCTTTTTTTTTTTTTTTTTACATGCCATATATATGCGTTAGCTTACAGTATTTGTTTTTCTCTTTCTGACTTACTTCACTCTGTATGACGGACTCGAGGTCCATCCATCTCACTACAAATAACTCAATTTCATTTCTTTTTATCGCTGAGTAATATTCCATTGTCTATATGTTTCACATCTTTATCCATTAATCTGTCAATGGACACTTAGGTTGTTTCCATGTCCTGGCTATAGCTGCAATCAACATTGGGGTACATGACTCTTTTTGAATTATGGTTTTCTTGGGGTATATGCCCAGTAGTGGGATTGCTGGTCTTATGGTAGTTCTATTTTTAGTTTTTTAAGGAACCTCCATATTATTCTCCATAGTGGCTGTATCAATTTACATTCCCACCACCAGTGCAAGAGGGTTCCCTTTTCTCCACACCCTCTCCAGCATTTATTGTTTGTAGATTTTTTGATGATGGCCATTCTGACTGGTGTGAGGTGATACCTCGTAGTTTTGATTTGCATTTCTCTAATGATTAGTGATGTTGAGCATTCTTTCATGTGTTTGTTGGCTCTCTGTATATCTTCTTTGGAGAAATATCTATTTAGATCTTCTGTCCATTTTTGGATTAGGTTGTTTGTTTTTTTGATATTGAGCTTCATGCAGCTCAATATTAAAAAAAAACCCAGTCAAAAAATGGGCAGAAGACCTAAATAGACATTTCTCCAACGAAGACATACAGTTGGCCAAGAAGCACATGGAAATCTGCTTAACATCACTAATTAGTAGAGAAATGCAAATCAAAAGTACAATGAGTGGGCTTCCCTGGTGGCACAGTGGTTGAGAGTCCGCCTGCCGATTCAGGGGACACAGGTTCATTCCCCGGTCTGGGAAGATCCCACATGCCGCAGGGTGGCTGGGCCCATGAGCTGTGGCCACTGAGCCTGCATGTCCGGAGACTGTGCTCAGCAACGGGAGAGTCTACAACAGTGAGAGGCCTGTGTACCACCAAAAAAAAAAAAAAAAAAAAAGTACAATGAGTTATCACCTCACAACAGTTAAAATGGGCATCATCAGAAAATCTACAAACAACAAATGCTGGAGAGGGTGTGGAGAAAAGGGAACCCTCTTGCACTGGTGGTGGGAATGTAAATTGATACAGCCACTATGGAGAACAGTATGGAGGTTCCTTAAAAAACTACAAATAGAACTACCATATGACCCAGCAATCCCACTACTGGGCATGTACCCAGAGAAAACCATAATTCAAAAAGACACATGCACCACAGTGTTCATTGCAGCACTATTTACAATAGCCAGGTCATGGAAGCAACCTAAATGCCCTATGACAGATGAATGGATAAAGAAGATGTGGCACATATATACAATGGAATATTACTCAGTCATAAAAAAGAATGAAATTGGGTCATTTGTAGAGACGTGGATGGACGTAGAGACTATCATACAGAGTGAAGTAAGTCAGAAAGAGAAGAACAAATACCGTATATTAACTCATATATGTGGAACCTAGAGAAATGGTACAGATGAACTGGTTTGCAGGGCAGAAAGTGAGACACAGATGTAGAGAACAAACGTTTGGACACCAAGGGGGGAAAGTGTTGGTGGGGAGGTGGTGATGGGATGAATTGGGAGATGGGGATTGACCTATATACACTAATATGTACAAAATAGATAACCAATAAGAACCTGCTGTATAAAAAAAATTAAATTAAATTAAATTTTAAGAAAACACACACAAAAACCACCTTAGGGCAAAGGCATTGTTTGGGAGCCTCAGAAATTTGTATTGTTGAGGGCTTCCTAATTCTCTGTAATTAGTGTCTTCCCCTTGTCTAGAGTCCCTGCCTTCTTCCAAATTACTGGTCCCCCAAATCACTCAATCTCTTCATTATTCCACCAAATATAATATTCATTAACATCAGTTGAATTTATTTAAATGTGAGACTGTTGCTAGAATGGATAAGGAAGTAGGAGGTACACCAAATTAATAAGGTCATCCAGGTCAATCCAGGTTAATATCATGAAGTGAAAAGGCAGTGTAACTCTTTACAACTGGTCTTTGCTCGTTGGAACCCTCTGATCTTTAGGCTTCTTCCTCCAGTTTAGCTACTTTGAAATTATTCATTTATAAACCCCTACACTTTCCTCCATGTGATCTCATCCTTTTTTAACTTTCAACTTCTTTTTTGCCTTTATTTATATCACTTACTTACTTTATAAGGATTTTTATTACTATAAAATTAATAGAATTTATTGACTATATTTTATGGTCTTGTCATTGAACTAGGGTCTAGGGATATGCAAATATGAATAATTCTCCACTCTAAGGGAATTTGTACACTAATGGATAAGATACCAAAAGTGTTCAGAATGAGCTCCCCAAAATGTGCCACATTTGCACATTGATTATTCTGAAGTAAAGGCAATTGAGATCCTACAATCTCAAGATAAACTTCTGTACCTCCCTTAACTACCTAGAAGGATTTAAATTGGGGGTCCTTCCCAGAATGAGTATTATTACCAGAGAAAAATTTTATTTGAGTAAGCCAGTTGCATGGCAGAGCAAACTAATTACCCAATATTTGATTTCCCTCTTATTGTCCATGTGAATTATCCTCTTGTGCTTGGAAGCCACTAAGCCATTCCTTAGCTCAGGATGGCATATATACCTCATTTTACCTTCCTGGTTTTGAACTTCTTATGTATGTGTTGTTTCTGTATGTATGAAATTAAATTCGATTTTCTCCTGTTTAAAAAAAAAAAAAAAGGAATGTATTGAGGACTCTCGTTTTTACCATCTTCATTCACACTGCTCCAACCCCATTCCACCTCTTATAGGGAACTGGATTAATTTGCTTTTGCTTTATCTTCCCAGCGCCTCCACGAGCCTGTACAAATGAATGTGTTTATAGTCCTCCTTTCTTAGACGAAAGGTGGTATGTGCATTGTTCTACCCCTTGCTTTTTTCACTTCACAATATATCCAGGAGATTTTCCCCATAGCTCTACAGATGGCTTGTTTTTTAACTTTAACAGCTTCATAGTATTTCATTATACGGATGTAACACGATTTATTTAACAAAACACCTAAATAGGGACCCTTGGGTCGTTTCCAATGCCTGTTCTCTTGAGAGGAGAGCCTTGAAAACCTTAACCAATTAAGGTTTCCTAATACCTGAGAAATGTAAGGGCCGGGAGGGAAGGCAGGAGGATGGGCAGCAAGGATCCACAGGTAGCGGGAAATGTGGTCTCTGGCCTTGGGGATGTTTCGAACTAGTGGGGGAGCTGTAGCTGTTCTTCTCTGTGGAGTCTTCTTCATGAAAAAGACCCTACAGAAGCTCACACTGGATGCATTTCTCTGATCCTTTGCCAATTCAAGATCTCTTAGATTAGTGATGTCCTTGAGAAAGGGGCTAAGGTTAGAAGTAAACCTTATAGGTCACATTTTTTTTTCCTCCCTGTATTAGTTATTTCTTGCTGTGTAACCAGATTCCATAAATTTAGCAGTTTTAAACAACACACATTTATTTGTTCACAGTTCTGTAGGTCAGAAGTCTGGGCAAAAAGAAAAGCATGAAGCTGGAATAGGGTAATGGGGTGGGGGGTGGAATTACTAGCCCAGTGGGTCTAAAGTCCAGGATATAGGGAGAGCATCCTGGAAGTCTGTAGAGCTGTGGTATGGAGACTGTGAAGGGGTTCTCTGCTCTGTTCCCTGTAGTTGTGGGACTGAGGCCTTCAGCTCCTAGAAGCCAATCCTCTCTATAGGCTGCTCACACTATGAATGTTTGCTTTTTTAAGACCAGCAGAAGACTGTTTCTGTTGCTTTGAGTCTTTTCCTTCAGTGAGGGCCCAGCTCCTCTATGAAGGGTTTTCATCTGATTAAGCAGGCTCACTCAGGATAATCTCCCTTTTAATTACTCAAAATCAACTGATTTGGGACCTTAATTACATCTGCAAAATCCCTGCACCAAGTTTGTGTCTAACCTGCCCTCATCACTGCCAAATAAACTCCTACCTGGTACCAGCCAAGTTTCTTCTCCAGACACCCTTCTGGCACACATGGCAGGCACCCAGGTCCCATCTCTTCCCTCCTTGGAATAAATGTCTCAGAATACCATCACCTTGTCAGACCTACTTTTTTTTTTTTTTTTTGGTTGTGTTGGGTCTTCGTTGCTGTGCGAGGGCTTTCTCTAGTTGCAGTGAGTGGGGTCTACTCTTCATTGAGGTGCATGTGCTTCTCACTGCAGTGGCTTCTCTTGTTGCGGCGCGCTCGGGCTCTAGGGCACGCAGGCTTAAGTAGTTGTGGCTCACGGGCTCTAGAGCACAGGCTCAGTAGTTGTGGTGCACGGGCTTAGTTGCTCCACGGCATGTGGGATCTTCCCGGACCCGGGCTCAAACCAGTGTCCCCTGCATTGGCAGATGGATTCTTAACCACTGTGCCACCAGGGAAGTCCCCAGACACACATTATACCATTTCCTATGGGATCAGGTCCAGCATTTACAGCCTCCGTGACCGGTACTACCAAGCCTCCCAGTCCTATTTCCTAGTTATCCCTTACAGCAGAGGCTCTGGACCCACTTGCCTGCTTATTACTCTTCCACCCCACCACCATCAACTTATTCCAGCTTCCATGCCTTTATTTGTCCTGACTACACTGCCTGGAATGCCTTTTTCATTTCTCTCCACTGATTCTGCTCTCTTCCATTGCTTATATTTTCATTTAGCAATTATTTTTTGAGAGACCTCTGGGTGTTCTGAGGATGCAGAGGTGCAAGGCACTTTCCAGGTCCTCAAGAACTTTGCAGACTGGAGGAACAGATGAGCAAGCAATAACAAAGCACTGTGTTAAGTGCTGAACTAGAGGTAGACGTTGGGGAAGGGCACAGTGGGTTAAAAGAGGGGAGTACAAAACCCAACATGGGGGTCAGGGAAGGCTTCCTGGAGGAGGTGGTTCTTGAGCCATGTCTTGAAGATTGACTAGATGTGAGATGGGTGAATAGAGGAGTTGGCTGGGCTTTATCTGGAGAGAAGAGCATGTTCATACCTAGGTCTATGAGCAAGGAGAATCTTGAGAAAGGCAGAATTCACGGTGTGAGGACGGCCTTGGCAGGACCTGAGATTGGAGAAGATTTCCCAGCACCACAGAAGTCATTAGAGGTGTTTGGATTTTACCTTGAAGGCAAAGGGGAGTTTAAAGGCTAGAATCAGGGGAATGATCTGTGTTGTAGTAAGGATATTAAACAGCAGACTTGTGGCTAGAGAGCTCACTGGCTGCAGTGGGCAGAGGTCAGGCTATAGATAGGAATGGTTAGGATGAGATGGCAACAGCCCAGGCTCCAAGTTCTACCTCCCCCAGGAAGCCTTCCTGGGGAACTCACACTGGCCTCTCCCTTCCCAGAATAATGATTGTGTCTAGTAGCAGCAGCAGTTGTACTTGAAGCAATAGCAATTTAAATAACAACACGTTCATTCTTGTAAATGATAGCCCTGTGAAGTAGGCAGGAGAGTTATTATTTCTATTTTACAGATGAGGAAAACAAGGAAACTTACCCATAGCATAGAAGCAGCAGTGATGGACCATGAATGAACCCAGATTGTCGGAATCTCAGTGACATGTTATTGCCACTATAGCAAACTGCCTCTTGGCTTGCTTTGCATTTAAAGCCTTTTCTTAGTATTCAGTCTGTTTAATAAATATATACAGCGTGTCTGCTGACTTGTACACAGTGCCTGGCTCAGGGGCTGCACTCAATCAAATGTGAGTTAATGAAGAATATGGTGGTTCTTGAGGGATCCAATGATATCGTTTCTCCAATGCTAATGAATGAAATGATGACACATTCATTCTGTCTTCATACCCTCTCCCAGTACCTAGTTCAGTGCAGGGTGAAAAACAGGCATTAGTAAATTTGTGTGGAATTTAAATGGCGGATGTGGAACATCCGCCATTTAAAAGAGAAGTCAGGACTGTATGCAGCAATTCTGGAAGGGAGGAGGGGTTGGGAGCCAGGCTGGGCCTATGGGGATTGGCTAGTGGGACAGAGAGCCACGCACCAAAGGTCCCCCAGCCTAAGCAGCCTTGGCAGCCAAGTTGAGTCTAAGTGGCACTTTTCTGTTAAGTGCTCTGTGGGGAGGTGTATTGCGTCTCTATTTAAAATTAATTTTTCAGAATTGGAAGCTCTATTCTGAAAGGCAGTTCTCACTGGGTAGCTTCTGGCAGGATTGGAAAGCCATAACTTTGTAAAGAAACACAATAAACCAGAAATTTCCTCCCAGGTGAGCAAGAAACTGCCTTTTTCCTTTTGAAGAGAGCATTTTCCAGAACTTTACTCGTCAAGTAGCTGGTTTTCGAGTCATTTCTTCTATTTGTAAGTGAACTACATTCCAGTCGACTGTTCTCCTCTCTGATAGATGGAATAGAGGCACAGGCAATCCACACAAATAGGAGAACAAAAAAGTAATTTCTCTTTGGCTTGGGGCTATGTTTCTGTATTTACATGTGAATGGAGTGACATCTGATGCTTTGAAAATGTGCAGTGCCTGCTGCCAATGGAGAAACACCACTGTCACTGTATAGTGGATTTTGGAGGACTTGTTCAGTTCCACAAATGCTTGTCTAGATGCTACGGTTACAAAAGTTCATTCATTCATTCATTCATTCATCCAACATTTATTGAGTGCCTACTATGTGCTAAGTATTGCACTAGGCATTGGAGAAACAGCAGTAATTAAAGCAAACCAACCAACCAAATAAAAACTTCTGCCTTTATGGAGGGGAAATAGACAATATTATACATAAGTTTATAATTATAAACTTATAAGTTTACAAGTTTATATAAGATAATATTATAAATAAGATAGATAGATAGACAATTAGATATAACTAAGGAGATAAATAAAGCAAAAAGAGGGAATAGAAAATGTTAGGAGAGGGTTGCCAGGGAAAGGTTCATCGAAAAGGTGACATGTAAGGAAGAACTGTAGGAGGTGAGGGAGTTAGACATGCAGAAATCTGGGGAGAGCATTCCAGAGAGGGCACTGGCGAATGCAAAGGCCATTAGGTGGGAGCACATCTAATGTGTCTGAGAAACAGCAAAGAGAGGAGAGTGTAACTTGAGCACAGAGGGTGAGGAGAACAATAAAGGGACAGAAAGGGAGAGGTCAGAAAGGCCTTAGAGATCATTGCAGAGACTCTGACTTCTAATATCGGTATGATGTGCTGTGCTGCCAGTGGAAGGTTTAGAACAGAGGAATGATAATGATACGGCCTGACATGTTTTCACAGGAATGTTTTGGCAGCCACGGGAAACAGGAAGAAGCAGACAGGCTGGGTTGGGGGTGAAGGGGTGGGGAGGCGTGGCTCAACAATCACGTAAGAGTGACTTGGACCAGGGTGAGGGCTGTGAGAGGGGTGAGAAGGGGATGGAGCCTGGTTTTGCTTTGAAGGTGGCATGGACGTGATTCATTGACAGATTAGATGTGAGATGTGAGAGAAACGGCAGAGTCAAGAATGACTCTCATGATCTGAGCGGCTGCAAGGAGGAGCCACAGTCATTTCCTGAGACAGGGAAGAATGCAGAAGGTGCAGGTCTTGGTGGGAGAGGGTGGAGGGCACAAGGGAAGATCAGGAGGTTGGTGTTAAATATGCTAAGTTTGAGGTGTGTATCAGACACCCAAGTGGAGCTAGCCAGTAAATAGTTAGGTAATGGAATCTAGAATTCAGAAGAGAATATTCTGAGCAGGAGATACAAATTTGGGAGTTGTTAGCATATAGATGGTATTTAAAGCCACGAGACAGGATGAGATCACCTAAGATGTGAGTGTAGATAAGAAAAGAGAAGAGATCCAAGGATAGAACTTGGGGACACTCCAATGTTTAGAGGTCAGGGAGATGAGAGGGAACCAGCAAAGGAGACTTGGAAGGAAAGTGAAGAGAAACACAAGGAAGTGCGTGTGGTGTCCTGGAAGCAACGGAAGAGGGAATTTCTGTCAGGAACAAGTGGTCAGCTGCGTCAAAGGCTGCTGGTAGGTCAGGATAACAGTGAAAATAAGGAAGTCCTGGGGGACCTTGACATACACCTTCTTGGTGGAGTGATGAGGGCTGAGGCCTGGCTGAAGTGGATTCCAGAAAGAATGTGAGGCGAGACATTAGAAACAGTGAGTACAGACAACTGTTTGAGAAGTTATGTTGTAAAGAGAAGGGAAAATACGGTGGTATCTGGAGGGGGAAGTAGGGTCGAGCTTTTTCCTTCAGTTTGGAGAAATAAAGGTGAATATGGCAGAGTCTGTCCTCAAGTTCCTTCCATTCTAAAAGGAGAGACAGACACATCAGCAGAAGTCATCACATAAAGATACTCACCTGGTTCCAAAGCAATACACTCTAGAAAATCTAAAAGCTCTAACCTAATTTAGGGGAAAAAAGATACTTTGAAAAGAAGTCCTACACCAGGACTTAAAACATAAGTGATCTTTATCCAGGGGAAGAAAGAAGGAAATGATATTTTAGATAAAAGGAAGACTATAAGTCAAATCATGGAAGCCTGGAGCAGCTTGTTGGGTATGGAGATCACAAAGAGATCAGCATTTCTGTTCTAGAAGTCGACTGCCTGGGTGTGACTCCCAGACTCTGCAAGATATGTGACCTTGGGCAAATGACTAACCCACTCTGTGAATCTGTTTCCTTACCCATAATGTGGGGATACAGTAGTATCTACCTCATAGGGTTGTTTTGAGGATGAAACAAACAATACATGTGAAATGCTTATACGAGTGTCTGGTACATAGTAGATGCTCCATAAATACTAGCTCTTCCAATTACTGGGTGCAGACAATGATACAGGGATTGATAGGATGTAAGACTGAAGACATTGCTAGCCAGACATAGAGGGACTTATACTAAGGGTTTTGACTTCATTCTGGGGATGGGAGCCGTTGAAGGGTTTTAGGCTGAGGAACAACACAATCTGATGAGTGTTTTTAAGAGGTTCACTGTGGCCGCCTATGGAGGATGGTTGTAAGGGGAATCGCAAAATCCTGCAGGCAGGATTCCAAAGACTTGATTGTGTGTCCTGACTCATCACACCCATCAATGTGTGAGCCAGTTCTTTCCTTGAGCCTCGTTTTGTTGGGAAGCAGGGTTTACAAAACGCAAGCAAAGGGCTGCTGTGAGGAGTAAGTTAAATGATAGAATGAAAGTGTCTAACCCAGTTCATGAAACATAGTAGATATGCAACAAATATTTTTAAAATTAATTAATTAACTAATTAATTTTTGGTTGCGTTGGGTCTTTGCTGCTGCGCGTGGGCTTTTCCCTGGTTGCGGCGAGCGGAGGCTACTCTTCGTTCCGGTGCGCAGGCTTCTCATTGCAGTGGCTTCTCTTGCGGAGCACAGGCTCTAGGCGTGCGGGCTTCAGTAGTCGTGGCTCGAGGGCTTCAGTAGTTGTGGCTCGCGGGCTCTAGAGCACAGGCTCAGTAGTTGTGGCGCACGGGCTTAGTTGCTCCACGACATGTGGGCTCTTCCCAGACTAGGGCTTGAACCTGTGCCCCCTGCATGGCAGGCAGATTCTTAACCACTGCGCCACCAGAGAAGTCCTAAATATTTGTTTTGATTTTATTATGAGAAGCATTACATGTGCAGAGCAAAAATTTGTCAGTTTCACCGTCTTTTTTTTTTTTTCCTTTTTGGCCACACCACGCAGCATACGGGATCTTATTTCCCTGACCAGGGATCGAACCCTTGTTCCCTCCACTGGAAGCACAGAGTCTTACCTCAACCACCAGACCGCCAGGGAAGTCCCGGTTTCCCCATCTTTATGCCCCATCCCACCAGGACCAGATCTCCCTTGCTTCTGGAAACAAGAGAGGGGCCCCCGACCTACGCAGCATCATTCTCTCTCTCTCCTGTCCCCCTTTTCTCACCTCTGTAGCTGTCTGGTTCCCTCTGCTCAGTGGTCAGACCCTGATAGCCCTAATGTGCCTGCCTTCTCCAAGGCCAGGACCATGTTCACAGGACTGGAAAGTGAGTAAGGAAAGCTTCTGAGGTCACAGCCTTTCCTTTACTAGCTGCTTGTTATCAGAGGGCTCCTGTTCTTCCACTGACCCTTTACACCTGCAACACCTTTTGCTTTAAGTCATTTCCCAACACCCATGTGTTCTTCTCCCCAGTAGCCGGCACATGTCCAGGAGGCCCAGACAGCACCGTAGAGATGCCTGAGGCCCCACCTCTCCCAGCACAGCACCTCGCTCAGCGCAGGGACTTGGTGTGGAATGAACTGAATAAAGAGTTGACTGATGTTCCTGCAGCGCCGATAGCCTGCCAGGCTGTGAGTAAGTGTGAGTTGGTTGGATTATGAAAGATGGGAAATCACGTCTTCAGTTTTAGAGTGGAAATAAAACCTCGCAGCCGCCCCAGGCTTACTTAGACAGAGTGGGCAGGGCTATGACCTGTGGGCCCAGAATGGTACCTTTGATAAGCTAAACAACAGGCAGCTCATTAAGCCTTGTGGTCCCCATGAAAGTTGAAGAAGGCACGGAGCCTTGATGGTCAATGACAGTTCAGGGCCCTCCTCCCAGCAATGGGTTTGGGTCTCTACCAGTCAGCTTGAAACACTCAGAGCTAAATAAGCTGATTTACAAGGTCTTTTCCTCCTGTTCCCTTGGCACACGTTTTAGGCTGCCGTGAGAGCCACAGGAACAGATGCCTCTCTGGCCTCTGGGAAGGCAGAGGAAGCCCATGCCACACCTGATGCTCCTCCTCTCCTTTCCAGGCCACTGGGAACTTAGGCCTGAGTCATGCAGGACCAGGGCAGGCAGGTGGGCCAGAGAGCGGCAAGGCTTGAGGGTGATGACAGTGGTCAGGGAGAATCAAAGGCCTGGGAATGGAGGGGGAATTCAAGAGATCATCTGGCCCAGCTCTCAGGTCTTTAGGTGATACTGTGGCTCTGGATTTGCAGTGAGGTAGGTACCTGAGGCCTGGAGTGGGTGAGTGACCTGTACGAGGCAAATGCTCAGCGTGTGTGCGAAGAAGATGGAAGATGGTGGCGCAGCTGCCCTGCCGTCACTGCCATCTGCTTCTGATTGAAGATGGTGTTGGTGGTGATGGAGAGCAGATGCTGGGAGGGTGGTTCACCCAAGAATAAGTTCACCAGTGAAAGTCAGTGTGCATATATGTGTTTGTGCACGTGCGTTTGTGGGTGTGACCCATTCACTCCTCAATATTCAGCTTCTGCTAGGATACTACCACTACTACTACTACTACTACTACTACTACTAGTACTACTGATAATGAGAACTGTAATAACAATAGCCAACCAAGCTACTGAGCACTTACCATGTGCCAGGCCTAGTGCTAAGTGTATAACATGGGTGATCTCACTTAATACTCGAAAAAATAGTACTTATTATTATTACCCCTATTTCACAGCTGAAGAAATGAAAAGATAAAGAAGTTCAGGAACTTGCTGACAGCTGTATAGCTAATACATTCATAGAGTCAGAATTTGCACTTGGGGTAAGCCTTAGGGCTGTTCACAAATATTTCTCCCTCTCAATCTGTCTCTGTCCCTGTCCCTGTCTCTTTCTGTCTTTCTGTCTCCAGGTTGTCTCAGTTGAACTGGAGCACAGCTATATGACTTCTCTGGCCAGTGAAACGGGAGTAGAAGTGACCCTTCTGGCCAGCAGCTCTAGGATCTGGGGCGTGCTTTGCCACATTCTCTTTTTCCTCGGCTACAATGACTGTCAGTGTCCCAGGTGGTGCTGTACCATCAGCCTGGGTCCTGGTGGGAGGATGGTGGCGGGGTGGAGTAGAGCCCTCAACTGAGCTGCAGTAAGTCTTTGTGGTTGTACGACCCTCAGATTGTAGGGCTGTTTGTTATCACAGCGACACAGTGCAGCCCGTCTCGATTGAGTTGGAACCAGGCCTCTCTAGACAGTGAACACTCTTAAATTCCACACGCAGGTGTCTTTCCCAACTTCTCCAGCTGAGTTAGCTATTTCCCCAGTGGGCTCGAGTAGCACTCTAGCATGGCTTTGATCACATTGTATGTCCATTCTTGTCTCCATCGTTAGACTGAACTTGCAGGGCACCCTTCTGTGTTTTTGTTCACTGGCACAGAGCCTGGAACAGGGGAGGTGTTAAGAGCATGCTTACTGGGTGAATGTCTGTAGGAAAAGAACCCTGGGCGCTGCAGTTATCCTGCATGATGAACTTCCAGGTGTCCAAGAAGGCCAGTCTACCTCTGACCCCACATTCTTGTGAGGTGACACAGGAAGATGTCCTCATCCCTGGGGACTCTGCCAGGTGGCCTGGCACCTGGGAATCTACCCAGCTGGCTAGCAGAATTTGTCCCGTCTTGTCCAGACTGCAGCGGTAAATCAGCAGGTGTGAGGAATTTACCCCAGAGAGTGATCCAGCAATGGCACGAATGAGTAATTTACAAAGCCCATTAAGGCAGCCCAGAATTACTTATTTATGAGAACTTTTTGACAGATCTGTGGCTTAATCATTTATCCCTCTGAACATTTAGCCAGGGTCACTAGTAAATAATTCACTTATTACACACTCTGGAGTGGTTTACGGTACTGTGACTTATGATCTCACACAAGTACACAGCCAGGGGAACTGGAATGGAAAGGCCAGGGAAGGGAAGGGGAGCTGAGGGTCCTCCTCCTGAGTCTTCTGGATCAAGGAGGAAGGTATGCAGGCCCCAGAGATTTGCTCTAAGTCAAACTGATGTTACGGGGAGAAGGACGTGAGTCCCTAGTCTAATCTTTGGCGAGACAGTGAAGGGAGAAAATAAATGTGTAGAGACTGGTCTAAAAATGTTAGGTCTTACCTCTAGGTGGAGGGGAGACAAACCCCAGCTTCAGGAGCTCTCCAGGGCCTCATGTGGAAATCTAGATGCCCACCTGACATTCAAGACCCTCCAAGAACTGTCCCCAGTTTGTTCCCAGTCTTATTGTTCCTCCTCTTCTTATCCCTGCACTAGCCATTGGAGCCCCCAAACAAGGTGTGTCTCGTCCTTTCTCTATGCATTTGCTTGCAGCATCCCTCCTGCTTGCATTGCCCTTCTATTCTCTTGTCTAACTGCTACTTTTTGGTTCAGTTTTCAGCTCAAAGCCACCTCCTGCATGAAGTCTTCTCCAGGCTACCTGAACTAGGCTTACTGCCTAGGTGAAGTTCTTGAAAACCTACGAAGTGCCAGGCATACATTAAATACATTACACATGCCATTAATTGGTCTGTCTCCCCGGCTATACTAGGTGTCTCCTTAAACTAGGTGACTCAGCATTAACTGAACATGACCCCTGCTCTAGCTAGCCCAGAGTCTGCCCCCCAGGGAGTTAAAAAATGTAGGCTGGGGCTTCCCTGGTGGCGCAGTAGTTAAGAATCCGCCTGTTTGGCTTCCCTGGTGGCGCAGTGGTTGAGAGTCTGCCTGCCGATGCAGGGGACGCGGGTTCGTGCCCCGATCTGGGAAGATCCCACATGCTGCGGAGCGGCTGGGCCCGTGAGCCATGGCCGCTGAGCCTGCGTGTCCGGAGCCTGTACTCCGCAACAGGAGAGGCCACAGCAGTGAGAGGCACGCGTACCGGAAAAAAAAAAAAAAAAAAGGAGGCTGTTGTTGATGATGATAATAATAAGGATGATAATAAAAACAGTTGTGATGTTGACTTCCTCAGCCTCCCACCTCTGCTTCCCTTCTCTCTCTCATATCTTCCCCAGTCCCCAAAGACAGTGGAAGCACATGGCCAATCTTTAAGGTTCTTTGAGTTTCTAACTGGCACCATAAGTGGAGAGAGGGGCCCCTGTTGGGATGGAGAAGTGTGTTTGTGTGAGGTCACTGGAAAGGAAGCAAGTGGACGGAGATCCAAGTGCAAGTGTCTTGCTCTACACTTTTATCGAAGATCCTTTCCAAGCCACACCTATCCCACCCATAACCTTCCAGCAAGACCCTACAGATTCCAAATGTGTTTCCCAGTGTCCAGACCTTGAGGCGGTTAGCTGTTTCCCGAGGTTGAGGCCACCTGAATGAAGTCTCTTCCCTTTGTATCAATACCATCTTGCCTGGATAGACAACAAAGACTTCAGTTTTCCCTATTTATAGATCTCCAGTGGGAAGAGAAAGGAGATAATTTACCCTCTCCCACCTTCTGCCTAATGCCTCTTGCCCACCAGCAAGTCCTTTCTAAAGTCTAGTCTTAGGCAGTCCCGCTATGACGTTCAAGAAGAAAGTGTAGGATATTACACAGCTCATTTTCAGGGAGGGAAAGCCTGGACCTGTCTGAGATGAGGTAGGAGAAAAGAAAGGACACCATCCTTCTCCTTCCTTCCTTAGGGAATTTTAAACAGGTCTCTAGTCACTGCCTAGAGTGGACAGAATCATACGGTTTGTTATCTATTTATTTTGATGGATTCCCATAACATCCACGTCAGATAAGTATTCTTGTTAGCTTCTGTTACGGACCGAACTGTGTTCTCCCCAGATCTGTATGTTGGAACCCTAACTGCCCAATGTGACTGTATTTGGAGATAGGGCCTATAAGGAGGTAAGTAAGGTTAAATGAGTTCGTAAGGATGAGGTCCTAATCTGATAAGACTGGTGTCCTTGTAAGTGCAAGAGACATGAGAGAGATTTCCTCTCTTTCTCCAGCGAGTCCCCCCACCCCCCAACCCAGAGGACACATGAGGAGAAAGCAAAAAGCCAGGAAAAGAGGTCTCATCAGAAACTAACTCTGAGGGCACCTCAGTCTTGGATTTCCAGGCCTCGGGACAGTGAGAGACTACATGTCTGCTGTTTCAGCCACCCAGTTTGTGGTATATTGTTATGGCTGCCTGAGTGGACGATGAGAGCTTCCTTTTACAGGTTGAGAGAAGTGAAATGGCTTGCCTAAAGTCACCCAAAGCGTCGATGACAGAGTGAGGTCTTAAAATTAGGACTGGGTCCCATTGGATGTACCAGATCCTTCTGACTCCCATCCTGGGAGTGAAACTCCAGAGCTGAGGCTCAGCATCTAGCAGTCTCTCTACTGACCCTCCTGCTGTGGGTTCTGGTCACAGCTTCTGCCTCTCCTCTCTGCTCCCTACTCCAAACCCATTCCACACTTCCTGTTGTTCCTCCTGTCTTCTTGTTCGGGACACTTTGGTGTCCGTTTAGCAGGGTCACATCAGATTCTGTGGTGCACTGCCGCCATCTGCTGGCCAGAGCCCCCAGCCAATCCAGCTGCCAGGGCAGTAGTTTTTCTGTTTATTTTTCTTGTGGCAAGAACACTTAACATGAGGTCTACCGTCTTTAAAAAATTTCAAGTGCACAATACAGTGTTGTACAGCAGAGCTCTAGAACTTATCTTGTGCAGCTGACACTTTCTTTACCACTCTCTATTTCTCTTACCCCAAGATCCCACCCACCTCTCCCTCTTAATTCCAATCCCTCTAGTCTTCTCCTGCAGGCAGGTAATTAACATGATAGGTCCCTGTTCAAAAAAGAGAAAAAGAAAAGAAGACAGACACAGAAAACCGTCCTCTTGGGTCTGAGGGGAAAACTGACTGCAAAAGGGAAAACGCAGTTAATTCCCAAGGGTGAGGTCCCCACACTGTCAAGCAAGCCCCTCCAAGTCCAGGCCAAGGAGCTGGCGGAGGCCCGAGGCTGTGGCTGTGGTGCCCCTTGACAGGAGCACTGAAGGCCTCCCTGTGTATCCTGAGGAGGTGAAGGGTGCAGGTGCTTCTGGAAAGGCTGTAGGAAGAGGTTATTAGGAATCCAACATCCTCCCTTTCTTCCAGGAAAGGAGTTGTGTCTTGTTGGCTGGTTTCTCTTCGGCACCTTTCCATAGTGATCTGTATGGTGAGTAATCCCATACTCATTTAACAGATGAGGAAACTGAGGCTCAGAGAGTTTATAACCCAGAGGTTAGTGCGGATGAATGATATCAAACTGTATATCATAGTGTGAGTGTTGGGCCTGGGTTGTAGTTCAGGGTATCTGAGAGCTCTGACCCATCCGTCCATGCATGTGAAATGTTGACATCAGTGTTTACGGGGATCCCACAGTCTCTGCTCCACAAAAACCCCAGCCTGAGCATCTCTCTGTGAGGTCATCCAGTGTCTATATGGATAAGAGGGGCATGCTACAGCTGGTTGCTGCTCTCCTGTGTCCCCAAGGCCCAAGAGGGGCAAGTGTGAGCCTGGAGAAGAGTGCATAGAGAAGGAATGGCCAGGGAGAGCCACAGAAGAGAGGGGAGGGAGGCAGGAGGGGGCACAGAAGGAAAACAACACTGAGGCAAGATAGAAAGATCAGTGGACTTTGAGTCTGCAGTTACAAGCTGGATCTTCAGGGAAATGTTTTTGTCTATGAAGTGGAGATAATACAACTGTACCTATTTCACAGTACTATTCTGAAAGTTAAGTGAAGTAACAGGGTGAAACCAGTAGCCCCTGTGTTCAACTCATAGTCAGCCCCCAGTAAGTGTTTGTCGAATGTGAAACCATGAAGAGTAGAGGACTGATTCAGTGCCGCTTATGTCCTGTGACTATTAACTTACATTAATATTGAGCCACTCATTCACCAAAAGCACGACATCTGATGACTAGAGGCTTTGTGCCTGCCCCAGCCCATTCCAGGAGCCAGGAGGTGGTCTTGCGCCCTCCAACTTTGCTCTAGTGATCTCTGAAGATGCAGGCTTTGCCTCATTCCCCTAAATTCATCAGCATTCACAGAAGCTATGTCTTATACACTAGACTGAAGCAGGTCCTAATTAGGAGTCCCAGGGAATCACATGTTTTCCACTGGGAGGAGGTGATTTTGGTCATTTTGATTCTTGGGAAGGACAGCACAGCTCTGTGGATTTGCAACATGACTGAAGAGCTCTCAGTGTAGTCAGGAATCTGGATTATGGTCCAGGCTTGGCCATGTCCTGTGTTATCCTGGACATACCTCTTTCTTCCTTGGGGCTTAGCATTTTCTTCTATGAACTGAGAGGGTATATCTACTAGGATGATCAGCCATTCTTGTTTACCTGACTTCGAAGGAGTTCCAGGGTGTGGAATTTTCAGTGCCCAAACCAAGAAAGTCCTGGGCAAACCAGGGCAAGTTGGCCCCCCTATCTCTAAGCCCCGTCTTCTCTAATATTCATGTTTCAATCGCTGGTTTACTTGATTTTACCTGTTGGAAATGCTTTTGTTCATGAGAAATAAAATACTCAGCTAACATTGGCTTTTGATATGAGAGCATTTACAGTTTACAAACAAGCATTCTGGGCATAGGCAGTCTCTGTGCTGATGTGTCAGTTCAGTAGCATCGTTGAGGACCTAGGCACCATCTTTAGCATCTTGGTTTTTCATTCTCATGACTGTCACCCTGAGGTCACAGGATAGCTACTGCAACTCTAGGTATCGCACAGCTACTCAAGGCAGGAAGGAAAGCCAGTGGCACCAACTGCTCCTGTCACTTTTATGAGGAAGCAAAAGATTTTCCAGAAAACTCCTAGTGGATGTCTCCGTTGATTTCACCTACCACCTCTAGCTGTAGGAGAAGCTTTCTAACCTCCATAAGTGGGAGGTGGAAAAGAAGGAGCCACAGAGTATGCCGCCCTGATGAACATACACTCCCTAGTGTTGCTTTTCTGAGATCAGGGATGAGGTACCAGTGAATAACTTGATACAGAGGGAGAAAGAGCTCTGAAAAGCCGTAGGTCTTCCCCCTGGAGTTAGACAGGGGTGACTGTAATATGAACATTGTGAAGTTCAGGGCTCTGGGGCCAAGGGTGCAGAATAGAGGTGTGGGAAGGCCCTGAAAACAGCAATATGTTTTTCCTGGATTTGCTTTCCTCAAAGCGTGGAGGTATATCTAGGGGAGATTCCCCAGCTGTCCATATCTGGAGCATCAGGGGCTTTTAATGTGTGTCTATCTCTGTGGAGCTCAAGGAACCCTGGCAACGGTATCCTCTTCTTTCCTCATCCTCCCCAGAGACTCTGGAACCTCCAGGCGCCCAAACCTATGTAGCACATAGATGTTGCTGAGTCCTGATATGTGACAACACTGTGTCTCCTCTCAGGAGCTCAACTACTTCCTGACTCCATCAAAATAGCCATGTGGGTTCTGCCCATTCCTGAACAACTGTGCCTGTGGGATCCCAATAAAGTAGGCTGTTTCTTTATCATCAGCACAGCTATCATTTATTGAGGGTCCACTCGTGCCTGAGTGCAATGAGCTCTCTACATAGGCTATCTCAATTTTATCCTGGGAAGGGAATTTGGCACTATCCCTGACTTAAAGACCAGGAAACAGAGGTTTGGAGATGGGTTGCCCAGGGCCACATAATTCGACAGTTCAGTCTGACTCCAGTGGCCCTCCGTTTCTTGTTGTAACAATCGGACTTCTGTGTGGGTTCCCCAGATCTTGTGAAACATCAGGCACTCTGTAGGCACTCAGTACATCTATGTGTGGAATTGCTAATTTCCTCGACCAATTCATCTCCCTTTTCTGATTTCTGAAGACCTCAGCTTTTTGTTAGAAAAGAGTGTATCCTCAATGCCTTTCAGAACCATGCCTGATGCATTCTGATACGTATTTGTGGAACGATTGTAACATAAAGTAGACACTCATTTCCCCAGGCTTCCTGGTATTTGCACTGTTAGAGAAATGGGTGTGTCAACAAGGGTCTGTCATTCTTAGAGATTATTTGATTCAATTCTCTACTTTTATAAGTGACAGACGGAGACTAGGAGAGATGAAATGACTTGCCCAAAGCTCACATAGCAATGTTAGAAAGCTCCTGGACTCTACTCTATCCCCAAGCACCAGCAGTGCACCAATCCAGCACTCCTGTCCTGGGGGAGACAGGGAGGTGGCAGTTAGATCTGGACATTTTCAGGTCAGATTTCCACATCTGCTACTGGATCTTGGTTTACTGTGGGGGACGCTGCTTCACTCTGACATGAGGCTTAATGCACCTGTGCAGAAATCCAGCTTTGCTTTGGAATAAAACATTAGTTTGAATCTCAATTTTACCAGTAATGAACTTGAGGTTCTTGGACAAGTTGTTTAACCTAAGTCTCAGTTTCCTGTCCTGTAAGGTGGAAATGATAACAGCTCTTATCTTGTATGATTGCTGTGAGGAGTAAATGAGGGGCTCCATATACAGCGTTTTAGCACATAGTAAACACATAACACAGAGTGAGCTTTCAATAAATTGTTGTTGTTCTAAGTGCCCATCAACAGATGAATGGATAAAGATGTGGTAATGTGGTACAACAGATGAATGGATAAAGATGTGGTAATGTGGTATATATATATATATATATATATATATATATATATATATATATATACAGAATGGAATATTACTCAGCCATATTACTCAGCCATTACATAATGAAGTAATGCCATTTACAGCAACGTGGCTGGACCTTAAGATTATCATACTTGGACCTTGAAGCTATCATACTAGGTGAGATTATCATACTAGAAGCAGACTCACAGTCATAGAAACAAATTTATGGTTACCAAAGGGGATAAGGCAGGGAGAGGGATAAATGGGATTAACAGATACACACTACTACATATAAAATAGATAATCAACAAGGACCTACTATATAGCACAGGGAATTATATTCAATATCTTGCAATATCCTATAATGGAAAAGAATCTGTAAAAGACTATTTTATATATATATATATATATATATATATATATATATATATATATATATATATATATATAAAATATAAATTGTTGTTGTTATGGTCACATTACTACCATTATTAGACAGCGGCAGGTTGAAGTAGAATATTCAGCTTTGTGACTTTCCAACATTCTTCTCACCCTTGCTCCGGAGGAGGTCTGTGGCTGCAAAGGGTCACTTATGACTGCAATTTTGCACCACTCCTCTGTCTCTTCTGACACACCGTTCTGCCTGTTAATGCCCTCCCAGCTCTCCTAGAATCTTCCATGTGGCTCAAATGAGCAGCTTGCTGGGGTCCGGCCGGCCTGCTGGAATGCCCTGACATTTTCTGGGGATGCTTCATCACTCTTGGGCAGAGGCTGGCCTGTCAGTCAGCTGGTAATTAACAGAGCCTGAAGACGAACTGCCAGGGTCCAGGAAAAGGACACCAGCCGCTGCCTCCTACGCGGTGCTCTTCTGCTATGCTGCAGCTGGATTAAGCCAATTGTTAAATAGCCAGGGATTTGGGGAGCCAGTGGTTAAACTGTTGGTAATTTGAAGTCAACTGTGGTTGCAGTGTTTACACCATGGAAATCGGTAAATAATACAAATCCAGGAATGGTTTTCTCCTCCAGCCACTGGTTTACCATTGCATCACCGAACAAACCCTTCTCCTCCTAAAACTCACTAGCTCAGCGGGAGACTACAAGATTCTGGGCTAGACACTTTGGTTAGTATACCCACATTTTTAGAAAATGAATTATTTAAATTATAGAGGTAATACAAGGTTGTTATGGAGCATCCAAATTACACAGGACAAGTACAAACTGAAAAGTCAAGGTCTCACTCCATTTATCCCTTCTGGTTGCAGAGATATCCACTTTCATTTCCTTTTGTGTTTCTCTAGAATTCTTTTGTGGATACAGAAGAATAAGCTATATATATAGTTTTATTGAATGGGTTGAACTTGAAACAAGAAACAGCTTCATTTTTCCTCTTAGCTCTGCTGTTGCTTTCTATCACATTATATAGAAGCTCTCTGACTTGCCCCTGAAGACTGGCTTGAGCAGACACAATAGCTTTCTGACCACTTTCAGGCATTGAAAAAATAGTCTAGTTTAGTTCAATTTAAAACTTAAGTGTCACATCCAGTTCAAAGCTTCTCTTTTCCCCTAATCATAGGCCTGACCTGTGACTCAGAAACCTGCAGTGGGAAAGGGGTCATTCATTCTCCTTGTGTCTCCTCCTCCCAGGACCAGAGGAAGAGGAATAAAATTCTTTTTATTTAGTGGCTGCTCTTTGTAGCTCCCTCTTGGCTGATGTAGTTGCTGCACATCTTCTAGTATGGCAGCGACTTCTTGGGAGGTCTGTCATAGGGGACCTCCGCACTGTCCCGTTTCCTGCTGGCTGACCTATAGTGAGCCTTACTCGGGGCCTGCCCCTACATGTACAATCAATAGCTTCTTACTGGTGGACTCCCTTTGCCCCAGAGGGCAGCCTTGTTGGGTGGGATCTCATCAAAGCGGTTCTAGTATGGTTACTTTTATCTTTTTAATTGGGATATAATTGCTTTACAATGTTGTGTTCGTTTCTGCTGTACAACGAAGGGGATCAGATATATGTATACCTATATCCCCATATCCCCTCCTTCTTGGACCTCCCTCCCACCCCACCCCCCACATCTCACTCATCTAGGTCACCACAGAGCATCGAGCTGAGCTCCCTGTGCTATACAACAGGTTAATTCAAAAAGACACATGCACCCCAATGTTCACTGCAGTACTATTTACGATAGCCAGGACATGGAAGCATCCTGGATGTCCATCGACAGATGAATGGATAAAGAAGATGTGGTACCTATATACAGTGGAATGTTAGCCATAAAAAGGAATAGTATGGTTACTCTTCATGGCATCCACTAGGCTTATAGGAAACTCAGAGGAAATTCACTGGAAACAGTCTTGACCCACTGAATGGTGGAAGTGCAGCTTGCCCAACCACTGACCCATCTCCTCTTGTCCTCCATCATGTCTAGCTCCAGCCAGTGGTAAATAGGCAGCAGTCATTTGCTCAGAACTCTCACCTTGTTACGCTGTGGTACACCTAAGTAAGCCTATGAGATGCAACTGTTAAGCTAGGCAGTAAGAAACCAGTATCCCTTTCCTGTAGGTACTTCTTGTCTTGTGAATTATTCCCTTGGGATTTTCATCTATTGGCTAGTTTTGAGGGGAAAAAGAAAAGCATCACAAGACTCTACTCATATGAGTAACCTAAACTTCCCTTTGACTTTCTAGTCTTCTCTCTAGGTTGGGAGTCAGCAACTGAGTGAGGGCTGCAGGACAAGTTTTGCCATCTTTTCACAAGTTCAGCAAGTTGTGTTTGGCACTTCCCTTTAGAATGTAGGGGTCTTTAACACCTACTGTTTTCAGCTTTGGGGCTTGATATGAAACTTAAAGACAGTCCATATAATTTAATTCAGCAGATGGGATTATTCTACACATATGATTCTACCATTTGCTTTTCTTGCTAAGCAAAATACTATATCTTGGGCATATTTTCTGTCATTATATGTAGATCTACTTCTTTTTTCTTTTAGTTGCATTTTATTTTTCCTCACACATTTCTCTTCTTCTCTCATGTGCGTGACCATTTCATAAACCAGTATTTTTAGAACTGCCTAGTATAGCAAGCAGTATTTTTTTCTTCTTTTTTAAGATTTTGCATTTTTAAATTGTTGTGGAGTGTCTTAAGAAAGGCTGGGGAATTTGAATATGCCTGTGTTCACTAGGGATGCACCGCTTTACCCTAAGTAGCATAGATCTTTAGAAACAGTTTAATATGTCATTGTATTGATATATGGTGATATGTTTAATCAGGTCCCTGTTGGTGGACTTTAACTGTTTCCAGTTTTTCCCTATTGTAGAAAATGTTACACTGAACATCCATGTGTCTTATATTCTCATGCACTTACTCATTGGCTTTAAGTAAGGGAGACATCATAATATCAGATCCTTTCCCACAGAACACTTTTTCAGAAACCACTTTGTAGCCAGAAGGCAGAGAGAAAGACTAGACTCAGGAAACATGGCTTCCTGGAAAGGATACCTGAATGATGTTGATCCTGTTAACTTTCCTTTTCAGTAAGAATTCTGCAAGAGTGGCACCTGGTGGGCTCTGAATCCAGGTCATGGACCATTGATCTGAGGCCATTGAGCATCCAGTGCCTGTCATTCAGCAGGAGCTCAATACATGTTTGTTTATCCTGAAGCATGTGAACCATCCCTGTATAATGGCAGGCAGCTCAGGAACAGCTGTGCACATAACTACAACTCAGACAGATTGACTTAACTGCACCTTGTAAATCAGGCTTAGTTTCAGCATCATACTGGTCCCTGAGTTAGGTCTTCACAGCTCAGCACCCCCAGTAGGGTCATAGGACCCCATGAAAGATGCTTGGCCCAGAGTGTAAATACTTAGAGCACAAGGGAGGAGGTGCCCACACAAAATGTGATCAGACTATTACTTTTTGAGCCTGGACTAAGTCACATTTAAAGAAATAGCATCTGGTAGAAAAATGCAACTGAAAGTATTTCAAGTGTTTCACCAGGAAGCATATGTTCATACAGTGCAGTCCTCTTTCGACACCCCTCTTATCTTCAGTCTGTCTCCTTCTCCAGGCAGTGGGGCTAGGACCAACTCTTTCCTCTCTTTTCTCTCTCTCCTTTCCACGAACTCCCTTTATCCCTGAGTCCACTGAGCTCTCCTGTGCACTTCTCTGCCCTTCTAGGCATCTCCCTGCTGTGGAGTTCTCCCTTGTTGATCACACACACACACACACACACACACACACACACACACACACACACACACACACACACACACCCCTCCAGACCTGTGAACTTTTTTTGCTACACTATATTCCCTGGGAAGTATAATTCACCCTACTCACACACATGACTGCAGCTTTTCTCACAACCATCAGAACCTTTGGGAATTCCAGGGAATACAATTTTCCAGTGCTTTACACAATAAAGTGTACATGGTAAAGGTATCTTCCCCTGGCTGTCACACATCCTCATCTCACGTCTTCCTCCGTCTATGTGGCTGACACTCTTATTGGACCCTTCCTCCAAATCCTGTTGTACAAGAATCAGAGACATATCTAAGGCAATGTTTCTGAAGTCTGGCACTGATGCCATGATTTCTGGATGCTTGGGAACACACATTAGTGTCTTCCTCCCAGGATCAACAGCACTTCTGCTGTGCTCAGTGGCTGGAGCCATCTGGGGAGAGGTTAGCATTGGTTCAAATGCTGCAGTGGATCCTGAAAGTTCATTCTTGGGGGCAGGTTCTCTCTTAGAGGGAGATCTGAGCAGTGTACCTTCCAGGCTGTCACAGGGCTCCTTCTAACGCTCTCTAGGAGGACCAGGAATACTGCCCACCCTAGAAGCACATGATGTGCAAAAGAGCTTAGTTCCTGTGGCTGGATGCAAACTGAGCAGGTCCATTCATAGGAGACCCTGGTAGCTTCTCTTTAGCAGAACTGAGCGGGCAACTCTGAGCAGGTCCTCTCCAGGGACAATGATGTTCAACTTCAGGTGATCCGACATGTGTGCTTGGGTGGGCTCCCAAAGCAGCCCAGAGCCCAGAGGATGGGCAACTTATTTTTAAGCAAATGTTTTATCCCTTCTACCATCAGTTATTGAATAGCAGTGATGCAACTCTTGTACTAGTTACAGGTGATGGAACAGAAAACAAGAAGAAGCTTCTGCTCTCAAGTTGCTTACAGTTTAATGAAGGAAAAAGAACTAAGTAGTTAATTATTTATCACTTGGAGTAATAACTACAACTAAGGACAACTAGCATTTGCGAACAGTATAGGGGTCATGTATTAAAAGGAAGTGGAAAGAAGAGAGATGGTTTCTCATACAAGCTTCATCTGTTCGCTTCTTGGAAATGAAGTCAGGAAAGTGGAAGTTTTGGAGTCTTAGAGGTCTCCAGAGAAGGGACATCTAGGACCCAGACTCTGGTCCAGCCCACTGATACCCATAAATGTGGAAGTTTGGAAGGGAGTATCCTCATGAGCATAAGGAGTAGAGGTGTCAGAGGCATCTGGGTCTTTTTTCACTCTACCCTGGATGGGGATTCAGTAGAAGGGAATGAAATCAACTGAGAGATTTATGGAACACGTTAGCTATCAGCCACCCAAATTTTCTGTATCATGAAGTCATTGAAGTACTTTCCCTCAGTCTTCCAACATGGATGGTCAGAGCTGGACCATTCACAGGCCATGTAGCCAATGTTTTTTCAGGGAGTCTGCCCCTCTGGTGTCCAAAAGTCTCCCTCATCTTCTCTTGTCCCGTATGGCCAATGGTTTGCCATGCTATATCTGGACCATGGTTATTGGGTAGATGCTTGTCTGTGTTTGTCAATCTCTCACTCTCTCTTTCTCGCAGTGCCCCTTGGATTCCTTTTTATACCATTTTAAAGAATTTATGAAGGGGAAGTTAAAAAAATGAGTGACACATGCCGCAGAGCGACTGGGCCCGTGAGCCATGGCCGCTGAGCCTGTGCGTCTGGAGCCTGCGCTCTGCAACGGGAGAGGCCACAACAGTGAGGGGCCCGCATACCGAAAATAATAATAATAATAATATCACTTGTCATTTTTCTTTTCCTTAGAACCTCAGCAGGAGCTGGAGTGGTTAGGAGACCCCTCCAATCCTCACCCAGTGGTGACTTCACCACATCTCTCCTCCCCCTTGGGTTCAGATCTGGAATTTAAGCCCAAAGGAAATCATCATCATTGCCATACACTGAATGCAGCCCCACTAGAGCAGGGGAATTGGAATAGGGGGGCCCCTGGGAGCCATCTCAGGCTGCATGTGGACCCCTGTGGCAGCAAGGAAAACATAGTATTCACTGAGACAGTAAGTGAAAAGAGGAGAGGAGCTGGCAAGAAAATAGGGCTCAGAGAGAGAATCTCAGAAAATCAGCAGTCAGGAAAACCAAAGGCTCTCTACTGATAACAAAGTGATGCAATTTGTGTGGGATTTTTTCAATGTGGACCCCATAGTGGGGGAGGAGCAGGAAGAGGCAGAAGATGGCCAAGGGGTGCCTCAGCAGGAGGAGCGGACAGGCAGTAAGACTCAGGGTCAAAGCGTGCTCATTATTCAGTAACCTCAATTCTCCATCTGGCTTGGTCTTAAAATTAATCTGGATGCAGCAGCAGGAGGTGATGTGTCCAGAGGGCTCGGGCTGGAACTGGCTGATTCTTTCTCACAGCTCACAGTGCAGTACCAAAGGGATGCACACAAACAAGAGCCGGTCTGTGTCAGCAGAGGGCACTCTTTCCTAACGGACGGGGCTGACTCTGGAAGACTGGGCTGAGGGAGGAAGGAGGCTCAGCCAGAATAAGAAAAAAACCCAACTAGCTATTCTTTTCAGCCAGAGGGGATCAGGGTGCCTCATTCAGAGCTGGGACAGTGGCCACCTATGTGGTGCAACCAACGGGACTTCCTGATGCTGAAAGAGTCATAGACTTGGGCTCTTGTCTGTTGATGTGGCATTTATTTTATAAATATGGATTGAGTGCCATCTATGTGTTAGCTGTGGATACAGAAGAGATGGATGAAGAGGCTGTATTTTGTGGTGAATAAGAGAGTGGGTTCCGATATACAATGCCTGGGTGAGAGACACAGGCCGGCCACTTCCTTTCTATCCTGGGTAATTTACTTAATCTCTCTGGGCTGTGTTGTCTTCTCTAAGATGGCAAAGATGATAAGAACACTGACTCAGGGTTATTCTGAGGGTTAAATAAATGAACACAAATAAATTCATTGAACTCTGCCTGGCACACATAAGCTCTCATTAAATGCTGGCTATTAGTCTTGTTCTCAAGAAGCTCTCACTTCAGTAAGTCTGTCAAAAATATTTATTGAGTATTCTGTAATATTTCAGGGACTCTGTCAGGGACTGGGGATGGTGTGGTGAAGACAGATGTGATAGTACCTGTATGGAGCTTACAATCTAGATGGTAAAGAAAACCCTTATACATAAATGAAATAGTTGGGAGTATTCTAAATGCTAGAAAGAAGTACGGGATGCTACAGAGCTAGTGCCAGCTTTACTCCCACCAAACATGGTAAGCTTGGGCAAGTTCCTTCATCTCTCTAGCTCTCAGTTCTCTTCATCTAGAGAGGGGAAAGATCCGCTTGATCATGGGTTTTGCAGACTGTTTGCCATCATGACAGTAGCACTGTCAGATCCACCTGGCAATTCAAAGGGTCCATCATGGGGTGGTTCCACTGAATCTGAAGCCCGCCCCCTATACATCTTTTTGTCCTCTCCTTGCACATATTAGCAGCCCCTACGGTCTCCCATGATGTTTTTAGGGTGAGTATCGTCTTTCCATCCACAAAGATAGGGATCCTTGGCCAAGCTGATCTCTAAGATTCTTTCTAACTTCAATATTCAGATTCCATGAAAACTTCTTACCTGTGGATCTGCTAGCAGGTCTGGAATATTCTTGTTCTTTCTCTATCAAGATGCAATTATTACCTGTATGGGGTATTATCTTTTGCTGTAACTTCAGTTGATCAGATGTGAGTTGCCTGTAGCCATAGGTCTTATAGCCATAGGAACTCTCAATAGTGATGCCCTGGAGGTCAGTATCATAATAGAGGACCTCTGCAGAGGGAATGCCACTCGACGCTCTGTGGTAACCTAAATGGGAGGGAAATCTGAAGGGGAGTAGCTGTATGTATATGTGTGGCTGGTTCCCTTTGTTGTACAGCAGAGACTGGCACGGCATTGTGAAGCAACTACACTCCAATAAAAATTAATACAAAATATGATAGAGGACCTCTGGGTCCTGGCTGTTAGAACCCAGCTGAGGGTGAAACTAGCCTTCTGCTTCTGAATGACAACTGAATAATAGGCTCACGTTGAAAGCCTTGAATGGGCAATGGCAGCTCTGTCTGTGATTTTCAGTTGCTGGTTGATCTGTCCCCCATCTGACTTGAAAATCGTACTGTTGTCTGAACCATCCTCATGAAGCAGCACAAAGCTCTGCAGTGTCATTTGTGTGAACAAAAGTCGGGTAGGATGATGGACTTTTTGGGGTGCTGGCAGTTACAGAAAAGGCACCTGGTATCTCCCTTTCACTCACGAAGGATGTATATGAACTTCTCGGAGGGGTCAGTTCTCTCCAAGATGTCTCATACATCTGATAGGTCAAATGCTTTGATCAAGTACAGGATGCACAAGTAAAATCTGCTGGGGTTCCTGGTTGTTCTTAGTTATGAAAAGGAGACTATGGTGCCCATTGTTTGCTGACCCATCCCAGAGCTGCCCTGATGTTCAAATTAGATGCCTGAATGCCTAGCAAATCTTCTGAGTGTGCACTGTGCTGGTACCTTCTGCCCATGGTGAAACATGGGTTAAGGTATAATGACTGTGATCAGGGCTGATGGACTCTGTACTGCTGGTCTGGGCTTGGGAAAAGTGTTTTATCTGTGTGCTCAACCTCCTCATCAGGCTCTCTACTCTTCAGACTCTCCATATACTCACCAATAGGGTATTCGTAAAATAGAATGAACAGTGTTTCTTATCCTCTTATCAACCTTCAGAGGTTTCCTGCACCAACCAAGTAAAGAGCTCCTTATTGGAGCATTCAGTGCCCTTTACAGTCAAGTTCCAACTTGCTTGTATAATGTCTCTGTATCATTTTACTCATTGACCTCTGTATCTGTCTGCCCAGGATGCCATACTGAATACCACAGACTGGGTGGCTTAAAAAAACAGAAATTAATTTTCTCCCAATTCTGGAGGCTGGAAGTCCAAGATCAAGGGGCTATCAGGGCTGGTTTCTGGTGAGGCCTCTCCTCCTGGCTTGCAGGTGGCAGCCTTCTCACCGTGTCCTCACGTGGCCTTTCCTCTGTGCAAGCACACTCTTGGTGCCAGTTCTTCTTCTAAGGACACCAGTCATATTGGTGTCCTTACGACCTCATTTAACCTCAGTGACCTCCTTAAAGATCCAGTCTCCAAATACAATCACACTGGGGGTTGGGGCTTCAACATATGAATGGTGGGTGAGGCACAATTCAGTCCATAACAACCTCTAAACACATTGTGACTTTTCATATTTCTGTGGCTTTTTCGCCTGCCAATCCCACATGGTACTATCCTGTTCCTTATTTCCTATCTACTGAAACTTTACTTACTCTGCCCAAACGTATCTTTGAGGAGGCCATAGAAAGCAGTGGTTACCAGCTGGGGAGACAGACCTTAGTGTGAATCCTAGCCCACCATCTCTAGTCATGAGACTTCGAACAGGTTACCTACTTCTTATTTTATAAAATGGAAAGAACGTAATTTTCCTTAGAGGGCTGTTCTGATAGTTAAAAGTCATAATGCTGGTAAAGTTGCTTATCTCAGTGTGGGCACACAGTAAGCCTCTAAGAGAACTAGTCTTGGTAATTTTATAGAACCTTACTAAAATTCACCATCTGTAAAGATAGATTCTATTTCTGTCAGAACACTGGATTTATTTATTTATTTAGGTTATGCCGTGTAGCTTTCAGGATCATAGTTCCCTGACCAAGGATTGAACCTGGGCCATGGCAGTGAGAGTGCCAAGTCCTAACCACTGGACCCCCAGGGAACTCCAGAACACTGGATTTAAAGAGGAATCTTTACATATACGTGTCTGATACTAGATTATGAAACTCCCTAACAGTGAAGAACTATGTCTGACTCATCTTTCTCTATATATACCTTAGGCCATGCGTATTATATAACAGAAGTTTCATGACAAACAGCTCCAAAGAGTTTGCAGTTGGTAAGTCAGTTCTGAACATTCCAGCAGACGTTTAGCACCCAAAACATCGCTTTCTCTTTGAGAATCTATTCAGTTCTTTGCTTGCAGAGTCATGAAGATAAGAATCTGTTGAAGAATGCCTTCTGCATTCTCCCTCCTTTTGCATAGGGAAAAGGCAGGTCTGATCAGGGCAGCTCCAGTATCTAAGAACAGATGCCACTGGTAGCTATGGTCAGCCTGACAAAAAAAGGACAGCTTAACTTAATGTGGCCTCTGTAAAAACTGAGAAACAAGGTGCCCTTTTAGGACAAGTTTTCTCTACTCAGCATCTGGTTGCTTATTTTACCATCCAGTGTTAGGAAGGGGAGAGAAAGAGGTGTTTTGAGATTGATTTTTCTTGTCTTGCTCACTGAAACCGACTCTGTGAGAGAGTGGAAGTTCTCCAGAAGATTGAGAGATGTGGGTTAGATATCTGATCACTTGGAAGACAGAGATTCAATCAACTCCCACCTCAACACACACTAGTGCCCTTTTTCTTGCAGAGTGGAAGTGTCCATGTTCAGCTGTGTGAGTCAAGGGTGAAGGTTCATGTCCCCCACAGGGACTATGTCGTATGAGTTGGAGGGGTTCAGTAGCCCACTCTGTGGTTCCCATGGGGCTCAGAGCTCACAGATTTGAGCTAGTAGGGACCACAGACAGACTCCCTGATCTAAGAGAGAACCTCAGTCTCTCTGCTGATGGGGACACTTTCTTAGGATTGACAATGATATAGGGAAGAGAGGAGAACTATGATGAAGGGAGATTGACAAGAGTTTAGAATAAAAGGTAGTGACAAATGCTGTCCTTACTGACTTGAGGCAAAGAACAAGAAAGGATAGGAGTGACTCAGAGATGGCAGCTGGGGCCAGTGAGAGAATGTTGAAATCTACAACAGAAATGGGACATGAGGAAGGGAACTAGTTCTGTAGAAGAAGAGGTTTTTGATTTGATTCTAGATACGTTAAGTTGAGATGACCGAAATGCCTGAACAAAACTTCTAGCAGTGGAACAGTCCTTTAAACATGGAGCTCAGGAGAGAAGTTAGGGGATACAGATTTTTGAATTATTTGCATAGAAGCCATAGTTAAAGCTCTGAAAGTGATGGGATTCTTGAGAGTAGAAAGGCTAGAGGGAAGAACCAGGCCCTGAGAAACAATCCATCAAAAGGATGAAGAAGTCCTCAAAGGACTGAGCAAATGTGAGGTTGGAGTAAGATTGACCCCTGAGAGATTTAGGGGAGCAAGGAAGAGATGAGGTTGCAAACTAAAAGTCAATTGCTGCAGAGAAGGTAAGAATGGGAAGTCCTATCAGGCTGTTATGTTTAGACATTAGGTGGTCATGAGTAAGCTTTAAATTGACCAACAGGAGATAACAGAGGAGACTTGTTATGGGCTGAGTCGTGTACTCCAGAAATTCATGTGTTGAAGTCCTAACCCCTAGGATCTCAGAATGTAACTGTATTTAGAGATAAGACCTTTAAAGAGGTAATTAAGTTAAAATGAGACTATTAGGGTGGGCTGTAATCCCAATATGACTGGTGTCCTTATAACAAGAGGACATTTGGATACAGACACATACAGAGAGAAGCCCATGTGAAGACACAGGAAGACCACGGCCATCTGCAAGTCAAGGAGAGAGGCCTCAGAAGAAACCAACCCTGCCAACACCTTGACCTTGGACTTTCAGCCTCCATCATTGTGAGAAAGTAAATTTCTATTGTTTAAGCCACCCAGACCCTGGTACTTTGTTATGGCAGTCCTGGAAAACGAATACAAGACCAAATATAGTTTACCCATCACTCTTTTCTGGATCCAAAGAAAATCAGAATATCAGCATCATGGAGGATCATCTTGTGAATGAGGACACAATCCCTCTCAGGGCCAGCAATCAATGTAGGGGTCTGTAAGATCGTAAGTAGTTTTCAGTTTGTCTAAATATTAGAGTCACCTGGGGAATAAAATGAATTAGAAAATCTTGATTCCTGGGCATCACGTCAGATTCTTAAAGAATTTGGAAGGGAGATACAGGCATCCATACCTTTTAAAGCCCCTCAGTGATTCCAATGTGCAGTGAAGATTGAACCAATGACCTCATGAGATATGCATCCACCACAGGCCAGGGAAACAGACTGCATGTCTGAAAGTCCCCTCAGGCAGTGAAGGCCTAGCCATGCTGGGAAGTCCACAGAGCCTGGGAACTCTAGGAGACACAGACTCAATGATCACTGAATTTGGAAGGCCCATGGCATGGGTAGGACTTTTAGGTGATACAAGACACACTCCTTCTTTGTCCCCCAGAACGTAGTGAATCCTTGAGAAGTTGTCAGGAGGAAAAGGTGACAGGTGTGGATTGAGCAGTAAAGATATTAATTAATCTTTACTCCAGTAGTCTCTAAGAGAATCAATAATTGGTGGAAAAGAAAGAGAACCAATGCTTAGTAAGGTAGTTTGTGTCTTCACATTCAAGGCCAATTCCCATTTAACAAACTAGGAATTGACATGCCCGTGTTATAGAAGAGGAAGCTGAAAGGCTCTGCAGGATTAGATAATTTTCCTAAAGACACATGTCTGATAGAGATGGATTTTGAATCCAAGTCTGTCTGACTAAAAAAATTCATGATGTTGCCATCATATCGTGCTTCCTCCCCAGTTAGGGGGAGTGGGCCAGGATGGGAAGTGTGGTAGACTTGCAATGCGTCAACTTAGTTAAGCAGGAATTAAATTTCCCAGAATTCCCTCCCCTGCATAGTTCCACATAAGCGTGGACCACATGAGATAGTTTTGCAAGGTTCACAAGGTGGAAGTAAAGTAGTAGCTCTCTATTCTTTTTCTGCTTTGAGAGGCATAGCTGTACCCAAGGCCCTGTGTGGTTCTCTCTCTAGTAGCTCACTTTGCTGGTGTGGGGCAGCAGCCTGAAACTCAGCTCCTACCAGACCTTCTCCTTCAGCTCTCTGACTCCTGGGCCTCATTCATGTCTAGCTTAGTGATGAAGGGTGCTGACTTCTCCTGCAGGGCAACCTCATCATCAAAGTGGGTGGCTTGCAATTCTCAGCGACTAATGCAGGTCTCAGCTCATTCTCATAGGTACCACTCATTCATGCAGGTTCCAGAGTGTCCTTGCTTCTCCTAAATGCCTGCTCCATGGACTTCAGGCTGCCACACCAGACACAGAAAGCTCTTTAACCAGTCCATCTTCAACCCAACCATAGACTTGGTTCAACCTAACCAAGTTCCCCAAATTTTGTAATGCCAAATTCCTACAGTAATATTCTTTATTCTATATATTGCCTAGTGGATCTGTTTCTTTAACTGAGACCCGATGACACAGGAAGCATGGTGCCCAAAGCTTTTTGAGTGCACAAATAGAATCACTATGTTGAGAAATCTTGTTCTTAGATATCTCTCACTTGGGTAACTTGTCAGAGGTCCTGCCACATGCTCTCAAATCAGACAGTAGTTTTGAGCCACAAGGGTAGAAATTATGTGTCAGCTCAGTGGCTTGTGGCTCATGGCCCAGGGATAGCCAACCAGTGACAAAAAGTGTCTCTGCCTCACTGCACTGGCTCCTGGGGCCTTTGTCAGCCTCACAGGTGTAATTCCCAGATGCTCTGGGTCAGAGAGGGGTTGAAGGATGGTCCTTCTCCAAAAGGGGCTGAAATGTTCCCCGGGGTGACATCCTCATGATAAAACTGATACAAGATTGCGGGAGAGACCCTCTCTTTAGGCCTGGCAGTGAAGCTCCACCATGTCCCCCATGTCATTCTGAATCCCAGGAGCCCTGATGGTTATGGCAGAGTGAGAATCTGGAGATGACAGAGATAAAGGAGCTGTTAGAAAAGGCCTCACTGCTTCCACAAATACCCTGTCCCATCTCTCCATCTACTCAAGGGAGCTAGAGTAGGCAAATAGTCCATTCCTAATATACAGCATCCCCACAGCCCTGACCTTACATTCAGAGGAATCATCCCGAGAGCTCTTATGAGAAATTTTGGACAGCATTTTTCTGTGCAACCCTCCTGATCTTGGATTTCCATAAATTCCACATGGCGATCATCCCAGGGCCTTTCAGTACCATTTTTACCATCACCACAAATAATAGCAGTATCACCAAGGAGGTAGCAAGGTATCTCATAGGCTCTGCCATGTAAAGTAGCTAAATGTGGACTTCCCTGGTGGTCCAGTGGTTGACTCCATGCTCCCAATACAGGGGCCTTGGGTTCGATCCCTGGTCGAGGAACTAAGATACTGCATGCTGCACAGTGTGGCCTGAAAAAAGAAAAAAGTAGCTAAATGTGTTCTATAGGACTGGTCTCTGGGTCATCCTTGAAAAGTCCTCATAATCCCTCTTGGAACAATGACCCTAGTTTGGGAATTGCTCGTGGAGATGAGTGAACGCAAATGTACTTCTCATAGTGACATTTACCCATCCCCTAAAAATATGATCATGGCTATTCCCAGCTGCACAGAATCACTCTCCCTCGCAACAGTTCACTCTCTGGAAGTACTGAGTGCTCCTCCCCGGAAATTCTCTCTGCCTGCTGTGCACCAGGAGAATGTGGTGCTCTTTTTCACTGAGAAGACAAGAACAAGCTTCTCTCAATTACTTACCTCTGCTCTGGGGAAGGGGCTGAGCTGGGACTCAGTGATCGCTCTAGATTCAGAGCTCACTGGGTGAGCACAAGATGTCACAGGTTGGGTTTCCAGAGAAGCAGACCTTGACATGGAAATTAGCATGTAGGAAATTTATCAGGGAGTGATCTCAGTATCAAAAATTGCCAGAGGAAGCAAGCTTGTATAGAGGGAGAAGCTGAAGCTGGGCTTTGAAGCAGTCTCCACAAAGGTCTCAGCCAACCCCCATAGATAGCGTGGGCTGAGATGTTCTCTCAAAGTGGTCCTGAGTTGGAGTGAAGGGGCCCTGCTTCTATACCCCAGTGATGATCAATCATTGGATGCATTACTGTGGGAAAGGAAAGTGATCTTGAATAAAGTGACCAAGGCACTTTCCCAAGAGGGCCGATGACTGCAGGCTATTTGCCAGTGGAAATCCCAGCACCTGGGGGAATAAGTCCTCCATTCCTGACAGAGGATCTGGGCGGTGTATCACAGCATCCATTACACAAAAGCAGAGTCGATTTTAAACATATATCTGTGGAGATGGGCAGAATTCTTACCTCCTTGCTTAGGAACATATGGCCTCCTGAAACAAGAACTCATTTCAGGAATTCTGATTTCCCTAGGAGGGTCAGGGTGGGCAGCTACAGTGACATCATTGGGCATTGCCTAGGGGCCTATCGGGTAGATCTGGGGGAGGACATTGGACGACATTAACCCTCATTTAAAGGACAACCCAAAGACCATAAATCCCTCTTTCTTCTCATGTTTCCACACTTATCTCAAGCCCAAGTGTTTCAAGTGTGGCCATGACCCCATCTTCTCTCTGCTCCAGTCTATACTGTCTCTCTCTCTTCTGTAATGTTCTAGGTTTGTGAGTGGTGGCTGCCAATTGTTTTCCAGCTTAGTGTCAGAAGGGTTCACTCCTCATACCCCCACAACCTCTGTGGTCAACTGATGGGCACCCCATCCCCATAATTACTGTAAATACTTGGTGATTTGACTGATTGGAAGGAGCAAGGTTACAGGGATGCAGAGGAATTATAAATCTTGAGATTACTGTAATATCATAATAACTTCCCCAGTTTTATGCACCGATGGGAAATAGAAGAGACCAGGATGGCTGACAGGACCTATCTGCTTTCAAGCAGAGCCCCATTTCCAAGATGAAAACTGAAAAAGAAGAAACAAATACAGTCCCTCTCTTCCCAGCCCCAGTCTGGCAGACTGGTCCCTCTGACACTGCTTATATGAGCCTGGGATTATTGACTCTCTTCCCATACCTGGTGACCTTTGCATTCTCTCCCAGTCATCACTATGCCAGAGGTTTTTTCCCTCTATCCCTAGAATGTGAAACTCCTGGGGTTTGCTTCAGCCTTTTTCCAGAGCTCTGCCCTTTTTGCAGGAGCTGGAGTAAAGTTGGGTTACTCATATCTGGAAGAATCTGGTGCTTGAACTCCTCCATAGACTACTAGTATCTGAATATATATATATATATATATATATATATATATATATATATATATATATATATATATCTGAATCATTTTGCTGTATACCTGAAACTAATGCAACACTGCAAATTAAGTATACTCCAATTAAAAAAAGGTTTAAAAATGGGCAAGCAGTTATATCATAGAAAAGGAAACCCAGAAGGCTAACAAGCATGTGATAATTAGAAAAATTGAAACAAAAATGCCAGTGAGATCTCTCTTTATGCCCACTGGGTTGGCAAAATTGAATCACTAACTAATGCCAAGGGTTACTTGGGATGTCAGGTTAGGGGATGGTCATGCTCTGATAGAGGCAGTAGCAATTTGGGGGACCACTTGGCAGTACTTGTTGCATTAATCCCACTCCTGGATATATATTCAGAGAAATTCTCACACAGGTCCTTGGTGGGACATGAAAAAGGAAGTTTGTCAGTGTTTGCAGTAGTGACAAGTTGGGGATAATCTAGGTGTCCATTCCTGGGGGATTAGATAAGGAAAGTGTGTGAAATAATGTGCAGAAGTTAGGAGCAATGAACTA
Organism: Kogia breviceps; assembly: GCF_026419965.1. Classification (NCBI taxonomy): domain Eukaryota; kingdom Metazoa; phylum Chordata; class Mammalia; order Artiodactyla; family Physeteridae; genus Kogia; species Kogia breviceps. The sequence goes on along the minus strand of NC_081310.1, from coordinate 87,974,978 downwards.
GATGTACACACAGCAACATGGATAGATCAAAAAATAGCACCAAGTGAAAAACAGAGCAATACCATAGGTAAATAAAAAATTTAGGCTCACCGAAAATAATACTCAACACATGTAAGTGAAGGAAACACATCAAACATATTAGAATGATTGGAGGCCAAGGAATGAGAATAGCAACTAAAGATACAAGGCTGTAAATAAAGAAAACTAGAGAAAATAGGTATGGCCCCACAGTGGGAGTGAACATGAGCTGAGGAGTGTGATTAACTAGGCACCAGAGGTGACAAAGTAGAGAGGAAGGAAAACAAAACACACACAAAAATGAAGGAAGTAATAAGAAGAGAAAATATAGAATAAAAAAGCAAACTGTTAATAAAATAAATGTTGTATTCAGTACAAAACCAAAAAACTATAAGTTACATTAACACAACATTGTAAATCGACTATACTTGGATAAAATAAATAAAAAACCAAAACCAAAACAAAAACAGGGCTTCCCCGGTGGCACAGTGGTTGAGAGTCCGCCTGCCGATGCAGGGGACACGGGTTCGTGCCCCGGTCCAGGAAGATCCCACATGCCGCGGAGCGGCTGGGCCCGTGAGCCATGGCCACTGGGCCCGCGCGTCCGGAGCCTGTGCTCCGCAACGGGAGAGGCCACAACAGTGAGAGGCCCGCGTACCGCTGAAACAAAAACAAAAACAAAAACAAAAACCCTATATGCTACATATAAGAGACATATCTAAAGGAAAGTTGCTCAGAAAGTTAGAAGTGAAAGATTGGACAAAGACATATGAAGCCAAAAAGTACTGAATGAGAGTGGAAAAAGCTAAAATATATGAGAAAGCTCTAAGCCTCATAAATCTTTGGAATTAAATATCATGCCATCAAAATACTTGACACATGGACTGCAGGAAATGGAAGGAGAAATAAACTTAATCACAATGACAAAAACAAATGATGCCTGTAGACCCACAGCAGATCAAGTAGATAAAAAATAAGGGTGTATATGATTCAAATGATATGTGATTAATAAGAAGTGCCTAATGAATATATGTTGAACTCCTGATTCTGGTAACAGAGAATTCACTTTCTTTTAAGTACTCATAGATGATCTACCAAAATTGACCATATTTTAGGTCACAAAGAAAACCTTTAAAAATTATAAAAGCCATCAAATTATTTTAAAAATCACAAAATTCAGGGAAAAATCCTTTCATTGGGCAATTAAAAAATCCCTCTTTTGAATAACTTTCAAGGTCAAAGAAGAAAATAAAACTGATATTACAGATTTGAAAATAATTATAATCAAAAGACTATCTATCAAAACTTAAGGGATATGATTAAAACTGGTCTTTAAACAATTGGAAAGAGTACCAACAAGGAAAAATGAAAATAAATGAACTAAGTATTGAAATTAAGAACAGGAAAATATCAACAAAACTAATTAAGATAAAAGCAAACATTACTGAAAAAAACAAACAGAAAAACCCCAACAGAATATATGAATAAGCTCTAAAGCTTTTCTATGAAAAATAGATACACCACTGAATAGACTGATCAAGAAAGAGAGGACAATGAGTAAATATACAACTTTTGAAAACCTACATTAAATGGATGACCTTCTAAAAAATATAAATTACCTTTTTTTTTTTTTGGCAAGTAGAGGCAGTTAAATAAACAGAACAATAATCATGAAAAACAATGAGAACATTGTTAGGAGCCACACGTACAAACATATCAAGCCAGATTTTTTTTTTTGGTACGCGGACCTCTCACTGCTGTGGCCTCGCCTATTGCTGAGCACAGGCTCCGGACGCGCAGGCCCAGCGGCCATGGCTCACTGGCCCAGCCGCTCCGCGGCATGTGGGATCTTCCAGGACCGGGCCACGAACCCGTGTCCCCTGCATCGGCAGGCGGACTCCCAACCACTGCACCACCAGGGAAGCCCAAGCCTGATGTTTTGACACACTAATATTTATTAGTCTTCAAGGAAAAGATCCAGGTCTCAGGTCAACTGGAGGTCACGTCCTCTTGGTTACCTCCTCCAACACAATTTCAGATTCAGATCCAAAGGTAGCTCTTTTTAGCCTAGGTTATAGACCTTTATGACTTTAAAATGTCTTTTCCCTGAGTCAGTCTACCCCTGGAATACAGATGTGTGCATAAGTGTTGAAACAAGCTAGAGCTTGTCTAAGCTACTAGGTGCAGGTCTTTCTCTGTTGATTTGCTTATGTTTGGCATCCGTGAGGATCAGGAGGCTGGAGAAGGCAGCATCTGAGGGCACAGACTCCAGGCCTGCCCTGTTGAATATATGGAAGAAGAGAGGGTAACAAAGAAATTCCATCCATATAGATACATATACATTCTGTTTTATAATGTCTTTGACATTTCACCCTTTAGAAGAGTGACAAATAAATGTTCTGGGTAAGCTTTTATTCAGAGGTAGATATATAAAGGTGGTTTAAGTCAAAGCAATGTTTGAGAAAGAACAAGATTATATGACAAAAATGGGAATGAATGACAGAAACAGAGACAGAGAAGAAATGGTGCCACTGGAACATTCCAACCATGAATCAAGGAGTTAATAGTAAGACATGATAGTTAAGGAGCAGATGAACTGCAAACTTGATGGATATTCATTATTACATGTTCCTCTGAGATCTTGCTATAGTATATGGACACTTTATCTTCTCAAATATACAAAGACACAAAGGTAGAAATTTTTCAGATAACTTGGGAGGCTCAAAACTTTCATAAATGATCCAGGGACATCAGATTAAGAACCACTAGCCTACTGCTGTGCAGCACAAAGGCTAGGCAAGATAGAGAGGGACTATTATACAAAGGTCAAATTCCTGAAAAATACAACTTTCTTAGTGGATGGTAAAACCTGGCTCTTCTCTTTGTTAATTAGAATTTTAAGACATGAAAAGAAACCTGGTTTGCTTTTTCCAGTTTATTATCCAAATAAGAGAACATAGGACTCCTAAACTTCCAGATCTGCCATGGCTCCTATTCTCCAGAGCATCCTCCATCCCTCTTGGTAAGGATTCTCAGCTAGGGAAAATAGAGATCTTGGAGCATCTTTTAGCCCCAAAACCTCCAGCTCCACATACAACGTCTTCTCTATAGATGTCGTGACCCTCCCAGGTTGGGTGAGGAAAACCTCACTTAAAACCAAGAGAATGGGCAAATGTCAGAGGTAAGGATTAGTATGTCCTCAGAGCAATCAAAACCTGGAGAGCAGGAGAGCTTATTCCTGCAAACTTTGGCAAAAGGGACTGGACAGTCAATTGCCACTGAAAGAGACATCTGATAGATTTCTGTCTTATGGTGCCATAGTACCCAGAGGTTCAAAAGAATGAAGAGGAGGGGAACTCATGAAACTATTTATACACTAGAGGGTGAAGGTTCTGCAATTAGCATAGGAAGGACTTTTCAAACTTTAAATCTTTCAGTGCTCTGAGAAATGTTGTGAATGTTTACCTGTCTTGCCTCCATGTCTCCAGAATGGAGGAGATTGCCAGGAGAATGGGAAGAGTCATGAAGGCAATGAGTCAATTCTCTTGACAGCAGACCTTGTTTGGGAGGTCTATCATACCCACTGGAGCAGAGAGACTGTGGAGCTTCAGGGAAATGATCCAATTAAACGTGAAATAACCCCCTCTCAGGTTCTAGGGAAATTTGAGAGAGAAATAATCTTTCCCAGGATCCCTAGGAATACTGCAGGTGGCAGACTTTATGAGTGATATGTCTAGTCTCTATTGGTGCTTTCCCTACAATGGTCTCCTGTCCTCCACCTAACCCAGGTCACTGATGCTGACATAGAAATATTTTCAAAATCTTCCTTTTTCCTTTGGAGTGGTATCTCAAGGTCTAGTACAGAATGTGAAGGGTCAGCCTGGAATCTGTGGTACATTTGGCCAGTAGATGATGTATTCTAGGTTGTATTCTAGATCTGGCCATTAGCCTAAAGTAAACATGGGGAGACCCATGGTGAATTCAGTGACTATAGCAAGGTCATATTTATAGTAATATCCTAAATCCTCAATGTTCTGATGCCTCCTTGCACTAGTAGGAATTCCTTTCTTTCTCCAGGACTGAGGATGATCAGGAAAGGGTATAAGTACAAGCACAAAGGCTCTGAGTCAGGATCCAGAAGCAGGTGTCATATACGTATTGTCCAAGAAGATGAGGTCATGTTGGAATATGGGGGTATCAAAGTCCCATTTCCAAGAGTAGAGATACCAAAATAAAATTTAAACTGATGTTCAGGCCACGACTAGAAATATACAAATTACGAAAGGAAAAATCTCATTGGTAAAGGCAAAATATACAGTAAAGGTAGTAAATTAATCACTTATAAAGCTAGTAGGAAGGTAAAAAAATCATAAAATCATCTATATCTGTAATAAATAGTTAAGAAATACACAAACTGATGTAAAATATGAGGTCAAAAACAGTAAACACTTGTGCGTCAGGTTGTAAAAATGAAGGGTTGTTAAAATGCATTTGAACTCAAGAGGTTAGCAATTTAAATAATCATATATATATAATATATCGCTATATATAAACCTCATGGTAACCACAAACCAAAGATCTGTAATAGATACTCACATAAACAAGAGAAAGGAAACCAAACATAACAATAAAGATAGTCATCAAACCACCACAGGGAAGAAAGCAAAAGAAGAAGAAAGAAACAACAACAAAAATAAACCCTGCAAAGCCCCGTAGTACAGGGAGATCAGTTAGGTGGTTTGTGACTGCCTAGAGGGGTGGGATAGGGAGGGTGGGAGGGAGGGAGACACAGGAGGGAAGAGATATGGAAACATGTGTATATGTATAACTGATTCACTTTGTTATAAAGCAGAAACTAACACACCATTGTAAAACAATTATACTCCAATAAAGATGTTTTTAAAAAAACCCTGTAAAAACAATCCCAGAACAATTAACAAATTGTACTTATTAACAAATTAGTAAGTACATAGCATGTGTTAAATTTATATTTCTACCTGTTTGCTGTCAGTATACAGAAATGCAGTTGATTTTTGCACGTTGATCTTGTATCCATTGACTATACAGAACTCATTTATTAGATCTAGGAGGTGGTTTTTTGTTTGTTTGTTTTTGTTTTTTGGGTTTTCTTTTTGTATGTTCTTGGAGATTTTCTGTGTAGACAATCATGTCATCTGCAAACAGAGGGAGTTTTATTTTTTCCTTTTCAATTTGTATGCCACTTTCCCCCTTGTCTTATTGCAGTGGTTAGAATTTTCAGCATTATTTTTATTATTATTTTAATTATTTATTTATTTTTGGCTGCATTGGGTCTTCGTTGCTATGTGCAGGCTTTCTCTAGTTGTGACGAGTGGGGGCTACTCTTCGTTGCAGTGCATGGGCGGCTTCTCTTGTTGCGGAGCATGAGCTCTAGGTGCGTGGGCTTCAGTAGTTGTGGCACGCAGGAAAGCCTACACTCAAGCAGCTGAACAGGGATTGAGAAAGATTATGTTCGTTTTCTCTTAAAATGCATCCAGTGATTTTCCGTCTCACATTAGAGAAAGAGTACAAAGGTTTTCACAGTGTTCTATTAGACTCTACCAATGTCATCTAGCTATCCAGATATACTTTTCTGACCTCATCTCCTAGTGCTTTCCCCTCATGCTCTCAACTTCAGCCACAGGAGCCTTCTTGTTATTCTGTGAAAATGCTCAACACACTCTTGTCTCAGGGCCTTTGCACTGGCTGTTCCCTCTGCTTAGACTATTCCCCCCCTAGATAACTGTGTGGTCTATCCCTTTATTTTCTCATGTGTCTGTTCATAGGGCACATTATCAGTGAGGCCTTTCCTGACTAACTCGTATGGAATAGCAGCTCTCTCCTCCATCTCCTTTACATTCTTTAAAAATAGCATTTATCAATATGTGAAATGCTATATATTTTATTTGTTTACATTTTCTCTTCCCACTAGAATATAAGCTCCACAAGGGCAAAGACTTTCTCCTTTGTTTCCTGTTATATCATCCGTGTCTAATAGTGCCTCCTACATGCAAATGTTCAACATCAGTGGAAAGAATGAATAATATCAGTGTTTGAGAGTTCAGTCTTATTGTACTCTCAGTTCACTGACTTGGAAAGGGATTACTCTTCAGCTTATGGCAAACTCCATATGTTACCTCAGATGGCCCTATGCAGGGTGTCTCTGTTTTTTAAACAGAGAAAGACACTCTGTCTTTCTACCTGGGAGGTTTTCTGTGCCTAGAAAGGAGAAGAAAAGACAGTACATATGAATTGCTGACAGAGATTAGTGTAGCACAGGCAGAATAGATTGGACTAGAGGCACAGATGTCAGGAGGTATTGCTGAAACCACTTCCTTTTCTCTACCCCCCAGGAAGCAAATATCTGAGTACAGAACCAGTACACAACTTCTGTGTTTCTGAATAAAGCTGCTGCAGTTTCCCAGAAGGAACAAGGACATTTCTGATTTGTGAGAGGCTGCGTGTGAAGGAGGAAGCTCAGGGGCCCTGCAGCCCCTCTACTTCTTCCCTCTTCACTCTAACAAAAAGTAGTCATGATGATCTTGGAGCCAGCGTTTTTGTTGGGTCAGGACTGAAAAATTTCCAAAACTGTCATCTAGAGACAGAAACCATGGGTTAGGAGAGGCATTAGTAACTGGGTAGATGGGATTTCCAGGGATGAGTTGTATCTTTTCCTAGGGAAATACTTCTCAATAGGCAATTATCATTGCTTTCCCTTCATGGAAAAATACTCATTAAAAACTTGATGCTAAATACAGTGTCTTTATGTTTGTAAATTCCTAACTTAAAAAATCTAAACTACTATACATCCTGCATTTAATCCCAAAATATCCAAAATATATCAAGCTAAGGTGGTTGCAAAAGAACTTCATTATTGGGGTATTAATTATACTAAACATAATGAAACTGTCTAATTTTAGGGAATTGGTTAGATTAATTATTGTACATTCCAAAAATGAAATGTGTTGTTATGTATGAAGGAAAAATCCTTTTTTTTGATGTAGAGCTATACATGTCTGTTTTGTAACTAAGCAAACAAAAGCAGGTTATAAAGCAGCATTATAGTCTGATCCTATTACGTCTTTGAAGAATTACTATTTAATTTCAACTTAATGTCAATATCAACTTGTATCAATTAGTCTAGAGATTGGAAACAAAATTTATCTTAGGAAAATAACAGCCTTTTTTTTTTTTTTTTTGCGATACGCGGACCTCTCACTGTTGTGGCCTCTCCCGTTGCGGAGCACAGGCTCCGGACGCGCAGGCTCAGCGGCCATGGCTCACGGGCCCAGCCGCTCCGCGGCATGTGGGATCCTCCCAGACCGGGACACGAACCCGTGTCCCCTGCACCGGCAGGTGGACTCTCAACCACTGCGCCACCAGGGAAGCCCTAACAGCCCTTTTATTAGAGAAAAATACTTTACAGTGCTCCTTGATTATTTTAAGAAATTTATCACCTTCCCCACTTCCACCCTAATGCCACATCCAGGTAGTAGAAGGTAGACAAAGAACAGTTAAAATTCTTCTGAATGTTATAATAAAAAGTAAGCAATATGGAAAATCATTTTCAAAAATATTATGCAGTTGCTTTTCTCATTGCTGGGTTAGAAAGTCAAAGATCATTGTTTAAGGCTGGAACTTCCTTATGTGGTGGTTGTCCTTCGTAGTCATACTCATGACAACACAACATATATGCAGCGTTTCACAGGTACAAAGAGCATTCACATCATTTGAAGTATTGGGTCCTCAAAACTGCCTATAAGACTGGCAGAGGAAAACACTCATTATCATTTGGTGAATGAAAAGATCATATCCAAGAGTTTCAATGTCATACCCCAAATCTCAGAGCTGGTAACTACTAAAAAATGTTTGTGTATGTCTTAGATTTAGTAACTCAAATTTATTAGTTTCAGAGCTAAACACATACAGCTTGATTAATTCTCATTGTCCAGACTCACAGAAGACACATTTACAAACCCAAATATCAATTTTTAAAAGTTTTGTGTATTGAATATATCATTCAAGGTTTAGAACACTTGGTTGAACTATTATAGCTTAGTCCCAAGGTAACTGAAAGATAGAATTAATTCATTAATTCAGTAATTCATTAAAATATTTGAATATTTACTGATTGCCTACTTTATGCTGAATTCTGTGGTAGATGCTGACTTTTTAGTAATATACAAAAAATATATGGTCCTTATTCCCATGATGTTTAGAGTCTAATGCAGGAAGACAGACATTAAAAATTGTGATAAAGTGATCAAAGAACTATTATAGGGTGCTAGGAACAAATCCAGTGGTGGAAACATTTGTACTGAGCTTACAGTTGTCAGGGTTCTAGATCGCAAGTAAGAAAAATACAACTCAGCTTAGGTAAAAAGAGAGAAAACAGGAGAGAAAGTGTCATGGATGTTTTAGCCCGAAGTTTCTAGACATTGGAACCTGAGGCAAGGATTAAATTGCTGACCCTTTATTTGGGCAATATTAACTCAAGTGGACAAGGGCTTGGGAGAAGGGCATGAAACCAGTAGAGATGTGAGACCATGAACTGGTGCGTTGTCATGCAGGTCTGGATCATAAAAAGGCGTGAAGAAAAGCAGTAAGGTCACAAAACAGGTGCAGCCACTTGACTGGAAAGACTTCTCTGGAGAGACTGCAGTGAAACATCTTGCTACTGAGTGGTCCATGAGAACAACGAGGGATGGAGGATTTACCTGCTCCTCCCACACCCTGTGTTGGGGTGTTTCATCCAGCCATTGGGATGTTTAAAAGACATAGAATCAGAGTAAAGGGCTTATGATAGATAAGTCACTTGGACTGTGGAAGATCTTGATCCCCTCTCCTCTAAACAGACTTTCCCAACTTTTGTTATACTGTGACCCAATGCTCCAGGTGAGATATTGATCCCCTAAGCCCTTAGTTGATTGGGGTGGTGCCTGAAGTTGCTGGAACCCCTGGACCACTCATTTTCTGATGCAGCAGCCTCACTTGGGCCTTCAGATCCCCTCCCATTTATACCAAATTACCCCCAAAATATCATGACATGGAATACTTTCAGAAGCATTGACTGGCAGTACAAGTTTTTTCTAACTTTGTCTTGTATCAGTTGAGAAGGATGTTTCTTCTCTACAGATTGTACTGGAGATGCATATACACAGACTTAAACTTTGATCCTAGTGTAGGGCAGTGATTCTCCAAGGCTAAGTAGGGTGGTGGTGAAGTGACCTGGGGGTATGTATCAATATCAAAATCTTGGAAGAAAGTGGATTTTTCTGACTACACAGGTCTTAGAAGCTCAAGGAAACTAATTTGCTCCCTTCTTCTCTTTTTACCTTCCACCTACTACCCATCTTTGCACATCCTTGCCACATCCAACTAATTGAGAAAAACTTTTCTAGTTCTAGTGAGCTTCTCTGCCTGATTGGAGCATATGATATCCCTTAAAAGTATTAGGGAGGAAAAATAATTGAGAACTATTGATAGTCAATCCAGATATTTTACTTGCTATTTGATATTATGGTTTCCAACATTATAGCTCATTGATTGCCAATTGTTATGCTTTAGATGCCCTCTTGGGAACTGGGAACTACCAAGCCTTATCAAAACAAATCTACAAATGACTCTTCTGGACTCCTGTTGGGAAGAACTAGACCATGGCATATTCCTTCTATTATATGTTGAATCTTGTTTGCTTACATTTCACAGCATGGGAGTACATTATTTTTATTCAGATTCTGGGGCTGCATCCTATATAGACAGCTCCTATTATTATTTTGACTGTGAATCAGGTATCCTATTTATGACACCCTCTGTTACCTCACTTCACAGTGCACGCTTCAGACATCATTATACATTTTGACATTTACTTTCCTCTTGGGAGCATATTTCTGAAATGGAATTACTGAATCAGAAAGAATTTGAACGGATCCTTTCACATATTGTAAAATTGTTTTTCTGAAAAACTACTATTTTCCAATGCCACTAGTGATATATTTGTTTCTGAACAATCTGCTTTCACTGCAATGTATTCTTTATGTTGATTTTTGTTAATTTAACTGCCTTGTGTCTAGGAAGATATTGAGATATAACTATACATGCTCTTCCTCTAGTTCCTCTTCCTAAGTAAAATTCATTGCTTGCTTTGCTCAGTGTCTGTGGCTGGTTCATCAGACAGCTCCTCTTGCTGTCTTCTCATGGGTCCCATACTGACCGTTTATTCTTATGCTACCAGAATATGGGCTTTTTTTTGAACATGGGAATGTCTGTCTTTCATAGGGACTAGGTTTAGGATCAGGGATGTCCAGAGAACCAACTTTGGGGCACAGAAAAACTAATAAAGGCTAATTACCATTAGGAAATGAGCTGGCCTTCTGTGCTTGGTGCTTATCTGAGGAGTCACTCTATAAGCTACTTGCTTTGCTGTCATTTTTGATTTCCCATTTAAAAAAGGAACATGAAAGTGGATTAAGCAAGATTAAATTAGTTAACTATTTATTCAATAAAAGGCAGAAATGAAAACTGATCATTCTAGCAAAAAAGGTATAAATCCTCTTCAACAGAACTACCCCAAAGGGTCAAAGTAACTTGTTCAAGGCCACATGGCTATTAAGTGACTGAGTTGGAATTTTAACTAAGTCCACTTGCCTCCAAAGCACATGCTCTTAGCCTTTGCACTGTAATGCCTCTTTCTAAAGATGATTCCAGGAAAGTCCAGAAAAGCAGGTTGTAGTGCCCTGGCCAGAGCACACACCAAGGACATAAGGACAGCTAGGGCCAGTTTTCTGCCAGCAGAAAGTGGACAGCCAGGCAGGATGCACATAGGACAGCCAGGTTTACAGGGTTTCCTCCATGCATACTCTACTCTTTTGGCTGCCATCACCCGTTCTCCTCTCTCTTGGATTTCTTGCTTCTGGTACCTGAAGAGTGAGAGACCATTAAGCCTTTGTCACATCCTGAGAGAGGCCACAGCCCAGGTGTCCTGCTTGTCCTTCAGCATGAACAAGGGCCCTCAGTCCAACAGAGGTGATGCTGGTATTTTAATAAGGATTTAGGATCTTTCTCCTGACCATGTTTAGAATATTTTTGCAATTTTGAGACTTGGTGACAACAAAATAATTAATAATAATCACCCAACCATAAATAATGGAATCTATTAACAGACCATATGAATAAACATCTGCAGTTATAGATCATATCCTCTGGGACCATCTATTTTGTCTTCAGATTTTTTCTCATGATAAGTTGAAAATAAATGTTTTCTGGAAGTGTGCATATGTGAGTCTTGTTATCTCCTCAGGGAAACCACAAAGCAATTTTCTTCTAAATACCTGAAGACTGTGCTCATCCTCCCTCAATCCCAAGTCCTGGGTCTATTCCTTATTTTGAGCTCCTTCTCCATCCTGGTCACTATGGGGGAGGGAGGCAGATAAACAAATGAGCACAACAGAAGGGAATCAGTGGTGCTATTTACAGGGGTTTACAGATGTACACAGGAAAAGGACAGCCACACCCACCAGAAGCCTGATTTCAGATCAATTATTATAGAAAGGCAGCCTGCGAGCCACAGTCATTCTGACAACAATCTCAGGATGTCAGTCTTTACCTTCTCCAGGAAGCACACGCCAGTGACTCTCATCTGTGAGTTCAGCCCCACCCAGTTCTAAAGCCAATCCTGCGCGAGATAGGTGCACATTAAAAACCTTGTCCTGGGCTTCCCTGGTGGTGCAGTGGTTGAGAATCCGTCTGCTGATGCAGGGGACGTGGGTTCGTGCCCCAGTCCAGGAAGATCCCACATGCCGCCGAGCGGCTGGACACGTGAGCCATGGCCACTGAGCCTGTGCATCCGGAGCCTGTGCTCCACAACGGTGAGAGGCCTGCGTACCACAAAAATAAATAAATAAATAAATAAATAAATAAATAAATAAATAAATAAAAACAAACCTTGTCCCACCAAGAGTGACAGAAATGGGTCTTCCTGGAAAATATCTATCCCATTATTATGGTGGTAGACACCTGATTGACTTAGTATCCTATTAGCTCTTCAGATCATCCTTCAATTATGCACACCCCAGATAGACAGAGTACTTATTTCATGCCAGTTTTTTTCTTAGGGACTCTAAAGTCTCTATCTCCCAGCCCATACAAGACAATGTGGACATGATGGACAAGAGATGATGTTTCTTTCTCTTTAAATTAATTAATTAATTAATTATATTTTTGGCTGTGTTGGGTCTTCGTTGTTGTGCGTGGACTTTCTCTAGTTGTGGCGAGCAGGGGCTACTCTTTGTTGTGGTGCACTGGTTTCTCCTTGCGGTGACTTCTCTTGTTGCGGAGCACAGGCTCTAGCCATGTGTGCTTCAATAGGTGTGGTGCGTGGACTCAGTAGTTGTGGCTCATGGGCTCTAGAGTGCAGGCTCAGTAGTTGTGGCACATGGGCTTAATTGCTCCATGGCATGTGGGATCTTCCCAGACCAGGGATCGAACCCATGTCCCCTGCATTGGAAGGAGGATTCTTAACCACTGCGCCACCAGGGAAGTCCCGAGACTATGTTTCTTATGGTTCTAACTGCTCAGTGATGTTCTTTGGCTGCTAATATAATCATTTATTCATTCACAGAGTCAACAATCTTTTATTGCATGTCAAATACTGGGAATGCAAGGGGAACAACTCAGATAGTTTCCTATTCTCACAGAGACCACTAATAATTGACATATTCAGTTATTTGTTAGAGGGATTTCACCTTGATGCTAAACCAGCAGAGCATGTAGCTCATCCTTCATTACAGTACCCCAGAGAGGGTCTTCTATGCTCTTATGTGTGTTATATACTGATGTTCTCTGGACAATTATCTACTTCCACACTGCTTTGGGCTTACCACTCTCTGCATCCCACCCCATCTTTCTCACCTGGATAAGCCTCCTACTGATAACCCCTTCTCAATTCCCTAAACTCTTTAGCTTCTGAAACTTCTATCTTCACTCTCTTTCAGTTCCCTGACTTGGGACTTGTCATTGCCCAGAACTGCTTCTCCTCTAAAACCCTAACCACTCCTCTCGAAATCTCTGAACGACTTTCCATCACTTGAACTTTCTAGCACTTTCTTTTTCCCCAGCCCTTCCTCAGTAAGATCCTCTTTCCTACCACTTATTTCTGTTTTCACTTTTTATCAACCCATGTCCTGATCTCTAAGTCTTGTCAGCCACTTGAGTTGCTTTCTCATCTCAAACTCCCTGACTCTGTCAGGCTCCCAACATACTTTTCTTACAAGGTTCCAACTTTGAATCAGTCAGGCTGATAATCTCACACTGACCTCTTGATTGTAGCTTGACAGGGCACATTGGTGCCACTTAGCAAATGCAGGTTTTCAATCCAGTGCTTGTCTTTATCCAGGGTCTCCTTCCCTCTCAGTGATTATTTCAGACCCTTACCATTTTTCAGAAGCTTCCTCTCCAATCCAGACTCCCTGGCTCCTGTTAAGCAACTTATCCTCCATTTCACCCTCCAAACACTATGAGGTATAGTGCCCTACTTTCTACCTACCGTAGTTGACATTTATTTTTAGTTTCACCTTCTGCCATATTTTTTCCTTCCAGAAATCTGGGAATCATCTTAAATGACTATTTACTCCTTATGGTCACATCCAAAGAGCAAAGTCTTCTTATAGATTCTACAATTAACTCTCTCTCATAACCATCCCCTCCCCTGGACACCCTTTGGCACCCTGGCAGTTTAGACTCTCTTCTGCTCTCTCTGGACTGGAGCAGTAGTCTCTTCATGAATCTTCCTGATTCCAGACTTCCCCCATTCCAATTCCTCCTTCAAGCTGCAGTCAGAATGCATGCTCTAAAATGCATACCATCCTTCAATGTTTTTTTTTGTTCCCTTAGCATAATGCTCTTTCTGATTGAAGAAGCTTCCTTTTCCTTTCTTCATGATCTTGACTCAGTTAATAAAATACTATAGTTGGGAGAAAGCTTTTGTCTTTATTTTTTCTCTCCTTTTCTTTCACTTAATCTTCTACATTATATGTGGAGAAATATATCTCAACCTTGAAGCCTGAGCTGTCCGGTGGATTTGTCTGCCCACAGGCCACATGAAGTTTTTTTCTCCTTCACGTGTAAACTCAGTAGGGCAGGTCTGACTTCTGAAGGCTGAAGGTAAAAGCATAGGATCTTGGATCCCAGTTGCAAACTAATCTAGATTCCTCAAAGTAAAGCTGATGTTTTGAGCTTTTCCTGAATTCTGTGTCTCTTACTGCAACATTTCAGAATCTGCAGAAGGTGGAATGTGAGTAATTAGCATTTACAAAATCATTTATAATGGACTCTCCATCATCTGGATCCTATGGATACCTTCATATCACCTAGTGTCTTCACATTTCAACACCAATATCTCCTGACACCTGACCACCAAGCAGGCTGTGACCAGCCATTTCAAACTACCTGTCATTGCTTAAATAGGTAATACTGTTTCATTTGTCTGCATATGCACAGCAAAGTCTTTTCCCATTCTGATTCTCCATTCTACTCATCCTTTAATTCCTGTTCAAGTGTCATCATCTCTCTAAAGTCTATTATTAGCACCAAGTAAAGGTGACCATTTCCTCCACTGTGTTCTCAAAGTTTCTTATACTTTCCTCTCTTACAGCTGTTTTTACATGCTATTACAATTACTAGAACATATCATTTTTCAGCACCAAACTCTCCCTTATTCATCAATGTACTCCCTTGACCCATCGCATTCACCTAACACACATGGCAGCTAAAAACTTTCTACTGAATATAATATGTAAATTATAGGAAGAAAAACAGGATTAAAAATAAATACCTATAATGAACTAATCTTTGTATAGAGTGATCCAAATATTACAAAGAAGCTAAGATGTTTCATTAGAGAGAAAAATATTACCCTGTTTGAAATAGTAGGGAGTGATGTTAGCATATGCAGTTGAGTTCTTGAGTAGTCTAGAGTTGAATAGCTCTTGAAACAAAGCTATACTTAATAGCAAGGCAGGGAGACCTGGGAATACTAAGGGTCTTGCTACTCAATCCCTGCCCATCATATCTTAGACAAGAATGACTTGATTTCATTACCATAAGGACCTGTTTCCATTCAACTTCCAAAGATGGGCATAAACGAGGACAAGCATAGAAGAAAAGCAGATCCAAGTCCTAGGCCCTCTGCTTAGCACTGGAAAAGCTGGTTTGAAGGAAATAAATCCAGTCCTATTTGCAGAGATTGACACCTTGACTCTGGATTACCATCTTGCCTCTGGATTATGGTGCCCACAAGGGCAACTCTGGAGTTGTTCTGTGATCTCTGGCTTCTATATTTTCTAGTCACGTCCACCTGGAAGGAGAGAATTGAAATTGGCCTATTGCCCCCCACAAACCATACATGGGGACAAGCATTGTTTGATATTCTAATGTGAAGTGACTCCATTCTTGGTACTTGCCTTTCCTTATGGGAGTTGTTTCCCCTGTTTACATGGTGAAGGGACTGAAACAGAGACTGATGGAGCTGGGATTACAGCTGAACCAAATTATAACAGCTTGGGAATATTTTGTTTGTTTTCTTTTGTTTTCAGCATCTTTCTGCCAGTTCCAGCCACCTCCCTTCCTCTGGGGACATGCTGAATTCAGCAAGTCCAGCTCTATCAGTTCTGCTCCCTGAGCCCATTGGTTTCTAGTCATCTGATAAAGCCTCTGTTGCAGGCAGGACCTGCCTCCTTCCATCCTTCCAGCACACTTGCAACCAAAGCTGAATATTGTTGTTCTGGGGCTTCCTTCCAGCCTTACAATTCAGCTCACCATCTTCAGATACCTGGGTCATGGCTTTGCTATTCTTCTTGATCCTTGGTGAGTATTTCTGCTCCTTTTGGTCTAGGCTTCAGAATACTCTGGAACTTTGATTGGGGGAATCCTCTCCTTGCCCATCTGGTGCAGATCTAGGTATCATTCAAGGACAGGTTCTTCCTTGCTCTCCTCCTTTCTCTATATCTGGCAATTATTCTAAATCCCCAAAGCCACTTAATCTATACCCAATTTATAATCCACCTTGATTACCAGAAAATTTCCTATTTCCCTGTATTTGCACTAAAAAATTTGTAATAATTTATCCCATTGCCTTATCACATAAATTATCCTAAATGCATTATTTATAAAAAGACAAATAAATGGACCAAGGTTAGCAGCAGGTAAAGCAAGAAAAGGAAGTAGAACTGCAGGACAAACACCTTTCATTTATCATACTGTACAATTTCCTTTCAAATGTGTTTTGTATAATGTTTCCCTAGTATTTCCCAGTTTCTTATTGCTTAGGTTAATTTAGAGTAAATGGGGATTTTGGAATTAAAGAGATCTGAGTTTCAATCCTTGCTCTTTGATTTCTTAGCTGTCTGAATTTTAAAGTTACCATATCTTTGAAATCTCATTCTCCTCTATGAAATAAAGATAATGGTATGTCCCTCAGACGTTTGTTAGGCACGTTTTCACAAGATAACAGTGCCTGCTAGGTCCCTTCCCTAATCAATCACATCCATTTTAATTATCTTGATGATACAGTACATCACTGAAGCCCACACTGGTTTCTCAGTTGGGCACTTGTGTGTTCTATGCAGGGTTCTGGCCACATGCTTAAACATTTATATCCCCCTTATATCACCTAACAGATAGTCCCACCCATCATGAAGGTGCTGTTGAATTTCTCAGGCTTACCTTCAGTTGCAGCTCCTTCATGAAGCTTTCCTTATCTGTGACACCCATAGTCATCCACCCTGCTACAGAGTACTCAAGTCACTTTTGGGCTATGTCACTTTCCCACCTACATATCAGGTTCATCACATTCAGTTTCCTTTGCATGTACACATGTTTTGTGTTCTTTGTTAGACATGTAGGTTGTTAAATATAATATAATTTTGAGTTTTAGACAATTGCGCACAAGGTCTCATTGAGTCTGGGAGTGGCCATATCCTGAAAACTAAGGACATGGGGTTATTAAGAAATTATTTGGAAAGCAAGTATTTGGAAGAAAATATTCCAGGACAAGCCAATGAAATACATAGATTTACCTAAAAAGCTCTAGGCTGGGAGTCCAAAGATATTAACTCCTTCAGAAAGATCCTATAAGATGGGATGGCAGGCGGGGGTAGGGAATGATGAGTTCTGCAGTTCAAAGGCCACTGACACTCAACAGGGTTCAGGACTCTCTCTACAACATTAGGAGGGAGCCTAATGAACAGAAGAGTCTGATCATGTAGATATCCTGTAGGAAGAAACTCTGATGGTTCAAAGATATGCTGGTGCTTAAACCTGGAAGTTTGGAACTCAATGTAGAACTGCTTTCTGACCTATTAATCAGGGTTCAGCAAACTACAGCCTGCAAACTAAGAATGGATTTTACATTTTTAAATGGTGGAAAAAAATCAAAAGAAGAATAATATTTTGTGACACATGAAAATGACATAAAATCTAAATTTCATTGTCCATAAATAAAGGTTTATTGGAACACAGCCATGCTCATTCATTTATATATACACATGGCTGCACTCATACTATAATGACAGAGTTGAGTAGTTAGAACAGACTGCATGGCCCACAAAGCCTAATATATTTACAATCTGGCCCTTTACAGAAGAAGTTTGCTGACCCTGGTCTAAATGCAGTGTCAGTGAACACAGACATATCCTGCCATTTCCCCCTATGCTCTGTGCTGCCTCCCATGACATTTTTATCTTCCCCAATCAGTGTGTCTGCCCAGAGGCCTCCAGCAGGCTTTCCTTTTGAGCCCAGATGCTTCATCTGGGTGGTAATCACCCAGATTGGGTGGTAATCACCAATCAGTCTAATTGACTAGAATAGAAAACCAAATCCATCCATGCCTGGAGTAGAGCCAATGTCAGATGTAAAGGGAACATTATGGGTCAGTTAGCTATGGTAGAACTGGTTTTGTGGTTCCTAGTCAGTGCCCATGTGTCCTTTGAGACTGGTCATTCCAGGAAGAGAAAGTCCCAACAGGACTAACTTTGAAGCCTACATATCTGCCACTCTAACTGTCCCACAAAGTTTGGCAAAGCCTTTCTAGAGAGTTGCGTTTTGAACAAAGCCTTGGAAATTGACTACATGATCTCATTCACTTCTCTCTTTTTTCCTCAGCTTTTTGCACTGGACCTGGCCTCTTAGGTAAGATTTTTGGGTTCCTAAGAGGGATGGCTTTAAGCTCTGGAGAGTGGAAATTCTGAAACTTCTCTGGGCCATGGAGAGAGCCTCTGGTTCAAAATAGCCCAAGTAGATTTCCTTTCTGGTTTCCCAACCCACCCACTCAGTCTTATGTGGGTAGATTTCTACATAAGAAAAAGGTTGGGTGGTTTATCTTGCAAGGGGATTCTTCTCTACTTGGCTTCTGTGACCTAAGGCTCTCGGCCACCTCTAAGTAGCAGATGGCTTTGTTTCAGGCTCAGAAGACACCTCACCCCCAGGGAAACAAACTTCCTTTTGCCCTGCTGAATTCTACCATTTCCAATTCTCTCTGCCAACTTTAATGGTACCATTGAACTAGAAATGCATCAGCTTCTGTGCAACATATGGCTTCACCAGCAGAGTGCAGGCTGGATTTCAGCCACCACTGGCCATTTCTCTGTGAGGAGTCTTTGGGCAGAGCACAAACAGCTCAACTGAGGAGAGAAAGGGGCTGCAAAGAGAGAATTCGTCTGTAGGAGAGGAAGGTTCTGACGGTCCAAAATCAAGGGGATTGATTGTGGATTATGAGTTTCTTTGACATTATCCCTTCAGCCTAGTCTTTCTCTTGATAGTAGAGGCTTTATCAGAGAGGGGCAGCTACAAACTCCGCTATGAATGTGGAGGATTTTACACCCTGATAGAAGCAGTTTGATTCCTTAAAGGAGTGCTGCTTCTGGGTCTCAGTCCAATACTCAGATTACTTGGTCTTTCTTCTCTGGCCTCCAGGGCTATCCCTTACTTCAAGTGCTGGGAGACACCTGCTCTCTTTATAGCCTTCTCACATTCTAAGATGTTGCCCCTCCACCCCTGGGTCCCTCTTTCAAGACCTCAGCTAATAAAGTAAGCTAAAACACTGCTAGGACCCACTGCCCTGATGAGCCCCTCTGTTCTTCTCTCTAGCTTTCAAATCTTTTCTCAGACCTTCTCTCCCCTCAAGCTGGATTTCTTTTATACTTATTCTGTGTTTCTCTCTCTCTCTCACTGTCTCTCTGTCTCTTTTTAAAAACATATTTCTTCTTTCTAAGGAGGTGTTCTAGTCTCCACTTCATGAAAATGTAAACTTATTTAAAACCAGAGTTTTATCATTCAAAATAATATGAAATAACCTATGCATGATTCTGATAGCTAATATTTGCTGGAGTACACAATAATGCCTATCCAAGCTCTAATCTTAGTTACAATGACCCAAAAGTTATTTCTAGATGACTCTTCTTGAATTATATTTGTACTCAGATATACATGCCTTAAACTTCGGTGTGCAAAAATGGAGACTTTTCTTAGTTTTTTATAGTTTTATTTTAATTTCTATCTCTAACCTCCATTCTTCATATTGCTTCCCTCAAAAAATTATGGAAGAAAAGGAGAAGAACAAAAACAAATGAACAAACCAAACGTAAACTTCCCAATGTAGTTTAAAATCAGGTCAGACTTTTTTCACCCAACAGCTTTTTCTGAGGTTGATGCCAAGTTCTAGGGAGTTTATGCAGAGTTGAGGCAAGGTAGGCAGTGGAAAATCTGGTCCTGAGAAATTATATTCCATTCTTGCAGGGATCTGGGTCATTCCATGTGGCCCATGTTGTCACATGTTATACTGTTCATATTCTAATAGATCACAAACCACCAGTCTGAATGTAGTCCCTCCAGGTTCAACAGACCTCTCCATGGAGGCATGGTAAATTTAGGTTTTCTTTATCACTCTATCACTCTGGGGCTGAGAGGACTTGGCAGGATTGCCTCAAGCCTATTAAATAGAATCTCTTTGAAGGCAACAATGCTAACTATCTTGTCATCACTATTCTCTGAGTTCATAAAACAATACCTGGAATGTAGTATCCAGAAGTTTATTTCCTGATAGGCTCTTCCCTGGTCTCCCTACACAACCATCTCTACTCCATGTCTAAGTCTTAGTAGAAGGGAAAGAATTTCTATTAGTCTTTTCTACCTCACGGTTGTAGTCAAGAAGCAGAAACAAATCCTGGATTCCTCAGAACTTATCTGGAGTCTCTGTGAAGCATATCTCCTACTCCCAACCCCTAGAATCCTCTAGACTCAGTTTTGGGGCTCTGAGACTCTGAGGCTCTGACTCTTCCTTTGCCCAGTACTCTCTGTCTTCTGAGCTGGGCTCTTGGACACGGGAAAATGTCATAGAAGTAGCAAGGATGAGGTGGATCATTGATACTGGGAGAGACAGTCAGGTTGTTCAGCCCAAATTTTATCCAAACACCTTGCCTCAATCTAGCTGCCACGGGGGGGAGACAGAGTCATGAGGAAGAAAGAACAAAAACAGATATGATCTCTACACTCCTGTCCTGACCCAGGGTTTCCACTATTTGACAGTGTGG
Source organism: Kogia breviceps (assembly GCF_026419965.1). Lineage (NCBI taxonomy): Eukaryota > Metazoa > Chordata > Mammalia > Artiodactyla > Physeteridae > Kogia > Kogia breviceps. Next base: position 87,954,360 of record NC_081310.1, on the reverse strand, counting down.
CCATATGACCTTGAATTTCATGAGGATCATTTCTTCATCAGTGAAATGGTGGGGTAGACTTGATGATCTCTATAGATCCTTCTGATCCTGACCACCAGAGATTCTAAACACTCTGCTGGATGTTCAACCAACCTCTTTCTCTTAATTTTCAAACACCTAGATATGACTGCTGGTCTTCGAAAACTAGCAGTCATATCTAGGTGTCTTGAAGTGGAGTTTCTTGGTAGGGTACGATTAAAAGTGTAGCAGGGGCTTCCCTGGTGGCACAGCGGTTAAGAATCCGCCTGCCAATGCAAGGGACATGGGTTCGAGCCCTGGTCTGGGAAGATCCCACATGCCGTGGAGCAACTGGGCCCGTGAACCACAACTACTGAGCCTGCGCGTCTGGAGCCTGTGCTCGGCAGCAAGAGAGGCCGCGACAGTGAGAGGCCCGCACACCGCGATGAAGGGTGACCCTCGCTTGCAGCAACTAGAGAAAGCCCTCGCACAGAAACGAAGACCCAACACGGCCAAAAATAAATAAATATATATTTTTTTAAAAAAGAGTGTAGCAGGACTAGAACTCAGAGATGGAGTCCTGAAACTCCTCTTCCTCCTCTTCCCTTTTGGCCCCTCCTTTCTCATCCCTCAATTTTCCACACACTGGAAGTGGTGGAAGAGTTCTAAGAAGACTGCATACATGCCTGAGTACTCTCTGGGTTCCTTCCAGATCTCTAGCCAATATCTCATTTCTTTGCAGAGTCTTCATCCAGAGTACGACTGGTGGGAGGTCGCCATCGCTGTGAAGGGCGAGTAGAAGTGGAAAGGGACGGCCAGTGGGGCACCGTGTGTGATGACGGCTGGGACAAGAAAGATGTGGAAGTGGTGTGCCGGGAGCTGGGCTGTGGAGCAGCCACAGGGACACCCAGTGGTACTTTATATAAGCCATTGGCAGAAAAAGAGCAAAAAATCCTCATCCAAGAGGTCAGCTGCGGTGGGATGGAAAGTAAACTGATTCATTGTGATCAGGTTGAAGATGTTTTTGATTGCTCCCACAAGGAGGATGCAGGGGCGATGTGTAAAAGTGAGTATGGCAGGGCTCAAGGACTATCTGCCAGCTGCCCATACCCCACATGACCACTCTTTGTCCTTATTCTTCACCACAAACTAATGGCTAATTGGCTCCTTGTCCTTCACATCTTACACTGCCTCAATTGTGGACCCTGGAGACAAACATTATCCTCAGCCAGAATCGCTATTCATCCTTGGTTGAACTAATGATTTTCTCTTAGTTTCAATCTATATGAGGACCTGTTTCTCTTCTTCACACACACAAACATGCACAAACCCAACAACCACTAAACATTTGTGTCTAGAACTCAGGTGGAGTTATGGGGAAGAAATGAGCTCCCAAAGTATAATGTATGCTTTTTCAGTTCTCAAGGAGTCCACCATCTAGCTATGTAGACAGGAGACACTCACAGGAAACCAACACAAAACAAGAGTGTGTATATCTATCTATCTATCTATATATATATACACATACATACATATATATGTGAATATATATATAATTGTTGTTGTTATTATATTCCTTTGCTCCATTCATATATTTGCTTTCTATGTATTAATAATTTCTCTCTCTGTATCTATTTCCTCCTCCATTAGACTGTAATTTGGCTAAGGGACTAGTTCATGTCTTCTCTTTGTTACCCCACAGTTTGTTGTCAGAGAAACAATCACTAAATGCTTGTGCCCTGATGCTGAGGTCTCATTCTTATTTCTTAGAAAAATTCAGTGTTAGGAGCCCCCTTTTCTGGGAAGGATGTGTTCTTACAAAGAGCAGACGCTTTCTCTTTCTTTTCCCACAGTTCCAGTGTCTGTGCGGCTGGTTGGTGGCCCTGGTCGCTGCAAAGGGCGAGTGGAGGTGAAGTACCAAGAACAATGGGGCACCGTGTGCAAAGCAGGCTGGAATCTCTCAGCTGCGAAGGTGGTGTGCCGGCAGCTGGGGTGTGGGAGGGCCATACTGACCCAAAGATCCTGCAACAAGGATACCCAGGGCGAAGGGCCCATCTGGCTGAGTGAGGTGTCATGCTCAGGACAAGAAGGAAGCCTTGAGGATTGCCCTACTGGGCTCTGGGGGAAGAATAACTGCACCCATGATGAGGACACATGGGTCGAATGTGAAGGTAATGTCTATAAGTCCAGCGACTAGGTTCATTCATGAATTTGATTAAATGGAATTCTATTCAACCAACGTTTACAGAGAACTACTCATGCATCACATAACGACGGCAAAGTTATTTAATTGTGCTGCTCATCAATTGTCTTGTTTTTCTTTTTATAAATTTATTTATTTATTTTTTTGGCTGTGTTGGGTCTTCATTTCTGTGCGAGAGCTTTCTCTAGTTGTGGCAAGCGGGGGCCACTCTTCATCGCGGTGCGTGGGCCTCTCACTGTCGCGGCCTCTCTTGTTGCGGAGCACAGGCTCCAGATGCACAGGCTCAGTAGCTGTGGCTCACGTGCCCAGTTGCTCCGCGGCATGTGGGATCTTCCCGGACCAGGGCTCGAACCTGTGTCCCCTGCATTGGCAGGCAGATTCTCAACCACTGCGCCACCAGGGAAACCCAATTAACTTGTTTTTAAATTGGAGATAATGATACTTACCTTTGTGTATGAAAAAGCTTTAAACGATATTAAGCAATGAACTATTATTATATTGAATTCTATATAATAGGAAAAGGACACACCATTCTATGTACTTGTTGAAGTCTTCAATTTTGAAAAACTACTAGAAAGTCATTCATAAATATTAGACTTTTATAAAATAGATGGGAAAGTGATAAGATCTTAGTTAAGGAAACGGTCCTGGGCCACATGGATTGGAACCTAGAGCAAGGGTTATAATCACAGAAACACAGGTAAAGAGTTTCAAAAGTGCTGATGGGATTTGAATGAGTATGTAGATGATGTTATTTTTTCTTCTTTCCATGCCTCTCTCCATCCCCTGACCCTGCAGATCCCTTTGACTTGAGGCTGGTAGGAGGAGACACCCACTGCTCTGGGAGACTGGAGGTGCTGCACAAGGGCGAATGGGGCTCTGTCTGTGATGATGGCTGGGGAGAAAAGGAGGAAAAGGTGGTGTGCAAGCAACTGGGCTGTGGGGAGTCAATCCTTCTATCTGCCAAAGCCCGGAGAAACTTTGGCCTTGGATCTGGCCGCATCTGGCTAGATGATGTTCATTGCTCGGGGAAGGAGCAGTCCCTGGAGCAGTGTCGGCACAGGTTCTGGGGGTACCACAACTGCAACCACAAGGAAGATGTGGCCATGATCTGCTTAGGTAAGTCCTGTAGATGGAACCCAAGGGGACTGACCTTGAGGGAGGTGAAGAAGGGGGTGGTGGGGGTGAACTCTGAGGATAAGGGTTATTCTACCAGTGCCATACAGCTGCCCATAATAGTCACCTACTTTATGTGTTCTTCAAGGAATTTAATTGAGACATTCTAGTAATGAATAGAAGGATGATAATAATAATAATACTGAAAAAATCCCATGCTGTACAATTATTGAATGTGAGAAGAAAAAGCATTTTGAATATTATTGAATTAACACCTTTATATTAAACATGAAGAAAGTAAGAATCAGTCAATAAGTAACTTTCCCAAATCATAAAAATTGTTTTCAAATGATAGGGCAGAACTAAAGTGACCAGTATTGACTCTTAACTCAGGATTAGTTGTCTTAAATGACCTCAGTCCTTAAACTCTAAGTTTAAGCTACAGAAAATGGTCCCATCTCATCCTACCTATTGTCACTCCCCAGATATTAAGTTAACCTGTGGGAATGGGGCTGGGGTAGTGGACTCTTTGGGAATGCCCATGTGTGTCTTTCTAGAGAAGCCAGGATACTAACCCTGAACAGTAGACCTCTATGGGGGAGTGAAGGAAGAAATTTCCAAAATGGACATGGATGAAATATTACATCAAAGCCTGAAGAAGTTAGAATAGTGACAAGGACTGACAGTGCTCACGAATATTCATGTTTGTTTCTTCTTCCTGGACATGCCAGTAGCCTATCCCAAGTTTGTCTTATAGAAGATACCCCAACCAGACTCCTGCCCCCACCCTAGCAAAGCAGTGCAGTAAACTGAAGCTCTTCATTCAATGAGAATATTATCCCTTGGGTATTTTAGGAGTTGCCAGTTGGCATACACCTTATCCTCCAAGTACCTGTCCTGTAACCGATATCTCCTGACCCTTGCCCAGTTCCAGGTCCCTAGATACCCACGAAGTGCTCAGCATGCACTTGCTCACTACACTTTCTTACAAGAGTCCTGGGCAGCAATGGGATGGGCCTCCAGGTCTGTGGAGCTAGAGCCTAACACCAAGCACCTACATAATCTCCTGGGAGTTTACCCTGAGGCTGCAGCTGCAAATTGGCCACAATCAATCCCCATTTGGACTTGCTGCCTGATGGTCCCAGGCTTCTCAAGTAACTAGGGCTCCCAGGAGTCCCTTTGATCTAGGAGGGACCATAAGTCCCATTCTCACAGTGGAAATAATTTATGACACTTTCATATCAAGGCAGTTAACAATAGTGTGCCTTCTCAATGCTCTTTCTCTCCTTACCTGCTGGCTTGTTAGAGAAGACCCCAAAGACCTAGGGGAGGGCAGACCCAGAAGATGGAAGGAGCCTGGATCTCTGAATGACAGTGTGGATCTCTGAATGACTCATACTCTGCTGACTGTGTCATGAATAAGAAATAAACCTTATTTGTGTTAATTCACTGAGGTGTTGAGGAGGTTTTTAGAGCAATTAGTTTAGTCTGACTAAGACAGATATAAATAGTATTTTAAAAAATCAATTTCATTCCTTCAAAGCTCACCAAAAAAATTTCTGATGATCCTTTGGCTTCCTCAAAAGCTTCTAGATATCTAATATTCCATGCTAATCAGGAAATGTGAGAGTTGGCTCACTCACTTTATTTTTACTATAAATTATATTTTATTTTGGATAGTTATTTTTGATGGTCTTCTGACCTGCCACCCGCCCCCACATACGTTTTTTTCTAAAAACTATGCAAGATGCTCCTGGAGAATTCCTTGCCAACATTATTTGGTGTGTATCTTAAGACTTTATTTTTTTAATTATTATTATTTTTTTAGTGGTACGCGGGCTTCTCACTGTCGTGGCCTCTCCCGTTGCGGAGCACAGGCTCCGGACGCGCAGGCTCAGCGGCCATGGCCCACGGGCCCAGCCGCTCCACGGCATGTGGGATCCTCCCGGACCGGGGCACGAACCCGCGTTCCCTGCATCGGCAGGCGGACTCTCAACCACTGCGCCACCAGGGAAACCCTATTATTTTTTTAAAGAACAATTTTAGGTTCACAACAAAACACAGTGGAAGGTACAAAGATTTCCCATACACCTCCTGCTCTCCATATATATAACTTCCCCCATTCTCAACATTCCCAATAGAGTAGTATATTTGTTAAAATAATGAACCTACGTTGAAATATCATTATCTCTCAGATTCCATAGTTTACATTAGGGTTCACTTTTGGTTTTGTTCTATGGGTCTGGACAAATTTATAAATGTGTATTCACCATTAGAGTATCATACAGAATAGTTTTACTACCTAAAAATCCTCTGTGCTCTGCCTATTCATCCCTCATGCCCCTCTAACCCCTAGCAACCACTGGTCCTCTTATTGTCTCCATAGTTTTAGCTTTTCCAGAAAGTCATATCATTGGAATTGTATAGTATATAGCCTTCTCAGATTGGTTTCTTTCACTTAATAATATGTATTTAAGTTTCCTCCATGTCTTTTCATGACTTGATAGCTCATTTATTTTATTTATTTATTAAAAAAAATTTTTAGTATTATTTAGTATTTAGTATTATTTAGTATTTAGTATTATTTAGTATAATTTAGTATTATTTTACAATCTACTTAAAAATTTTTTTAAATTTTATTTATTTATTTTAATATTTATTTATTTATTAAATTTTATTTATTTATTTTATTTTTGGCTGCGTTGGGTCTTCATTGCTGCACGTGGGCTTTCTCTAGTTGCAGTGTGCGGGCTTTTCATTGCAGTGGCTCTAGGCACACAGGCTTCAGTAGTCGGGGCATGCGGGCTCAGTAGTTGTGGCTCGTGGGCTCTCAAGCGCAGTCTCAGTAGTTGTGGTGCATGGACTTAGTTGCTCTGCAGCATGTGGGATCTTCCTAGACCAGGGCTCGAACCTGTGTCTTCTGCATTGGCAGGCAAACCACTGTGCCACTAGGGAAGCCCTCATCTCTTTTTAGTACTAACATTCCATTGTCTGGATGTGCCACTTTTTTTGTGTGTGTGTATCCATTTATCTAGTGAAGGACATCTTGGTGCTTCCCAGTTTTGACAATTGTGAATAAAGGAGCTATAACATCTGTGTGCAAATTTTTGTGTGGACACAAGTTTTAAACTCTTCTGGGTAAATACTATGGAGTATTTTTCAGCAATATAAGCATGCCATTCTGGCTACAGTTGATTGATACCAAGAGTGGGCTTATGTCCAAGCTAGATCAATCAACCCTTCCCAGGAGACAGGAACTCTGATTGAAATCAGGTTAGTTTCTCCAAGTAGCTAGACTTGTAACAAATTAACCCAGGATCTGTGGGTGGTCATTTTCCACATAGATCAGAGAATGAGAGGAAGCCATTCCACAGAGATACATGAAATGAATGAATGAGATGCACAGAGAGGAACATAGATGAGAGACATAGAAACTGAACAACATTTTCAATTTCTGGTTCTCATCTTTTCCTGGAATCCAACTGCATTCCTGGTCTTGGGTTCTGTGACAAACTGTTGTAGGTTTATAATGTATATATATTATATATCATGATATGTAATATATATTATAGCATACATATTAATATATATTAAATTTTTATTGAATTATCTCATTTTTTTTCTTTTTTTTGGGGGGCTGCATCAGGTCTTAGTTGTGGCATGCAGGATCTTTCATTTAGGTGCATGGGCTTCTCTCTAGTTGTGGCACACAGGCTCCAGAGCATGTGGGCACTGTAGTCTGTGGCATGTGGGCTCTCTAATTGAGACGCGTGGGCTCAGTAGTTGCAGCACATAGGCTTAGTTGCCCTGCGGCATGTGGGATCTTAGTTCCCCAACCAGGGATCGAAGTCTCGTCCTCTGCATTGGAAGGCCGATTCTTTACCACTGGACCACGAGGGAAGTCCCTATCTCATTGGTTTTTGTATTTCTAACCAAAATAACCCTAACCAATTTTCCTGTTTTAACTTAATAAAGTGGTAATTTACCTGTCCTGTGTAAGTTTAGTTAGATAAGCCCATTTATCCATAATGAATCAATCCTCACTGCATTTATAATCAAGTTTATGGATCTGAAAAGATGAGGACTAAGATCTATAACAGAGGTACCACTACAACATATTACCCTTGAGTGATTCTGGTCGGTTGGATGACCAATCAACTTGTTTACACAGGTGACATTTATAGCTCATGCCCTCCTTATTAAAACACAGATGAATTGAGGTACTGCCATCAAGATGGCGACATAGGTCATTCCAGACTTCAGTCCTCATAAGAAAACCAACTAGCAACTATCCATAGATAAGAACGTCATTGTGAAAATTCCAGAACCTGGAGGTGAAGCTGAAAAAGAACTCTTGGACCACAGAGACTGAGAGGGACTGCATTAGAAGGGTAAAGGAGCAGTTTTACTTTGCATCATCCCTCCCCTAGGCTGCCACTATGCCACACTGAGAGGGTCTCCCTGGGCCTGTGGTTTCTCCAGTAGGAAAAGAGAGCCCAAGGTGGACACCCAGCTCCCCAGCATTGCGAGATGCTTCGCAGGAGTCCCGCTCAGATCTTGCCTCATGGGATTCACTTAAGTCTTCAGTATTTCTTCATCAGGACCACCCAGTAATCTATTCTGAGGGGAAGGTCACCTAGACCTAAAGCAGTCAGTAAGAAGAGCCCACAATTTTATTTAAATTCATGAAGATGCTCTGAAAGTTGTAAGAATATCCTCATCTCATGATGTCCTCCTAATGCAGGACCTAGATCCAAAACGCTCCTTGCAGATGCTTGGGAAACTATATAATGTCATTTTTACTCTTCCCCTAACCCATGCTTTCCCCTCCTTGGGTTTCTGGGGTTTTTTTTGTAATATTTATTTATTTATTTACTTTTTTGTTGTTGCGCCAGGCCTTAGTTGTGGCAGGCGGGCTCCTCAGTTGTGACTCCAGGGCTCCTTAGTTGAGGCTTGCTGGCTCCTTAGTTGCAGCATGTACGTGGGATCTAGTTCCCTGACCAGGGATTGAACCCAGGCTCCCCTGCAGAGTCTTATCCACTGTGTCACCAGGGAAGTCCCCCCTCCTTGGGTTTCTTTTCTTCTACTCTGAGGTGAAGGCATCCTTTCATGGGGCTTAACACATGATAATGGGATAGGTGTGCCTAATGGCCCATGTGTTCTCTATAGACTGGCTGTGGGCAGAGTTAGAAAGCACCTTCTGTTGAGGGTCATGGTCTAGGGCAGCTCTGTCCAATAGATATATAATATGAGCCACATATATAATTAAAAATTTCCTAGTAGCCACACTAGAAAAAAGTAAAAAAACCCAAACAGGTGGAATTAACTTTAATGATATGTTTTATTTAACTCAATATACCCAAAATATTATCATTTAACAGGTAATCAATATAAAAAAATTAACAAAGTACTTTAAAATCTCTTTTTTTCTTACTAAGTTTTCAAAATCCAGTATGTAATTTACACTTATGGTACATTTCAATTTGAACTAGCTACATTTCAAGTGCTCAAAAGACATTCGTGGTTAGTGGCTATTATGTGTGACAGCACATGTAGGTGTAAGATAAAGTCATTGGGGTTATATCAGCCTTAGTTCTTATCACAGGTAAAACTGAAAATTACTTAACAGCTTTGAGTTGTAGATTCCTCACGTGTAAAAAGAGTAAATTTTCTACCTCAAAATGTTCAAACTCATCACATCTAAAACCTATATCTTCTCTTTATTTCCTGAACTTTCTGTTGCTGCCCTATTACTATCTTAATTGGTGGCTTCATCATTCCACCTTAGGCCAAAAGACAAAAACAGCAACAACAAAGTCTCTCTCCCTGCACGTCCAGCCAGTCGCCAAAGTTCTCTCAAATATTTCCTTAAGTAAGTCCACTTCTCTCCATTCCTACTCCTGCTTCAGAGCTTCATAATGTCCAGGTTATCCTCTCCCTAATTCATTTTCTGTATGATTAGTAGTGTCTGTCCCCTGACCATGACCTAGAGCAGAGGTCACAAAGCTGTGGGGCTCTACAAAAATGCTTGTTTTCCAAACAATTTTTAAAATTAGTCTTAAACATTTAAAAATTAGTAGATTTAACATAAAATTCCCAAACTCTGATTTCCTTGGACAGTCAGACGATCTAGCAACATGTTATTTTAACCTCCTGGCAACGACCAACTGAAACAGAGTAGCAACTGCTCCCCTGGATGAGGAACGCTTTCTCCAGCTCATCATAGCCCCACCTGGCCCAACTCACCACCTGGAAAGAGCATTCCAAAATTCCTAGGATAGCATTTAAAGCCTTTCATGATTTATCCTTGTGTCTCTTCAGCCTCATTTCATGTCGGTACTTCTTCATATTTTGTTCCAATAAAATCAAACTACAGGGCTTCCCTGGTGGCACAGTGGTTGAGAACCCGCCCGCCAATGCAGGGGACAAGGGTTTGAGCCCTGGTCCGGGAAGATCCCACATGCCGCAGAGCAACTAAGCCTGTGCACCACAACTGCTGAGCCTGCGCTCTAGAGCCCGCGTGCCACCACTACTGAAGCCTGTGCGCCTAGAGCCCGTGCTCCGCAACAAGAGAAGCCATTGCAATGAGAAGCCCGCGCACAGCAACTAAGACTATCCGCCGCTCACTGCAACTAGAGAAAGCCCGTGCGCAGCAATGAAGACCCAACGCAGCCAAAAATAAATTAAATAAATAAATAAAAATCAAACTACAAATATCTCAGCAAAAATGCCTCACTACTCATGACTTGATGATTTTGTGTGTTTAGAATATTCTTCCCTACCTAGAAGCTAGCTGAACTACTACTCTTTCTTGGAAATTCAACTTACACATCACGTCCTCTAGAAAGGTTTGCTTAATTCCCTTACCCCGCCCCTTTCCTGATATAAGTTCATTTAGACTCTCCACTATGTTACCTCTATACCCATGACTATTCCAGTCATCATGTTAATCACTTCACTGTGTTTTGTTTGCTTATATATCTCTCTTCTCTCCTATACTGTGGGTTGCTGGCACTTAAGAAACATGCCTTTTAAAAAATCACTGTAAACCCAGCATGCAGTACAGTGCATGGCACATATTACCATTTTTAGAGACCAATAAGTAATACCCCTTTCTTACTCACCCACCTTTGGAACAAACTGAGAGTAGCAAGGTCATGCAGAGGGAATCAAACTTCAGCTTTCTCACCAGTAAAAAGTACTTTGGAGGAAGTGGCTTCAGTTGTTTGACCTCAGTGGGTTCTCTGATAACTCACTGTGGTACTAGGCAGATTTACCATGCCAGCCATAGGGAGTCTAGACACCTATGGGCCTCTGCAACAGGGACAGACTCCTTTTGTATGAACAGTGGCAGATTAGAGCATGGTGAAGCCTGGTAGCACAAAGAGAAAACCCAAGTGGCACTAGGGCAAGCTTGCTCAATTGCTTCTCCTCAATTTATCAATCAAATAAATCACATCTCCTTGATAATATTCCTCCTGAAGTATGGACAGAAAATCTCTTCCTTTTATGAAAACAGAGTAACAGAGGATGTATACTCTCTGTCCAGAGCAGAGATCCAATAAGTAAATGAGTAATATTAATTTGAAGATGAAATCAAATTGACAATGCATATTAGTAGTACCAAGCCACAAATCTGTTGTGTGAATGTGTTAGCATTTGCTATGGTAATAAACCATAACGATATCTCATGACTTACAATGTAAGTAAATGTAAGTAAGTAAAGTTTACAATGTAAACTTTTATTTCTTGCCCAGGCTAACTGAGGGTTGCAGGTCAGCTGAGGTTTTTCTGGGCTCAGTTGGGCTTGGCTTCAGGCTGTGGGCTGGGTCCAAGTTTCCTCTCTCATCTCATCTAGGAAGTGTGTTGAAGGAGCAGTCAAATCAAACCATGAAACTGCAATTAAGTGTCTGAATGGATGCAGCAAATACCTCATACATTTACATCCCTTTGGCATGTCCCATAGCCAAGCCAAAAGCTGGTGAATCAGGGATGTCCACTTCTCCCAAAGGATACTCGAGCAAGTCACCTGACAATGAGAAAGCATATATAATTCTTTTATAAGTAGGGAACCAATCGTTGGAAGTAGTAATCCAATCTATTACAGTGACTTGAAACAAATTTCTTCTCCTCTATGGACCACATTTTCTTCATCTGTAATATATGGGAATGAAGATTCCTGGTTTTGACCACCACACATCTGGGCACTGTAGCCCAGACAAGTTGACATGGAACATTAACCATCAGTTTCCCCTGCAGAAAGTGAGGTTTGTTAGGTATGACCCATGAGCATTGTAGATCTTTTCTCTGCATTGTGCTATGTTACTTCACTTTCCAAACTATTGCATTTGAGTTCAAATCACCTCTGTGCCCTCATCACTGCTCCATGGAGCAAAAGGTGCCGATTTCCCAATAGAAGCATCCTCTTGTGTAAATTCGTATCCTGATGTTGGAGCCCCAGTGATTTCCCCCAGAGGATTTCACATTCCTCTCCTTTCTAGTGGTGCACCCGTTCACTGACCACCTCCTGAATCAGCTCTTATCCCCATTTACTTCACTAGAATCTTTGTGAGTGGGTTCATGGTTTTTCATTTCATTATAGTATTGCAGAACTTAAAGGCGTGTTCCATTTCTTGGTATATATATATGTATTAATGTTATAAAAATAACAGTGTGAGAACTTGATAAATAATGCAGTCTTTAAACCCATGGAGAAGGAGGAGCAGATATTTTAATCTGAAGAAATTATGAAGGCACACACATGAGCACAGGAAAAGGTGTTAAACAGCACAGTATATGCAGAAACATACCCTTACACTCTGAGTTTAGAGGGTTCCACATTTCTCATTGAGTTTTATGCCTTGGCCCTGAAACCTTAAACCAGGCAAACTCATCCCCACACAGGCTTTCCCAAGTCCATAAACAAAGCTGTGGCACATTTTCCTGTTTTTGGCAATTTCCTAGGGGTCTTTAGTCTGGTCTCCAACATTGCTCCCTCTTCACTCCAGCTTTGCACATCACTGACCATTTGCTTCTTTCTTTTTTAAAGTTTTTATTTTATATTGAACTACAGTTGATTTACAATGTTGTGTTAGTTTCAAAGTGATTCAGTTATACATAAGCATATATCTATTCTTTTTCAAACTCTTCTCCCATTGAGGTTATTACAAGACTGTTTGTTTCTTTTCTCAGTCTTCCTCTTCGGACTTGATACCTGGACTTGGAAGTCATTACTGAATAGCATCTTTCCAGGTCCCTAATATCTTAGCTTCTACACATTCTTATGCCTAGATACTCAAAGATTCAAGAAATGTTGAAAATTAAGATGTCTTCTTCCCCTCTAATCCACAATCTGAATTAAATACGGGCTTCAAGTGTGGAGAACTGGTAACCACAAGGTGCTAAAGGAAGAAATAGAAGAGAGATTATAAATATCCTGATCTTGGGTGAGGGGGGAAACAGCGTTACAAGTGCCAGGGTTAGTGATAATGGCGAACTGACCCCAAATGCCCAGAAGATAATTTGCACATGCCCGTTTCCTGTATTTCACTTATAAATGTCGCCCAGTTTGTAATTTCCCATGATTTTATTTTTCAGCTGTTTCATGCTCACTTATTGGTACACTGTGAATGTTTAAATATGCAGGCTAGTATTCTATGGATAGCTTGGCCCTAAAAATCATCCTGTGCAACAATTGTCAGACATTACACATTACCTGGGTGACAGTCCATTGGTCCCCGCCTTACTGGCTCTTGTGCATAGCGTAACTACGATAGAGGCTGCTGTGAGACAAAAGGATGTGCTGATTAGATATGGTCGAGGAGACATCTTTATCAAAGATGACAGACATGCCGTTTGAATTTCAGCAGAACCACTGCCTGATGAGATGCTCATCAAAGTCAGAAACTGCCTTTGGGAAACTTCCTTTGAGCTACCTGTGTTCTTGAAGAAAGAGCTGATGTATTAATATGCATTATCTTCACATTTTGGAAATAGAACCAAAGTATAAACAGGATTATATTTAAGTTTCTTGGCCTCCAGAGCTGAGGAAATAGAGATTGGCCATCAGAAGGCTCTTGTTCCTTCTTCTATTTCTGTAAATGTGTGCTTTCGATTGTGTGACTTCTGATCCCGACTTCCTCAAACCTCTGACAAGCCACTGCCTTCTGATTCTAAGGTGAATTCATTTTTTGATGAGAGAGCACCTCCAGCTCCAGTCCCCTGACCTGGTCCTCATGCTGCTGAGGCTCTTGCTGTTGATCTGTGGTGAGTAGAACAACTCCCAAAAGGGTATGGGTTTCCATTCCCTGGCGCCTGGCTTCCTGAAGAGCATGGGGACTTCTCAGGCCTAAGTTTCTGCCGGGCAATGGTCAGGCATGCTCAGATCCTTACTTCTCACTGAGGGCTTAAAGTTGGGCAGAAAGTCGTAGACACTGGAAAGCCAGATTTTGGAAGAAAACTATCATTTTAATTTTTATCTCATAGGAAGTGTTCATTTTCTGTCTTTCTTTCCACTTTTGATTCTGACTTTGTTCTTGGTGGTTTCGATAGCCACAAAGATAATTCAAACAACAAATTGGCCTCTCAGTTCCTTGCCCTTCTTATCATCAACATGATTTTCCTATATCCTTCCTTGACTTCCCCACTTCTACCAAAACCCTAGAACTTATCATTACCAACAACTGTCCCACTTCCAAAATCTTTGACTTCAGCACCCACCTCCCTACCCGACTACATTGTATTTTCAGCTTACTTTCTCTAATGCTCCATATTCAACATGCCTTCCCCTCCCCAGGCTTACTTTTCCACTGGCAAATTACTACACTCCATGTCCTCACTTCTCACTGTACTTAGATTCTGCAGTTTATCACAATACTCCTTTGGATATACCTTCATCCCTCATCCCCATAGCACTTTCCTGACTAACACACTTTTCTGCATGCTTCTCACCTGTGCCTAAGCAGCTGAATGTGACTCTAAACAAAAGGTACAATCCAGCTGACTTATCTTTCTTTAAATGTAGGACCACCAATCTCAGGTGCCATGCAATCCTCCTATTCTTTCAGAGTCAATGCTCTTCCATTCTTGATGACCACTTCCTCATATCCACTCCTTTCTCCTCAAACTTTTCTCTTATTACTCTTAGTTTATAACCTAAGAAAAATAAAAACAGTCGAAAGAAAATTTCCTCACCTTTATACGGCTGTATCTATCAACTGCTCACCTCTGCATTTACATACTCTGCCTTTTCTCTCCCTATTATGGATATATTTTCCCTCATCCGAATTGAAGACAGGACTCTCCACTTGTGCATTGGGTCCCAGACTCCCTTGCTCCATCATCAAAATATTTCTCCATCCTGGATTATTCCTATAAGTATACAAATATGCCATAATATCTTCTATCTTAAAATAATAGAAATGTGACCTCCGTTTGCTTCACCATTCTGCACATCCTTTTATAGTTTTTAGCGAGTCATTATCTTGACTTGGTCTCCTCCCACCCTTTCTTTTTAAAATTCATTTTTAATTTACATTACGGTAAGATACACATTTTTGATGCAATGTCTATGATTTTTGACAAAGATTTAGCATCATATGACTACCACCACGATCAAAATACAGAAGATTTCCATCACTTCAAAATTTCCTTCATGCCCTCAATCCCTCTAGAGTCAACTCCTCCCTCATTCCTAACCCCTGGAAACTGCTAAATTGTTTTAGGTCCTTATAGTTCTTCCTTATCCTTTATTGAATCCACTTCAACCAATCTTTGTCCTCATCACTCCACTGAAACTGCTCTTGTTAATATCATCAACCACCTCTATGTTGCCTCACCCAGGATTCAATTTTTATTTCTCTTTTTATTCAGTATCTCAGGGGTATTTGACATAAGTTGATCATTCCCTCTCCTGGAGATACTTTTCCACTTGGCTTCTAAATACCGTATTCTGCTGGTGTTCTTTCTAACTTAATACCTGCTGCTTTACTGGCCTTGAAATGTTTGAGTTTCTCAAGATTGGTACGTAGACTTGTCTTCTCCATCCATACTCATTCCCTAAGTTATAGTCACTTTAAGCTTAAACAGCTTAAAATCAAGCTTATTTATCCAACTTCGATCCCACCTTTGAACACCTTTCATATTGTCAACTGCCATTCAACTGTTTAATATGCATTTTAAACTCAACATGTCCTAACAGATCCTTTGATCTTCCACATGAATCACCATCATCATAGGACTTAACCTATTTTTCCCAACCATTTCTCCAGTTTTGTAAATGTCACCACCATTCTTCTGGTTGCTACGGCCAAATATCTAGGAGTTATACTTAATTCCTCTCTGTCTTTGACACTTTATATCCAATCCATAAGTAATTCCTATTGATTCTACTTCCGAATTTGTACTGAGATCTGTCCCCTTCACAGCACCAATACTGCCTAGCCTGGGCCACCATCCTTACTCTTCCAGACTAAACTCCCACTAGTGTTCTCCCTGCTACTCTTGCATGTCTATAGTCTGTTCTTTCTACAGTGGAAGAATCATTCTACAAAAGCAAATTAAGTCAGAACTGTCCATCGCTCTCCATTACATCATGAACAAAATCCAAAGTTATTACCAAGCCCACAAAGCTTTCTGTGACTGGCCCCTGCTTACTTCTCACACACCAGTATCAACCACTGTTTCCCTCACCTAGTCAGTTCCTAGGGCACCTGCCTTCTCATTCTTCCTTGGACAAGCTCATTCCTTCTCAAGGTCTTTGCATTTGCTGTTTCTCTGCCAGGAATGTTCTTTCCCAAGTATTCAGAAAGCCTGCTCTCTAATTTCATTCATGTTTCTACTCAATTGACATCTATCTAAATAGTCAAGACCATACAAGATACTCTGTAACTTATTTTTCTACTGTATTTTTCTTATAGCACTGACCATTCTCTAAAATCATGTTACATATATATTTTTTTGATTGGCTCTCTCCCACTATAATGTAAATTCCTTGACAGAAAAGATTGTCATTCATGTTCATTCCTGCAACCTAAGTGTGATGTACAATGCCTGGCATATAGTAGGCACTCAAAATTATTTGTGGTATGGATGAATAAATAAAATGTGATTTTCATGCTAGCCCTCATTGATTCCCTTCTTCTTCCTGAGGAACCGATTACTCAAATAAACATTTAATATAAACAGTAGGCATCTCAGACCAAACTGAACTAAAATAGATAATAATAGTGAGATAATATTTATTAAATGCTAGACAAATTTCAGGCATTCTTCTAAACATTTTGTGGATATCAACTCATTTAATCTTCACAGAACTATGTGAGGTAGTTCTATTGTTATCTCCATTTTACAGAAAACTAAAGCACAGAGAGGTAAAGCATTTTTCCCAGAGTCACACAGCTTGTATGAGGAAGAGCCAGGATTCAAGTCTATGTCATCTGACTACAAAGGCTGGGTTTTCTCCAGAATTTTCTGTTCTTGACCATTATGCCATAATATTATGGTCAAATCCTTGGGATAAGAGAGAATCTTTGGAGAAATCTGAAGTCCTTCTCTGGACCTAAGCCTCCTCTGCCCTGAAGTTGTTAAATAAAGGGGCATCATGTTTTGAGCATAAGCCTGTACACTCTCCTTGCCTGACCACTGTTACCATGAGTCAGCAAGTCTAGAGCTGCATCATCAGACTTTTGAGAGAGGGAATGAGGATGATGGACTTGAGGAAGGGAGTGGCTAAGTAGTTATACAACAAAGGCACCATCTCATAACCACAGGTGAGAGAAGTTATTGGAAATTACAATCATAAAACAGAACTCTGTGTCATTTTGTAGGCAGGTGATTGATGTGGAATGTGGGGAAAGGAACAGAGAGAAAGGAGGAAGGAAGCAGGGTAGGGAAGGGGGAGAAAATAAGAAGATAGGAAGGGGAAAAGAGAGGGAAAGAGAGAAAAAAGAGAGGAAGGGCACAAAAGAAGGAGGGTGCGTTGTTGGGAAAGCCCTCATGGGAGTTAAACTTTGGGTATGTTTGGGATTGGCTGCCCTGTACTGATCTCTGCTAAATTCTCTCCCAGCTCCACTCTGTGAACCAACTGGTGAGTTGCACTTCCTTTTCTTCTTCACGGTCTGTGGGTATCTTGTCACTTGAACCAGAGCAGGAGGCCTGTGGATGGCTGTTTGATATCCGGTATACAGATGACTGCGGCCCCCTTGGGTGCAGGTTGCTTGTGTTCACACCAGTCTCTGCACATGACATGTACATGCTCAGCTGATGGAACTGGTCTTGCTCTGACCTTCTCAAGACCACAGTCTTTTTTTTGGGGGGGGCGTCCCAGCTTAGGGAGGGTAATGCTGTTTGCACAAGGAAGTCAGGGGGTGCCGAAGGTTGATGTTATAGAAGAATCTCTGCCCTCTGGCAGAAGAGCTCCAAGGCCCCTGTGTACTCCCAGCTGGGTACTCCACCAGAAGTGTTGGAAAAACTGCCAAAGTCACACCTCCACAGAGAACAACATTTCAGTCAATGCGTGGGCATTACAGTACAAACTGTAAACTGTTGCCTTCTTCCTGTTTTCGGCCCTGCTCTGCAGCCACAACTTTTACCCCGGTGCCTTTTCTCTCTCAGATTCTGGTTTATGCAAACTTACTTCATTAGTTTGCCCCTGATTCAGTCTTACTTGTACCGGATGAGGAGAGGAGGAAATTTTCCTCCAGAAGAAATCTTCCACTAAAGTATGTTTAAATCTAATATATATGAGGACTGCTGTCTTGTCCTTAAAATAATAAGCACAGGCTTAAAAGAGATTATCCTGCTACTTCAACACAGGCTGCATGTGCAACTAGGAACACAGGGTTTGGAATTCCTATGACAAGAGATACCCAGAATCAACTCAGGCTTCTGGTTTCCTCACCTGATGTTTGTCCAAGTCTAACACATGCCTTATGTTAATTCCATGATGCCCTGTGCTTGGCTCTGCTTTTACTCTGTAAATGTGCCTGACCAGTCGTAGCCTAAGCAAAAATCCAAAGCCACATCCAGGATGAAGAAACAAAGCTTCTGCCACCAGGAATTTGCCAGGTAGTCTCTGTGCCTGAGAATTTTCTGAAACAAGCTCCAACCTTCAAGACTGAGCTCTGGACCCATGCAAACTGCCCTGTCCAGTGTCCTATTCCATCCCCACCCCAGATCCATTCAAAAGAGTGGGTTACAGGTGCCTAGATGCCTTTTTTATTCTTTTTCCTGCTATGCTCCTCAGTCCTCTGGAGACTACAGTTTTCCAAGGAGAGAAAGTGATTAATTCACAGGGTATTCCAGGCCTCAGCACAGGGCAAGCATTTTGGTACCACAGTTGAACTGAATTTTTAAAAGTCCTAGGGTAAAGCATTCTAGTCAGAGGCTTGGAGATTATAGATACTGGACTAGGCATCACCCCTCAGTGATCTAGAACACTTAGCATTTTCATCTGATGAGGAGACAAAGAGGCTTTTCTTAGGAATACTCTTTAAACTTCCAAAAGAACAGAGGCTCTGAGGGTTGGATAAACAAATGCCCTGGGAGCAAATGCAATCAGGGCTTTTGATATTTCATGGGCTGCTGCAACTGGGATAGATAAAGAGATGAGATGAAAGCAGAACACAACTTTATTCTTCTTTAATTCATCGGGAAAAGAACCCCTATGGCCAAAAAGGGATACCTGCTTTATATAGGGGTTTGTATAGAGGTCCCAGATCAAGGGATCTGGGCCATGTGGATGTATGGATGCAGGGTATTTCTAGGCAGATGCATGCCTCTTCCTTCCATTAGGAATAGCAATAAAAGGAGCAGGAGAGAAACAATACAGAAGAAAAAGAGTTCCTCTGAGTATTTCCCAGACTGATTCTCCATGTCTCATATTCTATCACTGAAAGAGATAGCGTGGGTCTGAGACATCAGGGGAATGGGAACAGAAGAAAATGACCAATATGGCTTATAACAAGGATGGATGAAATATATTTTCCTAAAACTTCAAGCTTCACCATCTCCAATGCCAACTCTAGTGACAGTCATCAGTATTCCTGCATTGTCTCCAAAAGTGTTTTTGGTTCATGGATAGAAACTTCAAAGGGTAATAACCAAGTCAAAGGTAAGGGTTGCCTTGTAGAAGGAAATGATGCTGCACAGGGGCAGGAGGTGCTGGGGGTGAGCAGTTGGAAACCCATGCGCCATGTCGGGGCAGGGCAGTAATGTGAGAAGTGGTCTGCATGTCCAATGAGCTGGACCTCTGAGTCTTGCTGAGAGCAAATGCTGAGAACACAAAGTGCCATCCATCAGGATCTCTGAACCCCATTGCCCTAGAATATGTGTTTAACTCTTCCCACTAGAGCTGTTCCTGATAGTCAGCCCCTCTCGGCCCATAGAGGGGAATTCAATGACCCTGACCTGTAAGACCCAGCCCCCTCCACAGAAGTTAGATGTTCAGCTCCAGTTCCGCTTCTACAAAGATGGCAGGCCCCTAGGGCTGGACTGGGACAGCATCCCAGAGCTCTGGATTCCTGCTGTGTGGAGGGAAGACTCAGGGTCCTACTGGTGTCAAGCAAAGACAACACCACTCAGATTCAAATGGAGCCGCAGAGTCCAGATCCAAGTACACGGTGAGTTCCAGTGGGGGCCTCTGCTGGGCTGGGCTGAGAAGGGCAGAGGTACGAGGCTGGTCTTCCCTGACTGTTGTGTTCTGTTCCTGCATGCATGGATGCTGTTTGAGACATGTACCTGAGCTTCTTTTTATCAGAGTCCTTAAGGGGTCTTCCCTTCTCCTTGCTATTTGCATTCAAGCAAACAAGAATTTTTAGGAAGCCCTTACTCTGTGTCATCACTGTGCTGGAGGGTGTGGAGGAAATAGCTGCATAATATATTGTCCCTGACTATGAGAAGCTGATGCTTAACTGGCATCCTAAACAACTAGGATGAAATGTATGGTGGTGTTGTAAAGGTCGACTATTAATAGAAACTACAAAGAAGGGAGAAATCTGACTGAGATGGTAAGAGGAGGCTTTGAGGAAAAGGTTATGGGGGAAGGGCTTATGGAAGAGAAGCTGAGGTCTGATTTTGAAAGATGAAAAGGAATTGTGGGTGTTTTGTGATTCTGAACCATGTTATTCCATATAACATGGTTGACGTTTCTGACATCCTCTCCCACTCTCAGACAAAGATGTATCCATGATACCATAAAGCAATTGCTAATTCCTTCTGAAAGCTGGGCTTTGCCAGACTTCCTCAAAACTCAACTCCATGAACCTGGACCACTACAAAAAGCCTCTGGACGGTTCATATGTCATAGGCCCTGTTCTAGTGATTCACACATGTTGTTTTTACTTTGTTTTTTTAATTTTTATTTTATTTTTTATACAGCAGGTTCTTATTAGTTATCTATTTTATACACATCAGTGTATACATGTCAATCCCATTTCCCAGTTCATTCCACCAACCCCCCCAACCCCACCCACCATTTCCCCCCCTTGGTGTCTATACGTTTGTTCTCTGCATCTGTGTCTCAATTCCTGCCTTGCAAACTGGTTCATCTCTACCATTTTCCTAGGTTCCACATATATGTGTTAATATACGATATTTGTTTTTCTCTTTCTGACTTATTTCACTCTGTATGATAGTCTCTACGTCCATCCATGTCTCTACAAATGAACCAATTTCGTTTCCTTTTATGGCTAATATTCCACTGTATATATGTACCACATCTTCTTTATCCACTAGTCTGTCAATGGGCATTTAGGTTGTTTCCATGACCTGGTTATTGTAAATAGTGCTGCAATGAATATAGGGGTGCATGCGTCTTTTTGAATTATGGTTTTCTCTGGGTACATGCCCAGTAGTGAGATTGCTGGGTCATATGGTAGTTCTATTTGTAGTTTTTTAAGGAACCTCCATACTATTCTCCATAGTGGCTGTATCAATTTACATTCCCACCAACAGTGCAAGAGGGTTCCCTTTTCTCCACACCCTCTCCAGCATTTATTGTTTGTAGGTTTTCTGTTGATGCCCATTCTAACCGATGTGAGGTGATACCTCATTGTAGTTTTGATTTGCATTTCTCTAAAAATTAGTGATGTTGAGCAGATTTTCCCTCTTGGCCATGCCTTCTTTGGAGAAATGTCTATTTAGGTCTTCTGCTCATTTTTTGATTAGGTTGTTTGTTTTTTAATATTGAGCTGCATGAGCTGTTTATAAATTTTGGAGATTAATCCTTTGTCCATCAATTCATTTGCAAATATTTTCTCCCATTCTGAGGGTTGTCCTTTTGTCTTGTTTACAGTTTCCTTTGCTGTGCAAAAGCTTTAAACCTTCATTAGGTCCCATTTGTTTAATTTAGTTTTTATTTCCATTACTCTAGGAGGTGGGTTCAAAAAAGATCTTGCTGTGATTTATGTCAAAAAGTGTTTTTCCTATGTTTTCCTCTAAGAGTTTTAGTGTCTGGTCTTATATTTAGGTCTTTAATCCATTTTGAGTTTATTTTTGTGTATGGTGTTAGGAAGTGTTCTAATTTCATTCTTTTACATGTAGCTGTCCAGTTTTCCCAGCACCACTTATTGAAGAGACTGCCTTTTCTCTATTGTATATCCTTGCCTCCTTTGTCAGAGATTAGTTGACTGTAGGTGCGTGGATTTATCTCTGGGCTTTCTATCCTGTTCCATTGATCTATATTTGGGTTTTTGTGCCAGTCCTATATTGTCTTGATTACTGTAGGCTTGCAGGATAGTCTGAAGTCAGGGAGTCTGATTCCTCCATCTCCATTTTTTTCCCTCAAGGTTGCTTTGGCTATTCGGGATATTTTGTGTCTCCATACAAATTTTAAGATATTTTGTTCTAGTTCTGTAAAAAATTGCCATTGGTAATTTGATAGGGATTGCATTGAATCTGTACATTGTTTTGGGTCGTATAGTCATTTTCACAATATTGATTCTTCCAATACAAGGACATGGTATATCTCTCCATCTGTTTGTGCCATCTTTGATTTATTTCATCAGTGTCTTACAGTTTTCTGAGTACAGGGTTTTTACCTCCTTAGGTAGGTTTATTCCTAGGTATTTTATTCTTTTTTTTGCAATGGTGAATGGGATTGTTTCCTTAATTTTTCTTTATGATCTTTCATTGTTAGTGTTTAGGAATGCAAGAGATTTCTGTGCATTAATTTTGTATCCTGCAACTTTACCAAATTCATTCATTAGCTCTAGTAGTTTTCTGGTGGCATCTTTAGGGGACTCTATGTATAGTATCAGGTCATCTGCAAGCGGTGACAGTTTTACATCTTCTTTTCCAATTTGTATTCCTTTTATTTCTTTTGCTTCTCTGATTGCCATGGCTAGGACTTCCAAAACTATGTTGAATTATAGTGGTGAGAGTGGACATCCTTGTCTTGTTCCTGATCTTCGAGGAAATGCTTTCAGTTTTTCACCATTGAGAATGATGTTTGCTGTGGGTTTGTCATATATGGCTTTTATTATGTTGAGGTAGGTCCCCTGTATGCCCACTTTCTGGAGAGTTTTTTATCATATATAGGTGTTGAATTTTGTCAAAAGCTTTTTCTTCATCTATTGAGATGATCATATGATTTTTCTCCTTCAGTTTGTTAATGTGGTGTATCACGTTGATTGATTTGCATATATTGAAGAATCCTTGCATCCCTGGGATTAATCCCACTTGATCATGATGTATGATCCTTTTACTGTGTTGTTGGATTCTGTTTGCTAGTATTTTGTTGAGCACTTTTGCATCTATACTCATCAGTGATATTGGTCTGTAATTTAATTTTTTTGTAGTATCTTTGGTTTTGGTATCAGGGTGATGGTGGCCTTGTAGAATGAATCTGGGAGTGTTCCTTCCTCTGCAATTTTTTTGTAAGAGTTTGAGAAGGGTGAGTATTAGCTCTTCTCTAAATGTTTGATAGAATTCACCTGTGAAGCCATCTGGTCCTGGACTTTTGTTTGTTGGAAGATTTTTAATCACACTTTCACTTTCATTACTTGTGATTGGTGTGTTCATATTTTCTATTTCTTCCTGGTTCAGTCTTGGAAGGTTATAGCTTTCTAAAAATTTGTCCATTTCTTCCAGGTTGTCCATTTTATTGGCATAGAGTTGCTTGTAGTAGTCTCTTATGATCCTTTGTATTTCTGTGGTGTCCATTGTAACTTCTTTTTCATTTCTAATCTTATTGATTATTAGAAATTATTTCATTTCTAATCTGATTCTTATTGGCTAAATGTTTATCCATTTTGTTTATCAAATAACCAGCTTTTAGTTTTATTGATCTTTGTTTCTACTTCATTTATTTCTGCTCTGATCTTTAAATCTTTATGATTTCTTTCCTTCTACTAACTTTGGGTTTTGTTTCTTCTTTCTCTAGTTCCTTTAGATGTAAGTTTAGATTGTTTATTTGAGATTTTTCTTGTTTCTTGAGGTAGGATTGTACTGCTATAAACTTCACTCTTAGAACTGCTTTTGCTGTATACCCTAGGTTTTGGATCATCGTGTTTTTTTGTCATTTGTCTGTAGGTATTTTTAAATTTCCTCTTTGATTTCTTCAGTGATCTCTTGGTTATTTAGTAATGTATTGTTTAGCCTCCATGTGTTTGTGGGGGGTTTTTTTGTTGTTATTTTTTTTTTGTGGTACGTGGGTCTCTCACTGTTGTGGCCTCTCCCATTGCAGAGCACAGGCTCCGGACGCGCAGGCTCAGCAGCCATGGCTCACGGGCCCAGCCGCTCCGCGGCACGTCTTCCCGGACCGGGGCAAGAACACTTGTCCCCTGCATCGGCAGGCGGACTCTCAACCACTGCGCCACAAGGGAAGCCCATGTTTGTGTTTTTTACGTTTTCTTTCCCTGAAATTTATTTCTAATCTCATAGTGTTGTGGTTGGAAAAGATGCTTGATGTGATTTCAATTTTCTTAAATTTACTGAGGCTTGATTTGTGACCCAAGATGTGAACTATCCTGGAGAATGTTCCATGTGCGCTTGAGAAGAAAGTGTAATCTGCTGTTTGGGGATGGAATGTCCTATAAATATCAATTAAATCTATCTGGTCTATTGTGTCATTTAAAACTTCTGTTTCCTTATTAATTTTCTGTCTGGATGATCTGTCCATTGGTGTAAGTGAGGTATTAAAGTCCCCCACTATTATCGTGTTACTGTCGATTTTCTCTTTTATAGCTGTTAGCAGTTGCCTTATGTATTGAGGTGCTCCTATGTTGGGTGCATATATATTTATAATTGTTATATCTTCTTCTTGGATTGATCCTTCGATCATATGTAGTGTCCTTCCTTGTCTCTTGTAACATTCTTTATTTTAAAGTGTATTTTATCTGATATGAGCTCCAGCTTTCTTTTGATTTCCATTTTCATGGAATATCTTTATCCATCCCCTCACTTTCAGTCTGTATGTGTGCCTAGTGGGTCTCTTGTAGACAGCATATATAGGGTCTTGCTTTTGTATCCATTCAGCAAGCCTGTGTCTTTTGGTTGGAGCATTTAATCCATTCACATTTAAGGTAATTATTGATATGTATATTCCTATTACCATTTTCTTAACTGTTTTGTGTTTGTTTTTGTAGGTCCTTTTATTCTCTTGTGTTTCCCACGTAGAGAACTTCCTTTAGCATTAGTTCCTAAAGCATAAGTTCCTTTAGCTGGTTTGATGGTGCTGAATTCTCTTAGGTCTTTCTTGTCTGTAAAGCTTTTGATTTCTCTGTAGAATCTGAATGAGATCCTTGCTGGGTAGAGTAATCTTGGTTGTGGGTTCTTCTCTTTCATCACTTTAAATATATTGTGCCACTCGCTTCTGGCTTGTAGAGTTTCTGCTGTGAAATCAGCAGTTAACCTTATGGGAATTCCCTTGTATGTTATTTGTCATTTTTCCCTTGTTGCTTTTAATAATTTTTCTTTGTCTTTAATTTTTGTCACTGTGATTACTATGTGTCTCAGCATGTTTCTCCTTGGTTTTATCCTGCCTGGGACTCTCTGCACTTCTTGGACATGGGTGGCTATTTCCTTTCCCATGTTAGGGGACTTTTCACCTATAATCTCTTCAAATATTTTCTCTCTCTCTTCTTCTTCTGGGACCCCTAAAATGTGAATTTTGGTGCATTAAATGTTGTTGAGAGGTCTCTTATGCTGTCTTCATTTCTCTTCATTCTTTTTTCTTTATTCTGTTCCACAGCAGTGAATTCTGTCTTCTAGGTCACTTATCCGTTCTTCTGCCTCAGTTATTCCCCTATTGATTCCTTCTAGTGTGTTTTTCATTTCAGTTATTGTATTGTTCATCTCTGTTTGTTTGTTCTTTAATTCTTCTAGGTCTTTGTTAAACATTTCTTGCATCTTCTCGATCTTTACCTCCATTCTTTTCCCAAGGTTCTGGATCATCTTCACTATCATTGTTCTGAATTCTTTTTCTGGGAGGTTGCCTATTTCCCCTTCATTTAGTTGTTTTTCTGAGGTTTTACCTGTTCCTTCATCTGGTACAGAGCCCTCTGCCTTTTCATCTTGTCTATATTTCTGTGAATGTGGTTTTTTGTCCACAGGCTGCAGGATTGTAGTTCTTCTTGCTTCTGCCCTCTGGTGGATGAGGCTATCTAAGAGGCTTGTGCAAGCTCCCTGATGGGAGAGACTGGTGGTTGGTAGAGCTGGTTGTTGCTCTGGTGGGCAGAGCTCAGTAAGAGTTTAATCCACTGGTCTGCTGATGGGTGGGGCTGAGTTCCCTCCCCATTGGTTGTTTGGCCTGAGGTGACCTAGCACTGGAGGGTACAGGCTCTTTGGTGAGGCTAATGGTAGACTCTGGGAGGGCTCATGCCAAGGAGTACTTCCCAGACTTTCTGCTGCCAGCATCCTTGTCCCCGAAGTGAGCCACATCCACCCCCTGCCTCTGCAAGATAACCTCCAACACTAGCATATAGGTCTGGTTCAGTCTCCTATGGGGTCACTGCTCCTTCTCCCAGGTCCTGATGTGCACACTACTTTGTGTGTGCCTTCCAAGAGTGGAGTCTCTTCTTCCCCCAGTCCTGTCAAAGTCCTGCAATCAAATCCCACTAGTCTTGAAAGTCTGATTCTCTGGGAATTCCTCCTCCTGTTGCCGGAACCCCAGGTTGGGAAGCCTGATGTGGAGCTCAGAACCTTCCCTCTGGTGGGTGGGCTTCTGTGGTATAAGTGTTCTCCAGTTTGTGAGTCACCCACCCAGCATCATGGGATTTGATTTTATTGTGATTATGCCCCTCCTACCATCTCACTGTGGCTTCTCCTTTGTCTTTGGATGTGGGGTAATTTTTTTTTAGTGAGTTACAGTGTCTTCCTGTCAATGATTGTTCAGCAGTTAGTTGTGATCCCAGTGCTCTGGCAAGAGGGAGTGAGTGTATGTCCTTCTACTCCATCATGTTGAACCAATCTGACCCACATGTTGTTTAATTGAAGCATCACAACTGTAGGAGATAACTGTCATTATCTTCTCCATTTTCCAGATGGGAAATTGAGTCTCAGAGAAGTTAAGTAATTTGATCAAGCATGCACAAGAAGAGTTGGAACCAACATTCAAACCCAGGCAGTTTGATTTGTAACCTAGACTTGTAACCATTACACTATTGTGCCTTGAAAAATGGGAGTTTGAGAGATCAGGGTTCTGGGAATCACATTGTCTTAGGCAGGGAGAAGACACTGTAGCCTCCAAGGGAATATTATGGTGTCTTTCTTACCCTATCACCATCAACCCAAACCATGACAATTCCAAATCAGCAGGATTCCCTCTTCCCACTAGCTCCCTGCCCCACCTTTAAACAATATAAGCTGTTGATTTCACCGGAGGCCTTTGCTTTCAGGACTGTCGCACCCACCCTGTCCCTGAAACCCTCCCTACTCAGGACCTTCCTGTGTCATCTTGTGTTCATGTAGGAGTCCCCATCAGTAATGTGAGCTTGGAGATACAACCTCCAGGTGGATACCTGATGGAGGGAGAAAAGCTGGTTCTTGTCTGCTTGGTCACTGGGGGCACAGGAGATATCACCTTCTTCTGGTACAAAGGAGCCCTGGGTTTAAACCTGGAAACAAAGACCCAGCGTTCACTGACGGCGACGTTTGAGATCCCTGTGGCAAGGGAAAGTGACTCTGAGCAATATTACTGTGCGGCTGACAATGGCTATGGCCCCAGGCTCAGTGAGCTGGTGAGCATCACTGTCAGAAGTAAGTTCCACTGCCTTTCTGCTCAGCCAGCATGTTCCCCTGGGACACCCTGAGGAAGTTAACTGGTGCTGAGACTCTGTGGGCAGGGATTGTGAGTCTGTCATCATCAGAAACCCCCTCTGACAGTCTACTGTCTCTCTCAGTTCCAGTGTCTCACCCTGTCCTCACCCTCAGGGCTCCCGGGGCCCAGGCTGTGGTGGGGGACATGATGGAGCTTCACTGTGAGGTCTGGAGAGGCTCTCCTCCGATCCTGTACCAGTTTTATCATGAGGATGTCGCCCTGGGGAGCAGCTCAGCTCCCTCTGGAGGAGGAGTGTCTTTCAACCTCTCTCTGACTGCAGAACATTCTGGAAACTACTACTGTGAGGCCAACAATGGCCTGGTGGCCCAGCGCAGTGAGGTGGTACCACTCAATATCATAGGTATAGCTCATGCTGTGGAACTACTTCGGTCAATGTCTCTTTCTCAGCATTCTGGGAGAGTTTTGCTGACCCCACAAAGTTTCTGGTGGTGTGCTACCAAAGATGAGGCTTCTATGGGTAGTCCTATCCTGGGAGATATATCCGAGGGGGCATGGGGGACATCAAAGCTGGTGCCTCTCTTCTCTCATCAGTGTGTTAAGCTGCAAGTCCCTAGGTGCATAAGTAAATCTTACCTCCCTACCTCCCCCGGGAAGAGCAGACCTTGCCTCAACCCACA
The DNA here is from genome assembly GCF_026419965.1 of Kogia breviceps. Taxonomy (NCBI): domain Eukaryota; kingdom Metazoa; phylum Chordata; class Mammalia; order Artiodactyla; family Physeteridae; genus Kogia; species Kogia breviceps. The sequence continues at coordinate 87,926,150 of NC_081310.1, read as the reverse complement.
CTCAAAATACCTGCTCTCCAAACCCAAGCCCTTTTCCTTGGCAGCTCATGTACAGGTCTCTCCTTTCAGTGCCTACGGAGGACAGAAAAGAAGTTCTTACTTCAGGAGTCATGGAGGTGCTGCTTGGCATCTCTGGTCCCACCATTATGGTCCTATTATTTTGCTGCTGGCTCAAGAGAAAAACAGGTTTGTATTTATAGAGATTGATATTTTGTTACTGTGACCTTTGTTTTCACTGAAATAAGGCAAGATTTGTGACATATATACTAATAAGGATGAATATATCCCATTAGCCACCTTGCCTATAGATCTGCTCATAGCCACCTCCAATGCCCCAGCACATGGAATGGCACCTATTAAAATAGTGAAAATTTTTAATAAAGCCCTTCGTCCCCACATATTATCAATTGAGGTTAAACTGATACCTTGTACTTTTGTGGTTTAATTTTTATACAAAAATGTAACTACTTAAAATAACTAATCAACCACTTAGAAGAGAAATACACTTAGCAGTTCCAGCTATACTGACAATCTCCCAGGTAAATTGCACTAATTCTTATTTGCCTTAGAATATTGTCACATGGTTTTTCTTCTCCCTGAAATATTTACCCACACATCCACACATATGCTTTTTGCTGAGTGTTTCTCACTTTTCAGCTTAAATGTCATTTTCTCCAAGAGGCTTCACCTGATCACACAGCTTACAATTCTCTTCTATTATTCTTCCTCAGAGTACCAGTAACTTCACATGTTATTACAATTGATTATTACCTATTTATTTGTATGTTTAATCTTGTTTTCCTGTTCTCCATTGAGCAAGTTGGAAATGGGGCAAGAGAGGACAATGTGAGATTCTTACTTAAATTCCAAGCTTCTTGGGCATCTTTGGAGACGTCACCCCAACTATACTGTGTCTACGGCAGTGCCTTTTGTCGTGATAGGATTAGGTTGTATGGTTCTAAAACCAAAACCAAAAAATGTTATAGGTGTGCGAGTACAGAGCCTTGGGCTCAAGTCCAATTATGGTATTAACTGTCTTTGGGAAGCTTGCTTAACTATTCTGGACCTAAATCTCTTCATCTGCAATATGAAAGATCTGCCCAAATAATTGCCAGGATGTCCTCTGAGCACACAGTAACATCTTGCAATGGGCATCCTGGAACAAGGCACATTCCCTGCACAAAGGCTGTATGAAAACACTGAGAAAGAGAGTTCCCTCATTGACATGTATGTTCATTTGTTTGACTTGCAGGAAGTCGTTCAGCCAGGGATCCGCTCAGGTGAGACCTCTGCTTTCTCTGTGTGGACAGTTAATGTAGAAAAATCTATTTCAAACAATTTTTTGAATTGTTCTCTCTCATGAGCTTTTTTCCATATTTTGTCATATCCAAAACTGCTACTCCAGAGTTCTTGCACTGATAACTTCATTTGCTATTCCTCTTCTTTTATATATTAACTAATTAATTTAAATCCTTTCATCATTTTTGCTAATTTGTGTCCTTCACTAAATCTGCTGAATAAGACAGTTCTATTATATTGACCAGTTTCGTGCATTTAATCAATCAACCAATATCTGAGAGTCTGTAAGTCATTTTGTTGAGTGCTAGAAAGCATGAATATATGGAGAGATCTTGAGAGTTTTAAGTATCCTAGAGTAGTTAAGATATACACACATTTCCATAATACAGGCCAGAGAATAAGTAATAAACATACTGAAAAATTGTTGATGAAGTTCCTTAGAAGATTAGAAGAGGAAAAGATCTTTTAAAATTTATTTTTGATTTTATTTTATTGAAGTGTAGTTGATTTACAATGCCATGTTAGTTTCAGGTGTACAGCACAATGATTTAGTTATATATTCTTTTTCAGATTCTTTTCCCTTATAGGTTATTACAAAATATTGAGTATTGTTCCCTGTGCTATATGATAGGTCCTTGTTGGTTAGAAGAGGAAAAGATTTTAAAAATACTTCCATCTGGGGATATCAATGTTTAGTTGATACATTTTATACTGTGTTATTATTTTTGCCAACAAAAAACAGATTTTTTATCCAAATCAGAATAGCACTTTTTCAGTGATACATGCACATGCAAGAGCATTTTCTTCTTTCCCTTCCTCAAGCTGCATGTTCTGCCTAGCAACCAGTTTCCATCTGGGGTGAATCAATATTTTTTCATTCAATATTTACTGAGCACTTATGACGTGAATGGCACTATTCTGGGTGTGGGCAATACCAGAGTAAGCTGTCAAATAAGAACCTCATACTTGTGGAATATATACTCCAGTGATACTCTGCAGTGCCCTGCTCAGTGCAAGTATAGAGCTGTGGCTTGTACCAGACAGCTGTGCTGATTGCTGATTTCCCCATAAATTAGCATTCTATTCAGGACACTTTGTAACAGGCTTCTCGCCTTCAGTGTTTTACTCATAATCCCAGATAGTTATGTCTAGGACATCTAGGATGCTATCCCAGATAGATAGCATGTGTTTCTGTGTTTGCAGGAGCCTTCCCAGCCCTGTACCCCAAGAATCCACCTACCTCAACTCACAAGCCCCAGAGCAACTACACCCTGACTATGAAAATGGTGAGGCTTCCCAAATGACCTGGGCCAAAGTAGGCAGAGCAAGCTGGGGAAGAAGCAATAAGGTGATGTCTATTAACCAAATCTGACCCTGCTGTGTCCCAGCCACCTCTACAAATAAATGACTCGTCTATCTTCATGGCTGTGAAAGGTGGTAGGTATGGAGTGAGTTATATGGCAGGAAGGGACTGTGTCATGTCACGATGCCTATTTTTTTCTCTTTCAGTGAATGTTGTAAGCGGGGATGAGGTTTATTCTTTGGTGTACTGTGTGCAGCAGAAACAGCAACCAGCAGCAGGTGAGACATGATGGAGTGAATTTGACTCTGACCTTTGTCTTTCCTGGAACCGGGAGGATTATCAGTGACCGTGTATGGTGACATGGCTCTGTTCTTTGGCGCTGCTTCTTCTCTTGGAGCTGACTATGAGCATTGCTGTGCCTTATATGAAGATTGGCCTTTGGTCTGGAAGCTGTCTTGAGTAGATGCCAGTGCTGATTCTAACTTGGCCTCCTGTATATCTCACTCCCCAGTCAGATGGCAGCATTGGTGATGGTACCAGCTGTGTACTCCCTTAGCACCCCAATACAGCTGCCTAGCTGTGGCTGTTGTCCCATCCCATACTTGGTGGGCACAGAAATGCTGAGAGGTACAAATGCCAGGAGGGGCTGGCAGGCCCTCACTCCCCCCAGGTGCTAGTTTTCCTCTGTAGAGTAAGGAGTCATATTTGTGATAGGCAGAAAAGCAAGACAGAAAATATTAATGGAAGTAAGTCCATGGGAAATAGACAGGAGAGAAAGAAGACTTTATTAACACTAATTTAATGAAGGACTCTAAATGGAATCTCACATATGTTTGTCTACACAGAAGAACACCCTGGGATGCATACTGGGGATAAGGTGAGTTAGAATCCCTGTTCTTTCTTCTATGCTCTTTCTTCTGGGGACAGGTTCTCAAATTTTTAAAATTATGGCCACTTAAGAAAAACAAGATATCTCATGGTCTATCTCCTACCTTATCTCCCCACACCACAGGGATAAAAACATTTGATTATAACAGTAAAGTGTCATTGTACAAGATAATTTTAGAGGCTCACATATACTTTTTTAGCAATGGACATATGGAAGGTTTGTAGCTAAACTATAGTGCATGCTTAGTCTAAAAATTCTATAGATTTGAAAATCTTTATCCCGAAATACTGTTGAACCATACATACATCATTTTGTACTATAAGGTTAAACAAACAACATGTCAAAAACTAAATTAATATTGAATAAAGCTAACCTAAGTGATTTTTATCATTAAAAAATCAGTAATTTCTAAACCTTGATCAATTCAAGACTTCACTGATGATACAAAAATGTTTTCAGAAAATTGCATAAATTCCAACTCTGCACATGTGCAAATAGGGTAGGTGCTTTGTCTTTGAGTCTAGTGTGGTGTGGCGGCCAAATATCTCAGGAGAGGGTTCAAGTTCTTGATAAACTCCAATAACAGGCTAAATTTAGTTTATGAATACTAAATTCTGACATCCTTGAAAAATTATAGTCCATGGAACAGCCTAACAATGACTCATAAAAATGAGAGAAGGCTTTTTATGGGTCAGTTTGCAGCTCATCAGGAGCATCTCAGTAGCCCAACAGTGGGACACAGGCCCTTTGAAAATGGTGGCCTAGGGCTACAGTCTTCCAAGAGGCTCCAAGTTTTGTCTTGAGTGGTGCACCATGATAGGGTGCATCCAGGCTGACTGGAAGAGGACTGGGGAAGAGGACCTGTGGGAAATATGTTCGACTTGTCTTCCCTGCTCAGGTTCTATCCATGTACCTTTGCTTTTAGAACTCCTCAGCCATCTATTCTGGGCTGAAGAAGGCGGATCTTACAGATGTGGACTATGAAGATACTATGTAAAGTTATAGAAGATTCTGCTCTTGGGAAACCATGCATGACCCCATACCTCCGAACTAATATGTCCTTCAGAGATCCTGGGAGAATCAGCATTCCAGTACACCTCATCCAGGTGCTTTCCTCCATGAGATTATTCCTGCATCTACAGTGAAGTGAAGTTGGCTCAAGCTTTGAAGAGATCACCCAGGAGAAACAACATGAACTCAGGAGTGGGAAGAACTTTGTTACTAGAACTGGATTCCTATTGGTTCTTTCAGGTACAGGTCAAACTTTGCTCTGAGTTCTTTTTACAAGAGGAAACAGGACAGGAATAAAAGAACTTGAGGTCATGAAGTAGAGGGACAATGAAGCTTAGAAAGCATGAACCCAAGGTTGGTGATTTTGTGGGACTGCTCCATACAGAAAGTTGTGTCCATAATTTTTTGTCCAAGTGCTTTCTCTGCTTAGATAGTACAGAGCTCCAACCCTGCCCCTTACGTTAATCATCCTGTTTCTACATAAAATATGTGACACAGTGAATTTGGGGGTCACTGTTACCAAACTAAAATTAAAGCAAAGTTACATGAAATACCATTGCGGTTACACTAAATTTTACTGACATATTTTGTATGTCAGGCCAATCTAGGTGCCAATCTAGATATCCCCATATTTATAAGGAGATATAATCTCAGTAGGTTTCACTACATCCAAAGTTCTGTATTTGTTGCAACCTCTAAAAGCTTTAGGAATATATTTTCTTCCTTAATTCACAAACTTTTTGAAAATGTGATAATATGGTTTGAAGTTTGTATTTTAATTTTAAAGCCATCATAAGCTAACACATAAATTAAAACATTTTAAAAGTACATAATGTAAAAGTTAAAGTCTTCCCTATAAGTTACCACAAGTGGTACCCATTGTTAAAAGCTTAGCATTGTTAAAATCTTAGCTCTGCAGATATTTTTCTATTTTTCTGTAGAAACACTTCTACATACATGTGAATATATAGATATTTAGAAGCATACCTATTTAATAAAATATCATGAAATATTTTAAAGTCTGGATGTAGATTATTATACTATTTTAAAAGCTGGGTAGTATCCTGTTATATGTTAAATCATAATATATTTTTTTCTTTTTTTATTTTGTTAAAATATAAATAACATAAAATTTACCATTTTAACCATGTTTTTCTTTATTTTCCAGTTATCAAATTCTTTTTATTCCTTTTTTTCCTCATTTGTGTTTCTTCTATTTTTCTCTTTTTTAAATTGTAATGTTGGCTTATAACATTATATAAATTTTATGTGTATATTATAATTTGACTTCCATTTACACTACAGTGTGCTTAACACCAAAAGTTTAGATTCAGTCCATTACCATAGAGTTGGTTCCCTTTACCCACTTTGCTCTCCCCTCACCCTCTTTTCCTCTGGTAACTGCTAATCTGTTCTTTGTATCTATGTGTTTGTTTTTGTCTTGTTTTTGTGAGTAGTGTAAGATAGGAGTCCAGTTTCTTTTTTTTAATATGAATATCCAGTTTTCCCAACATCATTTATTGAAGAAACTATCCCTTCTTTACTGAATATTCTTGGGTCTCTTGTCAATTATTAATTGACCATATATGCATGAGTTTATTTATGGGCTCTCAATTCTGTTTCATTTGTCTATGTGTCTGTTTTTATACCAATACCATATTGTTTTTATTATGATAGCTTTGCAATATAGTTTGAAACCAAGAAGTGTGATGTCTCCAGCTTTGTTCTTCTTTCTCAATATTGCTTTGGTTATTTGGGGACTCTTGTAGCACCAAACAAATTTTAGAATTCTTTGTTATATTTCTGTGAAAAAATGTCATTGGGATATTGATAAGGATTGCATTAAATATATAGATGGCTTCAGGTAGTATGGACACTTTAACAATATTAATTCTTTCAATCCATGAACAAGGGATATCTTTCCATTTATTTGTGTCTTCTTCTATGTCTTACATCAAGGTCTTATACTTTTAAATATACAGACCTTTCACCTCCTTGGTTAAATTTATTCCTAAGTATTTTATTGTTTTTGATGCTATAATACATGGGATTGTCTTCTTTATTTCTTTTCAGATAATTTGTTGTTAATGTGTAGAAATGCAACTGATTTTTTGTGTGTTTATTTTTAACTTGAAATTTAACTGTATTTTATTACTCCCAGAAGATTTTTGGTGGAGTCTTTAGGGTTTTCTATATATAAATAATATCATCCACATACAAAATTTTATTTCTTCCTTTCTGATTTGGATACCTTTTATTTCTTTTTCTTGTGTAATTGCTTTGACTAGGGCTTCCAGTATTATGTTGAATAGGAGTGGTGAGAATGACCACTCTTGCTTGTTCCTGATGTTAGAAGAAAAGTTTTTGGCTTTTCACCTTTGAGTATGATATTAGCTGTGGATTTGTCATATATGGCCTTTATTATATGGAGGTACATTCCTTCTATATTCAATTTTGAAAGTTTTTTTATCATGAAAGTTTTTGTCAAATGCCTTTTCTGCATCTATTGAGATGATCTTATAGTTTTAATTTTTAGTCTATTAAATTGATATATTACAGTTGTTTATTTGCATATGTTGAGCCATCTTTGTATCCCAGGAATGAATTTCACTTGATCATGATATTTGATCCTTTTAAGGTGTGGGTGAATTCAATTTGCTAGTATTTTGTGGATTTTTTTTTTGCATCTATATTCATCAGGGATATTGGCCTGTAGGGTTTTTATTTTCTTTTCTTTTCTTGTAGTGTCCTTGTTTTGCTTTGGTAACTGGGTAATTATGGCCTCATAAAATGTTTTTGTATATGTTTATTCTCTTCCATTTTTTGAACAGCTTGAGAAGAATTGGCTTTAATTCCTCTTTAAATGCTTTCTAGAATCAACCTGTGAAACTATACAGTCATGGGCTTTTCTTATTGGGGAAGTGGGTTTTTTGTTTGTTTGTTTGTTTGTTTGTTTTTGCGGTATGCAGGCCTCTCACTGTGGTGGCCTCTCCCGTTGCGGAGCACAGGCTCCGCACAAGCAGGCTCAGCGGCCATGGCTCACGGGCCTAGCTGCTCCGTGGCATGGGGGATCTTCCTGGACTGGGGCATGAACCCGTGTCCCCTGCATTGGCAGGCAGACTCTCAACCACTTCACCACCAGGGAAGCCCTGGGGAAGTTTTTGATTACTGATTCAATATCCTATTTATTACTGATCTCTCCAGATTTTCTATTCCTTCATGATTCAGTCTTCATAGGTTGAATGTTTCTAGGAATTTATTCATTTTTTCTGTGTTGTCCAATTTGTCAGAATATAATTGTTTATAGTAGTTTCCTATGATCCCTTGTATTTCTGTAGTATTAATTGTAATGTCTCCTTTTTTCACTTACAATTTTATTTATTTGAGTCATCTTTTTCTTGTTTAATCTAACTACAGATTTGTCAATTTTGTTTATCTTTTCAAAGAACCAGGTCTAGTTTTCTTATTCTCTCCTATTGTTTTCCTATTCTCTATTTCATGTATCTTTGCTTAATCTTTATTATTTCCTTACTTCTGCTAACTTTGAGCTTAGTTTTTTCTTGTTTTTCCAGTTCCTTGAGGTACAATGCTAGGTTGTTCATATGAGGTCTTTCTTTTATGGTTTTTTAAATGTAGGCTTTTATAGCCATAAACTTTCCTCATTAGACTGTTTTTACTGCATTCTCAAGTAATGGTGTGTTATGTTTTCATTTTATTTTGTCTAATGACATTTTTTGACTTCCCTTTTGCTTTCTTCTTTGATCCATTTGTTGTTCAGAAGTGTGTTGTTTAATTTTCATTTATTTGTAAAATGTCCAGCTTTCCTCCTGTTATTGATTTCTAGTTTCATACCTTTATGGTAAGAAAAAAAAACTTAATATAATTTATTTCTCCTTAACTTTGTTGAGACTTGTATTGTGGCCTAACATATTATCTAACCTAGGAAATGTTCTATGTGTACTTGATAACTGAGTGTATTCTATTGCTGTTGGGTGGAATGTTCTATATATGAGTGTTAGGTCTATTAGGTCTGTAGTGTTGTTCCAATTCACTGTTTCCCTATTGATTCTCTGGATGATCTATCCACTGTAGAAATGGGATAGTTAAGCCCCCAACTATTATTGTGTTGGTGCTTATTTCTCCTTTAGTTCTGTTAGTATTTGCTTTATATATTTTGGCATTCCAATGTTGGGTACATAGATATTTACAATTGTTATATCTTGATAAATTGACCCCTTTTAGATTATATAATGACCTTCTTTGTCTCATGTTATAGTTTTTGACTTAAAGTCTGTTTTGTCTGATATAAATATAGCTTCTCTCTTTTGGTTTCATTTACTCAGAATATTTTTTTTTCATTCCTTCATTTTGATCCTATGTGTGTCCTTATAGGTCACATGCTTCTATTGTGAGCATATATAGTTGAGCCTTGTTTTATTACTCACTCAACCTTTTGATTGAAGAATTGAATTAATTTACATTTAAATAATTATTGATATGTGAGAACTTACTAATGCCATCCTATTCATAATTTTCTGCCTTTTTGTAGCTTCCTATTCTTTTCTTCCTCTCATTGTTTTCCTTTCTGCATTGATGACTATTCATAGTGGTATGCTTAGATTTTCTTTTATCTTCTGTGTATCTACTGTAGGCTTTTGCTTTGTTGTTGCTATGAGGTTTACATAAAATATCTTATAGATATTACAGTCCATTTTATGCTGATAACAAGTTAATGTCAATTGCATACAAAACTTCTACCCTTTTACTCCTTCCACATTATGTTTATGATGTCACAATTTACCACTTTTTGTATTGTGTAGCTATTAACAAATTAATTTCATCATATTTATTTTTATGCTTTTGTCCTTTAAACTTTATTCTAGAGTTAAGTTATTAACACATCACCATATCGTTGTATTACAGTATTCTGAATTTGACTATATATTTACACTTACCAATGTGTTCTATGTCTTCATATGCTTTTATGTTCTTAATTAGCATCTATTCACTTCAACTTAAAGAACTTCTGTCAGCATTTCTTATAAGTCAGGTCTAGTGGACGATGAGCTCCTTCAGCTTTTGTTTGTTGGTAAAGTCTTTATCTCACTTTTGTATCTGAAGGACAACTTTTCCCAGTAGTTTTCTAAGTTTTTTTTTTTTTTTTTTCAGTATTTTGAATATATCATCCCACTGTCTTCTAGCCTGCAAAGTTTGATAATATTATGGGTGTTCCTATGTATGAGGTTTTTTTTTTTTTTTTTCTATTTAAATAATTCTTTCTTTGTCTTTGCTCTTAGTCAATTTTATTATTATGTGTTTTGGAAAGGATTGTTTGGGGTTGAAGTTTTGGGTGGCCTATTAGCTTTATGAACTGGATGTCCAAATCTCTCCCCAGATTTAGGATGTTCTCAGCCATTATTACTTTAAATGAGTTTTTTGCCCCATTCTCCTTTTCTTCTTTGGGTATTCCAATAATGAATAGATTATTTCTCTTAATGGTAGTTCATAGTCCACATAGCATTCCTTCACTCTTTTTCATTCTTTTCTTCTTTATTCTCCTCTAATTAGATAATTTCAAAGGATGTGTCTTCTATACTTCACAGATTCTTCTGCTTGATCTAGTCGATTATTGATGCTCTCTGTTGCATTTATTTCATTTATTGTATTATTCAGCTCCAGGATTTCTGTTTGCTTCTTTTTAAAGATTTCTGTCTCTATGTTAAATTTTGCATTTTGCTCATATATTATTTTCCTGAATTCATTGAACTGTCTTTCTGTGTTTTCTTATAGTTCACTGAACTTCCTTAGCATAGTTATTTTGAATTTTTTATTGCATAAATTACAGATCCATATTTCTTTGGAGCTGGTTATTGAAAAAATGATTGTATTCCTTTTGTAGTATTATATTTCCTTTATTTTTTATATCTCTTGGAGTCTTGCATTGCTGTCTTCACATTTGAGGAAGCAGTCTCCTTCTCCAGTCTTTACTGGCTGACTTTGGGAGAAAAATACTTTCTGTCAGCCCTGCTAGGAATTCTAAGGCTTTCTTAGAACTTTTCTATGGGTGCACCTGATCCACATTTTATGTTCTCTCTTGTAAGAGAATCCTTAAGCTTGTATGCCTTCTCCTCATCTTCCAGGCCAGGTGCTGCCAGACTCCTTTTTGCTTTCTCTAGGGTGGTCCTGAATGCTTAAGTTGTGTCATTTCTCCCAAGTCCACAGAGCTGGTTCAGCTTTCTGTGTGTGCTCACTAGCCATCTACAAAGGCTGATTCTTGCAGCTATTGTGAACATACATAAATAACCATTCCTGCGGTGGGGGAATGTGTGAGTGAGGCCTGTGGAGTGCTATTGGTGCCTGTGGGTCAGTTGGAGGGATCTGCAGGTGAGGCATCTCCTGTGGTTCACAGGCAGACATCCTGATGGATTCTGTGATGCAGTTAGTAGCACTCATGTCCCTCTGGTCTCCTCTGAGAGCCCTATCTGCCACTTTCCCAGTTGCTGCTCACCACTCAGTCACACAGCACACCTCAATATTCCCCTTCAATCTACCCAATATCTGAGTTTTTTGCTCTGAGAGTGTGTCAGAAATTCTCTGCTGGACTCCTGGATTTCCCCAAGACTCTTTTATTCTTTGGTGATTGTCTAAACTGGTGGTCCTGAAGGAAAGATAGAAGAAAATTCTTATTCTGCTATGATGATAATGTCACTGTGGTCCAATTTCTTTCTCTATGAACTTTTACTTTCTAGTTCTTTTTGTTACAATCTGTGAGTTCATTTGTCCAGAAGGTGCAAAAGCAGAATTTAAGACTGATAGTTCAGATTTGCTCTCAATAGTTTTAATACTTTATTCCATGGTCTTCCTGCTTCTATTGTTGCCTTTGAGAAAATTTCTCTCAGTTTAATTGTTGTTTCTTTGTAGTTAATCTGTCTTTTCTGACTGGTTATTTTTATTTTTATTTTTTTTTTGGTGGTACGCGGGCCCCTCACTGTTGTGGCCTCTCCCGTTGCGGAGCATAGGCTCCGGACGTGCAGGCTCAGCAGCCATGGCTCACAGGCCCAGCCACTCGGCAGCATGTGGGATCTTCCTGGACTGGGGCACGAACCCGTGTCCCCTGCATCGGCAGGTGGACTCTCAACCACTGCGCCACCAGGGAAGGCCCTCACTGGTTATTTTAAGTCTCTCTATCTTTGGTCTTATGTAGTTTCACTCTGCTGTGTCTAAATATGAATTTATTTTGCTTGAGATAAATGTTTCTTAAACCTGAGGATTCATGGCTTTCTTCAAATTTAGAAAATACTTATTTATTATCTGTTATTATATTGCCTCATCATTGTTTTAATTCTATCCTTCAGAAATTCATATTAGAAGTTTTCTGGACCTTCTGACTTTATTCTCATGACTCTTAATTAGTCTTCCAATTTTTCATTTCTTTATTAACCCTGTTGCATTCTGGGCAATTTCTTAATCTCTATCTTTCAGTTTACTAATTGTTTCTTCAGCTGTATCAGTTTAACCTATTTTTTTCTTATTTCAATGACTACATTTTTTTTTTCTTCTCAGAGATATTAGTAGCAAAATTTTTAAAGCATGGTTTCTGAAGAGTTGTCTGGATTTACATTTTGGCCTCACCTTTTACTAGTCCTGCAGTTTGGGTCAAGTTAATTAACCTCTGTGTGTTTTTCATGCTTAAAATTGGGATAGCAATTGTATCTAATATATGACGTTGTTTTGCTAATTATGTAAAATCATTTGTTTAAAATGCTTAAAAGTATACTTGGCACACATTAAGTATTCAAAAATATTATTATTATAACTTTTCAAATTTGTCTTTTTATTATTTATAGTATTTTACTGTTATGGGCTTAATACAGTTGATTCTTGAACAACATGGGTTTAAACTGTGTGGGTCCAATTATATATCTTTTTTTTTCCAATACATGTACTACTACCTGATTCATAATTGGTTAAATCTGCAGATGCAGAACTACAGATATGGAGGACCAACTGTAAAGTTATATATGGATTTTAGATTGTATGGAGAGTTGGAACCCCTAACACCTGTGTTATTCAAGAGTCAACTGTACTTTATTATTTTAACAACCTTAAAATAGTTTAAATACATTTAATATACTGTAATTCTTAGATAGTTCTTCTGAAGTTTTAGATATTTAAAGCCTGTATTTATTGTATATTTTGAATCTTGTTCTTCATAAGTTGATGGGTTTTGTGATTTTAGATTAAGAAGCTTTTTGTGCAGTGAAGGAATTCCATGTGACCTGGGTTTCTGACTGTGTCCCTCAAAAGCCATTTTGTATCTACTTCTTCTAAGCCCTGCGTGGTCACTGGCCCAGGACCAATTTTTTAAATAATTCTTTATCTGGGATTTCCCAGGGCACACACAGGAGCATGACACAGTCCTGGGCTTTTGTTGTTTCAGAGGAAAGTTTCTATTTTCCACCAGTTTGTACAAACACAAGCTTATTTGGCATCTATCTGTGCTTGTGGGTAATTGTTTTTCCTCACCAAACCACTCATTTATTAAAAAGAAAGTCTTGTGATGTTTTAGTTTCAAGTTTCTGCCTTTCGTAGGTCCAAAATTTTGTCTACTGATTCCATGTAGACTTTAAGTGCTAAGCTCATAAAAATTATTTAGTGTACTATTTTCTCTCCCACTCCTCCTAGGGGAACAGTAATGTAATTTACATGTTTAACACTCTGTTTTCACTTCCTTTTTGACCTGTGATAGGGGAATTTCCCTTCTTACCTGTTTGGCTATGCATTTTAAAAATTATATAAAATTTATCCATCCCTGAATGAATGTATGAATGCTTTTTTTGACTGGGAATTATGCCTTTGTGAACCGGGAAAGAGTTGCTAGGAGAGCATGTTAGCAGAGTAAGCAAAAATCTCTGAAGGGACATTGAGATTGAAAGCCAGGGTATAATTTGGTAGTACTTGTTTATTTTCTGTCACCAACAACTGATGTTCAACTGCCAGGAAGATATGCACAGGAAGCTACTCTGGGTGATGCTATTAAGGTTTGGTATGGTATAGTCAATGACCCATGGTCCACAGTTCTTTTTGGTAATGTCCTTCCTGCATGGAAAGTCATATCTCATCCACATTTCTGGAAACCCCACAAACATACAATTAAAACAGAAAATAGACAGCTTCAGATTGAATTGTCTGATTCGTGGGAGCCCCTCTGCACCTGCCGTCCCCAGGGAGTCTAGGTCACTTACCGGGCGGTATTTTCACACATGGAGGGAGGATGGCTCCTTGTTGCAGATGCTGCTCAGATATCTGCCAGGAGACTCACTAAGTCTTCCTGTGCCTCTGTCTCCCCTCAGACTCCAAGACTAGGTTTACCTTTACTCCCCACCCCAGGAATAGCAATGCCTTCTTTAGAAGGGGTTTATAGAAACTTCTACTAATACTGAAGAAACTGGTACTCCTCATGAAGAAGAAAAATTTGAGTTTGGTAAAATTCCAGTCTCTATAAACAATCACTATCTGAAACTAAAACTTCCTCCTGCCATTCTCTAATTGAGCAAATATGGAGATACTTCTTTTAGAAACTGGGTCTCTGGAGCATCACCATCTTTATATCTGCCAGGGAGGTAAAAGAGAACAGCTTCCAGGCATTCTTACTCAGTCTGAATTCCATGTCATGCTGTTTGGCCTATGCAGGGCCCCAGTAGACTTCTAGAAATTAATTAATTGCATTGTAGAGAATCTGCTGGGCAGAAGGGTCTGGTTCTGCCTAAATAACATCTAGGTGTTGTCTATTAAGACAAAATCAATATTTCCACCAGCCAATTCTGCTCCAGAAGGTTTCCAACAAACATTATCACCTCCAAAAGTATATATTTATTACCCTGGACATAAAATTCCTAGGTCAAGTCCCACTCAAGAAAGATATATGTTGTCCAAGATAATTACTGTAACTATTAAAATTATTACTACAACTACTACCACACAATGTTGATGACCATAGCAATGACTACTTCTATGGCCATGTATGCTGCATATTTATATACATTATGACACTTATTCTGCCATAGTGACCTTGGAGCCCCAAGTTCAACCAGATATATCCAGAGATCTCTGAAGTTTACCAGCCTCATTTTTCTACCCTAACTGTCCTAGTAGTCAACTTCCTCAAATGGGAGATGTTATTTATTTTCTTCTGAATTGTATTTCATGAAGATTCTCTTCTTCTCTGTTTCAATTCTGGCATCCCCCATCTTGGCAATATGCTCTGTGTCCCATTCAAGACATTGAACAGAATTTGCAGAGACTGCTTTTGCTCTGCATCTGAGATAGTAGTCTTCTGCCTGCTGCTGCTTGTGGAATCTCTAAGTCAAGAGTCTACATGGCTGTGCCAACAGGCTTTTATATCTATGTGTAACTCTGCTTCCTTGCGGTACCTGTGACTCCATCTGACTGGTAGCTAAATATCTTTGCAGAGGGATAGTTTTATCTCTCACTTGGATTAAACATATGCACACAAAATTTCACTTTTGCCATTACATTCTTAAACATTAAGTTACCTTTCCCTCCACTGAACCATTTAGCTTCCTATCTCTGCATGTGGTCCCTAGTTTGCTTCCAAGTTTAGGTAGGCTTCCAGTCTATGTCTATCCATATGTAAATGCCTACCATCTGTCAAATACAGAGCAGCACCCAGATGGAGCATGTCAATAATTTCAGAGGACTTGTTGTCAACACTGTGGCCCATCAACCTCACTATGACAACACTTGTCTCTAAAGACTCATTATTTCTCTTTTCCACCTGCAACACTCATTTTCACACAAACCATAAATTCTGCCCCACACCATTTGGTAACACCTTAGGAAATATTAACTTCCAACCAAACAGGATACATTTCCATAGAAGACATATTGGAATCAATGAAAGGTTGTGAATATTTTGAAAAATCTCCTCAGATGTTTATGAAAAACTTATACCTACCATGAACTGCTCCACCATCTTTTGCTTGCTTCTCTCTCTACTCTCTTCCCTAATTTGCTTCCATCCATCAGAATCCTATGACTTCCTGGCTGGCCAGGATGAGGAGGAATTTACAGGTCACCTAGGAACCTTTCCAGTAGGCAAGGACTTGAAGATCAGCTCTGGCGCCTCTTTTAAACACAAATAATCCATTTATGCAAAAAGTTAAAGTAGCATTGCTTGATATACTTTAAGGTTAGAAAGGCCAAAAAACCCAAGGCATTTTTTTAAATGAATCTTTTAAAAATATATAAATAGCATATGTTTATTGTAGGAATACTAGAAAACACTAATAAGAAAAATGAGAAAAATAAAAATCACCTTTAATTACATTATTCACATATAATTACAGTAAAGACTTGGTATTTATTATCTCAGACATTTTTTCAGTGGAGAGCAAGAGAGTGGTGTGCAGCAGATAAATTGCAATTAGTAGCTACTTTCCCCTTAGCAATATATCATGAGCATCTTTTATTGCTATTAAATATTCTTCTACAGAAGCGTTTTAATGGCAGCTTGGTAATCCATATATAATTTATTTTCAAACTGCCTTTGTTGGGTGTTTTTAGCCTTTTCTTTTTACATGATTATAATGGTTCATCACATCACATACATACATCAGCATTTCCCAAAGTAAAACTAGGTTTATAGTGAATGATATTGTTAAGTATTCATCTGAACAGGTAACATTGAGTCTATGATTATTATTTCACTATCAATCTCCAGGTTACAAACACCTGTGATTTTGTGATTTAAAGTTTCATGCTGCATAAGGTCCAAAAAGGCAACTTGCATCTGCCTGGGCAGCCTGACCTGAGCAGATTGTTCTGTATAACATTTCTGAGGACTACATACTATCAGAATGAGAGTGACAATAGGTTTTGATGTGATGCATGCTTTGCAGGATGTAGCCGTATTAAGACCAGCCCGTGGTATAAAAAGCAGTTAGAAATAGGGAAGGGGATAATGCAATGATATAGAGCAAGTGCTTTGAATCTTAGTAAAAATCCCATTCTATGAAGTTAGAAATTGACTAAGGAAAACTTCACCTAAGAAACCTGAGTCATTGCAACAAAGCCCTGTTATCTTAAGAAACATTGAGAGATGATATACCATAGCAAGACATCAAAATGTTTAAGAGTCAGACTATGGAACTGGACTGCCTAGGTTTGACTCCCAGTTGTTACTACTAGAAATTGACCATATTGGTCTTGATCAACTTACTTGCCTTTTCTGGTGCCTCAGTTTCCTCAGTGGCGTAAAGGAGATAGTGCTGACTTCACAAGCTTACTGAGGGTATTAATGACTTTGTGGGCATAAAGCACTTTGAATTTATTCAACTTATTAACTTCCGTATATAAGTGTTAGCTATCATCAGTGTCAAGATGTGGAATTTCTCTGGCATTGAGAGGATCGTCTTTAATTCTCTAGCATTTATGGAAAAGAAGATAGTGGTGAGACATTGAAGAGCTCTTCTACTTCCTTTTCTTGCTAATTGTGCAAAACTTACTTTAAAAAGTAGTTTTCATTTCCTGAACACGGGACTCAACAGGTGGCTGTTGAAATAGCTGAACTAGGCCTTCACGCTCTTATGGTCATTACTAATCATCTTCAGTGAGTTAATATGAGTTAGAACTGAGATGGAAGCAAGATGTGATCTCCAACTCTTTTTTTTTTTTTTTTTTTTTGTGGTACGCGGGCCTCTCACTGTTGTGGCCTCTCCCATTGCGGAGCACAGGCTCCAGACGCGCAAGCTCAGCGGCCATGGCTCACGGGCCCAGCCGCTCCGCGGCATGTGGGATCTTCCCGGATCGGGGCACGAACCCGTGTCCCCTGCATCGGCAGGCGGATTCTCAACCACTGCGCCACCAGGGAAGCCCAGAGATCTCCAACTCTTGAAAGGTCTAAGGATTTATCAGAGTCCAGGGACCAGTAGAAATGCTCAGTTCTCTGCTTCCTGCTTAGATTTCATAGTCAAATACAAAACAGTTGCCCCAGGAAAATCATATTGCCATACATCCTAATTCTTCATGTATAAAGCAGGCCACTTTACCATTTTTTGATCATGAATTGAATGAATGAATGAATCTGTTTTGATTCTCTTAGATCTCAGAGAGTAATATGTTCTCATAAATAAAATTTTCATAATTTCAATGCTTAATACTCCTCCGTGAAAAGTATTTAGATAGTTACCTACAAGATTTTGGCTTAAAAGATACATTGAGACCCTTTGCTAATGTCCTTTTTCTTAATCATGGGCTATGAGGGAGAGGAACTCTGCTGCCGAGAAACAAGTTTCCTTTCTCTACATTCAGTAGGCACTAAATAAATATTTGTTAATTGAGTAAAAGGACTCTCACATAAAATATGACTAGAGAAAACATCAGTTCAGGGTGGGTTCAACTCTCATAAACTCTCACTGGGTATGTTTCCTGATGAACTCTTTGTGACTTGATACTGTGTTATCATGTAGCAGTGCGTCTACCCCTTGAAAAGCATGGGTGAGAAGGCAGTTGGTGGGGGAGAGGGGAAGCAAAATGAAATGGAGAGACTCACTAAACATCCAACATCCATGGGACTTGCTTCTGGCAATCCCTTTGGGAAAGAGAAGGTTTGCAATTTGCCTCATGATTGTCAAATGAATGAGGGTTAAAGCAACTATACTCCAACAAAAATTAATTTAAAAAAATAAAATGAATGCGGATTGGTTGTATGTTTGAGGGAGATTGAATTGTTGGTGATAAAGGAGTAGGGGAATAGAAAATGAGGGAAAGATGGAATGTTTTGAGCAATTTAGCAGAGTAATATAAATTTCTAAATTGTGATGTAAATGCTCCATGTTAACCTTGGATTTTTGATCCCCTCACAGCTCTGCTCAGTGAATGGGAAGGTGAGTCACACTTTGTGTTTGTTGGTTTTGATCTGTGGTATATCAGCCACCCAGGTACCACAAGGTCCTGTAGAGGTGGATGTAGAAAGACTGGATAGATGTGTACATGTTACTGCTCCCCGGGCCAACCTGCTCCAGCGTCACACAGTTTCTGCTCCCAACACTTCCTGCTTGGCTGGGTGACCAAGCCCTGCCCAGCCTTCCCAAGGCTCCAGTGTTTACCTCTTTGTTAAGACCCCAGGTGGAAGGAGGAAAGTGACATCTGAAAGAGGATGTGCAGTCTGGACAAAAGGCTGATTTGGAGAGAATTGTTTTTCTGGCCACAGGACCATAACTCTTCAACATTGTCTCACTGAACATCTTCACAAGCTCTGAAAATAGTAACCTCTGAGGAAAATGGCTAAGAACTTCCCTATGGGCAGAATAACCATTTGTCTATCATTGTTTCTCTGGCTCTAGATCAGGAGTCAGCAAACTTTCTCTGAAACAGGCCAGAGAATAAATAGTTTAGGCCTTTCAGGTCTCTGTTGTAACTATATAACTCTGTCATTGTAGTAGGAAAGCCACCATAGACTATGTATAAATGAATCGGCACAACTTTGTCCCAATAACACTTTATTTACCAAAACAGGCAGCTGACAAGCTCACAAGCCACTGTCTGCTAGTCTTTATTCTAGACCATTATTTAATTCTGGACTTTTTTATATGTGTGATATTTTTCTAATGTTGTATGAATAAAACTAATTTCATCTCACTCTTCTTGATTTAAAGCTGTGCTCAACAAAAGAAGTAAATGAAAACAATATTTTATTCTATACATAGAAAATCCATATGAGCCAAGACTAAGTCTGAGGAGTTGGAGAATTGTTCTCTTGCTTATCCAACAATAACCACCAAGTGGAAGGGGCTCTGTGGGCTCTAAGGAACTGTACAGGGATAAACAGACCCCTGTCTCACCTTTAATTGTGAGATATTAATGGAATGCATAGGAACGGGAATGCATAGGAACACCTACAGGAGTTTTGGCCTGGAGTTTTCTCAGGAGCAAGGCTCATCTCTTGCATTCATTCTGTCCCATGAATAATCCCTAGTGACTGACTCAAAGGTTCAATTAGTCAACTACAGCCCTGAGCCTGTGAGGTTGCCCATCATGTACCTTTTCAAATGCACCTCTAACCATGACTTATAATATTATAATATTTCTTTGCTATCTTGGAAAGCATTCTCCTTGGGAATTTTTTCCAACTTCTAGATGAAGACTACTAATGGTATAAAAATCAGCTTGACTGATTTTTAAACCATTAGTATAATGGGACCATTAGTATATGGGACCACTTTTTGGTCCCATAGGGCCAAGTCCCTATGGGATCTAGTCTTTGTGAAGGAGGGCAAAATTCTTGAACTATGCTAATTGTTTCTGTAACCCACATTTTCTGCTCTTCTAATTTCATTAAACAACAACAACAACAGATTTGTCCTCAATGTTCAACCGGTAAGTCTGGTTTTCCACTTGTGACAGTCAGTAGCAAACCTCACATTTTTCTCAAAAATTATAATTCCAAATTCCACAAGCTTCCTGTGGCATTTGGCTTTGGCTTTGCAGTGATATTTTTGGAGTTATTGCTTCTCTTATATGACTGACCTCTGCTTCCTGATACTACATATCCAAATTCTGGTAATCATGGTATAATTGAACAGTGATAGAAAGAATATTTTCATTTGAGATATAACTTAGTTCCTCACCTTGAGGTCAAAACCCTCAACTATAATCCTAAAATATAATGCAGATGTCACAGATAGGACATAGTCTGGTACCATAAATAAGTGAAGAGACAGGGTAGAAACTACCAATCTAAGAAGAGCAGCCCCAGGGGAGGATATTTGCCCTTGGCAATGATTTCTGTTTTCACTATAATCAGTCACCTAAGAACTGAACCCTGGATTTAAACTCATTTCCACCTAATTGTACATTGAATAAATGGACAAAAAAAATTGAAACATTTAAGTAGAAAGTTCTGAAAATTAAAGATACTGGATCTTGGGGGGACCTTAAAGATGGCAGAGGACTAAGACGTGGAGATCACCTTCCTCCCCACAGATACATCAGAAATACAACTACATGTGGAACAACTCCTACAGAACACCTACTGAACGCTGGCAGAAGATCTCAGACTTTCCAAAAGTCAAGAAACTCTCCAAGTATCTGAGTAAGGCAAAAGAAAAAAGGAAAAACAGAGACAAAAGAATAGGGATGGGACCTGAATAGGGAGGGAGCTGTGAAGGAGGAAAAGTTTCCACATACTAGGAACCCCCTTCACTGGTGGAGACAGGGGGTGGGTGGGTGGGAAGCTTCAGAACCAAGGAGGAGAGTGCAGCAACAAGGGTGCAGAGGGCAAGTGGAGAGATTCCCACACAGAGGATCGGTACCAACTAGCACTCACCAGCCTGAGAGGCTTGTCTGCTTACTCACCGGGATGGGTGGGGGCTGGGATCTGAGGCTTAGGCTTCGGAGGTCAGATCCCAGGGAGAGGACTAGGGTTGGCTACGTGAACACAGCCTGAAGGGGGTTAGTGCACCACAGCTAGGGGGGAGGGAGTCCAGGAGAAGTCTGGAGCTGCTGAAGATGCAAGAGACCATTGTTTTAGGGTGCGTGAGGAGAGGGGATTCAGAGCACTGCCTAAACGAGCTCCAGAGATGGGCGTGACCTGCGGCTAACAGCACGGACACAGGAGATGGTCATGAAATGCTAAGGCTGCTGCTGCAGCCACCAACAAGCCTGTGTGCAAGCACAGGTCATTATCCACATCTCCCCTCCCAGGAGCCTGTGCACCCCCCCCCCCCCACTGCCAGGGTCCCATGATCCAGGGACACTTCCCCAGGAGAACACACAGCGTGCCTCAGACTGTTGCAATGTCATGCCAACCTCTGTCACTGCAGGCTCACCCAGCATTCTATACCCCTCTCCCACCTGCCTGAGAGAGCCAGAAACCCCTAATCAGCTGCTACTTTAACCCTGTCCTGTCTGGGCAGGGAACAGATGGAAGAGGGCAACCTACATGCAGAGGAGGGGCCAGATCCAAAGCTAAACACCAGAAGCTGTGCAAACAAAAAAGAGAAAGGGAACTTTCTCCCAGCAGCCTCAGGAGCAGCAGCTTAAAAATCTCCACAATCAACTTGATGTACCCTGCATTTCTGGAATATTTTAATAGACAACGAATCATCCCAAAATTGAGTGGTGGAAATTGGGAGCAACAGGAGACTTGGGGTTTGCTTTCTGCATCTAATTTGTTTCTGGTTTTATGTTTATCTTGGTTTAGTTTTTAGAGCTTATTATCATTGGTAGATTTGGTTATTAATTCAATTGCTCTCTTCCTTTCTTTTTATACATATATATATTTTTCCTTTTTCTCTTTTTCTGAGTGTGTGTGTATGCTTCTTTGTGTGATTTTGTCTGTAGAGCTTTGCTTTTGCCATTTGTCCTAGGATTCTCTCTGTCTGTTTTTAAATTTTTTAAATTTTTAGTATAGTTTTTAGCGCTTGTTTTCATTGGTGGATTTGTTGTTTGGTTTCAGGGTTCTCTTCTTTCCTTTTTAAAATTACTGTTTCATTTTTAAATTTTTAATATTTTTTTGTTTTTTATTTTAATAACTTTTAATTTTATTTTATTTTACTTTATTTAATTTATTTTCTTCTCCCTTTTCTTCTTAGCCATGTGGCTGACAGGGTCTTGGTGCTCTGGCTGGGTGTCAGGCCTGAACATCTGAGTGGGAGAGCCAAGTTCGGGACACTGGTCCACCAGGGACTTCCGATCCACACATAATATCAAATGGTGAAAGCTCTCCCAGAGATTTCCATCTCAATATAAAGACCCAGCTCCACTCAATGACAATCAAACTACAGTGCTGGACACCCTATGCCAAACAACTAGCAAGACAGGAACACAACCCCACCCATTAGCAGAGAGTCTACCTAAAATCATAATAAGTTCACAGACACCCCAAACCACACCACCAGATGTGGTCCTGCTCAACAGAAAGGCAAGACCAGCCTAATCCACCAAAACACAGGCACTACTCCCCTGCACCAGGAAACCTGCACAACCCACAGAACAAAACTTACACACTGGGGGCAGACACCAAAAACAATGGGAACTACAAACCTGAAGCCTGTGAAAAGGAGACACCAAGCACAGTAAGTTAAGCAAAATGAGAAGACAGAGAAACACACAGCAGATGAAGGAGCAAGGTAAAAACCCACCAGAACAAATGAAGAAGAAATAGGCAGTCTACCTAAAAAAGAATTCAGATTAATGATAAAGATGATCTAAAATCTTGGAAATAGAATGGAGAAAATACAAGAAATGTTTAACAAGGAGCTAGAAGAACTAAAGAGCAAACAAACTATGATAAACACAACAATAAATGAAATTAAAATTCTCTAGAAGGAATCAACAGGAGAATAACTGAGGCAGAAGAACGGATAAGTGACCTGGAAGATAAAATAGTGGAAATAACTACTGCAGAGCAGAATAAAGAAAAAAGAATGAAGAGAATTGAGAACAGTCAGAGACCTCTGGGACAACATTAAATGCACCAACATTCGAATTATAGAGATCTCAGAAGAAGAAGAGAGAAAGAAAGGAACTGAGAAAATATTTGAAGAGATTATAGTTGAAAACTTCCCTAATATGGGAAAGGAAATAGTTAATCAAGTCCAGGAAGCACAGAAAGTCCCATACAGGATAAATCCAAGGAGAAACATGCCAAGACACATATTAATCAAACTATCAAAAATTAAATACAAAGAAACAATATTAAAAGCAGCAAGGGAAAAACAAAAAATAACATACAAGGGAACCCCCATAAGGTTAACAGCTATTTTTCAGCAGAAACTCTGCAAGCCAGAAGGGAATGGAAGAACATATTTAAAGTGATGAAAGGGAAAAAGTTACAGCCAAGATTACTCTACCCAGCAAGGATCTCATTCAGATTCAATGGAGAAATTAAAACCTTTAGAGACCAGCAAAATCTAAGAGAATTCAGCAACACCAAACCAGCTTTACAACAAATGCTAAAGGAACTTCTCTAGACAGGAAACACAAGAGAAGGAAAAGACCTACAGTAACAAATTGAAAACAATTAAGAAAATGGGAATAGGAACATACATATTAATAATTACCTTATATGTAAATGGACTAAATGTTCCCACCAAAAGACACACACTGGCTGAATGGATACAATAACAAGACCCATATAGATGCTGCATACAAGAGACCCACTTCAGACCTAGGGACACATACAGACTGAAAGTGAGGGGATGGAAAAAGATGTTCCATATAAATGGAAATCAAAAGAAAGCTGGACTAGCAATTCTCATATCAGACAAAATAGACTTTAAAACAAAGACTATTACAAGAGACAAAGAAGGGCACTACATAATGATCAAGGGATCAATCCAACAAGAATATATAACGATTGTAAATATTTATGCACCCAACATAAGAGCACCTCGGTACATAAGGCAAATACTAACAGCCATAAAAGGGAAAATCGACAGTAACATAATCATAGTAGGGGACTTTAAAACCCCACTTTCACCAATAGACAGATCATCCAAAATGAAAATAAATAAGGAAACATAAGCTTTAAATGATACATTAAACAAGATAGATTTAATTGATATTTATAAGACATTGCATCCAAAAACAACAGAATACACTTTCTTCTCAAGTGCTCATGGAACACTCTCCAGGATAGATCATATCTTGGGTCACAAATCAAGCCTTGGTAAATTTAAGAAAATTGAAATCATATCAAGTATCTTATCCAATCACAAAGCTATGAGACTAGATATCAACTACAGGAAAAAAATCTGTAAAAAATACAAACACATGGAGGCTAAACAATACACTACTTAATAACCAAGAGATCACTGAAGAATTCAAAGAGGAAATAAAAAAATACCTAGAAACAAATGACAATGAAAACATGACAACCCAAAACCTATGGGATGCAGCAAAAGCAGTCCTAAACGGGAACTTTATAGCAATATAATCCTACCTTAAGAAACATCTCAAATAAACAATCTAACCTTACATCTAAAGCAATTAGAGAAAGAAGAACAAAAATGCCCCAAAGTTAGCAGAAGGAAAAATATCATAAAGATCATATCAGAAATAAGTGAAAAAGGAAACGAAGGAAACAATAGCAAAGATCAATAAAACTAAAAGCTGCTTCTTTGAGAAGATAAACATAATTGATAAAGCATTAGCCAGACTCATCAAGAAAAAAAGGAAGACTCAAATCAATAAAATCAGAAATGAAAAAGAAGTAATTGACACTGCAGAAATACAAAGGATCATGAGAGATTACTACAAGCAACTATATGCCAATAAAATGGACAACCTGGAAGAAATAGGCAAATTCTTAGAAAAGCACAACCTTCTGAGACTGAACCAGGAAGAAATAGAAAATATAAATAGATGAGTGACAAGCACAGAAATTGAAACTGTGATTAAAAATCTTCCAACAAACAACAGCCGAGGACCAGATGGCTTCACAGGTGAATTCTACCAAACAGTTAGAGAAGAGCTAACACCTATCCTTCTCAAACACTTCCAAAATACAGCAGAGGGAGGAGGCCACCATCACCCTGATACCAAAACCAGACAAAGATGTCACACAAAAAAGAAAACTACTGGCCAATATCACTGATGAACAAAAATCCTCAACAAAATACTAGCGAACAGAATCCAACAGCACATTAAAAGATCATACACCATGATCATACACCATGATCATACACCAGGAATGCAAGGATGCTTCAATATATGCAAATCAATCAATGTGATACACCATATTTACTAATTAAAGGACAAAAACCATATGATCATCTCAATAGATGCAGAAAAAGCTTTGGACAAAATTCAACACCCATTTATGACAAAAACCCTCCAGAAAGTAGGCATAGAGGGAACATACCTCAACA
The DNA here is from genome assembly GCF_026419965.1 of Kogia breviceps. Lineage (NCBI taxonomy): Eukaryota > Metazoa > Chordata > Mammalia > Artiodactyla > Physeteridae > Kogia > Kogia breviceps. Next base: position 87,900,754 of record NC_081310.1, on the reverse strand, counting down.
GAATAAAGGCCATATATGACAAACCCACAGCCAGCATCATTTTCAATGGTGAAAACTGAAACCATTTCCACTAAGATCAGGAATAAGACAGGGTTGCCCACTCTCACCACTATTACTCAACATAATTTTGAAAGTTTTAGCCACAGCAATCAGACAAGAAAAAGAAATGAATCCAAATCAGAAAAGAAGAAGTAAAACTGTTATTCTTTGCAGATGACATGATACTATACATAGAGAATCCTAAATATGTCACCAGAAAACTACTAGAGCTAATCAATGAATTTGGTAAAGTAGCAGGATACAAAATTAATGAACAGAAATCTCTTGCATTCCTATACACTAATGACAAAATATCTGAAAGAGAAATTAAGGAAACACTCCCATTTACCATTTCAACAAAAAGAATAAATATCTGCGAATAAACCTACTTAAGGAGACAAAAGACCTCTATGAAGAAAACTGAAAGACACTGATGAAAGAAATTAAAGATGATCCAAATAAATGGAGAGATATACCACGTACTTGGATTGGAAGAATCAACATTGTTAGAATGACTATACTACTCAAGGCAATCTACAGATTCAGGGCAATCTCTGTCAAACTACCAATGGCATTTCTCACAGAACTAGAACAAAAAATTTCACAGTTTGTATGGAAACACAGAAGACCCCAAATAACCAAAGCAATCTTGAGAAAGAAAAACAGAGCTGGAGGAATCAGGCTCCCAGACTTCAGATTATACTACAAAGCTACAGTAATGAAGACAGTTTGGTACTGGCACAAAAACAGAAATATAGATCAATGGAACAGGATACAAAGCCAAGAGATAAACCCACACACTTATGGTCACCTTATCTTTGATAAAGGAGGCAAGAATATACAATGGAGAAAAGACAGCCTCTTCAATAAGTGGTGCTGGGAAAACTGGACAGCTACATATAAAAGAATGAAATTAGAACACTTCCCAACACCATACATAAAAATAAACTCAAAATGGATTAAAGACCTAAATATAAGCCCAGACACTGTAAAACTCTTAGAGGAAAACATACAAAGAACACTCTTTGACATAAATCACAGCAAGATCCTTTTTGACCCACCTCCTAGAGAAATGGAAATAAAAACAAAAATAAGCAAATGGGATCTAATGAAACTTAAATGCTTTTGCACAGCAAAACAAACCATAAACAAGATGAAAAGACAACCTTAATCATGGGAGAAAATATTTGCAAATGAAGCAACTGATAAAGGATTAATCTCCAAATATACAAGCAGCTCATGCTGCTCAATATAAAAAAAACAAATAACCCAATCCAAACATGGGCAGAAGACCTTAATAGACATTTCTCCAAAGAATATATACAGATTGCCATCAAACAAATGAAAGTATGCTCATCATCACTAATCATTAGAGAAATGCAAATGAAAACCACAATGAAGTATTACCTCAGAATGGCCATCATCAAAAAATCTACAAACAATGAATACTGGAGAGGGTGTGGGGAAAAGGAAACCCTCTGCCCTGTTGGTGGGAATGTAAATTGATACAGCCACTATGGAGAATAGTATGGAGTTTCCTTAAAAAACTAAAAATAAAACTACCATATGAGCCAGCAAACCCACTACTGGTCATATACCCTGAGCAAACAATAATTAAAATAGAGTGATGTACCACAATGTTCATTGCAGCTCTATTTACAATAGCCAGGACATGGAAGCAACCTAAGTGTCCATCGACAGATGAATGGATAAAGATGTGCACGTGTGTACAATGAAATATTACTTAGCCGAAAAAGGAAATGAAATTGAGTTATATGTAGTAAGGTGGATGGACCTAGAGACTGTCATATAGAGTAAAGTAAGTCAGAAAGAGAAAAACAAATACCGTATGCTAACACATATGTATGGAATCTAAAAAAAAAAGTTCTGAAGAACCTGGGGCAGGACAGGAATAAAAATGCAGATGTAGAGAATGGACTTGAGGACACAGGGAGGGGGAAGGATAAGTGGGGAGGAAGTGAGAGAGTGGCATGGACATATATATACTACCAAATGTAAAATAGATAGCTAGTGGGAAGCAGTGCATAGCACAGGGAGTTTAGCTCAGTGCTTTGAGTCCACTTAGAGGGGTGGAATAGGGAGAGTGGGAGGGATATGCAAGAAGGGAGAGATATGGGGATATATGTGTATGTATAGCTGATTCACTTTGCTATACAGCAGAAAATAACACACCATTGTAAAGCAATTATACTCCAATAAAGATGTTAAAGGAAGAAAAAACCAAAGATACTAGATCTTATTCCAGTAACCAGCTTATTCCTGTTATCCAGGCCACTTGGTGATTTCATCTAGCAAGCTCAGAAGAAGGAACAGAACATGACTTTACAATACAATGTGCTGCCTTTAAAGACTGGATGAAAGCATGGGGGTGAGAAAGCAAAATGTCCACTGAGGACAAGGGTCCCCTATGTGAAGTCACCAATGGAACAAGCTAAAGAGTAGGAGCTTTAGCAGAACACCCTTTATCTATGTAAAAAGTTATGTTTACCTTGACATTCCCTGTAATGGACTGAATGTTTTAGCCTATTACCCATTCATATGTTAAAACCATATTCCCAATGTGATAGTATTTGGAGGTGGAAGCTTTACAAGGTAATTAGATCATGAGGGTGGACTCTTCATGAATGAGATTAGTGCCCTTATAAGAAGAGGCTGGAGAACTAGTTGGGTCTCTTCCTGCTGTATGAGAATACAAGTCAGCAGTCTGCAACCTGGAAAGGGGTCCTCACCAGAACTGGACAATGCTGGCATCCTGATCTTGGACTTTCAGCTTCCAGAAGTGTGAGAAATAAATTTGTATTGTTGATAAGCCCCTTAGCTTATGGCATTTTGTTAGAGCAGCCCAAGCTGAATAAGATATCTCCTCAGGAAAAATAAGATGCATCTCTGAGTGACTAAGGAATGGGTTGAAACTTCTATCTTGTCTAAAGATGAAGAGGTTACACCTGATACATCTCATTGCCTAAGAGTAAAGGAGAAGGTCAGACATTGGATTCTCTGCAGAAATGAAAAATCCAGTTCCCCCCTCCCCTCTCTTTCAGACTGGCTCACTGTCCTGGCTCCCTCTTCTGTCTTTGAATGAAACAGTGTAGTTCTGATATGCCAGAGAGAAAAGGCTTGGAAAATAAAGACAGTGACTTATTACAAAGATAGAAAAGAGTTATTGTTTTCACAGATGAAGTCTCAAGCTTTCCTATCCAAAATGCAGTTTTGAGTGACAGTGGCAAATATTACTGTGCTGTTACTGGAAGAAAATTCTAAAAACAGAAATAGTAAAGAGTAGTAAAGATTGAAGTCTTAAGTAAAACTGTCACTCCTGTGGGAGCTGGAGTGGATAGGAGACAGTGGTAGCAGAGTAGGTGGGTACCTCATAGGGGAAAGCTACTCATACACCAAATATGAACTGGAGTGCTTGTGGTTTGACCATTCAAGGGAGACATGGTATGTGGCATGTCTCATTCTGAATGTCCTGTTTGCTGGGGTTGTTTGTCACCAGGTACTTTTCAGCAGGAACTATAAATCTTACTGCTCTGAAAACTGTTGTGATCCTTCTCTCCAGAGCTGTTTCCATGTCCTGGGCTGACAGCACTTCTGGGCCCATTGAGGGGGGCCCAGTGACCTTGATCTCTCTTGAAAGACCCACCCCTCTCCACAGAGCTCAGATGCCCAGCTCCAGTTTGCTTCTTCAGAGATAGCAGGACCCTGGGGTTAGGCTGGAGCAGCTCCCCAGAGCTCTAGATCCCCACCATGTGGAGTGAAGACTCAGGGTCTTACTGGTGCCAGGCAGAGACAGTGACTCACAGTGTCAGAAATTGGAGCCTCGGGGCTTCCCTGGTGGCACAGTGGTTAAGAATCCACCTGCCAGTGCAGGGTACATGGGTTTGAGCCCAGATCCGGGAAGATCCCACATGTCACGGAGCAACTAAGACCGTGCACCACAACTACTGAAGCCCACGCACCTAGACCTGGTGCTCAGCAACAAAGAGAAGCCACCACAATGAGAAGCCTGCGCACTGCAACAAAGAGTAGCCCCTGCTCACCGCAACTAGAGAAAGCCCGCGCACAGCAAGGAAGAGCCTACGCAGCCAAAAATAAATAAATAAATAAATAAATAAATAAATCTATTTAAAAAACAAAAAGTGTTTTTTTAAAAAAAGAAAGAAATTGGAGCCTCCAATCTTAAATTCACGGGCAGAATAAGTATCAGTGGAGCTGAGCATGGGGAAAAACATGAACACTGTGCTTCAGCATAGACAGCTAGTCTTTTGTTTCTTTGTGCAACTTCTGTCCTAGTGGAAAGTAGGAGCTGGACTAGAGAAACTCTTCAAATTGCTCTTGGTATTTCATAAGAATAACAAATGGACTAAGCTCCTTATAATCTTTCTCTTCTTATTAAAGTAATATCATCAATCAAATCTTCATTGATCACCGACTGTGTGCGCTGGCATTTAGCAGAGAGTTGGGAACTTTAAAAGACAAGGCTCCGGCTCTCCAAATGTCTCCACATGCTGGAATGCAACACATATGGTGCGAAAATGAAGAGTTAGAAGAGCAGAAATCAAAGTGAACTGGAGTGGTCAGAGGAGGGGTTGACAATTTGTGTTGATCCTTGAAATTGGGAATAATGGAGGAATTTTTATTGACATTATTAGGAGCAGTGCCTTTTTCAAGGTAGACTGATGCTACCAGTGAACTTCTGCATTCTATGCAAAAGGTATGTGTCTGCACAGTGACTCATCCAAAAAAAATGTTTCTTCTCTCAGGTAGTGGATGATTCATCATGATTCTTTAATGATTACTACCCATGAAATTAACCAAGATCTGAGTTAGGACCTGCAAGTATCTGTATCCACATTCTTCAAGGATAATTACCATGGATTCCTTACCATTGTATACTTGTAATATGTTACATAAGCAATACCCATATTCCCACTCCTTGTATTAGAGGCTGAAATAAGTCTACCTTCTGTTCCCAGAGTCTTTCATAGTCAGGGTTCTCATATGTCATCTTCTATTCAGCTAGAAGTCCCGGGCTCTAATGTAATCTTAGATACCCAGGCCCCTGGGGGACAAGAGATTGAAGGAGGGGATCTCACCCTACTCTGCTCAGTGGCTGAGGCCACAGGAAACATCACATTTTCCTAGCACAGAGAGGCCACAGGAACCAGTCTGTGACAGAAGCCCAGCATTCCCTGTCAGCAGACCTGGAGATCCCAGCTGTGAAGGAGCACAGTGCTGGCCAATATTACCATAGAGCTGACAATGGCCACAATCCCATCCAGAACAAGGTGGTGAATATCTCTGTGAGAAGTAAATTTCACTCCCATTCATCTCAGACAGAACCCCCGAAACCAAGAGCCAGGGGTCATGAGGAAATTCCAGGAGATCCCAGTGATCAGTGTTGTGGAGAACCACCAACAATTTGAGGATGGGTTACCTTCACAAGTTAAACTGCTGACATCTTTTTTTTTTCATAGCAGAAAACACAAAGGGCGTTAGGTTGGCATTAGAAGTAAATAACATGAGAACAACAAATGATCATGTCTCTAGACAATGACCCAGAATTGATATTTCCCCAAATTTCTAAAGACACTTTGAAAAAACAACCTCTGATTGCCTTAACAGGGATACAGGAATGGAAGGAATACATAATGACCAAGAGCCAAGCCAGTTGCTGAGATCCTGGTAGGGGAATTCATGAGTCTAATGCAGCATCACAAATCCTCTCTGATAGCCCCCTTTGGGTCTGTTAGTTCCAACATCTTGTCCTGTCCTCACCCTCAGGGGTCCCAGGACCCAGGCTGTCACGGGGGACATGGTAGAGCTTTGCTGTGAGGCTTGGAGCTGCCCCTACATCCTCACCCCACCCCCCAATCCTGTACCGGTTTCATCATGAGGACATCAACCTGGGTAGCAGCTCAGTGCCCTCTGGAGAAGGAGCATCCTTCAACCTCTCTCTAACCGCAGGGTGTTCTGGAAGCTACTCCTGTGAGGCTGATAATGGCCTGGCGGCCCAGTTCTGTGAACTGGTGCCACTCTCCATCTCAGGTGGGTTGATGGTCCCTGGATACAGGAGTAGTATTAGAGTCAATGGCTTTTTATTGGTACCATACTTGGGTTTCAGAAAATAGGTGGAGGTCTAGGTGATGTCTGCTCTATGGGGGGAGTTGGAGAAGGTGAGCTCCCTCAATGCCTGACTGCTTTTCTTCTCTCCACACTAACCTGAAAAGTACACACTATGCTTAACATTACATGAATTTATATTTACTGTTTCTGCATAGTATTGGCAAGGATTCCAGGGCCCATTACTGATATAGATTGGATTTGAAAAAAAAAAAGAGAGAAAAATGAAAACCTTCAAAAATCTCATCATTTATTTTCATGCTTCACAATTTTCTAAGGTTCCATGTAGTGGGCAATGTTGCCATATTACTAATTTTACAATATGTCATTTTTCCCTGTGTGTAGTCACTTGAGACTTAAAACCATTAACACATTCCTCCATGCTTGACTTTTAAATAAAAAGTCCAATTATTAAATGTAATTTAATAATTTTCAATAGACAAAATTAGTTTATATGCAATGGAGTAAAATGTAATTAAGAGTTATATTTAGATAAATGAAAACAACTTAGTATAATATTTTCTCTTTTATTTATCCATTTCTTCTCAGTTACCCTACTCATGACAAGAACAGTGACTCCTTTTTGAATTCTTGGATCTATTATATGGATCATAAGGGGCCATCTTCCCTGCATGTCTGGTGGTTGATGCTGGCTATAGGTTGGGACCTCAACTTGGACAGTCAATTAGAGTATGTGTGACCCTTCAATGTGGTCTGGACTTCCTCATAACATGGTGGCCTTAGGGTAGTCAGACTTTTTATATGTTGGCTTAAGCTTTAAAAAAATGTGATAGTGAATCTACAACATCTCATCAACTAATTCAAAAATTACAGTATCACTTCCACCACAGTTTTATTGGGTCTTAGCACCTAACACACTTGTCCAGATACAAGGGGAGGGAGTATAGACTCCACCTCTAAATTGAGCAATGGTGAAAAATTTTACAGCCATATATATATTTTTTATGATATTGCATTAGTTTCAGGTGTACAGCACAGTTATTTGGTTCTGTTTCTGGGGTTTTTTTGCAGATCTTATTCCATTATAAGTTATTATAGATATTGAATATAATTCCCTGTGCTATAGAGTAAACTCTTGTTGCTTATCTATTTTATGTATCACAGTTTGTATATGTTAATCCCATACTTCTAATTTATCCCTCCCTACCTCTCTCTGTCTCCTCTTTGGTAACCATAAGTTTGATTTCTATGTCTGTGAGTCTGTTTCTGTTTTGTATATTTATTCATTTGTATTAATTTTTAGATTACTTACATGTAACTGTTATCATACAGTATTTGTCTTTCTCTGCCTGACTTGTTTCACTAAGCTACATATTCTCTAGATCCATCCATGTTGCTGCAAATGAGTGTATTTTATTCTTTTTAATTTTACAATCATATTTTAAACATTTCCACACACACCAACATGAATACCAGTCCCTGTCTCCCAACCCCACAGGACTGTGTTAAAGCACAAGCCTCCCTGCTGCCCTTTCTGGACTTGACAAGTGCCCTTTTAAAGAAGTGGTTTCAGAAGCCAGGTTTTTCTCCCTGAGCTCCTTTCTTCTCTAATCGTGTCTCAGAATTCTTCACTGTCTTATTATCTCTTCAGTACCTTGAAAGAGACTTTGAAAAGAATTTCGCCCAGCATTTCTAGTGATCCTCAGAAGAAAGGTTAGTTCAGTTTCTTCTTCCATCATTACTGGAAGCATAAATGCATCTGCCTTTTATAGCCAACACTTTCATAAAGGTGTTATGTTTTTAGCCTTTTCAGCATAACTATATCTCTTTGTATATATTATTTTTAAGACCAAAAGCTTAGAGAATACCTCCAAATGATAATATCATACTAATCCCTACTAATATTCTACTAACCAAAAAATGTTACCAATGACTAATTATTGGGTCTATTATGTATGGCAAACTTACACATATTATCTGTAATTATTTTTAAAAAAGTATGTTTTAAGTGTGTGATATTGCCCATGGTTAACAATCTTGGTGAAGTAGTTTGCCATGTTCACACAGTCAGTAGAGGGTAGAGCTAAGACCAGAATCCATATTTTTCTGACTGCAGAGGCTTAAACCTGACTTTGTTGCACCTCCTCACTTTATTTTCCTCTTATAAGTTTCACCAATTTTAGTAAGGCATCATTTATTAATCTATAAGATACAGCATCTATATTAAACAGTATAAAGTTTCTAACAAAAATTAAAGATAGAACTATTGTATGATCCACCAATATCAGTTCTGTGTATTCATCTAAAATAATTGAAATCAGGATCTTGAAGACATATTAGCACTGCTATGTTCATTAAAGCATTATGTGCAATAACCATGATGTGGAAGAAACCTAACTGTCCATCAATAAATGTATGGATAAAGAAAACATGGTGTGTATGTTACTGAGTCCAAGCTCCCTCTGCTTGCTGCATGACAGGCCAATAAATCAGGAGACAGGTGTTGAGGCAAAGAATAATGACTTTATTTGGAAACCTGGCAGACGCAGAAAATGGCAGACTAGTGTCTAAAAAGAATCATCTTATCGGGGTCTGGATGTCAGTTTCTTTTATAGAACAGAGGGTGGGAGGAGGTGAGGAAGTAAAATAAAAAGGCCATAAGTCTTGCAAATATGTCCTGGAATGGCCAGCCTTGGAGAGGGGACATGCTAATTTCTTCTTTCTTGCAGCTGTTCACAGGTGGACATGGTCAGGATGCTTCCCTGAACAAAGGCACTTTGGTTTAACATTCAGGCAGAGGGGCAGGGTTCCCAGAGGCAGGCCATTATGTACACACCGTGTCCTTTTAGTGAACAAAAGCAACAGGAAGCAAAGGTTAAAGTAAACAAACAGATCCAACATGGAGTCAGGATTAACTCTTGCCTGTTATATGTACATACAATGAAAAACTACTCAGCCTTGGGCTTCCCTGGTGGCGCAGTGGTTGAGAATCTGCCTGTCGATGCAGGGGACACAGGTTCGTGCCCCGGTCTGGGAAGATCCCACATGCCGCGGAGCGGCTGGGCCCGTGAGCCATGGCCGCTGAGCCTGTGCATCTGGAGCCTGTGCTCCGCAGCAGGAGAGGCCACAACAGTGAGAGGCCCGCGTATCAAAAAAAAAAAAAAAAATTAAAAAAAAAACTACTCAGCCTTAAAAAGGGAAGGAAATTCTGCAACATGTGACAACATGGATGAACCATGGGGACAATTATGTTGTGACGTAGGCCAGTTACAGGAAAACAAACCATGCATCATTCCACTTACATGAGCTATCTAAAATAGTCAAATTCATAGAATCAGAGTGGACCTGTGGTTGCCAGGAGGAGGAAATGAGGGGTTACTAGTCAACTGGTGTAAAGTTTCAGTTAAGCAAGATTAAGTTAAGCTTTAGAGCGCTGTTGTATAACATTGTATCTATAGTCAATGATAATATATTGTATAATGAAAAATTTTTTCAGAAGATAGATATCATGCTAAGTGTTCTTTCTACAATAAAAAAAGAAAGGAAGGGAGGAAGGAGTGTAGGAGGAAATAAGGGACAGGAGGAAGGAAGAAAAGAAAGAAAACATGATGAACACACCAGACTCTTTTCAGCCCTGTGATACTACAGTCTAAGGAGAGAAAGGAACATCATACAATCACATTAATGCATAGAGAAAAACAAAATTTGGTACTGTCATTGGAGGGGGGAAGAATAGAATGCCATCTGGTTGAAGAAGAGGACTTCTTTCCATTATAGCCTCAGGATAGCCTCCACAGAGAAGGGAAACTTGCTCAGAGGTTTCTGTTTCTAATACAAAGATGTCTTTGAAAGGTCATAACTTTCTATCCTGGTAGTTAGATTGCTGAGAATGGTCTGTCTCTATGTCTCGAGCATGCATTCCCAACAGAGGTGATATCACCCTCAAAGCAGCAAAAATTCGTCCTTGTGGAGGTGAAAAAAAATCTTACTTTTTATGTATATATATATACATACTGCATATCTGTGTTATTAATGTTTCATAGAGGAGGGGGGGTGGCTAGAAAAAAAAATCTGAAAAGACCCCTTAGGGAAGTGCTAATGAAATAAATGTCAAGAAACCCTGGTCCAGAGTTTTTCATAGTTTCTCAAAAAATACTTATTTAATGCCTCCCTGCAAGAGAGAATTGGTAGAGGTACAAGGGATACAACAATGGGTAAGATAAGCATGGGCCCTTGAATGATAGCTGAGGAAAAGATGTAAAAACAAACAAGAAAATAGAGGAAATAATTACAAATAATGATAAATGCTATGAAAAAAGGCATACAGGGGCTTGAAACAGAAAATAATCAGGTGAGACCTCTTTGATTTCAAGGCCAGGGAAGGCCTCTCTGATAAGGGCTCTGGCTTTAAAAACAGAGGTTCTGTAGTATGGGCCCTAACAGTTGTTCTTTCTTTCATAATGCAAGTGCCTGACTTAAGCTTTGATTGCTGAGGCATCCACTTCAAAGAGCTACTTTGAATAAACACATCGCCATCCACTAGATAAGAGGCAGCACCAAAGCCCACCCCACCGCCCTCCTTTGCCCCCCAGACTCCTTTGTTTTAGAGATATTGGTTGATTTTGATAACTGACCATTTGGGCCTCTTGTTTTTTTCTCTTCCTGTGCTTTAACTTCTGGTTTTTATATTTTAAATTCACCAATAAAGAGTGAGCCCTCAAAACACTAAGCCCCACCCTCCACGCCAATAAAAGCAGAACCCCAGCCCATGACCTCACAGTGTAGCCCCAAGGTGTGCCATGTGCTTTCCAGGACCTGTGAGTAATAAACTCTTTTCTTTTCCGCCAAAGTTTCTTTGTGGTTATTGCTGTGGGTGTCTTGCAATCATAATAAGAATCACAATGGCCTGCCGGGGCTCAGCACTGGTTATAGGCTGAGATGGGGCACAAAACAGTTTCCTACCTAATGCTTGTTCTTTTATTTCCTAATTTGCACAGATCTGGGAGGAATTTAGGGGCAGCTCCTTTTGTAGTTGGTGAATTTTTAATTCACCAGTTTATGTAATGTCAAAAGGCTTTCATGTTTGCCTTGACCCTTTGACTTTTTGTGACTTACACCATAAAACACAGCAGGACACCACAGTCACAAGGTATGTCTATATTAGGAGCCTTATGCAGAACCAGATGTTGTATGAATTTAAGGTAATGTTAGGTTTTTTCCATTTGAAAAATGAAAAAAAGTTATTTCAATACTAACAAATCTATAGCGTGGCATTTCAGAGAACCCAGCACAGCCTTGGAGACATTTCTCCAGAGAGAGTTGAGCTGCTGGAAGATAACTGTAAATGTTTAAAATTGCACAACTTCTGGGGTTGAAATACAAACAACATTTAGGAATGTAGTTGTGTTAATTTTTCAGAGCGCAAGGCAAGATATGATTCTTTTACTTCCCCTTTTCTAACTCTTGCAGATCTCATCTGAGTACCTCCCTTCTGTCCTCTTCCGTGGATGAGAAATAAGCCTGGCTTGTGGTGAGACAGACTTTACCTGCCTCCAGCCAGGCCAGGTCCCCATGGTTCTGTGGCTGCTACTGCTGATTCTGGGTGAGTAGACGGGTTGGATGGGACAGGGTCCTCAATTTCTAATGTCAACCAGGGAAGACCAAGGAGCTTCTGTGTCTGCTTCCACTTGGGGTTCAGAGACAGATAGCAAGTGTCAAACGAAAGAAAAATGTACAACGTAAAAGTTGAGAATTAAGTTTTATTAAGAAACTTACTGAGGACTATCGCTCAGAAGACAGCCTCTCAGATAGCTCTGGGGAACTGCTCCAAGAGGTAAGGAGGGAGCCAGGATATATACAAACTTTTTGCTAGAAAAACATGTAGTCAAGCATCGAAAGATTACTGCTAATCACAAAGAAGAGAAAACTCAACTTAATGATTTTAGTACTTTTCTCTGTATGGGAAGATGCAAGAATCTGGGGTCATTTAAAAATTTCCCTTAGATATACATCTTAACTATCTAAGGACCAGTATATCCAAAACACCGAACCTTTCTTGTTTTTCTCCATCCTGAATTCCCCTTGGAGCTCACTGTTGGCAGGCAACTGCAGTGGCTAATGGCTTGATCCTTATAGAACTGGAATGGCAGGCAACATTTTTTTCTTTACAGTGCCCTTCATTGGTCATAAATTCGACCAAGGTTTGGGAGGCATTTCATGACCTATTTGTCCCGTGGTGCTAAGAACACTTATTCCTAAGTAAGGCAAAGATCTCAGTGATAGGCCATTCATGTGCTATATCTGGATTAGGCCCTGTTAATAACCTAAAGTTCTCTGGATCACCTGTCTTACTAGTCTATTATGATCCAGGAAATGTTTTTCCCTTGTTACTTCTTCCCATATCTAGAGTGGCACTATTACAATTATTCTGTATAGAGTTATATATGTGATCATTGCCTCAAGAGTTTAGCCATCATTAATTTTGTTGGAGGCCTGGTTACACATCAGGTAATTTAAGAGACAACAATATTACAAAATAGACAGAATATAAGTAATATAGCTCAGAGTGGAGCAGAGAGAGACACAAAGCACAGTTTGAAAACAACAAAGAGAGAACAGATTAAAATGATGATGAGTATAACTAGTTGTAATCTGGATTGCAATAAGCCATAAAGTCCAGAGGGGAGACAGCTGGAAAAGCCAAATTCTGGAGGGATCAGGTAGAGAGAAAAAGATAAATATTTCATCTTTGTTTACAAAGGTATACTTTATCAATTTTTTGTAGGTCATAGTGTAAGAGGAAAGGTTTTCTGGAAAATAAAGATTAAAAGTCAGTAATATTTCAGGAAAAAGTTATAAAATACAAATTGTGTTTATTAGTTCATTCAGTCTCATGTAATTGATTCCTACTGACCTGGGTGAAGTCATCGGGTTTTCCATTAGAGTTTTGTAATTTCTTACCCAGTTCAGTGGTATGATCTAGAAGTCATCAGAGACCTTATTTGTCAAAAAGTCCTTTCTGTGAATCTTCCTGAAGATCTTGATTTTGTAAAAGCATCATAGTAAAACAATTACTGTCTATAAAAGACAAAAGATTTTAAATGGCATGGATAAATATCTGATTACAATGTAACTGACAAAGAATATACAATATTCTGTGACATACAACATTTTAAGGTAATAATTAGAATTATGACTAATAACACTATACCAGGACATATTGGATTTTTAGGAATTTCATATAATTTTTAGGAGCTCTATATTAATGACATATATCCATATAATATAGCCTAAGAAAGTTTATCGCAACTTATTTGACAATATTTCCCATGTAATTTAACATACTCAACAAACCTTATTAGTTTAAGATCTCTCTTTGGGATGTTTCCGTGGCCCTTTGAAGCATCACAAAGTTAGCTAGAAATCAAGAGAATTCATTTGGAATTTGACTTGGGAAGTTTGTCAAAGATATCAAAAGGTTTTTAAAACACCTGGTCAAATAGGATCATAGGTCAGTGTGAAACAATACTTATTCACTCAACCAACGTGACAATAAAAGATTTTAAAGGCAAATACAGAAAGCTACAACAAATTACTTAAAAGGTAAAGAAACTTTACAATCTTATCAAAAGCAGATCAATGTTCCAAGAAAACTTTGTTCTCTGAACTTGGAGAGAAAACCAAATTCTAGTTTTGTACCAGCTTACTTTTAATATTTAAATTTATTTACTTAATTAAATTTTATTTTAATTTTAGCCAGTCCTGACCATGCACAAAACTCTTTTCTCAGGGTTCCTTTCTGCCAAACCTTCTGTAACTTTATTTTTTACTTTCAGATTTAGTCCTGTGCTTTTTCTTCCTTTTTTTCTCTCCAGAACAAAATGACTCTCTTTTCCCATAACAAAATGTCCATTCTTTATGTCCTTTTCCTTTCATGCAAAGTTGTTGCCCTTATTAATTTTAGTAGTTTTAATTATATATATTAATTAGAATTCTTAATGTTTAGGTACTGTAATTTCTAGTAAAAGCTAAGAAGTAAGCAACGATGCACTGTCTTTTACATTAGCATTCTGTAGATTGGCAAACTTACAAATATTATTTATGATTTCTAAAAATACTTGCTTTTTTATAGACTATTTTTTAGTGTGGCATCAAACATTTTTATTAATAGTCCTAAATATCTTTAGTTTCTCCACAAAATGAAGCCTATATTCAGTAATTAATATTTCAGTATCTTATTTTATTTGGAAATGGTATAGGTATTTAATAAATTTCCATCATTTAAGTTTACTTAGCAAAATTCTAAAGTTTCAAGTTACCAAAAATCTAGTGAACTTATTTTTAAGTAGATATACCACAAAACATAATTATTCTTCAAGAGTTCACCTAAAAGCTCTTACTCCATTTATATCTATTTAATGCATTTGTTTTCAACAATTATGTTTAGATTACCCATGAAAACTTTGAGACATGACACCAAGTCAGCCACCATCCCAAGCTATTTTTCTCACTGATAAATTTTATAATAGAGATAACATGACCTTATTTGACTTTTAGTAAACCTAAGTGTAATAAAAGTAAGACATATCTGTATTAATTAAACCAACAAACTTGAACTTTAATATTGAATATTAATTTAATATTGAATATTTCCCAGATCATGTGAACATGAAATTCATTTGGGTTAGTTTCTACTACATTTAAACATATTTAATTTATAAATGCCTACTTTTAAGTCAATTAAATTGAGCTCTTCTATAAATTTAATTTTGATAATACTATCTGAAGGTAAAGATGTATCATATGTATAATGTACACACAGATGTATAAACAGACATAACTAGAGATCTCATAACTTCATTTTAAATCTGAGTCATGAATCAGGTATTACAATATAAACTTACTAATTTATAAATGACAGTTGGTGTAAGTTAAATTTATTCACTCAGATAATTAAGGCTTTTTACTATTTGCAGAAAAGACTTTGAGATTTGTATCTGTCCTTGATAAATCCTTAAGGAGGCCGTTAATTCGATTTTGGGTGAGGGAGTCTTTCAAGCAGTTTGAGTTTGTTTTTGTTTTGTTTAGTTTTTATTTATTTATTTTTTTAGATAAGTAAGAAGTGGATTTATTTTTTTATTTTTAATTTTTTGATTAATTTTTATTGGAGTATAGTTGCTTTACAACATTGTTAGTTTCTCTTGTACAGCAAAGTGAATCAGCTATACACATACATATATCCCCTCTTTTTTGGATTTCCTTCCCATTTAGGTCACCACAGTGCATTAAGTAGAGTCCCTGTGCTATACAGTATGTTCTCATTAGTTGTCTATTTTTTTTAACATCTTTATTGGAGTATAACTGTTTTACAATGGTGTGTTAGTTTCTGCTTTACAACAAAGTGAATCAGTTATACATATACATATGTTCCCATAATAGCATCAGTAGTGTATATATGTCAATCCCAATCTCCCGATTCCTCCCACCCCCACCCCTTTTCCCCTTGGTATCCATACATTTGTTCTCTACGTCTCTATTTCTGCTTTGCAAATAGGATAATCTATACAATTTTTCTAGATCCCACATATATGCTTTAATATACGATATTTGTTTTTCTCTTTCTGACTTACTTCACTCTGTATGACACTCTCTAGGTCCATCCATGTCTCTACAAATGACCCGGTTTCATTCCTTTTCATGGCTGAGTTTATTTAGAGAGATGCACTTTCCATAGACAGAATGTGATTCCTCTCAAAAGGCGAAACGGCCCTGGGAGAAACACACTCCACAGAGAGAATGTGGGCCATCTCAGAAGGCAAGAGCACCAACAGTTTGAGTTTTATTAATAAAAGGCCTCTTTTTTCCTTTTTTCCCTCTTCAGCTTCAGATTCAACCTGATTGAGCTAATTAGGCTCAGTCTCAGGTCACTGTGGGCTGTATTTACATTTCTGATTTGTAGATTGGCAATACAGAGACAGTTGCTTTTAATTCCCCAAAGAACTGGTCTGCTGCCTAAATGATATTAAAAGATTGATTTGCCCAATTACATTTTATTTCATTTGCTTTTTTAATATCAGCAAGAAGATTTTCCACTAAACTGGAAATCAAGAATTCTACGTTCTAGAACTTTGGGATTCAATTTATCATGCCCTCAAAAATTTATGCACAAGGTATTCTACAAAGACCCTCTTTGTGCGTGCACAAATTAAACAAAGCAATTTACCCTAGGGGCAAAAAATATTTATTATTGCTTTTATTAGTCCCTGAATGTTGGGGCCCACTTTTTACTTTATACTGTGTGGGCACAGGTAACTCTGTTGTTTTCTTTTTTGTATTTAATCATCTTTTAATTAATTAATTATTTTGGTTGCACTGAGTCTTAGTTGCAGCTTGCCAGCTCCTTAGTTGTGGCATGCAAACTCTTAGTGGCAGCATGCATGTGGGATCTAGTTCCCTGACCAGGGATCGAACCCATGTCTCCTGCATTGGAAGACAGATTCTTAACCACTGTGCCACATGGGAAGTCTCTATTGGTTTCTTTTAGTATGTTTAATTAGTACTGCCTAAGGGGCAGATTTATATGCCCTGTCTTATAATACCAGTCAGGGGAAGTAGTCCTCATAGAGACGTAATGTCTATCCCACAGTATAATTAGACAAAATAGATGTAACCATCTTATATAAAGCCCATTCAAATACACCAGTTTTTACAAGATTTTATTTCAAATTTATGATTCTTATACCTTTAACTTAAGCCTCCATTAGGACCCCATCAACAAGTCTTGGTCTTACAAGGAGTCCAGAAACTTTCCTTTTTATCCCTTGGCCATTTTATCCATTTTTATATAAAAAAGCTTTGGAGTCCCCAGTGAGGGATCAAGCCAAGGGACACAGGCCCTTTTGTCAATCTTAATTTCATTAATTGATCTCTCTGTTGTCCCAAGCAAATGCTAGTCAGGTATCTCAGTGTAATTTTCTTCCAGACTTTAAATTTTGTTTCAAAACAGGGGTTAATAGAGTGCACTTTAAGGTTAGGGGTACAAATTGGCGGGTCTCTTTGGTCTATCCAACCCCAAGTAGTGTATCAAAACTTTTGTTTTAATCCCATCAAAATCCATTTTTCCATTCTGTTGGGGTAAGTCCCTTTAAAATTTTCACCTCGTTGGGAAGAAGTCTCTTGACTTTCCTCTCAGTTTCTTCTTATTCCCCTGTTAATCAACCTAATTAACATTAATTAAGCTACTGTTTTTATTAGCATCTGCAAGAACCATTGAAGGGAAGCTGAGACCACAAATAAGGCTTCCTAAAGCAGTTTTTATTTGTTAGGTTTAAACTAAGGGAGTTTTTAAGGTTACCTGTTTTACATATGTATGTATATATATATATATTTTGCATCTACCTTTTAATTTGGTATTTTCATAGGCACCAATAAAACAGCTGTTTAATATGAGAGCTCTTGGGCTTCCCTGGTGGCGCAGCGGTTGAGAGTCCGCCTGCCGATGCAGGGGACACGGGTTAGTGCCCCGGTCCGGGAGGATCCCACGTGCCGCGGAGCGGCTGGGCCCGTGGGCCATGGCTGCTGCACCTGCGCGTCCGGAGCCTGGGAGAGGCCACAGCAGTGAGAGGCCCGCGTACTGAAAAAAAAAAAAAAAAAAAAAAAACAGAGCTCTCTAAAAATTTAGCAATTTAGAAGCTTCTCCAATTTAAAGAATCCAATCTCTAGCCATTGTTGAATAGTATCTTAATAGTGACTAAACCATAAGACGCAAGAGACATCCCCACAAGAGAGTGCAAAGAATGCAGCCTTCTCAAAATACAGAAAGTTTACTCCCCATAATAGTCTAAGAAACTAAAGGTCTTTTTTGTGCAGGTAGACACAACAAAGGTTGAGATGACAAGGCCCCTTATGGGCTGGGACTCCTTATAACAAATTTTCCTGAGCGCTGGCACAGCCAGACAAAAAGACTGCTTGCAATCCCAGTCTATTCAGCTGGCTGCCAAATGTACACCATATGTGTACCTTCTGGATGGCAGAGACCAAGCTCTTGAAACACGGAATAAAATGCCTAAGAAGATCAGATATAACATTTACATCTCAAAAGCACAGGGAGAGAAATGCAAGTTCCTCCTAGAAGGGCTTTTGTTCCTTTAAGGTCAAAATTTTGAAAAGATGTTTTATCAAGTTGGCTTCTAATTTTTAGAATGTCAAAAGAACCCTACCTTGGCCATTTTAGGGCAAGATTTCCTTTAATTCCCAATTAAACAAGTATTCAATATTTGTAAGTATAAATTCCATATGGCTGGAGTGTTAGTTGGAGGCTGGCTTTCTGATGCCCTTCACTTTACCCAGTCCAGAGGCTCAGTGTCTTTCAACTGAGTAAATCCTTGTACCTTTTAACCAGTCTCCCTCAGTATCTTTAAACTGGGGTGGAGGTGATTTTGGAGAGGCAGAAGTGAGTGGTGGCATGAAGTGAGATCTTAATTCCCTGCCCAGGAATTGAACCTGGGTAGCCTGGATGAAAACCGGGAATCATAGCCACCAGACCCCCTGGCTCTTGCCCCCAGTGAAAAATGCATTTCTCACGGAGGTAAAAACTGTAAAAAGAGGTACAAAATTTATTATTAGAGTCATAGCACAACAAGTGGGAGAGCACACAGAGAAACAATTTGTTTAGCAAGGCAAAGATGCACGCCCTGAGAGAAAGGGTGTGGGCATCCTCCCTAAGGAGGAGGGAGGAGAGCAGTAAAGAGGCAGTTAAGTCATTTATATAGGGCAGTTCTTCCGGGTCTTTGTTTACTTTTGGCCAATTATCTGGCTTCTTTTTCCACACCTGACCCGCCCTAGGACCCTCCCAAACACGTGTGTGCAACTTTTTTCCAAGATGGATTTCAGCCCAAAGGCCTATGGGATGGCCTTAGCATCACATATTATGGGGTGGTGAGCCCTCCTTTATGACCCTCAAGGAGACTTTCTGCCCATGTTCAATGTCTCCCTTGCCCCAAGAAGGGGAAATATGTGACCTCTTGACCCTTTACTCAAACAAGGTTTAGCCCCTCTCTGTTCCATCCATGACTGTTATCTTAAGGTGGCCCCGAGCAAGGGCAGCCAGGGAGGGGAACACAGGACACTGGAACCCAGCAGATCCTTTCCTGTTATTCAGCTATACACACCCTGCATGTATACACATGCACACACACACACACACACACATACACACACACACACACACTTACTTGCACGCATGTACACAAGAACAGAACTAAACACAGAGTGGAGACTCCCAGCCCCGGTGGCATGTGGTTGGGCTTGTCAGATCATCCCTCAGCCTTTGAAGGTGTCCACAGGAGACAAAACCTGGCTATTTACCCTGTCTCTGTCATTGCGTCCATTTCGGAGAGCAAACAGGAGACTGATTTTCAATGTCTAACCTGGAGCCCATCTATCTCCTGTTCCAGGAAATGCAAACAGGAGTCTAGCTGTAAGTGTCCAGCCCTAAGCCCACATTTTCCTGCTTCATGAAATGTAAATGGGAGGCCAGTTGTAAATGTCTAACCTGGGCCCCATCTATCTCCTGCCTCAGGGGGAGGGGGGACAAATCCCTGTTATACACCACAAAATAGAACTAACTCAGGATCATCAACCAATAATTGGGAGATCCTACAAACAATAAATGCTGGAGAGGGTGTGGAGAAAAGGGAACCCTCTTGCACTGTTGGTGGGAATGTAAATTGATACAGCCACTATGGAGAACAGTATGGATGTTCCTTAAAAAACTGAAAATAAAACTACCATATGACCCAGCAATCCCACGACTGGGCATATACCCTGAGAAAACCATAATTCAAAAAGAGTCATGCACCAGAAATGTTAATTGCAGCTTTATTTACAATAACCAGGACATGGAAGCAACCTAAGTGTCCATCAACAGATGAATGGATAAAGAAGATGTGGCACATATATACAATGGAATATTACTCAGCCATAAAAAGGAACAAAACTGAGTTATTTGTAGTGAGGTGGATGGACCTAGAGACTGTCATACGGAGTGAAGTAAGTCAGAAAGAGAAAAACAAATACCATATGCTAACACATATATATGGAATCTAAAAAAAAGAAAGAAAAAAATAATGATCAGAAGAACCTAGGGGCAAGATGGGAATAAAGGCACAGACTTACTAGAGAATGGACTTGAGGATACGGGTAGGGGGAAGGGTAAGCTGGGACAAAGTGAGAGAGTGGCATGGACATATATACACTACCAAACGTAAAATAGATAGCTAGTGGGAAGCAGCCAAGTAGCAGAGGGAGATCAGCTCAGTGCTTTGTGACCACCTAGAGGGGTGGGATAGGGAGGGTGGGAGGGAGGGAGACGCAAGAGGGAAGAGATATGGGGACATATGTATATGTATAAGTGATTCACTTTGTTGTAAAGCAGAAACTAACACACCATTGTAAAGCAATTATACTCTAATAAAGATGTTAAAAAAAAAGAATATATGAAACATTATGCTGGGACTCTATAAAGCCATGGATAGTATATCATGATTATATGTTAAAGTAGCTGAAAGTCATTTGTAGTCTTAATATGCATGGATGATATAATAAAGGACATGAAGAACGGGTCTTAAAACAAAAAAAATAATAATAATAATTGGGAGATCCAAGAACCAGAAGAGACTCACCCAAATTTGTCTAAACTCGTGGAAGAGGCAAATGGGCACAAGAGGCCCCTGCTGGTACCAAGGTTCCTGATCCTCAGGCAAAGGAGTGAAGTCAGCTCTGGGTCCCTTTGTGGTCACCAAAACTATTGACTGAAAGAATACTGCATAATGTGAAATCTGAGTTAAGTTTTCTTTGGGGAAAGTATTGAAGACTATAGCCCAGAAGACAGCCTCTCAGATAGATCTGAGGAACTGCTCAGAAGAGGTAAGGGAGGAGCCAGGATATATACAAACTTTTTGCTGGAAAAACATGTAGTCAAGTATCAAAAGATTACTGCTAATCACAAAGAAGAGAAATCTCACCGATTTTAGTGCTTTTCTCTGTATGGGAAGATGCAAGAATCTGGGGTCATTTGAAACTTTCCCTTAGATATGCATCTTAACTATCTAAGTGCCAATACATCCAAAGCACAGAATGTTTCCTGTCTTTCTTCATCCTGAATTCCTCATAGTACACTGTGGGCAACTACAATGGCTAATAGCTTGATCATTGTAGAACTGGAATGGCAGGCAACACTTTTTTTCTTTACACAAGAGATGAAGAATGAGCAGAACTGGGTCCCAGAAAAACCAAAGCCAACAGAGCAAACCAAGTATATTACCCTTGATTCTTCAACCATTTCTTTTTCATCTCATAGGAAGCTTGGATGTTTCTTTCCACCAAACCCCTTCTAAATCCCTCACATAAACAATTATTTTCAAAATTCAAGTGAGTAAGGGAAGATCTACTGAGAAATATGACCCCCCTTCCTGAGACTTTAAGCCAGTATTTAACCAGAGATTGAAAAAGTAGGAGGAACAGTACCCAGGTAATGAGGGGAGGAGAAACCATTTCTCCAAGCCCTTTTCTGTCTCTACATGGCTGAGTTCAGGCTAGGGAAGAGAGGGAGGAATGAACTATGAAGCTGCTAAGTATTAAATAGCAAAGAGAAGAGTCAGGATTGTGGGTACAAGTCATTCATGTTTATACAATAAGTTATAGGCTATTCTTTTCTGTCTCTTTGGGGACTATGGGTATCATAGAATGGGGGCAAAGAAATGAGAAGGAAAAACTGAGAAAGTGGTTGTGGCTGGGTTGTTGGAACATTTTTCAGATAGTCTAAGTGAAAAGGTTTGAAAAACATTGCTCTGTGCTAACCTTTAAATCTTGGCTCCCTCACAGCTCCTGGAAGAGATCAATCAGGTCAGTTTTCCCTTTTCTCTGTTCCTCCTGGTCTCTGCACATTGGTCCTCCCAGCCAGCACTGCCTGTACCCATAAATGAGGACTGTGGTGATGTGCCAACATCAGTGGTATTGCTACTCTGAGGTCACACCTGTTGCATTAGTGGGTGAGCAGACCCTCCTCTGACTTCTTCAGTCTTCAGTTCCTTCCCTATTACCAAATGCCACAGTGTAGAGGGGAAGGAAATATTTGCAGAAGGAAAGGCAGAGGCAGGAGGCTGATATTGAGAGAAACTCGGATCTGATCTCCTCTATTCCCTAAGACCCCTCCCTCTGTATGTCCAAGCTGGTGCCACTATCAAAGAACATAGAAATATCTCCTATTCATAGCGGAAAATGCTAGAGCCAAATCTTTATACATCTCCAAAAGAAGCTCATGTCACTGCTCTGGTCCCATTTGTTAGCTGCAATTATATATACAAATATGGTTATGCAAGCAGTCCATGCCCTTTTGTTCCATTTTTTTGGTATCCTGTATCAATTACTGATTATGCTCACCTTAGGCGGAGAGTAGAAAAATGTTGCCTTCCCCATAGACTCTCAAATTAAGCAAAGTTTAAAAGAATTGTAAGTGAAACAAATCTTGTTCATTAAATATTAATAACCAAGTAGGTACTGGTTTTTCAGAGTCTAGAAACTGCTTCTGAGGTATATACATCCCAGGCTGACTTTTACCTTGACAGGAATGTATAGGACAAGAGCATTTCAGAATCAGCCCACCTTCAGAGGCCCTCACAGTGTTTACCAAACTACGAATCATGTCTCCTGAACTTTTCTGAGCCCATACCAGGAACCTGAGACCTATCCCCCATGACACCTACCTGCCCACTGCTACTAGGCAAAAAATGACAAAGAACAGATTATTTCCCAGGCACTTCCCCAAGTTGTGTCTGCTCCATTTCCAACCCTGGTCCTAATAGGAATTAGCCCAGAAAAACTCCTAGTTGCAGCTGGGCCCTTCCTTATGCTCCACCCACCTCTCATTCACCTTTATCTGCCTTCATCTTTCCATTTCCTATTCAGGAGTAACTCCAAAAGCTTTTCTTCTCCTCAATCCTCCATGGTCCACAAACTTCAAAAACGACAGAGTGACTCTCACATGCAGGGATTCCCTTTCTCCAGCCCAAGGAGACATATCTTGGTATCATAATGATCATTTGTTGGATAATAAATCTGAAGAGCTCCAAATACACGAGACTGGATATTACAAATGCAAGACTCGAAGATCTTCTCCCAGTGACCCTGTACATATGGATTTTTTATCTGGTGAGGAAAGAAAGGAGGGAGTCTGAAATTAAACCACTGGGCAGCATGTCTAAGGGCTAGGCTAATGCAGGGAGCCTAGGCAGGGCTGTAAACAGCCATGAGGATATTTGATGTATTGACCCCAGTGGGGAAATTAAGGAGATGGGGCAGCAACAGGATGCTGCCTTGTCCATCCTCTCCATCCAGAGAAGTATTGGTCAGTCAGAAGTCACCAGGAAAAAGGGACTTGGGTCTGAAGAAAGGTATGGTATAAAACTTCTCTTTTAACAATATGTATGGGGATTTCTTAAGGATATTTTCTGGAAATTAGTTCATTATCCTAGGACAAGGGAGAACTGGGTTTGGGGATCATGTGGAAATGTTGATGGAGGACATTTGCAGGTATGTGTAGGATTGCAACTCTTTCTTCATGGGAAGAAATGAGAGTTTGAAGAAACAAGCATCAGGAAATAAATTGATTTCATTCCTCCACTCTTTGCAGACAGACTGATCATCCAGGCTCCACACCCTGTCTTTGAAGGAGATGATGTTGTTCTGAGATGCCAGGGGAGAGATGCAACAAGTGAAGAAGTTTTCTACAAAAATGAAAAAAAAATTAGTGAGAGTCATAAATCATACTTCACACTAAATTCAGTCTCCAGGGACAATGGCAAATATTATTGTACTGCTTCTACGAAAGGTATTTGGGGAATGAAAAAGAAAGAAAGTTCAAAACCTCTAACAATTCAAGTTCAAGGTAATGGCTGCCCTCCTGTGGGTAATAGGACTTGGCAGGGAAACTGTGCCAGGATTTCGGGAGGGGCTCATCAGTGGGGATTTCATGAAAAGCCTCCAGTCATGGGAGGGAGATGGAAAGTGGTTCCACCTACTTGGGTCTCTGTGTTCTGATAGCTGGTGCTGAAAGCACACGTGCATCTTTCCAGGAACCCTGAGCCTCACTACCCTGGGAACTGTGTTTGTTCTTCTCTCTAGAGCTGTTTCCCCGTCCTGTGCTGACAGCCAGACCCTCCCAGCCCATAGAGGGGAGAGCGGTGACCCTGAAATGTGAGACTTGGCTCCCTCCACAGCGGTCATACATTCAGCTTCAATTCTGCTTCTTCAGAGAAGACCAGGCCTTGGGATCAGGCTGGAGCAGCTCCCCAGAGTTCAATTTACCTACCATGTGGAGTGAAGACTCAGGGTCTTACTGGTGCCAGGCAGAGACAGTGACTCACCATGTCAGGAAAAGAAGCTTGAGATCCCAGATACATGTGCAGAGTGAGTGTCTGTGGGGCTGTACTTCCAGAGTCAGAGCCGGGGAGAGGAGAGCAGAGCAATGATATTTCCTGCTCCCTAGGACACTGAACATAACAGAGAGGAGATTTCAGCTGTCCTGGTATCCTTCTCTCTTCAGGTTCAACACTGGCCTAATGTCCCTAGAACATTCTCTTCCATCTAACTCAGTTAATAACAGTTATTGATCAGTTACTGGGTCCCCAACCCTGTGGGGGGTTACAGACCCATACAGGATATGTTCTCTCAAGAGTCAACAGATAACTAGAAGCACAGATGACCACATGCAGTCTTTAGAGGTCCCTATGCTGCTTCCATTTGTTGACCTAAACATACCCCCAAATAAAAGTGGAAGATAAACATGAACTGGAAAAATCAAAAAAGAATGTGGGAAGATGGAGGTGAGACTGGAGAAGAGTCTTGAAGGATAGGAAAGGGGTTTGAATTTCAGGATAGAAGGCATATTCTCAGGGTTCACTCTGATTTTGTGATCCATCAGTGCACCAAAGATTCCTTAGATATAAATGTAAATAAAATGTGACTGCAGTCAGCATTAGGTTTAAGAAGGTCAGGAGCCTAGTCCCCACATTCCCCAAGAATGGGAACTGTTGTATGTGGTGGGAGGGGTGTTTCTGCCTTTATAATAACATACACAATTAATTCCCTATTGCCCACTTTGGACCCCTGCTTATTGTACTTGCTGCTATTGGTTCGTGACAGAACCAGCCTTCTCCTTGACCCTGAAGTTTCTGCCATGAGAACCCTCATGTGTCATCTTGTGTCCTCCCAGGAGTCCCTGTGTCTGATGTAAATCTAGAGATCCAGCCCCCCAAGGGGCAGCTGATTGAAGGAGAAAATCTGCTTCTTATCTGCTCAGTAGCCAAGGGTACAGGGACTGTCACATTCTCCTGGCACAGAGAGGGCACAATGAGAAGTTTGGGAACAAAGACCCAGCGTTCCTTGTCAGCAGAGCTGCAGATACTCACTGTGAAGGAGCGTGATGCTGGGAACTACTACTGTGCAGCTGACAACATTCACGGTCCCATCCTCAGTAAACTGGTCAGAGTCACACTGAGAAGTAAGTTCCCAATTCCTTCTGTTCAGCCTCGGTTCACAAGCCAGGGTTTAGGTTTTCTGTCAGCCATGAGGCTCTTTGGAAGAAGGCAAAGGAACAGAGTTGTGAAGATTTAGAAGCTAACCAAGGAATGGCAAAGATGACAAAAGTTGAAGATATCTTACTTGTGGAGAGGACTGTAGTGATGAAAACAAAATTATCCAGGATTACTCTTCATGGTTCAAGAGATATATCTATATTTAAGTTTCTTGAGTGGGGTTATGAGTCTGTCACAGCATCAGAGTCCTCTGACAGTCTACTATCTCTCTTAGTTCCAGTGTCTCACCCTGTCCTCACCCTCAGGGCTCCTGGGGCCCAGGCTGTGGTGGGGGACGTGATGGAGCTTCACTGTGAGGCCTGGAGAGGCTCTCCCCCGATCCTGTACCGATTTTATCATGAGGATGTCAGCCTGGGGAGCAGCTCAGTTCCCTCTGGAAGAGCGTTCTTCAAATCCTCTCTGACTGCAGAACATTCTGGAAACTACTCCTGTGAGGCTGACAATGGCCTGGGGGTCCAGCTCAGTGACAGAGTGACTCTCAATGTCACAGATGAGTAGGGATGCCTGCAGCAATTACAGCCCAGAACAAACTGTGTCTTCTCTTTTGGGTTATTTGCTGGTGTGACATTCCAGCAGACTCCCCACTTTTTCTTCCTCTACCTGAGAGTCCTGGCATTCTTTCTTCTGACTATACATTCAGGAACTTAAGCCATTCCTAATGGTTTTTCTGCATTTATCAAGATGATCATATGATTTTTATTTTATTGATGTGATGTATCATGTTGATTGATTTGCAAATGTTGAACTACTCTTGCATACATGGAGTAAATCCCACGTGATCATGGTGTATGATCCTTTTAAAGTACTGTTGTATTTGGTTTGTTAATTTTCTGTTGAGGATTTTTGCATCTATGTTATCTGAGATATTGGCCTGTAATTTTCTTTTTGTGTGTTGTCTTTGGTTTTGGTATCAGGGTGATGTTGGCCTTGTAAAATAAGTTAGGAAGTATTCCCTTCTCTTCAGTTTTTTTGAATATTTTGAGAAAGATAGGATTTACAGCACTTTTGAATGTTTGGTAGAATTCACGTGTGAAGTCGTCTGGTCCTGTACTTTTATTCTTGGAATGTTTTTGATTTCTATTTCAGTCTCTTTCCTACTGATTGGTCATTCAGATTTTATTTTTTTATGATTCAGTCTTGGAACGTTGTGTGATTTTAAGAATTTGTCCATTTATTCTAGGTTGCTCAATTTGTTGGCATATGTTCACAATATTCTTGTATAATCCTTTGTATTTCTGGGCATTCATTGTTATAGCTCCTCTTTCATTTCTGATTTTATTTATCAGAGCCTTCTCTCATTTTTCTTAGTGAATCTAGCTAAAGGTATGGCAATTTTGTCTATCTTTTAAAAGAACCAGGTCTTCATTTTTATCAATATTTTCTATTTTCTTTTTAATGTATATTTCATTTCTCTTTGAATCTTTATCATTTCCTTCCTCCTACTGACTTTTGGCTTCATTTGTTCTTCTTTTTCTAGTTCCTTTATGTGCAAAGTTAAATTTTTTTTTTTTTTTTTGCGTTACGCAGGCCTCTCACTGTTGTGGCCTCTCCCTCTGCGGAGCAACAGGCACTGGACGCGCAGGCTCAGCGGCCATGGCCCACGGGCCCAGCCGCTCCGCGGCATGTGGGATCTTCCCGGACTGGGGCACGAACCCACGTCCCCTGCATTGGCAGGCGGACTCTCAACCACTGTGCCACCAGGGAAGCCCAAAGTTAAATTTTGTTATGTCATATTTTCATTTTCATTTGTCTTCAAGTATTTTTTCAATTCACCTTTGATTTCTTGTTTGACCCAATAGTTGTTTAGCAGCTTGTTGTTTAGTCTCCACATATTTGTGATTTTCCAGCTTTTTTCTTGTGGTTGATCTCTAGTTTCATACCATTGTGATCAGGGAAGATGGTTGATATGATTTCAATCTTCTTAAATTCATTGAGGCTCGTTTTGTGTTCCAACATATGGTTTATTCTTGAGAAAGTTTCATGAGCACTTAAGAAGTATGTGTATTTTACTTCATTTGGATGGAATGTTCTGTATAAATTTATCAAGTCCACCTGGTCTAATGTTTCTTTAAAGGCTGCTGTTTCCTTGTTGACTTTCTTTCTGTATGATCTATCCATTAATAGTGGGGTGTTACAGTTCCCTACTATTATTGTGTTGCTGTCTATTTCTCCCTTTAGGTCTGTTAATAATTGCTTTGTATATTTTGGTGCTCCTATGTTAGGTGCATATATATTTATCACTGTTACATCTTCTTGGTGAATTGTCCCCTTTATCATAATTAATGTCCATTTTTGTCCTTCGTTATCTTTTTTGGCTTGAGGTCTATTTTTTTCTGATATGAGCATGGCTATACCCACTTTTTTTTTTTTTTTTTTGGCTGCCATATGCATGGAGTATCATCTTCCATCCTTTCCCTGTGAGCCTATGTTTGTCTTTAAAGGTAATGTGAGTTTCTTGGAGGCAGCATAGAGTTGGGTCTTATTTTTTACTCCATCTAGACACTCTATGTCTTTTGATTTGTGAATTCAACTCATTTACATTTAAGGTTATTATTGATAAAGGAGAATTTAGTATTGCCATTTTACCTTTCATTTTCAGGTTGCTCTATATCTCCATGTTTTTTTTTTTTCCCCCTTAAGTTTCTGCCTGCCATTTTGGTTTTGTGGTTTTCTATGGTATTTTTCTCAGTTTCCCTTTTTTCATGTTTTGTGTCTCTGTTCTAGATTTATATTTTGTGGTTACATTGAGGTTTGCATAAGACCTCTCCTAGATAAAATAGTCCATTTTCTGCTGATAGAATCTTATCTTCATTTACCTATATGGGTTCCATCCTTTTCTTTTCCTCTTCCCCTTTTATGTTTTTATTGTCTCAAATTATCTCTTTTTGTATTGTGAGTTTTTTACCAAATTGAAGTAGCTATAGTTATTTTTCTGCTCCCCCCTTTTACTTTACACTATAATAAAGTGTTTAAAACCTATTCTGATAAAGAGCTGCAATTTTCTGATTCTGTCTATTTATCACTTTCCTCAAAGTTTTGTGTACTTTTGCCTTTTTGTTTTTTGTAGAAGAGCTTCTTTCAACATTTCTTGTAAGCAGAACTAGTGTTGATGCATTCCCTCAGCTTCCATTCATATGGGAAGGTCTTTGTTTCTCCTTCATATCTGAATAATAATTTTGCTGTTAAAAATATTCTTAGGTGACACTTTTTATCTTTCAGTATTTTGAGAATGTCATTCCATACCCTCTTGTCCTGTAGAGTTGCTGTTGAGAAACCTGATGATAGACTCATGGAGGTTCTTTTGTAGGTTACCATCCTTTTTTCCCCAGGCTGCATTAAAATTCTTTCTTTGTGATTGACTTTTGATAATTTTAATATAATGTGTCTTGTAAAAGGTCTTTTTGATTTGAAGTAATTACGTGTTCTCTTAGCTTCATGGATTTGTATATCCAGTTTCTTTCCCAGGTTTGGGAAGTTCTCAGCTATTATTTATTTAAATATACTCTCTGTTCCCCTCTCACTGTTTTCTCCTGTGACACCCCTTATACTAATGCTGCCTTTCCTAAAAGAGTCAGATAGCTCTTGAAGAATTCCCTCATTTTTAAATTATCTTATTTATCTCTCCTCTTATACTTGTATCATGTCTAGATTTCTATTTTGAGATTGCTAATTCTCTCTTTCATATAGTCTGATCTATTTCTAGTACTTCTACTCAACATTTATTCAGTTCTTCAATTCCAGAATTCCTGTTTGGCCTTTTTTTTTTAGAGTTTTAATATCTCTGGTAAAGTATTTCTTCTGTTCATTAATTTTATTTCTGAGCTCAATTATCTGCCTTTCTGAGTTTTCTTGTAGCTTGTTGAGTTTATGCATGACAGCTATTTTGAATTCTTTCTCAGTTAGATCACAATATTTCATGACTGTAAGTTTGGTTTCTGGAGAATTGCCACTTTATTTTTGTGGTACAGTGTTACTGTGATTCTTCATCGTACTTGATGGGTGGTTTCTCTGCCGGTGCACTTGATGTAGTGACAGTTAGAAATCAGAGGCCTTTCTTTTGTTTTCCAGTAGGTGGTGGTATGGCATAAATTTTTGGTTTCTCTTACCTAATCTGTCTCTGGCTGCGTTTGAGAGTAGTCACTTTCCATCCTCCCCTGTCTCTATAAGAAGTGTGGCTCTATTATCACTTCCTGTGCCTCCAGGGTTACTGCTGCTTTGCTCCTGAATTGTTGCTGTTATCATCACCTGGTGCCCCAGGATGGTGGGCTTTTCTCTCATGTCTGGGATCCCTTGAGTCATAGGCTCCGCCAATGCAGGCAAAGCAAGGGGGTAGGGTGAGAGCCAGGGTCAGGCTGGCACCTCTACCCTTTCTGGTGTCATAAGGTTTGTGGACTCTGCCACTGTGGGTTGAGGGGCAGGGGCTGGCATCATGGGGCACTCATTAAAAAAATGAGTAAAGGACTTGAATAGACATTTCCCCAAAGAAGATATATAAATGGCTATTAGATACATGAAAAAAAATGTTCAACATCACTCATTATTAGGGAAATGCAAACCAAAACTACAATGAAATACCACCTCATACTCATTAGGATGGGTACTATAGAAATAATAGAAAATAACAAGTGTTGGCTAGGATGTGGAGAAATTGGAATCCTTGTGTAATGTTGGTAGGAATGTAAAATGATGAAATCATTATTGAGAACACTATGGAAGCTCCTCAGAAAATTAAAAATAGAGCTACCATATGATACAGAAATTCCACTTCTGGGTATACATCCCCCAACACTGAAAATATATTCTCAAAAAGATATTTGTACACATGTGAACAGAGCAACATTATTCATAATAGCTAAAACATAGAAGCAACCCTATCCATTTATCTGTTGATAACCCAATATCCATTATCAACAGATAAATGGATAAGCAAAGTGTGGTATGCACATAACATGAAATATTACTCAGACTTAAAAAGAAAGAAAATTCTGCTACATGATACAACCTGGATGAATCTTGAGGTCATTATGCTAAGTGAAACAAACCAGTCAAAAAAAGACAAATACTGTATGATCCCACTTATGTTTAGGTTAGTCAAAATCATAGACACAGAAAGTAGCCTGGTGCTTGTCAGGTGGTGGGGAAATGGAGTATAGGGAGTTACTGTTTAACGGGCATAAAGTTTCAGTTTTTCAAGGTAAAAAGTTATGGAGATGGATGGTGTTGTTGGTTTCACAATGTCATGAAAGTATTTAATACCACTTAACTGTACACTTAAAGTTTATGATGGAAAATGTTAAGTTATGTGTATTTTACAGCAATAAAAACTGGATAAAAATATATGAGGTGGTGACATGGGTGGAAAGGCACACTGAGATGTGCAAAGAATGTATAAAGCCTTACCCCTGAGACCCTTAGCATTTGGCCCAGGTCACTATATATTGCAAAGGATATACAGAGGGTGAATTATTCCCATTCAATGGATTGTCTCCGTGCTCCCTCCCCTTTAGCCAATCTAAGATGCAAAGCAAAGCTTGAGATCCTTACCAAACTCCTCTTGCCAATGAAGCACACAGCTTATATCTAAAGCACTGCACACAGATTGGCTCATCCAGGTTCCCTCACAACTTAGCAGAATCAGCAATCTCACAGTTCACATTAATTAATTATTGATTAATAATTCCATATATTAATTTAAAACATAATGACTTTCTGTTTTTCCTGGCTGTCCTATTTCTATAATCACAAAGTAAATTGGAAATCATGTTGTTATTGCTGTATCTGGATATTTTGGGGCCAAGCTGGATCAATTTAGTCATCCACTCATTCACGAATTATTGATGAACTATTACATGCCAAGGCAAAGTTCCAGCAGCCGGAAATACAAAAATGAACAAACAGATAAGTCCTCATTCTTATGAAACTTACATCTATTAGAGGAATCAGATATACAACAATCATAGATGATAGATAGATAAATAAGAGAGAGATACATAGATACATACATTGATAGATGTTAGTGTTAATGCTATGCATAAAAATGAAGCAAGGTCACTGGGTAAAAGGTAATGAGGTCCTACTTCAGATAGGTGTGGAAGTCTAGGTTTAAAGCTAAGTCTCAGGAGTCAATCAATGATATGGAGAAACCTTGCTTTTAGTTATTATTTCTATCAGTAATAGTAGCTAACATTTATCGAGCATTTTACATACATGATTCTTATTACCATAGCTTGTGATATAATTATTATTAGCTCCATTTTACAAAGGAATAAACTGAGACTTGGAACTAGTAAAAAGTTTTTAAAACATCAAGATCACAGGGCTAATAAAGGACAGAGACAGGATTTAAACTCAGGTTTTCCTGAATCCCAGGTCTATGTTCCTACTACTAAACTAAACTAAATATTTCTTTTATTAACTTATCTTGTACACATACTTAATTAAACCTGCTCATGAACTATGTTGCTTCCCTCAGTTCCAGTGTCTCATCCTGTCTTCACCTTCCACCCTGCTGGGGCCCAGGCTATGGTGGGAGATGTGTTAGAGCTTCGCTGTGAGGCCCAAAGAGGCTCTCCACCGATCCTGTACTGGTTTTATCACAAGAATGTCACCCTGGGGAGCATCTCAGCCCCCTTTGGAGGAGGAGCATCCTTCAACCTCACTCTGATGGCAGAGCATTCTGGGAACTTCTTTTGTGAGGCTGACAATGGCCTGGGGGTCCAGCACAGTGAGATGGTGACACTCAACATCACAGGTGGGTTGCTGGTAACTGGGTTATAGGTTACATTTATAGGCAATAAAATATTTCTCCAATAGACTGTAGAAATTCTCCCAGTGTCAAAGAGTTATTAATATGAAACCAAGGCTTGGGGCTTCTGGAGACTGGTACTGATTTCATGGGGGTGGGGGAGGGAAAAGGAATAAATTTTAATGTTAGATTCTGGCAATCACTCGCATGTGCTATTATTTTGAAAATTACAAATTATACTGTAAATGATTCAAATTGAGACATCAGAACTTGGCAAAAACCTGTCCTAATATATCGCTAGTCCCCACCTACATGTTTTTTGTCTAGATAAAAAAATATTTGGCCCTGAACTCAAGTATAGGTCTCTTCACTTAGGGCCTTCCAGTAACAAAATAACACTTATCACCGAGGGAGCTACTGCAGGGCTGCTAAGCATCCTTGTCCTTGCTGCTACTGCTGCTCTGGTGTGTTACTTCAGGACCCAAAGTAATTCAGGTGAGTGACTATATCTTACTCTTTGATATTGTGACTTTTCCATTGTTGTAATAACTTGTACTTGTGTAGTACATCCTATAAAGGTCAATTATTCCTTTCCAAGTACTAAGCCCTCAGTTCTAATCACTGCCACAGAGTGGCAGTGACAAAAAGGTAGAACAAATTTCTTAATGAAGTTACTACTCCATGTGTTTAATTTCAGATTTAAATCAGACAACAGAGTTTTGCTTCCATTTAAAAATTAGAAAGTTAAGTATTTACTGTTCCAACCCCAGTCCAAGCTTACTGAAAACAAAAAGACGGAAAAACAAAGTCCTCCACTTGTAACAACAACAAAAATAGACAATAGCCATAAGTACAAACCATAAACTCTGAGATGTATTTGAAAAGCATATAAAGACACTGATATTTATTAGTAGATAAAATTAATAGATATTCTGAGAATGAAATTAAAATTTCAATTTCTGATTGTTTGTTGCTAGTATATAGAAATCCAATTGATTTTTGTACATTGATCTCATATCCTGCAGCCTTGCTAAACATTCTTATGAGTTCTAACATTAGTTTTGTAGATTCCATCAGATTTTTCTGCATAGATGATCAAGTCATCTGTGAATAAAGATAAGTTTACTCCTTCCTTTCCAATCTGGATTCTTTTTATTTCTTTTTCTTGCCTTAATGGACTGGCTAGAACCTCCTCTACAATGTTGAATGGAAGTGTTGAGAATAGACATACTTGTCTTGTTCTTGAACTTAAAGGGGGAAAACTATTTGGACTTTCACCACTGCATATGATAATATTAGCTGTGGATTTCTTGTAGCTGCTATTTATTAGGCTGAAGAACTCCCTACTAATTGTAATTAGCTGACAGTTTTTACAGAAAAAAATGACAAATGTTTTTTCTACATTGATTGAGATGATCATATTATTTTATTTTCTAGTCTAGTGATACAGATTTTTTTTCTTTTCTTTTTTTTGTGTGTGTGTGTGCTAGGCGGGCCTCTCACCGTTGCGGCCTCCCCCGCCGCGGAGCACAGGCTCCGGATGCGCAGGCCCAGGGGCCACGGCCCACGGGCCCAGCCGCTCCGCGGCACGCAGGATCCTCCCGGACTGGGGCACGAACCCGCGCCCCCTGCATCGGCAGGCGGACTCCCAACCACTGCACCACCAGGGAAGCCCTAGTGATACAGATTTTGGATTTTGAATGTTGAACTGGCTTTGCATTTCTGGGGTCAACCTCACTTGCTTATAATTTTTGAATTTGATTTGTTAAAATTTTTAAGAACGTTTATACCTATGTTCATAAGGGATATTGATTTGGTAGTTTTATTTTCTTGTCATTTCTTTTTCTGGCTTGATGTCTAGGTAATACCTACTTAGTTATCACTTCCAGAATTCTTCATTCCTTTTTGTATATACATACATCCATATGGTATCATTCTTTCTCTGCTTGAAGGACTTCTTTTTAACATTTCTTGTAGTATGAATTTGTTTGTGAACTTGATTGATAGTGTTGCTGAAATCTTCTATATCCTTACTGATTTTCTTTTTACTTGATCTATCAGTTATTGAGAGAAGGGTATTGAAATCTTCAACAATATTTGTAGATGTTTCCATTTCTTCTTGCAATTCTATCACAAGTGCTTCATGTATTTTGAAACTCTATTATTAGGTGCACAAATATTTATCATTGTTTTGTGTTTTTGATGAAATGACCACATTATCCTTATAACCTTTTTATTCCTGTAGCATCATTTACTCTGAAATATTCTTTGATATTAATATATTAATATAAATAATGTTAACATGATATTTCTTTTTTCTGCCCTTTTATTTTTAACTTATTTGTGCCTCTATATTTAAACTGTATTTTTATAGATAGCATATAGTTAACTTGGATTTTTTATCTAAATGGCTGTCTCTACCCTTTAATTTTAAAAATTTAGACCATTTACATTAATGTGATTATTGATAGGGTTAGGTCCCTAAATCTATTATTTTGCTATTTGTTTTCTATTTGTCTCATCTGTTCTTTGTTTTCCATTTCCTTTTTTTCTACCCTCTTTTGGACCACTTGAGTATTTTTTATTATTCCATTTTATTTCCTTTTTTGGTATATAACTCATTGCTTTGTTATTTTAGTGGTTGTTTTAGAGTGTATGGTATACGTATCTAACTTATCACTGTCTACTTACAAGTGACATTCTATCACTTCATGTATAGCATAAGAATCTTACCATTGTGTACTCCATTTCTCCCCTGCCTGTTACATTGTTGTTAATTTTGTAAACAATTATCTTTTAAAGAAGCTTACATATAATTTTTAAATATTATACATTTACTTATAAAGTTACCACTTTCAATGTTCTTCATTCCTTTTTTTATATCCATATGTTCATCTGGTATCATTTTCTTCCCACCTAAAAGATTTCTTTTAACATTTCTTATAGTATGGGTCTGCTGGTGATGAATTATTTCAGCTTCTGTATGTCTGTAAAAGTCTCTGTTTTGCATTCATTTGTGAAATATATTTTTACTGGCATAGAATTCTGGGTTGAAAAATTTGTTTTCTTTTAATATTTTAAAGGTGCTGTACTGTCTTCCTGTGTGCATGATTTCTAACAAGAAATCTGCAATAATCCTTGTCTTTTTCTTATGTGATTGCTTTTATTTTTCTCTCCGAATGTTTTTTCATGGATCAGAAATCTTTGAATGCATGGACTGTTTTATTCAGTGCTTTGGGTGCTTATAAGATTTCAAGACTTTATATCTGGAATTACTAATCCTTTACTTTCTGTCTTTCTCTGTGGTGTAACATCAACTCTCTTTTTCTGTCAGACCAAACGCTTCTGTTTTTCTTTTTCAGGGCTCATATTGAAAATCAAGCAAGTAAACGAATAATTGGGTCTCAATTTAATGAAGACTTTACACACTTTCCTTAATGATAGTGGTTAAGCATTGTCTTCTGACTTCCACTTTCAGGTCAATCAATGAGCATCCATCCTTCCTCTTTGTACAAAAAATGGCATCATCATTTTATGACTGATATTTAAAGCTACTTAATAGTTTCTTAAATAATATTACATATACAATTATGTGTGTAGCACTAACCCTGATAGTACTCATCATAAATCTGTCATTCATTTAGAGTCTATTATATGCAATTTTATAGTGTCTAATTCTCTGTTTTTCAGTGTGTACATTTCACTTCAATTCAACCAATATCATTATAACCATATTAAAGATGAAGAAATGAAGATTTGGGGAATTTAGCAACCTTTCCAAATTCATGTGTATCTACTAAGAGTCAGAGTTAGGGCTTAACTGGGGTCTCCCTAGCCCTTGAGTCCATATTCTCTCCATTACATCTTGGTGACTTGTAAAAGGCTGGTTGTACCTCTTACTTTAAAAATTACATTTCTGGGTTTCCCTGGTGGAGCAGTGGTTGAGAGTCTGCCTGCCGATGCAGGGGAAGCCATGGCCGCTGAGCCTGTGCGTCTGGAGCTTGTGCTCCACAACAGGAGAGGCCACAGCAGTGAGATGCCCGTGTACCCAAAAAAAAAAAAAAAAAAAAAAAAAAATTACTTTTCTATCTCATTGCCTACCTGGATGTCATTTATTAATCAGTAGCATACTAGAAGTGTAGACATTAGAACTTCAGTATTGCAGTTGATAATATTCAAAAAACAGGTTGCTCAGTCAGTGAGCAACCTGTTATGTGATCCACGAGGGCAGAAACCCAGGAGATTCTGTCCTCTAGATCTAAGGGCAGTGTTTTTTTTAAAATAGCAAACTCAACTAAGGAATTCTGACAGTGTCAATCAGAGGGTCTCTGCCTTTCACATCTCAAAATCTTGTCTATTGTACTTCCCTCATAGCAAAGTCTTCCCTCTCATTATTGACCAGTCTTCTCGGGGAAGAGCTCAGCCCTTTCAAATTCCTTAAGCCTGAGTGTTTCCTCCAAGTTACCTAAGGGAGTGATATATTTATTGACTCTATAACTGCTTGAAATTAAATTCCAGTAATGTAACTCTCCAAACTCCAGTGCCCTTAGCTGTATAATGGTCATAATAATAGTATATACCTTTTAGGTGCTATGAGACAATCTATGTAAACTGCTTAGCACAGTGCCTGGCCCATATATCTTTAGTGAATACTAGCTTATATTATAAATAGCCACCTTCTGGGTCTGTTTTCCTTTATGCAGATGAAGAGATAATCTGACTCTCAGATGCATCCTGGGACTTAGTTAACCTGCATACAAGTAAGGGTATTAGTTGTTGATTGATATGGTTACAATGGCCCTGAGGAGAGAGATACAGGCCAGGATCACGCTTACATACCTCTAGTTTAACTCAGGACACCTGGTTCCCAAAGACGGGGTTTGTAGGCATTAATCAGTCATTTTCCATGAGAGGTAAGGCTGAATATGTTTACTCTGGGAAATAACGTGTGTTCTCTAAGACCAGTGAGATAGATATAGAGCCACAGATAAGTAGGCAAAGGGCAGAGATGGGAAACTGGGCAGAGGCTGTACTGGGCAGGCCAGAAAGATTTCAATATTTTTGTGTTGATGGAAAGTTGGCATATTTTCAAGGCTGATGCAGTAGGCTTCCAAATTAGGTTTACATGTAGTCACCTATTAAAAAATTGTCAACTTCTTTTTCTTTTAGTCCTCATTGTACATAGTTTAATTTGTTCAGTTGTTTAACAAATCTTTACTAAATATTTTCAACCTTCTAGGCACTGGAAATAGAAAAATAATTAAGACAAGTTTTGCGCCCTCAAGTAACACACCTTTTCATGAAGGAGAGAGTTAGAGGCAAACACAGAAATAGATAATTAAAATACAATATAGTAATTTTAATATTGCAGGATTCTATGTGCAAGGATATAGGTCACTTAATCCAGCCTGTTGGTATCAGGGAAAGCTCTGGAGGAGGAAAGATAAATTGGTATTAGCCAGGTGAAAGCGAAGGAAAGAAGGGGTATGGAGAAAACAATATGCACCCAATGTTGTTGAAATGGATTTGTAAGGTCACAGATAAAGAAAGGTCTGAGCTTATTCTGGTAGTCCTATTGAGTCATACTTGTGTAACAAGTATTAATTTTAACCCCCCTCTAGGCCTCAGTCTGCTTGTCTCTACCTCATAGGGCTGCAGTGAGAATAGAGAAGTTGGGAGTACGGGAAGCACTTGACCTAGAGTTAAATATTAAGTTGTCTCTCTTCTGCTACTTGGTCACAACTACTTAGAGTTCATGCTGTTATTACCGATTGAATGATTGAGAATAAGTGTGATTCTGTGCAAAAGTCTCTCCAGACCCCACCTTCCTTATCTATAACATGACATAAGGGGTGGAGCCAGATGTTCTCAAAGATTTGCCATTGCTGAAATCTAGGCTGAATTTGATTTCTGGGAAAGGATATTCTAACGTAGAGCACATTGTCCACAGAGATCACTTATCATCAATGTTCCTTTTTTCATTTTTCAGGAGGACTTTCCACAACTGGAACACCTAGGTGAGATCTCTGCTTCTTGTACTGTCAACATTTTCATTTTATTTACGCTCACAAGATAGAACATGGAATTATGTACATTAGAAAAATTTTACTCATTTCCTGTTAAAACTTTCAAATTCTTATGAAGTAAAAAATGTGATTAAGAAGGCCACTTTCAATCATAGTTGTGAATAATACTCACTTATACATACTTTTACACAGAATTAATGTTATTTACTATCCATGGTTAATTTATTTCCTTCCTTAAGTGTGTGCCAGTAGAGAATTATCACTGATGTCTTAATGATGTCATCTTTCATAAGGCTACATTTATTCACTCCCTTATCGCTTATTTCCCCACTCATACACTCATTCAGGAAACGATTATTGAATGCTGGCAATGTTCAACTCACAATATTAACTGCAGAAGGAAAAGAAATTGGAAAAAAATACTTTTCGTGAAGAGCCTTCATAGTATTTTACAGGAAAGGTAGATCATTGTAATATGAGGTAGAAAACTGAAAGGAAACTAGAAAAAGACAAAGGTCAACTTCTGTGGAATGCAGAAGCCTTTGTGTATCGATGTTGAAACATTTAAACTTTTGAAAGTAATAAAAAATAGGCAAACACAAGTGTTTACTCTATCAAAGGGACCTTGAACTATATAGCCTTTGTCCTCTGACCTTGCCTCAGCTGGCTTTCTCTGTAATGCTGCCCTGGCTCTCTCTTGTGCCATACTTCTGACGTTTTCTCAAAAGAGGCATGAAGACTCTTAGAGTAGCAGCCATGATATTTTCACATGAACCATGTTGAGCTCTTCCTGGATATTGATTATCCTGAGATTCTGTATAATCCACAAATATTTTCTCCTTTTTGTCTCTCTCCCCTTCTGTCACAGTTACAGTCCCAGGGAGTTTAAGGAATCTTCTAGTACCTCCAGCACTGACCCCAAAGAGCCCACTTACTCTGAACTACTAGACCCAGTGGAACTGCAGCCAGTGTTCAGCGATGGTGAGAACTTCCTAAGGAACAGAGGGCTCCAGGGGTGAACCAGGGAGGGAAGAGAGATTGAGCAACAGTCCATGGCTCAGTCATATTTAATATAAAAATGTCATTTCTGGCACTATGTCAAGTTTAGAAGGTGGTTATAAACTTGGTGACTGGGAAGAAGAGTTTATAGTGTGAGCTCTTGACTACAGCCAACTGTGATCTATTCTTTTGCAGTGGATCTTGGTGAGAGCAACCTGGTTTATTCCCAGATATGGAGCATCCAAGATACAAAAGAAAATTCAGGTGAGACACAAGTAGAGGTAAGGTGGCAGTGTTTTATCAAATCCAGCAATGGGTTTTTGATCAAAGAGTCATCTCAATATGAATCCAACATGAGAGGCATTAACTGCTCCTCTTATATTACCAATCCTATAATCACATTCATTCCCTCTTACCTGTCTATACTGCCACCATTACCCCATAAACTCTTTAAGGACAGACACCTTATTTCTTTGCTAATGTATCAGTAGCATATAGTGTTATGCTTAGAAAACAATAGGCCCCCTCAAATTTTTTTTAATGAATGAATGAACATAATTGCTAAATTAAGCCTTTAATTATCTAATGTGTAGACAATTGTAATTCTCTTAACTGGTCTCTTTATTTCTAATCTCATTCTCCTTCCAACCTTCTAACGACCTGTTTCCAGTGTGATCCCTCTGAGATGCACAATTGATCACATCATTGCCTAGGTTAACTGCCCTCAGTGATTCTCCATTTTAAAGCATGACCCTTACCTCCCCCTGTGATTTTGTCCCTCCTCTAAGCTCTGCCTTATGTCCTTACTTTAACCATATTGAACTCTTAACATTTCCTTGATCAAATTGGGTTGTTTTGTGCTTTGGTGCTCGTGCTTCTTATTTGTCTTGTAATGTTCTTGCCTCTAGTTTGTCTGTGACCCTTGCTCACATTTCAAGAAATAATTCAGTTACCATCATGAAACTCTGTAATTCCCACCGGCCTTCCCTATCTCCTAACCTGAGAGGAACTGATTACCCTTTGTGGCAACAGCATAGTTTAATATGTATTTTTATCTTGGTGCTCATAATACTTGTTGCATTTGTTTCCATGTCTATTTCTCTCCTTAAAAATGATAAGATTCTTAATTGTATGGACTGAGTTTATGTCATTTTTGCCTCCTTATAGCTTACCAATCCTTAATAGAAGGTCATTGTTCACTGAATGCTTATTGGCTGAATAACTAAATGAAAGAGATCCAAAGAATCACTTGACAGGATAGGAGAAATACACACACTGAATTTTCTCAGTGTTAGCACTGCATATCTTTGGCTTACTGGGCATTTTCTGTTTGGCCTTAGAATGCCAAATCCCTATTGGAGCTGCCTCCTCCAATTTCTCGGTGCAAAGTGAAGTGAATCATATTTACTTCCTTCTCCCAGATGATCAGTGTAGCCATAGAGGTCCTAAATAGTGGCAGGGAGGTGTGGAAATAACAGAGTTGCTCTGCTGGGGTTGTGATGAGCAGTGGAAAAAGAAAGATATTTTCAGGAAAGTCATTCTGGGCATTTTATGGGCAGAGGAAAGGCTTTATTTGTGTGAGGATGAGATTCTTGGTCTGTGAGGGCTTGGAAGAATTCAGCAGAGGAGACAGTTAGGAAATGAGTCAGCAGAGGAAAGATTGGCTTGGAATGCACTGTGAGTAGGTAAGTTAGTAAGTTACAATGTATTACCCACAGTTTAATACTTTTCCTTCCTCTTCCCATCCAACAGCAAATTCACCAAAGAAACGCTGGGAGGATAAGGTGGGTCATATTTCCTGGCTTGCTTTCCCCTCTGCTCTTCCTCACCTACATTTAGATGCTTACTGTTTGTGTTTTGGGGTTTTTTTTTCCACTAGGAGCCTGCAGTCATCTATTCAGAGTTGAAGAAGGCACATCTAGATGATTCTGAAGGGCTGGCCATCAATCAAGACAGGGACCTTGAAGATGCTGCAGAAAACTATGAGAATTTCCCAAGTGCATTGTCAGCCTTAGACCACTAGCTCTGTACCCATAGTGGCTCACAGAGACCCTGAGAAGCAGTCTGTGTCATTATCTCTGTTATCCCCAGCCATGCTACCTCTTTCCCTCCAGGGCTCAGCATCCCAAGAGGCTGGGTTATAGGGGACATCAGGCTGGGTGAAAGTTCTGCCAACTTCCTCTGTGCCTGAGTCTGTGTGTTCTCTAGGAATATAGTGAGAAGCATTTGAGTAAATTCTGCATTCTTTTCACTGTAGAGACACATGTGAAGGCGGGGCAGTTGGGCCTTAAGCTCCCGGGCCTGTTGATTAGAAGGGAGAAATGGTCTAGCCAAGATCACAAGGATGCGATCGTGACTGGTTGATCTAAGTGGGATCAAAATCTTTTAATGTACTATCTCTACATAAACAGTTTGTTCTAAACATCTTGTTTCCATTTTTGTGTGGTTGATAGTGGCATTGCTGATGTTCTGTTGTACATGCTTTGTTCCAGCTACCAAATTGGAAACAACCAAAAAGCTTTGTTCTATCCACGTATATACTATTTCTTCATGAAATATACATCAGTATTAAGATTTTTTAAAAATAGCACATTCTATTTAATGGGAGAGACCTTCCAAATTGTCTGATTAGATAGTATAATGGACTGAATTGTATTCTCTCAAAATTCGATGTGACTATACTTGGAGATAGGACCTTTAAGGAGATAATTATGGTTAAATGAGGTCATAAGGGTGGCCCCTAATTGAATTGGACTGGTGTCTTCCTACGAAGAAGAGGAAACACCAGAGCCCTCTCTATCTTTCTTCATGCACACAAAGGAAAGGCCATGTGAAGACACAGCAAGACAGACATCTGCAAATCCAGAAGGTGGTAGGAAGAGGTCTCACCAGAAACCAACTCTGCCAGCACCTTGATCTTGGACTTCTAGACTGTGAGAAAATAGATATCTGATGTTTAAGCCACCTAGTCTGTGGTATTTTGTTATGGCAGCCAGAGCAAACTAACACAAATTTATACATAGATACATAGATGATAAATGATTGATGACGACGATGATGATGATAGATAAAGATAGATGCAGGTATATGACCCACACACACATACACACCCCAGCCCACAAAGAATTTGTAGTCTTCAAGATACTTCATCTCTCATAAGATCAAACATTCCTCCTACCAGTTGCAGCTCAGTTTTACTGTTTAATTATTCAACATCCACTATTTGATGGCTATAGAAGCATCAACAACAATCTTGGAATGTCAGAAGAGCCAATGATTCACATGACTCAGGTGGTAAAACTTAGGGTCACTCAGGAGTCCTCATGACCTGAGCTGGCAGTGGGTGTAGAGATGCAAGGCAATTAGTAGGCTCAAAGGAGGACGTCCCCTTCCATTGCTCAGTGACTCCTAATCACTTCCTCAATTGACTGACAGATATTGGGTGTCTACCAATGAAGAAAAAACATTTTTTTAAGTATGCCAGCAAAAAATGTCAGAAGCAGTTTTATTCATAAGTTCTGCTGAGGCAGAAAAGGAATAATTGAAATTGTTAGCCTCTATCACCTACTGTTACACTGAACTTTTTTAGCTTTGAAAACAATAGAACTTAAGGAAAGAAGCTAGAAGTTCACTGAGGACTGATGCACCTCAACTGATACAATTTATGGACATCATTGATTTTACACCAGCCATTGTTGATAACGTTAAGTAAATAATGAAATGATGCTTTGAAAACCTTGAAAACAACTCAAGCATAGAAGTATTATGTACTTCAAATTTTATGTCTTTCCCCTTGGGTGTCAGAGGCTTAGACATCAGGAAGTATAACATATCAAAATGCAATCTGATTTGAGGCTTTTAGCCTTGACTAATGAATTCAACTAACAAGATTGTTTTCCAAGGGAAAAAATGATTGCCTTCTTAAAGAGGAAATACATATTTTTATTATGAAAGAGGGACTTACCATTCTAGTTTCCATATTAGTAGGTACAATATGCAATCTATAATGTATGCCTGACCTTTAGAGGGAGCAATGAATTCAGATGTAGTCTATGTCTGTGCTTAAATTTTGCTCCAAATGCCTCCCCACCTTGAGCTCCAGAAAGAATAAGGTATACAGGAGAAGGGGAACATGACACTAGATCCAGCTGTGGGAAACCCATCTAAAAGAGTGGTGACAAAAGGCAGGTTTTCTCTCTTGACTTAAGAGAGAAAAAAATCCCTAAGGGAGAAAGACAGGATTGAGGTAGCTTCCCATGGACAGTAAGAGTCACTATCCAGGAGTGCATTAAAGAGGTGCAAACAGCACCAAGGACAGAAACCTCTAAGACAGAATCTGGAAATGCCAGCAAGAAATGGGGACACCAGAGGGGCTGTACAGCCCACAGAATAGTTCCGAGTGTATGGAGGACCTCCCTCCCAGAACCCCTTATGCAGGTCTTCAAACTAAGGGCAAATAGTAGTACCTGTAAGCAGTCAGAGAGAGTCTAAGAAATATTTGGGAGAAGATTCATGAGGAAATTATTTTCCCAACTAGTCAGGAAGGTAACAGTTGGGGCATTAAGATTCAAGACATTACTATAATTTCTTTCTTTACATTTATTTTATTTTTTTTTACAAATAATTGAATAATTTATGCAGAGTAAACAGTATGGATTTAAAGTATACAATTTGATGAATTTTGACAAATATATGCATCCATGAAGACACACCACAATCAAGATCCCAGATATCTCCATCACCCCCCAAAGTTTCCTTATCCTGTACATAATACTTCTTTCCCTCCACCTTTATCTTATGCAATCATTGATATGCTTTCTGTCACTGTAGATTACAGTGTATTCTCTAAGATTTTATATAAATAGAACCATAGAGTATATACTCTTTTGTGCCTAGCTTCTTTCACCAAGCAGAAAGATTTTGAGATTCATTCACATTGCTTCATGAATCCGTAGTATATATATAATTTTTATTGCTGGGTAAATTTTCCATTATATGTGTATGCCACTTTTGGTTATCCATTTACCTATTAATAGACATTTGGATTGTTTCATTTGTCATTATTAAAAATAAAGCTGCTATGAAAATTCATGTACAATTCTTTGTGTGAATATATGTTTCCATTGCTCACTTGTAAGCACTCTGGAGTATAATTGCTGGGTCACATAGTAGATTGATGCTTAACATTTTAAGAGGCTGCAATACTCTTTTCCAAAATGGCTGTACCATTTTACATTCCCATAAACAGTGTTTGATAGTTACAGTTCCTCCACATCCTTGCCAGCATTTGGCATTTTCAGTTTTTAATTTTGGTCACTCTAAGGAGTTTGTAGTGTGGTATAGTGTTATCTCGTGGTTTT
Organism: Kogia breviceps; assembly: GCF_026419965.1. NCBI lineage: Eukaryota > Metazoa > Chordata > Mammalia > Artiodactyla > Physeteridae > Kogia > Kogia breviceps. Next base: position 87,855,828 of record NC_081310.1, on the reverse strand, counting down.
GATTTTGCTGATAATCAATGACGTTGATTATCTTCTCAATTCCCTATTAGCACTTTGTAGGTCTTCTTTTGTGAAGTGTCTGTTCACACATTTTACCTCTTCTTAATTGGATAGTCTTTTTTATGATTGAGTTGCAAGAGGTTTTTTTTGTTTGTTTGTTTATATATCCTGGTCTGATATATGTGTTGCAAATGTTTTCTCCATGTCTGTAACTTGCCCTTCATTTTCTTAATGGTGTGTTTTGAAGAGAAGATATTCTTTTATTTTTGATAAAATCCAATTGATCTACTTTTTCATTTTATGGGTAAGCTTTGTGTTTTTTATATAAGAAAGTATACCCCAAAGTCAAAAGATTCTTTCCTATTTCGTTTTCTAGAAATTTTATGGTTTAACTCTTACATACAAACCTAAGAGCCATTTAGAGTGAAAATTTTTGTGTGTGTACTGTGTGAGGAAAAATGTTCATTTTTTTCTTGTGAATAGTCAGTTGTTCCAGCACTATTTGCTGAGTAAACTTTCTTTTGTTTCTTTATAATTTGAGTTCTTTGTCTTCTTATTACTGAGTTACTGGAGTTCTTTATGTATTTGGGATATGTATACCTTTGTCAGAAATGCTTAGCAAATATTTTCTCCTGATACATGACTTGCCATTACATTTTCTTAACTGTACCTTTCAAAAGCAAACATTTTAAATTTGATGTGGTGGATTTATAGTCTAAATTGTTACCAGTTCCCCAGCCCAACAGCTATTCCTGTTTCTACATCTTAACATTTCCCAATCATTAACTCTTGAGTCAGCCTTTTACTTCAAAAGACAAGGTCACAGGGGTATGTACATGATTTCAATACTGATTTCTAATTTAATTACATTGTTATTGGAGAACATTCTATTATTTCAGTCATTTCAGACCTATTGGGACTAGTTTTATGACCCAGTATATAATCTGTCTTGATGAATATACCATGTGCACTTGAAAATAATATATATTCTGCAATTTTAGAGTGTCCCATTCTATAAATATCAATTAAGTCGAGGAAGTTGAGAGTGTTGTTCAAATTTTCTGTGCCTTTATTGAGTTTTTGTCTAACATTCTTTCAAGAGCTGAGAGAAGAATGTTAAAATTTCCTACTACAGGGCTTCCCTGGTGGCACAGTGGTTGGGAGTCTGCTTGCCGATGCAGGGGACGCAGGTCCGTGCCCCAGTCCGGGAAGATCCCACATGCCGCGGAGCAGCTGGGCCCGTGAGCCATGGCCGCTGAGCCTGCGCGTCCGGAACCTGTGCTCCGCAACGGGAGACGCCACAGCAGTGAGAGGCCCGCATACTGCAAAAAAAAAAAAAAAAAAAAAAATTTCCTACTACAATTGTGGAATTATGTTTTTTTCCCTTTTTACCATCAATTTTTGTGTCATGTATTTGGGGCTCTGGTACTAGATGTATACACATTAATAATTATGGATTTCTGAAGTTGTCTCTTTCATCATGAAATTCCATTTTATCTCTAATAATAATCTGTCTTGAAATCTATTTTATCCAATATTAGTGTAACCACTCCAGTTGTCTTATGCTATTGTTTGAATAATGTATATGTTTCTATCCATTTACTTCCAATCAGTGTCTTTATATTCCAAGTGTGTTTCTTGTAAGCAGTGTATGGTTGGGTCTCACTTTTTTAACTATTCATATAATTTCTTTCATTTCATTAGTGTTTAGACCACTAACATTTCAGATAATTATTGTTATGGTTGGACTTATTAACTTTAGTTTTTGCTTCCTATTTTTCTCTACTGTTTTTTTGTTCCTTTGTTTTTCCCTTTCCCTCTTTCAAATTATTTGAATATTTTTAGTATCCTAATTTAGTGGGTTAAATATGGCAATTTTATCTTTTTAGCTATATGTCTTTATATTATTTTTAAAGGCTGATCTAAAGATTACAATATACATTCTTAATCTTTCCTGATCTGCTTGAAATTAGTATTCTACTTCTCCATAGAAAATGGAAAAATGAAACCATATAGGTATCTTTATATCCCTGCTCCTTGAATTCTTTATGTGATATTTGTCATAGGTACTACATTTACATACATGTAAAAAAATCACATAAGTGATTGTTGTAATTTATGTTTTAAGTAGTCACACATATTTTAAATAACAAGTAGAAAATTGTAATCTTTTATTTTTCTCCAGATATTTCGATGTTCTTAACTTTTCCTGAAGATCCAGTTTTCCCTCTGATATAATTTTCCTTCAGTACTTAATATATTTGGACACTTTTCATGCTCTTAAGTATTCTTCTAAAACATGAATTTAATAGCTATATAGTATTGCATGATATAGATTCTCCCATTTTAGGATATTTCATTTTTTTTCTACTTTTGTAAAAACTTTGAGGTGTAACTTTTTGTCTGTAGCTCTGATTATTTTCTTACAATAAATTCTTATTGGGAAGTGGAGTATAAAGAATGTTAAAGATCTTAATCCAGAACAACTTTATATTTTATTGTTCCAGAAACGTGCATGTGTTCCAAAACTGGGGGGTGTTTTTTGTTTGTTTGTTTGTTTACAAATATGATAACAGAAGCTGTATTTGATGGTTTACATTTTATTTGGTTATTAGCGAAGTTGAATATCATTTTATGTGTGGGGGGCAGTGTTCTTTTTTTTTAAACCAATAGTCAGTTTGTGATAATATTTTTATATTTTTTTCTAGCAGTTGGAACCGTCTTTTCTTAGTGAACTGTGTGATTACTTTATGAACTAATGATACTAATCCTTTACTTATTATGTGTGATGTAGATATTCATGGTGTATCCTTTGCTTTATACTTTTGTTCATGGTATTTTAATATGCCAAAGTTATCTAATAGAATATAAAGATATATTCACTTATGAAAATGCCCTGTCCAGTCATGTGTGAAGAGATAGGACATCTGCTGACACTTCTCTAAATTTCTCTAAACATAAAACCAAAATTTGGTCTGAAGAGAGGAAATACCCATGTGTAATGTAGAAGACATGCCACTTCTTGAATTGCGTTCTCCAAAGCAGGTGTCTTGGTGCTCAAAAATCTCTGAAAATTAGGTATCAGACAGAAAGAATTAAAGATAGGGAACCCTAACTGCAAACAACCTAACAGCAAACAATGATTTCAGAATCATGGACTAAGGGTTACTGCTTAAAAGAACCATAATCCTTGGTTCATTCAGTCTAGAGAACAGCTTCATTTTTCCAAAAGCAACTATGGTGGAATATATATTTGAGCATCCACTTTCATCTGTGCTATGCACTTACAGGGGACATACTCTTAAGATGCAAGCCAAAAGCAGTGCCTTGTTGGTAAATAAAGAGACATTTATATCAAGGATTATAACTTACAATAAAATAGCCTCTCACAGTTCCCTTTGACATTTCAGTTTCCTCCCAGTACTGTCCTTCTAGTAGATGAAATCATATTTACACATTACTCTCTCTGACAACTGTAAATTCTTCTCTCTCCCTTCCTTGGTTTGAAGGAAGTTGAATGGATCTATCTACACAAGCCACTCTTAAAATAAATCTCTCCTCTCTTCTCTATTGATGGATAATTAATGTGATTCTGCTTCAACAACTGCTAATTTCTTCAGCCTTTCAGCTAGGACTGGGCTGCTTTACATATGGTGTGAGGGGTAAAAAAGGAACAGAGGGAAGTAAGCACAAAAGGAAGAAGTAGTGGTTAGTAGGTTGCTGAGAAAGTTCTCAGAAGTTTGCAGATTGAAAAGATTGGAAAATGAGCAATTCTGTGCAAGTGTCTGGTTTCTTTTCTTTGGCAGCTCCAGGCAGAAGAAAAAAATATATATATCTGTGACTTCTGTTCCTGCTTTATGGTCTCCAGGCAAGGTCCACTCCCTTTATCAGTGCCCAGAAAACTCATATATATCTATCTAAGCCCCTTCTCTATAACAGCTACAAGAGTGAGGCTCCCATCACTTGAGGCCAAGAGACCTCTGTGGTTACACCCATCTGCACCCCAGTCTCCTGCCTGTCATTCTGTGTGAGCAGGGCCTGCCCTAAAAGGTAACCCTATCTGCTGAGGAATGCTAATGAGGGAGGGATAAGAGCTCTTCAAAGAGAAGGACAGGTTTAACAGGTGGCTATTGATGGAACAATGTCTGTGCCATCAATCTCCTTGGGATTTGGCAAATGACAGGCTTCGGTGAGATGGATCCTGAAAACAAAGGGAATCTTGCAGAAAAATCCATGTCCAGAATAAAGTAGTATCCTGGTGATCATCATCTGCTTTCAATAGCTGACCCAGCCATTTAGCTTTAGCTTCCCATTAACCAGGTGCCTCAACTAGTTCTTCATACAAACTTTTTTTTTTTGTCCCTCAGTACCTAATGGAAAGAAAGGCCCCTAACACTAATGTGGTAAAGAGGAGAACCTTGCTTTCCACAAAGGTTTCTACTAAAAGTGGAAATTGCTCTTTTGTCATAAAATATCGATAGTACTCTTTTGGTATCAGGGAATGTGGACCAACTTATGTGACTTTAAATAGAAGTGGGAAATTATTATTAAAAAACAACTGCTTTTAAAATACTGATCAGAAAGGCCAGAAACAAATTGGAATCAGAAAGTGGGATGCTGTTGGAATCTCAGCACTAACCTGCCCCTGAAACCAGGCAGACTCGTCCACCAGCCCCCTGTGTCATTGGACAAATACTCAACTTCCTTATGCCTCAGTTTCCTCATATTAAAATGAGAATAACATATTTTGTGAAGATGAAATGAGTTAACTTCTGCCAAGGGCTTAGAACTATGTCTGAAATTTACTAAACACTCAAATAGTAGCTGTTGTTGCTGTTGCTATTGTTGTTGCTTGCTTCATTTTATCTAACCACATATTTTGATTTCTATTTTGTTTCTTTCATAGAAAGCCCCACTATCTGAAACTATCTCATTTACATAATCATTTATCTGTATAATATTTGCCTTCTCCGTTAGTATGTAAGTTTCTTCACAACCTCAAGGACAGTGGTGTCCTGCTGTGTGTCCTGTTTGCTGGTGCTGAGAACTCTCAGCTTGTTTCTTACCCAGACTTGTACTCTAGAAAATGTAACAGTGTCTCATCTCCAGGGCTGGTTCTATCTCCTTAGCTAAATGCTGGACTTCTTACCCCAAGGAGGGGAGCTCCTTGAGCCTCAACTGTAAAGATGAATTAATCAGAATTCATTTGGTTTCAAGTCAAACTGAGAAGATGACCATTTATAATGCTTGAAGTTCTGTCCCTTGTAAGGATTCCCTTCATTACTTTTTTTCAGGAACAATCCTAGTTGGAGTGGTAATGCTGTAGCAGTTCACTTCCAATTAATTTCAATATTTTGTGCAAAATCATCACAAAACAAGCCCTAGTTTTTCTTCTTTAGTTAACTAGTTATAAGGAACTCTACATGTGGGCTGAGACAGAGGAGGAAATGAGGCAAAAGTTGGTGCCATAGCAGCCTGAGCTACCTGCTCACACATCACACAACTTACTTATGCCTGCTTGAGCCTAGTTTTGTTTTGTTTTTTGTTTTGTTTTTTTGTTTGTTTTTACTCTTGAGGATGGATTGCTGCTGTGCATATACAATATGATTACATAACATCTATCTCATGATGAGAAGTTCAGATTTTGTGGTCACTTGATGTCCCACGGTTAAGCATTCAATTTCCAGTAAGACCCAGTAAGAAATCAGACGCTACTTCTCAAAAGAAGAGAGTACATAGATTTTGTCTAAAATCTTAGGACGCTATGGTGTAATTCTCCTTTCCTGGCTCCTCGGATGCCCCATGCAACATCCATACTTGCCACAGTCATCTCAGGCAACATCAGATCTGCAGGACTGCACCCCTCCCATGGTTGAGCAGCTTCCATGGTAATGTGGACTTGTTGCAGACTTTTTTTCCCCTGGGCCTCACTCAAAACCGACAGTCGTCTGGGCTACTCAGTGAATGGGTCACAACAACACACTTAAATGAGGAATACGTTGCCTCCAAAAGAAAAAAGAAAATCTACCAAGGATTTTGCCTCTTCTTTAGTGATAAGGGGGTGTGAGGTGCAATAATTGGCTTTGGCGATGTCCTGAAATGGGGGTAATAATACCATCTAACTTCCAGAGGTTTCAGGAGGAGAACATGAGATACCTGGCACAATGTATGGCATTTAGTAAGTCCTTAGTAAGTATTAGCTCAGAGGATGATGGGTGTGATGATAATTCTGTTTATTATTTCAGCAAGACTGCATAGAGAATGCCTTTTCAGACTTTTAAAAACTTTCCTTCACCACTGCACACTGCAATCAGCAGAGTCAGAAGAGGATAGAGATGACATTTGAGGTAGCCATAACTGTATTCATATCTATTATAAAAAGCAGCTGTCAAATTCAAGAAGCCAGCTTAGATCTCTACTGTAAAAAGTTAATGAACAGGAACTGCCATTAAATAGAGTCAGAATACCAACAAGGGGAGCTCTCACACCCTGTGATAGCAGCAGAGCCGACCAGGAAGGAGAAAGACTTCTCTTTTAGCAAGGACTCAGCAGCTAATGAAGTCATGGACTCTTTTTACTGCAGCCCTCTCAGCTTCCTTTTCCCTCTAGAAAAGCATTCTCCTTCCCTTGCTGTTTGGGGACTTGCATGTGGCTTGCAGACCCTGAATTGTAATTCTTTCCTGATCCCAAATAATCCCACCTTTGCAGGAGAAATACCTGGCAGTCTATTTGTTTCAGGTCAACAGTACAAAGAGCCGTTGTGTGTCTAAGTCATTTTATATGTAGCTATATTCCAGTGAAATCCTAGACAATTTTTTTTTACAGCTTTTAGCAAGAAAGTGACAAGAAGTATCCTTGGTCCATACTTGCTGTGTATGTTTGAGTGAATGTGCATCAGGGCAGGGGTGTGGGGAAGGACAGGGGGCGGGTACAGTGACCTCCACTCCCAGGAGGATAACAGGCCATTGGGTTCCTAAGTACCAAACCCTCCATAATCCTAGAAAGAATAAACAGGTCTTTCCGGGTTTCTGCCGGCTAAGACCTTCCTAACAGACAATTCAATTTTTACTTTCAAGAAGGAAATGAATACTTTGAGTTCAAAAGGCAAAGGCAGTGGAAGACCTGGTATGAGAATAAGGGGAAGGAAAAGAAACAGAGGCTTTGGGTCAAGGAAAGAGGTAGTCATCTGCTCCTGAATAGATGGAGCTCCTCAGTGTCTCCCTCTGTGTCCTCCCACTGTTTTCAGGATCTGTCTGTGTCCCAGGAAGTCCCAGGGTCAATCAACCATAGGCTCTACTACAGGGAGGGATATCTTGAAAGTGTCCAGCCATGGTGGCTAAAACAGAGGACCCATCCCAGAGGTACTCTTTCCAAGGAAGCCCTCCTACCACTAGTGATAACATTGTCACTCACGGGCTTCAGCGTACTGAGCACCACTTACTGTGGAACTGCAGTAGGACACATCTCAGGACTCATAAGATCTATGTGATCACTAAGACCCACTGGGTGGAGAAGGAGTTGGAGTGCATATGTAAGCAGCTCTTTGCAGGAAACTGCACTCAGCAGGAAACCCCTTTCTTGTCACGTTAGCAAAGCTATATTGTTCCTAATTTTTAAACCAAGCACCCCCTTGCTCTACTCATCTCTGGCTCTAGCAGACCTTTCAGATCTTTTGATCACACAATACTTCGTTGGTTCTTTCCTAGATCAAAGAAGTAGAAATGAAGAATAAGTAATTAACAGATGACCATATCTCTTCCCTAGCTTCATCTTCAGTAATATCATGAGCAAACTTTATGAACAAACTGTGTAAACAAGATAACATCTAGAGGAAGATCACAAGAAGTAAATGGGCCTGCATGCCATGGGGGATAGCGATGACTCTGACCCCCATCTCAAAGACTAACTGAGATTATTTCCTTTTTTTCCTTTAAAACGTTCATGGTCGAGCAGAATCTTTGGAGGTGATTTTTGGGGGAAGCTGAGTTTACCATCTCCCCAGATTAACGGCATTCTGATTAAAAACAACTTTCTTTTTTTACCAACACTTGTCTTTCTTGAGTTTGATTTTTGAGCGGCGAGCAGCCAGACCTAATTCGGTAACACATATACTCTGGAGGTGAACTGAAACAATTTGGTGCACGCTGAGTATGGGACACACAGATATTCCCTTTTCATTCATTTATTTCTTGTATGTGTCAGGTGCTAGTTTAAGTGTTTTCACATAGTAACATTTAATGGAGAAGTTGAAATTTCTGCTCAAGGTGAGAGCCAATAGGCCTTAGAGCACATGAGTGTGTTTGCAGGGTATAAGCATAGTAGAAACTATGTATAAGGAACCACATGGAGTACAAACAAGTGATAGATGAGAAGCATTCTATTGAAATACATCAAGTAGTTTTTTGATCCTAACAGGAAAATAGATGATATGTCATTCTCTATCAAGGCTTTCTCCCCTCATTAGACTAGAAACTACATGAGGGCAGGGATCGTTAGCTTTGTTCAACACAACATGGCCAGGGAGATATAGGTCACCTATATAACTCAGCCCATAAGACACAGTAAATAAGCAATAGAAGATTGTTAACGGAATGAATGAAATCCCCCAGACACAGAAACTAGGGATACTTGAACTGTTATAATGGGATACCAAGTCTTAAAGTTCCTGGATGACTCCTTGACTATTTTAGCTACATTGTTGACCTATATTTAAGCAGATATATAAACAAGAGAACAATTTCACTTCCTTAGGACCCACAGCAGAGGAAATGGCAATTAGCAAATAGCAGTGTCCTTGGCTTCCCTTTTCAAAATCTTCTGGGCCACGCTTATCAGTGCCACTGTGGACAGCCTCTGTCCTCAGATCCAAGTACAACTGTCAATTTCCAAGAGGAACTGATTCTGAGTCTCCTGGAACAAGACTCCATGCTGCTGTGGATTTGCTGCTGGTTCTAGGTGAGTGCACACCACACAGCAGGACCTGGATGGGATGAATTGTACAGCCTCCCCAGAGCACTAGTCTCAGATGCCCATAAAAATTCCCTTGGGCTCTGCCCTCAGGCATTCTCTAGGGGTAAAATGGACTGGGAAAGCTTTCCTTGGAATGTGGGCCCCTATCTTCTTATAAGAATTTAGCAGTGTGTCAAAATAAAGATGATGACAATAGAAATGTTAATATTTTTGAGTGCTCAATAGCAATTTGCTTGTGTTAAGTATTTTCATCTTACAGTAACTACTACCGAGTAGAATTTGTGTCAGAATTGAAGAATAGATAAATCGATGGTTATTATATAATTAACCACATCAAAATGCTAAATAGGAGAAAAATTATGGTGACAACAGGTGCCAAAGGTATTAGAATAGGTATTAAAAAATCAGTATCTATTCCTAAAATAAGTATCACAGAACAGAAGACTACCTACTTAACATAACAAAGAATACCTGTTTTAGATTGACAGCCAATATTATACATAACAGAACAACACTAAAATTGCCATTCAGACTGGAGCTAGAACCAAGATGCTTGTTATCATTATTATTTGTAAAAGTTTTTAAATTTTGCCAATACTCTAACAGTAGCAAAAGTAAGAGGCATACACATTGGAAGGCAAGATTTTAAATATATTATTAATTCTTTACTCATTCCCACCACACTTATTTGGAACTTGCTTGTTTGCTATTGTGTTATGAACTATGCAGCCTCTATTCTTGATTATATCATCTATGTGGTATAGTTTGAAGTACATGAATATGAATTAATTAGGAAGATTCAAGATAAACAACCAAAACAGTGACATCCTTGAATATTATCAAATATTAATTTGAGATTATAATGAAGAAATTCCATCTAAAATAGCCATAAAAGTGAAAAAATAGGAGTGATAAAAATATTTTTTGACTTATAAAAGGAAATCTATAAAACTGTACAAAGAAAACTTCAATGAATGAAGACATGTCATTAGTTTGGATAGGAACACTAAGGTAGAAGTGTTATAAAGATGTCAGTTCTCCCCAAGTTGATTTATAGATTCTATAACATTTCAATCAAACTACCTGCAGAATTTTCCTTGGAACTCAATAAAATGTTCAAAAACTTATCTGGAAAAATCTATTGGTGAGAGTATCAAAGAATAGACTTTTTTTTTAAAGAGTAACATTGGAAATCTAATTCATATATTTTAAAAATAGATTCTAGAACAATATAAAAAGATTATATAATGGGTACAAGATATAAATATAGATCAATGGAAAATAATAGAAATCTAGAAATACATTCAATTACATATTAGCTTAATTTATGGTAAATAGACATCATCACACAATAGAAATTTACAGATTCCACTGTAAATTTTAAAGTAAACCAGATAATTAAGAAATAAGTGTATATTTTTAATTCTCAAAAACATGGAAAATGAATTAAAACTGTATTGGATTTTTATACAGATTATGTCTTCCTAAATGTTGAAGTAGTAGAAAATTCAGTGAAGATTTTCTAAAATAAACATTTGATATTTCTGTAATATGATAATAATATAACTATAATAAAAATGAGTATTACCTTTGGAAAATATTTACAGCTAATAAGGAAAAGAGCTGAGATATGATGCAAAGAATTCATATAAATTAGCAAAAAAACTTTAAAATGTTTTGGGTAAATGAATAAAGATCATGATGATCTACTAAAAGACACTTCCTGCAGCAGCTGCTTACTTGATCACCCGCTTCACAAAAACCATTGTTTATCCCTAAAACCTAGCAGAATGCCTGGCACATAGCTGCACTCAATTAATATTTCTTGTATGAATGAGTAAATCCATTCAAGAAACACAGATTAAAACATGGCGGTACAGTTTACAGTCAATAAATTTGCAACAGCAACAATAATCCCAGAAGGCTACATGCTAGTTTCCCAGTGCGGGAAGACTGAATGAAGCAGATGCAGTCACATTGCTCCTGGCAGCGGAAGTGGTAAAGTATATCTGGAAAGCCAGTTTAAAAATGGCATGTATGTTGACCTAGGGATCCCAGTTCTGGGAATCTAAAATAAAGGGGTGAGCATGGAGGAGAAAATATGCACCATGATGTTCACTGTATTTATTATAATATGATAATATCAAAGAAATGGAAGCAGAATTCTAAACTGTATCTTAACAAGCACTAAAATTAGGTTAAGATAGTACACATACAAGAAAACTGTTTGGAAGGAAATAGTGAAGGAAGGAAATAGTGAAATCTGATGAGCTGTAGAATTGAAAATATACATGGGCAGTTATATTTTTTAAAATATAAATAATATTTAAAATATTTGAAAAATCAGAGTTTTAAACTTCAATTCTGATAGTAGGCTTAGCATTTTTACTCTGATGTATCCCTGTTACATTGCAAAACTACACAAATGGTCTTTTTTAATTCAGTAAAAAGGAGAAGTTTGATACCCACTTCTGTGTTCTTAACAATTCTCTCTCTTTCCACTGTCATAGCCCTATCACACTGTATTGTAATTTCTTATCAACTTAGTATCTCCTCCATTAGACTGTAATTTTCTTGAGGGTAGGGGCAGTGTCTTATTCTTGGTAACTCTAATATTTAGACCCACTCCTGGCACAGTAAGTATTTACCAAACGTTTGTTGAATAAATGAGTGTGTGAACAAGGAAGTTGCTTCCACTGAGTGCCCTTATAAAGGGACAATCCTCCAGAGGAGAACTTGGTGAGATCAGACTTCTGCTAAACCCTTCTCTGGACACCAAAGTCAAACCAGAGAGCAAGTAAGGGAGACCAGTGCCGAGGAAAGGCTAGACGTCTTTCTCCACTGTCTTTCTTGCCTCTACGCTATTCCACACTAGCGTCTGGGACCAAAAAAGAGAACTGCTGAGTAGCCAATAGGCCCTGATGATGAACTTGAGAAGTGTCCATCAGCTGTTTGGGTAGGGACAGGGCAACATAGAGAAAGCAAAGAAAGGCAGATAAAGTGCGAGTGTGCAGCTGAGGACGGGATCCCTGTACTGTGCTAATTTCTCATGTCTCTCTCTCTTGCAGTTCCTGGCTGAGGAGAGTCCTGTAAGTTCCTCTTTGTTTCTTCTTCGTCGCCTTGGAGTTATAGTGTCCGGCACAGGAGCCTGGGGAAGCTTGTACCAATCCTTCTCCCCACAGCTGCAGGGAAGTGTCCCCCTTTCCCCTAGGCCCAGTCATTCTAGTCCTATCTACCTCTCTATTCCTGGCACCTTCCTGCTCTGCTCTGCTCAAGAGTTTACTTTCCGAACTCTTCAGCAAAAGGAGGAGGACGCACCTGACAAAGGAAAGGCAGGTAAGGAGACAGTGTCTTCACCTGGCTGCAGGTGCACAAAGTCTCCTGGGAGCACCCCAGTTGGAAGTCCATTTTAGGAACAGGGACGCAGCTCTGACAGAAATATTCACAGGAACTGTCTCGCCCAAATCTTTGATCCAGACTCAGAACAAACTCCTGTCATTTCCTTTTTACCTACAAACTCAATATTTCATATTGACCCTGTTTCAACTTATTTCCTGGTCTGAGCAAGAGTCAGAGCTGTTTTGGGGTGTGGGAGGAGGAACTGTTTACTCATTTGTCTGATTCATTTCAGGCCCTGATACTCATAAAAAATCATATGAGAAAGTCCCATAACTACCCCAGAGCAATGTGGACTCCTCATTTCCTTGGCACCAGCCAAACAAGATATGAGAGTTTTGGCAGCCAATCCAAACTTAGGGTCTCTTTCTCTTTCTTTCTCTTTCTTTCTCAAGCAGAGAGCATGGTTTAGTAGGAAGACTATGGCCTTAAAATTCAGCGAATGAGGCTCAAATCCTATCTTTGCTACACTCTGGCTCTGTGACCATGGGCAAAATGGCCTGATTCCCCACTGACTTACATGTTTACAAATTAGACATGATGATAATGACCCCATGGGTATTCATGAGGATTCAGTGACCTCATGTCAAGAGTATAACTAGGTGCCTGGCACCAGTGGAAACTTGATTCATGACAGGTTCCTTCCATCTGCTGCCCAACCAAAAGCTGTGCTCTCTTCCATCCTCCATGGACCACCACCTTCCAAGGCACAGTGGTAACAATGACATGCAAAGCATCCCTCTACCCAGGAACAGAGAGAGCATGATGAGCCTATGAAAGGATATGGACTAAAAATTTCATTTCAAATGCTATTTAAGAGACACGTGCTGGAAAGCACCAGTGCTGTACCTTGAACTTGAGTCCCAGTGACCTTGTGTACCTGGTAGTCTCTTCAGGTGAGGGAGAGGAGGGTCAGGCTTCAGAAATCATCTGTTCCTGAGTGAAGGGTAAAATTCATGAGGAAAAAGCAAAACTGTCATTGAAGAAACTATGAATGGATAGGTTTTGTGGGGAAAGTGAGTGCAAGATATCAACAGGCACCCAGAGGATGGAAAATCAAGGAATGAATGGAGTGTCTACTGTCTGTTGCAGACTGGCTGATTCTCCAGGTCCCACACTCTATCTTTGAAGGGGATAGAGTGATTCTGAGTTGCTGGGGAAGGGAGGGAGGGGAATTGAATGAAATGATTTACTACAAGGATGGGAAAAAACTTGCTGCTTGACATACGGAATGGACTTGAGGACACGGGGAGGAGGAAGGGTAAGCTGGGACAAAGTGAGAGAGTGGCATGGACATATACACACTACCAAATGTAAAATACATAGCTAGTGGGAAGCAGCTGCATAGCACAGGGAGATCAGCTGAATGCTCTGTGACCACCTAGAGGGGTGGGATAGGGAGGGTGGGAGGGAGACGCAAGAGGGTGGAGATATGGGGGTATACGTATATGTATAGCTGATTCACTTTGTTATAAAGCAGAAACTATCACACTATTGTAAAGCAATTATACTCCAATAAAGATGTTAAAAAAAAAAGAAAAAAACTTGCTGCTCTTACAAGGAACTCAAACTTCAGCATACCAAAAGCGGTCTCCAGATACAATGGCTTATATAATTGCACTGCTTTCTGAGAAAGGTTACGTATCTCTGTGGCAAAGAACTTCAAACCTTGTAAGGGTCAAAATTCAAGGTAATGACTACACTCCAGGTATAGCAGGGTTGGGTGCAAACAAGGCTTGTCAAGGAGCGGGGAGGCAGAGGGTGTGCTCATCAAGCTTCCCTAGAAAGCCATGGGTAGAAATTATGATACTTCAGTTGTGCCAGGGAGTTGGGTGGTGATTCTATTGACTTGGTTTTGTAAGACCTATTTGATAGTGCTGAGAACATAGATGAGTCTCTCCAGGGGCTCTGAGGCTCGCTGCCCTGGGATTATGTTTGTTCTTCTCTTTAGAGCTGTTTCCACCTCCTGTGCTGACAGCTAACACCGTCTGGCCCACCAAGGAGAGTCTAGTAACCCTAACCTGTGAGACTCCACTCTCTCCATAGAGTCAGATGCCCATCTTCAACTTCACCTCTTCAGAGATGTCTAGGACCTGGGGTCATGCTGGAGCAGCTCCCCAAAGCTCCAGATCGCTGCCAGGTGGGGAGAAGACTCAGGTCTTTCTGGTACAAGGTACAGAAGTGACTTCCTGTGCCTGGAAACAGAGCCAGAGATTCCAAATTTATGTGCAGAGTGAGTTTTGGTGAAAAGGGACACTGGGGCTTGGAAAAGGGAGGTAGGGCAGGGCATTATTCAGACCTTGGTTCCTTCTTTTCCCATAACATGGGGATGGGGGTCTGTTCCAGAGAGATCCAGAGGCTATCCTGAGCTCCTGTCATTTCTAATAGTGCTTTAGGACTGAAATGGTTACCGAGAGGCTTCAAGAATCATAAAACTTCAAAATGTCCACCACATTCCTCTTAACTTTACCTTTCCTATTGTAATATAATCAGGTATATACTAGGTGCCTATTATTATGCTATAGAGGCTTTGCAGGGAGCTGACAGTCAGCTAGAGAGTAGCCTAGTACCAAATCCAACACAATAGGATTTGAGAGAACAGAGAGATCCATTTTATATCGGAGCAATTAGAGAAGATAATGTTGAAGCAGAGGGTCTTGAGGTAGGTCTGAAAAGAAGGGAGAGAAGCAGTTTATCATCTTGCATGATGTCCCTTTGAAGGAGGGCTAATATTTTCCATTATTCTTCCTAGTTCTCAACCCTAGACTTCTACTCACTGTCACCAAGCACAAGCCCAAGGATTGTTCCCTGGCATTGCCCACCCTCACCCCCTAGGGGAAAGAAGCTCCTGAAGTGAGTACATTATGAGATGAGGAACCTCATGTGACTGAAAGCTGAGAAGTGAGACGCCTCCCACAGAAATATACTCAGGATTGACACCCAGCATCCTCAATTCGTATTCTGCAAAGATCTCTCTTCTGATTTTGCTCAAAATTTCCAACTCCATCTGCTGTCACTTTTAGGGTGATACCAACCACTTCAGCCCTGATGTTCCCAAGAGTCAAGCCTCACCTGCTGTCTCCTGTTCACACAGGGATCCCTGTGTCTTGTGTCTCCATGGAAACTCTGCCCCTAGAGGACAGGTGTTTGAAAGGAAGACACTGGTCCTTTTCTGCTCTGTGTCTGAAGGAGCAGGGGACATCACATTTTCCTGACACAGAGGGGACATGAAGGAGAGTTTGGGGACAAAAACTTGGCATTTCCAGGGAGCAGAGCTGTAAAGCCTTGTTATCATGGAGGGCCAGGCTGGGGCATACTACTCTACATCTGACAACAGCTATGGCCTCATCCAGAGTGAGGCAGTAAATATCACTGTGAGAAGTGAGTTCCACCCGCCCACAGTTCAGTCAGAGGTACTCAAACTGGGCTCAGGGATCCTTTGGGTCATGAGAACACTTTAAGGTGATCATAGGGATGAGAGCTATGAAGAGCTAATTCTTTTCTGACAAAGGCAGACCTTCCAAAATAAATAGCTGCTTTAGGGGAACTACAAATTCGGTAGAAAAAATAAGATAGTAAGATGAAAGAGATGAAAGAACACTGTTTCTGTCAGCCAGGCAGAGAAAGCCTTCCTGGAATTCATCCTCACAGCTCTGGGGTAAGTGCCTCTACAGCTGTGCTTTTCAATACAGTGGCTGCTCGTCACATTTGGCTGTTTACATTTAAATTCATTAAAATAAAAATTTTTCTCTTTTATTCACACTAGTCACATTTCAAGTGCACAACAGCCATATGCGTGTAGTGGCTGCCATACTGAGCAGCACGGATATAGAGCATTTCCACCATTGCAGGAAGCTCTGTTGGACAGCCCTGATCTAAGGATTAAATCTGGAATGTGGGAACAGAGGCAGCGGTAGATGGTGAACTGTCAAGAGGAAGAGACCCTCTCTGACAGCCCACAGTCCCCCTCAGGTCCTATGTGTCGTCCTCTCCTCACCCTCAGGGTTCCCGGAGCCCAGGCTGTGGTGGGGAACGTGATGGAGCTTCTCTGTGAAGCCCATAGAGGCTCTTCCCGATCGTGTACTGGTTTTATCATGAGGATGTCAGCCTGGGGACCAGCTCGGCCCCATTTGGAGGAGGACCATCCTTCATTCTCTCTCTGACCACAGAACATGCTGGAAACTACTACGTGAGACTGACTATGGCCTGGGGGCCCAGCACAGTGAGGCACTGCTATTCAATGTCATTTATGTGTTGCTTGAGCTTGGGTTACACGCTTCCCTTCCAGAGGAAAGACTCTAAGCATGCCGGTGGATGAGAAAGGGCATTTGGTTAAGATTGGGGTTCTTCGGGAATTCCCTGGTGGTCCAGTGGTTAGGCCTCCGCACTTTCACTGCCATGGCCCAGGTTCAGTCCCTGGTCAGGAAACTGAGATCCCACAAGCCACGTGCCACAGCAAAAAAAAAAAAAAAAAAAAAAAAAAAAAATGGGGTTCCTCAGTGACATACTGGAAATAGAGACTACTAGAAATTGTGAAAGTTAGCCAGCCTCACACTAGCCTGAGAGGAGTGGCCTACACTCCAGGTCATTGGACAAATAACTGAACATCCACTTAACCATTTCAAACTAAGGCAAAGCTCACTGGGACCCCTGCCTCATGCCTGACCTCACACCCCCTCCCCCGCAGTATCCGCAGATTTCTAGCCTGAGTCCCAGGCCTCTCTCCTCAGAAGCTGCAGAGGACAAGAACCACCTTCTGGCTGTAGTGATGGTGGAGAGGTGGGGGGAGTCACTGCTTGGTTTCCTGGCAACTGCTGCTCTGTTTTTTACCTAAGGTTCCGGAGGAAGTCAGGTTTGTAACTTCTGCTTTTACCCTTTGTTGCTCTATCACTGATTATCACCAAAAATACTGCTTGGGTGCAGCAGGTGGCATACAAATAGTCTGGAAGCTACCACCCAGTGCGTGAGGCTGTCAGTTAAAGTAATTCAACCCTCCAAGAAAGTACTTTACATATGTGAGTTCAAGTGAGACTGATTGCTCATTTACATTTGTTTATTCAATAGAACTCTGACAAAATAGCTATGGGTTAGAAACAATCTCCACGAAGACGCATAGACAAGAGAAATACATCTTGATTATACAACTAGATTTTAAAAGAAATAATCTGAGTATTCTAAGTACTATAGAATATAGTACAATGGGTATATTAAGCACAGTATAACTGGCATATTAATTATAAAATATTATAATATACTATATTATGCATAATTATATATGATAGTGTATAATATAATAGAAAGAGCCTTGGATTGGAAGTAAAGAGATGAGTTCTAGCCACAGTTCTGCCACTTGCTGGGTGGGATATATTAAAAACCTACCAAGACAATGATTTTATCTCTGACCATTTTCTTTCTCTGAAAATGGGGATATTAATGCATCCTCTCCTTGCCCTCATAGAGGCATTCTGAGGATAACATGAAGTACAGAATCATTTTATATAAAATGTCTTATCTCATTTATTCATTTAGTTATACCTCTAATTCATTCCATGAAGGACTTGAGAAAGCTTGTGACAAAAACATTGATAATTAGAGAAGAATGAAGTGCAAATAGAGAATCAAGCCCGTGGAAAACATAAATAGATGGAAGTCAGCCACAGCTTGCTTACCTCAGCTTGTACTCACACAGAGACAGGTCCTAGGCTGCCCTCTTGGTAGCAGGAGGGTGCTGGCTGCTCCAAGCCTGCCTCTTGTTTAATGCTCAGGATCCAGATGGCTCCTGCAGAAGTCTCAAGGAGAACTTGGAACGAGCCAGCCTGGAGCATGAATGGAACATATCCCACCCTTCACAGGAGTAAGGAAGGAGGAGGGAACCTCACCCAAACCTCATGAACCAAGCACAATTGTCATCTAATAGGTGAGGGGTGCCTCCCCCCAGAAGAGGACTTGAATGGACACACAAAGCCAGCTAAAATCTTGACAATAGACAATCAGATATCACTACCTTGACTCCAAGAAGTCACTTGTTCCAAAATTAATATAGGCTAGGTCCTTTACCCACAATAGAATAATCACATTTCCTCTCCCAATTCAGCTCCCTCCCATCACCTTTTTCAATTCTTATGCCCTAAGAAGAGCTGTTAATCCCAAGAGAGGCTTTTGATGTTTCTCTCTGGGGAGTCTATCCACTACTTTTACCTTTTTAAAAAAAGGCTCTTGTAATATTATGCCATAATGCACTTACTAGATGGATTAGGGACTCCCAGCATATTGGTGCCAAGGACAGCACTTCCATCCTTAGGAGCCCTCCAGATATCCAGCAAGCTCACATAAAGACAATGTCAAAATTAGAGAGAATCCTAACTGACACAGGGAAGGAAAAGGACCCCGGCCCTCACTTAATATCTCCAGTCACAAGAGGAGCCTATTAAAATGCCCTGTGCCAAGAGACTGCAGAAGACCTTCGGAGCAAGATGTCCCCATGACGATACTAACCAGAGGGACAGAAGGGAGCCTGGCACACACCAAACAAGTGGTTGCAGATCTCCATGGCCTTGAAGGGTATTTAGAGTGTTTTAAAGTGCCTTATTTTCAGAACAGGGGAAGGAAGAATATATACTCCAGCAAGATGAAGGCTACCCTGCTTGCTAAGGGTACCTGTTAAAGTTCATGTTTATTTCATTTAAATATTCACTTTTTAAACCTTCCAGGCAAGACTGTATGTTACTTGTGAAAAGCAAATCAGTGATGGCCAAATAATTAAAATCCTCAAGAATTCAAAATTGTGGGTCCTTTAATTTCAAAATCAAGTATGTCCTGAATATATGCTATAGGATTACCTTGAGCTGTGCCTATCTGGGACACAGAACAGAATCACAGCCTCTTTTTAAAACATCTTTATTGGAGTATAACTTTTTTTTTTAAGCAGTGATCTTTTTTTATTAGGCAAAGATATAACTATGTGTTTTAAAAGTAGTAACCATCAATTATAAATGGTTTGTCAGCCTTTCAAAACATTGCTTATAATTTAAGGATCCTCTTTACTGTCTTCATGAACTGCTCTAGGACTGCAGGCTGTATAATATGCTTATTATTACATTGAAAGTCACAGTAGAATAAAGATTTCTGCTCTACAGTTTAAAGAGGGAGAAAATTCCCCCTTAATGTTTGTTCATTTATTCTTTTTCATTAATTCAGCATTTATTGATTTGCCTAAGCCTTGTCTTTAGAGAGAAATCCAAAGAAATAAAACCATTACCTTATCCTCTAGATCTGTGCTGTCCAATACAGTACCCACTAGCCACATGTGGCCATTTAAATTTAAACTAAATTAAATTTAAAATGTAGTTCTTCATTTCACTAGCCACATTTCAAGTGCTAAAGAGCCACATGTGGCTAGAGACTACTCATTGGACAGAATGGAATAGAACATTTCCGTTATTGCCACAAATTCTTCTGGATAACACTGCTCTAACTAGAAGGTGAAATTTTTTTTTTTTTTTTTTTTTTTTTTTTTTTTTTTGCGGTATGCGGGCCTCTCACTGTTGTGGCCTCTCCCATTGCGGAGCACAGGCTCCGGACGCACAGGCCCAGCGGCCATGGCTCACGGGCTTAGTTGCTCCGCGGCATGTGGGATCTTCCCGGACCAGGGCACGAACCCGTGTCTCCTGCATCGGCAGGCGGATTCTCAACCACTGCGCCACCAGGGAAGCCCTAGAAGGTGAAATTTTAATTGGGAGAATAAGATATAGTATATAAAGTTATTTGGGAAATCTTAGTACACTACAGGTCAAACCTCATTAGAATGTGTGGGTTTTTTTTAACATCTTTATTGGACTATAACTGTTTTACAATGGTGTCTTAGTTTCTGCTTTACAACAAAGTGAATCAGTTATACATATACATATGTTCCCATATCTCTTCCCTCTTGCGTCTCCCTCCCTCCCACCCTCCCTATCCCACCCCTCTAGGTGGTCACAAAAAACAGAGCTGATCTCCCTGTGCTATGCGGCTGCTTCCCACTAGCAATCTATTTTACATTTGGTAGTGTGTATATGTCCATGCCACTCTCTCACATCGTCACAACTTACCCTTCCCCCTCCCCATATCCTCAAGACAATGCTCTAGTAGGTCTGTGTTTTATTCCTGTCCTACCACTAATCTCTTCATGACATTTTTTTTCTTAGATTCCATATATATGTGTTAGCATATGGTATTTGTTTTTCTCTTTCTGACTTACTTCACTCTGTATGACAGTCTCTAGGTCCATCCACCTCATTACAAATAACTCAGTTTCATTTCTTTTTATGGATGAGTAATATTCCATTGTATATATGTGCCACATCTTCTTTATCCATTCATCTATTGATGGACACTTAGGTTGCTTCCATGTCCTGGCTATTGTAAATAGAGCTGAAATGAACATTTTGGTACATGACTCTTTTTGAATTATGGTTTTCTCAGGGTATATGCCCAGTAGTGGGATAGCGGGGTCGTATGGTAGTTCTACTTGTAGTTTTTAAAGGAACCTCCATACTGTTCTCCATAGTGGCTGTATCAATTTACATTCCCACCAGCAGTGCAAGAGTGTTCCCTTTTCTCCACACCCTCTCCAGCATTTACTGTTTCTAGAGTTTTTGATGATGGCCATTCTGACCAGTGTGAGATGATATCTCATTGTAGTTTTGATTTGCATTCCTCTAATGATTAATGGTGTTGAGCATTCTTTCATGTGTTTGTTGGCAATCTGTATATCTTCTTTGGAGAAATGTCTATTTACTTCTTCTGCCCATTTTTGGATTGGGTTGTTTGTTATTTTGTTATTGAGCTGCATGAGTTGCTAATAAATTTTGGATATTAATCCTTTGTCAGTTGCTTCATTTGCAAATATTTTCTCCCATTCTGAGGGTTGTCTTTTGGTCTTGTTTATGGTATCCTTTGCTGTGCAAAAGCTTTTAAGTTTCATTAGATCCCATTTGTTTATTTTTGTTTTTATTTCCATTTCTCTAGGAGATGGGTCAAAAAGGATCTTGCTGTGATTTATGTCATAGAGTGCTCTGCCTATGTTTTCTTCTAAGAGTTTGATAGTGTCTGGCCTTACATTTAGGTCTTTAACTCATTTTGAGTTTATTTTTGTGTATGGTGTTAGGGAGTGTTCTAATTTCATACTTTTACATGTACCTGTCCAGTTTTCCCAGCACCACTTATTGAACAGGCTGTCTTTTCTCCACTGTATATTCTTGCCTCCTTTATCAAAGATAAGGTGACCATATGTGTGTGGGTTTATCTCTGGGCTTTCTATCCTGTTCCTTTGATCTATATTTCTGTTCTTGTGCCAGTACCATACTGTCTTGATTACTGTAGCTTTGTAGTATAGTCTGAAGTCAGGGAGCCTGATTCCTCCAGCTCCATTTATCGTTTTCAAGATTGCTTTGGCTATTCGGGGTCTTTTGTGTTTACATACAAATTGTGAAATTTTTTGTTCTAGTTCTGTAAAAAATGCCAGTGGTAGTTTGATAGGGTGTGCATTGAATCTGTAGATTGCTTTGGGTAGTAGACTCATTTTCACAATGTTGATTCTTCCAATCCAAGAACATGGTATATCTCTCCATCTATTTGTATCATCTTTAATTTCTTTCATCAGTGTCTTATAGTTTTCTGCATACAGGTCTTTCGTCTCCTTAGGTAGGTTTATTCCTAGATATTTTATTCTTCTTGTTGCAGTGGTAAATGGGAGTGTTTTCTTAATTTCGCTCTCAGATTTTTCATCATTAGTGTATAAGAATGCCAGAGATTTCTGTACATTAATTTTGTATCCTGCTACTTTACCAAATTCATTGATTAGCTCTAGTAGTTTTCTGGTAGCATCTTAGGATTCTCTATGTATAGTCTCATGTCATCTGCTAACAGTGACAGCTTTACTTCTTCTTTTCCAATTTGGATTCCTTTTATTTCTTTTTCTTCTCTGATTGCTGTGGCTATAACTTCCAAAACTATGTTGAATAAGAGTGGTGAGAGAGGGCAACCTTGTCTTGTTCCTGATCTTAGTGGAAACGGTTTGAGTTTTTCACCATTGAGAACAATGCTGGCTGTGGGTTTGTCATATATGGCCTTTATTATGTTGAGGAAAGTTCCCTCTATGCCTATTTTCTGCAGGGTTTTTATCATAAATGGGTGTTGAATTTTGTCAAAAGCTTTCTCTGCATCTATTGAGATGATCGTATGGTTTTTCTCCTTCAGTTTGTTGATATGGTGTATCACGTTGATTGATTTGCGTATATTGAAGAATCCTTGCATTCCTGGAATAAACCCCACTTGATCATGGTGTATGATCCTTTTAATGTGTTGTTGGATTCTGTTTGCTAGTATTTTGTTGAGGATTTTTGCATCTATGTTCATCAGTGATATTGGCCTGTAGTTTTCTTTCTTTGTGACGTCTTTGTCTGGTTTTGGTATCAGGGTGATGGTGGCCTCATAGAATGAGTTTGGGAGTGTTCCTCCCTCTTCCATCTTTTGGAAGAGTTTGAGAAGGATAGGTGTTAGCTCTTCTCTAAATGTTTGATAGAATTTTCCTGTGACGCCGTCTGGTCCTGGGCTTTTGTTTGTTGGAAGATTTTTGATCACAGTTTCAATTTCGGTGCTTGTGATTGGTCTGTTCATATTTTCTATTTCTTCCTGGTTCAGTCTTGGCAGGTTGTGCATTTCTAAGAATTTGTCCATTTCTTCCAGGTTGTCCATTTTATTGGCATACAGTTGCTTGTAGTAATCTCTAATATCTTTTGTATTTCTGCAGAGTCAGTTGTTACATCTCCTTTTTCATTTCTAATTCTATTGATTTGAGTCTTCTCCCTTTTTTTCTTGATGAGTCTGGCTAATGGTTTATCAATTTTATTTATCTTCTCAAAGAACCAGCTTTTAGTTTTATTGATCTTTGCTATCGTTTCCTTCATTTCTTTTAAATTTATTTCTGATCTGATCTTTATGATTTCTTTCCTTCTGCTAAATTTGGGGGGTTTTTTTGTTCTTCTTTCTCTAATTGCTTTAGGTGCAAAGTTAGGTTGTTTATTCAAGATGTTTCCTGTTTCTTAAGGTAGGATTGTATTGCTATAAACTTCCTTCTTAGAACTGCTTTTGCTGCATCCCATAGGTTTTGGGTCGTCATGTCTCCATTGTCATTTGTTTCTAAGTATTTTTTGATTTCCCCTTTGATTTCTTCAGTGATCACTTCATTATTAAGTAGTGTATTGTTTAGCCTCCATGTGTTTGTATTTTTTACAGATCTTTTCCTGTAATTGATATCTAGTCTCATAGCGTTTTGGTCAGAAAAGATACTTGATATGATTTCAATTTTCTTAAATTAACCAAGGTGAGATTTGTGACCCAGGATATGATGTATCCTGGAGAATGTTCCATGAGCACCTGAGAAAAATGTGTATTCTGTTGTTTTGGGATGGAATGTCCTATAAATATAAATTAAGTACATCTTGTGTAATGTACCATGTAAAGCTTGTGTTTCCTTATTTATTTTCATTTTGAATGATCTGTCCATTGGTGAAAGTGGGGTGTTAAAGTCCCCTACTATGATTATGTTACTGTCGATTTCCCCTTTTATGGCTGTTAGTATTTGCCTTATGTATTGAGGTGCTCCTATGTTTGGTGCATAAAAATTTATAATTGTTATATCTTCTTCATGGATCGATCCCTTGATCATTATGTAGTGTCCTTCTTTGTCTCTTGTAATAGTTTTTATTTTAAAGTCTATTTTGTCTGATATGAGAATTGCTACTCCAGCTTTCTTCTGATTTCCATTTGCATGGAATATCGATATATTTCCATCCCCTCACTTTCAGTCTGTATGTGTCCCTAGGTCTGAAGTGGGTCTCTTGTAGACAGCATATATATGGGTCTTGTTTATGTATCCATTCAGCCAGTCTGTGTCTTTTGGTGGGAGCATTTAATCCATTTACATTTAAGGTAATTATTGATATGTATGTTCCTATTACCATTTACTTAATTGTTTTGGGTTGTTCTTGTAGGTCTTTCCTTCTCTTGTGTTTATTGCCTAGAGAAGTTCCTTTAGCATTTATTGTAAAGCTGGTTTGGTGGTGCTGAATTCTCTCAGCTTTTGCTTGTCTGTAAATGTTTTAATTTCTCCACCAAATCTGAATGGGATCCTTGCTGGGTAGAGTAATCTTGGTTGCACATTTTTTTCCTTCATCACGTTAAACATGTCCTGCCAGTCCCTTCTGGCTTGTAGAGTTTCTGCTGAAAGATCAGATGTTAACCTTATGGGGATTCCCTTGTGTGTTATTTGTTGTTTTTCCCTTGCTGCTTTAAATATGTTTTCTTTGTATTTAATTTTTGACAGTTTGATTATTACGTGTCTTGGTGTGTTTCTCCTTGGATTTATCCTGTATGGGACTTTCTGTGCTTCCTGGACTTGACTATTTCCTTTCCTATATTAGGGAAGTTTTCAACTATAATCTCTTCAAATATTTTCTCAGTCCCTTTTTTTTTCTCTTCTTCTTCTGGGACCCCTATAATTCGAATGTTGGTGCATTTAATGTTGTCCCAGAGGTCTCTGAGACTGTCCTCAGTTCTTTTCATTCTTTTTTCTTTATTCTGCTCTGCAGTAGTTATTTCCACTATTTTATCTTCCAGGTCACTTATCCGTTCTTCTGCCTCAGTTATTCTGCTATTGATCCCATCTAGAGTATTTTTAATTTCATTTATTGTGTTGCTCATCGTTGCTTGCTTCCTCTTTATTTCTTCTAGGTCCTTGTTAAATGTTTCTTTCATTTTCTCTATTCTATTTCCAAGATTTTGGATCATCCTTACTATCATTATTCTGAATTCTTTTTCAGGCAGACTGCCTATTTCCTCTTCATTTGTTAGGTCTGGTGGCTTTTTACCTTGCTCCTTCATCTGCTGTGTGTTTTTCTGTCTTTTCATTTTGCTTACTGTGTTTGGGGTCTCCTTTTTGCAGGCTGCAGGTTCGTAGTTCCCATTGTTTTTGGTGACTGTCCCCAGTGGCTAAGGTTGATTCAGTGGGTTGAGTAGGTTTCCTGGTTGCGTGCCTATGTTCTGGTAGATGAGGCTGGATCTTGTCTTTCTGGTGGGCAGTTTGGTCCACGTCTGGTGGTGTGTTTGGGGATGTTGGTAGCCTTAGTATGATTTTAGGCAGCCTCTCTGCTAATGGATGGGTCTGTTGTCCTGTCTTGCTAGTTGTTGGGTATAGGGTGTCCAGCACTGTAGCTTGCTGGTCCTTGAATGAAGCTGGGTCTTGGTGTTGAGATGGAGATCTCTGGGAGATTTTCACCGTTTGATATTGCATGGAGCTGGGAGGTTTCTTGTGGATCAGTATCCTGAAGTTGGTTTTCCCACCTCAGAGACACAGCTCTGATGCCTGGCTGGAGCGCCAAGAGCTTTTAACCCACACGGCTCAGAATAAAAGGGAGAAAAAATAGAAAGGAAAGAAAGAAGGAAGGAAGGAAGAAAGGAAGGAAGGAAGAAAGCAAGAAAGGAAGGAAGGAAGGGAGGAAGAAAGGGAGGAAGAAAGGAGGGAAGAAAGAAAGGAAGAAAGGAAGAAGACATAAAGTAGGATAAAATATAGTTATTACAATAAAAAATAATTATTAAGAAGAAAAATTTTATTTAAAAAAAAGGGTCAGTCAGAACCCTAGGACAAATGGTGAAAGCAAAGCTATACAGACAAAACCTCACACAGCAGCACACATATACACACTCACAAAAAGAAAAAAAGGAGAAAATAATAATATATCTTGCTCCCAAAGTCCACCTCCTTAACTTGGGATGATTCGCTGTGTATTCAGGTTTTCCACAGATGCAGGGCACTTCAAGTTGATTGTGGAGATTTAATCCGCTGCTTCTGAGGCTGCTGGGAGAGACCTCCCCCTCTCCTCTTTGTTCGCACAGCTCCTGGGGTACAGCTTTGGACTTGGCCCCGCCTCTGTGTGTAGGTCGCCCGAGGGCATCTGCCCTTCGCTCAGATAGGACAGGGTTAAAGGAGCAGCTGATTCGGGGGCTCTGGCACAGGCCGCGGGGAGGGAGGGGCATGGATGCGGGGCGAGCCTGTGGCGGCAGAGGCCGGCATGACGCTTTAGCAGCCCGAGGCGCGTAGCGCGTTCTCCCGGGGAAGCTGTCCCTGGATCCCGGGACCCCGGCAGTGGCGGGCTGCACAGCCTCCCAGGAGGGGAGGTGTGGAGAGTGATCTGTGCTCGCGCACTGGCCTCTTGGCGGCAGCAGCAACCCTAGCGTCCAAAACCCGTCTCTGTGTCCGCGCCGACAGCCATGGCTCGCGCCCGTTTCTGGAGCACCTTTACGTGGCTCGCTTAATCCCCTCTCCTCACGCCCCAGGAAGCAAAGAAGCAAGAAAAAGTCTCCTGTCTCTTCGGCAGCTCCGTGCTCGTCTCTGGAGCTCCTTTAAGCGGCACGCTTAAACCCCTCTCCTCGCGCACCCGGAAGCAAAGAGGGAAGAAAAGGTCTCTTGCCTCTTCGGCAGCTCCAGACTTCTCCCAGACTCCCTCCCGGCCAGCCGTGGCGCACTAGCCCCTTCAGGCTGTGTTCACGCCTCCAGACCCCTGCCTGGGATCCGACTGAAGCCCGAGCCTCAGCTCCCGGCCCCCGCCCGCCCTGGCGGGTGAGCAGACAAACCTCTGGGGCTGGTGAGTGCCGGTCAGCACCGATCCTCTGGGCGGGAATCTCTCCTCTTTGCCCTCCGCACCCTGTTGCTGCGCTTTCTTCTGTGGCTCTGAAGCTCCCCCCTCTGCCACCCGCAGTCTCCGCCCGCGAAGGGGCTTCTAGTGTGTGGGAACCTTTCCTCCTTCACGGCTCCCTCCCACTGGTGCAGGTCCCGTCCCTATTCTTTCGTCTCTGTTTATTCTGTTTTCTTTTGCCCTACCCAGTTACGTGGGGGTGTTTCTTGCCTTTTGGGAGGTCTGAGGTCTTCTGCCAGCGTTCGGTGGGTGTTCTATAGGAGCAGTTCTACGTGTAGATGTATTTCTGATGTATCTGTGAGGAGGAAGTTGATCTCCGCGTCTTACTCTTCCGCCATCTTCTCTCTTCTGCCAGAATCACAGCCTCTTAAGACTGGAAGAAACCAGGTCAGAGTCACCACGCAGTACAACTCCAGGGGATACCATTCACATTGTAGTCTACAGAGACAGCATCCCATAGGGTTAAGCAGCATAGCCCTGGAGTCAATAAATCTGGCTGCACAACAGAATCAGCCATAGAATAAACAAATATCTTATCCCAGCCCAGACTTACTGAATCTGAATTTTTGGAAATGAGGATCAAGAAATGATATTTATTTAATTCCTTGAGTAACTCAAAAGCACAGCTAGGTTTGGGCTAATTCGTAAAACTAACAAAATAATAAAAAATAATAGTAGCAAATATCTTCACCGTGTGTCAAATGCTGTTACCATCACTTTAGCATGCATTGACTAATTTAATCTTCATTTGAAAGGTATTATTATTATTACTGTTTTCTCCATTTCACAAATACAGAAACAAGAGGTACAGGAATGATGAGTAACCCTAAAGTGACCCAACTACAGGCTAGCTGAAGAAGTGTGGCCCCAGAGCTCATGTTTAATGCACTATACTATACCCATAAAGAGCACACCAAGGTCTACAGAAGCTAAGTGATTCGCTTAGGTTACACAGCCAGCAGCCAAATCTCTAAATTTTCCAGGTGTAAAGCACCTGCTGTCTGCCCCTGGGAAGACAGGCATTTCACATTTTTCATTCATTCCACTAACATATATTAAGCCCTAATTCAATGCCAGGCACAGTGCCAGGAGCAGGGGGTCATGTAGAATGTGGGATGCTTATTCTAACTGTAAACTTCCCAGCAAGGGGCCTTCCAGACCATCATCTACTGATATGTGAAATGAGTGGACTCCTTTTATGCCAAATCCAACCTAGAGAGAGCTTCCCCTTGGCAAACACTAGTTCTTCTCTGCCTCGCAGGAGCAGGTTCTGGTGCCAACTCCCACAGGTGAGGCCTCTGTGTCTAGTCCACATGTATGTGTTGGTTCATTTATTCAACATCTAGTGTGCATGTACTGTGTGCAAAGGATGCTGGAACTCTCCTGACTTATTTAACACTCAAAATGGAGAACTTGGTAAATGGCTCAAAAATGGAAATTTGAACGTGCCATGTTCTGCATCCCTCGCCCTTTCTAGCCCTACCTTGCAACACTCCATGCCTTTCTGGGTACTAAATCGTCTGAAACTCTGTCTACACTTTAGCCCCCTGGCCAGCCTTTCTTCCTCTCCTAATTCAGTGTCCCAAGGACCAACACATTTTTCTTTGCTTTCAGAAACTTTCAGCCCAGGTCTCCCAGAATGCCTCTACTCTAGCTCACCTGCCCCAGCCAGGGACAAGGAGCCCATGTATAGCAATGGTGAATACTGCTGTTAGGTCAGGGCTTCAGGTGAGGAAAGGTGTAGGGAAAGGGCCAATGAGGTGGGGCTTGTAGGGATGTTCTTGACATCCCAGGTCCTGCTGAGACTCATTTGGGGTTGTCAAGGTAAGTATGAAGCATGTAGTTGGGAAAAGCACCTGTGTGAATCCTTGACCACCACCACCTGTCTAATCTTGTCCCCTCTTTCAGTGAATCCAGTGTGTCCGTGCATGGTTTATTCCCAGGTCTGGAGCACCCAGCAGGAACAGGAGGGTGCAGGTGAGCTTTGGGGCAATGCTTTTGTCTTCACTGGAGCTGAGGGGGTAAGTGGGCTGCTAGGTACAGCAGAGCTTTCCAGAGCAGCAATGTCTGTCCCTTGGCACTGATAGCAGTCATCCCCCTGCACATGAGAAGACAATGTGGGTCTCTCCTGATGGCTGAATCTTTCAGAGCCTGCTGCTATTGTGTCTCTTTCCTGTCTTGGGAGAGAGGTTGAAACGCTGGGGGATGGTTTAAGGACTGGGCTGTAAGCGGCTTGCTGTTTTTCACTGCTCATGATTTTCTAATTTTCTCCCCAACAGAGCACCTAGGAACATGTCTGGAAGGCAAGTGGGTCCATGTTCCTTGCTTGTCTCTTCCCAGGACTTATTCTCCCTCAATGAAGCATGTAGTTAAATGCATTAGACAGAGTGGGCCCTCAACAAAAACAGTAACTTCCTTTCTCTCATGAGCTTTTTCCCCTCAGAATTCCTCCATTGTCTGTCCTAAGGTGGGGAAAGGGCAGCCTCCAGAAGCCTCAGCTGAGCATGGAAGGAGCCTGAGAGGCACCTGAAATGAGTCAGAACAGGTCCTGCAGGCCTGTCTTGACCTTGACTCAAATCACTGGGGTCTTCAGGTGCCCACCAGGAGAACCGTGTACTTCTCTCCCAGGACTCCTCAGCCATTATTTCAAGGAAAAGAATTGCCAGGGACTGAGCAAAGAAAGTCAGGGCTAAGAAGTAGGCCATGAGGTTGCTAGAGAAGGTTATGAGAATATCCAGTCCCCATGACCTGCTTGTGACCCAGACCCTGCGTTTCCTTCAGGGACCAGACGTTGCTGTTGGAGCCGTCTTTCCAGTTTTCTTCATGCCCTCACCCAGACTATCCCTATACCACGCTGAGGTAGAGCCAGAGCAGCCCAGGGGCCCTCAGCCAGGAGACCCAGGTCACAGACAGGACACAAAGGCAAGGGGCCCCTTGTGAGTAGGAGCTGCCCACAAATCCCCTGAGGGCCAGCTTTGCAGTCAGCACCTGCACACAGTGAACAGAAGCCTTGGGCCTCTGTTAGCAAGTCGCAGGGCCCATGGGGGAGACTTTGACAGAATCCTTAAGTTTAATTGTGAGAGAGGGCTCTCAACTTGTCAAGCAGTGGGAGGAGATGTAGGCTTAACCACTCACACTGCAAAACTGGTGTCCCTGTCAGAAACTGTGATTCTGCAGTCCAGGGAATCCTCGTGCCAGAGCAAGATTTGATTTCTCTTAACAACATTCCTGAACAACGTCAACTCATGATCTTGCCCTCTTTGCTTTGGTCACAAGAAACCAAGACCGGAACTTTCAAGCACTTTTACCATCAGGCAAGACCTTGTGGTATGCGTGTCGTGTTCTAATTCCACTCCTGGCTTTGTTTTACTAGTTTACCCCATTTCTTCACTTTTCATCTTTCGACATACATTTAAGTCTTGATCGTCATATATATTTTTATATATATTCTAGCTTCATGAGGCTAGAATAAATCAATAAATTAAACATAATAACATAGCATAAGTAATTCTAATTGGAATAAAAAAACGTTGTGAAAAACAAACTCTCACAATGACTTCCTGTATCAATGGTAATATATTTTTATATTCATCTGCTTCTACTACAGTAATGTAGCCAGACTACATTATATTACATTAATGTAGCTTAATTATATGAAAAACTACCTCAAAGCCATTAAGTTCCTAGCTAAAGGGTTTCTCTCCTCACTCTTCATCTTCTACTCCCCATTCCCCCACCACCAAAACCCAAATTAATTCTTAATACTGCTTCTAGATTAACTTTCAACTTCACATAAACTTTAAAGAAAAAGAAATAACTTTCTTAGGCAATTTGAGCGTAAATATTCTTTCCAGAATTGTTTTTTATATACTATCAGCCTTAATTTCATATCCATTTAATTCCTAGTCCTAGAGATTTCAAATAGTTATGAAATGAGGCTTTCATACCAAGAAATACAAAATAATTGAGACCAATATAAATCTGCCTTTACAGAAAGTTTATTGCACTGTCCCTGAAAGCAGAGACCTGTCCCTTTTATTCCAAAAATTTCAAACTCCGTGGTCCCCCAAATACCACAGACTGTCTCTCCTATGTTCCTTATCCCTACATTTACTTCCTACCATACACTACCTTCTGCCTCTGTGCTCTGGATTGCATGAAAAATTTAAATCTTTGAAATGTTTCCAGAAACTTTAGGCAAATTAGACAAGACATATATTTCTGAAACAAAAGGGAGGAAAATAAATTCTAAAAAGGAGAAATGATGAGTCAAACAGCCCCTGGTCACTGCAGAAATAATAAAAAGGTCATGGACAAAAGGAAGGAGAAAAAAAAAAAAAAAAGAACCTGACAACTACCTCTGGTTAAGTTGAGATAAGTGATGGTTAATTTTATTTGTCGACAGGACTGGGCTCCGGGATGCCCACATCACTGGTAGAATATTAATTGTGTGTGTATCTGTGAAGGTGTTTCTGGAAGAGGTTAACATTTGAATCAGTAGACTGAGTATAAAAGACCCAGCCTCATCAATGCAGATGAGCACCATCCAATCTGTTGACTGCCAGATTAGAACAAGAAGGTGGAGAAAGGGCTTGAGTTGGGACATTGATCTGCTCCTGCCTTCCGACATCAACACTCCTGGTTCTTGGGCCTTCAGACTCAGACTGGTTACACCACTGGCTCCACTGGCTCTCAGACCTTCAGGTTTGGACTGAAACTACACCACTGGTTTTCCTGGACCTCCAGCTTGCAGACAGTAGATCATGAGACTTCTTTGCTTTCTTAATCATGTGAGTCCATCCCTCATAATAAATCTCTTTTGATATACCTAAATATATTCTATTGGTTCTGTTTCTCTGGAGAACCCTAACAAAAATACAAAGCACAAAGGACTATCTAGGTCAACAAAAAAGAGGATGGTGTGTTTGGAATAAGAGCATCCATACTCCACCTGGCAGCACTTGCCTCTGTGCTCTGGAGTTAGCTATCCTGACATACACCTGTCAGTAAATTACAAACCAGTGAGATCTAAAAATAAAATGAGGGTCTGAGAATGTCTGGTTGACATGGTGGTTAAAAAAGATAACTGCAGAGACTTAGCAATATGAAGTTCACAAGGTATATTTTGGGCTAGAATCTACCCCCCTCTGTTTTTGGAAGAGAGATGACCTTGTAGAACAAAAAGAGAACAAAATTTGGACTGGAGGGGAATGTTGACTGATTTTTTACCAGTTGTCTGACCTTGGGAAATTATTATCCTCTCTGAACCTCAGTTATCTTACCTATAAAATGGGAGTAAATGCTCTTATCTCATAGGGCTATTAAAAGATTGAGACCTTCTAAGAAATAAATGTCTTTTGTAAAGAAGGCATGTAATAAATGGTAATTTTAAATTATTGTTATAATCATTATTATGGGAAAGATGGTCTCTTACAGACATTCCAAAAACAGTTTATCAAGAGGTTTCTAGTGAATTTTACCCATGTTGCTGCTACCCCCTTTTTTCAAACATAGGCACATACCTAGAACCCTACATGCATTCTACATACCCTTATGTATTCTAATCAATGGAGTAGGCTTTGCAGAAAGCTCATGTCTCTTCTCCAGTCTTCAGGTAATATTTTAGTCAGGTTTCTTGTTTCTAGCAACGGAAATCAATTCTGGCTCTCTTTTCAAAAAGGGGATACTTTACTGAAAGTATATCAGAGACTCAGAAAATGGGAGGACTGGGCTTAGGAAATGAATAGGAACAAGAGAGAGTGGGAAGCCCAAGCAGTAGGGACCACAGCAAGTGTCATGCTACAGAAATGTTGTGATCCACACGTGGACCTGTCCACCGCAGCAACCCCGCACCCTAACGCCACCAGCTCAAGCAGCAAAGTCCAGGGGCAGAGGACTGACTGACCAAGCCTAGGTCACACATCCATCTCTTGACAACCCAGGAATAGGGGATGGAATAATCTTGTTTACTGGGCTTTTAAAAGGAGAGGCTGCCCTATTTCCCACCAAGACCATACATTGGGTTAGTCCACCTAAAAGGAAATCAAAGTGATGATAATAAGGGTGTGTTGTACTCAAGAGATCAAATAAATAAGTAAATAACAAGAGTCTACTAAAGATAGTAACTTGGGCATCTTAGAATATGGCTAATTGGGTCTATACCCTTATTTTTCTCCTTAAATTGCAGAGAATATGCATGATTCCTTGAACAGCCACTTCTTATAAATTTTTCATCCTAACTTCATGAGAACCTCAATAATCACAACTCTCATAGCAGCTTTGGGGCATCGAGAGTTTTCAAGTCAGTGGTACTATTTATATTCCAGTATTTACCCCTGGACATCTTTATGAGAGTGCCAAGTTTTGCTGGTCCCGGCTCCACAGATAACTAAAATTATTTGTGTATGGACTGCTTTAGCAACCCACACCTCACCCCTTACAACCACGCATACCCACACTTACCAGGTTCCATTCCTGACTGGAAAACTAGGACATTAAAAGAATTTGCATCTCAGAAGTTCTGGATTCTGTATTTTCCAATCACAGATTTATTTGATTAATCAGAGTGTTTTCTTGGCTCTACTTTCTACTATGAAATGGAAGATTTGTGATTAGAGGTGTTTTGTGATCCTTATAAAAATACCTTGCTGGTGTGACTTACCCTGATACAGAAGGATCAATTTCTTCTTGCTTTTCTCTCAATTTATAACACCATTAACTCCCACAAACCAACAATAACCTCAATCCAGCTCTGGCAACCACACATATGCTGAGATTTTTTTTTTTTTAATTCTGGAGTTCTTCAAGGTAGGAACTCCACCCAGTTGCCAAGAACTGGACCAAGAGATAAGCTTAGGAAATCCTCCAACTATCTGAACCTAAGAAATGTCTTCTTGGGCTTGAGAGACCATTATATTCAGAAGTAACTGGATGAATGGGAAGGGGAGAGAAGAAAGGGTCATTGGATCCTGTCTTACTCCCCCAAGCAGAACCCTTTCTTGGAAAATTGATGGTTCAGTGTTCTTTATCTCTTTGGATATCCCACTTTTTTTTTTTTTTTCCACCCATAACCCTTTCCATAATCTGGAGAGGATGCAAGGGGGCTTGCTTCAAAAGGAGTTCAGACTTTAGGATCCCATTAAAGAAGAGCATCTCTGTCAAAGAGGTAGAGTGTTTCATCACACAGAGCATGAGGAAGCTATGGGAGAGGGAGATTTTTTCTTCTTTCTTGAGATCAAGTCTCCTTCAGAATGCCTCCTCAGTCGGCCTCCTGCTACTTTTGTCTTTTCTTTTTCCTCCCTGAATTACTTTACCAAATCCTGGAGCAAAACCCTGAAAAGGTTTTGTCCTTCCCTATTTTGTGCCCCTGTTTTATACTATCCTGTCATTCATTTATACATTCATTCATCTAGTCTGTGTTTAGGCCACTTTGCTTAATACTATGTATCGACCGGGAGGAGAAACGTAAAAAATCCCACTATGCTCATGTTCATCTGGTACACATCCTTGACTCACACAGTGTTTAAAGTTATGGTTTAAATCAGTTGCAGTTTAGAACTCAGGAGGTTTCACATAAAAATATGTATTTGGGGCTTCTCGTAAGAAGTTTGAAAAATCAGATAACAGATTTTCAGTTTTGGTGACAATATTCTAGAGTTGAATATCAGCTTCTGCTTTCAAATGGAGCACATGCTCTCCAATTGACCAGAGTATCTGCTATTCCCTTTGTTTCATCGAATCTAAGCCACGTGGCAGTTTCCATTTATTCTCTCAAATGTCCAACTGTTTACTTACAGTAGATTTAAGAAAAGAGTGACTTTTTTACCCATGTCTCTACCAAAAGTAGGAAAACAGAATACAGAATGAGAAGAACTTGTGGTTTCAAGAAGAAGAGATCATTTCTTTATAAAAGTAAAAAGCATTCCTACATATATATGCAAATAAAGTATCTTTTTTTTTCTTCTTTCTTTTTTGGCCATGACTCGAGGTTTGTGGGATCTCAGTTCCCTGACCAGGGATTGAACCCGGGCCACGGCAGTGAAAGCGCCGAATCCTAATCACTAGACCACCAGGGAATTTCCAGTGTGTCTTTTTTTTTAATTATTAAATGCAAATAAAGGTACCATTATAAAACAAATTATAGCAAGAATTATGACAGGCTAGAGAAAGATGCACATTGAAGAGCTTAATGAACTAAAAAAATAAAGAACTGAACTTTAAAGAGGACCTCTTTTTAGTGTTCGTAAATTAAATACTACCACTATAAAATGCAGTTATGTGCTCAGTAAGTAACAAAAAGTTTTCCAAGTACAAAAACTTTCACAGAGAGTAAATCTATAAAAGAATATCTCTTGAGGGCAAAAATATTGTTTCCCGAAGAGAATCAAGCATTGGCTGATGTTCAGAAAGTTGAAAATATGGTTTAAGAGCTGAAAGGCTAAGTGTGATATTTCTAACAAATGCATGGCATTTTCTACAGCAGTTTATAAAAGTATAAATACTACCACCTGGAATAACTATATTTATTTCAATATCATTAAGAATTAAGAAGGAACTAAAAACTTTGGTCATCATGCTTATAGTGTATTGAGATAAGTCATATCAGATAGTAATTCTGTGTAAAAGACCACCCTAAAACTTAATGGCTTAAATCAACATCCATTTATTTATCTTATGATTTGGCAGCACAGTAACTCAGCCTGGATTTATCTTGACAGCTGTTCTGGCCTGGGTGGTGCTGGACTGTCTTTGGTTGAACTCGCTTATGCATTTCTGCCATCAGCTGATGTTTGGGCTGGGTTTGGGCTGTCTGGCTTATGATGAAGCAGTGAAGGCAGAAGCATGCAAAACATCTTGAGACATTTATGATTTTCATATCTTTGCTTCTGTCACTCTTTATTGGCCAAAGCAAGACACAAGGCCAGACTGTATTCAAGAGGTAAAGAAATAGATTTCCCCCTCTTTTATGAGAGAAGCTACCAAGTCACATTATAAGGTCACAGATGCAGATTGGGGAAGAGTTTGTGGCCATTTTTGCATCTACCACAAGTCTTGAAAAGTTGAAATTAGCCTGGTCAAAATTAGTAAGACAAATATAAATGTGCTCCCACAGTGGCCAGTGTTAATGTTGAACGAGAAATCACGAGAAATCACTCTGTGCTGAAAAAGAAAACATCTCAAATTCAGTCATTAAAACCATAAGCCAGATAAATTCCTAGTATTTAGGAACACAGACAGATTAGCACTTCACTTGATAAATAAGAGGCAGAGTATGGTGGTCATTTATACACGAATTTTAGGTGACTTACTTGTGACAGGGTACCAAGGAGAGTTGAAAGAAATTAACTTGTTCATGTCATCGACCTTGGCTCCCCACCAAAGATTAGATCAAATAATTGGTCTTTTTAGTGAAAGATACAATTCATTTAAACACTATTTCCTCAGGGAGACATTCATTATAATTATCCAAAATTATGATCCCATTCACTGAAATCAGTTTCTAGAAATAAAAGGGATAGATTGAACTATCTATCCCAAATTATGGAGCTGAAAAGTAAATTTGGAAAAAAAACGTGAAAATAAACTAGCATGGTTAGATTGGCCTTTTCCAATGAATGTGACAGTTGGATTCAAGAGTTACAAATAGAAATAATTGAAGAGTAAAGCAATATAACTGAAAAACAAATATGGCAATGTAGGAACACCAGAATTCCAAACATCCAAGAACTAGTCCTTCTAAATATAAAATATTTATATTTTAAATATAAAATCTAAATATAAAAACCACTATGCAAAGTTTCTACCCATGATCAAAGGTGCTTATAATAATATAATATGATATATAAATATGTACTATTTCATTCTATATATGTGCCACATCTTTTTTATCCATTCATCTCTCAATGGACACTTAGGTTGTTTCCATGTCCTGGCTATTGTAAATAGAGCTGCAATGAACATTGTGGTCCATGACTCTTTTTGAATTATGGTTTTCTCAGAGCATATGCACAGTAGTGGGAGTGCTGGGTCATATGGTAGTTCTATTTTTAGTTTTCTAAGGAACCACCATATTGTTCTCCATAATGGCTGTATCAATTTACATTCCCACCAACAGTGCAAGAGAGTTCCGTTTTCTCCACAACCTCTCCAGCATTTATTGTTTGTAGATTTTTTGAAGATGGCCTTTCTGACCACTGTGAGGTGATACCTCATTGTGGTTCTGATTTGCATTTCTCTAGTGATTAGTGATGTTGAGCATCCTTTCATGTGTTTGTTGGCAATCTGTATATCTTCTTTGGAGAAATGCCTGTTTAGGGCTTCTGCCCATTTTTGGATTGGGTTGTTTGTTTCTTTGATATTGAGCTGCATGAGGTGCTTGTATATTTTAGAGATTAATCCTTTGTCAGCTGTTTCATTTATGAATACTTTCTCCCATTATGAGGATTGTCTTTTCATCTTATTTATAGTTTCCTTTGCTGTGCAAAAGCTTTTAAGTTTCATTAGGTCCCATTTGTTTATTTTTGTTTTTATTTCCATTTCTCTAGGAGGTGGGTCAAAAAGGATCTTGCTGTGATTTATGTCATAGAGTGTTCTTCCTATATTTTCCTCTAAGAGTTTTATAGTGTCAGGACTTACATGTAGGTCTTTAATCCATTTTGAGTTTATTTTTATATATGGTGTTAGCAAGTGTTCTAATTTCATTCTTTTATGTGTAGCTGTCCAGTTTTCCCAGCACCACTTATTGAAGAGTCTGTCTTTTCTTCAATGTATATTCTTGCATCCTTTATCAAAGATAAGGTGACTATATGTGTGGGGGTTTATCTCTGGGCTTTCTATCCTGTTCCATTGATCTATATTTCTGTTTTTGTGCCAGTACCATACTGTCTTGATTACTGTAGCTTTGTAGAATAGTCTGAAGTCAGGGAGCCTGATTCCTCCAGCTCCGCTTTTCTTTCTCAAGATTGTTTTGGTTATTTGGGGTCTTTTGTGTTTACATACAAATTGTGAATTTTTTTTTCTAGTTCTGTGAAAAATGCTATTGGTAGTTCGATAGGGATTGCATTGAATCTGTAGATTGCTTTGGGTAGTACAGCCATTTTCACAATGTTGATTCTTCCAATCCAAGAACATGGTATATCTCTCCATCTGTTTGTATCATCTTTTAATTTCTTTCTTCAGTGTCTTATAGTTTTCTGCATACAGGTCTTTTGTCTCCTTAAGTAGGTTTATTCCTAGGTATTTTATTCTTTTTGTTGCAGTGGTAAATGGGAGTGTTTCCTCAATTTCTTTTCCAGATTTTTCACTATAGTGTATAGGAATGCAAGTAATTTCTGTGTGTTAATTTTGTATCCTGCTGCTTTACTAAGTACATTGATTAGCTCTAGTAGTTTTCTGGTAACATCTTTAGGATTCTCTATGTATAGTATCATGTCATCTGCAAACAGTGATAGTTTTACTTCTTCTTTTCCAGTTTGGATTCCTTTTATTTCTTTTTCTTCTCTGATTGCTGTGGCTAAAACTTCCAAAACTATGTTAAATAATAGTGGTGAGAGTGGGCAACTTTGTCTTGTTCCTGATCTTAGTGGAAATGGTTTCAGTTTTTCATGATGGAGAACAATGTTGGCTGTGGGTTTGTCATATATGGCCTTATTATGTTGAGGTAAGTTCCCTCTATGCCTACTTTCTTTTTCTGCATCTATTGAGAAGATCATATGTTTTTTCTCCTTCAATTTTGTTAATATGGTTTATCACATTGATTGATTTGGGTATATTGAAGAATCCTTGCATTCCTGGGATAAACCCTACCTGATCATGGTGTATGATCCTTTTAATGTGCTGTTGGATTCTGTTTGCTAGTATTTTGTTAAGGATTTTTGCATCTATGTTCATGAGTGATCACGGCCTGTAGTTTTCCCTTTTTGTGTCATCTTTGTCTGGTTTTGGTATCAGGCTTATGGTGGCTCCATCACCACTATAGAATGAGTTTGGGAGTGTTCCTCCCTCTGCTATCTTTTGGAAGAGTTTGAGAAGGATAGGTGTTAGTTCTTCTTCTAAATGTTTGATAGAATTCACCGTGAAGCCATCTGGTCTTGGGCTTTTGTTTGTTGGAAGATTTTAAATCACAGTTTCTTTTTCAGTGCTTCTGATTGGTCTGTTCATATTTTATTTCTTCCTGGTCCAGTCTTGGAAGGTTGTAGTTTTCTAAGAATTTGTCCATTTCTTCTACATTGTCCATTTTATTGGCATATAGTTGCTTGTAGTAATCTCTCATAATCCTTTGTATTTCTGCAGTGTCAGTTGTTACTCCTCCATTTTCATTTCTAATTCTATTGATTTGAGTCTTCTCATTTTTTTTTCTTTATGAGTCTGGCTAATGTTTATCAATTTTTTCAACTTCTCAAAGAAGCAGCTTTTAGTTTTATTGTTCTTTGCTATGGTTTCCATTTCTTTTTCATTTAATTCTGATCTGATCTTTATGCTTTCTTTCCTTCTGCTAACTTTGAGGGTTTTTGTTCTTCCTCTAATTGCTTTAGGTGTAAGGTTAGGTTGTTTATTTGAGATGTTTCTTGTTTCTTGAGGTAGGATTATACTGCTGTAAACTTCCATCTTAGAACTGCTTTTTCTGCATCCCATAGATTTTGGGTCTCCGTGGTTTCATTGTCATTTGTTTCTAGGTATTTTTTGATGTCCTCTTTGATTTCTTCAGTGATCTCTTGGTTATTTAGTAGTGTATTGTTTAGCCTCCATGTGTTTGTGTTTTTTACAGATTTTTTTCCTGTAACTGATGTCTAGTCTCATAGCATTGTGGTTGGAAAAGGTACTTGATATGATTTCAATTTCTTAAATTTACTAAGGCTTGATTTGTGACCCAAGATATGATAAGTCCTGGATAATGTTCCATGAGCACTTGAGAAAAATGTGTATTCTGTTGTTTTTGGATGGAATGTCCTATAAATATCAATTAAGTCCATCTTGTTTAATGTATCATTTAAAGCTTGTGTTTCCTTATTTATTTTCACTTTGGATGATCTGTCCATTGGTGAAAGTGGGATGTTAATGTCCCCTTCTATGATTGTGTTACTGTCGATTTCCCCTTTTATGGCTGTTAGCATTTGCCTTATGTATTGAGGTGCTCCTATGTTGGGTGTATAAATATTTACAATTGTTATATCTTCTTCTTGGATTGAATCCTTGTTCACTATGTGGTGCCCTTCTTTGTCTCTTGTAATAGTCTTTATTTCAAAGCCTATTTTGTCTGATATGAGAATTGCTAGTCCAGCTTTATTCTGATTTCCATTTGCATGGAATATCAATATATTTCCATCCCCTCACTTTCAGTATGTATGTGTCCCTAGGTCTGAAGTGGGTCTCTTGTATGCAGAATATATATGGGTCTTGTTTTTGTATCCATTCAGCCAGTGTGTGTCTTTTGGTGGGAGCATTTAATCCATTTACATTTAAGGTAGTTATAGATATGTATTTTCCTATTACCATTTTCTTAATTGTTTTAAGTTTGTTATTGTAGCTTTTTTCCTTCTCTTGTGTTTCCTGCCAAGAGAAGTTCCTTTAGCATTTGTTGTAAATCTGGTTTGGTGGTGCTGAATTCTCTTAGCTTTTGCTTGTCTCTAAAGGTTTTAATTTCTCAGCTGAATCTGAATGAGATCCCTGCTGAGTAGAGTAATCTTAGTTGTAGGTTTTTCCCTTTCATCACTTTAAATATGTCCTGCTACTCCCTTCTGGCTTGCAGAGTTTCTGCTGAAAGATCAGCTGTTAACCTTATGGGGATTCCCTTGTATGTTATTTGTTGTTTTTCCCTTGCTGCTTTTAATATTTTTTCTTTGTATTTAATTTTTGATAGTTTGATTAATATGTGTCTTGGCATGTTTCTTCTTGGATTTATCCTGTATGGGACTTTCTGCACTTCCTGAACTTGGTTAACTATTTCCTTTCCCATATTAGGGAAGTTTTCAACTATAACCTCTTCAAATATTTTCTCAGTTCCTTTTTTTTTCTCTTCTTCTTCTGGGACCCCTATAATTCGAACATTGGTGCATTTAATGTTTTCCCAGAGGTCTCTAAGACTGTCCTCAATTCTTTTCATTCTTTTCTCCTTATTCTGCTCTGTGATAGTTATTTCCACTCTTTTATCTTCCAGGTCACTTGTCCATGCTTCTGCCTCAGTTATTCTGCTATTGATTCCTTCTAGAGAATTTTAAATTTCACTTATTGTGTTGTTCATCATTGTTTGCCCTTTAGTTCTTCTAAATCCTTGTTAAACGTTTCTTGTATTTTCTCCATTCTATTTCCAAGATTTTTGATCATCTTTACACTCATTACTCTGAATTCTTTTTCAGGTAGACTGCCTATTTCCTCTTCATTTGTTTGGTCTGGTGAGTTTTTACCTTGCTCCCTCATCTGCTGTGTGTTTCTCTGTCTTCTCATTTTGCTTAACTTACTGTGTTTGGGGTCTCCTTTTCGCAGGCTGCAGGTTCATAGTTCCTACTGTATTTCTTGCCTGCCCCCAGTGTGTAAGTTAGGTTCAGTGGGTTGTGTAGGCTTCCTGGTGGAGGGGACTGGTGCTTGTGTTTTGGTGGTTGAGGCTTGATCTTGTCTTTCTGGTGGGCAGGACTCATCCGGTGATGTGTTTTCAAGTGTCTGTGAACTTATTATGATTTTAGGCAGCCTCTCTGCTAATGGGTGGGGTTGTGTTCCTGTCTTGCTAATTGTTTGGCATAGAGTGTCCATCACTGGAGCTTGCTGGTCATTGAGTGGAGCTGGGTCTTAGTGTTGAGATGGAAATCTCTGGGAGAGCTCTCGCCATTTGATATTACGTGGGGCCAGGAGGTCTCTGGTGGACCAATGTCCTTAACTCAGCTCTTCTACCTCAGAGGCTCAGGCCTGACACCCACCCATAGCACCAAGACCCTGTCAGCTGCACAGCTATAGAAGAACAAAGAGAAGAATGACATTCAACTTCTCCTCAGAAACCATACAAACATGAAGAGAATGGATGAAATAGTTAAACTGCCGAGCCCCCTGGAGCCGTTGCCTGCCTGCTGCCTCTGGAGGTGTGGGGACGTCCCCTCAGAATCTGGTCCTCATTCAGCAGCTTTGTTTCATGAGCTTTCAGACTCTGAGGTTTTTTGTTTTTTTGTTTTTCCAAACTGGGTCCCCAAACCAACTACAGTTGGCCTAGGTCCAACTTAGAAACCAGACTCACTTATTTTCAAACTGGAAGTTTGTACCTCTGAATCTCCCTCATCTATTTCTCTCCTCCTCTCACCCCCTTTCCCTATGGCAACCACATTTTTGTTCTGTGTATCTATGGCTATTTATGTTTACTTATGTTTGT
Source organism: Kogia breviceps (assembly GCF_026419965.1). Taxonomy (NCBI): domain Eukaryota; kingdom Metazoa; phylum Chordata; class Mammalia; order Artiodactyla; family Physeteridae; genus Kogia; species Kogia breviceps. The sequence continues at coordinate 87,813,375 of NC_081310.1, read as the reverse complement.
TCATTTGTTTTGTTTTTAGATTCCATATATAAGTGAATCATACAGTATAGGTCTTTGTCTGACTTGCTGCATTTATCATAATACCCTCTGGGTCCATCCATGTTGTCACAAATGGCAAGATTTCATTCTTATTTATGGCTGAGTAATATTTCACTGTGTATTTATATGTATACATATACATATATACATAATATTTCATTGCATGTGTGTGTGTATATATATATCTCACATCTTTTTTATCCATTCATCTATTTTTTTTTTTTTTTTCGGTACGTGGGCCTCTCACTGCTGTGACCTCTCCCATTGCAGAGCACACGCTCCGGACGCGCAGGCTCAGCGGCCATGGCTCACGGGCCCAGCTGCTCTGCGGCATGTGGGATCCTCCCGGACCAGGGCACGAACCCGTGTCCTCTGTATCGGCAGGCAGACTCTCAACCACTGCACCACCAGGGAAGCCCCCATTCATCTATTGATGGGCACTTAGGTAGTATCCATATCTTGGCTACTGAAAATAATAGTGCAATGACCATAGGGGTGCATAGGTTTTTTTGAATTAGTATTTTCATTTTCTTCTGATAATATCCAGGAATAGAATTGTTGGATCATATGGTAGTTCTATTTTTAATTTTTTAAGGGCTCTCCATATCATTTAAAGGTTACAAGGTTTACAAAACTGAGTCTTATGTTGCATATACAATGTGAAATGAAAATTCTGATACTAATTTCTTGGTGCAGAAGAAAAGATGTCAAGTTTCCAGTTCCCAATGGAGAAATAATAAATAATGTAAGAGAAAAAAATAATGAATTATGTCTGCATTCCAATTTGTAGTTTTCAAGTTTGGATTTAAAATATAATCTCTAGTTTCACACATGCTTGTATTATGTTACACACGTATCCAATAGTTTGGTAAAATAATTAAACTTTTATTGCATTATGGTAATTGATTTTTCTCACACCTGACTTTCTTCACTCTACACTGTCTGCCTGACTCCCATAGGCTTTGAATTCACACCCCTTGAAATAGGCTGAGTCAGATTAAAACATGCCAAAGGCACCAATCTATGAAAAGCAATTAAAACAGAGTAAATTGGTAAAATGTAAACTTGCCCTACTCCCATAAAGTAGAGAGCACCCTCCCATGTAATTTTTTGAGACTATGCCTCTTGAAAAAGCAGTCTTCTCTGTATCACGGTTTTTGTGATGTGCAGTTGCAGCTAAAAATGTGTAGTTACAGACAAAATTTAGAACCAGATGCACAGTTTAATGCTGTTTACCAGTGATGGGTGATTTTACTTTGGTATCTAAATTTTAAATTCTTTAATATACAGCCTTCTAATGAATTTCCTGGGTTGGAAAATTACAAAATCTAACAAAAAGTTATGGCTTTAAAATTTTTATTTTGTTTATTCTTTTTCAAAATGTTTTGGCCAATGGAAGTGAAGTAGTAAGAAAATCAATTTCTACATATAAACAAAATCATTGGAAAAGCAGTATCTCACTTTCCCTTCTAAATACATGTTAGAGACCCCCTAACATGTGTGATCCAAGACAAGAGTAGAAATGGAGGCCTTCATTGTATATATCTGGAGGTTTAAAATTTATCAATCAATCTAGTGAACTAATAAAATATTTTTATCCTACACCTTGACAAATATACCTTTATAATGACCTGGTAGTCTAGGTTCAAATATAAATTTCTTGGATCTTTGGAATTCCATACTGGAACATAGAACCATAAGAAATGCAAGCTCTCGTTGCAGGTCCCAAGTCTGCAGCTTCTTCCTTCTCTCCCCACACCCAGCTCCACCCCACAGCACAATCCATGTCAAAGGGAAATAGAGGCTCAATTGAAAGAGTTCCCAGTGGCCAAAGCTGAAACAGTTAAAACAGTGAAGTAGCATTGGATTATTACCTAAAGTATAAAATAAATGCACATGAGTCCGTAGGGATATAAACAAAGATTGAATGAATGAATGAATGAATGAACAAATGAATACACACAAACAGACAAACAGTAAATAAATGGCTTCCAGACACTAGAGTGTGGAAAGGGATAGATAGTAACTTTACATTGAAGAAAGCTGACAAACAATACCAAAACCCAGAGATTGAGATAAATAGTACTTGCAGTAAGGCATGTTGATATCACGTATCCCTTGATATGATGAGATGAGAAATGCACTCCACCTCTGTGGCATTTCCTCTGCAAACCCATAACCCCAGTTGAGTCATGAGAAAAACATCAGACAAACCCAAATTGAAGGGCATTATAAAATATCTGGCCAGTGATCCTTGAAGTTGTCAAAGTCATGAAAAACAAAGAAAGACAGAAAAGCTGTCACAGACCAGGGTAGACTAAGCAGAAATGTCTAAATGTAATGTGGTATTTTATTTATTTATTTTTTAATTTTTTTTTTTTTTTTGCGGTATGCGGGCCTCTCACTGTTGTGGCCTCTCCCGTTGTGGAGCACAGGCTCCGGACGCGCAGGCCCAGCGGCCATGGCTCACGGGCCCAGTCGCTCCGCGGCATGTGGGATCTTCCCGGACCAGGGCACGAACCCGTGTCTCCTGCATCGATAGGCGGATTCTCAACCACTGCGCCACCAGGGAAGCTCGTAATGTGGTATTTTAGATGGGATACTATAAGAGAAAAAGGATATTAAAGGGGAAATTGGTGAAATCTGAGTAAAGCGTGGAGTTAGTAGTTGAAAAATATACCACTATAATATGAGATGATACCATTACAGGAAACTTAAATGGGGTGAGGGATACATAGGAACCCTCTGTACTATCTTTGCAACTCTTCTGTAAATCTAAAATTATTCCAAAATTAAAAATTTATTTTTAAAATGTACAGTTTTAAATCCTTTTTTTCATATATGAAAAAGATCAGACTTTTCACAGTTTCTTATGCTGTCACGAAATACAAGTATTACTTTCCCTCATTAATATAAAATCCAAAAGTTGTCCCTGATTAGTTAAGCAATTGCCTAATAAATTGTGGTATATTCTAGTGTTTTGAAATGAAACTACAGTTTTGATACCAATAACTGGGCATTTATATCAGTGACTTAAACACAACAAAAATGGTACCTGACTTAAACTATTTAAAATTTTACACAGTGGTTGCCAATCTGATTTTTGTGTTTGGACATCTTATATAATCATAAATATAAAATTTTATTTGTTAATTGAAAATCCTTCATTCAACAAAATTGATTCCAGAAATGAGAAAACAGAAGATGTAATTTCAACTTCCCCTCAACCTTTAGTCAATCAATATTATTAGTGCTTAGTCTAAAATACTCTTTTTAGAATACTGCATCAATTATAAAGTACTCTCCAGCTCATGGTCCTAAATAATAATAGTGATTTATTGAGTGTTTACATGGTACCAGGCACTGAGCCATGAGTTCTACATCATTACTGCATTCATACACACATCAATAGCAACATCACCTTAGAGTGGATATTATTTTTATCTTCTTTATACCAGTGTTGAAGTTGAGGCCTAAAGAGGCTAAGTACTTGACCAAAGTCACACAACTAATAAAAACTGGGACCAAGATATGAATCCAGGTTTATCATGTCTCACCCCTCCGGAGCTGAAAGATGATAGAAAGGTCCCAGGGCTAGGTGATAAAGGACAAAAGTGCCAACTTGACACTCTTTATGTTTCCATTGTGCCTCATGTCTATGTCTACTTTGGCCCTTACCACATTTTACAAAGTCTTTAAAGGAGTTGCATTTTATTTATTCTGTGATACTTCTAAGTTCATGGACATTGCCTGGAATTGATGTTCAATACAAACCCCTAATTAGAGAAAGAAACTATTATAGATATATAGAAAAATGTTGCTGTAAGAGAAGAATACAGACCATTCCACATAATTCATCCTATATCTGTTATTTTCCCCTCCTAGGAAGGCCAAGGGTCATTTATTCACAGATATCATGAGTATGCTGATGACAGTGATGTGACTGCATTCACCTTTGTGCTTGCTCATCTCTCAGTCAACTTGGGTGTCTCTTCCGCAGGGAAGCCTCTCCTGATTCCCCAGAACTGGGTCAGATTTCCCTCCTACTGAACTCTAGGAGCACTTTTCACTCTGTATTTTACTCCCTGTTGGCTTTTCTGTCTCCCCACTAGAATGAAAGCTTATCGAGCTTGCTTACCACTGTGCTCCCATCACCTGGCACCATGCCTAACATACAGTTATATAATATATATGTATTTGTTGAGACATTCCTGTAGCAAATTTTGGATTCTAGGACCTTAAGTTAAAAATTTCACAGTCCATTCTCCAGGAAGAATGTGATGGGGCTATAATTTATTCATTGCTGCCTGCTCAGATCAAAGTTTGTGGCTTCCTCTGAGACAAATGAGTCAGGATATTTTCATATATGTCAGACAAGGTGCAAGTTGTCTTATGATTCAGATACTTCATCATATACAGATGGTCATCTGGAAGTGGTCCAGCAGAGTCTGTCAGGGGTCAGAGAAGGGCATTTCTGTATTGAATGAGAAGTTTTCCAGCTCATAAGTGATTTAGACACATCCTTGGATTACGTGAATCTCAACAGAACTGCAGTCTTACCTGATATCTCGTAGCAGAGAGAGTAAGTTGCAGTTTCCTTGGAAGGCAGAGACTGGAGCTTTCTGAAAATAAGATAACTAAAGGCTTGAGGAGTTATTCATACCAATATGTCAGAGCAGTACTTAAATATTTTTTATCAAATGTTGACTTCCATCATTGAGATTTTCTTACACCAGGTAATATAACTGTTCGGTATTTTAAGAAAAATCCCCCTACTTCCCCCTTTCACTTCATTAACTCAACCAGCTATACTCAGAGGAACAACTTGCTGAACTCACTCTCCAGCACTGGGAACTGGCCTGTCTCCTATAAGATGCTCCTCAGGACCCTAGAGCAGACTTCCATGCTACTGTGGGTATCCTTGCTGGTCCTCGGTAAGTAGTGGGGGGAAGCCTCTGTTTGCTGGGAAAACTGAGCCTCTCCACAGGCAACAGACCTCTCCTCTGTGCTGCTGAAAAAAATGGATTTTACTCCCATTTAGAACAGCAGAAAATGAACAAAGGGGAAAGACATTGATATAATGGAATGAGCGGGAAAAAATTATTTCTAATAATGTGTTCCTTGTTTGCTTTTAATTGCCTATGAAAAATTCCTCTTACCCCCCCAAAAGTGGGCTTATTTTTCCGTGCAGGAAACTACAATTAAATTTGGTTACCTTTCTAATCACAGATCATGAAAACCAAGAGTGAAAGATGAACTGAGCCCCTTGTGAAAGGACCATGTTCTGACCGTGAGCTGATGTAGAATGATTTTCTGCTGAGAATAGTTATTTTTTCTTGTATTCTAAGATCAAACCTGCTCTGATGTTTGCAAAGAGCATGAGAAGAGGAGAAATAAGACAATTTCCCTTTGACTTTTCTTCCCTGCTTGCCAATATTTGTCCAAGTGAGACACTGATTTTCTAGTAGCTCAAGCTTAGGGAAGTAAAGACCAGTCAGTCATTTGTACACCGAATTTTGTTAAATGTGTTTACCTTGTTCTCGGCTATATCTCCAGACTCCAATTAAGAAAGGAAGAGTTATTAGTGTGACTGGCACATTATGGGAACTCAGCAAATTGTGAATGAATGGCTATATGGGGCATAGCATGGTGCTGGGCAATGCAGAGTATGCAGGGACACAGAGGACACGGCCTCTGCCTTCAAGAACTGACATTCTGATAAAGAAATCAAAGGACACATGAAAGGGCATTTGACTTGGCAATACAAGAAAAATATTACACAATGGATCATAGGATAATGATAATTAATTCTTGCTGATAATAATTAATTCTTGCTGAGCCCTATATCAGACAGTCTTCTAAGAATATCCCATTGTATTAACGTATCCAATCCTCTAACAATCCATGAGCTGGAACTTCTATAAATCCCGTTTTACAGTTAAGGAATCTAAGGCATAGAGACGGTCTCTTGCCTTAAGTTTCACACAGTAGTAAAGTGGCAGAGTCAGGATTCAAACCCATAATCTGACACTGGAGCTGTGCTTTTAACCACTGCCCCATACTGCATGTCCAGTTATGAGTTTCAACTGAGCTGGAATGGGAGGGGTTCTGAATCAATAGAAAAGTGAGGGTGCTGCAGCCTAGAGGCATCTCAGAGGATTTCATGGAGGAGGTGGGATTTCATCTGGGTTTTGATGTGTGGGTGTAACTTGCTTTTGCTTCATAATGAAGGAGGAGAATAACACTCCAGGCAAGAAGATAGTGAAGCCAAGCCTCAACAGCAGCCACAGTCATGTCAAAAAAAAAAAATAATAATTACAGCAACTCTTAATTGACGACTTACTAATTTAACTCATTAAAATACTGCCATGAGGTCAGTTTGATGGCTTCCATCTTACAGAGGAGAAAACTGAGCCTTGGAGGTTTTGTGTAGTTTGCCCAGGGCCACACAGCTAAAATTCAAACCTGTTTCTGCCTGAGTCTGCATCCTGAGCTTTTGGCCATGACGTTACATTGTTTCTCCAGTGTGGGTGGAACTGGGCATGTCTCTCCTCCGTTTGGCTGGAAGTCGAAAATGGGCGGGTGGACTCTCGTGGTAGAATGGTTTGGGACTCGTTGCCTTGTACTGATGCCTGGCTCTTGACTCTCTTGCAGCAGCTTCAGTCAGTGGACCACTTGGTAAGTCCCTCTTTTCTTTCTCTTTCTCTTTTATGTTTCTGGATATCTTAATAACTATCCTGTATCTCAAATACTTGTAAAAAGAGGCCTTGTAGTGCCAGCATCATTTTCTTGAGGACTACGGGTAGGTGAAAACATGTCTTAGGACTCTGACCCTAAGAGTTTGGGAGTCACACTCCTGGATGAAACCTGGCATCGTGCTGGATGATCTTGGAGGCGGGGCTGGAATACATGTCACAGAATTCAAGGAAAGGGGGTGTCCCCACCTGACGTGGGATTCTAGCCAACTTGACAGAATGCATAGAATCCTGAGAGGGGAAGGATAGAATTAAGCCATTACCTCATTGAGGGAGGCTGAGGTGCAACCAACTTGCCATCTTCCCCATGTCCCCCCCAGCTTGACAGAGCCACGGGCAACCAACTCATCCCAAACTTCAGCATTCTGTATAGATATTTCTCTATTAATAAGCTCAGATCATGATAACTTTGAGCCCCCATCCTACTGGTCAGCAGAAAGTCCAGCCTTCTATTGGGAGCTGTCTCCACGAGTTTTGGCAATCCCTGTGGATTTGTCCAGCCCACCCCGATCCCCCCATCCAGGGAGCTGCTTATGGTCAAGCCAGCTCCAGCCAGTGGGAGCCACTGCCCCTTGATGCACACCATCCCCTGCAGCTTCTGGGCCTGTGATTCTCCCCCTCAGTACTGTGGCTACAGCCCATTTCCCACAAATCTCTGCCTAACTGGGAGGAGATCTTAACTGGACTAGGTTTTGTTAAACATTCTAGGATGGAGAAATAAAATACAGAGAGTGTCAGCTAGTAGAAGTGGCTAATCTCAGAACCCATTGACTCAGTCCCAACCTCTTAAAGATGCTGACAAGATGTGTCTCCCCCTGACCACTGAGCAACCTGCACATAGCAGGGGCAACTTACTTGGACCAGCGAGGAATAAAGCTGCATACCCCAAAGCAGTTCTCCCTTCCCTCCAGTACAAGACCTACTGCCCAGTCTCCATTTCCCTAACCCCAGATGCCTCCCAGGAACATAGACAGTGCAGATTTCTATTCTCTTTAAGAGAAACACAACCCTATACTCACTGGGGTGTAGTATATCTGTATAAACCTCTAGAGAAAGAGAAAGGAAAAAAAGTCTGCAGAGACACATGAATGTTTCTATAATCAAACAGAACATTAAATTTCTTTATTTAAAACAAGCGTTCAGGTTACTCTACAGTTTTTGCCTCCAAACAGAGTATTTCCATTACATTTGGGTACAATTTTAAGGCATATTTGGGGCAGTTCTTACAGAAAAAAGTAAGACTATTTAAAGTCTCAAGCTTTAAAAAAAACAGTTGCTGTATGCCCTTGAATACAGACAGTCCTCCTTACCTGAGTATAAAAAGTAATAAGATAAAAACACACTTAATTGATTCCACTTATGATTTTATTGTAAATTTCATATCCCCAACAGTGAGACTTTATTTTTGGAAAAAAGACAATACAAATGGAAATAACGTGTTTTATTTTCTACATCACAGAATTTAGATTACCAAGGTAATTTGTAGAACAAAGCATGAATCAAGTATTGTTTCTTGTGTGGTTGTTTTTTGTTTCGTTTTTTTTTTTTTTTTTGGTATGTGATAACTGTAAGAAACTAAAACTGCAAAAGAGCTCCCCTGCTATGCTTCTCTCCTTTCATCATAAAGGAAAAATCTTCCCCCAGAATCCTCACCCCTTAGTTCACTCCTAGCTTTATTCCTCTGAAATCTCCTTACTCAGAACTGTGTCACGTGGCTGGGCAAGTTAGTGCTTCTGTTTTTCAAACCCGCTAGTGGGCAACAGGCTCAACAGAAGGGCATTGGAACTAACTTTCAGAAGCCAAACAAATATTTTCCCTATCATTGTTTGCTCCTCTTCAGCTGTTAATAGATCTTGCTCTACTACACTTGTCAGTGACTTTGGGAGCCAGGAGAGCAGTGGTCCCACACTTTTACCACCTTCATGAATTACTGCATCTTTGGCAGAATCTGAAGTCTCACTTTACAATCAATTTTCATTGTATACACAATGAAGGATTAGCCTATCAAAGCATTGATCTTTGTGCAGGCTAGAAAATGGTAGTGTTAAAGGGGTAGGAATGTTTGAGTGGGTGTTTCCAATAGTGAATAATTTGGTCTGTGATTTATTATGTCAAGGAAGAAAACCTTTTATTTCTATCTTCTTAGGTTTTCTAATGAGGGCCTGCAAATTAAACTGACAAAAGGCAGACTAGCAAGAGAAAAGATAAATTTTTTATTCAAAACTTACGGGAATACACAGAAAAATATAAACTAAGGAGGCAGTTAGAATTGGGGACTTATATAACATCTGGTTAGGGAAAGGAGCAGGTGAGAAGGCCACTTACTGGAAAATGAATGATTTTTAGGAAAGATAAATGGGCCCTTAAGAGAATAGATGGGAGCTATGCTAGTTTTGTGACAAGTTCTGCTTTAGGTGTAGTGCCAATTTCCAGTGTCTGGTGATAAGAGCTGATCATTTATTTGCTCCTGGGGAGGTGATTTATGACAATTGAACTCTTCGGAGGCTTTGCTTTTAGGCAGATAAGGGAATTCAGAATAAAGAAAATAAAATCTATTCTCAAATGCCTTCAGCTCAAAATAATTTTTATGCCACAGTGGTGGATTCACCCTTCAGTTACTAACTCTCACATCTTGAAGCTACAAAGCTTAGGAAATAAACACTCAGATAAGAAAGAGCCACAGTAACCGTTGCAGGAAATAAAGTTTAAAACAAAATCTCCCAACCCAGAAATCCTCTCCACAAATGTACTAAAGAAAGCAAACACTTTGGGTATTGAATAAGCATTAAAACATACGCTTAGTAATAAGCATGCTCATCACAGACAATCCACCAAGAGATTGCAAAGACAGAAAAGGATCTCCCACTCTTATATTGCCAAGGGGATTCAGCCCATTACATACATGTTTTCAAGATTAAACAGTAACTAGTTCTCAAGCAGGAGGACTTGACAGCACTTTTTGTCACACATAGTTTACCCTAAATTTATCATGGTTATTGGTTTTTATCCAGAGGAGGAATAAACATCTCATATCTTTAGGACTGGAGGTAGTCTTGCATACTGCAACAAGGTACCTACCAAAGGTAAATGCTTACCCTTCCACAGGAAGGGGGAGACAGGATCCAGGGGAGCTATCCCCCTAGATGTCTGCATTTCAAAAAGATGGCTCCTTCTTGAGAAAGATGTTCCTGAGTTATGAGACTGGCAAGAGGCTTTTTAGCCATTATAAAGATTCACATACATTTGAAAGAAATTCTGAAAGAAAAAAAGAGAGGGAGAAGTTGTTTCCCTTATTTCCAACAGGGAGAATTAAACCTCTTATCTTTAATTTGTATTGATATTTACGCTTACATTCTCCAGCTTCTGTCCATCAGTAATTCAAAGATCTTAAGGCCTGATTTTACGCAGGGCCCACATTTTATTTTCATGAAAGAGTATCTTTGGGGTGTGGGGAGTTAGAAGCACCTAGCTTCCGGCACTCATACTCTTTGTAATTATTTCAATATAATTTTCACTTCAGACAACAGCCTGCTCACCCCTCCCCTACCTACTTCTTGTTGGAAAAAAATACTGTGGACCCTTTTCCATAACTGCGTAATTGACCCCAAATTCCTATACTCCCTCCCTCTACAATCCCTCACCCCACCATATGGCCGCACCACACAAATGCTCATCTTAGAGAGGTGTGTGTAACATGAAGAGCCCAGGTGGGAGGGAGCTCAGGAGGAATCTACTTGAGGACCTGGCCTGTTGGAAAAGGTAAGGGGGTTTGCGAGCCTCCCATCACTGATCTTCTGCGGTGAGTAGGTCCTGCTGGGGTTGCCCTCTGAAAGATTAGTCAGTTCCTGTAGACCACAGAGCACTTGCTGCACTCCTGGGTAAGGTGAACACAGCTGGAAAACTTGAAACCTGGGGAAACAGCAGCCCTGCCAGGGGGCCTTTCAGAGACTCTCCAAAGCTGGGTGCTTCAGTCCATTCCACACAAACCACTGCAGTGGGGACTGCAGACACCTCCACCTCAGACTCATTTCTCTTCTCTCCAGCTACTGTACCCAGATCCATGATTTCCCTCCAGCCTCCATGGACCACTGTCTTCCATGGAGAGAGAGTGAATCTGACCTGCAATGGATCTCACTTCTATGCACCAGAGAAAATGAAATGGTACCGTTGGTACTCTGGGAAACAACGTCCAAGTGAAACCCCAGGAAACACCCTCGAGGTTCGTGATTCTGGACAGTACAGTTGCCAGGCCCCAGGCTCACTCCCGAGTAACCCTGTGCATTTGCTCTTTTCTACAGGTGAGAAAGAAGGTGAATTAGTTAAAACATTGGAAGTGGTTGCGGTACATCTTAGCTCCCTGGATTTTCCAAGAACTGAGGCTCTTCATTCTACTCTAACTTTGATCTTTCAGGTTCATGTCCTCCCTCGCTGTCTACAGGTGTTTTTCAAACTACTACTGACATTAGAGTTTAAATGTCTAATATTAATCAACAGACATTCTTACACACACAATTAAAGAGAGAAGTTTTAGTTTTAGGGGATTCAAAAGTGAAGCTGTCTTAGGTCCTGCCTTCAAGGACTTTACAGCCTCCTTGGGGAGAACTTCTGTATACATGAATGTACTAAGCAAAAAATAGAAAGTGAAAAGTGCCATAAAATAAGAATTCAGAGGTGGGAAATCTCCAGCCTCGGGGCTTGTGTCTTCACCTGTCTTAGGATCTGTCCCTTCTCTATTTCAGAAAATTTAGATCACTCCTCAGGCATTGGTCTATAGGAGCAGGCATTCACTGCGTCATCTCAGAGAGAAAGGATAGAACCTGTAATCAGAATCTGAAGAGCATGAGAGTTTCATGAGTGGACCACATTCACTGTCCCTTGACCCTGAATTTGTATCTGTGACCATAAGCCCTCTGCATAGTGCACTCCAATGCACTGTAACAATTCCTAGTGTATTTCTCCAAGAACTAAGTCTTTGATGACTCCTGTTCTGTTATTTGGGTGAGCAAGTTGGTGTTGATCTTCTCTGTAATCAATGACATCAGAGATTTCGGTCACACCTCCTCTCAGCTTTTCCTCTCCACATTAGAATCCTTATATTTTTGAATCTGTCCCTGAATGGTTAAATAGATGTGTTTAGGATTTATTTAGGAATTGTATCTGAAGCAGGTCAACTGATTTGGAAGGAAATGAGTGAGCTTGAGTCAGGAGACTAAATCCTGGGGAAGAAAAAAGGAAGAAAAAAAAATCTCTGTAATTCAGAATGCACAGAGGTAGGAGTGCCTCGATGACAACATTTTATCTGTGTGTGGTTTCCAGCCTCCTTCATCCTCCAGGCCCCACATTCTGTGTTTGAAGGTGACGAGTTGGTTCTGAGATGCCGGAAAAGGGGGAGAGAGAAACTGACTGCTGTGAGGTACTTTTGGAATAAAAAAGTTATTTCTGATTCTAATAAAAGCTCGGATCTTCTGATATCACAAGCAAGTTTAAACAATAGTGGCTGTTACCAATGCATTGGATCCTTGGAAAACAATCATGTACTGAGAACAAGTCTCACAAATATTCGAATTCAAGGTAGATACTTCATTTCATACAAATTTGCTTGGCAATGTCAGGGCAGGGTAAATTGGGCACATCCGCGGGGATCTATGTAAGTGGTGTTTTTTGTTTTTTGGTTTTTTTGGCTGTGCTGCTCAGCTTGTGGGATCATCTTAGTTCCCTGACCAGGATCGAACCAGGGTCCTCAGCGGTGAAAGCACAGTGTCCTAACCACTGGACCTCCAGGGAATTTCCTATATAAGTTGATATCATAACAAACTCTGGAAATATTTGCGACCTACATCCTCTAAGAGGCAGAAAGAGTGGAGCAATTTGACTTAATTAATCCTGGGAAAGAAAAATCTGATAGAGGGGTCAATAAGTTTGTCTTGCGGGGTGTCTGAAGTTTTCCAGAACCGCGAATCCAAGCCTGCCTCATACTGAGAACTTGATTCACCTCTTCTGTCTAGAGCTATTTCCACGTCCAAAGCTGAAAGTCACAGACTCCCAGCCTACAGAGGGGAATTCTGTAAACCTGAGCTGTAAAACACAGCTTCCTCTAGAGCGGTCGGACACTCGGCTACGCTTTGCCTTCTTCAGAGACCATGGGATCATCCTCTCAAACTGGAGTGTGTCCCCGGAACTCCAGGTCACAGCCATCTGGAGAGAAGACTCAGGATCATACTGGTGTGGGGCCATGAGCAGCGGCATCCACAAACGCAGCCTCTCGCTTCAGATTGATGTGCAGAGTAAGTGCTGGAGAGCCGGGCTGTGGCATCTCCCCTGACTGCTCCTTCTGGCCCAGTGAGGGTAAGGACTGCCCATTACAGATGGATTTTGTCCTCCTGACAGAGGCACCAGGTTTAGACTGAGAAGTGAGGTAGATAATAAAAGAAATACAGGATTTCACTTCCACATCTATTTATCTAAAAACTTAGTCTTTCTTTGAAATTCTAGCACCTTGAAATGACAGAGGTGATTCACGGAGGCAGATACAAGAGTTGGGCAAAACAAAATGAAAACAAGAAACAAAATTCTCTGCTACTGAATCGACAGATTCTAGGATGTCAGATCTTGGGGCAAACTATTTAGAAGACACATATCCACAGAGGTGGACCCTAACTAGTAACAACAAACAGCGTGATGTGTAAAGCAGAAGAGAAGGACATACCTACACACAAAGATAAATACAATAAATATCAGCTTGTCTTAGGTACCAAAGCAGGACTTCTGGAAAGGGATGTGGTCTAGGTCAGTGTGATGATAGCCACCATTGCTTTTACTTCTCCCAGGTCAAAATAATTCACACTGACAACTAGGACATGCCATAAAACCCAAATGCTTTTTCAGGGAGACCCAATTTTTCTCTCCTGGAGTCTGTGCATCAGGATGGAAAGGTTACTACATTTAATGATACTCTAGGTCCCAAATCCACAGTCTATGAGCTACCGTGCTAACACCTGCAGAAGAGTATATCTTGAAGTCCCATAAAAAGTGACCCTGTCCAACAACCCAACCCCATCCTCCTCTCATCATGCCCTCACCTGTTGTCTGTGTTCATACAGGAATCCCCGTGTCTGGAGTGTTCCTGGAGACTCAGCCCCAGGGGGACCTGGTGGTCGAAGGGGAGATACTTGTCCTTGTCTGCTCTATGGTTGAAGGCACGGGGAACACCACATTCTCCTGGCACAGAGAGGACACGAGAGAGAGTCTGGGGCAGAAAAGTCAGCGTTCCCAGAGAGCAGAGCTGGAGATCCCTGTTATCAGGGAGAGCCACGCAGGGGGCTACTACTGCACTGCTGACAATGGCTACGGCCTCATCCAGAGCGAAACGGTGAACGTCTCTGTAAGAAGTAAGTTTTAATCCCCAGTGACCTTATTTATTCTCAGATTTCTCAAATTAGGGGTGGGCATAGCCAACACTATCTTTGTGATTCTCATTTTTCTATTTCCATTTTGTCATTTTTCCACTGCGATATTCACTTTTTTCCATTAAATATCAATAATTCCGGTTATAAGGAGTTACTACAGTGAGGGAATGCTGGCCAGGGGCCATTTCATCTCTTGGGAATGATTCTGTGTGCCTGTATGCTGACCCATTGTGTGTTGCTCTCAAAGAGCAGTCTTATGTCATTAACAGTGTTTTAGGGTAGGGTATAGCTCCTTCATTCTAAGCGTCAACTATACTCTCCTTTTGGTAATCCTCCACAGGACCAAAGACATAAAACATCCCTTTACTCCATTACTGTAGGTCTAAGAGTGTCTCAATACCAACCTGTATGCAGGTCAGGAAACTTACAAGTACCAAGAGCGAATACAGAGCCCCATTATGTCCACAGAGGACATAAGCCTTCCTTTGGGATAGCACAGTCGAAGCTTATATCTTTACCTTCCTCTGTCTCCAAGGAGTCATACTAGGTCAAGCCAGGTTCCCACTCAGCTCCCCTGGGACTAAAGAAATGGTTTTTATGGGACTTCAATTCATCCTCTATCTCAGGTTCAGTTGCATCCCAGGCTATCCAATAAAGCTAGCTTTTATGGAGGAACTACTGGAAAGCTAGATTTCCCTGCTTTCCTTTACAGTAAAACCCCTTAAAAGAGTTATCTCTACTCACTCTCTTTACTTCTATTTTCTCTCAAACCTATCACCCTGAGGCTTGCCTCACTCCAATGGTACTCCTATACCTATTCATCAGATACCCCTTTTAAAGTTTTTTTTTTTTTTTTTACTGGATCCCCGTCACATTTGTTTTTAATAAATTTATTTATTTTATTTTTGGCTGCATTGGGTCTTTGTTGATGCGTGCGGGCTTTCTCTAGTTGTGGTGAGCAGGGGCTACTCTTCGTTGCGGTATATAGGTTTCTCATTGCAGTGACTTCTCTTGTTGCAGAGCATGGGATCTAAGCACAAGGGCTTCAGTAGTTGTGGCATGCAGGCTCAGTAGTTGTGGCTCGCGGGCTCTTGAGCGCAGGCTCAGTAGTTGTGGTGCACGGGTTTAATTGCTCTGTGGCACATGGGATCTTCCCGGACCAGGGCTCGAACCCATGTCCCCTGCATTGGCAGGCGGATTCTCTAGATCCTCCAACTCTAATACACCTGCAAGTCCAGATAGCTCTACCCTCAAAGTATCACCAGAATATGACTAATTCCCACCCCTTCCACTGCTACCACCTGATCCAAGCCACCTGGATGATTGCAATAACACTCTGATTTTCTGCTTCACCTGTTGCTCCACACAACCTATTCTCAGCGAAGTATCAGAAGGAACTCTCTAAATCATAAATCAGATCATTACTCTTCTGTTCAGTATCCTCCCATGGCTTCCCATCTCCTTCAGAGGGAGAGCCAATGTCCTCTCAACGTCCCACCAGATCCTGATGATCTGGCTATCTTGCTATTCTGACTTGATGGCCCACCACTCTCTCCTCACCTTCTCCACTCTAGCCACCATGGCCCACTGTCTCCTCTACAAAACTTCCAGTCACACTCCAACCTCAGGGCCTTTGCATTGCTCTTCCCCAATATCTTCATGCTCATCCCCTCACTTCCTCCAGGACCTTATTCACCTTCTCAATGAGACCTTCCCAGCCACCCTATACAACATTGCAGCTCTTCACCAAGGCCCACCCTCTCCAAGTCTTGCTTGATTCTTCCTCACAGCATGTGTCACCAACTGCCATGCCATGCAGTCTTTTTCTGTCTCTTTCCACACCTCCCATAGTAGCCTCATAAAGGTAAATCTCTATTTTGACCATATTTTATCCCAAGTGCCTATTCTACTGCTTAGCTCATATTAGGCATTCAATAAATATTTGCTGAATGAATAAGTTTTACACATATTATTTTTGCTTATCGCAGTAATAATCCTAGAAAATAAAGATATTATCATCTCCATTCTACAGAAAAGGAGTGTGAAACTCAAAAAGGGTTGGTAATTTGCCTATGGTCACAAAGCTTATACCTGGCAGCCCAGATTTGAACATTGACACAATCTTTTAGCTCAAGGAGACAGAGATCTTTCCCTCTGTCTGACTCGTCATACTTAGCATAATGCCCTCAAGCTTCATTCACGTTGTTGCAAATGGCAGAATTTTCCTTCTTATGGCTGTATAATATTCTATCATATTCACAGTCCATCATGATGGAATATTATATATATACATACCAGATTTTCTTTGTCCATTCATACATCGATGGACACTTAGGTTCCACATGTCTTGGTTATTGTAAATAATGTTGCAATAAACATGGGGATGCAGATATCTCTTCAAGACAGTAATTCCATTTCCTTTGGATATATATGTAGAAGTGGGATTGTTAGATCATATAGTAGTTCTATTTTTAAAAAAATTTTGAGGATCCTACATACTGTTTTCCATTGTAGTTGCACAGGTTTACATTCTCACCAACAGTGTACACGGGTTTTTTTCTCTCCACATCCTTATTAACACTTGTTATTTCTAGTCTTTTTTTTTAAGTTAGAGAGTGTTAAACAAAATTAAAGTTGCATACATTAGTAATATAACTCAACGTCCTTAATTTAGTGAAAGTGTGACACATTTTCTTGCTTTCCTATATTCTGCTAAATCACCAAAACGTAGACTGCTTTATTAAACTGAAATGCTGAAATTTAATTTTACTGGGTTTTTTTGTTTTTGTTTTTGTTTTTAATCGGTACGCAGGCCTCTCACTGTTGTGGCCTCTCGCGTTGCGGAGCACAGGCTCCGGACGCTCAGGCTCAACAGCCATGGCTCACGGGCCCAGCCGCTTTGCGGCATGTGAGATCTTCCCAGACCGGGGCCAGAACCAGTGTCTCCTGCATCGGCAGGCAGACTCTCAACCACTGCGCCACCAGAGAAGCCCAATTTTACTGTTTTTGCTTATTCTCTGATTCTAAAGAAACTTTATTAAAAAGCCATTGTAACAAGTGTGAGGTGCTACCTCACTGTGGTTTTGATTTGCATTTCCCCAATGATTAGTGATGTTGAACACCTTTTCATGAACCTGTTAGCTTTTGCATGTCTTCTTTGTAAAAATGTCTATTCAAATCCTTTGTCCATTTTTAAATTGGATTATTTGAGGGTTTTTTTGCTATGGAGTTTGTATGACTTCCTTATATTATTATATATTAACCCCTTAACAGATACATGATTTCCATGTATTTTCTCCCATTCTATAGATTGCTTTTTCATTGTGCTGATTATTTCTTTTGCTGTGCAGAAGCTTTTTAATTTGTTGTAGCACTATTTGTGTATTTTCACTTTTGTTGCTTATGCTTACGGTATCATATCCAAAAAGTCATTGCCAACGCTAATGTCAAGGAGCTTTTTCCCTATGTTTTCTTCTAGGAGTTTTATGATTTCAGGCCTTACATTTAAGTCTTTGATACATTTCAAGTTAATTTTTGTGAGCGGTATAAGATGGAGGTCCAGTTTCATTCTTTTGCATGTGAATATCATGTTTCCCCAGCACCATTTATTAAGAGATTATCTTCTCCACTGAGTATTTTTGGCTCTCTTATCCAATATTAGTTGATGGTATACGCATGGGTTTATGTCGGGCCTCTTGATTCTGTTCCACTGATTTATGTATCTGTTTTTATACTAACACCAATTTGTTTTGTTTACTCTAGTTTTGTTATATAGTTTGAAATCAAGAAGTGTGAAGCCTCCAACTTTGTTCTTTTGTTGCAGGATTGCTTTGGCTATTTGGTGTCTTTTGGGGTTCCATACAATATTTTTTTAAATTTCTGTAAAAAATGCCATTGGAATCTTGATAGAGATTGCAGTGAATCTGTAGATGACTTTGGATAGTATGGACATTTTAACAATATTAATTCTTCCAATCCACAAACATGGGATATCTTTCCATATTTGTGACTTCTTCAATTTTTTTCAACAATATCTTATAGTTTTCAATATACTGATCTTTCACCTCCTTGGTTAAATTTACTAGTAAGTATTGTATTATTTTTGATGTTATTGAGAATGGGATTGTTTTCTTTATTTCTTCTTTGGGTAATTCATTGTTACATGGATAGAAACACACATGTTTTGTATGTTGATTTGGTGTCCTGCAACTGTAGTGAATTAATTAGCTCTAACAGATTTTTTGTGGAGTCTTTAGGATTTTCTTTATATAAGATCACGTCATCTGCAAATGGAGACAATTTTTCTTCTTCCTTTCCAATTTGGAGACCTACTATTTTTTTCTTGCCTGATTGCTCTGGTTAGGACTTCTAGAACTATGTTGAATAGGAGTGGTGGATCTCCCTGCCTTGGAGAATGGATCCAATGGAAAAATCAGAATTCCCCAACAATTTACTTTATTCCTTCCATCAGTTTCTTTCCCACCTCCCCTTCAAAGCACGTAAGACTCAGGCTTCTATGAAGAAGGAAACTGGTGGCATTTCATTGTGGTGTCCCAATATAGTTTTTTAATGGAGAGCAATCTCAGAGTTACTGCTGGTTCAGCCAGTGCCCTAATCAGTGGTGACATTTGCTTTCTTTCTCAGGCAGGCTGCTGTTCCAAAGTTAGGTGTTGCCAAGCGTCTGTCGCATAACATCTTTCCAGATGTCTAGGGGAAATTTCGAAAAGGCCAAAGTACAGAATAGATTGAGAGATAGAGATATTTCCCCAAAATATTAATTTCTGAAATGATGTCTGGGGGTCGGTGGAAGGAGCTGTCTACCTTTCTACCCTTTGCCACAATCCACCCAGGCTCTTGTCTTCTACCCCCTCATAGTGAGTCACTTCCTGTCACATACAGGCTCAGGGCTGTGCTGCTCACAAGTAGAAACCTGCTTCCTGTGCCACACCAGTCCTAGCCTAGTCCTCAAAGGCCCCCATGAGTCCTCATAGGCCCCCATGAGTCCTCATCTTTTAGATTCTTCCATCTACCAGGGCTCAGGACCACAGCCAAGCCGAGGAAATGTTCCAGGGCTCCAGGCCCTAGATCCCTCCCCCGGAGGCTCATACAGGCTTTTCCCCTCCAGGCACCCCAGGGAAAAGAAGAGGCCTTGTTGCAGCGGGAACCACTGGAGGGACCTTCAGTGTTCTCCTGGCTGTGGCACTGCTGTTTTACTGTTGGCACCAGAGGAAACTAGGTTTGTGTTCTCTCTTACCTTTTGCTAGAGCGCATGCCCTGTCCCTGCCTCAGACACCCCAGCTCAGCCCAACTTCAGTAACAGCCACTCGACTGTTCTCTACCTCACTACCCCAGCGCTCATAGACACACTCATACTCTTCCTTGAAATGGCAGTTTCCTTAATAGGTATCTAGTCTAATTTACTAAGCCTCAAGTGAAAGGTAGGGAGGAAATAAACATTTTACTGTGAAGTTTCAAAAACTTTAAATGGTTTGCTTGGGTAGTTTCTTTGGTCCAAACAGACTGGTCAACTAGGTGTTTCAGCCCATCCTACACCCCTATAAGTGGACAGTCAAAATAAACTGAAAGCCCCTATGAAGAAATGACTGAGAATGGGAGCTGGCTAATCTTTATCCTTCTTCTTCCTCAGAGACTTCCCAGAGTCAAAGCCTGAAACCAGCACCTTGTGCTCCAATGGCTCTGCTCTCCACAGGTCAGGCCGCTGCCTCCCCCTCTACCTGGTGGAGAGAGTTTCTCCCTGGTACTATCTGCCATGTGCTTCCAAAGGCTTCTTGCTTTAACCCAGGTCAGGCTAGTTTCAGATGCCAGGAAACCTGGTGTAGAAGACAGGCACAGAAACTGTTTCAGCTCTAGTATAATTACCCATCCTTCATCCCTGTCTTTTAATTTAATTCAATTCAACTCAACTCACCAGATCCTTCTGAGCACCTGCTGTGTGCCCCGCACTGGGCTGAATATAGGGAGCTTTGGACCTTTGACCATAAGTCTCCTGAACGAGCTTGAGCCTGAGGTTCCTCTGGACATAACCACAGATGCTCCTGGAAATCCATCTATAGACCCTCACTACTCTGCAAGAAAGACAATTTGGCTATATTTAGTATTTCCTGAGGTATATCAACACAGCCTTGAACCTTAATCAAGTCTCAAATAATTGCATATTCAACAAAGAAATGTGTAGCCCTGTCCCCAGCAAGTTATATGCTTTGTTCAGTTCTTTTTCACATCGTTTTCATGAGAATATGGGACTGGGCCCATGTTTGAAATAACTTTCTGATGACCTCTCTTAGGTAGTGCATGTGTGTGAAATATTTGAGAATGAGCTCCCTCTTCTGACACAAGTCTGCCTTTGTTTTATTTTGCAGGAGATGGTTCTCTGGGAGACACAGCCAGGTGAGGCCTCAGCCTTCTGGTTTCCCAAGAATAAAATGTGCAGAACTGTGGGGCTGCAGGTTTAGGCCCAGTGATTTCTCTGTGTCCCTGTGTCTAGATACTCCCATTTTCACATTCCTTGAAATGGTCACAATCACAGCTTCCTAGAATCCTTCTAATAGCTTGTATAATGGATTTTGCATGTATTTAGATCAGTTGCTTATTTGAAATTTATCCATTTATCTGAATGGATGACACCAAAGGTCATAGATTTTCTAGGTTGCCACAGAATATTTCTGGTGCAAATAGTCCTATAGTTAGGCAACGTGTTACTATAACTATGTATAAAGTGACTATTAATTCTAGACTTTCTAGAGGAACCTCAGCTTCTAGGAATCTTCTTTTTGCCCCACATGTGCTTATATACTCATCAGATTTTGTGTTTTTAAATTTGGTTTGGAAAATATGGTCTTCTTTTGTCTGTGTCAGTGCCTCAGTCTTATAGTCAGGGACTTGGAGCATGGATTATGTCTAATTTCTTCTTGAATTGTCCAGATAGAATGCTTTGAGGACACTTCCTCCTGATGATGAGGCTGGGTTTTTTTAACCAACTGAGAGTGACCATTCTATCTATGAGATCATCATTCCTATGATGTTAGAGACTCTTCTGGACTTGTTCTGCTGACTTCTCCCCATTCCTTTTTGTCTCTGTCTATCCCACTCTTGTGCATATTATAATGTTCCAAGGATGATCATGTGTTTCTGTGCCTCACAGGAGATGCCTGACCCTAGGCCCAGGAGTGTCCTTCCATCCCATGTGCCCTGACCCAGTGGAGCTGCAGCAGTTGTATGGCAATGGTAAGGATTTCCTGGTAGGGAACTGCTCCCAGCCTGAGCCAGGGAGAGATTCTTTGTTTTGAAGCCTGGCAAAGGCCCTTGGTCTCCCTAAATAGCCCAAACCCAGACATTCACAATAAATAATTGCTTAGGAAGAAGCATCTGCAGCGTAACCCACTGACTGGGACAGCTTAGAAAGTGTTGCTTTTTTTGTTCTCAGTGCACCCCAAAGAAAGAGACCTGGTATATTCTGAGATCCAGATTATTCAGCCTGGGGAAGAAGGAGGAGGTAAGTCACTGGGGAGAGATTCTTGCTGCAAACTATATTCATTCATTCGACACATATTTACTGAGCACCTCCTATGTGATGGGTACTGCTTTAAGTAAAGGGTAATAATGTTTTGTTCACTTTAAAATCAGTGAACAAGGCAGATAAAAATCCCTATAGTGTGATGCTTAGATTCTGAAGATAGAAGACAAACACAGAAAACTGCATAACATATCTTTGCTGATGATCAGAACAAAAATTAAACATCCTTCTAACATATTGTAATCATAAAGGTGTATGTACAAAGATTTCCCTTACGTAATGAATGAATGATTGCAACGCACCTATTATGTGATAAGGATATATATAAATTATAATATATAAAAATATACATATGTATGTATATGTTTAGTTAATCCATATAACAACCCTGTGTAACCAGTATACTGAACAAGCAAGACTCATGACTTAATTACAAAAATCTTCCGTCTCCCACTGTCTGTTTAAACTTTCTTCTGTGAGAGATCTTCTTGGGCACTCAGGATGAAAATTCTGGCAGCCAAAGTCTTTACAAAACATTACCTTAGACAATAGACAGTAGGTGGACACTTTATGTCATAGTCTCTATTAAGTAACTAGAACACCTAGTTTGAAGATGTTAAGCAAAACTTTCCCCTCTCCTAGTTCAGGCAAATTTCAGAATGGAAGCTGGCAATGGTACGGTTGAGGGAGGAGGACGAGGCAGAGTTGGCCTCTTTGTTTCTTTGATTGGCGTCCCCTAATTAGCCTGGAGAAAGGAGTGGGAAAGGAGTTACTCCAGCTGGTATTTTGGAAGCTGGCTTCTGCCTCTTTGGGATGGCAGATGGTTAAGCAGGCACTTCCCTGTATAAGGTACATGTGTGGTCTCTTGAGGTTTCCTTCTGGATCCCTCCTTCCTAAAATTCCTTTGGCACAGCTGGTGCATTTCTAATTCCAGGAGTTGTTTGTGACTCCTTCACTGGCCTCACCTCCAGTCATTCACATACAGCTTCCTGCTGCTGGATTCCCTTGGTACCTGGAGGCCCAAAGTGACCATACTCCTGCTTGTTCTGTCTCCCATGTGGACCACATCTGTCCTTGGGGACACCTGGGAATTTCAGGTCCTTGCTGACCCAGCAGCTTTCTTCTGATCCCACCACCTGGGATCTGAGTTCGAGTCAGAACTCTCAATGCTCTAGATAAGGGTGTTGAAATATTTTTTATTGTTATCTGCAGTAAGAAATGCAAATTGTACTGTTAAGCAGTGTGAATGTGCACACACTCACACACACAAACACACACATAACTGAACTAAAGTTTTAGGAGACAATACTTAGTGTGATGCACTCTGTTTTCTATTCTACTCATTGATTGTTTTAATCAGCTTTATTGAGGTACAATCGACATACAATATAATTCTCTACATTTAAAAGTACAGTTCAAATTATTTTAATAAATGCATCCATTCACAGAACCACCACCATCTGTTTGGAAATGTTGAACATTTCCAACAGCCCAGAAAATCCTTTCATGCTCCTTTGCAGTTAATCTCCCCCCAGCTCCACCCCGGGCAACCACGGATCTGCCTTCTGTCCTATAGTTTTGCTTTTCTATAATTTCATATAAATGGAATCTTATGTAATGGAACCTTTAGGTCTGGATTCTTTCAATTAACATAATGTTTTGCAATTCATCCATATTCTAGCGTATTTTAAGTAGTTCACTATTTTTTTTGTCATGTAAAAAGCTATGCACATTTAATGTATACAACTCATGAGTTTGGAGATAAATTAACACCAAGGAAACCATCACCACCATTAAGGTCATAGATATATGCATCATCTTCCAAAGTTTCCTTCCACACACTTGATGATGATGATGATGATAATGATGATGATGATGATGATGATGATGATGTGTGGTAAGAACAATTAACATAAGATTTACCTTCTTAGCAAATTTAAGTATACAATAGAATATATTTAGCTGTAGGCACTATGCTGTATAGTAGATCTCCAGAATTTATTCATCCTTCGTAACTCAAACTTTGTACCTTTTGAGCAATACCTCTAGTCTCCTTTCCCCCAGCCCCTTGGAACCACCATTCTACTCTCTGCTTTTATGAGTTTGAGAACATACAGTATTTGTCTTTCTGTATCTGGCTTATTTTTCTTAGAATAATGTCCTCCAGGTCCATCTGTGTTGTCACAAAAGACGGGATTTCCTTTTTTAAGGTGGAATAATATCCCATTGTGTGTGTGTGTGTCTCTGTGTGTGTCTGTGTGTGTATCATACTTCCTTTATGCATTCATCCATCAGTAAACATTTAAGTTGTTTCCATATCTTGGTTATTATGAATAGTGCTGTGATCTCTTCAAGATCCTGATTTCAATTCCCTTGGATATGTACTCAGAAATGGGATTGCTGGATCACATGAGAGTTTTATTTTCAAATTTTTAAGAAATCTCCATACAGTTTTCCATAGTAGCAGTACCAATTTACACTCCCACCAACAGTATACCAGAATTTCTTTTTCTCCACATCCTTGCCAACACTTGTTATCTTTTGTCTTTTTAATGACAGCCATTCTAACAGGTGTGAGGTGATATCTCACTGTGGTTTTGATTTGTGTGATTACTGATGTTGAGCACCTCTTCAATAACTGTTGGCGATTTGTATGCCTTCTTTAGAGAAACATCTATTCAGAACCTTTGCCCATTATAAAATTAGGTTATTGTTATTGTTGTTATTTTAACTATTGAGTCGTATGAATTCCTTATATATTTTGCATATGAACCCCTTATCTGATATATGGTTTGCAGGTATTTTCTTCCATTTTGTAAGCTGCCTTTTCTATCTGTAGCACCTCTCCAGTATTTTTGTGCCTAGTAGAAATTTCAGTTGTAACCTGATCCTGAACTTGGTTTACAAATGAGTTTAAGGCCTTTTACAAGGTCACAAGCCAGTAAAAGACTAAGTCTTCTGTTTTGCTATAATATTTGTTGCATATAGTGCCTATTGCTATATTTGACTAACATGCATCATCTGAACACCTGCTTTGTCTGTTACTTTGATTTCTCAGCCATCCCCACTAATCAGGACCTTTTGAATGATAGAATTAGAACTGCTACCGATTTGATTGGGTGGCATACACAGGGCATACATTTTCTCACAGGGCATACATTTGAAGAGGTCTAGTGAGAACTTGCAGAACAAGCAGGGGTTGGACTTCAAGGTTGGTAAGATGGAAATTAAGAGAGGAAAGAATTGTAACTAAGAGAGAAATTGTCTCTTAACATCTGGTAAAGGAAGGGAGTGAGGTTTCTTTCTGTGGTATTGAGGGTGAACATTATGGATCAAGGCAGCTTGAAAAGGACATGCAGAGGGCTGGGTTAAGAAATGGTAAAACAAAGTCACACGTGTTGTAGGACATGTTGGGGGTCAGGGAGGAGAAAACATGACAATCAATGCAAAAGACCCAGTGACTCCCAGATTCTGGGAAATAAGCTATAAGACTGAGTTCTGAGTGGATCCAAATACTCATAGTTCAGTGATTTCCTTTTCTTCCACAGGAAATACATTCAGAACATCTCTAGAGGACCAGGTGAGTTTCATTTCCTGACTGTTTTCTCTCCCACTACTGCTTATAGCCCTATACTCCTTCTCCTTCCAGTTCTTCTTCTATCTTCTTTCCACCCCAGCACACCTCAATTGTCTACTCTGAGGTGAAGACACAGATCCGAGATGATTCAGCTGGAAAGATCGGCTCTAAAGATGAAGATATCATGGAAAATTACAAGGGTGTCCTACTCACATGACTTGTCCCTGATCCCAAGGCCCAGCTCAGTGCAGTCCTTGAGGTCTCTAGAGTGATCAACTAGTTCCAGCTTTCTGGTTCTTCTTGCCCATGTGCATTCACTCCCAGGACTTCTGATTCACCCACTCTGATGCCGAGATGGGAAAGCCGCTCAAAGACGTCACTGAAATGACCAGGGTCCATGGTTAAAAGAAGAGCCTGTGTACCTGCTCTGAGCCTAACCTAATGTGTTCCCTAGGGTATGATTTAGGGGAAAGGAATAAGGAGGGAGAAGGTCTGTTGCTGAAAAAGAGAAGCACAAATTTTGGAGAACTGGGATTTGCATCTAGACAGAAAGGACCAAGTGACTCAGGTCTCTGTTTAATACATCTTCAGCAATTCTCCCACTGGGGAATCAGCTGCATCCATTAGTTTCACTATGAGTGGCTGCATGTGTACTTTACAGGCAATGCATGACCCCATCCCTCCTGCTTACACTGTTTATACTGTCAAGATTCAGTTGCAGACAGAAGAATCCATTCCAAGTGGTTTACAGATAAAGGAATTTTAAAGTTTATATTAACTACTTTGAGAAATCATTAGAAGAGCTGAAGAAGCAGGCTCTAGACTGAGTTTCTAAATGCAAAAGCTAATTACGTTAATGTTATTAGGGACAAAGATTTTTAACATTGGAGACAAGAAATACAAATATAAAATTAAAAAGTTAAGTAAGTAACTTTAAGTAACCCCCAAAACCTAAGTTTGAATTGGAAATGTTAGTACAAACTGACAAACCCTGCCTTTTAAAAAAATTATTTATTTCCTAGTTCTGTCCACTGGAAATGTCTAGAAATAATTAACAACTCAATAACAATGAGCACCCACTGCACATGTTGTAGTCTCTAAATACTATTCCCTACTCAAAGGATACAGAGCTGCCTTTCTTGTAGGAGCTGTATCTTTGAGTTATCAAATAGGTGACCTTAGAATAATTCTTCCATTAGATGAAGAAAGACTGAAAGAAATAGAAAATGACTATTTTGTGTGAATGTTTCATGTTACTGATCAAGTTGACATACAAAACCCAGCCTAATATTATGTGCCTCCTGATGGAAGTATCCAATACCACCTACAAAGTATTTATGCCTGAAATATCAAAACTGAATCCACTCAAGTCTTTGGGTCTAACTACCAGTTTACAGGAAATAAATGGGACAAAGGACTATGTTAAATAGCACCATGGGATTGCAATCAGAAAAATCTAAACTATGGAAAAATTCTAAAGGACAAATGACCTGGTTTCTTCAACAAACAAATGACTGAAGGAAAGAAGGAAGGAAGGAAAGAAAGAGGGAAGACCTATAAATTAAATGAGACTTGAGACATGTCAGTCAAAAGGAATAAGTGAGGCTGGACTCAAACAAATTAAGTTAAAAAGGAATTACTTATGAAATACTAAAGGAAATTTGTACATTTATATAAAGAAATTATGTTTGGATAATGTATGTGTTTGAAGAATTTATGTGTTTTGGATATAAATGATAGTATTGTGGTTATGTTTTTATTAAAAAATATTCATTTTTTACTTCATACTGAAGTGTTTGTAGATTAAATGATATGCTTTTGTTTGAAATAATCCAGTAATGAGAGGGTGGGCAGGAAGTGGATAGGGGTATAGATGAAACAAGATCCGTCATGTGAGCACCACTTCTGAAGCTGGGTGGTAGGTACATTACAGGAGGAAGGAGGGCTTATACTGGTCTCTGCTTTTGTATGTTTCAAATGTCCATGATAAAAAGTTAAGCACTCCCAATCTCCCTTACTCTCCTTTACTCTTTTTCTCCACAGCACTTATCACTTTAAAATATACTATACAATTTGCTTATTTATTATGCTTATTGTATGTTAGCCCTCTAGAAAGTAATTTAAGGGCAACAATCTTTGTCTTTTTTGTTCACTGATATATCCCAAGCACCCAGAACTGTGCCTGGTACATTGTAGGTGCTTAATAAATACTTTTGAATGAATGAATTACCTATTTCATTGAGGAGAATAACCACCGTCTCCAGAATAGAAGAGATCTAATGTAAACACTCTACTACCATGTAACAAGCTGGTCCCCCATGGATCTGGCACTTTATCAAACTCTGTCTGGCCTCTGTATCTGTCAGGCTGGGTACTTAAGAGTGGCCAGACTGGCCAAGGTGAGCAGATGCTTATATAACTGAGTCCATACTTAACCTCTGCATCTTCCACCAATGCCACTTTTTACATGAACCCTTAGAGCAATCAGTGGAGTAGCCAAGGAAAGAGCTGAATGACATTCACCTAGGGCAGGTTATCATGTCCCTCAGATTATTGAGATCCTCTTCTGCAGCAAGGCCTTTGGTGAGCATTCATATGAGACACAAATATCCTCATGCTCTGGGTCCAATCAGAGAGGTCCACCCATGTAACTTTTTCCTAATCTCCTAATTTTTTTATTTCCAACCCCCAGACCATATGGGCCCTGCTCAGGAATCAGAGTAGACATCCATCTCTGGATATCTCATCTTCCAGTCAAAGTGGACCTCTAGATGTGCCACTAAAAGTTCCGTCACTGGCAAAACTCTTCTTCACAGTCCTTCAAGTACTCCCCAGATGGGGCTACAGTGTTGCAACAGTCACCTCCAGCTGATGCTGGCATACTTAAGCCAGGATAGACTTTTTCCTCCTCTGTCAATTGGTTATAGGGAACTCACCACCAGGCCATAGTTGCTGGTTGAGAGAGAAGTTGGAGAAAGGAATATGAGCCAGTCATTATTTATTCAACTTACTCATACCTTCAGGTGTCAGATCTGTAATCACTTCTGCTTGGTGATGGTATGAGTTCTTAATTAGTGGATCAGACATCTTCCAGCTAATGATGAACAGCTCAGGTCTCTGGTGTGTCATGTTCAAGTGTTCAGTGACTACCTGAGCAAGGCTACCCAAGAGCTTTTGCAAAAAGATGGTAGTTGCTTGAAGAGGACATAAGTTTGCTCTAAAACCCAGGGTCATTGACGTGATTCTCCTGTCTAGGCTTGCTACAGCATCCACAAAACATCCTAATCAGCCTCAGCACTTTTGGACCCTTTGGGTATACTGGGTCATAAAAACCAGGGACAGAACTTGTACTCTAGCCTAGACCAGCTGAAGAACTCTTCCTTCCTCAGGGACTCTCTCAAAGATAACAGCTTTATGGGCAGTTCAGTTATTGAGTCAGAACAGGGCAACCAATGTGATTTATGTTGCTTCCAATATCCAGAGGTCTGGATTGGGCTTCTTTCTTAACAGAATGCAGTAATAACTAATCTTACTTTGAGAGGACTATCCCAATATGTTGTAGAGGGCCAGTAATAGTGCAAAACCCAGAAAAGGAAGGAGAATATGTTAAGAGAATTTTTTACATTTATGAATTTATAATAGCAAAAACCTGGATATTCCGCTGAGGATAGTAGACTAGGGATGGGGGAAGGTAATTTTCTTTGGGGCTAAATTAATTGATACAGTTTCAGTTGGTAGAGATTCTGGATTCAGTGTATGAACACAAGCAACTAAGAGTGGTCCTAAACAGTTGCTCTCTTGGAGGATCAAAAATTATACTCAACAGTGACCTGGGTTAAATGAGGTTGAGATAGCAACTATTTATTGGTATAATATAGTGGAAAGATTCAAAGATTAGTATAAATGAGATTGCTGAAGTGGATTTATCACATATGACTCACTCACATACACTGACTATATCTCCCAAGAGGGCCTGGAGGACACCCCTTTCCACACATAGCAATGAAAAATACATTAGTGATAAAAGTCCAAGCATCTTTGTGAAGCATAATAGAAATAGGCAAAGGTGAAGATACCACTTCTGAAGTAAGCTCCCTGATAATGATGGAGTTCAGTGTAGCAGAGTCCAAGGAAGGTGTGTCTACTATAATAGGAAGCAAGGTCAGAGTGGTAATTAGAATACTATGGCTGCTTTGCAACCAACAGTTGCTTGTGCCCTTCTGATCCCATACCTTGGTGCTTTCAGTTCCCTACCCCCCTCTCGTCGATCGTTGCTGCACTTTGAGGACCCGCCGTGGCAGGCGGCAAGTGGCGCCCGAACAGGGACCGGACGAGAGGGACATCTGAATCTCGGTTTTGTGATGTCACAGTAAACTGAGGTATATACAGACATAGAGCTAACAAGAAATGAGCATCTTTTTTAAAGGGCACTGCTTACTGGATTTGGCCATCGAAAGCACCACAAGTTTGATTACAGTTTTCAGGTGCTGCTTTGGAACTCACGCTGGTAGCCTTGGAAAAGAAGTTATATTTGCCCCACATTGTTATACAACTGGATGCTCCAGCTGTCAGAATTAAAAAGAGACAAAGGGTTGGTAACGTATAGAAAGTAAAGGCAGATTAGGGAGAAGATGGCGGAAGAGTAAGACAGGAGGATCACCTTCCTCCTCACAGAGACATCAGAAATACATCTACACGTGGAACTGCTCCTATAGAACACCCACCGAACGCTGGCAGAAGACCTCAGACCTCCCAAAAGGCTCTTGGCACTCCAGCCAGGTGTCAAGGCTGTGTCTCTGAGGTGGGAGAACTAACCTCAGGACACTGGTCCACAAGAGACCTCTCAGCTCCACGTAATATCAAATGGCGAATATGTCCCAGAGATCTCCATCTCAACACCAAGACCCAGATTCACTCAAGGACCAGCAACGAACAGTACTGGACACCCAATACCCAACAAAGAGTGAGACAGGTCTACAGCCCCATCCATTAGCAGAGAGGCTGCCTAGAATCACAGTAAGGCTACCGACATCCCCATACACGCCCCCAGACATGGACCTGCCCACCAGGGAGACGGGATCCAGCCTCATCCACCAGAACAGGGGCACTAGTCCCCCCAACCAGAAAACCTGCTCAACCCACTGAACCAACCTCAGCCACTGGGGACAGCCACCAAAAATAGATAGAAATACGAACCTGCAGCCTGCAAAAGGGAGACCCCAAACACAGTAAGATAAGCAAAATGAGAAGACAGAAAAACACACAGCAGATGAAGGAACAAGATAAAAACACACCAGACCTAACAGATGAAGAGGTAATAGCCAATCTACCTGAAAGAGAATTTAGAATAATGATGGTGAAGATGATGCAAAATCTTGGAAATAGAATAGACATATTGCAAGAAACAGTTAACAAGACCTAGAAGAGATAAAGAGGAAGCAAGTAAAGATGAGCAACACAATAAATGAAATGAAAAATACTCTAGACGGGATCAGTAGCAGAATAATTGAGGCAGAAGGACGGATAAGTGACCTGGAAGATAAAATAGTGGAAATAACTACTGCAGAGCAGAATAAAGAAAAAAGAATGAAAAGAACCGAGGACAGTCTCAGAGATATCTGGGACAACATTAAACGCACCAACATTCGAATCATAGGGGTCCCAGAAGAAGAAGAGAAAAAGAAAGGGACTGAGAAAATATTTGAAGAGATTATAGTTGAAAACTTCCCTAATATAGGAAAGGAAATAGTCAATCAAGTCCAGGAAGCACAGAGAGTCCCATACAGGATAAACCCAAGGATAAACACGCCGAGACACATAATAATCAAACTGTCAAAAATTAAATACAAAGAAAACATATTAAAAGCAGCAAGGGAAAAACAACAAATAACACACAAGGGAATCCCCATAAGGCTAACATCTGATCTTTCAGCAGAAACTCTACAAGCCAGAAGGGAGTGGCAGGACATATTTAAAGTGATGAAGGAAAAAAAATTACAACAAAGATTACTCTACCCAGCAAGGATCCCATTCAGATTTGATGGAGAAATTAAAACCTTTACAGACAAGCAAAAGCTGAGAGAGTTCAGCACCACCAAACCAGCTTTACAGCAAGTGCTAAAGGAACTTCTCTAAGCAAGAAACATAAGAGAAGGAAAAGACCTACAAGAACAACCCAAAACAATTAAGTAAATGGTAATAGGAACATACATATCAATAATTACCTTAAATGTAAATGGATTAAATGCTCCCACCAAAAGACACAGACTGGCTGAATGGATACAAAAACAGGACCCATATATATGCTGTCTACAAGAGACCCACTTCAGACCTAGGGACACTTACAGGCTGAAAGTGAGGGGATGGAAAAAGATATTCCATGCAAATGGAAATCAGAAGAAAGCTGGAGTAGCAATTCTCATATCAGACAAAATAGACTTTAAAATAAAAACTATTACAAGAGACAAAGAAGGACACTACATAATGATCAAGGGATGGATCCATGAAGAAGATATAACAATTGTAAATATTTATGCACCCAACATAGGAGCACCTCAATACATAAGGCAAATACTAACAGCCATAAAAGGGGAAATCGACAGTAACACAATCATAGTAGGGGACTTTAACACCCCACTGTCACCAATGGACAGATCATCCAAAATGAAAATAAGTAAGGAAACACAAGCTTTAAATGATACATTATACAAGATGGATTTACTTGATATTTATAGGACATTCCATCCAAAAACAACAGAATACACATTTTTCTCAAGTGCCCATGGAACATTCTCCAGGATAGATCATATCTTGGGTCACAAATCTAGCCTTGGCAAATTTAAGAAAATTGAAATCGTATCAAGTATCTTTTCTGACCACAACGCTATGAGACTAGATATCAATTACAGGAAAAGATCTGTAAAAAATACAAACACATGGAGGCTAAACAATACACTACTTAATAACGAAGTGATCACTGAAGAAATCAAAGAGGAAATCAAAAAGTACTTAGAAACAAATGACAATGGAGACACGACGACCCAAAACCTATGGGATACAGCAAAAGCAGTTCTAAGAGGGAAGTTTATAGCAATACAATCATACCTTAAGAAACAGGAAGCATCTCGAATAAACAACCTAACTTTGCACCTAAAGCAGTTAGAGAAGGAAGAACAAAAAACCCCCAAATTTAGCAGAAGGAAAGAAATCATAAAGATCAGATCAGAAATAAATGAAAAAGAAATGAAGGAAACAATAGCAAAGATCAATAAAAGTAAAAGCTGGTTCTTTGAGAAGATAAATAAAATTGATAAACCATTAGCCAGACTCATCAAGAAAAAAAAGGGAGAAGACTCAAATCAATAGAATTAGAAATGGAAAAGGAGACGTAACAACGGACACTGCAGAAATACAAAAGATTATTAGAGATTACTACAAGCAACTGTATGCCAATAAAATGGACAACCTGGAAGAAATGGACAAATTCTTAGAAATGCAAAAGGTGCCAAGACTGAACCAGGAAGAAATAGAAAATATGAACAGACCAATCACAAGCACTGAAATTGAAACTGTGATCAAAAACCTTCCAACAAACAAAAGCCCAGGACCAGATGGCTTCACAGGCGAATTCTATCAAACATTTAGAGAAGAGCTAACATCTATCCTTCTCAAACTCTTCCAAAAGATAGCAGAGGGAGGAACACTCCCAAACTCATTCTATGAGGCCACCATCACCCTGATACCAAAACCAGACAAAGACGTCACAAAGAAAGAAAACTACAGGCCAATATCACTGATGAACATAGATGCAAAAATCCTCAACAAAATACTAGCAAACAGAATCCAACAGCACATTAAAAGGATCATACACCATGATCAAGTGGGGTTTATTCCAAGAATGCAAGGATTCTTCAATATAGGCAAATCAATCAACGTGATACACCATATCAACAAACTGAAGGAGAAAAACCATATGATCATATCAATAGATGCAGAGAAAGCTTTTGACAAAATTCAACACCCATTTATGATAAAAACCCTGCAGAAAGTAGGCATAGAGGGAACTTTCCTCAATATAATAAAGGCCGTATATGACAAACCCACAGCCAGCATCATTCTCAATGGTGAAAAACTGAAACCATGTCCACTAAGATCAGGAACAAGACAAGGTTGCCCACTCTCACCACTCTTATTCAACCTAGTTTTGGAAGTTCTAGCCACAGCAATTAGAGAAAATAAAGAAATAAAAGGAATCCAAATAGGAAAAGAAGAAGTAAAGCTGTCACTGTTTGCAGATGACATGATACTATACAAAGAGAATACTAAGGATGCTACCAGAAAACTACTAGAACTAATCAATGAATTAGGTAAAGTAGCAAGATAAAAAATTAATGCACAGAAATCTCTGGCATTCTTATACACGAATGATGAAAAATCTGAGAGGGAAATTGAGGAAACACTCCCATTTACCATTGCAACAAAAAGAATAAAATATCTAGGAATAAACCTACCTAAGGAGACAAAAGACTTGTATGCAGAAAACTATAAGACACTGATGAAAGAAATTAAAGATGATACAAATAGGTGGAGAATTATACCATGTTCTTGGATTGGAAGAATCAACATAGTGAAAATGACTCTATTACCCAAAGCAATCTACAGATTCAATGCAATCCCTATCAAATTACCACTGGCATTTTTTATAGAACTAGAACAAAGAATTTCACAATTTGTATGGAAACACAAAAGACCCCGAATAGCCAAAGCAATCTTGAGAACAAAAAATGGAGCTGGAGGAATCAGGCTCCCTGACTTCAGACAATATTACAAGGCCACAGTAATCAAGACAGTATGGTACTGGCACAAAAACAGAAATATAGATCAATGGAACAGGATAGAAAGCCCAGAGATAAACCCACACACATATGGTCACCTTATCTTTGATAAAGGAGGGAAGGAAACACAGTGGAGAAAAGACAGCCTCTTCAATAAGTGGTGCTGGGAAAACTGGACAGCTACCTGTAGAAGTATGAAATTAGAACACTCCCTAACACCATACACAAAAATAAACTCAAAATGGGTTAAAGACCTAAATGTAAGGCCAGACACTATCAAACTCTTAGAAGAAAACATAGGCAGAACACTCTATGACATCAATCATAGCAAGATCCTTTTTGACCCATCTCCTAGAGAAATGGAAATAAAAACAAAAATAAACAAATGGGATCTAATGAAACTTAAAAGCTTTTGTACAGCAAAGGATACCATAAACAAGACCAAAAGACAACCCTCAGAATGGGAGAAAATATTTGCAAATGAAGCAACTGACAAAGGATTAATATCCAAAATTTATAAGCAACTCATGCAGCTCAATAACAAAAAAACAAACAACCCAATCCAAAAATGGGCAGAAGACCTAAACAGGCATTTCTCCAAAGAAGATATACAGATAGCCAACAAACACATGAAAGAATGCTCAACATCATTAATCATTAGGGAAATGCAAATCAAAACTACAATGAGATATCATCTCACACCAGTCAGATTGGCCATCATCAAAAACTCTAGAAACAATAAATGCTGGAGAGGGTGTGGAGAAAAGGGAACACTCTTGCACTGCTGATGGGAATGTAAATTGATACAGCCACTATGGAGAACAGTATGGAGGTTCCTTAAAAAACTACAAATAGAACTACCATATGACCCAGCAATCCCACTACTGGGCATATACCCTGAGAAAACCATAATTCAAAAAGAGTCATGTACCAAAATGTTTATTG
The DNA here is from genome assembly GCF_026419965.1 of Kogia breviceps. Classification (NCBI taxonomy): domain Eukaryota; kingdom Metazoa; phylum Chordata; class Mammalia; order Artiodactyla; family Physeteridae; genus Kogia; species Kogia breviceps. Next base: position 87,778,285 of record NC_081310.1, on the reverse strand, counting down.
CAGCTCTATTTACGATAGCCAGGACATGGAAGCAACCTAAGTGTCCATCAACAGATGAATGGATAAGGAAGATGTGGCACATATATACAATGGAATATTACTCAGCCATAAAAAGAAATGAAACTGAGTTATTTGTAATGAGGTGGATAGACCTGGAGTCTGTCATACAGAGTGAAGTAAGTCAGAAGGATAAAAACAAATACCGTATGCTAACACATATATATGGAATCTAAAAAAAAAAAAAATGTCATGAAGAGATTAGTGGTAGGATGGGAATAAAACACAGACCTACTAGAGCATGGACTTGAGGATATGGGGAGGGGGAAGGGTAAGCTTTGATGATGTGAGAGAGTGGCAGGGACCTATACGCACTACCAAATGTAAATTAGATAGCTAGTGTGAAGCTGCCGCATAGCACAGGGAGTTCACCTCTGTGCTTTGTGACCACCTAGAGGGGTGGGATAGGGAGGGTGGGAGGGAGGGGGACACAAGTGGGAAGAGAAATGGGAACATATGTATATGTATAACTGATTTACTTTGTTGTAAAGGAGAAACTAACACACTATTGTAAAACAGTTATACTCAAATAAAGACGTTAAAAAAAAAAATTAAAAAAACTCTGTCAGAATGGAAAATTTTGTTTTGAAACATCTTTTAAATTTTTTTATATCATTTGCCAATAAAAACTAAAAGCAATCCTTTGTTTTAGCAATAATGTCCTAATTATTTAGCTAACAATTAATAGTTTTTTAAAATTTGTCTTCTTATTTATATTTATTGGTTGATATAATTTTTAATACAAAATCCTTCTTTTCAAAAAAAAAAGAATACTATGGCTGAAAAAGATTTTGAATCATGGTACCAAAATAGATGAGCAAGCTATATATGTACAACTTAAACAAACTGGATGCCTGAAAGGGATTTAATGTAGGGTATTAAGGGACAGGCTGGAGAATGAGGCTCTAGGCTGAGCCTCCAAGAGCAGCTCCCAGAATAAAACTGCCAATCTGGCCTGGCAAGAGAGCAGCCACTGCAAGATTCACAGGGTCTCAGCTGCTACTGGCAAAGTTCCAAAACTGAGAAGCTGCTATAACTTCCATTCAACAGGAAAGCCTCTCCTTCTGCCGCTCAGAAAAATCAAAACATCCAGCTCTACCATGCAGCTTCCAGAAGAGCTCACAGCTGCAATTTCATTATACCAAAGTCCACTTCTAAGTCTGGCAGGTGATCTGTTTAGTGAAGGAGAGGCTACATGCAGAAACCCTAGCTTCACCCTTCTAGTCTCTATTGAATAAGAAGTCACATAGAAAGCACTGGTATTAGGAAAGCCATTCATCATGACCTTCCATGACAGTTCTTTTAGAATGGTGAGTGTGTGTGTGTACTTTTAGTATAACTAGTAAAAGTCACAGGCTGGAGAGTGTATCAGAATGAATATGGGCTTTTAAATCCGAAAGATTTCAGTTCAAGCCTTGAATGTGCCACTTATAAGTTCTTTGATAAGTTACTTAAATTTTCTGGGTTCAATTTCTTTCTATGCAAAATGAAGATACTATGTACCTTGTACAGCCATTATGAGCACATTCTTACTCAAGGCTTTTGTCCTTGCTGTTCCCTCTGTAATAATTTCCTCCTGATAACCACTACTTGTTTCCTCTCAACCTTACTCAAATGTTGTAATCCCCACAAGGTCTTCCCTTATCACCCATTTAAGATAGCCACATCTCCTAACCCCCATTAATTCCTCTTCCTCTTATGCTACTTCATATTTCTCCAAAGCGCTTTTACCATCTGACATTCTAAGAGTTTTTCTTATTTGTTTATTATCTGATTACCCAAAGTATAATTTATGCTCTATGCAAACAGGGACTTTGTTTTGTTTACTAATGTATTCTCAGTGCCTCTTTCAGAGCCCAATACACAATACATGGTAAGCACTTAATTAATATTTGTGAATTATTAGAATTATATAATGCAATGAATATGTGCTTGATAATGTGCCTTTTGCATATAAGCATTCAAAGCATATTAATTATCAATGGTAGTATTTAGTAAGCCATTGATATATTTTCTAGGTCAACAAATATTTATTGTGTACTTAACATACCAAACATAAAGATTGATCAGAAAAAGTGTTTCCCCTTAAGATGTTTCCAAAGTAGTGTACTGCAAGAGATAGATACATAAAGAGATAATTCCCATATAATATGAAAGTAACATTAGATGGAGCACTTAGCCCATGTGCTAGGGAAAGTAACATTAACAGTGTTAACAGCACTTCCCTGGTGGTGGAGTGGTTAAGAATCTGCCTGCCAATGCAAGGGACACAGGTTTGATCCCTGGTCCAGGAAGATCCCACATGCCACAGAGCAACTAAGCCCATGCATCACAACAACTGAGCCTGCACTCTAGAGCCTGCGAGCCACAACTACTGAGTCCATGCACATGACTACTGAAGCCCTCACACCCTAGAGCCCATGAGCCGCAACTACTGAGCCCACAGGCTGCAACTACTGAAGCCCACAGCCTAGAGCTTGTGCTCCGCAACAAGAGAAGCCACTGCAATGAGAAACCCGTGCACCACAACGAAGAGTAGCCCTGCTCACCACAACTAGAGTTGTGGCGCATAGCAACGAAGACCCAACACAGCCAAAAAAATAAAAAGTAAAAACAAAAAACAGTTGTAACTGATGACCCCAGAAGTCTTAGGAGCTTTCCAAACAAAGCCTCACTTGCTCTCAGGATGAAGGGCAAGGCTGTGCTCCACCCAGTCATTCAGAAACCTAGGCTGCTTACATCTCATGGTACTGTCATCTTCTGGGCTTCTAATTTATTTGCAAAGAGAGAGAGAGTGTGGAAGGTCACCAGAGAGACTTTAGGGGCCAGCCCTGAAAATGACATGCACTCATTCCTTCCATAGTCCATTGACCAGAACTTAGCCACAGTTTCCTTGCCTAACTCAGGGGTGGGAAAATAATCCAGCTGTGGCCTGGGAAGCAGAAGACACAGATCTGGTGAACATCCCAGCCAGTCACTGCCCGACTCAACCAAGGGAAATTTTTCTGGAAGACATAGTACACAGTGATTAAGAGAGTATTAACATGTGGAAGCCAACCAGATCTGAGTTCAGATCCAGGTCACAGTTCATAGCTATGTAACCTTAGTTAAGTTACTCAAATAACTCCTTAGAGATTAAAAATGGGAATAACTGTAGAATGTAGTTCATAAACTTACTGTGAGGATTAAATGTGTGGAGTCTTAAGCATAGTGCCTAGACACAGTAAACATTTAATAAATGTTAGCTGTCGGAGGAGGAGGAAGGAAGAATAGAAAGAAGAAGAGGAAAAGGAAACTGAGTTGGAAAACTAGATACAGAAAGGATGGGCTAGGGAATGAAGAAAAGGACTTAAGCAGACATAGAAAATGCGCACAGGCATAAAACAGAAAAATGTGTTCAGGAACTTACAAGCAGTTTAGTACGTTTGCAAAATAAGACTCTGTTTACTGGAAAATTGTGTCAGTCTGGAAAGGGAGAGATCCCATAGCCTTGGTGCCATAAGGAGCTTTATCTTGTAACCGCAGGGAACCACAGATGTTTTAGTCAAACCATGTGTCTCAGATTTGTCCTCCAGAGGTCCTTCTAGGGGCTGTGTCAAAGACAACTTCGTGGTGGGAGAGCCTGGTGACAGAGAGAGTGGTTAGGTACTGTTACTGTCATCAAGGTTAGATGAACAGGGCAGAGCCACAGATGTAGTAGAGGGGAGGGGCACACACCTTGCTTTGTAGGAAACTCAGTAAAGGCAGTGATTGATTGGAGGTGAAGGAAGGCATCTAGGACAAGTCCCAGAAATTTGGCTTAGGCAACCAAGGGAATGACAATGCCATAGATGAAGACAGACTGAAGTGTCGTTCAAAAACTCCTTGGCATAAGTGCAGTCTCACCCAGCTCCTCTCAGTGTTGCACTTTACGTGCCAGGATTTTATTTACCAAAAAAACTTGAAGAAAATTTGAGATTCACATTCAGCTTTTTCTCCTCCTGGCCAATCACTCTGTGGCCTAGACTTTCTTTCTTTTCTTTTTTTTTTTTTTAAAGCATTTGAAATTCCTTGCCTTCACTCTTGAGTCATTAAAATGTTTACCTAGATAATCTCTACAATACTTCAATCTTGTATATTTGGTGATTCTGCTGTGCACACCATCAGCCTTCAGTTCTCATTAGCTCCATCCCAGTTTCTTGCATAGTCTATTTACTAAAATCTCTAAAGCTAAGCATGACCTTGAGGTAAGATGTAAAAACAGGGCTTCCCTGGTGGTGCAGTGGTTGAGAATCCGCCTGCCAATGCAGGGGACACGGGTTCGTGCCCCGGTCCGGGAAGATCCCACATGCCGCAGAGCGGCTGGGCCCATGAGCCATGGCCACTGAGCCTGTGCTTCCGGAGCCTGCGCTCCGCAACGCGAGAGGCCACAACAGTGTGAGGCCCGCATACCGAAAAAAAAAAAAAAAAAGATGTAAAAACAGCCCCCACCCAAACGTTAGTTCAAGAGTCTCAGAAAGAGGAACCCCAAGATAAATATATCCTTTATGTTTATGCAAAAATGTGTTGTGTCTTCGGACTTCCCAGAGGCATGGAAAAATAACACCTCAGAAATTTACATAAGCTGGAGGGGTAAGGGGAAAGCCTCAAAGCAGTTGGCTTCTATTATTTTCTGGCTAAAAAAATGAGAATTTTCATTATGAAAAGAAGTCCAGCTCATTTGCATAGGGCCTCCTTCCCTAAGAGCACAAGTAGCCCAAGTTCTTCCCAGGAAGTTAGTCAGGACAACCAAGAAGAGAGCAGAGTTAGATGCAGGATGTTACATAACTTTTGTGGCCCAGGTAAAAGTGAAAACGCAAGACCCTTTGTTCAAAAACCAAGAGAAAAAAAGTGATGTTAAATGTACTAAAATATAAAGCTTTTTTTTTTTTTCCCATGGTCTCTGCCTCTTCTTGTCATGATGCTTTTTATTTGCTATTTAAGGTCATTATAAAAAAGAAAAAACAAAATTTTAAATCATTAGCATGAATTTTATGTTTCACCTTTATATTTTGCAATGCCAGCTTTAACTGCAAATGTGAGAGTATTTCACTCATATGTAGAACCACAGAAATTAGACAATTTGTATTTCATAGTTCACTCAACATGTGTATTTTGTTCTTTTGAGAACAGTGGAAATTCTGCAAAAAAAAATCTCTCAACTTTAAAAATTTCATTTCTTAATATGAGCACATTACGCCAACACTTTCTATCTTTAGATTACTGACAAGTAAGGAAAGATTGAAATATAGAGATTGTCTTATCTTTCCTTTTCCTTTTATGTTATTTTCAGCTTACTTTATTAGCTAATATAGGGAAGTACCTTATATTAGGGTTCCTTGGTTGTTGACGTTTCTTCGAACATGATTGCCTTCTTACTATGTTTAAAGCAAGTTCTGGTTCAAATGGAAAGTATAGCTTCTTGGGGCTGTTAGTCATTGATGTAATATGTTTACATTGTACTCCCTTTGAGTCTTGCTGACTCACACATATTGTGGATCCAACAGGAATTCTGTGTTCCTGGGGTATTTGAATGCTATTTGCATTTGGGCAGCAAGGAAAGTGGACACACCTATAGCAAGTATCTTCTCTGCTCCTGTGCTGACTCCATTGTTCTGTCAGACTTCATTTACAAAACACAATTTAAAGATAAAATTATTAGAAATTTCAAGATGGCAACAGCAGAGTGTTAGACCAAGCTCAGGGCCTTTATAAATGTAGGGTCCTGTGTGACTGTACAGGTCATATGTTCATGAAACCAGATGTAGTTGTGTTGCTTCCAGCAAGTCGTAAGTGGCTAGTCAGAGGTCTTCTCCAATGGACCTTCCAGAATCAAACAGGCCCAAAACAAGTTCTCTCTTTTTCCAAATGCTTTCTAACTAAATATATGAACCCGTCATTGGAATTTGTGGTTATGCTAGTGCTGGGATTAGAAGGCAATTGGATCTGAAAGCCCCCGGCTGAGGGCAGCCTTGGAGAATGTTACCTAACACAAGTTCATGTGCCCAACACACAGTGAGGCCAAACAAACTGAAACATCAGAGTTTGGAGCAGTGAAATGTTTATTGCAGGGCCACGCAAGGAGACAGGTGGCTCATGCCCCACCCCAAAACCCGAACTCCGCAAAGGGCTTCAGCAAAGCATTTTTAAAGGCCAGGTTAGGGGATGGGGGTGGTAACAGGTTATGTGATCAGCTTGTGCACAATTCTCTGACTGGTTGATGTTGAAGTAACAGGGCGGTTAACTTTACCAGCCCTTGGGCTCCAGTAGGTCTGTGTGGTATGTGCTCATGATCACCAAGTAGTTAATTTCTTCCATTTGGTGGTGGTTTTTAGCATCTGAAAAACTCAGGAAATATGCATGAGATACTATTAGCTGGGTACTTCGGAGAGGAGTTAAGACCGAGGGTATGGGGAGGAGTCTGTCATGGGAAAGCCCCATAGGGTCCTGCTTGGTTACATGAATGGAAAAAAGAGCTGAGTTCAGGGTGGCAGGCTAATGAACTTCATAACTGCCATTTATGCAACATCTACTATGTTCTTGTGACATATACTTTGCAAACATTTAATGCTGACAACAACTAGAAGGCAAGTATAATTAATACCTGCTTTATAAATGAGAAAACTGGAACTCAAAATCTTGCATTGTTTGCCCAAAGTCCCCCAGAGGGTAACTGACAGAACTAAGATTCAGTTTCATGTCTATCCAATTCGAATACCAATGTTCTTCCCATACAACAAGGTTCCTTGCTGGCCAGTGATCAGAGTCTGAATACACAAGGCAGTTGGTGTATTGGGATGGCCAAGTTGGAAAAAAACCACAGAAAGAAGAGTCTTTGCGTAGAGATTCACCTTGGCAGGTCCAGCATGTGCCTTAAGATGGGGAGAGATTTGCTTGGTAAACCCAATGATGGGTGCCAGTTTTGATTACTTTTTCTAAACGTAACCAGGTAGATAAATCAATATGAAATAATGAATAGAGGGTATTCAGAAGTTGAATTAAGTGGAGGAATGGACATAGATTGGAGAACTAGCAAAAAGTTGGAAAGCTGGGGAGCTTTTGTTCTTTGCTACCTGTTCAAGGTAGCAAAGCCACAGCACACAAAAAGAATGTCCAGCATTCAAAGACAGACATCAAGGGCAGCCTAATCTGACCTAATATCCCTTCTGGACATGGTCGGGAAAATGGTAGCAAGTATGCAAAGTAACCCACAGGCATGGGTATCTCACCTCAGAACCCTAGAAAGTTTAACGGGGGATATCAGACATGTTCTTTCTTTATTATCTCTGGCTCTTGCTCTTGTTTATCAAACTCAGGTTGATGTAGACAGTACCCTCAAGGAAACTGTGAAATATTCAAGGAAATTCTTAACAAACCTTGTTATCCTAGCCAAGAAGATTCAAAAAACAAAGCATACATTCACAAAGTACTGATGAATGCTAAAACACGGATGAGCCTTTGAAGCATACTAAGTGACCACATATTGTATGAATCAATTTCTAGGCTCAGAATAGGCAAATCTATAGAGAAAGAAAGTAAATTAGTAATCTGTTGCCTGGGGCTGTGGGTGGAAATGGAGAGTACAAATGGGTGTCAAGTTTCTATTTGGGGTAGTGGAAATTTTTTTAAAAATTAGATTGCGGTGATAAAACAAACGGATTTTATCATTGAAAATTATACTTCAATAGAGTTATTAAATATATATGCATTCACCCAGTGATTTTTAATAAGCATTAATTACCACAAATAAAAGCAATTTGGTAAAAAGGCTGTAGTGTAGAAAGTGAATAGAAGTTTGAAAGAACAGCAGATTTTGGTTTCATGCAGGTCTGGGTTTTGAATAAGCTGGCACCAACCTAATAAGATGGGTGGTGCTGTCTCCTTTATAAAGATGAAGAAACTTGGGATCAAGTTTGATAATTTGCTCATGGTCATCCCTCTGGTAAGTGACAGAGCTCTGAGTCTCTCTGGTAACAGAGTCTGTGTTCCTTTACCTCTCTGTCATGACAGAACGTTGTCCGTTAGATTTTCCTTCGGGGAAAATGACCTGATGGTAATATTTAAATTCTCCCTTTGTCCAGATTTGTTTATGCTGCTAACACTCACTCTTCATCTCTATCAATCCTCTCTCATCACTGTATCTGACACTTTTTCCTCCAGCTGCCTATAGCCAGAGCACCTGAGAGGTTCCAACCCTTTTCCATACTGATTGACGGAGCCCTTGAACTGAAAGGCTTATCCAGTGATCACGCGATTACTGTGGTTAATTCCTCACATCCTACTTTAAATATGTCTCTCCCTTTGTCCTCCAAAAGCCTTTGGATCTAATCTGTACTGTTATAGATAGTACAGTGCTTACTTATAAACTTCAGAATACCAAGTTTCCATTTCCTGCCATCAGGAACCCAGAATAGGTCCTTAGTATTGCCCTTGAGATAACCATTTAACCACGGAAACTGTTGCTGCTACAGATGGCTTTAGGGCAGTGCTTTACCTAGATTCCTATTCAAATGTTAATGACTGTTGAATCTCTTTATTGAATTGGTTATACACATTCTCAGACAGATCTGGGTTCCAGACCTAGCTCTACTACTTACTGTCTGTGAGTCTACTCCCTGTCTGTGAGTCTACTTCTCGTCTGTGAGTCTTCGGGCTTACAAGGTACTTGAAATTAAGGTACTTAATTTCTTTGAGCTTCAGGTTTCCTCACCTGTAAAATGAGGACAATAATACCCACCTGACAACATTGCCTGTGTTATTTCACTGTTTAACTGTTTTAGTGTTGATGCAAAGATTAAATAAAATAATATATACATAGTACCTGATGTGATGTTGTATTACAGTAAGCATCCAATATATGGTAAGCTATCAGGCTAAACATCACTTTCAGTTCAGAATAAAAGCATATCTACCACATTTTACTTTCTGAGACAAACCACAAATGACTAAAAGAGTGAAAAACAAAACTCCATCTTCAATGAAACTTTTTGGGGGAGGGGAAGTTTTAACAAAACATTTTTTCCAAGCATATTTTTCCTTGGTATTTAAACTCATGTCTATTTCAAGGAAAAAAAAATCCATTTCTTTCTGATTCATTTATACTTAACTCATCAGGATGTTACTAGAGAAGGGTTATTGGGTGTCCAGGTCACTCCCTTCCACCCTCCTTAAACTTCTGTTATTTCTTTCTTTTTTTCATCTTGAATTTGTTGATTAATGCGGTAAGATTTAAGGTCATTATGTTATTGTGTTGCTATCCACAAATATGATATAACTCTCCATTTATCCAGCTTTTTCATGTCAATATATTTTACAAATTTCTTAAAGTATTTACCAAATTAGGTCCAGCTGCTCACCACACAAAAATCAATACTCAAGAGAGGCAAACGTTTGTAGAAAAGAAAGTTGCTTTTAATCAGAATGCTGGCAGTATGGGGAGATGGTGAACTCAGTGCTCCCCAAAAACCGCCTCCCAAGATTCTGCTCAGCCATGAAAGTTTTAAAGGGAAAAGGGGAAGTTATCTCAGTTAATCATTGAGATAGGGGGTCAGAGTCGTTGCCATCCCCCACTGCATGCATGTTTGTGTGCAGGCTTGTCAAATTCTTGTGATCTTTCTTTTGATACTGTCTTGTTCACACAGTTTGTTCGTGAGATTACTGAAGGGGATGCTAAGGAAGAGATCTGGTCATCTGTTAATAACTTATTCTTCATTTCTACTTCTTTGATCTACAGAAAGAACCAACAGGTTAAGCAAGGTATTGTGTGAGCAAAAGATTTGAAAGTTGTGCTAGGGCTAGAGATGAGTACAGCATAGGGGTGCCTGGTTTAAGTTTAGTGACAAGACAAAAGGGGCCTCCTGCAAAGAGCTCTTTCCTGCCAAATGCTGCTTACAAGCAGACTTGTACATTATTTTCCTTTTTTCTTTTCATTCCCTTATTTCTACCACCCCAAACCCCCTGCCTCTTTCAGATTCCACACCTAAGAGAGGTCACATGGTATTTGTCTTTCCCTGTCTGACTTATATCACTTAGTATAATGCCCTTGAAGTCTACACATGTTGTCACAAATGGCAAGATTTCATCTTTTTTGTGACTCAATAATATTCCACTGTGCATATGTACCACAAGTTCTTTATCTATTTATTCATCGATGGACACTTAGGTTGTTTTCATATCTTGGCTATTGTAAATAATACTGCAGTGATCATACGGGTGCATATATTTTTGAGGTAGTGTTTCTATTTCCTTCAAATAAATACCCAGAAGTGGAATTGCTGAATCATACGGTAGTTCTACCCTTTTCTCCACATACTCACCAACAAGTTTTTTCTTGTCTTTTTGATAATACCTATCCTGATAGGTGTGAGGTGATGTCTCATTGTGGTTTTGATTTACATTTCCCTGATGATCAGTGATATTCAGCACTTTTTCAGATACCTATTGGTCGTTTGTGTGTCTTCTTTGGAAAAATGTCTATTCTGATCTTCTGCCCATTTTTAAATTGGATTTGTTTTTTTGCTGTTAAGTTCTATGAATTCTTTATATATTTTGGATATTAGCTCCTTATCAGATATATGATTTGAAAATATTATCTCCCAATCTGTAGATTACCTTTCCGTTTTGTTGATGGTTTCCTTTGCTGCACAGAAACATTTTATTATGATGAAGTCCCACTTCAAAACCATACTGTTTTAATTACTATAGCTCCACAATATAATTTGAAATCAGGGAGTGTAATACCTCTAGCTTTGTTCTTCTTTCTCAAGGTTGTTTTGGCTATTCAGGGTTTTTGGTGGTTCCATACAAATTTTGATATTATTTGTTAAATTTCTATGAAAATGCCATTGGAATTTTGATGGGGATTGCATTGAATCTATAGATTGCTTTGGGTGGTATGAACATTTTAAAAATACTGGCAGAACACTCTTTGACATAAATCACAGCAGGATCTGTTTTGATCCACCTCATAGAGTAATGAAAATAAAAACAAAAATAAACATATGGCATTAAACTTAAAAGCTTTTGCACAAAGACTGGAGAGAAGATGGCAGAAGACTAAGATGCGGAGATCACCTTCCTCCCCACATATACATCAGAAATACATCTACACGTGGAACTGCTCCTATAGAACACTCACTGAATGCTGACAGAAGACCTCAGACCTTCCAAAAGGCAAGAAACTCCCCACGTACCTGGGTAGGGCAAAAGAGAAAACAATAAGCAGAGACAAAAAATAGGGACGGGACCTGCACCAGTGGGAGGGAGCTGTGAAGGAGGAATGATTCCCACACACTAGAAGACCCTTCGCGGGCAGAGACTGCAGGTGGCAGAGGGGGAAGCTTCAGAGCCATGGAAAAGAGCACAGTAACAGGGTGCCAAGGGAAAAGCAGAGAGATTCCCGCACAGAGAATCTGTGCCGACTGGCACTCACCAGCCACAGAGGCTTGTCTGCTCACCCACCGGGACGGGCGGGGGCTGGAAGCTGAGGCTCGGGCTTTGGTCGGATTGCAGGGAGAGGACTAGGGTTGGCTGCGTGAACATAGCCTGAAGGGGTGAGTGCACCACGGCTAGCCAGGAGGGAGTCCAAGAGAAGTCTGGAGCTGCCGAAGAGACAAGAGACCTTTTCTTCCCGCTTTGCTTCCTGGGGCGTGAGGAGAGGGGATTAAGCGCGCTGCTTAAAGGAGCTCCAGAGATGGGCACAAGCTGTGGCTATCAGCGTGGACACCAGAGACGGGCATGAGACGCTAAGGATGCTGCTGCCGCCAACAAGAAACCTGTGTGCGAGCACAGGTCACTCTCCACACCTAACCTCCTGGGAGCCTGTGCAGTCCGCCGCTGCCAGGGTCCCGGGATCAAGGGACAACTTTCCCGGGAGAACGCACAGTGCACCTCAGGCTGGTGCAATGTCATGCCGGCCTCTGTCGCCACAGGCTTGCCCCGCATCCGTGCCCCTCCCTCTCCCTGGCCTGAATGAGCCAGAGCCCCCAAATCAGCTGCTCCTTTAACCTCGTCCTGTCTGAGCGAAGAGCAGTTGCCCTCAGGTGACCTATGTGCAGAGGTGGGGCCAAGTCCAAAGTTGAACTCCAGGAGCTGTGTGAACAGAGGAGAAGGGGAGGTCTCTCCCAGCAGCCTCAGAAGCAGCGGATTAAATCTTGACGATCAACTTGAAGTGCCCTTCATCTGTGGATGACCTGAAGAGACAGCGAATCATCCCAAGGTGAGGAGGTGAACTTTGGGAGCAAGATATATTATTATTTTCCCCCTTTTCTCTTTTTGTGAATGTGTATGTGTGTGCTGCTGTGTGAGATTTTGTCTGTATAGCTTTGCTTTCACCATTTGTCCTAGGGTTCTGACAGACCCATTTTTGTTTTTGTTTTTTACTTTAAAAAATTTTTCTTCTTAATAATTATTTTTTATTTTAATAATATTATTTTATCCTACTTTATTTTATCTTCTTTTGTTCTTTCTTCCTTCCTTTATTCCTTCCTTCCTCTCTTCCTTTCTTCCTCCCTTCCTTCCTCTCTTCCTTTCTTCATTCCTTTCTTCCTTCCCTCCTTCTTTCCATCCTTCCATTCTTCATTCCTTCCTTTCTTCCTTCCCTTTCCTCCTTTCTTCCTTCCTTCCTTCCTCTCTTCCTTCCTTCCTTCCTTTCTTTCTTTCCTTTCTATTTTTTCTCACTTTTATTCTCAGCTGTGTGGATTAAAGGCTCTTGGTGCTCCAGCCAGGCATCAGGGCTGTGTCTCTGAGATGGGAAAACCAACTTCAGGACACTGGTCCCCAAGAGACCTCCCAGCTCCATGCAATATCAAATGGCGAAAATCTCCCAGAGATCTCCATCTCAACACCAAGACCCAACTTCACTCAACGACCAGCAAGCTACAGTGCTGGACACCCTATGCCCAACAACTAGCAAGACAGGACTACAGACCCATCCGTTAGCAGAGAGGCAGCCTAAAATCATAATAAGGCTACAGACAACTCAAAACACACCACCAGACATGTACCCGAAAGGCAAGATCCAGCCAGAAAGACAAAATCCAGCCTCATCCACCAGAACAGAGGCACTAGTCCCCACAACAAGGAAACCTACTCAAGCCACTAAACCAACCTTAGCCACTGGGGACAGTCACCAAAAACAATGGGAACTATGAAGTTGCAGTCTGCAAAAGCAAAATGAAAAGGCAGAAAAACACAGCAGATGAATGAGCAAGGTAAAAACCTACCAGACCTAACAAATGAAGAGGAAATAGGCAGTCTGCCTGAAAAAGAATTCAGAATAATGACAGTAAAGATGATCCAAAATCTTGGAAATAGAATAGACAAAATTCAAGAAACATTTAACAAGGACCTAGAAGAAACAAGGAGGAAGCAAGCAATGATGAGCAACACAATAAATGAAATGAAAAATACTCTAGATGGGATCAATAGCAGAATAACTGAGGCAGAAGAACGGATAAGTGACCTGGAAGATAAAATAGTGGAAATAACTACTGCAGAGCAGAATAAAGAAAAAAGAATGAAAAGAACCGAGGACAGTCTCAGAGACCTCTGGGACAACATAAAATACACCAACATTCGAATCATAGGGGTCCCAGAAGAAGAAGAGAAAAAAAAAAGGGACTGAGAAAATATTTGAAGAGATTATAGTTGAAAACTTCCCTAATATAGGAAAGGAAATAGTCAAGTCCAGGAAGCACAGAAAGTCCCATACAGGATAAATCCAAGGAGAAACACGCCAAGACACGTAATAATCAAACTGTCAAAAATTAAATACAAAGAAAACATATTAAAAGCAGCAAGGGAAAAACAACAAATAACACACAAGGGAATCCCCATAAGGTTAACATCTGATCTTTCAGCAGAAACTCTACAAGCCAGAAGGGACTGGCAGGACATGTTTAACGTGATGAAGGAAAAAAATGTGCAACCAAGATTACTCTACCCAGCAAGGATCCCATTCAGATTTGGTGGAGAAATTAAAACCTTTACAGACAAGCAAAAGCTGAGAGAATTCAGCACCACCAAACCAGCTTTAAAATAAATGCTAAAGGAACTTCTCTAGGCAATAAACAAAAGAGAAGGAAAGACTTACAAGAACAAACCCAAAACAATTAAGTAAATGGTAATAGGAACATACATATCAATAATTACCTTAAGTGTAAATGGATTAAATTCTCCCACCAAAAGACACAGACTGGCTGAATGGATACAAAAACAGGACCCATATATATGCTGTCTACAAGAGACCCACTTCAGACCTAGGGACACTTACAGGCTGAAAGTGAGGGGATGGAAAAAGATATTCCATGCAAATGGAAATCAGAAGAAAGCTGGAGTAGCAATTCTCATATCAGACAAAATAGACTTTAAAATAAAAACTATTACAAGAGACAAAGAAGGACACTACATAATGATGAAGGGATGGATCCATGAAGAAGATATAACAATTGTAAATATTTGTGCACCCAACATAGGAGCACCTCAATACATAAGGCAAATACTAACAGCCATAAAAGGGGAAATCGACAGTAACACAATCATAGTAGGGGACTTTAACACCCCACTGTCACCAATGGACAGATCATCCAAAATGAAAATAAGTAAGGAAACACAAGCTTTAAATGATACATTATACAAGATGGATTTACTTGATATTTATAGGACATTCCATCCAAAAACAACAGAATACACATTTTTCTCAAGTGCTCATGGAACATTCTCCAGGATAGATCATATCTTGGGTCACAAATCTAGCCTTGGTAAATTTAAGAAAATTGAAATTGTGTCAAGTATCTTTTCCAACCACCCCACTATGAGACTAGATATCAATTACAGGAAAAGATCTGTAAAAAATACAAACACATGGAGGCTGAACAATACACTACTTAATAACGAAGTGATCACTGAAGAAAACAAACAGGAAATCAAAAAATACTTAGAAACAATTGACAATGGAGACAGGACAACCCAAAACCTATGGGATGTATCAAAAGCAGTTCTAAGAGGGAAGTTTATAGCAATACAATCCTACCTTAAGAAACAGGAAACATCTCAAATAAACAACCTAACTTTGCACCTAAAGCAATTAGAGAATGAAGAACAAAAAAAACCCAAAATTAGCAGAAAGAAAGAAATCATAAAGATCAGGGCAGAAATAAATGAAAAAGAAATAAAGGAAATGATAACAAAGGTCAATAAAAGTAAAAGCTGGTTTTTTGAGAAGATAAACAAAATTGATAAACCATTAGCCAGACTCATCAAGAAAAAAAAGGGAGAAGACTCAAATCAATAGAATTAGAAATGGAAAAGGAGACGTAACAATGGACACTGCAGAAATACAAAAGATTATTAGAGATTACTACAAGCAACTGTATGCCAATAAATTGGACAACCTGGAAGAAATGGACAAATTCTTAGAAATGCAAAAGGTGCCAAGACTGAACCAGGAAGAAATAGAAAATATGAACAGACCAATCACAAGCACTGAAATTGAAACTGATTAAAAATCTTCCAACAAACAAAAGCCCAGGACCAGATGGCTTCACATGTAAATTCTATCAAACATTTAGAGAAGAGCTAACACCTATCCTTCTCAAACTCTTCCAAAAGATAGCAGTGGGAGGAACACTCCCAAACTCATTCTACGAGGCCACCATTACCCTGATACCAAAACCAGACAAAGAGGTTAAAGAAAGAAAACTACAGGCCAGTATCACTGATGAACATAGATGCAAAAATCCTCAACAAAATACTAGCAAACAGAATCCAACAGCACACTAAAAGGATCATACACCATGATCAAGTGGGGTTTATTCCAGGAATGCAAGGATTCGTCAATATACACAAATCAATCAATGTGATACACCATATCAACAAACTGATGGTAAAAAACCATATGATCATCTCAATAGATGCAGAGAAAGCTTTTGACAAAATTCAACACCCATTTATGATAAAAACCCTGCAGAAAGTAGGCATAGAGGGAATTTTCCTCAACATAATAAAGGCCATATATGACAAACCCACAGCCAGCATCATTCTCAATGGTGAAAAACTCAAACCATTTCCACTAAGATCAGGAACAAGACAAGGTTGCCCTCTCTCACCACTCTTATTCAACATAGTTTTGGAAGTTCTAGCCACAGCAATCAGAGAAGAAAAAGAAATAAAAGGAATCCAAATTGAAAAAGAAGAAGTAAATCTGTCACTGTTTGCAGATGACATGATACTATACATAGAGAATCCTAAGGATGCTACCAGAAAACTACTAGAGCTAATCAATGAATTTGGTAAAGTAGCAGGATACAAAATTAATGTACAGAAATCTCTGGCATTCTCATATACTAATGATGAAAAATCTGAGAGTGAAATTAAGAAAACACTCCCATTTACCATTGCAACAATAAGAATAAAATATCTAGGAATAAACCTACCTAAGGAGACAAAAGACCTGTATTCAGAAAATTATAAGACACTGATGAAAGAAATTAAAGATGATACAAATAGATGGAGAGATATACCATGTTCTTGGATTGGAAGAATCAACATTGTGAAAATGAGTCTACTACCCAAAGCAATCTACAGATTCAATGCAATCCCTATCAAACTACCACTGGCATTTTTTACAGAACTAGAACAAAAAATTTCACAATTTGTATGAAAACACAAAAGACCCTGAATAGCCAAAGCAATCTTGAGAAAAAAAAAAAAAAATGGAGCTGGAGGAATCAGGCTCCCTGACTTCAGACTATACTACAAAGGTACAGTAATCAAGACAGTATGGTACTGGCACAAGAACAGAAATATAGATCAATGGAACAGGATAGAAAGCCCAGAGATAAACCCACACACATATGGTCACCTTATCTTTGATAAAGGAGGCAAGAATATACAGTGGAGAAAAGACAGCCTCTTCAGTAAGTGGTGCTGGGAAAACTGGACAGATACCCGTAGACGTATGAAAGTAGAACACTCCCTAACACCATATACAAAAATAAACTCAAAATGGGTTAAAGACTTACATGTAAGGCCAGACACTATCAAACTCTTAGAGGAAAACATAGGCAGAACACTCTATGACATAAATCTCCACAAGATCCTTTTTGACCCACCTCTTAGAGAAATGGAAATAAAAACAAAAATAAACAAATGGGACCTAATGAAACTTAAAAGCTTTTGCACAGGAAAGGATACCATAAACAAGACCAAAAGGCAACCCTCAGAATGGGAGAAAATATTTGCAAATGAAACAACTGACAAAGGATTAATATCCAAAATTTATTAGTAACTCATGCAGCTCAATAACAAAAAAACAAACAACCCAATCCAAAAATGGGCAGAAGACCTAAACAGGCATTTCTCCAAAGATATACAGATTGCCAACAAACACATGAATGAATGTTCAACGTCATTAATCATTAGAGAAATACAAATCAAAACTACAATGAGATATCATCTCACACTGGTCAGAATGGCCATCATCAAAAATTCTAGGAACAGTAAATGCTGGATAGGGTGTCGAGAAAAGGGAACACTCTTGCACTGCTGATGGGAATGTAAATTGATACAGCCACTATGGAGAACAGTATGGAGGTTCCTTAAAAAACTACAAATAGAACTATCATATGACCCAGCAATCCCACTACTGGGCATATACCCTGAGAAAACCATAATTCAAAAAGAGTCATGTACCAAAATGTTCATTGCAGCTCTATTTACAATAGCCAGGACATGGAAGTAACCTACATGTCCATCAACAGATGAATGGATAAAGAAGATATGGCACATATATACAATGGATTATTACTCAGCCATAAAAAGAAATGAAACTGAGTTATTTGTAGTGAGGTGGATGGACCTGGAGTCTTTCATACAGAGTGAAGTAAGTCAGAATGAGAAAGACAAATACTGTATGCTAACACATATATATGGAATCTAAGAAAAAAAAATGTCATGAAGAGACTAGAGGTAGGATGGGAATAAAACACACACACACACACAGACACACACACACACAAAAGCTTTTGCACAGCAAAGGAAACCATAAGCAAAACAAAAAGACAACCCTCAGAATGGGAGAAAATATTTGCAAGTGAATCAACGGACAAAGGATTAATCTCCAAAATATACAAACAGGTCATACAACTTAATATATAAAAAAAAAAAAAACCAGTCAAAAAATGGGCAGAAGACCTAAATAGACATTTCTCCAAAGAAGGCATACAGATGGCCAAGAGCACATGAAAAGCTGCTCAACATCACTAAAAATTAGAGAAATGCAAATCAAAACTAAAATGAGGTATCACCTCACACCAGTTAGAATGGACATCATCAGAAACTCTACAAACAACAAATGCTGGAGAGGGTGTGGAGAAAAGGGAACTTTCCTACTTTGTCTGATGGGAATGTAAATTTATATAGCCACTATGGACAACAGTATGGAGCTTCCTTAAAAAAACTAAAAATAGAACTACCATATGACCCAGCAATCCCACTCCTAAGCATATACCCAGAGAAAACCATAATTTGAAAAGATACATGCACCCCAACATGCATTGCATACTATTTACAATAGCCAAGAAATGGAAGTAACCTAGATGTCCATCAACAGATGAATGGATAAAGAAGATGTGAGATATATATAGATATAGATATATAGTATAGATAGGTAGATATAGATATACACAATGGAATATTACTCAGCCTTGAAAAAGAACAAAATAATGCCCGTAGCAGCAACATGGATGGGCCTAGAGATTGTCATACTGAATGAAGTATGTCAGACACAGAAAAACAAGTATCATACGTGTATATATATATATATATAACTGATTCACTTTGCTGTACATGTGAAACTAACACAACATTGTAAATCAACTATACTCCAATACAAATTTAAAATAAAATACTGATTCTGCCAGTACATGAATATGGTATATATTTCCATATGTTTGTTTCATTTTCAATTTCCTTCATTAGTACTTGAACTTTTAAATATACAGGTCTTTCACCTAATTGGTTAAATTTATTCCTGAGTATTTTATTTTTGATGCAGTTATAAATGGGACTGTTTTCTTTATTTCTCTTTCTGATAGTTTAGTTTAGTAGGATATAGAAATGCAGCAGATTTTTGTATATTGATTTTGTATCCTGAAATTTTACTGAATTCATTTATTATTTCTAACAGTTTTTTTATTAAGTCTTTAGGATTTTCTATACATAATATCATGTCATCTGCAAATAGTAAAAGATTTACTTCTTCCTTTCCAATTTGGACGCATTTTATTTCTTTTTATTGCCTATTTGCTCTGGCTAGGACTTCCAATACCATATTGAATAAAAATGGAGAGAGTGGACATCCTTATCTAACTCCTGATCATAGAGGAAGGCTTTCAGCTTTTCAGTGTTGAGTATGATGTTAGCTGTGGGCCTGTCATATATGACCTTGATTATGTTGAGGTACTTTTTCCATGCCAACCTTGTTGACAGTTTTTATCATAAATGAATGTTGAATTATTTCAAAAGCTTTTTCTTCATTTATTGAGATTATTAACCTTCATTTTGTTAAAGTGGTATATCACATGACTGATTTGTGGATGTAGAACTTGGAAATGCTGTATCCCACAAATTTTGGTACATTTCAATTTTTGTTTGCCTCAGAGTTTTTTATTTCTCTTTTGACTTCCCTCTGACCCACTGATTGCTCAGTAGTATGTTGTAGGTTTTGTTGTTGTTGTTTTTAACATCTTTATTGGAGTATAATTGCTTTACAATGGTGTGTTAGTTTCTGCTTTATAACAAAGTGAATCAGCTATACATATACATATATCCCCATATCTCCTCCCTCTTGCATCTCCCAACCATCCTCCTTATCCCACCCCTCTAGGTAATCACAAAGCACTTAGCTGATCTCCCTGTGCCATGTAGCTGCTTCCCACTAGCTATCTATTTTACAGTTGATAATGTATATATGTCCTTACCACTCTCTCACTTCGTCTCAGCTTACCCTTCCCCTTCCCCTTGTCCTCAAATCCATTCTCTACGTCTGTGTCTTTATTCCTGTCTTGCCCTTAGGTTCTTCAGAACCATTTTTTTTTCTTTTTTTTAAATTCCATATATATGTGTTAGCATACGGTATTTGTTTTTCTCTTTCTGACTTACTTCACTCTGTATGACAGACTCTAGGTGCATCCACCTCACTACAAATAACTCAATTTTGTTTCTTTTAATGGCTGAGTAATATTCCATTGTATATATGTGCCACAGCTTCTTTATCCGTTCATCTGTCGATGGACACTTAGGTTGCTTCCATGTCCTGGCTATTGTAAATAGAGCTGCAATGAACATTGTGGTCCATGACTCTTTTTGAATTATGGTTTTCTCAGGGTATATACACAGTAGTGGGAGTGCTGGGTCGTATGGTAGTTCTATTTTTAGTTTTCTAAGGAACCACCATACTGTTCTCCATAATGGTGGTATCAATTTACATTCCCACCAACAGTGCAAGAGTGTTCCCTTTTCTCCACACCCTCTCCAGCATTTATTGTTTGTAGATGTTTTGATGATGGCCATTCTAAATGGTGTGAGGTGATACCTCCTTGTAGTTTTGATTTGCATTTCTCTAATGATTAATGATGTTGAGCATCCCTTCATGTGTTTGTTGGCAATCTGTTTATCTTCTTTGGAGAAATGTCTATTTAGGTCTTCTGCCCATTTTCGGATTGGTTTGTTTGTTTTAAAAATATGGAATGCTTAACGAATTTGCATGTCATACTTGCACAGGGGCCATGCTAATCTTCTCTGTACCATTCCAATTTTAGTATATGTGCTGCTGAAGCAAGCACAGTAGTATGTTGTTTAATCTCCACATTTGTGAATTTTTGTTGTCTTCATGTATTAATTTCTAGTTTAGTATTGTGTTCAGAAAGACACTTGATATGATTTTAATTATCATAAATTTATTAAAACTTGTTTTGTAGCCTAACATATGTAAAATATTCCAAGAGCCCTAGAGAAGAATGTGCATTCTGTTATTTTTGGGTGTAACATTATGTATATATCTGTTAAGTCCATCTGGCTAACACATCCTTTAAGGCAGATGTTTCCTTATTAATTTTCTTTCTGGTTGATCTATTCACTTATGTAAGTGGGGCATTAAAATCCCCTACAACTGTTACTGTGTATTTCTCCCTTTAGGTCTGTTAAAATTTGCTTTATATATTTAGATGCTCCTATGTTAGATGCACAAATATTTATAAATGTTGTATTCTCTTGTTGGATTCACCCCTTTATCATTATGTAATGCCCATCTTTGTCTCTTACTACTGTCTTTGTTTTAAAACTTATTTTTTCTGATATAAGTATCGCTACTCCAGCTTTCTTTTGGTTCCGTTTGCATAGACTGTCTTATTTCATCCTTTCACTTTGAGTCTGTGTGTGTCCTTACATCTAAAATGACTCTCTTGTAGACAGTATATATATGGGTCTTGTTTTCTTATCAGTCAGTCACTCTGTGTATTTCGGTTGGAGCATTTAGTCCATCTACATTTAAAGTAACTATTGATAGGTATGTACATATTGCCACTTTGTTAATTCTTTTCTACTTGTTTTTGTAGTTCTTCTGTGTTCCTTTTTTTCTTCTCTTGCACTCTTCTTTTTTAAAGACTTTACAAATTTTATATTATTTTTATTCATTAAGTGAATAATTATTTTAGCTACAAAATATTTAAATATACAAGCAAGTGAAATTATATGTTCAACAAAATTAAATTACAATCATTGATGTGTTTCCAAATATGTTTGTTCTTTTGAATTTATCATGCCAAATTTACAAGAGTTAGTTTTACATCCTAAACAATCTTCACAATTTTTTAGAAATTTAAATGTTATCTTTCAGATAAATTTTAAAATCACCCTGGTGTCTCTGTAAAAGTGTACCAGTTTAAATTATAATTATTTTTAATTGAAGCATAGTTAACTTACAATATTATTTTGGCTTCTGGTATACTACATACTTATTCAATATTTTTATAGATTATACTCCATTTCCAGTTATTACAAAATAATGGCTACATTTCCTATGCTGTAGAATATAATTATTCATTTTATACATAGTAGTTTGTATCTCTTAATTCCCTATCCCTATCTTGCCCCTCCCCCTTCCCTCTCCTCACTGGTAATCACTACTTTGTTCTCTATAACTGTGAGTCTTTTTCTGTTTTGTTATATTCGCTTGCTTTGTTTTTAGATTCCACATATAAGTGATGACATACAGTATTTATCTTTCTCTGTTTGACTTATTTCACTAAGCATAGTACTCTCTAGGTTCATCCATGTTGCTGCAATGGCAGAATTTCATTCTTTTTTTTTTTTTTTTGGTTGAGTAATACTCCATTTTATACATATATATTCAATATATATACCACATCTTTATTCATAGGTTGCTTCCATATCTTGCCTATTGTAAATAATTCTGCTATGAACCTTGGGGTACATGTATCTTTTTGAATTAGTGTTTTTGGTTTTTCTAGATGTATACCCAGGAGTGGAATTACTGGATCACATGGTAGTTCAATTTTTAGTTTTCTGAGGAACCTCCATACTGTTTTCCACAGTGACTGCACCAATTTACATTTCTGCCAACTGTGTACAAGTGTTCCCTTTTCTCCACATCCTCACCAATATTTGTTATTTGTTTTCTTTTTGGTGATAGCCATTCTGACATGTGTGAGGTGATATCTCATTGTGGTTTTGATTTTCATTTTCCTGATGATTAGTGGTGTGTCTGTTGACCATCTGCATTTCCTCTTTGGAAAAATTGTGTATTGAATTCTTCTGCACATTTTTAATTCTGTTTTTTGTTGGTTTGTTTGTTTTTGATGTTGAGTTGTATGAGCTTATTGCAAATATTTTCTCCCATCCAGTAGGTTATCTTTTCATTTTGTTGATGGTTTCCTTTGCTTTGCAAAAACTTTTAAATTTAATTAAGTCTCATTTGTTTATTTTTGTATGTGGTGTGAGAAAATGTACTAATTTCATCCTTTTACATGTAGCTCTCCAGTCCAGTTTCCCAGCACCACTTATCAAATCTTGTTCTCTTCCTTTGTGGTTTGATGACTTTTTTTTTACTGTTATGCTTATGTCTCTCTCTCTCTCTCTCTCTCTCTCTCTCTCTCTCTCTCTCTCTCTCTCTCTCTCTCTCTCTCTCTCTCTCTCGGTAATTACTAACGGATTGTTTTGTGGTTACCAGGAGGCTTTCAAATAATAACATAACATTCTATTTTAAATTGAAAGCAACGTAAGTTTGATCCCTATATCTCAACATTTTTACTTTCCACCTCACAGTTTATATCTTCATGTCTTGTGTATCCCTTAACTAATGATTGTAATAGTTGTTTTTACTGCTTTTGTCTTTTAATCTTTATACTAGCTTTATAAGTGATTAAACCACTACATTTACTATATATTTACCTTTCCAGTGAAATATTTTCTTTCATATGTTTTCTTGTTAGAAATTAAACTTTTTTTTTTTTTCATTTTAAATAAGTCCTCCTAACACTTCTTGTTAGGCCAGTTTAGTGGTGAAAACTCCTTTAGCTTTTGCTTGTATGGAAAACTTTTTCTCTCTCCTTAAATTCTACCTGATAACTTTTCTGGGTAGAGTATTATTTGTCGGATTTTTTATTTTTTGTTTCAACACTTTGAATATATCATTCCACTCCTTTCTGACCTGCAAAGTTTCTGCTGAAAAATCTACTGTTAATCTTATGAGTGTTCCTTTGTACATAACAAAATATTTCACTCTTGCTGCTTTTTAATATTCTCTCTCTGTCTTTAATTTTGACATTTTAATTATAATGTGTCTTGATGTATGTTTCTTTGGATTCATCTTATTTAAACTCATAACTTCGTGGATCTGGATGTCTATTTCTTTACCCAGGTTAGGGAAGCTTTTGTCTATTATTTCTTCAAGATTATTATTTCTTCAAGGTTTCTGCTATTTTCTCTCTCTCCTCTCCTTCTGGGACACCTATAAGTTGAATGTGTGTCCACTGGGTTTTGCCTCATAAGCTCCTTAAGCTATCTTCACTTTTAAAAAAATTAATCAATTTATTTATTTATTTTATTTTATTTTATTTATTTATTTTTTTTGTGGTACACGGGCCTCTCACTGTTGTGGCCTCTCCCTTTGCAGAGCGCAGGTTCTGGATGCACAGGCTCAGCGGCCATGGCTCATGGGCCCAGCCGCTCCGCAGTATGTGGGATCTTCCCAGACCGGGGCGCGAACCCGTGTCCCCTGCATCGGCAGGTGGATTCTCAACCACTGTGCCACCAGGGAAGCCCTCAATTTATTTTTTGCTGCTCTGATTGGGTGAGTTCTACTGCCTTGTCTTAAAGTTGACTCATCCTCTTTTATGCTTTATCTAGTCTGCTGTTGAATCTGTCTAATGTATTTTTCAGTTCAGTTATTGTATTCTTCAGCAGTGATTTTTATTTTGTACTTTCTCATATTTTCCCTCTTTTTGTTGAAGTTTTCCTGTGTCCATCCATTCTTCTCCCCAGGTCAGTGAGCATCATTATGACCATTACTTTGAACATTTTATCAGGTAAATTACTTATCTCTATTTCATTAAGGTTTTTTTCTTTCTAGGTTTTATCTTGTTCTTTTCTTTGGCATATATTCCTCTGTTTCTTTATTTTGCTTGACTCTGTTATGGTTTGTATACAGTAGATAAAATGAAGGTCTCTCCCAATATTGAAGAGTGATAAAACTTATTATTCAACCCTGCTCCAGCTCTTTGTCATCTCTCAAATCTTTGTGCTTCTTCAAAGAGACTATTATATTTTTAAACGCTCCCAGTATTTGAGGATGTGCCAAGACCTCTCAGAGTTCCTAAGAGGAGTAACTCAGTACCTAGTTTCAAGCTGTTTGGAAGCTCTGTTCTTCTTTCTCAAAATTGTTTTGGCTCTTCAAAGTCTACTGTGTTTCCATACAAATTTTTAAATTGTTTGTTGTGGTCTGGGGAAAAAATGCCATTTGTATTTTGGTAGGAATTGCATTGAATCTGTAGACTGCCTTGGGCTAGTATGGTCATTTTAACAATATTAATTCTTCCAATCCAAGAACATGGTATAGCTTTACATCCACTTGTGTCATCTTCAATTTGTTTCATCGGTGTTTTATAATTTTCTGTATACAGGCTTTTTACCTCCTTAGATAAGTTTATTCTTAGGTATTTTATTCTTTTTGATTTGATGATAAATGGGATTGTTTCCTTAATTTTTCTTCTGATAGTTTGTTGTTAGTATATAGAAATGCAACAGACTTCTGCATATTAATTTTGTATCCTGCAACTTTACTGAATTCATTAATGAGCTCTAGTAGTTTTCTGGTGGCATCTTTAGGATTTTCTATCTGTAGTATCATTTCATCTGCAAAAAACTACATGCCAATACAATAGACAACCTAGAAGAAATGAACAAATTCTTAGAAAGATAAAATCTCCCAAGACTGAACCAGGAAGAAATAGAAAATATGAACAGATCAATTACCAGTAATAAAACTGAATCAGTAATTTAAAATTTCCCAAAAAACGAAAGTCCAGGACCAAATGGCTTCACAGGTGAATTCTACCAAATATTTAGAGAAGATTTAACACCTATCCTTCTCAAACTATTCCAAAAAATTTCAGAGGAAAGAACACTTCTGAAGTCATTTTATGAGACCATCATCACACTGATACCAAAACCAGACAATGATATCACAAAAGAAAAATTGTAAGCCAGATGAAATAAAATTTGTATTTTAAGGCAAGAAAAGAAAATATGACCAATGAGATTAAAAGAATATCCAATTCGCCAATTAGAACATGAAAAGATGCTCAATTGCATAATTCACCAGGGACAAGAAAATTAAAACTGCATTAAGATAATCCTAGCACAGTGGCTAAATTTTACAAGATTATAATACCAATATCAGTAAATATTTTACAGCAACAAGAACTCTCACACACTGGTTGATAAGGTAGGAATTAGCACCACCACTTTCCAAAATAATTTAGCAGTACCTTCTAAGCTGAGCCTTCTAAAATAATTTTAAGAGCCAGTAATTCTACCCCCAGGTATATATTCAATGGATATGAGTGCCCACATGCACCAAGAGACCTATACAAGAATATATGTAGCAGAGCTATTTGTATTAGCTTCAAAAGCAAGTAAAAACTCTTTGTTCCCTTGAGGTCCTCCTGCTGGACTGAGATGGAATAATCTCTATTTACCCTTATATGCTTTTCTTGTCTCAGAATGAAGTAGGTAGGATATAACATAATGTATGTAAGGTGATATGCATTTGCAGATATGAGATTAAATGTTCCCTTAAGAAGACCAAGGTATGGACTCATAAAGAAAGGGTGGGGAAAACTATTTGAAAGAAGGAACTGGCATTTCTCATGGCAGCTAATGTCTTAGTGACCTTTGCTGTGAGTATACCAGGATGGAAACTTGAGTTTTAAAATGTTATAAAATCAATTCACAAACATAGTAATTTTTTAAAAGTTAAACAGTATAGAAAGACATAAAATAAAATGTCTCCTTCCCATCCATAGTTCTTCAAATAAAACCACTATTTTAGGTATACTTTCCAGGAAATAAAAAAGGATACTTTGTCAGTTTATATACACATGTACTCTATTTTTTACATCTACCCCAATGTGTTAATACTACAAATACCAATCTACTCCTCACTTTTTTCTCTTCACATTAATCAAGGTTGTTTTGCCTTCTTATATGTGCAACTTTATCTCATTCTTAATGTCTGCATTTTATGTCATTGTTTAGATGTATCAGAATATTCTTAAGCAGTCCTATTATGTTGCTTCAAGTGTTTTGGCTATTATGAATAACGTCACAAAAACATTCTTTTAGAACTATCTTCCATACTTTCCTTAAGGTATTTTCCAAGCAATAGAAATGTGGGGTCAAGGATATGAGCTTTTTAAAAACCCTAACATTTATTTTTTCACTTTGATCACTGGGTAGGAAACTTTGATTAATATTTGAGGATGGGTACTTCCACTTCCTTTTTTCTAATTTACTAATGCATCCTGCTCTTTGAAAAAGCTGTTTCTCAGATGTCTTCCTTGGGGCTACTGTGACAGTGTACAACTGTAAGATCAAGGCCAAACCTGGTATTCCTGATAAAACCTCTCGACAGACCAAGTCTTCATGATGCTGTGGGTGTCACTGCTGGTCCTAGGTAAGTAGAACAGCTCAACGTGGGCCCTGGGTGGGGTTGGGACAGCATCTCTCTACCATGGACCTGGCCTTTTTCTTGGGGGTTCAGCCCCTGCTCAGAGATTCTTTTCTGCCTGGGGAGATTATATTCTTTGTCTTCACTGTATAGCTCAGAGATTTTTCCCTTGAGGCTGAAAGCGTGGTCAGAGCTTCAACTTTACAAAGAAGGAAACCACAGTGACCACAACACTTAAGGGTTTATTCATTTTTTTCTACAACAAATATTACTTGATAAAGCCCAGAAAATGTATTACGTTTGCTTGTTTATATTGCCTCATTCAGAGAAGACCCTAGTTTTCTCTCTGCAGAGGAGGAGTGTTTATCCCTTGTATGACAATGCCAGACCATGGTGCTGGACATGGGAGGGAAAGTTTTCTAATACAAAAGATGTCTCCTGCTTTTGCACACAAATGCAAACCACAGCTGTGATTGTCAGATAAAGAACACAGGGAGGGTGAGACAAAAACCAAGACTCACAGGGGGAAGTGGGCAAGGCAAGGGAAAAACCTAAGATGCATGACATTCTTTCATTTTCCCTCCAGGTTTATTGAAGTATAATTGACAAATTAAAATTGTATATATTTAAGATGTACGAGATGTTTTGATATACATATATTATGCAGTAATAACCACAATCAGCTAGTTAACATTTCTTTCACTTCACATAATTACCGTGTGTGTGTGTGTGTGTGTGTGTGTGTGTGTGTGTGTGTGTGTGGTAAGAATACTCAGGATGAACTCTCAGCAAATTTCAACAATACATTATTAGTCACCATACTCTACATTAGATCTCCAGTACTGCTTCATCTTACAACTGAAAGTTCATTTCCTCTGGCCAGCATCTCCCCAGTTCCCCTACATCTTACTCACTGCCAGGCAAACACCATTTTATTCTCTGCTTTTGTGAGTTCAACTTTTTCAGATTCTACATGTAAGTGAGATCATGCAGTATTAGTCTTTCTCTGTCTGGCTTATTTCATTTAGTATAATATCCTCTAGGTTTATCTATGTTGTCACAATGGCAGGATGTTTTCCTTTTTTTTAAAGCTGAATAATATTCCGTTGCATATATATATGCAACGGAATATTATTATACACCACATTTTCTTCATCCATTAATCAGTTGATAGACACTTAGATTGTTTCAATATTTTAGCTACTGTGAATAATGCTGCAATGAATATGGGAGTGCAAGAATCTCATCAAGATACTGATTTTATTTCCTTCAGATACATACCCAGAAGTGGGATTGCTAGATCATATGATAGTTTTACTTTTAATTTTTTTAGGAACTTCCATACTGTTTCTGCATAATGACTGTGTGAATTTATATTCTTACCAACAGTGTACAAGGTTTCTTCATCAACACTTGTTATCTTTTGTCTATTTGGTAATAGCCATTCTAACTGGTGTGAGGTGTTATCTCCTGGTTTTGATTTGCGCTTCCCTGATGATAACTAATGTTGAGCATCTTTTTATATAATTTTGGACATTTTTATGTCTTCTATGAAGAATATCTATTCATGTCCTTAACTGTTTTTTAATCAGGTTATTTGTATTTTGCTGCTGATTTGTTAGAGTTCTTAGACATTTTATATATTAACCCCTTATTGGATATATGGTTTGCATATATTTTCTCCCATTTCATAGGTTACTCTTTATATTGCTGTTTCCTTTGCTGTGCAAAAGCTTTTACTTTTGATGCAATCCCATTTGCTTTAGTTATTACTTTTGTTGCCTATGCTTTTGGGGTTATATCCAAAACTCATGTCCCAGATCAATGCCAAGAAGCTTTCTCCCTATGCTCTCTTTTAGTAGTTTTACAGTTTCAGGTCATATATTTAAGGCATTAATCTACTTTGAATTGATTTTTGTACATGGTGAGATATAAGGATCCAATTTTTTTTGCAGAATGATTTATGGAAAGAACTATTCTTCCCCCCTTGTGTGTTTTTGGCACCCCTTTTGAAGATCAGTTGACTGTAAAAGTGTGAACTTATTTCTGGGCTCTCTGTTCTGATCCATTGATGGACATGTCTATTTTTATGCTAGCTTTGATTACCATAGCTTTGTAATAAAATTTGAAGTCAGGAAGTATAATGCCTCCAGTTTTGTTCTCCTGGTTCAAGATAGTTTTAGCTTTTGGGGGTCTTTGTATATCTATTTCAGTATTTTTCTTTGTGATTACTATGGGAACTTATTAAATATAACAGACAATTTAAGTTAAGAAATGTATTTCAATCACATATTAAAACTCTACACTTTTAGTTCTCTCCCCATTTTGTTATAGATACCACAATTTACACATTTTATATTGTATGTACATTAACAAATTGTTTTAGCTATAGTTATTTTTAATACTTTTGTCTTTTTAAACTCTTTTCGCTAGAGTTAAAAGTGACTTATATACCACTATATAGGATGCTATGGTCTGAATGTTTGTTTCCCCTCAAATTGCATATGTTAAAATTTTGACACCAAAGGTGATAGTATTAGGAGATGGTGGGGCGTTTGGGAGATGATTATGTCATGAGGGCAGATCATCATGAAAGAGATTAGTGCCCTTATAAAAGAGGCCAAAGGGAGCCCTCTTATGCTTTCTTCCATATGAGATTATAGTGAAAAGATAGCTGTCTATGATGAAGTGCACTGTACTGGAGATGAGTCTGCCGGTGCTTTGATATCAGACTTTCCAGCCTCCAGAGCTTTGAGAAATAAATTACTGTTGTTTATAAGCTACCCAGTATGGCATTTTTTCATAGCAGACTGAATAGAATAAGACCCAGTATTCAGAGTAGTCTGAATATAACTATACAGATCTTCCTCAATTCATGATGAGGTTATGTACTGATAGACTCATTATAAGTAGAAAATACCATAAGTCTAAAATGCATTTAATACACCCAGCCTACTGAATATCATAGCCTAACCTAAACCGCTTTAAACATGCTTAGAACACTTACATTAGCCTACAGTTGGGCAAAATCATCTAACACAAATCCTGTTTTTTAGTAAAGTATTGAATAGTTCATGTAATTTATTGTATACTGTACTGAAAGTGAAAAACAGAATGACTGTATAGATACAGAATTGTTGTAAGTTTACCTCTTTGACTGTGTGGCTGACTGGGAGCTCTGGCATACTGCTGCTGCCCAGCATCACAAGAGAGTATCATACTGCATATTGCTGGCCCAGGAAAAGATCAAAATTCAAAGTTCAAAGTATGGTTTCTACCAAACGGATATTGCTTTTGCACCATCACAAAGCTGAAAAATCATAAGTCAAACCATATGTATACTCACCTTTAACAGTGAATTTTATAATTTCATGTGTTTTCATGTTGCTAGTTAGTGTCCTTTAATTTCAACTTGACGAACTTCCTTTAGCTTTTTTTTACAACATGTTTTATGGTAGTTAACTTCCCCAGCTTTTGTTTATCTTGGGAAGTCTTTATCTCGCCTTCATTTTCAAAGGACAGCTTTGCCATGTATCGTATTGGGGGTTGGCAGGGATTTTTCTTTCAGTATTTTAATTATCCCACTCTCTCCTGATCTGCAGTTTTTCTACTGACAAATCCACTGTAAGTTTATTAGGGTTCCCTTGTGTGTGATGACTTGCTTTTCTCCTGCTGATTTCAAAACTTTGTCTTTGACTTTTGAGAGTTTAATTATAATATGTCTTGGACCTTTTGATGTCTAGCTTATTTGGGATCCTTTGGGAATTGTGTATCTAGATGTTCAATTCCCTCCCCAGATTTGAGAAGTTTTTAATTATTTCTTTAAACAATCTTTATGCTCTTATTCTCTGCTCATTCTGGGACTTCAATAATGCATATATTGATTGGTTTAATGTTATCCAATAAAACCACCTAGGTCGTCTTCACTCTTTTTTGGTCTTCTTTTTTTTTGTTCCTCTAACTGGGTAATATGAAATGGCTTGTCTTTGAATTTACTGATTCTTTCTTCTGCATAATCACTTCTGCTATTGAAGGTGTCAATTGAATTTTTCAGCTTAGTCATTGTATTCTTTAGCTCCAAGATTTCTGTTTGCTTCTTTTTTATGTTTTCTATTTCTTTTTTTTTTTAACATCTTTATTTGAGTATAACTGTTTTACAATAGTGTGTTAGTTTCTCCTTTACAACAAAGTGAATCAGTTATACATATACATATGTTCCCATTTCTTTTCCCGCTTGTGCCACCCTCCCTCCCACCCTCCCTATCCCACCCCTCTAGGAGGTCACAAAGCACAGAGGTGAACTCCCTGTGCTATGCGGCAGCTTCACACTAGCTATCTAATTTACATTTGGTAGTGTGTATATGTCCCTACCACTCTCTCACATCATCACAGCTTACCCTTCCCCCTCCCCATATCCTCAAGTCCATGCTCTAGTAGGTCTGTGTTTTATTCCCATCCTACCACTAATCTCTTCATGACATTTTTTTTTTTTTAGATTCCATATATATTTGTTAGCATACAGTATTTGTTTTTATCCTTCTGACTTACTTCACTCTGTATGACAGACTCCAGGTCTATCCACCTCATTACAAATAACTCAGTTTCATTTCTTTTTATGGCTGAGTAATATTCCATTGTATATATGTGCCACATCTTCCTTATCCATTCATCTGTTGATGGACACTTAGGTTGCTTCCATGTCCTGGCTATCGTAAATAGAGCTGCAATAAACATTTTGGTACATGACTCTTTTTGAATTATGGTTTTCTCAGGGCATATGCCCAGTAGGGGGACTGCTGGGTCATATGGTAGTTCTATTTGTAGTTTTTTAAGAAACCTCCATACTGTTCTCCATAGTGGCTGTATCATTTTACATTCCCACCAGCAGTGCAAGAGTGTTCCCTTTTCTCCACACCCTCTCCAGCATTTATTGTTTCTAGAGTTTTTGATGATGGCCAATCTGACCGGTGTGAGATGATATCTCATTGTAGCTTTGATTTGCATTTCTCTAATGATTAATGATGTTGAGCATTCTTTCATGTGTTTGTTGGCTATCTGTATATCTTCTTTGGAGAAATGTCTATTTACTTCTTCTGCCCATTTTAGGATTGGGTTGTTTGGTTTTTTGTTATTGAGCTGCATGAGTTGCTTATAAATTTTGGAGATTAATCCTTTGTCAGTTGCTTCATTTGCAAATATTTTCTCCCATTATGAAGGTTGTCTTTTGGTCTTGTTTATGGTATCCTTTGCTGTGCAAAAGCTTTTAAGTTTCATTAGATCCCATTTGTTTATTTTTGTTTTTATATCCATTTCTCTAGGAGATGGGTCAAGAAGGATCTTGCTGTGATTTATGTCATAGAGTATTCTGCCTATGTTTTCCTCTAAGAGTTTGATAGTGTCTGGCCTTACATTTAGGTCTTTAACTCATTTTGAGTTTATTTTTGTATATGGTGTTAGGGAGTGTTCTACTTTCATACGTCTACAGGTAGCTGTCCAGTTTTCCCAGCACCACTTACTGAAGAGGCTGTCTTTTCTCCACTGTATATTCTTGCCTCCTTTATCAAAGATAAGGTGACCATATGTGTGTGGGTTTATCTCTAGGCTTTCTATCCTGTTCCATTGATCTATATTTCTGTTCTTGTGCCAGTACCATACTGCCTTGATTACTGTGGGCTTGTAGTATAGTCTGAAGTCAGGGAGCCTGATTCCTCCAGCTCCAGTTTTCGTTCTCAAGGTTGCTTTGGCTATTCGGGGTCCTTTGTGTTTCCATACAAAATTGTGAAATTTTTTGTTCTAGTTCTGTAAAAAATGCCAGTGGTAATTTGATAGGGATTGCATTGAATCTGTAGATTGCTTTGGGTAGTACAGCCATTTTCACAATGTGGATTCTTCCAATCCAAGAACATGGTATATTTCTCCACCTACTTGTATCATCTTTAATTTCTTTCATCAGTGTCTTATAGTTTTCTGCATACAAGTCTTTTGTCTCCTTAGGTAGGTTTATTCCTAGATATTTTATTCTTATTGTTGCAATGGTAAATGGGAGTGTTTTCTTAATTTCACTCTCAGATTTTTCATCATTAGTGTATAAGAATGCCAGAGATTTCTGTGCATTAATTTTGTATCCTGATACTTTACCAAATTCATTGATTAGCTCTAGTAGTTTTCTGGTAACATCCTTAGTATTCTCTATGTATAGTATCATGTCATCTGCTAACAGTGACAGCTTTACTTCTTCTTTTCCTATTTGGATTCCGTTTATTTCTTTATTTTCTCTAATTGCTGTGGCTAGAACTTCCAAAACTATGTTGAATAAGAGTGGTGAGAGAGGGCAACCTTGTCTTGTTCCTGATCTTAGTGGAAATGGTTTGAGTTTTTCACCATTGAGAATGATGCTGGCTGTGGGTTTGTCATATATGGCCTTTATTATGTTGAGGAAAGTTCCCTGTATGCCTACTTTCTGTAGGGTTTTATCATAAATGGGTGTTGAATTTTGTCAAAAGCTTTCTCTGCATCTATTGAGATGATCATATGGTTTTTCTCCTTCAGTTTGTTGATATGGTGTATCACGTTGATTGATTTGCGTATATTGAAGAATCCTTGCATTCCTGGAATAAACCCCACTTGATCATGGTGTATGATCCTTTTAATGTGCTGTTGGATTCTGTTTGCTAGTATTTTGTTGAGGATTTTTGCATCTATGTTCATCAGTGATATTGGCCTGTAGTTTTCTTTCTTTGTCACGTCTTTGTCTGGTTTTGGTATCAGGGTGATGGTGGCCTCGTAGAATGAGTTTGGGAGTGTTCCTCCCTCTGCTATCTTTTGGAAGAGTTTGAGAAGGATAGGTGTTAGCTCTTCTCTAAATGTTTGATAGAATTCGCCTGTGAAGCCATCTGGTCCTGGGCTTTTGTTTGTTGGAAGATTTTGAATCAGTTTCAATTTCAGTGCTTGTGATTGGTCTGATCATATTTGCTATTTCTTCCTGGTTCAGTCTTGGCAACTTTTGCATTTCTAACAATTTGTCCATTTCTTCCAGGGTGTCCATTTTATTGGCATACAGTTGCTTGTAGTAATCTCTAATAATCTTTTGTATTTCTGCAGTGTCCGTTGTTACGTCTCCTTTTCCATTTCTAATTCTATTGATTTGAGTCTTCTCCCTTTTTTTTCTTGATCAGTCTGGCTAATGGTTTATCAATTTTATTTATCTTCTCAAAGAACCAGCTTTTACTTTTATTGATCTTTGCTATTGTTTCCTTCATTTCTTTTTCATTTATTTCTGATCTGATCTTTATGATTTCTTTCCTTCTGCTAAATTTGGGGGTTTTTTGTTCTTCCTTCTCTAACTGCTTTAGGTGCAAAGTTAGGTTGTTTATTCGAGATGCTTCCTGTTTCTTAAGGTATGATTGTATTGCTATAAACTTCCCTCTTAGAACTGCTTTTGCTGTATCCCATAGGTTTTGGGTCGTCGTGTCTCCATTGTCATTTGTTTCTAAGTACTTTTTGATTTCCTCTTTGATTTCTTCAGTGATCACTTCGTTATTAAGTAGTGTATTGTTTAGCCTCCATGTGTTTGTATTTTTTACAGATCTTTTCCTGTAATTGATATCTAGTCTCATAGCGTTGTGGTCAGAAAAGATACTTGATACGATTTCAATTTTCTTAAATTTGCCAAGGCTAGATTTGTGACCCAAGATATGATCTATCCTGGAGAATGTTCCATGGGCACTTGAGAAAAATGTGTATTCTGTTGTTTTTGGATGGAATGTCCTATAAATATCAAGTAAATCCATCTTGTATAATGTATCATTTAAAGCTTGTGTTTCCTTATTTATTTTCATTTTGGATGATCTGTCCATTGGCGACAGTGGGGTGTTAAAGTCCCCTACTATGATTGTATTACTGTCGATTTCCCCTTTTATGGCTGTTAGTATTTGCCTTATGTATTGAGGTGCGCCTATGTTGGGTGCACAAATATTTACAATTGTTATATCTTCTTCATGGATCCATCCCTTCATCATTATGTAGTGTCCTTCTTTGTCTCTTGTAATAGTTTTTATTTTAAAGTCTATTTTGTCTGATATGAGAATTGCTACTCCAGCTTTCTTCTGATTTCCATTTGCATGGAATATCTTTTTCCATCCCCTCACTTTCAGCCTGTAAGTGTCCCTAGGTCTGAAGTGGGTCTCTTGTAGACAGCATATATATGGGTCCTGTTTTTGTATCCATTCAGCCAGTCTGTGTCTTTTGGTGGGAGCATTTAATCCATTTACATTTAAGGTAATTATTGATATGTGCATTCCTATTACCATTTACTTAATTGTTTTGGGTTGTTCTTGTAGGTCTTTTCCTTCTCTTATGTTTCTTGCTTAGAGAAGTTCCTTTAGCACTTGCTGTAAAGCTGGTTTGGTGGTGCTGAACTCTCTCAGCTTTTGCTTGTCTGTAAAGGTTTTAATTTCTCCATCAAATCTGAATGGGATCCTTGCTGGGTAGAGTAATCTTTGTTGTAATTTTTTTTCCTTCATCACTTTAAATATGTCCTGCCACTCCCTTCTGGCTTGTAGAGTTTCTGCTGAAAGATCAGATGTTAGCCTTATGGGGATTCCCTTGTGTGTTATTTGTTGTTTTTCCCTTGCTGCTTTTAATATGTTTTCTTTGTATTTAATTTTTGACAGTTTGATTATTATGTGTCTCGGTGTGTTTATCCTTGGGTTTATCCTGTATGGGACTCTCTGTGCTTCCTGGACTTGATTGACTATTTCCTTTCCTATATTAGGGAAGTTTTCAACTATAATCTCTTCAAATATTTTCTCAGTCCCTTTCTTTTTCTCTTCTTCTTCTGGGACCCCTATGATTCGAATGTTGGTACGTTTAATGTTGTCCCAGAGATCTCTGAGACTGTCCTCAGTTCTTTTCATTCTTTTTTCTTTCTTCTGCTCTGCAGTAGTTATTTCCACTATTTTATCTTCCAGGTCACTTATCCGTCCTTCTGCCTCAGTTATTCTGCTACTGATCCCATCTAGAGTATTTTTCATTTCATTTATTGCGTTGCTCATCGTTACTTGCTTCCTCTTTATTTCTTCTAGGTCCTTGTTAACTGTTTCTTGCAAATTGTCTATTCTATTTCCAAGATTTTGAATCATCTTTACTATCATTATTCTGAATTCTCTTTCAGGTAGACTGGCTATTACCTCTTCATTTGTTAGGTCTGGTGTGTTTTTATCTTGCTCCTTCATCTGCTGTGTTTTTCTGTCTTCTCATTTTGCTTATCTTACTGTGTTTGGGGTCTCCTTTTTGCAGGCTGCAGGTTCGTAGTTCTATCTGTTTTTGGTGGCCCCCAGTGGCTGAGGTTGGTTCAGTGGGTTGGGCAGGTTTTCTGGTTGGGGGGACTAGTGCCTCTGTTCTGGTGGATGAGGCTGGATCTTGTCTTTCTGGTGGGCAGGTCCACGTCTGGTGGGGTGTATGGGGATGTTGGTACCCTTATTATGATTTTAGGCAGCCTCTCTGCTAATGGATGGGGCTGTAGACCAGCCTTGCTCTTTGTTGGGTATAGGGTGTCCAGCACTGTTCGTTGCTGGTCCTTGAGTGAAGCTGGGTCTTGGCGTTGAGATGGTGATCTCTGGGAGATTTTCGCCATTTGATATTACGTGGAGCTGAGAGGTCTCTTGTGGACCAGTGTCCTGAGGTTGGTTCTCCCACCTCAGAGACACAGCCTTGACACCTGGCTAGAGTGCCAAGAGCCTTTAATCCACACGGCTCAAAATAAAAGGGAGAAAAAAATAGAAAGGCAAGAAAGGAAGGAAGGAAGGAGGAAGGGAGGGAAGGAAGGATGAAAGGAAGGGAGGGAGGAAGAAAGGAAGGGAGGAAGGAAGGAGGGAATAAAGAAAGGAAGGGAGGGAGGAAGAAAGGAAGGGAGGAAGGAAGGAGGGAATAAAGGAAGGAAGGGAGGAAGGAAGGAAGGAGGAAATAGGAAAGAAAGGAGGGAAGAAAGGAAGAAAGAAAGGGGAGAAGACAAAATAAAGTAGGGTAAAATACAGTTATTAAAATAAAAAAATAATTATTAAGAAGAAAAATTTCTATTAAAGAAAAAAAAAAAAAAAAACGGGTCGGTCTAACCCTAGGACAAATGGTGAAAATAAAGCTATACAGACAAAATCTCACACAGCAGCACTCACATACACACTCACAAAAAGAAAAAAGGGGAAAATAATAGTATATCTTGCTCCCAAAGTCCACCTCCTCAACTTGGGATATTTCACTGTCTATTCAGGTTTTCCAGAGATGCAGGGCACTTCAAGTTGACTGTGGAGCTTTAACCCGCTGCTTCTGAGGCTGCTGGGAGAGACCTCCCCCTCTCTTTGTTCGCACAGCTCCTGGGGTTCAGCTTTGGACTTGGCCCCGCCTCTGTGCGTAGGTCGCCCGAGGGCGTCTGCCCTTCGCTCAGACAGGGCGGGGTTAACGGAGCATCTGATTCATGGTCTCTGGCTCACTCAAGCGGTGGGGGGAGCACGGATGTGGGGTGAGTCCGCGGCGGCAGAGGCCGGCGTGACGCTGCACCGGCCCGAGGCGTACCGCGCGTTTTCCCGGGGAAGCAGTCCCTGGATCCCGGGACCCTGGCGGTGGCAGGCTGCACAGGCTCCCGGGAGGGCCGGTGTGGAGAGTGACCTGTGCTCGCACACAGGCCTCTTGGTGGCGGCAGTAGCAACCCTAGCGTCCCACACCTGTCTCTGTTGTCTGTGCCGACAGCCGCAGCTCGCGCCCGTTTCTGGAGCTCCTTTATGCGGTGCCCTTAATCCCCTTTCCTCGCGCCCCAGGAAGCGAAGAGGCAAGAAAAAGTCTCTTGTCTCTTCGGCAGATCCGCGCCCGTTTCTGGGGCTCCTTTAAGCGTCGCGCTTAATCCCCTCTCCTCGCGCACCCGGAAGCAAAGAGGGAAGAAAAGGTCTCTTGCCTCTTCGGCAGCTCCAGACTTCTCCCGGACTCCCTCCCGGCCAGCCGTGGCGCACTAACCCCTTCAGGCTGTTTTCACTCTGCCAACTCCAGACCTTTCCCTGGGATCCGACTGAAGCCTGAGCCTCAGCTCCCGGCCCCCGCCCGCCCCGGCGGGTGAGCAGACAAGGCTCTCGGGCTGGTGAGTGCCGGTCGGCACTGATCCTCTGCGGAATCTCTCCGCTTTGCCCTCCGCACCCTGTTGCTGCGCTCTCCTCCGCGGCTCCGAAGCTTCCCCCTCTGCCACCCGCAGTCTCTGCCCGCGAAGGGGCTTCTAGTGTGTGGGAACCTTTCCTCCTTCACGGCTCCCTCCCACTGGTGCAGGTCCCGTCCCTATTCTTTCGTCTCTGTTTATTCTTTTTTCTTTTGCCCTACCCAGGTACGTGGGGAGTTTCTTGCCTTTTGGGAGGTCTGAGGTCTTCTGCCAGCGTTCGGTGGGTGTTCTATAGGAGAAGTTCCACGTGTAGATGTATTTCTGATGTATCTGTGAGGAGGAGGGTGATCTCCGCGTCTCACTCTTCCGCCATCTTCTCGCTCCCCTCTATGTTTTCTATTTCTTTGTTAAACTTCTCATTTTGTTTATCTATTGTTTGTGGATTAATTTACTTGTCTGCTTTTTCTTATAGTTCATCGAGCTTCTTTAAGACTATTATTTTGAAATGTTAGTCAAGCAGTTCATGGATTGTTAGGGTGAGTTATTGGATCTTTATTCGTTTCCTTTGATGTTGTCATATTTGCCTGACAAATATGATCTGTGTAGCTCTGCATTGGTGTCTGTGAATTTAGAAAAGCAGACACTCTTTCTGGTACTTATTTGTTTGAACTGCTAAATACTCTTGCTTCTTCCATGAACTTATAGGACTGCCCCCAGGATCATGGTTGAGCTTGGCTGGAGCTTGATCTCATGGTTATTGCTGGATCTACATT
Organism: Kogia breviceps; assembly: GCF_026419965.1. Taxonomy (NCBI): domain Eukaryota; kingdom Metazoa; phylum Chordata; class Mammalia; order Artiodactyla; family Physeteridae; genus Kogia; species Kogia breviceps. Next base: position 87,739,053 of record NC_081310.1, on the reverse strand, counting down.
TGGATCTGCAGTTGGCAAACCTGTTACCAAGGGCATGGATGGGTGTGATTTCTGCTAGGTCCCTGAGCATTCTCTCATTGGGTTGCTTGGCTGGTCCCTGGGCAGACAGGACTGCCCTGAACTTCAGTAGAATGGTACTGGAGTTTGGTCACAGGATGGCTTTAAGGACCACAGTCAAGTTCAAGACATGAAGTTCTGTTGCCAGGGGTGCTTACAGGTGTGGCTTTCACTGGGTCCCTGGGTAGAACCCTGGGCAGGCAAGACTGCTTTGGACTACAGTAGAGTGGGACTGGATCTTGGTCACAGAACTGCTTCAGCAATAGAACTCAGGTCTGAGGCTGGTGGGCTGTTACCAAGGGCATGGATGAGCATGGATTCTTTGACAGAAAAGACAACTTTTTTTTTGGCAGAAAAGACTGATTTTTTGGCAGGACCATGGACAAGTGGAGCTAGAGTTGAGTTTACAGGAGAATAAGGCAGTTTTCAGTCTGTAGCTGGGATCATAGTCAGTGAGTCTTCTACCAGTGCATGTGCTTGTCTTCTCGAAGTGGCCCTCCTTGGTCGTGGGCTCCAATGGGGTTTCACAATCTCTAGATCTCAAAACTCTCAGTTTTTGTTTGTAGATGGCTCCAAAACTTTGTTTCTGTAGAGGGTGGAGACAAAGACTAGAGACCTCCTCTTCTACCATCTTGCTCATGTCACTCCCAACATGTGATATTCTCTTCGTGCCTGTGGGAGTGTATAAGTCTATCAATTCACACGTATCAACTGGTTGGTTTTTTACCGAAGTTGAAAATATTAGAATAAAACATATTTATTCATTTGTTCAACAAATTATTTAGTAACATTAATACACAGCACTATGCTAGGTGCTGAGAGTGATGGGAAGACATGGGAGGCAGCATTTCTGTGCTTAGGAAGCTCATGATATAGAAGGGCCTTCAACAAGGCCGATGTACAAGACATATCTATGTAACAAGAACTCAGTTAAACAATTGTCCAAGCAAAGTTACCAATGACGGTAAAAGTGGTTAACAAACTATATGCCAAGTATCTGGTAATGACTTCTTGAAACAGGTAGACAGTAGGAGCTGGAGGGGGCAGCGATGGGGTGCAGCACAATGTGAGAAAAAAGGACCCCATTGTTGGAAGCTGCATGGGATACTCCAGAAATAGGAAGCACATCCTAGTGTGTCACCAAAACAAAGGAGCAGGATAGGGCAATGTCCAGGAGCATGTGCTTTGGGGTCAAACAGGATGGGTTCAAATAAATGGGTTAAAAACTCCATTCTGCCCTTAACAGCTACTTAAACAGTTTCTGGTCTGTAAAATGGGGATAATCATAGAACATTCCTCATAGGGATAGTTAAGAAGATTACATGAAATAATGTATGTGAATATCTACCACATAGAATACACTCAGAAAAATATTAGCTACTTATAAAACAATACAAATCCATGGTGCCAAGATATTTAGAAAATGGCAAATAATCCATTGCTCTGATTATAACACTTAGGTTTGGATTACTTCTCATCAGCCCCATGTGGACAGGGATAATATCCCTTTTGCTCACTCCTGGATTTCCATTGCCTTGTTCAGTTCCCAGATACAGTTGGCATTCCACAAATTTCTGTTGAATGAATGAATCAAATCTGTCCCTCATCTGGAATGTGTAATCAGTTTACAAACTAGACAATTTTGCCTCCTCTACCTCTCCAATACTCCTTTCTCAAACCCATATCCTCCCAAGTAGAGATACTTACTAACTTAGTACTTTAATTAATTCATTACTCAATAAATGTTTATGAAATGTCTCTTATAAGCCAGGCACTGTTATAAATTCTGCGTGATATATGGTGAACATGAGAAGTCCCTGCTTTCACATAGCTTCTGTTCTAGAGAAGGGAAAGTAAACAAACAGAGTAAACAAGCAGATAAGATAATTTCAGATAAACATTCTGAAGAAAATTAAATATCATCATCTCTTGCTCTGCCTCCCCTCCAGTACTTCTGCTTTACATCTGCCAGAGTGCTCCAATAAGTTACAACTTTTAATCTTGTCACTTTCCTACTTGAAACGTTTCCATGGCTCCCTGTTACTTTTATGATGAAACCATAGCTACATACCATCCATAACTTAGGCCCTGCCTATCTGTCTAATCTGATTTCCCCTAAACTCTCTATCTTCCAGAACCGCTCCCCCATTCAACTTCTGAACACCAGTGCTATTTCTTCACATATGTGCCCTTTCTGTCTTAATTACACTCCCCATCAGCTCTTGCCACACACAAACATCTTTGCCTGGCTGACTCCTATGTTCTCATTCAGTCTTTTCAAGCATCACTTCCTTCAGATATCTTTCATGGTCCTCCCACCCTCTTTGCCACACACTGACTCACACACACAGACCCTACATACTGGGATGGGTGACCCTTCTGCCTTCAAGATGCCCCATGTGTATTTCTATTACTACACTTATACCCTGTATTATAATTATATTATTTTGCTTCAGGTTTCTGTTTATCCCACAAATCAACTTCTTTTATCAGATATCATTTTTTATTCATCTTTTTAATTCACGCTTTAGTCCAAGCACAATGACCAGTATAAATAGACATTTGACAAATGACTATTACATTAAAAATAAATTTTAATGAAAGAAGTAATAAATGAATGAAAACAAACAAAGAAGCATTCCCTTTGAAAAGTAAAAGATTCCTTGCTCTGTGCTCATCTCTGGCTCTTTATATTTTTACAGCTCCTGTCAGTGGACAATTTGGTGAGTTCTCCTTTCTTATGTACTTCAGTGTCCCTGGATAAGAGTGTCTCCCTAATAAATATGAAATATTTTTGATGATTGCCTGAGGATCTCTAATATCTCCTGTTTCTCTTGCTGAGGTCGGCAAAGATGTGAAAGTATCACCTGGTCTATTGGCATTTCCCAAGAGCCAGGATAGCCATAATCATCCTCTGACCCTCCCTGGAAGAAGCAACAAATGTACAAGCAACTCCTGGCTGTCACTAGGTCCTGCACTTACTCCTATTGCAAATGGACCCCAGATAACAAGGCAGGACATCTTAACTCCATATCAAACGTGCAGGACTTGGGATAAGATGTTCTCCAATCAGCAAGCCTGCAGAACTTCTCTGAAAACATCACACTGTGGAGATATCAGTGGGAATGTTGCATTCTTTAAAGTTTTAGGAGTAAAATCCTCCAGGAAATGTGTGGGGAGCATAAGAACATCCAACAAACGGGCCCTTAAGAGGAAGAAATGCACCAAAAGAGGAGATTGAGGGAGAGGACAAATTGTCTGTATACACATTTTTTTAAAGTTCTGACACTTAATTGCCAATCTTTTGGGTCAGAGAGTATTTTGGATATTTGAGCACTCATAAATAGCAAGAACTCACTACCAACTCTCTCTTGTCCAAAATCAGCTGCCCAGTGTTTTATCCTTAGTTAGATCCCTTCTGGATTCTAGCTAATGACTTGTCCATTCCTTGCTCTACCACAATTAGCTATGATGGGATTTTTCTGGGCATTTCCTGGGCATAATCTATAAGATGAAGGTGTTAGACAAGTTAATCTCTCAAGCTTTTTCCAGTGCCAAAATCTTAATATGATTTATCCTTTTTTTGGAAAGTGCAAAATTGTGATTTTAACAACTCCCTGGGAAGTTCTTATGAGTTTATGAACATGATGAAGTGACAGGGACAGGGGATGACATTTCCCAGGATCCAATTCCATAACAGCCTAACCTACCTTTTTTTTCCCATTGACATTTGGCAGTGAACCTTGCCTGGTATCACCCTCTTGAAATCATTTTGCCTATTGTCATCCCCTCAGCAGTCACTTTCTGCTGGGTGAGTGTTTTGGTTGAAACACAGACTTGAGCAATCAGTGACCTTTCCAGAGGGATTTCTTAGAGATTCTCCAAAGCCGGGACCTCCAGTCTGGGCCTCACAAACCACTGTGATGGGAACTGCAGGCCACTCCACCTCAGATTCTTTCTCTTTCATCCACAGCAACTGAACCAAAGTCTGTAATTTTCCTCCATCCTCCATGGACCACTGTCTTCCAAGGAGAGAATGTGACACTGACTTGCAAAGCATTTCACTTTGATGCATCAAAGAAAATAAAATGGTATCGTTGGTATCTTCCGGGAGAAATACAAAGTGAAACCTCAGGAAACACCCATGAGGTCCATGAATCTGGAGATTACAGATGCCAGGCCCAGGACTCACTCCCGAGTAATCGTGTGGGCTTGATCTTTTCTCCAGGTGGGAAGGAAATGAAAGAAAAAAGTTTAGAAATAATAAAGTTACCCAGAAATCATCTATATTTACTAATTCAAAAGCTATAGAAATAGGGCCCAGGAATTTATATATTTTACAAGCTGCTCAGGTAAAAGGAAATTTGAGAAGCAATTTATCTGAATGGTTTCTGAAACTATGTATAGTTTGAGGCTTATAAAATTTATTTGGAATAATAATCTACATGAGGATTTGTTAATATTTGACAGATAGATATAGATAGACAGATAGATAGATAGATAGATAGATAGATAGATAGATAGATAGATAGATGATAGACAGAAATTTCCATTTCTGTCCTAAAGCCACCTGTTTTGAGTTGAAGCAGTATCTTTCTAGTTATAGCGTTCTTTAATTTAGTGAACAAGGAAGCAGTATAGTAGCAAAGAGCTAAGAGCTTCTTTGACCTGACAATTCCCCTCTTAAGAATTTACCTACTGAAATAATCATAGATATATACAACCAAAATAGAAGAACATTAAATGGTCAAGAAGAGAAAACTCATTAAATAAATTACCTTACTGCCATCGTAGGAAAACTTTGTGGTCATTGAAAACCAGATTAAGGAATGATATTGATGACATAGGAAAGTGTTCATAGCAATGTAAGTGAAAAGCAAATTATCAAGTAGATAAATATTTTAATTTCATAAAAAGAAAAGAAATACACACAGACTCTCATATACATGTACATAGAAAAAAGAACTTGAAAAAATCTGGGTGGTGAGATGATAAGATTAATTTACATTTCCGTTTACAAAATTTTCTCAAACATATGTGTTCCTTTTAAAACCAGAAAAAAAGAGGGATTTCCCAGGTGGTCCAGTGGTTTGGACTCTGCACTTCCATTTCATGGGCACAGGTTTGATCCCTGGCTGGGGAACTAAGATCCTGCAAGCTGTGCATCATGGCCAAAAAATAAACTATTAGATAGATAGATAGATAGATAAATAGATAGATAGATAGATAGATAGATAGATAGATAGATAGATGATAGATAAGACCAGAAAAAAAGAAATGATAATTATTTTAAGAATCCTTTTTCCTTAGTCCCTTTCTTATAAAATCTATTGGAATAATAATGAAAAGAAGGGAGAAACAATCAGATGAAACAAACAACTGCCTTTGTGTTTCCTACAGCCAACCTAATCCTGCAGGCTCCACTTGATGTGTTTGAAAAAGAACCTGTGATTCTGAGATGCCAAGCAAAGGCAAACATAGTACTGAATACTATAAAGCTGTACAAGAATGAAAAAGTCCTTAAAGTCTTTGAAAAATCCTCTGAATTCCATATTCATCAGGCAAGTCTGAAGGACAATGGCAAATATCACTGTATTGGAGTTAAGGAAGATGATCAGTTGGTTTCTTCAAACTCGGTCAAAATTGAAGTCCAAGGTAAAGCCTTCATTATTTTGTGAAATAGGTTAGTCAAAAGGAGGACTCCTGAGAGTGTAGAGGATAAAGAGGGTGGACTGTAATACCACTGAACCTCAGGGCACAGTCCTACAAGGAACAGAGAAAGTATTACTGTGCTTTGGGCTGAAGGATATTAGGAATCAAAGGTGGCATCTCTTCTGTCTGCTTTTGTATGCTCTGCTTGCTGGTGCTGAGGATGAACTGTGTTTTTCTCCAGAGCAGTTCCAAGCCTCACTGTTCTGGGGACTATTGTGATTCTTCTCTCTAGAGCTGTTTCCAAGTCCTGTGCTGAGAGCCAGCTCCATGCAGCCCACCGAAGGAGGAGCAGTGACTCTGACCTGTGAGACCCAGCTCTCTCCACAGAGGCCAGATGTCCAGCTCCAGTTTCACTTCTTCAGAGACAAACGGCTCCTGGGGTCAAGCTGGAGAAGCCCCCCAGAATACTGGATCTCCACCATATGGAGAGAAGACTCGGGGTTTTACTGGTGCCAGGCACGGAGCATGACTCCCTCTGTCCAGAAACAGAGCCAGAAATTACAGATACAGGTGAAAAGTGAGTGTTAGTGAGGTGAGACTTGCTAGAACTGGGGCTGGGAAGGGCCGGGCAGAGTGGCACAACAGTTATTTATTTTTTTTTCTTTCAATCCCATGAAATACAACTCTTTCTTTTTCTTCTGAAGTTTCTCTTCCTTGACACCATTTTTTTTTTCCTGGTAGGCCTATAGACATAAGCCATGGGCTATGGCAGAGCCCTCCGACTGGGCTGGATGGACTCTGCTCAGCCAGATGGACAGATTCCTAGAATGCTAGATCCCTGGAGCAGAGCACTTAAGAATAAAAAAAAACAAAGGACAAGAGCTTGGGGAGTAAATGGTTTCAACTTGCTCTCTTTAGGGATGGTGTTTTACCCATGATTAATTTTCCCTGAGTCTCTGAAACTGTGTAGGTCCTCAAGCATGACTGCTAACCAATTGTCAAATGCCTCTTCTGATTAAATTTGACCTGTCTCATAGGAGACATGTTTGAGCATTAGGAAAGATGCAGATCTGGGGTGCATGCTTTCCTAAGTGAGGAAGGGGTGAAAGTGGTAACATTCTCCATAAATTCACTCCCATTCCTAAGCAAAGAAGAAGGTTCTATGTTTCTTCTAAACTGTCCAGATTTTATTAATCTTTGGTCTCCATTCACAGGCAACAGGTTTTTCTTAGGTCCTTGGTTTGGACTGGAAAATTGAGAGGAAGTGGAGAGGGTGTTACCCAACAGTTGCAACATAGTAATTTCTAGCATAGGATCTCCCCCAGCATAACTGATGGAACCCCAATCTCAAACCCTACTCCTTCTCTGTTCCCAGGTATCTTCCCTTGTTCTTCAAGCCCCCAGGATGACCTAAAAAGGCACTGCCCTAAGCCAACGTCCTAGTGTAAAACCATAACCACCTGGAGTATAGAACACTTTCATCACAGATTTTCCCAGTTTTAGGATGACTGTTATGGGTCCACCTTCTCTGACCATCTAACTGACCAGCAGAGGTGTTAAGAAGTGCTTATTCCAGGGCAAGCTTGCTGTATATGCCAATGATTGATTTCCAACTAGCCATTGCAGTTGTCAAAGCTTCAGAACAAGCACCTCTGATGGCAGGTCTTCCTGTCCCCTTCACCATCCACCACTTCCCCCCAAGCAACACCACTGATGGGCACCTGGTGTAATTTCCAGAATGATTAGTCCATGTTCTAACAGGTAGGGCATGAGGGGAAGGTGGGCAGGGTTGCCTTTTTCTCTTGTGCCAGATGCTCCACCAGTTCATTAGGGAGTTGAAGTTCTCCCAAACCATGGATGGACCACAGTCTCTCCACCACTTTCTCCCTCATCCCAAGGAACAAGCTCAATTCTGCCCAGACCAACTTCCTATCGTGTCAGCAGACTTAGCCCTTCCCATTCTAAGACTCTTCTTCTATGACTCAGTTTGTGACACCCCAATACCAAGAATCTCATGTGTCATTATTTATTAATTTAGAAGTTGTTCCTGACATCCGTATATACCCTCGCCCAAAGTTGGTGTTTGAAGGGCAGGAGCTGGTACTCATCTGCTCAGTAAATGGAGTTCCAGGGTCCATCACAGTTTCTTGGTACAGAAAATTCAAAAAGCTGAGGACAGAAAGAAAGCTTCACAGTTCCTCAAAAACAGAATTCAAGATCCCTGTGGTGAAAAACAGCGACGATGGAGAGTATTACTGTGTTGTCAGCAATAATCGCTCCTCCTTCCGCAGTGACCCAGTGACCATCAGTGTGAAAGGTGTGTCTGCCAGATATTATCTGAGGGATGGCTTTTCAAACTTCACCACAAGGTGGATGTGTGGGAGTGAATGTTGATAGTTGCCAATACTTTACTACTCTGAATAATCTACCAGAAGTTAGAGACTAACAGGAGTGGGATTTAGTGATAGAAGGAATTGTGGGAGCTTTTGGAAACTCCAAGAAATGGAGGTCAGAGAAAGTACTCAGCGATTGGCATATGTCTGAACTCTTCATATTTACAAATTACTTTTTAGCTTAAATGCAGTGGCTCCTGGGATAAAGCCAGAACAAACAGAATTTTAGAACTGGAACAACCTGGGGCCATGTCTCTTCACAAGCCTCCTTGATTTAAGGATGTGCAGGGATTCCCTCCCTCCCACTACCTCGTTGTCTCTTTCAGTTCCAAATGCGGCATCCTTTCACCACCCTCAGGGCTCCTAGGGCACAGGATATTGGGAAGAATGAGATAGAGTTCCAGATCTTCCCTGTGAAACAAAGGGAGCCTCTCTTTCAATTCTGTATCAGTTTTATCATGAGGCTGAAATCCTGAGGACCCCAGACCCCTATAGTAGAGGAACATCCCTAAATCTCTCTGCCCACAGAGCATTCTGGGAATAACTCCTGTACTCATACGATGGCCTGGGGACCCAGGCAGTGAGGAGAGACCACTCTCCACCAGAAGTGAGTTGTCTGACCACCAGAAGTCACAGGATCAGGTTGTTTGTTACCCCACAGTCTAAAGACTGCAGCTACAGAAATTCACAGGCTTTTGTTTCACATGGCATCACAGCAGGTTCATTGCCTCTGTTTGGCAGATCTGAGCTCCTTCCTGTGACCACACTCTCAGGAATTCCTTATAGCGAATCATCAACAGTAAAATACACAGTCTGACCAAAACTCTCCTAACATAGCTGTGAAAACTTTTCAGGGTCCAGATTCTGTCAGAGGTCACCATTATTTGGTTTAGATGATACGCAGTCTTTGATTTTTCTATCAATCAAAAAAAAAAATAGTCCAGTGATTCCTGGGTCTAATCTTCCTCTTACTGAATCCCAACAAATCTCTACTCCCTTACCTACTTCCTGCTTCTTCCCCAATTCATCTATATTAGTCTGCTCAGGCTGCCATAACATAATACCACAGACTGAGTGGTTTAACAACAGAAATTTATTTTCTCACAGGTCTGGAGGTTAAAAGTCCAAGATCAGGTGCCAGTAAGATTGGTATTTAATCAGGGCTCTCTTTCTGGCTTGCGGTAGGCCACCTTCTCTCTGTGTCCTCAAATGACCTTTCCTCTGTGCCCTGGGAGAGAGAGAGGCCTCTCTCTTCCCCTTCTATAAGGACACCAGTCCCATCTGATTAGGTTCCCACCCTTATGACCTCATTTGACATTTATTTCCTTAAAGGCCCTATCTCCAAATACAGTCATATTGGAGATTAGGGCTTCAACATATGTATTTGGAAGGGACACAGTTCAGTCCATAACACCATTCTAATATCCCCATTGGCTCCCAGGTCTTTGAACAACTGTCTCTATCTTGTGGGCCTCATCCTTTGACAAGTTCAGATACCATCACATCCTTTAATATGTCTGCAGCATCTCTCTCTCTCTCTCTCCCTCCTTGGTCCCTGGCATCTACAGAATTCACTGTTTTTCTCTTTTCTTTCTTTATCCTTCAAATCCCCAGATACTTGAGTTTCCAATCAATCTTAATAGTTCTCAAATCATTTCTCTATCCCAGAGTTGTGGAAATATCTGTTGCTCCAATCAACAATTAATTATTGGCAATAACCAATGTGCAAATCCATGTAGGATACAGACAGGTAGCAACATCACAGTTACTCCAACCATGTAACTATAGTTACTACACCACCCCAAACTACACCACCTACTTTACCAGTATCTGATGCCATCGTACCCTGAAAGCTATTAAGGTAGTTGTGGTAGTGAGAGGAAAATAACTTCTGTAGAGCCCTGTGCTGTTCCCTTCATTGGTGGCAATCTCCAGTTCCACTTTCAAGGAGATGATATGATTCAGCATTAGACCATGAGTAAGGAGACAGACTCAGGTCCCATCTGGCCCTGAAAACTGCCTGCTGAGGGACCACAGGTGGATCTCCTAACCTTTTCCTGACTCAGTTTTCTCACCTGTAAATAGAGAGGGTCAGGCTGGATGCAGGGAGAGTGTAAGAACAGAGGAGAGGGTCCGGGAAGAGTATGTGAATCTGGAACAGAAATGGGCCAAGGGCAGAGGCCTGAGGCCGATCCCAGCAAAGGGAGAAGTGTAGAGCAGGGACTGATAAGAAGACTCAGAGAGGCTTGGCAGGTGAGGGAACAGATCTTCCACGGTCATATGGCAAAGGGAAGGGAAAAGGTAAATCTGTCAGCCTGGTGGAAGCAAAATAAGGGACTTCTTCCCAAAAAACATCATTTCCTCTGGAAAACAGGAATGAGGGTCACCTAACAAAGGGATACAGGAGACAAGAAGGTCCAGGTCTGATGGGAAAGGAGAAGACCAGCATAGAAAACAGGAGACAGCTGGGGAGAAAAGCCTGGGAGGCACTGGGCTGCCCTGAGGGCCAGTGGACTTGAGACTGGACATCTCACTAACCACTGATTGAAAGCTCCAGGAAGTGGCAGGTGCAACTGTTGACTAAGTGTTTCTATCCCTCAGTCCCCGTGTCTCAACCTGTCCTCACCCTCAGCCCTCCTGGGACCCAGACTTTTGTGGGAGATGAGGTGAACTTCGACTGTGAAGCTCAGAGAGGTTCTCTGCCCATCTGGTATCAGTTTTTTCGTGAAGGTGTGCTGCTCATGAAGACAGAAGCTACTTCATGGAGAAAAATGTCCTATAGATTCTCTCTGACTGAAGAGCATTCTGGGAACTACTACTGCACAGCTGACAATGGCCTTGGCCCCCAGAGCAGTGAGACCCTGAGACTCTCTGTCACCGGTAAGCTCTGGATTCCTGCCAGTGACCCATCCCTGACCCAGATCCTCTCGTACCAACCCCTTCAGAGGTCTGCATGGATCTTCCAGTTTCCTACCCCAATCAACCTCATGCCCATCTTGGCTCCCTTCTCATAGAACCAGCTATCTGTGGGCCTTAATCCTCATCCATCCCTGGCTCAGCCAGACCCCTATGATAGCTCAGAAGCTTCCCCAGCTTTTACCAAATGAATTTGTTTTCTCAAATTATCTTCTCAGGCCCTATATGTTCAGTCTCCAAGCCAATTTCTCTTAACTCCATGCACAGAAGCATCTCATATTTCCTCAATAACACTTACATATTAATTTAGCTACAAGCACAGTCATATGGGCATATAGTGGGTAAGACCTTACTTTCTCCAAAGGGTTCTCAAGCAGTTCAAGCTCTTCCAGTAGGTTTAAAGAGGGCTGAAGGTGAAGGGAAGGGAGGAAATGGCTTCCTGAAAACCAGCTCATTTGTTTTCTGGGGTTTCCGTGATCTTTTGACTTAACCCAGTAAAATAAGTGTCATTTCATTGTATTATGTTTTTAAAATTTTTCTTGCAGTATGACATACATTTATAAAGGTATCTGAATCATAGGTGTACAGGTCATGGTTGCCCATAGAATCATGAAAAAGTGTCATTTTAGGAGCAAAATTGCTTCTGTTTACACTTGGAATCTTTGTTTCGTAGAGAGTGAAAGTTCAGTTTTCTTTTCAGAGAAGAGAAATATAAATAGAAAAATCTTGAATCTGGTGTATCAGATCATTTTAGATCAGAAGAAAAAAACCCTGATGTCTCCAGTGGGTGAGGGTTTGTTAAGGATATCCAGGGAATAAAAAACAAACAAACAAACAAAGACCAGGAAAGACATTATATTCAGATTCATGGAATAAGAACTGGGAGATCTCTCAGAATTCAACTTATTTCTCAAAAACAGATTATACTGACGTCTGATGAGCTAGAAGCGTTCATTATTCTCTACTCCTAGGCCCATCAGCTTTTTCCTTTCTAAGTCCTGCTGCCCCATTGTCCTTACTGCTCCTAAGTGCTTTCCACCCTCATTTTTATGACTCTATCTTAGAACTTATCTTTACTCAAAACTCCTGTTAATTTCAGCATTGACTGCCTTGGACTTCTGGGTATGATGTCCAGCTCTGTATTTCAGCGTCTGCCCCAACTGCCAAAGCGGTGCTTCCAACTAGTCTAACTAGTCAAGCAGCCTAGCTCTAAGACACCTCATAGGCCACTGGCAAGTCTATACATAGAATGTTCTTAAACCAACTGCTCACCTCTAATTCAACAAATGATGGCCAAGGCATGTAATGAACTACGTTTAAGAAAATACTTTTTCGGGCTTCCCTGGTGGCGCAGTGGTTGAGAATCCGCCTGCCAATGTAGGGGACACGGGTTCGTGCCCTGGTCCGGGAAGATCCCACATGCCGCGGAGCAACTAAGCCCGTGAGCCATGGCCGCTGGGCCTGCGCGTCCGGAGCCTGTGCTCCGCAACGGGAGAGGCCACAACAGTGAGAGGCCCGCGTACCGCAAAAAAAAAAAAAAAAAAAAAAAAAAAAAAAAAAAAGAAAATACTTTTTCTAGGAATGATATGCATAGCAGGACCTCTGAGGTTTCCTAGAAAGAGCCAGTGTACATGAAAAACACCTTGCTCGGGTTGTCTGATGTCAGCGTGGGCCAGAAAACCTGAATTCTAGCCCGGGATATGAAAATAGCTAGCTCATAATTTGGGCAAAACTTTAAAATTTTCTTTGTCTTGCTGTTTTCACCTTCTACTGAAAGTTAGATAAGACAGTAATTAGTGTCCCTTAGAGCCCCAGAATTCTGTGATTCGAGTTGGAATAGGAGCCCAGAGGCCATGAATTCATGAAGCTCTGGAAGAAACAAAGTGAGGGAGAGGCTGAGCGACACTCGTCAAAGCCCCAGACAAGACAACCAGGGAAATCTGTGGGTGCCCCAGAGCTGGGCTTGTTTACCTGGCAAAGCAAGGGAGAGAATCAGTTTGACAGAGTCTCATCATCTCACACAGCGAGGAGTTAGGGGAGGCACTTTTAGGGCTTTGGGAGCAGGAATTGGTTAGAGTGGGATTGTAACTGCAAGTGTGGTCTGGTCAGAATTTGTAAATTAGACAAGTTTCTGTTATAGTCTGTGGTCTTAGGAACCCATGAGTCCATTTGGAGTTCTTATTACTATGCTCGTATGGATCTGAAAGACCTCTTGCCCCTCGATAGCTCTTGTTTCAGATCATAGAAATAAAACATGGCCAAAGGAAGACATTACCCCAATGTAAATTGTTGAGTAAAGAGATTATTTTTAAAATGTAAGTGATCTGAGACTCAGACTCCAAAGCCTGAAGCCAATCTACCTAGGAAAGCCCCAAGCCCTAAGACATCCACTTTCTCATTATGACGTATTTTCTTCTCAAATTTAGCAATATCTGAAACCTCTTTATTTCCCATTTCATGTCTGTCTTCCTCAATACCAGAGTATAAGCTTCATGAGAATGGAACCTTATCAGTTTTGGTCTGCACCTCATCCCTTTGCATACTTGGTGTCTGGTATAGAGTAGGTCCTCAGTCAGCATTTGTAATTTCATGAACAAAAAGTCTTTGAGATGAGATGAGTTAAAAAAGAGCAGGGAGAGAACATTGATCTTTGCAGCTGTTTATATCAACTGAACAGATATAAATGAGCCCTAAATTAGCAAACAAGTTGAGAAGCTTCACTGTGAGCCATGCAGACTTTCTGGCAGAATAATCTGGGTTGCTTTTTTTTTTTTTTTTTCCCAAGGGAATATATCCCAAAGAGAAGACACAGAAATTTCGTGGGAATGTGAGCCAATAAGATATACCCATTTTGAATCTATCAACAGCCCTGGGTCACTAAAACACTACCCGCCCCCCATACACATACACAGCTTTCTCAAGCAAATATAAAACTCAGAATATAATTCTATTCATTGAAGTAAAAGCCATAAAGAAAACAAGTCCAATATGAGAATCTTATATGTATAGCTGATTCACTTTGTTATAAACTAACACACCATTGTAAAGCAATTATACTCCAATAAAGATGTTTTTAAAAAAGAGAGATGATAAGATAACAGAAAAGAAAATATATATATACATATATATAACAGAGCTCAGGAGAAAAACCAAACCTATGTTAGAAATAAAATCCAAATTTGAAGCAGTAAGAAGAGAATGCATACGTCCAAAATCTGTTAAAGGAATGGAGAATTGTTTTGAGAAAATAATACAGAACGCAAAGTAGAAAGACACAGAAAAAGGCAAAAAGAAAAAGAAAGTAAAATATGGAGGTCAGACAACAAAGGCCCCAGGTGTGGATAATTAAGTGTCTAAAGAGAGAAACAAAACTCAGACATAATAAAAAGTTTCCTGAAGTGAAGAAAACCTGAATATGTAGATCAAAAGACATATCCTGATGAGGTTATTGACTTTCAAGGCTAAAAATATATGTGTGTGTGTGTGTGTGTGCACATGCCCATGTGTGTGTGATCACAGCAAAAAAAAAAAAAAAAAAAAAAAGAAAGAAAGAAAAAAAAGCAGTCATCTCAGAAAGAAAAAATATGCAGTTGGTCTTAGTCTTTACACAGAAGTCAATGCTAAAAGTGAAGAGGAATGGTATTCAGACTTGGACTTTCAGAGGAGAAATGAGAACTGAGAATTTTATATCAAATCAAAAAAACATTTTCAAACATGCAAGAATTCAGGGAACTTAGTACCCTTTAACTCTTCTTGAAAAATTACTTGATGACAAACTCTAGCCAGCCAAGGTATGAATCAATACAAAAGACTCAAAATGAGGAAACTATGATATGAAAAGTGAATACTGAATCTATTCAGATCAGTAGTTCTCAACCTTGGCTGCATATTAGGATCAACTAGGAATTTTGAAAAAAGACTTCTTATTAAGCTCTCTCCAGACCAATTAAATTCAGAATCTCTCAGATGCGGTCTCAGAATCCATAGTTTTTAACACAGCCTCAGTTGAAAATATTGTACAGATATGGTTGAAAACCACTGATTCAGACATAAAAACAAAGGCTAAGCAACATGAGAGTTATGGTTACAGAATAGAAAGCAACTATTATAAATGCTGAAAAAGTAAAAAATATATGTAACAAAGGAAAATCATTCCGAGGGAGAAGAGGAAATTAAACAACCAATTTTCTCATGACTATTATTATTTCATAATGGAGAACAAAAATTGACTTAATAATTTAGAAAAATTAATGACAGATTTCAAAGTTTTCATTTTGTAAATAATTTCTGGATACTTTATAGAGAACAGGTCATCATTAATGAATTATAGTTCACTAGCAGTCCATAAAAAATCAAATAATAAACTGTAAGGTCACATAGGATAGAATAAATCAATTCTTCAGATGGAACAACTGTAGAGTTTAAAACTAGGGAAAGAGAAATGATAAGAAAAATAAGCCTGTGCATTTATATGACTATAATTGATCAGAGGATGGGGAAAGGAAACTCTTACATAGCATTAGTGCAAGTGTAAATTGGTTGAAACTTTTTGAAGAAAAATTTAGCATTATATATCATTATTTGAAATGCCCATATCCCAATCCCAGAAATCCCACTTCAAAGAATTTATCCTAAGAAATGCATTGACAAAATACAATGATATACATACAGAATTGTGTACTGCAGCCTTATTCAAAATTAGAAAATAATAACAACCTAAAGTTCCATAATGGGGAATTGCTTAAGTGAATTACAGTAAATTCATACCATGGAATGCTTTGCTGTTGTTAAAAATAATAAAGCAATATTTACCCTAAATTATCAAATTTTAAATTTAGAGGAGTTGCATTTTTTGCATGTAAATTATACCTCAATAAAGCTGATTTTTTAAGTGACTGAGATAGATCTTTAGGTAATAATATAGAATGATGCTCATGATATTTTGCTAAGGGGAAAAATCAGGTTGTAGACCAATATGTATACTGTGATCCCATGCATGTATGTGGGTTTTTTATGCATTTGTTTATGTGTTGATAAGAATAAGAGTTCTTACACATAGAAAAGATCTAGAAAGTGTCACCAAATAATCAACAGAGGTAACCTTTGAAAAATAAAAACAGAGGCAATGGGAAAAGATCCTGGTGTCAACTAACTCATTTTTGTTCTCAGTTCCAGTATCTCACCCTGTCCTCACCCTCAGGACTTCCGGGGCCCAGGCTGTGGTGGGGGATGTGATGGAGCTTCACTGTGAGGCCTGGAGAGGCTCTCCCCCGATCCTGTACCAGTTTTATCATGAAGATGTCAGCCTGGGGAGCAGCTCAAGCTCCTCTGGAAGGGGAGCTTCCTTCGAACTCCTTCTGACAGCAGAGCATTCTGGGAACTACTTCTGTGAGGCCAACAATGGCCAGGGGGTCCAGCGCAGTAACACAGCGTCACTTAGTGTCAGAGGTAAGTGGACCCAACTACAGCACAGCCAGGGACAGACCATCTCCCCCACCTTCCCCTGTAGCCGAGATTGGAGGTACCCCAGGGCCATTTGCTGTGTGACATCATTGCTACACAGCCTCCAACTGAGAGTTCTGTATTCTACATTTTCAGGAGCTTGTACCTTCCCTTTGCTTGCTTTGCCTCTCCTGGTAGCAGCAGTGCAAGACATTGTGACCAAAAGTTTCCTAACATAAGAATAAAGGCTTTTAAAACACAAATTGCATCCTGGCCAACAATGATCAGCAAGAAAGGAAATTATAAAGTTCAGCAGGTCTCACCTCAGAAGAGATTTAGTTGGGGTTTCCTTTGTCAGTCAATCAATAAAAAGGCCAACTCATCCTTTCACCGGCTCATGAATTTCTCTCTAGCTTCTCCTGCCCCTGTCCCAGAGTATCTCAGACCTCCAGCCAGAACTCCTGCTAAAAGACTTTTCAACATCATTCTCCTGACATCTTACCTCTCATTCAGCTATAGCACTCTCTCTCCTACCTGGCCTGTCATGGGCTGACATGCCCACTTTCAGTGCAGGCTTGGCACCTCACTTATAGTCTTCCTCTCTACCCTACACTCTGCCATAATTCCATAACTCGTCCACATGGATGACCCACTCAACACCATGGCTTGTCATTCTTTCTGCCACCCACTGCCCCGTACATACACTACTCCAATCACCTGACCACAGCCTCCTATCCCTCTACTTGTTTCTTCAAATCCTCCAATCACTAGGGGCAGGACAGGAATAAGACGCAGATGTAGAGAATGGACTTGAGGACACGGGGATTGGGAAGGGTAAGCTGGGAAGAAGTGAGAGAGTGGCATGGACATATATACACTACCAAATGTAAAATAGATAGCTAGTGGGAAGCAGCCACATAGCACAGGGAGATCAGCTCGGTACTTTGTGACTACCTAGAGGGGTGGGATAGGGAGGGAGAGAGGGAGACGCAAGAGGGTGGAGATATGGGGATATATGTACATGCACAGCTGATTCACTTTGTTATAAAGCAGAAACTAACACACCATTGTAAAGCAATTATAGTCCACTAAAGATGTTTTTAAAAAAATACAAGAATACAGGAATTAAAAAAAATAAAATCCTCCAATCATTGTTCTCAGACCTCAACAGAACCCCCAGTTCATTAACACCTTTACTTCCTCCCAGACAATCACACCCTTGACTCCCACCACCATTTGTTTGTCTCTGTATCCATGCAGTAACTCATCCCTCCTTTTCCTAAGGTATAGAAGAAGATTGCTTCTTATGAAAGGTGAAAATCTCCATCTCACCTCTAGTGTCCATCCTTTCTTGCATTCTCAGACACTTTGAACAACTTTCTCTCCTGCTTTATAGGATCCTTCCCATTGACATTTAAAGTGCTATGTCTCTTCAATGTCTAAGAAAAAACCCTAACTTGGTCCCACTTATGTCTCCAGCCACTGCTCTATTATGGCTAAACTTCCGAAAAAAGAGTCAGTTGCACAGATTGTCTCCATTTCCTCTTTATCCACTAGGATTTAACACTTGGTTGCTTCTGAACTTTATACAAAAAATGATTCTCACAAAGGTCACCAATGACCTCCATGGCTTTAAATCCAATGGCCATTTTCCAATCCTCACCTTACTTGATCTCTCAGAAATAGTACATACTGTTTGCATTTTCTTTCTTCTTGAAACCCTCCCTTCCTTGGCTTCAATGACTTCACCTTCTCCTGGATCTCCTTTCTCTGCCATTCCTTCTCAGTTCCCTTTACTAGCTCCTTCTTTTATAGACAAACTATAAAAGCATTGGTGATCCCAGATCTTTGTCCTGCATGTCCCTCTTCTCTTATATATGTTCTTTCTCTGGATGATCCTGGGGGTGTCATCTATAAATGATTCTTAAACTTTTATCTCCAAAAGAGACCTCCTACCTGAGCACCTGCCTATGCCATATCTCTTAAAGGCTCATGAACTTGAACATCTCTAAAACTGAACTCATAGAATTCCTCCCAGATCTGGTCCTCCTCCAAGTGTCCCTAGCTCTGTGAAAGACACATCCATTCATCCAGATATACAAGGCAAAAACCCCGGAGTCTTCCTTGCCATTTTTCTCCCTTGGTCTCCACAGCCAGTTAATCTTTGACTCCTATTGATTTTATTTCCAAAATATTCCTTGGATCTTTTCTCTCTCTTTACTGTCACTATCATAGTCAAATCTACCACCATTTCAATTACTGCAACAACACCACTCCACCCCCAATAACCTCTCCATTCCATTTCTGTCCCATTACAATCCATTTTGCACATTGAAATCAAAATTGTCTTTTAAAAAGACAAGTTTGTTATGGGAACATATGTATATGTATAACTGATTCACTTTGTTGTAAAGGAGAAACTAACACACTATTGTAAAACAGTTATACTCAAATAAAGATGTTAAAAAAAAAAAAAAAAAGACAGGTTTGATCATCTCATGCCCCTGTATAGAGACACTTACAGGTTTCCCGTTGCTCTGTGAAGAAGTATCAAAATCCGTACCATGGTTTGTGAAGCTCTGCCTAGCTCTCCAGCCTCCTATTTCATGGCACTCTTCAAACCCTTCTCTTAGTGCTGCTGCCGCCTCGTTTCAACAGCTCAAAAGCTCCAACCTTCTTCCCAGCTCAGGGCCTTTGCACACTGTTTGCCTGCCTGTGCAGTCTTCATTCCCTTCCTCACCTGGTTAATTCAGATGTCACTTTGTGAGGAAGCATTACCTGACTAACCCATACTAGATCAGGCCCCATTATTATACATTTCATAGCATCCTATTCTTTACTTTGTATCAATTATCAATGTTTTAATTATGTATTTGTATTTCTATTTAATTGCTGTCTATCATCTCATCTAGATTGCAGGCTTCATGAGAACAGGGACTGTGTCCTTCTCACTACTGAATCCCCAGCATATTGTGTAGTTCCTGAGACTTTTAAACTGCTCAATTAATTTTTGATGAATGAATAAATATAAAAATGAGCCAATAACTTGATCAATATTTATTCCCTTTTGGGTCTTATTTTTGATGCGGCCAAGGCTCAGTTACATCCCTGGCTATGTAAGCAGCAGTCTCCCCTGTTTCTCATTTTCCATTGAACTGATTTCTCCTTTTCTCCAATTGTCTTTTGACTTCTCAGATACTTGGGTTTCAATTTAATCTCTGTTTTCAGATTCCCCAAACACTTTTGAGATTGTATATCTAAGTATTCCAGACTATATATAACACTACACAAATGATTTGTTTCTTCAGATCTGAAGAAATTATAGCTGAGTTCTGAGTGATGTCACAAGGTCCTTAAAAACAGAAAAACATTTTCCTGTTTGAAATGTCTTGAAATGTCTTTTCTATGGAGGAACATATTTAAACAGCATGAACTGATAATTAACTATCTTTCTTCCTTCAGTTCCAGTGTCTCACCCTGTCCTCACCCTCAGGGCTCCCAGAGCCCAGGCTGTGGTGGGGGACACGGTAGAGCTTCACTGTGAAGCCCAGAGAGGCTCTCCCCCGATCCTGTACCAGTTTTATCACAAGGATGTCGCCGTGGGGAGCAGCTCAGCTCCCTTGGGAGGAGGAGCATCCTTCAACCTCTCTCTGACCACGAAACATTCTGGAAACTACTCCTGTAAGGCTGACAATGGCCTGGGGGTCCAGCAGAGTGAGGTGATGCTACTCAGTGTCATAGGTGAGTTGGTCCTGCTCACAGGCAGCACAACCAGGGACTGACCGCCTTCTCTCCCCGGCAGCAGAAATGGAGCTCCAGCACTCCTGTTTCCTGGTGTGACTGCCCAGCATATTTCCTGGACATAGTATCTCCAGTTGAAAGTTTGGGATCCTTCCTGTGGCTGCAGTTTCGGGAACCTGGACCTTCCCAGCAGCACAGTTCAAGAAGTCTTCTTGAATGCGATCAAAACTCCTCACTAAAAATACAAAGAAGGTTTTTAGAACATAGACTATATTTTGATCTGCAATTATGATACAAAAGGGAAAATAATGAATTCTAAGTATAGGTTTCGTTGCCCCAAAAAAGGATGGGTCATTCTTTGTCCTGGTTTTTCTCTCTTTGACTTCCAACAAACTTCTACTCTTGAGCTTCTTTCACTACCAGGGATATAAACATGCCTAACGTTTCCATATTAAAAATTCTGTATTAATATTAGCTATGTACATAGCCTTTAAGGATATACAATCACAACCAATCCAAGTTATTTTACAAAGTGATTCTTAAAGTAGTGGGGACACAGAGGTGAAAGCAGGATGACATGGAATGAAAATGGTCACCCATTAATCAAATTCTTTCATTCTCTAAGCTGTCTGACATCTTGCCATTAGGTATAAAAACCAAAGGAAAACTGCTTTTTGTCATCTCTGAATCTGCTTTGTGATGATCCCCTACAGGCCAAACTTATGGTAAAGCAAAAGTATGCTAAGGGCTGTTGAAATGGATGTTCTAGTCTTGATTCTGAAGATACTAGCTCTATGAACTTGGTCAAGCATATTTCCCTATATTGACCTCAATTTCCCCATTTACAAAGTGAGAAAATTGAACTAGATGAATATCAGGGTCATCCTCAACTCTAGAATTCTATTATTCTGGTGCACAGGGAATGTGGTGTATGTCAGACTCAAAGGTTTCTGGAAGGAGATATGCTAAAAGAGAAGCTGGGAGTCCCTGCTCCTGGGATACAACCCAGAGAAACACGAGACCATGAAATAACATGCAAATGCTTTCTGAAGTACATAAAGCAAAATACAGGCTGATACTCTTAGTCTCCCTTGGCTGGGTCCCTGAGTATCATAAGAAATACAGACAAAATTACATGAGCAGGTTGATTTAGGCATACCAGCCCAGGAGCCAGCATCCCATCAAGGTGGCTGGGGCAGCCATCTCTTTGGCAACTAGCAGGCAACCTGATTGCAGATTTGATTTTTTTTTCCATTCAACTAGTCCATTCTTCTTCCCCCAGTGGCAGGCAGCTCCTGCCTCAGCCAATTTTCCTCTAAGGTTCACAGGGACTCTTACCGCATGGTTTACACACACACCTCTTAGATCCACCACACAGGCATGTAATTCTGACCAAGTGCCCCTCCCTCCCTCTTCACAACACAGTGGACCAACACATCATACCCCTCACACTCTGTATTCGTGATTTTATACACATCCTCATTCCTTTGTTTCTATGATCCCTGGTGCAAATGCCTATTATTTATGCTGGTGCTATCACACCTAAAGGACTTCTTGCTAGATGATTGTGTCTGAGTCCTAGAACTAGGACACAGATTATGGAGAACTGCGAGAAAAAGGAATACTTATTTTCATTGTCACTACCATCATCATCATCACCATCATCAATACTTACTGAGCCCTTGTATGTTCCAGGCCCTGTGCTTAGTACTTGACATGCAGTATCTCATTTAATCTTTAAGATAAACCACTGAGGTTAAAAATGACATCATTTTTATCCTCAATTTGCAGGAGAGGAAACTGAAGCTTAGAGAGGTGAAGTAACTAGCTTAGAGACACAGCTAGCAATGGTAGAGTCAGGTTGAAAAGTAAGCCTATCCAACTCAATGTAAAACTACATTATAATAGCTCTCATCCTTTGTGGCCAGGTTTAACACAACTTTTTAATAATTTATTATTCTGGAAGAATACATAAACTTTCACAATAGAAAATCAAATGGAACAAAAGGGTACTTTCAGGTATATTTTTCTAGAGATATTAAAATATAAACATAAAGGCATAGAATGTTTTACAAGTACTATCATATTACACAGTTATGCAACTTGCATTTTTTACTTGATATATCTTGGATATCTTTAGTGTTTTATTAGCAAGTCAACTAGGTTGTCTCCAGTTTTTAGCTATTATAAAAATTCTACAATAGAAATCTTTGTGCAAATATATTTGGAAATACTTTTAAAAATAGAAGTATAGTTACAATAGTATAGTTACAACGTGTACAGCAAAGTGATTCAATTTCATATAAGTACATATATATATATTCATTATCAGATTCTTTTCCATTGTAGGTTATTACAAGATATTGAGTATAGTTCCCTGTGCTATACAGTAGGCCCTTGCTTGTTATATATTTTATATATAGTAGGGTATACATGTTAATCCCAAACTCCAAATTTATCTCACCCCCGCCTGCTAGCCCCCTTGGTAACCATAAGTTTGTTTTCTATGTCTGTGAGTCTATTTCTGTTTTATAAATAAGTTCATTTGTATCATTTTTCTAGATTCCACATATAAGTGATATCATATATTTTTCTTTCTCTGTCTGACTTACTTCACTCAGTATGGCAATCTCTAAGTCCACCCATGTTGCTGCAAATGACATTATTTCATTCTTTTTTATGGCTGAGTAATAGCATTGTATATATATACACCACATCTTCTTTATCCATTCATCTAATGATGACATTTAGGTTGCTGCTATGTCTTGGCTATTGTAAATATTGCTGCTATATACATTGGGGTGCATATATCTTTTTGAATAGCGTTTGCCCAAGAGTGGAATCGCAGAATCATATGGTAACTCTATTTTTACTTTTTTGAGGAATTTCCATACTATTCTCCATAGCGGCTGCACCAATTTACATTCCCACCAACAGTGTAGGAGGGTTCCCTTTTCTCCACAGGCCACAGGCTCTCCAGCAATGTTTCTTGCCTTTTTTTTCAACGTCTTTAGTGGAGTATAATTGCTTTACAATGGTGTGTTAGTTTCTGCTTTATAACAAAGTGATTCAGCTATACATATACATATATACCCCTATCTCCTTCCTCTTGCATCTCCATCCAACCCTCCCTATCCCACCCGCTAGGTGGTCACAAAGCACCGAGGTGATCTCCCTGTGCTATGCAGCTACTTCCCACTAGCTATCTATTTTACATTTGGTAGTACATATAAGTCCATGCCACTGTCTCACTTCGTCCCAGCTTACCCTTCCCCATCCCCATGTCCTCAAGTGCATTCTGTACGTCTGCATCTTTATTCCTGTCCTGCCCCTAGGTTCTTCATAGCCTTTTTTTTTTTAAGATTCCATATATATGTGTTAGCATACAGTATTTGTTTTTTTCTTTCTGACTTACTTCACTCCATATGACAGACTCTAGGTCCATCCACCTCACTACAAATAACCCAATTTTATTTCTTTATATGGCTGAGTAACATTCCATTGTATATATGTGCCACATCTTCTTTATCCATTCATCTGTTGATGGACACTTAGGTTGCTTCCATGTCCTGGCTATTATAAACAGAGCTGCAATGAACATTGTAGTACATCACTCTTTTTGAATTAAGGTTTTCTCAGGGTATACACCCAGTAGTGGGATGCGGGGTCATATGGTAGTTCTATTTTTAGTTTTTTAAGGAACCTCCATACTGTTCTCCATAGAGGCTGTATCAATTTAAATTCCCACCAACAGTGGAAGAGGGTTACCTTTCCTCCACACCCTCTCCAGCATTTATTGTTTGTAGATTTTTTTTTAATGAAAGCTTATTTATTTATTTATTTTTGACTGTTTTGGGTCTTCGTTTCTGTGCGAGGATTTTCTCTAGTTGCCGCGAGCGGGAGCCACTCTTCATCGCGGTGCATGGGCCTCTCACTGTCACGACCTCTCTTGTTGCGGAGCACAAGCTCCAGACATGCAGGCTCAGTAGTTGTGGCTCACGGGTCTAGCTGCTCCATGGCATGTGGAATCTTCCCAGACCAGGGCTCAAACCCATGTCGCCTGCATTGGCAGGCAGATTCTCAACCACTGCACCACCAGGGAAACCCTGTAGATGTTTTGATGATGGCCATTCTGACTGATGTGAGGTGATACCTCATTGTAATTTTGATTTGCATTGCTCTAATGATTAGTGATGTTGAGCATCCTTTCATGTCTTTGTTGGCAATCTGTATATCTTCTTTGGAGAAATGCCTATTTAGGTCTTCTGCTCATTTTTGGATTGGGTTTTGTTTGTTTTTTTTTTTATATTGAGTTGCATGAGCTGCTTGTAAATTTTGGAGATTAATCCTTTGTCAGTTGCTTCATTTGCAAATATTTTCTCCCATTGTGAGGGTAGTCTTTTCGTCTTGTTTATGGTTTCCTTTGCTGTGTAAAAGCTTTTAAGTTTCATTAGATCCCATTTGTTTATTTTTGTTTTTATTTCCATTTCTATAGGAGGTGGGTCAAAAAGGATCTTGCTGTGATTTATGTCATAGAGTGTTCTTCCTGTGTTTCCTCTAAGAATTTTATAGGTGTTCTGCCCTTACATTGTAGTGTTCTGCCCTTACAGTGAGGTCTTTAATCCATTTTGAGCTTATTTTTGTGTATGCTGTTAGAGAGTGCTCCAATTTCATTCTTTTATATGTAGCTGTCCAGTTTTCCCAGCACCACTTATTGAAGAGGCTGCCTTTTCGCCATTGTATATTCTTGCCTCCTTTATCAAAGATAAGGTGACCATATGTGCATGGGTTTATCTCTGGGCTTTCTATCCTGTTCCATTGATCTATTTTCTGTTTTTGTGCCAGTACCAAACTGTCTTCATTACTGTAGCTTTGTAGTATACTCTGAAGTCTGGGAGCCTGATTCCTCCAGCTCTGTTTATCTTTCTCAAGATTGCTTTGGTTATTCGGGGTCTTCTGTGTTTCCATACAAATTGTGAAATTTTTTTTCTAGTTCTGTGAAAAATGCCATTGGTAGTTTGATAGGGATTACACTGAATCTGTAGATTGCCTTGGGGAGTATAGTCATTTTCACAATGTTGATTCTTCCAATCCAAGAATGTGGTATATCTCTCCATCTGTTTGTATCATCTTTAATTTCTTTCATCAGTGTTTAATAATTTTCTGCATACAGGTCTTTTGTCTCCTTAGATAGGTTTATTCTTAGGTGTTTTATTCTTTTTCTTGCAATGGTAAATGGTAGTGTTTCCTTGATTTCTCTTTCGGATTTTTCATCGTTAGTGTATAAGATTGTAAGTTTTTTTTTATTTATTCAAACAGAAAGTCACAAAAATTATAATCATCCTCATCAGTTCACTCAGTCCCATGTAATTAATTTTTTTTCATCTTGATCTTTTGTTACCACTTTTATGAATTCATCAGTTTTCCATCAGAGTTCTGAAAATGCTTATTCATTCAGTTCAGTAGTATGGTCAGTTACCAGAAACCTATACTTATCAGAGTCTTTTCCATGAATTCCTTGAAGATGAAACCCTTTTATAGGAACATTTTTGCGAAAGCATCAGAGTACACCCAGAACTGTCTGTAAATGAAAAAAGACTTAAAAATGGCCATGGTTAAAGATTTGATGAAAGTTCATAATAATGCAATTGACAAGGAAATTTAGTTATTTCTGAGATATACATTTTAAAGTAATAACTAGAATTATGACTTATAACATTATACTAGAACATATAAGATTTTTAGGAATTTCATGTAATGTCTGAAACATTTATATTAACATATTTCCATACAAATAACCCAAAGAAAGTTTAGTATTAGTTTTTTTTAATTTTTTAATTTAATTTTATTTATTTTTTATACAGCAGGTCCTTATTAGTCATCAATTTTATACACATCACTGTATACATGTCAATCCCAATCACCCAATTCAGCACACCACCATCCCCACCATCCCACCCTCCCCACCCCACCATGGCTTCTCCCCTTGGTATCCACACATTTGTTTTCTACATCTGTGTCTCAAATTCTGCCCTGCAAACCAGTTCATCTGTACCATTTTTCTAGGTTCCATGTACATGCGTTAATATACGATATATGTTTTGCTCTTTCTGACTTACTTCACTCTGTATGACAGTCTCTAGATCCATCCATGTCTCAACAAATGACTCAATTTCGTTCCTATTTATGGCTGAGTAATATTCCATTGTATATATGTGCCATATCTTCTTTATCCATTCATCTATCAATGGGCATTTAGGTTGCTTCCATGACCTGGCTATTGCAAATAGTGCTGCAATGAACATTGGGGTGCATGTGTCTTTTTGAATTATGGTTTTCTCTGGGCAAATGCACAGTAGTGGGATTGCTGGATCATATGGTAATTCTATTTTTAGTTTTTTAAGGAACCTCCATACTGTTCTCCATAGTGGCTGTATCAGTTTACATTCCCACTAACAGTGCAATAGTGTTCCCTTTTCTCCACACCCTTTCCAGCATTTGTTGTTTGTAGATTTTCTGATGATGCCCATTCTAACTGGTCTGAGGTGATACCTCATTGTAGTTTTGATTTGCATTTCTCTAATAAATAGTGATGTTGAGCAGCTTTTCATGTGCTTCTTGGCCATCTGTATGTCTTCTTTGGAGAAATGTCTATTTAGGTCTCCTGCCCATTTTTTGATTGGGTTGTTTGTTTCTTTAATATTGAGCTGCATGAGCTGTTTATATATTTTGGAGATTAATTCTTTGTCCATTGATTCACTTGCAAATATTTTCTCCCATTCTGAGTGTTGTCTTTTCATCTTGTTTATGTTTCCATTGCTGTGTAAAAGCTTTTAAGTTTCATTAGGTCCCATTTGTTTATTTTTGATTTTATGTCCATTACTCTAAGAGGTGGATCAAAAAAGATCTTGATGTGATTTATGTCAAAGAGTGTTCTTCCTATGTTTTCCTCTAAGAGTTTTATAGTGTTGGTCTTACATTAGGTCTCGAATCCATTTTGAGTTTATTTTTGTGTATGGTGTTAGGGAGTGTTCTAATTTCATTCTTTTACATGTAGCTGTCCAGTTTTCTCAGCACCACTTATTGAAGAGACTGTCTTTTCTCCACTGTATATCCTTATCTCCTTTGTCATAGATTAGTTGACCATAAGTGTGTGAGTTTGTCTCTGGGCTTTCTATGTTGTTCCATTGATCTGTGTTTCCTTTTTTGTGCCAGTACCATATTGTCTTGATTACTGTAGCTTTGTAGTATAGTCTGAAGTCAGGGAGTCTGATTCCGCCAGCTCCCTTTTTTCCCCTCAAGACTGCTTTGGCTATTCGGGGTCCTTTGTGTCTCCATACAAATATTAAGATTTTTTGTTCTAGTTCTGTAAAAAATGCCATTGGTAATTTGATAGGGATTGCATTAAATCTGTAGATTGCTTTGGGTAGTATAGTCGTTTTCACAATATTGATTCTTCCAATCCAAGACCATGGTATATCTCTCCATCTGTTGGTACCACCTTTAATTTCTTTCATCAATGTCTTATAGTTTTCTGCATACAGGCCTTTGCTCTCCCTAGGTAGGTTTATTCCTAGGTATTTTACTCTTTATGTTGTAATGGTAAATGGGAGTGTTTCCTTAATTTCTCTTACAGATGTTTCATCAATAGTGCCTAGGAATGCAAGAGATTTCTGTGCATTAATTTTGTATCCTGCAACTTTACCAAATTCATTGATTAGCTCTAGTAGTTTTCTGGTGGCATATTTAACATTCTCTACGTATAGTATCATGTCATCTGCAAACAGTGACAGTTTTACTTCTTTTCCAATTTGAATTCTTTTTATTTCTTTTTCTTCTCTGATTGCCGTGACTAGGACTTCGAAAACTATGTTGAATAATAGTGGTAAGAGTGGACATCCTTATCTTGTTCCTGATCTTAGAGGAAATGCTTTCAGTTTTACCATTGAGAATGATGTTTGCTGTGGTTTTGTCATATATGGCCTTTATTATATTGAGGTATGTTCCCTCTGTGCCCACTTTCTGGAGAGTTTTTATCATAAATGGGTGTTGAATTTTGTCAAAAGCTTTTTCTGCATCTATTGAGATGATCATATGGTTTTTCTCCTTCAATTTGTTAATATGGTGTATCACATTGATTGATTTGCGTATATTGAGGAATCCTTGCATTCCTGGGATAAAACCCACTTGAGCATGTTGTATGATCCTTTTAATGTGTTGTTGGATTCTGTTTGCTAGTATCTTGTTGAGGATTTTTGCATCTATGTTCATCAGTGATATTGGCCTGTAGTTTTCTTTCTTTGTGACGTCTTTGTCTGGTTTTGGTATCAGGGTGATGGTGGCCTTGTAGAATGAGTTTGGGAGTGTTCTTCACTCTGCTATATTTTGGAAGAGTTTGAGAAGGATAGGTGTTAGCTCTTCTCTAAATGTTTGATAGAATTTACCTGTGAAGCCATCTGGTCCTGGGCTTTTGTTTGTTGGAAGATTTTTAATGACAGTCTCACTTTCAGTGCTCATGATTGGTCTGTTTATATTTTCTATTTCTTCCTGGTTCAGTCTTGGAAGGTTGTGCTTCTCTAAGAATTTGTCCATTTCTTATAGGTTGTCCATTTTTTTGGCATATAGTTGCTTGTAGTAGTCTCTTAGGATGCTTTGTATTTCTGCAGTGTCTGCTGTAATCTATCCTTTTTCATTTCTAATTCTATTGATCTGAGTCTTCTCCCTTTTTTCTTGATGAGTCTGGCTAATGGTTTATCAATTTTGTTTATCTTCTCAAAGAACCAGCTTTTATTTTTATTGACCTTTGTTATCATTTCCTTTATTTCTTTTTCATTTATTTCTGACCTGATCTTTATGATTTCTTTCCCTCTGCTAACTTTGCTGTTTTTTTCTTCTTCTTTCTCTAATTGCTTTAGTTGTAAGGTTAGGTTTTTATTTGAGATGTTTCTTGTTTCTTGAGGTAGGATCGTACTGCTGTAAACTTCCATCTTAGAACTGCTTTTGCTAAATCCCATAGTTTTGGGTCATCGTGTTTTCACTGTCATTTGTTTCTAGGTATTTTTTTATTTCCTCTTGGATTTCTTCAGTGATCTCTTGGTTACTTAGCAGTGTGTTATTTATCCTCCATATGTTTGTATTTTTTACATATTTTTACCTGTAATTAATATCTAGTCTCTTAGCATTGTGGTCAATAAAGTTACTTGATACAATTTCAATTACCTTAAATTTACCAAAGCTTGATTTGTGACCCAAGATATGATCTATCATGGAGAGTGTTCCATGAGCACTTGAGAAGAAAGTGTATTCTGTTGTTTTTGGATGGAATGTCCTGTAAATATCAATTAAGTCCATCTTGTTTAATGTATCATTTAAAGCTTGTGTTTTCTTTTTTATTTTCATTTTGGATGATCTGTCCATTGGTGAAAATGGGGTGTTAAAGTCCCCTACTATGATGGTGTTACTGCCATTTTCCCCTTTTATGGCTGTTAGCATTTGCCTAATGTATTGAGGTGCTCCATGTTGGGTGCAATAAATATTTACAATTGTTGTATCTTCTTCTTGGATTGATCCCTTGATCATTATGAGTGTCCTTCTTTGTCTCTTGTAATAGTCTTTATTTGAAAGTCTATTTTGTCTGATATGAGAATTGCTAACCAGCTTTCTTTTGATTTCCATTTGCATGGAATATCTTTTTCCATCCCCTCACTTTCGGTCTGTATGTGTCCCTAGGTCTCAAGTGGGTCTCTTGTAGACAGCGTATATGTGGGTCTTGTTTTTGTATCCATTCAGCCAGTCTATGTATTTTGGTGGGAGCATTTAATCCATTTACGTTTAAGGTAGTTATCAATATGTATGTTCCTATTACCATTTTCTTAATTATTTGGGGTTTGTTTTTGTAGGTCTTTTCCTTGTCTTCTTTTTCCTGTCTAGAGAAGTTCCTTTTGCATTTGTTGTAAAGCTGGTTTCGTGGTGCTGAATTCTCTTAGCTTTTGCTTGTCTGTAAAGGTTTTAATTTCTCTGTCAAATCTGAATGAGATCCTTGCTGGGTAGAGTAATCTTGGTTGTAGGTTTTTCCCTTTCAACACTTTAAATATATCCTGCCCCTCTCTTCTGCCTTGCAGAGTTTCTGCTGAAAGATCAGCTGTTAACCTTATGGGGATGCCCTTGTATGTTATTTGTTGCTTTTCCCTTGCTGCCTTTAATATTTTTTCTCTGTATTTAATTTTTAACAGTTTGATTAATATGTATCTTGGCGTGTTTCTCCTTGGATTTATCCTTTATGGGACTCTCTGCCTTTCCTGGACTTGATTGACTATTTCCTTTCCCATGTTAGGGAAGTTTTCAACTATTATCTCTTCAAATATTTTCTCAGTCCCTTTTTTATTTCTCTTCTTCTTCTGGGACCCCTATAATTTGAATGTTGGTGTGTTTAATGTTGGCCCAAAGATCTCTGAGACTATCCTCAATTCTTTTCTTTCTTTTTTCTTTATTCTGCTCTGCTGTAGCTATTTCCACCATTTTATCTTCCAGGTTACTTCCGTTCCTCTGCCTCAGTTATTCTGCTATTGATTCCTTCAAGAGAATTTTTAATTTCATTTATTTTGTTGGTCATCATTGTTTGTTTGCTCTTTAGTTCTTCTAGGTCCTTCTTAAATGTTTCTTGTATTTTCTTCATTCTATTTCCAAGATTTTGGATCATCTTTACACTCATTACTCTGAATCCTTTTTCAGGTAGACTGCCTGTTTCCTCTTCATTTCTTAGGTCTGGTGGGTTTTTGCATTGTTCCTTCATCTGCTGTGTGTTTTTCTATCTTTTCATTTTGGTTAACTTACTGTGTATGGGGTCTCCTTTTCGCAGGCTGCAGGTTCGTAGTTCCTGTTGCTTTTGGTGTCTGTTCCCAGTGGCTAAGGTTGGTTCGGTGGGTTGTGTAGGCTTCCTGGTGGAAGGGACTGGTGCCTGTGTGTTGGTCAGTGAGGCTGAATCTTGTCTTTATGGTGGGCATGACCGCATCTGGTGGTTTGTTTTGGGGTGTCTGTGACCTTATTATGATTTGAGGCAGCCTCTCTGCTAATGGGTGGGGTTGTGTTCCTGTCTTGTGAGTTGTTTGGCATAGGGTGTCCAGCACTGTAGCTTGCTGGTCACTGAGTGGAGCTGGGTCTTAACGTTGAGATGGTGCTCTCTGTGAGAACATTTGCTATTTGTTATTATGTGGAGCTGGGAAGTCTCTGTTGGACCAATGTTGTGAACTCCACTCTCTCACCTCAGAGGCACAGGCCTGACACCCGGATGGAGCACCAAAACCCTGTCAGTCACACTTTTGGGAAGTCTGAGGTCTTCTGCCAGCGTTCAGTAGGTGTTCTAAAGGATCTGTTCCACGTGTAGTTGTTTTTCTGATGTATTTGTGGGGAGGAAGGTGATCTCCACGTCTTACTCCTCCACCATCTTGAAGGTCTCAGTCCTGTTGACTTTTTTTTAATCCAAAATATAACATTTATTCAAAAGCAATAAAATAACAGTTTCTATGAAGTATGAACTGTATATAATAAGTAAACACAGCACAGTACCAAACCATTAAAAAGTACCAAAGTTGACTTTTTAATGATGGCCATTCTGACTGGTATGAGGTGATACCTCGCTGTAGTTTTGATTTGCATTTCTCTAATAATTAGCCATGTTGAGCATCTTTTCCTGTGTGTGTTGGCCATTTTTTACATAACTTATGTTAGTAGCCCCAAAGGACATAGTCTTAGAAGTAGATTTGCTGGGTTTAAGTTTATGTGCATTTAAAATTAGATATATATTTCCAAATCACCATTCAAGGAAGTGTCTCAAATTTGCATTCCCACCGAGAGCATATCAGGGTGCCTCTTAATCCACAACCCCATCAGTATTATCTGCCTTTTTAAGCTTGGCCAGTCTGATGGGTGTTTTTATTTGTATACAGTTAATTAGTAACAAAGATGATATCTTTATATATTTATTGGCTATTTGAAGTTTTTAGTGATTCATACCCTTTTCACACTTTTCTGTTGGATATTTTTGTGCATTGAAAGCTATTTGTGGATTCAGGTCATTAACTTTGCCTGTCATATGTGTTTCAATATATTTTTCTTGATTGAGATATGACTTATTATTTGTTTATATCATTTTTTGTTCCTTTCTGAATATGTTAGAAGTAGGAACTTCTATTGACTTTTTGTTTTCCCTCAGTTCCAGTGTCTCATCCTATCCTCACCCTCAGGGCCCCCAGGGCCCAGGCTATGGTGGGGGATGTGGTGGAGCTTCACTGTGAGGCCCAGAGAGGCTCTCCCCCAATCCTGTACCAGTTTTATCACAAGAATGTCACCCTGGAGAGCAGCATGTCTCACTCTGGACAAGGAGTGTCCCTCAACCTCTCACTGACTGCAAATCATTCTGGAACCTACTCCTGTGAGGCCGACAATGGCCTGGGTCCCCAGTGCAGTGAGGCAGTGACACTTTCCGTCACAGGTAAGTTTCCTATTCTCAAGCCACAGATGTGGCCAAAAGATTTCCTCCTAGGATACTCTGATAATTCTTGTGATGCCTGACCAGGACACTGTTTCTCAGGGACAGGTACACAAAGCTAGATGTTCTCCAAACTGTTAGTTTCATTAAGTGTTTCTGAAGGCTTGTCATTTGGGTGGGAAAGGGAGCTAAAGAAGACCACTGAATTTAATATTCTTCAACTAGCATCATCCATCCTGAACCTCAACCCTTGCATCAGCCACAGACATGAGCTTCCCCACCAAGAGAAGTGCCATGCCCTGTGCCACATCTGCCCCTGATTAGCCTCAGGAGTCCTGGTTCCCTCAGTTCATCCTCTCTCCCAGGCATCAGCTCCAGGGTTCAGGGCAGTTCAAGAACACAAGCCTCTCCCTCTGGCTCATGCCTGGGGTCTCCCCCTCAGGGCTGAAAGGGAGCAGAAGTGGCCATGTTGCCACCGGTGTCACCGGGGGGCTGCTCAGCATGATGGGTCTCGCTGCCATGGCACTGTTGTTCTACTGCTGGCTCCCTAGAAAAACAGGTGAGTAACTCCATGATTAACCTTTGCTTGAGTCCCTGTCCTTCCCATCTCCATTCCCTCAGGCCCATTCTGCCTTTGGAACCAACCACAAGCTCTCAACACCTCCTTTCTGAACAATTCCACAGCTCCTACCTTCCCCTCTAGTTCCTCCAGAATTTGTCTTCATCAAATGCAAAGTTTCTAGAATAGCCCTATTGGGTGTAAGATGTCTTCACAAGATGTAGTTTACCTGACATGACAAATTACAGTGTATTTTCCTCTCTATCCTTGCAAGACCCCCAAGGAATGGAAGAGGAGAAGAAAAACTCTGAGAAATAGGAGTGAGAATAGAAACCAAATGGAATTTGATAACTTACTGATTTTGTAAATGTATGGTACTTTTATAGCCGATCAAGTCTATTTTCCCACATTCAGCTATTGACCATTGTTCTTCACAAACTCTACGTTAAAAGATTATGGATTGTGGGCTACCCTTTTGTATTATAACTATACCCCTCTGGAACCCAGGATCAGTAGTTTTTGCCCAATCTTCCATCTCCCTTGGACATAGCAAAGGAGGGTTCACATCTTAGAGACAGTGACTCCTGGAAGTTTCTAGGTGAGCCTCCTATGAGCTGTGCTCCTTGTGAAGTCTTCCTTCTCCTGGACTCAGTGTCTCTCTCTGCTTTCCTTTGCAGGAAGAGAGCCTACATTTGACTCCTCCAGGTGAGACCTGCCTATATTTCCATATGGTTAATGAAATGCCCACCAAGTATGAAAATGGAATTGAATCTGTTACTGCTGAGAGCACGGTCACTGCTTCATGTCACTGAGATAGATTGTGCCAATTTCATGTTGCCACCTCCCTTGGGATATCTCAATTCCCAGGACCTTCTCACCCACCAGCTTAGCTAAATAGGCCTTTTTCTTGCAAGTGTTAATTGCTTTTTATTTATTAACTTACATCCTTGGTTCAATGTTGCCTTGGTTGTTTGAGTGACACTATGACCACTGAATCCATCCATTTCCTAAGATGGTCTTAGCTTAATCAGCCTGGAAAGCTCTGGTCATTGTCAACCCAACCTAACCAACACCTGTTGTGATGATAGCCAAGAAGATGGAGTCACACAACTTGGCCACCCCGAGAGACCTCTCTGCTAACAGGAGGTGGTGCCTGTGAAGAAGTGGCTGCCATCTTGGATTCCAAAGGCTGACTTTAGGAGTCACACCACAGCTCACAAACTATCACTGGGCAAGCTAATGGTAGCAGCATCCAAACCATCCTGAGCTCCCCAGAGCCTTTTTGTTTGTTTGGCCGTGCTGTACAGTTGCAGGATCTTAGTTCCCCCATCAGGGACTGAACCTGAGCCCTTCTTAGTGAAAGCACCAAGTCCTAACCTCTGGACCACCAGGGAATTCCCATTTGAGCCTTTCTAATTATGGATTTCACTCAGATACTGATCTCTCTGGGAGTGTAGACCTTGGAGCCAGGTTTGAATCTTGGCTCTTTCCCTTTCTAGTTACATAGTCTTGAGCAAGTCATTCTACCTCTCAGAACCTCCATTTTTCCATCTAAAAGATAGAGATAATAATAGAATCAACTTAATATTGTTATAGGCACTAGCACAGTGACATACCAGGTGGCCATAAAGTCTGGATTAATGTTATGATTTATAATATAATAGTCCATAACAATAGACCATTTGTTATATGCTCATCTATGTTTCCAGGCTTGGCAACTATCCCGTGGTAAAGACTCACTAACAGGGAATGATCCTTATAGCTACTTCAACAGGATTTCTGGGAAACATCAATGCTTCTATCTCACAGGAACCCGTCAGCTTCAGACCCGCAAGAGCCCACCTACCACAATGTACCAAGCTGGATAGAACTGCAACCAGTGTACAGCAATGGTGAGGACTGAGGACCCTCCATTTGGGCAGGGACCCCAGGATTGGTCCAGAAGTGGTGGGACAAGAAATGAGGAAGGGACGGTACAGAGGCCCGGAGGGCTCTGCTCCCTCCAGAGAACAAACTCTATCTGGGGGAGGAGGAAGTAGCGGACAAGGGGCAAGAATCTTAGAGTCCTCTCAAACTTCAACTTCTCTCCAAGTAAATCCTAACAGAGGAGACGTGGTGTACTCGGAAGTCCGGTTCATGAAGGGGGAGAACAAACAGGCAGGTAAGACCCAAGGACCCTTGATTTTGACGGTCTATTGCTATATGTGGCTCAGTCTCCACTCCTTCAGTGGGTCTGGGCCAACCAGACACAGAACTGCCCCTCAGGTTGGGTCACTGGGCTTCTTACTTTGTGCCCACTTACACTGCTGTGATTAACCCAAGCTCACCGTGCAAAGATGCTTTCTCCATTCTCCACGGATGGCCTCAGCATCACTTGAGTAACAAAATCATCACCCTGGGCAGTCAGCCCCTCAGAGCTTCAGTGTCCCATCTTTGAAATGAGACAGGACTGTCTATCATTCCATACCTACCTGTACCTGTTTTCTACTGCTGCTGTGACAAATGACCATGAGGGCTTAAACAATCCAAGTTTATTATCTTACTGTGCTGTAGGTCAGAAGTCTAACACAGGTCACACTGGGCTAAAATCAGTGTTGGCAGAGGTCCTTTCTGGAAGCTCCAGGGGAGAATGTATTCCCTTGCCTTTTCCAGCTTCTAAAGGACACACTTTTCCTTTCTGGGGCTCATGGTCCCATCCCTCCATCTTCAAAGCCAGCAAGTGGCACCTCTCTAACCATTTCTTCCATAGTCACTGCTCCCTTTGACCACAACTAGAAAAAGTTCTCAGATTTTAAAGTGCTCCTTAGAATTCCACCTGGATAATCTAAAATAATCTCACCATTTGAAGGTCCTTAATCTTAATCTCATCTGCAAAATCCCTTTCTCCATCTTAGGTCACATATTCACAGATTCCAGGTATCAGGACATGGATATCTTTGTGGGAGACATTTTCTGCCTATCACACTCTCTCATAGGGTTATTGTGAGGATCAAATGAGGAAGTGGATGTGGAGATGCTATTACAGAAGCAGAGTTTAAGCAGCTTTTATAATGAGTATATGCTGGTTGTCTGTCTGTGTCATTAGTCCTCACTCATGGTAGATGGTCAGCCGTGAAGAATCCCAGCCTGGTTTCCTCCTGCTCGGAGCAGGAACGGGAAAGCCTTTGGGGTTATTCTAACTTTGTTCTGTAAAAAGTGCCATGTGATTTTTAGCCATTCTGCTTCCTTCTCTGGTTTTTTGATTCTCCTTGTATAAAATCAAATGAACTCTATTTTGTTCCATTCTTGGTTCAGTGGCCCACCTCGAAAACATATGAACTCATTCACACTTACAATCCCCTTTGATATGAGTGTTGTTGTTACCCCGTTTCAAAGATGAGAAAACAGAGGCAGAGAGACCTTAAATGACCAGCCTGAAGTCACAGAGCTAACAAATCACAGAAGAGTCTGTCTCTAGAGTCCAAGCCTTAGGCCAAGCTCTGCTTCTCAGGGCAGTTCCAGGGAGCCTTGAGGCTCATTCCAAGCCAAAAAGAGAAAGCCTTGCTTGATGAATGCCATATTTCATTCCAGCTTTAGGACAATATAATAATAACAACTTCTATTATCATATCAACATGTATTGAGCAGTTCCTATGTGCCTGGTACAGTTCTGAGTACTGTAAATAAATACATTTATATATATATATATATATGCCATAAATATATACACACACACATATATTTAAAGTTTGTTTGTTTATAGCCCTCAGAAGTGTACCTGCACATTGGAACTGCTCAGCACATAACAGATGTTAGAAATCAAACACACACACACACATAACCCTATAGGTAGGTATTATTATTCTCAACATACAGATGAGATACCCGAGGCAGGAGAAATTGAGTGACTTGCCCAAGGCCACAGTGGTGGCACGGCTGACCTGGGGCTCAGTCTGGGGTGGTCTGGATCAGAGGTCTGCTCTAAACCACTACACTGCCTCTGCTACAGGCCAGGCTGCTTCTCCATAATATACACTATGAATCTATGATCAAAACATGAACAAGATAAAAAATAAATTTCTTTCTTTTGGGAGCCCCTGGAGAGCTCAGCATGAGGAACAAAGAGTGGAGTGATGTTGAGGAGAGAGTTGGTCAAAGCTATGAGGTTGAGGTTCTTAGGAAAAGTTCAGTGCAGCCCCATGGAAATGGCTGTGGCTGGGCTGATGGCACAGTTGCAAGGAGAGAGTTCTGAGTTCACACATGAATGCT
This sequence comes from Kogia breviceps, assembly GCF_026419965.1. Classification (NCBI taxonomy): domain Eukaryota; kingdom Metazoa; phylum Chordata; class Mammalia; order Artiodactyla; family Physeteridae; genus Kogia; species Kogia breviceps. The sequence goes on along the minus strand of NC_081310.1, from coordinate 87,701,558 downwards.
TCCCTTCTTTCCACAGCAGCCTCTGACTCAGAGCTTCTCAAGAACACGGTGAGTCCCATGACCTGTGTACTCTCCCACCTAGGGCCTGCCGGCCTCTGGCCCTCACCTATGTGCTCCTTCCCCCAGGATTCCTGTGTCATCTACTCCCAGGTGAAGGGGGCTTACACCGCAGCCCCTAAGCCCCAACTCTTGGCTGCATCCACTCCTCACAGATGAGTCCACGGAGCTCCCGACTGCTGGCTCAGCCTCTGCACCCAAAGCCACACTTGGGGGAGAAGGGACATCAAAGTGGGAAGATTTAAATCTTGGGTCCTAGACCCAAGGCCACACCCAACAACCTGTGCATCAAGTGCCCACACCCTTGTCTGAACACAGGGCCCCACAGGACTCCCGCCTATTTCCAAAGTGACAGCCCTGGCCCAGTGGTCTTTTTCTTAATGACATGTGCTCCCAATCCAGGGCCCATGATGTTGCCTGGCCTCCTTAATGAGCTTCAGCTTTGGTCACTATTCCGAGTCCTACTCCCATACACATCCCCACCATTCCTCCATGAGGACTGTACCTAAACTCTGCCACGGATAACCTGCTTTCAGTGGGTGCTTTTCTCAGTTGCAGTCAGTCTGGTAAGGCTACAGTGGGCTCTGCCAAATGGGACAGCACACACCCCTGGAGACATGGACACTGGGCTCGTCATGGACCTCCCCATGATGGGACTGCATTCCACACTCCCCCTGTCTTGTCTGAAACTCTAAGCTCAGAATCTGACACCAGGATAACTCCTCTCCTGCCCATGTGCCAATATCTACCTGCCCAAGTAAGTGGATTTCACACCCTAGGTCCTAGATCCTTCCCATCCTGCCAGAAGTTACCCAGGACAGTCAAGGCCAGGAGGACCAGAGATGCAGATAGAATACATATTGAAATATAGGAGGTTCTCTATTACTATTTGATTGACTGAATGAATGAATGAATAAATGAGGAAGATATTATGGGTCATTATGATGTATTCTTACCCTCAAACTGGCATCTGATCCAGTGTGCTCCCTAGGAAATCCAAGAAGTACTCTTTTCTCTTCCCTGAATAGGAAATAAACTAAGAGAAGGAGTTTGGGTGAGGAAAGCTGTGTTCAGAAAGCAGGAAGCCTTCTCAAACTTTAAAGTGCTTATGTAGGAAGGGTGGGAGGGTGACGCAAGAGGGAGGGATATGGGGATATATGTATACATATAGCTGATTCACTTTGTTATACAACAGAAACTAACACGATATTGTAAAGCATTTATACTCCAATAAAGATGTTAAAAAATAATAAAATAAAATAAAGTGCTTATGGGCCACCTGGAGATCTTCTTAAAATGCAGATTCTTATTCATTGAGCCTGGGTGGAGGCTAAGATCCTGCTTCTATAATCAGCTCCCACGTGATGCTGATGCTACTGATCCTAGGAGCATACTTAGTACCCAGGCCCATGAAGAAGTAGCGTGGGCTCTGGCTGCCCACTGCCCAACTCCATGGGGGCCACTCACGTAGATCACATGCTCCCTGCACCAAACTTCCACTAGAACACCATCAGATCCTGCTGCTAAGAGAAACCATCCTTCCACTAGAACACCATCAGATCCTGCTGCTAAGAGAACTTCTCAGCAACATGCTGGGTTTCATCAGCCTCCTTGGGTCAGTAAAAAGTAGCTGCCATCATCTTCGTTTCCCCACCTCAGGCCTCACATTTTCCCAGAGGAAATGAATACACTGTGAATAAATATACCTCTTAGCCTTCTCCATTCAAAGTTGATCTATCTCGCCTCTGAGCCATGGGATGTTTTGATCCATTTTTATGATGTCCATCACACCTCGTCTTGATCTCCACCCTCCGGTGGATTGTACAGGGGGAATCGTTTCCAAGCCACATTGCCTGGATTAATAAAATCCTTGATGGGGCACTCATGGCCCTTCTCCACGCAGTACCACCTACTTCCCTCTCCAGTTTTTTCTGTGGTCATTGTCCTCCACACCCTACACTCAACCACCGAGTGATCTTCCCCATTTTCCAACATAGCCGCTCTGCACTTCCTCCTCTTAGCGTTTTCTATCATTTGCATATGCTAGAATCCTGCTTATTCATTGAGCCCCAAGTCAAATGTCAGCCCCTACTGGAAATGATCTCTCTTTGGACTCCCTTAGCACTTGTATACCGTGAAACATGGAATCACTAATGGTTGATGTTTGGAGGGAACTTAGAGTTTATTTAAGCTACTTCTTTAATTTTGTGGTTGGAAATTGAGAACGAGAGAGGAAGAGAAACTAGCTGAAAATTAAATAACGAGTTAGTGGCAAAGCACATACTAAATTAAACCCAGGACTCCTGGTACCCAGGACAGTGCTCTTTCCTTTACACGGCTCCTCTGCTACAGAGACGTGTCCATTTTTGTGTTTCCCCAACAAGACTGAGAGTTCCTTAAACGCAAAGCCCAAGCAGCCAGCATGATACCTGGCATTCAATTGGTGCTCAATGAATTGTTGTCGAATTGGATGTCTATTAAATCCCCCCGATGAATAAACATCACCTCTACAAATTTGTCTATATCATTACCTGCTCTCTCATAACCCAGAGAAGTTCAATACATGTCCTTCAATCTTAGAGTTTTTAATAATCCCAATAAAATCATTGCTACAAGGTCCACCTGTCAGTTTGAGATGAATGCTGTGTATTATTCAAAACAAGAACAAGATACTTGCATGAACTGCAGGTATCTAAAACACCACATAAAACCCAATCAGTTGTCCCCACAAAACTTGCTCTCCTTACTGTGTTCTCTTTCTTCCTTCCTTCCTTCTCTCCTGCCACTCCTTCCCCTCTTCCTTCTCCCCCTCCCCCTTCTTCTCCTTCTTCTTCTTTCCTCTCTCTCTCTCTTTTCCTTCTTCTTCTTTTTCTACTTGAAGATAACACTCTACCCAGTCACCCAAGACAGAAGATGCATAGCCATCTCTGAGTCTATACATTGAATTGGTCACCCAAGCCAATCCAGTCAACTAACTTTCTTTCTTTCTTTCTTTCTTTCTTTCTTTCTTTCTTTCTTTCTTTCTTTCTTTCTTTCTTTCTTTCTTTCTTTCTTTCTTTCTTTCAGCTGCACCACACAGCATGTGGGATCCTAGTTCCCCGACAACCAGGGATGAAACATGGGCCCCTGCAGTAGAAGCTTGTAGCCCTAACCACCAGACCACCAGGAAATTCCCCGTCAACTTTATCTTTGAAATACCTCTCAAATCACATCCTCCTTTTAGTTCCCACTGCCACTTCCTTAGTACAGGCCTTCATCACCTACCACCAGCACTACATAATAACCACCAGCATTACATAATAGCCTCAAAACTGGTTTCCCAACTTCCAGATTCTCTCTTTGCATAACCGTCCCCAACAGATTTTCCAGTTCGACCTCCCAACAGAGTTGCTAATATGACCTTTCTAAAAACCAGCTCTATTTATTCCTCTGCTTGAAATCCTTCAATTATCCAGATTTCAGGCTCTATCACTGGACACAAGGGTCTTCATGATTTAGTTCCAACTTACATTTTCAGCTCCATCTCCCAATATCCCCTTTAACAGACAAGAACACACACCATGGGCTCCTGTCACACCAACTTCTTTTCATTTCCTACACACACCACCTTCTTTCAAGCAGCCATGGCTTTTTTCCTAGTAACTTTCCCCTTTTTGTTCTGTCAAACTCACTCATCCTTCAACACTTAGTTCAAATATCAATACTCAGTGATGCCTCATTTCTCTCTACAGGTTTCTATAACCTTTGGCATCTATGTTTCTTGTAGTCCTTACAAGTGTGTGTGTGTGTGTGTGTGTGTGTGTGTGTGTGTGTGAGAGAGAGAGAGAGAGAGAGCGAGCATGCGCACGTGCGTGTGTGTGTGCATGCACCCATGTGCTTCTCTCCCTGGACTACTTAAAGCCTCTCTAGGGTTGAGTGTTATGGTTAGTTCTATTTTATAACCCTCCCCTCATCTTTGCATCACTCCCAACACACAAAACAGGGCCTGGTGAATCATTGATGCTCAATTCATAGTGAATAAATGAATGTGCAACAGTGTTGAATGGACTTTTCCTGTTTCCCTAAGAAAAACACTTAAGCCCCAAAGCTGAGCTCAACAGTCGATAGTAACTCACATGTTCTGAAGAGGATCTTCTGGACACATCCCACAGGATTGACTCAGAAGTGGCCACACGACTCTTGGGTACTTCCCTGGTTCCTCACACCTCCTCTATCAGCTGAGATCAGAGTTCATTGAGAGGGATGATGGAGGAGATGGGTGGTCTGGTGAGGGACATTGGGTGTTTTACTTTCCCTACCAACTCCAGCCAGGGGAAGACAGGATGCCTAGATAATGGCTTAAAGAAGGGAAGACAGCTCCTCATCTCACCACTCAGGGGGAACTGTTGAGCCTCAGGTAGAGAGCAGAGTCCAGTGAGAGAGCTTTTAAGAAATCTTAACACAAGTGCCCTGGGGTTTGGGGATGTTAGAGAGCACACTATTCCCCACTCCTCTCGTGGGAAGGGAGTTCCATTAGCACCACACTCCTGGCCTCTAGTGGTCCAACCCCTCTGTCTTCTTTTCTCATAGCCAAGAGCAGCCCACAGGAGCATGCGTTCCCCTCTGCCCTAAGTTTTAAAAGACCTGCCTCTATAGAGGGATACTTACAGTTTCACAACCCCAACCTCAAGGTTTAGCATAGGAGGCTTCAAACCCTGAGAAACAAAAATAGAGAATTCAGGGGAGCAAAATGCATAGCAAGAGATGGAGGTTTCTGCTCAAAACAGGGCAGATGGCTCTATGCTTTAGTGGTGCTTACCAGGCAGAGATCATATGGGTTTTTTACTGTGGTTTTTTATGACAATGTATTGGAGTTGACTTTTGGCTGCTGAACTTGAGACAAGAGCTTTAAGTCTTAGGCTGTGGTGTTTTGTGGCAGGTCACTAGCACTTAGACGAGGTTTTGACCAAAGGCTGTAGGGCTAGGGATACACACACTGACCATTAAGCAATGATTAGCAAGTGCACTGTACTCTTCTGGGTGCAATGGCCCTGAACACGACTTACACTCTTCCCATGGTTGTGAATTCAGGCAGCTGCTTCTGCCAGTCAAGGGTTCCAGTTCCTTATGGCACTTGGGGGCATGACTTGACAACACCTCCCTCACACACATTCCATGAACCTTCTACCTCCACTCTGGGGATCCCCTACTGGGCTGAAGTGCAAATGTGTGGGGAAGTTAACTTTGGGATATTGAAGGCAATGGATAAATGTTGCTCCTTTTCTCCTCTCCACAGCCCCCTCCCTAAATGTACCACTCAGAGATGTAAAAGCTTTATTTATATGACCTCTCCGAGGACTCCTTGAATGACCAAGCAATCAACCTATTGCAAAACTGTGGCCAAGTTGGGTCTACACATTCTTAAATGTGTTCTTCTTTCCCAGCCTCCCTCCTATTCCCTCTCCCTTCTACTTCCCTGGGATTCTACTCACCCACAGTGTGTTAACACATGAGCTTCTCCTTCAGGCTATCTTCTAAGTGAGAGTCAAGGGCCCCAGCAAAGCCAGCAACCTTGAAGAAGGGACCACTGTCCTTCAACAGACTGGCTTTCGTGAACAGCTGTGGCTGTGACCAAGCTCCAGCCATAAAACAGAACCTTTTCATTCAAGGCCTTTGATATATTGGGAGCCAGGGCAATATTTTTTGCTTTCAATGCAAGGCAGCTGACTTCCACGTGTGTCACAGAGCTTTTCAAGCTGTTAGGTGTTAGGGCCTTGCCAAGGTAGGAAGGGCTGTGTCTGCTGACCCAACCTCAGCTGAGCCTTTTAACAAGGACACCAGAGATATGAGCCTGAGCTGTAGCCCCGTGCTGCCTTATAGAGCAAGAGGAGAGTCATTTGTCTCCACTACAGAACTGCAACTAACACAAAGACAGACAAGGGAAACGCATCCCTTAGGAGGGGGATTTTTAGGCCTAACTGCAAATCAAGAGATGACAACAGTGAGAGCAGCTCAGGACTAAAGGAAAAGATCTGCTCACCATCTGTGATGGAGGCCACATTACCCAACAAAGCTCATACCCAATGTCACTCTGAGAAGGTGGTAGCACCAGGCTCAAAAGAAGGACATTTTAAAATTCTTCAGTGGAAAAGAAAGGTACCACTTAGGTGAATTTTACTCCTTTCCCAGTATGGTGAATTCATAGTAGCAAAACAAAACTTAAGATTTCTTCCACTTTAGTTAAAATTACACACTCTAGACTTTATAACAATTTCATTATGGTAAAAAGATCTTTTCTATTTGCCCTCTGTGATTCAGACACCAGTTTCTTTGGCAATGCTAAATGCTGGTCTCTGGGGACATAATTTTGTTAGGATAAATGTTTTAGGACCTAGAGATTGGCTTCTTTTCTAAAGTCAGTAAGTCTAGGACCCATGCTATGATACTCTGACATGTCCTATTAGCTCTCTGGATTCTTTTAAATAGTGTCTTAGTCTACTCAGGCTACTATAACAAAAATACCATACACAGAGTGGCTTAAAAACAACAGAAATTTATTTCTTACAGTTCTGGAAGCTGGAACGTCCACAATCAAGGTGCCAGAAGATTTATTGTCAGGTGAGGGCCTGCCTCCTTGTTCTTAGACATGTCTCTACATGGCAGAAGAGGCAAAGGAGCTCCCTGGGGTCTCTTTTATAAGGGCAAAATTCCCTATGAGGGATTGTGTGTTGGATTTGACACAGATGAAGATGCACTGGAAATTATTCGATAGGAATGTAGAAGAGTTTGAGTTAACAAATGTTGACATGGTTCGGTGTGATGTGTGCTCATTATCTAACAGAATGTCTAAGTCATTTGATACAGTAATTATGAATCCTCCCTTTGAGACCAAAAATAATAAAGGGATAGATATGGCCTTTTTTTTTTTTTAAATCTTTATTTGAGTATAACTGTTTTACAATAGTGTGTTCGTTTCTCCTTTACAACAAAGTGAATCAGTTATACATATACATATGTTCCCATAGCTCTTCCCTCTCGTGTCTCTCTCCCTCCCACCTTCCCTATCCCACCCCTCTAGGTGGTCACAAAGCACAGAGGTGAACTCCCTGTGCTATGCGGCAGCTTCACACTAGCTATCTAATTTACATTTGGTAGTGTGTATATGTCCATGCCACTCTCTCACATCGTCACCGCTTACCCTTCCCCCTCCCCATATCCTCAAGTCAATGCTCTAGTAGGTCTGTGTTTTATTCCCGTCCTACCACTAATCTCTTCATGACATTTTTTTCTTAAATTCCATATATATGTGTTAGCATACCGTATTTGTTTTTCTCCTACTGACTTACTTCACTCTGTATGACAGACTCCAGGTCTATCCACCTCATTACAAATAACTCAGTTTCATTTCTTTTTATGGCTGAGTAATATTCCATTATATATATGTGCCACATCTTCTTTATCCATTCATCCTATGATGGACACTTAGGTTGCTTCCATCTCCTGGCTATTGTAAATAGAGCTGCAATAAACATTTTGGTACATGACTCTTTTTGTTTTTTTTTTTTTTTTTTTTTTTTAACATCTTTATTGGAGTATAATTGTTTTACAATAGTGTGTTAGTTTTCCCTCTACAACAAACTAAATCAGTTATACATACACACATGCTCCCACATCTCCTCCCTCTTGCATCACCCTCTCTCCCACCCTCCCTATCCCACCCCCCCAGGTGGTCACACAGCACAGAGGTGATCTCCCTGTGCTATGCAGCAGCTTCCCACCAGCTATCTAATTTACATTTGATAGTGTATATATGTCCCTGCCACTCCCCCACTTCGTCACAGCCCACCCCTCCCCCTCCCCATATCCTCAAGTCCATGCTCGAGTGAGTCTGTGTTTTATTCCCATCCTACCACTAACCTCTTCATGATATTTTTTTCCCTTAGAGTCCATATATATGTGTTAGCATACGGTATTTGTTTTTCTCCTTCTGACTTACTTCACTCTGTATGACAGACTCCAGGTCCATCCACCTCATTATAAATAACTCAGTTTCATTTCTTTTTATGGCTGAGTAATATTCCATTGTATATATGTGCCACATCTTCTTTATCCATTCATCTGTTGATGGACACTTAGGTTGCTTCCATCTCCTGGCTATTGTAAATAGAGCTGCAATAAACATTTTGGTACATGACTCTTTTTGAATTATGGTTTTCTCAGGGCATATGCCCAGTAGTGGGATTGCTGGGTCATATGGTAGTTCTATTTGTAGTTTTTTAAGGAACATCCATACTGTTCTCCATAGTGGCTGTATCATTTTACATTCCCACCAGCAGTGCAAGAGTGTTCCCTTTTCTCCACACCCTCTCCAGCATTTATTGTTTCTAGAGTTTTTGATGATGGCCAATCTGACCTGTGTGAGGTGATATCTCATTCTAGTTTTGATTTGCATTTCTCTAATGATTAATGATGTTGAGCATCCTTTCATGTGTTTGTTGGCAATCTGTATATCTTCTTCGGAGAAATGTCTATTAAGGTCTTCTGCCCATTTTAGGATTGGGTTGTTTGCTTTTTTTGTTATTGAGCTGCCTGACTTGCTTATAAATTTTGGATATTAATCCTTTGTCAGTTGCTTCATTTGCAAATATTTTCTCCCTTTCTGAGGGTTGTCTTTTGGTCTTGTTTATGGTATCCTTTGCTGTGCAAAATCTTTTAAGTTTCATTAGGTCCCATTTGTTTATTTTTGTTTTTATTTCCATTTCTCTAGGAGATGGGTCAAAAAGGATCTTGCTGTGATTTATGTCATAGAGTGTTCTGCCTATATTTTCCTCTAAGAGTTTGATAGTGTCTGGCCTTACATTTAGGTCTTTAACCCATTTTGAGTTTATTTTTGTGTATGGTGTTAGGGAGTGTTCTAATTTCATACTTCTACAGGTAGCTGTCCAGTTTTCCCAGCACCACTTATTGAAGAGGCTGTCTTTTCTCCACTGTGTTTCCTTCCCTCCTTTATCAAAGATAAGGTGACCATATGTGTGTGGGTTTATCTCTGGGCTTTCTATCCTGTTCCATTGATCTATATTTCTGTTTTTGTGCCAGTACCATACTGTCTTGATTACTGTGGCCTTGTAGTATAGTATGAAGTCAGGAAGCCTGATTCCTCCAGCTCCAGTTTTCGTTCTCAAGGTTGCTTTGGCTATTCGGGGTCCTTTGTGTTTCCATACAAAATTGTGAAATTTTTTGTTCTAGTTCTGTAAAAAATGCCAGTGGTAATTTGATAGGGATTGCATTGAATCTGTAGACTGCTTTGGGTAATAGAGTCATTTTCACAATGTGGATTCTTCCAATCCAAGAACATGGTATATTTCTCCACCTATTTGTATCATCTTTAATTTCTTTCATCATTGTCTTATAGTTTTCTGCATACAAGTCTTTTGTCTCCTTAGGTAGGTTTATTCCTAGATATTTTATTCTTTTTGTTGCAATGGTAAATGGGAGTGTTTCCTCAATTTCCCTCTCAGATTTTTCATCATTCGTGTATAAGAATGCCAGAGATTTCTGTGCATTAATTTTTTATCCTGCTACTTTACCTAATTCATTGATTATCTCTAGTAGTTTTCTGGTAACATCCTTAGGATTCTCTATGTATAGTATCATGTCATCTGCAAACAGTGACAGCTTTACTTCTTCTTTTCCTATTTGGATTCCTTTTATTTCTTTATTTTCTCTGATTGCTGTGGCTAGAACTTCCAAAACTAGGTTGAATAAGAGTGGTGAGAGTGGGCAACCTTGTCTTGTTCCTGATCTTAGTGGACATGGTTTCAGTTTTTCACCATTGAGAACAATGCTGGCTGTGGGTTTGTCATATATGGCCTTTCTGAAGACTGCTTTGGAAATGGCAAGAACAGCAGTATATTCTTTACATAAATCCTCAACTAGAGAACATATTCAAAAGAAAGCTGCAGAATGGGACATCAAGATAGATATTATTGCAGAGCTACGATATGACCTGTGAGCATCATACAAGTTTCATAAAAGAAAATCAATGGACATTGAAGTGAGCCTAATTCAGTTGTCTTTTTAAAAGCCTCCAAAGACAAAAGCAACTTAAAATCTAATTAAATTTAATAAAAAATATGTTTACTAAAAACAAAACAAAAAAAAGCTGCGGCCTCAGCCGTATTCTGGCCTCATGGTCCTCTGCCCTCATGACCTAATCACCTCCCAAAGACCCTCACCTCCTAATACCATCACATTGGGGATTAGGTTTCAACATATGAATTTGGAGGGGACACAAACATTCAGTATATAGCAAATAGTAAGGTACAACATCTATGAGTTTGCCTTGGGATAATTTGAGCATGAAAAATAATATTACTAGTAATAAACGATAAGCCATTAAAAGAATTTATGAGATAATTATTCTCAAAGAAAAAAAGAGCAGTCAAAATCTCTTATTTACATTTTCATTCGGTCCCATTTGTTTATTTTGGGTTTTATTTCCATTTCTCTAGGAGGTGGGTCAAAAGGATCTTGCTGTGATTTATGTCATAGAGTGTTCTGCCTATGTTTTCGTCTAAGAGTATGATAGTTTCTGGCCTTACATTTAGGTATTTAATCCATTTTGAGCTTATTTTTATGTATGGTGTGAGGGAGTGTTCTAATCTCATACTTCTACATGTACCTGTCCAGTTTTCCCAGCACCACTTACTGGAGAGGCTGTCTTTTCTCCACTGTATATTCTTGCCTCCTTTATCAAAGACAAGGTGACCATTTGTGCATGGCTTTATCTCTGGGAAACCATAAACAAGATCAAAAGACAACCCTCAGAATGGGAGAAAATAGTTGCAAATGAAGCAACTGACAAAGGATTAATCTCCAAAATTTACAAGCAGCTCACACAGCTCAATGTCAAAAAAACAAACAACCCAATCCAAAAATGGGCAGAAGACCTTAATAGACATTTCTCCGAAGAAGATATACAGATTGCCAACAAACACATGAAAGAATGTTCAACGTCATTAATGATTAGAGAAATGCAAATCAAAACTAGAATGAGATATCACCTCACACCGGTCAGATTGGCCATCATCAAAAAATTTAGAAACAATAAATGCTGGAGAGGGTGTGGAGAAAAGGGAACACTCTTGCACTGCTGGTGGGAATGTAAATTGATAAAGCCACTATGGAGAACAGTATGGATGTTCCTTAAAATACTACAAATAGAACTACCATATGACCCAGCAATGCCACTACTGGGCATATACCCTGAGAAAACCATAATTCAAAAAGAGTCATGTACCAAAATGTTTATTGCAGCTCTATTTACGATAGCCAGGACATGGAAGCAACCTAAGTGTCCATCAACAGATGAATGGATAAGGAAGATGTGGCACATATATACAATGGAATATTACTCAGCCATAAAAAGAAATGAAACTGAGTTATTTGTAATGAGGTGGATAGACCTGGAGTCTGTCATACAGAGTGAAGTAAGTCAGAAGGATAAAAACAAATACCGTATGCTAACACATATATATGGAATCTGAAAAAAAAAATGAAGAGATTAGTGGTAGGATGGGAATAAAACACAGACCTACTAGAGCATTGACTTGAGGATATGGGGAGGGGGAAGGGTAAGCGGTGACGATGTGAGAGAGTGGCAGGGACATATACACACTACCAAATTTAAATTAGATAGCTAGTGTGAAGCTGCCGCATAGCACAGGGAGTTCACCTCTGTGCTTTGTGACCACCTAGAGGGGTGGGGTAGCATCCTTAGTATTTTCTATGTATAGTATCATGTCATCTGCAAACAGTGACAGCTTTACTTCTTCTTTTCTTATTTGGATTCCTTTTATTTCTTTTTCTTCTCTGATTGTTGTGGCTAGAACTTCCAAAACTAGGTTGAATAAGCGTGGTGAGAGTGGGCAACCTTGTCTTGTTCCTGATCTTAGTGGACATGGTTTCAGTTTTTCACCATTGAGAACAATGCTGGCTGTGGGTTTGTCATATATGGCCTTTATTATGATGCGGAAAGTTCCCTCTATGCCTACTTTCTGCAGGGTTTTTATCAAAAATTGGTGTTGAATTTTGTCAAAAGCTTTCTCTGCATCTATTGATATGATCATATGGTTTTTCTCCTTCAGTTTGTTGATATGGTGTATCACGTTGATTGATTTGCGTATATTGAAGAATCCTTGCATTCCTGGAATAAACCCCACTTGATCATGGTGTATGATCCTTTTAATGTGCTGTTGGATTCTGTTTGCTAGTATTTTGTTGAGGATTTTTGCATCTATGTTCATCAGTGATATTGGCCTATAGTTTTCTTTCTTTGTGACGTCTTTGTCTGGTTTTGGTATCAGGGTGATGGTGGCCTCGTAGAATGAGTTTGGGAGTGTGCCTCCCTCTGCTATCTTTTGGAAGAGTTTGAGAAGGATAGGTGTTAGCTCTTCTCTAAATGTTTGATAGAATTCGCCTGTGAAGCCATCTGGTCCTGGGCTTTTGTTTGTTGGAAGGTTTTTGATCACAGTTTCAATTTCAGTGCTTGTGATTGGTCTGTTCGTATTTTCTATTTCTTCCTGGTTCAGTCTTGGCAGGTTGTGCATTTCTAAGAATTTGTCCATTTCTTCCAGGTTGTCCAGTTTATTGGCATAGAGTTGCTTGTAGTAATCGCTAATAATCTTTTGTATTTCTGCAGAGTCAGTTGTTACATCTCCTTTTTCATTTCTAATTCTATTGATTTGAGTCTTCTCCCTTTTTTTTCTTGATGAGTCTGGCTAATGGTTTATCAATTTTATTTATCTTCTCAAAGAACCAGCTTTTACTTTTATTGATCTTTGCTATTGTTTCCTTCATTTCTTTTTCATTTATTTCTGATCTGATCTTTATGATTTCTTTCCTTCTGCTAAATATGGGGTTTTTTTGTTCTTCCTTCTCTAATTGCTTTAGGTGCAAAGTTAGGTTGTTTATTCGAGATGCTTCCTGTTTCTTAAGGTATGATTGTATTGCTATAAACTTCCCTCTTAGAACTGCTTTTGCTGTATCCCATAGGTTTTGGGTCATCGTGTCTCCATTGTCATTTGTTTCTAAGCATTTTTTGATTCCGCCTTTGATTTCTTCAGTGATCACTTCGTTATTAAGTAGTGTATTGCTTAGCCTCCATGTGTTTGTATTTTTTAATAGATCTTTTCCTGTAATTGATATCTAGTCTCATAGCATTGTGTTTGGAAAAGTTACTTTTAAAGAACTGTCCTCAATTCTTTTCATTCTTTTTTCTTTATCCTGCTCTGCAGTAGTTATTTCTACTATTTTATCTTCCAGGTCACTTATCTGTTCTTCTGCCTCAGTTATTCTGCTATTGATCCCATCTAGAGTATTTTTTAATTTCATTTATTGTGTTGCTCATTGTTGCTTGCTTCCGCTTTATTTCTTCTAGGTCCTTGTTAAATGTTTCTTGCATTTTCTCTATTCTATTTCCAAGATTTTGGATCATCTTTACTGTCATTATTCTGAATTCTTTTTCAGGTAGACTGCCTATTTCCTCTTCATTTGTTACGTCTGGTGGGTTTTTACCTTGCTCCTTCATCTTCTGTGTGTTTTTCTGTCTTTTCATTTTGCTTATCTTACTGTGTTTGGGGTCTTCTTTTTGCAGGCTGCAGGTTCGTTCGTTGTTCCTGATGTTTTTGGTCTGTCCCCAGTGGCTAAGGTTGGTTCAGTGGGTTGAGTAGGTTTCCTGATTGAGGGGACTAGTGCCTATGTTCTGGTGGATGAGGCTGGACCTTGTCTTTCTGGTGGGCAGGTCCACGTCTGGTGGTGTGTTTTGGGGTGTCTGTAGCCTTATTATGATTTTAGGTTGCCTCTCTGCTAATGGATGGGTCTGTAGTCCTATCTTGCTAGTTGTTGGGCATAGGGTGTCCAGCACTGTAGCTTGCTGGTCCTTGAGTGAAGCTGGGTCTTGGTGTTGAGATGGAGATCTCTGGGAGATTTTCACTGTTTGATATTGCATGGAGCTGGGAGGTCTCTTGTGGACCAGTGTCCTGAGGTTGATTCTCCCACCTCAGAGACACAGCCCTGATGCCTGGCTGGAGCACCAAGAGCCTTTAATCCACATGGCTCAGAATAAAAGGGAGAAAAAATAGAAAGGAAAGAAAGGAAGGAAGGAAGGGAGGGAGGAAGAAAGGGAGGAAGGAAGGAAGAAAGAAAGGAAAGGAGGAAAGAAAGAAGGAAGGAAGGAAGGAAGGAAGAAAGAAAGGAAGGAAGGAAGGAAAGAAAGAAGGAAGGAAGGAAGGAAGGAAGGAATAAGAGAAGAAAGAAAGGAAGGAAGGAAGGAAGAAGGACGATAAAATAAAGTAGGATAAAATTAAGTTATTAAAATAAAAAATAATTATTAAGAAGAAAAAATTTTTAATGTTAAAAAAAAAAAGAAAAGGGCTTCCCTGGTGGCGCAGTGGTTGAGAATCCGCCTGCCGATGCAGGGGACACGGGTTCGTGCCCCGGTCCGGGAAGATCCCACATGCCGCGGAGCAACTGGGCCCGTGAGCCATGGCCGTTGAGCCTGCGCGTCCGGAGCCTGTACTCCGCAACGGGAGAGGCCACGACAGTGAGAGGCCCGCGTACCACAAAAAAAAAAAAAAAAAAAAAAAAAAAGAACAAAAACCAGACGGTCAGAACCCTAGGACAAATGGTGAAAGCAAAGCTATACAGACAAAATCTCAATCAGCAGCACACACATACACACTCACAAAAAGAGAAAAAAGGGAAAAGAATAATATATCTTGCTCCCACAGTCCACCTCCTCAACTTGGGATGATTCACTATGTATTCAGGTATTCCACAGATGCAGGGCACTTCAAGTTGATTGTGGAGCTTTAATCTGTTGCTTCTGAGGCTGCTGGGAGAGACCTTCCCCTCTCCTCTTTGTTCGCACAGCTCCTGGGGTTCAGCTTTGGACTTGGCCCCGCCTCTACGCGTAGGTCCCCTGCTCTTCGCTCAGACAGGACAGGGTTAAAGGAGCAGCTGCTTCGGGGGCTCTGGCTCACTCAGGCCGCGGGGAGGGAGGAGTACGGATGCGGGGCGAGCCTGCGGTGGCGGAGGCCAGCTTGACGTTGCACCAGCCTGAGGCGTGCCATGCGTTCTCCCAGGGAAGTTGTCCCTGGATCACGGGACCCTGGCAGTGGCGGGCTCCCAGGAGGGGCGGTGTGGAGAGTGACCTGTGCTTGCTCACAGGCTTCTTGGTGGCGGCAGCAGCAGCCTTAGCGTCTCATTCCCATCTCTGCGGTCCGCACTGATAGCCGCGGCTCGCGCCCGTTTCTGGAGCTCCTTTACGCGGTGCGCTAATCCCCTCTCCTCGCGCACCAGGAAACAAAGAGGCAAGAAAAAGTCTCTTGTCTCTTCGGCAGCTCCACGCCCGTCTCTCAACTGGGGTTTTTAACTTAAAATATTTTACTTTAATTTCCTTGGGAATTTAATTTTTGAGCTGTCATTCTTCCCTGGGGATTTCCTAATGGAATGTTTTGTTCTCAACATCACAGTATCTTTGTGTTGGCGTGTTATGATTGGAGAAGTAAATGATGTCATCAGACCTCAATGCAGAAACTCTAATAGACGGTTAGGAAATACGGATGAAATAACTAGGGGCCCGATAATAGAACAGAGAGGAAACTCTCAGCTTCAAGTACACTGTGAGCTGGAGTGGACTCTAGTTAGTTCACTGTTCTGACCCATTTCAGAGCTCTCTACAAAACCTGAGCTGCTCAGCTGGGCTCCCGGAAGACTGCACAGAGGAGGAATATTTGGTTTGGGGATGCAGCCTCACATAGATGGGATCAGGAGACATTCTTTCTACTGTCCGCACCAGTGATCGACCACAGGCTTAATGGATAAGCACAGTCAGCTGCACAAAAATCTAGGGAACATTAGAATTTTCCCTAAACACCACTTATTCTCTCCCAGTTAGTGGATAATGGCCGTTTGTTCACATCTTCACTGGTGAATCTATTCTATCCAAGTTATAGACATGGGGATTTGTTCCCTTTCTCCTTCCTCTTTACTCAGGACCAGTATAAGCCTGCAATCTAGGTAAGTGTGTCTTCTCTGAAGACTGAAACTTTCCCTCAGGTGGGTTGATTCAAGTTCCAGCCTGGAGAGGGGTAGTTAGCCAGCCCATTTGGTTCTCACGCCTCAGCTTTATTAACAATTGCATTAGGATTCTCCAGATAAACAGAACTAAGAGATGACCTATCTATCTCTCTCTCTATCTATAAGGAAGATTGATTTATTATAAGAAATTGGCCCATGTGATTATGGAAGCTGACAGGTCCCCAGATTTGCATTTGGAAAACTGGGGACCCAGAAGAGCTGATGGTGTAATTCCAGTCCAAATGCCAGCAGGTTAGAGACCTAGGAAGAGCCAAGATTTCCATTTGAGTCCAAGAAAGGAAAAATACCAATGTCCTTGCTTGAAGCTAGTCAAGCAGGAGAAATTGTCTCTCACTTGGAAGAGAGACAGCCTTTCTTTTTTTTTTGATCAGGCCTTCAACTGATTGGATGAGGCCCACCTACATTAAGGAAGGCAATCTGCTTTACTCAGTCTATCAATTCAAATGTTAATCTCATCCAAAAAAACCCCCACAGATATACCCAGACTAATGTTTGTACAAATGTCTGGGCACCCTATGGCCCAATCAAGTTGACGTATAAAATTAATCATCACAATCATAAAGTTGGTCAACTGGCTCCAATATATCTTTTGGTTTGTTTCTCAATTGGTTCAGAACTCTGACAGGGAAGAGTGGTGTTATTTAGGGGGTGTCCTCAAAGAGGTGAGGTACCTGTCTGGCCTCCCTCACTTTGGTAGTTAAAAGAATGTCAAACATTTCAAGGGCACACCTGTTTTCTCTTTCTGTTTTGTCCTTTGTTCCTCCTCAAGGTTCTTCTTTCTCTTTGACATCTGGCTGGGCTGCACAAAATCTCCAGATTTAACTCTTTCTATGTCAACTAGCCAACCTTGTTGTCTTTCCCCTCTTCCAATCTCCTCTGATCAATACAGCCCACTCATCAGAGACCTAACTCATAAGAAAAGCTACTATTTATTGAAGAATTAATAAATATAAGGCAGCATGCTAGGCATTATGCTAGATATGGAAGCAACCTAGATGTCCATCAACAGATGAATGGATAAAGAAGATGTGGTATATATATACAATAGAATACTAGTCAGACATAAAAAAGAATGAAATAATGCCATTTTGCAGCAACATGATGGACCTAGAGATTATCATACTAAGTGAAGAAAGTCAGACAAAGACAAATATCATGTGATATCACTTATATGTGGAATCTAAAAAAATGATGCAAAAGAACTTATTTACAAAATAGAAACAGATGCACAGACATAGAAAAGAAACTTATGGTTACCAAAGGGGAAAGGGGGAGAGGGATAAATTAGGAGTTTGGGATTAACATATACATGTAACTATATATAACATAGATAACCAACAAGGACTTATTGTATATCACAGGAAACTATACTCAATACTTTGAACTATAAGGGAAAACAATCTGAAAAAGAAGATATATATATGTATAACTGAATATATGTATTATATAATGTACATATAACTGAATCACTTTGCTGTACACCTGAAACTAACACAACTTTGTAAATCAACTATACTTCAATTTAAAAATTTTTAAATAAATAGATAAATAAATTTTAGCCATAACAAGAAAAGAGCACACATTAGTAAGTTGGAGCTAGCATCCAAGTCCATGCTCTTAGCCTCTTCACCCAATGTCCTTGCAGGGTTTCATGGGTCACTGGTCCTGTTTGGAGAGAGACATTTGTGAAGAAGCAGAGAGCAGATGAGAGCTGAAGTCAGAGGCCTGGCTCCTGTATGGCCCTATCGCCCACTATCCGGCCTCTCCAAGCTCTGCTTACCTCACCTGTAAAACAGGAAAATAATATCAGTTGCTTGCCTGGAGTACTTATTGAAAGAGATAATGTTTGTATAAACCCTGTGCAGGTGTTCTCAGAGCAGGTGGTGAGGTAGTTGCATTCATTGCAAAGTTTGCATTGCTGTCTGACTTTATTGGTCCCTACTCCATCACTACAGTGAAGCAGCTGCTGAACTGCCAGAAAGATACTCCAGAAGAAAATAGTGGAAAATAACTTGTTAACCTTTTTAATGTGAAAGGAATGGGATAATTAGGTGGGGGGAGTGAGGATACGTATATTTAGCATTTCAGGGAATGAGCTATGTAATTTGGGTTTTATCTGGTCATTTAGCAGATAAATAAAAGCAAAGGGGTGATTTTGCTAGACATACTCTCCCAGGTCTCTTATTGACAAAAGATCATGTTGTTTGCTCACAAGAGGGCTTTGAATAAATTCTAATTCCTTGGGCCAGAGCCCAGCATATCCTGTAACTCTAGGTTTTCTGGTACCAGGCTGCTGAAGAGATCAAGGGCTGGCAGGGGTGGGGATGAAAGAGAGAAAATGAGAGTGCTTAGGCTGATGGGTACTTCAGGGCTGTTTCTCCATGCTCCAGCCCTCAGCCTCCCTTCCTGCCTGACCATCACCATTCTCATCCAGATCTCTCCTGTGCTTATTCCACACCTCTGAACACACATGTCCACCTGCATCTCCAAGTGGAGAACCACAGTGCAAACCTGATGGATGGTCCAGAGCTGGCCATGTGGCCATGTCAGTGAGAAGGGGTGGAAATTAGAAGAAGAGATGAAAGAGTAAGGTTGAGAGGAAAGTGTCGCTCACTTACCCTCCTTCCATTGGTCCAGGCTGCTCTCTCTTAGTCAAGGACACTACACTGCCTTGGAAAAAATAGAATACGTTCTGTGGGGGAGAGGAAAGAGGTTCTGTGACCATAACCATGGAGTAATAGGGGTACAGGGAGGGTCAGGGAATGGCTCAGAGGGACCCAGCTGGACCAGGGATTCTAGGGCTGTGACTCAGGCTTTGAGGGATGCGAGAGACCAGGGGGAGGTCAGTCATCTAATTATCAAATCTTATTATTAGAGGAGAACTTGAAGGTCATCAACTATTAATGCTTTTCTCATGCTTGGGTCGCTCTGCATTACCCTTCCTGAGCCATCATCCAGCCCATGCTGGAATACCTCCAGGGAACTCAGCACCTCATATGGTCTGAAATTACAGAAGGTTGGAGCTGGAAAGAAGCCTTGAGACCAGCAGGTCCAGTGAATGCTGGGGTGGGAAATCCTCATGCTGCCTGATAGCCTTGCACTCTGGAAGTCACCGCCCTGAAACTCTTAACTTTAAGGAGATTCTGCTCCCCGGACTTATTAATCAAATTGCCTCCTCCTGGTGTCACCTTCAAATAGCCGGGCCAGCGGAGTATGCCAGTGTGGGAGAACCCCAAATCTCCTCACTGCCATTCATTCATTCATTCACCAAATTTTACTTTGTGCCTGCAACTGAGTCAGGCACCACACTAGGCACTTGGAATACATCAATGAATACATCAGATCAAGACTCTGCCTTCGAGGAGCTGACAATCTAGCAGAGGAAAAGATACTAAACAATAAACATGAAAAATAAGTAACGTGTGTCGTAATTTAGAGGGTGGTATGTGCCATGGAGAAAGAAGAAGAAGTAGGGCAAAATAAGGAGGATCAAGAGTGGCCAGGGCAGACTACACTTTTAAGTAGGCTGACCATGGAAGTCCTCACTGGGAAGGTGACGTCTGAGCAAAGGCGTGATAGGTTCATCGGAAGGACAGTGGGTCTCTGAGGGACAAGAGTCCTGGGAAGAGGGCATAGGCTGCAAGGCAGGATCATACCTGACAAGTCTGAGGATAGATGGCAGGGAACAACGGTGGAGATGGAGAGACCAGTTAGGAGGCTGTGCATGGTCCAGGTGAGAGATGATGGTGGCTCCCACAAGCGTGGAGATGGTGGTGGTGGTCAGACCGGGTAGGATACTGGGGACATTTTGGACATAGAGTACACAGGATTTCCTGATGGCTTAGATGCGGAATACAAGAAAAAGAAAAGAAATCAATGTGACTCTGAAATGGTTGACCTGAGCAACTAGAAGGATGGCAACTCCATCCTGAGCTGGAGAATGGTGGGAGTGAAACAAGTTTGGGAGAGAAGATGAGGAGTTAAGTTTTGAACAAGTTGCATTTGAGATGTGTATTGGACATGCAAGCAGGGATGTCAAGTAGACAGTCAGGGATGGAAGTGTGGGCTTAAAAGAGAGGTCTGGAGACATGCACATGGGAGTCACTGGCATAAAAGACAGCACAATATCATCAAGGGAGTGCCCAGTGACAGAGTGTCCTTCAGGTCCTTCATGACCACTTTAGAAACATGCTTTGGCTGCCATGTTTCAGGATGGTTAAAGGTCAATGAGTACACTAATATACTCCTCTCCCTCTCCAAATCCACCAAATACTAATTTTTATCATTTATTGGTGACTGAACTAACAGTTCCACATGTATTATCTTAGCCCATCCCAAAATAACCAGTGTATTATGCCCATTTTATAGAGGAGGACACCAAGAGCCTGCACACACAGTTGTTCAAGACACAGAATGATAAACAATGAAGCCGGGTTTCAAACTCAGGAGGCCAACTCTTAACTGCTATGTTATATGGGAGTATGTGCTCTAGCAAATCTGTACGTTAGCAATAAAAATAAATCCAAAAGAGAAAATGACCCACATCCAAGAAAACGTGCGGCTCAGGTGTGCAGTGAAAAACTCCTAAGCTGACAACAGCATAGCAGCCCTAGAAAGTAATTGGTCCAAAGACAGAGGGCTCTGTGAAGATTGTGTTCAGAAAGCAAGCCACTTCTACGATGCAAATTATATGAATAAGAACTCAGAGTAAATATCCTAAGCAGATCTTAGTTAATTCTAAACAATAAGATGAAGATATGTGATTCTCCAATAACAACAAGTAAAATTACAATTAGAAACCTTGGGGAAAACCCAGTCTAAGAAAGTCATGGTTCAAATTTGGTGCAAACTAAACTGTGGGATAATTGTGAGTAAACAACAGAGTGGAAGGAAATAGGACTTCATTCGTAGAACATTCTCCTTTGAGTGGCCAAGGTTTAATTACATGTTACTTTCTTTCCTTTTCTGTGGGCCTAATCACAACACTTGGTTCTGCAGTGAATAGTGTTTACATAATCATAATGCCGTAAATACTATTTAAGGGGTTTCAGTTTTCAGAATCAACCCAAAGCATAGAACACTTAATTATGGTTTCTTTAGCATTTAACTGCTATAAACATGCTCAGTATAAGAATGATAGTGTGGCTGACAGAAATCTGGAGGAAGAGAGCAGAGGGACATCTACATGCACTGATTTCCTTGTTTTGTGTAGTGGAAAATCAGTAGATTTTGTCTAAAGATACATCAAGAAATAGAGATTTAAGTGCACTCTTAAATTGTATATCTAACCACTGGAAAACCTAGTAATATTACATATCGAAAGCAGGAAGTAGAGGGGGCAGGAAGAAAGGAAGCCCATATAATGCCCTAAATTCTTTACCTTTCCTGCAAAGTAGTTAATAAATACTACCCAAAGTTGGTAAATCAAGAATTTACATATATTGCCATGTTATTTACATTTGTGTGCTAATAACCAGATGACTCAGAAATTGTTCCTTGAAGTAGTAAATGTGGAGCAATAAGGAAGAGAAACTTTAGTTTTTTTAATTGAATGCCTTTATCTATTGAGTTTTAAACACGAGCATGTATTCTTTACACATGAATATGTCTATTTAGTATGGAGGTTATTACGGCACACTGAAAATTCAGAGTAAAGCCGTAGTTCTAACTAGTGACCACTAGTTATCATTGGTTTCCTGGCTGGTGCCAGGCCTGAGAGCAGAGTCCCCAGTAACAACCTGGGGGAGCTGCCTCCTGTCTCCTTGGGGCCTGGATAGGGAAGCAGGACAGAGAGAGGCAGCAGCTGGAGACCAGTGGCTTCGCCAGCAGTAGGAGATGGCATTCTGTGCACAGCCAGTGGTGCCTCAGACATGGGCAGCCTCAGGTTGGAGAGTGGGGAGCACACAATTCCCCTGTGTGATGAGGGTCCTTTCTGGACCAACGAAGTCAGCGCTGCTGATAGGGGAACAGGAACGCAGAGGGACAAGTAGGTCTCCTGATTGTTCGCTCTCAGCTCCCACCTAAATACAACCCATGGTCTTTCTGTCCATCCTTAGCCTCTATGCACATTCCGCTCACACACCCAGCCCCCCACCCCCCACCCCCCGACACACACACACTCACACTCTAACACATACACACACACACACACACACACACACACACACACACACACACACACACACACCTATCGTGGCAAATAAGAGCTTTAGCATCAAAAGGTTGGCACAGATTGCTCTTCGGGCAGCTTAGGTCGTAGACTGCTGGTGCCCGTGAAGGAAGAGAGACCGCGGGACTTCAATACTCAGACTCGCCACCAGGAGGAGCTTTACTAACATTTAGATGAATTTGTGCGGAAATGTTTTTAGATAAGTTATTTAAGTCACAAAAAATAATTAGGGTAAAAATAAAAAGTGATTTGGAAATTTTCACAGGTTGATACAAACAATTCAGCAGTAAAATTATCAAGCTTTTAAAGTGCATGGTATTCAAGGACTTTGTGTGTGTGTGTGGTACGCGGGCCTCTCACTGCTGTGGCCTCTCCCGTTGCGGAGCACAGGCTCCGGACGCGCAGGCTCAGCGGCCATGGCTCACGGGCCCAGCCGCTCCGCGGCATGTGGGATGTTCCCGGACCGGGACACGAAGCCGTGTCCCCTGCATCGGCAGGCGGACCCTCAACCACTGCGCCACCAGGGAAGCCCCAAGGACTTATTTTTAATAATGAAAAGATAATTGTGGTGTCAAGGGAACAATTTCACTGTTCTTTTCCAACAATGACAAAAAAATTTTTTTAAGTAATTTCTGAATTTTTAAAAATTAAAACCTAAACCCAATGTAATGATTTTGTAATTTGGTAATCACTTTGTAGTGATTTGGTAATTACTGTCTTCCACCTTGCAAACAAACTCTGCCCCATCTCCAGCTCCCACTAAGGGTGAAAAAATACACCTGAGACTTTTGGCCATGACCCCACCCAGGTCTCCCCTTTCTTATGTGGGCAGCTACCCCAGGGCTTGCAGCCCATGAGGTTTTCACAAAAACTCTCAGCAGCTATTAAGTCTCAGGTTACACCCATAGGGGTTATTGAACTTTATACCTTGCCTACTTTTGTGTCCCTAGCCTATATCCCCTGAATAAAGACCAGTAAAATCCCGAAAACAAAGAGGCCCAGGAATAGGCAGGCACAAGGGAGCTGGGTCCATAGTCAGGGTCAAGGGAAGACAAAAGCTAATTTAAAGTGGCTGGTGAACACTTCAAAGGAAAAGAAAAAAAAAGTTAGGCCCTGGGCCCTGTGGGAGGGAAGGGATTGGGTCCAGAGTGGTCTGGGATTCCTACAGGAGGGCCGGTGGGACCACCAGACACTCTGTAGACTCTCAATCCACAGAGGGACTGGGAGCCACATTCATGAAGTCACTGGCCTCAAAACGGAAGGAATCTTCAGCTTCCGTCCTTCCTCTAAGGCCCTTGAAAGCCACTAACCCTGTGTGGTGCATACAAATTGCACAGGCCACCACACAGGGGTATGGAAATGTAACAGGCGCAGGGCTCAGGTGACCAAAAGTAAGGCATGTGGCAGCTGTGTGGCCAGTGGGTGAGGCAGGCGGTCAGGTCTCCAGAGGCAGCTTCATCGGCCACAGTGTTTTCTGGAAGAGGCAGTGATGCTAAGCAGGTGGTCAGGCATCAGAGCAATATGTTCCACAACAGGAAGAACTAAATGAAAGATACAAAACTTGAGAAAAATTCACATCAAGAAAATACATTAAAAATCCAAAGGATCATTTCAAAACTGAGCTCTGGGTTCCTGAACCCCTGACAGATGCGGACAGCACCCTTCTCAGAGGTTCCCACCATTCTAGGCCATCTCACACCCTCCCCCACCTCCGCCCATTCTGGTAAGAGGCTTTTTGTAGAAGAAAAACCAGAAACCAAAACCAAAGCATTAAAACATGATAATAAAATATTGTCATGTGGACTTGAAGAAACTGTCAGATAGTGCTGCCCTTGGCACAGCTGTGTAAGAATGCACAACACAAATTCTCACACGTCCCTTTTGGGGTCAGCTTGCTACTGTCTTGTGGAGATAATAACCATTTTCCCAAGGGGAATGTCAACTTTTTGATCATCAATGACCTAACGTCTGAAACCTCAAAAACTCCCCACTTGGATGCAGAGTGCTTTCACAGAATATTTTCTACACTTTATCCTTTGTGAAAAGCTATTTTCCTAAGACTGACAATCCAAGTAATAAAATGAGTTCTTTCAAACAAACAGAAAAACAAACAAACAACAAAAAACCCTCAAGACAAATGATGGGAAGCAGCCTCAGTCTGACAAATGAATTCAGGAAAGCCTCGTTTCCTCTGGGCAGGCATCCACAGAGCCATTCTTTATTTTCGTTTTTTTAATTTTTTTATTTTTTTTTTGCGGTATGCGGGCCTCTCACTGCTGTGGCCTCTCCCGTTGCAGAGCACAGGCTCCGGACGCGCAGGCTCAGCGGCCATGGCTCACGGGCCCAGCCGCTCCGCGGCATGTGGGATCTTCCCGGACCAGTGCACGAATCTGTGTCCCCTGCATTGGCAAGTGGACTCTCAACCACTGCGCCACCAGGGAAGCCCCACAGAGCCATTCTTGATGAAGAATTTATACTTTCCCTCCCTCACAACCAGACCATCACTCCAGTCTGGCCATCTACATATAATTGCAAAAGGGCCCTTGGTAATATTGTGGAAAGATGGAAAGATGCTTGACTAGGACATAAATACCAGTGTTCAATGTCTGTAAGGTCATCAGCTTGCCCCAGCATATATGGAAGAATTGATCACCCAGTCAGGCACAAGCTATACTCTGTGGGTCTATTACCCCATGAACAGTCAGCAAAGGAGCGTGCCTGTATTAAAAGAAAAGGAGCGTTGTAAAAAAGACTGAGCAAAGCCAGAAGCATCCAGAAAGAAAGCTGCTGGCTAGGACTGTAGCAGGAAGGGGAGGCAAGGTGCCTCAGAGTTTCTCACCTGGACTTCTTCCTGGTCTTTGGACCGACATCCACAAACATACCAGAAAATTTGCCCTGGTGCCCCACTTGAAGGAACCGAGAAACATTCATCCTGATGGAAGAAAGTGCACTTGCCTCCAGCACCCTCCAGAGGGGAGAAGTGTATGTGTATGTGTGTGTTTCTCTAGCCAAGGGCAAGAGGTGAGAAGAGTAGAGGAGACAACTTCCTTTTATCAATTCACTTGCTTTGTTAGCGGTGATGATGGAAAGGCTCCAAAAGGGTTAGGGTTTCCTTAAAGCAGAGGCATGTCTCTTTCTTTCCCTTCATTCAGCCCTTGTCATTTAGTCATACCATCGGCACACAGGCTTACGATCTCATTATAGAAAGGTACCAGAGCATCAATACCACACATCGGCACACATGGGTCCCCACAGTGCTGTCACACCCTGGCGTCACTGGACATTGTTTCCACTTGGCAGACCTCAAGCCCCTTCATGAAAGGGCCGGCTTCTGATAGAGTCTGGGAGGCTGGCCCTGCATGGTAGGCACCCTCAGAGTCTGAGCAGACAAAGCCTCACTTCCCCCCAGGGCATGAGAACCATCCAGGACACTGTGGGTCTTTGCAAGCTGTCTGGGCACCTGTGGACAACCCCAGGCTCACATGTAAGGAGCCACTGGGGCAGGTTCCCTCCTATCCCCAGAATTGGTTTTCATTGAGACAGATGTTTCCTGTGAGTATCCTCATGCTGTGAGTCAGTGACCTTTTTGTCTTCTGACAACATGTTTCTCTCACTGGAAAGCCATTTTCACACACACACACACACACACACGTGCACACACACACGTGCACACACACACACTCATTTTTAATCACATCTCAAGCATCTTCTATGCTTGAGAAGACTGGTAGAGAGCCATTAACATTGGTTGGGATTGCCAGGCAGTCTGTTAGGCTCACTCCCCAGCTAAGCAACTTACAACACATACCAACCTCACAAGACACATGATTCAAAGTTTTGTATTTGTAAATTTATAAATTGCGGGCTTCCCTGGTGGCGCAGTGGTTGAGAGTCTGCCTGCTGAAGCAGGGGACACGGGTTCATGCCCCAGTCCGGGAAGATCCCACATGCCACGGAGTGGCTGGGCCCGTGAGCCATGGCCGCTGAGCCTGTGCGTCCGGAGCCTGTGCTCCGCAACGGGAGAGGCCACAACAGTGAGGGGCCCGCGTACCGAAAAAAAAAAAAAAAAAAAAAAAAAAAAAAAAAAAAAAAAAAAAAAAAAAAATTTATAAATTGCTACATGCTCTAGACCTTCTGAAGACCACTGATGTTAAATTACAGCTTTCCAAAGGTCATGATAGTCTTTACAGCGTTCCCTCCTCAGCAGCCCATGCCTGATCCCACTCCCACGGCCACACAAGCTTTCCTCCGCAAGTCACAGACCACCCTGAAAAAGTTATCTGTACCATCACGGAGGCACCAAACACTTCTGGACTTTTCACAACTGTCTTTTTGCAACCTTGGGCGCAGGAGACAGAGGGAGGTGTTTGCCACGTGATTCTTCTCTATTAGCTCCATAAATTTTATAAATCCAAACAGTCTTTATAATCCAAACCTTTTAACAATATTTAACAGCATAAGCCCCCTCCCAGTCCAACCAGATGGACCACTTTGGCCCTTGCCTGTAACTGTAGCTACATTGCAGTAACTGTAGCTCACCTCTGCTGAGGTCCCCCATGTGTCTGGCACTGAGCTGGGCACCTCACTGCACTTATTACAGCCAACCCTATGGGGCGGGTGCAACTAATATATTCATATTCTCATTTTAGAGAAAAAGGAAGCAGAGGCTCAGTGAAGTTCACTACTCTGCCTAAGCTCACCCAGTTAGAAGGTGACAGAGCTGGGCCTGTGTCTGCAGAGCCTACATGGTCATCTGCTTTCAGAGAGCATCTCCAGGTGGTTCGGTGCATGTGGGCCCCACAAAACCTTGCCCCATCCCCAGGCCACACAAACCCCCTCCAATCCTTGTGCAACATCAGACCCACCCACGTCTCCATAGGGACCATTCCTGCCCCTAAAGGGAAACCCTGGGATTGCACTCAACGATGCTACTGTGCTGCCAGGGGCTCCCAAGTGAGCCCAAGGGTCCGACTCCCTGAAGAAGTCTGATGTGTTACCGAACCAAACTTGGGTCCGCTCGTCCACATGCAGTAAAGCCAACCTACTAACACTGGGTTGTGGTGAAGGAAAGTGCAGCGTTTCTTGTAAGGCGCCAGACAAGGAGTTTGGAGCAGCTAATGCTCACAAAGCCTGAATTCTCAGATGGGCTTCAGGGAGGCATTTTTAAAGACCAGCTGAGGGAGGGGAGTCGCAGGGTGTGTGATCAGCTTGTGCACAGCTCTCTGATTGGTTGATGGTGAGGTAATAGGGCGGTGCCACAGGGTTAACATTATCAATCCTCAGGCTCCACTAGGTCTGGGGGCAATGAGCTCATGGTCGTCAAATAGTTAACTTCTTCCACTGGTGGGAGTTTTAGCATCTGTAAAACAGCTCAGAAAATGTGCATGAGGGCTTCCCTGGTGGCGCAGCGGTTGAGAGTCCGCCTGCCGATGCAGGGGACACGGTTTCGTGCCCCGGTCCGGGAAGACCTCACATGCCGCGGAGCGGCTGGGCCCGTGAGCCATGGCCGCTGAGCCTGCGCGTCCAGAGCCTGTGCTCCGCAACGGGAGAGGCCACAACAGTGAGAGGCCCGCGTACCGCAAAAAAAAGAAAAAAAGAAAGAAAGAAAATGTGCATGAGATACTATTATCTAGGTACTTCAGAGAAGAACTAAAGCAGAGGACATAGGGTCCTGCTCGGTTACACATGCTCCCTGGGCTCAAGGTCTCAGTGTCACTTGATCCTGAGGAAATTATCGTCAAGTTCAGTCAGGTCACACACATGCTACAGTTGATTGTTTGCAGGCAGGAAACTAATCATGGAGAGGATGGTCGGGTCACCCAGTGTAACAGTTGGATCTCAGAGCTTAGATCAGGTAGATTTTCCAGGGTGGGCAGCATCTCTCTCTAATAGCACAGATCCAGGGCCTGTAACACAGGGTCTCTGCAGCCACGTATCCAGTTCCAAGGAAAGTGCTCGGGGCATCGCTGAGAAGGGTTTTGTAGAAACTCTTTGCATCTGATCTCTCCCCAGTCCTGAAGAACCTGCAACAGGGAGGCCTTCACGCTCCTCTTAATGTGTTAGGCAGCCTCCTTCATTTAATGAGAATTCTCTTATTCTGCCCCCACTCTTCAGGTCTGCAGGGACCTTGGCAGTTCCTTTGTTTTGTTTTGTTTTTAACATTTCTTTAGAGTACAAGTTCTTCTTGTGTCAGGCTCCCTGTAACTCTCTTCTGTATAAGTAGGACCTTGGTCATAGCAGTACGTGTGATGAATATCTCATATCCTTTTAACTACATTTTGTCCATGACCTTTCAAAATCTATCACATTTGTTTTAAACAACCTTATATTGTCATCATTCTCCTTCTCAGACTTTGTGGATTTTCCCCTAAATTGCCATAGTTGATGGGCCTTCCACTTGTGAGGGGGTTTGGGGTGTTGGGCCTACCATTCTTATTGGGATCACTCTATAAATCTACAGCTCTGACCCCTGTGTCTCCTCTGCACACATTGTCACACATTAAACCCATGGCCACCTTTGATCCTTTCATAGTGACAAAGGCATAATTCTTTCCCTGGTCTGTTCGCAATTTAGGGCACATCAGCTCTTTTCAAAATGAGCTTTAAGAACCTTCTTAAGGCAAAGTGACTTCTAGGACACCTATATGTCATAGAGAGGGCAGTGGCAACATTTTATTCAATTGACCCTAATAAGAGCTCAAGTGATGTGGAGATGGTGAAGGTGGAGACTTGAATGGACACTTTTCAGAAGGGCATGGAGCAGAGTGGGCTTGGGACCACGACCTGGATCAATGGGTCCTGCCCACCTGCTCTGAGGCAGCCCCTTCTTTCTCATCCTACCTGCATAGAGTCACTGAAATCAGATTCAATTTTGAACCCAAAGAACCTCAGGGCTGCAATGGGGCCAAGAGGTCTTCTAATCTGTCTTCCCACCAAGTTCAGGAGACCCTTCAATAGAATCCCTCCCTGATCGATGGTTACTAGCTGCTTGTTAAACACTTCTGGTGGTGGGGAGCTTATTACCCAGAGGGCATAAGGTCAAGGAATGTTAGAGTCACCACAAAAAAGAAAATCAAAGAGAAGAGAATTTCTAGCCAAATTATGTACATTGTTGGACCACTGTAATTGTTAGAAATGCCTTCCTGAAAACTTCCTCACTCTAAAAGTCATCATTTTTTTTCCACGTTCTGTTTCGAGCACATTAAATATAATTCTCTCCTCCATATAGTTGCTCCAAATAGCTGAAGAGCCACAGGGAGAGACCAGGGACTGGTGGTCACCTCATTCCAAGACTTGTTTCGAGACCAGAGGAACACTGACGTTTATCCAAGAGGAGGCTGTTTAAACCATCAATGAAGTTGCAGTTCTGCCTTCCGCCACTAGGTGTCACTGACATCAAGTGTGACAGACGTTACTTGTGTTCAGGCTGAGAATCCCTTTTAAAAGTAAAAGTCACCACGCATATTTTGAACTCCAATTTTCGCTATCTTATTTTATTATTACATTACTCAAAGGTATACAGATATGAAATGTATACACTGTATGCTTATCTAAT
This sequence comes from Kogia breviceps, assembly GCF_026419965.1. NCBI lineage: Eukaryota > Metazoa > Chordata > Mammalia > Artiodactyla > Physeteridae > Kogia > Kogia breviceps. Next base: position 87,671,637 of record NC_081310.1, on the reverse strand, counting down.
AACAATAAAAATTTTAAATATAAAATTAGAAAGCAATAAAATTCAAGTTAAGGTTAATTTAGTGTGGTGGGTAGTGTTATTCTGCTGGAACTAAATTAGTGATTTTGAATTTAATCGGACTAATGTGCATTCACATTTTTTTTGGTCCACTGGTTATGGACTTGAGTCTATTTATTACAAACATGATGGATCATTATTAGAGTCATTTAAAAATTCCTATTTAAAAATTTACTCATTTTAAACTATCAACCAATTCTTTGATGAGCCAATAATTTGAAAAATGCATTAATTTGAAAAATGCAAAAATCTCATTAATTCAATTCACTCATACCCCATTTTACACAATCCCTTGTAGTTTTGATTCATTATAATGCTAATTACCTTTGAAATATTCTCCTAAAAGAGTTATATATAAATACAAACCATTGCAGTTACTGGTTACTATCAACATTTTCCTTGTGCTCCTCAGCCAATGACAGCTAGTCAGACCCTGGGCAACAAAAACTACCAGATCCTCTCCATCCTTCCTGACACCCCCAGGAGGTGCAGCCTGAGCTGAGATGTGCAGTTGCGTCACCCCTCCTCTGGAGGTCCTAGCAGCCTCAAGACCCCACCATAGCCGCCTCCAACAGTTTTTGCTTCAAAGACCACTGACTCCAGAGCTATGAGCCTCTGCAGCTGGTCTCATCTGTGAAGCTGAGCATCTGGGTTTCCCTCCTGGCTCAGCTCGGCTTGGCTCAGCTCCGCAGCCTCAGCTCTGAAACTTAGGATGCAGGGTCCAAAAGGGGCTTTGGCAGAAAAGCCTCAAATGCTGGGAAAACAACTGGAAAGCTAGGAATCCATGCCAGGACTCTACTCACTCTCAGCCTCTAAAAATTAAACGATAAGGAGAGGAGCCCCATCAGCTCACCTGAGCTATCAATTCTTTCCCGTGGCACTACTGTACACAAGGAAACACATGAGGATGTGGCCAAGCATCTGTTGAAAAAAATTCCCCAATATTCCACTGTAACTTCAACCTTCTTGCCAATCTTTTGCAATGGGAGCTGGTCTGCACCAACACCAATGAGTGTCTGAGGTGTGAGAAACTGCTTAACTCCAAGTGAACCCAAATATCAGTCCTGCAACAGACAAGATACCCCTGCTATTCCTTTTGCTCCTGTTTTTTAAAAAAATATTTGTAACTTCTGCAAAGCTCTTCATCCTCATCCAAGAATTTCTCCCAGAAGGGATTTTCAATGAGCAGTGTTTACCAGCATACTGTTTTCTCCAAGCTCAGCTCCTAGAGATAATAACAGTAGTAACGATGTTTACCAAAGTGGCTGGGCCATGTGGAAATGGAAACACATACACACGCACACACATACACACACACAAAACTCAAAGGCACGCTTCTCTCACCATGGAATACAACCAGCTCATAAGCCCACGGCACTGGCTTGAAGTGCAAGTGTTCTAGCAAATTCAGAGAAAAACCACAGAGATTAAGCTCTCAGAATGGCTACCCATAGTCCCTTGTCTAACCCCACCTGTTTCAACAACTGAGTAGCTATGCAGACAACACCTGGCCCTACCAGTTATGTTCTAAGGGCAAGATCCAAACAGAAAAGGGGCACAGTTTTACTCATAATATCTTGAGGCAAACACCAGACCCAATTGTCCCCACTCCGCCCAAGAAGTAAAAACCTGAATGGATCTAATACACAGTTGTAGAAAAGTTAAAACTTTTCTCTAGGAAACACAAGAAAATCTTGTTGTACACCTAAAATCAACAACTTTTACTGTATATAAATTACAACTCAGTTAAAACTAGTCAGCCCCTGAAAAATGAACCTTGCTCCCTCCTACCCCTACCTCTCCATTCCCTTCCAATTCCCAGCTTTTTCCTCCTAGATCTGGTCTCTGGCATCCTTTACTTTGCCTCTGAAGCACGTATTATTTGTAATCAAGGACAGGTGTGTCTGTGTCTTTACTACATGGCTCGCTCTTTAGGTGTATCTCCATGGGAGATGACTTGCGCATCACTGATGAGCACAGTATGCTACTTATCACCCTGTCCTTGGAAGGTGAAAAGCAGAGGACTCTGAACAAATCCTGGTCTGGCATTTGGGTCAGTTCCCAGCAGGGTCTGTACTCTCCTTGAGACTCAGGGCTTCTAAGCCTGTCAAGGGGATTTGACAAACTGTTTGCCTGCAAAGGATGTATTCATTCACATATTTACTCAGATGTACACAGTGAGGTGGCCCATACCACAGTCAATAAACAGATGTTTCCATCACGTCAGAAAAATTCCCTTGTATCCCCTTCCTCTGGATCCCCCTTGATCCAGGCCACACTGATCTGCTTTCCGACACTATAATTTTGTCTTTTCTTGAAGTTTATGTACATGGAATCATACAGTATGTAGTCTTTTGTGTCTTCTTTCATTTAGCATAAAGCCTTGGAGAGTCCATCATGTTTTTCTGTGTACTGTTTGTTCATTTCTTTGTGTTGCTGTGTAGTATTCCACAGTGTGATTATCCATTTACCAACTGATACACATTTGGGCTGCTTCCAGTTTGGGGATATTACCAATAAAGGCACTATGAACACACCTGTCTTTGTGTAGACATGTTTTCTCAGGGCTGGGACTAGCGTGAGGCAAGGAAGTCACATCGAAGGTGCAAAATTTAAGGAGACACTGACTCTCAGGTCCCACTAGTGCAACCCCGAGAGTTACATTTTGCTCTCTGGGTTCCTATGTTGCTTCACATAATCTCAGCCTTGTTTTTCATTTCCTTAGGACTGTTGAGTCAATATCTAAGAATAGAACACTGAGTCATATGGTTAAGTGTACATTTAAATTTACAAGAAATTGCCAAACAAATTCCCAAAGTGGATGTGTCATTTTCACTACCTCCAGCAATGTGTGAGAATTCTAGTTGCTCCAAACCCTCTCCAACAATTGGTATTTTCAGTCTTCTTGTGTTAGCCATGGTAGGGTTTTGTAGTGGTATCTCAGTGTGATTTTCATTTGCACTTCCCTAATGATAAATGATGTTAAGCACTTTTCCACCTTTCGGGTGCTTCTTTGCAATTTGTCCTTTAGTGAAGTGTCTTTCAAATTATTTGCTCATTTTTTTAGAAGTTGTTCATCAATGGTTTCCTTGCCTCTCAGTATTCCCTCATTTTTGCCAGTTGCTCTGTCAGATTTGGACTCTGTTCTTCAAGCCCATCTGGCTTCAGCTTTTTACCAACAAGCTGTACAACGTTGGGGTATGAATTCAGTTTTTTAAAAAAAGATTCACAGTTCTGATTTTTCTGTATCTCTGTCAATAACAGATTTCTCTCTGCTATACACCTACTTTTCTGCGAGGCCTCTTGGCCTTTCTCTCATATGTATAGTCTAGCTGCCACCCAGGGATTTAGACAATTTATTTTGTGACTTGGTTCTCACTCCTTCTAGATTGTCATGCTTCCAGATTTTTCCCCTTTAAACTTCCAGCTGCTTGCAGCCCTGAACTCTGATCTCTGGTACCTTTAGCTGGCAAGACGGTGGTTTCTCTTGATGTCGTGTTCCATAGTCACAGCTGGGGAATGGGGCTGGAGAGGGGTGTTGGCAGTGCCCTTGGGGGCACTTCTCCCCTCCACTCTGATGAAAAATTGAAATTATAATAAGGTAATCACAGTTCACACAAAAATGGAATCAGGAGGCCATTGAGGACCTGGTGTCAGACACGTCTCTGCACCACAGAGAACGTGAACTTTCTTTGAACTGTACCAGACCCAAGGATACCTCCAGGGCATTCAGAACAACACCTGCCAGCTGCAACCTTATGGTCTCAAGATTTCCCCTTGTAACTATGCAACCATTTCGGACCCCAACAAATCCTTGCTTAACCAGCACCCTTACTTCCTGCCGTCTTTGATTATAATTCTTGAGAACTCATGTGATTAACTGTAACCTTGCAGGTTTTGCCCTCACAAGCCTCCGCCATTTTGTAGTCCCATGGAACACAATTCAAATACTTCTTGAATCTGTGTCTCCCGGGCTGCATTTCTAACAAGCCCCAATAAACACCTTTTTATTTCAGTCAGGTCTCCATTTCTAAAGTTTTGGTTAACAACTCTTTCACAGCTTCTGCATCCACCAGCCCAGGCCAAGCATCTTGGTCTGAGGCTACGAGAGGTGGAAGCCTTGAGAACGCAGGTTAAGCAGCTGCCAATACAGAAGGGTAAAGCACCCCCGCTCCTCCTCCTGCTGCTCTCTCTGATGCCATGGCCTCATGGTGAGTGACCTTGGAAACTGACAGCCTCCCCTCCTTAACCCAGCCTGCAGCTCTCTGTGTGCCCCTTTCCCAAAGCTGAGTTCCTGGTGCCTGTGACTGATTAATAAACCAGCTTTTTCTCTCAAACCCAAACCTTCTCTAAACTTCAGCTGTAGGCTAGCTAGGTTCCCCTTAGATAGACTTGGCTTTGCAGGGAACTAGCTGTATGACCTTGGGCATTATCTAATCTTTCTGAGCCTCAATTTTCTCAGAATTTCAAACAGTAGTATCTACCTGTTAGGATGGTTCTAAGGATTAAATGGAAGTAAAGCAATCAGCACAGAGCCTGGCACAGAGTAGAGCTCAAAAAAAAAAAAAAAAGTTAGTTATTATTACAATTATTTTGAAGATAAACTTGCATAGGTGAGTATGATCGTTATGAAACAGTGTCTTGCATCAAATCCTGGCATCAGTCCTTTTTAGTTGGACTCACTCCGGCAATGTACTTAACCTCCCTGAGCCTCAGTTTCTTCATCTAAAAATAGGGATGACTCTGTCCCCTACCTCACAGGGTGTGAAAGGATAAAATGACATGTTACCTATAAAACACTTAGGAGAGGGCTTGGTACCTAATGAGAGCTAATAAATGTTAGCTATTATTACAGTTGATCCTCCCATATCCTGCAAGGATTTTTTTGTTGTTGAGGAAACAAAGGCTCAGAGCTTAAGTAACTTGTCCAAGGCCACCCAGCCAGTCACTGGTGAGTCCAGACTGTCTTCCTCATGTCCCAGTGGAAATGCATCTCTCCAACTCCAAAGCTCTCTGTGCTTCCAGTATAAGACATTATAGTGCAACTAACACTGCAGTGATGCCCTCAAGGGCAAGGCCTGGGCCTTACTCGTCTTTTGTGTACCAGCATCTGACACCAGTCAGGCCCTGGCAGGTGATCAAGAATGCTTGCTGACTTGAGATGAAGTGAGGTGACTGGGGTTGGATCGCTGGAAAAGGCAGGGCTGGATGTGAACCTGTATCTGGGCTGTCGGAGGAAGGAGTCAAGAGGACTCCAGGTTTCCAGCCTGGGTGGGTGCGAGAAGGGTGGACCTGTTAACTGAAAATCGGAAGTTGGGAGAGGCTGATGGCTTGGGTTTGAGAAGAAAGTGGGGAAAGGGGAGATGCAAAGGTCAGGCTTAGGCAGGTTGTGATGGAGAGATGGGGACCCTTTAATTAGGATCCGTGGCTAGGAAAATCCACTGGCGGCTCCCCCACCCCTCCCCACATGGACTGGCTTGTGACCTGATGTCAAGGTCCCTGCCCTGGACTTGTTACTAATGGGAGACCCGAGACACACCCAGGAAACCACAGGGCTTAGAACACTTACACAGCCACCTATCAGCGCCCAGGAGAGAAAAGGGTGTCTGGCCATTGTGACCAGATTGAAGAAGAGCCCTGGAATGAGGGGGTGTGGGGAGGTCAGTCTAGGAGAGCTTCCTGGAGGAGGAGGAGGAGGAGGCTCAGCTTTGGTCAGGAGGGCAGTTAGCTGCAAAGGAGGGAGACAGAATGTGGGGTGGGGTGCTCACTGCAGGGAAGACGAGGTTTCCTGCCCTTGGCTGGGATTCTGGGCCTGGTCCCCTAAGCCGTCAGCAGGGGAGCTGGAGGAGGAATACATCACAGCTGTTGTGAGGGGGCCCGAAGGAGATCTCTAGGGAAACAGGACAAGAATAACCATTCTAATGCCCAGCACCACCCCATGCACGCTGCCTTCTCTCCTGCGGGGGCTTCACTTTCTGCCACGTGGACACCCCTCTCTCTCACTCTCTCCTTCCTCCCTTCCCCATTTTCCCACCCCAGACGACTGTGAGGGGGGGGAAGGGCGGACCACCAGTCCCAGTGCCTGGGGGAGAGTGGGCCTTGCCAGCTGTCTCCTCACTCCCCTTAGCGCATCCCGATCCCTTCCTCCTGACTCTGACAGACAAATCGGGCACCCGACCCTCCCTGTCTCCAAGCCCCCTCTCCCTCCCTCCACTATCCCGCCAGCCCTCAGCCCCTCCCCTGAGCAGGATGACAGTAATGCAACCCCATACCCAGAAGTGAAGGGGTGAACGAGGTCCCCTCTCCCTCCCTCTTGGGCCTCTGACCCCGTTCCCAGACGTCCCCACAGCTCCTCTCTCACCCGGTCCCGCCCCAGCCCCTCCCCGCCGTGCCCTCAGCCCATCCCCCCGCCCCCGCTCTGCTGGGGGAGGGCCCAGCAGCTCCCTGCCCTGACCTGGCCGGGTGTGAGTCCCTGGAGGGCAGGGGAAGCTCGGCTTCTGGGATTTCCCCGGCCTCTGGCCAGCAGGAAGTCTTCCTCTGGAGAGGGGAAACCTTGCTCTTGGCCTCGGGCCAGCTGCTGGGCAAGACCAAGGTTCAGGGGAGGAGCCTGTTTCTCTGGTCAGCTGGGGACTCCCGCTGACCTCTACTCTTCAGGTTTGGGGGTTTAGGCCTCAGAAGCCCAGAGAGCGAGGTCAGGGTGGGGGAAGAGGACGGAGGAGACGCTGGGGAGAGTGGGACAGAGAGACTCGGCGCCGACCCCCACCTGCATCAGCCGTCCTGCCTTTCCCTCCCGTCCCCGGCCTGTGGAGCGGTGGGGTAGGGGCTCTCTGGACGTTTCTCCTCTCCCCGCTGGGTGTGTGTGCCACGCGGGTGTGGCCTGGGCACAGGGCGATGATAAGGGGCCGCGGCAGCACCGCCCGCCGCAGCCCTGCAGGACCCAGGGTGGCCTAGAGCAGAGCGCTGTGCGGGCACAGTCCACCCCGGCCTCGTCCTGACACATCCGGGAACCGGGGGCAGAGGAGGGTGCCTGGAAGTCTTTCTCTGGTGCCTCGGTCTCCGCCTCTCCGAGGCTGTGGAAGGTGATAAGCCCTGCGAGTGGGGCTGGGGGGGAGCGGCCTCCTTTCCCAGGGGCTCTGGCGGGCAGAGGCCCCCGCTCTCCTCTCCGAATCTCGCCTCTGCCCTTACTCCCAGGTTGCCCTGTTCCCGGGCTCCAAATGAGACCCTGGGGGCCCCTCAGCAGCAAACACAACAGGGAGAGAGCAAGAGGCAGCCCCGGGGGGCAGGGCAGACAGCACTGGTGACTGTGCACATTCCACCCCGCCCCGCCCCGCCCTCAGCCATCCCTCCTCATCTCCCACTCTTCCGCCCCTCAAAACCCAGGCGGGGTCCCCTTCTCAGAGCTCTTCTTGGGGCTGAGCTGTCCCACCCTGTAGCTTGGGAAGAGGGGGGAGGGGGAGGGGGAGAGGGAGAGGCAGGGAGGTTGGTTGAGACAAAGGGGACAAGCCTGGGTGGGAAGGAGCCGCTGCGTGGGCTGGAGTTGGGGACAGAGCCAGGTGGCGACAGCCCTGCGGAGCCAAGATCAGGGAGTTTCCGGGGATGAAGGGAGAAGCTGCACGCTGGGCCGGCGCCCCCTGGTGGCCAGTGCTGCGGCGGCAGCCACCCAGTCTCCCTGCCCTGCTGCTGTGGCCACCGGGGTGGCCTCTCTTGGACACGTGGACAGAGTGGAGAGCACAGCCCTGCACAGGACCCAGGCAAGGTCCTCACTAGCAAGCCCTGGCTTTGAGAAACTGTACAGGCACCAAGTTCTATTCCAGTGCCCATCCACCCTGTCCACCTCATTTTCTCACCTGACCAGCAAGTGGTGGGTTATCATACAGTCTTTGAGGCCCCTTCTGGCATGGGCATCCCGAGATTCCAGGTCAAGATGGATCTGATCTGGCTCCTCGCGTTACCTCTCTGATCTCAGAATCTCCTTCCCCTCTTGCCTGCACTCACATCTGCTCCGGCCACGCTGGCCTCCTGTTCCTGGAGCACACCAGGCACGGTCCCCCCGAGGGCCATTACACGGGTTATCACCTCCACCAAGGAAGCTTTTCCTTAAGATGTCCACTCCGTCACCTCCTCCCAGTCTTTTCTCAAAAGTCTTTCCTTTGATGAAGCCTGTTCTGACCTTCTGATGTAAAATTAAAACCACTTTCCCAGGTCTGGATCCTCCCTACCCTGCTTTTCCCAGAGCCCTTATCACCTTCTAACACACTATACCACTTCCTTATTTATCATGACTGTTGTGTAGTGTCTTTCTCCTTCTAATGGAATGATGAGGGTAGAGAGTTTTGTTGGATTCATTCATGGATGTATCCTAAGCACCTGGAGCAGTGACTGGCACATAGAAGCTTGTTAAGAGTTTGTTGAAGGAATGAGTGTACCATTGAGGAGGGTCTGGGCTGGGGGCAGACAGGTCTACCTCAAATAGCTCATGGTTTCTGCAGAAATGTGGTTGTGCTACTGACAATAAAATGGGATCTCATAGAAAGGACCGCACTGCTGATGAGCTACCATAGGTGGGGAGATGGAGAGGAAGGTGAAGGCTTGTGGGGAGAACAGAACATAGCTTGGCTCCTGCACTCACTGTACCACAAACTGGCACCCAGTTTACCTATATCAGAAATTCTCAGTGTGCTCCATGGACCATCAGTTCTGAGAAATGCTCCTCAAAAGGGGGGTGGGGCACAAATTCAGAGTAATTTGGGAAATGTAGAGACTGATCATTTTCATAGTCCCTACTCCAGTGGGAACATTAAAGTCTTCACTCTGGTATTTCACAACATATGTGACCATGGGATTCCACATTCCTTCTTATTTTTTCAAGCAAAAGCCCTGAGCTTCTACTAAATTTGTATCTGGATCATGACATGCTTTGGGAAATGCCGACTTACAAGATAAAGCTTAACTCTGCATGTGGCCCCCAGGGCCTGCGTGGTCACTTCCAGTCTCTTCAGACTAGTCTCAAACGTGCCCCACGTCTCACCCATTCCACACAGTTCTCTATTTGCTCACTGTTCTTTCAGCTTCCCCCGCTCCCATCCCCCCCTCTACACTCCTTCCTGGCCCAGCTCAAGTGCTGTTTCCCCAACCCTGCCTGTGTGTATTGTCTACCCTCCATCACTGTGTGTGTCCCATCCAGCCCTGTGTCTCAGTTGCCTTGTTTTGTTTTGTCTGTTGCCCCTCTGGACTTGCTCCTCTCAGGCAGATATGAAGTCTGCTCACTGCATCCCCAGGGCCTGTCCCATGAGCTGCTTCAGGGGACACAGGATGGGTGGAGACAAACAGAAAGGATTCTCACAGCTCTGCGTCTGCAGCCTGGGGAAAGGACACCAGCTGCTCCCTCCGGTTACCCCCGCCCCCTTGGTATTTTTAGTATCTTCCTTTCCTTTACTTCTCTGCCCTCAAGATGCTCAGGAGTCAGCATCCCAAGCATGACTGGATCTCACGAATGGATTATATTCAAAGATATGAATAAATAATTCACAAAATAGAAAATAAAACCAGCTAAGAAACATTTGAGAACATGTTGTAATTTACTTGCAGTCATAGAAATGCAAATTAAGCGGTGACATCCCATAGGGTCTGTAAAGTGCATCAGGAAATGTAAAATATGTCATCTGCCTCATTACCCACATCTGCGATGAATCCTAACAGAAACCCCCAAATATTGGAAGTACTGGGCTTCCCTGGTGGCGCAGTGGTTGAGAGTCCGCCTGCCGATGCAGGGGACACGGGTTCTTGCCCCGGTCCGGGAGGATCCCGCATGCCGCGGAGCTGCTGGGCCCGAGCCTGCGCGTCCAGAGCCTGTGCTCCAGGGGAGGCCACAACAGTGAGAGGCCCGTGTACCAAAAAAAAAAAAAGAGTCCGGGTTAGGTGCCAGCAATTTATAATAGTTTTTTGGGAGTGCAGGCAGCCCAGCGCCAGGGACCTGGGGGACGTGGGACATTTGTAAGCCCTCTGCCCCGGGGATAGAGCTAAGGACCTCATGGGACATTGAGCGTGGGTGCAGACTCTCCCAGGAGGAGGATGAACCCCCAATACCATTTGGGATGGTGTCCAGGAAAACCAGAGTATTCAGTTCTGCTTCTGGCTTTCTAGGAGGCCTGGGCAACAGGCAACCAGTGCTCACTGAATCCGTGGATGAAGTCCTATGCTCAGGTTTGAGAGACACACCAGGCTCTCAGCCCACAGTCATTGTCCCCAGTCCTGAGCCTGCACTGGTCCTGGGTCTGGGCCGTGCTGGGACAGGGGTGAAGCTGGTGCTCAAGGGGTTAGGTCAGGAGAAGTGGGACGAGGCAGCCTGGGCTGTTAGGCCCTCTGGGAACCTGGTGGTTGGCAGGCCAGGAGCAGAGTTGAAAGCAGGCAAGTGCCTCTAAGCACTGACTGGAGTCAGGAATTCCTTCAGGGGAAAAGTTAGCTCAGAGGCCAAGGGGCCTTCATCTTCAGCGATACCTGTTACAGGAATTCTTTGGTGGTTTCAGGTGGAAACTGCATCACCCTCATGTCCAGGAAACATTTATTCAGCACCCGCTACCTGAAAGGCCTGTGGGAGGCCTGAGGACACAAGTGGAAAAGGCTGTCCTGGCCTCAGGGCTCCCTTTCCCATGGAGCCCACAGACCCCGCCTGTGGTCCCGGACCAGGACCAAAGTCTTCTTGGTGGAAGGTATTAGCCTTGCTGCTCTCCCGTGTTTTCACCGCGTGGATGTGTCTGTGACACTGGGCTCTGTCCACATCCCCTGCATCCCACTGGCCCTGCTCTCCTGGCCTCAGCCCCAGTCTGCTGGGCCCGGCCCTGCTGCCCTGCATGAGGGGCTTCTCCACACCCCTCCTCCTGGCTGGTGGCGTCTTGGTCTGAGTGGTCGGTTTTCCGGGAACTCACTGCTGCTGATTCTCCTCATCACTTTTGCCTTCAGGTTCCTGCTGTGAAAGTCCATCCTCTTAGGGCCTGGCCACGTGACCCACCATCCCCCGCATTCACATCAGCCCTCTGCACACTGAGTTGTATGGCTGGAAGGGGCCGTGGAGGGTGTCACTTCTCCCCCACCTGGTACCGTTTGCTTCCCTCCCTAATGCTGAGACCCCCAACCTTACTTGAACCCCTGGAGATATGTGAGGAGGGATCTGGGGAAAACCTAGGCAGGCAATAGGCTCACTTACTTACCTTTATCCTTTCCCCCTCAGACTGTCATGCTCCTGGTAAATTTTGATGCATGAGAAGCTGATTTTTTTTCCTTTTAAATTAACTTTAAGTCCATTGCTTTGGTCATTTCTAACATCCCTAGAGCACAACATGTTGGACCAGTCTCCTCCACTTTACACCTGCATTGGCCTCTGTGAAGAACAGAGACCCTGGGCCACAGGATCCCCAAGCTAGATCTCTTTCCATTCCTGCAGCTCCTTCCCTTCCTGGTGGCTGTGTGTGCTTCACCTGTTTCCTGCAGGTCATCTTGCATTCCTCCTCCAGGAGGCCTTCCTGCTTTATTTCAGTTTTCACATGGTCTGTTTTGTTCTCCTTGATGAAAGAAAATGCTTCTTAAGAGCCCCTGTACTGTAGCACATACAACCTGCACTGAAATGATTTCTGCTTCTATCTCCCCCTCTAGAGTTTGGACTCCTCTAGTACAGTGACTTTGCCTCCTGTCTTTGTATCCCAGTGGTGCTGCACACAGTTGACACTTATTACATGTTTGTTGAATGTTGACCTGATGTTGGAAGACACCCTTTCAAGAAACCTGTAGGACAGTTTGATCTTCAGCCGCCAGGTGGCACTAACACCCAGGCGCTACGGGTGGGCCGGGAAGGAGGATGCTTTGAGGGAGGCTTAGGTGCTGGTTGCAGGTGGTGCTGGTGGGTCATGGAGTCTTTTCCTTTTCTCCTCCAGACTGTCTTGGTCTTCTTAGAGTTTTATTACAAAGCGCCATAGACTAGATGGCTTAAACACCAGAAATTTCTTTTCTTATGATTCCAGAGCCTGTGAAGTCCAAGATCAAGGTGCTGGTTGATGCCCTTCCTGGTGAGGGTCCTCTTCCTGGCTTGCTGTTTCCTTACACGGTGAAGAGGGAAAGCTTTGCTATCTCTTCCTCTTCTTATGAGGGCACTAATCTCTGCATTGTATCTCACAGCTTCTACCTGCATATTCGACTGTTTCTGGCAACACTGAACACATCCACTGCTGAAGGAATAGCACACTGCAGCCAGCATCTGTCCCTGGGTAAGTCAAAATGCTGACTATTAAAAGCAATTTAAAGAGCATCACTAACAAAAGCAGGGAATGACTGCACAGGAGTTGCAAGCTGCTGTGCCATGTCTGCACAGCTCCTTTATTCTGCAGAAACCTCAATTATTTGTCTCAGATTTTAAGAAAAGATTGCCTTAATGCTACAGGAGAGAAGCAAGGAAATAAACTGCTTTAAAGGAGAAACCAGCACAGAGTTAAAGCCAAATTTTTCTTTCTTTTTTATTTACTGAAGTTGAATTAAAATATTATGTTAGTTTCAGGTGTACAACACAGTGATTTGATATTTTTATAGATTATACTCCAAACAAAGTTATTGTAAGTATGGACTATATTCCCTGTGCTATACATTACATCCTTCTAACTTATTTATTTTGTGCCTCGTAGCTTGTGCCCCTTCCCCATTTTGTCCTTCTCCCTACCCCCTTCCCTCTTATAACCACTAGTCTGTTCTCTATGTCTGTGTGTCTGCTTCTCTTTAATTATATTTGTTCACTTGGGGTTTTTTTTTTAGAGTGAACAGATGATATTTCAGATAGCCACGCTTCTGGATGAGTCAATTTCCTTGAAAATCCAATCCATATATGTTCACATGCTGTGCTGGCAGGAAGACTGACTGAAATGGCCAAAACCCGAGCTAATATCCTTTTGGCCAGAATAATGGAATTATTATTTTCCTAGCTATCAATCTAAGCAAACAGAGCCATCTGTCAGGCAAAGCAAACACACACACCTTAATAACAGAAAGTGCAGTTGCCTTGACAGAATTTGGATTCTACTACTAACCAGGGCTGTAAGATGTGTTTTGACCTAGTATATAATGGATGCTTTTGAGGCATTCCCTAATTAGCATTTACTTGCTTAAACTAATTACTCATATTTCTTCTTCACTAGCTTATTAAACTTTGTTGAATATTCTGCACAAAACGGATGAATGTGGGCATTGCAGAACAACAAACAGTGGTGTCTCCAGTTCGATACAGTGTTGACACGGTGACACATCAGTTTCAAAATTGGATATTCTTGATACTAGGTCCCAAACAGATTAAGACAAGGCTGAAACTCTATTAAAGGCTATTACAAAATCAGAGATTTCAATGAGATACAAGAATTCTAATACTGAGTTGACAATAGCCCAGTTTCTATCATTTGATTTGCTAAAGTCCACATGAAATAGAACTACTCTGTATGTGACAGCCAATAGCTTCCATGTTCTTCAAGGAGAGAATTGGATTCTTCAAATCCAATGGACTTGGATTTGGATTCTCAACAGTGAGTAGTCATATTGGTCAGTGTTTCTCATCCTCTCTCAACCTTCCTCAAATGCCAAATATCTCTATTATTCACCAATACCTTTCTTGATTTAGCTATTAACCAGCAAACTCACTAACAGCCAAAAGGTTCCAGCTGCTCTGGTTTCCCCCGTAGAGTAGTACCAGCTCTCAGAAGCAACAAGTCTGGGGTAGGTCCTGCTTAAGAGGGGACAGACAAATCTTATCTCCATCTCTAGCTCCAAGGGACAAGGTAGGCTATCCAACTTGGCAAATCATCACACAAATACAAAGTCCCTCTCACTATGGGAATTCCCTGGCTGTCCAGTGGTTAGGACTCAGCGCCGTCACTGCTGTGGGCCCTGGTTCGATCCCTGGTTGGGCAACTAAGATCCCGCAAGCTGTGTGATGTGGCCAAAAAAAAAATCCCTCTCACTAAGGCTGTGTTTTCCTCATGCCAAACCACCAGATGAAAAGGGTCAGACTAAGCCAGTCACTTGCAAGAGGGGTAGGTAGATGGAGACTGTTGGAAATGTACAAGATTTTCCTTCTTCATTTAGTGCCAATGCAAAGCCATTCTAGGGACTGCAAAATGTGACTTCCCAAGTGTGCTTCAAATATGTCAATGGCTGATGCACTGGGTCTTTCCTTCATTGTGTACCTATAACTTTTACTAATGTGTTAGGTAAGGGGCTTTCCATTCGCAAATTCCACGGAGGGTCCTCCCGGTTCATGAGGGCCCTCATTTTCAGATAGCTAAATAATTCGAATGATGGAGGCCTTGTCATGCTGACTAGTGATGGCTTCAGGAAGAGACAAAAACTTGGCCAACTCACAGAGTTCAAAATGTTATTTTCCCTGGCGGGGGAGAGCTGCATCTTGGGATTTCTCCTTTCTCAACACTTGTAAATCAGAAAAATAAAATGTGGATCCATAGCCTTGTCTCCTCATGCACCACATGCTTTATTATAGGTGCTATTAAGTGTACACTATGGTTACATGACAATCCAGTAATCATCTTCACTAAAATTCACAACACCATTAATCATCAGTGACAGCACTCCAATTTAACATCTTGGGGATTTCCTCCCCTTCTTCATCATTTATTTGCCAATATTTCCTTGTTATAAATATCCCCCTAGTGATTTTCCTTGGCAGTAACACCTGTGCTGTCTACTGTGTCTACCTTGACTATAAATAAGAACAATTCTTTAAAAAGAAAGCCCTTGAAATAATTCCTACAGTTAGAAGGAAAGCCTTGCTATGGGGTGAGTTCCCGGTCGTATTCAGTAAGTATTGGCTGTGCTGGAAGTGACTCAAGGGGCTCCTAAGCCGACCTTGTTAGGGTCTTGACATCTCTTTTTTTATTATGCAAACTTTTGAGAATCTGATGATTTAGGAAACCCTTTCTAGAAAAATGCGTCCACCTAAAAAAAGCAATACAGAAAGAAACTATCTCAAAATGAGAAAGTTCTCTTAGACATAGAGATAAGAACTCAAAGCAGAATCTAGATCCATCCACCTCACTACAAATAACTCAATTTCGTTTCTTTTTATGGCTGAGTAATATTCCATTGTATATATGTGCCACATCTTCTTTATCCATTCATCTGTTGATGGACACTTAGGTCTGTCATACAGAGTGAAGTAAGTCAGAAAGAGAAAAACAAATACCGTATGCTAACACATATATATGGAATCTAAGAAAAAAAAAAGTTCATGAAGAACCTAGGGGTAAGATGAGAATAAAGACACAAACCTACTAGAGAATGGACATGAGGATATGGGGAGGGGGAAGGGTAAGCTGGGACAAAGTGAGAGAGTGGCATGGACATATATACACTACCCAATGTAAAATAGATAGCTAGTGGGAAGCAGCCACATAGCACAGGGAGATCAGCTCAGTGCTTTGTGACCACCTAGAGGGGTGGGATAGGGAGGGTCCGAGGGAGGGAGATGCAAGAGGGAGGGGATATGGGGATATATGCATATGTATAGCTGATTCACTTTGTTATAAAGCAGAAACTAACACACCATTGTAAAGCAATTATACTCCAATAAAGATGTTAAAAAAAAAAAAAAAAGAACTCAAAGCAGGAAGAAAAAATTACTAAAAGGCATTACCCAGGACAGATATCAAGGTCAACATCACCAGTGATGTCATGTTGACAGTAAGCACTCTTGAGATGTTATAATAAGAAGGGCATGTTACTTCAGATGTCTTCCTCCAAAAGCCTGTAACCTCAGAAACATCACACAAATCCCAATGGAGGGACAATGTACAAAGTACGTGACCAATACTCCTTAAAACTGTCAACATCAAAAATAAGGGAATTCTGAGAAACTGTCACAGCTAAGGGAGTTGAAGGACACATGACAACTAAAAATGTAATGTGCTGTCCTGGATGGGATCCTAGAACACAAAAAGGGCATAAGAGAAATACTAAGATATCTGAATAATGTGTGGACCTATCAATAACAGTTCCTTGATTGTAACAGATTACCATACTAATGTAAGATGTTAATGATAGGGGAAATGGTGTGTAGGGGATATGAGAACTTTATTATCTTCATTACTTTTCTGTAAATATAAAACCCTTCTAGAAAATGTCTATTAAAAATTAATAAAAGTTTGAAAACATAAAATTGAAAAAAGCTTCCACAAAATGAAAGAAAAAGAAACTGGATCTGGAGGTGGGTGGTGGGACACTGGGCAGCAGGGGTTTAATGCCCTTTGGTTCTTCCTGGGCAGAGATGGTCAGAGCTGGCAGGAACCAGCCTGTGGGGTGGACCCACTCAGTGTCCTCGGGTGTATTCAGCCTGGGGGAAGTTGAAAGCAAAACAAGGGAGACCTATGTGGAAATAAGTAACTTCCTTTGGGTCTCCTGACTCTTTCCTGGCTCCCCTGACTGACATGAGCTGTTTTCTCAAAAGTGTTTCCCAAATACTGGCCTGTGCTAAAGGCAGCTGGGGGAAAATCCATGGGGCTGGCTCTGTGAGGCAGAAGGTGGCCCTGAGGCAGGTGCACAGATGCCAGGAACCCACATGGCCCCAGTGGCCTTTCTAGGTCCCCATCCCCTCTCCAAGAAGAATCTGCCCCTGGAACTAGGTGCTGGGTAATCTGACCTCTGGTGGAGGGTGTGTGTGGGCATGTATGGGGAGGCGGGGGGCATTTTCTGGTCTCTTTTTGCATCCTTAGATCTCTGATGAAAAGTGAGTTCCTCTAGGGCCTGACCCTACCAGGAGTCCTTACTCCCAACCCTCCCCCCAGTTTACAGGCTGGGAGCTCTGGACAGTAGGGAGTGGTGAGAGGCCCTCTGGGAGATAGGGGACTTTGACCCCAGACTCCCAAGCTTCTCCTTACTCCAGGTGGTCTCAGCAGTGCTGAAAACCCCTGCAGAAGACTGCACAGGAGCTTCAAGGGTAGAGGTGGAGGCCTGTTCAGGATTCCCTGGGCTGATGGGCCCTGACAGATCACCAGAGGCCCTGCCCCTGTGACTTCCTGCTGCTGCAAACTAGATGCTCCTTGTTCACTTTTGATTTAATTTAATTTAAAAAATTTTTATTGAAGTGTAATTAACATACATCATTATATTAGTTTCAAGTTTATAACGTAATGATTCAATATTTACATATATTGTAAAATGATTAAGTCAATAAATCTAGTTAATATCTGTCACCATAAATAGTTACAGAATTTTTTCTTGCAGTGAGAACCTTTAGATCTAGTCTCGTCATCTTTCAAATATGCAATACAGTATTTTTAACTATAGTCTCCATGCTGTACATTACACCGCTAAAACTTATTTATTTTATAACTGGAAGTCTGTACCTTTTGATCTCCTTCCCCATTTCGCCCACCTCCCCCCACCCCCCACGTTTGGCAACCACCAACCTATCTTCTGCATCTATGAGCTTGTTTGGTTTTTTTTTTTAAGATTCCACACACAAGTGAGATCATACGGTACTGGTATTTCTCTGTCTGACTTACATCACTTAGCATGATGCCCTCAAAGTCTATCCATTTTGTAGCAAATGGCAAGATTTCATTCTTTTTATGGCCGAATAACATTCCACTGTGTATGTATATATATCACATTTTCTTCATCCATTCATCCATTGATGGATACTTAGGTTTTAGGTTGTTTCCATTTCTTGGTTACTGTACATCATGCTGAAATGAGCATGGGAGTGCATGTATATTTTTTCAAGCTAGTGTTTTCATTCTCTTCAAATAAATACCCCATAGTGGAATTGGTGAATCACATAGTGGTTCTCTTTTTAATTTTTGAGGAACCTCCGTAGTGCCTGCATCAATTTACTTTCCCAAAAACAATGTACAAGGGTTCCCTTTTCTCCACATCCTTGTCAGCATTTGTTATTTCTTGTCTTTTTGATAATAGGCATTCTAACAGGTGTGAGGTGATATCTCGTAGTGGTTTTGACTTGTATTTCTCTGAAGTTGGTTATATTGAGCATGGTTTCATGTACTTGTTGCCCATCTGTATGTTTGGGAAAATGTCTAGTCAGATCTTCTGCCCATTTTTAAATTGGATTGCTTGTGTTTTTCCTGTTGAGTTGTATGAGTTCTTTACATAGTTTAGATCTTAACCCTTTTTCAGATATAGGATGTGAAAATATTTTCTCTCATTCAGTAAATTGCCTTTTCCTTATGTTGATGATTTCCTTTACTGCACAGAAGCTTTTTAGTTTGACGTAGGCTCACTTGTTGCTTTTTGCATTTCTTGCTTTTGCTTTTGGAGTCACACTTAAAAAATCATTGTGAAAACCTAGGCGTTTTATGGTTTCAGAATTCACATTCAATTCTTTAATCTATTTTGAGTTAATTTTTGTGTATGGTATAAGATAGTGGTCCAGTTTCATTCTTTTTTTTAACTTTTTATTTTATATTGGAGTATAGTTGATTAACAGTATTGTTTTAGTTTCATGTGTACAGCAAAGTGATTCAGTTATACACATACGTGTATCTAGTCTTTTTCAAATTATTTTCCCATTCAGGTTGCTGCATAATATTGAGCAGAGTTCCCTGTGCTACACAGTAGGTCCTTGTTGGTTATCCATTTCAAATATAGCAGTGTGTACATGATAGTGCCTAACTATCCCTCCCCTGAACCGTTCCCTGCGGGTAACCATAAGTTCGTTCTGTAAGTCTGTGTATCTGTTTCTGTTTTGTAAATTTTGGTTCATTTGTATGATTTTTTTTAGATTCTGCATATAAGCAATATCATATGATATTTGTCCTTCTCTGTCTGACTTACTTCACTCAGTATGACAATCTCTAGGTCTACCCATGTGGCTGCAAATGGCGCTATTTCATTCTTTTTAATGGCTAAGCAACACCCCAATGTTCATTGCAGCACTGTTTACAATAGCCAAGACATGGAAGCAACCTACATGTCCATCAACAGATGAATGCATAAAGAAGATGTGGTATATATATATACAATGGAATATTACTCAGCCATTTTCCTTCTTTTGCATGTGGTTATCCAGTTTTCCCAACACCATTTAATGAAGAGACTGTTCTTTCCCCACTGGCTCCTTTGTCATAAATTAATTGACCATATATGTGTTGGTTTATTTCTGTGTTTTTTATTTTGTTCCATTGACCTATGGAACATAGGTCATCTTTATTGGAGTATAATTGCTTTACAATGTTGTGTGAGTTTCTGCTGTATAACAAAGTGAATCAGCTATATGTATACATATATCCCCATAGCCCCCCTCTCGTATCTCCCTCCCACCCTCCCTATCCCACCCCTCTAGGTGGTCACAAAGCACCAAGCTGATCTCCCTGTGCTATGCAGCTGCTTCCCACTAGCTAGCTATTTTACATTTGTTAGTGTATATATGTCAATGCTACTCTCTCACTTTGTCCCAGCTTACCCTTCCCCCACCCTGTGTCTTCAGGTCCATTCTCTACACCTGCATCTTTATTCCTGTCCTGCCCCTAAGTTCATCAGAACCTTTTATTTTTTTAGATTCCATATATATGTGTTACCGTATGGCATTTGTTTTTCTCTTTCTGACTTACTTCACTCTGTATGACAGACTCTAGGTCCATCCACCTCACTACAAATAACTCAATTTCATTTCTTTTTATGGCTGATTAATATTCTATTGTATATATGTGCCACATCTTTATCCATTCATCTGTCAGTGGACACCTAGGTTGCTTCCATATCCTGGCTGTTGTAAACAGTGCTGCAATGAACATTGTGGTACGTCACTCTTTTTGAATTATGGCTTTCTCAGGGTATATGCCAGTAGTAGAATTATTCTACTACTATGCCAGTAGTAGAATTTAGTTTTCAGACTTGAATTTCTGAGGATAACGCTGTAGACTTTGAGATTGTCCTTCTGAGGGGTAGATGTTCTTGGGGTGAATTAGCACCCCTGAAACAGGTCTGGGAAGATATAGCCATGGAGGAGCTCACCTTCGTTTTCCCACAGAACACGGCATCTTGGGCCCTTGGGGACCAAGTGTCTATCAGAAGGGGAGGTGCTGAGTGAGGTTACGCTGCCTCTGAAGCCACCTCAGGGCTCAATGACTGCAACAGATGGTGACCTGGACAGGAAATGAGAGCCCTGGCTCTGCCGAGACACTGGCGTGCTCAGTAAATATTTGCTGAGTGGAAACAAGTCATGGCTGCCATGTGCAGCTTAGCTAAAAGCAGTCTGTCTTGCTCAAGAGCATATGTGACACCCCAGCGTCCTCACAGGAGGGCTGGCACCAGGGTGAGTCAACAGGACACCCACTCTCAGGTGCCGACCTTGAACTTGCACCAGCCTGAGAGTAGGGTATCCTTGCCTCCCTGGTCACAGGGCCTGGGGCCTGCATCAGAAGAGAGGGACAAGAGCCAGTAAACTAGTCACATCACAAATGACCAACAACTTGCTGAAGTGCTGTGGGAGCCCAGCACAGAGAGCACCTAAGTCACCTGGGGCAGATGGGGCAGGCTCCCAGG
The DNA here is from genome assembly GCF_026419965.1 of Kogia breviceps. NCBI lineage: Eukaryota > Metazoa > Chordata > Mammalia > Artiodactyla > Physeteridae > Kogia > Kogia breviceps. Next base: position 87,651,039 of record NC_081310.1, on the reverse strand, counting down.
GGGGCATCTGAGCTGCATCTGGAAGGGTCTTCGGGCATTGGGCGGGAGGGAAGGGTCTTACTCCAGGAAGTGGGAGCTGGTATGCAGGCTGGAGGCTGATGGAGGTTCTTTCTTAGGTCCCTAAGGATTGGGGAGTGACCCCTAAAATGGGGAGGTTTTCCCAGTTATCTGTTGCTGCTGGGGCTCTCCCTCCCCTCTGTGCTCCCAATGGGAGAGTCTCAAATGTCTGTGGGCACCTTGTCAGGGACTGTGAGTGGGGATCTCCAGAGCCCACTCACCTCCCTATGGGGTGGAGTAATGTGGTCTGAATGCCTGGGGTGAGTAGAAGGATATGCTGTGTGCTGTGGTCTGTCTTCCCCCACTGGACAGAAGAGATATGCTGACAACCAGTCCAACCAAGAATCACTAGGGAAATCCAGTGATAAAGGAGCCCAGCAGAAAGAAGCCAAAAGATGTGGCTGGGGTGAGAGTCACGGACAAACAGGAGCCCTCCCAGGAGCTGGGAACAAGCTCAGTGTGAGAGCGGTCTCTCCACTGGGGTGGGGGGTTGCTTCTCCAGGTTTAAAAGGTAATGTCATTGGTGTGACAGATGGGATGGATGTTAAGACTAAGATGAAAAGACCCAGTGAAAGCTGGACCTTGAGACTCCCTAGGAGGACACTTCACTGCCCTGGGAAGGAGTGCATGTCCACCAGCCTGCAGCTCACAGACAGTGAGTGTCCCTGGGCCCTGTAGAGAGACCATCTGAGCCTTCTCAGTCCAGCAGCCTTTGCAGGTCTGGCTGGGCTGGAGGCACAGACCGTTTGTGATGTACTGAGTGCAGGAGGAGGAGCTGTGATTGGACAAAGGCCACCTTGATCTCAGAGGCTGCTGAGATGCAGCCACAGGCCTTAGTTTTCCTGCCTGGAATGGTGCTAGGGAGGAGAGAGGCTGTCCTGGGACAGGCCTGGCCTCTCCCTTTCATGTGGCTTCTCAAAGTCTGAAACCATCTTGTGTGGGAGATTCACTGCACTGAGAGGGACTTGGATCTGGAAAGACCATTGGTATGAAAGGACAGAGACCTGGTCCCAGGCCAGGCTCTACTACATATTGGGTTTATTCATTAACCTCTTTGGATCCTCAGTTTCTACATCTGTAAAATGGGAAGATAATTGTAATAATATCTATCTGTCTCTCATAGATGAAAATGCTTTGTCAATTTGAAAGAGGTAGACAGGTTGGGGGTGTTGATGATGACTTAGGTTTCCAGCTGCACAAGGTGGCTGAGATGCTGACTTAATAGATTTCCAGGGCTTCCCTGGTGGCGCAGTGGTTGAGAGTCCGCCTGCCGATGCAGGGGACACGGGTTCGTGCCCTGGTCCGGGAGGATCCCGCGTGCCGCGGAGCAACTAAGCCCGTGAGCCATGGCCGCTGGGCCTGTGCGTCCGGAGCCTGTGCTCCGCAACGGGAGAGGCCACAGCAGTGAGAGGCCCGCATACCGCAAAAAAAAAAAAAAAAAAAATAGATTTCCAAAAAGTCCCTGGTGTTCTGCCAGCATGGAATGTTTATTGTCTGGCTCTATTCCTGGGTCCCTGGCCTGTAGCTGCATTGCTGTTTCCTTCCCTCCCCAAATCCTGAGCAGATGGTTTACAGACCCAAACACAAGAGGACTAACACAAGAAGACTTATAGGACATGGGAGAGTGAAAATATGAAGCTTGCTCCCCATCACTCTGAGAGTGACCAGTGGTGAGCTGCCTGGATTTTGACCCCAGACAAGAAGTTTCTGACCACAGGACTCATTACCTTTTGCAGTAATTTCGCCATTACTAGAGGAGGTTGGAGGGAATAAGCCAGCATTGGATATTCTCTTGTCTGGGATTCAGCAGAGCAATTTAAGGAGCACGGAATGGACTCAGGTGACTTGCTTGAGGCCACACAGTGGGATGGGACAGTGGCTGTGATGTTGGGGTTTTTTTTCTAGAGTTTGTTGTCAAGAGTCCAGACCCTATGCTTGATTCACTGTATGACCTTTTGCAGATTACACTGCCTCGCTTGGTCTCAGTTTTCACATCCCTAAAATGGGTTTAATACACAGTGCCATGACTACCTTCAGTGCATGGTCATGGGGCCAGTCCTGCATGGGGCTCCTCAGCCTTGGGGCAGCTGAGGGGGAAGTCTCAGTGGGGATGAGAAGGAGGCACTGCCCAGGAGTTAGGTAGACGGTGCTGCTCCCCTAGGGTGTGGGCCCAAGAGTTCTCCGATGTTGTGGGGTATTCAGTCTGGTGAGAAGAGGCGAGAGCCTGAGTTTCAGTAGGTGGGAGTGAGTCTGAGGCAGCTGAGGCTGTGGCCAGGAGGAGTGTGTAGATATCTATCCCTGCCCCTCTGTGATAACAGGAGCAGGACTGGCCAAGGTTTAAAGGGAAGTGGTAGGAATGCAGCAGATAAGAGCCTATCAGATACCGTGGGGTCTGGCTTTGCCCTGTGTGTAGGGAGAATAAGTAACACTAGGAGCAGCTGGAAAGCCATAAGGGTGCAAGCAATAAATGCCAATATTTGCATTTGTGATGTGGGGAGTTGACACTTCCCCCAAAGAGCTTTGTTCTTTTGCTCATAGCTTCTTACTTAGGCAACTGACATTTGAAGTTTTTGGAAAACCAAACTCATTAAACAGTGTAAAGACAGAGGAGACAGCACTCAAGGCAGCAGAGGCCCAGCCTACCCTGGCTGAAATAGCATGACTTCTGTGCCCAACCATAGGCTGACACTGATGAGCAAGCTGTCGGGTCTGAGCCTTACCCCAGGGAAACAGGTAAGGGAATTATAGTGAGTGCTAGTGTGGGGAGTGTGAGATCAACAAGCTGGTGTGACCACAAGGACAGGGCAACTCCAATAGTGAAGTTGTTTATACATTTATTCTGCAATTGTTTATTGAGGTCCTACTGTAAGTGCTGGGGATAGTAACAGGAAACATCTGAGTGGCTTACTACAGGCTGGTGGGCTGTCAACCCAGAGCTAACATGCTAGCCCCGCCCTAGGGGTGGGGAAGAGCCTAAGTGTCCCTCTGAGTGAGGCTTCTCTTCTCTCCTGCCCCTCCTCCTAGACCTTCCTTCCACAGCTGCACAGGCGGGCAGGCAGCCTGTGATGGGGCCCTGCTCAGAAGACCCCCATCTCTGCTGGGCCTCCCGGCTCCTGGGATTCACCAGCCTACTCCTCAGTGAGTGGCCCGGGCTCTTGGGAGGGAGGGCCTTTGGGGGGAGCAGGGAGGCAATGTCCCCGTTCCATGTCTAAAGTCTTTGGTGAACAAAAAAGACAAAACAGCTCTGTAATTATTTAGCAAATACAGTGCATTTGGTTTAGAGCCCTGGGGTGAACAGGAGAACAAAATGGCCTTTTGCTTGTGGCGAGCCTGGGACCCCTGTGCTCAGGCAGCGTTGGCTGCATTAAGGGAAACATTTCCAGGGAGGTGAGGCTGCTTCTGTGCAATAACAGAGAGGCTGGGAGAGCATGGAACTGCCTGGGAAGAGGGAGGGAGACAAAGAAACCCGCTCCTTGGTGTGGAAGGGCTGGGGAATGAAGCTCCCCTGGCCTGGACTCAGAGGGGAACTGGCAGCCTGTGCAGTTGTCCTATGGGGGAGGGGGCCAAGCAGAATCCTGTGTCTGAGATGGAGGAAGCAACTCTAGTCTGGGTTTCTTGAGCAAGATGTAAGATGTTGAGTACAGTGAAATTCTGCTTTGGTGAAAGGAACAGCAACCTCTATGGAGAAACTACAGAAGGAACAGTAGACTGGTAATGTGGGCTCCAGAAGGGAGTGAACTTGGGGAGAAGAGAAATGGAAGGAGAAACAATAGGGAGTTAAGTGAAAATGAACTGAAGAGTGGACAACACCATAATCACATACGGGACTTCCTGGGAGATTATATGATTATGTATAAGGAAATTAAATAAAAACTAATGAGAAAATAGATAGCTAGTGGGAAGCAGCCGCATAGCACAGGGAGATCAGCTCGGTACTTTGTGACCACCTAGAGCCGTGGGATAGGGAGGGTGGGAGGGAGGGAGACAGAAGAGGGAAGAGATAAGGGGATATATGTATATGTATAACTGATTTACTTTGTTATAAAGCAGAAACTAACACACCATTGTAAAGCAATTATACTCCAATAAAGATGTTAAAAAAAAGAAAAAAATACTAATGAGAAAATACTAATACCTAGTAAATTATGAATTCTGGAGAAAGTTGGAAAGCTTTTATTGTTTTAATTTTTTGTTTTAGTAAACCCAGCCACTAAATAAACTTGCAAGAGTTATATGAAATTTAATGAGTTAGAGACCTTTTATAAACAGATGTCTTGAAATAAGAATGAGCTTTGAAAAACATGACCTCTTTTTTAACAAGTTAAATTTATGTCTACAGTAAAATGTAGGCCTTCTCTTCAATTTTACATAACTGGAAAATATGTTCTGTTATTTAGAGTTTTCTCCATAGGCTCTGGGGTTGGAAGATTACATAAGAGAGAGAGAAAGAGAGAGGAGGGAAATGGACAAAATTTTAAGTTGATTTGTAAGTGTTAAATTTTATATTATTTACATAAACTTTTACTCTGTCTTGTTTGTAACCACACCCCCCGGTTTTATTTCCTTCTTCAGGATTAGATCTTTTGTAGATCACAGCTCTTGCTGTCTTCCTTCTCTTTCTATGTCTTCTGCCATCTTCCTCGCAGCTGGGCTCACCATTCCCTTCTGGGTGGGTCCTCCCTGCAGCCTGAAGGCTGAGCCTCTTCTCTCCCTGGTTCCTGTTTTTCCGGCACATGGGGAGTCTGTATGGGCTGCTGTTTAACCCTCAGATGGCCAGAAGTCCCTGCCCTGCTAAACCCCTCTAAGTACTTCCTTCCCCTTTCCCAGGAGAGGAAAGTTGGAGGATGAGCCTCCAGGAACTGCTCAGATCCTCTTGATAAGACAGCAGTGCTGGCAGGGGAGCTCCTGGGGAGGACAGGGACAGGGTGAGTGAGGTGATGGGTGGGGAGACAGGAACCCTGGCTCCAGGCATGGCTCTGCCCTGTGTTACCCAGGACAAGTTCACCCCCTGGGGCACCTCCTTCTCTGTGACAGGAGGGGCCTGGGAAGATTCCCCCTAAGACCTGACCTGGCAGAGATGCCTGGTTAAGTGACTTAGTGATTAAATAAATACAAAGAAATATCTGAAATACTTGTGCATATGAATGCTGGCACGAGCTATTCTCTGCTTCCAGTGAGAGCCAGGAATGGGAATAAGTACAGCAGGAGGGAGGCAGGCCTGAAATAATGAGAATTTATTGAACTGGAGAGAGGATTGGGACCTTGGAAGCCAGAGGCCAACTCAGGCAGATGGATCCTGACCTGGTGGAAGAAGCAGATTGATCATCTTTTCAGGATAAGACACTTTCCCTGGTCCTGTTCTGTCCTACCTTGGTCCGCAGGAAGGAAAGAGGGTATTGGGTCCCTGCGGTCTGTGTCTGAAGCAGGAGGGTGGACTCAGGAGGAGGTGGCGCTGAGGTGAATGTGCCCACTGGTCACAGTTCTGCAGGAAAATGACCAAGGAAGGCCTAATGCAGCCTCTTAAGGCCTGGCTAGGGAAGTGCTGTCTTGGTGGCAGGGACAGCAGAGCTCACTAAATGATCACGCTTCCCCTCATATTCTAGTCCTTGGCAGCTAGCCAGAGCCTTGTGGCAAGTGCTGGCCACAAAGCAAGAGCAGGGATCATGCTCCTGGACAGATGCAGTGAAACCCCCTGTGTGATTCTCCTGTCTCCCCTCCCTGCTGCGGGGCTGGGAACCTGTGGGGATGCTGTGGGTTCCATGGGTGCAGCTACAAGTAGGTGGAACCTCCACCATGTGTGACAGGAAACCCTCCTCACTGTCTCATGGAACCTGTGGTGGGGGATATAAACTCCCCTTGTTCTAAGACCCTGAGGTATTGTAACTGTTTGTTAGGCAGCACAGCCTAACCTGTCCTGCCTACTACACTGCCTACAAGGAGCAGGAAAGAGAGCAGCCTTCATATCTGTGTTAGATATCTACTGCTGTGTAACCTGTCACCCCAAAACTTAGTGCCTTAAACACCACCAGGCATAGTCTCACAGTTTCTGTGTGTCAAAACAGAGGAGCTAGGGCTTCCCTGGTGGCGCAGTGGTTGAGAGTCCGCCTGCTGATGCCAGGGACACGGGTTCGTGCCCCAGTCCGGGAAGATCCCACATGCCGCGGAGCGGCTGGGCCCGTGAGCCATGGCCGCTGAACCTGAGCGTCCGGAGCCTGTGCTCCGCAACGGGAGAGGCCACAACAGTGAGAGGCCCGCGTACCGCAAAAAAAAAAAAAAAAAAAAAAAAAAAAAAACAGAGGAGCTGTTCAGCTGGGTCCTCTGGCTCAGGGTCTCCCAGACTGAAATCAAGATTTTGGCTGGGGCTGCAGCAGCTCAGGGTCAGCTGGGCAGGATCTGCTTCCAAGCCTACTCATGTGATTGCTGATGGGAGGCAGTTCCTGTGTCTGCTGGACTGAGGGTCCCTGTTCCTCCCTGGATGTTGGTGAGAGGCTCCCTTGGTTCCTTGTCACGTGGGCCTCTCCATAGGACAGCTGACAACACGGCAGCTGTGTTTCTCAGAGCGAGCAAGAGAGGGAATGAAGGAGCGAGAGAGAGCAAGAGGGAAGTCACAGTCTCCTATAACCTAGTACCACTGAGTGACATTCATCAAGTCTGCTGTGGTCCATTCCTTAGAAGCCAGTCACTAGGTGCAGCCCACACTCTAGGGGAGGGCACTACACAAGGATGTGAACGTGAGGAGACACGTAAGAAGCTCCTCCTACAGTTATGCATTTGGTATTGACAGAAACTCTGCTAGGTGCTTTTTTTTTTAAAATAAATTTATTTATTTTATTTTTGGCTGTGTTGGGTCTTTGTTGCTGCGCGTGAGTTTCCTCTAGTTGTGGTGAGCGGGGACTACTCTTCATTGTGGTGTGCGGGCTTCTCATTGCGGTGGCTTCTCTTCTTGCAGAGCATGGGCTCTAGGTGCACGGGCTTCAGTAGTTGTGGTGCGCAGGCTCAGTAGTTGTGGCTCGTGGGCTCCAGAGCACAGGCTCAGTAGTTGCAACGCACGGGCTTAGTTGCTCCACGGCATGTGGGATCTTTCTGGACCAGGGCTCGAACCTATGTCCCCTGCATTGGCAGGCAGATTCTTAACAACTGCACCACCAGGGAAGCCCCTACCAGGTGCTTTTGATCCATGATCTCATTCCGTTTATACTGTCATTATGAAGCAGGTGAGGAAACTGCAGGTTAGCAAGTTTAAGTAACCTGTTCAAGGTTACAATTCACTAGAGCCAGGACTTAATTCTAGAATAGCTTCAGATGCATTTTGCTAGGCTTCCTCCTAAGAATCAAGGGAGTATATTGGATGAATTTCATTTAAATGATGGGTTTTGTGGTTTTCTCCTTTATTGTTACTGAAAAAAAAAAAACATTTCCTGTTTCCAATGCCCTAGGCGTCTGCTGCACTGGGGTCAAGAGTTCTGGGACACATGGTTCTGGAGTTCAGGATTCTGGAGCCCATGTTCCTCTGCACAGGGTCCGAGGAGATTCTGTATTGTTTCATGTGATCAGAAAGCAAGAAGCTAACCTGGAGGAGGTCACATGGGGCTTTGGCCCTGACTCAAACTACAGAGTCCTGTTGCGAGTCTGTGCTGGGACAGATGCTCTGACTTGGGTCAGCCTCCAGGACAAGTACCAACAGAGGGTCCATGTGCCCAACATCTTGTCCCTGAAGATTGAGAACCTGACCTCTGAGGACAGTGGACTGTACCGGGCTCGAGCCAGCTTCACTGGAGGAATAGAACTTAACCAAGTTTTCCCCCTCACTGTCTATGGTAAGTGACAGCACCTGACCCCATCCCATGGCTTACCGCCTTCTTTTGTGCTACGAGTTTCACATAGGTCCCATTTTTCAAGATTCCTTCCAGACACCAGCCTTCAGATTCTATTTTCTCCTCTGAAATGAGGGTAAGTGGGTTTACTGCAAATGGTGAGCAGAGCTGAGATTCACAGCAGGGATAAACCACTTCGGCATTTTGGGAGAGGAGAATGGAAATTTGGGGAAATCATATTGCCAAAACAATTATTGTACTTTATAGGTCTAGATTTACTTAATTTGTGTATTAGTTATCTACTGCTGCTATAATTGCTGCAAATTGCTATAATTTAGATGCTTAATAAAACACAAATGTATGATCTTACTGTGCTGTAGGTCAGAAGTCAGATATGGGTCTCACTGGGCCCATGTCGAGGTGCTGGCAGGGCTGTGTTCCTTTCTAGAGTTTCCAGAAGGAGATTCATTTATTTGTCTTTTCCACCTTCTAGTGGTTGCTTACATTACTTGGCTCATGACCACCTTCCTCCACCTTCAAAGCAGGCAATAGTGGGACCAATTCTTCTCACATTCTTATCCCTCTGACCTCCTCCTCTTCTTCATTCGTCCACGTTCAAGGACCCTTGTGATTACATTGGTGCCATCCAGGTAGTCAGAACAATCTCCTTTTTTTTTTTTTTGCGTTACGCGGGCCTCTCACTGTTGTGGCCTCTCCCGTTGCGGAGCACAGGCTCCAGACGCGCAGGCTCAGCGGCCATGGCTCACGGGCCCAGCCGCTCTGCGGCATGTGGGATCCTCCCGGACCGGGGCACGAACCTGTGTCCCCTGCATCAGCAGGCGGATTCTTAACCACTGCACTACCAGGGAAGTCCCGATCTCCTTATTTTCAAGTCAACTGATTAGCAACCTTAATTCTACCTGTTACCTTAATTCCACTTTGCCATGTAACCTAACATATTCACAGGTTCTGAGGATCAACATGGACGTATTTGGGGTCCATTATTCACCTACCACAATTCATAAACCCATGTAGTTAGGGCCTCGTCTCCTTTTACTCTGCACCAGCCAAAGGCCAGACTCACTCACAGACTCCACAAATCCAGCTCTAGAAGCCTCAATAGATGTAGGAGAAAGGTTATACTGCAACACTTCCAAAGAACCTCACTTAGCCAACACTTTCTTTCCCTGAAGTCCCTGTCTGCATAGGAAAATACCTGCTGTGAGAGAGTGGCTGTTACAGCTTTAGGTCCCCATGTGATTTCTAAGACCAAGTTATCAATATGTCACTTCTCAAGTTCAGCGGCATATTCTAACCAGACTCAGACTCATCATTCCTAGTTGCTACCACCGCATCTCCCACAAATGTCTCCACTATTGGGAGCACGGGGCCTTTCTCTGGGCTCCCAGTGCTGTGGCCAGATGTCCTCCTTCTAGGGGCTATGCAAACCCAGGCATTATCTGAGCAGGAGAGGGCAAGTCCTGATCTGGGACTAGCCTTTCTGTCCCAGACTTCTTCCCCTTCCAGAGAAAATCCCATTTTCTTAGAAATAATGGGCCTTGGGTAGGTGGGATCCCGGTTTAATTTTCTTGTTGGAGATTTTTAAGGTTTGCTCAATCTAGTGAAATAACATAGGGCTTAAGTCAGTGGCTCCCTTCTTTATTGTCACTTGCTATGTATTAAGTATTGGGCAAATTGTGTTTTACTTGTAAAATGCATTCACCATCATTAAAGGGAGGATGCCAGGGTTTCAATGAGATAATGGATGAGAATGTGCAGACTGTATTGTTCTCCCCTCATGTGAGGCTCCATTCTTTTGTCCCTCTTACCCTAGAGCCGGTGCCCCTTCCCCAGATCCTGTTCAAGTTACCGTCCATCACACCAGGTTGGTGCAATGTCACCCTGGAGTGCAGAGCCTCAGGGGCCACAGAGGACCTGAAGGTGACCTGGCAGAGCAAGGGCCTCCCCAGGGAGCTGGAGCAGAGCATGACACCGGGACCAGCCCCCAACTCCTGGACCCTGCCTGTGAACCTGCCCCTGAGGCAGCGCAGTGTCAGCTTCACCTGTGTGGTCAGCAACCAGGTGGACCAGAAAACTGCCACCTTAGACCTTGGGGAAGTCTGTGGCCATGGTGAGTACAACCTGACAGAGGGGAGGGGCACTCTCAGAGCTCAGGTGCCCTGGGATGAGGGTTCTGGACTTTTCTCCCCACTATGTTATGAGCACCACCTTCCATCGGGTCACCCCATACAGGAGTCTGGGAGGTACAGCAAACTCATCTCTGCTTTTAATTGTCACATCCATGCCCACCTCTCCACCCTCTCTTTTTTTCCCCCTAAGAAACAAGGGATTTGTTTTTGATGCAAATCTGGTCCACCCAGCTCCAGATGAGCAGCTCTCAGTCCCAGCTGGCCCTGGAGGGAAAGCAGGGGTGGGGTGGGGGAGGTGAGGAGGACTAGGGCTGCAGCCCGCAGAGGTGTTCCCTAGAGATGTATTTCCCTAAGGGCCCACACCCCCCCTGACCCATGCTCCCTGCTGCCTGCGCCTGCCTGCCTGCCTGCCCGCCTGCTTGCTGCCTGCTGGGCATCTCCCTCCTTTCCAGCTGCTGTAGTGGAGTGTCAGAGCTGGTCCAGGGCAATAGCTTTCCAGTACTTCCCCCACCTCATCCATTATCCATAGTGCGTCCACTGTCATCTTTTGAAAAGAAATTGGATTTTGAAATTGGTCTGTGTCATCTGTAGGAGTATGACCCACTGGATCCCTGTAGGATTCAGGGCTCAGATGCTCCTCTGCCCATGTTTCTTACCTCATACACTTCGCACGGAACTGTTTGCTTGGAGCTCCTGAATGTGTTCTGCTATTATAAGCTTCTGAGCCTCTGGAAATGCTGTTTCCTCTACCATCAGCCCTCCCAAGTCAAGAGTCCCTCACTTCCTTGCTTATTCCTGTTCAAGGATTTCCCTCAGGTCATGGGCACGTGACCAGCACAGTAACACAGGATCCTGCGCTTGGTTATAGTTCTGATATTAATAAAGTCTGAACAAAGGTGTCTCAATCTCATGTGGCACAGGGCCCTGCAGGTGCTATAACTGTCCTGCCCTCAAGCATCATCCCCTTTAAGGAGCAGTCCATAGCCACCCCACACTAAATAGCAATGCTGTTTATGGGTTTGTCTCCTCCGTAGCCTGGAACACCTTGAGGGCAGAGGCCATGTCTTGTTCTCCTTTGAATTCATGTACCAAGCAAAGCTCCTGGCACTGTTTGCCCACAGTTCAGGATTTCACTGAATGAATGAATGAGCTGGTATCCTGAGTGTCCTCTTGCCCCTCTAACCCATCCCCCATGAGCTGCTGGGAGGAACTGATGTGTCAGCATCACTTAAAATCCCACGTTGCCCTCCCCTCAGCCCCATCCTGGAGTCAGCCCAGATAAAGTTCAATGCTCAGCATGACCCACAAAACCCTCTGGAAAGAGACTCTTCCTCCCTCTGGTCCTCCACACCTGGCTCCTCCTTGCCCTGTCCCTCCTGTCCCTCTCCTGCCTGCTGCAGTGGGATGATGGCAGCTCCCAGGGCTGGCGATTTGACACAGTCATTTCTCAAATGTGGTGCTCCTCCTTCCTGGAATTCTGTGCCCACGCTGAATATCTAGTTAACTCCTATTCTGCCCTCAAGACTCAGTTTACACATCACCTCCTCTGGGAGGCCCTCCCTGAAGACATGTGTACAAGGTGTAAACCTCTATTGCACTGCAGTCCCTCTGGCTGACAGACTTCAGTATTTTCTCAGTCTTCCCCCCTGGGAGACCCCATCTTGTTCATCGCAGTACCCCTGGCACCAAGCAGGAGCTCAGGACCTGGTTGAATGGATGAACCTGACATGCTCCTCCCTCTTCAGCTTCTGAACCTGGACCCTTCAGACCTCTCCACCTGCTCTCTCTCTATCTCCCCTTGGCAATGGGTATTTTAGGTTCTGTCTTTCCTTAACATTCTTCATTCTCTCTGTGTGAGGGAAACAGATTCACAAGGACAGGTCAGTGCTGACTCCCTGCCAGGCATCCTAGGGGCTGTCGTGGTTGTGCTGTTGATCCTTGGAGGAGGACTGTACCTTTGGAAGACACGTGAGAAGAAGAAGAAAATGGAGACTGGAAGAGGCAGGTTGCACTTCTCCCTCCTGCCCTGATACCTACCCTCCCCCATTGGACCCTTGGCTCCTTTCCTTCTGCATTTTGCTGCTCAAGGAATCTCTCTGCAGAGGGAATGGTGGGTGTGGCCTTGGCGTTGGGGTTCATAACAGTGGGGGAGCGTACAGGTTTTCAAGGCCCAGGTTCAAGCTCCGCTCTGTGTATGACTCAGGTACAGAATTGCAGGAGGACCACAGGGACAATGATAGTGGCATCCAGTATGCAGAGCTGAGCCAGCAGGAGTCTCGAAAGGGCACACACAAGGTGAGAGCTGGGAGCTGTGCCCAGCCTGGGCTCTCCTGGGTCCGTCCTCACTTGGGTCTGGGCCTGTCAACCCAGTCATCTGCCTTTCCTGGCCCCGCTGTCTCTTTAACTCTTTCCAGGTGGTCAGTGGTATTTACTGAGAACATTTATCACTGGGGCCAGTGCAGTGCTGGGCGTTTTGGGGGAATTCACGTGCAACTCATGTCAGCAGCATTGGTTCCATGTGGGTCCCTCTGGGGCCTCTCTCAGCTGTTCTAGGAACTCTCTGTCTTGCATTCCTAGGGTATTGGTGAACAACATTTAGAAGAAAAGGAGCCTGTTAATACTGTCTACAGTGAGGTCCATAAGCCAGAAAGTGAAGCCCTGAAGATAATTTAATTGGAGGAGGTAGGAGAACTGGAACTCCTAGGACACCTCCACTCGGAGCTTGATCCCTGCAGACACCTGCGTCTCTCAGCTCTGGTCCAGCTCCAGCTGCCCTGGTCTGCGTTACTCTGACCCTCCTGCTCTCAACTCCCTGGGCACACATGGCCTTGTCATATCTCTGTCACCTCTCCAAGCTGCCTTCCCACTCAGGATCCTCACCCTGCAGGATGAGTGCTCATTTTCCATCATTGACTCAGCTTCTGACCACTCTCCTCCTCGAGCTCCCCAAAGAGAACCTTCTTGCACATGATAATCCCCACAGCCTCTGCTGTGTGGCTGGCTGGTGTGTGTCTTTCTGAGAACACAGCCCAGGCATGGGGACTGTGTAGAAGATACTGAACGCCGCAGAGGAGGGGGTTAGGACCTTGATGCTGGAAGCTGAGTTGGGGGTCCGTGGAGGCAGCATGGGTAGGTGGGATCCCACAAAGGGCTGGCCTGAGGCTTCCTTTGCACGCTGTATAGGGCAAAAGGTTTGTATCAAGCGGTGCGTTTGTGTGTGTGTCTCTGTGTCTGTGTGTATGTTGGGGGAGTATCCAGTGTATATTATACATTGGGCCACAGCCCTTTTCCCTGACCACTAGTACTAACCTCAGCTTCAGCTCGTAGACCTCAAATCCACCTCTTGTGGAGTGGGAAAAAGAATTTGTGCTGTTTCTGGACCTTCCAAGACTTCTGTTTCTCAGAGAGGGACCCAAGTCGGGACTTGCGTTCTTAGGAAAGCAGCCTCAGCCCTTCCTTGTCTGGGGCAGGGGTACTTGGTCATTAGAATGGAAGTGCAGTATACTGCTCCTACCTCCCCTTGATGAGGCTGCTATGAGGGGTGAGGGGTGAGGCTTGTAGGAAGGTCTGAGCCAACCCTCTCCTGCCTCTTCTACTGCCCCTCAGCGCCCCACAGCCCTGCTGGCCTCAGATCCTTGGTCAGCCTCCTCTTTGCTGACTCACAACCCTCTGCCTGAAATGATGGCTCCCTTTCCTTATCCCTTCCTCCCATCCCTGCCTGTTGGAATCCTACCATTCCAACCCAAAACCCCCTTCCAAGTCACGTGTTCTACATGTTCCCATAGGTTTGAAAATAGTCTCTCCCACATCTGTCCTTTTCAGACAACTTGGACGTAATCAAGGCCCCTGCCATAGGTTTGCTTTGGGTTGGTCATGAGTCTTCCCTGCTAGCCTCACCTGGGGCTCCCTCAGGAGGGCGCTGGGGCTTTGGGAGGCCAGTTCCAAGGAGACAAGCACCTCTCTCTGTGAAGGGTCTGAGCTACTCTTACTCCCAACTCCCACGGAGACTCAGCAGACAAGACCCAGAGCACAGAGGCTGCTGAAGGTCTTTCTGGTAGTGACTCCACAAGGAAGCAAAGAGGACATGATGAACTCCAATGACACTGCCTGGTTTCCCCAACCCACATCCAGCTTCACGTTGCCTGAGGACCTAATGGAGCCTGCACTGTATTGTGTGGAAGCTTCTCCTCTCCCTGGCGGTCCTCACCTCCTCAAAGCCTCTGCCTTCTGCCTTGAGTCCCAGCTCTTGAATCGGAGATGGACTCACTCTGATACTATGATCTGTGGTCCTTTGTCTGCTGGCCTAGATTCCTGGGTCTCTTGGTTCCCCTCCCAGCTCAGAAACCTCAGCTGCTTCACTTCTGACCTCAGAAAGCCAAGTTCTGGGCTAAAGGCTTGAGTGTTATGCTAGGATCCTGCTAGATGATGCATGAATAAGAGAGGAGCAGAGTTTCCATAATAAGGCTCTTTCTAACCTCTTTCTGCTCAGGCTGAACAGAAGGCTGAGAAGGAAAAAGATGACATCTCTCACTGGCATCCCAGGTGACCGGTCATGGCTGGGTATCAGTGCCCATCAGTCCAGAAGCAGTGTAAGATGTGACCACCCATTGACCCCTCCCCCCCCACCTAAAGCAGAAGAGAAAAAAAAGAAAGAGGAAGGGAACTTGACTTTCCAAGCCTATCATGAACCAGGTTTTGTCCCAGGCATTTTATAAATGTCATTTCTTCTTATTCTTACAAGAACTCTCTAGGGTAGGTATTACTATCCCCATTTTGCAGGACAAGTAACCAATGTCCCCAAATAGTTGGTGACAGAGCAAAGCCTTAAATCCAACACTGGACAATTCCAGCATTCATATCTTATCCTTTGTCACATGGTCACTGAAGACCTTATAATCCTGAAGTATTCAGAGAAGATTATCCTCCATTTGTTCCTCTTCCAAGGATCCTGGTCTTCTGACTCAGGCGCCCCAACTTGGAATGAGTTCATCCTGATGTTGGATGGAGCAGTTGGTGGTTGAAAGAGGAATTGTCCCTTAAGTGGACAGTGGGGTAGGAGATGTGGGTGGTAGACATGGAATGAGAGACCCTGACCTCTGGCTCAGATGAGACATTCAAAGCAGAGATGCTTCTTCCTCTTGGGTCTTGTGGGAGTTACTTCCTCTCGTTCAATGTGTATTGTGGATTTCAACATCCCTATTCTCAAGCCAACTTCCTTTTCCATTATTATTCATAACTTCATTCAACAATTATGTGAGGCAGAAATCCTCAATGTACAAATGGAAACTTAAAATCCAGAGATGTTAAGTACCCTACAGAAGTTCTCCCAAGTGTAAGTGATGTAGGTATATCAGGGGATAATAATTTCACACACTGTGACTCCTCTCTGTCATCCCAGACATCCAACCAGTTACCATCTTCTATTGGGTTATCCTTCATAAAGTTTCTTGTACTCCATTCTCCTCTTATTCTTTCATTCCCATCTTACACCTGCAGCTGCACCATTTTTACATTTCCACCAGCAATGTATGAGAATTTCTCCACATCATCTCCAACTCTTGTTATTTTTTTATTGTAGCCATCCTAGTGCTGGTGAAGTGGTATCTCACTGTGGTTATGAATTGCATGTCTCAAATGATCCATGTTGAACATGTTTTCATGAGCATATTGACCATGTGTATACTTTATTTGAAGAAATTTCTTTCTCTCTTGAATTGTCTCTTGTCATCCATTGCCCCTACCTCTCCGTTGAGTCTACTTTTGTCCAGTCACCAGAGAACTTCATGTTGTTAAATCCAGTAGTCAATTCTCAATCCTCATTTCCAATAACTTCTCAGCTGCAGTGGACCTATATTTTCTGGAAACACTGTTTTCACTTTGCATTCACTATTCACATTATTTTCCTCCTAATGGGTGGTTGCTCCTTAGTTTCCTTTATCAGTATCTTTCCAATATCTCCAACTTCTAAATTTTGGAATAACCTAGGGTTCATACCCAGACCACCCAGACTATGTCTCCTCACTGTCTACACTCATTTCTTTTTGATGTTATGGCCATGCAGTAATCCCATGACTACATGACCTTATGTGGCAAAAGGGACTTAAAGATATGATCCCTCCCCTGAACTCCACATTGTAAATATCCAACTTGTTTACTTGACACCTCCACTTGCGTGTATAACAAGCATCTCCATCTTGACATGTCTAAATTCAAACTCCGCAAACATGCTTCCTAAACAATTTCTGATCCCTCCAAATGTCACCTCAATCTTTCCATTTTTTCTGGCCACAAAACCTTGGTGTCAACCTTGACTTCATTCTTTTTCTCACACCCCACCCTCTATCTCTATTAGAAAATACTGATATATTTTCATTCTATATATATTCAAATATTTATTTTCATATACCTATATGAAAAAATTATATTTATAATAAAACACCTCTCACCACCTCCCTAGTCCAGTAGGGTCATCATTTCTCACCTGGATTACTGCAGTAGCCTCCAAGTCTCCTACTTTTGTCTTTAATCCTTTAATGTCTATTTTCATAATATCACCCAGATTTATCTTTTCAGAACCTAAGTTGCATCACATTACTCGTTAGCTCAGAACTACCCCATGGGCCCACTTTATCTGGAAGGCCCTGTATCAGCTGACCTCATCTCCCATGCTCCCCTCCTTCCTAATCCACTCTAGGACACTGGGCTCCTTGCCATTCCTTCAATACTACGTGCATGCTCCTTCCACAAGGCCTTTGCTCTCTAGAATTCTCTCCCTCTAGGTATTCACATGTCTCGTCTACTCACCTCCTTCAGGTCTCTGTACAGACGTTAACTCTTCAGTAAGACCTACCCTGACCTCCCTATATAAAACTGCAAACCCTTCCTGGTGTCTCCTCCCTCCTCCATGGTGTATTTTTTTCCATAGAACTTTCACAAGGCTGTGTGACAGGGTACATATATTCTGGGCTGTAGTTTAAAGACAAGTGGGTATTGAGGCCTCAAAGTATAAATTTCAGTCCTATTATGCAAATACCATTATTATTCCCAGGAAACTGCAACACTGATAAATAAATGAACTTACTCAAGGTCACATAACTAATAGGTGGCAGAGCCGGAATTGAAATCTTGGAGTTGGATTCTAAAGCTCTTGACCACTGTATACCAGTTAAATAAAGTATACTCTCTCCACATGAGGGAATACTATTTATGTAATAAGGAGAATAAGTTACAAATTACATCTTTATATGTTTGAATGGAAAGTTGCCCATGAAATATTAAATGAGTTATGGAACATGCATAGTGTTATCCTATATTATAAAATATATAAATATGTTTATGTGGGCATAAAATAGTCTAAAAGCTAGTAGGTTAAGAAGTTAACAGTGGTTATCTTCTGCAGTCTGTCTCTTTTTCTGTATCATCAGTTTCTTTATAACACTAATTTAAAAAATTACCCATTAAAAATTTTTAGCAGGACAGTGACATGATCAGAGCTGTGCTTCAGATAGATAAAGCTGCATATACACCTACAGGAAGTTTATCATCTAAACCAGTTAACGTATTTATGCTTATTTTCACTTTCTTTTGTTTTGATTGATGCCTTCAGGATCTTTTTTGAAATAACCCCAAATATGTCTAGATCTGTCTATATAGTACAGGCAAAGTCATCTGACTGATCCAAATGGACACTCCCCGTGAACTGCTTACAATCTGGGCTGTTCATTAGATCAACTGGAGAGCTTTCAGGAACAGATACTTGGACTTTATCCTGAAACTGGGCACCATCTATATTTTTTAAAAACTCAGTAGGTGATTCTGATTCATGATCAGTCTTGAGAACTGAAACCTTGGGCCCACATGAACTCTTCATAGAATTCAAATGGGAATGTACATGGCAAAGAAAGCCTGTGAGTTTGTCTTCCAAGATGTTTCTCAGTGTGTGCTAGTATGTAGGCCAGTAAATGTTGGTTGAGTGAAGGAATGAGTGAATGACAAAGCCCTACAGTTTGGCACTACAGTTGACTCTTGAACAATGTAGGGGGCTCCCACCCCCTGAGCAGTCAAAAATTCACATATAACTTTACAATCAGCCCCCTGTATTCATAGTTCCGCATCCATGGGTTCAAGCATCCATGGATCATGCAGTACTGTTGTACACGTTTATTGAAGAAAATCAGCATATATGTGGACTTGCGCAGTTCAAACTCATCTGGTTCAAGGGTCAACTGTACTTTGATGTGTTCACCATGTGTTCAGAGTCTGACATGTAGATTCTTAGCCAAAACCCAGAATCTCCATTTCATCCATTGCCCTTTTGCCTTGGGGATGCAAAATCTTGATAATAAATGTTAAAAGACACTGGTAAACAAAACCGGAATGCTTATTTATTAATTTATAGTGAGAAGTATACTTGCTAACTGGGCTAGATATCCCTGATAGCTTGACCAGGGCATCCTCTTCCTAAAGATAGGCCACACTGGAAGCCGAGTTACCACTGGACTACATGGGGAGCCCTGAGTCAGGGCAGGTAAGCAGATGCTGCCAGCGTGGATCCCAGTGGCCTTCTCATCTGAGTTCTCCATCTCCATGGTAGGACTTACCTGCCCAGGGCATGGGATTCTCCTGCCAGCCTGATGGAGCACTTCATTTGCCTCTGTCACTCATCTCTCTTTATGCCCCATTTCTTATTAACCATCCTTCTGATTGACATTCTTTCTTTGGTCATGTGCATATGAGAGATTAAGACTTGCCTTGATCTCAACTGGAATTACTATATCTCTCCTGTGATCCAGATATATAGTGTTTTATTTAATCTCCAAAAGTAAAAAAAAAAAATCCCTCCAAAACATCTACCCTTATTTCTCTCATTTCCAAATTGTAGTAGAGGATGTAGAGGGTGAAGACACTCCCTGAATACACCACCTGCCACCAGGTGAGCCACCAAATAGCTTTTGCAAATAGACTAAAAGAGAAAAGCTATAAGCTGATTAATGGAATTCTGTGGCTCTCAGGGCTGGAAATATCACCTAATTTATCACTTACCCTTTCAGCAAGATCCTCTCATTTTTAAAGCAGCCAAACAACAATAATAACAAGAAAAACTCTTAAGAGAATGTAGTGCATAATTAATGTCTATTCAATTTTAAATCTTTATTAAATGGAAAATTTCTAGAAAAATTGATTTGATAAGTTGATCTACATGTGTGTATAAACCTCAAAAAATGAACATAGAAAATACTATAAAATTTACATAAGTATTTTCTCCTTTGATGACATAAGAGGCAAAGCCTATTCACAAAGCCTAATGTGAATTCCTCACATCTTTAAAGAATAGATAATTTTTGTGCTAGCAAATTTTTTTTAACTTGGCAGAAGATAGAAAGCATTCATTTATGATTCAGAAAACTTGACAAAGCATGAAAAAGGAAATAAAGTCCCAACCTCATTGTCCAGGCTGCTTGGACACTTGTAATTTCCCTTCTTCTGCTGGAGATTTTCCTTGGTGAGCTCCATTTCCAGCTTCCCAAGGAGGCTGAGGAACAGAAGAGCTTTTGCCAGCATCATCCACCATAATGGAAATAAGAATAGAGTTGTAGTCTCTGTTGGGTCAGAAACAGAGCAGGGCATGAGAAGCTTCGGGGTGAGGGATCCTGGGCTGGCCACGCTCCCTGTGGTGTACGGCTCAACACAAGGCACTCTACTCCAGCTGATGGTTCTGGAGAAACTTGGACTTTGGGGCTCAAAATAATCTGATTTTGCCAAGAAGTTTTCCTAGAATCTAAGAATGTCCATGTTGGAAGAAAACTCACTATGGAGTCTGACCCCATTCTGAGCTTTATAACTACCCACCAAGTGATTTTACCTGTAGTTACACTCCACCAGTGACATGAGGTCACTGTGCCCCAAAGCATCCGTTCCAGTTTTGGGTGACTGACTATAGAAAACTCTCCTCTAATATCATGAGTCAAAACCTGCCTCTCCTTATTTGCTTATTACAAATATGATTCCTTGTCTACTCAGTGGCCCTTCAAGTGGGATTTAGAGCAGAGCAGAGATAAACATCAGTGCCTGGTACAGCTGTTCTACCTCCTCCCATAATCTCCTGGTTCATATGACAACCTTTATTATCTCTGATTCCCATCTCATCTGGTACTGTCCCAAGGGGTGGGGAGGTTGGAATCAGACTTCCTGACAATGTGAGCACCGACCTACCATACCCCCAATCTCCTGGGAAATGAGTGTCCGCAGAGGTGGGAACACTCACTTTGCCAGGCACGCTCTTAATCCCAAGAGAGTTCCCCAAGGTCTATGGTGGTAGTTTTCTGGTCCACACGGTTGTTGATTACACAGGTGAGGCTGGAGTTGGGCTGGCTTAGGGGCAGGCTCAGAGCTTGGTCCCAGTGTCCCTCTGTTCCAGCTCCCTGGGGAGGCCCTTGCTTACCCAAGTTACCTTCAGGTCCTCTGTGGCCCTGCACTCCAGGGTGACATTGCACCATCCTGGTATGATGGATAGTTAGTCGGCCAGGATCTAGGAAAGGGGCACAGGCTCTGGGGCGGGAGGAAACAAAATCTTATTATTGTGTTTGTAGAGCATGTTATTTACCCACTATCGTGTAGTTTCTGAGCAGTCAGCTGGGAAGGCAGGGCATTTCACAGCCAAAGAAACTGAGGCCTAGAGATGTGAAATAGTTTGCAAAATTATATAATGAGAAAGTGATACTGAATCTCAGTTTTAGAAAAGGGAAGGCAGCCAGTCTATCAACTCTCTTCACTACCTGTACCCCCAAATGTCACCACACACAGCTGAAATCACACCTGCTTGCCCTCCACATGCATGATCAGAACCTTCACAATCTCCATAGCACTCAGAGGGTGTAATGAAACTTCTTGGGCAAATACTTCCCATGGGTAGAATTTTTAAAGAAGTTTCTGAAAACCGGTTTGAGAGTTTTAACCCTCTCTCACCCAAACTGAAGACATACAACGTTTAGGATTTGGAGATAAATGGAAAGAGATTTTATTTGGAGAGAGCTGTGCGGCTTTGAGTCCCTTTCTAACCTGATGGGTGCCTACCTCTCACCTCAACATGGTGATAGGGGCTTCAGTGAGACGATTCTGAGAACTTGATGTCTGTCCTCTGCAGCTTGGAGATGCACTGGACAAGTGTCTGATTTATACCTGAGAAACTGAAGGGATAAAATGCTGCAGAAACAGCCTATAGTAGTAAAATATTGACTGCCAATAGGGAAGAAATTGCAAAGGCATTGATGAGTCAAATGAACATGCTTTTTATCAACTAGAAGCAGGGCCTTAAAAGAACTTTGACAAGAAGGGCATCTGGAGAGGCAACAGATTCCCAACAAAGAGAATCTTGGCTGGTCCATGTGGAAATGGACCAGCCAAGACCAGCAACCACAGAGAAAGATATAGGTGGTCATTCTGAGAGTGTCACCTGTGACAGGGTGGGTGAGATTCCCCGGCATGGGAGAGGAGAGGTATCCAAGGAACCTATGAAAATGCCCTGTGAAAAAGAACCAGCAGCCTAAATGCTATCACACCCAGAGAACCCAAGTGCTAGATCTCCACAGCAGGATGAGTCAAGGAAGGTCCTTCCTGTTGCCTCCAACTTCCATCTTCCTTACTGCTCCTCCTTCCCTCCCTGTCCCTGTAGAGTGGGGAAGAGAGCTCAGTTTATTTTGCTGTTCTCTGTGATCCTTGTGGGCCTTTGCCAAGGAAATTTGCCCTGGTCTTTTGGTCTCACTCTCTACACTCTGCTGCATCCGCTGCTGATGTGACTGTTCCTGCTTGTCTTGGGCTAGTGTGGGCAACACTGGTGACGTCCTTGGTCCCTTCCACGGCCTCCTCAGTAGTAAGGTCCCCGCACTCTGACCTTTCTTATTCTGAACTCAGGCACCTTCTGGCCCATGGCCCCTCTCAGCACATCATCTCCCCTATAGGAGCCCATGAGAACCTCTGAACCTCCCCAACATGGAACACAAGCTAAGGGGAACTTGTAGCACTTCTAGAGGCCCTTTAAAGCCCAAACACACAAACACACATGTCCCAATTTACTAAACATGACTCCCTAGGAGGAGGTACTACCCTCCCAAAGAAGAAGGAAGTAGGACCGAAGCTTCTTCTGCTTTTGCATTCCTGCTCATCTTATCTGGAATTCCTATCACCTGGCTGGCTCCTCACCCCTGCCACATAGCCTTCTTCTGCTGAGCCCCTAGGGAATGGCATGTCACATTCTGTTTAAGTTTTAATTACAGTCTCATCCTTTATGCATTTTGTTTTAAATAAATTTATTTATTTTATTTTTGGCTGCATTGGGTCTTTGCTGCCCCGCGTGGGCTTTTTTCCCTAGTTGCAGCGAATGGAGGCTACTCTTCGTTGTGGTGCATGGGCTTCTCATCGTGGTGGCTTCTCTTGTTGTGGAGCATGGTCTCTAGGCACACGGGCTTCAGCAGTTGTGGCTCGTGGGCTCTAGAGCACAGGCTCAGGAGTTGTGGCACACAGGCTTAGTTGCTCCGCAGCATGTGGGATCTTCCCGGGCCAGGGCTCGAACCCGTGTCCCCTGCATTGGCAGGTGGATTCTTAACCACTGTGCCACCAGGGAAGCCCCCTTTATGCATTTTTAATGATTACTTAATTTCAGAAAGATATATAAAACCGCTCTCGTGTCATACTGGGCGTCTTTTTAGTTTGTGACTTGCCAAATGAAGTCTCTTCTCTTAGTCTATAATCTTGGTTTGGGAGCACACAAATCTCTTTGGTTCTGTCAATAAAATATGGCTCTTGCCTATTTTGGAAGTCAAAAGATGAACACGTATTTGCACATTTTCAGCGGGGTTCTGGCCTCTGCCTTGAGCATGGCTGTCTCAGCCCCAAGTGTTGGAGGGTGTGGAAGCAATGATTACAGGAGTGGAAAAATACTTTGGAACCCTCCAGAGGAGAAGACACATGAACTGACTCAGGAGTTCCTACTTACAGTCTAACCACACAACAAAACTTGATTAAATGTTCAGAAACAAGAGGGAACTCAGTGTTGAAGAGCTGAGTGGAATTTGAAGTTCCGGTGTCCCAGTGGGTTATCAGAACCAGAAATATACCTTAGAGGCCAATGTTAACACGTCTGTAAGTGGGGAGGAAGTGTAAGCGTGGCCTTGAGCTTGTAGAGATGCTGCAAAAAGATAAGAGGCTGGGTGAATTAGGGTAAGAAAGTGTCTGTCTTCTGTCATGGGAAATAAGCATGGGGGCTGCAACCTGCCCTGTTCCATGAGAGGAATGTGAGAAATTGGAATCCAAGCCTTCATTGTGTGTGGGTGTGGATGTGAATTCTAACTACATGCTAGAAATCAGAGCCCAGAAACTATCTTAAAAATAGGTGGCGCTGGGCTTCCCTGGTGGCGCAGTGGTTGAGAGTCCGCCTGCCGATGCAGGGGACGTGGGTTCGTGCCCCGATCCGGGAAGATCCCACATGCCGCGGAGCGGCTGGGCCCGTGAGCCATGGCCGCTGAGCCTGCGCTCCGCAACAGGAGAGGCCATGACAGTGAGAGGCCCGCGAACCGCAAAAAAAAAAAAAAAAAAAAAATAGGTGGCGCTTATAAAGACCCAAGCTGGGGCAAATACTAAACTGATTCATGGGGAGACTTCCACATCAGGGTACATGTGTGGACTAACTGCTTAAAAGGCTTAAGGAAGGAATCAAGCCTATAATGCAAAAATAAACACTTTGAAGAAATAACAGACATAAAGGAGTGGGAAGAAGAAGAAATCTTGAGCAAATAAATAGGTAAAAGACATTAGTAAATCTAATGTAGTTAAGAGGTATTTTAAAAATAAAATTGACAAGACTCACTGATGGGTTGGCTATGGACTTGAGGAAGAAAAAGATGTCAAGGATGATAGTATGGATGCATCATTGACTAGGGTGAGAGACACTCAAGGAAGACCAGGCTTAGGTGCTCAATTTTGAACCTACTGAGTGTGAGATAACTTGAGATACACAAAGGGAACTGTCAGTACAGTTGGGTTTAAAAATTTAGAGCTGAAAGGTCTCTAGACCTAAAGTTCAAAAGATTCTAGGGGACCATGTCCTAGGGAATCACATTCACATTGATGGGTAGACACCCAATATGGAGCTATGTCATCACACGGCTAAAATGCCCGAAAGCTTTACGTAGAAAAAAAGATAAGATGAAGTTCAGAGGAGGGAGAGGTCACTTCTGGCTGGTGCAATCAGGAAAGACTTCATGGGGGAGGTGTCTTGTGGACTGCTTCCTCAGGCTGAAGCATCCCAGTCCCTTCAGCTCCCCTCGATATGATCTGAAGGGGTCACCTTCAGGACCTACATCAGTAGGGTCAGCATTGTGCCCATTTGTACCTGGGCTATCCAGGTCAGCCTCCTTCCACATTCAAGGCTCTTCCTTATGTCTGTTCTTGTCCACATCCCACAATTTCCTGCTGCTTGTCCAGTCCAGGAGACAGTTTTATCAGTGCTTTCATCATGCTGCCAGGCAGAGCATGCTCTCAATAAAAGCTGTGCACCCTGACATGGGTCCATGGAGATAGACTGAGAAGAGATGGATGAGATTAGCTGAATGGGAATGGTCCCTCCAAACTAGTCATGACACAAATGGCCCAGCTAGTCCAAGGCCCCAGCGCTCACATATCAGTAACAGGAGGGGACAGAAGTCCACACTTACCCTCTCTGGGCTCCAGCTCCCTCCATCATGTATCCACGGGACCCTCAG
The DNA here is from genome assembly GCF_026419965.1 of Kogia breviceps. NCBI lineage: Eukaryota > Metazoa > Chordata > Mammalia > Artiodactyla > Physeteridae > Kogia > Kogia breviceps. The sequence goes on along the minus strand of NC_081310.1, from coordinate 87,626,262 downwards.
TATATTAAGGTCACTACTGTCTTGAGGAAGAGGAATTCAAGCTAGCCTGTCCCAGTTTTATGTGTTGACTGAGGTGGGATGTTCTGTCTGCTAAGGGAATCTTTCTGGTGTGCAGAAGTCAGATTAGGTTGCAAGTTCTGTTGCAGCCATGAGTGACTTTTGAGTCATGAGTAGCAGTTGCCCTTTCCAACAGTCACGCCCAGGAAGTGCCCTCCCTCCCACATAAGTCCGGCCAGGGCCCCCCAAGTGAGAGCTTTTTCTGCCCTCACTTCTCCCCAGCCCTTGGCCCATGGCAGACGTGGGAGACCAGTAGGCCTGAGGCAGAGGGGGTTCTGGCTGTGGTGGGCAGTGTTACAGCAACCCCACGGAGTCACATAGGTTAGGAATCTGGGTCTCTCTTCTAAGGACAGAGTAGGGAGGTGAAGCAGCAAGGGTGGTCTGAAGGTGCTCATGAATTTCTTGCAGTCTGTGGTGGAGGGTAAGGATGACAAGGCTGTCCCTGAAGGCCAAGGCCTGGGCACGGCAGTGAAAGCTGAGGTCCCCGTGCAGCTGCTCCAGAGCCCTTCCCTACAGCGGGAAAAAGCCAACTCCTTGGACACACTCACTGGCAACTCCCTAAGAAGTCATTACCACAGCTATTACCAGAGCTCTGACAAATCACCTTCTGGTCTACACAGGGCTACTTTCCCAGGCGTGGCACAACCGTGGAGGTTGGGCAGGGCCCACTCCTGTGCCCACCACCATAGACCAAAACTTTGTCCAACCTCTCGGCAACTAGCTTTTGCCTTTTCTCAAGCAGGAGTAAAGTACGTTTCTGATTAGTGTTTTTTTTTTTAATTGTTAAGTATTTTAATATATTAACAAAAGAACAGACTCTTGTGTATAAAAAACATCACAATGTTGAAAAGGAGCTATCCAACTGGGAAAATATTTTTAACATAAATGATAGAAAAAATAGCTGAAATTCTTAATATATAAAGGGCTTTTATTTTATTTTTTTAACATCTTTATTGGAGTATAATTGCTTTACAATGGTGTGTTAGTTTCTGCTGTATAATAAAGTGTATCAGCTATACATATACATATATCCCCATATCCCCTCCCTCTTGCGTCTCCCTCCCACCCTCCCTCTCTCACCCCTCTAGGTGGCCACAGAGCATTCAGCTGATCTCCCTGTGCTATGCAGCTGCTTCCCACTAGCTATCTATTCCACGTTTGGTAGTGTATATACGTCTGTCTAATCAGAGTGGCATGGTCATATATACACTGATTAGTCTTTCAAAGCCGTGAAGGGCCCTGTTGACACTGCATTGAGCTGCATTTACGTGACTCAGGAAGGCTACATACATGACTTTTAGCTGAAGATTTTCTGTCAGAGCTCATACCAAGGAGCAGCCAGAGCCTTCTTTGGGCTAAGAAAGGGCAGGGGGTTTTAACCTTCCCTGTAATAAAGAGTCTGACTCCATTTTTGATGTTTGACTCCCCCCCTGCCAGCTTTATGGAGGTATAATTGATATTAAAAACTGTACATAATTAATAAATACAAATAGGTGAGTTTGAACATATGTATACACTTGTGTTACCTTCACCACAATCTAGGTAATGTTTATTACCAAACATCACCTCTAAAAGTTTTCTTGTGCCCTTTTAGTGTGTGTGTGTGTATGTGTGTGTGTGTGTGTGTGTGTGTGTGTGTGTGTGTGTGTGTGTATGCATGGTAAGATGAGATCTACCCTCTTAACAAATTTTCAATACACAATACCTTCTTGTTATCTGTAGGCACTGTGTTTTACAGCAGGTCTCAGGAACATACTCATCTTGTATAACTCTAACTTTACACCCACTGAATAACAACTCCTCATATTCTCCTACCCCAACCCCTGATAACCAACATTCTATTGTCTCCTTCTATACTTTTTGACTGTTTTAGGTGCCTTATAAGTGAAATCATGCAGTATTTGTCATTCTGTGACTGGCTTCTTTCACTAAGTATAATGTCTTACAGGTGCATCCATGTTATCACAAATAGTAGGATTTCATCCTTTTTAAGGCTGAATAATATTCCAGTGTATGCATATACCACATTTCCTTTATCTGTTTACCTGTTGATGGACACTTGGTTGTCTCCATATTTTGGTTACTGTGGAAAATGCTGCAACGAACACGGGCGTGCAGATATCTATTCAAGGTCCTGATACCAATGCTTTTGGATATATACCCAGAAGAGAGATTGCTAAATCTTTTGACACACTCATTCAGGACCTACAGATCCTCACAAAGGAGCTCACAAAGAGGTGGGCCATTGCCCTGCAAACATTACAAGACCATTCCAATTTGGTTACGTTTCTAAAAATTATTTGGGAAGTCAAGGGTTGCTCCATCCTTGACACTGTCAAGAAACAACTATTTACCCTTTCAGTACTCGTGACATTAAAACAAGCCCAGAATCTTTTATGTCTTTTTGGGTTCTGGAAGCGATGTATAATGTCTTTACAAATTTTACTTAAGCCCATTTCCGCTGTTACTGCAAATCAGCCCACTTTGAATGTGGCCCCTTACAAGAAACTGCTCTAGAGTCTGTCCAAATTGCAATACAACAGGCACTCCTATTAGTGCCCCCAGACTCTCCTTCACTGTAGAGACTTTAGCAAACTTCCCTAAGGCGTCTAAAAGTCTCCGGACCTTCCATGTAGCCAAAAGTTGCCCATGAATTTCTGATGCAAATTATCCTCCACTGGCCCCATTCTATACGGCCATTAGAGCAACACAGAGCAATTGCTGGCTGCATTCCAGGCTCTCCTGGAAATAGAGACTCTCACAGGCCCCAGGCCCATAACTCTTCACACCTAGCTATTCATCAGTTCTTATGTCATGTAAACAGCACCTGCATGTTTGGCATGGCTGCCAAAGCCTCTTTTCTAAAATAAAAATCTTTATAAATCTTTGAGCACAGAGTCTGGTCCAAACAATACTCAATAAAGTTATTATTATTACTTGACAAAGACCATAGACATAACCGGTGTTCCCAGTTCCCCAGCCAGTGCCCTTTCTTCTCCACCAAGCACCGCTCTCAGGGGCTCCTCCCCAGAGACAAGGGGACAGCATCAGATGGAGGGTTCAAATCCAGGGAGCCGTGCATCTGTATATTCAGTTGCACAGGAAGGAGTTGTGGTGCCGTCAGAACCTTTATGTTCAACAAGTTACTGACTTTAAGAAGACATTTGTTGTATTGTGTTGAGAGCAGCTGATTTTCCCAGCCACTGTCAGGTACCAGCTACCTGAGCATATGGGTGCAGCTGTGGGGAGAGTGGCAGAGGGAAGACGGGAGGGATATTCTGCATGTTTTTGTAGTTCTTGTGTAGAAAAAAATTAAATATTTAATGTAACATAAATACAAATATAAATCATATATATATTTCTAAATTGGCTCTCAAGACTTCTCACTCTAATCCCCACAACTGTGAACATAATCGATTTTACTTCTTTTTTTTTTTTTTTTTTTGCGGTACGCGGGCCTCTCACTGTTGTGGCCTCTCCCGTTGCGGAGCACAGGCTCCGGACGCGCAGGCTCAGCGGCCATGGCTCACGGGCCCAGCCGCTCCGCGGCATGTGGGATCTTCCCGGACCGGGGCACGAACCCGTGTCCCCTGCATCGACAGGGGGACTCTCAACCACTGCGCCACCAGGGAAGCCCTGATTTCACTTCTTGATTAGATTATGTAGCTTTAAGGAAGGGAGATGATTGGGAGGGCCTAACCTTATCACATGAACCCTTCAAAAACAAGAGTTTTCTCCAGATGGTGGAAAAAGAGGAACACAGAGATCAAAAGCTGGAGAGGTTTTTCATTGCTCCAATGGAGGGGTCCCTGGGGAAGGACTTGAGCATGACATCTAGGAGTTGAATGTCATCTCTGGCTAACACGTAGCAAGACCTATAACCAGAAGGAACTGAATTCTTCCAACAGTAAGAATGAGCTTAGAGAAGGACCCAAAGCTCCAGATGAGAATGTTGTCTGCTGAAACTTTGATTTCAGCTTTGGGAGAACTTGCCAAGATGTGTCCAACTTCTCACCTACAGAACTGAGAGATAACAAATGGGGGGCTATTTTAAGTCAAATAGTTTGTGGTAATTTGTTAGGAAACCACTACATGTTTAATAACACTTTTTCATGAAAAAATAACTATTTTCCAAAACAAAAAAATGTGGTGCAGTAAACATGCTTTATGAGATATATGATTTATAAGTATTTCTCTAATTTTGTGGCAGCCTGATTGCAGATTTCCGTTCTAAGGCAGAAGCTCATTTCTCCCTTAAATCCTAGATCTGAAGAGGGTCCAGAACCCCACTATAGCTATTTGGGCAGTTTTTTCAGAAAGGCTGAATAACAGAGTGGATTCAGAATTCTGTGTACAGAGCAACTGTTATTCCCCAAAGGCAGGAAAGAAAGGGAGGCACCCTTCCATTTGCCAGCTTCCTGAGGAGATTGCTGCTGGGAAGAGAGGCTTTTGGAAGATGGGGTGGGAATCAGTGACTGAGATGAAACATGGTGAGTGCAATAGTGAGGGACTGTCAGCGTGGATCATATTGTCTCAGCTGTCCTCTGTGGCTCAGCTGCCTAGGCCCTGGCAGCTTTAACAGCCCTCTGGATGGTCAGGACCCTGTATCCTGGCTCCACTCAGTCGCCATGCATTCCCAGGGATCCTGAACCACTTACCCTGCATGGGGCAAATGCAGCCCAGAAGCTGGGAGGCCCAGCAGAGGCCTAAGCCCCTGAGCAGGGGCCTCATGTCAGGCTATCTGCTCAGCTGCAGATGACACAGAGAAGAAAAATGCTATCCAGACAGGCCTGGAAATAAGGAAACTGTGACCACATTTGCTGATCATTGGCTAAGAAGTTAGTTCTGGAGAAATGACCCCGGCAGAGAGTCAGGCTGACAGGCTAAAATGAAACCAAAACTCTTTCCAAAGCATGTCAAGGCTCTTTGTCACTTCTGGTAACAGAGACTTCCTCTGCCTTCTTGAACATTCTGAGCTGTTTGCCCTTCTGTGTCTCTGTGTGCTATTTTCCTGCCAAGGGCTCATTCTTCAAACTGGTTCTTACTAGCAAACTTGTGGTGACCTATCAACTGCCTTCACATTCTTTACTTCTGAAAACTTCTCTGAGTGTTCAGGCCAATGGAGGTTGCTTCTACGCTCACAACTGCATTTTGTGTATAACGTCAGTATAGCAATTTTCTTTTTCTAATAGGGTCGTTTGAGTTTCTCCCTGATGACTGTCAGGCCCTTGAGGGTTGGAATTGAACTTCATAATAAGCACTGAGCTCCCAGCACCACAGTAGGCACTCAATAATAATTATAGACTAAATGAACCAACAGCATCACTCTAGGACCTGCCTGGCATCATGTTGGGAAGTTCCCACTCTGTGTTTTCACACACATCATCCACCCACACTTTGCCGCTTTCCTGGATCAACAGCTCTGCCCCAAGTAGCCTTGCTCATGGATGCCAGCCTATGGTCAGGCACAGAAGTCATGCTCTTATAGCAAGGCTGGGCTAGGCCCTCCTGGATATAGTGGTTGTCTCCTCTTCAGTGAGTCAAATTTCCTTTCTCATTTTCAATAAATGTCAACTGTCAGTTGCCTAGCTAAGAAGCTGCGGGCAAAGAACAAAGCTCTGAGTGAAAAGTGTCAACTCCCCACATCCCCAATGCAAATATTGGTATTTACCTTGTCCTGGGAACCAGTATTCAAGGCCTTGTAGCATGCAGGTTTGACTTCACTCCCACACACTCAAGAAAGTCAGGTCACTGCATACAAAACCATATTACGGATGTGAAACATGAGTCCTAGAGGGATTATGTGACCTAAAGAAGGTCACGCAGCTAATCAAGGGACAGAGTCTTGACTCATGAAACAAACTCAGGAATTATCCCCCAACATCACAGCCCCTCTCCCAACCCACTGTGTGGCCTCAAGCAAGTCACCTGCAGTCCAGTCTCTTCTCTCCCCAGAACTGCTCTGAAGCATCCCAGACAAGAGAATATTCAGCATTGGCTTTATTTCCCCTCTGCTCCACATAGTAATGGGGAAATATCTTGCAAAGGCAATCTGTGCAGCCTGTGGTCAGACACTTCTTCTTACGTGGCGTCAAAACCTAAGCAGTTCATTCCCTGGTCTCCTGCATGGTAATGGAGAGCAAGTCGCAGCTGCCACCCCTCCCTCTCATGTCCCTATACCTCTCCTGAAAGGACTCCTTCTTTGGGAATTATTTGATTATGAAAAGGATTTCCATGTGGGAGGGTGAGGAAGAGGGGCCTGGAGAGGGGAACCAGTAATGCAGCTGGAGGCCAGGGACAGTGGGAAGGAGTCAGCCAATACACATTCAAGGCTGACTTTTTATATGCCAAGGACTTTTTAAAGAAGTCTCATCTTAATGTCCCATCCATCCTGTGTGAAGGCATAACATATAAACAAGCACATGTGTACCAACCACAGAACCTTTGGTAAGAGTTTGCTATACACAATGGTTTTATGGCGATAATATTTGTGGAATTAAAGGAAAGCAGACTTTGATATGCAGCAGCAGATCATGCATGTGTGTAGGGAGTGGGGGGTGGCGGGGGCAGGTGCCATATAGGAGAGAAATATAGAGTTGAGTGAGATGGAGAGTTCAGGAAGAACAAGAGATCTGAGCTGTAAGCCCCTGGGAATTCACAGAAGTTGTAGGGGAGTATCCGGATCTCTATAGCACTTGGGATGCAATGATACCTATTTTATTTGACCCATTTCCCCTACCCCCCACCCCTATCTCTGGCCACCTCCAATCTTTTTCCTCTTTCTATGAGTTGGGTTTTTTTTTACATTCCACATATGAGTGAAATCCTACAATATTTGTATTTCTCTGTCTGACTTATTTCGCTTAGCATAAGCCCTCAAGTTTCATCCATATTGTTCCAAATGACAGGATTTCTTCCCTTTTTTATGGCTGCATATATTTCATTGTGATATAAATATATATCACATCTTTATCCATCTACCTGTCAATGGACATTTAGGTTATTTCCACATCTTGGCTATTGTAAGTAATGCTGCAGTAAACATGGGGGTGCAGATATCTCTTTGAAATGATTATTTCATTTCCTTAGGATATATACCCAAAAGTGGACTTGATGAATAATATGGTAGTTCTATTTTTAATTTTTGGAGAAATCTCAGTTCTGTTTTTCATAGTGGCTGCACCAATTTACATTCCCATCAACAGTGCACAAATGTTCTCTTTTCTCCACATCTACACCAGCACTTATCTCTTGTCTTTTGATAATAGCCATTCTAACAGGTGTGAAGTGATATCTCATTCTGGTTTTGATTTGAATTTCCCTGATGATTAGTGATTTGAGCAACTTTTCATGTACCTATTAGTCATTTGAATATCTTCTTTGGAAAAATGTCTATTCAGGTCCTTTGCATATTTTTAAATTGTATTATTTGTGTATTTTTGCTATTGAGTTGTATGGGTTCCTTGTATATATTTTGGATATTAACCCCTTATCTGATATATGATTTGCAAATATTCTCTCTCATTCCATAGGCTGCCTATTCATTTTATTGATCATTTCTTTTGCTGAGCAGAAGCTTTTTAGTTTAATGTCACAGTCAGTATGTCTTATGTTATATAATAAGGGGATACGAGATGGAAGAAAACAAAGATATTGTAGATATTATATATGTAATATAAATATATACACTATACACACACACACTACACACACATACACACAAACACACACAAATACACTCATAACAAAATGAGAAAAAAATACTCTTGACAATTAAAGTCCTTGCTTCTGGTTTCCTTAACTGGTATATGGTCATAGCTGGTATTTATAACTACTTTCTTCAATAACCCATTTTGTTTTTCCTTTGCTTTCAGCATGGTAGTTTGGTGGCCCATTGTTAAGTGTCAGTCTCTACTAAGGCCTAGTAGTAGGTCAAATGCTGTTTCTCAGAAGGAGAGTAATTATCCCCAATGACAGGGCTGTGCTCCAAAATCCTAAGGACCTTCACTGTGATTCACATATAGGGAGCTTCCAAATCTCCAATCAGCATCACTATTTGCCACTAACACTTCAGGCACCACTGGATCTGTTGGATCACATGACTCAAGCAGCAAAGAAGCTTGTGCAGCGGCCTGGACTTATTGCACAGCCTTCTCTTGTTCTGGGCCCTACTCAAAACTCATAGCTTTTTGGGTCATCTGGTAAATGGGCTGAAGTAACATACCCAAATCAGGAACATGCTATTTTGAAAATCCAAAGAGACCCCCCAGGCATTATGCCTAGGTTTTTTGTTTTTATGGTTTTGGTTGTAGGAGGGACCAGATGCAACAACATATCATCCACCTTAGAAGGGATATTTCACCATGCCCCACACCATCAAACCCCTAGAGATTTCACTGAGGTAGAAGGTCTCTGAATTTTTGTTGGATTTATTTCATACCCTCTAACATACATATGTCTTAACCAATAAGTCTAGAATAGTTGCAATTACTTGCTCAGTAGGTCCAATCAGCACAATGTCATCAATATAATGAACCAACATGATATCTTTAGAAAGGAAAAGTGACCAAAATCCCTGCAAATTAAGTTATGGCATACAGGTGAGAGTTGGTATACCCCCCAAATAGGACAATGAAAGTGTATTACTGGTCTTGCCAGCTGAAACAAAACTGCTTCCAGTGATCTTTCTTAAAAGGGATGAAGAAACAAGGATTTGCCAGATCACTAGCAGGGGATGAGTTAACCTGCTCAAGCAATGAAAGCACATCTGGTACACCAGCTGCAATTCGAGTCACCACCTGGCTAAGCTTACAGTCCACTGTAAGCAAGCCTAACTCTGAGAATCCACTGTCATTCTCCAAGACCCATCTGTCTTCTGCACAGGTCAAATAGGTGAGTTGATTGGGAATGGGAATCACCACCCCTACATCTTTCAGGTTCTTGGCACTAATCTATGTAGTTCCTCTGTGAAAGCAGAATTACTCATGGTTTACTATTTTTTTTAGGTATAAGTGGTTCTAGTGTCTTTCACTTTGCCTTTCCGATCAGAATAGCTCTCACTTCACAAGTCAGGAAACCAACGTGGGGATTCTGCCAGTTGCTGAGTATGTCTATTCCAATTATACATTCCTATTATAAATTTATATATTTATTTACTTACTTACTTAAAGCAAAGTAAATATATATATTTACTTTAAGGAATTGGCTCATGTGATTGTGGAAGATGGGTGCATCCAAAATCTCATGGGGTAGGCCAGAAGTCTGAAGACTCAGGGAAGACTTTCAGCTTGAGTCCAAAAGCAGTCTGTTGGAAGAATTTCTTCTTGCTGAGAGGAGGTCAGTCCTTGTTCTAGTAAGACTTTCAACTGATTAGAAGAGGCCCACCCACATTATAAAGGGTAATAAGCTTTACTCAAACCCCACAGATTTAAATGTTAATCTCATCCAAAAAATACCTTCACAGGGGCTTCCCTGGTGGCACAGTGGTTGAGAGTCCGCCTGCCGATGCAGGAGACACGGGTTCGTGCCCCGGTCTGGGAGGATCCCACATGCCATGGAGCGGCTGGGCCCGTGAGCCATGGCTGCTGAGCCTGCGTGTATGGAGTCTGTGCTCCACAAAGGGAGAGGCCACAGCAGTGAGAGGCCCGCGTACCAAAAAAAAAAAAAAAAACCTTCACAGAGACATCAAGAATAATGTTTGACCAAATAGTTGGGTTCCATGGCCCAGCCAATTTGACATATAAAATTAACCATCACCATCAGTATGGAAATAGAAGATGTGAGCAATACTCTTAAACCAACTTATCTTAACAGAAACACATAGACTACTTCACCCAACAACAACAGAATATGCTTATTCTCAAGTGTGCATGGACCATTCTCCAGGACCTTGTATTAGGCCACAAAATAAGACTCAATAAATTTAAGTAGAATAAAATCATATGAAGCATCTTCTCTGACCACCATTGGATGAAGCTAGAAATCAATAACAGAAGGAAGACTAGAAACTTCACCAATATGTGGAATTTAAATAACACACAATAAAACAACCTGTGGGTCAGAGGTGAACTCACAGGGAAATCAGAAAAGAATATGAGAGGCTTTCAGCCTAAGATGGCAGTGTAGGAAGACTCTGAACTCACCTCCTCTCATGGACACATAAGATCTACACATACATATAGAACATCTTCTTCTCCTAAAGAAGAACTAAGGGCTGATTGAACAGCTTCTGTACAGCAAATGATAGAGGGACCACCTAACAGTGGGTAGGAAAGATGAAGACATGTTGTAGACAGGAACCCCACCCCTGATGTGGCAAACTGCAGTAGGGAGAGATATCACTGAGGAGTCCATGCACAGACTAGCCCACCCTGGGGGGCACAAAGATAAAACAGTGGTTTAAAGGTCACCTAGACTATACATTAAGGAAATCCATTTACTAACTGTAGAGAATCTGCCAAATGAGTGGGACACTGATGTAATTTTCTCCAGAGTTGGAGGCATGAGAGAGTGCCATTTTTGCATTTCCCTTCCCCTTCATAGCACAGGTGGGAACATGGTCTAGGCACTTTAGCTGGCCTGCCAAGGCCACCCCAGCACACCCCAGACACTTGGCCCCCACCATCTACAACTTCCCCCAAAGTTGGCCTGGCACCATGTACTTTGGGTTCCCCCATCTGTGTCTGCCCCAACATCAGCCATCCTTCCAAGGTGGACCCAGTGTAGTGTGCCCCAGGACCATCCCCTCCCCTCAGGCCTGCACCTGTTCCAGCTCTAACGGTTCCACTGGGATGGCCCCAGCTCCGTGCACCCTGGGATCCCTGGCCTGTGCTTATTCCTGTTACAGCCATCCTGGTGTGGCACACTCTGGGACCCCAACCCTCTGATCCATGCCTGCTCCAATTCCAGCCATCCTGCAAGGACAGTACTGGCATGGCACACCTCAGGAACCACCCAGCCTGTGCCCCCTCCAGCCCCCGTCATCCTGCCAGGACAACCCCAATGTGGTGCAGCCCAGGATATTCCTGCTGGCACCCACTCTGCTCCAGGCAGCCTGCCAAAGCCTCCAAGCACACACAGTCTACACATGGGACATGCCTTCAAGACCAGGATAGGTAGCTGCTTGGCCTAATTTATAGACACAAACACAGAAGTCATACTAAATGAAGAGAAAGAAAAATATGTTTTAAATGAAAAAGCAAGATAAAACCCCAGGGAAAAACCCTAATACAATAGAGATGAGTAATTTACCTGATGAAGAGTTTCAAAATAATGGTCGTAAAGAGGCTAACTGAACTTGGTAGAAGAATGTAGGAACACAGTGAGAACTTCACAGAGATTTAGAAAACATAACAAAAAAACAATCTGAGCTGAAGAATGCAATAACTGAAATGAAAAATACACTAGAGGGGATCAACAACAGATTATATGATACAGAAGAATGGATGAGTGTTCTGGAAGACAGAATAGTAGAAATGGCCTAATCAAACAACAAGAAAAAATAATAATTTTTAAAAATGAAGATAGTTTAAGGGACTTCTGGGATAATATCAAGTATACTAACATTTGTATTACAGGGATTCCAGAAGGAGAAGAGAGAGAGAAAGGGACAGAAAAATTATTTGAAGAAATAATGACTAAAATCTTCCCTAACCTGGGGAAGGAAACACATATCCAGGTCTAGGAATCACAGTGAATTTCAAACAAGATGAACTCAAAGAGGTCCACAGCAAGACATATCATAATTAAAATGAAAAATGTGAAAGATAAAGAAAGAATTTTAAAAGCTGCAAGAGAAAAACAACTAGTCGCATACAAGGGGACACCCCGCCATAAGACAATCAGATGATTTTCAGTAGAAACTTTGTAGGCCAGAAGGGAGTGGAATGATATATTTAAAGTGCTAAAAGGAAAAATAAAATAAAACAACAACAACTTGCAACCAAGAATACTTTGCTTGGCAAGGATATCAATCAGAATTGAAGGAGAGATAAACAATTTCTCAGACAAGCAAAAACTAAAGTGGCCTTAAAGAAATGTTAAAGGGTCTTCTTTATACAGAAAAGAAAAGGCCATAACTAGAAATAAGAAAATATATGAAAGAAGAAAATCTCACTGGTAAAGGCAAATAGGTAGTAAAGACAGTGGATCAGCCACTTAAAAACTCATATGAAAGTTAAAAGACAAAAGTACTAAAATCAACTGTAACTTCAAGAAGTATTTAATATGTTTACACAAAATTAAAACGTAAAATATGCCATCAAAGACATAAAATGTGGAGGAAGAGGAGGAAAAATGTAGTGCTTTTAGAATACATCTGAACTTAAGTGACTATCAGCTTAAACTAAACTGCTATATATATATATGTATGAACCTTATTGTAACCACAAACCAAAACCTACAAAAGATACAAAAAAATAAAGAGAAAGAAACCCAAACATAACACTAAAAAAATCATCAAACCAGAAGGGAAGAACCAAGAGAAGAAAGGAACAGAGAAGACCAGCTAAACAACCAGAAAACAAGTAACAAAATGTCAATAATTACATACTTATCAATAATCATTTTTAATGTAAATGACTAAGTGTACCCATCAAAAGACTTAGGGTGGCTGAATGGATTAAAGAAAAAACAGCAACAGTAGAAAAACAAGACCCATCTATATGCTGCCTACAAGAGACAAATGAAAATGAAAAGAAAGCTGGGTTAGCAATACTTGTATCAGACAAAATAGACGTTTTAAAAAAGACTGTAACAGGGCTTCCCTGGTGGCACAGTGGTTGAGAGTCTGCCTGCCGATTCAGGGGACACGGGTTCGTGCCCCGGTCCAGGAGGATCCCACATGCCACGGAGCAGCTGGGCCCGTGAGCCATGGCCGCTGAGCCTGCGCATCTGTGGCCTGTGCTCCGCAACGGGAGAGGCCACAGCAGTGAGAGGTCCATGTACCGCAAAAAAAAAAAAAAAAAAAAAAAAAAAGAGACTGTAACAAAAGACAAAGGAAGACATTCCTCTAAGATCAGAAACAAGACAAGGATACTCAATCTAGCCACTTTTATTCAACATAGGATTTGAAGTCCCAGCCACAACAATCATAAAAGGAAATTAAAAATCCAATTTGGAAGGAAATAAATAAAATGTCATTATTTGTAGATGACATGATACTATATATAAGAAACCCTAAAGACTCCACCAAAAAATCTTAGAACTAATAAATGAATTCAGTAAAGCTGCAGTATACAAAGTTCATATACAGACATCTATTATATTTCTATACACTAATAACAAACTATCAGAAAGAGAAATTAGAAAGCAATCCCATTTAAAATTACATCAGAAAGAATAAAATACCTAAGAATAAATTTAACCAAAGAAGAAAAAGACCTATACACTGAAAACTATAGGACACTTATGAAATAAATTGACAATGAACAAATAAATGGAAAGAGAATTCTGTTCTCATGAATTGCAAGAATCAATATTCTTAAAATGTCCATACTACCCAAAACAATATACAGATTCATTGCAATCTCAACTGAAATTCCAATGGTAATTTTCAAAGAAATAGAACAAATAATCCTAAAATTTGTATGGAATCACACACACACACACAAAACAAATATCTAAAGCAATTTTGAGAAAGAAGAACAAAGCTGGAGACATCACACTCTGATTTCAAACAATACTACCATGCTATAGCAATCAAAGCAATATGGTACTGGCATAAAAACAGACACATAGATCAATGGAACAGAATAGAGCCCAGAAATAAACTCCCATTCATAAAGTCAATTAATCTACAACATAAGAGGCAAGAATAAACAATGCGGAAAGAGAACCTCTTCAATAAATGATTCTGAAAAAACTGGACAGCTGCATGCAAAAGAATGAAACTAGACCACTTCCTTATACCATATACAAAAATAAACTCGAAATGGGTAAAACAGTTAAACATAAGACCTGAAACCATGAAATTCCTAGAAGAAAACATAGGCAGTATGCTATTTAACATTATTCTTAGCAATAATTTTTTGTATCTATCTCCTCAGGCAATAGCAATAAAATAAAAAATAAACAAATAGTACTACATTAAACGAAACAGCTTCTGCACAGTGAAGAAAACAGTCAACAAAATGAAAAGGCAACCTCCTGAATGAGAAAAGATATTTGTAAAGGATGTATTTGAGGGCTTCCCTGGTGGCGCAGTGGTTGAGAGTCCACCTGCCGATGCAGGGGATACGGGTTCGTGCCCCGATCCGGGAAGATCCCACATGCCGCGGAGCAGCTGGGCCCGTGAGCCATGGCTGCTGAGCCTGCGCATCCGGAGCCTGTGCTCCTCAACGGGAGAGGCCACAGCAGTGAGAGGCCCGCGTACCACAAAAAAAAAAAAAAAAAAAAAAAAAAAAAAGGATGTATTTGATAAGGGACTAATATCCAGAATTTGTAAAGAACTCATACATGTCAATATCGAATGAAAAACGCAAACAATGCAATTAAAAGATGTGAAGGACCCGAATAGAAATTTTTCTGAAGAAGACATATAGAAGGCCAACAAACACATGAGAAGATTTTCAAGTCACTAATCATTAGGGAAATCCAAATCAAAACCCAGATGAAATATTGCCTTATTCTTGCCAGAATGACTATTATCAGAAGACAAATAACAAGTGTCGGCAAGTATGTGGGAAAAGGGAACACTTCTGCGCTGTTGGTGAGAATGTAAATTGATGCAGTCACTATGGAGAACAGTATAGAACTTCCTCAAAAGCATAAAAATAGAACTACCATATGATCCAACAATTCCACTTCTCCATATTTAGCCGAAGAATATGAAAATAATAATTTGAAAAGATATGAGCAGTATTGTTGCAGCATTATTTACAATAGCCAAGATATGGAAGCACCTTAAATGTCCATCAATAGAGAAATGGATAATGGGAGATGTAGTGTATATATATAATGGAATATTACTCAGCATAAAAAATAAATAAAATCTTGTCATTTGCAACAACATGAATGGACCTAGAGGGTATTATGCTAAGTTAAATCAATCAAACAAAGATAGACAAATACTTTCTGATTTCACTTATATGTGGCATCTAAAAAACAAAAGAAATGAACAAACATAACAAAACAGAAACAGACTCATAGATACAGAGAACAAACTGGTGGTTGCCAGAGGCAGTGTTGGTGGGGTGATGGATGATATAGGTGAAGGGGATTAAAAGGTACATACTTCCAGTTATAAAATAATTAAATTACAGGTATGTAATATACACCAGAGGAAATACAGTGAATAATATTGTAATAACATTGTATGGTGACAGATGATAACTAGGGTTATTGTGGTGATCAGTTCATAATATATAAAATTACTATAATATAATGTACCAAATCACTATGTTATACACCTGCAACTAATATGATATTTTAAGTCAATTATACTTAAATTAAAAAGAGAAAAGAAAACACTTTGAGATGTAGGAAAATGGAAACAGAACTGCCAAAACATGGGATGCAGCAAAGATAGTACCCAGAGGGAAATTTATAGTAGTAAATACCTATATTTAAAAAGAAAAAAGATTTCCAGTTAATGACCTAACTTTACACCTTAAAGAACTAAAAAGAAGTGCAAACAAAACCCAAAATTAACAGATAGAAGGAAATAATACAGATTAGAGCTGAGATAAATGAAATAGATAATAGAAAAACAATGGGAAGAATCAACATAACCAAAATTGGTTTTTTGAAAAAAACTCGACGAAACTGACAAACCATTAGTGAGACTGAAAAAGGAAAATTAGATAGAAGACACAAATCATTAATCACAGAAATGAAATTGGGAACATTAATAACAACCTCACAGAAATAACAGGATTGTAAGAGAATATCATGAACAATTATACATCAACAAATTATGTAACATAGATGAAATGGACAAATTCCTAGAAATACAAATTAACAAAACTGACTCCAGAAGAAATAGAAAATCACAACAAACCTACAGCAAATAAAAAGATTGAGTTACTAACCAAAAAAAAAAAACATTCCAACAAAGAAAAGTCCAGGACCAGGTCGTTTCACTGATTAATTCTATCAAACATTTAAAGCATTAGTATCAATCTTTTTTAATTCTTCTAAAACTAGAATTAAAAGTAGGTAAGAGAACACTTCCTAACTCATTCTATGAGTATAATATTACACTGATACCAAAACCAGACAAGGAAACCACAAGAAGAGAAAATTATAGACCAATATATCACATGAATACAAACAAAAAATCATCAACAAAATACCAGCAAACTGAATCTAATAATGTATTAAAAAGATTATAAACAACCAAAGAGAATCTAATGTTAAAATTATTGATCTAATGTTTAAATAAAAAATTCTTAGTATAACAATAGACACTAGCCATAAGTGCTCCATTTAATCTGGGCTCAAGAAACAGCCCTTGTTCCAATAAGGCAAATGTGGCAGTTGGTCGTACTGAGGAACAGTATTTCAGTCTCCAACCTGGTACCTTCCTAAGAGATTTTCACAGGTAATTCTGGCCAAAACAATGTTTGTGTCACTTCCCTTAAGCATTGGTATGAGAGCTCACCACTTGGGATCAGCAAGGAGGAAGCTAAATTTTCTGCTAAACAAACAGAAACTGAAACACTTTGGCTGGAAGTATTAGTTAGCTGCTTCTAAATGGCACAGCTGTAACATGCTTTCCAGAGTGTGGTTTGCAGACCAAGTTTCCACACACTCTGGGGAAGGAGATGATGTCCTTCAAGCAGGTGGTCTGAGGACACTGAGTCCCAAGACCCTTCCCCAGAGCAGAGGCAGGGAAAACAGAGGTCCAGGCTGGATTCCCAAGGGGAGGCTAGAAGAGGAACATCTCCTCCCTCCTTGAAGGGCTGAGAAGTGACCGCAAGAACTGCCAGGGGTCTTCTTTTTGAAGGCTCCCTAAACAGGCTCAAAAGCTGTCAGTCCCTGTCAGGACACAGGAATAGGACAGGACAGGATGAAGAGACAGAGCAGAGGCCTTGAAGTCCCCACAGGAGAGTCCGGTCTGTATGGAGGCACCAAATCCCAGAATGTCACACTGGGAGGGGCCTTTGAGGAGATCTGGCCAGACCCCTCCTTCCACGGAGGAGGAGGCTCCCCAGGGGGTGAACTTGTCCTGGTCACACAGGGCAGAGCCACGCCTGGAGCCAGGGCTCCTGTCTCCCAGCCCAGTGCTTCTCCCCTGCAGAAGCCACCCATCACCTCCCCCACCCTGTCCCTGTCCTCCCCAGGAACTCCCCTGCCAGCACTGCTGTCTTATCAAGAGGATCTGACCAGTTCCTGGAGGCTCATCCTCTTGCTTTCCTCTCCTGGGGAAGGGGAAGCAAGAACTTGGGTTTAGCAGGGCAGGGACTTCTGGCCGGCTGAAGGTTAGACAGCAGCCTAACCAGATTCCCCACTTGCTGGAAAGGAGGGAACCAGGGAGAGAAGAGGCTCAGCCCTCAGGCTGCAGGGAGGACCCACCCAGAAGGGGCTGGTGAGCCCAGCTGTGAGGAAGTTAAAAGAAGACAGGGAAAGAGAAGGAAAGCAAAGTGCTCAGATCTACAAAAGATGTTAACCTTCAAAGAGAAAAAAAAAATGTACTAAGGGTGGATGTGGTAGTAAACAAGATTGAGTTTAAAATGTATTTAAATAACATAAAACTAAAAGCTTTCATACATGTTAACACAAAATTTTGTTCATTTTTCTTACCCTATCACCACATGTGCAATCAACAGTAGTTCCCTCTGAACTTGTCCTGGGTCACACAGGACATCAGAGGGCATCAAATCTAGCCTCCATTTCTTTTTGCTGTTTCCATTGTCTGGAGCCCATAAAAGCAGGGACCCTTTCTTCCCCTACTCCTTGCCAACAGACACAGGGACATTCCAGATTCTAGTGGTTTTTCTGCTAATGCAACAGAAATAGCCTCCCCTCCCTGGTAAATGATTCCCTCAATGCAGCCTACCATGCCTGAGCTCAGGGCTCTCAGACTTGTCACCACCAAAAGGCCATTTTGTTTTTTCTGTTCATCCCAGAGCTCTAAACAAAATACACGGTTACCACATTTAAAAATTACAAGACTGTGTTTTTCTCCTTTTGTTCACCAAGGACACCAGAACCTGAACCTAAGGAGCCCTGCTAGTGGTCAACCACTCCCCTCCCTGCCTCACCGCAGCTCCACACAATTCCCTCCCTTCCCAGAAACCCAGGCCACGCACTGAGGAGGAGGCTGTTATATCCCAGAGCCAAGGAGGCCCAGCAGAGGTGGGGGTCTTCTGAGTAGGGCCCCACTCCCTTCCAGCCTGTTCTGCTACAGAGGAAACATCAGAATGGGCAGAGGCACAGAAAAGTAAAAACTTGAGCTCTAGGGGCATTTTACACAATTCTTCCAGGGTGGAGCTGTAAAGCCAGTTCTTAGCTGATCTCTGGCCATCAAGTTAGTTCTAAGGAGACAGCCCGACCACGCTAGAGAAAAGTCCTTCATCTCATCTCCAGCACCTATAGTATGGACTGAGTAAATAACTGTAGAATAAATGCGTAAACAGCCCCGATCTATGATTTGCCTGGCACTGTGTTGGACAGGCCCCATTCCTTACAGTTATGACTACCTTGGTGTTTTCTCACTCCCCAGCCTCAGATCCACCTCTTACTCTTAGCAGCTTCCTCAGGTTAACAGCTCTGCTCCAGGCAGCCCGACCACAAGTGGCAACCTGTGGTCAGGCACAGAAGTCATGCTTTACAGAAAGGCTGGATCAGGTTCCTCCTGGATTCTGTCTCTACCCCATTTAATGAGTCAAGTTTCCTTTCTGACTTTCCACAAACTTCAACTGGTTGATTGCCTACATAAGAAGCTATGAGCAAAGAATAAATTTCTTGTTCAAAGTGTAAACTCCCCACATCCCCAGTGCAAATATTGGCATTTACCTTAGGCTGGGAACCAGTATTCAAGGCCCTATAGCCTCCAGGTTTGACGATATTTACTATTCTCTATGGGTTTACATGCATTATTTTAATTAATCCACAATATACATTGAACTGAAGCCTCAGACTAACCATATTATCTAAGAATTACACACACTTTACTGATAAGCATCTCAGATGTCCATAGGATTAAGTAACTTGTCCAAGTTTACACCTTATAGTAAGTGGCAAGGTACTCATAAGCTGTCAACACCAGCCCAACCATAGACATGCCCAGGAAGGGAAGGAGAGTGGTGATTCTGAGAAACTCAAGTCAGGACTGTGAGAGGCCTGGGGAGAAAGAGGATGGCTGTTTCCTGATATGTGTTGGGGGGCAGCAGGGGTGCGGGGTGGGGCGGGGACTGCAACCCAGGAGGATAAGGGGTAGGATAAGGGGAAGACTTGGAGTAGGTGCTCTGATTTACTGTTTTTTTCATGACCAGTGTGCCCTCGGCAGCCCTCGTCTGGGTTATGAGGAAGAGCAAACAGCTATAGGAGCGGGCTGACAGTGGGCTGATCTCTGAATGTCAGTTCCTCTTTCCCTCAACCTCTAGACCCAACTATTTGCTGTTAAAAATATTTTTAACTTAAAAACTTAGAACAAAATTTCATAAAATAATAATAGGACGATGGGTGGTTTCAATGGGTCATTAAGGGGAGAATATATAAACACTCAACAACTTTAGTTTTAATAAGAAAAAAGAATATAATTCAGCACGTATGCTAAAATGTAAAGTGAAGAAAATGGTGGGGTAGAAGCCTTCAGAAATTCTCTCCTCCATAAAAGCAATGAGAAAATCTGTTAGAGTACTTTTTCAGAACTCTGAAAATTAACCTTGCAGCAACCCAAGGAGAATGTATTCAAGAGAAACAGCTTAAACTCAATAAGAACAGAGAACTCTGTGGTGTTTTAACTTGCCTCAGTCCCACCCCCTACTCTCTACCTCCATTGCAGTTTTGAAAAATAACAGTCTGAATTCATGGTGAAACTAGCAGTCTAACAGCCACTTGAAAGAGCAGAACAGGGCTGGACTTCTTTTATCCTTTTTTTTTTTTTTTTTTTTTTTTTTTCGCGGTACACGGGCTTCTCACTGTTGTGGCCTCTCCCGTTGCGGAGCACACACAGGCTCCGGACGCACAGGCTCAGCGGCCACGGCTCACGGGCCCAGCCGCTCCGCGGCATGTGGGATCTTCCCAGACCGGGGCGCAAACCCATGTCCCCTGCATCTGCAGGCGGACTCTCAATCACTGTGCCACCAGGGAAGCCCTGGACTTCTTTCTAAAGGTTAATGTTCAAAGAACTGTCATTGTTTGCCTCTCTGGTGGCTTCCTGGAAGACCCCATTTGCAATGATGCCTGTATTTTACCGAACTCAGTGCTCTCCCTTTAAAGCAACTGCAAGCAAGTGTTTAACTTTGTGGCTATATGCAGTAGTGGATAATAATTGAAGAAAACAATAGGCTCACCAAAAAGCCTTAAAGGAAAAACTGGGGAATTAGATGTCCATATGGGCTTTTGAAAGCTCTGACGTATTCCCTGGAATCTAGAAGGACCCTGCATTCATAGGGCTGTGTGTATCCCCAGTACCATATTGATGTTTGTGAAAGGTCTGAGAAAACCCTAAGTGCTCATCTCTTGCTGACGCTGAGGATCTGCACAGACAAGCTTTCCTGGCTGACGTACTGTGCGTATTGCTACACATCGATGCCAGGAAGGTTAGGCTATCCTGACTCCATGGTGAGGTGGTACATTTTCTGAACTTTGCCCTGTGTATTTTTCCTTTGGCTAATTTTACTCTGTATCTGTCCCTGTAATAAACTGTAACCTTGAATATAAGAGATTTCAGTGAGTCTGTGAGTCCTGCTGATGAAAAAAAAATTAATCAGAGAGAAATAGAAAATTGTTTTATTTTATTAAAGTGTAATTGATTTACAATGCTGTGTTAATTTCTGCTGTACAGCAAAATGATTCAGTTATACATAGGTATACATTCTTTTTCATATTCTTTTCCATTAGGTTTTATCACAGGATACTGAAAATAGTTTCCTGTGTAGAAAATTTTATGCAAGCCACATTGAGGATTATAACCTGGGAACAGCTTCTCATAAAGCTCCGAGAACTGTTCTGTCCATTAGAGCTCAAAGCACAGTTACACAGGTTTTTGAGACAGAGAGCTGTACATTAAATTATGTCAACAGTTTGCAAAATCCAGATATGTAAGTACAAAGTGATGGGTCATCATGACCTCTTACAAGATCCAGAAGGAATGTCATCTTTTAAGGAGTTGTCTTGGTGTTAGGAGAATGTTACTCTTTATGGCTGAGCAGGTATTTCTGCCAATGGGGAGGTTTGGTCAATGCATAATGCAGATACACAATGCATAGTAGAGGGGAAAGAGGAAGCCAAAGGGCAGAGAAAATATTTTATGTTTAAATTTTTCTTGTCTTGCCATAAAATATGGATTTTATTTCACCGTCCTTATAATAAAGGAGTTCTGTGATTACCACAATTTAAAATTTAAAAAAAATTTTAAGGAAAAAAACAGAGTTCTGTGAGTCCTTCTAACAAAGCTATCAAAATTGAGGGTGGCTGGACTTGCAGTTAGTGTCAGAAGTATGAGTGTGTAACAGGGAAGAGCAAAATCTGACTCCATGTTGGATCATTTCTTTGACTTTAACCTTTGCTTTTCATTACTTTTGTTATTATAACCATACAAAATTGTCTGCTTCAGGGAACCCTGCCCCTCTGACTGAACATTAAACTAAAGTGCCTTTGTTCAGCTCACAGGGAGACAATCTGACCCTGTCCACAGGCTATAGAAAAGAAGAAATTACCATATCCTCTCCCCAGGCTGGCCAAGCCAGGCAAAACTAATGGTCTTTTTACTTTACTTCCTCACCTCCTCCCCCTCTCTGCTCTATAAAAGAAACTGGCATCCAGACCCCAGTTAGATGGTTTTTGGGGGACACTAGTCCACCATCTTCTCAGTCTGCTGGTTTTCCGAATAAATTTGCTATTCCTTGCCTCAGCCCCTCATCTCCTGATTTACTTGCCTGTCATGCAGTGAGCAGAGCAGGCTTGCACTCGGTAACAAGTGGTCTTGTGTGCACAGTGCCTCCTAACTTTATAGTGAGCCCAGCTCCTACATTTGGTGTCAGAAGAAGGATTCCCTGCAACAATCCTTGCTCACTGAAACATGCGGTTTGAGAAAAATAAGAACAAGAAGCAGAGGATGAGAAATCTTTGATTCCTATATGTACTCAAGGTCACCCCTAGTATGGAATTACAGCTGTGCTGCAATCACTTATTAGAGATTGAAGTTATCAATTAAATTTAGAAATGATGGATCCAATTCCTGAAGAGTTGGTTTGTTACATGCATAAGAAAATTCAAAGTTACAAGAAAATAGCTAGATATGCAATCCATTGGTAATTGTTATCTGTAATAGCTAAAATAAAAGTTATAGAGAATGTTAGGGTGGCTACTGATGCTGGGCCAAGCTTGAATTCCAACAACTTCAAACCACAGCTGCTAGCCTCAGGGTTGCTACCTAAGAGAAAAGAACAGATAATGAACAGAATTAGACTGATTTACAAGAGATTGGGGAATGGGAAAGGGGAGAATCAAAGGAGTCATCCTAGTAGAGTAGAAATCTATAAATGGTTTTTAAGAAGTGAGATAAATAAAGCAGACATTAATAGTGTCAAAAATGTCTTAATGCAGCTCTCTTGGAAGTTAGGTGGACCAATGGGAACCCCTGCTGGTCCCACAACAATCAGGGGTCTCCAAAAATCTGCTTTACTCACTCTAGTTTGGAGAAATTTAAAAAGCTAGAGGGCAAAGTTGAGAATGAGAAATTTAACCTCAAAGCACCTGGGGCAATGATCCTACAGTCTAGTTAAGAGAAGAACTGACCAAAGGAGACCCATGGGCATGTGCACAGGAATTGGTAAAATGGGAGTAGAGAAGAGCTGTTTCTGGGACTCTGACTGGAATTCTCATGAACAGTCTTCCAAAACCTGTTGACGAAGTCCTAACAGGGGCTACAGTTAGATTGGGAGGATATAGGGATGTAACAGGTGATGAGATGAAGGTGAAAGTTTGGATGAAAATTGAAATGTTTGAACAGATTTAATGAAAAGAGGTTTTATCTCCTTTACTTGAATGTATTATGGGGATGAATATTGTGTCTGAGTTGGAAATGATTCCCCTATTAATATTGTAAAATAGAAGACGTGTAAATATACCATTCAGTCAATATTGATAGAACATGCTAACTGAGAAGCAATAAGATTGCCTGAGCCCACAAGTCATTAATTTGAAATAGTATAGAATATCTGGTTGGCAAAAAGAGATTAGCACTTTAATTAACACTCTATTGGTATCTAGCTGGGGTGATAGTACAGATGTACTTTACGTACAATAGCCCTATATTGAGGAAAGACTGGGGGCTTATGACAAAAGCCAGTGGGTACTACCTAGCAGTAACTGCTGACCGCTGGCATTTCAGACCAGAAGTTTTAGAGGAAAGTATTTGGGAGACAACAAACTTGCTACTGGATGCTAATTAAGATTAGTCTTATGACTGGAGGATGTAAAATTATACTGAAATACCCAAAATGTCTTGAGTGATGTCAGAGAAATGTTCTAATGGGGAGGACAGTGCCAAGAAGAGTTCCATAATAAAATGGAAATGATTTATATAGGAATATGCTACTGGGGCAGTGCAAGGAGAATTCAGGAGCAGGGGTGCTCTTTTCCCCAGGGGTCAACTTTGGAAATACCTGAGGAGTTGCTATATCCTACAGCCACTTGGGCCACTTGGGAAGTGGCTTATGAACAACTCTCTATTGACCAACAAAGATTTGCTTGCTGTATGGAAGGCAGCTGCACGATGAATAAATGACATCTTGCTTGGAAAGGCAACAGCTTGATTAAAGAAAGTAAAAATAAAATGGCTCATGCTGATTAATGTTAATTGCATGCTGTTTGCCCCATGTTTGAATTTTTATTGACTCATGGGCAGTGGCCATTGGCCTAGCCATATAATCAAGCAGAAGTGTAATGGAAATGGTCCTAATGTGATATCTTTATGAAATGTGGCCCCACGAAAATGACTATGGGAATATAAGGAGTGAATTAAGGAAGAATTTTTTATTTTCATGCACATCAAAAGAACCCCTTTCCATCAAGGGTGATTGGAACCAGCAAGTATATATATTGGTGCAACTTACTTGAGGTGGCCACCTGGGTCCAAGAAATTAGTGGATATGGAGTTACTACAGAAATGCAGAGATGAGCTGAATCTAGGCATGTTCTCTTATTCCCTCTGAGGCACAAAATGGCAACAAGAACTTTTCCATCTACAAACAAGAAGGATATTCCCCAGGGAGTAGGCCCTTATTTTTCAGGTTGTATATACCACTATACTGAGATATGGTATAACACTGGTTATTAGTCTGCTAGGGCCATCATAAAAAGATACCACAGAATGGGTCACTTAAACAACAGAAATTTTATTTCTCACAGTACTGGAGGCTGAAAGTCCAAGATCAAAGTGATTGAAGGTTTGGTTTCTCCTGAGACCTCTATTCTTGGCTTTCAGAAGACCACCTTCATGCTGTGTCCTCACATGGTCCTTCTCCTGCGCATGCATACATCACTAGTGTCCCCTCCTCTTCTTATAAGGATGCCAGTCATATTGGATTAGGGCCCCGTCTTTATGACCTCATTTAACCTTATTTACCTCTTTAAAGGCTCTGTCTCCAAATATAGTCACATTGGAGTGGCTTCAACATATGAATTTTGGGAAGACACAGTTAAGTCCATAACAACTGTTAATGTTGGTAAGACTCTAATACTGATATTGATGGTCAAGTATATTGGCAATATGAGTTAAAACGACCTCAGCATGATACTAATGGAAAGTGACCGTTATGAGGAAGAACTGTATTTATCTAACTATCAGCTAACTTCTGTGCTAAAACATTCTGCACAAATTTATCATAAGACACAAATAGTGGTAGGCCAAGGGGGAAATGAGTAAGTAAATTAGAACAAAAATATGTTCCAGTACTATTTAGTCTCACCTACTTGGCAACCCTATATTGGTCCAACTCTCCTCCACCTTTGTACCACACTCAAACTGCATGGCAGAATCATCAACCTTCCTTGACAAAGTCATTATAAATTCACAGTATCTAGCCTTAGCCAATCTTTACCACCACCCAGCAATCAGCTGTTGTGCATGATAGCTATTTAAAGATAATAACATAAATTAATAATAGCTAACACTTATTGAATGCTTACCATGTGCCATGTACTGTCTTAATCATTCTGTTACCGAACGCAAGTCTGTGTGCCCAACGCACGGTGAGGTCAAACAATACCAAAATGGAGTTTGGAACAGAGAAAGGTTTATTGCAGGGCCATGCAAGGAGACAGGTGGCTCGTGCCTTAAAAACCCCAAACTTCCTGAAAACTTTCAGCAAAGGAAAGTTTTATAGGAAAGGTGAGAGAGGGGCGTGGTTAGTTGTTGCAAATTCTTGGTGTCAGATCCTTTGTTTTTTTTTTTAACATCTTTATTGGAGTATAATTGCTTTACAATGGTGTGTTAGTTTCTGCCTTATAACAAAGTGAGTCACCTATACCTATACATATATCCCCATATCCCCTCCCTCTTGCATCTCCCTCCCACCCTCCCTATCCCACCCCTCTAGATGGTCACAAAGCACCAAGCTGATCTCCCAGTGCTATGTGGCTGCTTCCCACTAGCTATCTATTTTACATTTGGTAGTGTATATAAGTCCATACCACTCTCTCACTTCATCCCAGCTTACCCTTCCCCCTCCCTGTGTCCTCAAGTCCATTCTCTATGTCTGCGTCTTTATTCCTGTCCTGTCCCAAGGTTCTTCAGAACCATTTTTTTCTTTTTTTTTTTTTAGATTCCATATATATGTGTATACTATGTATACAAATATACTGTATTTGTTTTTCTCTTTCTGACTTACTTTCACTCTGTATGACAGACTCTAGGTCCATCCACCTCACTACAAATAGTTCAATTTCGTTTCTTTTTAAGGCTGAGTAATATTCCATTGTATATATGTGCCACATCTTCTTTATCCATTCATCTGTCGATGGACACTTAGGTTGCTTCCATGTCCTGGCTATTGTAAATAGAGCTGCAATGAACATTGTGGTCCATGACTCTTTTTTTTTTTTTTTTTTTTTTTTTTGTGATACACGGGCCTCTCACTGTTGTGGCCTCTCCCTTTGCGGAGCGCAGGCTCCGGATGCACAGGCTCAGTGTCCATGGCTCACAGGCCCAGCCGCTCCGCGGTATGTGGGATCTTCCCAGACCGGGGCACGAACCCGTGTCTCCTGCATCAGCAGGCGGACTCTCAACCACCGCGCCACCAGGGAAGCCCCATGACTCTTTTTGAATTATGGTTTTCTCAAGGTATATGCCCAGTGGTGGGATTGCTGGGTTGTATGGTAGTTCTATATTTAATATTTTAAGTAACCTCCATACTGTTCTTCATAGTGTCTGTATCAATTTACATTCCCACCAACAGGGCAAGAAGGTTCCCTTTTCTCCACACCCTCTCCAGCATTTATCATTTGTAGATTTTTTGATGATGGCCATTCTGACTGGTGTGAGGGGATACCTCATTGTAGTTTTGATTTGTATTTCTCTAATGATTAGTGATGTTGAGCGTTCTTTCATGTGTTTGTTGGCAATCTGTATATCTTCTTTGGAGAAATGTCTATTTAGGTCTTCTGCCCATTTGGGGATTGGGGTGGGGTTTTTTTTGATATTGAGCTTCATGAGCTGCTTGTAAATTTTGGAATGAAGCAACTGACAAAAGATCCTTTGTTCTTGAGGTCAGGTCGCAACGTTCCTATAAATCTCCACCAGACAAATGTTATTCTCTGTTCTGACAAGAAAGGGCAGGTCCCAAGGCACAACTTTCACCCTCCGAAGTCCAGGTCCTGGCTAAGAGGAGGGGGTCCCTGCGGGGGTCAGTTACCCTGCCGGGAGCATTGGTGCAACACCCAGTCTTACTGCCAGTGTCCAGGCCCGGCTGAAGGGGCAGATCTCATCTGGCAGTGCCCTCAGGGCCAGGTCCCCAGACCCTGCCCAGATGTCATCACTGAGGGAGCCAGGGGCCCAGGACCCAACTGGCCTTCAGGCTCCTCAGGCCACCCAAACGGCGGGGCCGGGCCTCGAGGACAGCGACCCATGCAGACTGCCATTGCCATTAGGTTTGCAGAGACGTGGTTGGGAGAGAGGTTCACTGCCGCCTCAAGGCCTGGGCCCAGCCAGTGGGCGGCCATGGAGAGGGCGTGATCTCTTCAGGACACAGCCTTCAGCCTGTCCCCAGGCCCCACAGCTCACCTGCCAGCCCTCCTGTCCCTGAGGGCCCCCGGGAGAAGGCCACATCTGCCTTTTACCTCACTCTCCACTGGAGGACCACCACCCTGCCCTTAGCCAAGAGTGCCCTCTCACCACCGCTCTAACCTTCTGGCTCTCGGTCTGCTGATAATGGTTGCCTGGTAATGGCTCACAGCAACGGACCACGTGCCAAGGGTTGCGCACTGCCCAGCTCCACCCCAGGATCCCAGGCAGGCTCAGGGGTTCCGGTCTCCCCGTGGGGGAGGGGGGCGGGGTGCCTCGGGGCCTCCCGAGCGCCCACTCTATTACAGTTCTCCATGCTTTAAATTCGTTTAATCCTCATAAACACTCTGTGAGCTAGACATCATTATCCTCATTTCACAGATTAGTAAAAGGAGACGCAGAAAAACTAAATCATGTGATCAAGTCGCATAGCTGGGAAGTATCAGAGCCAGGATTCAAATCCAGGTAATTGTGGTCCAGAACCCACCTTTTCATCACACTGCTGACTTTTCCTCATAGCCTTCCAAACCTCCATTCTACCTTATCACCCTTGGGAAATGAAAGAGCCTCCTATTTCTCAGGAAACAAAAATAGAAGTCAGAAAGTGATGCCTTCTGCAACCATGTACTTGAAGCCACAAAGGATGAAACTTTGTTCTGTTGGCTTAGGATGTAAAAGATATATGCTTGATCTCTCCATTGAATTATAGAAGGGCCAGATGAGGTGCCACTTCCCAAAACCTCAACTCAGAAGTTTCAATTAATGTTTTATACTCTTGTAAATAACATTTCCCCCAAATTTTAAAGACAATAAAATAGTTTCTTTGCAAAAAGAAAGAAAGAAAAAAAGCGATGCCTTCAAGTTCCTATCACTTAAATTTTTTTTTTTTTTTTTTTTTTTTTTCGATACGCGGGCCTCTCACTGTTGTGGCCTCTCCCATTGCGGAGCACAGGTTCCGGACGCTCAGGCTCAGCGGCCATGGCTCATGGACCCAGCCGCTCCGCGGCATGTGGGATCCTCCCAGACCGGGGGCATGAACCCATGTCCCCTGCATCGGCAGGCGGACTCCCAACCACTGCGCCACCAGGGAAGCCCTGTCACTTAACTTTTAACTGACCTACATTTATTTACATCTGTTCTAACTTTCTCTTCTGTCCCCACAAAAGACACTGAGCTCCTAGAGTGTCTAAAGTTGTTGCTATCACCTATGCTTTAACACCTCCTTCTCCCCCCTTTTCAGGAAATTTACTGTCTAATGTACCTTCTCTTTCTCTGGAATATTTTGCTGAACCTGCTCCCTCCTTTCCTGTAGCCCTTAATCACTCTCGGTACTCTCCCTTCTTAACACCCCCTTAAACTCAGACCTCCAACTGTTGTCCTATTTCTCCCTCTCCCACATCACAGCCACTACTACACTTGCTCCAAGACACTCAGTCCTCGGCCTCCCTTCACCCTGACTCCTTAGAGCGTCATGCGGGGACCAGCAGCTGCTCCAGCATTTGACACTGTTGACTTCCTAAAGTCTCTTCTCCCTTGGTTTCCTTGATATTATGCACCCTAGGTCTCCTCATTCCCCTCTGCCATCCTCCTCAGGCTCCTTTCCTGCTGCTCTTCCTCTAACTCTAATGCTTTCCTCAAATGTTGGTGCTTCCAGTGGTTTTTGTCATAGCCTCCCTTCAACTCGTTTTCATTCCCTTTCTAGGACAGCTGCCCTGTGAGCTCCAAATATCATTCACATGCTGCTAATGCCCAAGTCTGTATCTCCACCCCACACCGTTTGCTTCCAACTATCAGACCAACTCTCTACTAGGTATCTCCACTGGGGCTCATGTTCAACACACCCAATGCCCCATTCATTGTCTTCAACTTCCAACCTAATGCTGGGTTCCCACTCTCAGCCAATGACCCATTCCAGAAACCTGGGCCTTTTCCTTGGCTTCTTCCTCTCCCATTCCCTAGTGCAGTTGATCACGTGTCTGCCATATGTCAGGTCCTGTGCTAAGGACCTCACATGATAATAACAAAATGATGTTATTTTACTGTTATAACCTTCAGAGGTAAGAAAACAATAATTAAATATTAACTGTTTCTTGTCCTTATTGCTAAGGAAATCAAGGAAGAATTCCCCAAGCCATCACACTTTTTCTCAGCTTCCTACCCCACCCCCTCATTTTTTGAATTTCTGGAACAGTGCCCGCCCGCCCCCATCCTCACCCCTCTCTCTGGTTTCAGACCAGAGGACATGCTCCTTATATGTCCTCCAGAGCTCTCTCATCACTCTATATTGCAGTGTGCCAAGTTCCTTTTTTATAACATGAAACTTGGTGAGAAAGAGGATGTATTGTTCTTCTCCCACAGGAAATGAAAGCAGAAACAATCGTTATCTCTGTAATCTGGCAATAAATGTGTGTTTTGTTTCATGGGAAAAGGTAGAGTAATTTCAGCTGGTTTACCTGGGCCTATGAAAAATATTGTAAGGTTATCTTTTCTCATACAACATATTCTCTCTCCTTCTTTTTCCTATTACCAGCTTTAGCCTCACAGAAACAAAGCAGCCTCCTATTTGCCCAAATCATTAATTCAAACAGGACAAAACCGTGTCTCATATGTCACTCCCTTTAAATTTGCCCTGCTTGGCTGGCAAGCTCCACCTGTAGCAGTTAGATTCACAGAGATCAGAGGAAACTCGCAAAGCTTATCATTACTAAAACCTCAGCTTCTGAAAAGAAACACGCGTGCACACACACACACACACACACACACACACACACACACACCAGTATACAGTCATGCAGTTGTGTGTGAGTTATAACAAAGACTACTCCAAAGACATGCAGATTGCAATTTAAAGGAGGATTCTAAGTATTTGAGAACATCATTATCTTCCAGATGGGAAGGGGAGCCGGGTTGTCTCTGAATTGTGCAGTAACTGTACTGAGCTAAGATCCTTTCCCTACAGGGTCCTAGAAACTCAACCTTGCTGGCAGGCAGAGAGCAGGTAAGAACCATTCCAGGGGACATTGAGATACATTAACTATAGCAGGTGGTGATATTATTATTAACTACACTACACAAAATCTGTGGGAGAAATACCTCAAGTTGAATTAAGTATGATTCATATTTTCAATTTAGACCAACTGGTAAGGGGGATGAATCAGGTACTTCAGGTGAGTACACAGGCCATGATACCTACAAAGCCTAACGGGACTCTATGCACTAGTGCCCTGCCCCACCCTCTAATTCATTTTGTAGAGCTTGACTAGATTAATCTCCATCTCTGAAAATCCCCTTCAAGAACCTCAATGCACCTCCCACAACCTGGTATACAAATTTATTAATCAGGCTTTAGGAAGTGTAATTTTTCCTCCCTATTGCTCTTATATCTGCAACCTTGGTAAGCTCAGTAGCTCTAGGAATCTGTGTGTGTGTGTGTGTGTGTGTGTGTGTGTGTGTGTGTGTGTGTGTGTGTAAATTCCCTGAGATTTTCTGTTTAGAAGAACTTACAGATAATGCCTATAATAAAGACAGGTCTTTTTCCCACTTTTGAATGTATATACCATTTTATTTTTTTTTCTTGTCATTGCACTGACTAGGACTTACAATAGAATGTTGAACAGGAGTGGTGAGAATGGCTATCCTTGTCTTATTCCCAATATTAGGGGAGAAATATTCAATTTTCCACCATTACACATGATATTAACTGCATCTTTTTTTGTATATATGCTTTATTATATCTTTTAATTTCATAGATCACTGCTCCTATTTTTCTTCCTTCCTTCCTTCTGCTTGCTCCAGGTTTACTTTGCTCTTGGTTTACTAGTTCATAAGGTAAAATCTTAAATTATTAATTTGAAACATTTCTTTTTCTGTAATATATGCCTTTATATTACTGCCTTAGCTTCCTCTAACAAATGTTGATATCTGTATTTTCATTTTCATTTGATTTGTGTATTTTCTAATTTCTCTTAAGACTTCCTCTTTGACCTGTGAATTATTAAGTGTTTTGTTTAATTTCTAACTGTTAGGAGATGTTTTCTGTTATCTTTTTGTTATTAAATTCTACTCTAATTCTGTTATGGTTAGAGAATATACTTTGTATTATTTCAAATCTTTTAAATTTGTTGAGATTCGTTTGATGACCCAGGATAGGATATATTTTGATAAATTTTCCATGTGCACTTCAAAACTGTGTAGTCTGGAGCTTCCCTGGTGGCACAGTAGTTAAGAATCCACCTGCCAATGCAAGGGACGTGTGTTCGAGCCCTGGTCCAGGAAGATCTCACGTGCCACGGAGTAACTAAGCCCATTGCGTCACAACTACTGAGCCTGAGATCTAGAGCCTGAGTGCCACAACTACCGAGTCCATGCACCACAACTACTGAAGCCCGTGTGCCTAGAACCCGTGCTCTGCAACAAGAGAAGCCACTGCAATGAGAAGCCTGCGTGCCGCAACGAAGAGTAACCCCTGCTCCCCTCAACTAGACAAAGCCCACGCACGGCAACGAAGACCCAATGCAGACAAAAATAAATTAATTAAATAAATAAATTTTTAAAAATTATTTTGAAAAATGTGTAGTCTGCTACTTTGGGGTTGAATGCGTTATAAGTGTCAGTTAGGTCAAGTTTTTTCAAGGTCATGTTCATTTCCTCTATATTCTTGCTGATTTTCTATCTACCAGTTCCACTACTGGGAGAGGAATTTAACAGTCTCTTATTGTACTAGTGGATTTGTCTATTTCTCCTTTCATTTCTGTTAGTTTTTGCTTCATTTATTTTGGTGCTCTGTTGTTAGGTGCATACATATTTAAGATTCTTATCTCTTCTTGGTGAATTGACCCTTCATCATTATGTAATATCCTTCTTTATCCCTGGTACTTTTCTTTGCTCTGAAGTCTACTTTTTCTGATATAATTGCTTGGAAAGCCATTATAGCTTTCTCTGGATTAGTGTTTGCATGGTGTGTGGTTAATTTTATGAATATCAACATATCTCCTCAAAGTTAAAAGCAAATTTGTTTTACCTTAATGCCCTATCATGAGGAAAGAGACACCATGTTTTCTAGGCCTTTTTGTATTTGGAGG
The DNA here is from genome assembly GCF_026419965.1 of Kogia breviceps. Lineage (NCBI taxonomy): Eukaryota > Metazoa > Chordata > Mammalia > Artiodactyla > Physeteridae > Kogia > Kogia breviceps. Next base: position 87,593,730 of record NC_081310.1, on the reverse strand, counting down.
CAAATGCATTACAACCGGGTGTACTATGTTAGTACATTTACCAAGTAATCCATAAGGCAACCATCTTTGAATGGGCCCAGAGAAAGAGAGGATTCTCTAGCCTCTAGCTGGTACAAGCTACAATGTAAGCAGCTCTGCCATTGACCACTGTATGAAGTGATCTTGAGCCATCTAATTACTCTTTGGGGTCTGTGGAAGACCATGACATCAGAAAGCTAAGAGAGGGTCCTCTGAAATTAAGCAGAACCACATCTTCTTTGGAAAGTAACTCCTCTCTCATACAACTTTGTACTTGATATTAAGACTCTCATAGTCTTAATACCTCACCATGGGACACCACAAATGACCATGGAACCTGAGCTGACGATCCCTAACTGGATGGATGGATTTTCAATCCATGTAATCCTACAATCAGGCATGTCCACTAGCATTTCATTATCAAGTGGAAGTTATATACAAGAGTAGGCTCAAGCAGGCCCTGAAGACAAAATTACATTGCATAAGCAGTTCCTTTACAATCCCAGTGCACCTATTCCTGCTGCCAAGACCATCTCTAACATTTGTGGAACCTGGGACAAGAGGACAAATGAACATGCACACAGCATATTTCTACATGTGGTTAATGTTAAATAAGATATGTTTGATTCTCCCACCTTGAAATATTGTCCTGTGAGCATAAATGAATGAGTAAATTCTAACAAATTAATCTGGAAGCTGGAAGCTGGAAGTTAATGTTAACCCCATGGACCCACAGTTCCTTAAGAAACTAGAAACTTTCCTGGAAGGGAAAGGAGGTCTGTGGCCAACACTGGGCTAACATGGGCTTCCTACCTGTTTCAGTTGATGGAACAGAGTTTCCTGAAGACTGACTCTTACAGCTAAGGGAACAGCCATCAAGTAGGCTGTTACCAGAAATAAGAAACATTAGCAAGAAGTGCAGTGCCTATGACTGAAGGCATGCCACAGTGTGGCTTTGGAGGCAGAGAACTGGCAGAGATTAGAGAAAGTTTGCAATATTTAGTATTATATACCATATCTGGGTTTAAAGCTGCAAATGTCTCTTTCTCCATGAAATCAATGCTGACAGTCAGAGAGAATTGCATGTTAGGTTTCTGACCACACATCTCTCAAAAGGAAGAAGCCTCTAAACATGTGTTGAGGTTAGAGAGATTTATTCAGTGAGACAACACAAGTGAGGAGGGCGTTGATTGCTAGACCATGGCATTGCCGGAGAACCTATAATGAAATCTTACAGACGAGGCCTGGACTTCACCAGACGGGCCTCCAAATTATTGTTCTGGGTGGAGCAATTTGAGGAGGAAGAAGAGATAGTGGCTATATTGTCAAATATACCAAAAGACTGGGTTGGATGGGAGACATCGGTTCAGCTTTAGGGGATCCAGAGACCAGTGGAAAGTATCTTGAGTCCCTAAAGTTAGATTTCCACAAAGCCACCTTCTGGGAAGTGGAATAAAGAGGCTCTCACCTCTAGCCACAGAGGAGACCTCAGACCAAATGTGTAAGAAGCATTGTCACATAGAGTGTCCACTAATTAATTTTCATGTGTGTGGTATGGTGGCAAGGAACTATCATACATATGACCACCTGCCCTTAGTACCTAGCAGCCCTAGTGTATGTGGTGCAGATTCAGGTAAATGGAAGCACTGCCTGGATCCCGGGAGGCATAAAATCCTACCCACTTGTTTCAGCTAAGGCAGGAAGTGGTATTTTGTTGAAGACTGCACCAGAAGCAAACCCTACCCTGGGAGTCCAGAAATTAAGATCAAGAAGTGAAGGGAATCAGTGTGATGTGTAGTTTTAGATCTACAGCTGAAACACCTTGGTAGATAAAGTATTCTGCTCCTCTTGTAAGAAGGAGGGCATCCACCAAAGGATGCTCTTTTCCAGTGAGTAGATACCAGGCTGATCCCTGACTCTGAACAGGCAAGATATGTGGCAGATCATCTCTAAACCTGAATGCAGTCAGATCTGATCAAACAACAGTTGCATATTTGCCAGTATGAACCCCCTAAAACATCCTAATGATGCACTGGGACCCATGTCTGGGTTGGATAGAGAAAGCCAGATTTGATGATCTCATGTACCCAAGGAAAGGGCCAGATGCATAAAGGACCATAAAGTTCCAAATCATTAAAAGCACCCACAGAAGAGTTCTTTCACAACCATTATAAAAAGTAAGGAGTGTGATATTACACAGGATGGAAGAGCTCAGTCCCACAAGTAAATGTTGTGATTTGTTTTCTCCTTCCCAACTTGTAAGAGAAAGTTTGCAAGGAGCTATGAATATTTTTTCTGAAAAAATGTAATGAGATGGAGAAAATTTTATTCACCAAAATTCCAGGGGTTGAGGAAGGCAGCATGAGGAAGACTTGAGACAAGCAATTGGAGTGAATAGGCTGGAACCCCCTCTGAGGGAAGAGCCACTTGTCAGGAGAACCTGACTTTGAAAGGAAACAGACAGTGAGGGGAATGCCAACAAGAGTGTAGTTCCTTGTTGACAACCTCCAGATGTTCAGTGAAGTTATTAGGCCAATAAGATGACTAGCTCAAGTGGATAGTTTCAGCGGAATGCAAATAGGGCAGTTCTGAAACATCAGGAGGGATTTAGTAATGGAGAAGGCCCTGGGAGGGGGCTATGAGGATGTAGAGGTCAAATATTACTGAAGACCAAGGAGGGCTTTTGATAGTTCAAGGGTATAAAAGTGAATTTCAGGGGCTTCCCTGGTGGCGCAGTGGTTGAGAATCCACTTGCCAACGCAGGGGACACAGGTTCGAGCCCTGGTCTGGGAAGATCCCACATGCCACGGAGCAACTGGGCCCGTGAGCCACAATTACTGAGCCTGCGCGTCTGGAGCCTGTGCTCCGCAACAAGAGAGGTCGCGATAGTGAGAGGCCCGCACACTGCGATGAAGAGTGGTCCCCACTTGCCACAACTAGAGAAAGCCCTCGCACAGAAACGAAGACCCAACACAGCCATAAATAAATAATTTTTAAAAAAATTTTTAAGTGAATTTCAGACCGTGTTTAAGCAAGTTGACACCTGAGTTATGTAAATGTTCATTCCAAGAGATGCTGGACCAGATGAACTCTGTATCGTTGGGTTATTCAGTGACAAGGGTGTCATTAATCAGTGGTGCCTGTGGGGTTTCTATGTTGGGTAGAAGATCAAAAGGAGATCAAAAGTGTCTCCGTATTCAGGCTGGATGAGTCTGTAACACCGTGAGTCAACCAAGCTTTTGGTAGGGACTCAGCTGATGTTCTTCCTCCTCTCAGACATTTCCACTCCTCCCACCACGGGAGTAACCCCAGACAGAGACCCTCATTATGAGCCAAGTATGGGAATTGAATCAACAGCTTCCCAGAACATCCTAAACAACCACTTCTCTGTCTCTCTCCTCACCCCAGACCTCATGACTCTGATTAGCAAGCGTCTCCCTTGGCCTTTTCTTCCTCGTTAGAATTTTACTGTGTCCAGAAAGAAAACTCAATTTCTCCGTCAGCTGCCATGTCACAGAACTTATCTGTACTGGCTCAATCAACTTTCTACACATCCCTAGTTCTGAACACTCTTTATAAGCCTAGTCTTGTTTTGGGTAGTTAGGAGGAGGGGGTGAAAGATGGCATGGATGGAAGAGTATTTTCTGTGGACAAACCCCTATTTGTAAAAGCCAATAAGTTAACTTGTAAAAAGATGCTCAAATTCACCAGTTACCAGGGAAATAAAAAGTGAAACAAGATACCATTTTTCATATATCAAATTGACAATCAAGATAGTAATAGCCAGTATTGGCAAGGCTATGGGAAAATGGGAACTCTCATACACTGTTTGTGGGAATGTAAACACTCACAGCCTTTTGGGGAAGAAATTTGACAGTATATCAGTACTGTAAATGCACAATGCATTTTGATCTCGAAATTCTACTTCTAGGGAAAAATCTTAACAAGAGCAAAGCCATATAAGTGCTCAAAGAATTATGTTTAAGGGTGTTATGGATGAAACAGCTAGTTGCCTACCTACTTGCTATCCTTTCTAACTATATATTTGGTGGTAGTGATATGCCTAACTAAAAATTGACACTTCACAGACTCCTTTGTAAGACAGAGCAAGGCAATGAAATGTAAGCAGAAGTAACTGGATGGGACTTGAGGAAAAACCTTCTCAGCTTTCTCCTCTTTTCTTCTTTCTAGTGTCTGGAACTTGCACATGGTGGTTAGAGTTCCAGCAGACATTCTGTGACCTTAAGGATGGAAGACACACACCAAGGAATAGAAAAATATAAGAAGCCTGGGAATTTGATGCTTCCTAGAATTACCATTGCTGCTCTGCACTGCTTCCTACAGATTTTTCCTGAACACAGGAGAAAAACAAGCCCACAATTTATGTACCATTATTTACCATTACTATTCACCATGATTAGATCTCTCTCACTAGCAGCCAAATGTATTTCTAACAGACAGAAGTTTGCTGTAACACTGCTTTAAAATAGAGGGAATACTGTAAGCAGTAGAAATGCCCCTCGCTTCCACTTTCCTGGTTTTCTATATCGAATTCCAGTCTCAGTATATGAGAATACTGACATTGAAACTCTTTTATTCTTAAAGCAACTTGAGCTTGGCTGCACTTCAGCACGTTCCTCTCAAGCTGCTAGAGAACCAAACTTGTAATGCAAATATTTTTAAATTTGTGGAAAAGAAGACATAAAGTAAACAAGATTCAGTAGCTATGTAAACTGTACATAAAACCCCAAATTACATCAAAAAAACTAAGAATTGGGAGAAAGAGGAAACATACTCAATTTTCATTGAACATGGGAAAGGAAATAGCATTCTATGTATATCATTGATGATAAGAGGAAAAATAGGTTCAAACTCATTTTTATTCATTTATAGAAAACCACTAGCAAAACTGAAAACAGGATGTTTATCATCAAAATCATTAGAAAGTAGAGAAGGTAAAGAAATAGAGTCTAGGGACTTCCCTGGTGGTCCAGTGGTTAAGACTCTGAGCTTCCACACAAGGAGCACAGTTCAATCCCTGGGCAGGGAAGTTCTGCATGCCACACGGTGTGGCCAAAAAAAAGAAAAAAGAAATGGAGTCTATATTGTGGTCTACAAACTTTATGGCAGGGTTGTGAAAAATAAGTTAAAAGTTTTTAAGTAGGCAATCCCACCATATGTATATTTATTAATTGTGAATTGCATTTTTTAAATCAGACACCAAAAATTAAAATCTATAAAAATATGAGATATCCATATCCATGAAATAAACAGTATTTTAATACTGGCTGTTCATGATGGTTCATACAACATTAGCTAATACCTCAAGACTCAGTATGCATTTAGAGTAAGGTTTATCATTAAAAGTAGTGGAGGCAAATCCATATTTCATAGGGTATTCTTGATTTTTTGTGAGTTTGAATTTTTAATTCAAAAATTAAAGCTAGGGACATTTAGACTATTTACATTATTCTTCTATTTTAAAGCAATGTGACAACAAACATTTGTGTCTGTTAGAAATACACTAGGCAGCTAGTAACAGAGATCTAATCATGGTGAGCTAAACAACTTTGAATTTTGGGTGAGTTTCTTGTCCAGTTTAATTGGGTCATCAGTTTTGCCTCATAAATGTGCTGAACTTAATCAGGTGTAGGAGAGGGTCAGTCTTTTTCTGTCTTTTTCTTGTTCTTTGCCTTACATGTGTTCTCTCCAGTCCACAAATGTCAGGAGAACTTTTTAAGCAACTTGACCACTCTGTGCTGGTTAATTCAGTGATGCCCATGCCGCCTAGAGAGCGATCATCTGAAACTGACCCAACAAATGAGAGTGCCACTCTCAACCTTGGCCTTGGGACTTCACACTTTCTCTTGGGGTAATTCATTTACACACGGCTGACAAACAGACCAAGACAGGGTACCAGGGAAATTTTATTGCACGTTATGAGTGGGACTTTTTTTCTTATCTTAAAAAAATATAGAGACATTCTTCTTATACTTCAGTGGATCATCTCATGTAGCATAATTTGAAGACCACTACTTTATCTAAAAAGTTAACCTTTTTTTCATTTTATTTTAAAATGCACAGAAAAACATACCCAGAGGAACTATACAAAAGTGCTTATGATCAATTAAAAAATGGGCAGAGGAACTGAATAGACATTTTCTAAAGAAGACATACAAATGGCCAACAGGCACATGAAAGATGCTCAACATCCTTAATCATCAGGGCAATGTAATCAAAATTACAATGAGATATCATCTCACACCTGTTAGAATGGCTGTTGTCAAAAAAGACAAGAGACAAGTATTGGTGAGGCTGTGGGGGAAAGGAAACCCTTGTCCACTGCTAGTGAGGATGTAAATTGGTACAGCCGCTAGTGGTTCCTCATAATATTTAAAATAGAACTACTATATGATCCAGCAATTCCACTTCTGGGTATACATCTGAAGGAAATGAAATCAGGATCTCAAAGACATATCTGACCCAGCACCTCACCCCACTCCATGTTCATTTCAGTCAAGACAAGAAACACCTAAGTGTCCATCAGTGGATGAATGGATAAAGAAAATATTCTGCCATAAAAAGAAGGAAGTTTTGCCTTTTGTGACAACATGGATGGACCGTGAGGGACACACATTAGGGGAAATAAGTCAGACAGAGAAAGGTAAGTACTGCATCATCTCACTTATACATAGGATCTGAAAAAGCTGAACTCATAGAAAGAGAGAGTAGAATGGTCATTTCCAGGGCTGGGAGTTGGGGAGATGTTGGTCAAAAAGTACAAACTTCAGGTGATAGGATGAATAAATTCTGGGGATCTATTACACAGCAGGGTGACTATAATTAACAATACTGTATTATATACTTGAAACTTGTCAAGAGAATAGATCCTAAATGTTACCATCACACACACACAGAGTCACTATGTGAGGGGAGGGAGATGTTAATTATCCTCATTGTGGTAATCATTTTGCAATACATACATGTATCAAATCATCATGTCATGCACTTTAAACTTACGTATGTTATGTGTCAATAATGTCTCAATAACCTGGAAAAATAGAATGTTTATGATGGTTAGATTTGTGAGGTGTGATAAGTGATTTTTTATTCCTCTGTACCATTTTCTATGTTTTCCAAATTTTGTATAGTTAACATGGATTATTCTCATCAGAAAAGAAACCTCTTGTTTTTAAAAAATTGTCCTTTGACTCATCAGGCAAGGAGAGACTCTAGCTGTGCTGAGAGGATTTGAGAGGACAGTGGGTGCTGGGAGGGGCGGGGAGCGGGGCAGAGGATGAGCCCAGGTCTAACGCAGTCACCAGGCAGTCACGGACTGCTTATGCAGCCGCTGGTTTCCCACCCAGACCCTGATGCTCCAAATCAGCCTCGTTCTCGTTGAGTAACAGGACAGGTGGGGCTGCTCCTGGAACGACGCAGCTGTGGTAGGAGGCTGGGGAGACAGGCGGGAAGCTGGGGCTTGCATGGTATCAACATCCTATTCCTCAAGCTTCTTTGAAGGTTGAGGGGGGAGGAAAGAGGACTAGGGCCTTTCCGAGATGACGGCAAGCTCCTCAGGACTGGAAAATCACTGTCAAACCTTTACCTCAGGGCTTCCCTGGTGGCGCAGTGGTTGAGAGTCCGCCTGCCGATGCAGGGGTCACGGGTTCGTGCCCTGGTCCGGGAAGATCCCACATGCCGCGGAGCGACTAAGCCCGTGAGCCATGGCCGCTGGGCCTGCGCGTCCGGAGCCTGTGCTCCGCAACGGGAGAGGCCACAGCGGTGAGAGGCCCGCATACCACAAAAAAAAAAAAAAAAAAAAAACCTTTACCTCAGAAGGCAGATATTTGCCCAGCTTTATTGTATTGGGCTGCCGCTGCTGAAATGGTTAGAGCGGTGTCTCATTTTCCAGCTTCCTGTTAGGCAGGAAAACCTCCACAATCTTGAGGCCCTTCTCTCCAGCCCCTACCCATCCCCCAGCCTGCTTCCTTCCTCTCCTCCCAGGCTGGGGAGGGCATGTGGGGTGAGGGGCCGGCACAGCTTGCCATTGCCCCATCATTCCGGGACAGCTGAGCTGTGGTACCATTCGCAGAGGTGGGGAGGCAGGGGAAGTGGGACCCCGGCCTCTCATCTGCCGGTGACCTTTATGTGTGGTTACGGTTGTTTCCAGCTCCTCATGGGGGGCGGGGGTAATGCTGCAGGTGCTGCCTTGTGTGTGACTTGTGAGCTGCCTCCCCTGCCCTTGCAAAGAGGGGCTGAGCTCTGCAGTCAGACCCACTGGGTCACAAATTCTGGTCCTGCCCCATATTGGCCATAAAATCTTGGACAAACATATACCCTGGGACAAGTGGTTTTACCTTTCTGAGCTTCAACTTCCTCACGTGTAAAATGGATAGAATAACACCTAACCTGAGGTGTCATTTGGGAGATTAAATGAAACAGAGCACGTGCATCCCTATGTCAGAGCAATGTCTGACATAGCGACGCCGAGTACTCATGTACCTAATGCGGTACTTTTCTATCTTGATGAAAGATTTGCAAATAGACACCGTGAAAGACAAAAAATTATTGTTTCCTTGTTTTATAATTGACGGTTTTATCATGATCTAACAGTTTATAAAAGAGAAAAGGTTTTCCTCTGGGAATCAAGGGGATTGCAGCAGCCCAGAGATTGCACAGTCTCTTAAACTCGCCATCCACCTCCACCTCCTACACATGGTGAATATTGTGAGAACCTTTAAAAAAAGTCAGTTTCCCCTTACCAATCAATAAGAGAAATACTACCACGGTTGTTGATGAGTGAGCAGAGAGTATGAATAGATGAAGTATAAAGAAAAAATAGATAAGATAAATAAGCATGAAAGATAATGGTCTTCACAGGTAATCAAACAAATGCAAATTAAGAAGACATCATATTTTGCCTATCAAATTAACACAGGCGTTTTTCTTTAATGAGGCTACTTGGATGACAATGGAACAGTGTGACAGGAGCTCTCATATATTATGGTCAGTTTTTTAAATAAGTATAAAGCTTCTCTGTAGTCCATCTTATGTGTCAGAAACATTTAAACATTTTAAACGTTCATACCTTTTCCTTGGTAATTTCACTTCTGGGATTTACCCCAAAGAAAAAAACCTTCATGCAGAAGAATCTTATGCACGAAGACATTCTTTTTTGTTTACTTATAATAGTGAGGAAATTGGAACCAAACAAGAGGGTAAATTACACATGGGCAAGTTACAACACGAAGGTGGTGACAATGACCGCTAATAGGTAGGCAGAGTTGTCTGGGTGAGTGAGAAGATGAAAAGGACTTGGTTAGAAGGAAAGACGAGAATAAATATGTGTTGAGCATCTACCATAGGATTGCTACCATACTAGGAATATTACATACATTATCTCATTTCAGCCTCACACACTAGATGCTTCCTGTGGGGTTTCCTAATGAGGCAGGAAGGGTCAACACAATGGAAGACCTCCTGCTAAACACCAGGCACTGTGACATATGTCGGGAATCTGGCTTTATACATGAGCCCCATTAAGTAGATGACACTACCTTCGTTTTGCATTTGAGGAAACTAAGATTCAAGAGGCTAATTACCTTGCCTGAGGTCTCAGAACTAAGAAGCATCACTAGGCATCTAACAGCTCCAGAACCTTATTATGCCTCAGACTGCAGAGAGGTGGACACAGGCTGCACTGCCTTCACTGTCCTAACCCTCCCCACCCCCACTCCCACACGCAGAACTCTGACCTCTTAATTAAGGGATAGGGGAACCTCTGCTATTTAAAAGAAATCACTCTTCTCTCACTACTTCTGACCCTCCCTTCGTACCCCAGCCTCTAGGAAAATTATCCCATTTACATTTCTAAGTAAGGAAACAGCTGCTCCCTTAATGCCTTCCCCCATCTGAATTCCTTTTCCTTTTTCTACTCAACAGTTCTATCATTTCCTGGTTAGGATCATAGAGTCTACTGGGAGCAATTCATGGAGATCTGCTTGGGGTTTTCTTGAGATGTAGTTACATCTAGGCTGGCTCCTCTATGCTCCCAGAGCACTTCTACTGTTCTGCCATTACAGCACTTGTCAACATTATCAGACAACTGTGTAGGTGACAGGGTGGCGAAGGGTACACAGGAAGCTATCTGCCAATCTGCTCTCTGTGCACTTGTAGTTGCCTAACAACCACCGAGGGCCGGAAGTCCCCCATAGAAGATGTAGCTGTTCCTGCCTTGCCCAAGCAGACGTCAGCCATGCCAAATTATAAGCAGATTGAGAGCAGTCATAACCAGGCTGCATGGAGTCCCACATGACAGGGGAAGGCAGGGAGCTGGATGGGTGCCAGTGGCTCTAGCCACAATGTCCTTTTCATTCCTTAAACAGTGACAAAACAAGAACTCTTTCCTCTAAGTGCATCTTGGATTAAAGCAGATTCAGGCAGTGCTGGGTTCATGATTAACTCATTTTTATTAAGAATTGAAGTTGATTGAACTAGTGAGCTTTTGTCCTTTATTTAAAATAATAATTTCAAGACATTTAAAGGATATGGTATCATATCATCATATTTAAGTTCCTTAAAAATTTGCAAGGGAAAAATTTTATGGACATATATTTGCATGTGTCCTCAAGGCAGGGCACACAGGATGTGTTGGTATAGGAGAAATGGAAATGACCTTATTTACACTGCTCTTACCCAGCCTTTCAGGCATTTTTGGATTTGGTCCCTTTTCTGTATGTTCTAATGGGTTCCAGAAGTGCACTGGGAAGAGAATTGGAAATCAGGAACTGGAATCTTATAAAAATTGTGGCACCAGTTTCTCTCTAGGGATTTTTCTCAGTTTTCTTGTAAATTGTAACTTTATCTCCCTGTTCATAGTAAAGAATCTTTTCTGTAGCCCAAGAGAAATAGCTTAATAAATTTCTTTAAAAATGAAAGGGAGAAAGAACAAACAAGAAAAAAACAAAAACAAAAAAAACCCCCAAAACCCAGGAGTCGGGAAGCTTGCAACCACACACAGATCTAAGCTTCACAGCTGTATGGAGCTCTTGCAGCTCTCTTCATTAAATTATTCGTCTTTGGAAATTCCCTCATTCCTACATTTTCCTGAACTCTGACCAGTTGCTTTCTCTTTAATAATTTAATTCCCTGTTCAAAAACCCAAACATTGCTTTGTGATCACAAACTGTCTCCTACTCTAGAGTGTTTTGTCTGAAAGAGAGTAAAATACTTGAATCACTGCCACCAGCACACAAGCATGATCTAGTGTCTCCCATCTTTCAAAACCATCCCTTGAAAATCTAAATACCCAAAAGAAGAAATTAAAAGCAGGAAATAACCACACATACAAAGGAAGTTAAACAAAAAACTATTTTGCTTAACTTTATACAAATATATTGAAAACTGAGATGCAATGGATCATTTTCTAGAAAAATATAATTTACCATTACTGAGTCTAAAAGAGAAAGAAAATCTAAACAGATAAATTACCTGCTATGGAAACAGACTCTGGTGTTTCTCCTCTACTTTCCCACTACTACCACACTACTTCTGACACTAGCTGTATGAATTCTTTTCCCCACGCCAAGCAATTTGGTCATTTTCCAGATACCAGCTGGGTGTCCTACAATTTAACTCAATTATAACACTATCTACCTGCAGCTTATGTCAGATCCCACAGGTTAAGGGTTCAGTCCCTATTCTCCCCCAATTTCAGACACTAGTTAAAAGTCCAGGTTGCTAGCTGTGCTTCGGACAGACTGGCTATAAATCAGAGGTTCCTGTGACCTTCTTGTCAGGTTTGGTTAATTTGCTAGAGCAGTTCACAGGACAACGGGAGATCAGTTTATAGTAGATCTGGTTTATTATTTTAAAAATGTAACTCATGAACAGCCACATGGGCAAGATGCATAGGGCCAGGTATGTAGGAAGGGGGGCAGAGTTTGCACGCCTTCTCCAGGTGTGCCACCCTCTGAGCACCTACTTGTGTCCACCAACCCAGAAGCTCTCCTAACCCCGTCCTTTTTGGTTTTTATGGAGACTTCATTACACAGGCAGAATTGATTAAATCATTGGCCACTGGTGATTAAACTCAGTTGCTAGCCCTTCTCCACTGTCTGGATGACAGAGTATGCGACTGAAAGTTCCAACCTGCTAACAGGGTTGGTTCCCATGACAACCAGCTCCCATCCTAAGGAGCTTTCCAAAGTCATCTTATGAACATAAATTTCAGCTGTGGTACAAAGGGGCTTGTTATGAATAACAAAAGATACCCATTTCACATTTATTGCTCTGGAGCTATTTCAGGAACTGGGAAAAATATTAAATATTATAATGCCCCTGGAGAGCTTATATAGGAAATTGCAAAGGCTTTAGGAGCTCTGTCCCAGGAGTAGTGGACAAAGACCAAATATATATATAATAAATGATAATAACACATTACCTGATTTTAAAAATAGGTTAAATTGTCTAAGACCTATTCTTTAAAAAGAAACTGGCACAGGTAGTTTCATAGATTACTTATAACCAATGTTTATAGTACAGATGATTTTACCTTCACCAATACAATTTAACAGTGTTAGACACACTGGTTAATACAGTTAGACCTGTGTTAAATATGATTAACAAAGGAAACTTAGATGACACAAACCAACTTTATTTAACACTTCATGAAGTGGGCATTCTCCATTTCCAAGTGTCCAGTGGACTGTAAAATGGGGTGGATGGCAGGAAGCTTTTATAGGATAAAAATAAGGAATAAGGAAGAGGAAAATAGAAAATGAATAAGGAATAAGAAAATAAGTACAGAGCCCAGAATTGGCCTAATGTTTGGGGGTTGGCTGACTAGATATTGCAGTTTCTGGTCAAGTGGAACATTTACAAGAACACAAAAGTCGTCTAAGTTTGGGTTTGCTGACATGGCAATCCAGACAGGAGTGACTCAGTCTTGGTCCTAGAAATTTATTTCAACAGACCAGAGAAAGAAATGAGGTATAAAATTTCAAAGAGGAGAGTTCTATTATCATTACTTATAGATGATTTAATTTTTTACTTGAAAAATCCAAAAGAATCCAGAGAAAAATTATTACAAATAATAGGAGAATTCAGGAAAAGAGTTGTATACAAAATTAATACAAAGAAATAAATGAACATGTTACATAGTACTAATAACCAGAAAGACATGACATCAGAAAAATTAAATGCCTATGTATAAACATAACAAGAAAGGTGTCAAAGATATGTGACAAAAATATAAAATGCTCTTTAAGAACACAAAATAATTCCTGAACAAATAGAAAAATATAGCATATTACCCAATAGGAAAATTAAATTGTAAAGAAATCAGGTATCCTGAAATTAATTTATAAATTAAAAGTGACCCTAGTGAAAAAATTTCCAACAAAGTTTTTTTGTAATCCAGATTGTTTATATGGAAAATTATGAGGCAAGAACATTCAGAAACATTCTAAAAAATAAGCATAATCGAGGGAATAGGTCTACCAGACATTAAAACACATCATAAAACAGCAGAATATCAGCACATGAATAGACATAAGTGCAGAAAAGACACAATAAATTAATTTGAGACAACTGGCTAACCATCAGAGAAAAAAAAGGTTGTATTCATACCACATACCTCATACCAAAATAAATTCCACAGGGACCAAAGATTTAAATGTATCTGGAAATTTTCTCTGGAAATAGGTAAGTGATAGTTGCACAATATAGTGAATATACTTAAGCCACTGAACTGTACACTTAAAATGGTTAAAATAGTAAATTTTATGTTATGTATATTTTTACCACAATAAAAAATACATCACATAAAAGATTTAAATAAAAAATGAAAAAATCATGGGATGATTTATTTAATAACCAAGAGTAAGAAAGGTTTAAGTATGACAAAGACAAGGGCAAAATCAAAAACCTCTGTAAGCAGAAAATATTGATAGATTTAACCTTATGAAAATTAACATTTCTTCATGGCAAAAATGACTACCCATGGTTAGAAAAAATGTCACAAATTAGGAAAAATAGTATAACTCATATATTAAAAGCCAAAAAAAGAGGAAGGTACTTAAATGTTCATCAGTTGGAAAAAAAAAAGAGGATCAATAATAATTCAGGAGCATTCTATGTGACTATGCAAAAGGTTAAGTCAGTTCTTTATGTGCTGTTATGAAATAATTACTAACCTACCTTATCAAGGAAGAAAACAAGCACTGTTCAGAGAAGATTACATAGTATGTTATCATTTGTGTAAAAAAGAAGAGGAATTATGTATGTGTTTTCTATGCATATGGATGCATATGGGTAGAATATCTCTGAAAAGTTACAGGGAAAAGGAAAAAAGCATGAGAGTCTTTTCACAGTTTCTCATTCTATACCTTTTAAATTTTGAGCCTTGTGACTTTACTGGCTATTCAAAAGCTTAATAAAGTTAAAAAAAAATAAACTGCCCTGACTCACTGTAGACCTAAAGACACAAATACGTTGAAAGGGAAAGAATAGAAAAAGATCCACATAAGTCACAATGAAAAGAGAGCTAGGGTGACTATTCTAATATCAGAAAAATAGATTTTAAGTTAAAAAAAAAATGGTATGAGACAAAGTGGGACATTTTATACTGATAAAGGGTCAATTCATCAAGAAGATATAATAAGTATGCAATACACATGTCAAACAACAGAGCCTGCAATTTTGAAACAAATACTGACAGAATTGAAGAGAAAAATAGACAGTTCTACAATAATCATTGAAGACTCCAATGCATTATTTTCAATAACAGATAAAACATCTAAACAGAAAATCAGTAAGTCATAGAGAACTTGGGCAATACTATAAACCAACTAGATCTAAAATACATATACAGAACACTCTACGCAGCAACAGAAGAATGCACATTTTTCTCAATTACACATGGACATTCTCTAAGATAAACCATGTTAGGCCATAAAACAATTCTCCATAAATTTTAAAACTTCAGAATTATAGAAACTATCTTCTTGGACCACAATGGAATGAAGGTAGAAATCAGTAACCAAAAGAAAGCTGGAAAATTTGTAATTACATGGAAAGTAAACAACATACTCTTACACAATCAATGGACCAAAGAAGAAATCACAAAAGAAATTAGAAAATATTTTGTGATGAATGAAAATGAAACAAAACATACAAAAATGTATAAATGTATTAAAAGTACTGCTCAGAGATTACTTTATGGTTATAAATGCTTACATTAAAAAATAAAAAAGATCTCAAATCAACAACCTAAATTTATACCTTAAGGAACTATAAAAAGAAGAGCAAACTAAACCCAAAACCAGAAGAAGGAAGGAGATAATAAAGATTAATGCAGAAATAAATGAAATAGAAAGTAGAAAAACAATAGAAGCAGTGAAATCAGTGAAACCACAAGTTAGTTTTTCAAAAAGATCAACAAAATTGACAAACCTCTACCTAATCTGACTAAGAAAAAAAGTGAGAAGATTGCAGTTAACTAAGGTCAAATATTAAAGTTGAGGTATTATGACCTTATAACAATTACACAGATTATAAGAGAATCTCATGAAGAATTCATGCTAAGCAATTAAATAATCTATGCAAAAAGGACAAACTCCTAGAAATACATAAATTATCAAAATTGTCTAAAGAAGAAATAGAAAATCTCAACAGACATATAACAAGGAATTGAATTAGTAATCAAAAACTTCCCCAAAAAGACAAGTTCAGAACTGGATGGCTTCACTGCTGAATTTTACTAAACATTTAAAGAAAAATTAAACAAATCCAAGTTAAACTCTTTCAGAAAATAAAAGAGGGGGGAACACTTCTCAATACATCCTTTTTGTTTTTGTTTTTGGCCATGCCACACGGCTTGTGGGATCTTAGATCCCCAACCAGGGTTTGAACTCAGGCCCTTGACAGTGAAAGCCCGGAGTCCCACTGGACTGCCAGGAAATTCCCAATGCATTCTTTTTTTTTCCAGTTTTATTGAGATATAATTGACATACAGCACTGTATAAGTTTAAGGTGTACAACATAGACACTTGACTTACATATATTGTGAAATGATTATCACAATAAGTTTAGGTAACATCTGTCATCTCATATAGATAAAAAAATGGTTTTTTTCCTTGTGATGAGAACTGTTAGGATCTACTCTCTTAACAACTTTTAAATATACCATAAAGTAGTGTTAACTATAGTTACCCTGTTGTACATTACATTCTATATTTTGTATTACATTCAATACATTCTATGAAGCCAGCAGTAGCCTGATACCAAAGCCAGACAAAGATACCACAAAAAATATAGACCAATGAAGATGGATATACATGTAAAATCCACAAAAAAATACTAGCAAATAGAATCCAGCAGCACATTAAAAGGATTACATACACCATTACAAGTGGCATTAATCCCAGGAATGCAATGGTGCTTTAACATAAGAAAATCAGCCAGTGTAACACATCATACTGATGGATGAAGAAAAAAAAATACATGATCATCTTAATAGACGCAGAAATAGCATATGATAAAATTTAACACTCTTTCATGACAAAAACTCTCAGCAAAATAGGAATAGAAGGGAACTTCCCTAACATGACAAAGGGCATTTATGAAAAACCCACAGTGAACATCATATTCAATGGTGAAATATTGAAAACTTTCCATTGAAGATCATGAACAAGAAAAGGATACTTGCTTTCACCAGTGCTATTCAACATTGTACAGGAATTCCTAGCCAGAGCAATGGGGCAAGAAAAAGAAATGAAAGGCATTCAAATTGGAAAGGAAGAAGTAATACTATATCTATTTGCAGATGACATGATTCTATATATAGAAAATCCTATAGAATCCACACACAAAAAAAATACTAGAGCTAATAACTTCAACACAGTTGTAGGGTAAAAACACCAACACACAAAAATCTATTTTGTTTCTATACACCAGCAATTAAAACTCTGAAATGGGCATTAGGAAAACAGTTCCACTTATGATAGCACTGGGAAAAAAATAGGTAGGGATAAGTTTAGTCAAGAAGGTGAAATACTTGTACACTGAAAACTACAAAATAGAGCTGACATAAATTAAAGAAACCTAAATGGATGAAAGACATCCCATGTTCATGGAATATAAGACAATATTGTTAAGATGGCAATACTCCCCAAATAAATCTACAGATTCAATGTAATGCCTACCAAATTCCAATAAACTTTTTTTTTCAGAAATGGAAAAGATGGTCTTCAAATTCATATGGAGAACACGTTTCCCAATTTGAAAACTTGCTACAAAACTACAGTAATCAAAACAGTATGCTACTGACATAAGGATAGATCTATAGACCAGTGGAATAGAATTAAGAGTCCCTAAATAAACCCAAACATCTATTGCCAATTGATCTTCAGTGAGGATGTCAAGATCATTCAATGAGGGAAACGAATAGCCTTTTCAACAAACAGCACTGGGATAACTGGATAACCCATGCAAAACAATAAACTTGTACCCCTACTAATATCTTATACAAAAATGAACTCAAACTGGGTCAACAACCCATTGAAACTATAAAACTATCAGAAGAAACACTAGGGCAAATCTTCATAACCTCAGATTTGGTAAAGGATTCTTAGATTTGACATCAAATGCATGAACAACAAAAGAAAAATAAAGTGGACTTCATCAAAATTAAATGCTTTTGTGCATCAAAATATATTATTAAAAATATGAAAAGACATTCTGCAGAATAGGAGAAAATGTTTGCAAAATCATATGTCTGATAAGGATCTGGTAACCAGAATATATAAAGGACTCTCACAACTCAACAACAAAAAGACAAACAATACAATTTTTTTTAATGGGCAAAGGATTTTTTTTAATACATTGGATCATTTATTTTACTGGTCTAGCTGGGGGAAAAAAACGTTTAGATAAGTCCCAAGATTGTTTAAAAATGATTTTTTTTTCCATTCCCAACAGAATGCATTAAAAAACAATGGGTACATTAAGATATTCATTTACTTGTAAGCAGACACTGCTTTACGTAAGGTTTTGTTTGGTTTTTTATCTTTTTTTAAAAACATCTTTATTGGACTATAATTGCTTTACAATAGTGTGTTAGTTTCTGCTGTATAACAAAGTGAATCAGCTCTACGTATACATATATCCCCATATCCCTTCCCTCTTGTGTCTCCCGCCCATCCTCCCTATCCCACCCCTCTAGGTGGACACAAAACACTGAGCTGATCTCCCTGTGCTAAGTGGCTGCTTCCCACTAGCTATTTTACATTTGGTAGTGTATATATGTCAATGCCACTCTCTCACTTTGTCCCAGCTTACCCTTTCTCCTCCCCATGTCCTCAAGTCAATTCTCTACATCTGCATCTTTATTCCTGTCCTGCCTCGAGGTTCTTCAGAACCTTTTTTTTTTTTTTTTTAGTTTCCATATGTATGTGTTAGCATACGATATTTGTTTTACTCTTTCTGACTTACTTCACTCTGTATGACAGACTCTAGGTCCATCCACCTCACTACAAATAATTCAATTTCATTTCTTCTTATGGCTGACTGCTATTCCATTGTATATATGTACCACATCTTCTTTATCCATTCATCTGTCAATGGACACTTAGGTTGCTTCCATGTCCTGGCTATTGTAAATAGAGCTGCGATGAACATTGTGGTACGTGACTCTTTTTGAATTATCGTTTTCTCAGGCTATATGCCCAGTAGTGGGATTGCTGGGTCATATGGTAGTTCTATGTTTAGTTTTTTAAGGAACCTCAGTACTGTTCTCCATAGTGGCTGTATAAATTTACATTCCCACCAACAGTGCAAGAGGGTTCCCTTTTCTCCACACCCTCTCCAGCATTTATTGTTTCTAGATTTTTTGATGATGGCCATTCTGACCGGTGTGAGATGATACCACATTGTAGTTTTGATTTGCATTTCTCTAATGATTAGTGATGTTGAGCATCCTTTCATGTGTTTGTTGGCAATCTGTATATCTTCTCTGGAGAAATGTCTGTTTAGGTCTTCTGCCCATTTTTGGATTGGGTTGTTTGGTTTTTTTTAATATTGAGCTACATGAGCTACTTGTAAATTTTGGAGATTAATCCTTTGTCAGTTGCTTCATTTGTAAATATTTTCTCTGATTCTGAAGGTAGTCTTTTCGTCTTTCTTATGGTTTCCTTTGTTGTGCAAAAGCTTTGAAGTTTCATTAGGTCCCATTTGTTTACTTTTGGTTTTACATCCATTTCTCTAGGAGGTGGGTCAAAAAGGATCTTGCTGTGATTTATGTCATAGAGTGTTCTGCCTATGTTTTCCTCTAAGACTTTTATAGTGTCTGGCCTTACATTTAGGTCTTTAATCCATTTTGAGTTTATTTTTGTGTATGGTGTTAGGGAGTGTTCTAGTTTCATTCTTTTACATGTAGCTGTCCAGTTTTCCCAGCACCACTTATCGAAGAGACTATCTTTTCTCCATTATATATTCTTGCATCCTTTATCAAAGATAAGGTGACCATATGTACATGGGTTTATCTCTGGGCTTTCTTCCTTGTTCCATTGATCTATATTTCTGTTTTTGTGCCAGTACCATAATGTCTTGATTACTGTAACTTTGTAGTATAGTCTGAAGTCAGGGAGCCTGATTCCTCCAGCTCTGTTTTTCTTTCTCAAGATTGCCTTGGCTATTCGGGGTCTTTTGTGTTTCCATACAAATTGTGAAATTTTTTGTTCTAGTTCTATGAAAAATGCCTTTGGTAGTTTGATAGGGATTACATTGAATCTGTATATTGCTTTGGGTAGTATAGTCATTTTCATAATGTTGATTCTTCCAATCCAAGAACATGGTATATCTCTCCATCTGTTTGTATCATCTTTAATTTCTTTCATCAGTGTCTTATAGTTTTCTACATACAGGTCTTTTGTCTCCTTTGGTAGGTTTATTCCTAGGTATTTTATTCTTTTTGTTGCAGTGGTGAATGGGAGTGTTTCCTTAATATCTCTTTCAGATTTTTCATCAATGAATTTGGTAAAGTAGCAAGATACAAAATTAATGCACAGAAATCTCTTGCATTCCTATACACTAATGATGGGCAAAGGATTTGAATAGATATTTCTCCGAAGAAGATATATAAATGACCAACAAGTGCAAGAAATGATGTTCAACATCACTGACCATTAAGGAAATGCAAATCAAAACCACAATGAGACACCACTTTACACCTACTAGGATAGCTTTAATAGGAAAATAAAAGGTACTAGTGAAGATGTGGAAAAATAGGACCCCATGTGCATTGTTGGGACTGCAGAAAGGTGTAGCAACTGCAGAAAACAGGCATTTCCTCAAAAAATTAAACTTAGAATTACTGTATGACCCAGAAATTCCACTCCTAGCTATATAGCCAAGAGAAAATAAAACATATGTCCACACAGAAACTTGTACACAGATGTTTGTAACAGCATTATTCATAGTATCCAAAAGATATAAACAGCCCAAATGACCATCAATGAATGCAGGGATAAACAAATTGTGGTATATATGTACAATGGAATATTCAGCCATAAAAAGAGGCAAAATACTGGTCATACTACAGATTGAGTGACCCTTGAAAACATTATGTTAAGTATATGAAGCCAGACATAAAAGGTTACATACTGTATGATTCCTTTTATGTGATATATCCAGAACAGGTAGAAAGTAGATTAGTGGTTACCAGGGGATGGGGGAGAATGATAACTTACTGGGTACCAGGTGTTTTTCTGGGATGATGAAAATATTTTAAACCTAGAGAGAGGTAGCAGTTGCACATTGGGAATACAAAAAATGCCACTGAATTGTACACTTTACAGTGTTAATCGTATGAGAATTTCACCTTAATGAAAAAAAAGACATGCACCTAAGAGTATGCTGGTACAATTTTTGAAATACAACAACAACAACAACAAAAAAAAGAAAAAACGTAGAAAGCTTCCAAAGGGAAAATACTTTGAAATGAAAAATAATCAGACTTCTTATCTGCAATACTGGAAGCTTGATGTTAGTGAAAAGACATCTATGTGCTACTTAAAGGAAAGGATAGCAATCCTTGCTATTCAGCCTCAATGTCACTCACTAGCATGCTAAGAAAAGACATTAGCACTTAAGTAAGGATTCAGAGAATATATCACTCACAGAGCCTATTTAAGAAAAACCCTCAAAAAAGCTGTCCATCAAACAAGCAGTTAATCATAACAGTAGGGAAAGATAAAGAATAAGCAGAGGTAAGCGAAAAACCATACAACAGTTGTAATTAAACTGCAGTAGATTATGGTAATGTGACTGGGAATTTGTTATTTAAGTGGTAATAAAGATTCTTGAAATAGAGTTATATTTTCAGAGAAAATCTAATAAATGTCTAGAAATAGAACACTTGACTATGTCAGTGAAACCTCCAAGTCAGAAGGATGTTGCAGGGAGAGGTGTAAGAATATTATAAGGCTGTGTAGTGAACAGAGAATGTGGGCTAGTGAATGTTCTGCATTTTCATTCTACTTGGGGTGGTGGTGAGCACTGGGGAACAAAGAGCAGGACAGGCATCGTTTGAATCTTTTAATATAATAGTGAAGAAATATACATATTAAAAAGGTGAGTACTAATGGAATGAGAAGCACAAAAGAATTTGGAAGTACTAAGGAGAAAAAGAAAAGAATAAAAGGAAGTCTCACCTCACCTCTCAGTAGCACTGCCCTAGTCATCCACCCCTCCTTCTTGAACCACTTTCCTTCTTTAGCTTTTCTGACCCTGCACTCACCGGGTCTTCCCCACTGACTACTCCTTCTCCACCTCTCTCAAGGGACCTGAATTCTCTGGTGGTCAGTGCTATACCCTCTTTTCTTCCCTAGCTATAATCACCTAATCCCTAGGTGATGTTAGCTAATCCTGTGGTTGTAAGTAGCATTACTGTGCTGAAGGCCACATTTCCAGCCTTGACATCTCCCCCTGGACTTCAGACCCTACCCTATGGCCCATTTAACATCCATTCTTGGAAGCCAAAGTTAACATGTCTAAAACTGAATTCTTGTGTTATGCTTATCTTCACCCCAAACCTTCTCTTCCCCAGGCTTTTATGGTATTTACAGTGCAATAAATGTCACCCCATCTACCCAGTTGCTTAAGCCAAAAACCTAGAAATCATCTTTGATTCTTCTTTTCCTTCTCTCTGACATCCAGTCCATCAGCAACCTCTATCATCTACCTCCAAATTTTTCTTGAATCACCCCATTTCTCCTCATCCCCTACACCCATCCTTCTCTCACTTAACCTATTGTAAAAGCCTCTGAACGGAATCCCTTTTCCTCCTCTTGCCCTCCTATAAACCATTCTGCACACAGTATCTATTCTAAAGTGATCAATAATGTAAATTTTGATGTAAATAATGTAAATTTACAATACATCAAAAATGTAAATTACATATTACTCTTCTAAACACCAGCTGACAGCTTCCTGTTGCACTCCGAATCTGTCCAACGCCCCTACCCACCCTACAAATCCTTGCCTGCCTCGGCCATCTGTTTTCAGTTCTCTTCTTCACTTACTCTGCTCCAGCCATAGCTCTCACTTCGTCCCACATGGAGGCCAAGATCATTTCTGCACTGGAAACTTTGCACATGCTCTTTCTGCTGCCTGGAGTAATTCATCCTGTCCTGTCATCACTCAGGACTCACTTTAGTTGTCACACCCTCTTTGAGGACTTTCTTGATGAACCACTCACACCTCACACTTCCATCAAACCACCAGTATTCTATCACATTATCCTAAGTTCTTGGCTACAAGCAACAGAAATCAACTGACTAGTTAAATATGCATACTAAAGGAGAGTAGGTGGCCCACAAAACTTTGAAGGATCCAGGAGACCAGGCTTTGAGATGACTCATCCAGGAACTGGTCCAGTAGAAGCTGGTCTGTCACTCCTGACACAGACACCACAGCTTACATCCCAACACCACTGACTCTGGACACTTGACTTGCCCCAGAACTGCTGCCTCCATTGCCTTAGGCAATCAGGTGGCTGCTGCCATAACTGCCATTGTCAATATCACATATACTATTGTCCTTCTCTCATCATGACACTAGCTTCTGTTTGAAAGTCTCGGTAGGTGCCTCTGATTGAAGGAACCCAGGTATGTGCTGTCTCAGCTGCAAAGGTGGCTGGAAAAGTATCAGGCAATTTCACCTTCTATAGCAGGATATGGGCTTGCCTTATAAGATAGAAAATGCCATAAATACAAGAAGAGAGTTCAGATGCCAGGCCACAGATATGAAATCTGTGTCACATCCTTTTTTTTTATAGCACTTATAATTATCTGAAGTCATTTGCTTTCGCCTGCTTTTTTCAGCAGTCTCTCTCACTAGAATGGAAGTTCCATGAAAGCAGAGACCTGGCCTGCTTGTTCACCACTGTATCTCTGGCAACTTCAATGGTGCCTAGCTCATTAAGCATTTATTGAATGAAGGCGGGCTGAGGGCCCGAAGGAGTAAAAATTTGTATCAGATAAGTAGAGTTTCAAGAAAGAGAGAATAGTCATATGTCAAATGTGACAAGATGGTCCCATAAGACTAGGATTGACGATTGACCAGTGACATATGGATTTGTTAATTTTAGGGAGTTATTAGTAACTCAGTCAAGAGCAGTTTCAGAGGAGTGGTGACCAGAAACTGTAATGCAGTGGGTTGAGTGAAAAAATGGTGGCAGCAGGGAAAGCTGACATGATTTTCTTCTGGTATATACAAACAAATGGGGAAATTGTATTATGATTTATCATCGTCAATATTTTCAGTTTCTATTTCCTGGAATTAAACCAAAGGTCATGTTGGGTGCAAGCTGCAAGAAAAGGAAAGAGCACAAGTCTAGGAGGGTGATAGACATGTGCTTGAATCAAAACTGCCAACTTCTAGGGCTTCCCTGGTGGCGCAGTGGTTGAGAATCCGCCTGCCGATGCAGGGGACACGGGTTCGTGCCCCGGTCCGGGAAGATCCCACATGCCGCAGGGCGGCTGGGCCCGTGAGCCACGGCCGCTGAGCCTGCGCTCCGCAATGGGAGAGGCCACAACAGTGAGAGGCCCGCGTACCACCAAAAAAAAAAAAAAAACAAAAAAAAACTGCCAACTTCTAAGTAAGACCAATGCCTAAGCAAGTTACCCCTGAAGCTTTGTTTCCTTGTCTGTAAAAAACTGTAAAAATGGAGATAATTCTCTTTTTTTTTTTTTTTTTTGTGGTATGCGGGCCTCTCACTGTTGTGGCCTCTCCCGTTGAGGAGCGCAGGCTCCGGATGCACAGGCTCAGCAGCCATGGCTCACAGGCCCAGCCGCTCTGCGGCATATGGGATCTTCCCGGACCGGGGCACGAACCCGTGTCCCCTGCATTGGCAGGCGGATTCTCAACCACTGCGCCACCAGGGAAGCCCGATAATTCTCTTTTTATAAATATAAAATTAGTGTGATGTGAAAGCAGACAGTAGATACAGCATAATGTTTGCTCTGCTTCTTTCTTCCTCCAGTCTTAGTTATTCCATCACCAGACTCCCAGACAATCAAAGACCCCAGCTCTTCCTGCACATTGAAAAGGATTTGGGGGGGATCTGTCCAGCTGCGACTGAACTCCTCTTTGGGTCCTAACATCCGAGAAATTGAGTGGAATTGGAATTCTAAGGATGAAGAGAAACCACAGCTGCTGGTGTCCTGGAGGCCTAATACCCCTAATCCTGATTGGTATGACCTTGAAGAAAAACACAAGCACAGATTCAACGTAACAGAGATGGCTTTCCTGAGCATCAGGAATCTCACTCTGGAAATGAGTGGACTATATACAGCGAAAATCAAATTCCACTCAGGAAAATCCCAGGAGGAAGTCTTTAGACTCTGTTTATATGGTAAGGTATGGGACTATGCCCCAAGTAGGCATTCCAACAACCACTTTATCTAACATAAGTTAGAAATCAGGTTTTCTTAAAAATAAAAAAAAAATTTTTTTAACTCTTTTTTAGGAGTTTTTACATCTCTTCTGATGCCCTAAAAATAAAACTAAATTTTAAAAATTATGTCTTAGGAAAAACTAGCTACAATTTCTTAATTTCTTACAATTTCTTTTTGTTCCTTTATAAGTATTTATAACAGGAACAGAAAGGGGCTTAAGCTTCATCACCTTCCAGTTAATCCACCCCTAGCAGAACCATGGCAAGGCCTGACCACCACCATCCTCCCCTCCTGGGCTGGGCCCTCATCCAAATCTCACTGCCCACTCTCGGGGCCCACACACAAAGCTGGCAGCGAGAAGGTACAGGGTACAGGGTGGGTTCCAGAGCTACACATCTCATGAGAGGCAGTGTATAAAAGTTGTAAAGCAGAGGTATCACTTGAGAGCCCCCAGCAACCCCGGGAGTATAAAAGTAGAGAGGCCCACCCACAAATATCAAAACAACTCTTCTTGGCTTTACTCTAAGGTGGCCGTGACCGCGGGTCAGAGCAATCTTCAGCCATGAAGCTAATAGGCAGAGCCGGGTCCCTCTCAAGATTTTATTCCCTCAAAGTTGCTCCCAAAGCTAAAGCCACAACTGCCCCTGCAGGAGCGCCTCCACATCCTCAGGACCTTGAGTTTACCAAATTACCAAATGGTTTAGTGATTGCTTCTCTCGAAAACTATGCTCCTTTATCAAGAATTGGTTTGTTCATTAAAGCAGGCAGCAGATATGAGGACTCCAGCAATTTAGGAATCTCTCATTCGCTTCGTCTTGCATCCAGTTTGACTACAAAAGGAGCTTCATCCTTCAAGATAACCTGTGGAATTGAAGCAGTTGGTGGCAAATTAAGTGTGATTTCAACAAGGGAAAGCATGGCTTATAATGTGGAATGCCTGCGGGATGATGTTGATATTCTAATGGAGTTCCTGCTCAAGGTCACCACAGCAGCAGAATTTCATCACTGGGAGGTAGCTGCCCTTCAGTCTCAGCTAAGGATTGACAAAGCTGTGGCTTTTCAGAATCCACAGGCTCACGTCATTGAAAATTTGCATGCTGCAGCTTACCGAAATGCCTTGGCTAATTCCTTATATTGTTCTGATTATAGGATTGGAAAAGTGACACCAGATGAGTTACATGACTATGTACAGAATCATTTTACAAGTGCAAGAATGGCTCTGATTGGACTTGGTGTGAGTCATCCTGTTCTAAAGCAAGTTGCTGAACAGTTTCTCAACGTGA
This sequence comes from Kogia breviceps, assembly GCF_026419965.1. Classification (NCBI taxonomy): domain Eukaryota; kingdom Metazoa; phylum Chordata; class Mammalia; order Artiodactyla; family Physeteridae; genus Kogia; species Kogia breviceps. The sequence goes on along the minus strand of NC_081310.1, from coordinate 87,567,473 downwards.
GGAGTGGGCTTGGTTTATCTGGTACAAAGACCAAGTACCATGGAGGTGAAATTCGAGAACAGAATGGAGACAGTCTCGTCCATGCTGCTCTTGTAGCAGAAAGTGCTGCTGCAGGAAGCGCAGAAGCAAATGCGTTTAGTGTTCTCCAGCATGTCCTCGGTGCTGGACCACATGTTAAGAGGGGCAGCAATGCCACCAGCTCTCTATACCAAGCTGTTGCCAAGGGAATTCACCAGCCATTTGATGTTTCCGCTTTTAATGCCAATTACTCAGATTATGGACTCTTTGGGATTTATACTATCTCTCAGGCTGCAGCTGCTGGAGATGTTATCAAGGCTGCCTATAACCAAGTAAAAACAGTTGCTCAAGGAAACCTTTCTAATACAGATGTCCAAGTTGCCAAGAACAAGCTGAAAGCTGGGTACCTAATGTCAGTGGAGTCTTCCGAGGGTTTCCTGGATGAAGCTGGGTCCCAGGCTCTAGTTTCTGGTTCATATGTGCCGCCATCCACAGTCCCTCATCAGATTGGCTCAGTAGCTGACGCTGATGTCATAAATGCTGCAAAGAAGTTTGTTTCTGGCTGGAAGTCAATGGCAGCAAGTGGAAATTTGGGGCATACACCTTTTGTTGATGAGTTGTAGTACTGAAACACATATTGCAGGAAAGAGCTGAACATTTTCTGAACCCAGAGCAGCAAGTATATGAAAGTGAAAAGTCTCTAATGTAACATTTATCTTTTTTTCCAGTGAGATGAAATATCATAAAGCATAAATGCAGGTAATTGTTCCCAGCTGACCTAAAGTCAATAAAACATTCTGTTTTAAAAAAAAAAAAATCTTCTTTCAATTGTAAAATACTACAAAGTTGATTATTAGAAATACACAATTATATCAGAAATATCCTTCACCAGTTGGTTCAAAAGCTGATTTAAAAAATTCTTAAGTGACAAAACACTTGGCAAAACCAAAACAACAAGACTGGATGAAGAAAAAACACTAAGTAGGAGACTGAATGTTAGAACTAGTCATTAGGTAAAATGCTTTTAAACCAGTTGATCTGAAGTCCAGCTGGAGAGATAAGGATGAAACTCTGTCCTAGACACAAGTCAGAGATACAGAAAGAGACCCAGCCCCTGTCCCGTTCCATCACCTCTGCTTGGGCTATCACAGCAGCCTCCTAACTGGCTTCCCTACCTCTGGTCTCTTCTCCCTTCCAAATTATCCTCCGTGAAGCTGATATCTTGATCTTTTTTATTTTTACTTTTTAAAGTTATTACACTTTTTCAAAAAATTTATTTACTTATTTATGACTGTGTTGGGTCTTCATTTCTGTGCGAGGGCTTTCTCTAGTTGTGGCAAGCGGGGGCCACTCTTCATCGAGGTGCGCGGGCCTCTCACTGCCGGGCCTCTCTTGTTGCGGAGCACAGGCTCCAGACGCGCAGACTCAGTAGTTGTGGCTCAGGGCCTAGCCGCTCCGCAGCATGTGGGATCTTCCCAGACCAGGGCTCGAACATGTGTCCGCTGCATCGGCAGGCAGATTCTTAACCACTGCGCCACCAGGGAAGCCCTAGATCTTTTTTTGTGTGTGTGTGATATGCGGGCCTCTCACTGTTGTGGCCTCTCCCGTTGCGAAGCACAGGCTCCGGACGCGCAGGCTCAGCGGCCATGGCTCACGGGCCCACCCGCTCTGCGGCATGTGGGATCTTCCCGGACCGGGGCACGAACCCGTGTGCCCTGCATCGGCAGGCGGATTCTCAACCACTGCGCCACCAGGGAAGCCCCCTAGATCTTTTTTAAATGCAGTGCTCTTCCTGTTATTTATCTGCTTGAAACCAAACAATGTTCCTTGTTCCCAGCCCCCACAAGATAAATGGCACTCAGGAAAAGAAGTTTAACTCCACACAGGATCAGGTCCTTGGCGGCTTCTTCAGCCTTGCTTCCTGACACTTTCCTCCATGTTCCATGCTCCAAATTTTCTACCCTTCACCTCGCCACCTGGCCCCTTCCTTCTTGACATATGGTGGTGGCTCTCCAGGGAATATCCATATCCCACACATTCCCTGCATACTTCACCTAGTGGGAGCAGGGGTGGGTTGAGGGTCTCTAACATAGGAGATTGGAAAGCTTTTAAGAAGAGGCTGGGTTGACTATCCAAGCTGGGGCTTCCAGTCCGTAAAGGATGGAGAACATATCAGCTGCCTCCCTGGCCTCCAGCTTCTAATTCCTGAACTTGTCTCTCTCTCCTCCTTGCCTGATAAATTCCTGGCATAACTTTCTGAGTAACATCCTACCAATACAGTCTCATCCTATCTCTTTTGACAGCAAAAAATGAAAGCCTACTCAAATTAGGTCAATAAAGAGTGTTTTCATGATAAAGATACATAGGTCTCTAGGAGGGAGAGCAATAAAGGAGGTCCTCTGGCCCTCAAACTCACAGGAACTGGAAAGCTGAAGGGCACTCTCTTCTATCTGTCAGGGACCATGTACTCTCTCATCTTTTTTTCCAGTGTTTCTCTCTCCCTTTCCTGTCAGCTTTATTCTCCTGGGCTTCTCCACGTGGTTAGGAGTATGGCCTTGTACAGCTATGGATCTCACTCAGCCAGAGAGCAAAGGGAGCTTCCTGGCTTACTCCACATGGAAAATTCTAGGGAGGGCACTTTCTGTTTGGGCTTGGGTCACAAGATAACCCCTAGATGGGTCACTGGCCAGGGAAATAACATATTCTGATTGTCAATACCTAGGACTTGTGCCCTCTCCTGTAACCAGGGTCAGGGTGATTTGACTAACAAATCATATCAAAACAACAAGGCTGGAACAAAAGAAGAGTTGCTAGAAAAAGTACAAGTGCTACTAGCTGGTTTCCCTTTGTCTTGCTTTCCATTTTCTGATAATCCACCAGTGCCCGTATTAAATCCTCCAACAATTCTTGCTGACACCCCATCGCCTGCAGCACTAAGTACTCCTCCCAGCACTACAGATCCTCCATCAATTGACACCAGTGCTCCAGCCTTGTTTCTAGCCAGACACACTGTTCCTCAAATATAGCCTTTCTCTCTCTGTTACCTCATGGCTTTCAGAACTTCCATGTCCTATAAAAGCTTTTCTGATCCCTGTTGAATGAGTATTTCCATTTTGAAGTCTGAAAGTTCTTTTTCCTAATTGTTTTATGGGTAATGTTTCTCTCTGCCTTGGACTACAGTTATTTGCGTGTGGTCTGCTGTCCACTTGAGAGCAGGGTCCATACCCTACTCTTCTTGGCATCTGCCTAGTGTTTTACACATCTCCCAGGAGGCATTCAGGAAGTATTCCTTTAACCAAATAGATTTAAGCAATTTTTTAAGGCTACCTACAGAAATGCACCTAATTTTTCTAGAGTTTTTTTTTTAATAAATGTATTTATTTTATTTTTGGCTGTGTTGGGTCTTCGTTGCTGCCTGTGAGCTTTCTTTAGTTGTGGCGATCAGGGGCTACTCTTTGTTGCAGTGTGCGGGCTTCTCATTGTGGTGGCTTCTCTTGTTGTGGAGCACGGGCTCTAGGCACACGGGCTTCAGTATTTGTGGTGTGCAGGCTCAATAGTTGTGGCTCAATGGCTCTAGAGTGCAGGCTCAGTAGTTGTGGCACATGGGCTTAGTTGCTCCACGGCATGCGGGGTCTTCCTGGACCAGGCATTGAACCTGTGTCCCCTGAACTGGCAGGCGGATTCTTAACCACTGTGCCACCAGGGAAGTCTGATTTCTAGGAATTTTTATTATTCAAGCCTGATTTTAATATTCCTTTACCTATTGAAAAGAGCTTAATAAAAATTCATAAAAACCACTTGCTGAGTGAATACTTTATTTGTTTGTTTGTTTTGTTTGTTTGTTTGTGTTTTGTGGTACGCGGGCCTCTCACTGTTGTGGCCTCTCCCATTGCGGAGCACAGGCTCCGGACGCGCAGGCTCAGCGGCCATGGCTCACGGGCCCAGCCGCTCCGCGGCATGTGGGATCTTCCCAGACCGGGGCACGAACCCGTGTCCCCTGCATCGGCAGGCGGATTCTCAACCACTGCGCCACCTGGGAAGCCCTGAGTGAATACTTTAAATGCCTAAGAGCATACACTTCCTAAACACCTGTCTGTGCTTCATGACACTTTGTAATAGACATTCCATTTGGTTTTATATTTAAATTATCTGTTCATTAAATCAGATCTTATAAAGAAGTGATGTAAAAATATCATTTTCCCCAGATGAATGTTCAATGAGTCCTGGGAAGGGCCCACAAATTTGTATTTTCAACAACTGCCCCAGATCAAGGGTTGGCAAACTATAGCCACTGGTAAATCCAGCCCAATGTCTGATTTTATTAATAAAGTTTTATTGGAACACAGCCACGTCCATTCTTTCACATGTTGTATTCGGCTGCTTTCTCCCCATAATGGCAAAGTTGCGTAGTTGTGACAGAGACCACTTGTCATATTTACCATCTGATCTTTTACCCTTTGCATACCCCTGCCCTAGATGACTCTACTGACACAGCTAGTCCATGTAACTTTATAGGGTTAATATAAGGATTAGATTACTTAATGTAAAGCCTTAGGAGCTATGCCTGGAAATCTATACCTGCTCAATAAATGCTAGGTATGGCTTTCTTTTCATCTGCTAGTGATGTAAATTACATTAACAAATTTCCTAATTATACTATCCTTGCATCCCTATAATAAACCCAACTTGATCATGATGTATTGTGTGATTATATTTGCTAATATTTAATTTAGGAATTTTAAATTCTCTGTTTGTAACTGACATTAACCCATGGATTTGTGTGTTTTGTCTTGTTTTGGTTTTGGTATTCTTGTCTGATGTGAGTATTAAAGTTAAACTATACTTTCAGAATGACCTCAGAAATATTTTGCCTTTTTAAACTCTGGAACAGTGTATATAACACAGGAATTTTCTTTCCTTGGCCATTTGGTAGCACTCACCCCTAAAACCATATATACTTCATGACCTTTGTAAGGACAGATCTTTGGCCACGTGTCTAATTTCTTCTAAGACTGTGGGTGTATTCAGGTTTGCTGCCACTTCTTAATAGGATTTTGATCATTTACACTTTCTTAGAAAAACATTATTTCACTTATATTTCCAAATACATTGACATGCAGTTGTACATAGTGTTTTCTTATAATTTTTAATATCTTCTCATCTGTAGTTATGCTCGATTCTCATTCTTAGTGACATTTACTTATAGCTTTAATTTTTTAGTCAAACATCAGTATTTTTTCTTTTGATTGGCCTTTTTTTTAATCAACTTTGATTTTGCTGATCAAATCTTTTTTATTGTTATCTATGCACATAAGTCAGGGATCATCATCTAACACATCAGGCTGGTGCAACATCAGTCTAGAGTGTGGAGCCCCAGGAAACACAGGGAACCCGATAGTGAGCTGGCTGAGCCAGCGCCTCCTCAGGGAGCTGGAGCAGAGAGGCACACTGGGGCCAGCCCCCAGCTCCCAGAACCTGAGCCTGAGCCTGCCCCTCAGCTACCTCAACAGCCACCTCACCCGTGTGGTCAGCAGCCCTGCGGATGAGAAGAAGGCAGCCTTACACCTGGAGGACATCTGTCCATGGAAGGGTGAGTGCCATCTGCTAGGAAGGTGATGAAAATGGGCCAGCTGAGACCAGGGGAGGGCAAGGACTCGGGAGTGACAGTGTAAGTGGGGAACATTTTAAGGCAGTTTATGTGATGCAGCCAAAAGGTCCCCACCTCAGTGAATGACCACAGACTCATTATAGTCTTCAAACCTATAAGTCCAGAAATTGGACCAATATATGGAGACTAATGCATCACCCAGAACATAAATGTGGGACTGGCTTGTGTGCACCCCCTTTCCCAGCATCAAGGAGCCTGGGAGGCTGAATTACACATAAGAATCCAAGCAGGGGAGGAGAAGGATTTGAGGAGTAAGGACTGAGGAACTCAGGGCACCCTGCCCCCAGCCCTGGAATGCTCCCGTGCCCCAGACTCTGGCCCCAACCATGGATAGGCAGCACTTGCATAGCACATTCAGGTTGATAGATGCCAGGTTTTTGCTGCATACCAGACTTGCCCATTCAAAGGGTGGCTACCACCTCTGAGTGCATGAACCACAGTTCAGCCCTCCTCTGAGCACCTGTGGTCACTACACCCAGTTACCACCCTTCCCCCATCAGCCTGGAGCATCACCTCGGCTACATAAAGGGACTGTACTGTGTAGGTTATGGGGGTGGGAACGCTTACGAAGGAGCTTCAGGCCCTGGCGTCATAAAATACCAAATCCCCTACTATCCTGAGGGCTACAGAGCAGGAACAACTGATGTTAAAAAGGAGGTGTTATTACCAGTTCAGTTGCCCCATCCCACCAATGCCTTCCTGACCTCTGCTTGCTCAGGTGGGGCTCTCGTCTGAACAATCTCTTTCTTCTCATTTCTTCATTCACTCAGCATTCAACCCTCACACTGAGTGCCTACTAGGTGCTGGTGATGGGGAAAGGCTCAGTGAAAAATAAGATAAGCCCCTGCGCTCAAGGAACTTACTGCAGTGGGGGCTTCACCACACACTGGCTGTGTGACCCTGGACAACTTACTTAATTTTTGTAGCTTTTCCATAATATGGATAATAATTGTATCTACTTCATAGGGCTGTTGTGATAATGAAAAGAAATAATCTACATAGAGCTATCAATACAGTTCATGACACATAATATGTCAATAATTATCAGGAAATAGCTCAAAGAAGGGGAGGAGTAAATTTCTAAACATAAAAGCAGATGTTAAATGCTAAAGTTAGAGCAAATGAAAAATATATGGTTTGGGTATGAAAGGAAGAAGGAAGGCAACTCTATTTATGATAGCCAGGACATGGAAGCAACCTAAGTGTCCATCAACAGATGAATGGATAAAGAAGATGTGGCACATATATACAATGGAATATTACTCAGCCATAAAAAGAAATGAAACTGAGTTATTTGTAGTGAGGTAGATGGACTTGGCGTCTGTCATACAGAGTGAAGTAAGTCAGAAGGAGAAAAACAAATACCATATTCTAACACATATATATGGAATCTAAGAAAAAAAAATGTCATGAAGAGATTAGTGGTAGGACGGGAATAAAACACAGACCTACTAGAGCATGGACTTGAGGATATGGGGAGGGGGAAGGGTAAGCTGTGACGAAGTGAGAGAGTGGTAGGGACATATACACACTACCAAATGTAAAATAGATAGCTAGTGGGAAGCTGCCACATAGCACAGGGAGATCACCTCTGTGCTTTGTGACCACCTAAAGGGGTGGGATAGGGAGGGTGGGAGGGAGGGTGACGCAAGAGGGAAGAGATATGGGAACATCTGTATATGTATAACTGATTCACTTTGTTGTAAAGGAGAAACTAACACACTATTGTAAAACAGTTATACTCAAATAAAGATGTTAAAAAAAAAAAAAAGAAAGAAGGAAGGGAGGGAGGGAAGGAGAAAGGATGGAAGGAAGAAAAAAGTTAAGTAACTGCTGCCCAAGTTGAGAAAGGCATCACACATAAGGGAACACTTGAGATGGGCCTTGAAGGATGAATAGGCGTTGTCTTGTGGCATAGTGGAAAAGACATCCCAAACAGAGAAAAGGACATACCCTGAGGTCTGGTGACCCCAGAGTTTTTTATCCCTTCCTCCTCTTAGAATGTATTTTTCTTCTGGGAGTCTGAGAAGAGAAAAGAGGCAGGCTGAGGGGATGAGCAATGGCACACGCTGCTAATGGGAGCCTCTGAGTTTCCTGTGCAGAAATGGGACAGAGAGCCTGGTGAAGAAACATTAAAGTAACAGAGGCTAGTGTGTAGAGAAACTAGAAAGGAGGAAACCTGTCAGGGTTGCATCAAGGATGTACACTTGGGATACAGGCTCTAAGCCAGGGTGGGCCCACCTCCTCCCAACTGCCTACCCAAGAGGCCTGACTGAGGCAGATCTGACACTAGGCTTTCACTCCAGGTTCTCTTCAGAGCAAATGGCTTTGGAGAGGCATCCTTCTCATGGTTCTGACGGTGAGCCTAGTGGCTGGAGCGTGGATCTGGATGAGAAAGAAGATGCAGACAGGGAGAGGCAGGTGCTGGGTAGACCCTGAGGGGAGCCCTGGGATGGGGGTGGATCTGGGGGAAAGGAGTAGATGGAGACCCCAGGGAAGGTGGCAGGGCAATGATCAGATAAAGGCTCACTAAACTCTCTTGTGAATCATTCCTGGTAGAAGCCTGGGGTAGAGCAATGCTGGGGGTGGGAGCTGTATGCATGCCCAGAAAGGATGGGTGGAGGAAGGCAGGGACAGGACAGGGGTCTGGGACCTGATCCTATGAACCAGAGAGCAATGGTTGCCCTCACCCAAGGGCTGATGAGGGGTCACCTAGAGTTCCATCCATTCTCATTAGCATCTGCTAATATACGGGTGGGTCCACTCTCCTGTCAGTGGTGCCAGGCTCAGCAGCTACTCCCCAGACCCTTCTCACAGTGGAATCTGTTAACCTTCATACTGGTGTAGCCAACAGCCATGACCCTCCCTATGAAGAGATCAGCTTCCTGAGACACCCTAAGGTGGGTCTAAGGGAATCCAATTAGGGTCAACTGATATGTGCTCAGAGACAGTGAGTCCTGGGAAGTCCAGAGTATTCTGCTTCCCATCAAGTTCTGGGTCCAGTCCTTGCTTTGGACAATATGGTTGCTGCACCTGGGTGCCCACAACATGCTGGGAGCTGAGGGGCAAGGAGAAGAAACCACTAATGGGGAACCTACCCCACTCATACATCCACAGCCTCATCAGATCCTTGCTACCACCCAAGGAGGAGGGATGGCAAAGTGAAAGAAGCAAAAGTGTAAATGACCAGGTGTCTGGTAGACCCTGCCATCTGTATAAGACCCAAGGAAATAAAAGTAGGGCACACTAGCAGGGTCTGGATATAGGACAAACCCAAGAATCTGAGAAGCATCAGGAAAGGCCCATTTCCTCCTCCCTCCTTCCTGAAGTCTCTCTCCCTCTTACCTGCCTGAGATCCTGCTATTAATACCACCTCTTTGAGTAAAGGTTTTGATACCTCTGCTGATGAGATGTCCCTGGGAGAGCATCTCATATGGCTATTTGCCCTTAGTTGGAAATTGGTGCTATGATCACAGATGGAATGATTTCACCAGGGGGGAAGACCAGGAGACAGGACTCGCAGGAGGAGGAGAGGACACCTAAGGGACTTCCCAGAAGCAATGGGTCTCAAATGGAGCTTGCATCGGTAACACCTGAAGGGCTTGGTAAGACAAAGTTTGCTGGGCCCAATCTCGGAGTTTTTGATTCAGTGGGTCTAAGGCAGACCTGAGAACTTGCATTTCTAACAAGTTTCCAAGTGACACTGATACTCTTGGTCCCACCCATTGAGAACTGCTGGGCTAAAATGGTGAGCAGAGGAGAAGCAAGTAGAGCTGCTGTCAGGATGCCCAGTGCCCAGGAGTAGCCAGTGGCCAGGTCCTCTCCTCTCTCATCCTTGACTTCCCTAAAGAGGGGACAATGCTAGATCACTGCTCCACAAAACATCAGGACCCAGTCCAGTCCCAGCAGGTTGTAGTGGGGGAAAGTGAGACACAGAGGGAACACTTGGACTTATCAGAGAGCCATGGCAAGCACAAGACAGGATAGGGGTGTCCTCATTCCCAGACTAGTGTTCCGTGCACTGTCCCCAACTGCCTCAGTGCCTGCCACACTGTGACTTCCCATGTCAGTCCCTCTCAGTTATGTCCCTATCTAACCTGGGCCTCAGGGGGACTCAGGAAATAGTTCATTGTTACCCAAACCCTACTACCCCTACCAGAGAAGCACAGGAGGGGAGCAATATGTGGCTTTGGGATAGAGAAACAGATCAGGCAACATCTGATCCAGACACACAACATCTGACCCAGATACACAACCTTGTCCTGAAGCCCCTGCCACATCAGTCCCTGCCCTTGGGGAGCTCTCAGTCTGATGGAGAAGATAAATTCCCTACAAGGAGACAGGGAGTTAAGTGCAGAAATGGATGTGAGGCCCAGCTCTGACACAGATATTTTTTTAATTGAAGAAGTATAGTTGATTTACAATGTTGTGCTAGTTTCTGTTGTACAGCCAAGTGATTCAGATATAGATAGATATATAGATATAGGTATAGATGATACAGATGTCGAGATAGAGATAGGTAGTTTGTATCTGTTTATCCCAAATGCCTAATTTATCCCTTCCCCACCCCCTTTTCCCTTTGGTAACCATAAATTTGTTTTCTATGTCTGTGAGTCTGTTTCTATATCATAAAATAAGTTTGTGACACAGACTTCTTGATAAACCCTAGAAAATCAACTTTCCTCCCTGTGCCTCAGTTTCTTCTTTCATAAAATGAGGATTACAATAATAACTTACATTTATCTGATGCTTTTCAGTTTTTCAAAGCACTTTTGCAACGAGAGCAGTCAACGTGATTTACAAATTTGTTCATCAAATATTTGTTGAGTGTCTATTGTGTTCCCTGAATTGTTCTGATCTGGGCTATAGAAGTCTACAAAACAGGAAGAGTCCTTGGCCTCACAGAATATACATTCTAGATTGAGGGAGGGGAGAATGACGAATCAATAAGCAAATTATGAAGTGCTAGACGATGATAAGTGTTATGAGGAAATAAAGCAGAAAAGAGAGATGCGTGGGTGCAATTTTAATTAATTTTAATTAAGGCTGTAAGGGGAAACCTCACAAAGAAGAGAGACCCTGAAAGAGATGAGAGAGTGAGCAAAGTGGAAGTCTTAGAGTGAGGAGAGAGAGGTAGCATCCTGCGTAGAAGACAAAGCAGTGCAAAGGTTCTGCAGTGTTCAAGAGAGAGGTCTGTGCTGAAGCTATATTTTGGGGAGTTATCAGTTTTGAGAGCCAGAATTACCTAGTTGAGGACAGGAAGCTCATGAAGAGATGTAGCTTGACTGCCCCATCTGCCTAATGCTTAGAAATTGACCGAGACCACTCCTGGTGGTGACTCTGCTACTCAAATAACCAAATATGAGAAGCAAACCCTTCACCCTTCAGCCACACTTCTGACCTGTGAGCCACCTGACCCCATCAGGGAACACTCATGGCCAGGCAGGGCCTGCACAGGGGTGGTTGGGGGAGAGAGATGATTCCTTGGAACAGGGTGGGTCCTGGGGGCCCTGAGAAGGATGGGCCTTGGGTGGAGGACCTTGAGGATTTCACAGCCCAGCTCACTACACGTGAATAGAGAGAAGAATGGCCCTTGACTGTGGAAAAAAGAGACCTGCAGATACAAGATTCAGGGCCAGCTGTGTTGTAGAGGAGAGGGGTGGAAAGGGAAGGAAACATTTTTTTGAGCTCTGTCACCTACTAGGCTTAATTCTAAGCACAGGAAATGTACTGTCTAGGTTCTCAAAATTCAATTAATTCACAGGCTTTTTAATTTTTATTCAATAATACATGCCTGCAGTGCAAAAGTCAAAAGGCATGTCTTGTTGAAATGATAATGCTTCATAATTTTGCTGCCATTAAAATAAGGTCTTCTTCCCAGTGAGTATTCTAACTCGTTGATTAAAATAATACATGCAAAATGTATATTAAGCCATGTTACTAAATTTCTCTACTGTTTGGAACAGTTTTTCATTTGATCCCTTTGAATTTGGGGGTAAATAAAAATATTAACAACAAGTGATTACAATTTTTGCTTCCTTCTTTCCAGTTTTTATGCTTTATTCCTTTCTCTTATCTAATTGAATTCGCTAATATTTCCAAAACCATGTTAAATAATGATGATAAAGAATATTCTTGGGTTTACCCTGGTGGTGCAGTGGTTGCGAGTCCGCCTGCTGATGCAGAGGACACGGGTTCGTGCCCCGGTCCGGGAAGATCCCACATGCCGCGGAGCGGCTGGGCCCGTGAGCCATGGCCGCTGAGCCTGTGTGTCCGGAGCCTGTGCTCCGCAACGGGAGAGGCCACAACAGTGAGAGGCCCGCGTACCGGAAAAAAAAAAAAAAAAAAAAAAGAATATCCTTGTATTGTTCCTAACTTTAATGTAAATGCTCCCAGTGTTTCTCCATTAAGCTGATGTTCTTTTTTTGGTTAAGGCATATGGTTGTATCATGTTAAGAAAGTATGTATTTATTCCTATCTTATCGAGAGTTTTACCAAGAGTAAAATGGTCAATTTTATTGTTTCCTTTTTACTGTGAACAGAACATATGGTTTTCTTTTTTATCTACTAATAATACATTAACAGATGTCTTAATATGGAACTATTCTTCCATTATTAGAATAAATCTCAGTTGGTGTATTATTCTTTAAATGTACTACTGTTTGATAATATTTTTACTTGGGATTTTTGCATCATTATTTATAAATGAAATTCTTCTGTACTACTTTTTATGCTTTACTTCGTCAGTTTGGTATTTGTGTCATGCTTACCAGAGATCCCTTTTATTTTCATTTCTTGTAATAATTCAATTAAAATTCACTTTATAGTAAAAACACGATTCCTTTTAAGAAAATAATTCTCATTACTGAATGTTGATTAAATTTTTATTATGTTACTTAAAGATGTATAAACGTGAAAGTATGTATTAATGTCTGGTGCTTATAGCTTTTATATTATAAACAAAAAATGTATATAAAGTAAATAAATACAAAGCAACAAAATAATGAAGCAATGATTATTCGAACATATTCAAACATGCAACTTTAATGTAATGTGATGAATGTTTTTGTTTTGCTGAAACTAAACCATTGGTGTTGGTATTAAGAGAAAAAACTGCAGGCTCACATCAGGCTCTGTATTTAATTTGGTTTTTTATACTTCAATACAAAGAATGCTAGTTCACATACATTTATTGTACCAATACTTGATTAAAGTCTTTGTTTACCAGAACCTCATCTTAACCAAAACTCTGACAGGTGACAATGATAGATCTGTAGAATTGCTTTATTCATCTGAAAAAAAATTAACATGACAACATTATTAAAGTCTTCATTCAACACATATCTATCTACTTGCCACTGGAATCATAGAACAAGAACGTTCTTCACTGGGTATTTGCACCTGTAGTGGGTACTTACAACATTATTGCTAATGAACTTTTATAAGTTGGTTCCACAAAGATAGAATCCCATACCTCAGCTTACAAGTCAGATATGCCCCTGACAGCTATAGGGCAGGAATTTTTGAATGTGACAAGCCTTTTGGAGAGGTGCTAAGGGGCAGAAGGGAGCCAATTTGTCAGATGCCAATTTAGTGAATGTTCAAGTCATCAAAATTATCAAATCTATCCATTTACCAGAAACTTCTTTTTTTTAAACTATGTGGAAAACTTAAAGCAAATCATATTGGATAAAATGGTTTAACAGCTTTCAAAGATTTCTGTCATTTTGGTTGACAGGTTTCATTATTTCTTCCTAAGAGCACCTAAAGCAATGTTCCATGTCTCTCTACCCAGCTCCCTGCTGGAGACAGAAAGAGAAGTCAGTTCACAACACAGCCTGAGAGGGGAGACTGGGAGGCAGAGAGGGGCCTGAGGCCAGGGAAGCAGTCTGAAGCCAGATCCCAGGGGTCTTTGCTCCCCGAAGTCCTCACAGGCTCTGGTAATCCATCTGACCCAAGGTATTGTAAATTTTATCAATAATTGATAGAAAGAAATATTTTATAAATTTATCAAATTCAGCAAATTGGTTGTTCAGTGGTTTACCCTTTTAGAAAATGGACTTCTGTGTAAACTGTCTTTCAGCAAACTGGTTTTAGCTGAATTAACCTTTGGGTGAACGTACGTGAGCCTTACAGCTTAATGGCTAAGAAATTAGGCTTTGGGGCCCAGCTGCCCTTGTCAAACCCTCAGTCCACTTACCGGCTGCAAACTCTTGAGCAGGGCCTTGACCTCCCAGTGCCTCCCTCTCCTCAGCTGTAAGAGTGCAGTAGTCACAGAGCTGTCGGCAGAGTCACTGAGTTAACACACTCACAGCACTCAGAGAGGTGTCGGCATCAAAGGCACAGGTTATTGTTGTCGCTGTGCCCTGTCCTGCCTGATGGCTGGTCCTGCCACCTGTCTCCTCCACATAAATCATGCACCAGGTGGTCCCCATCAGGACAACGCTCTGTGCCATTACCTGGTCGCCCTGTGAAGATACTGTCACACAAAAGCAAACGCAGCCCTGAAAATGCCTTTGTTATAAGGTGGGCACCTGTAGGACCCAAATATGCACGTAATGAATTACCAGATTATTAACTGTCGGATTATTATTGAAATGAAAGCATGAAATGTAAACATTCTAACAGAGCACCTGCAGGACCCCGAGACTACAAAGCACATCAGTTTGAGAAACACCATTCCAGGAGCCACGGACCCAGATGGGAAAGGTAGCAGACAAAGGGGCAGGAGGGGTGAGGGAACAGAAAGCTCATGACCCATATGATGCCACACCACATGGCCGGCCCAGTCAGAAGGGGTGGAGGGGAAGGAAGCGGAATCCGACAGGGCGCTCCTCGTGGAACAGGAAGACCCCACTCAGAGGAGACTGTTTCTCTGTGACTTTCACAGAACTGGAGCCGGTGGAGCAGACAGGGCTCTCCAGCCCCCATTGCCCAGAGCCCAGGCTCTCTTCCCAGCCTCCCCAGGCAGCTGTGAGATCGAACAAAGAATACAAAGCATTACATCTAGTTCTCTAACTCATGTGCTCAGACTTCAGGGTCCTGACAGAAAGCAAAGTCAAAAGGAATCCAAATACACAGGTTTGCTGAGCCAAATAGCAGAACAAATAGAAAGACTCCAATCAAGGATGAAAAAGCAGAAAAAAAAAAAAAAAAAAAAACTAACAGAGACCTACCCAAATATTTGGTCCTCCAAAATAAAGGAAAGAAACAGCAGTGTGCAAAAGATTAATGAAACCAGAGGTGAAAGAAAATATCAGAATATCAAGAGGGTTGGGGGATGGAGCAGCAAATAAAATAATTGAGGAGAAAATTAATTCTTTTGCAGAACTTAAAATACAAAGAACAGAATCAACATTACAGAAAACTCCATCAGTGATGGGAAACACGATGAGAAAATCACATAGAAGGCAAGAGGGAAGCAATTAGAGCAAAATGGACTGACGATGGGGACCAAACATGTAGATAACTAGTTCCCCAAAGAAGACACAGAAGGAACGGAGAAATAAAATACTGTGGTCAACAACATCCACTTCCTCCCCGAGAGCCTCCCCTCTTCTTACTAACAAAGCCCTGACTGGCTCTGCTGTCAAGACGAGATACCTGGATCCGGGATGTAGGTGGGGACATCCCCTGCTCTCTGGTGGCAGGCATGTGGCCCTATTCTGGCCAGTGATAGGTAAGAAGAGTTTCCTGGGAGCTTCTGAGAATGACTCCCACCTGACAAGAGGAAGGAGGGAGCGGAGAAACTCGTGCCCCTCACTGCCCCCTGGCTCTTGCTTCTGACTGTGGTTGTGTGAGAATGAGGAGCTTGAAAGTGTTGAAGCCGTTTCAGAGCCGAGGGGAGGTCAGGAGACGCAGAGGCTGACCCGCAGCTCGCCTCTGCGCATAGACGTTACCCGGGCAGCAGCCTGAGTGACGTCACAGATGTGGGAACGAGCAGCGCGCCCATGGGTGAAAGGGAATGGTTTTGGAGTTTGTTTGTATTTGCTAAATGACAGAGTGCAAATGACAGAGGCTGCAGGTGAAGTTGGACACCTAGACTGAAACTAGGTTTTGCACTTCTTGTGCAAGATGTTCACGAACCAAGTAAATGCATGTGTGTCCTCTCCTTCCCGGGAACCTTAAAACTCTCATAAATGTATTTTGTTTAAGTGTATCGATCACATCAAAGAGAGACAGGGAGGCAACTAATCAGCAGACCAGAGATGCCTGGAATCTCAGAGAGAAAAGGAAGAGGGCTGCCTAGTAAGGCAGAGCCAGACCCCAGACCAATTACATCAGAATCTCTGGGGTCTCGCCCAGGGGACAGGACTTTGTTAATGACCCCGGTGAGCCCAACGTGCAGCCAAGTTTGAGAACCAATGACCTAGAACACACACCTAGGGGCACAGCGGAGGATGGAGCCATCTGCCCGGAGGAAACGCAGGGCCTCTGAACTCAGACGGCCAGGTAGGAGAGAGGATGGAGTGAGAACAGGGCTGAAACAGGGAGCCTACTGCGCAGTCTGGGCATGAAATAGTCAACTCCCAACCCTCACCCGGCCCGGCGTGACCATGCAGGAGCCAGGCATTTCCTTCGCAGATGCCAACAAAGAAAGGCTCTTCTAAAACAAAAACAAAACCCCAAAACCCTGAATGCAGGCATGGTGTGGAGAGAACTCAGCAGCTTGTGTGGGTACTGGGGCCTCAGGAAAGCCTCCTCATTCTGATATTTAGGGGTTCCCAGCATAAAAGCCAGCCCCTGCCGCCACCCTAAGGTAGAGCCTGATTGCCCACAGAGCTGCCTGGATCCTTTTCAAACAAAAGGGGAAAACCAAGGATCCACCAGACGTGTGACAAAAGCTGGCAGCAGAGGATCAATTCCAACCCCTGGCAGGCAGAACAGGAGGCAGGTTGGAGGGGAGGGGGAATCAGCGAGTTAAGTCCACCCTAGATTAACAAGAAGTCCTTAGGTGATATTTCAGTTTGAAAACTCCAGAAATACTCAGACCCATTATCTAGAGACACGGAAGTAAACACAGAAAAACTAAAACCAGAAATAATAGAAGTGGTTGCCTCTGGGGAGAGGAATTGGGGCCATTAGGGAACTGAGACTTTCCAGTACTTTTTTTTTTTTTTAATTTATTTATTTTTGGCTGTGTTGGGTCTCTGTCTCTGTGCGAGGGCTTTCTCCAGTTGCGGCGAGCGGGGGCCACTCTTCATCGCGGTGCGCGGGCCTCTCACTGTCGCGGCCTCTCCCGTTGCAGAGCACAGGCTCCAGACGCGCAGGCTCAGTAGTTGTGGCGCGCAGGCTCAGTAGTTGTGGCGCACGGGCTTAGTCGCTCCGCGGCATGTGGGATCTTCCAGACCAGGGCTCGAACCCGTGTCCCTTGCATTGACAGGCAGATTCTTAACTACTGCGCCACCAGGGAAGCCCTTTCAGTACATTTTTTAAAACCATATGCATGTATGACTTGATAACACATATATGTATGCTATAAGTATATATCTTATATATCTGATTATATATATATTTAAAAGGAAGAAATCAGATCATAAGGCAGCACTTGTCCAACTTGAATGTGCACACGATTCACCTGGCAATCTTGTTAAATAGCAGGTTCTGACTCAGTAGCTCTGGGGGGCCTGAGAGTCTGCATTTCGTACAAGCTCCTGGGTGATGCTAAAGCTTCAGGTCTGAGGACCACACTCCAAGTAGCAGGGCCATAGATGATGCTAAAAGCCAGGCTGAGGCATCTGAAATAAATTCTGTGGATAACTGGAAATCAGTGAAGCTCTTTGAACAGGGGAGAGGCAGGATCAGAAGATGCTTTAGGAGGATTAATCAGGGCAGCATGGCCTATCGGGAGACACTGGAGGCACAGGGCCAGAAAGGAGACATTGTAAAATCCAGGCAAGAGATGAGGGGCTAAGTCAGGGCAGTGACGGAGGGCAGAGATGACAGGATAGAGAGACTCAGCTGTGGTAGAATCACTTGGCAAAGGACTGAGTGTGAGGGGTGAAGGGAAGAAGGAACCCAGCTGTCCAGTGGAGAGGGTGCTGGGCCTTTAGAGACTCAGGGCAGGAAGGGGAGCCCAGCCTGGGGGTCTGAGTGTGAGGATCCTGTGGGACCAACTATTGTTGGTAATTTTAAGATAATCGAAAAAACGTATATTGGTCCCTGCCCTGAGTTCCCGGCAAAGAGCTCTTAAGACTGTTGCAGTTTCCATTGCAGTTTCCAAAGTGATAAGAGGACTAGGGCATCTTTTGTTCTAACACTGGGACTTTGATTCTGGTTTCTGACACAGCATTCCTAAATTTCTGGGAATTTCCTGGCTGATAGCAGAGTCTTTTGTTCTAATGAGGTGACTCTTTGTGGGATCCTCAGCGGGGGCTGGTCACCGGAAAGACCAGGCTAGGATTAGAAGTCCCACTCCCATTTTTCCAGAGAGGGAAGAGAGGCTGGAAATGGAGTTATTCGTCTATCATGACTACATGGGGAAGCCTTCATGAAAATCCCAATAGTACAGAGTTTGGAAAGCTTCCATGTTGGTGAACACACAGATGTGCTGGGAGAGTGGGGCACCTAGAGAGGGCACGGAAGCTCCACGCCCGTTCCCACATACCTTGCTCTCTGCATATCTTCCCTTTTCATGTTTGTCTGTATCCTTTATCATATCCTTTATACTAAACTGGTAAACAGTAAATAAACTGTTGTCTTGAACTCTGCAGGCTGCTCTAGCAAATTAATTGAAGCCAAGGAGGAGGTTTTGGGAACCTCCGATTTATAACATCATCAGAAGCACAAGTGACAACCTGGACTTATGATTGACATGTTAATGGGGGGTGGGGCAGTCTTGTAGGACTGAGCCCTTAACCTGCAGTGTATCTCCAGGTGGACAGTGTCAGAACTGAATTGAATTGTAGGACCGCCAGCTGGTGTCACAGACTTGCTTGGTGCTGGGGTACCCCACGCATCTGGTGTCAAAAGTGCTGTGAGTGCTAGTCGTAGTAGCAGTGTAAGAGTTAAGGAGGGACAAGGGGTGGCGGGGGGCGGGGGGGGGGAGGAATTAGTTCTTCCCACACTGTAATGCAGACCAAGAGTTCAGAAGAGGCGGAAATCAGTGATGAAGTAACCAAAAGGTAGGAACCATCCATCACTCACAAATACCAAAAATTGCCGCTTGTCAGGAGCACGCCCAGGGCCTGCATGTGACATGGGTTCCAGCTGTCAGGGTCACACTGAGGCCATTCGGGCAGCCTCTTTCCTGCACCCCTCACTACGCTCTGGCTCCATCTCTGATGCTAAGGGCACATTTGCAAGTCCAGGGCTCAAGGCTGACCTGAAGAGCCAGGAGGACTCCGGCCCTTCCAGAGAAAGACCCCAGGACAGACCTCATTCTCAAGGAAACATGACCTGCCTCTGTGACCTGGGCTCAGAGCTTCCCTTCACAGGCCCTCAAAAGGGTCAGGGTGGCACAGAGCAGCAGGGAAGATGGGGACACCCCTCAGGGTGACTTCTGTCTCTTCACCTCAATACCACACACCCACACACTTATAGAGCAGAGAGAAAATGCTAAACAGATACATGATCTCAGGATAGTCACTGACGAATCCGTTTAATGGCACTTCAAATTTTTAAGTCTTTTGCTTGTAGGGGGCTTTTTTTTTTAATCTGTAACGTGATTTGCTGTACGTTAGAATAAAAAAGAAAATAAAAGCAGCTGAATGATTCTCTGTGAGACAGTTGGAAAATACCTCCATTTTGTGAAGCTGAGCAGCCTGAGAGAAACTATTCTGGTGGGTGAGGGGCCCCCAAAGGTGGGAGATGAGAGGTCCTTGCTCAGGTCACTGAGACAGGCCTCTGTGCTGATGAGGTGGGAGCCCAGCCCTGGGCTAAATGGCTAAGGATGGGAGAAGTCTGACCCCTGGATAAACAGGGCACTGCTTCATCTGTTCCTGCTGAATCTACACGACAGACATTTCTCCTGGCCTCCAGTCTGTCCAGGGTATCCAGGGAGCTAAACCATCATCAACGCTCCCCACTTGTCTAGCACTTTCCAGTGCAAAAGCACTTTCACCTATGAGAGGCAAATAAGTACTATTGTGATCACCTTCCCATTTTACAGATGAGTAAACTAAGGCTCCAGAGAGGTTAACTGGTAAACTGCAAGATGTGGAAAGTCAGTACAAGGAAGAGCCTGGCCTAAGACCAGGTCCCTGCCCTTTCAGAACAACGGTCTTTCCGGATCCAAGCCCCTCTCAGTGCAGTGAAACTCCCACACAAGATGGTTTCAAACCTTGAGAAGCCACATGAGGGGGCAGGAGGCCAGGACTGTCCCAGGGCAGCCTCTCAACTCCCTCACATCACCCCAGAGAGGAACTAAGACCTATGGCTTCATCTCAGCAGCCTCTGAGAGCAAGGTGATCTTTGGTCATCCACAGCCACCTCCCCCTGCACTCAGCATGTCACCAACAGGCATGCACCCCCAGCCGCAACCCAGACCTGCAAAGGCTGCTGGCCTGGGAAGCCTCAGCTTGTCTCCCAGCAGGGCCCGGGGACCCTCACTGTCTGTGAGCTACAGGTTGGTGGACCTGCCCTTCTTCCTGGGGCAGTGAACACTGTCCTCCTAGGGAGTCTCATGGTCCAGCTTTCACAGGGTCTTTTCACCTTAGTCTTAACCATCCCATCAGTCACACCAGCTATGTTACCTTTTAAAGCTGGAGAAGCCCCCCTGGTGGAGGGACTGCCCCCACCCTGAGCTTGTGCCCAGCCCCCAAGCATGGCTAGTGCCCAACCTCAGTTTGCAGGTGACTCTCTCCCCAGCCAGGTCAGTCGGCCTCTTTCTGCTGGGTTTCCTTTGTCACAGGTTTTCCTTGTGGTTCTTGGCCGAACAAGTTCTCAACATCTCTCTTGCAACCAACAGGGTTTGGACGGAGCAAAACATCCAGCACAACCTTCTACCCACCCCAGGGGCTCAGGGTACACCAACCTCCCCACAGGGAAGAGGCAGGTCCCCACTCATGACCCCTGACAAGGTGCCCACCGACCTTTAAGACCCTCCCATTGGGAGCACAGAAGGGAGGGAGAGCCCCAGCAGGAACAGATAACTGGGAAAACCTCCCCAATTTAGGGGTCACTCCCCATCCCTTATGGGCCTAAGAAAGAACCCCCATCAGCCTCCAGCCTGCACACCAGCTCCCACTCCCTGGAGTAAGACCCTTCCCTCCCGCCCAATGCCCGAAGACCCTTCCAGATGCAGCTCAGATGCCCCCCTGGGAGCCTGCCCCATCTGCCCCAGGTGACTTAGGTGCTCTCTGCGCTGGGCTCCCACAGCACTTCAGCAAGTTGTTGGTCATTTGTGATGTGACCAGGTCACAGGCTCTTGTCCCTCTCTTCTGATGCAGGCCTCAGGCCCTGTGACCAGGGAGGCAAGGAGACCCCACTCTCAGGCTGGTGCCAGTGCCGGGTCAGCACCTGAGAGTGGGTGTCCTGTTGACTCACCCCGGTGCCAGCCCTCCTGTGAGGACTCTGGGGTGTCACATGTGCTCTTGAACACGACAGGCAGCTTTCAGCTAAGCTGCACATGGCAGCCATGACTGGTTTCCATTCAGCAAATATTTAAGGAGCACACCTGTGTCTTGGCACAGCCAGGGCCCTCCTTTCCTGTCCAGTCACCATCTGCTGCGGTCATTGAGCCCCGAGGTGAGCATCACCGTGTGTGCCCTCCCTCCGCAGCTAAGCCCACAGCCACTCTGCTGAGGTGGGTGTCCCACCTCTTCAGGACCTGGGCAGAGTCCGTCACGGGATGGGTCCAAAGACACAGTCCGTGTTAGCCATCTTGCTTCCAGTGCAGACACAGCTTATGCATGTTTTCTACTCAAAGTCAGTTATTTGCTCTCAGTAGCAATAAAGAAGAGAGAGGAAAATAGCAACTTAAATTATGCAGCGATTCCACTCTAGGAGAATCAACTCTCTTCACAAACTGAAAGCTTGGAGTAAGCTTGAGATGGAAGCTGTAAATCCATGGGTTCCCTTGGGTCCCTTGGTCCATCTCTCCGCTCCCACCCACCTTCCCGGGGGCAGGGCTGTGTCAGGGACTGTTTAACAGTTGGCTCTTCAGGAGGATGAGGTGCTGGTCTCTAGCACTTGCCAATCCCTGTGGTGTGGATACTCCCTCCATGGCTCATTCCAAACCACCACCATGATGGCCCTGAGCACAGACCTGGGAAAAGACGCGTAAAACCAGCTCTCAAAAGCCAGCTGCAGGTGTTCCCAGCATATCCCTGTCTGCGGGGGAATCTAACATTTCAATCTGCAGACACATATTCATGTAGCCTTGCTTGGAAACACAGCCAACTGTCCACCAGGAGGAAAAAAGGCAGTCTCTTCCAAAGCAGGAGGACAAGTTGCTGAGGGTGGTACGTCGGTCTACAACACAGCAGCATCCTAAGGGATTCACAGGAGTGGTTTTAACTGTACTTTATTCCCACCTTAAAACCTAACTCTCCCCTTCGTTAACCAAAGTGAAGGCCTGGATACCCCTCACCCACCCTCCTCCTTCACTACACACCCCCGGCCCAGGCTCAAGTGGGGTCCCCCGCCCACCCCGTCTACCTCCCCACCAGACTGTGTATCCTGAGGGCACAGAACGACATTTTCTCTGGGAGCCCAGCATGCTGGGAGGCAGGACCTTGCAGACAGAGAGACAGACTTTGATTCCATTCCTGCTTCTACTACAGACCGGGTTATTGTGGGCAGATCCTCAATGGCTTCATCTGTAAAACGGGATAATAGCTACTTCCCAGGGTTGTCGGGAGAACTGAGTAAATGTGGTGCTAAAAGCACCCAGCGCAGGGCAACCCCAGCAGACACAGGCCACTGCTTCCCTCCTCGCATCCTCCCAGGGGAGGCGACCTGAGCCACAGGCGGACAATGTCGCCACCCTGTGGTTAAGATCAGAATTGCAAGCTGTTCCTGGATTTGAGGGAAACTGCTTAGAGAAGGGAAGGGCTCGTGGGGGCTGGTGAGAATCAAGACCAGGGTTTCTGAGAGGAGGCCTGGTATCATGGAAAGACACTGGGCACTGGCATGAGGTTCCGGAAACAGTTTTGGAGATATTAGCTGCTTGAACTTCAAGTTATTTAACTTCTTAAGCCTCAGTTTCTTCATCTATAAAACGGACATAGTGATTTCTGGGTCATTAGATAAGCACTCAGTAAGTGTTCGTTGCTCTTTTCCTTGCTCTTGACCCTCTTCCTGGCCCCCTTTTCCAGATCCTAATAAATATCACCTTCCTGCCTCTGCAGGTCCCCTTAGTAGTTCCTCCTTGGCCTCATCTTCCCCTAGAGGAAGTATCTCAAAGTCCACAGTCATCTGCATATAGACTTAGAGATGTCCCAAAGCTCTAAATTTTTACAATAATTCAATAACAGGGAGACACTTGGTGATATACTCATGTCAACAAAATTATGTCAAGGATGATCTATGGAGTAAAATATCAAGATATTTATTTGTAATAAAGACTCCCAGTCTGGAGACAGGTGTCAAACCAGGGGCCCTAAACACCCCCTTCCCGTTAACAAGTTCTCTCCCCAACAAGGGGGTTTACTGGACAAAGACCCCGTGATGGTCAGGGTAGGGGGTATTTCTCCCATATTCAGGAACTTCCTGAAACTTCCTGACCCAACTGGAAGCACCTGTCTGGTGGGCAGATTGCTGTGACCCTGATTCTGAGGACACACAGTGACCAGCATTGTTTCCCGTGGTGACCAGTGTCCTTGAGGTTGTAAACCCTCCCTGATGTGCCAGTGCCACAGTCTTCAGTGCTGGGAAAGCCCAAGATTTAGGACTCAACAAAATTAGGTCTGTATTTTATCTTATTTACTTGTTACCTGAGTGGCTCTGGGCAAATATCTGAACTTTTCTGAGCCCGTGAGCTGTCACAGCATTGGGGGTGTGTTCCTACTTCAGGAGTCTCTGGGTTTAGTAAGTGCAGTCCTGTGCATGTGCCCAGTGAGGCCACAAATGCTCAATAAACATGCTTATTCTCCAGAATCCATTCTCCCGGAGATACTTCCTCTTATGAAAGGTTGGCTTTACCACTAGACCAGGTTTCCAGGAGCACCCCCTAATGGGACCACAGTTTCCTAATTTTCTTTTAAAAAGTTAAGACTATCCTTGGGGATAGAAAATAACTGAGGATAGATACTCACTAATTCCTTCACCAACTCATTTCTGGATTTTAAATTCTTCACTCACCAGAAAGAAATGCCATTAAACCTAAGCAAATGGATAAACAGAGTAACTTTTATTATGCGGCCAGAGGACAGGAACAAACAGATCACAAAACAAGAAATGCAATTGTTTCACACATGCAGTGGAAAAAATACGGGGCATATTAGACAGCTCAGGCTGCCATTACAAATTACCACAAACGGGGTGGCTTAAACAACAGACATTTTTTTTCTCGCTCTTGGAGGCTAGAAGTTAAGATTAAAATGCCATCAGGGTTGGCTTTGGGTAAGGCTTCTCTTCCTACCTTGTAGATGGCCACCTTCTCACTGTGTCCTCACATGACCTCTTCTCTGTACAGACAGAGAGAGAGAGCTCTGGTGTCTCCTCCTCTTCCTAAAAAGACAAGAGTGCTATCAGTTTAGTCTCCGAATCTTTTGAGCTCAGATAACCTTCATTACCTCCCTAAAGGTCCTCTCTCCAAATACAGTCATATAATGGATTAGGGCTTCAACATCTGAATTTGGGGGGAAGACAATTCAGTCCATAACATGGGGTAATCAAGTAAATGTTTGCCCTTAGGGCTGCTGTCTCTGGGGTGGAATTTTGAGTGCATGGCATCGTCACAAGTGACTCACCAACCAAAATAGCAATCAGAGATTAAGACCAGTGTCACAATGAGACAGGCCTTCTCCATCCCATTTGGGGATCCGTTTAGAGAGAGCAGCCCTGTCCTTTTGCCACAATCGTCATTTGAGATACTGGCTCCATCAAGAAGTGAATGCCACCTCCCCTACTCACCTTCAGAGGTCATGGACCCCACTAATGATATTGGTATCTGTTGCCAAACTCCTCAAAAATTCCCCACATGGGTGATGGATAACCTCTCCCTTCTAGCAATGACACTCTTGGGGGCCAAACCCGTCCATCTACTTAGATCTGCCTCTGATTCTCATCAAGACCTGGGGTGAGAGCTGGCCTCTATTCCAGTGCTATGTTCACCTTTTCTTTCCCCTGGGCCATCTGCCAGGGGAATGTGGCAGTGGGTGGGCAGGCAGGCCCACTCCCCATTCTCTGTAGGGTTGGCAGATCTAGTGGGACTCATTTATCAGAATCTGAGCAATGGAGGAGAGCCCGCCACCCCACTGGGAAAAATATCTACCATTAATTGCTCTGCCTGGATGTTGCTATATTTTGGGCATTGAAATCGTTTTTTTAAATTATTATTGAAGTATAGTTGATTTACAATTTTGTGTTAGTTTCAGGCATACAGAGTGATTCAGCTTTATATATATCAGTATGTGTATATATAGAATATATACTATATATAGATATTTCTTTTTCAGATTCTTTTCCCTTATAGGTTATTACAAAATATTGAGTATAGGGCTTCCCTGGTGGTGTAGTGGTTAAGAATCCCCCTGCCAATGCAGGGGACACATGTTCGAGCCCTGGTCAGGGAAGATCTCACATGCCGCAGAGCACCTAAGCCCGTGCGCCACAACTACTGAACCTGCGCTCTAGAGCCTGCAAGCCACAACTACTGAAGCCCGCATGCCTTAGAGCCCGTGCTCCTCGACAAGAGAAGCCACTGCAGAGAGAAGCCTGTGCATGGCGATGAAGAGTAGCCCCCGCTTGCCACAACTAGAGAAAGCCCGCGTGCAACAACAAAGACCCAACACAGCCAAAAATAAAATAAATTTTTAAAAACTAAAAAATATTGAGTATATTTCCCTGTGCTATACAGTAGGTCCCTGTTGGTTATCTATTGTATATATAGTAGTGTGTATATGTTAATCCCAAACTCCTAATTTATCCCTTTCCCCACCCTTTTCCTCTTCGGTAACCATAAGTTTGTTTTCTATGTCTGTGGGTCTATTTCTGTTTTGTATATAAGTTCATTTGTATCTTTTTTTTTAGATTCCACACATAAGCGATATCATACGATATTTGTCTTTCTCTGTCTGGCTTACTTCACTTAGTATGATAGTCTCCAGGTCCATCTATGTTGCTGCAAATGGCTTTATTCATTATCTTTTATGAATGAGTAATATTCCACACATTCATATATATATGTGTGTGTGTGTATATATATATATATATGTATATATATGTATATATATATACATATATATACATATATATACATGTGTATATATATACATGTGTATATATATACATATATATACATGTATATATATACATATACATGTGTATATATATACATATACATGTGTGTATATATATATACATATATATACATGTGTGTATATATATATATATATATATATATATATACACACACACATATATATATACACACCACACATCTTCTTTGTCCATTTTTCTGTCAATGGACATTTAAGTTGCTTCCATGTCTTGGCTATTGTAAATAGTGCTGCAATGAACATTGTGGTGCATGTATCTCTTCGGATTATGGTTTTCTCTGGATATATGCCCACGAGTGGGATTGCTGGATCATATGATAGCTTTATTTTTAGTTTTTAGGGGATTTTTTTGCGGTACGCGGACCTCTCACGGTTGCGGCCTCTCCCATTGCGGAGCACAGACTCCAGACGCGCAGGCTCAGCGGCCGTGGCTCACGGGCCCAGCCGCTCCGCAGCATGTGGGATCTTACTGGACCGGGGCACGAACCCGTGACCCCTGCATCAGCAGGCGGATTCTCAACCACTGCGCCACCAGGGAAGCCCTAATTTTAGTTTTTTAAGGAACCTCCATACTATTCTCCATAGTGGCTGTATCAAATTACATTCCTACCACAGTGTTGGAGGGTTCCCTTTTCTCCACACCCTCTCCAACATTTGTTTGTAGACTTTTTGATGATGGCCATTCTAACCAGTGTGAGGTGATACCTCATTATAGTTTTGATTTTAATTTCTCTAATAATTAGTGATGTTGAACATCTTTTCATGTGACTTTTGACCATCTGTATGTCTTATTTGGAGACATGTCTATTTAAATCTTCTGCCCATTTTTTGATTAGGTCATACACACACACACACATATATTGAGCTGTAGAAGCTATTTGTATATTTTGGAGATTAATTGCTTGTCTGTCACATCATTTGCAAGTATTTTCTCCCCTTCTGTATGCTGTCTTTTTGTTTTGTTTACAGTTTCCTTTGCTGTACAAGAGCTTTTAAGTTTAATTAGGTCCCATTTGTTTGTTTTTATTAGGCCTTGAAATAGCTTTGACCCATATCCTAAAGCTGTCCACATCAAAGGCCAAAATCTCCTGTCCTAATAAAATTTATTTTCAGGTGTCTGAATAGGACTTGTATACCTCGACATCTGCTCTACGTGTTTTCCCCTGACCAGGTGCTCCCTGGCAATATTTCAGGCAGTTGACATTTATTGAGTGATTACCATTTGTCAAGCGCTGAGACTAAGCACCTGATATACAATATCTCATTAATCCTCAAACAACCCTATGAGGTAGATATGATCATTATATCCCCTTTACAGATGAGAAAAATGAGGCTGAGAGGAGTAGAATGACTTGTCCAAAATCCAAGGCTGATATATAACAGTCAAGGGACTCAAATCCACATCAGTCTGGCCCCAAAGCAACATTCTTCTCTAATACTTTCAGTACAATCTTGACTGCTTTTATCAACAGACCTTTACAATAACATCTGTGATATGATAACTATTACCAGCTAACCAATAACAAAACAACAGACTCTTTTATGTTTCCTTTGCCTGATATATCAGTCGTTTCATATTTGAGGCATGGCCAAGTGACATTCCTTCAGTGACTATTATTTTAGCCAGTCTCATTCCCATCTAAAGATGTTTGTGATGAATTTCTGACACATCTATGTCCTCAAAGTCTACTCATGTCCAACAAAGCAGGGAAATAATAAGACTATGTGGACTTAGGACTTAAAATCTATACCTGTAGAGAAGAAATGCCCCTCTCAATCTGCAATACTTGAAAAAGTTCTACCACCCCCAGTAGCAACAAGCACACCACATCTAATACTTTCCCCAATAAATGGAACTAGAGATCCTTAGAGAAATGGCTGATTCTAGGACTGAAGCAGGAAATATACAAGATGAGCCTAGAGTTCTCATAGTGCCATAATGTAAGGAAATTCTTAAAAAAGAAATGATGGGGGCATGTCAAATGGTCACAGGAGCCAGCTAAAGAGCACCCAATGGCCAAAATAGGAATAAGCTGACCAAAAAAAAATTTAAACAGTGATTTTGGATTATAACCCAAAGTATAAAATAAATGTCAATGAGTGTTTGCTGATATAAATAAATGATTGTAT
The DNA here is from genome assembly GCF_026419965.1 of Kogia breviceps. Classification (NCBI taxonomy): domain Eukaryota; kingdom Metazoa; phylum Chordata; class Mammalia; order Artiodactyla; family Physeteridae; genus Kogia; species Kogia breviceps. The sequence continues at coordinate 87,539,273 of NC_081310.1, read as the reverse complement.
AAATAAGTAAATGGAGATGAGACAATCTCCCCTGCAGAAGAATTCCAATAATGTGTGTAGATGCTCCACCCTCAAGGAGTGAAGTATAACCCCCGCTCCTTAAGTGTGGGCTGCACATAATGACCTCCTTCCAATGTGGACAGTATGGGGGAAGGGGAGAGTAACTTCACAGTGGATGAACCTGACAAACACTCCCTTTGTCCAGGTGATGGAGGTCAAGGTCAACAGTGGTAAGTCATGTGGGTAGTATGTACCCTTGATATGTGATAAAAATGGCACTGCACCTCTGTGGTCTTCTTCCCAAAAACCCAAACACCAGTCTAATCATGAGAGAAACATCAGACAAATCTCAACTGAGGGACATTTTACAAAATGCCTGGTCAGTATTCAAAATGGTCATCAACACTTTGCTGTACAGCAGAAACTAACACAACATTGTAAAGCAACTGTACTCCAATAAAAATTAACGTAAAAAAAATTGTCATCAAAAAAATAGAAGTCTGGGGCTTCCCTGATGGCGCGGTGGTTGAGAGTCCACCTGCCGATGCAGGGGACACGGGTTCGTGCCCCGGTCTGGGAAGATCCCACGTGCCACGGAGCGGCTAGGCCCGTGAGCCATGGCCGCTGAGCCTGCGCGTTCGGAGCCTGTGCTCCACAACGGGAGAGGCCACAACAGTAAGAGGCCTGCGTACCGTGAAAAAAAAAAAAAAAAAAAGAAGTCTGAGAAACTGTCCCAGCCTAGAACAGCCTAAAGAGACATGACAACTACAAGTAAGGTGGTGTCCTGAGTGGGATCCTGGAACAGAAAGGGCACATCAAGGCAAACTAAGGACATCTGAATAAGTATGGACTATAAATGTGTCAGTATCAGCTCATTAATTGTAACAAATGTTAATAGTGTAAAATGTTAATAATAGGGGAAGGTATGTGAGGAGTGTATGGAAACGCACTCTACTATCTTCCCAATTTTCTGTAAATCTAAAACTGTTCTAAAAAATAAAGTTTATTTTTTAAAAAGTGCTACCCCTCCTTGAGCTCATATCCCTTCTGGCTATAACAGCTCATGAAAGATATTCAGGCATGTCCATCAGGGTTTCCACAAAGGCCAACAAGACCTATGTGTGAATCTCTTCCCCCACATACACAGGAACATTTGCTCCCAAATAAACCCTGTTCCCGCTGCTGATCCCATGAAAGCGGAATTGAAAACTAGAATCTGTCCCCAGTGTTGTTTCACAGGTGTTTATTCCATATTCATTCAGTAGATGTTTACTGAGCCCCTCCTGGGTGCCAGGCACATGCTAGATGCTCATAACTCAGGTAAACACAACTTCCCTGCTGCCTGTCCACATGGAGCCCACGCCACAGTGGGGAACAGACACTAAACAAGGAAATGCCAAAAGTCACCTCTCAGATATCATGACAGTTACAGAGAAGGGAAAGTGCAGGCTGCTGGGAGGGGAGGGGGGCAGCGAAAGGGCAGGGAGGCTTCTCTGAGGAAGAAAAATTAAACTGAAGCCTACAGATTCTGCTTTAAACTAGTTTGCTCTAATTAGTTCTTGGCAACTTGAATGGCACGTATGGTGTTTGTGTAGGGTACAAGAGAATCTGGTCTTTATGTTTTTGTAAGCAGAGAAAGATGGGGTTCACCTGTGTAGGTAAATGATAATTGCCTAAGTGATATTCCTCTATAAAATTAATCTTCTTTATTGTTTTCTTTAACCCCAAAAGTAAGCACCAACATCCATTTATGAAAAAATCTATGGAGACAATAAAATGATCAGTGTTTGCCAGGAGCTAGCAGGGACTGAGTTATGAATAGGTGAAGCACAGAGGATTTTTAGGGCAGTGAAAATATTTGGTATGATACTGTAATGGTAGACAAATCATTATACACTCGTCTAAACCCATAGAATGGACAACACCAAGAGTGAACCCAATGTAAACAATGGAATTTGGGTGATTGTGATGTGTCCACGTAGGTGCATTAGTTGTAACAAATGTCCACGCTGGTGTAGGATGTTGTAATGGGGGAGGCTATGCATGTGGTGGGGGCAGAGGGTATATGGGAAACCTCTGTACCTTCCACTTGATTTTGCCATGAACCTAAACTGCTCTTAAAAAAAAAAAATTAGGGACTTCCCTAGTGTGCAGTGTTTAAGAACCTGCCTGCCAATGCAGGGGACACATGTTCGAGCCCTGGTCCAGGAAGATCCCACATGCCGCGGAGCACCTAAGCCCGTGCGCCACAACTACTGAGCCTGCGCTCTAGAGCCCACGAGCTACAACTACTAAAGCCCGCACGCCTAGAGCCCGTGCTCCGCAACAAGAGAAGCCACAGCAATGAGAAGCCCGCGCACCACAATGAAGTGTAGCCCCCGCTCGCAGCAACTAGAGAAAGACCGCGCACAGCAACAAAGACCCAAAGCAACCAAAAATAAATAAATAACATAAATAAATTTTTTAAGTATTTTTTTACAAAAAGTGACTGAGCACTATAAAAGATTCAAATAACATAGAAATGTACACTGCAATAAAATGAAAAAAGCAAACCCTGATCAATTCCTTATCTTTGAATGAGCCACTACAGTTATAGTCTAGATTGTTCCTGTGCATGTATCTATCTACATGTGTGTATCTACTTATATGTTTTTGCAGAAATGAGACCATAGAATGCATAGTTTTGTAAATTTTTCCATTGACAAGCCTATCTTGGACATCTCCACTTGGTGGTACAACTAGGTTTACTCATTTGTCCTAACAATGACATTCTTTCCTTCTTTAAACAATTCCCTATTGATGGTTGTTTGGATTGTATCTTATTACCAAAAAAAATAAAAATAAAAAGTGCTACACTGAACTTATTTGTGTATTTATTACTGTGATCTTTCTTGAATTTTTCTAAAGGGTAAATTGCTGGAGCAAAGAGTATAGACATTATATATTTTAATAAATATTGTCAAGTTTTTCTCGATTTTGCGTCAAATTAAAACTCAACAGCATATGAGAGTGCCAGTTTCCCTAAACCCTAATCAACCTTCAGTAATCAGTAATCAACCTTGTTAATTTTTTAATTTTACCAATCTCTGTGAAAATAGCGCATTGTTTTGATTTTCATGCCTTAAATATTAGCAAGTTTAAAAATGCTAGTATCTGTTAAATGGCCAGTTGTATTTATTCTTCTGACTCTCCATATTCTCTCCATACTTTTCTATTGGATTGTTAGTCTATTTCATATTTATTTATAAGAGTTCCTGGTATACTGTGGAAAATAGCTATCTGTCTACTCTATGTATAGGGAATACATTTCTCCAATGAGGAGAAATAGCAAAATAGCTTTTTATTTGTTTACTCCCCTCTCCCACTCCCCCATCAGGGACTCTGAATGGCTAGAAGCCATCTTTGATTTAAGGCAGGGATAAGGTTTTGTGGGAAAGACAGCCATCAAGCAGGAGAGTGTCTCAGTCTTAAGCACCCGCAGCTCCTGAGGTCACTGGCGGAAACTGTAGTGTCTGTGGTGCTCAGCTGTGTGGGGAAAATATTGGGAGGGAAACCATTATCGTGATGAAATGTGACATTCTGCAGTGAACGGGGTGAGGGAGTCTGTGGAGGTGAGTCAGTGGGTTTGTTGGCCGATAGGGAGAGTGACATGTCACAGCTTTAGGAAGAAGTGTTCCAGGTAGCCCGGCCTGGAAAATACAGTGCTGACCACAGAGCTGCTGGGAGCCTCGGATTACTGTGCAGTTCAGGGTCACGTCAGGCCTTTCCCAAATGCAGGTCCTCCCTGAATGCAGACCACCCATCCACGGCAGTCCCAGACCTACCAGACTACAGCCCTAAGGGCTGGGGATGGTCTGTACAGGAGGAAGCTCTAGCAGAGAGAAGCCAGGTCTCTATAAAGAACGGGGAGCTTGTCCCAAAGGCTGGGACAGGTTCACTGAGAGGCTGAGAGGCATGGAGGAGTCCATGGTCCCAACTGACCTGAGAATCAGAAGAAACTGTGGCAAGTCCTCCTGGAGCCCCAAGGTCATCATGGAGGACAGGTACCACACCGAGGTGGCAAGAGTCCTATTTGGCATTTTTTGCTTCAAACAAAAAATGAAAATTAGGCCTATTGCATCTGTTCTCCAAGGAACACCCCACCTTCAGTTCAGCTCCTGCAATGACAGACCCATCTTTACATTCTGAAGAGATCTCCGGGGGATCCGGCTCCAATTGTGGCTCTGGGCTTTTTAATTTCTGGAAGGCACTTCTTCCAGGGTATCTTTAAGAAATTTGAAAAAAGTTGTTGCCACAGGAGTTTCAATGATGCTAATCAATTTTCTGGCTATCTCCTTTAAGCCACTGTCTGGTGGCATCATGCCTAAGAAAGGGGCCTCAGGTCTAATGACTTGGAAAATATCAGCAACCTGTGGGAACGGTTAACGTGAAATCTGTGTGACGTTGAAGGCCTCCATCTAGCAGACTACAGAGTCCCCTAAATCCAAACCAGTCAGCTGGGTATGTTCCAGAAGGTTAGATGTGTTCCATGGCCATGTGTGTGGTATATAATTATGCCTTCCAGGAGATTTCTTTCAAATGTAACTTCCCAAATACAAAGAGATGGTGCTGATCGGTACCCACACCTATGCACACTTGTAATATTTCAACATTCAGAAGAACAAAATCAAGAAACTTTGAAATGAAAACAGTCTATGAAGGCCATTTTTAGGAGCCACTATAAAGATCCTTACAACAGTTTCATGAGGTCTGTCCTTATTAACATCGTCATTGGGATCATGAGAAATCGGAGGTACTGAGAGGTTGGGTAACTTACCCAGCGTCACACAGTGGGGGAGGGGAAAGCCAGGATTTCAACCCCAGCAGGTGCCCGGCTGTGAGTGCTCAAAATGAGAACCAGGTGGGAAGTGCCCTACAGGTTCCAAAGCACTGCCCATTGTTCACCTCAGGCTGTCTCCAAACTGACCTGAGAGGCGAGGATTCCCCACTCTACAGAGAAGAAAACCAGCTCAGAGACGTGAGGATGGAAAGGGTGCCTGATACAAAATTGTGGCAGCTGGGTTTGATATTGACATGTGGTCTTCTCTCAGTCCTTCAGAGCAGTCTTACTTCCAGGGAGAAATGCTCCAGAGCTGGGCATTTCCCCCTGAATGAAGCCCAGCCCCAGGAAAGCCCCTGTGTCCCATCCCCAGGCAATCTGTCTTCACCTCTCAGAGTCTGTCTCAAGGGGTGAGGCAGAAGTTCCCCCACTCTCCTCTTTGAAGCTGTTTCACCTCAGAAGTTTCTCATTTGGATCAAGAACTCAGATCTGCTGAGTTCAGATAGGCTCCTCAAGGGTCCCCCCTTCTCAATGGCAACCCACCCCACTCTTAGCCTAAAATAATTCTCACCCAGCCCAATCTGAGACGTGGACCTCCAGGTCCCCCCACCCTGATTCCTAGCCTAGGCCTCTCCCACATCGGGACCTTGCCCCTGATTTCTCACCCAGATCAGGGATCTCTCACTCAAAATAAGCTCATTTTGCCCAGGATTTCGTTCCTAATCGCTGAATCCTGATTTACTCTTGTGCTGCCGCCCCAGCTATCAACCTGCCGCCCCTTCCCCATTTCTCTGGTTCGGCCCTTGTGCTCAGTCTGAGAATGAAAGGAGAAGAGTCACGGACCTCGCAGCACCACCTGCAACCAGCACCGAAGCCTCCCTCAAAGCATCCTTCCGCCCTCCCGACTGGCTGCGCAGCGCCTGGGCACTAGTGCCACCTGGCGGCTGAAGATCAAACGGCCGCTAGTGATTTCCCGAAAGGAGGCCTTCCAACAGCACGTCAACATTCTACAAACGAAACCAAAGAAAAACGTGATGAGCGCCTATCGTGTGCAATACCCTGAATACAAAGACAGGACGCAAAGTCATCGTCCTAGAGGAGCCCGTAGTCTAGCAGGGAGGTATAAGCAGAAATCATTTCAGCGCAGGTTGTATGTGCTACCATACATTTTCTTTCATCTAGGAGGCGATAGCAAGCAACCTGTGAAAACTGAAATAAAGCAGGAAGGCATCTTGGAGGAGGCATGCAGGATGATCCGCAAGGGGCAGGTGGGGCACACACAGACACCGGGAGAGGAAGGGGCTGCAGGAATGGGAAGAGATGTAGCTTGGGGGGGCCTGTGGCCCAGGTCTCTGTTCCTGATGGAAACCAAGGCAGATGTAAACTGGAGGAGACTGGTCCAACGTGCTGTGTCTGGGATGCAGTCTCCTGAGTCTGCATGTGAGTGCTTTAGGGATGTGAGAAATGGCAAAAGCAATGGCCTTACGGTTAATTTAAAAAGGAAAAAATGAGCTTCTCAAGCATAAAAATTTACCAGGAGCATGACAGTCTGAGGGGGAAAGGACAAAAGGGGAGTAAGTGAGCCTATTGCCTGCCTAGGTTTTCCCCAGATCCCTCCTCACATATCTCCAGGGGTTCAAGTAAGGTTGGGGGTCTCAGCATTGGGGAGGGAAGCAAACGGTACCGGGTGGGGGAGAAGTGACACCCTCCACGGCCCCTTCCAGCCATACAACTCAGTGTGCAGAGGGCTGATGTGAATGCGGGGGATGGTGGGTCACGTGGCCAGGCCCTAAGAGGATGGACTTTCACAGCAGGAACCTGAAGGCAAAAGTGATGAGGAGAATCAGCAGCAGTGAGTTCCCGGAAAACCGACCACTCAGACCAAGACGCCACCAGCCAGGAGGAGGGGTGTGGAGAAGCCCCTCATGCAGGGCAGCAGGGCCGGGCCCAGCAGACTGGGGCTGAGGCCAGGAGAACAGGGCCAGCGGGATGCAGGGGATGTGGACAGAGCCCAGTGTCACAGCCACATCCATGCGGTGAAAACACGGGAGAGCAGCAAGACTAATACCTTCCACCAAGAAGACTTTGGTCCTGGTCCGGGACCACAGGCGGGGTCTGTGGGCTCCATGGGAAAGGGAGCCCTGAGGCCAGGACAGCCTTTTCCACTTGTGTCCTCAGGCCTCCCACAGGCCCTTCAGGTAGCAGGTGCTGAATAAATGTTTACTGGACGTGAGGGTGATGCAGCTTCCACCTGAAACCACCAAAGAATTCCTGTAACAGGTATCGCTGAAGATGAAGGCCCCTTGGCTTCTGCGCTAACCTCTCCCCCGAAAGGAATTCCTGACTCCAGTCAGTGCTCAGAGGCACTTGCCTGCTTTCAACTCTGCTCCTGGCCTGCCAACCACCCGGTTCCCAGAGGGCCTAACAGCCCAGGCTGCCTCATCCCACTTCTCCTGACTTAACCCCTTGAGCACCAGCTTCACCCCTGTCCCAGCACGGCCCAGACCCAGGACCAGTGCAGGCTCAGGACTGGGGACAGCGACTGAGGGCTGAGAGCCTGGTGTGTCTCTCAAACCTGAGCACAGGACTTCATCCACAGATTCAGTGAGCACTGGTTGCCTGTCGCCCAGGCCTCTCAGCCAGGAACAAAACTGAACATTCTGCAGCTCATTCTGGTTTTCCTAGACACCATCCCAACTGGTGTTGGGGGTTCCTTCTCCTGGGAAAGTCTGCACCCACACTCAACATCCCATGAGGTCCTTAGCTCTATTCCTGGGCAGAGGGCTTACAAAAGTCCCATGTCCCCCAAGTCGCTGGTGCTGGGCTGCCTGCACTCCCAGAAAACTCTAATAAATTGCTGGCACCTAACTCTTACTGCCTATCCTCTCACTGTCCAGGCTGCTCTCACCCCGTGCCCTGTAAGAAGGGAGCAGCGTCCTTCCTCTGGAGCACAGCCCCAATCTGTGTGTCCAGCAAATCACTGAGGCCCAGCCACTGATTTCCATGTGATGATGAGAGAGCCGGGGGTCACTTCCTCTTCTCTTCTTGCCAACTTCTCTTGGTAGTTTCCCTGATAAAACCTGTCCCTTAACCCATACAAATTTTCAGGAATTCTTCCCGAGATCTAGTATATAATGGTGGTAATCACAAAAGACTCACCTTGCAAAAGGGCACAAGACACTGGAAACTGTGCAGTGGGGACACAAAGGTGATTTTTAAAGGGGGGATGAAATGAAAGAGAGGGGGGGATTATAAGCTGTTCCTGCAGATGCCTGCCCTGCCCACCACTGCCCTTCTCCAAGCCAGGCAGCTTCCCTGCTCCCTCACCTCCCTGCCTCCTACCCCACATGTTCATCTGGACTCTCCTTTCCAGATTTCATTCTCTTGCCTCAACTTCTTTGAGGAACTGTCAGAAAGTCTGGGTAGTCATCCTCCTCCGAAATACAGATGAAATCTTCCCATATCCTTGTGTAAAGATCCACCTACTGAAATGTGAAGCAGCACTGCCTCGTCAGTGAAGTGTCTTAGTGAAGAATGATGGGTGGGAGATAGAGGGGTGGGCTCTGCCTGTCTTATTGTTGAAGAAAATCCTAAGAACCCTCACAGGAGTGGGGGGCTGTGTGAAAAGCAGACGATAATATGCTGAGACTGCTCTGTCCCTGGTGGCCAGGGGGACAGAATCTGGATTCCAGGTGGTGGTAAAAAGTGGTGGTAGCAGGATAGGAAGCAGATCAATACTGGGGTTGGAGGTGTGGAGAATCCTACTTAGAAATGGAGCTGGTCCTGTGTCATAGAGGGAGGGTAAGAATGAAACAGTATTGAATGCCTACTATGTGCAGGGCACTGTGACAGGAGCTCATATACTTTCTCCCTCATAATCCCTATAACTTAACTACCTGGTCAGCAGAAATGTATGCACCTGGCTCCAGGTGACACAAGAAAAAGGCTCCTGGACCCTAGAGAATATCATACTAAGTGAAGTAAGACAGAGAATGACAAATATTATATAACACCACTCCTATCTAGAATCTTAAAAAACAATACAAATGAATCTCTACACAAAACAGAAACAGACTTGCAGACATAGAAAACAAACTTATGATTACCAAAAGGGAAAGGGATACAAACTACTACACATAAAATAGACAAGCAGCAAGGATTTACTGTACAACACAGGGAACTATATTCAATATCTTGTAATAATCTATAATGGAATATAATCTTTAAAAAAATAACGGAATCACTTTGCTGTACACCTGAAACAAATACAATATTGTAAAGCAAGTATACTTCAATTTTCAAAAAATGAACAACAACAAAATAAAAGAAGACAGGAAGAGGGTAAAGTAGAAAGAAAAACAAAAGTATCCCATAACGTTGGGTGAAAGAAACCAGAGAGGAGAGAACAACTCTGTGCCTTCACTTATGTGAACCCCCAAAACAGGCAGCATAAACCACCATGTTCATGGATGTCTACTGAGGCGGTCAAACTAAGGAGAAAAGCAAGTGCTTATCTCTGGGGAGGGGGACCTTGTGATTTTTAAGGGACACACAGACTCCTGGGGCACTGGGGTGTTCCATCTTGTGACCTTAGGTGCTTACATTGAGTACTTCTTTATAATAATTCATTAAGCTATACATTTATTGCTATATACTTTCTGTGTGTTATTTTTCACAATCAAAAAGTCTTTAACAAAAGAATATTGTGGATAACTGTTGGGCATTAAGTGTTTCCAACATTTGGGGGGTTTCGTTAGGATTCATCACAGATGTGGGTAATGAGACAGATGGTATGAACATTTTACAGCTCTTGATGCATATTGCAGACCCTATGTGATCTCACAGTTTAATTTGCATTTCTATGACTACTAGTAAGTTACAACATGTTCTCAAATGTTTCTTAGTTGGTTGTATTTTTTATTTTGTGAATGACCTATACATATCATTGAATATTACCCTTTGGGGAAATCCAGTCATGTTTGGGATGCTGAATCCTCGGCATTTTGAGGGCAGAGAGGTGTCCATGGAGAGGAAGATACTAAAGATACCAAAGGGGCGGGGGTAACCGGAGGGAGCAGCTGGTGTCCCTTCCCCAGGCTGCAGACGCAGAGCTGTGAGAATCCTTTCTGTTTGTCTCCACCCACCCTGTGTCCCCGGAAGCAGCTCATGGGACAAGCCCTGGGGATGCAGTGAGCAGACTTCATATCTGCCTGAGAGGAGCAAGTCCAGAGGGGCAACAGACAAAACAAAACAAGACAATTGAGACACAGGGCTGGATGGAACACACACAGTGATGGAGGGTAGACAATACACACAAGCAGGGCTGGGGAAACAGCACTTGAGCTGGGCCAGGAAGGAGTGTAGAGGGGGGGATGGGGGCGGGGAAGCTGAAAGAACAGTGAGCAAATAGAGAACTGTGTGGAATGGGTGAGATGTGGGGCACGTCTGAGACTAGTCTGGAGAGACTGGAAGAGACCACGCAGGCCCTGGAGGCCACATGCAGAGTTAAGATTTATCTTGTAAGTCGGCATTTCTAAAGTATGTGATGTCAGAATGCTAATTTAGCAGAACAGTTAGGGCTCCTGCTTGATAAAAGACAGAAGGAATGTGAATCCCATGGTCATACATGTTGTGAAATACCAGACTGAAGAATTTAAATTAATGTTCCCACTGGAGTAGGGACTATGAATATCTCAGAAGGGATCAGTCTGTACATTTCCTAAACTTCTCTGATCTCTGCCTACCTTTCTTGAGGAGCAGTTCTCAGAACTGATGTTCCATGGAGCACACTGAGAATTTCTGACATGGGTAAATTGGGTGTCAGTTTGTGAACACAGTGAGTGCAGGAGCCAAGCTATGTTGTATTTTCTCCACAATCCTCGCTTTTTTCTCACCCTCCCCACCTGTGAAAGCTCATCAGCAAGGTGATCCTCTCGATGAAACCCTATTTTAGTAGCACAGCCACTTCTATTCACTAAATATGAGCTATTGGGGCAAAACTTTGTCTTAGTCTACTTAGGCTGCCATAACAAAATGCCAGAGGGAATCCCCTGGCGGTCCAGTGGTTAGGAGTCCATGCTCACTCTGCCATGGGCCCGGGTTCAATTCCTGGTTGGGGAACTAAAATACCACAAGCCACATGGCAAAAAAAAAAAAAAAAGCCAGAGACTGGGTGGCTTAAACAACAGAATTCTCATAGATCTGGAGGCTGGAATGTCCAAGACCAAGGTGCCAGCTGATTCACTTCCTGCTGAGAGCGCTCTTCCTGGCTTTCGAAGGCCACCTTTGTGCTCTGTCCTCACATGGCAGAGTCAGAGACAACTCTCTGGTTTCTCCTCATATGAGGGCAACTAATCCCATCATGAGGATCCCACCTTTATGACCTCCTCTAAACCTGATTACCTCCCAAATGCCCCATCTCCAAAACCATCAAATAGGGGGTTAAGGTTTCAACATATGAATTTTGGGGACACAACTCAATCCATAACAACCTGTCTGCCCCCAGCCCAGACCCTCCTCAATGGTACACTCATTCCTTCAACAAACTGTTAACAAGCTTCTATGTGCCAGTCACTGCTCCAGGTGCTTAGGACACATCCATGAATGAATCCAACAAAACTCTCTACCCTCATCATTCCATGAGAAGGAGAAAGACACGACACAACAGTCATGATAAATAAGGAAGTGGTATAGTGTGTTAGAAGGTGATAAGGGCTCTGGGAAAAGCAGGGTAGGGAGGATCCAGACCTGGGAAAGTGGTTTTAATTTTACATCAGAAGGTCAGAACAGGCTTCATCAAAGGAAAGACTTTTGAGAAAAGACTGGGAGGAGGTGACGGAGTGGACATCTTAAGGAAAAGCTTCCTTGGTGGAGGTGATAACCCGTGTAATGGCCCTCGGGGGGACCGTGCCTGGTGTGCTCCAGGAACAGGAGGCCAGCGTGGCCGGAGCAGATGTGAGTGCAGGCAAGAGGGGAAGGAGATTCTGAGATCAGAGAGGTAACGCGAGGAGCCAGATCAGATCCATCTTGACCTGGAATCTCGGGATGCCCATGCCAGAAGGGGCCTCAAAGACTGTATGATAACCCACCACTTGCTGGTCAGGTGAGAAAATGAGGTGGACAGGGTGGATGGGCACTGGAATAGAACTTGGTTCCTGTACAGTTTCTCAAAGCCAGGGCTTGCTAGTGAGGACCTTGCCTGGGTCCTGTGCAGGGCTGTGCTCTCCACTCTGTCCACGTGTCCAGGAGAGGCCACCCCGGTGGCCACAGCAGCAGGGCAGGGAGACTGGGTGGCTGCCGCCGCAGCACTGGCCACCAGGGGGCGCCGGCCCAGCGTGCAGCTTCTCCCTTCATCCCCGGAAACTCCCTGATCTTGGCTCCGCAGGGCTGTCGCCACCTGGCTCTGTCCCCAACTCCAGCCCACGCAGCGGCTCCTTCCCACCCAGGCTTGCCCCCTTTGTCTCAACCAACCTCCCTGCCTCTCCCTCTCCCCCTCCCCCTCCCCCCTCTTCCCAAGCTACAGGGTGGGACAGCTCAGCCCCAAGAAGAGCTCTGAGAAGGGGACCCCGCCTGGGTTTTGAGGGGCGGAAGAGTGGGAGATGAGGAGGGATGGCTGAGGGCGGGGCGGGGCGGGGTGGAATGTGCACAGTCACCAGTGCTGTCTGCCCTGCCCCCCGGGGCTGCCTCTTGCTCTCTCCCTGTTGTGTTTGCTGCTGAGGGGCCCCCAGGGTCTCATTTGGAGCCCGGGAACAGGGCAACCTGGGAGTAAGGGCAGAGGCGAGATTCGGAGAGGAGAGCGGGGCCCTCTGCTCGCCAGAGCCCCTGGGAAAGGAGGCCGCTCCCCCCCCAGCCCCACTCGCAGGGCTTATCACCTTCCACAGCCTCGGAGAGGCGGAGACCGAGGCATCAGAGAAAGACATCCAGGCACCCTCCTCTGCCCCCGGTTCCCGGATGTGTCAGGACGAGGCCGGGGTGGACTGTGCCCGCACAGCGCTCTGCTCTAGGCCACCCTGGGTCCTGCAGGGCTGCGGCGGGCGGTGCTGCCGCGGCCCCTTATCAACGCCCTGTGCCCAGGCCACACCCGCGTGGCACACACACCCAGCGGGGAGAGGAGAAACGTCCAGAGAGCCCCTACCCCACCGCTCCACAGGCCGGGGACGGGAGGGAAAGGCAGGACGGCTGATGCAGGTGGGGGTCGGCGCCGAGTCTCTCTGTCCCACCGTCCCCAGTGTCTCCTCCGTCCTCTTCCCCCACCCTGACCTCGCTCGCTGGGCCTCTGAGGCCTAAGCCCCCAAACCTGAAGAGCAGAGGTCAGCGGGAGTCCCCAGCTGACCAGAGAAACAGGCTCCTCCCCTGAACCTTGGTCTTGCCCAGCAGCTGGCCCGAGGCCAAGAGCAAGGTTTCCCCTCTCCAGAGGAAGACTTCCTGCTGGCCAGAGGCCGGGGAAATCCCAGAAGCCGAGCTTCCCCTGCCCTCCAGGGACTCACACCCGGCCAGGTCAGGGCAGGGAGCTGCTGGGCCCTCCCCCAGCAGAGCGGGGGCGGGGGCGGGGGTGGGGGGAGGGGCTGAGGGCACGGCGGGGAGGGGCTGGGGCGGGACCGGGTGAGAGAGGAGCTGTGGGGACGTCTGGGAACGGGGTCAGAGGCCCAAGAGGGGGGGAGAGGGGACCTCGTTCACCCCTTCACTTCTGAGTATGGGGTTGCATCACTGTCATCCCGCTCAGGGGAGGGGCTGAGGGCTGGCGGGATAGTGGAGGGAGGGGGAGGGGGCTTGGAGACAGGGAGGGGCGGGTGCCCGGTTTGTCTGTCAGAGCAAGGAGGAAGGGATAGGGATGCGCTAAGGGGAGGGAGGAGACAGCCGGCAAGGCCCACTCTGCCCCAGGCGCTGGGACTGGTGGTCCCTCCCTTCCCCCCCTCACAGTCGTCTGGGGTGGGAAAATGGGGAAGGGAGGAAGGAGAGAGTGAGAGAGAGGGGTGTCCACGTGGCAGAAAGTGAAGCCCCCGCAGGAGAGAAGGCAGCGTGCATGGGGTGGTGCTGGGCATTAGAATGGTTATTCTTGTCCTGTTTCCCTAGAGATCTCCTTCGGGCCCCCTCACAACAGCTGTGATGTATTCCTCCTCCAGCTCCCCTGCTGACGGCTTAGGGGACCAGGCCCAGAATCCCAGCCAAGGGCAGGAAACCTCATCTTCCCTGCAGTGAGCACCCCACCCCACATTCTGTCTCCCTCCTTTGCAGCTAACTGCCCTCCTGACCAAAGCTGAGCCTCCTCCTCCTCCTCCTCCAGGAAGCTCTCCTAGACTGACCTCCCCACACCCCCTCATTCCAGGGCTCTTCTTCAATCTGGCCACAATGGCCAGACACCCTTTTCTCTCCTGGGCGCTGATAGGTGGCTGTGTAAGTGTTCTAAGCCCTGTGGTTTCCTGGGTGTGTCTCGGGTCTCCCATTAGTAACAAGTCCAGGGCAGGGACCTTGACATCAGGTCACAAGCCAGTCCATGTGGGGAGGGGTGGGGGAGCCGCCAGTGGATTTTCCTAGCCACGGATCCTAATTAAAGGGTCCCCATCTCTCCATCACAACCTGCCTAAGCCTGACCTTTGCATCTCCCCTTTCCCCACTTTCTTCTCAAACCCAAGCCATCAGCCTCTCCCAACTTCCGATTTTCAGTTAACAGGTCCACCCTTCTCGCACCCACCCAGGCTGGAAACCTGGAGTCCTCTTGACTCCTTCCTCCGACAGCCCAGATACAGGCTCACATCCAGCCCTGCCTTTTCCAGCGATCCAACCCCAGTCACCTCACTTCATCTCAAGTCAGCAAGCATTCTTGATCACCTGCCAGGGCCTGACTGGTGTCAGGTGCTGGTACACAAAAGATGAGTAAGGCCCAGGCCTTGCCCTCAAGGGCGTCACCGCAGTGTTAGTCGCACTATAATAAGTCTTATACTGGAAGCACAGAGAGCTTTGGAGTTGGAGAGATGCATTTCCACTGGGGACATGAGGAAGACAGTCTGGACTCACCAGTGACTGGCTGGGTGGCCTTGGACAAGTTACTTAAGCTCTGAGTCTTTGTTTCCTCAACAACAAAAAACCCTTGCAGGGTTTGGGAGGATTAACTGTAAGAATAGCTAACATTTATTAGCTCTCGTTAGGTACCAAGCCCTCTCCTAAGTGTTTTATAGGTAACATGTCATTTTATCCTTTCACACCCTGTGAGGTAGGGGATACAGTCATCCCTATTTTCAGATGAAGAAGCTGAGGCTCGGGGAGGTTAAGTACATTGCCGGAGTGAGCCCAACTAAAAAGGACTGATGCCAGGATTTGATGCAAAACATTGTTTCATAACGATCATACTCACCTATGCAAGTTTATCTTCAAAATAATTGTAATAATAACTAACTTTTTTTTTTTGAGCTCTACTCTGTGCCAGGCTCTATGTTGATAACTTTCCTTGCATTTAATCCTTAGAACCACCTTGAATGGCAGATATTATTGTATTGTAAGAAAAATGAGGCTCAGAAAGGTTAAGTAGTGCCTCAGGTCATGCAGCTAGGTCCCTGGAGAGTTAAACTTGACCCCCAAGTCTGTGCAACACCAGAGTTTTCTCTTCTGCCCTGCACCCTCCCTTGGCTCAGCCTGTCTGCTCACCTCCCAAGCTCACACAGTCACCGTGCTTGTTCACCATGCTTGTAAAAGTCCACCCCCCACCAACTCTCCACATCACCTCTGATTCTGACCACCTCCACTGCTCAGATTCCCACCCACCATTCAAGGCCCAGCGTTTCTGGAAGCCCTCTACACTGATTCATTCAAGCCCACCCTGGCATCTCTTCCAGACAGCACATAGCACATTTGTGGCATGTATTTTGACATTTGATCATATTTAAATGACAGTGTAATTATATATTATATGGCTTTGTCTTCTAATTATTCAATATTTAGAAATTGTATATCCCCAATCAGTGCAAAACTTCCTTGAGTGCAAGAACCTTAACTTTCCCTTCACTTATTCTGTCTCCTCCCCCCATCCCTTCACAGACTGCTAGGCACACAGCAAGTACTCCTTAAATAAACAGAGATGTTAAAGGCATTGAAGAGGCAGGAATTCCTAGATGATTAATCACCTTCGTATCTTATTGTAAGGATGCATATCTATACAATATGTAACCCCTGGCAGACAAGCATAAACATCACCTGAAGGCAGCTTCTCCCTAGGATTCTGGGAGCTAGGGTCCTTTGAGGATAAATCAACCAAAGGACAGCTTTACTGTCCCCTCCCCACTGGCAGAGCCAGTTCCTTGTCCTTCCCTCCCTCCCTATCCTCCCTGGATGAGGGTGCTAAGAGATTTACTTGAGGGGAGGAGAGGGGTAATGGTGGGACAGAGAGGGTGCACAGGGGCCACTGACAGCACTTAAGCCCAATGTGTCTGACCCTCCTGTGTCTCTGCAGTGACCCACACAATCGGGCTGGGTTTCGTGAGTTGGTAACCCACACAGAGGCACAGGGTCCAGCCTTCAGAAGGCCCCCGCAAATGAAGGTGAAAACATAGCCTGGGCTCCTTCCTGGCTCTGCCACTTATGAGTGACAAGGAAGTTATGGGGCAATTTGCTGACCTCTCTCAACAGGCTCTTAGCTCTGTCTTACAGTTCCATCGTTTCCTCATCTATAGTGAGCAGATTCCCCTTAGTGTTTCCACAAGGGCCACGTGAGAATATGCATGTAAAGAGCTTCATGCAGTGCCAGTCGCATTGTAAGCACTCAACACAGAGCAGCCATCGTGGGTGCTGTTGTGATTATTGCTGAGATGGGAGACACAGATGGAAGTTGGGAATGTACATGGAGCTGGAAAGAGCTGGAGGTTTGGCCTTGGGACCAGACAACTCATACCTGGGGTCCAGAGATCAGGGAAAGAGCTCCTAAGCGTCCAGGCCTCCCGCCATTATTAACTACCCTTTCCCGCCCTCCACTTTTCTAATCATACCTCTCCTGCCTCCTCAGCAAGGGTTGTGCTCTATCTCCAGTAGTTTTCTTATCATGTCTTCAACATAAGCATTGCTTGTCTCTGCTTCCGAAACTTTGCACAAAACATTCGCTCCTAGATATTCTCCCTCACTCCTTCCCAATACATGCCTATCACCTCCTCCAGGAGGCCTTCTTGACTAGGCCTCTCTACTCCTCTCCTTGATTCCAGGGGCAGCCTCACCTCGCAGTTGCTCAGACCTTGCTTAGTCATGTCCTCCCGCCTCCCCACCCACTGGAGGAAGCAGATGCCATGATGCCATATCCCCCCATTTTGAATGTAAATGCTTGAGGGCAGACACCTGGCCCCTTTGAAATTCTCCCCACTGCATCAGAATGCCTCTTTCTGAGCTATGAGCTCTGTGCAAGCCCAGCTCAGTTTTCAAAGACAGTGAAACACACCTGCCCCTTCTCACCTTCTCAGAGTGATGGAAGGTAACTCAGAGAAGAAGGCTAAACATCTGGGAATCAGGGTTCCAGAAAACAGCAAGATAATCATGATTTAAATGTGCTTCTGTCCTCAGCAACAAGGGTGAAGGAACATCATGGTACAGTAGAAAAATCCTTCTGGAAAAGAGCCCAGGAGAGCCAGGATCTGATTCCAGCTCCACTCCTGACATGTTGGGTTACCTGAGCAAAGAACTTCTCCATAACTCAGTTTTCCTGAGTACCGAGGCTGGTGCCTATACATCCCAGACTGCATATGGCTGGCCCTTCCAAGATCCCTTGGGCTTGGGTGAAACTTTTATTTGTCCACTTATGATTGTAGGAAAATAGAGCTGGCCCTAAATGAGACTGTCAAGATCTGAGAACTATGTTTTACAAACCTTCCTGTTCTTGCATCCCAGATCCCTTCCACCCGCTTCCAATAGTCAGTGGAAGGAGAGGGGAAGACACCCTCTCCCAAATATTTCCCTCATTTTTTCCATCTAAACATGAAATAATCTAAAAATAAATAATTTTCCATCTAAACATGAAATAATAATAATTTGAGTAGAGTCTTGCAGGAGTGAGGTGAGTTTCAGTCCGTTGCCTTTCCCAGGTCAATTGAACTTTAGGCTTTAGTAATAGTGATATGAGTGACTGTATTCCATATTCCAATAATGATCTCTAAGAATATTTTGATGGAGAGATCCTAGGGAGCCCTTTATCCCTGAAATTCTTTGTGCCTATTCAAAATATTGCAAATAAACCTTATTTTGTGCTTATTTGGTTCTGTTATTTATTGCTATATAATAAACCACCCCCAAATTTAGCTGTCTAAAACAAGAGCCATTTTATTATATCTCACAATTTTGTGGGTCAGGAACTTGGACAGGACGCACCTGGGTGATTCTTCTACTCCATGTAGCACTGAATGGAGTTACCCAGTGGTATTCAGCTGGGGGCTCAGCTCAGCTGGATGGTCCAAGATGACTTTTCTCATATGTGTGGTATCTTGCCTGAGATGCTGGAAAGACTGATATTAGTTGGATGCCTTTCCCTTTCCATGTAGTTTCAGGGTCTTTGCATATGTTTTCTCTAGCAGGGGGACCAGACTTCTTAAATGGTAGCTCAGGGTTCCAAGAGAAAAAGATAGAAGCTGCAAATCCTCTCAAAGCTTAGGCCCAGAACTCTCACGGTGTCACTTCTGCTACATTCTGTTGGTCAAAGCAGTCAGAGGCCAGCCAACATTCAGGAGAAGAGGAAATAGATCCCATCTCTCCAGGGAGGAGTATCCAAGAATTTGTGGCCATCTTTAATCCACCACCCAGAGTAACCTGATGGGGACTCAGAAGGAAGGATGTGTGGGAGAGGAAGTGAGGGACCTGGGATGAAAAAGCCTACAGAGAGTTTCTTGATGTAAAAGTTGAAGTTTCAGACTTGGCTGAGGTTGCTGAAGAAGGTAATAAATACCTCAACCTCCTGGATATCTCTTCTCTCTATACCCCAAACCTAGCCTAGCCAGTTAAGATTCCAGGAGTTTGTCTAATTCAAAATCCAGCCTATGGTCTAGAACCCACTCTACCCAAACGCCTAACCCTTTTCTAGGATCTTCTATTCCCCATCTCCTATCACCTCCTGTCTTCTCCTTTTCTCCTAAGGAATTCAGACCCTGTACATCTTGTCCTTACTATCTCCCAAGACTAGTTTCTCTAACCAGTAATCACCACCTTGCATTTAAAGAGCACTTCCTTTGTACCAGAGTCTCTGCTAAGTGCTTCAAATTCATTATTACCTTGACTCCTTGCAACAAGACATTACTCTCATTTTACAGATAAGGAAATTGAGATCCAGAGAGATTATGCAACACACCTGAGCTTGTATGCTACAACTCAAAAGTGCAGGCTTTAATTACCAGGTTATACATCTACTCTTCCATTGGAAGAGTCTACCATTTAAATGACCCATCCGTGTCTTTATGCGATGTGAGGGTTGGAAGGCCCTCAACGTGCTAAAACAAGGACCCCGTTAGAAGGCAAGAGAGGGGAGGATGAAACTCAGGGACCCCAAATCCTTAAAGATGGGAATACAAGGAATATTCTCTGTTGAAAAGTTATGGTCAAGGTTTCTGTCTTAATTTATGCCATGGCGTATGAGTCAGTGGTGAGGAGAAATCTGTACGTGATACCACAGAAAATTGGTTACAGAGAGATAAAACAGAACTAACTAAGCAGGAAGAGGGAAACTAAGCAGTTCAGCTGGCAGTATAAAAGCACCAGAGTTACACCTCGGTTAACTGGAAGTCAGGCTCTGACAACCCCAATTCTGTGGAATGAGGCACCAAATCCAGAAGCGAAAAAGGCCTTTAAGCACCCAAAATAGCTAACACAAAGCTCTTGAACCAAAACCAGATCCTTAGTGCTCCACCCAGAGCCTTACTGAGTTACACTGAACAAAGTTTCTAGGAGGCTGACCTCTGGCTTCCCAACCCATGGCCCTGGGAGGACAAGGTGGGTGTGAGTGAAAGATCTTCTGAGAGGGAAGTGTTTTGAGAGCAAAGAGACAGCAAACAACTTAACAGCAAAGGACAACAGGACTCAAAAGTAGACACAGCATTGTGCTGTATGTCACTTCACTTTAGAAGAAGGATTATAATGCCTCATTGTCAGGTGTCTGATGGTTTATCAAGCCCTTTCACACACATTATCTTATTTCAACTACACAGCAAGCCTATGAAGTATGCGCCAAGGAGAAAAAATTACACAGAGAAGCTTAGTGACTTTTCCATGGTCACACAGATTAGCGAGCGGTGGAGCTGGGAATAAACCCAGGTTTTATGATGTCTAACACAGGCCTTTCCCTCTACACCATGACCCAGCCTTTTCCTCTACACCAGGATGCCTCCTTTTTCATAATGAGGGCTGTGAGTCATTAAGAAAAAGTTAGTTTACACCTAGTAGACTCCGTTGAATGAGACAGGGAAATAAGTAACACATTTTTTAAATTTTTTTATTAAAAATGATACAAATAGACAAAGGTTGGCATTTAGGATAAAGTTCAGCTTTCTCTTCTCAGCTCTTGGGTGGGCCAAAAAGTGCCTTCGGTGTTTTAAGTAAAAATAAAAGACACATTTTTCATTTTCACCAAGAACATTATTGAACAACATATTCACCTTTTTGTTTCACTACCTTCTGCCATTTTTCAGGCAACTTTATAATTCCACCTTCCCCAAACTTTTTATATTTTTGAGCAAAGAACTGTTCCAGGTGCCTTTTCAGTCTTCCAGGGAACTGAATTTTTTTCCATTAAGAGAATTTTGTAAAGACCGAAATAAATGGAATCCGAAGGTGCAATGTCTGGTGAATACGGCGGATGAATCAGAACCTCTCAGACAAGCTGTAACGGTTTTGCCTGGTCATCAAAGAAACATGAGGTCTTGCGTTAACCTGATGAAAGATCCTGATGCATTTTCTGTTGACTAATTCTGGACTCTTTTTGTGTGCCAATTTCAGTTGCTCTAATTGGGAGCAGTACTTGTTGGAACTAATTGTTTGGTTTTCCAGAAGGAGACTCCTTAATAGAGGACTCCCTTCCAATCCCACAATATACACAACATCACCTTCTTTGGACGAAGACCTGCCTTTGGTGTGATTGGTGGTGGCTCATTTCGCTTGCCCCATGATCTCTTCGGTTCCACATTATTGTACAGTATCCGCTTTTCATCGTCCATCACAATTTGTTTTAAAAAGGGAACATTTTCATTATGTTTCAGTAGAGAATCGCATGAAGAAATATGGTCAAGAACGTTCATTTCACTTAAATTATGTGGAACGCAAACATCAAAGCAATTTACATAACCAAACTGGTGCAAATGATTTTCAACACTTGATTTGGATATTTTGAGTATGTCGGCTATCTCCCACATGGTATAACGTTGATTGTTCTCAATTAATGTCTCGATTCGGTCGCTATCGACTTCAACTGGTCTACCTGACCATGGAGCATCGTCCAGCAAGAAACCTCCAGAACAAAACTTCACAAACCACTTTTGATGCGTTCCATCAGTCACAGCACCTTCTCTATACACTGCACAACTTTTTTGTGCGTTTCAGTTGTGTTTTTACCTTTCTTGAAATAATAAAGCATAATATGCCCAAAAAGTTACATTTTTTTCTTCCATCTTCAATATTAAAATAGCTACACAAAAATTCACCAATTTTGATAAGTCTTTTTTTTTTTTTTTGCGGTACGCGGGCCTCTCACTGCCGTGGCCTCTCCCGTTGCGGAGCACAGGCTCTGGACGCGCAGGCTCAGCAGCCATGGCTCACGGGCCCAGCTGCTCCGCGGCATGTGGGATCTTCCCGGACCAGGGCACGAACCCGTGTTCCCTGCATTGGCAGGCGGACTCTCAACCACTGCACCACCAGGGAAGCCCGATAAGTCTTTTTTTAAATGCACGCTGATATGACAGCTGTCACATACAATCGAAGAAAATTGTTTCAAATGAAGTTAAAAGACAACGAAGTGCTACCAGAGCCATTTTACAGAAAAAAAAAAAAGAACAAAACTTCTGGCCCACCCATTACATTATAATTCTAGTCATTTACAATCTATGCCTAGTTGCCATATAGCACAATGATGGGCAAATCACTCTGTGTCTCCTCAACTTTCAGGCATCAGTTCCTCCTCTTCATCTTGATTCTACCACCTTAGTTCTGTTTTCTCCTCTCTCTCTTGAACTTTCATAAAACTCTCCATTGGGATCCCCACTTCCAGTTATGATCCCTCAAATTTATCCTTCACTTACATCATTCTAACCAAGCCGACAGGAAGAAAGTCACAGCTCTTAGCAGCAATCAAAGACTCACTCCACGATCCAACCCCTGCCAACTTCCACAGGTTAAGCATTGCCCCTCCTGGCTCCACACTTGGATTCCTACAGCACCAAAAGCTTCTTGCTATGAAGTTTCTCCCTCATAGCTGGTGGCTTCTGCTCTTTTTATGATCCTCTCTTTCTGAAGTACCCTTTGTCCGGCCATTTACTCAATTAATTTCTGCACATCTTTAAAGACTCAAGCTTAGTTGTCACGTAGACAACTCTCCTTGTTTTCCCTGCAGTACCCTATCTCCACACCACAATGCCTCTATCCTTGCATGTATCAATCACAACGCTTATGGTTTTAGGTAACAGAACTCCTACACCTAAAGCAGCTTAAACAATAGGGGCTTATTGTCTTTTTACAAGAAGTCCAGAAGAAGATGGTTCCTGAATTGGCTCAGTGATATCAGGGACTAAGTTATCATCTCTGCAATTCTTTTGGGCCTTTTGCAAGATTTCTGCAGTGGATCCAAACTCATGACAATATCCAAATTCAGGGAAGATCTCTTCATTTTCTAGGGCTACCATAACAGTATCACTGATGGGAGCGCATAAACATCAGGACTTTATTTTCTTACAATCCTGAAGGCTGCAAGTCCAAGATCATGGTGTTGGCCACATTGGTTTCTTCTGAGGTCTCTCTTCTATCTTAAATGGCCATTTTCTCCCTGTGTCCTCACGTGGTCTTTCCTGTGTGTGTGTGTGTGTGTGTGTGTGTGTGTGTGTGTGTGTATACATGTGTTCAAATTTCTTCTTCTTTATGAGAATACCAGTCATATTAGATTAGGGTCCACCCAAATGGGCTCATTTTAATGTAATTATCTCTTTAAAGGCCCTATCTCCAAATACAGTCATATTCTGAGACACTGGGAGTTAGGACTTCCACACATGATTCTGGGGGGGCAGGGGGCAACACAATTCAGTCCATAACAGAAGGAGATGCAGGTATAGGAGTTCCCCTCTGGGAATATCGCTTTTCAGGTGAAGAATCCTTCCCGGTATCCCTCCAGTAGATTTATAGAGTAGGATTTGGTAGCATGCCCTTTTCCTAGTTACAAGGGGAGGCTAGGAAAGCAGTTTCCTTTTATAATGGGAAGAGGGCTCTGCCAGCCAGAAAGAAAGGGTTGGGAATTACTGGGTAGGTTACCAAAGTGTCTGTTGCACTGTTCCCCCACGTGTGTCACGGCTGTCTGCTTATGTGTCTGTCTCTCCCATTAGGTTCTCAGCTCTTTGAAGCAGAGACCAGTGTTTCAATCATCTGTGTACCCCTAATGACTAGCACAGTGCCTGGCTCATAGTGGGTGTTCAGCCAATATCTACTGAAGGAATGAACAAATAGAATTTAATGAACCTGATGAACCTGTTTATGTTATATTTGATTCCAACATTAAACTCTGTTCATATATTTGGCTTGCTTTGTCTGTGGTTCACACCTTTAAATATCTGTAGGGAGTATGGCTAATGGAACTGTTATTTCAATCAGAAGAGACCAAGCTCCATGAGCTTTGTTTCGCCAAAGTCTGGCGTAGTGCATGGTATATAGCGACTGATGCATGAATTGTTGTAGAATGAATGATCGATGGAAAAAAATTTTTTTAAATTTTTTTATTAATTTTTGGCTGTGTTGGGTCTTCGTTTCTGTGCGAGGGCTTTCTCTAGTTGCGGCGAGCGGGGGCCACTTTTCATAGCGGTGCGCAGGCCTCTCACTATCGCGGCCTCTCTTGTTGCGGAGCACAGGCTCCAGACACGCAGGCTCAGTATTTGTGGCTCACAGACCCAGTTGCTCCGTGGCCTGTGAGATCTTCCCAGACCGGGGCTTGAACCTGTGTCCCCTGCATTAGCAGGCAGACTCTCAACCACTGCGCCACCAGGGAAGCCCAAAAATATTTAAAAATTAGAATATATTTAGGGCTTCCCTGGTGGCGCAGTGGTTGAGAATCCGCCTGCCGATGCAGGGGACACGGGTTCGTGCCCCGGTCCGGGAAGATCCCACATGCCGCCGAGCGGCTGGGTCCGTGAGCCATGGCCGCTGAGCCTGCGCGTCCGGAGCCTGTGCTCCGCAACGGGAGAGGCCACGACAGTGAGAGGCCCGCGTATCACAAAAAAAAAAAAAAAAAAAAATTAGAATATATTTAATGCTTTGAAAAAATATCTTTACGTACTTAAGAAGTTATTACGTTTTCTAGAAAAATGTCTTCCAGACCTGGGCATCCCTTTTGCTCTGTTGGTATTACTAAAGGTTCTTTATCACCAGGTAGTTATATCACCTATTTCTATCCTATTCTATTTTAACAAAGAATGATCCTGATGAGATTGGCCAATGAGCCCATAACGCTTAGACCAATTTCATGTGAGAAGTAAAGATAGACCAACAAATACAAGACTGAGCTATTTATGTGATGTTTGATTTTGTTTCTGTGGAGTTGCAGGAATCATGTCACAAATCCACACGAAGCGCTGATCCCCAAGTATCTGATCTTCCATGTTCTACGGAACAGGGAAGAGCCAGGCACCGAGCTAATGAATAGCATTAGTTTGGGGGATAAGTGACTGATTTGGTGGCAGTTCCCCAATGTTAGAAAGGCTCTGAGGATTTCCATCTAATTCCAACTTCCCTCTCTGCAAAAAGGAGAAGGGACCCAGGCAGCTAAGGTGTGAGGAGCAAGGGAGGCAAAAACTCAAAGTTGCCACAAGTAACCAGGTTCCCAGAAGCAGTGTATTTTGGCACCATGAGACTGTGTAACTGAGTTCAGTTTCCTTTCTGCCTATTTCAGACCCAAGGGACCCATATCTCCTTCATGCAGTTCAAGTAATGAGGTTCAATTAAAACGTTCAGGTTCAATTAGTGTTTCAGGGGCAGTCTTAGGGCAAAATATTTTCCACAAGGGATGTAAGAGAAACTAGCACTGTTCTGGGTCACATTGACATGTAGGGGCAGGAAAGGACTTGGTCTGCAAACGGCATCTGCATAATATAGAAGCTGGACAAGATGGCACTTGTGTGTGTATGCGTGCTTCTGCGGTGCCTGTTCTTTGTGCCCCAGGTGCTTTCCTAACAGCCAGGAGAAGAACGTGCGTGCTAGGGTGTTTTCCTTCCAAGTTTTGACTTTTTCTTCTTTCCTTAAAGTATTAGCAGCCCAGATTTTTGCTGCAAACTCAAGACCTGTTATTATAATGATGGTGATTTTTTAAAATTGTGCCAATGAACCTGGTCTTAATGCATTATTGCAAGCACATTAGCCAAGCCCATTACAATAATCTATTGTTGAGAGAAAAATATCCTGGCAGTACATGTATCTAGAAGTTCCGCCTTCTGAATTGATGCCAAAATATGATAGATTCCCAGTTCCTTATGATGTCCAACTACTGTACATGAACTCCCACTCCCCTCTCCCTCCTGCCAACATAATGACTAGCTTTACTTTGATGTTCTCTGCTTTCCACAGTGGCTTTAACTCTCTGCCAGAGTCTCATGCACTAAGCACTCTGCTATTTGAAATCCCATTACCTGCAACTCTGCTAACTGGCATCTTGCAGATCAAAGGTATAATAATTGAGGAGACACTGCAATCACTTCTGAACCATTTAGAAAATATTTGACTGTGTTTAGAATAGTTGAACATTGGCGTTTAAGTGTATTCTGCATTTTTTTCACACTTGCTCCAAATTCAATCTATCAATAAATTACACTATAATACAGTCTAATAAATCAAGATGATATAGACAGGCTGGAATGAATAACAGACTAAAACCACCCAAATAAAATTGACAAGAATTAATGTAACGTAAAGCCTGGCATTTAGATTTTAAAACTACTTAACAGAAGAGTCCTGGGTTAACAGTTCCCAAAAGAAAGCCATGAGAATTTTGACTATCTACTCAGCAGTGTGCTATGGCCTCTGAAAAAGTCAATCCTATCCAAAGCCCCCTTTAAAAAAAAGAGGGGGCAGGGAGAGCATCCAAATCAAGGAGGGAGAATAGTTTTACTCTCTACTT
Organism: Kogia breviceps; assembly: GCF_026419965.1. Lineage (NCBI taxonomy): Eukaryota > Metazoa > Chordata > Mammalia > Artiodactyla > Physeteridae > Kogia > Kogia breviceps. The sequence goes on along the minus strand of NC_081310.1, from coordinate 87,513,144 downwards.
TGCTCAGACCAGGTCTGTGGAGGACTGTGTTTAGTTATTGAAGCCACATTTGGAGAGAAAAGGAACTAAGGTTGGTTTTTCCAGCAACACTTAGGGAGGCATAATACCTGTCTTCAAATAGCTGATGGGCTGTCACATGGAAGAAACATTAAATTTAATCTGTGTAGCCCCAGTGGCCAGAACTAGGAGTCATGGGTAGTTATGTCAGTGGAACACATTTCAGCTCCATATAAGGAAGAACTTTCTATTATTAGGGTGATCTAAACGTTGAACTTAGATGAATCAGGAGGGACAAAAGAAGACTTCTAGGGTATGGTAATTTCTATTCTCTGCCTGGGTGGTAGGTACTTAAGTACTTTGTTTTATTATTGTCTTCAACTGATACACGTATATTTTCATATACTCTTTTGTGGATATGATGTATTTTACAATATATTTTTAACATCTAGGTTGACTAGGTGTTGGGCAAAGCAGTGACCTTCTCATCATCATGAGGGTTCAAGGAGAGGCTGGTAGCACTTAGAGAGAGGATGGGATAGATGATCTCTGACATTCATTCCATCTCTAAGATTCTATACATTCAAAATATGTGTGCACAATTATTAAAGGAAAGCTTTTTAAAATATTCTTAAGGTGATTGCCTTTTAATTAATAGGATCTGAGGCCTCACTCCATTCTTCACTACAACCATTACTGGTGTTTGTTAGACTATGAACCCCAAGTCTATTACAGTGATTATCATTTTTATTGGCCATTATATAATGAGCATTAGATAGACACAGTCTCTGTCCTCTTAAGATGACAAATGATGTGGACAGTCATAAAGAGAATACAGTGAGAGCCAGATATGAACAGTGAATAAAAACAAAAGACAGCAAAAAGGTTTATGTGGCAAACAGGTCAAGGCTCAGGGCTTATAAGTGGAGAACAAATACACAAGGGTCTTGGAAAAACAACATCCTAGATAAGTTAAGACCAGGAAATCTAGGCCTCTGCTCCAATTAACTTCAGCAGGCTTTCTGAAATAAATGAATAGATTCTAGGAAATAGACAGATTCTAGGAATTCCCTGGTGGTCCAGTGGTTAGACTCCGCACTTTCACTGTCTTGGGGATGGGTTCAATCCTTGGTCCGGGAACTAGGACCCCACAAGCCAGGCAATGCGGCGTGGCCCAGAAAAGAAAAAAGAAAGAAAGAAAGAAAAAGATTCTGGCAATCAAACGTTTGGTTAGGGGAAACTTTCTCCTAGGCTGCCAGGGGAAAAAAATGCCAAAATAGCTTAAGCGGTCATTTCCTCATGTTAATCCTATTCTCCTGTTCTGTTCCTTCGTGATCTCTCACTACCCTCTCCACAGTGCTGATTTGAGATGAGGGAACCAAGACCTAAAAAAGGGAAATGAGAGAAAGGGGTATTTGTGGACTGTGATGGACGTGGAATCGGGGAGAGTCCTTGAGTCCCTAAGTCACTGCTAAATAACAGTCAGGCTCTCTGCTCCTCCTGGCTGAGCTGTGACTTTGGGCAAAGTTACTTCTGCTTTGGACTCACCTAACCTTTAATCTGGGGATCCCCACTCATGTTACTGACATTAAGTCCTCTGGCCTCACAACAACTTTTGAGTTGATGGGAAAAATAAACCAAAACACAAAATCTTATGAGCTACTTGAGTTCAATGTGGTAAATGCAAATAATATGTAGTCAAAGTTTATTCTCTTATAATCATTTGTCTTCACTTTACTGAAGGGGAAACTGAGTCACAAAGAGTGGAAATGAGTTGATTTCATATATACCCTTCAGTCTTTGACCTCATCGATGTAAATAGTCTTTTTTTTAAAAAAAGATTTTTAAAATTTAGTTGTTTATGGCTGTGTTGGGTCTTCATTTCTGTGCGAGGGCTTTCTCTAGTTGTGGCAAGCGGGGTCCACTCTTCATTGCGGTGCGCAGGCCTCTCACTATCGCGGCCTCTCTTGTTGTGGAGCACAGGCTCCAGATGCTCAGGCTCGTAATTGTGGCTCACGGCCCAGTTGCTCCACAGCATGTAGGATCTTCCCAGACCAGGGCTCGAACCCGTGTCCCCTGCATTGGCAGGCAGATTCTCAACCACTGAGCCACCAGGCAAGCCCGATGTAAATAGTCTTAATGTTACCTCATTTTTCTTTCTGGAAGTTCTTATCATGATCATTTTATAAATGGGGAAACCAAGGCACAGAGTGATTGAAATGTATTGCCTCAGTGTAGCCTTCATAAAATAGTGCCTAGATGAGAAACTCAAGAAGCCTAATTCTCAAGGCAAAATTCTTTTTCCATTAGATTCCTACCCAAGATTGAAACATTAAATCCACTTGAAGTTTGTGAAATTAGGTGATAAGTAAAGTTTGAGTTCTTGATACGAAGAACAGAGTAGGGTATGGGGTGGTAGCAAGAGTAATCAAGATCCTTGACCTTTATAAAGGGTTTCATAGTGGACAGGCACTCCACAGACGCTGTTACACTCTGTCCTCAGCAAGGACATCCTTACAGATGAGGAAGTCAAAACTCATAGGCTAGTCAGAAAAGTTTGTTAGCAAAGGGCAGAACTGAGATGGAAACTCAAGTCTTCTGAATCCAAGTTTAGTGAGGACAGACTTTGGGGAAAAGAGGCTACCTGATTTTTACTGGGAGACTTGAGTATGAGGGAGGTGGGGTGAAGCCAGTCTCAGAAGCAGATTCGCAGAAAAGGAAATAATCATCATTAGGCATTTCAAATGATGACACAGAATTGCTCTGGGCAATATAGGGACCTACTGACTGCAGCTCTAACCTCTGAGGGCCTGCAATCTAAGACAAACACACTAAGAAGAACAAACATGTACCTGACATACAATGGTATCTATTACAGTAGATCCACCATAGTGATCTATGACAAGAATAGAGAGGAAAGCATTTATATCACATACATGGCTAGCTAAGTTTGCAATGTGGAGAATGTAAGTGCATAAATGAATATGGGAGCAATAAAGAAAAGCGATCCAGGGAAGGAACACACACACACACACACACACACACACACACACATACACACACCAATTCACAAAGGGTTTTTTGGAAGAAAAAATGTTTGAGTTCTTTTTTTTCTCTTTTTTAAGAAGCAGTGGATTAGCTGTGTTGTGGCAGGAGCAGACCTGAGAGTGTGAGATTTAAAACAGAAATTTATCCTTAGGCATATGGAACAATTATAAAGATGGGTAGGAAGGGGGCAGAAGGCAGTCAGTGGACAAAGAGGGCTTTGAGCAAGTGGAAATTCAAGAGAGATTACCTGTCTTGACCCCCAGACTGTATCTAAGTGTTTCCACCCCTGTGCTTTCAGAAAGCTCATACTCTCCACATTTCAGGAACAAGAATTTCCACGTTGTGAAGCCTGTCTGCAGTGGATGAAGAAGGCAGCAGTGCCATGGTGAAGGAGATAGGAACCTTGGAAACGCGACGCAAGAAGTCCCTAGCCATCTCAATCTCCCCAGATTCTAACACCACAGGAGAGGTTCCCAGGGAAAAACTCATTTATCCAGATCCACAAATTGTTAGAGAATTTCCAGTTTGCTTTAATAAACCCAAATTAACCTGTTGAGTTTTAGGCCAGTGATTAGATTCTTAACATAAAAACTCTGTTGAGGTCTGTTGGCATATAAACATTTCTCTACATATCAAATCAGACTCCAGCCAGGTAGAGATACCTGTTTATCTCTGTTAATTTTGTTTACTCATGTCATCCTTTGTGGCTCTACTTAGCAAGAGAAGCAGCAGCAGAGGACCACTAGGAGACTGGGCTGAATAAGAATAAGCAAAGAGTCCTATACTCTGGTTCTGGCTCTTTGTAGAACACAGGGTCTTTGGAGGTGAAGTGCTGGCTTTAACCATGACAGTTTGAGACATGAGCCAACAGTTAGCAATTTCAGACTTTCAGAGGAAGCTTTCATTCCTGATCACCCCGGTTTCTGAGTCGACACAATTACTAAGATTTGTATGGGTGGTATGAGAACTTGAGGATTTTTATGATGCTTCTTATGATTATTTGTGCCAACATTTGTTCCTCTGCCATATTTATAATGGGCCATTCTAACTACTCTACGTGTATTGACACATTTAATACAACCACGTGAGTAGACACTATAGGTATGTTCATACAGAGAGGTTAAGTAAATTAACCAAGGTCACACAGCTAGTAAATGAAGGCACTAGGACCTGTGTACAATTTACATCATTTAGCTAAATCCCAATTTTTTTTTTTTTTTTTTTGGCTGCACTGAGCAGCTTGCAGGATCTCAGTTCCCTGAGCAGGGACTGAACCCAGGCCCTGGCACTGAAAGCCTGGAATCCTAACCACTAGGCCACCAGGGAACTCCCCAAATTCCAATATTTTAAAAAGAATGTTTAACCAAACACCTGACATTTACATATAAGGCATTGTTCTAGGTACTATGCAGAAGGTACAAAGGAGGGCTTTGAGCAAGTGGAAATTCAAGAGAGATTACCTGTCTTGACTCCCAGAATGTATCTGAGCATTTCCACCCCTGTGCTTTCAGAAAGCTCATGCTCTCCACATTTCAGGAACAAGAATTTCCAAGTTGTGAAGCCTGTCTGCAGTGGCTGAAGAAGGCAGCAGTGCCATGGTGAAGGAGAACATTGTAGAAGTACAGTTCCTGCACTCAAAGAGCTCACGGTATAGTTAAAAATATTGGTAGTGTTACCGAGTCCAAGTCTGTACTGCTCTCAGCACAACAGGGCAATAAATCGAGAGATGAGATGTTGGGGCAAGGAAAAACAACTTTATTTGGAAAGCCAGCAGATGGAGAAGATGGTGGACTAGTGTCCCAAAGAACCATCTTCCCTGAGTTAGAATTCATGCTCCTTTTATACTAAAAGGGGAGGGGGTAAAGTCCTGGTACCAGAATGTATTAATTTCTTCCTTCCTGCATCCGTTTCCAGGTGGGCCTGGTCAGGAGGTTTCCTGTGAGCTAAAGAACGGTATTTTAGCTTAATGCTCAGTACATGGGAGGCAGAGTTCCCAGATATGGTCAATTATGTATAATTTAAGGTTATAGGCAACATCCCTTTAGTGATTAACTTGTAGCAAAAGCAATAGAATACAAAGGTTAAAGTAATTTATTCTTCCCTATTACAGCGGTCCTCTCTAGGAGAGCACGTAAATTTTGCTCTAAAATTATACCTACATAGGTATAATTTTCTCACTAGAAAAGACCTTGTATCACCAATGCTATTATCCTTTCTTTTTAAACAGGAAAGGCAACTTTAGGCCCAGAGGGGACCAACTTACTAGTTAATTTACAGTAACTGAAGAATGGCTAGTAGCAAACCCAAAACTGGAAGCCAACTTTTCTAACAACTAATAGTGATGTTTCATGTTCTTCCTGGCATTCAGGATATAAACGTATTGTTACAACAGCGGTACAAAAAGAAGTTTACTCCTTTATCCCAAATTGTCCTTCAACTCCATTTCACTTCTGGCACACTCTTATTGTTCATTTTAATTTAGTTCACCTTTACTGATTCCTGCTCCTCCCTTTTTTCTCCTTTTGGAGTGAAACCAGGCCTGGACATCACTCGGACACATGGGGCTGGGGATGGAGATAAAGTAGATGTTTGAGATCCTTTACCATTACTGAACCTTAAAGAAGAACAAAAAATGCGTTGGATAAGATGCTTACAACTGCTTGAGCAGAAACAAAAGACGGAAGACAAAGAGAGGAGAGATGTAGTTGAATGACTTAGGGAGAAAACTTGCAAGCTGCTTAGATGTGGACAAATGAAGACTAAATGCAGGGGGTTGCGGGTCAGCGAGGAAACGTCACACTCCTCTAACGGAGCCGGTTGGAGGGTGTAAGGCCTAATGCAAGGCGCTTCCAGAAAGCCTCGAGGATTCTTTTGTAAGTATCTGAAAAGACTCTTTTCTTAGATGGCAGAAAACGACCTCTGAGGTCTGCGAGTATCTCTTCCCATTGTGAACGCGCTCCTCTCTGGGAGGTCGCAGGACCCTTTTAAGGAGAAACGGGGGACCCCCTCTCAGCGGTCTGGGGGTAGCTTTATGCCGGCGCCGGGACCGTTCCCGTAGGGTCTGCGAGGTCCCCTCCCGCGACAGGCGTGACCCCCGGGGCAGCGCCTGGCCCACACCAGGCCGGGGGAAAAGCCCCAGGCGACCCCACTGGTCTCTAGGGCCGCTTCCCCCTGCGAGTCCCGCCGAATCCCGCCCTGCCGCCCGCCGCGAGCGTGCCTAACGTGCCCCCGCAACGTGACGCACGCGCCGCGCCGGGGTGGCTGCGCGGGCAGCGCGGCGGGAGGAGCGCGCGCAGAGGGCTGGGTGCGGGCGGAAGTCGGCGTCTGCGGAAAGGAGAAAGGAAAGGGAGACGCGGCTGGGTGCGGCGCGCCGCGGCTGCGAGACCGGCAGGAGGGCGCCGCCTCCTCCCCCGCCCTCTCCGCTGAGGATGGAAGTGACGAAAGCAGCCGAGGAGGTCACTTCCTGCTGGGTTGGATGAGGAGGAGCCGGAGACGCCGCGGAGGAGACCGGACCGAAGACGGACCGTGCGGGGGAGAGGTGAGTCCCGGCCTCGCCGCCAGGTTCCTCCGGGCAGAATCCCCGGCTTCGGCGTGGACGGCGTCCCTGCGGTCTGGGCTGCCCGGCGAGCCACGTACCAACCCAGCCGGGCCTCCCCCAGTGTCGGGGGCGGGGGAGGGAGGGGGCCCCGCGGCTGAGGGGCGACGGGGATCCAGGCAGTGTTCGTGCGGTGGCTCCGCGGAGCTTCGAGGCCACGGGGTGAGGGAGGCCCGGTCGGGAGGCAGGTAGAAAGGAGGCTCCTGGGGCTGCGGAAGTCGGGACGGGGAGCTGCAGCGGGGGATCCGCGGCACCAGACTCTGCAAGCCTCACTCTTTGGGGAATGGTCGCGGTCCGAGGGAGGACGAGGGGCCTGCCGGGCTTTGCAGCAGAGTTGAGATGAGTGATCCTACTTGGACAGAATGTCCTCGGAATGAATTTGCCTAAGGCATGAAGAGGCGCCTCCGGGCCCCTTGGAGGGAGGCCTTTATGGGTAAAATCGGGGAGTTGGGATGTCAGGAGAGAGCTTCCTGGACAAGTCATTGTTGCAACGGGGTTTGGATCCCAGAGTCGCAGTGGGTGAAGGCATTCCGGTGGCAGAATAAAGACCCCGCGATCCGACAGAGTAATCTAGTTGTTAGCGTCCAGGGCAGCTTCCTGGAGCTGTGGGGAAATTAGTGTTTTTCCTCTCTCATTGTCACGGAGATGGAAGCAGCCGGGAGAGGAAACTCCTACCTCAGCTCTGGGGCCTTGTTATTGTGTATCTTGTGTGTGTAACTCTGTGTTTATGTTTGTTTTTTCCTTCCTTTGGGGTATGTATCTCATCCTCATTCCCTGGTAGTTTCATAGCCCGAAACTTGCTGGTCTTCTTAATGTGTATGGTGAGAAAAAAGATTCAAAGGATCTAGAGGAATCCTAGGTTAGATGAAATTTCAAGATTAGGAATTTGTACCCACCCCACCCTAGGGTCACTAAGGCACCTACATTCCCTCCAGACTCCTGCTAATGTTGGTACTGAGGGCCTGTCATTCACCCTGGGGAACTGCCTGGGTGAGGATAGATCTGCCTTCTGCCCGCATATCCCTCTGGCAGTTTTACCCTTCCCTCCTTTTTGTTAAAGGATTGACTGATACAGGCTGCTTGCTGCTAGGAACAGGAAATTTATTAGGGAACTGTAAATCTGGGTGGAATGAATTCAAATCACAGCCAGACTCCCGCCACTTGTTGAACAGAAGGTTCCCAGAAATGCTTGCTTTTTCCTCCTTCCTGTTGAAGGGAGAAAATGTAAAATTTTTTCTCAAAGAAAAATTGGGGGAGTGTGTGTGTGTTTTTGTGTAGAGTAACTGTACATATGGTGTGTTTACTTAATGTATCCCAGGGTGTTGTTTCAAGGAGGAAGGGGCAGTTTCCGATTGGGAGAAGTTTTCCTTCTTCCATCTCACATAATTCAGGAAAGTAAATCAAAATCAGATGTTCATTCCTGAGTGGCAATCAGGTGGCTTTGGATTTTTTTTTTTAACTCTTCTTTAAACTGGTACATCTGGGTGAACTCAGGTTTGTGTATCTTGGCATCTGGGCCTGTCTAGTAATAGAAGACAAACTGACTTGTTTTGGCTGCTTTTTTGGACTCATTTCACCATACCCTTTCTTTTTTACATTTGAAGGACTGGTCAGGAGGAAGAAAGCAAATATTAAAAACTGTTTACAATTTGTGGCTTAAAGTCAGGTGGGAGATAATTATGGCCTTTGAAGCTGATGACTTGAGGACCATCATTTGATGACATGGGGATTAACAGTTTGGAGGTGACATGTTTGGAAGAAAGAGGGTTACATAAGGAGGGAAAGACAGGGAAAAAGAAGTTTGGGGAAAGGCTGTGCCAGAAAACATTGGGAGGATAATAAATAACACCTTAAAGTAATTGATGTGGCTTGTATCTCTCAGCAGGAGGGTGAAAATGAAAGCAGGCTGTAGCATCGTGGAAAAGCCAGAAGGAGGTGGAGGTGAGCAGAAGTTAATCATCTTCTGACATACCTGGAATGTCCCTCAGTGGTTCCTTTTCTCTCCACTTGGGCTTGGTTCACAAATGCCAGACCATGGATGACAGCTTCTTGACAGGGTGTATACTGCTAGGACAGTTGTAGGCTTGTTTCCTATGGATGAATGTTAACATGTCTGGTCACCACACCCTTATCCCAAGCTTTAGAGTCTCTTTCCTGTTAGAGACACAATTCCAACCTTGAGGGTAAGGTTGTATTTTCCTAAAACATTATCTTTCCTGTTCGTTCCCTTTGGAACTTTCATGTCCTTACAGGAAGTAGGCATGAGATTTAGTAAGATCTGAAAGGGTAAGAGATTAGACACCTGGGTGCTGCTGCCCAGCTCTTATCAGATTTAATGATTGCCACAAGGAAAGGTAACTTCTCTCTGCTTTCCTCTCGGCTATTGTGGTTAGCCCCAGCTGACCGAAAGGGTGTTTGTGGCATGTTTGCACAGCACTCTAGAGATTCTGAGCATTGGAATGTGAGGTTGGGGATACAGGTATGTATGTTCCTAGCTCCTGACTACCTTGATCTTGCCCTTTTCATATTAAAGCGTATCAGTTTCCTGATTGGGCCTATAAAACAGAGTCGTCCCCGGGCTCCCGGCAGATCCAGCTGTGGCACTTCATCCTGGAGCTGCTACAGAAGGAGGAGTTCCGCCATGTCATCGCCTGGCAGCAGGGAGAGTACGGGGAGTTTGTCATCAAGGATCCAGACGAGGTGGCCCGCCTCTGGGGCCGCAGGAAGTGCAAACCACAGATGAATTATGACAAGCTGAGCCGGGCCCTGAGGTAAGGGAAAGGATTCCCAAATCCATTGTGTTAACAGATTGGAAGGAGACTTAAGTAGTTTGGTGAATGTTAGATAAAAAAGATATCAGATGATAAGAGACTACACTAGTGAATAAGGTGTAGCTTTAAAGTGGGAGTGGGAGCTGTTGAATCTGGGTAGCACAGGCACAGGAGGAGAAAAGGCATATCTTTGGTTATATGTAGGAGGGAATTCCAACGTGGCTGGCACTGGATCCTGACAGCCAGTTCTGCTCTGTAGTGGGCGAGAATGTGTGGTGAAACCTGGATTGGAGCTCATTTATAGTCCAAAAGATTATTTTACACTTCCCTGTTAGAAATCTCTTAGAATTTCTCTTTTTTAGGCTCTCCTGGAAGAAACTAGAAAAAGAGTGAAGCAAGCACACAAGAGAGCACTCACTGCATGGTAGTGCCCTAGCTATTCAGGAACCAATCAGTGAGCTCAGTTGAGTTGTCAGTTCATAGGTTGCTCCGGCATGTCTAAAGATTGGTCACTATAAGTTTTCGCAGGTTTTCTTTTCCCCTTGTCAGTCTTTACATTTCATAACCCTTTAGCCCTCCAGGGGCCAGTTTATAACCTGTGCCACTGAATAGATTCAAGCCTCAAGGTTCTAGATACATTGAAATCCCCTTGCCTTCCTTCACTGTTAGTGACCCTGAATGTGTCGCTGGAGCCTCTCACTTCATTTTGAAAGTGAAGTAGGCCAAGCTGAGGGCTGTTTTCCAGATCAGGGTGTACCATTGTTTGACCTGCCACCATAAAACAATTCTACATTCCTTTGCCTATGCCTTGAGCTTAGGCCTCCAGACTAACCACATCAGGTCTCCCAAGAGATTTGTCTGCCCCCACCTGGGCAAGGCAGAAAGGAGAAACAAGGCAGTGACATACAGTGGAACAGGAAGGAAATGGACTAAAGAATTGAAACCATAGAGAGATAGAGAAGAAAGGTGGTTGGGGCTAGGTTAGGTGTTCAGGATCTCAAAGTGAGATTAGATTGTCTTTGTAAAGGACTAGAATTTAGTTGAAAATTGAATGAGAAAAGTACCCTCTTAGGTTTCCCATCTCTAACCTAAGGGCAAGGCTGCAAAAGAATGATAGTGATGTTTGCAAGTAATACTCAGCAAGAATTGTTGATCTTAGTGGTTACCTAAGTATATCAAAAACTGTCAGTAGCTGGAAGATAAATTGACGTGCATTCCTGTTTTTACAGATACTATTACAACAAGAGGATCCTTCATAAAACAAAAGGGAAAAGGTTTACTTATAAATTTAACTTCAACAAGCTGGTGATGCCCAACTACCCATTCATCAACATACGGTCAAGTGGTAAGATGCAAACTCTCTTGGTGGGGAATAAATTTTGAGTTGAAAAAGAATTTTAAAAAGCCAGGTCTAATATGTGATCACATAAGTCACAGTGTATAATGCTGTAATACCCTGCCTAGTTGGTTGCTTCTCTCAAAAGCTTTCTTCTGGACCCTCGGAAACAGAAATCTAGGACTTAGGTACATTATGAAGGGAAAACACACCCATGGTTTCTGTTATCTGCTCAGTGTGACTGGGAAAATGAAAGGTGATCCCAGCAGGGGTGCAGGATTCCAGAAGGGTATGTTGATTTAGGGAGTTGATGGGTCTTTTAGAGACTTGTGTTTATAGAGTCAAATATGAACCTAAATTTCTGGAGGAGGATTCAGTTTGAGACACACATGTTTGAGTTATCCTTGAATGGACAGTTGTAGAAATGATCAGAAATAGAGACCTTCGGTATAAAAAAAAAAAAAAAGCAGGATTTGTCACTTTTTTTTTTTTTGCGGTATGCGGGCCTCTCACTGCTGTGGCCTCTCCCGTTGCGGAGCACAGGCTCCGGACGCGCAGGCTCAGCGGCCATGGCTCACGGGCTTAGTTGCTCCGCGGCATGTGGGATCTTCCCGGACCAGGGCACGAACCCGTGTCTCCTGCATCGGCAGGCGGATTCTCAACCACTGCGCCACCAGGGAAGCCCAGGACTTGTCACATTTAAGGGGTATTTAGAAACACCAAAGTAATATGATCCCCTGGATTTCCTCTGCGTTCTTGCTCAAGTTTTCCCATTCATCTCACAGGAAGTGATAGACTCTGCAGCATCAAGATAGATTTGGTTTATTTGGTTCCTTTTTCTGCATATTATTTGTCATCTCCTAGATATTCTTGTATTGTCCTCTTTAGGAATAGTGTTCCATAGGTTTGTGTTGATCTTTAAGTTCAGGACTCAGAGTTTTAACACCCTGCCCAGTGGCTCTTTCATAGACAAGAGCTCATTTCTACAAACACTTCCGATTTTCTATGAAACAACCAAGCTCACCCTTACCAAGTGAATATCATCAAAACCACAGCATCCTTGATCACAGAAAGGAGGTTCATATGTTTGCAGTGAAAAGCAGTGTCTTTGATCTGCACCAACAACGCCTCAGAGAACAGGACTCTGGGGTTACTTGACCTTCTCTCCTCTGAAGTGCTGCAAGGCTTCCCCTCTAGGCTCTCCACAGGACAGGTTTCCATTACAGCTTCTCACAGACGTTTTGGGTCTGCCTCTCAGGGATGCAGAAGGCAGTCTCTGATAAGGATGTTTGTTTGTTAGTTTGTTTTAAGATGCAAATCAGACCCCTGCCTAAGAAAATAGATTGTATTTAACTAGTTTCTGAGCAGTCCATTAATGCTCTGTCTTTGTGGCATTGTACAAAGCAAAGAAATCTGATTGTGATTCTGTAGTATTACAACTTCTCAGAGAAAAGTTGGAAGAAACCTGAAAAATTAGAGCAGGGGTGTGGCTGAGAGAATATAATGCTGAGATCCGTGGCAGATATGTAATTACTACACACAACAAGTTAGGGCAGTTTTAGCTTGATGCTGCTATCATTACAGTTCCATCTCTCCTGTAACCACTCCCTTCTGTCCCTGGGGCATGCATTTTTTTAAAAAAAGTGGTATTGGAATGCATCTCTCTAATTACAACCTGTTTTCTTTCCTTGTGCCTGAGGGAGAGGCGTTAGGAAATCAAACCTGTTCTAACCACTGGAATCTTGTTTCCTCTATTTTTCACCCTTACCCCCCTCCTGTGTACCTAGGGGAATTTTGACTCTAGCTGGGTATACCAGAGTGTGTGAGTCTTGTTCTTCTGTCTTTGACCCATTTTTTTTCTATTGAAAACCCACAAGTCCAGCCACTTAGACAACCTGGAATGAGGCCATTCATCAGCCCTTGGGAGTAATATACTTTTCCAGGGAAAGGAAATCTGGACCCTCACTCTATGAAGACTCTGGTCTAGAAACCTAACAGTAGTGGCCTAGCACCACCTATTGTTCCTGAAGGTGGTTGAACCAACATTGATCCTTAACTAAGCTCAAGATCCTAATCAAAAAATCATGTGGAGGGCTTCCGTGGTGGTGCAGTGGTTGCAAGTCCACCTGCCGATGCAGGGGACATGGGTTCGTGCCCTGGTCCGGGAAGATCCCACGTGCCGTGGAGCATGTGGCCCGTGAGCCATGGCCGCTGAGCCTGCGCGTCCGGAGCCTGTTCTCCGCAACGGGAGAGACCACAGCAGTGAGAGGCCCGCGTACCACGCACACAAAAAAAGTCATGGGGAAAGCAAAACTTTTAGGGATACTACTTGGTTTTTACATCCTGGTTGCAGATAACCCCAAAGAACTAGAGTCATTAGTTCATAGAGAACTTTTACCCAGATAGACCAGATGTTTCAGGTTAACTTTTATGATGACAAAGGAATGTAACATTTATTGAACATCTACTTAATGGAGGTACTTTTGCCTAGTGTTTTTGTGAATTAACTCATGCAACTCTCCTAGCCAAATTATACATCTCAGTACCCTCATTTTACAAATGATAAAATTAAGGATGACAGCAAAGTCAAAGATTGATCAGAGTGGCTTGAATACAGTTATCTGTTGGACACTTTCTCAGGAAACAATTCTTGAGAGATTGAGCTATTGAAATAGATCATACATTCCTTCTCTGGATTGGGATTCATTCATTTGTTCAACAGATAATGTGTTAAGCCCTAAAGACAAAGAAAAAGATTATGGGGGAGTTCTTTCCCTCAAGGAACTTAAAATTTAGCGGGAGAGATAAGATATATGAGGTTTAACACAATTGGGAATACAATGTGGAATGTGATAAATGCTCTAAGAAGCAGAGCTATGTGGATTTAGATCCTGGAGGCTGGAGAGAGATTGTCTAGTTGGTGGGTTGATACAGTTGGGCTATTTTGAACTGTGTGTTTTTTAAAATAGAAGCAATACATTTTTAAATATTTACATTAAAATGTATTTTTTTAATGTACTTACATAGGAAACCTTGGAAAGATACAGAAGATACTAGTAAAAATGCTACCTGTCAGGATGTGGGGGAAGGGCAGACCAGTTCAAGGATGGACTTGAGACCTCACTTCACCCCACCCCAGTTTTTTAATCTTTATTTTAGAAAACTTTAAAGCTACAGAAAAATTGAGGAAAAAAATTGAACATCGAACACCCATATATCCTCTATCTAGATTCACTAATCAATAGATAAACATTTGCTTTATATTTTGGTATACTTTTTAAATCTTTTTTTTTTTTTTTTTTTTTTTTTTTTTTTTTTTTTTTTTTTGTGGTACGCGGGCCTCTCACTGTTGTGGCCTCTCCCGTTGCGGGGCACAGGCTCCGGACGCGCAGGCCCAGCGGCCATGGCTCACGGGCCCAGCCGCTCCGCGGCATGTGGGATCCTCCCGTACCGGGGCACGAACCCGTATCCCCTGCATCGGCAGGCGGACCCTCAACCACTGCGCCACCAGGGAAGCCCTACTTTTTAAATCTTCTGAGATTAAGTTGCAGATGTGACACTTCATCCCTGTGTACTTCAGTATGTATCTCCCAAGTACAAGGACATTCTCCTTCTACTCACAATAACATTACCATACCCAGGAAGTTTTAACATGCTCTAATACTATTATCTAATATATGGTCCATATTTAAATGATATATGCTTTTTAAAGTTTTGCTTTTTTAATCATGATTATTGTCTAATAAAAAATTATTTGTTTTAACAAAGACATGCAGTTTGCTATGCGCTGGTACCAGTTTAAGGACTCTACAAATGTTAACTCTTGTAGTTTTCATAGCATGAGGATTAGTCCTGTTATTATCCATTTTACAGGTAATGAAACTGAGGCACGGAAAAGTAAGTAAGTTACCTAGAGTAACACAGCTATTAACTGGTAGGGCCGGGGTTTGAACTTAGACAAGGGCCTTATTATTCCCATTTTGCTAAAGGGGTTCAAAAACCAGTTGGTTACTTGTACTAGGCTACAAGGTAGAAGGTGCTGGAACTAAGATTCAAACCCACGTTTTCCAGCCCTACTACTCCGATTTCATAGTGGCTCCACGAAGGTTGTCTTCTTGAAAGCAGTGTTATTCATACTTCTTTAAGCAGCAAACTTAGTTTTCAGACAAAATCTTAGATTTGTTATCTCAGCATACTGATACAACATATAAAAATAGGGCTGCTGCAGTTAACCAGAGGTGAGGGATCCAGAATGCCACCTCCAAATTGCCTTCCTTCACTCCCTCTAAATGCATTTGGAAAATGCTATGTATTCTGTCTCCTTTTTGCAGATTTACAGTGTACATTAGCCTGTGTAGGGACGGAGATATCCTCCAGTTTAGGAAAAACAAAGCGAAAAACTAAATTGTTTAGGAGACAAGAACTTCTCTACCACCTCCCTTACCCCCCCCCCATTATACTTATTCAGTCCTTCAGAACACATAGTAGTGTTTTTTTGCTTTTGAATAGATGTGCTCTTAATACAAAATAAAGATCCAGGAGAATCAAAAAAGAATAGAATTTTAACCATTGTAATAAGCTAATAGAAGTGATACTTTGGAGACCCTCTTGACTCTACTCAAATTACATTCAAGGTCATCCATCTGTTTTTCCTAATTGTGCAATTAAATCAGTGGTTTTAGAAAAAAAAGACCTGCAGACCAGTTTTCTGTGGAACGTCATTTTGAAATGCTGCTCTAGCACAGTGTTACTCAGGCACATGTGCCAAGAAAGCTACAGTCTTGCACATACCTACTGACTCCAGAGTCCTCTCTGAGGATGACTCAATTATAACAAGAATAGAAGACTGCAAGCAATTCCTACCCACATCGTATCTCATGCATCTTTTTTGTTTCTTCTCCTGGATCACCACACTTTCACTTATTTGGGTTTTTCTTATTTTTTTTTCTCCTTTATCCTTCCCTCAGTAAAAATAGCCCTCCTAACATCATCAGTGATAGAAGCCACTGATGCCTCCCAGGCGCCCAAAGGGTCCCTGAGGCCTCATACCTCTCTTACGCTCTGATTGTCAGAAGGACCTTTTGGGGGGAGTTGAGAACTTGTGAGGCTCTGAAGTTGACATGTGTAGCACAGTGTTGGTTTCTGCCTAGAGCTTCAGTTTTTAGTCTGTGAATTTGGGAGAAGACTTTCTCCCAGCATCCTCAGTGCTTGAAAGCAGGATGGGGGTGGAGATCATTATACAGAATATGTATAATAGAAAATAGATTGGAGAGATTTAAAAATTTTTGAATCTCTACAAAGTAGTGATTGTATATCAGAAATGATAAAAGGTACACCATGAGAACCTACCTTAACAAACATAGCCTCTTTTTGTGATCTGTTTTTGTTCTTAAAATGTGGTCTTGTTCGTGTTCATATATGTGAGGTGCAGGGTCTTCAGGCTTTTAATGCATTGTTTACATACATATCGTTCCCAGTTCTGTTCATTGGTTTTGGTTTATTTGCTTACTTTATAGATATGGCCAAAATTATGAAAATAAGAAAAGGTGATTTGCAAAGCTGAGGGTTAAAGCAGGTGATATATATATAGTATTTAGAGTTGCAGAGGAGAAGGCTGTAATGCCCATTCATTCATTCAGCTGGTAGTTATTAAGCACCTACTAATTATTAAGCCCTGAACTGCTGGAAATCTACTTGCAAATGATAGGAAGTCCCTGCCTTCATGGGGTTTATGTTTTAGAGTACAGATAAACAAGTAAATGATATTTTAGACAGTAATGAGTTCTGTGAAGACAGTGAGTAAGACTCTAGAGAAAGGTGGCAACTAAATTGAGTATAGGAAGCTGAGGAGACAGGCAGCTGAGGGATTCAGTCCAGCTGGAATGTTTATTTTCTATTGTTCTTCAACATCTTGTACTTGTTTAGCATAAGTAAAATTGCTGATAATGAATGACCAGACCTCCAAAGTGACCTTTTGTCTTTTCCTCCCTCACAGGTGTGGTTCCCCAGAGTGCGCCACCAGTGCCAACAGCCTCTTCCCGCTTCCATTTCCCACCTCTGGACACCCATTCTCCAACTAGTGATGTGCAGCCAGGGCGGTTCTCTGCTAGCTCCCTAACTGCTTCTGGCCAGGAGTCAGGCACTGGCACTGATAGAAAGGTGGAGCTTTCGGAGCTGGAGGATGGCTCAGCCTCTGACTGGCGCCGGGGTGTGGATCTCATGTCCTCCCGGAATGCTGTCGGCGGAGGGATTGGCCATCAGAAGCGCAAGCCTGACATCATGCTTCCCCTGTTCTCTAGGCCAGGGATGTACCCTGACCCCCATAGTCCCTTCGCCATCTCTCCCATCCCCGGCCGTGGAGGCGTCCTGAATGTCCCCATTTCACCAGCCCTCTCCCTGACTCCCACCATCTTCTCCTATAGCCCGTCGCCAGGCCTGAGCCCCTTCACCAGCAGCAGTTGCTTCTCCTTCAACCCTGAGGAAATGAAACACTACCTTCATTCTCAAGCCTGTTCTGTGTTCAACTACCATCTGAGTCCGCGGACATTTCCTCGTTACCCGGGGCTCATGGTTCCACCGCTACAGTGCCAGATGCATCCTGAGGAGTCAACCCAGTTTTCCATCAAGCTGCAGCCCCCACCTGTCGGGCGGAAGAACCGGGAGAGGGTGGAGAGCAGCGAGGAGGCAGCGCCTGTCACTGTTCCCACGCTGGCTCCTGTCCGCCCGAGAATTAAGGTGGAACCAGCTTCTGAGAAGGATGCTGAGAGTCTCAGGCAGTCGGCACGAGAAAAGGAGGAGCGCTCTCAAGAAGAGGGCAGTGTGCCAAGCAGGACCACAGAAGAGGAAAAAGGCACCATCTTTGCCCGCCCGGCTGCACCGCCTGTCTGGCCCTCTGTACCCATTAGCACCCCAAGTGAAGAACCCCTAGAGGTGACTGAAGACAGTGAGGACAGGCCTGGCAAAGAGCCCGGTGCACCTGAGAAGAAAGAAGATGCCCTGATGCCTCCCAAGCTTCGGTTGAAGCGGCGCTGGAATGATGACCCTGAAGCCCGGGAGCTGAGTAAGAATGGCAAGTTCCTCTGGAATGGGTCAGGACCCCGGGGCTTGGCAACGGCCGCTGCTGACGCTTAGAACTGGAAGTTGATTGGGAGCTGTTTATACTATAATCAAACACATACATGTATTTATGTAGCAAGATTTCAGGGTGGGGGGTGGGGAGGGAATTAGGCTGGTTTGATCCTTCTAGGGGCATAGACTTGTATTTTTATGTTTGGGGGATAGGATGGGGGTATCTTCTGTTGTAAATTAGATGGGATGTGAACACACTTTTTTTCCTGGTGAGTAGGACATGGGAAGGGTATTGGACTGAAAGAAGAGCAAGCCTCTGTTTCCTGTTGAGGCTTACACTTTGACAAACTCCCAGAGGGCCAAGATACTGTTTGGTCCCAAGATAGTTCAGGTTCCAGACTTGTTTCTTTTCTATTGTATTTATATATGGAAAGCCATTAATGGATTTATTTTGCTCTGAGACATACACATAAAAGGGAAAGGGGCGTGGTTGGGAGGTTGAGCAGTGAGAGACCATTAATACTAAGTATTTTGCCTGAAATGTTTCTTTATAATTATTTCAGGGGAGGAATAAGATAATCTCAGTCTTATGGGGGCAGGAGGATGTTCAGGTGTTGCTCTTTTTCTTTTTCCCTTTGTTGTTGTTGTTTGGCTTCTTTTTTTTTTTTCTTTTTCCTTTTTATAAAATGTTTTCAGGAAACGTGAAATGTACTGCCAGTTAGAGCCGGGCTGGCAAGGCACAGGCGCTGAGCCTTCAGCTTCGTTGTTGAGACAGGAAGCCCTGCTGTGAATTTCTTGGATATTTCACCTACTTCACCTATTAAGAAGCCATGAGGAGTTATAAACTCTTGTTCAGGGAAGAAAGAAGAGGGCAGGAGGAAATAACCCAATGCCTTTAAAAACAAAAACACAAAAATGCTCTTTTTTTTTTTTTTTTTTTTTCCATCGTGGGTTTGGGGAGCCAAACCAACGTGTGACTGAGCGAGTTGACTGAGAGATGTGACAGAGTTGAAGATGTCTTTCTGCAGTGTCTGGTTCTCATCGTTTTCTTAAGTCAAAGCCTTAACAATGAACATACTTCAACATGATACGGGTCTGTCAACGTAAACCTGTAAAAGGGCATAGACAACTTTTCAGATAATCCAGGAGTGTTGGAAGATGGTTAAATTTTAAGCTGGTATTTAATCATCCCCACTTAATGTATTGGGATAGGTAGCAAAAAGGCAGGATTGTGGGAGTTAAGGGCAGATGATACCTGGAAACACAGAAGGTAGCTGGGGGTACAAGCGGATGTTTAGGAAGCTGAAAGAAGCGGTAGACAGGAGACACAGAAGGCAGACAGATGCCAAGAGGCCTGGTGTAAGTGAAGCAGTGGGTGTCTGTCCTGTTATGGCGTTGCCGTTCTTGCCATACCCATTCCCCTAGATTGTGCAAATTCTCATGATCAATTGACTCTCCTCCATGAGACCACAGGAATTGTTTCTTCATGGGAAATTCCCTTCCAGCAACTTCAAAGGAATGGCGAAGTATTGATCTTACATGAAGCAAAAGGAGCCTGGATTAGGGGCAGAGAGAAAGAAGCCACAGCCAACTCGTGTGTGTGTGTGTGTGTGTGTGTGTGTGTGTGTGTGTGTGTGTGTGTGTGTGTGTGTGTGTGTGTGTGTGTGTGCGCGCGCGCACACATGTAAGTACACAGTAGTATACAGAAATACCTAACATGGCTCAGAGCCACGAGCAGCAGAGAGAAGAACTAACTGCATCTCTTACGGGCAGGGAGTGGGCACAGGGATGTTGTCTGGAAATTGGAGAGATTCCCGGCTCCATCTCAGCCTCCGTGAGCTCAGTGTTCTAAGAAGCACTTGAGGGTTGTCTCTTCATGGTGAGGGCGGTGGTGGTGGGGGGGGTGTCTATTTTAAACTGGAGTGCGTGCGCAAGAGAGGGGCCCAGGAGAGGTTCAAGCTGCTGAGTGAGTTGTTAGGTGGCTTAGAGGACTTGCATCCATCATGCTCTTTTTTGGCAATTGTCCTCCCCCTTGTTTGATTCAAATTCCATGAGTGACTTGTCTTTCCCTGGGAAAAGGATTAGGAGAATGGTCCCTAACAACTCAGGCTTTGGTCAGGCTGCCTTTGGTTGGTTGTGTTTTTGTCGGTTTCTTTCTCTGTACCTCGACTTACCTCGAATCAGAAAGCAAGCCCAGGCAGGTGGAAGAGGCATCTCTTGCTTGGCATTGCCCAATCTAACCAGGGAGGCTGGCTGCCCACCGTCTCTGTCCACTAGAGGGGAGGGCCGGCAGGTGTCAGTATGAACTCAGGAATAGAAACATGAGGCCTTTAAAATAAGAGGGAGAAAAATCCGTGATGCATACCTGTAACCCCCTAGAACCCAAGTGCCAGAATTAATTCCTAGATGCTGCTTCTGTTTGAATAAAAAGTCACAGCTTTTACACTTGAAAAAACACACTCAAAAAATGTTCAACTACATGAAAACTGTTTTTGGCTTTAAGAAATTGTTTGGTGTTTAACTGTTTCCTTTGATTGCCATTCCACCAGTAAATTGTTGGTTGATTTGCACTGCACACTGGGGTTGGGGGGAGGGTCCTACACAGAGCCAGACTTGGGCTTGCCCGGGAAGTGGACCAGGGTATGTGGAGGTCACTGATATCTCCTGGAGCAAAGGGGTGGGAGATAGTTTTTCTTCCCCGAGCCCACTCTGGGCAGCACCTGTCACCAGCCTGGCACAAAGCCAGGCCTTTCTCTTCCGCGAGCATCTCATCACTGTCCAGCAGCAGGTGGAAAAGGGGACAACACCAGATGTATTTTGCCTCCCCATTTTTTCCACCTTTTGCTGTGCCAAATGTTTAACATTTTGCAGATACAGATCTTGAACATGTATTAAGAACCTTTTCATGCAAACTGTTTGCTCTTTTGACTCTGGAGAAGAAAATAGTAGAGATCTCTTCAGGGCATCCAGCCTTGCTGAGCTTTTTTTCTTTTTTTTTTTTTTAAGAACGGCTAGGAGTGAAATATAAACAATTCACTAAGTCTCTTCAATCCCCAGTTTTCAAGCTGCACTGCATTAAACCCAGCTCGCTAACTAACACAGGGAATTACTGCACCCTAGTCCTCAATGGGCCAAGAAACTGTCAGAAGCATTAAGAAAAAAAAAAAAAAAAAATAGTTGAAGTATACCACTTCTCACCAAGCGGGTAGAGTCAGTTGGCTGTTTTGTCCCTTGTTTTTTATTTATTCCATAATTATGTTTGTGCTTTTTGTTTTGTAGGCAGTAATGGAAAATACTTTAAATTTTGTTTAAAAGAAAAAGAACTTTGATCCAATCTTTCAAGAACTGTTCCATTTTTTCATTTCTTCTTGGGGGAAAAAAAGTTACCAGTTAATTTGTTTTGAAATATTTCGGCATTCTTTGAGTTATAAAATTGCGATGCAGGGATTTTTGGGAATTCACATGTGAAAGATGACTTCACTAGTTATCCGCTTAAGCAGAATAGTGTGTATATGTACATAAAATGTAAGTAATCTTAACTCCATTGTGCAGTGCCTTTTAGATGTTCCGCTTTCTATAAAGTCTTCAAATTTTTGCATATATATATTATATATATATGATGTAATGTTATAGAAATATATGTATAATATACATATTTTTTCCAGGGGTATCTGATAGCTCTGTATTTTGTTATGGAAGTTGAAAGAAAAAAAAGTATTTTACCTCAGAAATTAAAGTTAAATAAAATTTTAAAAAAATACTTTTAAGTAATGTTTGTGGAGCGTTGGTTTTGTTGTTGATACACTATGCCAGGGTGGTCGTGCCAGAGAATGTGCCGCATGCATGCTAGCTCACCCACCTCCACACTTTTTATTCCTTATGTGCAGGGGCCAACACAGGGTAGGTCCCTTAACAGCTCTGGAGGTTGTCAATTTCCTTGAGTCAATAGATGCTGCTAGATAAAGGACAACTGAAGCCAGGGACACGAGTTAGTGGGGAAATTTCTACCTCAAGATTGATTTGAGGATTCATTAAGAGTACATGGCAAAGCCCGACAATAGGCCACACTTTGTATGAATCTATATGAAATGTTCAGAATAGGCAAATCCACAGACACAACATAGATTAGTGGGTGCTGTGGAGAGTGACTGCTAATGGGTCACATCATCTTTTGGGGGAGATGAAAATGTTCTGGAGTTAGTGGTGATAGTTGTACAACAATTTGAATAGAAAGGCCACTGAATTACAGTCACTCCAAAAGGGTGACTTTTCAGCTATGTGAATAATAATCCCAATAAAGGTGATTTGGGGATTATTGATTTTGTTTTGTTTTTAAGTACATGACAAGCCAGTGCTAGGGAAACCTAGTATTTCCCAGTAGAGGACAAGAATCCAGAGGAGTAGGAGATCTTAATGGGATATTGAATATCATAACACACCCTAAGAAAAATGGTGCCAGACTAAGTATTCTCATTTTACTCTTGAGATAGGCAAAGTGATCTTCTAAAGATACCAACATTGGTAGAATCACAGCCAGATGTTACATTTGACTTCTATGGAAGGGTCCTGTGAGTTCAGAAAGCCTGAAATTGATGAGGGGTGAGGCTAAAGAGGCAAACTAGGATGGATTATGAAGGGTCTTAGGAGACATCTAGAGTTTACATTTTACTCTGCTAGCAATGGCCATCCCCAATATTATGCAAAAGAGTTTGGGCTAGACCAAAGAGGAGCATGAAGGCCAGCTTGTCAAATTAACATTTCTGCTTAAGAAGACTATTAACTCATTTTGGCAGGAAAAGGTGAAATGACAGAGGCTAACTGGTTGACTCCCTGAAGCAACCCAAATCAAGCTGGGAATGGATGGGCTTGGATGCAGACCCTCCTGCTAGGAGAGCCTCCTGATTCTTTTCCCTCCTCAGGCTGCTGAAAGCAAAGTGAGACTTGGTAGGAATGAAACTGGATATAGTTTTGAGATCAGGATTCCAAGCCACCAGTTCTGCCACCCAATGTTGACCATTCAAGGCATAGAATTGGATGGCAATTATTCAAATTTCTGAGCGAAGAGGAGTGAGTGAGTGGTGGTGAGCAGGGAGGAAAAAGTGAGGAAAGAGATGGAGCTTCAAGGTGAGAACACTTGGGGGGAGGGGAGGATGAGGGGAAAGTAAGTCTCAGCCTGTGAAATGAGTGAGTAGGGAATAACCCCTTCAAAGTCTCCCCATTATCTCCCTGTTCACAGTCCTTAGTTTAGTTTAGAAGGCCCTTCATAATCTGGCTCCCGTTTACCCTAACAGCCTCATCCTTAACCAGAGAAACATGCATACACACACTCTGTCAGCCCACGCAAAGCCTAAGCTCCAACCATAACAGCCAGTGCAGAGACAGCAGTTACCACTTGCCAGGCATGTTAAGGGCTTACTTGTATTAATACCCATTTTATCAAGGGGAACACTAAATCACAGAGACATTAACTGGTATGACCAGGGTTCAAGCCCCAATACCTGTGTTCTTAACCACTCATGCCATAAGGCCTCTTGGCCCTGCTGAACTCACTGCCTGGAGACAGACGTCTTTCCTCCACTTCACCTGACCAATTACATCTTTTCCAGAACTCAGCTCAGATGTCATTGCCTTCAGGGGCCTTTCCTGGGCACTCTTCTGTGTACTATTGCAGCCCATGTTTACCTCTGTGCCACCACCCTAACACAATTTTGTCAGTGCTTTGCCAGTCCGGTTTCTCACAGGACGTTCCAGAAGCCGAGGGCTGGTGCAGGGGTCGTTTCGTTTTCTCCAGTGCCCAGCACACTGCCTGGAGCCTGAGGATGCTTGATGAGTATTTGCTGGATAAATGAATAACAAGGAATATATGAAGGAGGTTTGATTGTCCAGATAGAGAATGCCAGTTTGGAATACCAAGGACAGAAGGAAGACTGCTGTCTCAGACATCCCCCGACTCCACCACCCCTAACCCCTCTTGTCACAGCTTCTGCTTCCCTCCTCTCTCAGGAGCTGGGTGTGTTGACTCCCTGAGGAAGGGAGATAAAGTGGAATTGGCTCTAATCCCATAGTCCCACCCCTGCCATTTTACTGGCTGTGAGTTCTTGGGCAGATTATGGAACCTCTCCATGCCTCTATTTCTCTATTTTAGAAGATTGTTCTGAAGATTAAATGATGCACATAAAGCATTTAGTACTCAAAGTCCTTTTTTAAATGACATGACAAAGATATTTATGCCTGTACTCTGTACAGGGCTTTTGCCTCCACATCACTTTCGTCAGCCCCTCTCAAGAGGAGGTAAGATACTATTGTTGCAGGAAGGGGGACTCCTTTCAGGGCCCTAGAGTGGGCTCTTGTCTAACACTTGGAGATGGATTGTCCGAGGAGACACACTTACTGACAAAGCAAGAGACTTTATTGGGAAGGGGCGCCGGGGCAGAGAGCCACAGGGTAAGGGAACCCAGGAGAACTGCTCTGCCACGTGGCTCGCAGTCTCGGGTTTTATGGTGATGGGCTTAGTTTCCGGGTTGTCTCTGGACAATCATTCTGACTCAGGGGACTTTCTGGTGGCACGCACATCGCTCAGGCAATAGATTCTAGGGAGAAGGATTCTCAGAAGTTGATAGGACATGTGGACTGGTGTCTCCTCTCTCCTTTTGACCTTTCCCAAATTCTTCTGGTTGGTGGTAGCTTGTTAGTTCCACGTTCCTTACCAGGACTTCCTGTCGTAAGATAACTCATGCAAGTGGTTACTATCGGCCTTGGCCAGGGCAGGCAGTTTGCAGTCAGTGGTTCCCCTAACACTATGATCCCTGTTTTACAGATGAGAAAGTAGGGGTCCACAGTGGGTGACCTGTCCTAGTGATTCAAACCTGTCTCATGAGTCTGAATCCCATACTTTACCCATTCATGGCCTTGGATCTCTGAAACAAGGGTGAAGAAACTTTATTCTAATCAGACACGCAGAATTAGGGATGGTGCGGGGGACCCCAACCTTAGCATTTCTCCAGGACTCAGGCCTTGTGTCCCAGTCAGGAGTGCAGAAGGAAAGCCAGCACCTGCAGCAGGCCCAGGGGAGGGTCCATTTATCTCTGGACAAACAGGATCCTGGGACTGGGCTGCGAGGACTGATCACGGAAGGATAAAGATCAAAGATTAAAGCCTTCCCAGAATACAGATGAGCCCCACCCTGACTCCCAGGGCCCAGGTTGAGGGGATAAGCCCCACATCTCCAAACTCCAGGCTCCAGGATCTGGGAATCTGGTCTAGGGAGACAATGGGGAGGGTGCCACCCAACAGTGGGCTAAGACTGAGAAGTGAAGGTCTAGAGCCAAGAGGCAGCAGGTGTCTGCCCCAGTGTCACTGCCCCTTGCCTCAGTTGTCAGATGCTGGCTTCATCCCAGCTTCAGCCCGAAGACTGGTTTAGGAGAACAGTCAGAACCTTACAACCTTGGTCCCAGAGAGCTAAGGGTCCGTGAGGGAGGCCGTCTCTGACCTCTCACCCCACGTTCTGCAGGAATCTAACCAGGGAGGAGAGGGAAGGAGGGAGGAGGATGGAGGGACCCCTCTCCCCAGGAGACAGAGGTCAGCCTTGAAAACATGATTCTGGCTTCAGGGTCCTTTGTTCCAGTGTGTCTTTTTTGTCCTTCTGGTTTTTCCTTTCCCCAAAATTCCTCAAAGAGCAATTTAAACAGGCAGAGGGTGGGGTAGATATTTCTTTGTATGATGTTGAGCTCCAGGCAACTAACTGGAAGGAGAAGGGAGGGGAAACTGAGGTGTGCAGTGTAGGCCTGTCTTCAGAATATCACAGTAAAGGAAGTTTGCTTTGGTTCTCCCACTCCTGGCCCATCTGGGAAAAATCTTTATCTGCCGATGTTGAAATTTTGGACTTCTGGTGAACAGTTCCTCCTACCCCCATGTTGACAATAACATGTAACATTTGTACGTTCTTGTCACTTGCTTTAACTTACTTGATCCACGAGTTGATCCGAAACATTGCCCTCTGTGGATTATTATTACTGTTATTATCCCCATTTGGGGGATGAAGAAAACAAAGGTCAACGAAGTTGAGTGAATCACCCAAGGTCAACACAGCTAGTGAGTAACCAAACCAGGACTCACCCAGAGTTCCTGACTCCAAGCTCCATGCTTTTTCTCAAACACCTCCCTGCCCCTCAATGATGACACACAGAGGCTAGAAGAAAGGGACGGGGGATTGAGTTGCTTTAAAGAGGCCCCTGATTTCTCTAAGGGAATCTTATGGAATCATCACTGGTGTGAGCTCCCCTGAAATGACCTCCAGGCCAGAGAGGGAGAGGCACACATGCTTTCAGTCAGTCATTCATTCCTGAAACTGACATGGCCACGTGCTGAGGAGACACAGCGAGTCCCTGCTCTCTGGAGACTCACAGAGACTCAGTTTACTGGGGGAAACAAGCCAACATAATGAACTGAAATACAAGGCAGATTGTGGCGAGGTGACAATATTCATTCATTTATTCATCTAATATTTCCTGAGTGCCTGCTGGATGCCAGACTCTGTCTTGGGATTTCGCAGTCAAATATAGACACTCCTAGCCCATCAGGAGCCTCCAGTTCAAAGACGGGTAATTAGGAGGCTCCGGTTCCTGCTCCAGTGCTCTCCCCACAATGCCACAGCCTTTGCCTTCATCTCCCAGCGAGCTGTGACTTTTCTGGTTACAGGAGAATTTTCAGTACTGACGTGGGCAGGCAAGAACTCAGATGCCCCCACAACACTGGTGGAGTTCTCACTCTCCTCCACAGCCCTTCTGGGAAAAAAAAAAAAAAAAAAAAAAACAGAGCCTAAAGATCCCTTCTAAACACGGGCAGTCCTCAGATGGACTGGTGCCCTTCCCTGGCAGCACCCACACCACCACTTTTGGATCAACAGGAACCAGGGTCCTCCTCCTAGCCTCCTGCCCCCAGAGTCCAGCTCAGCCAGTGCCTAGCACATAAGGAGTGCTCTATAGATGGAGTAGGTAGGTTGTGCTGCCAGTAACAGTGAAGCAGGAGGCACAACTCCCTCCCCAGCAGTCAGGTCAAGGCTGATGGGGAAGGCTTGGTGCTTGCAAACCTAGTTATGGTCCTTAGATAGCTCCTACCTGATTTGGGGGTGGGGGGGGCACTTATCCACACTTGGCCTCAGGACAGAGATGTGGGCAGCTGGCTATCCAACTGGCTTGGCCTGTGGCCCCCACCAAGGGGGAACAAGGGTGGGCATGGGGAAGATGGAGAAAAAGGATGAGGCATCAACCTAGAAGGACTGTTGAGAGTGGAGCAGTTTGGGAAGGGAGGAGAGGGCATGGGTGAGGGGAGATGAGATGGAGACGGAGTCCTGGGCCTGAGCCTGAGCACTCGTTGGGAGCTGGGAGGGGCAGGGGGTGATACTCGGGGGGACAGAGTACAGATGCAGCGGTGGAAGGAAGACCTAGAGATGAATTCCCAAGAAGGTGGGGTGGGGGGAACTGAAGTGAGTGGGCGGGGGCTGCAGAAGGGGTGGGCAGGGGAGCGGGGCTGACAGCAGGGAGCGTCCCCCGCCCAACCTCCCGCCCGTGGTATTGATCCGCTAGATTACTCAATTTCACCCGTATTGATCAGGTAATTGCTTTATCTCGGGTCTCATTTGAGCTCTGCATTCTCCTGACTTTCCCCTCTCTCTCCCTCGTGTTTTTTCCTATCAGCCTGACACAAGGCTCCCTAACACAGAATAAAAATATATAGATATATATATGTATATATATGAACAGAAAGGTTTGGTTAGCCTGCCCCGGGTTGATGTTTGGGAAGGGGGACAGGGGTGGAGAGAGGAAGGTAAGACCAGCCTCCCCTCAGAGCCCCTAAATTCTTTTAAGAAACCCTTCCTGGCTCCAGATAGTGGAAATGTCTGCCCACCCCAGGTTCTCCGAGGTCCAGATAAGAGCTGGGGGAAACAGGCTACATAGGCCTTGGTCTCAATCTGTCTCTTCTCACCACCCCACCCATCCTCCTCCCCTGCAAGACCTGGAAACCCCAACTCCTCAGCCAGGCTCTTGGACGTCCCTTTACTAAGTAAGTCTGCATTGTCTTGCCTCTGTCCTTCTGGCTGCTCTTAACTATGTGTCCTGCCAGTCTGTCCCCTGCACCCAATGTGTGTCCTTCCTGCCCACCTTCCTCACCCTCTCCCGCTCTCCCCATCCTTGGCCTTGGCCCAATCCCCTAACCCCAGGGTTCAGGCAGCCTGTCCTTCAGCTGGAGGAAGGAAAACCAGGGAAGGAGACTCAGCCACTCCCCAGGGAGACCACAGACTGTTCCTCCTAGGAGCCCCCAATCTGAGAAGCAATGGCTCTTGTCTTCCTGAAGCCTCCAGTCGGAGAGAAGGGACATGACCCATCTGAGGACAGGACAAGAAGACCCACACAAAAGTTATAGACAAGGTCCCGGGAGGGGAGTGAATGCTGGAAGATCCTGGGCAAGATCCAGCTCTCTCACCATCTTGCAAAGCTCAGCCCCAGATTAGCTCACAGACCCCCCCAGGCAGAGTGGCAGCAGATACTGAAACTAATTTGCCAACAGTAGCTCCCCGAGCCTGGGTGTGAAGTCTATGGGGCCAACGGGATCCATCCACCTGCAACCAGGTCCCTCCTTCCAGCACACACTCTGGATTCCTGGCACCCTGGAATTCCCTGTGCAATGGCCAGAGCTGTGTCCAGGCATTCATGCGCCTCCACCCTGGACGCACCCTCCTGAGTATGAGGCTAGAGAACAGCTGTCCGTCTGTTCTCTTGCAAAGGAGCCTGCAATGTCAAGAGTGGGCCCAGCCCGTGAGCCATGGCTGCTGAGCCTGCGCGTCCGGAGCCTGTGCTCCGCAACGGAAGAGGCCACAACAGTGAGAGGCCTGCGTACAGAAAAAAAAAAAAAAAAAAGTTATGAAAGCAAGTGTGAATTTTCTTCCTTCGACTTCTCAGTAGTTATTTTCCACAAAATATTTGTGATACTGTCATTTTAAAGCAAGTCATTTACCACATCCAAGAGTACAGCCATCTTTCCCAAAGGACGAGTGTCTGCAAAAATGTCACTTCACCATCACATTCAGTAGACAATTTTGTTCCCAATCAGGTTAACCAACTAATCAAACAATGGAGAGAAAATCATACTCAGCAACTTTGAATCTTGTAATTGATGACTATGTTGACTCCAAGGTAAATCTCAAAATATCAGAAGAACTGGTTTCATAAAGTCTGTCCTCGATATGTTGTGATATTTTAAATTGCATATTTTCCAATACCTATGATTAGCTCTTGTCTGATCACGAAAAGAAAAAACATTTCTATATGCCCTTATACGAGGTGTCTTAGGATTTTTGTGAATTCAGATAAGGGCCAAGTATGGACCCAATTCTGCCCTCACAACCTTAGACAACAGATACAAGCTAACTATTTTCAAAATATTGAAGCAGAACATAAAATCCTTTTATAAAACTTTGATAACTGTGATAATTAATATCTGAAATGATGTATATGCTTGTTAACTTTCTCTTCTCTTTTATTTCTATGTCCATTAAACTTTTATTAATATCTGAAATGATGTATATGCTTGTTAACTAATTTTCTCTTCTCATTTATTTCTATGTCCATTAAACTTTCTTAATAAAAAAAAAAAAAAAAAAAAAAAAAAAAAAAAAAAAAAAAAGAGTGGGCCCAGGGTGTGAAGATTCTTAGCATTGGAGCTCTATTTTCAAAACTCCACGGTGAACATGATGGATAAGGCTCAGGCTCTCCCCATGGAGCTTAGAGACTCTAGGACATTATAAACCAGTTCTCCCTCCTACAGCCTCCAGGATCCCCCACCCGATCCATGCACACCACCCAGGGCCTTGCAGGCTCACTCTGTCCCCTTTGAGGAAGGGAGACCATCAGGTGGGGAGAGGAAAGGACTCAAAGCAGGGGGTCCAGACACCATCTGCGCTGGCAGCGGGGTGGGGGTGGGGTCCCATCTCTGAGCCCCACGAACTCATCCCACCCAGTGAGGAGCCAGAGGAAGCAGTGGGGGGTGTGCAGGAGGGTGGGAGCCCCACAGGGTCCATGTGGCTACATCCTACCTGCCATGAGCTGGCAAGCACTCTCACTCTCTGCCAATGTCCTCCACAGAGACCAACCCAACTCTTCACCAGAGTTTTCCAGAGCAGAGGGCAACTGATCCTTTTTCCTTCTCATCTTCATTTCCAGAGTCCCATCTCTGTGCTCTAGGGAAGTTCCTCCTTGAGTCTAACAAGCTGCTGCTCCCACAGCCTTTTTTTTTTCTAGGTTCCTCTTCCATTCAAATGCCTCAACCTTTCCAGCTTCTCCTTCAACTCTCCACGCCCCATCTTTCTCTCATCCTTCCTTCCCTGACACCTGCATTCATTCACTTTGGCCTCCTTGTATCCAGGCTTGGAAGAAGAGTCACCAACTGTCCCCTTTTGCCTGAGACTGTCCCAGTTTTAGTTCTAAAAGTCCTGTGTTTGCGGGAACCTCTCTGTCCCAGGGAGAGTGGGGCACCCTACCTGGAAGGTAGGATACTGCATGAGGCCCAGTTCAAGAAGCCAGATGGGAACAGGGTTTGAGTACAAATACAAAGAGGCCAGCAGCATTTTCCCACGTGTCCACAGAGACAAAGACAGACAGACAGACACACATACACACACACATATACACAGAGATATCCATAAACAGTCTCCAAAACAAAAACACAGTCCACACATCCAGAAGCAGACACCCACAGAAACACGGACACCCGCATTCAGATTCACACACAGACAAACCCTGCCTCACACCCGCATTCCTCGAGACAGGTGTGCGTGGACGCACATAGGCACGCACAGTACACCAACAACGCACAGCGGAAACACAAAAACTGACACAAACACCTACACACAAAAACACACAGTCATAGAGACAGACATCCACAGAGAGACGCTTATTTTATGACTCCTCAGAGACACACAGACACACATTCAGACGCCGACACAGAGGCACGAATAAGACCCCGGAGCACAAAGATGCCTTCACCTGCGCCCACAGACTGAGCCAATCCACAAATTCCAGAGCTTTTCCCTGTTCTGCCTTGGAAATGCTCACAGGTTTGGGGATGTTGGCTCGGCTCCACCTCACCCCCAGAGGAGAAGGCGGGCCCAGCCTGAAGGTCTCAGGGGACCCCAGCCTGAGGCTCACAGAACCAGATAGAGAGAGCACCCCCCCCCACCCTGCCCAACACGCCCTCTGCCTGGCGGGCCCTTCCCCCGCGCCCGTGCCAGGGCTGGGGACAGCTCTGAGAGCAGCCTCTCTGGAGAGGGGGTCGGGCGGCGGGGATGGAGAAGTGTGAGTGAAATGGGTTTATTACTGGGAGTCTGTTGCCTCGATTGGTATCGATCCCCGCGTGTCACCTTCCATTGCCACTAATGGGACATGAAGAGTCGCCACCAACACCACAGCCCCCGGCTGCACACACTCACCCACGGTTCTCCTCCCCTGTCCCCCCTGCATCGCACCCCGAAGCTGCATCCCAGGCTGCTTCATCCTCTCCTTCTGCCTCTTCTTTGTCTCCCTGAGTCTGATTCCAAAAGCTTCCGCGGCACCTCCTTTTCTTTCCCCCCCCTTTCCGGCCACCTAAGGACCTTACCCCTCCATTCAGGGGTGTCCCCTTTCCCTCCCCTCACTTCCTCTTTTCTCCCTCCTCTGGGTCCCGTCTCAGTCACCATCACTCCCGCATGGGGGTGCATTGGGCCCCACCCAGTCTTGGGGAGCGATGGGGGATTCACGGGAATGAGCCAGTGAGAACCACCCCTCTTTCACCAACAGCTGGCGAGGAGTGCTTATCAAGGGATAGTCTCCTTCTGTCACACCTGGACTGGCCAGACGGACCCTCCTGGAACCAGCCAAGTCCCCCACCTTCATTCATTCCACTGGCTGCCACGACCCCAGGCCAGATCCTGGCAGAAGAACAAGGAGAGAGTGAGGAAGAGGGCCTTTTTCTTTTCCCTCTCCCTGTTCCTCGTGGAGGAGATAATACCCCACCTGGCAAGCCCCTCACCCCCTACAGTGCCTGGGGAAACCCTCCCCAGGGCCTGATCTCCCATCTTTGGGTCTTCGGTCCTGCCCATGTTAATGTCAGATGGTTATGAAGGCACAAGTGAGACCTTAGAGGACCCATTCAGGGTGCTGAGGTCTTGATACAAAGTATGTCAGACAGTGTTGATAGACTGGGAATTTAGCCTATCGTGCTGGTTACTCAAGTATGAAAAAAAGTCACTAACCAGAACAGGAAAAGTCTACTTGCAGCTCAGATAGAGCATCCTTGGCTTTGCTACTGTGAAAGCAGTCTGCGCCATTACACCCTGGGGGCTGGCAGGGGAGCTGAGAAGAGGGGCTCCTCCCAGCCCCGCCCTGCGCCCCGATCGGCCCTGAGAGACTCCTCTCCAAGTGACCCTGGGAGATACCCAGAGCCAGCTCTAAGCCCCAAAGTGGGAAGGGCTGCCTCTTGTTGACTCCTGTCCCCAGACAGGGATGGGGTCTCCACCCACCCCCATCAGTGGGCCCCATTACTGTGTCAGGGTTGTTTAGGGGGCTGCATCAGGCCAGGTACAGTTACTAGATGCGAAGTTGTGGGTTTGAAGGCAGTTTAAAATGTTGAGGCTTTCTGTTACACGTTAGGGTAGTTGGATTAGCTAGAGTGTGGGAAGCTGGTCGGGTACCTTTTGGTTTATTCACTCGGCAATAATCTGTAGAGCAGCCTCGTGTCCAGGCACTGCACCAGGCACCGGATGCACACAGAGATGCTCAAAAGAGCAAAGGAAAGGGCTGGATTTGGTCAGGGGACCTTCCCTCCCCAAAGGGCACTAGGCCATCTGCCTGTGTCTCAGGGAAGAAACAGAGAGGCTCAGGGTCCCACCCTAGAAGCCAATGTCTGTGCCAAGTGCCCAGCTTCCTAATCCCACGCCGAGCCTCCCCTACAAGGGCCAGTGATCAAAACGTGAATTGTACAGAAAGGGTAGGGGCGGTGGCGGGGGGACTGCTGTGACCAGGTTTACAGGCATATGAGAGGAAGTGGGCAGGGAAAGCGTGTGGAGCAACAGAAAAGGTGAAACCCTAATAGTCTCAGAAGCAGCTGCTCTGGTTCTCACAAGGACTTGAAGTTAGCAATGTGAGGGACTTTCCTGGGAGTTGGGACAGTGGCAGGAAGTGGGTCAGCAGAAGAGCCTTGAGCCTCCCTCGCTGGAGGCCTTTCAGATGTCGCCCTCCCAGGAGAGCCTGTGGAGGCAGCAGGTGGTCTGAAGGATCTGTGGAGTCCAGGCCCACCGTGTAGGTCCCAGTTCTCCCACTAAACATTGTGCCACGACCTGCCCTTCCAATGGGGCCTTCATGGGGGAGGGTGGGGAACGGAATGGCTCTTCCTCCCCAGAATCCTCTCCTTGGCCTTGGCATCTTCCTGCTCTGAACTCAAATGGTCCTAAATCCTTAAATGAAGGAAATGGGATGGGGTAAAGGTGAGCAAGGGGCAGAGCCAGCTCGTCAAGTGAGAAAACACCAGTGACATCTGAGACAGGTGCCTGGGGTAACACGTCTTGGCACTAACCTCAGTCTTCCTGGCTATAGCTCTCTGTCCTCTATGGAGATCAAGTTTGCCTCGTCCTGGCTAATATTCCTCCCTTCTCCCTGCATCCAACTCCCTGGAACAGTGTTCTGGACCATCCCTCCCTTTGTAACCTCTTTCATTTTTGCCCTCGATGGGCTCGGAGCCCGGTCCTGCTGCCTCTTCCCCAACAAGGACCCTCTCTTCGTGGCCCCTAGCTCCTGTCTCTTCCAGCAATCAGCCTCTCTCTCACCTTTCCATCATGTTAGCTTCGGTTGATTTAACCAGAAAACAACCCCCAGAATTTAATTCCATGGCCCTCCATTCCAATCTCGATCAGCTCAAGGCTGGGAGGGGCTGTGTAATTATGGGGGAGTAGTGGGGGAGAGAGAAACTTGGCCTCCCAGAGTCAAGGAGAAAAAAAAAAGAAAATCATATTGATTCCCCAATGACAGCCATCAATCTTTTCCTCCCCACTAGGGATTGGGGAGATTGGACGCAGGCCCAACAGGCTCCAGGGTCCCTTGGTCCCCAGGACGTTAAAAACAGAGGCTCTGGTCTTTGACCTCCTCTCTCCTCTAGTTTCCCCTGAGGCCAGTTACCTAAATCCTCCATGCCCTCCCCAGTGTATTCTGGAATCCTACCACCTTTTCTTGTTCCTGCTATTTATTTAGCAGGGTATCTGATGCCCCTGCAGTTATTTTCTCCTGTCTGGTTTATGACTTAGTTGGCAGTTCTTCTTGCTGTCTAACTTTGAGTAGTATTTATAAAGAAAAGGAAAAATCTGTTTTCTAGAGCCCTAAGAGGAAAGAGACATAATAAGTGCTTTAAACACCTTAGAGAAAAGGTGACTGGGTAAACTATTTTCATTTTAGTACTTGAGACGAAGAGGAAATTTACAGATTATGAGGGTGCAACACCAGTATGCAAGCGGGGGTGGGACCTGGGACTCCGAGGGAAAAACAGGGAGTGAGGTAGTGTTAAGAGTCAGAGGTTATGAAGAGGGGGTTCTTGTCCAGGCCTGGACTCATCTCCACAGGACGTTCTATGAGAGTAGGGCTGACTTATAGTGGGAAGGGTAGACAGCTGGAAGGACTTCCCGGCATTTCAGTGTCCCTTTTCCTAAAACGGAAGCGGATGTAGCCCCCTCACCAGTCTCCCTGTTGGTCAGATGTTTCAGGAGCCATCTGCCCCAGAGGAAGGCTCTGGATGCAAAGGACCCAGTGGAAGACCCTCCCTCCCACCCTACCCGCCCACAGAGGTGGAGGGGGCTCACGGCCGTGGTGCCACTGGCCCCCGAAGGGTTAATGCTATTGTCTGAAAACCACATCAGCTCCCCTGGGAGCTTGGAGATCCCGCTCTCATTTTAAGTAACCCTAACTCAGCGTGTGATGAGCGAGGGGTCGCTGGGCGAGGAGTGCTCCAGAAGGAGCCGCTGGACTGAGCCCGGAGAAGCTGCTGCACCAAGGTAAGGGGGCTCTGGTGGCAGGTCTGCCACCGGGGCTGGCCAGAGGGACAGCCCTTCTCCTCCCCCACCCCTACCCCAGCTGTGGAGCCAGTCGCAGAGCAACTCGGAAGAGGAAAAGAAAGGAGACACAGGCACGGGTGAAAATGAGAGCCCAAGGGCCACACTGAAACCACCTAGGAGGGGCCAGGCTCTTCCATCCAGGTGTGGGACAGCGCAGAGGCAGGTGTAGGGCAGTCAGGGCAGAGAGAGGCGGGGACCCCGGAAAGACAGCGGGTCTGGCATGGCACCAGGCTCTTCTCCCCAGATGGGGCACAGCTGGGGTCAGATGTCGGCTCACTGGGGCAGAGAAGACTCCTGGGATAAATGGGGCCAAGTCAGGCTCTTGGGGCTGAATGAGTGAGAGTCTCAGTCGTCCCCGTGCCCTGTTGTCTGTACCTACAGGGAGTTCAGCGACTCAGAGAGCTCACTGCTGCCATCCGTGTGGCCAGGTTGAAGAGCAGTGGGGGAGGACTGACACTGAGGGCGTGGGCATCACAGCACGGGCACGCGAAGGAGCAGGAGGTGGTCCCAGGGAGGGCAGAGTTAAGGTTGTGTCCCCGTCTGAGCCAGGCTGGGATGAAGTGACATCTCTGATGGAGTGAAGGGATTCTGCCCCATCCATCTGCTTCCCTCGCTTCCCCAGACTCCTGGCTGCTTCCCAGAGAACGAGGTCCAAGAAGTCTGAAATCTAAGAGCTTGGGTGCCCCATGTCAGGCTCACCCCCGTGACAGTTGGGGCGGAGGAGGGCTGTGTGTGGCTGGAGAGGCACAGACGGTGATGCTCCCATGGCAGAGAGAGGTCTTACTCCTCTTCCCAACAGACAAGAGAAGAAGGACTGGGAGGAAGGTGGTGCCACTACCACTCCACCTCCAAGCCCTTTCTGGCCCTGCTCGAGGGCACTGAGGCCCCGTGGGGAGAGAGTCCAGGGCACATGGATGGAGTCTCGAGTTGGGTTTGGCGCTTAGTGGAAGTTGAAGCCAGGGATCATGGTAAGATTGGGTACGAGGGCCAGGGTTGAGGTGGAAGCTGGCAGCGGACATGGCATTGAGGGCTGGCGACTGGGTGAGACAGCGTCAGGGGCCCCCAGCTGGTGAGAGCGCCCTGGGAGGCCCGCTGCCTGCTGCATTCCTGGTCCCCCATTACTCAGCCCCAGACAGGCCTGCCGGCTCATCCCAGCTCAGCACTTGGCTGGGAGCTTTCACTTCC
Organism: Kogia breviceps; assembly: GCF_026419965.1. Taxonomy (NCBI): domain Eukaryota; kingdom Metazoa; phylum Chordata; class Mammalia; order Artiodactyla; family Physeteridae; genus Kogia; species Kogia breviceps. Next base: position 87,477,016 of record NC_081310.1, on the reverse strand, counting down.
TCAGGCTGGCCAGACTCCTCAGCCACCTACAGGAGGGGATTTCTTGTCCCCTGGGTGGGGAGATGAAGGGAAGAATCGGGGGTGTCCAGTCAGGGGAATCCCCTGGGGCCCAGCTGATGGGAATGAGATGAAAGGAACTGACACTGAGTTTGTGCTGGGAGAGAGGGCAAGGGGCCGCTGGAGGGCTGGGGGTAGGGCAGGGGGACTGGAGGAGCCTGGGTCGGGAAGCTCGGGGCCTGGGTTTTAGTTTCCATCTCTGAAGCACAGGTGAGAGACAGGAGGGCAGGAGAAAGACAGAAAGTGACCAAGAGAGACAGTGACAGAGACAGCACAACAGAGGGCAGGCTGGGTGAGAGGTGGTGAAGCAGGGACACCCTCTAAGGAGGAAAACGGGCACGGGGGAGGCAAGACAGACAGATCACTTGATTTGTAGACAGGAGACAGTGTGATCTGTAGACACAAGACGCAAAGACAGGAATGGAGAGACCACGGGAAACTGAGACATTAGAGGATGGACAACAGAGAAAAAAGAAAGTGAACCGAGCTAGGGAAGTAAGACAAGAGAAGCCTGGTAGACAGGAAGTGGAAACAAGGAAGAATGAGACTTGAGAGGGGAGAGGAGAGAAGCTGTAAGGAAGGAGGAAACCGTTGAAGATTAAAGGTCAAACAAAGTGAAACAGAGACTTGGAGGGGCCAGACCAAGGGAGCAGTAGGTGTGAGGCTGGCAGCTGGTCTCCTGACACCCCAATTCCCGTTCCCCAACCCCTGGGTCCTTGAGGGGTCTGTGACTTTCCCCATGACTTTTTATTTATTTATTTATTTATTTATTTATTTTTGGCTGTGCTGGGTCTTCTTTTCTGAGCGTGGACTTTCTCTAGTTGCGGAGACCAGGGGCCGCTCTTCATCGCGGTGCGCGGGCCTCTCACTGTCGCGGCCTCTCTTGTTGCGGAGCGCAAGCTCCAGATGCGCAGGCTCAGTAGTTGTGGCTCACGGGCCTAGTTGCTCCGCGGCGTGCGGGATCTTCCCAGACCAGGGCTCGAACCCATGTCCCCTGCATTGGCAGGCAGACTCTCAACCACTGTGCTCCCCATGACTTTTAACTGCCCTTCCTGCCAGGTCTGGGGGTGGAGCATGGGGTTGTCTGGTCTTGGATTTCCACTCCAGGGAGTTACACAAACCTTTTAAATCCCACAGCCCCCAGGGACCACAGAGACAAGAGCCAGAGACAAGTCTGCAAGGGGCTGGAGGGGTGGGGGTGGGGTGAGGAGGAGGAAGGAGGGATTCAGGGGAAGTAGGGTGGACCCTGCTGGGGGCAGTGGCAGAGAGGGAGGTGCCTCTGCCAGGTGTGGGCCGATGGCAGGAAGAGCTGAGGCTGCGGGAGGGAGATGGGGTTTAGCTGGCCAGATTCCCAGCCAGGGAGCATCCAGAGGGGCTCCTCTCTGCCCTAGGCTGTCTGGGTTTGGCAGAAGAAAGGACAAGATGCCCTTGGTGAAGAAGGACATCGATCCCTGCCCCTCCCCCAAATTCCCCAAGGGAAAAGGTGTTGGCTTTGCCCTTCCGAGGCCCCCAGCTGGTCGTGCTCTCCCTCCTAAGCCGCTTTCCCTAATAGCATTAAGGGAGGTCTCAGGCCTAACCCCTCTCCACTTGGGGTTGAGATCAAGGGGAGAGACCAGAGGCTTCTAATCAGACTGGGGATTTGGCCAGAGGTGGGGCGGAGATGAGCAGTTTGCTCGATGCTAACAAGCAGAAAATAATACACACACATCCCCGCAGGCTGCCATCTCTGTATTTCCCTCAGTGCCCCTCAGGGCTGGTTTCTCCACTCTGATCTTTCTGTCTCCCAGGGCTGTATCTGAACCTCACCTGTGTCCACAGCATCCCCGATTTCCGCGATGCTATTTCTCTGTCTCATTCCCTCTGATTCACTCTCCTCCTCGCCGACCCTCCTGCCCTCTTTTTGGCCGCCTTTGAATTTATAACCAGTCCGTTTTTCCCGCTCATCAATCAAGCAGTCACTGAGAAGACTTCGTTGTGTCCAATCAATCAGATTATGGGGACAATCCACTTTAGCAGCTTAGAAGGGCCAACGACAAAGTGACTTTTGTTGCAAGTTTCTACTTTGCAGAGAGGCAGCCTTGTCTTGAGCTCTGACCTTTGTTTAACCCCGGGCGTGTTCCTGTCTTCCTCACCTCTCTGTATTCCACTCTGCCCAATCTGACTGTCCTCTGGCTTCCCCCCGACCCACACTGTTAATCATTTTTCTGGCCAAGAGCCCACCTCTCAGGTTTAGACTGGAGCACCTCCTTCAGGACCCAGGGCCTCCTGCCAGCCTCGCCTCTGCTCCCAAGTTTAATCCTCAACTTTTCTGCCCTGATTGACTAATTACCGCTCAGAGCCTGGAGTCAGACCTGTTTGCATCCGGCTCCACCACTTGCCCTGGGATCTTATGCAAGTCTTCTAATCTTTTGAACCTCGATTTCCTCAGCTTGCAAAACAGAGATAATAATACCCACCACGAAGGGTTGCAAAGATTCAATGAAGTAACATAAGAAAAACAAAGTCAAGCCCAATGCTGGGTTCATGATAGGGGCCCAGCTCATATTAACTAAACTCTTAAAAACGTAAAATCTGCTTGGGACATTTCCTTTGGCTCCAACATCTAGGTTAAGGCTCCCTTTTTTACCATCGTTATGGCTATTGCTTTTCGTAAATAATTACCTAAAACCTACATGTGTTGTAATGAGCGCTTGTGTGGGCCAAGGGGATTAATCCTATTAATAGTAATCAGAATGATGGTGATGATGACAATAATAATTGCTCGCTACTATAACCCTTCAAGAAACACAAAGCTCTTAAGAGCAGGCTCTCTGATCATTCAAGATTGGGTTATGGGCTTCCCTGGTGGCGCAGTGGTTGAGAGCCCGTCTGCCGATGCGGGGGACACGGGCTCGTGCCCCGGTCTGGGAGGATCCCACGTGCAGCGGAGCGGCTGGGCCCGTGAGCCATGGCCACTGGGCCTGTGCGTCCGGAGCCTGTGCTCCGCAACGGGAGAGGCCACAGCAGTGAGAGGCCCGTGTACCGCAAAAAAAAAAAAAAAAGATTGGGTTATGATCCTTTGTGATTTATGGTTCTCAGTATGTGTCCTCTTAGGCCACTGCACTGGATCCTGCAGTAGGGCCTGGTGGGGTTGTTCAGAGCCTATTAGAGAGCCCCAAGCTCCAGCACAAGAGGGAGGGAGCTGGGAGATGGGGGTAGTGGGGCAGAGTGGGATCACCTCCCCCAGCCTTAGGGAGCAGTGCCACCAGAGTGTGGGTTAAAATGAAGCACAAGGAGTTAAGATTAAACAGCAGGAGCAATTCTTGGATATAAAGGTAGAACTAAAATCTGCTCCTCTCTGAGGGTTCCCCATGGCCAGCTCAGGGGCTCCAGCAGAAAAGGACGGACTTGAGAGCAGATATTTGGCAGGACTTACCGTCGGGTGAGGATTTCCACATCCAGAACCAGCAAGCTCCTCAGACACGTGAGGATCCAGGAAGGACTCTCACAAACATGGGAGAGGCCAAGGAGGAAGTTGCAGCATTCAGGAAACCCGGGGTTTGACCCACTTTGGCTTCATAGTTTAGATTTTGTTCTTTGAGGGAGCAGGAGAGAGGGTTTGGTAGCCTACCTAGGTGGCTGAATATTATAAATTTTGTATTTTGTATTAAGTTCTTGCTTTCCACTCTTTCACTTAAGAGCTGTGTGACCTTAGAGAAGTTAGTCAACCCCTCTGAGCTCCATCTCATCTGATACTTCCCGTGAGGTTCAGGGTGTGTCAATTTCTCAGCACAGTGCAGAGTGCCCTGAGGGTCTGCTCTGCGGGGGGTTTATTGTTCTCTTCTTGCCAGATCCTAAATCTACCCTGAGGTCTCAAACCCTCCAGACCAGGAAACATCATCAGATCCAGCTGGAGGCACCGCAGCCCTAGGAATTCTATCTGCTTCCTCCAAGGAACAGTCCTCCTTTGGAATCTCTCACCTCTGCACCCTCTATTTCCCCACCCATTTTCCTAAGATGAGGTAGGAGACATCCCAATCATCTGGAGGTTAGACAGAGGAGGAACTTCCCAATGGAAAGAGCAGGAAAGGAAGGTGGGAGAGGAGTAGGGGCATCTGCTTCAGGGGAGGAAAGGAAGGAGAGAAGATTCCAGAATATCAGCTATCAGTTTAGAGACAGATGGATGGGTGGGAAAACCTATTCACCCAGATTCAGAGTGGGCACGGACCTACTCATAGCCCTGTATGCCTTAATTTCCAGAGATGCTCTCTGCTGGGGCCAGATTGGGTACCCTTGGACACACCTGCCCCCAACAGGCTGTAGGTTTGCCCACTGGCCCACCTGGAGCTCAGTGTTCCTTGGGAAAAGGAAAGCAAGAGACCCAGTGACCTCTTAGTGTGGGGGGAAGGAGGGCAGGGTTGGAATTCCTTGACTTTTTAATTTTATTTTATTGAAGTATAGTTGATTTACAATGTTGTGTTAATTGCTGCTGTACAGCAAAGTGCTTCAGTTATACATATATATGCATTCTTTTTCCTATTCCTTTCCATTATGGTTGATCCCAGGATATTGAATATAGTTCCCTGTGCTGCACAGTAGGACCTTGTTCTTGGGATTCCTTGACTTTCCAACACCCACAGCTCCTTAATGCTGTTTCCCATGGATTCTTGCTACTCAAAGTACAGCCCATGTACCAGCAGCGCTGGCATCACCTAGGAGCTTGTTAGAAATGCAGAATCTTAGGTTCCACCAAGTCCCACTGAATTAGAATCTTGCACTTTAAAGAGAACCTCAGGTGACTCTTACACACATTAGAGTTTGAGAAGCACTGCTACAGATGATTTGTTTCAAGTCTTAAGGCAGCACAGTATATGAGAAAGTGCCGTGGATTAGGAGTGGGGGCTGGGACGACCATACACCGTTGTCAAGTTGCTTTCCCTCTGCCCACCCCCATCCCACCCCCAAGCCAAATTGGGAACCAGCAAGATTCCATCTTCCTTGCCCATGGTTCATTAATTCAACAAGTATTAATAGGGCCCCCGAGAGTACAAGGCCCTGGGCTAGGATGGGTTCCGGAGAGCCAGCAGGGAAGAAGACAGCCAGGGCGCCTGACCACAGGGAGCTGCCGCTCTGAAGGGGAAGACAGATATTAAACACATAGTGACACCCTTGATAGATTCATCACCATTCATTGATTCTACCAACAGTCATTTCTTGAACATCCACGACACGCCAGGCGCTCTGCTAGGCACTCGAGACTCCTCAGTGAATAAAATGCACAAAAATCCCTCCTCTTCTCAAATGTAAAATTGTTCTAAGTACTATAAAGGCGTGGGTTTGTGTATCTGCCAACTCCTCTCACTCAAGGTTTAGAAAGAGCCAACAATTAATTACGTTTTCACTTGTCTCCTCCTGGGAAAAACCCCAATCCTGTTAAGCCCTGAGAAGAGGTCTCATTCTCTAAATCCCCCAGTGGCGGCAGGACCTAGGACCCTCTGCATTCCTCCCCATCTATAAAGCGGCTCAGCCTCAAGCCCCAAGCCCTGGGTCAGCCCCTGGCCAGTGAGGAGGTCCCCAGGGGAGGCTGGGCCCAGCCTGGCTAGAGGGGGGGAGCTTCCTGCCTCAGACCCTGCTCGCCTGCCTCAGTCTCCCTTTCCTCCCCTAGTCTCTTCCCTCTTCTCTCTTTCCTTCCTCTTTCACCTCCTTCTCCCCTGCCTTCTTTCGCTTCCTCCTAAGAGGGGACCATTTCCCCCCAAGACCCAGACACGGCTGTTGCTCCCCCGGAGTGGACAATGCACTGCAGCTGCCTGGCTGAGGGCAACCCTGCCATCACCTCCCGTAACTTCTGGATCTCAGGTGAGCCTCCGCCAGGTGTCCCAGCTGTGCTCCAGCGGTGCCCCAGAGGCCTCGGGAGCAGTGGGGCGGCTCTCACTGCCCTCTCCACCCCAGGCCTGGCCTTCCCCGACTGGGCCTACAAAGCCGAGTCGTCCCCGGGCTCCCGGCAGATCCAGCTGTGGCACTTCATCCTGGAGCTGCTACAGAAGGAGGAGTTCCGCCATGTCATCGCCTGGCAGCAGGGAGAGTACGGGGAGTTTGTCATCAAGGATCCAGACGAGGTGGCCCGCCTCTGGGGCCGCAGGAAGTGCAAACCACAGATGAATTATGACAAGCTGAGCCGGGCCCTCAGGTGAGAGGGGGCAGCCAACGTGGCCAGACAGGGCAAGAGTTCAAAGAAAAGAGCTGTGCTTTCTGGCACCCCTGGCAGATTCCCGCCCCTCCAAGGCTTGGGACATGCTCTGGAGTATGGTCAGATGTCCAGTGGCTATCCAGGGACAGCTTGGGGTTTGGCTTGGTGGCCTGGGGACGGGGCATGTGGCTGCGTCTCTCACTGCATCCTCCCTGTGCCACTGGGCCAACCCTTTATTCTCAACCTTGGAATCTCCAGATATTACTACAATAAGAGGATCCTGCACAAGACCAAAGGCAAAAGGTTCACGTACAAGTTCAACTTCAGCAAGCTCATCGTAGTCAGCTACCCTCTGTGGGAGTTGCAGGCACCGCCAGCCCTCCACTTGCTGCTGGGGGGCCCTGCTCTGTTTCGACCAGCGCTGGTGCCCATGGGTGTACAGAGTGAGGTAGGCATGAAAGCTGGTCCTGTCCCCAGAGCTCCACCGGAACCTGCCTCTCTGTCCAGGAGGCCCCCAGCCCTCCTCTCTGCCTCAGGGGCCCATCAATTTTCAACGTTCTTCTCCCCCTGCATCCTAGTCCCTGAGTGTCCCAGGGGTGGGGGTGATACTCTGAATCGCCCCTGCGTATTTAACAATCCCTATAGTAGAGCACCTGCCTATGACAGAGGGCAACTCCTTCTGTGCCAGGATCACAGGGAAGGGGGTGGGGGTGGGGGTGTCTCAGGGGAGGGTCCAGGACATGTGGGCAGTGCTGACTTAACAACCATTATGAGAGTATTTCATTATTTTAATGACCGGTCATTAAAACAAACAATGTATACTGGGGAATACATGCCAGGGAGGGCCCATTCAACCCCTGAGCCTGCTTTTCCTCACTCCCCAGCTCCTGCATAGCATGCTGTTCACCCATCGGGCCATGGCAGAGCAGCTGGCTGGGCAGCGGACCCCTCAAGGACCACCAGAGGCCTCCGGGGACAAGAAGGGAAGAGGCAGCATTGTCCACCGTGAGTGCTCAGGACTGGGGAGGGCCCAGGGAATCTTAAGCAGAGGAGGGGAGGACCCTTTTGATTGAGCACATGGGTGAGAGGGCATGAGTCAAAGGATAAGTCATGTATTCATTCAACACATATTTATTGCTCACCAGCTATTTACTAAGTGTGGGGACCCAGAGATGAAAGATGGCTCTCAAGATGCTCGGAGATCAGTAGGGAGCAGAGATGGGAGGATGGTCAGTGACCAGTGCTGAGGTTCAGGGAAGCATGAGGTGCTATGGGAATGCAGATGAGTTGGGGCTTCCTGGAGGAGGCTACACCTGAGCAGGTGAAGAAGATGCAGAAAGATGCCCAGGCAGAGGGAACAGCATTTGTGAAATAAAAAGCTGCAAGTGAGTGTAGTAAATCTGAAGATCTGCTCGTAGCTTACGTGGTGAGAGTAAGGTACGTGACAGGAGTGGGGACAAGGAGGAGGGTGAGAGACGAGGCTGGCGAGGCGGACAGGCATCTGGTCACGGAGGGCCTCAGAAGCCATGCTGAGGGGGCTTGGACTTGATCCTGTGGACAGGAGGGACCCAGATGGAGAGGCACATCCAGATGTTCATTTTACAAAGACGACTTGGGTCAATGTAGAGTTTGGGGTGGAAGAGGCATACAACTGATGTTGGAGGCTTTGAAGATCATCTAGGCAGAGGACGATAGGGACAGAACCAAGGCAAGGGCTATGGGTGGAGAAGGAGGCCCAACTGAAGAGAGATTGGGAAGATAAAGTTCACCTGTTCATTCCCTTATGCACTCATTTCTTCTTTCAACAGATAGCTCATGGGCTCCTGTTGAATGTGCCAGGCCCTGTCCTAGGGCCAGGGGTGCCAATGTGAGCAAGACTGCCTTTATAGAGGTTGTAGACAAGAGGGGGTTTGCGGACATTCAGTTAATAATCCAACAAGTAGATAAGAAATGATAATTGTGCTAACTGCTACAGGGAAGTTCAGGGTGCAGCCAGGAAGACTTCCTTGACAAAGTGACATTTGAGCTGAGACCCAAAATGTAAATCGGTGCCAGCTTAGTTCAGAGGGAGAGAGGAGAGCATGGCAAGCAGAGAGAATAAGGTGTGCAAAGGTCCTGGGGCAGGAAAGAAGAACCGGGAGGAAGCCAGTGTGACAGCACATGGTGATAGAGGGGGACATGGCAAAAATGCAGGCAGAGGCCAGTTCTTCCAGGACTGTAAGCTGGGAAGAGGCAAAGTCAGATTTTCTGTGAAAAAGATCACAGAGACACTTGACCAACACAAGGCTCTTCTGCAGAGGCCCAAGACCTATCCCTCCACTTCTGGCAATTTCATGGAACAAAGACCCATGGCCCTCACCCCACCCAAGTGCAGCTGAGAGCTCAGAGGTCCCACCTCCCAGAGAATGTAGGGCACCTGGCTCCGGGTCCTCATGAGCGCAGCCAAGGCTGTGGGCGTAGGGCGGCCCAAGACCTGCTAGGACTCGTAGGGCCAGACGTCTGGCTGCCTGGAGCAAGACAGAACCTGAACACCTCTCTGTTCTTCCACCCACACCCACCCCTTCCCAGTTCTGGGAATGCCTTGGGCACAGAGCTGCTCTCTTTGGGAAACTTTGAGGGGGAAACCAAAAAATATTCCCTGGTGAGCACCCGCTTGGCATGAGGTATTTTGCACCTGCCGGCCCTCTGCGGGTACACAGGCCCCGCCTGTGCTTGGGTCCTGGGGCACGCTAAGCAGCTTTAGGTCACTGGGAGTCTAGTAGCAGCCACATGCCCACTTCTGGATCGGGATTCCAGAAGGGTATGCCAGCCCTTCACTCCCCCTTCACTCACAGCATTTGGTGTCCAGAGAGGAAGCTGCTTCTGGCAGAAGAGCAGCCAGCACTACTGAGCCAGGGGCAGAAGCTGCAGGACCCCCCACCCCTGGGAAGGGGCGGGGAGGGGTAGGAGGACTCTTAGAACCATCTTCTCCACATGCCTACTCAGCTGTGGGGCCCTGAGCAGGGGACACTGCCCCCAGGAGCCCCAGGGGACACCACCTTCCTGGGGGAAAACAGCAGTCTCCACATCATCTAAGGACCCAAGAAAAGGACGGTGAACCTAGGAGAAGGTACACTCTGGCAGGGGTCTCCACGCTTTTCCTCATGAAGGATCATTTTTACTATTTTCCCCTTTCACAGATCCGACATCAGAAATATTGTTCCTACCAAATAAATTGGATGAATTAAGTAATAACTAAGTTGTTTTTCCAGTTTTTACGAACTATAGCCCTGCTGATGTCATCACCTTGGGTTGATACTTGCTAAGAAAAAATGTGGAACTGGAGTTAGGTTTTTTGAACTATAGAAAGTGCTGTGAAGTTCTATATAATCATCCCCAGAGATCCCAGGCTAGGAGTCCCTATTGCAGGATCCTGGGGAAACAGGGCAGATTTGGAAGGAATGCAAGGAGGGAGGGCTTCTTGGAGGAGGAGAGCTATAGGCCAGAGCCAGCCAGAGAAGGGGAAGGCTGGGGCTCACCCCACATGCTTGGCCTCACAGCTCAGCAGGCCCCATGATGCTGCTTGATCTTAGCTGGGAGCAGGGGTTTTATGGATGAAGGAACTGAGGACTGAGAATTTAAATGACAAACCCAGGGTCACACAACTAGATCTTTGCCCAGCTAGAATAGACCTAGAGTCCTTTGCTACAGGGACGAGGAGAGTGAAGAATGGATCCACTGAGTTATGGCAAAGAATATCCTCATTCATTCATCCAACACATTTTTATTGAGCACTTAATACGCACCAGGCTGGGTTGGATCCCAGGATCCAGAATAAAACAGACACAGTTCCTGCCACCACAGTGTTGGGAACACAGATATTAAATAATCACACAAATGACTCCTGATTCTGAGCAACAGGGCCCTGGAGGAGAGTACCAGGAAGGATGAGGGGGGAGTCCAGGGGCTCTCACCTAGGCTGGGAAGGCTCAGAGGCTTCCCCAAGAAGATGACATTTACGATAAGGAAGCAAAGAAAAAAGGAAGGTGCACAGGTGGGGAGAGAAGGTTTCAAGCAGGAGCAAAAAGAAATGGGAAGTGGGCAGAGAAAGGAGACATCTCCAGCGGTGGGGACTCACTGACCCTTTCTTTCTCTCTCTCTCTCTCTCTCTCTCTCTTTCTCTCTCTCTCTGTCTCTCTAGGACTTGGCTCTGCCCCAGCCCCCTGCCGGCTCAGCCCTTGCTGCCATTTGGGGAGCCCCCAAGACGAGCCTCCCAGTTTTGCCTCCTTCACGCCTCCCCTGCCACCCCCTGTCCCCTCTGACTGGCCCCACCTCCCAGGGCCTTTTTTGCCCCCTGTCCCCGCAAGGCAGCACTTCCCAGGGTCTTCCATGCCTGACACCCTGCTCCCAGGACCTGCAGGGGCCCCAGCGGCCCGGCATTTTCCAGGCCTTCCTCTGTTGGCCGGGCTGGCGCAGGGGACTGGGGAGAGGCTCTGGCTCTCAAGCCTGAGGCCCGAGGGGCTGGAGGTAAAGCCTGATCCCACAATGGATCCCAGGCAGGGCTTCTCCTCAGAGAGGCAGGAACCCTACATTGTAGAGGAAAGTCCTGTGTCCCCCAATCTGGAGAACTTCAAAGCAGTGTGGCCCTTGGATCCTCCTTAATGGGGGAGGAAGATGTGAAGTGGGGGGGTGTCCCCCAAACTCCATCTCACCTCTTATCTACCTCCCTTCTGGCTTTGCTCCTTCCCCTGGCGGGAAACAGCTTTAAATTGTAAAACCATCTGAAGGAACGGAGTTGCACCCAAGGAGATGGGGGGCAGGGAAAAAGCGAATGAGGGGATGGGGAAAATTGAGGCAGAGTGCCCCCTCCCACCAAATTGCTAATCAGATTAAGGAGACATTCTTAATCTCAACTTTTTTTGAGGGAGAAAGAGTATAAGGTTTCCATAGGATTCCATCATTTGAAAGACCCTATACCTGCCCACATGAGATGGGAAATTAAGGGTCTAAGTTGGGGAAGGGTCAGGAGTTGTTTTGTTCCCAGAGTCTCAGGGCAACTCCTTTCTTCGCGGGGGCCCTTGTTCCTCATCAGGCTAAGGTCTCCCCACTCTCTCCTGCCCCTCCGTGCAGCTCTCTCCGATCCCACTGATTTCTGTGACCCTGGGAGCTCCTGTCCCCTCCTTTCCCCAAGACCCAAGCAAGTGGGGTCAGGAGGACGCCAGTATCAGCTCTGTAATACTCCACTGCAGACCATGAATAAAATGCCCTTGGCAAACCTCCCTCTTGGCTGACCACCCCCTGCTGCGTTCCTGCTGCCCTCTGATCTGGTGTGGAGTTAAACACCACCCAAGATTCCTGATGGGAAGTGGCGAGGGGGGTTGGGGAGGAGGAGTAGGAACCAAGCAACAGTAGGAATCAAGCCAGCCACTCTCCTCCCTTCTGCTGCCATCATGTCCCAGAGAGAAAGGCTGAAACTGTAGCCAGAGGAGCTGCCCTGGCCAGTGAGAAACCAGCCTCAAGGAAGGAACCTAAGAGCAGAGCAGGGGTCTTCACAGAATGACCCCCAGATCCCTGCCATGGACCTCTGAGCAGAGTTTTAAGGGCTGGGGATGAAGGAGGGAGTTGGAAGGGGTCCCCTTCCCTCTGCACCCCAGGTCCTAAGAATGACAAAGGGGAACCAACTGAAGCATCAGGTGGCTGGGGGAGGAGGGGACACATAGAGAGGGGTCTTTTGCTCAACCAAGGAAAGCCCAAAAGAGAAGAATGTTCCAGGAGCCAAGGCAATGGAACCATATTGCTCTCCTATCTCTAGGCTGCCAATTACAGGTTTAGGGTTTCTCTCCACTTTCTTCCCATGATGGAGAGCAGAAACTAAGGAGGCACAGAGGGTCTCTTTGTCCATCATTTGTCCCTGGCCCTCATCCAAAGAGCAGCGGTGCATCCGTCTCTCAGAGCTCCCTATTCATTCTGATACCCACTGCCTCTCAGTCCTTTGTGGCTCGCGGATGTTCTCATGGATGGACTGGGGAAGGAGAGACCCAGAGTAAGGCAGAGCTAAGCCCTCACCGCACAGAAAGGTTAAGATGAACAAGGAACCCAGCTCCCAGGCTTCCAAGCAGGGTATAGGCCAGGAGAAAGGATCTGTGAGTGGGCTTCCTCACAGCCTCCCTCCCTTACCCCAGATGCCAAAAAAAGGGGACCTCAGAGTGTCGCTCCCAGGAGATCCTAGGAGCTATAGTGAAAACTGCTTTTCACTTGCTCCCAAAGTCACAGGCCCATCCGCAGCCCTACTAGAAGGACAAAGACCCAGCCTGGGGCTTTCCCATCATCCTGTCCAGTTTGGGGAGACAAAGAGCTAGTGTTGTCTGCTGTGGCACAAAGAACTGGATCACACTGTCATAGGGTTTGGGTCCTGTTCAGAGAGGCCAGCCACGGGAACAGGGTCCCATAACAGGGACCCCCATGTGCCCTCTGCCTGACCCCCTCCTCCTCTTCAGAAGTTCGTGGTTGCTATGACCCCCACGTTTCAGGCAATGAAAAATGCTTTGTGGTCACTTTTCTAAACTTTCTTTTTGGAGTAGGTGAACCCAGGAGACTGAAAGCTCAGCATCAGAGGACATAAATTTCCAGGTAGTGCACTCTGCGTTTTAGACAACAGATTCAAGGAGAGCAGAGTTTCTCAACCTCGGCACTACTGCCATTTTGTGCTGCAAAATTCTTAGCTGTGAGGAGCTATCCTATGCATTCCAGGATGTTTAGTATATCCCTGGCCTCTAGATACGAATAGCACCCTCCTCCAGCCTCCTCTTCTAGACTTGGTGAAATGTTCCCCCCAGGGGAAGAAACCGTGCCTGGTTGAGAATCACTTAAGAAAGGTTTCAGCAAGTCCAGATGTTCTGGCAAAGATGGGACCCAGGCTCCACCGACGCGAAGAGAATTGTTGGTTTCCACATTGCAAGAGTGCCCTCTGGTGGCCAGAGTCAACACCAGCGATCCGAAGAGTTCAGAGCTCGGGACAAGGCTTGGTGGGTAGAACCCATGGGGGCGCTGTTTGAGGTGAAGGGGTTATGGGCACCTTGCAGTCTTCCGAGGAGAGGAAGGGAGTTGCAGGTTAAAAATATTTTATAAGAACCCTCCTATTTCAAACCCCATTCGCGAATCGTGGACTATTCACCAAAGGATCCACAGGTCTAATGGGAAAACAGAGGGCAGATTGTCAGTTCCTCCGGTACAGTCGGGCGCAGCCATCAACCCTGGACATCACACCCTCTGGCCCGCTGGGGCCATCAGCGTCCTCTGAGAAGAGCACGGAGCAGATGCTCAGCCTTCTTCTAGGAGGGGTGGGAACCAGGGCAAGACACAGCAAATCCAGCTCACCAACCCCTGCTCCCAGGCCCTGGACTCTGTTGCACCAAAGGCAGGGACAGAAGCACACTTGGCTTCCAGCAGAGTCTTAGAGCGTCAGAACTCCCAGGCTTCATGAACCAGACATTAGTAGCCATAAGGGACCTTTGAGATCATCAAGTTCAACCTCATAATTTTACAGGCCCAGAGAGAAGAAGGGACTTGTTCAAAATCATACATGTAGAAGAGCCAAATTCAGAACATAAATTTCCTAATTATCAGTTAATGTTCTTTCCATCTCACCTTAATCACATGGATTGAGACTTTAAGAGGCCCTTAAAATTCCTTAGAAATAAGAGCAAATTATATACTGAGAGGGAAATTTTAAAGTTATTCCTGTGTGATTTTCTCTTCTTTTTCAATAAATTTATTTATTTTATTTATTTATGTTTGGCTGCGTTGGGTCTTCGTTGCTGCTCGCGGGCTTCCTCTAGTTGCTGTGAGCAGGGGCTACTCTTCGTTGTGGTGCGCTGGCTTCTCACTGCGGTGGCTTCTGTTGTTGCAGACCACAGCCTCTAGGCGCGCAGGCTTCGGTAGTTGTGGCTCGTGGGCTGAGTTGCTCTGCGGCATGTGGGATCTTCCCAGACCAGGACTCGAAGCCATGTCCCCTTCATTGGCAGGTGGATTCTGAACCACTGCGTCACCAAGGAAGCCCCTCTTTTTATTTTTAATTGAAGTATAGTTGATTTACAACGTTGTGTCACTTTCAGGTGATTCAGTTTTTTTTATATATATATTTATCTATGTTATTTATATATATTATTTTTTATATTCTTTATATATATATTATTTATATGTTTATTTATTTATATATATATTACTTTTTATATTCTTTTCCATTACGGTTTATCACAGGATATTGAATACAGTTCCCTGTGCTATACAGTAGGACCTTGTTGTTTATCTATTTTATATATAGTAGTATATATCTGTTAATCCCAAACTCCTAATTTACCCCTCCCTGCCCCCTTTCCCCTTTGGTAACCATAAGTTTATTTTCTATGTCTGTGAGTCTATTTCTGTTTTATAAATTAGTCTTGTGTAATTTTTAACATGACCACAGTAGCAAACATTTTCCTTTTTTTGTGCGTTTTTGCACTTGATTACATATTGTCTGGTGCTGTCCTCTCATTGTCTGATTTGCATTAATATGGTGTCCGAGTAAGGCTGGTTTTCTCAGGGTGGTGCAACACACAATAGTTAAATGGAAGGTGTTTTGTCACTGGAACACTTGATTAGCATATGGAAGAGGCCTCGGAAGTTTCAAAACAAAAACAGAAGCTAAGTATTTGCTGCCCTGAATCATTGCTGGCAATGAGGAGAATCCCTATCCTCTCCCTTTTTCCCCCTAATGAAGACTCTGACCAAGAAGGGAGAAAAAATTCAAGTACCATATATGCTTTATACACACATACACACACATATGAACACACACACACACGTATATATAATTCAACAAGCATTTCTTTCTTAAGTGAGAACTACGTGCCAAACACTGTGCTGCCAGGTTCTGAAGTGCCCTTGAGACACTTTCATCTGTGAAGGGTCACAGCGTGGCAGGAGTCAGTGCCTTGCATGGAACATATATGACTTGGCCGGGGAGAGGAGGGTGGGGTGTGGCCGGGTCAGGGGTCGGCAGTCACGGCAGGTGACTGAGTACCGAGCACTGGAGAGGCAAGGTTTCTGCATACATGCGCAACATCTAATTTAAACGTGAATTTTGTTTAGTAATCAACCTACTTTTAAAGTACCTAAAAGTAGCCTGCTCTTACCTTCTGAGATGAACTGCATTATCGTATGGAATGTGTCTCTTTAAATATACTTGCTTCCAATAAAATAAGATAAATAAAATAAAATACCTAAAAGTAAATCTCAAGAAGTCCTTTCTAATTACCAAACACAGAAAGCCAGGCAACATGTGCCAATTGTTTACAAAGTTATCAAAACAGATATACAATTCTGTGATCTCTTGTTTCATCAAACATTACTTCATAAACACTTCATTATGTATTTTAATTAATTTTGTTTGTTTGTTTTTGGTTTTTTTAGCCGCGTTGGGTCTTAGTTGCAGTACACAGGCTCTTTGTTGCGTCAAGAAGACTTCTCTCTAGCTAAAGCACGCCAGCTTAGTTGCCCCACAGCATGTGGGATCTTAGTTCCCGACCAGGGATCAAACCTGCATCCCCTGAATTGGAAGGAGGATTCTTAACCACTGGACAACCAGAGAAGTCCCTGTAATTAATGTTGATCATCTTAACCAGGGCAGACTATTCCATCATGTTTATACAACATATATTTTACCATTACCCTTTTGGTGGGTTTTTTTCGGTTGTTTCTTGTTATTTGTTTTGTAAATAAAACAGTTTCAAAACTTTTGTCCATAGTTACAATCTTTTTCTTTCCTTAAATTAATTCTTTGAGGTTCATTCCCAGGAGTGAGATAACTGGGTCAAAAATTATGACATTTCAATGGCTTTAGATACATATTGCTCAACTGTCCTCCAAAAAGATTATAATATTTCAAGTAGCCACATTTACACACCGCTTACTATGAGCCAGCTGTGTCATAAGTGCTTCAGATACGTCAGCTCACCCAAAACCCACAACAGTTTTAGGATGTAGACTCTATTATCATCCCATTTTACAGATGAGGACACCGAGTAGAGAGGTAAAACAACCTGTTCAAGGTCAATTTCCTGGCAAGTGGCAGAGCCAGATTCAAATCCAAGCCACCTGGCTCCATAGTCCTGCTTCAAGTGCTGGCCTATGATGCCAACTGAAAAGGATGAGTTCCCCTGGACCCTCAGCAGCTATGACCTCTCCCCACCTTCCCCCACTTTTATTAATAAGAGTAAACTGTTATGTCATTACTGTCTTCTTCAGTTTGTCTTAAATAAATGGTGAGGGCAACTGAACATTTTCATGCTCATATGCCATTTATAACTTGGACTCTCCCACTTTAAAATTGGGAACAAAGGCTACCTCACTAATACAATATTTGAAAGATAGTTTAAATTCATATTATGGCCTGTTAAGGATAAAGGTAGGAAATAGGGTTAGCCAAAAGAGAGATTTTCAGAAGGTTTTGAGGAAAGGGAAGAAGAAAATGTTCCAGGCACTAGGCTAGGAATCACTTATTTAGTGTTAATTACTTATCATAATTACCTATAAAAGTAGTGTATCTGGTCACGTGACTGGGAGCTATTAATTCCATTTGAAATGTTAAAACTATCACTAATTAATACTGTTTATAATTCTTCCATTGCTTTGTCCTTAACCTTTCAGAGACTCAGACCAGTCAGAGCAACCCACCAGGGGAAAATTGAATGAACACAGCAGTAATTACCTGGAAGGTTCAGCCTGAGGAAAGCCAGCAATGGGTAAGATTTGGTTTCTGGGCCAGAGGTTTTGCATCCAAATGGAATGAGACCCAAACAGCACAATTACCGTGGACCATTGCCAGGAACTTAGAAATGAAGCCAGAGAGATCACGTGTCCAACCCATCTGTTTTTCAGTTGAAGGTTCAAAGGTCCCCAAGAATAAGTTGTCCTGGGTCACTTGGAACAGCAAACCCTGGGTATCAATCCCTATATAATCAATCGCATTCACTTTTCCTACCCCAGCTTGCCCTGAATTGATGGAGAAAATCCCACAACTGCAGGACAAGGTGCTACCATGTAGCTGACCTCATCTGGATCCTCACAAGTCCTTTGCTGATCCCGTGTCAGCTCTTAGCATCTGTTCTAAATCTTCTCTTACCTATATCCCGCTCCCTTCCTCTCGGTCTACTCCACTTCCCGCTCAAGGCTTCCCTCCCCTGCCCCGGGTCCTTTTTTCCAGTCCTAGGAATGGATTGTCTCCCCAGTGATGTAACCCCTCCCACCTGTACCAAACAAGGAAGGTCAGGCAGGTGTCAACTCTTGTGCCAACTCCAATTAACTGTCTGGGGCCACAATTAGGAAGCACATAGTTGAGAAGGATTCCAAAGTTGTGTTGGGGCTTAGGAAGGGAACTGGTGCCATGTTTTCCTGTGACTTCCATATTACTAAATCCAGTGACCGCATTTTGGTCCTTATCTTATTCAACCTCTCCTCTGCAGGCAACACTGTTGAAAACCCTTTGTTCCATTAGTTGCTAAGATCCATCCCCTCTCAACTCTCCCATTCCTAAGACTGTTCCTTTTCAAACTCCTTTCTGGGATCCCCTTTGCTCCCCCACCTCCAGTGTTCTCCAAAACACTGGCCACAGCTCTGCTTATCCTACACATGCTTCCTAGATGGTTTTAGTTTTGTCTTGTCTCCTGTCTTAACTACCACAACATCTGCACAGCTGGCACTGACCTCTGACTCAAGCTTCAGACTTATTGGTCCAGCTGCCCACTGAGCATCTCTGCCTCATTGTCCCATAGGCAGCTCAACTGTATCATGTCCCAAATGGAATTCTTTGTCTTATCATCCCATGCTGTTCCTCACTCCCCTTTTCTCTCAGTTTCTAACTTTAGTTAGTGACACCACAATTTAGCCGATTACAGCCAAGTAGAAACTAGAGTGTCAGGCCGCACTTTTTTCTCCCTCACTTCCTACACCTGGTCAGTCACCAAATCCTACCAGTTTCACCTCCTGAACATTTCTCGAATCTATTCTTTTCTGGACAATGCTACACTGACCTAGTTTAGGCCCCCACCGGCCTCTTAGAGAGTCTAAGTTTGTCCCTTTCCAATACATAATCCATACTGCCAGGACGTTCTGTTTAAAAAGCCAGTCTGATCATGAGACTCAAAACCCTTCCGTAGCTCCCCTAAAAGGAAAAAAGAAGATCTTTGGGCTTCCCTGGTGGCGCAGTCGTTGAGAGTCCGCCTGCGAACGCAGGGGACACAGGTTCGTGCCCCGGTCCGGGAGGATCCCACATGCCACGGAGCGGCTGGGCCCGTGAGCCATGGCTGCTGAGCCTGCGCGTCCGGAGCCTGTGCTCCGCAAAGGGAGAGGCCACAACAGTGAGAGGCCCGCGAACCGCAAAATTAAAAAAAAAAAAAAAAGGTCTTTGTACCCCCAGCATTGGTAATTTATCTGTATTATAATGCCATTTAAATAGATATAGGCATAGGGCTTCCCTGGTGGCGCAGTGGTTGAGAATCCGCCTGCCGATGCAGGGGACATGAGTTCGTGCCCCGGTCCGGGAAGATCCCACATGCCGTGGAGTGGCTGGACCCGTGAGCCATGGCCGCTGAGCCTGTGCGTCCGGAGCCTGTGCTCCGCAATGGGGGAGGCCACAACAGTGAGAGGCCCGCGTACCACAAAAAAAAAAAAAAAAAAAAAAAGATATAGGCATAAAACTAGATATAGAGTAAAAAAAAAAAAAACAACTAGATTTCAATATATACTTACAGTACATAAAACTATAAAAGCAATGGCAATTTACCAATTAAATAGAAACAAAACTATAAAACCAATACATTTAAAAATAATAACATTAATTTATTGTGACAGATGATGTTTGCTGAAACTAATTGCTGCACAAAATATGATTGTGGAACTGATCCCTCCAGCACAGGGTCTCTGGAGTTCCGCAGGCATGCAGTCACTCACTTCTCCCACTACTTTTCTCTGTTGGAACTTCTGCTAACCCTTTGTTCACTCAGCCTGCTGCGAGACGTTTGGCCTCCCGGAGGCACAAACGTTTCATTTACATACTGAGTCCTCCTCTGTTCTCTTCTCATTAGCTGAGACAATTAAAGCAGCGCTACCTGGTGCCAACTCATCACAAAGACAAAGGCAAATGCAGACACTGAAGTCATTTGGCAATTTAGGTTATAAAAAGCCACCCAGTTGATCCTAAACAGGATCCTCTCATTTGTTTTTCATATTATTAAAAGTAAAACACAAAAGTTAACATTTCTGCAGAAATTCCATTGACTTTGAGTTGAGACCTAAAGAACCAAGTCCAAGTTCAATATAGCATGGGATCCAGGACCTCACTGCTGCACCTGCACAAACACTCAAGAAATACTTCTGCAGCCACTTCCCACCACCCACTTGACATCCTGGTGGTACTGAATTGCTTGCACCTCTGGGCTTTGGGTGCCTGCTTGTCCCGTGGACTGAAAGGTCCTGTCTTGTCCACTGCTTAAGCTAACTCCTGCTCATCCTTTAGGATTTCACTCAGAAGCTCTTTTCTATCCTGTAGGCAGGGTCAAATAGGTCCCTCCCTATCTCTACAGGGCTAGCATCTAGGTGGGACCTGGCCATGGCAGCATGAAACAACGGCTGCTGAACTAAAACCCAGGTTCCATGTTGCACTAGTGGGAAACTCTCACAGTGGCTGGGCCGTAGAACTTGCTTCAGTGATCATTTGTGACCTTGCACTTGTCATTGCATCACCTTGAGTCTCAGCTGTCCTATCTATGAAACAGGACCATACAGATACACTCTCACACATGCAAAATTACAAGGGAATTCGATGCAGCATGGTTTCAAAAGCAAAATAATGGAAGCAACCAAAATGTCCACCTGCAGTGTTAAACAAATTATAGTACATCCGTAAAATGGAACACTGTGCACAGACAAAAAGAAAAAAGAAGCACCTTGTGTACCGATGTCGAAATACCTCTATGATTTGTTTTAAGAGAAAAAGTAGGTACATAGCAGTATGCATGGGATGTTATCATTTGTCTAGAAAAGGGGAAACACATATTCATGTTTACTTGATTAGGCACTTGTAAAAAATTGATAAACAGAAACCTCAATTAAATGGAGTGGGGAGACCAGAAGGGGGAGCTCTTACTCCCTGTGATAACAGCAGAGCCCAATAGGAAGAAGAAAGACCCCTCTTCTTTCCTGGAAATAACTTAGCCAATGAAAAGCCATGGAGTTTTTGTTTACTATAGCCCTCTCAACTTCCTTTTCCTCTCTATAAAAATTGTTCTCCTTCCCTTGCGGTTGGCAGGACTTGGAGATGGCTCGCCAAGGTTGCAATTTTCTGCTGATCCTGAATAAACCCATCTTTGCTGGCCAAATATCTAGCAGTCTGTTTGTTTTAGGTCAACTCATTTAAACGTCTGGAAAAATAAACAGAACTAATAACAAAGGTTACCTATTGGGGAGAAGGAAATGGGTGGCTGAAGGACAGATGTGAAAATAGATTTTTCACTGCAAATATTTTATACTTAAGATTTTTAAACTACAAGATTATATTATTTATATTAAAGTTAAATAAATTTTTAAAGTAAATAATATCTGCCATAACTACATCGCAGGATCAAGTAGGAAGATCAAATAAAAACTGTAAAAGCATGTGCTATTATTGTAAGGTGTAAAGCAATAATGTCATTTTTGTGGTGAAGCTAATATCCTATAGTACTACTAATAATTATAATGACAAATATGTCACATACCTTCCCTTCTCCAAACCTACATCCCCCCAATACATACTCACTGGGGGAGGATCAAGTTTTACTATCATTTTACAGAAGAAAGGAGACTGAAAAAAAGAAAATGACAATTGGACTGAAACATGATCTTATACCTGCTTGTAATATCGAGGGTCTCACATCTGAACACTCCCCCCAAAAGCCTTCTAAAGGCATCCTCTTCAACAAGAGCCTGCCTCCTTCCTACTCTCCCTTTCCACGCCCTACCCCTTCCTTCTCATGGCCCTCACATAATCAGGGGCTCTTCTGCAGCTGGTCTCAAACATCTACCATCAATTCCACACATAATTTTCTTGTTGGCCTAGTACACACACTGAGTCTCATGACCTTCTCTCACTCACTCTGACATCCTCACAGAAATCTCAAGGCTGCAAAACCCAAATAGCAGCCTTACAGCAGGCTCCAGACACAGATACTGGATGCTGACTCATGAGACCCTCGACCAGCGCAGCTCATCAGGATGAGTCACTTCTGATGGTCTTCTGCTTCTTGTTCCTCTTCCCCTTTGTCAAATGTCTCAAAGAAACCAAAACTGGAAGGAAAGAATGCCAAGGTTTGCTTTTGGAGAGCAGCCAGGTACCACCCGAGTAACACCCCGGTAATGCACACAGCAAGGGTCTCCTATGATAAGAAATTCCACACTGAGCCTTATTCAGTTAAAGGTATGACTGAAGAGACCCTAATGAAATAGTTAAACGTATGGACTGTGGTCATATGTTTATTCATTCAACAAATATTTACTGAGTGTGTACTAAGTGCTAGGCACTGGACTAGATAATGGCATACTAGTAAACCAGCTCTCCAAAAACAAACCAAAAAATCCCTGATTTGAAGCATTAGCCAATTACCAGGGTGTAAATACTCCCACCATAGTCAATATCAAGCTCTGTGACATCTCTGAATGTGGAACTGGAAAGAAATGGACACAATTGGTACAAGCTGGCTCCAGCACACCACTGGACAACGAACAAGATACATATAGACCCTACGTTCATGAGCTTATACTAGTAGTATAACAATAACTAACATTTGTTGAGTGCTTACTATATGCCAGCTAATATTTGAATAACTTTATAGTTATAAACCATTAAATTATTACCAAAACCCTATAAGGTTCAATTTTTTTAAAAGATATAGGACTATTCAGATTGTGTATTTCTTCTTGTGTGAGTTTTGGCAGATTGTACCTTCCAAGGAACTTGTCCATTTCGTCTAGGTTATCAGATTTGTGGGCATAGAGCCATTCATAATACTCCTTTATTATCCTTTTAATGTCCATGAGTTCTTAGGTGATGTCCCCTCTTTCATTTCTGATATTAGTAATGTGTGTCATCTCGCTTTTTTTCTTAGTTAGCCTTGCTAGAGGCTTGTCAATTTTATTGGTCGTTTCAAAGAAACAGATTTTCATTTCATTGATTTTCTCTATTGATTTCTTGTTTTTAACTTCTTTGATTTCTGCTCTAATTTTTATTTCTTTCCTTCTTATTTTGAATTTAATTTGCTCTTCTTTTTTTTTTTTTTTTTTTGTGGTACGCGGGCCTCTCACTGCTGTGGCCTCTCCCGTTGCGGGGCACAGGCTCCGGACGCGCAGGCGCAGCGGCCATGGCTCACGGGCCCAGCCGCTCCGCGGCACGTGGGATCTTCCCGGACCAGGGCACGAACCCGTGTCCCCTGCATCGGCAGGCGGATTCTCAACCACTGCGCCACCAGGGAAGCCCTGCTCTTCTTTTTCTAGTTTCCTAAGGTGGAAGATTAGATTATTGATTTTAGATCTTTTGTCTTTTCTAATAAATGTATTCAATGCTATAAATTTTTCTTTAAGCAATGCTTTCACTTCATCCCACAAATTTTGATAAACTGTATTTTTATTTAGTTCAGAATATTTTTTTGTCTTTTTTTTTTTTTTTTTTTTTTTTTTTTTTGTGGTACGTGGGCCTCTCACTGTTGTGGCCTCTCCCGTTGAGGAGCACAGGCTCCGGACGTGCCGGCTCAGCGGCCACGGCTCACGGGCCCAGCCGCTCCGCGGCATGTGGGATCTTCCCGGACCAGGGCACGAACCCGTGTCCCCTGCATCGGCAGGCGGATTCTCAACCACTGCGCCACCAGGGAAGCCCCAGAATATTTTTTTAAATTTTATTTATTTATTTATTTTGGCTGTACTGGGTCTTAGTTTCAGTGTGCAGGATCTTCGTTTTGACACGTGGGATCTTTTTAGTTGCAGCACTTGAACTCTTAGTTGTGGCATGCATGCAGGATCTAGTTCCCCAACCAGGGATCGAACCCAGGCCCCCTGCATTGGGAGTGCAGACTCTTACCCACTGGAGTGCCCAGGAACTCCCCAGAATTTTATTTATTTATTTATTTTTTTTGGCGGTATGCAGGCCTCTCACTGTCGTGGCCTGTCCCGTTGCGGAGCACAGGCTCCGGACGCGCAGGCTCAGCGGCCATGGCTCACGGGCCCAGCCGCTCCGCGGCATGTGGGATCTTCCCGGACTGGGACACGAACCCGTGACCCCTGCCTCGGCAGGCGGACTCTCAACCACTGCGCCACCAGGGAAGCCCCCCAGAATATTTTTTAATTTACCTTGAGATTTCTCCTTTGACTTATGTGTTATTTAGAAGTATGTTGTTAAATTTCCAAGTATTTTGGGATTTTCCAGCTATCTTTCTGTTATTGAGTTCTAGTTTAATCCCATGGGGATATGAGAGCAGATACTGTATGATTTCTATTATTTTAAACTTGTTAAAGTGGGTCTTATGGCCCAGAATGTGGTCTACCTTAGTGGATGTTCCATGTGAGCTAGAGAAGAATATATAATCTGCTATTGTTGGGTGGAGTAGTCTACAGGTGTCAATTATATCCAGTTGATTGATGATGGTGTTGAGTTAAACTATGTCCTTACTGATTTTCTGCCTGCTGGATCTGGGCATTTCTGATAGAGGGGAGTTAAAGTCTTCAACTATAAGAGTGGATTCATATATTTCTCTTTGCAGTTCTATCAGTTTTTGCCTGATGCATTTTTTGCCTTATGTTGTTAGGTGCATACATACATATAAAGATCGTTATGGCTTTTTGGAATATTGACCCCTTTATCACTTTGTAATGCCCCTCTTTAGCCCTGACAACTTTCCTTGCTCTGAAGCTGGCTTTGTCTTAAATTAATATAGCCACTTCTACTTTATTTTGACTAGTATTAACATGGTATATCTTTCTCCAACCATTAATTTTTTTAATAAAAAATAATTTATTGTCAACAGAGGAGATATATACAACAGGAAAATAGGTGAATCTTTTTCATTTACTTTTAACTTACATATGTCTTTATATTTAAAGTGGGTTTCTTGGGAGTTCCCTGGTGGTGTAGTGGTTAGGATTCAGTGCTTTCACTGCCATGGCCCAGGTTCAATCCCTGACCAGGGAACTAAGATCCTGCAAGCTGCATGGTGCAGAAAAAAAAAAAAGTGGGTTTCTTTTATATATAACACATAGTTGGAGTTGGGTCTTGTCTTTTGATCCACTCTGACAATCTTTGTCTTTCAATTAGTGTATTTAGGTCGTTGACATTTAAAGTGATTATTAATATAGTTGGATTAATAGCTACCATATTTTCTATTTGTTGCCCTTGTTCTTTGTTCCTGTTTTTCTCTTCCACACTTTCTCTGCCTTTTGTGGTTTTAATTAAACATTTTATATCAGTCCATTTTCTTTCTTCTCTTAGCATATCAGTTGTATTTCTTTATTTTACTTTTCTTAATGGCTGCCCTAGAGTTTGCAATATAATACTTACAACTAATTCAAGTCCACTTTCTGGCGGTCCAGTGATTAAGACTCCACGCTTCCACTGCCGGAGGCATGAGTTCGATCCCTGGTTGTGGAACTAAGATCCTGCATGCTGCATAGTGCGGCCATAAATAAGTAAACAAACAAAAAAACTGCTTCACAGGTAGTACAATACCTCATAATCATAAGATATTCCTAATTCCTCTCTCTTGTCCCTTGTATCACTGCTGTCATTCATTTCACTTATACATAAGCACATATATACATATTTGTGTGTGTGTATATATTCATGCATACATAATCAAATACATTGTTGCTATTATTATTATTTTGAACAAAACGTTACTTTTTAGATCAATTAAGAATAAGAAAAATAAAAGTTTTTATTTTACCTTTGCATATTCATTCTCCAGTGCTCTTCTTTCTTTATGTAGATTAAGGTTTCTGACCTATATTATTTTCCTTCTCTCTGATGAACTTTTTAAAACATTTCTTCCAAGGCAGGTCTAAGGCAAAAAATTTCCTCAATTTTTGCTTGTCTGAAAAAGTCTTTATTTCTCTTTCATTTTTTTTTTCTCCTTCATTTTTAAAGGATATTTTGCAGTGTACAGAATTCTAGGCAGGTGGGTTTTTTCTCTTAACACTTTAAATATTTTACTCCACTCTCCTCTTGCTTGCATGGTTTTTGAGGAGAAGTTAGATGTCATCCTTATCTTTGCTCTTCTATAGGTAAGGTGTTCTCCACCACTCCCATCCCAGCTTCAGCTTCTTTCAAGATTTTTTCTTTATCTTTGATTTTATGAAGTTTAATATTATATGCCTAGGTATAGTCTTTTTTGGCATTTTTCCTGTTTGGTGTTCTCTGAGCTTCCTAGATCTGTGGTTTAGTGTCTGACATAAATTTGGAGAAATTCTCAGTCATTATTACCTCAAACATTGCTTCTGTTCCTTTCTTTCTTCTCTTTCTAATACTCCCATTACATGCATGTTACGTTTTTGTATTTTTTCCCACAGCTCTTGGATATTCTGTTCTATCTTTTTCAGTCTTCTTTCTTTTTGCTTTTCTATTGTTGTATCCTCAAGCTTGGAGATTCTTTCCTCAGCTGTGTCCAATCTACTAATGAGCCCATCAAAGGCCTTCTTCATTTCTGTTACAGTGTTTTTGATCTTTAGCATTTCTTTTTTGATTCTTTCTTAGAATTTCCATCTTACAGATTACATTATCCATCTGTTCTTTCATGTTGTCTACTTTTTCCATTAAAGCCCTTAGCATATTAACCATAGTTTGTTTTTAAATTCCTGGTTTGATAATTCCAACATTCTTGCCATATCTGACTCTGGTTCTCATGCTTATTCGGTCTCTTCAAACTGTGTTTTTTGCCTTTTAGTATGCCTTGTAATTTTTTGTTGAAAGGTAGACATGATGCCCTGGGTAAAAGGAACTGAGGTAAACAGGCCTTTAGTAACGTAGTGGTAAGGTCTGGTGGGAGGGGAGTTTTTCTATAGATCTATGATTTGGTCTCCATCTTTTAGTGAGCCTGTGGCCCTGGACTGTGAACTTCACCAGGGCTTCTCAAGTTTTCCCTCCCCTAAAGGGGGCTGGAGTTGGATATTTTCCCTTCCCCCAGATAGGTTAGGCTCTGATAAAAACCCCCCAGAAGGTTAAGCCCCAGTAAAGTAGTTTCTCCTGAGGGCACACCTTATTAAGACTACTCTAATGTATATCTCCTCCCCCCACCCACCAACCCCCAACCCTCTGCCAGAACACAAAGAGATTTTTCTCCATTACTCACTGTGAAGTCCTGATAGGGCTCCTAGAGGCAAAACTCACAGAAATGGGTGCCTCCCACCCACCCATGACTGGGTCACCCTGCAGTTTTTAACTTTCAGACTTGTCCACACTGAGCCTCAAGCAATTTGTCAATTACAGGTCAGGTTTTCCTACCCCAGCTCTGGCTCCAATGGAAGTTTCTGCTCATGGGTTTCTGCTCTGGTCAGATGTGCGTCTCTGTATCTGTGTATCTATTTCTCCAACTTGAGAGAGCAGCAGTTTGCCCTGTGACTTCACTTATTTGGTAAATCTAAGAATTGTTGATTTTGCATTTTGTTCAGATTTTACTTTTTTTAAATTTAAGATGGAATGGTAACTCTAAGCTCCTTACATGCTGGACTGGAAACCAGAAATCAACCATCTTTTTTTTCCCCCTTGTAAAACAAGAGTGAGAAGGGATATGGTGGAGAACCCTTGAGGCAAGTGGGGAGATTTACAAGAGTTGCTGTGGAGAAGAGGGGAGGAGTTGATACCGCTCAGAAATACACAGGATCACAAGAATTCATGGTCAAAGACCATGAATTTGTACTAGTGTTAAATTCCATGGTTGGGTGACTGCCCAGCAGTCCTCAGCAGAACAGATGTAGGGTCAGAAAAGGGGAACAGATGTGCTGCTCTTGAGTTAAAGTTTACAAGAGAGCAATGCATTTGAGAGCATTGATAAGTGAGTTATTGAAGTGATAGATCATAGATCTAGGCCGATTGACTAGAGAAATTGGAGGACGGGTAAAGTAGGAAGTTGTAGCCAAGGATATTGAACTTAAAGTAAAGAAGCAGGTGATAATAAGGCCTATGACATGGCCATAAGAGTAAGTGGATGGTATAGAGCAAAAGTAAAAGGAGTTGAACATTAGAAGGTCAAAGCACGTAAAGAGCTTGAACATTGGACAGTCATTTATTTTGACCCTGGAACTGTGCAAGATGATGGTAGCATCCACAAGTTACAGAAAGACTATGAGCAAGATTCCAGAATCTTAGATATGACCAGTTCCTTATATGTCAACTCCCTATATAACAGATAGGAATAGATAGTCGTGTAGTTAGACGGTAAGAGTCTCAAAGGGGATGGAAAACTTATGATCATCTCTTTGGGCTTCCATTTTCTCTTCTAGGAAAAAATGGGGGAGGGATTAAATTGGGTCGTCTCCAAGAAATTTCACAGCTCTAAAAATTTGTGAACTCCTGTCTAGAAGATGACAGCCTAGAGGTGGCTCCCCACCTCCCAGTACAGTACTCCCTACCTTTGCTGCTCACACTCTGCTGGGATTCCCGCATATCAGTGCTCATCTTTTCTGCACTCCTCAGTCATAACCGTGTGCTTTCTGGCTTGTGGACTGAGCTCTACTACCTACACTCCATGGGCTCAACCTGGGTGCTCCTTACTGTCTGTGCTAACCTGGCTTACCTAGCTTGGTCCATCTGCTTAGCACATAAGTAGCTCTCTTTATTAACAGTCCATCTTTGTACCCATAGCCTCCATATCCCTCACTCACTCACCTCTGCTCAGATAACTGGTTCTTTGCTGACTCCTTTCTATTGAGCGAGGCATGCGGGATCCTAGTTCCCTGATCAGGGATCAAACCCGTGCCCCCTGCAGTAGAAGCGCGGAGCCCTAACCACTGGACCACCAGGGAATTCCCTTTTTATTGGGGGGGAGGGGTATTTGTTTTATTTATTTATTTATTTAGGCACCACCATCTTGAAGATTTGTAGCACCATAAGGAAAATTCGACGCTTCCAAGGGCTTCTGCCAGTACTACCTCTTATTTGATTAGAGTTGCCCCCTTCATCCAATGTCCATTTTACCAATTAATTTCTGCTCCTCCATCTTCATTCATCTTAGAACTGAATTTTTGCCTGCCCCACACATTCATTCTGGGACTCCCATTTCCAGCTTCAGCCTTCAGCCTATCTCACAACACACCCCTCCAGCCTCTCACTTCTATCCTTCATGTTAACCCACTTTTCAGAAAAGGCCAGGTCTTTCCCCCTCTTGGAGTCTTTACAATCTTGGTGGAGAATCTCTCCAGTTTGACTGCTATATGCTTACCAGCTGTGAGGATTAGTGAGGCATCAGAATAGTTTGGCAGCCATGCTGGGCTCTCCCTGAAGCTGCCATGCACGCTTCTCAGAAACCACCAAGCAGGGAGCCCATCCTGCCAGCAGAGAGCTGCAGGCAGCAGGAGCTCCTTGTGACGTCCCTCTCAAAATGCAGGCGGGGACTTCCCTGGTGGCGCAGTGGTTGAGAGTCCGTCTGCCGGTGCAGGGGACACGGGTTCGTGCCCCGGTCCGGGAAGATCCCACATGCCGCAAAGCGGCTGGGCCCGTGAGCCGTGGCCGCTGAGCCTACGCGTCTGGAGCCTGTGCTCCGCAACGGGAGAGGCCACAACAGTGAGAGGCCCGCGTACCGAAAAAAATAATAATAATAATTTTAAAAATAATAATAATAATAAATAAAAATGCAGGCGGGAAGGGTCATTGTGTGCAAGTCCTTGTGCAGGACTCCCCAAAAGCTTCCAGTGAAACTCACTCAAGTATATAAAGAAGTGGTCATCAGAATATCTGTGTCTTAACCATCCCACTTTCCATACTGCTGCTAGAATTAAATACCGTATTTACCCTTTTCCTTCTCCACCAGATAATCTTGCTGGCTCACTGCTGTCCTATATTAAAATTAAAATAATTTAAAAAATATATTAGATTTTTTAATTATTAAGTTACTACAGGTTATTGCCAAAAACTTGGAAAAAACAGAGAAGTATAAAGAAGAAGATATAAATCACCTGTGTGATATTCTGATTTATAATGACATATATTTGGTCTTTGTCCAGCTTCTGGAACAGAGATCCTAAAACCCTTGGAATTTCCTAAGTGATGAGAGCAACAAATATGTATTTTGTTATGTTAATGAAGTGACTTTTGGATCACACTTAAGGATGGGGGCTGGTTGCCAGTGGACCCAACCATGTGACTAGAGGGTTGGAACTTTCAGTCTCCCCATTTAGCTCTCACTACCTCCAGGGAGAGGAGAGGGGCTGGAGATTGAGTTCATCAATGGCCGATGACTTAATCATGCCTATGTAATAAAGCCTCCATAAAACCCTGAAAAGACAGGGTTTAAAGAGCTTCTGGGTTTGTGAACACATGGAGGTGTGGGGAGAGTGGCATTCAGAGAGCATGGAAGCTCCAAGGTCCTTCCCACACACCTTGCCCTCTACATCTCCTCCATTGGGCTGTTATCTAGTAAGTAACTTGTTTTCCTGAGTTCTGTGAGTTGCTCTAGCAGGTTAGTAGAACCCAAGGAGGGGGTAATGGGAACCTCTGACTTATAGCCAGTTGATCAGAAGCACAGGTGACAACCTGGACTTGCAATTTGCATCTAAAGTGGAGGGCAGTCTTGTGGGACTGAGCCCTTAACCTGTGGAATCTGATGCTATCTCCAGATAGATAGTATCAGAATTGAAACGAATTATGGGACACTCAGCTGGTGTCAGATAATTACTTGGTGTGTAGAACCCAACCACTCCCACCCCCCACTTTGGAATTGGGTGACAGAAAGATAACCTGTCATTCCATCTCCCAGAAATAATATTATTAATATTTTGGAGTGTTGCCTAACAGTTGTTTGTGTGTGTGTGTGTGTGTGTGTGTGTGTGTAGAAATATTTTTCTGTTTCTTCTTTTGTTTTACACAATTAGGATACCTAATACTATTCCAGGATATAGCTGGGCTGTAACTCAATTAATTGTTTCATATCGTCAGGCATTTTTCTAACTGTTCCTTGCTATAAACAATGCTGCTGCCATGAATATCCTTGAGGAATTACTGGATCAAAAGATATGAGCAATACAATGGAATATTATTCAGTCATTAAAAAGAGGGAAGAGCTTCCTTGGTGGCGCAGTGGTTGAGAGTCCGCCTGCCGATGCAGGGGACACGGGTTCGTGCCCCGGTCCGGGAGGATCCCACATGCTGCGGAGGGGCTGGGCCCGTTGAGCCATGGCCGCTGGGCCTGCGCGTCCGGAGCCTGTGCTCCGTGGCGGGAGACGCCGCAGTAGTGAGAGGCCCATGTACCACAAAAAAAAAAAAAAAAAAAAAAAGAGGGAAATCCTGCCATTTGCAACAACATGGATGAAACTCGAGGGCATTATGTTAAGTGAAATAAGTCAGACAGAGAAAGACAAAAACTGTATGATTCCACTTATATATGGAATCTAAAAACACTGAACTGATAGACACAGAGAGTAGAATGGTGGTTACCAGGGGCTGGGGGTGGGGTGGGGAAAATGGGTAGATGTTGATCAAAGGGTACAAACTTTCAGATATAAGATAAATAAGTTCCAAGGATCTAATGTATAGCATGGTGATATAGTTAACAATAGTGTATTGTATACTCTACAATGCTACAATAGTAGAACTTTTATGTTCTCACCATAACAACAACAACAACGAAATGGTAATTATGTGAGGTAAAGGATGTATTAACTGACCTTGTTGTGGTAAACATTTCACTCTATATACGTGTATCAAATCATCACATTGCACACAGGGTTATATGTAAATTATATCTCAATAACTTTGTGGAAAAGAGATATGTCCACTTTAAGGCTTTTTATTCATTCTACCAAATTGTCCCCCAAAAAGTTAAAATTAATTTTTACTTCATTCACTCAATATGAGTTTTTATTTCATGGAATCCTTCCTGCCCACAGTAGATAATTTCATCTTTCTAATGCTTTGCCAATTTGAGATTTATAGGTAAACAGGCTTATTTTATTTGTTTTTTGTTTTGTTTTGGGGTGGGGGCCTCATCATGGCATGTGGGATCTTATTTCCCCGACCAGGGATTGAACCCGTGCCCCTTGCAGTAGAAGCACAGAGTCCCAACCACTGGACTGCCAGGGAATTCCCATAATCTTATTTTAATTTATACCCCTTACTAGGAGTTGTACATTTTTTCATGTGCTTATAGGTCTATTCTATCTCACCTAAACCCAATAGCCCAATCTTGCAGCCTTCTTCCGCTGCACCCATCCACCTTACCAACCTCACTTCTCATGACTTCCCACCAATCTATAGCCCACACTAGCCAAGCTCATCTGATTGCACTCTTCATACGTATGACTAGCTAACATGTGATAATTACCTGCTACGTGTTAGGCAATGCACAGTGTTTTGCAAGTATTAACTCATTTAAATCTCATAACAACCTTATAAGGAAGGTATTATTATTATACACATTTTAAATAAAATGTGTATAAATAAATAAGCCATAAATAAATTAATTAACATTCCCTAGGCCACACAGCTTGAATCTTGGAGGATCCAAAATTCAAAGCCAGAGAGTTGGCTCAAGAGCCCATAACAGGCTGAAAATCCTCCCTTCTAAAATGGTAGCATGACAAGCCTCCCTTTAAAATTTAATTCCACCAATGAGAAAATTTTTCAAATTTTTTTTTTTTTTTTTTTTTTTTTTTTTTTTTTTTTTTTTTTTTTTTTTTTTGTGGTATGCGGGCCTCTCACTGTTGTGGCCTCTCCCGTTGCGGAGCACAGGCTCCGGACGCGCAGGCCCAGCGGCCATGGCTCACGGGCCCAGCCGCTCCGCGGCACGTGGGATCCTCCCGGACCGGGGCACGAACCCGTGTCCCCCGCATCGGCAGGCGGACTCTCAACCACTGCGCCACCAGGGAAGCCCAAATTTTTCAAATTTTAAGTATAGAGTCAGGGTTTAAGTTTGAAAATAAAAGGCAAGCCAGAATTTCCACATCTGGCTAAGAAAGTATAATAGGGACTGAATTCCATTGTTTCAACTGAAACAACTAAAAAAATAGACAGAATATACAAAACAACAGTTCTCAAGACATTGGCAATCAGGCAATGCAGGATGGTGATTCCTGGGAAATGGGAAACAAATGAGGTGAGTCCTTCAGTTAGTTGCTCCAGCTTACTTCCTGGACAAAGTTTCCAGGCCAAGACACAGGGAGGGGGAGTCCAGGTGGAGTGCAGTAGTGCCCCAGAGCTGAGGAGACAAAGCTGAGAGTCCTGGAGGGCAAGGTGGCTAGAGGCCAGAGGCCAGAATATCAGAAGGAGAAAGCTGCACAAAGAGAGGACTCCGGAGAGCTGCACTGGGCGTCCCCTAAGTATTCAGCTGAGTTTAGATGAGTGCATGTGTGGGAGGATAATATCCTAGATTGAAGACAGAACTACTTGAAAGGATTAGAAAGAGGCATCCTTGAAACTCACACAAGGCCAGGAAAGGTGCCTGTTCCTACCAGCCAGAGTGAAAGATCTCATAGTTCCTAGGCCGCCATACAGAGTACACAGAAGACCTAACCTCAGTAGCTGTGGATAGGGGGAGGGAATCAACTTTAGACTAAATACTGTCCTTGTTCCACCTAACAAAGCTTAAATGCAAGACCCAAAAGGGTTAAGCTGCTTCCAAGAAGCTTAACTGTGTTCTATAACAAAATTTAAGAATATATATAGGAATACAAAAATATCCAGTACCCAATTAAAAATTACCAGGCATGCAAAGAAGTAGGACATTAAAGCCCATAATGAGGAAAAATATCAATCAACTGAACCTGACCCAGAAATGACACATATGATAGAATTAACACACAAAAATAGTTATTATAACTGTATCTCATATGTTCAGGAAGCTAGAAGAAAGACTGGGCATATTAAGTATAGGTATACGAGGAATTTTAAAAAGAATGTAACTGAACTTCTTGCAAAAAAAACTACAATGTTTGAGATGAAAAATACACTGGATATGATTAACAGTAAATTAGACATAGCAGAAAGAAAGATTAATGAATTTGTAGAATAGTACTAGAAACCATCCAAAATGAAACATGAAAAGAAAAAAGACAGAGTATCAGTGAGCTGTGAGGCATCTCAGTGGCCTAATATACAGTCTCCAAAGGAGAAGAAAGAGATGGGGAACAGACAAAAATATCTGAAGAAATAATTAACCAGTAGATTTCCAAAGTTAACTAAAACCATAACCC
This sequence comes from Kogia breviceps, assembly GCF_026419965.1. Lineage (NCBI taxonomy): Eukaryota > Metazoa > Chordata > Mammalia > Artiodactyla > Physeteridae > Kogia > Kogia breviceps. The sequence continues at coordinate 87,443,358 of NC_081310.1, read as the reverse complement.
ACAGATTTAAGAAGCTCAATGAACCCCAAGCACAAGAAAGTAGAAAATAATTACACCAAGCACATCACCTACACCAGCAACAAGAAATGTTAAAGGAAGTGTTTCAGACAGAAAGAATGATACCAGATAAAATTTCAATTTACACAAAGGAATGAAGAGCACCAGAAACTGTCTCTATGTAGATAAATACAAAAACTTCCATTTTTATTATTTAAATAAGTTTAAAAGACAATTGACTGTTTTACAACATATTACAGGATTTACAACACATGTAGAAGTAAAGTGTATCTATGTTAACAATAGCATAAAACCTGGGAGATTACTATATGTGAGGTGGTATAATATCACTTGAAGTTAGTCAACAATAAAAATTAAGAATTAGGGCTTCCCTGGTGGCACAGTGGTTGAGGGTCTGCCTGCCGATGCAGGGGACATGGGTTTGTGCCCTGGTCCGGGAAGATCTCACATGCCGTGGAGCGCCTGGGCCCGTGAGTCATGGCTGCTGAGCCTGCACGTCCAGAGCCTGTGCTCCACAACGGGAGAGGCCACAACAGTGAGAGTCTTGTGTACCGCAAAAAAAAAAAAAAAATTAAGAATTATACTATAATAGCACAACAAAAAGTTATAGTTAATAAGCCAGTAAGAGAGATGAAAAGAAATTATAAATATACACCTGTACATCATAAGGAGCTAGAAAACAAAAAGCAAACTAAACCCAAAGCTAGCGAAAGGAAAGAAAAAACAAAAATTAGAGTGGCGATACATAAAACAGAGAATTTGAAAAAATAGACAAAGTCAATGAAACTGTCTTAGTCAATTTGGGCTGCTATGAAAATTACCATAGACTAGCTTAAACAACAAAACTTTTTAAAGGAATTCCTTTATTTTTATTATTTATTTATTTTTGGCTGTGTTGGGTCTTTGTTTCTGTGCAAGGGCTTTCTCTAGTTGTGGCAAGCAGGGGCCACTCTTCATCACGGTGTGTGGGCCTCTCACTATCGTGGCCTCTCTTGTTGCGAAGCACAGGCTCCAGACATGCAGTCTCAGTAGTTGTGGCTCACGGGCCTAGTTGCTCCACGGCATGTGGGATCTTCCCGGACCAGGGATCGAACCCATGTCCCCTGCATTGGCAGGCAGATTCTCAACCACTGCGCCACCAGGGAAGCCCAACAACAAAAATTTATTTCTAACAATTCCAGAGGCAGGAAATCCAAAATCAGAGTGCCCGTATAGTCAGGTTCTGTAAGAGATCTCAAATCAATGATCTCAAATTCAACTGTAAGAAACTAGAAAAAGAAGAGCAAATGAAATCCAAAGTAAGCAGAAGAAAGGAAACAATAAAGATCAGAGCAGAAATCAATAAAACAAAACCAATAGGGAATAAAAATCAATGAAACCGAAAAGCTGGTTATTTGAGAAGACCAATAAAATTTATACACCTGTAGTCAGATTGGCTGGGAAAAAGAAGTTACAAATATCAGGAATAAGAAAGTAGACATCACTACAGATTCTATACATCTTAAAAAGATAATATAGAAATATTATTAACAACTTCATGCCCATATATTCAAAAACTTAGATGAAATGAATAAATTCTTTACAAAACTGAGTCTATTAAAGCTCAATCAAAAAAAAATAGACAATCCAGATGGCCTTATACCTATTAAAATGACTGAAGTTGTAACTTAAAACATTCCCACAAAGAAAATTCCAGGCCCAAATGGCTTCATTGGGGTATTCTATGAAAGGTTTAAAGAAGAAATAATGTCAATTCCACATAAACTGTTCCAGAAAATTGAAGAGAAGGGAATTCTTCCCAGTTTATTCCATGAAGTCATCATTACTCAAAACCAGACAAAACATTACATGAAAATAAAGCTACAGTCTAATATCTTTCATGAATATAGATGTAATAATTCTTAAAATTTTAGCAAATCAAATCAAACAATATATAAAATCATAACCAGGTGGAGTCTATCACAGAAATTCAAGGCTGGTTCAACACTGAAAACTCACCATATCAACAGAATACAGAAGAAAAACCATATGATCATCTCAGTCAATGCAGAAAAAGAATTTGATATAATATAACATGTATTCTTGATAAAAACTCTCAGCACACTAGGAATGCAGGGGAATATTGCATGATAACTACTATACCAGCGGTACTACACTAGGAATACAAGGGAACGTCCACAACCTGATAGCAGAGCATCTATGAAAACCCTACAGATAACATCATATATAACAGTGAAAAAAACAATGCTTTCCTCCTAAGATCAGAAACAAGACAGGGGGCTTCCCTGGTGGCACAGTGGTTAAGAATCTGCCTGCCAATACAGGGGACACGGGTTCGATCCCTGGTCCAGGAAGATCCCACATGCCGCAGAGCAACCAAGTGCGTGCACCACAACTACTGAGCCTGCGCTCTTGAGTCTGCAAGCCACAACTACTGAAGCCCGCGTGCCACAACTACTGAAGCCTGTGCGCCTAGAGCCCGTGCTCCGCAACAAGAGAAGCCACAGCAATGAGAAGCCCGTGTACTGCAATGAAGAGTAGCCCCTGCTCGCCACAACTAGAGTAAGCCCACGTGCAGCAATGAAGACCCAACACAGTCATAAATAAATAAATAAATAATAAAAAGAAGCAAGACAGGGATGCCTGCTCTTACTAGTGCGGTCAACATCACACTGGAGGGTCTAGCTAGCACAGTAAGACATGAACAAGAAATAAAAGGAATGCATATAGGAAAGGAAGGAGTAAAATTGTCCTTATTCTCAGACAACATTATCATCTATAGAACTAATAAGTAAGACTGCAGGATATAGGATCAATACACAAAAATAACTGTGTTTCTATGAACTTACAATAAGCAATAAAAAATTGAAATTTAAAAAATGCCATTTAGCAATAAATTGATATATTCAACAACATAGATGAATCTGAAAATAATTGTGCTGAGTAAAAGAAGCCATATCAAAAGGAACACATACTCTATGATTTCATTTATATAAACTTCTAGAAAACGCAAACTATCTTTAGGGAAAAAAAGCAGATCAGTGATCGCCCAGGGACTAGGACGGGAGAGGGGGAGTCCAGTTGGAAGCAGTGGGAGGGAAGAATTAGAAAGGAGCAAGACTAAGCTTTGAGATAATAAATATGTTCATTATCGTGATTTGTGGTGGTTGTTTCATGTGTGTCAAAACTTATCAAATTGTACATTTTAAATATGTGTAATTTATTGTATGTCAAAATATTTAAAGGACATTTTTCAGTTTTTAAAGCAGGCTTTGGGCAGTTTTGTTTTTTGTTTTTTTAATCATCCCCTTGGTAGCTCATCTTTTTTGAATCTCGCATTTGATCCTGGGTACTTTTTCCTATTGGGAGGAAAAAAATAACACACATAACACACCCAACTTCTGCAATATTAGCCTTCAATCTAAAACTGTTTTTTTTTTCACACATTTCCCTTTGCAACTTATCTTGGCACCTTCCCTGTTATTCAATTCATCTCAGCTAGTAGGGGTGTTGATGGGAGAGAGCTGGTTTCTAAGGTAACAACAGACAGGAAGGTACCATGCTTGGGAGGCTGGAGTGCACACCTGAGTGGTGACACCATAGACAACACAGACCTCCCCTCAGTGGGAGTTAAGGTGAGAAGTCCCTTCTCCACTGAATGCCTTGAGATCCTCAAAAGTGATGAGGGGGCAAATTTCTGTGGGTGATATCTCAAGGGACACTGAGGAGGGAGATGAAGACATGAGAGCACTAAGATAAAATTTGCTGTTCACTGCATCATGGGAAAAATGACTCTGGAGGGCTGAGGAGTTAAAACCGCTGACCTCTACTTCCAGCTCCACCCTCCCCAGTTTCTCCTCAATAAGCCCGGCACCTCTTCTTTCTGATAAGCTTTTGTCTACGCGTTGTTCTTTGTTTTGTTTTGGTTTTGGTTTTTTGGTTTTGTTTTTTTTCACCAGTGCCTGTAACATACAGCCAGTACAGTTGACAGTTAAGCATAGACTCTGGGGCCAAACTGCCTGTGTCCCCAGCTCTGTGACCCTGAGCAAGCTACTTTAGCTCTCTGAGCCTCTGTTTCCCATCTGAAAATGTTTCCCACCTCAAAAGGTTGCTGAGATGATCTAGTGGTTAATACTCATAGCTTGTTTAGAACAGTATTTACATAGTAAGCACTATGTATGTTTTGGGTATTATTATTTTTTTTTTTAAGAAGATGTTGGGGATAGGAGTTTATTAATTAATTTATTTATTTTTGCTGTGTTGGGGCTTCGTTTCTGTGTGAGGGCTTTCCCTAGTTGTGGCAAGCAGGGGCCACTCTTCATCGCGGTGCACGGGCCTCACTATCACTGCCTCTTTTGTTGTGGAGCACAGGCTCCAGACGCGCAGGCTCAGTAGTTGTGGCTCACGGGCCTAGTTGCTCTGTGGCATGTGGGATCTTCCCAGACCAGGGCTCGAACCCGTGTCCCCTGCATTAGCAGGCAGATTCTCAACCACTGTGCCACCAGGGACACCCTTGGGTATTATTATTTGATATTTCTTCATATTAAAATTTTATTGGGAACTCAACAGGTTGAATGATCAGAATGTTCTGAGTGACAATGAAATGATATCTGTAACAGAGGTTTTATATTGGTTATTCTGGCTACCCAGAAGTATTCTAGAGAAATCTAAATCAGCTAAAAAATAAACCATAACATTTTCTCACCCGTAGGACTAACCAATATCCTAATTAAGCAAGCCTCTCTGCATCATTTTTCCAACTGATAAAGGTTGAAGAGGAATAAAAGATCTTCAATAAACAGTAGCACTGTCCCTCCAGTGGTGATTTTATTTGCTAGACCTGTCTCCTAACAGCATCCCAGAAGGAGAATGACTGAAACCTGGAGCCCGTCTTTCTAGACTTTACTCCTGGTTTAGGCTGAGGCGTCTCTGCATGAAAAAGTCGCTTCTCTAGAACTCACACTGGGAACCATTCAAGTTTCTCCATCACAGCTCTCCCTCAGCTATGCAATTAAATATTAAGTTGCTAGACTCCCTCTCAACACACATACACACAAAGAAGTTTTTTCCTTTGCTTCTCTCACCTAAAAATGAGGAGGTATGAACTCAAGCCTAAATGTATCAAACTAATGGGATTTCATGCAAATTACCTAAAACTTCTCTGTGCCATAGTTTCCTTAAGTGTAAATAAATTTAACCTAACAACTAATGAACATAACAATGAATGCCCTACCTATCCCACAGGATGTTGGGCAGAGAGGGTTCATTTATTAATAGAGTTCTTGGAAAAAAGGTAAAAGGACTCTGTCGATTCAAGATATCACTTCTTAACGTTTATCCTGATTTTCCTGCCCAGCAATCTGTAGTTTACAGAGCCCATGCTCGACCTTACTTAATCCTTACAACCTGCAAACAGCAGGTCACAAAGCTAGAAAGGGATACAGCCCCAAACGAACTCAGTTCTTTGGATTCCTAGTCTAATGCTCTTTCCATTAACCAACAGCTGCTTCCAGATTCCTACAACCTAGTCTGTCTTGGGTACAATCTAATATTTTATTTTCCCTGAACTGAGACTGCAGTTCACTTAAGTGACCAGCTAACTTCAGGGAGTTCTATCCTGCTAAGGCCACCCCCCGATCCCCACAGTCTTCAAAGTGGAGTATACAAAGAGATACACTGCTCTGCAAGAGGAAAATATTTAAGTGCATTCACGACAGTATATAACAATAGTAAAAATAACTATTTAAGCTTTATATTAATATTTATTATTATTTATCTTTAATATACGGTCTGAGGCCTGACCTAGCACTCTCACCGGGTCACTACTTCAGAAGTCATCTGTCATGTGCAATATGTGAGATGTTTCCAGGAACCCGCAGTAATGCCACACACAGTTTAGACATTCAGTTTCTTTATAATGTATGCCATCCACTGGATAAAAATAAGTCTCTTAATTGCTACAAACTTTACAATTTTTAGTAAAGACAGGGAAAATGACCATGAAAATTCTTGTTCTGCTGAGATTCATTGGTTATCTCCTGGGAGAGGCCTAAAAGAGATATAGAACAAAGCAGGGATACACATTTTTACTTTACAAAGTTCTATCAAATATGGCTGGCAAGAGTATACTATCTAGCACTTATTTTCAAAAACAAAAAACAACAAAAATCCACTTAATCTGTCTCTTCAAGGTGAAGATGACAATCTATTCATTAGTGGGAAAGTTACTGCTTTTCTAAAGAAACTCATGCTTATTGAGAAAGCATTTGGAAAATGCCTGGCTGAAATGGTTCCAAAATTGTTATTTTAAAATTTATTTTTGGGTGGCACTGCATGGCTTGCAGGATCCTAGTTCCCTGACCAGGGATCAAACCCGCACCCCCTGCGTTGGAAGCTGGGAGTCTTAACCACTGGACTGCCAGGGAAGTCCCTGTTATTTTTTTAATCACCAAAAACAGTGTGTTTCACCTGTAAAACTTTTATCTGCACACCTGAAAACTAAGAAACAAAAATTTTAAACCTGTTTTAAAAATCTAAACGATACTTCCAAGGGGGTTTGGACCCATTTGTTAAAAATATAAAACCTTCCAGTCATTCAAGAAGGACTGATTGACTTAAGCTGTAAATTTACTAGTTGAATTTCAATTAAAAGCCTTTGCATCGTGGTGAATGGGATAGGAAGATGAGTTATCATAATTTAATAAATGCAATCAAGAATGCACTCCTTCTGCTTGACTCTTACCTCTTTGACAAGCATCTTTTCCAGTCATGACAGCCATTAACTTTCACTAAAAAGTACGATTTTAAAATACACTTCATCGTTATTATTATCAGTGTGTGAGTGTGTGTGGTACGCGGGCCTCTCACCGCTGCGGCTCCACGGCACGCGGGATCCTCCCGGACCAGGGCACGAAGCCGCGCCCCCTGCATCGGCAGGCGGACCCCCAACCACTGCGCCACCAGGGAAGCCCCATCTTTATTTTAATCTTTTAACATTTCTACTCTAGAGCAAGATTTATAACATATGTAATAAAATACATTATTTTACAATTATACAAATAATTGTTTAAAAATATTACATAGATTAAGAAAGCATGATAAGAAAAATGTTTGGTGACCACTGATCTATCACCATAGAACAAGTGTCCACATTTGGGAACATCATTTTTTCAGGTAGTATAGGAAGGGAATAAGCAACAAAGTCAGTAGAAATTTGAACTGTGGTGCCTCAGATTCCAGGCAGACCACCTGTCTTTGGGGATTCTGGCCTAGGGGTTGGTGGAGATGGGGTGAAGTTCTTTCTTTTATTTACCAACTTGTACCTGGTATAATTCAGAGGAAGGTTCTAGTTCATTCTGGGTCCTCAGCGGATGCTTGTTAGTTTCTTTTTCCTCTTGCTCTTTGCAAATTCCTCACTTCTAACATTGCTGAGGTCACTCAGATCCCTCTTTACTGCTTATGGATGTGTGTGGGTAAATACACATATACGTGTATTTTCCCCCAGAACAATCAAGGGGGTGTGGAAGGGAGAGAACATATGCAAACACACCACCTCCGCAGGGTATTTTACAATAGCATTTACCCAGGCAAGAAGACAACGTTCACTCCCCAGTCCTAATGAAAAAGTTTCCTTTTTGTCTTAATTATTTTTAACCATAACGCTTGGGGCCTTCTGACTAATGTCATGCTACTTGGAAAGATTTAGAAACCGTGATTCTTTGAGAGGGGGTTATGAAAATAGAACTGTCCTTGAAAGGATTTTCCATCGAGTTCAAAAACACTCTACCGAGCCTGGTATTAAGATGCCCCAACAACCGGAGCGGGAAGAGCAGAAGGGTCTCTTCCCTCAGTGTCGGTGGGTGTTAGAAGTGAGGAGGACCACCGAAACGGGAGGAAAAGGTTAAAAGAGCTCCTGGCACCCAGGCAGGGGGCCGCGACAAATTTTTGAAAAGTAAGATGAGAAAAGAGGTGGAGGTAGTGTGAGCAGAGGCGGTGGGAGAGCAAGCGTAGCGATGGTGAACGCAAAAACCAGTCCACGTGCGGAGGGGGCCTAGGAGCGCCGGGCACCGCAGCAGGGTGGGAAGAGGGGGAAGAATCAAAGGTCAGGTCTTGAGCTCAGGGCAGTAAAAGGGGGGAAAGCAACCAAGGGAAAGCAGCGAGAAGGCGGCCGGAGTGGTGACGGCGGCGGAGGCGGCGCCGTGTGACTCGCGGGGTCCGGGCCGGGGTCGCCGGCGAGCCAGGCCGGGAAAAGCCAGGGATCCGGCTAAGCTCGGGATCGGCTAGGCCGCACCGAGGGGCAGGGCCAGCGACTGTGGGGCCGCGGAGGGGACCCGCCGAGAACCGGCGGCGAGGGGTCGCGTCGGGGCAGAGCTCACAGGGAGACCTAGAGAGGTGCCGGCGGGGCGGGAACCGCGGCCTCAGCACTCAGGGAAGGGAAGGGCGGTCGTCTTCCCGCCCCCGCCCCTAGCCGCGGCGTGAGGGGAAAGGCCGGCGGGCAGCGCTGGGAGGAGGAGCCTGCGGCCCCGCCCCCGCCGGAGCGAGGGAAGGAGAAAGGCTCGCGGGGAAGGAGGAGGGAGGGCAGCGCGGGGAGGGGGCGGCCGGCCGGGCCTGCGCCCGAGCGAGCGGCGAGCCGGGGGGGAAGGGGCCCGGAAGGAGGCGAGCGCGGCCGCGACGCCGGGAGCCGGACGCCTGCCCGTGCCGGCCTGCCGCCGCCGCCTTCCCTGCCTGCGCCCGAGCCCGGAGTCCCGCGGCCGTCGAGACCGGAGCGCGGCGGTCGGGCGTGGGTTGAGCGGGCGAGCGGGGCCGGGAGCCGGAGGCCGCCGGCGGTCCTGCGCGAGGCGCGGTGGGCTTCTGCCTGCGAGATTAGGCGAGGGGCGGAAAGGGAGGAAAAAGAGAGGCCGAGCGAGAGAAGCCAGGCGATCGGATTGTCCAGGAGGCTGGTGTGGAGGAATATCCCACCTCGAACTCAAATCCACAATAATAATCCAAACTATTAATAATAAGGGAGTTTTTCTGGCCAGACGAGAGGGAGAACAGGGGGAACGGGAAGAAGCGAAATCTCCGTTTCATGGAGGCTGAGGCAAGAGAAAATTTCGGAGCCTGGATGTGGAGGAGCAAAACAGAACTAACTCAGGAAATTGTCCTTCAGAAAAAGGCCGAACCTAGGCTGGGAATCAGGCTGGTGTAGGTGGAGAAACCTGCAAGTTTAAAGGAAAAAGAAAAGGAGAGAATATTTTCAGAGATTTTTCTCTGGTTTGTGGTATTGCTATCATTTTAAAGGTAAAAAGCATTGAATTTCAGGTGTTCTTTCATTTTTTTTTTTTTTTTTTGGTGCGATTGGCTCATTTAAGAATTTCATATAAAAGCTTTTTTATAAGGAAATTCATAATTTTGGTTCCCAGGGTTGCACTGGACTTGGAAGGAGTGCTGTTGTGTACATACTAGTGTATGGTTTTATTTATTTTTTTACTGTGCAAATCAGCTGGAAGATTTTTTCCAGGTGTCAATTTGGATTTTTTTTTTTTTTTCTTTTTGGTCTCTCAGTATATTTGTTGTCGTTTTAAGCATTGGAGACCAGAGCATTATTTTTTCCCCCCTTTGGAGCTTGAGGCTCTCTTGCCAACAGAAGGACAGCTAGGAAAACTAGATTAAAAGGATGGTTTTTATCTATATTTTGCAGTTAAGATTGAGATATTGAAGGCACATTCTTTCTGTGATTTTTTTTTTTTTTTTAAGCCCATAGCGCTAACCTTGAAGAGATTTGTGGTTGGGTTTTTGGTTTCTAAGAAGGTCATAGTTTTTTCTCTTTTTCTTTCGGTTTTTTTCTGTTTTGTTTTTTTTAAGAGGGAGGGAGGGGAAAAGGGGGCTAAGAAAGGAGACCATGTTAACTGGTAGAAGTAGAATGGAGCTTCAGTTACCAGGGTCCTGAGAGCTGGAAGAAAAAGGATTCTGTCTTCAAGTTGGGAGGCCATTCTCTCACCTTTCTTAAAAATTGCAAGCGATTCAGTCCTGATCAAGGCATCAAAACTACAGGATTCTGGAACCGTGGAGACACTGAGAAACCATGAGTGTAAGGTTACCCCAGAGTATAGACAGGTAAGTTTGCTAATAATGTGGTTTTTCAACACTTACTTAAGGAAAGACTGGGAGGGAAAGTGTTGCATTTTGATAAAAGAAGGGTCTGTGTGGGCTGTGGGAATTGGTGGGGTCTCTGGGGACTCTCTGGGCATGTGTGTTTATGTTCCCTCTGTGTGTGTCCATGTTCAAAACATATCTACTGATTCAGTGTTTTTTAAATATAAACAGTAGACAGTGACGCCAGAAGTGGGGAAAGAGGGGGAAATGCTTTCCAGCCGCCTTTGACTTTTGCCAGGCCAGAGGCTGAATTTGAGTCCCTAACTTGCCAGCCTAGGGGTGGGAGGCGGGCACAGGCCTGGTCACGTGAGACCCCAAGGGTGATTGGGACCGGCTTTAGGTGTCGGAGCTGCTGGGGGAAGGGCCCTGGCAGGGGCGTGGGCCTCCACTGGCTGGTTGTTGTGGAATGGTGGGGCTTGGTGATGGGGTGGATCCCATTTCTAGAATGAGGAGGATGTTCTTGGCCTGAATGATGGGACAGAAACACCCTTTGCACCCATACAGGTCTGGGTTTTTACCGGTGGCTGATAATGGCCCCCAAAATGCATAGGTCAGCACTAGAATTTCTTCCTCTTCAAGCTTGGGGTTTAATTGAAATCTGCCAACCAGCTGATGCTCTAGGTTAAATCTTCCAAGCCGTTTTTAATAAGCTTGACTCTGCAAAATGGGCCTTCCCTCCGCCTAGAGCCCGAAGGAGTTGTTTTAGGGTCTTAGGCCTGATGGGCAGAGGCACTGGCCTTTAGAGTCGGAGCACAGTATGCCCTCCCCCCCACCTTCCCCAGGAGTCTGCCCAGTTGCCCCATCACCGGTAATACTACAGGTTTACAACTTTGTAAGGTGTCTGCCTTTTCCTTTCCTCTCCTCCTCAACCTTTTCTCCTTGAGATCTTTAGGGTAGTTTTGTGAGTGCTGGATGGATGGTTGGTTGGAGGACTGAACAAGCAAATGAAAGGACTGGGCCTGGAAAAAAAAAAATTATTGGAGAGATAGGGAAGAATATTTGCAAGGGAACAATTGTTTTCTCCCTGTCCAGTTAACCTTTGATTATCCATGGTGATAATAATTTCTTTTGGGCTGTGGAATGTGGCCTAAAATGATACAATCTCTCTCTCTCCCAAACACTAATCTCTGTATTGCCTCAGAGTCCCCAGACGGGGACCTGACTTGGCAGTGGAGAGAAGGCAGACAGCCACAAAGGACAGATAGTATATATGGCTGCTTGAACCTCCATCCCTTCCCCTTTTTGTTGGCTTCTCTTTAGTTTGACTCGTGTAAAGGGAGAACTGAGGCGTGTGTCAAGGCAAGAAGTTGAAATGGTTACATGGCTGCCCTTCTCTTTTCATCCTCTTGGAATTTGGGAATTAGTGCACTTGCCTTTTTGAGATTTGGGGGTGAACTATTTCTCTGAATTCAGAGATGTGAGCAGATGGAAACCCAGGTGTTGGGGGTACAAGAAAAAGGCAATGAAGGTTCCTGGGCTAGTATAAGATGCTCCTCTGGGAGTTTAAATACCCTCATAGTCTTCTCAGGATTTGTAGAGCATGGTTTTTCTGAGTGCTTTCATAGGAATGTATCTCATTTGAGCCTCCAAATATTTCCGTGAGGCAGACAAATCAGAGGTTATTATTCTCATTTTACAGAAGGGGTGATTGAGGCTCACGGGGGATACCTGGCTAGCTCAGTGCCATCTTCCCTGACTAGTGGCAGAATCTGGACTCAGTCGCAGGTCTTGATTCTGAACCCCAGGCTCTTTCTCTTGCCCCACTCTGTCTAAGCAGGTTTGTATACTTGTCCTGTGGAATAGGGGCGGGGGCCCCGTTTTATTCTTTCTGGCAGTAGGGTAAGATGCTTTTCAGAACCCCCTTGCACTTGGGATAATGGAGCTTCGCAGGGTGAGACTGTTCCTCACCTCTACCACTACCCCAGTTCTCTTCACCATTAAAGGATCAGTTCTGGGACTTGGGTCCCCTTCACGGTATCTCCAGTTGTTTTGGATCGTACCCCTTTAGCAGTAGGTTCATTCTACTGGCTATTTTGACATCTCAGATTCAAGACCCTGTGGATTTTAAATAATTTACAGTTTTACACAATTTTACACCATACTGGAGAGATTGAGTGGAGGGATTTCAGATTATAGAGTCAGGGATTCTCTTTTAGTTTATCAATTTGCTGTTTAAGAGAGCATAGTGTAACTTGCTGTGCTCGATGTTCCAAAAAATTTAAGTATGCAGTTCTTGCTTACAAAGAGCATGCAATCTACTTGAGGAACTAGGAAAGGTTTAAGACTCCTGAAGACCACATGAAAGCAACACTGGACTATAAGCTCTGTAAAGGTAGGAACTGTGTTTTGTTTGCTCAGTTATAGCCTACACGCCTGGCTTAGTGCCGTGCATGGGGTGAGTGCCCACTAAATATTTGACCAACGAATATTGGATTGAGTGAGCATGTCAGCATGTATAAATTCATCCGTTTCAGATTTTTCAACATTCATGTGTTAATTTCAAGTGTAGTCAAAATAAGGTCAATTAGAGAAGCCTTCCTAGGTGATGCGTGTTTTCTAGGACATAAGCGTGGAGGACCATGTCTGTGGAGAGAGATTGTGACTCAAAGAATAGAAGGCTGTGGAATATTTATCCAGCAGAGTCTTTAATTCCCTCTTGGGAAGTGACTTCTGGGTCCAAAGAAACATGAAGTATTTGCAGCTAATCTTGATCTTACAGTGTTAATCAGTTATTAGCGAAAGATGGGCTAAATTGTAGCTGTTCATGTCCCTTTCAGTTTTTGTCCATGGACAATTTATTGCCTGTTAATGTGTGTTCTTCTCAAAAGTTTCTAAAAATGTGTTTTATATTGCAAGCAGAGATAATAATACTGAATTATTTTTATAGGAACGGTAATGAGTTTTGCTAAGCCATCTATATCCATTTGCCTAGTTCTCCATGGCAAATGTTTTTGAGATGGCCAGATGTGTTAGGAGTTTGCATCCATAAAACAGCTTTTCTCTGTTCAGAGATAGTTAGCTTATGTGAGGACCAAAGCAAATGGAGAAGTACTAGATTTAAGCTGAGAGTTCTTGGTTTGAGCCCTGGCATTCCCCTTAACTGTGTGATCTTGGGCAAATCACATGCCTCCTTTGGTTTCCTCATATGTAAGGCAATAGCTCATTTATATGAAATCCTTTCCGGTTCACAAACATTTTCACATAGCTTGTCATTTGAGGATTGTAACACTTAATTGTGTCTTTCTCACGGTGCTACTGAAAGGAGCAAATCAAATTAGATAGGGACTTCCCTGGTGGTCCAGTGGTTAAGAATCTGCCTTCTAATGCAGGGGACGCAGGTTTGATCCCTGGTGGGGGAACTAAGATCCCACATGCCGAGGGGCACCTAAGCCTGCGTGCCACAGCTACTGAGCCCACATTCTCTGGAGCCAGCGTGCCACAACTAGAGAGCCCGAGCATCGCAACTACTGAGCCTGTGCACTCTGGAGCTCATGTGCTACAGCTAGAGAGAGAAGCCCTCACGCCACAACAAAAGATCCTGAGTGCCGCAACTAAGACCCGACGCAGCCAAATAAATAAATAAAATATTTTTTTAAAAAAACAACATTAAAAACAAATCAAATTAGGTAATATATTTCAAATTGCTTTCTAAACCAGAGCTCTATAACTTTTAGATGGTAAACTCATGGATTTGATTTAACATCATGCACTACTTTCTGAACTGGCCCAAAACAAATTAAGAGTGACTGAAAGATCTTTCCATTGTTTTGAAGAATTTAACCAGAGTGAACAGGCATTTTTGTTGCAGAAGTGCATGAGGTTAGAAAGAAGGCATACTTTTCTAGTGGTCAGGGTTGGGTGATGGTACTAGAATATGAGAAGGGGAAGGTTATTGAATCTCTTTCCCAGGAATTTTGATGAATGGGAGAGGCTTGAGCTACCTTGGCTTCCTTAGATGGGGATAGAAAGGATTTGTTTTATGATCTCTGGCTGTTCCTTGTTTTAGAAGCATATGACCTGCCTAATTCAGAATGAACCCAGAGCCAGCAACTGTTCCTTATCAGGGATCTGAGATTGAATGTAACTTTTACGAGGCAGTAGCCTTTTTTTTTTTTTTTAGAAGAGGCAAAGTCTTTCATGAAGTGTATGGAGGAGGAGGGAGAAAGAGGCAGAGGAAGGAGGAAAGAGCCTTCAGGCTGAGGGGACGTTTGTAGAGAAGAAAAGCTGGTAGCCTAGGCTGAGGAGACTGGGCTTGTCTGAGAAGGAGGTGGGGGGAGGTTCTTCCCACCTCAGGCTCCCCCTTTGCACTTCAGGTTCTTGCTGAGCCCTGGGAACAAGAAATCCCCAGACATTCAGCTGAATTTCTGCCTAGTTTTGAGGTTGGCCTCCCAGAACAGTGACAGGGATCCAGAACTACAAAGAGTAAGTCCCCTGAAATGCTGAGTCTTCTCCAGAATGTACCCTTGTGCTCTCCAGGCGTGAGATGAGAGATGGCAGTGGATTTGCAGATGAAACATGTGGTGATTAATCACCATTATGATCAGGAGCAGGCTGAGCTTACCTTCACACTCTCAAAACATTTCTGAAATAGCACCCTCTGATGAACAAATTTATTTAGCTTTTTTTTTTAAATAGTCAAAGTACTGTCAGTCCCTTTTGTTCTGTTTAGGAGTGTAGACAAAAAATGTGACAAGTTAAATGACAATGAGTTCATCAGTAATAAAAAAGATTCTGTGAAGGTCACATGGCTAATCCCCAAATTGGTATAAAGACAAAAGAGTTCTGGAAGCTCGCAACCTTCGTGGAATAGAGTTTGGAAACTTTTGGATAGTGTCTTTTGGATAGCAGTGATACTGCTTTAAAGATCTGGGAATCTGATGTATGTGGAAGGGCTGAACGTTGAAATTCCATAAAACGTAAGAGGAATGGTTTTAATCTATACTGACTGAATTTGCTTCACATCTTCATAGTGGCACTGCCTTTAAAAATCCATTTTATTGGTTTATTATTTTTAAAACTTAATTTCAAGATTTATCATGTGGTTTGGAAACCCTTTTCCCCATGGACTGTGCATTCTTCTTTCCTCAATCACCGTATTGGGAAAAGACCCAAGCATAGACCTGCTAGTGGCATCCAAGGTCACTCCTTTGCCCCATGGAGGGAAGCAGGACTACAGAAGTTGCAGATTGTGGTCTCAAAAGAAAAAAGTCATCATTACTTTATGAAAAGTCGTGTTAGATCCCCTGTGAAAAGAGGTTTGGAGTTCTGAGGGAAGACCCCCAGCATCCAAGTAAATAAATGAGTGAATTAGGGTAGCCATCTTCTCAGATTTGATTCCTTCTAGCTGTTATGTTCTTTGAGCCTCTGAAAACATAATGCCTGTGCCCTTTCTTTCAGTGAGCCAGGACGTTTTCTCAGGACTCCTATCTGCCTTCCTGGAAACCAGTGAAAACGAAAGTTTGAAAAAACCAGGGAACAGAGCTGTCTGATGAAATGGGAGGGGAAAGTGGAAGGAGTACGGTGATGTGGAAGTGGAAGTGTGGGGCGAGGCGGGGAAACCTGTGGCCCCCAATAAAATTGGAGTAGGATTTGGAAGACATTTTCAAGGCCTGGAAGAACACCCAGATTTATGGTCCTAAAACAACTGGACAGATTTGAGGGGAAAATAACAGAAGTCTTAAGTCTTAGGGGATCCTCCTCTTCCCTTTCGTCTTGACTGCAAATAGGGCATCTCCTGAGCTGGTCCAGAAGGTTGAGGGGCTCCCATTTTCAATGATCTCTTGTGGTTCCATGAGTTGAATAGTTGTAAATTCTTTTTAATCCCAATTTTTCCTTTGCTACAATTTTTTTTTTCTTTTTTTTTTTTTTGTGGCTCCACTGTGTGGCTTGTGGGATCTTAGTTCCCTGACCACGACCAGGGATTGAATCCAGCCCAGTGAAAGCGCCGAGTCCTAACCATTGGACCACCGGGGAATTTCCTCCTTTGCTACAATTTAAGTCCATCTTTCTGTCTTCTACTTCTGATTTCAACATAGGCCCTAAAGTCACTAGTATCCCTCTGTCATCTGCATTGACTTCTTCAGGATTCTCCTCATTCTAAAGAATAGCAAACTAAGATGTGAATATGTGAGAAGGGGGCTTTGAAAAGTTAGGGTGAAGTGATTTCAGAGTCCTGATTTCCAGCACTTTGTCCTCCAGTGCTTAAAGCTACCATAAAATGGTGCAATGGGATCTATAGTCACCAGTCGTGGACTGGCATCAAACCACAGAGGGAACGGGACCAATCTAACAACCTTCCAGATGATGACCTATGATCTGTGGCACTTGCAATCAGTCGGTTGGACGGCAAATATTTATCAAATAGCTCCATGCACAGCTCAGTTCTTAGTGTTCTGATAGATAATTTGCAAGAATGTGGAGCTTACATTCTTGTTGGGAAATGTAATTAATGAAGCAACACAAAACAATAAAAAGGTAGTACATCATTTCTGAATCTTGATGTATACCAAAAAGGTACATTTAGAGATGAGTAGAAAGTTGGTGCTAGTGAGAATAGCCAGGGGAGGGGTGGTTAGAAATTATTGAGGCTGAAGAAAGAGAGGAAGCTGTTTCAGACAAGGGGAACAGCATAAGCAAAGGTTCTGGGGCAGAACCAAGCATTGGGTGGTCTCAGGATGGTAAGAGTGTTGGTCTTTGTAGAGCAGAGAGAAATTAGGTTGTCAAGGTGGGTATGGTGGGAGTGTGGGGGGGGATAAAGGTATTCAGACTGGATGTGGCAGGAAAAAGGGAACCAGCAAGGTTTGTGTAATATATGGTGATAAAAGGAATGTTTAAGGAAAGAATTCGAATATTATTATGTAGGTGGGAAGAGAGCAAAAGATAATGTGAGAACAAAGAAGGGCAGGATTTGAAAGACATTTTGGAAGGAAAACCAACAGGGTATGTATGTTAAGGCTGAATCAGATTTGGTTCCCAGGTTTTGGAGACTGGCTATTGCTAGAGAGATTAAGACCATCATTAAAAGTCATTCTGCCTCCCATTGGTACCCAGCAATTCACTGAACATAGCATATCGAATGATACTTACCTTGCTGAGGCCCTTAGGTTAGGCTGTTTCTACCAAATAGATTTAGAGGTCTTCAGTGCAGTCTTCTAAAGAGAGGGAGAGAGGGCAGTGAGTTCTGAGAGCTCCCGTAGGAAATGGGGTCATGATTTGAGGAGATTAGCATATATTTGATATCCTGATTAATTAATCATACCCCACTCCCCCACTGCCGACCAAACTCCAGGGCTCAAGGGATATCTCTGCAGAAACCATCCTAGTAGCATGATTATAGAGAGTATAGGACTTGAAGTGAGAAGAGCTTTGTGTGAGTCCCAGCTTTTCCACTAACTAGCTGTGTGATCAGGATGATTTGTGTAAAAGCATTTTGTGGATTCTATAGTGCCAAACATTTGGTGAGTGTTGTTGAGGCATTTGGTTTGGCAAGGACCCCTGAACTCTCCTCAGCTGCCGCGAGAAGACCTGTGCTTGGGTGCTGAGACCTGTGCTGATTCTAAACTGAGGACTGACAGGCATGGCTCTGGGAACATATTGAACAAACACAGGACGGTACTAGTTAAAAATAAGGTGTGGAAGATCTCATCCTGAGTCGATCCTTTTTCGCTGGAAGCCTTCTTTGTACAGTGTCTTTCCAGCTCGAACTCCCCAGCCTGGGATCCATGCCTTCTTGCTTCAGTTCAGCCCACATCTCACTAATTGTAGGTCTTATTACTGTCCCCTACCATCCCGCTTCAGGTAGGCTAGCCTGTTCACTCTTTCCACATTTTTATATATAGAGTGTTCTCTTTCTCTCCCCAACTCCGGCTAGTCTTAGTTCCTTCAAGGTCACCTTTTCTGGTTAATATCATCAAACTCTGTAGTACATTTATATTATTCAACATTCCTTTTGCACATACATATAGCAATTGGACTCTTATTAGCTTTTATATGTTGGTATAAAATAGTTTATATAAAAGTTATAGCAGAATCCCTAGCACATGGTCGACTATTATAAATAACTGTTGGTGCTCTTCCATTCCTTGCATGTTTTATGTTGGTTATTGTGTCTTATCCTGTTTCTCAGGGTTCAAAAGCGATGTCTCTTCATTTTTCTAGATTGTCTTCTAGTGCTCAGTAGAGTTCTCTTTATACGAGGTATACTCCTCCCTACAGTTACCTGACTTGAACTGTAGTTCATTCTTGACATTTCCAATTCCCTCCATGCCTACCCAAGGGATTTCAAGAAAGCAACTCTAAACATTGCTGCTAGGAAGGGAGACCAAGAATTCCCCTTGTTCTTACTGGGTGCTAGGTCTTGGGCACTTGGTATTTCTTCTAGGGACAGAGCAGCCTTGTTGCGGTTGCTTGCCTTCAGCTTCTCCCAGCTCTCGGGGGATTTCCCCATTGGCGGCCTGGTTTCCGGGCTGCTGTTCCCTGCAGGGGTCTGACGGGGCACAGGGCCCACCCTGCCATTGTCCTGCCTGCCCCAGGCTGGCCCCATTCATTTCCCAGAGCACAGCCCTCAGAAGCTTCCTTCCAAGAGACTGCTGCTGCAGAGAAAGGCCACTGTTGTTCTGGGGGGGAGGTGGCTGGAGAGAGTGTAGTAAATAGCTTTGTGAATGGGACCTTGTATAGAACCGCAGACCCTTTTCTCCTCCGAGCCCTAGGGATGGGGGCAGAAAACCACTTGGGCTTCAGTGTGTTCACAGGAATAGGGTCTGAGGTTTAGGAATACTCATGCTATCCCTCAAATAAAGAGATTGGTCTGTTTAACAAGTCTTCACTGGCTGGTGCACCTCAAGGCACTAGGATTCAACGTGAATAAGTTGCTTACCCTGCCCTCTGGGAGCCTGTGGTTTTGTGTGGGGAGACGCGGGCAAGCAGGAGTTGTATGATACCACCCTGAACTCTTCTGTGATATCAGTTGAAGCAAATGGGAGGGACAATGAAGAAGCTTTCCTGGAGGAAGTGACCTTTAATTGAGGCCAGAAAATGAGAGCCAGGCTTGAGCGAGGGAAGGTCCAGGCAGAGGGAACAGCATGTACTGAAGACAGAAGAAAAAGGACATGGTGTGGCGGGAGCTGAAAGTAGCTATGGTCTATAGCGAGACCTCGGAACAATTAATTAAATGAAACAGGAGCGTACAGGAGCTAGGGCCTGGGAATCATGTAATCCTCCCTATTAGGAGTTTTGGACTTTATCCTGAGGGCAGTGAAGCACCATTGCAAGACAAGTAGGGAGTGACCTGGTAAGACAGGCTTTTAGAAAAACAAGATCACCCGACTGCAGTGTGGACATTTAAATTGAAAGAACAAAAGAATAGAGAGGGAGGACAAATTAGGAGCCCACTGTGGTAATCTGGGCAGGAGGTGATGGTGGCCTCTACTAGGGAAGTGACAGTGGAGATGGAGAAAAATGAAGGATTAGAAGACCAAGTAGTTGGTTGTGGGGGGGCAAGGCTGACAGCCTTTTGCTTGCCTTGGGCTGGTGGGTGGTACTAGTCAATGAAAAGGGGAACTGAGGAGGAAGAACATGATTGAGGGAAGGAGTCCCTTTTGGACATGATGAGTTTGAAGTGCCTGTGGGAGATCCCAGGGAAGCTGTTCAGTAGGTTGGCAGCTGGTTATACAGGCCTGGAGGTCAGGAGGGCGTGCTGGGACGTGGGTCATCAACATCCGGACCGAATGGTGGAAGTGTGAGGCTGTCCAGGGACAGGGTGTAGAGTGAGAAGAGGGCCTTGGACAGAACCCTGAGGGGCACTGCACTCAAAGGTGAGGCAAAGGAAGAGGATCCCACACAAGAGACTGGTGGGGAGTGGCAGGAAAACAGGAGCCAGGGCAGTGTGGAATCTCAGAAATGAAGGGAGGGAGTGGCCAGCAGTGTGAAGTGCTCCCAAGAGGCAAAGGATGGAAAAGATAGAGAAGTGTCTGGATTTAGTAACTAGGAAGATTTTCATGGCCTTGGGGGGATGTGGGGAGGAGCCAGTTTGCAGTGAGTTTAAGAGGGAAGAGGCAGTGAGGAAAGGGTGATAGTCTGGTGAATTCTTTTATGAAGTTTGGTCAGAAAGAAGAGAAAAAAGTGGAGCCCCTTAGTCCCCATCAACAGGCGTTTGAGTTCATGTTTTTCAAGGTAGAACTAGGTTGTCTTAAGTCAGAGGTTAGCATACATCAGAGTCTGCTGTGGGAGAAGCAGGAGGGGAGATGTGTGACAGGATTAAAGGAAAGATTAGACCCAAGAAGTCAGTTTTTAAAGTAGGGGAGGACACAGTTGACAGGGAGAGACAGATGGAAGGTTTATAAGACCAAGATAAGAGTGCCATAATGATGGCGCTCCTTTGTATTTCTGCAGTATGATATGTAGTTTGCATAGCCTTTTTGGTCTGTTATCTTATTGAGGTAGTCCCGGCAAGTACTTGCATTCCCATATTATAGGTGGGGAAACAAGCTCAGGGAGGCTTTAAAGATTTGCCTAAATCTGTAAACTAGTAAACAATGGGATTGGGATTAAAAAAAAAAAAAAAAATCTGTGTTTACAGAGCCCTAGCCTAGTGCTCTTTCCATTTTCCTGTCCCCCTGGCCAGGCTCACTGGTAAAAATGTGTAAATCTTTGAGGGAGCCAGACATCAGGTTTGCTTGACACAGGTGAAGGGTGTCCTCCACGAAAAGAGATTGGTAAATCGGAAATCAAGTCTCTTGAGTATTTAATCTCTTCCCGATAAGCTTTCCTTGTCCATGGCCTCCCCGTAGGACCTGAGGTTTGCATTCACTATCCAAGAGGAAGGAAACTTCCCTCCCTCTCTGCCTCCTGGTTGGTTAATGATGGGGAAAGAGTGGCACTCTGGGGCCAGGTAAGTTCAGTGACTTTGGGAAGAATAAAATCTCAGAAGTGACTGAGCATTCTTCCACTAAGCAGTGTGCCATCTTTAAACTACTCAGGGGCCTTATCTGTGTGTACCCTGCGGTGCCTGGACTGTGTAGTGAATGGATGCTCAGTAAAGTTTTACTAAATGAATGGATACAATATTTATTTATTTATTTGGCCGCAATGCACAGCATGCAGGACCTTAGTTCCCTGACCAGGATGGAACCCACAACCCCTGCAGTGGAAGCGCAGAGTCGTAACCACTGGACCACCAGGGAGGTCCCTGGATACAGTTTTTTAATTAACAGCTTTATGATATATAATTCACATACCATAAAATTCACCACTTTAAAGTGTACAATTCAATGGGTTTTAGTATATTCACAGAGTTGTGCAACTATCCCTATTATCTAATTCCAGAAAATTTTCATCACCCCAAATGAAACCTCGTATCCGTATCCGTTAGCAGCCACTCTCCACACCACCCAACTAGCCCCAGGCAACCATGAATCTACTTTCTGTCTATTTGTCTATTCTGGACATTTCCTATACATGGAATCATATAATATGTGGCCTTTTGTGCCTGGCTTCTTTCACTTAGCATGATATTTTTCCAAGTTCATCCATGTTGTAGCACATATCAGTACTTTATTCCTTTTTATGGCCAAATAATATTCCATCGTATGGATTACTACCTTCTGTTTATCCATTCATCAGTTGACGGGCATTTGGGTTGTTTCCACTGCTCAGCTATGATGCATAATGCTGCTATGAACATTTGTGTACAAGTTTTTGTGTGGATGTATCTTTTCATTTCTCTTGGGTGTATACTTAGGGTGGGAGTTGCTGGATCATATGCTATCTCTGTATTTAGCATTTTAAGGAACTACCAAATTGTTTTCCAAAGTGGCTGCACCATTTTACATTCCCACCAACAAACTGAGAATCCAGTTTTCCCACGTCTTCACCAATACTTGTTTCTTTGTCTGTCTTTTTGATTATAGCCATGCTAGTGGGTATAAAGTGGTACCTCATTGTAATTTTGATTTCCATTTTCTTAATGACATTGAGCATCTTTTCATGTGCTTATTGGCAATTTGCATGTCTTCTTTAGAGAAATGTCTATTCAAATCCTTTGTCCATTTTTTGTTTGTCTTTTTAAAATATTTATTTATTTACTCATTTACTTATTTGGCTGTGTCAGGTCTTAGTTGTGGCACACGGGATCTTCGTTGCTGCATGCAGGATCTTTCACTGCAGCCCTTGGGCTTCTTTAGTTGCAGCATGAGGACTCTAGAGCGCACCAGCTTAGTTGCCCCACGGCATGTGGGATCTTAGTTCCCCAACCAGGGATTGAACCCGCGTCCCCTGCATTGGAAGGCGGATTCTTAACCACTGGACCACAGGGAAGTCCCTGTTTACTTGTCTTTTTATTGTTGAGTAATGGATACAGTTTTAAGCTAAGTCACTTAACCTCGCTAGGCCTCTCAGTTTCATCAATCGTAAAATGGGAAAGTTGGATTTGATCTCTGAGATCCGTCCAACTCTCATGTTAATCTGTGGAACTTCGGTCACTCCTTTAAGGTTCTACCCACCAGGTTGCAGTACAGACTAGTTGTTAGGAGTATGACTTTTTTTTTTTTTTTTTTTTTTTTTTTTTTTTTTTTTTTTTGCGGTATGCGGGCCTCTCACTGCTATGGCCTCTCCCGTTGCGGAGCACAGGCTCCGGACGCGCAGGCTCAGCGGCCACAGCTCACGGGCCCAGCCGCTCCGCGGCATGTGGGATCCTCGCGGACCGGGGCACGAACCCTTGTCTCCTGCATCGGCAGGCGGATTCTCAACCACTGCGCCACCAGGGAAGCCCAGGAGTATGACTTTTGTGTCAAATAGACCTGGGTTTCCTGTTACTTCGTCCCTCTCAGCCTCAGTTTTTCCTTTTGGAAAATGAGAAGTGTATTTCTCTCATAGGGTTCTTGCAAAAATTAAGTAAAAGTAATGCATGTAAAGTGCTTAGCAAAGTACCTAACATAGTTAAGAGTTCAGTATATGCTAGCTATTATTATTATCTCATTACTACCTCCTATCTTATAGTCTCTAGTTGGATGAGCCGGGTCCCCATCCCTTAGGTGTGACTTAGCTGTCCTGGTCATGGAGGCTTTGCACAGATGAGTATTGTTCAAAATATCCATTGCTGCATAACAAACCACCCCAAATACTGGCTGAACATAATACTAATTATTTTGCTCAATATTCTAGGGGTTGACTGGGTTGAGCTAAGCAGTTGTTCCCAATTGGGATCTCTCAAACAGGTGCAGTTATATAGGGGCTGACCTAGCCTGGGCTTCAAAGCCTTCTTCATTGTGGCCCCGGTGTTGGGAAGACTCAAGACAGCTGGGAGCTGAAACAGCTGGAGCTCCTCGACTCTCTCTGTCTCTGTCTCTCTGTCCCTGTCTCTCTTTTCCTCTCTCCGGACTCTCTATAGATTCTCTTTCCACATGGTGGGGTGAGGGTAGCCAGACTTCTTAGAGGGTGACTGAAGGCTCCCAGAGCAGGCATCCCGTGATATTTGCAGAGGCTGCATCACCCTTTATGAGCTAGCCTCAGAGATCACATTGTGTCAGTTTTGCTGTACTGTTCTTATTAGTGGAGGGAGTCACAAAGGCCTGGCCAGGATTAGGGAGGGGATATGGATGCCACCTCCTGATGGGGAGTGGCATGAAGAATGGGAAATACTGCTGTGGTTACTTTTGGAAAATTCAGTTTGCCACAGTCACTTAATTTCTTTATGGTTAATTTTTGTCCCTCCTGTCCTTCAAATACCACTTCCAAACTTACTTACTAGTGAAGTCTTACCTGATTAACTGCTTGATTCAGGTTTCTCCTTTTTCCTGTATCTCTCACCACATAAATCCTTGTTGATTTTTATGTCATATCTGCTTATCTTTTCTGTCATCTGTAATACTCCTGTAGTACTGACAACTGAGCTCTGTGCTCTTTGAGTGGTGCCAGCTAGTGCCCTAAATTCTCCAGTTGGGGTTTTTCCAATAACTTTAATCGGCTAGTGTTCAAGTGTTGACTGGTTCTCTCTTGGTTAAAAGTTCTTGCCACTTTTCAGACTTACTAACTGCTAACTCTAATCTATCTGGCACTGTAGGGAAACCCAAGTCCTACACCCTTTTGTTCTCTCATATGATACTACATCCAACCGTATAAGTATATAGAAGGGTGGATAGGGGAAGATCCAGAATAACAACTGGCATTTGTCTAGCACTTTACTATTTTTTGGAAAGTGCTTTAATAGTCATTCTGATACATACTTATTACAGTTATTTTTCTCCTTTATATACGAGAAGACCGAGGCTCACGGGAGTTGAGACTTGAAATCACAGCTGTAGTGAACCTAGGTCCCTGGCTCTAAATCCTGGGCTTCCTCTCCTTGGTTGAGGAGGGTGTCTGGTTTGGGCCCGGTGTAACACTCTTAATCACCCAGAGCTCAGGGGAGCCCCACAGTACTGATCTCAGAAATCGCTTTCCACTTCCTAGTCTTTGCTGAAGGAGGTAATCTCAGGCAAAATCTTCTACCATTCTAGCTCTACCTTCTCTGTAACAGTCATATAGTGATCTGGAACTCTGAGCTGTGTTTTCCTCCCATGGTCTCGCCTCTGCCACTTTTATTCTTTACGCCAGAGATTGAGTTTCTTGGGTGCCCTGTGAGCTTGGTTACTTTGGAAAAGAATCCTCCCAATTGGGGAAAGTGTGTGTGTGTGTGTGTGTGTGTGTGTGTGTTTTCTAGCAGGAGGATCTGAAGAATAGTGCTTATAGGCTAGGAAGCATGGAAGGAGCAAAAGGATGGGAAGGTAGCTAGAGAAGATAGAAAAGAAAAATCTCCCAAAGTGGTTAAAGTTCTCTTGTCTTCAGTTGAGGGAGAGTAAAGTCAGATGCAAAACTGATGCTTTCTCTGCATCTGACCCTGCTGGTGATCTGCCACTGCCTCCAAATTGATACTTGTGTCATCAGGGGCTCTTGACTGAGAGTCTGCTTCATTTCATTTCCTGTCTTGGTGACCCAGTGCTTGGGGAGTTTTATTAGGGTACTGTTGGAAGAACTAGGACACAAACCAGGCAAAGGATAAGAACCACTTAATATAATAATCCTTGCAGTACCAACCATTTATACAGTGCTTTTATTCCTCAAAGCACTTTCCATCTATTGTTGTACTTTAACCTCACTATATACTTGTGAGGAAGAGCCTAGGGCATGAGGGAGGCATCTCTCTTCAGCTGGCTTAGTTTCTCTTTCTTCCTCTCCCTCCTTGGAGGTGGGTTCCCCCAGGACACACTGTTTCGATAGCTCTTTCCAGCTTTTGGAATTGCTTCCCTTCTGATACAACTTAGCCCCTCTGTCTTTCCCATGAATGGGGTGCCTTCCCTCCCTGGTGTTTATTAACAGGGGAGCCTGCTCATCTGTGTGGCAGTCCTGTCTGTCACCATCAATCTCATGGAGAGCCTTTTATGTGAAAGCTACAAGATTAGAAAATAAATTGGCTGAGGCAGGATTACTGACTCAGAGGGCTCGGAACCCGCAGCTTCAGGAGGGCATGGAGAAGGGGTGGTGAGGAGGGAAGGATGAGATAACAAGCTGGCAGCATGAATCCTACTGGAATCTGAGGTTCTTCTTCCCTCTCTACCAGATTTATCCCCCACCTCATTCTGGCTGCCATCATCTCCATCAGCATCTACTCCTGCCCTGTATTATGTGCTTACCCCTCTTCTAGATGCCTTGGGGAAGATAATGGAGACTAGTGGTCCCTGACTTTAGGGAACCTAAAGGCTAGTTGGGAAAGCACCTGCAAAAGATCTAAGAACCCTTAAGCAGCAAGGGTGGAATAAAGGCATCACAGCTCACAGCCAGGGAGCTTACTGTCAGCTTGGTAGAGATAAGGAATCTCCTCTGCTTTCTGATTTTGCCTTCGAGTCTTATTTGGCAATTAATTGACTTCAACAAGAAATGTGTCTTGATCCCAGTTTGGTATGTCAGCATTGTGCTAGAGGTTATGGGGATTTAATATTTACAGGCAGATATTTAACCTGAGATATGTGTTCAAAAAATATGAAATGAATAATAAAGAAATAGTCACTCAAGATGCCAGAGAAGTGACGTATCTGATGCACCTTTTAAAATGTTTTCTCTGGTATTACGAATAGACTAGGGGTTCAAGAGAAAAGCAGGAAGGACTATTAAGCTCTTGCAGTAACCTAGGCAGGAGATGATGGGCATAATTACTGAGTTAAAAATCGCTACTGTTTTTACTGTGGCACAGATACAAACATCTTTTTTTTCCCCCTTAACCAACAGACTGTGCTTTTATTTTTAAAATTGAGGTAAAATTCACATAACATAAAATTACCCATCTAAAATATACAGGTCTGGGCTTCCCTGGTGGCACAGTGGTTGCGAGTCCACCTGCCGATGCAGGGGACATGGGTTCGTGCCCCGGTCCGGGAAGATCCCACATGCCCGGAGCGGCTGGGCCCGTGAGCCATGGCCGCTGAGCCTGCGCATCCGGAGCCTGTGCTCCGCAACGGGACAGGCCACAACAGTGAGAGGCCCGCGTACCACAAAAAAAAATAATAAAAATAAAATATACAGGTCAGTGGCATTAAGTACATTCACAGCGTTGTACAACCATCACCTCTATCTAGTTCCAAAACATTTCATCTCCCCAAAGGGAAACCCCTTACTCATTAGCAGTCATTCCCCATTCCCCCCTCTCCCCTACTCTACGAATGTCTTAAACTTAGGAATAGGGTAGGTTTCTATGGGGTTTTGTTCCCTTCCCCCATATATCTTAGTTTTAATATATCTTTATTGGTCAGAGGTGAAAAGCGAATTGTTTATAAATGTACCCTAAAGTCAAGAGGTAAATACATTAGATGCAAAATACATAGCAGGCTGGGCACCTCCCATACCTGCAGACAAGATTTTTGAGGATTAGTGAATTGGCTGATTTAATTGCTACTTCATCTAACCTTCATGACTTCACAATCCACTGCCATTTATTTGCATCATAATAATCCCTTGTGTTTGTGCATTACTTTGTAGTTTTACAGTTTGAGTGTTTTCACATATATTCTTTTTTTTGTAACAGCTTTATTGAAATATAATTCACATGCCATACAATTCACACTCAAGGTTTGCAACCATCACCACTATCTAATACCAGACATTTTCATCACCCAAAAAAAGAAACCTTATACCCATTAGCAGTCACTTTCCATTCCCCTCTCCCCACAGCCTCAGGCAACCACTAATCTACTTTCTGTCTGTATAGATTTGCCTATTCTGTACATGTCATATAAATGGAATCACACAATATTTGTTCTTTTGTGTCTGGTTTATTTCACTTAGTGTATTTTCAGGTTTCATCTGTGTTGTAGTATGTGTCAGAATTTTATTCCTTTTTATGACTGAATAATACTGTATTCCGTTGTGTATATATACCATCTTTTGTTTATCTATTTACTTATTTGGCTGTGTTGGGTCTTCGTTTCTGCATGTAGGCTTTCTCTAGGTGCAGTGAGCGAGGGCTACTCTTAATTGTGGTGCGCAGGCTTCTCACTGCAGTGGCTTCTCTCGTTGCAGAGCACGGGCTTCAGTAGTTGTGGCTCGTGGGCTCTAGAGCACAGGCTCAGTAGTTGTGGCACACAGGCTTAGTTGCTCTGTACCATGTGGGATCTTCCCGGACCAGGGCTTGAACCCGTGTCCCCTGCATTGGCAGGCGGATTCTTAACCACTGCACCACCAGGGAAGCCTCACATTTTGGTGATTTATGAATAATACTGTTGTTGACATTGGTGTACAGGTATATGTTTGAGTCCCTGTTTACAGTTCTCTTGGGTATATACCTCATAGGAGAATGACTGGATTATGTGATAGCCCTGTGTTTAGCATTTTGAGAAACTGCCAAACTGTTTTGCAAAGGTGGCTGCACCATTTTACATTGCCACCAGCAATCTGTGAGGGTTTCTAATTCTCCACATCCTCTCCACCACTTGTCATTATTTGCCTTTTTTATTACAGTGGGTGTAAAGTAGTATCTCATTGTTTTGATTTGCATTTTCTTAATGACTAATGATGTTGAGCATCTTTTCATGTGCTTCTCGGTCATTGTATATCTTCTTTAGAGAAATGTCTTATGCTAAACCAACCTTGCATTCCTGGGGTAAATCCCACTTGGTCATGGTATATAATCCTTTTTACATGTTGCTGGATTCAGTATGCAAGCATTTTGATGATAATTTTTGTGCATATAGTCTTATTTAATCTTTAGACTAGCACTATGAGATTAGGGTTCCCATGAAAAACTGAAGCATAAATTAAGCAGTTTTCCTGTGACTGCATAGTGTCAGGACTAGAATAGGAAAGTAAGACTTTTGAATTTAGTCTAATTTTCTTACCACTGCTTTACTTTGCCCCTCTTTTTAGCATAGATAACCAACAGTTGTTTTCATTGATTTGGGCTGTTTTCCTTTTTTGAAATCCTATCATTATTGCTTAGATTGAAAACTCCCATTACATGGCCACACAATTAAGACTTAATATTAGATGCATTTTGAATGATAATGAAATTTATATCCCTGATGGTTATTAATTTGATTTTAAATGTGTCCTTGTCATTGTCTCCTTTTTGAATGAGGAACATTGCAGAGGAAGGACGTATCTGTGATTCTTCTCTCTTTTTTAGTGCTCAGCATTTGCTGTGCCCAAATAAATACTAAATAAAGGCTTTAGGACTGGAAGGATGCATCTCTATAGTGCCCACCTGAAAGCATCTAAGAACAGCTTATTCTGCTGGCCTAAAATCCTCTTGAACAGCTCTCTTCTACCTGAATTGCGTACCCCATCACACCTGTCTCTCTCCCTCCTTCCTAAGTAGCGACTGGCTCATCAGAGACAGTAATTGCTGAGAATTTACTGACAGAATCTCAGCATTAAACCTCTGGCTTTTGCCACCTTTTCTGATGTGTGCATAAGCAGGCTATAACACATTTCACATTGAGGTACAAGCATTTAGAGACCCAGAAAAGCTCTTCTGGAGAGCTCGTGAGAGTGAGTGGGGAGCACGTGGGCAGACATTTCCCTGTAAGTATATAACATTGGTGGATATGTGTGAATGCTTTTGAATTCTTATTGTCTACATGTAATTCAATTGCTTTATCCATGTCAGCGTTGTAATTTATCCTTGCCACCTCTGAACTCCTTAGCTCCTTCTAGTAAAAAATAGGGGGGGAAAAGAATTTATTTTAACGTTAGTCAAAGCCCAACATCCCTAGATATATCTTCTGAAAAACAAGACCACGTGTTCAATTACAAAGGCAAATGAAAATGCTTTTTGTGTTACACGTTTTTGCTGAATACTTGTGCTGCCTCTTCATTAATGTGGATATTTAGGACTTGCCTGTGCATCAGTTGATTAATCATTTGTATGTGTAAAGAGATAGAATGCAAATGTGTATGTACGTATTGCGATTTTCTCCTGTTTTAAATCCAGAAGCCATTGCCTCATTTTGTGGTCTAGCAGCACTGTGACCTGGATAATGAACAGAATGTCTTGGGACACACTTGTGTTACCAGTTAATAGAGACTGCCTGCATCTCTATAATTGAAAAGGGCAATGTTTAGTTTCCAGTGTGAACTCAGAATATTTTTTTTTCCCTTAATGCGTTTTTTTTTCCTTTTAATAGTTTTTTTCTGGTATATTTGATCTACAATCAATGTATACATTTACAGTATATAATTTGATGCATTTTGACATTGTGTACATCTGTG
The DNA here is from genome assembly GCF_026419965.1 of Kogia breviceps. NCBI lineage: Eukaryota > Metazoa > Chordata > Mammalia > Artiodactyla > Physeteridae > Kogia > Kogia breviceps. The sequence goes on along the minus strand of NC_081310.1, from coordinate 87,413,475 downwards.
GCACTATCCCCACAATTAAGACAAGGAACGTACCCCTCACTCCCAAAAGTTTCCTCATGCCCCTTTGTAATCTCGTTCTCTCTCTTCTCTTCTTTCCCATCCCCAGGAAACTATCCTTGGGGATTTCTTTTCTATCACTGTAGATTAGTTCACATCTTCTGTAACTTTCTATAAATGGAATTATACTCTGTGTCCTTTTTTCTTGCCTGACTTCTTTCACTCAGCACAATTATTTGAGGTTAATCCATGTTGTTATATGTATCAGTAGTGTATGCTTTTTTTATTGCTGAGTTTTATTACATTTTATGAATAATTTGTGTATCTAGTCTCCTGTTGATGGACATTTGGGCCACCACAAATAAAACTGCTATGAATGTTTATGTACAAGTCTTTGTGCGGACACGTTTTCCTTCTTCTTTTGTAAACCCTAGGAGAGGACTGGCTGGGTTATATGGTAAGTATATGCTTAGCATCGTAAGAAATCACCATATGGTTTTACAATTTTACATTCCCACTAGACAATGTATGAAAGTTCCAGTTGTTCTACATCTTGGCCAACACTTGGTATGGTCAGTCTTTTTAATTTTAACCATATTAGTGTGTATGTAGTAATATATCTTATTGTGGTTTTAATTTGCATATCCCTCATGACTAATGACGCTGAACATTTTTTATGTGCCTGTTTGCCATGCATATGTCCTCTTTGATGAAGTGTTTGTTCAGGTCTTTTGTCCTTTTATTTTTATTTATTTATTTATTTTTTTTTTTGCGATAACGCGGGCTTCTCACTGTTGTGGTCCTCCCGTTGGGGAGCACAGGCTCCGGACGCGCTGGCTCAGCGGCCCTGGCTCACAAGCCCAGCTGCTCCACGGCATGTGGGATCTTCCCGGACCGGGGCACGAACCTGTGTCCCCTGCATCGGCAGGCGGGTTCTCAACCACTGCGCCACCAGGGAAGCCCTTTTGTCCATTTTTTAAGTGGGCATAATTGCTCAGTATTAACTCAGTTATTAAATTGTAAGAGTTCTTCGTGCAGTCTAGGTACAATTTCTTTGTCAGATATGTTTTTGCAACCATTTTCTCCCAGTGACATGTTTTTTCGTTTTTGTAACAACGTCTTTTAAAACTTGTTTCACATTTGCGTGCAGCAAAATACAGTGTCTTTGAAGACCAAAAGTTCTTAATTTTGATGAAATCCACTCTATCAATATTTTCTTTTATAGTTTATACTGTTTGTATTGATTAAGTAAATCTTTGCCAAGTTCAAAGTCAGATCTTCTCCTAGAAGTTTTATGATTCTAGCTGTTACATTAGATCTGTGCTTTATTTTTAGTTATTTTTTGTATAGGGTATGGGATAAGAATTGAGGTTATTTATTTATCTCTTTTGGCATATGGATATCTAGTTGTTCTAGCACTATTTATTGAAAAGAGTATTCTTTCCTCATTGAGTTGCATTGGCACCTCTGCTGAAAATCAGTTGATCATATATGTGTGGCCTGGACTCTACTTTGTTCCATTAATCTGTCAGTAACACTGGTTTGGTTATTGTCATTTTATAATAAGTCTTGATATCAGATGACACAAGTTTTCTAGCGTTGTTGTTGTTGTTTGTTTGTTTTTTGATCGCGCCACACGGGTTGTGACAGCTTGTGATTTTAGTTCCCCGACCAGCGATCAAACCCGGACCCTCAGCAGTGAGACCACGGAATCCTAATGGTCCAGTGGTTTTGGTTTTGTTTTGTTTTGTTTTGTTTTCAGAATTATTTTGGTTATTCTAGGTCCTTTTCATTTTCATGTAGATTTTTAAATCAGTTTGTCAGTTTTTACAAAAATGCCTTTTGGGGATTACAGTTGAGATTGTGTTGAATCCATAGATCAGTTTGGAGAGGATTGGCATCTTAACAACATTCAGTCTTCCGATCTCTGGACATTTTATATTTCTCCATTTAGGTCTTTAATTTCTCTCAGCAGTGTTTTGTAGTTGTTAGTGTACAGGTCTTACACATCTTTTGTCAAATTTATCCCTAAATAGTTCATATTTTGGATGCCATTTTTTTTTTGGTTGGATGCCATTTTAAATTGTAGTTTTAAAATATCAATTTTCAGTTATTTTTTGTCAGTATATATAGATATTAATTTTTATGCATTTATTCTGTATCCTGCTACCTTGCTAAAGTCAATAATTCTCATAGCTTTTTTGTTAATTCCCTAAGATTTTAGAACGGCTTGTTTGATTCTAAATCATGTTGTTGGCAAATGACGAGCTTTGCCTCTTCATTTCTAATCTGTATATTTTTTGAGTTTTAGAGAAAAATCAGGATTTTGTAACTTTTTGCTAGACATGTGAAGCTTGTGTTGGATTATCCCTCACTAGGAATTCCTTAAAAATAAATAAAAAGGGGATTATTAAGTCCTTCTATCCATTCCTTTATTCATTCAGTGAACATTTAGTATCCACTGTGTGTCAGTCACTATCTATTGACTAATGGAAGAGACAGACATATAAACAAGTAATTTTAATTTAACAAGTAAGTATAGTAAGTGCCATAATAGTTATGATGCAGAGTACGTTGGGAACTTTGAGGCAAGGCGATTCAGAATCGGGAGAGAATGAAATGATCTCTGCAGGCCTGCTGTTACCCTGGATGGGTATGATTGACAAAAGAATACTCGGAGATTATTGATAGGAAAATGTTTAAACTACACTGTCCTGAGAAATTCTACATCCTCCCCATCCTGATTGTTAGTTACAGTTGGCCCTCTATGTCCTGGGTTTTTGCATCCATGGATTCAACCAACCTTGGATCAAAAATATTCAGAAAAAAAAAAAAATTCCAGGAAGTTCCAAAAAGCAAAACCTGAGTTTGCTGTGCACCAGCAACTATTTACATAGCATTTACACTGTATTGGGTATTATAAATAATGTAGAGATGATTTAAAGGATATGGGAGGATGTCACGGGTTATATGCAAATACTTTGCCATTTTATATTAGGGACTTGAGCTTCCGGGGGTGGCAGGTGGAAGAGCCCTGGAATTAATCCCCCTTAGATACCGAGGTACAACTGTATTTACTTTATTATTGAGAATCTGAAAGGACTACATCTTTATCTATAGTTAGTTCTTTTTCTCTTTGTTCTTATTTTTAAAAATCTTACATGAAGGCAACAGCCTTTGCTTCTAGCCTTAAGTCTCACTGACCTGAGACCAGGAGCCGTGGGAGCAGGGACATTTGATATCATGTTACTCTTAATACTAAATTATGCTGCTATGTTCTTAAGAAACCTATGAGTTCGGTATTCTTTTTTTTTTTTTTTTTTTTTTTTTGTGGTACGCGGGCCTCTCACTGTTGTGGCCTCTCCCATTGCGGAGCACAGGCTCCGGACGCGCAGGCTCAGCGGCCATGGCTCACGGGCCCTGCCGCTCCGCGGCATGTGGGATCTTCCCGGACCGGGGCACGAATCCGTGTCCCCTGCATCGGCAGGCGGATTCTCAACCACTGCGCCACCAGGGAAGCCGAGTTCTGTATTCTTGCCCCCATTTCTGCAGGTTTTTGTTTTAATAAAGTGAGCTTGAATCTTTTTTTTTTAATATGTATTTTATTTATTTATTTGGTTGCGCCAGGTCTTAGTTGCAGCAAGCAGGCTCCTTAGTTGCAGCTCACTGGCTCCTTTAGTTGCGGCATGCAGACTCTTAGTTGCAGCATGCATGTAGGATCTAGTTCCCTGACCAGGGATGGAATCCGGGCCCCCTGCATTGGTAGCGCAGAGTCTTAACCACTGGACCACCAGGGAAGTCCCAATTTCTGCAGTTTTGTTTTGTTTTTTAAAAAGCACTTTAGCATGTATCCTGTTATTTTTAAAATTCTCATAGCAACTCCTGAGGTCTTTACATTTCTCCTGTCATGTACATTGAAGGGGGAGTAAGCTTCTGACTTTGTAGCCCCAGCATATTTCTTGGAATCTGGTGAGTAGGAGGTGCTAAATAGACACTAATGCGTGTGTATTTGCATAATTTCTCTTTAGCCTAGTTGTCATGCTTTGGGCTCCTCTAAACAATGTAGGATCATTCACATTTTATAGATAAGGAAATTTCTCCAGGCCACCAGAGAGTTAGTGATTGTAGGTTCTTCTTCTCCTTCCCCTCCTCCTCCTCTTTTTTCCTCTTCTTTCTTCTTCTAGAATTTAGTATTTTATTCATTTGTAAAATGATATAATTTAAGAAACACTAACAGTACTCTTCATTTCAGAGGTGACAAATCTTGCTTGCTATCATAGAGGAAGGCTAAAAACTTAGATATATCCACACTCCTTGTTTCTGAAACCTCCGTAGTCATGACCTCATACTTCCTGTCACCCTTTTGCAAAAAGAATCTCTCACTTTCCTGAATTGAGAACTCCCAGAGGGCGGGGACCAATATAGCAAAGCCATTGGCACATGGTAGGAATTGAGTAAACATTCTTGACTGAGTAAATGAGTGTATCCGGCTCACCATGGGAAACACGCCCATCGGACCAATGCGCTAAGAATCTGGTGGCCAATTTTCCATTCCAATGCTTCTTCCTCCTTCAGGGTTAAGAAGAAGTGAACTGCACATACCTATGCTGCATGTGTTAAAGCCCTCTGTGATCTTTTGATGTTAACAGACACACCCTATGCCTTAACGGAGGGCTACAATGCATGTGTGACAATAGACCTTCAGGCTGCAAGAATGAGTAAGACAAGTTATCTATAACTTAGTGCAGGGTGAGTGCAGTGATGGGGATGTGCACTGTGAGTTAGGGGCACAGAATAAAGATGACTGACCCAGTCAGGGGAGCAAAGTGAGGTTGCTTTTTGTTTGTTTGTTTGTTTACTAAAAACGAATACAGTGTTTGTTATGTGCCGGACACTGTTCTAAGCAATTTGCATATAATAACTCCTTTACTCCTGGGAACAACCCTGCAAGCTAGGTTCTGTTAGTGTCCGCGTTTCACACTGAGGATAAGGAGCTACAGAGAGTTAAGGTCACACAGCTGGTAAGTAGTGGAACTGGGATTCAAACTCAGGCACTGTGGCTCTAGAGGCTGTGCTCTTTTTTTTTTTTTTTTTTTTTTTTTTTGCGGTACGCGGGCCTCTTACTGTTGTGGCCTCTCCCGTTCCGGAGCACAGGCTCGGGACGCGCAGGCTGAGCGACCATGGCTCACGGGCCCAGCCGCTCTGCAGCATGCGGGATCCTCCCGGACCGGGGCACGAACCCGCGTCCCCTGCATCGGCAGGTGGACTCTCAACCACTGCGCCACCAGGGAAGCCGAGTCTGTGCTCTTACACACAGTGCCAACTGGGTCTCTTGTAAGTCCTGAAGTAGAGGGGAAAAAAATGAGAAATATAAACATTTGTATCAAACTGACAGGATTTCTTGTTTAACTGGCTATGGGGTTAGAGAAAAGGAAGAGTCGAGATTGATTGCCGGAGTCTCTACGTTGGGTGAGAGAGAGAATACAGGAGTAGTAAAGAGGTGGGGTGTACGGAGATGAGGTTTTCAGTGGATTGAGTTTGAGTGTTTACAGGTCAAGGTGTCTCCCCAGAAAGTTACATATAGAAGTTAGAAACTTGAGAGAGTCTAAGGGCTGAAAAGAAGCTTCGGGAGTCATCAGTGTTATGAGAGCTGGTTAAAAGTACCAGAGTAGACACTGTCCCCTGTGAAGAGGGTGGCAGACCCGAAGGAGAAAGAGAGAGAGAGATCAGCATTGTCAGATGCAGAGAGAAATCCAGTTTGATGAGATCTAGAAAAGAAAATCCTTCAAACTTTCAGTTAAGGGATTACTAACAGTTCAGGGTCAGCAATCTTACTGAAAACAATCCCGTCAGTGTCTGGAGGCAGAAGTCAGATTACAGTGGGCTGAAGAGTAAGTGGGAGGTGACAACGTGAAGATAGTAAGTGTAGACTACTCTGTACTTTCCAGAAGTCTGGATGAGGAAGGAGGTTGTTTGGTAAAAGCTAAAGGAGCTTTCTGGGTGAAGGAAATACTTTCTCCTCAGGTTAAGAGAGATTTGGATAAATTTATGGGTTGAGGTGGTAGAGCCAATAGTATTAGAGGGATCCTGAAGATTTAGGAGAGGAGGAGTTCCTGAGGAAGCAGAGGGGAGTGGAGTCAGGGACCTCGTGAGAGGGCCTTGACTAGAGGAAAGTAGCTAAGATGTGTGTGAATGTTGATTGAGGAGCTCATAGGTAAAAGTAGGAAATTGAAGAAGAATATGCCTAAGGACTAGTTATTTCAGTGAGGTCAGAAGAAAAACAGTTTTATGACAGCGTGAGGGCAGGCTTTAAATACAGAACTTGAGGAGAGCCATAAATGTTTGGAGTGGTGGTGGAGAGGGTGTGAAAAAGAGAATTGGGCTAATAAAGCCCTGATTGGAGGCACTAAAGGCCTGGCAAAGGTTGGAGACCTTGGATCTGCACGCAGGATTGCATGGCAGTGTGGTTTTTCCCCAGCTAACTGAGTCTACCTAGCTGGCAATAGGAGCAGAGGCCACAGATGGGAGTTTTGCTGCAGTACTGGTTTGCTGGACACATTTGACAGAGGATCGGAGGTACAAAGGAATCAGGACTGTGACTTTAGGTGATCAACTACAGAAGAGAAGCCAAGAGGGGGCTGACACCTGGAAGGAAAATAGAAGGGTCTGGTGAGGTCACTTACAGGTGAAAGAGCAGATGTAGCGGGACTGAATGTGAGGGTGAGGGAAACTGGAGTTTGTGTCTTTGAAGGTGGAAGTATTCCGGACATAGTCAAGATCCAAAGTGTGTAGTTCTGAGAGTGAGTAGAGGAGATTGAGTGGAGGTGAAAATCTTAGGAATTAAGGGATAAAAATAAAATACATTCAGGGAATTCAGTGTGTTGTATGAGACCCCAAAACAGATTTGCTTTGCAGAATAAGAGGTACTATAATAGAGGGAGGGAGGATATGAGCACCTATGCTCGGGAAGAGGCAGGGAAATGCTTCACCTGGGTATTAATATGTTTGATCTGAAGCTTGAGGAATGGGCAGGAGTTTGCTAGGCATTCAATGAGTGAGAATGGCGAAGCATGGCTGTACTATGTAAAGCAGGATAGGGAAAACCAAAATGACTGTGCCTTTGAAATAAACCCACCCACTGGACAAGGCTTCTGATGTGTGTGGGTCGGAATGGAGATGCAGGGAGTTGGGAACAGACCCAAGTACAGGTGACGGCAGGGAAACATAATTCAGTCCTGGAAATAAACCCGATTTCTCTAGTGTAGAGCAACCATGGCCAGCGGTCCAGGCATGTAGTTAATTACAGACGTTCAACACTAGATAGCAGAGCATAGGATGAGGAGTCCACATGAATATTAGCCTGTAAACTCCAGGTTCCCCCTCCGGTATCACTGCCTCATCAACCACCTGAAATGGCACCCTTATCTAAAGACCCTCAATGACTTTGCATCAGACAAGGAAGGAGAATCTGACTTGTGTCTTATTTTGCTTTTGAAACCTAGCAGTGCTTCTTCATACACATTAGGCACTCAATAAATTTTGTTGAATGAATGGCTCAGAAATGATGATGTTGGTGATGATGATGATAGTAACTTAAAGCTTAAATAGCATTTACTATATAAAGCACTGTTCTAAATAGTGCTTAATATTCAACAACAGTACTGTGAAATAGGACTTCCCTGGTGGCACAGTGGTTAAGAATCCGCCTGCCAGTGTAGGGGACATGGGTTTGAGCCCTGGTCCTGGAGGAAGATCCCACATGCCATGGAGCAACTAAGCTCGTGTGCCACAACTACTGAGCCCGCATGCCACAACTACTGAAGCCCCTGCGCCTAGAGCCCATGCTCTGCAACAAGAGAAGCCACCGCAGTGAGAAGCCCGAGCACTGCAACGAAGGGTAGCCCCCTGCTCGCCGCAAGGAGAGAAAGCCCGCATGCAGCAGTGAAGACCCAATGCAGTCAAAAATAAATAAATACGTCTATTAAAAAAATACTGTGAAATAGGTTCTCTTTTTATCCAGATTCAACATAGATGATTGAGCAAAAATAGCAAATTAATACCTAGACAGAGAAACTGTTTACTTTGGATATATGAAGGATACGTATCCATCTGGAGTAGAGGATGTGGAAAGTAGTCGTATGAGAGTTCTAGGAAAGATCTTTTCTTCTAATCAGTAAACCCAGGAAAGTGTGGGGGTGGATGGCTGTTTGTTTTTTGTTTATGTTTTTGTTTTACAGCTTTACTGAGATATATTTCACATACCATAAAGTTCACCCATTTAAAGTATACAATTAATTGGTTTTTAGTATATTCACAGAGTTGTAAGACCATCACCACAATCTAATTTTAGAATTTTTCAGTACCCCAGAAAACACCCCCCTGTTCATTAGCAGCCCTTCCTCTTTGCTGCTCCCCGCCCTTCACCCTAGCCCCAAGAAGCCACTAATTTACTTTATATCTCTATGAATTTGTCTATTCTGAACATTTCACATAAAGGGAATCATACAATGTAAGGTCTTTGTGACTGGCTTCTTTCACTTAGCGTGTTCATACATGTTGTAGCAGGTATCAGTACTTCATTCCTTTTTTTTATCGCTGCTTAATATATCATTGTATGGATACACCAGCTTTGTTTATTCATCAGTTGATGGACATTTGGGTTGTTTCCTCTATGAACATTTGTGTACAGCTTTCTGTGTAAATATATGTTTTCAGTTCTCTTGGGTATGTACACCTAGGAGTGGAATTGCTGTGTCATATGGTATTCTGTGTTTAATATTTTGAAGAGATGCCAAATGGTTTTTCAAAGTGACTGCACTGTTTTACATTCTCACCAGCAATATCTGAGGGTTCCAATTTCTCCACATCCTCACCAACACTTGTTATTTCCCATTGTTTTGGTTCTAGCCCTCAGGGTTGGTGTGAAGTAGTATATTATTGTAGTTTTGATTTACATTTCCCTAATGATTAATGATATTGAACATCTTTTCTTGGGCTTATTGGCCATTTATATCTTTTCTGTAGAGAACTGTCTATTCAAAATTTTTGCCCATCTTTTAAATTGAGTTATCTGTTTTTTTAATCAATTGATTAATTTGGTTCTGCTGGGTCTTAGTTGCTGCAGGTGGGCTCCTTAGTTGCGGCAGATAGACTCTTTAGTTGCGGCTCCAGGGCTCCTTAGTTGTGGCATGTGAACTCTTAGTTGCGGCATGCATGTGGGATCTAGTTCCCTGACCAGGGATCAAACCCAGGCCCCCTGCAGTGGGAGCATAGAGTCTTATCCTCTGCGCCACCAGGGAAGTCCCCTGGTTTTTGGTGGTTTTTTTTTTTTTTTTTTTATTGTTGACTTATACTGGTTTTTAAAAAATATATTCTGGTTACAAGTCCCTTATCAGATACATGAGTTGCAAATATTTTCTCCCATTGTGTGGATTGTATTTTTACTTTCTTGATGTTGCCCTTTGAAGCACAAGTTTTGCACAGGCTCCGGATGCGCAGGCTCAGCGGCCGTGGCTCACAGGCCCAGCCGCTCTGCGGCATGTGGGATCTTCCCGGACCGGGGCACAAACCCGTGTCCCCTGCATCGGCAGGTGGACTCTCAACCACTGCGCCACCAGGGAAGCCCTGCTTTTAGTTTTATATCTGAGAAATCATTGCTTAACTCAGGATGACAAAGATATACTCCTATGCTTTTTTTCTGAGAGTTTTACAGTTCTAGCTCTTACATTTAAGTCAGTGATCCATTTTGTTAATTTTTGCATGAAGCAGGTCCAACTTCATTCTTCTGTTACGGATTTCCAGTTGTTCTAGCACCATTTATTGAAAAGACTGTTCTTTTTCCATTGAATTGTCCTGGCACCCTTGTCAAAAATCAGTTGACCATAAATGTGAAGATTTATTTCTAGATTCTCTATTTTGTTGACCTATATGTCCATCCTTATGCTAGTCCTATTCTGACTTGATTACTGTAGGTTTTGAAATTGAGAAATATGAATCCTCAAACTTTTTCAAGATTGTTTTAGCTGTTTATTTTCATATGCATTTTAGGATCAGCTTGTCAAGTTCTGCAAAAAAAAAACCCTGGGATTTTGATACAGATTATATCGAATCTATATATCAATTTTTGGAGTATTGCCATTTTTTTTAAAGGTTTTTGTTTATTTAGAAGACACAGACTAACATTATTAGATGGTAAGGTTCACAAATGGGTTCATTTCTTTCCTTAGCTTTCTTTGGCTGTATCAGGTCTTCGTTGCTGTGTGCGGGCTTTCTCTAGTTACGGTGAGCAGGGCCTACTCTTCGTCGTGGTGCGTGGGGTTCTCATTGCAGTGGCTTCTCTTATTGTGGAGCACGGGCTCTAGACGCAGGGGCTTCAGTAGTTGAAGCATGTGGGCCCTAGAGCACATGGGCTTCATAAGTTGCAGCACATGAGCTCAGTAGTTGTGGCTCTCAGGCTCTAGAGCGCAGGCTCGGTAGTTGCGGTGCACAGGCTTAGTTGCTCTGCGGCATGTGGGATCTTCCTGGACCAGGGATCGAACCCGTGTCCCCTGCATTGGCAGGCAGATTCTTTTTTGGGGTTTTTTTGGGGGGGGGGTACGTGGGCCTCTCACTGTTGTGTCCTCTCCCATTGTGGAGCACAGGCTCCGGACACGCAGGCTCGGCGGCCATGGCTCACGGGCCTAGCCGCTCCATGTCATGTGGGATCTTCCCAGACCAGGGCACGAACCCGTGTCCCCTGCATCGGCAGGTGGACTCGCAACCACTGTGCCACCAGGGAAGCCCAGCAGGCGGATTCTTAACCACTGCGCCACCAGGGAAGTCCTGAGTATTGCCATTTTAACAGTCTTAAATCTTCTAACCCACGAACATGGATATCTTTTCACTTAATTTCTTTCAATGATGTTTTGTATTTTTCACTATACAAGTCTTTCACTTCTTTTGTTAAATTTATTCCCAGGTATTTTTTTTTCTGCTACTATTAAGAAGGAAATGTTCTCTTAATTTCATTTTTGTATTGTTCATTGCTGGTGTATAGATATATAAATGTTTTATATCAGCTTTGTATCCTGTGGCCATTTATTAGTTCTAATAGTTTTTTGTGGATTCCATAGGATTTTCTATATACAGGGTCACATCATCTGTGAAGAGAAGTAGTATTACTTCTTCCTTATCAATCTGAATGCCTTTTAATTTCTTTTTCTTGCCTGATTGCCCTGGCTAGAACCCCTAGCCAAATGCTGAAAAGAAGTGATGAGACGAGACAAGACATCTTTGTCTTGCTCCTGATCTTGGGGAAAAGGCAGCCAGTCTTTCACCTTTGACATTAGCAGTGGGTTATTTGTTTGCTTTTGAGGGAAGGGTGAGATAGAATTTAATAGGTGCTCCAGGAAGCAAGTTCATGTTGGGAGAAGCCAAGAGAGGTTCAGAATGAGATTCAGCCACTGAATATTGAACTGGGGGTGGCATGCTTTTGTAGTGGAATGAAATGGCTCAGAGCTGGACTACTTAGTGTGTTGAGGACTTTGTAGCCAGTAGAAATTTTCCACCAGCCAGCTTAGACTAGCTAATGAATTTGCGTTGATAAGGAGTCCCCTTGTGTTTAGGTCACATCATGGTTCACTTTGGTTTAGAAGCTAGGAGAAATAGAAGAAGGGTGTTTATCCCTTCTGGCTACCCTTTAAGAGCTTGGTGCAATACCAGTGACCTCGGGATTACTCTTCTTGAAGAGCTCCATCTTCTGATCACTGTATTTGTTACTCAGTACTGTTTGTAAACAATTGGCTCTTTGTGGATTTGCACTTAACTTCTCTTTGGCCTTAACTTAAGTCTCTTTTGCCTTTGTCTTCCTGACTCCTCAGATTGTAAATTTCTCAAGGACAAGAATCATGCCTCTACCTTAATATATGCCTCAGATGTCTAAATCACTTCTGTGTACCAATAAATAGTTATTAACTATTGATAAAGATAAATGTGATTATAAATGCAAAGATTCTGAGCCGTTTGGGAGGCATATTAAGTATAAACCCATTTTATACTCAATAAGCGGACTTTTGGAAGAGATGAAGGAGGTCACCTGAAAGTCATGATTTTAAAGTTTAATATACACCCACTTGGATTTCCCTGGTGGCCCAGCAGTTAAGAATCTGCCTGCCAATGCAAGGGACACGGGTTCGATCCCTGGTCTGGGAAGATCCCACATGCCGTGGAGCAACTAAGTCCATGTGCCACAACTACTTATACTGCTCTCTAGAGCCTGTGAGCCACAACTACTGAGGCCGCGTGCTGCAACTACTGAAGCCCATGTGCCTAGAGCCCATGCTCTGCAACAAGAGAAGCCACTGCAATGAGAAGCCCGTGCACTGCAACAAAGAGTAGCCTCCACTCACTGCAAATAGAGAAAGCCTGTGCTCAGCAATGAAGACCCAACACAGCCAAATAAATAAATTAAATTAAATTTAATTTAAAAAAAATACACCCACTTGAGTTTTTAAATATGTACACTAGTGATATTTCTAAACTGCCCCTAGAATTTATTTCAGTTCATTCCCACTTACCTACAGGTGACATACCAGGCAATCTGACTTTTCACTTCCTATGTACTTGGCCTTTACTAACTCCCACTCCTGAGTGCAACTTTGTGACTCAACAACAGCTGGGAGGAAAAGCCTTTGGAAGCAAAGCTGTACCTTGCCTTTTGTTCCTTTCCCCACCTTGTGAAGGAATGAAGCAGGACTTAGGAGAGTAGCTCTCTTTGTATCTCTCCTAGAGGCGAAGCCATTGGCTCTAAGTATAGAGTGAGAAGCTCTGAGGAGTTGAATATAGGGTGAGATAGAGATGCTGGACCCATTTTTCCAGCTTCTCCCAGTGTCGTTATCTCCAAAATGGCCAACACCACTACACTGATGTGCAAACACATTCCAAGGCCTTGGTGTAATAGAAAGCACCAACCTGGGATAGGAGCACTGGCTTCTAGTTCTCACCCTGTCACTAGAGGACCCAGAAAAATTCAGTTAAAGGCCTTCTTACTCAGCATAGGCTGCCGTAACAAATACCATAGATTGGGTGACTTAAAACAATAGAAATTGATTTTCTCACAGTTTTGGAGGCTTGAAGTCTGAGACCAGGTTACCACCGTGGTTGGGCTCTGGTGAGGGCCTTTCCCTGGCATGTAGACAGCTGCTTCCTCATTGTGTGCTCACATGGACTTTCCTTGGTGTGTGCACATGGAGAGAGAGAGGGGGCCAACTCTCTGGTGTCTTTTTTCATAAGGGCACAAATACCATTATGAGGGCCCCACCCTCATGACTTCATTCAACCATCTTTATCTCCCACAGGTGCATCTCCAAATACCATTACACTGAGTGTTAGGGCTTCAAAATAATGATTTTTTGGGGGAACACAGACATTTAGTACATAACAAAGGCTCCAATCCTCAGTTTTCTTGTCTGTGAAATGAGAATGTTGAGATTCTTTCTAGCCCTTAACATTTATGATTCTGTGAGGTTGCATTTGCATTATTTTCTATTTTGAGTTATTTATAATGTTCCCCATTACATTCTCTCAGGCAGCTGAATGGGTTTACCATTTAAATGGAGTTAGGTTCATTCTTTTATTTAATAAGTATTTTTTGAGTATCTGAGCATCTCCTTTGTGCCAGGAACTGTTGTAAGCACTGAGAGTATAGCAGTGAACAAAAGAGATAAAAATTCTTGCCTTCCTGGAGCTTACATTCTAGGTGAATTAAATAAGGAATAAAAGGGTAATGTATTAGGTAATAATTGCTAAAGAGAAAATAGGAAGTATCAGAAACACAGGGTTGCACTTTTAGATATGGTGGTCGGAGAAGACCACCTAAGGTGGCATTTGAGTAAAGAGGGAAGAGAGTGTGTTTATTTTATTATTTTTTTAAATTTAATTTTATTTAGTTTTTTATACAGCAGGTTCTTGTTAGTCATCCATTTTATACACATCAGTGTATACATGTCAATCCCAATCTCCCAATTCATCACACACACCCCCCACCCCTGCCGCTTTCCCCTCTTGGTGTCCATATGTTTGTTCTCTACATCTGTCTCATTTCTGCCCTGCAAACCGATTCAGCTCTACCATTTTCTAGGTTCTACATATATGCGTTAATATACGATATTTGTTTTTCTCTTTCTGACTTACTTCACTCTGTATGACAGTCTCTAGATGCATCCACGTCTCTACAAATGACCCAATTTCATTCCTTTTTATGGCTGAGTAATATTCCATTGTGTATATGTACTACATCTTCTTTATCCATTCGTCTTTCGATGGGCATTTAGGTTGCTTCCATGACCTGGCTATTGTAAATAGTGCTGCAATGAACATTGGGGTGCATGTGTCTTTTTGAATTATGGTTTTCTCTGGGTATATACCCAGTAGTGGGATTGCTGGGTCATATGGTAATTCTATTTTTAGTTTTTTAGGAACCTCCATACTGTTCTCCATAGTGGCTGTATCAATTTACATTCCCACCAACAGTGTAAGAGGGTTCCCTTTTCTCCACACCCTCTCCAGCATTTGTTGTTTGTAGATATTCTGATGATACCCATTCTAATCTGTGTGAGGTGATACCTCATTGTAGTTTTGATTTGCATTTCTCTAACAATTAGTGATGTTGAGAAGCTTTTCATATGCCGTTTGGCCATCTGTATGTCTTCTTTGGAGAAATGTCTATTTAGGTCTTCTGCCCATTTTTGGATTGGGTTGTTTGTTTCTTTAATATTGAGCTGCATGAGCTTTTTATATATTTTGGAGATTAATTCTTTGTCCGTTGATTCATTTGCAAATATTTTCTCCCATTCTGAGGGTTGTCTTTTTGTCTTGTTTATGGTTTCCTTTGCTGTGCAAAAGCTTGTACGTTTCATTAGGTCCCATTTGTTTATTTTTGTTTTTACTTTCATTTTTCTAGGAGATGGGTCAAAAAGGATCTTGCTGTGATTTATGTCATAGAGGGTTCTGCCTGTGTTTTCCTCTAAGAGTTTGATAGTGTCTGGCCTTACATTTAGGTCTCTAATCCATTTTGAGTTTATTTTTGTGTATAGTGTTAGGGAGTGTTCTAATTTCATTCTTTTACATGTAGCTGTCCAGTTTTCTCAGCACCACTTATTGAAGAGATTGTCTTGTCTCCATTGTATATCCTTGCCTCCTTTGTCATAGATTAGTTGACCATAGGTGCGTAGGTTTATCTCTGGGCTTTCTATCCTGCTCCATTGATCTGTATTTCTGGTTTTGTGCCAGTACCATATTGTCCTGATTACTGTAGCTTTGTAATGTAGTCTGAAGTCAGGGAGCCTGATTCCTCCAACTCCGTTTTTTTCCCTCAAGACTGCTTTGGCTATTTGGGGTCTTTTGTGTCTCCATATAAATTTTAAGATTTTTTGGATCTAGTTCTGTAAAAAAATGCCATTGGTAATTTGATAGGGATTGCATTGAATCTGTAGATTGCTTTGGGTAGTATAGTCATTTTCACAATATTGATTCTTCCAATCCAAGAACATGATATATCTCTCCATCTGTTTGTATCATCCTTAATTTCTTTTATCAGTGTCTTATAGTTTTCTGCATACAGGTCTTTTGTCTCCCTAGGTAGGTTTATTCCTAGATATTTTATTCTTTTTGTTGCAGTGGTAAATGGGAGTGTTTCCTTAATTTCTCTTTCAGATTTTTCATCATTAGTGTATAGGAATGCAAGAGATTGCTGTGCATTAATTTTGTATCCTGCAACTTTACCAAATTCATTGATTAGCTCTAGTAGTTTCCTGGTGGCATCTTTAGGATGTATGTCATCTGCAAACAGTGACAGTTTTACTTCTTTTCCAATTTGGATTCCTTTTATTTCTTTTTCTTCTCTGATTGCCATGGCTAGGACTTCCAAATCTATGTTGAATAGCACTGGTGAGGGTGGACATCCTTGTCTTGTTCCTGATCTTGGAGGAAATGATTTCAGTTTTTCACTGTTGAGAATGATGTTTGCTGTGGATTTGTCATATATGGCCTTTATTATGTTGAGGTAGGTTCCCTCTATGCCCACTCTCTGGAGAGTTTTTATCATAAATGGGTGTTGAATTTTGTCAGAAGCTTTTTCTGCATCTATTGAGATGATCATACGGTTTTTATTCTTCAGTTTGTTAATATGGTGTATCACATTGATTGATTTGCATATATTGAAGAATCCTTGCATCCCTGGGATAAATCCCACTTGATCATGGTGTATGATCCTTTTAATGTGTTGTTGGATTCTGTTTGCTAGTATTTTGCTGAGGATTTTTGCATCTATATTAATCAGTGATATTGGTCTGTAATTTTCTTTTTTTGTAGTATCTTTGTCTGGTTTTGGTATCAGGGTAATGGTGGCCTCATAGAATGAGTTTGGCTGTTTTCCTTCCTCTGCAGTTTTTTGGAAGAGTTTGAGAAGGATGGGTGTTAGCTCTTCTCTAAATGTTTGATAGAATTCTTCTAAAAATGTTTGATAGAATTCACCTGTGAAGCCATCTGGTCCTGGACTTTTGTTTGTTGGAAGATTTTTAATCACAGTTTCAATTTCATTACTTGTGATTGGTCTGTTCATATTTTCTATTTCTTCCTGGTTCAGTCTTGGAAGGTTATACCTTTCTAAGAATTTATCCGTTTCTTCCAGGTTGTCCATTTTATTGGTATAGAGTTGCTTGTAGTAATCTCTTAGGATGCTTTGTATTTCTGCGGTGTCTGTTGTAACTTCTCCTTTTTCATTTCTAATTTTTTTTAATTAATTAGTTTATTTATTTTTGGCTGTGTTGTGTCTTCGTTTCTGTGCGAGTGCTTTCTCTAGTTGCGGCAAGTGGGGACCACTCTTCATCGTGGTGCGTGGGCCTCTCACTATCATGGCCTCTCGTTGCGGAGCACAGGCTCCAGACGCGCAGGCTCAGTACTTGTGGCTTGTGGCCCTAACTGCTCCAGCGCATGTGGGACCTTCCCAGACCAGGGCTCGAACCTGTGTTCCCTGCACTGGCAGGCAGATTCTCAACCAGTGCGCCACCAGGGAAGCCCTTCATTTCTAATTTTATTGATTTGAGTCCTCTCTCTCTTTTTCTTGATCAGTCTGCCTAATACTTTATCAATTTTGTTTATCTTCTCAAAGAACCAGTTTTTAGTTTCATTGATCTTTGCTATTGTTTTCTGTGTTTCTATTTCATTTATCTCTGCTCTGAACTTTATGATTTCTTTCCTTCTGCTAACTTTGGGTTTTGTTTGTTCTTCTTTCTCTAGTTCCTTTAGGTGTAACATTAGATTGTTTATTTGAGATTTTTCTTGTTTCTTGAGGTAGGCTTGTATAGCTATAAACTTTCCTCTTAGAACTGCTTTTGCTGCATCCTATAGGTTTTGGATCATTGTGTTTTCATTGTCATTTGTCTCTAGGTATTTTTTGATTTCCTCTTTGACTTCTTCAGTGATCTCTTCGTTATTTAGTAACGTATTGTCTAGCCTCTATGTGTTTGTGTTTTTTATATTTTTTCCCCTGTAATTGATTTCTAATATCATAGCACTGTGGTCAGAAAAGATGCTTGATATGATTTCAGTTTTCTTAAATTTATTGAGACTTGATTTGTGACCCAAGATATGATCTATCCTGGAGAATGTTCTTTGCGCACTTGAGAAGAAAGTATAATCTGCTGATTTTGTATAGAATAGCCTATAAATATCAATTAAATCTATATGGTCTGTTGTGTCATTTAAAGCTTGTGTTTCCTTATTAATTTTCTGTTTGGATGATCTGTCCATTGGTGTAAGTGAGGTGTTAAAGTCCCCCATTATTATTGTGTTACTGTTGATTTCCTCTTTTAGAGCTATTAGCAGTTGCCTTATGTATTGAGGTGCTCCTATGTTGGGTGCATATATATTTATAATTGTTATATCATCTTGGATTGATCCCTTGATCATTATGTAGTGTCCTTCCTTGTCTCTTATAACATTCTTTATTTTAAAGTCTATTTTATCTGATATGAGTATTGCTACTCCAGCTTTCTTTTGATTTCCATTTGCATGGAATATCTTTTTCCATCCGCTCACTTTCAGTCTGTATGTGTCCCTAGGTCTGAAGTGGGTCTCTTGTAGACAGCATATATATGGGTCTTGTTTTTGTATCCATTCAGCAAGCCTGTGTCTTTTGGTTGGAGCATTTAATCCATTCACGTTTAAGGTGATTGTTGATATGTATGTTCCTATGACCATTTTCTTAATTGTTTTGGGTTTGTTTTTGTAGATCCTTTTCTTCTCTTGTGTTTCCCACTTAGAGAAGTTCCTTTAGCATTTGTTGTAGAGCTGGTTTGGTGGTGCTGAATTCTCTTAGCTTTTGCTTGTCTGTAAAGCTTTTGATTTCTCTATCGAATCTGAATGAGATCCTTGCTGGGTAAAGTAATCTTCGTTGTATGTTCTTCCCTTTCATCACCTTAAGTATATCATGCCATTCCCTTCTGGCTTGTAGAGTTTCTGCTGCAAAATCAGCTGTTAACCTTATGGGAGTTCCCTTGTGTGTTATTTGTCATTTTTCCCTTGCTGCTTTCAATAATTCTTCTTTGTTTTTAATTTTTGCCAATTTGATTACTACTATGTGTCTCGGTATGTTTCTCCTTGGGTTTATCCTGTATGGGACTCTCTGTGCTTCCTGGACTTGGGTGGCTATTTCCTTTCCCAAGTTAGGGAAGTTTTCGACTATAAGCTCTTCAAATATTTTCTCAGGTCCTTTCTCTCTCTCTTCTCCTTCTGGGACCCCTACAATGCGAATGTTGTTGTGTTTAATGTTGTCTCAGAGGTCTCTTAGGCTGTCTTCATTTCTTTTCATTCTTTTTTCTTTATTCTGTTCTGCAGCAGTGAATTCCACTATTCTGTCTTCCAGGTCACTTATCCATTCTTTTGACTCAGTTAT
Source organism: Kogia breviceps (assembly GCF_026419965.1). NCBI lineage: Eukaryota > Metazoa > Chordata > Mammalia > Artiodactyla > Physeteridae > Kogia > Kogia breviceps. Next base: position 87,394,547 of record NC_081310.1, on the reverse strand, counting down.
TCTGCTGTTGATTCCTTGTAGTATATTTTTCATTTCAGTTATTGTGTTGTTCATCTCTGTTTGTTTTTTGGGTTTTTTTGTTGTTGTTGTTTTTGCGGTACATGGGCCTCTCACTGTTGTGGCCTCTCCCATTGCAGAGCGCAGGCTCTGGACGCGCAGGCTCAGCAGCCATGGCTCACAGGTGTAGCCGCTCCGCGGCATGTGGGATCTTCCAGGACGGGGGCACGAACCCACGTCCCCTGCATCAGCAGGTGGACTCAACCACTGCGCCACCAGGGAAGCCCTGTTTGTTCTTTAATTCTTCTATATCTTTGTTAAACATTTCTTGCACCTTCTCGATCCTTGCCTCCATTCTTTTTCCGAGGTCCTGGGTCATCTTCACTATCATTATTCTGAATTCTCTTTCTGGAAGATTGCTTATCTCCGTTTCATTTAGTTGTTTTTCTGGGGTTTTATCTTGTTCCTTCATCTGGTACATAGCCTTCTGCCTTTTCATCTTGTCTGTCTTTCTGTGAATGTGGTTTTTGTTCCACAGGCTGCAGGATTGTAGTTCTTCTTGCTTCTGCTGTCTGCCCTCTGGTGGATGAGGCTATATAAGAGCCTTCTGCAAGTTTCCTGATGGGAGGGACTGGTGGTGGGTAGAGCTGGGTGTTGCTCTGGTGGGCAGAGCTCAGTAAAACTTTAATCTGTTTGTCTGCTGATGGGTGGGGCTGGGTTCCCTCCCTGTTGGTTGTTTTGCCTGAGGCGACCCAATACTGGAGTCTAGCCGCGCTCTTTTGTGGAGCTAATGGCGGACTCTGAGAGGGCTCACTCCAAGGAGTACTTCCCACAACTTCTGCTGCTAGTGTCCTTGTCCTCACGGTGAGGCACAGCCATCCCCCGCCTTCCTCCAACACTAGCAGTTAGGTCTGGTTCAGTCACCTATGGGGTCACCGCTCCTTGCCTTGGGTCCCAGTGCACACACTACTTTGTGTGTGCCCTCCAAGAGTGGAGTCTCTGTTTCCCCCAGTCCTGTCGAAGTCCTGCAATCAAATCCTGCTAGCCTTCAATGTCTGATTCTCTAGGAATTCCTCCTCCCGTTGCCAGACCCCCAGGTTCGGAAGCCTGACGTGTGGGGCTCAGAACCTTCACTCCAGTGGCTGGACTCCTGTGGTAAAAGTGTTCTCCAGTTTGTGAGTCACCCACCCAGCAGTTAAGGGATTTGATTTTATTGTGATTGCTCCCCTCCTACTGTCTCATTGCAGCTTCTCCTTTGTCTTTGGATGTGGGGTATCATTTTTGGTGAGTTCCAGTGTCTTCCTGTCGATGATTGTTCAGCAGTTAGTTGTGATTCCGGTGTTCTCGAAAGAGGGAGTGAGAGCATGCCCTTCTACTCTGCCATCTTGAACCCGGAAGAGGGTGTGTTTAATTTTGCACAGCCAGATTGGAAACTGAGATCTTGCTAGGGAAAGCTCTGTAATCCAGAAATCCTGCAGCAAACCTGGTTCGTGCTTGCCAACTACCCATTTCTCCCTCCACTAATCCTTCTCCCTACCACTGTGTCATCCTGTTCTGTGCCAGGCACTCTGCGTTAATTAATGATCTCACAGCCCTTTTCTAAATCTCAACCCAAAGACTGTAATGAGTTCCATTTAACACCCCTGCTGTCAGAGTCTGGGAGAATCTGGCTGCTTTAGAATCTGTACCAACTCCTGAGCTAGATTGATGTTTAAATAGTTCTACAACTCCCTTCTCTCCCCTTTTGAATGCTTTTTCTCTTTCGCCCTAATTTCCCCTCTCCTTTCTCCACATCTTTCCATGTAGCCCTTGATCCCAAATCTTTTTATCCCGTCATGCTCTTGCTTTACTCTCCCCTTTCTTTTGTAACTTCCCTTCCTCCCCTTCTTCACTTTGTTCATCTCACATCTGCATTTATTCCATCTCTGACTCTTCCCTTCTGCCTTGTATTCCTTTCCATCCTCTTATTCTCACTATGCCCTGTGATGTGTGCAGAGAACAGACTAACACAAGGTGAGGAGCTCTCTCCTTTCCTCACAGAGTAAGTCACATCTTGGCCTCTCTCCTGTCTCCCCCTAACTTCTGCCTGAGCGCACAGAACCTTATAGGGGAGAAATTCTAACACAAGTCAGTTAGGATTTAAAGGGCTGCTAATCTCAGCCAGGCTGTCCCTGCAGGAACCCCATCCTCACTAGGCCTGTGGCATAGGCCTCATCCTACAGATCTGGGGCTGCCACTTCATCCTCTGGCTCTAGCCCTTGGCACATTTACAGTTAGTGGGTTATGGGGATGGTTTCACATATCAGTCAGATCATTAAAGGTTCAGCATGATCCAGGGAAGGAGGTGCCAGCAGGTGGTGAAACCATTCATCGGTCACTGCCATCTTTTCACTACCTTTCTGACCTGACCCCTGTCCAAGTGCCTCCTGACTTCCCCTGTGTTTCCAAGAACCAGAGCATTGAGTCCCATTCCAAAGCAGACTCCTGCACCAGAGGGCAGACAGGATCAGAGAGGTGTCCACTTCTCGCCCTCAGAACCCTTTTTTTCTAAGCCCTGGAAAGAGTGACAGAGAGACTAAATTCTACCCTGTGGTTATAGTGCTTTTGATGGAATGCATCCTTGCTCCCCATCTCCCTCCCTCAGTCCCACTCTGTCTTCAAATCAGAATCAGCCTCAGGATTGGAAGGAATCTTGGCAGTCATCTAATTAATGCAACCCTCTGATTCTTAGCCCATGTGGTTGTGTAGCTCCATCTTGAATATCTCTAGTTTCTCTTTGGCTATCTGGTCCCTTAGATTTGTGACTTGTGTCAGTGGCCATTTGTCAGCTGTTTTGTCGAACAAGTGGATCAAGCAGTGCTTTGTAGCATCCTATATTTTGTAGTGGATGCTGTGTGTGTGTGTGTGTGTGTGTGTGTGTGTACGTACGTATGTGCTTGTGCAAAAAAAAAAACCACCTATTTTATCCAGGTGGCCGACAGAGGGGAGAGAATGCAAAGATATTTCAAAAGTGGAAGACACATCCTTTCCTCTTAAGGATTTTACAGCTTAGTTGGGGAAACCAGAGATGTAGAAGTATATTGATTTAAGAATACTTAGAAAAAGAGTGTCAAAACAAGTGTCATTTAATGCACAAATGAGGTCTTTGTGGAGTGAGTTCCACAGAGGTGTTCGTCTTTGGTCATGCTGGATATGACAAATATAACTTGAAATAAATGGTTTGAATGGCTGTTTTTCACTGAGGTTGTTGTAAGTAACTAACCAATAATACAGAGTGAATTTATGAAGGCTGAGGTTACGCCTGCCTAGGGGGAGAGGTTGGTTAGGAGCAAATCAAGGAAAGCTTCTTGGGATTAATATTTTTTTTTAACTTTTTCTTTTAAAAAATATTTATTTGTTTTTTGGCTGCATTGGGTCTTTGTTGCTGCTAGCGGGCTTTCTGTAGTTGCCGTGAGCAGGGGCTACTCTTCATTGTGGTGCACGGGCTTCTCATTGCAGTGGCTTCTCTTGTTGCAGAGCACAGGCTGTAGGGCGCATGGGCTTCAGTAGTTGTGGCTCGCGGGCTCTATCTAGAATGCAGGCTCAGTAGTTGTGGCGCGTGAGCTTAGTTGCTCTGCAGCATGTGGAATCTTCCCGGACCAGGGATCGAACCCACGTCCCCTGCACTGGCAGGCGGATTCTTAACCACTGCACCACCAGGGAAGTCCCAGGATTAATATATTTTAAGTACGGTTTTGATGGGTGGAATTGGGTCAGTACCGGTCTGCTTTGGGGCTTTTCTCAGTTTGCTCTGTCAACCACGATTGTGAGGGGTCTGGACTGGCCTTAAGAAACTGCCCTGACAACCTTCATTTCTGGCCTCTAAGCCATAACTGTTCAAAAGACCTCTAGGATGTTGAGGTCCACTCCCTATTTGGGATACCACCCCATCCCTATCCTCTGCCCTATGCCACATTCACTTCACCTCCTGAGAGTTCCTGGAGGTGACTCTAGGGTACTCAGACCCATTGAAAGCCTTCAGCATTGTGGGGGCAGGAGGTAGGGACAGCCCTGAGACCACTGGCAGCAGTAGGGGACAGCATTCTGTTCTGTAATGGTGTATCCAGAGCAATCATCAGAGCTAAGCTGAGCAAATCCACCACCCAAGCAATGGACAGTGACAATGGAAGGGAGAAGGAAGGTACTACATAAAGTACCCTTGTGCTGGAGTTTGAAATAACTGGAACATCAGTCCCATGTTTCAGAATAAAAGAGCAGCAATTTTAGAAAAGAAGGCAAGGTCTGACGTTCTTTCCTGTTAGCGAAGATTAGGAGGCACTCTGGGAGCTTGGGAGCGGTAGATTTCCTACAAGACTTTTCTAGGATCTTAGAGATAAGAGTTAGAGTTCTAGATCCCTTTGGCCTTCTAGATGTCATCTTTTCTTCATTCTATGTCCAGCCAAGATTGTTCCATCTGGAGAGATTAAGGTTGCTGTTTCCTATTCCACAAGATCCCCTTCATTTTCACATTTGGGGGTCTCACCCACAGAATTCCTTCCTGATGTCATCTTTGTGGGAAATAAGGGATGGATTGAGGGGAGGAGCCTCAAGAATGCTTCTCTTTCTGTGAAAATAATTTTCAGCTCTTGCTGCCATTCAGCATTATTTATATCCATGAGATGGCTTCTTCCCCCACTCACCCCACCCTTCTTCGATTTTCTGGAAATGGAGCAGGGCTGGAAGAAAGAAAGGATGGAAATTCCCATTGCATCTCTCTCCACTGAGCAGTGGTTGAGATGGGGTTTGGGTGAGGGGGATGGGAGAGGTAGAGAGATGGAGTCAGCCCTGGAGGGAGAGGCCAAGAGACTGCTGAGCTGATGGTATGGGCGTAATTACTCCTCTGCCTTGAGCTTGCCTGTAATTGTGGTTTCTGGGAGCCAGCACGTCCTGGAAATCTGCTGGAACAGCAGAGATTTGGGGTTTCCGCCTGGGATGGAGTTGAATTTTCCACTTGGAACAATTTGCCCAGCACCCGTTTTTGCTTGAGGGTGGGCACAGTGAATCCCTAAAGCTCTAAAGGGGCAATTAGCATAGTCTTAGGACTACAAGGCCCTCCTTTGGAACTGAACGAGAGGTTGTATATTCTGAAATTCTGGACATTAGAGAGGCGGCAGACAGCCAGATCTGGTGAAGAGTTGTATGCCGAAAGTTAGGAGATGAACTCTGTTCCTAACCTTGGGTAAGGGGCTTAATGTCTCTAGACCTTAGTTTTCCCATCTGTCATTTGATTTGAACATCTGTCTTTTTTTTAAAAAATAAATTTATTTATTTATTTTTGCTTGCATTGGGTGTTCACTGTTGGGTCTTCATTGCTGCGTGGGCTTTCTCTAGTTGTGGTGGGCAGAGGCTTCTCTTCATTGTGGTGAGCAGGCTTCTCATTGTGGTTGCTTCTCTTGTTGTGGAGCATAGGCTCTAGGCGTGCAGGCTTCAGTAGTTGTGGCATATGGGCTCAGTAGTTGTGGCTCGCGGACTCTAGAGCACAGGCTCAGTAGTTGTGGCACACGGGCTTAGTTGCTCTGTGGCATGTGGGATCTTCACGGACCAGGGTTTGAACCCGTGTCCCCTGCATTGGCAGGCAGATTCTTAACCACTGAGCCACCAGGGAAGTCCAAACATCTGTCCTTTTTACAGGGATCTTCCTTAATAATAGATGAGGAAATGCTAGACTAATGTAAGGGAGCAACTCGTGGTGTGTTGATAAGAGTAAAAGGTAATATGCATTTTTGGTATTTATTGTGTACCCTGTGCTAAATGCTGTAAGGAATGCACCGTTTAATCTCATAACAATCCAGCAAAGTAGTTACTAACCTCTGCTACACATGGGAAAACCTGAGGTTGAGAGATTAAATATCTTGACTGCGGTCACAGAGCCAGTGTCAGCATCAGGATTACCAACCCAGGCATCTGATTGCAAAGCCTGTGTGTTTGGCCAGCAGAAGTATAAATGGTAATCCGCACTGTGTTTTACGCTTGTGCCAGGAAAAACCCAGAGCCAGCCGGGCTTAATGAGGACTGGCTATTGGACTTGGAGACAGGGAATCTGAGTTCCAGTCCTGGCACGAGCCATCACTAACTTGGGACCTCAGGCAAGTCCTTTATCTTCTCTGAACTGTAGCTTCCTCATCTGTAAAATACTTATGTTCAGAGTTCTGAGAATCAAATGAAATACTATTTAGCACTACGCCTGCCACCCAGCAGATGCTTAATAAATGTTAGCAGAATCTAAATTCGTATATGGAAAAATAAGCAGCTAATCCCTGTCATCTTGAATCTGTGATCTGAGATTTCAAGAGAACACTGACGTAAGTTAAGGATGCATCTATGGCAAAAACAAACTTACGGTTACCAAGGTTGGGGGTGAGGATAAATTAGGAGTTTGGGATTAGCTGATACAAACTACTCTATATAAAATAGATAAGCAACAAGGTCCTACTGTATAGCACAGGGAACTATATTCAATATCTTGTAATAAACCCTAATGGAAAAAAACATGAAACAGTATATATATCTGAATCACTTTACACCAGAAACTAACACAACATTGTAAATCAACTATACTTCAGTTTAAAAAAAAGAAAAAAAAAAGGATCTATGGTAAAGTAAAATAGGTGGTAAAGACTGTCTCTAACTAGAGAGCAAAGCATTAGCAGAGAATGGCCTCTGAAGTTAAACTGGTTGGATTCAAATACCAGCTCCATCTCCCTCACTGGAGGCATGAAATTAAGCAGGTTACTTAACCTCTCTGTGCCTCATCTTCTGACTGTAAAACCACAACATTAATAGTACCAATTCATAGAGTGGTTGTGAGGATTAAATAAGAATGGCTAATATTTATTGATTATTCTTACTGTGACCAGGCCCTGGCCTAAGCATTTTAGTTTTACATTTTAAATAATTAATTCCTAACAACAATTCCAAGAGATGGGTACTATTACTATCCCCATTTTAAGGATGAGGAAGCTGAGGCACAGAGAGGTTAAGTAACTTGTCAGGTCACATAGCTAGTAAGTGGCAGGACCAACATTTACATCTGAGAGAGGGGCTCAGGAGCCTACACTGCTAATCATACTGTCTTGTCTCAGTAAGTGCTTGAGAAACATGCTAGCTGTCATCATTGTAGTCATCACTGGAATCTCATCTATCAGTCATTTACCTCACAATTAGTATTTACTAAGAGTACATGTTTAGCACTGTGCTAGTTATTGTGGGCTCTGTCAACAAGGAATATAACAGTATTTCTGCTCTTACGTTTATTATCTATTTGGAGGGAGACATTATCAATATGGATGAAAAAATTTGAAAACAATCAAGAGCTAAGTGATAGAGTATGGACTCAAAATGCAGCAGAAATGAATTTAGTAAAGAGTAAAAAGGTCATTGGAGAAGTTGCACTAGTTAATGAGAAAGCTTCCTAGAGCAGGTAATACTTGCCTTCAGCTATGGAAGACTGGGCCAAAGGACTATGTGGAGCACTGGAGTTTGGGAAGAGTTAGAATTTCAAGGTCGGTCATTCACCGTTCAACACATTTTCATTGCGTGTATACTATGTGCATGGATAAAGTCAACACTAGTGCTCAGTTGCCATTGTTTCTCTCCTGGTCAATCCAGGTTGGATTCCTAAAGATTATGTTTTGGAGACTGGTGATTTCCAAGTTGAAGTACTGTTACTGCCCTGCTCAAGGTGGTCTCTTGTTGACATAATAAAACTTCATTATAATATGATTTGTGCTTGGATAGAATAAAGAGTATGTTTTCCAGGCCCCTGGAAAGGCACTGCAGGGAACCATCTGGTTCATCCATTCCTCTCCGCGTCACTCCCTCCACACGCAAATGCCACCATACTCTTTGCTCATAAGGAAACGAAGGCCTAGAACTATGATTACAGTCCAGAGCTTCAAACCCCCAGGATATTTTATTTAAACTACCCTATGCTGCCTGATAGTAAATTGAGTCAAATTATATGCTCTAAAATGTAGCTGTGTAGAACAAATGCTTATCATTTCTGTTCACCTACATAGGGGGTTATAGTTCCATCTCCCAGCGCCAGTGATTTTTGTCATTTTTTTTTTTTTTTTTTGGACCGTGCCGCGAAGCTTGCAGGATCTTAGTTCCCCAACCAGGGATTTGCACCTGGGCCACAGCATTGAAAGCGCCAAGCCCTAACCACTGGACCACCAGGGAACTCCTTAATTTTTGTGTTCTTAATATCTCTTCCACTGTTGTGCAGCCCCCCACCCCACCCCAGTATGAAATGTTTCATTCAGTAGGAAAGGATATAAGAGGCAGCAGCACTTGCTGGAAGTGGTAACAGCCATTGCTCTAAAAACCCTTGTCTTCCCACAAAATGGCCTGGCATCTCCCCCCGCAACAGAGAAGGCAGCAGCTGGTTTCCTCTCTTTACATGTATGAGCTAGATCAGCAGACTCGAGAAGTACCCAGCTAGGCAGAGCCAGTGGAGTGTTCTGGTTTGTGGTCTGCCCATTCTACCTCCTTTCAGACCGGCATATACCCGAGTTGTTGCTTGGAGTTGTCTTAGGCCAAGTTTATGTTTTAATAACAGTGGCTGGTCCAGCAGTCCCGGTCCCATCAGTCAACATGAGGGGAGGGAGTAAGGGTCAGAGAGGTCCAAAGTGGATCACTTGGCAATGAAACTGCAACGAGAGCTATGGGGATCTGGCTACTAGGGAAGTTGACTCAGATGTTCTCCGGCTGGCTCTCTATCAGCTTCCTACCAACTATGTCTGTAACGTATCCCTTGTAGAGCTCAGGTTATTGGCTGGGGGGCCCAGGTCAGGTGGCTGGAGATGCAGGTGCTAAAGAGACACAAAAACAGAAGACAGTGAGTCCTTCCTTCAGAACAAGTATTTTATTAGACAAAACACAGAATACTTGAGTTCCCTTTTAAAGTAATATGGAGGCAAGGATATATGTGTTTATAGCACAAGTCAAACGCTTAAGGGCTAGCAGGATGCAAAGAATAGGAGTGGTCATCATTAGAGAGTTAACTGAGGAAGGCTTCCAGAAGGAGGGGAGTTTCCAGGCAGTTTTTAGGAGGATGGAACAGGAATTTGTAGGGAGCCTGTTGTAGGCTAGAGAAGCCCCCACCCCCACCCTTCTTTCTTCTCTCTGCCTCCAGCATGGCCTCCTGAAGTCACTAGCTAAGAATGTGGAGGGTAGGGACGCTCAGCCTGTGATGTTCTGGGTGCCCTTCCCCCATTACAGTTGGTAGCTTAGATGTTATGACTAGATTTGCATCTTCCTGCAGTTACCTCAGCTGAAGAAAAGGGTACCACCTCCCTGAGGTAGGAAAGGGATTGCAAAGAAGAGCAGATGTGCTACTGTCAACCCACGTCAACTCAAGTTACCTCTGCTAGTCACTCATTTTATGGTTTAACTTCGGCAGTTTTAAAATCAAAGACTAGCTTTCTTCTGCCACCAAATACTTTCCTAATGATTATGTTATGAACTCAGGGAATTGAAACCACTAATTTAAAATCCCCCTTAACAAAGTAAATCAGAAAGGTGAATCTTCTGAGACAAACAACAAAACTTTTTTAAAGCAAAACGGAGACTTCTTGGATTGGCTGTTATTCTGGGTTATTTGTTTTCTGATTTGTCCTTTATTTGTGCCAACAATAAAAAACTGACTCGAATAACAATTCTATTTTTACGGAGTAGAAAGCAAGGTATGCCTTGCTTTAAGAAAACCCAGTCTTTTGAAAGTTTGTTTTTAAATTAGTATCATCACCTTCAGGAGGGTTCACTTCAGGACACATTTACTTATCTTTCCAGGAAAACTTTAGGTAAAACAAGATATACCTGTAGAGTGATTTTTGGTTTACAAATAATTTAGTTATCACAGTGCCCTGTGAGAAGTGCAAAGCGTGATCTTCCTGTTTTATCAGCACGAAAGCTGAAACTTAGAGGTGTTATGTGGCTTGTCCACTGTCACACAGTGGGCATGATGTAGGCAAGGAAGAAACCTCATTTCCTAGACGGATGCCCTTTCCACTCCACCCTCCTAAGCCTTGGGTCTTATGACAGATGCTTATTCTTTACCTTGTGAATTCTAGGCTTTGCTTCTTATTCCTTTGCTTTTGTGAAAACTGGGAAACGAATAAAAATATTCTTAGCCATCTTGTGGGCCTTACCAGTGCGGACCTTGAAGTGCTTCTAGATGATTGTTGGTGAGGGTGTCTACTGTTTCCTCCCAGTCGAATGAGTTTAGTTCTATCTGAGCCCCCTCTGGGTGCAAAGACCTGATATGCCAAAGAAACATGGTGAGGGACAAAGAATCACGCAATGTTAGCGCAAGAAAGGACGAGGGATAATGTGGTCCAGCGCCTTCATTGCAGGAGATGAAGTCAAGGTGCTGAGAGGGGAAGACTGGACTTTGGTCAGACCAACTTAAGCTCATGTTCCTGGCTCTATCATTTAACTCCTGTGTTCTTGGGCAAACTATTTAACTTCTCTGAATCTCATTTTCTCATCTGTTAAGGAAAATAACAGTGTCTACCTCACCAGGTTATTGTGAGGATTAAATGAATGCCTGTAACATTAAGTGCTTGTTCTATATAATTTTCTTCTTCTTTTTCAAGGGTAAACAAAAAAATAGGGGCAGATTTGGTCTAGAACCCACATGTCTAGACTGTCAGTCCTGCCCTCTCACCACCTTGGCCTGTTCCCTCCCTGCTGCTATGGCAGCCTCCATGATCTCCATGACTTCCCTTCCTGTGTATGCCACCACGCCCCCCACCCCCACCCCCGACACACATGGAATTACACAGCTAGTGAATGGCAGCATTAGCACTGGTATCCAGGTCTCCTGGTCTCCTCTTTCTGTCCTGAAGCACATTATTTTTATCAAAGGTAACAGTTTGGAAGATACTTAGACAAAAGCAAATGAATGTCAACTGATATAATAGCAAGAGGTCATTTGCTTCAGAGGAGATCTGTGAGATGGTTGCGTCTATATTAGATAACTCAAAATTTGTTTATTTTGTGCTGTGAGGCAGGATATGATGGCTTTAGCAGTAGCTTACTAATTATGTTTGACTTAGGGTCTCCTAAATAACAAGAATAGCAATCATTTTTTGAGCATTGCTCTGTGCCAGACATTGTGCTAGAGACTTCACTTACATTACACCAGTTCTTACAACAGCCCTGCAGGACAGGTAGCTAGTATCCCAGTTTTGTAGATGAGAAAACTGAGGATCACAGAGAGTAACTTTGCCTCGGTCACACAAATGATCAGAGACAGAGCCAGGACACACGGCTGTTCTAACTCCACACTCCCCCACACCACTCCTCAACATCAGTTTGAATTCCTGGGCATAGCCTGAGTGTTGAGCTTTTCCTGAGGGATGTGTGACAACTTATAGACATCAAAATGCATCTATACCTGTGCTGGTAGAGCCTGGGAGGCTACTGGGGTGTTGGGTTCTGAGTAAAGAGAAGGGTGCACAGCCAGGGTCGTGTGGCATTGTTCTCTGCTCAGCACTGCAGACGGCCGCCCCCAGAGCAGGGCTCACTGCTTCCTCACTGGGGCTCCAGAGACGCTGTGGCACGCCCTCAGGGGCTCACAGTCCAGCAAACAAGGGAGAAAGGTCGGCGCCCATGTACGAAGAGCTTTGGCAGAAACGTGTAGCAGGTGCTGTGGGAAACAAAGGAGCTTGGGAGGAGTCACTCTGGGCATTGACTGGTTTGAAGGGCACAAGGCCCTGCCATGGTAGAGAAGGCACAGTTCAGTACAGCTGTGGCCAGAGGAGGCCAGACCAGTGCTGTCCAATAGAAATAGAGTGCAAGCCTCGAGTGTAACTGAAGATTTTCTAGTAGCCCCATTAGAAATAGTAAAGAGAAACATGTGAATTAATTTTAATGTGTATTTCATTTAACTCAGTATATTCAAAATATGTTATTTCAACATGTAGTCGATATAAGAATTATTAATATTTTACATTATTATTATTTTTTTTGTACTTTGTCTCTGAAATCTTGTACTGACAGTGTCTCAGTTCAGACTAATCACATTTCGGGTGCTCTGCGGTTTCCCTGTTACACAGTGCAGGGCCAGAAGTTACTCCTCATGTCGGCCTCCAGCAGCCACTCTCAGTGCTCTCTCTCTCTCCTGCCTTTGCTGTTATATCCCAGCAGCTGGGCTCTCATTCAGGTACCCATCATCTCTGCCCCACCTGTTCTCTGGGCCTCCAGGCTTAATCTCTTCTTGTCCACTCTACTCACTGCAGTCAGACCTGTCTTTTTTTTTTTTTTTTAAAACATCTTCATGGAGTGTAATTGCTTTACAATGGTGTGTTAGTTTCTGCTTATAACAAAGTGAATCAGTTATACATATACATATATCCCCATATCTCTTCCCTCTTGTGTATCCCTCCCTATCCCACCCCTCTAGGTGGTCATAAACCACCTAGCTGATCTCCCCGTGCCATGTGGCTGCTTCCCACTAGCTATCCACCCTACGTTTGGTAGTGTATATATGTCCATGCCACTCTCTCACATCGTCACAGCTTACCCTTCCCCCTCCCCATATCCTCAAGTCCATGCTTTAGTAGGTCTGTGTTTTATTCCCGTCCTATCACTAATCTCTTCATGACATTTTTTTTCTTAGATTCCATATATATGTGTTAGCATACGGTATTTGTTTTTCTCCTTCTGACTTACTTCACTCTGTATGACAGACTCCAGGTCCATCCACCTCATTACAAATAACTCAGTTTCATTTCTTTTAATGGCTGAGTAATATTCCATTGTATATATGTGCCACATCTTCTTTATCCATTAATCTGTTGATGGACACTTAGGTTGCTTCCATGTCCTGGCTATCGTAAATAGAGCTGCAATGAACATTTCTGGTGCATGACTCTTTTTGAATTATGGTTTTCTCAGGGTATATGCCCAGTAGTGGGATTGCTGAGTCGTATGGTAGGTAGTTCTATTTTTAGTTTTTTAAGGAACTAGATCTGCTCCTGTTACTTCCTTCTAGAAAACCTTCAACAGCTCCCCTCCGTAAACAATAAAATCCATAACCTGCCCTAACCTTTTCCTCTGTCCTTGTACTTCCTAACATGAATATGTTGTTTTAGTTTTGAAAACCTTTGATATTCCCTATTTCATTTAATTCTCACAGCAGCTCTATGAGATAGGTAGAGCAGGGCAGGTGAATTATCCACATTTTTTAGGTGGAGAAACTGAGACTCAGTGAGTTTGAGAGAGTTTCCTAATGTCCACCAGCTGTTAGGTGGCAGAACCAGGACGAGAACCCATGTCTTTTCAGTTTTATCTCTTGTTCACTCCTCGTGTCTGGCCCTTTCCTCTTTTCTCCCCTGTGATGCACTGGCAGCCTTACCAAATTCGCCGTGTTCTTGACCTCCTTCTGTGCCTCTACTTATGCTGTTTGCTCCCCCTAGCATGTCCTTGCACAGCCACAGCTTCCCATCAGAATTCCACCCTTCCCCGGGCTCTGGTTAAATGTCTCCTCTCTGATTCCTCCTTTGCCATCTCCTCAACCAGATCTACTTTGTAGTTACCAACACATCCTAACATGCATTTTCTTGTTTAGTGAATGCTTCACTGCTTTGTGTACAGAATAGGATTCTAGAGATCTGAGAGATAGAAGGCTTTAGGAGCTTAACCAGTTCTTACAGCCAGGTTGATGTCACTCCCTGCTGTAAGTGTGTGGAGAGGCTAACACCTTCCTACTTCATTTAGCCTCTGTTAAAACTGTGAAACTGTGGATTTAACCCTAACATACGCACGTTGTGGAGGTTACTCAGAACACTTCCTTTTGATGGTAAGTATGTGCTTATGATATTTTGATGTCTATAAAGTTCTTTTGTGTGTATTATCTGATTTCATCTTTCAACACGTATTTATTGAATGTCCACTATGTACTGTGTTCTGGAGCTGCTATGTGCTCTGGAGAATAAGAGACAATGAAGTTTATCATTAAATGAGGAAAGTAGGCATTAAACAATCAGGAAAACAGCCAGATAACTAGTTACTATTGAGTTAGGCATTGCAAAGGGAAATTTCAGGGGAGATTCAGCTTCTTGGGTATCGGAGAGAACTTTGCTGAGAAGAAGCATTTACGCTGAACCGTGAAGAATGAGTGTGAGTTGGCCTGGCCGAGGTGGGAGAGAAGGCCCCTAGGTTTGGAGTATAGTGAGCAAGGTGGGGGGCAGAGGGGGAAGCACAAGTGATGAGAACCTGCCAGGCCATGCAGAGGATTTGGAACTTTATACAAGGACAGCGGGAAACCATGGAAGGGTGATGTGTGTTCTAAATTATCTTTTGAAGAACCCCCCCTGACTGTGTATAGAGAATGGGTGAATTCTAAAGGAGTGGAGGCTGGAGGAGATGTGAGGAGACCAGTTGTTCTAGGTGAGAGGTGTCTTCCACCAGCATGTGACAGGAAGGGGCAAAAGTAAGTGGATTCCAAAAATAATAGTAGGTAATATCAGTAGGACTAGGCGGTTGGTTAGATTTGAGGGGGTGTCAAAAATAACTCAGGTTTCTGGCACGAGCGACTGTGTGTGGCCCTGTTTTCCTGAGGAGGAACTATTTGCTCAGGAGCCAGGGTCAGGCTTGGGCTGGGGAGATTGATTTCAGCGTGAACATTTTAGCTTCGAGGGATCAGTGATGGTGATTTGGTTCCGCGAAACACCCTCTGAAGAAAGTGGAATTACCCACATTTGTTATTGAGAAACTGAGACTTGGAGAGGTTGGGTGGTTTGCCTGAGACTACACAGTGAGGACAAGGCTGAGCCTGAGCTGGAGCTGAGCCTGAACTTTACCCCTAAAGCTGTGCTTTCCAGACCATACCACATGGGCCGCGTGCTACCCTGTCGGCATACCAGTTCTCTGCCTCCACACAACCCCGTCTGCCAGGTTGTCTGCTCTGATCGTCAAACAAGTCCTCAAGCCTCTTGTTCTCCAGGAGTCCTTCATGGAAGTGTGAAGGAGAGCTTTCCTGGCTCTGCCCTACCTAGAATTAGAACACACCAGGAGTCATCCCCACTTTTCCATGTATTGTTCACTCACTCAATCATGCACTGTTCCACTCACCTCTGACACTTGTGGAGTGTAGGTCACCCAATCTGGACCTGGACAAGACTTCTGAAAACACAGTAGAGCCATTTGCATAGGACTTTACACTTCCAAAGAACTTAACAAATATCACCTCTTTGATCCTCACCTCAGCTCTGGGAGAAAGAAAGCACGTGTACATTCTTTCAGCAAACATTTTAGAGCAGGTGCCCACCACGCACAAGACGCTTTGCTGGACCTTGGTTGGTGTTACAAGGATGAGTAAGATGCCGTCCTTGTTCTCAAGGGGTTTAAGGTCTACCAGGGAAAACAGATGATAGACTAAGAAGTTAAGGGACTTGTTTTGAGAGTTCCTCAAAGTTACGGTCCTCTAAATAAGGAATCACTTGGACTGCCTGTTGAAATAAAAATAGTATTCATACCATAGACCTGCTGAGTTGAACCGACGGGGCTGGAGCCTCAAATAATTTGTATGCTGCTCCTCAGCTAGTAGATGATCCACTTGAGATGTGAGCCTTTTCTGGCTACATTGCCAGAGACTTTCCCACTCCATTTTTCTGCCCTCTACTTTTACAGGTGAGAGAATTGACACGTGTAGAAGTCAAGTGGGTAGTGGCCCACAGTGAATTCGAGACAGAATTGGAATTAGCACCTGAATTTCCGATTTCCAAGCCCAGTGCTTTTCTGCAACATCATTTAAAGTGTTAACTTTGCACTCTGGTTCTGATTGAAACCACTGCTTTTACTTGATCTGTACCCTTTTTTCCCTCTAAATGTCTTCAATTACATAAGCTCTTAGGGAGCATTTGTGTCATATTCTGTCAGCAAGGATTGTCTGCAAACTGGCCTCTTTTCTTTACTGTAGGGATGTGCTATGTTTCCAGCCTCAGACCGTAGGGAAAATTCTACCCAGAGGCAGAATCCTTGGAAAGTTAGGGTGCCAGGAAGCTGCTTAAAGCTCCACCCTGGCAGATAAGGGAAACCAGACCAGCAGGACCAGGTCAGGGTTCAGTGGGTGTGGACTTTATCTAGAACTAAGGTCCTGGCAAGGTAGCTCTTTCCTGGTTACTACTCCTCGCTTTGGGCAGGGATTCAAGAACATTACTTTGCCCCAGACTCAAAACACCTAGGTCAGCCTGTGTATAGTGTACTTTTTATATCTATCTATCATATGTGTTATATATCTTTATATACATGTATTGCATATATGTATTATGTATTTGTAGCTCATGTATATATCATATATATTATATATGTGTGCATATGTGAGATGTATATATTATATGTGTGTTTGTATATGTGTGCATGTGTGTACATATGTATGTAAAAAAGAAAATAGAGTCCAGTAAAGACCAATTAGATCTACATACGGGCACAGGTCATATAGCTTTTTGTTTAGGAACACAGACCTTGAAGTCAGTTACTTAACCTCTGTTCACTCATCTGAGAATGGAGATGTACTACTTGCCTCACCAGGCTTTTGTGATGGTTAAATGAGATAATGTGTGTCAAATGTTTAGCATGGTACCTGGTAGCTAGTAAGAACTTAATAATTATTATCACAGAACAGGGATATTCTCGGCCTTTCCCTCATTTACACATTTGTGGTGGGGTGGGGCTGAGGATGAAGAGACATCCCATTGGAAGGGGCTGATACCACCCAGCTTAAGCCAGTTGTCACCATATGAGACTAAAGCCCCAGTGATACCAGAACTTCTGCCTTTTCAAGAGAAACCAGAAACCTGTATTTTTAAATATGAAATTGCCTGATTTTTAAAATTTTTAACAATTAATTTTAAACACATATATACATATATGTGTGTGTGCACACTTATATACATATGTATATATGTGTGTATACACACGCGCGCGCGCACACACACACACACACACACACAAATACCATCGGCCAACAGCAGGGATTTGTGGGCTGGTACCACTCTTCAGCTTTGCTGTCTGGAAGGTCACCAGAACTCTCCTTGCTTCCTCACACACCCTCTAGGCTAGGATGAGGAGGCTGTTTCACCATGTATTTGCAGAGCGCCCATCCTGTGTCTGGTGCTGGGGAGCATACCGGGAAGAACACCCTGTAACCATTGCCCTCTGGCAGAGAGGCAGGGCTAACACAGCAGATGATAGGGAGCAGTGTAGGAAGGAGGAACATTTGTGAAAGAATGTGGGCTGCATTGTAAAGAAAAGGATGAGGAAGTGGAAGATTTCTGTGAACTGATACGGAGTTTCTTTGAGGGTATATCAAATGAGAAATCAAAGTGTAAAAGGTGTAGGATACTACCTGTTGTGGAAGCAAGAAAGGAAAATAAGAGTGTTTATATGTTTGCTTAGTTTTTACAAGAAGAAACACAGAAAACCAAAAACATGAAAGTGGTTACTTGGGGAGGAGTGGGATGAAGGGACAGGGACACTTCTGAATATACCTTTTAAATTGCATTTTGAGTTTTCAACCATGTAAATGTTTGACAAATTCAAAAAATAAAATTAAATAAATAAGCCTGAAAAAGCAAACCCTAAAATTACAGACAAATATAAAAAGAAACCTAGGGACTTCCCTGACGGTACAGTGGTTAAAACTCCACGCTTTCACGGCAGGGGGGGGCAGATTAGGTCCCTGGTAGGGGACTAAGATCCCACATGCTGCATGGTGCAGCCAAAAAAAAAAGAGTAACCTAAATGCATTTCAAATTGATACCATAAAGAAGAATTAATCCAAAGTAACTTTCACACACAGTACTGGCTGTATACCTTTAGTGGGGTATAGTCTAAGGACAGAAAGAATTGCAAGGAAAGGCTGAACTTTACTTAGTAAGTTTGCTGTTGCCAGTGTTACTGATGTAGTAACTCTGGAAACAGTATTTGATGTATTACAGAAGAGAGCAAATGAGTAAATATATTACTATTGTTTGTGAACAAGGTTCTCACTATGGGAAAAGGAAGATAAAATATGGAATTGGGGAAGATGAGGAAGAACCCTGTAGTATTGGAGTCGAACAAGATTTTATTGTGAACTCACAATTTCTTAATCAATTTATTTCCTGGCTCTGTCCATTGAAAGGGCCTAGAAGCAGTGACAGCTTAGCAGCAATGAGCACCTAGCATCCAGATCTTGTTTCTAAATACATTTCCTACTAAAAGGAACCAGGGCTCCTTAGAGAAATGTTTGAGTCAAAGTCTGACATAGGCAAAATACAAGGCGAGCCTGGAGTATTTTTGTGTGTGTGCCAGAAAATAAAGATGCACTCAAAGACAGATAGTGACACTTTAAAGGACACAGGAGCTGGCTTGTAGAAGCTCCCACCAGCCAAATTGGGACAGCTTTAACATTTTTTTAAAAGCAGTAATGGATTATAATGCATTGCATTGGGGGAAAAAAATTCATGAGTTCATAACACTATTCCAGAAAAGGGACAAAATGACCTTCTTTACAAGATTGCCTGCTAATAGATGTAGAAGGAATGATAGAATTCCTTCACCTCATCATGCTGCCCCTTCAACTTTAATATAGGTTAGAAAATTTTCCCAAAATGCCATTTTGCAGCCACCAATGCAGTAAGTGGTTCAGGCCAGGATCACCAATGGATAGTAAAACTATTGGGTGGGAAGCTGTTGGACAACAGGATATTCACCAGTCTCAAAATAATACCCCACAGATTTCCCACTAATTCAAATGGGGAAACATACTTTTACCATTAAGAAATCTTAGGAGCACCAACTTATCTAAGTAATCAAACCTAGGATCACCAGAAATGGGCAAGTTATGCTACATCACTTATCTATTATTATTTTAAAATGTTTAATCTGAGGAGACAGGCAGATCTGTTGCAGGCCATTCAATAAGACAACTGGCCTGAACTCTTCTACATGTTAGTGTTAGGAGAGACCAAGAAAAGTGGGCAGGCAGGGGGGTGATATTCTAGATTAAATGAATCTAAAAACCATGAATGAAGACAATTCTGAGATCTTTGACTGGATCGTGTATTGAGGCAGTTGGGGAACAACTATGTAGGAGATTAATGAAACAAGTAGGGAAATTTGAATATAGACTATATATTAGATAATATTATTATTTTTTGTTTTTATTTTTTGGCTGTATTGGATCTTCGTTGCTGTGCACGGGCTTTCTCTAGTTGCGGCGAGTGGGGGCTATTCTTTGTTGCGGTGCGCGGGCTTCTCATCATCGTGGCTTCTCATCGTTGTGGCTTCTCTTGTTGCGGAGCATGGACTCTAGGCACGCGGGTTTCAGTAGCTGTGGCTCACGGGCTCCAGTAGTTGTGGCTCTAGAGTGCAGGCTCAGTAGTTGTGGTGCACGGGCTTAGTTGCTCTGTGGCATGCGGGATCTTCCCGGACCAGGGATTGAACCCGTGTCCCCTGCATTGGCAGGCAGATTCTTAACCACTGCGCCACCAGGGAAGCCCTAGGTAATATTATCGTATCAAAGTTAAACTCACTGGGTGTGCCGATGGCATTGTGGTTATGTAGAATTCCAAGGGTCTTGGGGGACATATGCTGAAGTATTTAGGGGTAAAATGTCATGATGTGTGCAACTTTCAAATGGGAAAAAGTGTATAATCATAGAAAGATAAAGCAAGTGACAAATGTTAATTGGTGAATCTAGATGAAGGTATATAGGTGTTCATCATGCTGCCCCTTCAACTTTAATAATAAGTTTGAAAATTTTCCCCAAAAATGTTGGGGTAAAAGAAATGTGAGCTGCAGTGGCCAGGGAAGGCTTCATGGAATCAATGCCATTTGACCAGAGCCTTGAAAAAGGAGTAAAGGAGGGATAGAGAGGAGAAGGGATGGAGGTCTTCATAAAGCAGAGGTGAGAATGAATACAGCATCTTTTAGGATCCAGGAGAGGTAAGGAAAAGTGAACAAATAATAAGAGTGAATTTGAAAGGTACTTGGATCCACTTGATGAAAGGCCTTTAATACCAGGTAATTGCACGCACATCCGATCATATCATATAGATAGTAAGAAGGGAAATCATAGGTTCTTGACCGGGGGGGGACCCAAAGAAATATTGTTTGGGAAAGTTAGTCCTTTGTGGTAGAATGCTGGAGGGACTGGAGAGTGAAAACAAGAGGTCTGTTTTTTTTTTTTAAGTCATCCAGACTTGAGGCAATGGACACGTGGCTTAAAGTGATGGATATCAGTGATAATGTAAAGGAAGGAGCAACTCTGGGAAAACATAAAAGGACTTACCAGTCTCCATAACTGACTGGATAAATATGGGGGTTACTGAGAAGTTGATTCAGAAGGTCTATCTCAATGATGCCATTTAGAGAGCCACAAATTTTGCGGGAACTTCTCTACTCTCCTGGGCCTTCTCCATGCCCATCAGACTTATGCTGATTGGAATCTGATCTCTGCTGCCCAGTTTTGATGGGAATATCATCAGGAAGAGGGAGAGCCCACCATTAAAGTCTTGATCTGCTGATACAGGCGTTTCTTCCTCCTCTAATTCAGTGGTAGTTTTTCCTCCTTTAAGCTCTCAAAGAGAAAAAAAAATTTTACAACTGTTACAATTATAGTTATGTTGTAATCCCCCATGTCCTCCACTGTCTCTGCCCTAGCCTGTGATTTTTTTTTTTTTTTAGAGGAACTTTCAATGGCTACAGAAATGATCCTTGTCTTTGCCCCTAACAGTCCTCTACTGCCAGGTACATAAACCTTGGCTTCATGTGCTTTGAGTTACATTGAACAGCTCACAACCTAGCTCAAATGCAAAACCAAACCAGGTTAAGTTACCCAGCCATTCCTTCTAAGCTTAAATGCGGGCATAGGAAACCAGTTTCCTGCAGAGTCAAGCAGAACAAGGCAAGGAGGAGACCCAAGCTGTCCCAAGATAGAATGGGCTTTCTCCTGAAGTAGTAAGGAGGGAGAAGTGCAAGCCCGTTCTGGGTAACCCAGGGGTGGGATGTTGTGGATCTAGCTGAAGACAGCAGATGAGCAGCTGGAATAAAAAAACCTTTAAAAGTTCATTCTGAGAATCCCTCACCGATGTGGGGAGCGGAGCTATTGCCATTCAGTGTTTATACTGAAGTTCTATATGTATACCTCATCCATTACCTGCAAGTGACTGTGTCTTATTCATTTTTGTACCCCGTAGTACCTGGCATAGTATCTAGAGCAGCGCTGTGCAATTGAACTTTCTGCAGCAATGGAAGTGTTTTATTCTGCACTGTCCTGTATGGTAGCCACTAGCCATAGTACAACTGAGAAACAGAATTTTAAAATTTAAATATCTACATGTGGCTAGTGGCTGTTGTATTAGATAGCACAGGTATAGAATCTAGGACTTTTTTTTTTCCATTTTATTGAGGTATAATTGACACACAGCACTGCCTACGTTTAAGATGTACAGCATAGGGCTTCCCTGGTAGCACAGTGGTTGAGAGTCTGCCTGCCGATGCAGGAGACACGGGTTCGTGCCCCGGTCCAGGAAGATCCCACATGCCACGGAGCGGCTGGGCCCGTGAGCCATGACCGCTGAGCCTGTGCGTCCGGAGCCTGTGCTCCACAAAGGGAGAGGCCACAACAGTGAGAGGCCCACGTACCGCACAAAAAAAAAAAAAAAAAAAAGTTGTACAGCATAATGACCTGGCATCCATGTATTGCAAAATGATTACCACAGTAAGTTTAGTTACCATCCATAGATTCTAGGACACTTATTAAATGATGAGCTAAGTTGAATCTTTACCTTGGATGAGGAGGTAGCGGGGTGGCAGGGCATGATGGACTAGGGTAATTTGAAGAAAGCCAGAAGTTGTAGCTTCTGGAAGTTCACATTCTTGTCTGGCTGACAGGTGTAGTAATGGGGAGTAGAGTAAGAAGAACATCTAGGAAGAAGGAACAGTATGGGCAAAGACAGGAGCTGGAAACCATGGCAAGTGAAAGAACAGTGAAGAGCAGGGACCAAAAATAGGACAGAGCATTCACTGTGTCAGGCACAGGGGGTGCTGATCAACAAGACCACCCTGACTTCGTGGACCTTATAGCCCTACAGACAAGCACACAAGCAGCTCCACTGATTGTCTGCAGTAAGGTTAGGTACTGGGAGCTGTGGGAGACAGCGGAGGGGTGCTGACTGGCATTAGGCAGTACTTCCTTTTCGATGCTGTGGCTAATGGCCTTGCTTGAAGACAGGGTGACCTTTCTCCCAAGTACAATGGGGAAGCTCTAAAAGGTTTTAATCAGCAAAATGGCACAGGTAAATCTGCATTTTAGTAAGGTGGTTCTACTGCATTGGCCAGTTTCCACCCCGGGTCCTTCTTAGCTTGATTGTGGTTTTTCTTTTTTTTTTTTTTTTTTTTTTTTGCGGTACGCGGGCCTCTCACTGCTGTGGCCTCTCCCGCTGCAGAGCACAGGCTCCGGACGCGCAGGTCCAGTGGCCATGGCTCACGGGCCCAGCCGCTCCGCGGCATGTGGGATCCTCCCAGACCGGGGCGCAAACCCGTGTCCCCTGCATCGGCAGGCGGACTCCCAACCACTGCGCCACCAGGGAAGCCCCTGGTTTTTCTTTTAAACCAACCATCTCCAGTGTCTTGTCTGGTTTATGTCTTGTTTCGTTTTTCTTCCTTGCTTCCTCCTTTCCTGCGTTACTCTCTCCTGGGCCCCACGCTCTCTTCTTCCTTGATGTCCTTCTCTCTCTGATCCAAAGATCAGCCAGTAAAAAGCAGTCTCACCTGTCCAGGTAAGTGGGGTGCCAGGGTGAGGGGGGAAGAAGACCCCTCTTTTAAATTTAAAAGTTACTTATTTGTACTGTGTTGTATTTATTATTTGAATAATTAGTACCTTCACATGACTCAGAATTTAAATGGTACAAACAAGAAGATAATGAAAAGATTCCAACTCCGTCCCTTTGCCCCTGGCACAGTTTCCTTCCTCAGAGGCAACCAATGATATATGTTTCTTTTGTACCCTCTCAGAGGTATTTTACACATTTTATATATATGTAAGCAAACATATAAACAAATCATTCCTTCTCTTTTACCGTCTACATAATTCTGCCTCTTCCTTTTTCCACTCAACAGCATGTCTTGGAGACTATTCCTTATCATATATAAAGAGCCCCCTCATTCTTTTATATGACTGAATACTGTGTCATTATATTGATATACTGCAGTTTATTTAACCAGTTACCCATTATGAACACTTAGACTCTTTGCAGTGTTTTACCACTGCACACAGTGCTTACATGAAGCCCCTCTACATAGTCATTTGCTAGATATGAATAGGAGACACCCTCTGGAGGGGCAGCAGCTATTGATTAGGAACTGGCAACTTGTACACTTTTCTAAAAAGGAGAGGCATAGCAATGATCTGAGTTTCTCCTGTTCCTGCAGGGGCCCTATTATTAGATCTGGTTTGGTGATCCGTGGTACCTTGAGGTTGTAGGGCCTTAATAGTTTCTAAGCAGGGTGCCTCAAGCTGGCTGTAGGAATGGGGTTGGAATACTACCACCAAACAGACCAGATTCCTGTTCTCCCATGGTACACACAAAATAAATGGAATTTCAGAGGCTTGGGTCATCATTGTACGCCTCCTTTCTAGAAAAGGGTACAAGTTGCCAATTACCCAACAGGTAAAGTTACCTATTACCCAACTAAAGGCCTAGTTACCCTCCTAGAGACACTTGTTTTGGAGAGGGATGAAGAGACGAAGCTAAAGTGAGAGAAGAGTGTCTCTGATACAGCCACTGCAGTCCTCTGCCGTGTCCCTGCAGTCCTCTGTGTGTTTGTGATCCTCCCATCCTTGCCTTCCAGTCCCCCCTTCCTTACAAATCATCACCGAAAACTAACTAGCTGTTTGGTTTTTTCTTGTCTTTTTCTCGCATTCATTTTCTCTGCTGCCTCCGTTCTGTTCCATCAGCCCCATTGCAGCCTGGTAAGACCCAACAAGCATGTGTATTTGTGCACACCCTGTTCTTGCTATTGTTTCTTTGTCTCCTGACTCCAGGAAGGGCTATTTCCCTTCACACCTTGCTGGGTATTAAAGAGATCATACTTGCCTTGCCAACCTAGGATTCCAGATAGGTGATGTTGCCAGTGGTGTAGGTGTGGCTGATCTCCCACCAGATTGAGCGGGTTACAGAGTGAGAGGGTCGGTCTCTTGTTACCCAAGACTCAGGGCCCCTTTGACAGAGCTTCCTTCTGCTACAAGGCTGATCCCTCCCTGCCCAATTCATTGTTGTGCTTTCCTTACTCTTTCTCCAGGTTAAGTAGCCTGTCTTTGGGAGATTCAGCACCTGAACGCAAGTCCCCTTCCCACCACCGCCAACCCTCCGACACCTCTGAGACAACAGGTGACCTTCTCGGGGCATTAACACGTAGACACAGAGGTGTTTACCCATACAGACAGATCTGTATACCCCAGATGTAAAACAACTTAGCCTTTATATTGAGCTCATAATGTGTGCTAGGTATTGTGTTATATGTTTTATACAAATTACCTTATTCAGTCCTTTTATCAATTGTAGAAAGTAGATTTTATCATACCTATTTTATGGATGAGGAAGCTGAAACACAGAGTGGTTAAAAAATTTGCCAAGTGTACAGGCTTGTAGCATACAAAACCAGGACCTGAAACCAGTTGAGTTTTAACTCTAGAATTCATGCTTTCTCCATCACAGGAAGCAGTCACACATACGTGCACACGTGCACGACGTCTAATAACATGCCCACAGGGATGGAGTCAGTTAGGAGTTATAGTCTCTCTCTCTTTTTTCCTACGCTCTGCATATGGTTGTATGTGTGACAAACGGGGTTTTCTCTTGTCATTTATCCTTCCCTGGATTTTGACAAGGGCCCAGCCCTCAGTCACCCCACGTGAGTTAGCCAGCTCTGCAGAATCAACAAGCGCTGGTGTCCCACCTGCTGTATTCATTGGACGTAATTTGATGGAAAACTTGCATTCTCACTTAGGCTTCAATCCGAGGGCTGCTTCTCTGTAACATTAGCCTTCAGGCTGGAGTTGGCCATGCCCCTTCCTCGACCAGTCTCACCCAGACAGGCCTAAAAAGGCAGACATGCATAAGAGAGACAAACATCTCAGCACCTCAGAGAAAGGAATTTCTTGTATAGAATACAGAGTAGGTGACAGGGTTTTGTCGATCACTGAGGAAGGCTGGCATTGCAATAGCGTGTGTGGGCAAGAAAAGTCTGGGGAATCTGGAAAGGCTTTCTGGAGGAAGAAACACACTGGGACTTCCCTGGGTTGGTCTTGGCTTGTGTGCACCAACTTTCTGATGACAGTTCCTACCGAACTCCCTTCTTTCTCCTCCTTACCTCTCACCAGGTCTCGTTCAACGCTGTGTCATCATCCAAAAGGACCAGCATGGCTTCGGCTTCACAGTCAGCGGGGATCGCATTGTTCTGGTGCAGTCTGTGCGGCCTGGTGAGTGTTGCGTCCCTGCTACCTGCAGTGTACAGTTCTTACAAAGCCACCATGTATGTGACAGTGCCATAGGACTTGAAGAACTTACATGTGCTTTCTCTGGAGGCCTGGGCATCCTGGGGCATGAATGATTCATTCTAGAACTGGTTCCGCAGGGGCATCTGGGGAAGTCTCCACAATGCTAAGCTTCCAGGCAGAATTTCTAGGGATCACACTCCAGGCTTTTTTCCCCTTTTAGAAGTGTGAAAATGGCACAATAGCCTTCAGGTCATCAGGCAGGTGCCTGATTGCCCTCCAGGGGAGCTCCTCGTCCTGGGTTGGAAGATGCCGTGGAGAATTCGAAGACCCTCTTTCTTCTTTCTCACCTTCACATGACCTTGCTCTGTGCACGAATGGTCACTGTGCTGCAGCAGTTCACAGTTGAGACAGGCACACTGGTCTAAATGTATTTGCAGATATATTAACACTAATAAATGACCTAAAGATGTGTGTTGGACAGTACGTGGGAGGAAAGGGTGTTTGTAAGTTTATATTTGGGTAGTTGGTGGTTTGAAGCTAAGTATTTCTCTTCTGATCAGTTTAGGAAGCCTCCTTAGAAGAAAATAGGATTTCAGGAGTAGTTTGAAAGATGGCCATGGAAAACACATTGGCAGGATAGAAATTTGGTGGGAAGGGAGTAGAGGGTGGGAGGGCATTATAAGCAAATCGATCAAGTAACCAGTGATGTGTGAAAAAGCTTCAGATATTTCAAAGCACTATCATATGTCAGGTGGTAGAATCATTGTTGTTAAGTGACCCAGACTGAAGAAGATGATCAGGAAGGAGATGGGAGTAGGGGAGAGTATGAAGCAAGTATCCCTAACACAAGCAAGTATCCGTAACAGGAGTGAACTTCAGTGTAGCAAATGGTATTGGGCCTGGCAATGTGGCGCATCATAAGCTTGAAGAAGAGTACAAGGAAAGGGGTAGGGGGCAGATCAGCATTTTCCCACTAAGTACAGTGCAAAATGGGAAGGAAATATACTTAATAATTTGGGAGAAATATTTGGGATTTATTTAATGGGAAAAGTGAAAAGAGAATTTCAAATTTATGACCAAAATGAGGTATGTGGATCATACAAGGATATAAATAATTATAGCTCCTTATGTTTGGTAGTTAACTTTTGTCAGTGAGAGGTTTGTTTTTCATATCCTAGGGTAGAGCTCTGAAGAGATACTTTTATTCTTTGCTTCCATATTCTCTCAAGGTTCCTGGACTAGGGTGAGACAGAGCAAGTGGGACTGCCAGTAACTTGTACTTTGCCTCTATGGTCTGTTTGATACAGAAGGTATGGGGATTCCCTCCAGAGAAGTGTGAGTTCAGCACTTTTCCAGTTTTTCCTCCTCTCAGACCTGGAGAGGAAAGAACAAAAGGATGGCTTGCAGTAAAATATGAGTTTTGGAAAATCTGTGTATTTTATGAGTATTTCGGGCAGGAGAGAGGAAGAGGCTTCATTTGGATTGGCATTGAAATCACAAGGGTAACAAAGCAGTTGTTGTCTTTTCCAGATTTTAGGCTTCTCAATTCACTGTTTCTCAAAGTGTAGTCTGTGTTCTGCCTACATCAGAATCACCTAGGCCCTTAGGATGATTGAAATCCTCATTCTGGGGCCGAGTCCCAGAAGTACTGAATCACTTGCTAGCAAGGGGGTCAAGGAATATGCTTTTTAACAAATTCTCCTGGTGAGTCTCTTGCTTACTGAAGATTAGAACTTATGCTCTAATTCCTTTACTCTGAAAAGTTTAATTTCTTTTAATCCCTAAGTTATTAGAAGTCACCTCATGTGTTTTATACATTCAGGAAAAATAGCTCTTTCCTCTCCACCTTTAGTTTCTAGATGACAGTGTAAAAGAGAGTTTTCAAGCTACTTGCAAGTACTTTTCCATAAATAGCACACTTTAGATGAGGGTAGTCTGGGTCCCAATACTGAAAAGCCAAATTGGAATGTAGTCATCACTGTAATTTCTCTTTTCAGACTAGAAACATCTAGATGTGCTTTGTCGGAGTTTTGTTTTGATCAGATGAAGGCAACTTACAGATTTAAGGATCATCTTGGGGCAGATTTACAAGAAACATAATTTTTATGCTTCTCGTGAACTTCTTTCTTTCTTTCTTTCTTTTTTAAATAAGCTTTGTGAGTGAACATATTTTTTTAAATTAATTAATTTATTTATTTGGCTGCATCAGGTCTTAGTTGCATTACGTGGGAACTTTCATTGCAGCTCACAGGCTCTTCGTTATGGCACACAGGCTTCTCTCTAGTTGTGACATGCAGTCTCCAGAGCACGCAGGCTCAGTAGTTGTGGTGCACAGGCTCAGTAGATGAGGCATGCGGGTTCAGTAGTTGTGGCATGTGGGCTGTCTAGTTGAGGCACGCGGGCTCAGAAGTTGTGGCACGTGGACTCTCTAGTTGAGGCATGTGGGCTCGGTAGTTGTGGTGCATGGGCTTAGTTGCCCCACAGCATGTGGGATCTTAGTTCCCCACCCAGGGATCGAACCCGAGTCCCCTGCATTGGAAGGTGGATTCTTTACCACTGTACCCCCAGGGGAGTCCCTCATGAACTTATCTCATCATTAGTGTTTCTTATGCTTCCTGGGTATAACTTAAACTAGGACTCTAACTTATTTAAAACTACATTTGGCCTTCCATATCCGTGAGTTTCGCATCTGAGAATTCTGCATCCATGGATTCAACCAACTGCAGATTGAAATTTCCATCTGCAGTTGTTTGAATCCACAGATGCGAAACCTGCAGGTGTGTACTACTCCATTTTAAGTAAGGGACTTGAACATCTGCAGATTTTGATATCTGTGGGAGGTACTAGAACTAATCCCCGGTGGATACCGAGGGACGACTGCACATGGTGATCAAAACCACTGCAGCTCCAGAACAATTTTTTAACAGAAAATAAAGCAGTGATCATTATCATCCTTAATGCTAAGAACCGCCATAATATCCTTGTGAACCTCTCAGGGCTTAGGGACCACGGTTTGAAAACGCTTGTTGTAATCCTCTTCTCATATTCCTCTTAAAAATGATTATTACTTCAGCAATTGTTTAATACAGTGAACTCGTTCTTCCCACTGGATAATAGGAATAACTCTGATTTGACCTTGGAACACATCTAGACACATTCAAATAAAGCACACATTACTCTCCCCAGAGCATGGCCCTGCCTCTCTGCCACCTTGGCCTGGCTCTCAGAGGAGAAGTCTGACTTCTGAGCCAGGTGGAGGAAAGAGCAAGAGATGTGTCCTTATACGGTCCAGTCCAGCTCAAAGGTAGTTGTGTCACTGGAGCAGAATAGGATGTACACCCAGCATTTGAGGCACTTAACACAGAGAGGTGAGAAGAGATTTGAGGGGGAAGGTGATCTGACAGGGTCGTTGGTGTAGATTCAGCTACCTCTGGAAAGGTCGTGGGGCTCTGCTGACCAGGCCTTCTCCTTCCTCACAGGAGGCGCAGCCATGAAAGCCGGTGTGAAAGAGGGCGACCGGATCATCAAAGTGAGTGACCTTCCCTCTCCGCCCCCAGAGGAGGGGGTGCAGCGTCACTTCTGGCCTTGGCCATCCTCCACACTTCCGTTTTCGTACCAGCTGTCATCAGCCACTGAGTAGGGGGGTGGTACCATGAGAGTGAGTAGTATAATGTGACAGAGACTGGGGACTAAGATAGCTGGGTTGCATATTCTAGGCCCTTCTTGACTGACCAAGCTTCTGTAATGTTTTACTAGGCTAGAGAGCATTGATAAATGGCTCCCTAAAGGAGTGGCGATTGACCTAGAAGGGTCCCCTGGGCTTCCACCGCCATTACTTAATAATGTCGTTTGTCCCCCAACAGGTGAATGGCACCATGGTGACCAATAGCTCACATCTGGAAGTGGTGAAGCTTATCAAATGTGAGTTGGGGAGAGCTGACAATGAAAGAAATTAGGGGATCAGATGGGGCACGGGTGGAAGCAGGCCTGTTGCCCCAGGAGGCTTCCTTTGTAGACGTGCGAGGCAGCCGAAGTCTTTCTTCTTGGCCTGATCATGGTAGACTACCACAGTTCCCCACTGTCATTTCAAGTGGAGACGTTATTAGTCTCTTATCCGACATATTTATTTTTCCACCCATCTTTGCCCTACATTTTAGATCATATTCTACTAAGACCAGGTCTCACTCAGATACCGCTCACTCCCCTCTCCCAGTCCCCGGAAACAAGGGACTGGGCAGGCAGCTCCCAGGTAGTTACGGGTGGGATTTTGGTTGAGGTCTCTGCATGAGGAAAGGGAAGGAAAGGATACTTGTGTTGATGCAGGATGGAAGGACAGGAATTAGAGAACAGGTGGGGCATTAAAAGTGAGGAGAACCTTACCTGCAGAATTATAAGCTTAATGGAAGGAGAAGGGAGAACCCCCTCCTTTGTACCTTGAATGTCTGCTATTGAGAACAATACCACTTGAGCAAGCCTGTCTTTGCCTTCCTCCAGCTGGTGCCTATGTCGCACTGACCCTTCTGGGCTCTTCACCCTCGTCCATTGGTGTCTCTGGGCCCCAGCAGGACCCAGTCCCAGCAGGAGCTCCCCGAGTCACCCCTGTGATCCCACCACCACCACCCCCTCCACCTCTGCCACCTCCACAGCGCATCACAGGACCCAAACCTCTGCAGGTAATGGTCTTCCTACTCCTCTCTTCATTCTGGTGTCCCTTTGAAGAGCTCTCCATTGGAATGAAAGCAGGTTAAATCAAATGGCAGGCTGGCAGGAAGAGACAAGCCAAAGAGCTGTATGAAGGCCATCAAAAAGTAGAGCAAAATGAGAACAGCATTAAAAGGGTGCTCCATGCCTTAGTGTCCTCTTTCCATGTAAGTGCATATGCAGTTTATCAGATAGCAGCATGCAGTGTGTTTCCTATGTGTGTGCAAGACTCTAAGGAGGCCCTTTGAGAGTTCTCCTCCCCATCGGGGATAAGGTGCACACCTCCAGCCATAGTCAGAGGCATCTGTAAAGACTGTTGCCGGTCATTGTTACAAGGGCATGGAATAAGTCAAGGAGTAGGGGAAAAGGCTTCCTGGGGAAAATGGCTGCTTGGAGGAATGAAATACGGAGCCTAGTCTGTAGGGGAGAGAGTCAGGAACTGACAAGAATAGTAGGGAGAGAACCCAAGGACCAGGAAAACCTGTGTGAGGAGTTAAAAGAGGACAGGAAGCAGATAGGAATAGGGAACAGGATTTTCTGGTTGGAAAGAAGACCGACCAGCAAGTCCTGGGAGACTTCAGAGAGCAATTGATAACAGATGTGATTACAGCCAGGGTTTCTAGGAAACTAGGAATGAAATCAAAATCAGATTTTATGTTTACTGAATTTCAGTGAGATACTGAGTGTTATACAAAACATTCTTATGACCCAGTCTCTACTCTCATAGCTCTCCTTGACCAGGAATCAGCTGGTAGACGAGAATAAAAGCTATTGATCTGGTCCCCAACTCTCACTACTGTCATATTTTCCATTCTTAGGATCCTGAATTTCAAAAACATGCCACCCAGATCCTTAGGAATATGCTGAGGCAGGAGGAAAAAGAGTTACAGGTAAGGTCACTGCTGAGGGTAGACTGGCCATTGCCTTAATGAAATAATACTGTATCAGAGCAGTCTGCCAATGTGTACAACTTAATTTGCAGGCCATATCCTATCACAGTAAAACCTTAAAAAGTCAAACTTCAGGACTACTAAAGAATTGTCATAGGCCAGTGGAATTTGTTAAAGCAGAATTTGATGGATAGAGTGAATAGGGTAATAGAGCTTATGGTAATAGGTTAAAATGGTGACTATGTAGAGAAAATACAAACAAGTGATAAGACAGGTAGAATAAAATGAGGGAACATGAGAACTGAGGAAAATCAGTTGGAATTGATCTTAAAGGTTCTGGGAAGGGAAGGATAAGAGGGAAGGACGGTGGGGGTGGGGGGTGAATGCCGGGCCAGGCTGATGGAGGAGGGGATGCAGAGAGATTTCCAGGCCTGGGGAATGATGCACAGGGAGAACCGGAAGAAGATTAATTTGGCTGGACGGGAATAACCAGATTCCTATAATAGCCGTGGCTTACAATGGGCTCCTTTCCCCTTCATTTCAATTCAACAAATTTCTAAGTTCCCACTGTATGTAAAGCATTGCTTTAGTTCC
This sequence comes from Kogia breviceps, assembly GCF_026419965.1. Classification (NCBI taxonomy): domain Eukaryota; kingdom Metazoa; phylum Chordata; class Mammalia; order Artiodactyla; family Physeteridae; genus Kogia; species Kogia breviceps. Next base: position 87,362,831 of record NC_081310.1, on the reverse strand, counting down.
TACGGTATACAGAGATTAAAACAATTAGACAGTTCTTGCCCTCAACATGTTTACAATCTCATGGGGAAAAATTCATATTACAGTGAGGGAGTGGGAGGAACAAAGAGCTTGCAATAAGAACAGAGAAGAGAGCAGTTAATTCATAATGGGAAATGTAAGGGAAACTTCACTGAGAAGATTGTATTTCAGCTGGGCCTTGAAGGATAGGGCTTCAGTAGGCAAAAGAGATGAGGAAGAGAATGCTGGTAAATGGACAGCATAGGTCAAAGGCACCAAGACATGAAAATATACTCATTTATTTAACAAACATTGAGTTCCTGCTGTGTGCTAGGTACTGTGTGTGTGCTGCAGTGGAGTCATGGGCCAGTGCTAGGGACAAAGGTTAGAATGGTTATAAAGATAAGTGAGAGATGAATCTTTCTTTTAAGGAGTTTATAATCCAGTAGAATATCAATGGATGAATGAAGATAAAGTTATACTGCACTATAATAAGTGCTGATACTTACATTTTGATGCAAGTCATAGAATAATCAAGATAGTGTGGTACTGGTATAAAGACAGACCTATAGATCAGTAGAATAGAATTCAGAGTCCAGAGATTAATCCATACATCTATGGTCAGTTGATTTTTGACAGTGTCAAGATAGTTCAGTGGAGAAAGAAAGAATGGTCTTTTCAACAAATGGTTCTGGGACAACAGGATATCTATATGCAAAGAATGAATTTGAACTCTTACCTCACACAATAAACAAAATTTAACTCAAAATAGATCAAAGACTTAAATGTAAGAGCTAAAACTATTTTTAAAAACTATAAAACTCTTGGAAGAAAACATAGGTATAAATCTTTATGACCTTGGATGAGGCAATGGTTTCTAGGTTGTGACACCAAAAACATAAACAACCCCCCAAAAAAGATAAATTAGACTTCATCAAAATTAAAAACTTTCATCCATCAAAGGATACTATCAAGAAAGTAAGAAGACAGCCACAGAATAGGAGAAAATATTTGCAGCACATATATCTGATAAGGGTCTAGTACCAGAATATGTAATAGATGCTTAAAACTCAACCCAATTTAAAAGTTAGCAGAGAATTTGAATACACAGTCCAATAAAGAAGACATACAAGTGGCTAATAAGCACATGAAAAGATGCTTAATATCATTAATCATTAGGGAGAGGCTAAGCAGAACTACGAGATACCACTGCACATGCACTAGGATGGCTAGAACCAAAATAAGTTATTGGTGAGCATGTGGAGAAATTGGAGAAATGTTTGTTTATATTTTGTCTACATGTCGGCTATTCTGATGTACTCCCACCATTGATGAGAGTAGTAATCTGCTCCCACTGTAGTGTAGCCAGTTTGGCAGTTCTTCAAAATATTAAACGTACGATCTGTCAATTCCACACCTAAGTATATACCCAAGAGAGTTCAAAGCATAAAACCTGTACATAAACATTGATAATAGCATTGATTAATTGCATAATGGCCAAAAAGTGGAAACAATGCAAATTCCCATTAACTGATGAGTAGATAAACAAAATGTGTTGTATCCATAAAATGGGATATTATTCAGCCATAAAAAGGAATGAAGTACTGATACATGCTTTAATATGGAAGAACCCTGAAAACAGACTAAGTGAAAGAAGCCAGACACAAAAGGCCACATATTGTATGATTCCATTTGTATGCAAGTCCAGAATAGGTAAGTCCATAAAAACACAAAGTAAATTAGTGGTTGCCAGGAGGTGGAGGAAGGGGAAATTGGGAGTGTATGCTTTCTTGTTGGGTTGATAGAAATGTTCTGGAATTAGATAGTGGGGATGTTTGTACAACTCTGTGAATATACTAAAAACCACTGAATTGTATACTTTTTTAAAAAAAATATTTATTTTCTTTATTTTTTTGGCTACGTCGGATCTTAGTTGTGGCCTGCGGGATCTTTTTCGTTGCCGTGTGTCAGCTCTTGGTTGTGGTGCGTGGGCTTAGTCGCCCCGTGGCATGTGGGATCTGAGTACCCCTACCAGGGATCGAGCCCAAGTCCCCTGCATTGGAAGGCAGATTCTTTACCCCTGGACTACCAGGGAAGTCCCCTAAATTATATACTTTAAAATGGTGAAGTTTATGTTATGTGAATTACATGTCGATAATAATTTTTAAAATATTTTTTAAATGCCATTAAAGCCCAAAAGAAGGAATAATTAATTATGCAGTGATCAGAGAAGACTTCATGAGATGACATTCCAGTTGCGTTCAGTCTTTTTCACTGTGGAATGTGCTTTGGGCCTTCAGTACCATGATGAGATTGAAGTTTATTCTGAAAGCAGTGGGAATTGATCAAAGGATCTGAGTAGGGGAGTGATCATATCTTCAAATCAGTTTTCTTTAGAAAAGTGTGTTAAGTGGATTGACACATCAGGAAACTATCTCAGAGGCTGTTGCAGTAGATAAGAAATGATGACCGATTTAACAAGAACAGCAGGAGTAAGAACAGAAGGAGGGATGGCAATGTGAGACATTGACTTCCCTCCATTCCCTGGAGGCCCAGTGGTTAGGACTCTGTGCCTCCACCGCAGGGGGCAGGGGTTCGATCCCTGGTCGGGGAACTAAGATCCCTCATGCCACTTGGCGTGGCCAAAAGAAAAAAGAACAGAAAGAGGGATGGCAATGGGAGACATCTCAGGGGTCAGATCAGTAGAACTTATCAACTGGAAGGGGAGGTAAAGAAGAAAGAAAAGATAGCCCCAAGTTTGTGTGCCTACACAGATGGCGATACCATTGATGGAGTGAGACGGAAGAGAGGAGCAGGGTTTAGGGGAAAGGAATGAAGGTAATCTTTGGGTGTACCACCCATGGGAGGTTCAGATAAAAAGATCATCCACCAGGCACATGGAGATAACAAGGATGAACCTCAGGAGAAAAGATTGGGTTGAAATAGAGATTCGGGTGGCCTCAGCATACAGGTGGTAGTTGAAATTGGGGACTAGACGGTATCACCTAGGGCACCACTGCAGAAAAGAGAAGAGAGCTGAGGGCAGAATTTCGGAACATCCGCACCAACCTCTAACATCACACCATTTGCTGTTGTATTTGTATTTTAATTATTTATTTGTCCTCCTCTATTGGACTAAGTTCCTTAAAGGCCGGGACCATGCCTACATTTGCATATTCCTCCTGCACAGCTGGCACAGGGCCTGGTGTGTATCAGCCCTCTGTAAATGTTTGCGGGGCTGAAGGCTCTCCTAGATTTAAGAGAGGAGGAAAGGGTAAAGCTATGGTTGGAGAGAGGGGTGTGAGGTGACCCAAGACAGTGTCAGGTTAAGAAGTCAGAAGAGGATAGCATTTGGAGGAGGTCGGTGTTTTAAAGATGTCTGGAGAGATGAGGACTAAGAAGAGACCATTGGATTCAGCCACTGGGTCATTTCGCCTTTGGAAGCGCGTGCTGATGAGCGGAACTAGGCCGTGTATGCTGAAGAGTGGCCGGAAGGCTAAGAAGTCTGGGCTCTACATAGAGACTCCTGTTTGGAAACATGTGGCTGTGAAAGGAAGGAGAAAAGACTGAGGCAGTGGCTTGAAGAATAATCAGACTTGATGGAAAAGGTTTTGTTGTAGTGGCTTGTTTTTGTTTTAAGACAGGAAATCAGCATTTTTGTAGGATGAGGGGAAGGAGCCATTGGAAAGAGGAGACTTTGGAGATGTGTGAACGATGCCCAAGAGGAGCCTGAGGCAGCTGGAGGCACTAACCTTGTGGAAGATTTAGACAGAGTTTCTATTCTGAGGCAGAGGGAAAGGGTGGCTGCAGATGCCTTGAAATGGAATAAAGTTGGGAAAGTTCTTACCAGCCGATACTATCTGCAGAGACTAAGAGGGGCTTGAGAGGCATGGAGAAGATGAGACAGCAAGTATGGCCCCAGACGATCTTGGAGAAAATGTGCACCCGACGTCTTTATTTAACTATTTAACCCGCCAACTTCACTTAGCATTTCATTTGGTAGTAAAATAATAATAGCTGCCATGTATTCAGTCAAGTAATTATGCACCAGACATTCTGCTCAGCACTTTCCATACATAATCTCATTCAGAATGTACAGCCATCCCCAGAGGCAGGTACCGTCATCTCCATTTGATCCATGAGGATGTAGTAAAGCTTGCCCAAGTCTACACAGCTAGTAAGCCAGAATTCAGAGCCAGGCCTCCCTGACTGCAAAGCCCAAGCTCTAAACACGCATGCTGTGCTCTGCCGTATGCTGGGAGGATGCTAGTTAAGTCTTAGAGTGGTTCCCAGCTACGGGGCTGGGGGACGGGGGTGCTTCTTCCCTCTCATCTCCTGTGGTTCTTACTGTGTGTGTTTCCTCCCTAGCACTTTTTTTGTGTGTGCTGGTCTGGCCAGTCACCTAAATATCTAACCCTTTAGCAGCGGTCAAGGAAGACTTCATTTAGCAAGTGGGCCTTAAGAACAGGTCAGATTAGGACGGGACTTTGTGTCATGTCTTCTTTCTCTCGTTGCCTCGTGTTCTTTTTCTCACCATTTTATACCTCTTTCTGCTCCTGAGTGGTGGTGAAATAACATGTATCGCCTAGGAGGCAGAGATCTCCTTTCTCTCCTCTTTGTTTTGGGATAACTGCCTACTCTCCCCACTGGTGAGTCGTCCATTCTCTACTAACCACTCCTCTGCCTTTTCCCTTCCTCCTTGTCCTCCTCGCCCTCCCCCCGCCCCCCAGCGTATCTGTGAGGTGTATAGCCGGAACCCCGGCAGCCTGCTGGAAGAGCAGATCGAAGGCGCCCGGCGGCGAGTCACTCAGTTACAGCTGAAGATCCAGCAGGAGACTGGTGGCTTAGTGGTGAGTGATGGTAGGCTTAGCTCTAGGAAGGGAACGTGCAGGTGGACGGAGGGGAGAATGAGGGAGAAATCTAGGACAGAGGCTTCCCGAGTCATACAGGACCGCAGGGCTGAGCTAGTGAGTGTTCGGTGTTTTACAAAGAAACAGAGGTCAGCAGTTCTTTATATAGCACCATAGAGACTGAGCACTGTCCTGACACTTGGGATCCCATAAAAAGAAATAGCCTGTTTCTTGCCCTCCAGCAGCTTACAGTTGCAATAGAAAGAAATAAATATGCAATAAATCAGACTGTCGGCTTTAATCTAATTATCCATCCCCTTGTGGGTAGTCTCCTCATAGCTGGTGTATATTCTGACACTAATTTTACTCAGTATTCATCAGGTAGCTTTTCCTATCACCTCTCCCTCCAGTAATGGGTCTTCTCAAAGGAATAGGAACACTCTTAAAAGTCAGCCTAAGGACAGGATCCCCAGTCAGTTGAGAGGGATCTGTAGCAGTACTAACCACACTTTGTGGGAAATCCCAGAGAGGAGGCACTTCCTTATCTCTTCTAGTCAGGGACTTGAGTATTAATTAGTGTCTTACTTCTCTCCATCAGGCCTTAATTCTTTGGGTAAATAAGTAACTCTCCAAAAACTTTAAGATCTCCAAGAATAATATTTGCCAAAGCCAATAGAAATTATTTGGGGATGATCTACTTTCTTTTTCAGAACATCCAGATCAAAAAAGTCTGGGAAACACAGGCTAATCAAATTTAAACTTTTATTTTCTGAAGGACTTCTCAGTATCACATGGTTGATAGGAGCTCAGGTTTAGGACTTAGACCATCTGGATTCACCTCCCAGATATAGTGCTCACCAGCTTTAAGACTCTTGGGCAAGTGACTTAATCCCTGGGAGCCTTGGTGTCCTCATTTATGAAATGGAGCTACGGCCATTAGGATCTGCCTAATAGTGGTATTGTCAGAATTAAAGGATGCCCTCAGCACGGGGCCAGTGCATGTTTGCTGCTGCCGCTGCCTCTGCGCTCATGTGCTCTGTAAGTGGTTGAGTCTGAAACGTTCAGCTTGGAATCTAGGGGTCTGAGCGCCAACCCTGGCTTTATAGTTTACCTGCTGTGTACCTTGGGCAAGTTACTTAAAATCTCTGGGCTTCTGTTTCCTCATTTATAACATGGGAGTACTATACCTGCCTCAGAGTTGTTAAAAAACTCAATGAGATAGAGACAGGAGTGCATCATAAACAGTAAAGCACTAGCAACATAATTCCCTCCACAAATGTCTGGTCGGCCCCAGTCCAGCGCCTGTCAGTCTTCAAAGATCTTTAGAGGCAGAGCTTTCCATCTGCTAGAGCTTTTTCATACTCCTTGATAGTTCGGAAGTTCTTTCTGTGTCCAGCCCAACTAAGGCAATAGACGCTTTGAGGTCCAGAGTGAGAAATAAGTAAGTTTTTAGAATTTTACTAATAGTAAAGCTCCCTTTTCACCATTAGGGGTCACCATTCTCCTCAAACTGTACAAATGAAGCAATAGCTCTTCCAAAGGGGCATTTTTCAGGCAATGAAGCAGAAGAGGCCACTAATTGTAAGCAGATGTTATCTGCTGAGACTGAGGGAAGGGTTGATTGGAGGAAAACAGTAGGGGAAGAGGTTCACAGCATTTGTCCACCCTCTGGACCTTTCTTTTTTAGGACATACTTCCACTATATGGTGACACCAGCCAGAGATCATCAGAAGGTGAGTCCCCTCAGCACGCCTTTTTTCTCTGGCACATCTCTAATCTACGTTTCTTATCTATTCTGTTGTCCCCTCCCTTTGGGGCAGATTCAGGGGGAAAAAATATAGTCCCTGCCTCTGAGAAATAGAGTAATGAGAGAAAGCAGTACCAGTGACAGGGAACTTGGATACAACTTATTCAGTAGAAATGAGTGTATAACCAGTAGCCCTGGATAGATGAGTGCCAGGGAGATACTAGAATGATAGTGGTCCAGACAACAGCGTGCCTACCAGCACCTAGCAGCTAGGAGCTCAAGAGATGCTGTCATAAGAGGAAATGGAGGGGAACCAGAAGAGGGTTGGGGTGAGCTGAGGGGTAGCACTCGTTTCAAGGTAGAGCTATGGAGGATTATTTTAGGAGGTGACACTGCCTGGGCTCAGGTGTACAGGTAGGTAAAAGCTAGGTGTAGAGGTTCTCGGGGAGTCGTGTAAGAGAGCTGAAGGGAAACTGGGAAAGAAAGGCAGGTGGCAGCATCGTCCTCCTGCCCTGGGCACAGGTTCCCAGAATAAAGGCCCTTCTTTCCCCCAGGCCACAGCTCCTTCCTTACTGTGTAAACTCTTTTCTTCTCAGGCCGACTCTCTCTGGATTCCCAGGAAGGGGACAGTGGCTTGGACTCTGGCACAGAGCGCTTTCCTTCCCTCGGCGAGGTGAGTGCCAAAGTGGGGGGAGCCCCTTTTAAAACCATACATTCAGTTTTCCTTCTCTGCACACCTAAAGGTTCTATGCTCACTTCTTACACCAAGGCCTCTGGCCTGTCATCTGTGGCCCTCTGGTACAGTTCCAGTTCCAAGGGTTTTAGTCATTCTGTTCTGGGATCCAAAAAAAGGGGGTTCAAATGCATCCTACACTCAAGATCAGCAAATCTGGCTTCTATTTTATCATCGTCAACTCTGTAATATACAGTCAGGTGGAGAAAGAGGCCATGTCTTTAACTGTAGCAAGCCTTTTTTGAGTGTAAGGGAGCAGAGACGAAAATTCTCTAAAACAGTGACTGGACCAAAAACACATTGCCACCTGGCTGCGAATAACACCATCTTAGAGGAATACAATGAACCTGGCCTAATCGGAGGAGGCAGCCTCTCTTTCTTTGTCACAGATCTTTCTGTACGTGAACAGCTTATCTTTTCTGGAGTGGTCAGAAGAACTTCAGGCTTTGGCTTCAAAGGTTGTCTTCTAGGTGTTCTCAGTCTGCATATATTAATTGCAAATATAAACTTGCAATATAAAAATAAGAGTGAATGGAAGAAGTAATAATGTTGTGAGCAAAATATTTACTTAGCCAGCTTAATTAAATATGTGAGTAAGTAATTGAAAACATGTTTAAAACCTAATTTTAAATAATAGTTGGAATTTTATTTCTTTACTGCTCCTGTCTATTCTTGGAAAGATGATGAATGTATGTGGAAGGATCCGTATGTCGGAAAGACACCAAGAAGGGGGAGGGTCCTAAATAATCCACAGTTGACATTCCCCTGCGGGCTCCACATCTGGAAGCAATGCAGCCTAGTGGGCAGTGGGTTGAGACTGCCCAGGTTGCATCCAGGGAATACCACATTACTAACTATTAGACCTTCAGCAAGTCCCAGAACCTCTCCAAGTCTTAAATTTCCTTGTGCGAGAAGTGGGAGGAATAATAGTTTCTACCTCAAAGGGCTATTGTGAGCATTAAATGAGGTGATACATAACCAAGGGCTAGTATAATGTCAGGCACAGAGTAAGTACTGGACTTTTATTAGCCAACGAGCAGAGCCCTGAGGGTCTTCTGGATGAGGTTTTTTAAAAATTTTTGGCTGCGTTTGGGTCTTCGTTGCTGCGCGCAGGCTTTCTCTAGTTGCAGTGAGCAGGGGCTACTCTTCTTTGCGGTGTGTGGGCTTCTCACTGTGGTGGCTTCTTTTGTTGAGGAGCACAGACTCTAGGCACGCAGGCTCAGTAGTTGTGGCTCACGGGCTTAGTTGCTCTGAGGCATGTGGAATCTTCCCGGACCAGGGCTCGAACCCGTGTCCCCTGCATTGGCAGGCGGATTCCTAACCACTGAGCCACCAGGGAAGTCCCTGGACGAGTTTTCTTCTCACAGAATTCTCTGTTCCTCTAGTCATTGGTGAATCGGAACTCAGTACTGTCAGACCCTGGGCTGGACAGTCCTCGAACCTCCCCTGTGATCATGGCCCGGGTGGCCCAGCACCACAGGCGGCAGGGCTCGGATGCATTGGTTCCCCCCAGCGGTGACCAGGTGAGTGATCAGAGCCAGCGTGCGCTTTTGCTTTCCCTGTTTTCAGAACTGGGTTACCCATACGTGGCCTTGAACGATCAGACTAAACCCTGTTTTGAGATAGACACTTACTAGAGGACAAATGGTAAAGGAAGAACGTGGTATAAATGCATACATGGAAGTAAGGCTATCTCAGTTCCTGGGTGAAGAGTCAGTGAATGCATCTGTAGGGAAGTGATATCCAAGGAGCAGATCGCTGGTCTTTCTTTTAATGCCTGTATAGAATGGGAAATAGGTTGGTTCAGCGTTGCTCCAGAATAATTTTCAATCTTCTCTTTCTTTAGCAAAGTCCTTTTCTTGAGCAAAATCTTATTATTTGGTACCCTAATACAGAAAACAAATAAATACTCAGCTATCTGGGACTTTTCCTAATCAATCTCCCCACCTCAGGGGCACTTCCTTGGAGCCCTAAGGTTCTACAAAACCCGATTTGAAAGCCACTGCTTTCAAGGGTAGAACTAGGTCCAGGGGAGATTTCAGGAAGACAGTTTTTGGCCTCCATGCAAAAAGCTTGCAAAGAATCTGAGCTATCAGACAATAGAATGGGCTGACTTGAGAGCCAGGGAATTGCCTGTCATTGTTCAGGCAGAGGTTAGGTCATTCCTTGTTAGAGACACTGGCAAGAAAGCTCCGAGTTTTGTAAAGCAGTGTTTGTTAAAATTCATCTGCTACCACCATAATTTTTTTTTCCATGTCTTCATACCAACTATATAATGTTACTTAATATTTTTCTTTAAGCTAAGTCACTTTTTAAAACTTAAATTTATTTTTAAAGGAAATTTACCATTTTATTAAAACCAACATCATACACCGTTTGATGCTCTAGTTCTCCCCATAGGATAGAGTTTAGTTACTTTCAGATCTTGGAGGGGGAAAGGCAGGGAAGTGGATCTCACATGTATTAAAATGCCTAGTGTACCAGCTGCTGTGCTAGATCCTTTAGGAACAAATCTCATTTAATTCTTACCACCAGAAAAGGAGATAAGCGTTAGAATCTTCATTCAGTGTGAAAACTGAGGCAGAGAAAGGCTAAGGGACCATTCAAGGACTCAGCTTGCTAATGGCAGCATCAGACTAGAACTTAGTTTTCCTGAGCCCCAGTGCAGGGCCGCCTCCCGTCCTAGATGCTCTTTGATCACCCCTCCCTCTCCTCCACCACCGCCACTGCTCCCCCTTAGTAGTACTACAGGGCCAAGGTCAGGCTGCCAGACAAGGTCAGGTGCACATGGTGTTCTTTTTTTTTTTTTTTTTTTTGTGGTATGCGGGCCTCACTGTTGTGGCCTCTCCCGTTGCGGAGCACAGGCTCCGGACGCGCAGGCTCAGTGGCCATGGCTCACGGGCCCAGCCGCTCCGCGGCATGTGGGATCTTCCCAGACCGGGGCACGAACCCGTGTCCCCTGCATCGGCAGGCGGATTCTCAACCACTGCGCCACCAGGGAAGCCCCACATGGTGTTCTTAAGGAAGGTTTTCCTTTAGGTGGCTAATAGGAGCAGGTGTAGAGTAATTGGTCTTGGAGTCCTTTTCCTCCTTCTCTGAATTTGTTTCAACTTATGAAAACTATTTAAATTGTTATTTTTGAGTGATAAGAGCAAATATAGTATAGTTTCAGTTTCTTAATAATAATCTGTGTTAGTAAGAGCAAAGGTGGAAACATGTACTATCCATGAAACTTGCAGCAGCTGGGGGGTGGAATCATAGGGAATTCAAACTTGGTTATGTAATTCTGCAATGTTTGATTTTCTTATGATAAACATATTCTGCTTTTGCAATCAGAAAAACTGTATGTTTGTAAAGACTTCAAAAAAAAAAAATCCTCCCACCCAAACAAGCAAAAACCTAGTGCTTTCAGGTTTCACTAGAAAGCCAAGTAGAGACAGAAGTGATCATCCCCTGGGCATCCTGGATCCCAAGGGATTCAGAGACTAGGGTGTTAGGGGAGAGGAGGATACTCAGGATGAGTCTGAGGAATTCAGGTCCAGCACATCAGGCCTGACTCTGCAACTTCCAACATGCCCTTATAAGTGAGTGCTAGACTCTGATCTCTGAGATGCCTCCTGGGTCTCTCGAGTCCTATACTCAGTCATTCTGATCATAGAGTCTGTAAATACCCAGGAGAACAAAAATGAGTGAGGAGTGTCAGGGAGGAACAGTCAGGAAAAGCCCCTTGAGAAGATGGAATAGGAGGGTATCTTGGGCCTGAGAAAAAGTAGGCATGAGAAGTGCCTCCTCCAGATGGGTTCCAGAGCACAGCCCTTGTTGGGGAATCACTGAAAATGAGGAAGAGTGAATTGAGTGAAAAATATAGTTGGTAGGAAATCTTTGAAAAAGCTCAAGGAACCTTTAGGAGAAAGGCTTGTCCAATGAAGCGTCTGAAACGTTTATACAGTAGGAAATCTCTCATCAGACCTAATCGATGGCATAAGGGGGAAAGAGAGAAAGCCAAGCTGAGAAGCTTGGATTTTAGACTGGAAATGGGGAATCTACCATAGATTCTTGAGCAGGCAGGGAAAATGATGGAAACGGTGTTGGAGAAGGCAAAGCTCCATTCCCTTTTGCTCAAGGAGGCAGAGACGGACCACAAAGCTATCCTCCAGCAGGGGTGGAGGGCACACAGTAACTGTAGAGGAGCGCTGTGGAAGACACTAGGTTTGGAGGGAGTGTTTTTGGTGTGGGGGGAAAGCTCCTGCCCACCAGTCCAGCAGAAGCTCTAGGTTCTTATTTTGTGGGCTGACACTCCCTCCTCAGATCTTTCACAAACAGGAAGAGAGCACTTTCTCTCACTTCCCATCTTCATACGTCATGTGACCAGGCTGCTCTGAGTCTGCCCTGCCCCACCCAGAAGCAGTTGCCTTCTTGCAAGTGGAAATCATTTTTTCTGTTCTCTGAGATTTGGGGGGTGGTAGTGAGATGCCAGTGTTTACCAGCCCCGTGTGGCCTTCCCCTTCAGTGCCATGCTGTCACTAACCAAACTGCACTGAGGGGGCTGGATCCCTGTCCTCTGACCTCTCACCTCTACAACTCGACTCTCTCCCCCAGGGTGTAGATCAAAGCCCGAAGCCTTTAATTATTGGCCCAGAGGAAGATTATGACCCAGGTTATTTCAACAACGAGGTAACAGTTTCCTGATTTTCTGCTTTCATCATTCTCTGTTGTACCTGCCGTTCTGGACTAGAAGCACTTGGACGGGCATCAGCTGTGAGGGAGCGTATGGGAGGGGCCGCGCTTATCAGCCCTGGCAGGAAGGGAGCATGGGAGCTGAGCTGGGGCAGGCAGTGCTTCTCTGCGCCCCAGCCCTGCCTGTCCTTCTGCCTTCCAGAGCGACATCATTTTCCAGGACTTTGAGAAACTTAAGTCACGGCCGGCTCACCTGGGGGTTTTTCTACGGTACATCTTCTCTCAGGCGGACCCCAGTCCACTGGTAAGTCACAGGTATCTGCCTCGATTGAGCGGCTGCTTGTGCTTGGCCTCTGTCCCTGCTCTCTAGATGTCATAAGTCAGATCCATGGGCATGGTCAGGCATCTCGAGGACAGAGACAGAATAGAAAAGAAGGTGCAACCTAGGTGGAAGGGATTCTTCACTGCTAACTGCATCGAGAGCACAGGGAGGAGCAGCAAGAGCTAGGCCAAGAAAGCTGTCGTTCTGGGTCTGCTTGGAGGAGATGGTCTTTCTAGGTTTTTGCAATGAAGGTGGATACAGACTGACAGTGGGGAGTGGAGAGAGCAGCCCTTTGCAAGTATACAGTGTCACTACAAGAAAGCTCGGCAGAGGGGCAAGGTGGTAAGAGGTCTTCAGTCTGAAGGTGATGACAAGAAGCATCATGAGGGGCTGGCGGTCGGGGTGCTCCGCAACAGTGCGCAGAGCCAGCGGCCTTACCAGCTTCTGCCGTTCTGCTCAGATGCTTAGGAAGGGGGATGAAGGAGAGAGGCTGCTCTCACGTTCTCCAGAATAAACTTCTTGCCCACGGCATGCACTGCTGCTCTTCCTTTCCGGGGCTCCCACTGTTAGAAGCCAGAGTCAGCATCCATTTGCTCAACAGGTGTTCATGGAACACCTACATGTACATCCCAAGCGCCGGTATCTCAGAAGCATTCCTGAATGAAGACGAGGCACAGCACAAAGAGAAGTAACACACGAACCCTTTAAAACAACAGATAAACAAGTACAAGACAAAATGTCAAGTGTGGAGAGGATACAGGGTTGAGGAGAGATTGCGCTGGGGGAATATGTGTGCGTGCGCCAAGGGGTGGGGATGAGTTACCACAGGTTTCTGAAACATGCTAAGCCAGGGTTTCTCAACCTCAGCACCACTGACCTTTGGAATTCTTTGTTGTGGGGTGCTGTCTTGTGCATGGCAGGATCTTTAGCTGCATCACTGGACTCCACCCAGTAGTAGATGCCAGTAGCACCTCTCCAGATATAAATCAAAAATGCCAGAGTTATGGGAACATATGTATAGGTATAACTGATTCACTTTGTTGTAAAGGAGAAACTAACACTCTATTGTAAAACAGTTATACTCAAATAAAGATGTTAAAAAAAAAAAAAAATGCCTCCAGCCGGGCGCGGTGGCGCGCGCCTGTAGTCCCAGCTGCTCGGGAGGCTGAGGCAGGAGGATCGCTTGAGCCCAGGAGTTCTGGGCTGTAGTGCGCTATGCCGATCGGGTGTCCGCACTAAGTTCAGCATCAATATGGTGACCTCCCGAGAGCGGGGGACCACCAGGTTGCCTAAGGAGGGGTGAACCGGCCCAGGTCGGAAACGGAGCAGGTCAAAACTCCCGTGCTGATCAATAGTGGGATCGCGCCTGTGAATAGCCACTGCACTCCAGCCTGGGCAACATAGCGAGACCCCGTCTCTTAGGGAAAAAAAAAAAAAAAAATGCCTCCAGACATTACTAGCTGTCCCCTGGCGGGCCAAAGCCCTCCTGGTTGAGAATCGCTGCTCTAACCCATTTTCTCTCTTCCAGCTTTTTTACTTGTGTGCAGAAGTTTATCAGCAAACAAACCCCAAGGATTCTCGAAGCTTGGGAAAAGACATCTGGAATATTTTCCTAGAGAAAAATGCGGTAAGGCAGTCATAGACTGGATTATAATTTTCAATTTTATTATATAGTTTGGCCATTCAGAGGCAGAGGAAAAACTAAGCGAAACACTCAGGCCGAATGGAGACAGGTTTTTATGTTTTGGGGTTTTTTTACATACTTATTTTATTTTTATAGCTGCGTCTGGTCTTAGTCACGGCACGTGGGATCTTCATTGAGGCATGCGGGATCTTTTGTTGTGGCGTGCGGGCTCTTTGTTGCTGTGTGTGGGCTTCTCTCTAGTTGTGGCGTGTGGGTTTTCTCTCTCTAGTTGAGGCGTACGAGCTCGGTAGTTGTGGCACACGGGATTAGTTGCCCCACAGCATGTGGGATCTTAGTTCCCCGACCAGGGATCGAACCCACGTCCCCTGTGTTGGAAGGCGGATTTTTTACCACTGGACCACCAGGGAAGTCCCTGGAGACAGGTTCTTAAAGAGGATTCCTGGATTCTGTTCCCAGCTCCACTCTAAAGATTGATCTCTCTGGACCTCTTTTGCCCACATGTAGCAAGGTAGAGTGCACATTGCCTCTCTCTGAAATGTTTGGAGAAAAAGAACTTGCACCAAGTCCTAATTACTCTCCCCTGGATCGATGCCCTGGTCCCCTTCAACTCTCCTTGCCTTGCCCATCCCTGGGATGAAGAAACAGAGGCCCAGAGACATCAGATGATAGAAATCAGTGAGCCAAGAGGCGAGCCCAGATTTCTGAAGTTCAGCCTGATGTGCTCTTACTGCCCCAAGGCAGGGTTCAGAGGGAGGGGACTCCACAGTGTCTGGGTTGGATGAGCACTCTGCATCTGGACATAGCTCCCGGGGATGTGTCAGGGATCCCGCTGGCGGCGGGATCTGCCCTGCAGAGGGCAGTTCCCATCTTAGACTTTCTAATCTGATCAACTAAACTAATTCCAAAATGACTTTACTCATCTGGCAGTAAGCTACTAGGACTAATGAGACTGGGGAATAAATGGCTTTTCCTCAAGATTTTTATTTTTGCCCTCTTCAGTGGGTCTTGGGTAAGGAGGTTAGAGCTGCCAGTTGTTCCCTGTTGGCTGTTATGGAACCACCGCAATGTCCAGCTGTCAGGTAGTCGTAAAGCAAATGGCAGACACTGTGCTCACTGGAAGACTTGGTAACATAAGGCCAGTTTTCCCTTGGGAGTGAAGGAGAGGGGAAGCCCATCAAATCGCCTCATAAAGATTTCTCCCATGCTGCTAAATTGGTACCAGTCCACTTTTTGGAACCTCTCCATTCCATGCCTCTTGATGTCCTTGAAATAAGAGTGGGAAGAGCACAGGTGCCACCCTCGGAGTAGAGTCCCAACTTGCCTTGCCACCTCAGATTCCACTTCTCAAATCCCGAGCCTAGAATTCAGTTGGAGAGAGGTGAGTGGAGGGTAGGGTAGTGTAGGGAAAGGGGGAGAAAAGGTAGTGCTCTGGAGCCCTCCTTGCCTCTGCACAGTATCTCCCACATCCCCTGGGGGTGCGTGGATCTCACCACTTCTGCCCCGACCCTTCTGTCTTTTAGCCTCTGAGAGTGAAGGTCCCAGAGATGTTACAGGCTGAAATTGGTAAGTTGGCTCCTAGGACGGTTAGTCTTCTCTTGGTGTCCGTCTTGTTGTGCTGGGCCCTCAGGAAGGGGTGGGGGGTCGGGGGGACATAGTCCCTGCCTTGGGCAGCTGTTCTCAGATAGGGGGAAATAGGGACAGTTCCTCCAGAACTCCTCACGGTATCTTATGGACAAGCACAGACAGAACAGACCCTGCCTGGGAGCTTGTCGTGGGGAGACAAGACTTGGTTAGGAGACCGGGGTCGTTCCTACCAACCTTCCATGTGACCTCTCTGGGCCTCAGTCGGCTCATCTGTACAAAGAGGAAATTGGATTCCTAAGCCTGGTTGATCATCAGGATCCCTTGGGGAATCTTTTTTTAAAAATACAGAAACCAGTGCCTCACTCCACCCCACCTGCAGAGTCAGGATCTCTGGAGTATTTTTGTCCTTTTGTTTTCATTTGTGTGAGTTCCTCGGCTCAACACAGAGTGAGGAGCCAGGGAACGATGCAGCTGCTCTGCTCCCTTCTCACTCTCAAACCACGACTAGAAGAGCTGAGGCAGGTGGTAGAAAGAGGATGTCAGTCTGAGAGGCTAATCATGGGAGCTTTCTAGAGGTAATAGTTTGAAGCTGCCTTGGAAAAGAGGCACTTTACAGGCCCAGATGATAGGAAAGCTTATGGGCTCAGGCAGAGGGTGAATGTAGGGACAGGAGAGACACCTTCCAGTTTCTGGTGGGGAGTTAGGTTTCCTTGCCTTTTTCAGCCTTGCGAGCTGGCCCTGGGTCAGTGGAAGGAGAATGAGCCTCTCAGAGGTTTGCACATGATGTCAGAGGGCAGCAGCGTCTGGACGCATCCAGAGAGGGACTTTAATATTTCCCCACTTAATGGAGTGTAGAACACCCTGAAAATGTTTGTCCTTGCCTTGGGACTTGGATGTCAGGGTTCCAGTCCTGAATTCAGGAATGACCTGGTGGTAGGTCCAGGCCTCCACTTCCCTTGGTTAACAGGAGGGCAGGAAGCCAGCTTCCCCTCCCGGTGTCCCCAGGGAGCTAAGAGGCTTGAAGATGCTCAGCAGATATAACCTCCTCCTCCTGACATCCCTCCCCTATCTGTCTCCCCTCGGCTCCCACCGCAGACCTGCGCCTGCGGAGCGGTGAGGACGTGCGCACTGTTCTCTGTGAGGCTCAGGAGGCAGCCATGCCAGAGATCCAGGAGCAGATCCAAGACTACAGGTGCCCGGCACCCCCCTCCTGCTCTCTCCCCTGCCTCCTCACCCGTTTTCTTTCCCCTGCAGTGTGTGTGCATCTCTTGTGATGTGTGTATGTGTGCCTCACTCTCTGTCCAGCAATGATGTACATGTGTTTCTTTCTCTGTGTGTTTCTCTGGCTCAGAACAAAGCGCACTCTGGGGCTGGGAAGCCTGTATGGTGAAAACGACCTGCTGGACCTGGATGGGGACCCTCTCCGCGAGCGCCAGGTGGCAGAGAAACAGCTGGCTGCCCTAGGAGACATTTTGTGAGTCTCCGATCCACTTCTACCCCCTGAACATGCTGCACAGATTGACGTATTTTGTGGGTCTGTTTCCCAATGTCTCCCCCTCTTCCACTGCTTGACTGATCTGTCTTCTGCTGAAAGATGGGGAGAGTCCAGCCCTCCTGCTTCATTTCTCAGGCTGGAGCTGCAGGAATTTCAAGGGAGTTGCAGAGCCTGGGGCTACTGACAGTAATTTGGTGATTATGACAAACCACGGGCTCCAGGAATGCAGGGAGCTTTCTGCTTCCCCTCCCTAGCCTCTTCTTGACGGTTCTCCCTTTTTGCTCTAAGGTCATATCTGATGCTGAGTGTGAGAACCACGCTGTGATTCTCCAGGGAATAAAGTTCCTTCAGGAGGCAGGTGGTTCATGGGAAATTGAACTATTTTTAACTAATCACATCAGAGGACTAGCCTAACTAAACTTATTGAGAAACTTCTGGCACAGCTGCTGTGGTTGCATCTTTCCAGTCTTATTTTCTAAAAGTGTCCCAGGTGCCTGGGATGACTTTGTAGGGCCACTTGCAGGCTTAGAGGTAGATTTTTCACCCCAGTACTTCTTCCCACTCAACAAAAAAGTTGTGTGACTTTTTTTTTTTTTTGGCTGTGCTGCGAGGCATGTGGGATCTTAGTTCCCTGACCAGGGATCAAACCTGTGCCCCCTGAAGTGGAAGCGCAGAGTCCTAACCATTGGACTGCCAGGGAAGTCCCGAGTAGTTGTGTGACCTTGATCAAGCCATTTCATCTACCTTGGTCTCATCTAAAATGACAGAGATTGGGCTAGATTATCTCGATAGTCTCTACTAACAGTGATATTTCAATCCAGCAAATTTCTGTGGAGTCCCCACTGATGCTAAGCACTGTTCTAGGCTCCTGGATACATTAGTAAACAAACAACAATGCATGTGGGGCTTATGTTATTGTGGGAAGAGAAAGCAGTATATAATAAATAAGTAAATTGTATACTATGTTAGAAAATAAGGCTGGCGGGGGCGGGGGGAGTGGATTGCAATTTCAAATAGAGCCTCATCCAGAAAGTTACATTTGGGCAACTGAAGAAAGTGAGGGAGTCATCCTTGGAAATATCTTGGGGGAAGAGCATCCCAGGCAGAGGGAACAGCCAGGGCAAAGTAGGAATGTGCTTGACGTATTTGAGGAACAGTAGGAGACCAGTGTGGCCAGAGAAGATTGAGAAGCTCAGTGCTGAAGTCAGAGAGGTAACAAGAAGAGCAGCCTCGCAGAGCCTGTGGACGGTTTTAAGGTCTTTAGTTTTTTTCTCTCAGTGAATGAGGAGCCACTGGAGCTGTGAGAGACTCGAGGGTGGGTGGAGGGTGGTGGGAGAACAAGGAGGGGTTCCAAACAGGGAGATCAGTTACAGGAACCCACGCAGTAGGGCTCCGACCAGAGAATTGGCGATGGAGGGTGTGAAGAGAGGTCAGCTCCAAGTATATTTTGACAGTAGAACCAACAGGAGGATTTCCTAAAAATTGATGTATAGGATGTGAGAGAAAGGAAAACCAAGGAAGACTCCACAGTTCTTACCTAAACAACTAAAAGGACAAAGGTGCCATCAGTCGAGTTAGGGACAGTTGTGTGAGGGACAATTTTGTGGTAGAAAACTGGAAGCTCAGTCTCGGACGTGTCAAAATCTGAGATCTTTAGACATCAAACTGGAGATTTGAGTAGACAACTGCATAGATGAATCTGGCATTTGACAAGAGATCTGGGTTGGAGATGAGATTAGATGAGGTCCCACAGGGAGGATATATTCTTTGAAAACAGCCCTCTGACCCTCAGCCAAACCCTGAATCTTTCTGGGCCTTAGGTTCCCTAGCAGTCAGATGGCACTCATCACCCCAACCATGCGAGGGATGGTGGCAAAACCTGACCGAGCCTATTTGAGGTCGTAGGCACCACAGAGTTATGTGGGGTTATTATTGACAGCACAGGCACCCTGCTTATAAAGGCTTCTATTTAAAAGAAGGAAGCGCTAGCCTCATTAAATGGAGATATGAGACCTATTATTTTGAGTGGAAATATTATACGCGTAAATGGCTTAGAATAGTGCCTGGCCCATAGTGAGCATGCAGTATTAGTTGCTGTTACCATTAACCTCTTTTAAATAGGTTCCTCTGAATCAGGTCTCAAGGTATTATCTCTGTGCCCTCATCTTCTTTCCTCTTGCCTCAGTGTCAGCCCAACCCTTCTAATTTAGTTCTAGGTGGACACAAAGAGGAGCCTCTTCCTCCGTGATAGCTTCAGACGCTGAAACAGATACCAAGCAAGAAGCTGTATTTGCCTCATTCCCCTTCCTTTTAGCTGGAAGGACACCATCATCATCATCAGTCTGTGCTAACTGAGCCCCTTGGAGGAATGAGAACCCTCACCTCCTGAGCCCCAAGCTGGCTCTAGAGCTGAGACCAGGAGTCTGAGTCTGACCTTTTATCATCCTCCTCCCTTTCCTCACCCACTCCCTTCCTCTAGGAAAGAACCTACCCTCCTCCCAGTCTTGCACAGGCGGACGAGCCTCTGTCTTTGCAGTCTGAGTCATCTGTTCTTTCTTTTGTTCCAGGTCCAAATACGAGGAAGACAGGAGGTGAGTGAGTCTGTGTGGTTGAATCAAGGTGGGAAGGAGTGGGGTTGAGCTACTGGGCATTACATCTCTGCCAGTCATAGGGGAGTCCCTAGCTTCAGAGGATCACCGTCTGTCCAAGTTTAGTTTCCAGATGCCTGTGTAACCACAAGGAGGTCACGAGGTCCAGTCCCTGATACTCGGGGATCACTGCCTGGGACGTGGGTCTGCTCCTCAATGTGAAGACACCAGGCTGCCAGCACTCCCATTCCTGGCCTCCTCTTCTCCACCCACATTAGCCCTGTGTCTGCCTCCCCTCTTCTTTGTCGTAAACCACCGAAAGAAGGAGCAGTGATAGAATCAGCTTGTGTTAGCAGCACCTGCAGAGGGGAGCTAGGGTACAACACATTTCCTCTGTTGGCATATTTTTTTTTTTCCTTGAAGCCTATATACATGTCTCTTTGTTTCTCAATAGCCAGTGTTAAAATGAGAGTGCATTCCTTGAGCATGCACGCACTCAATAAGGGAGAGAAGATGGGGTTAGAAGTCTGTTTCAGAGAAGATGAAAGCCAGGGCCGAAACATTTGCTTCATTGAATCCACAAAGTGGATAATCTGTCTACCGAATTGAGAGGCAAATAACAGTTTGAAACACAGAGCTCTGGACAGTTTCATCTGTGGCAGTTGGAAGCTACTTGACAGATCATTTCCGTCTCTTTTTCTCCTTGTACTTGGGGTGGGTGGTGGCAAAGGCAGCTTACCTGGACTTTCAGGGGCCGGTTGGCACTTCTCCACATCCCTTTGCCACCCCACCCCTGTGTATATGCTTGAGGACATTAGCTGTGGGCCTCAGCTGTTGCCCATGGCTTAGTTGCTTATGTTTTGGTGAACTGATGCATCCTTCCACTGACCACTATCCCCTCGTTAGGAAGCATTCTGCGTAGGAAAAGAATACGATTTCTTCTGGGAGTCATGCCGGCCAAGACTTTTCTCCGGCTTCTGCCTGCTGTCCCATCTGAATATTCTGGGCCTCCCTCTGAATGCCCTGGCCCTTTGCCTCCCCACTAGGTGGTGGTGAGGAGCTTGTGTAAAGCAGAGTCCCAGTCCTTCCACCTGCTGGCGCTTTCCAATTCATCGCCCCCATTCCTCTTTTACAGTGCCCCCATGGACTTCGCCCTCAATACCTACATGAGCCATGCGGGCATCCGTCTTCGAGAAGCACGACCTTCCAACACAGCTGAAAAGGCCCAGTCCGCTCCTGACAAGGACAAGTGGCTACCCTTCTTCCCGAAGACCAAGAAGGTGACAGAGCTCCCCTAGAAAGAATCATCTCTTGGCACGGTTCCTGCGCTGAGGCAGATCAGGAGAGTCATTGAGAATCCCCAAACTAGAGCAGCCCTCTCCCTCCCTCCAGTCCCAGACCAGAACCAGAAGCAGATGCGCTAGATCAGATACAAGCATGAGTCTGCTTTCCAGTTGCTTGTTTAGGGCTAGTCATAGAGGCAGTAGCACGGTGACCAGTGGCCCAGTCTGGATACTGAGACCTTCTCCAAACCCTAGTGTCTCTTATCTCAGCAGAGCAGCAATTCCAAGAAAGAAAAGGATGCCTTGGAGGACAAGAAGCGAAACCCCATCCTCAAGTACATCGGGAAGCCCAAAAGCTCTTCCCAGAGCAGTGAGTATTTGGGGATCAAAGCCTTGGACAGGGACCTCGGCCCCTTCATAGGCCAGCATGTTGGCAGAGGGCCTTCCTGTGCTTCTGGCAGCCAAAGGCCCAAACAAACTCTGAGGTCGCAGCTTCCTCTCGGTGCTACTGCATTCTCCCCTTGCCACACCCAGTGACGGCTCCTGAGGTACAGGGAACTGCTTCAGAGCCAAGAAGGCTGAGCCAGTCCCTGGGTCTAGGAACTCAGAGACAGTTGTAGATACTGAACAGCCGTGCAGAGGAGTATTTCCCCCTTGGCAAGATTGCCCTGTTGACAGTCAATGCCTCCTTCACCTTCATCCATGGACTTGTCTGTCCTCCTGAGGGCCTGTGTGTTGGGAGCAATTATGGGCCCTTGATGGAGGGTTTCAATTACGCAGAACTAGGTAGAAAGGGAGCAGACTTGGGACCCAGAGGCTCCCCCCATGCCATCAGTAATCCAGACCTCCATGGATCCTGTCACCGATCTCTTCCCAGTTGTGTGTCATCTGTCTGGACATTGCTGCTGGCCCTCCCAGTCATTATCTTAAAACCCCAGTGTTAGTCTTGGGAACCTGGGAAAGGCCATGGCATGGGCCTCCTGCCTTTCCTGAAACAGCTGCCTTGGGGGAAGGGGAGAGGAGGGGACTCTACTAGATCAGCCCTGATTTTTGCCGCTACCTTTCATTTTCCAGCTTGATGTAATTTTTATTTTGACTCTTGAAACATTAATTTGACTTTTCATGGTTTACTTTTGTTTTTGTTTGTTTTCTTTTAGCATTTCATATTCCCTTGTCCCCTGTGGAAGGTAAAAGGACCATTTTCTTTGGGTTTTTCTTTGCATTAGCATTGAGTTTCCATTTCCCAAGTCCTGTCTGCCCTTCTTCCCCTCTCCTTCATCACCTCCTGTCCTGGCTCTCTTTCCTCCCTCCCTTTCCTCACTCCATTACTCTTGTATGTTCCTCCATGCTGCTAAAGCTCCCCATGACACAAACGCCTGCCCAGGGGTGCCTGCCCAGGGGCTCCTGCCCTCACTCTGGGCGCAGGACTCTGCCTACCTAAGGCAGGGAGGGAGGGGCCGGGCACTGCCCCCCGGCACGGTGAAGCTCCTCCTGGCAGTGCTGGCAGAGGCCAGCTTCTAGGCCCTCCAAAACTGGTCTACGGCCTGCGGCCTTTCTCTCATTCTGTCAGCTCTCCGTGGATGCAGCTCCAAAAGTCCAGGGCTCTATGTAAATGAGGGAAACCCTCGCATGTTGAAACGTCCTGTACAAGTTCCTCAGATTTTTGTTTTCAATTGAAATAATAATAAAATCCTCAGTTTTGAATGTTATATGGGGTTGTTTTTAGTACCTAATGGGTCTTCAGCAGTTTTGCCTTGGGGTATTTTCATTTCTATCATCTCCTTTGTTTAAGTCCTTCACTGTAGCACCTTCATCTCCTGACTCTTACCTTTGCCGGCACAGCGTCACTGCAACAGTTAAAGAGAATGACCCTAACATATGTATGTTAGAGGCCTAATATCTTCTAGAATCTATGTATCAAAAATAAATACATATATAACAGACATTAACCCAGAGGAGCTTAGAACCTAGAACTGGGCAGGTTCATTTTCCATCAGTGAGGTCCATATGCATACAATTAAAGTGATTAATATTTTCTAGGTTCTGTAGTAAATCAAGGGGAGAGATAGCAGTGAGATGCAATCAGGAAATTAATCTGTTGCTAGAATTCACTTTATATAAAGTGACAATTAAAAATAATGATTTTCAAAATTATTTTTAAAGTTAAATTCCTAGACTTGTTATGCTATTTTAAACAATATAAGTAAAGAAGTATTAGGGGGGGAAATAGTCTATAAAACAATGCAAAACATAAAAGAATGGCCTTGAAACCCAGGCCCTTAGTTTTTAACCCACACTTCCTCCCATCCACCCTGCATGAGGCAAGCAGCAGGCCTGAGACCGAGCAGCCCTGCCCAAGCTGCTTGCTTTGTGTCAGCCTGAGAGGGAACAGGAACACCCAGGGTAGGGTTGCTGATCCCAAGAGAGGATAAGGATGCTGGGTATTCACCATCTCTTTGAGTCATATCTTTCTATTGTCATTTCATGGTTTGATTTGATGTTCTCAAGTTCCCAGGACATCAGACAAGTCTGTATGCGTATCTAAAGACCAAACACCCACCAAAGCTAGAAAGCCTCAGTATTGAGAACCTTGCTGTTTAGGATCATCAGCTATTGCCCCTGTTTATTAGTGAAAGTATCTGATTGTTAGTGACATATAATTCACTTTTGTTTAGTTTCATTGTTATTCAGAGAATGGAGGAAGGGAGAGCAAAGGTTACTGATGAAAACTTTGCCCTTTTCAAAAACGCGTTCCTCTCTACATGTCTTTTTCCCCTGTTACTCTGGGTTATTCAGTTATACCAAATCTCAGGGCCACACCTGTTCCTTGTCACAGCTTAGGGTGTAACTATATCCCGAGAACTGGGCCTTTTCCAAGTGGCCCATGGGAGAGGGAACAATGGGCTCTGCCCGGAGGCATTCTATTATAGGATGTTCCCAGGCTCCCACGTCATCACCCAGCCAGGGATGCTCCGGGCTGTGGCTGCACAGCTGACCCAGGCTGCTGCAGTTGCCCCAAGGCCCAGATGCACATTCAATCTGGGACTGGCAGATCTGACTCAAGTCTCCAAAATGGGAGTGATGGTAACAGTCCCTACTCCTAACACATATACACAGCCACCTATTTTGCAGTTTTAGAAAAACATTACCTGCCTAAAGGATATGAAATTGTGAGCTTTGAAGAGACCAGCTAAATGTTTTTCTGTTTCCTCTGGCTTGGAAATTTTCTTACGAATCTCACATTTAGATACACAGGGAGATTTATAAGTTTGTATATGTCAACGTCAGAATCTCTGGTTAGTGTGGTTAGGACCAGGGCCTGGCGCCCGGGGCTGTTTGTCTTGCCTTCCCCATCCCATTATCCTTCCTGTTGGTCCAGGCAGAGCAGCATCTTTAGCCCAACTCCTGTTCTGACATCCTGGACCTGGAGCTGAGCTAATCGACTTTGAAGAGAGGAGCCACTGAGCCCCTGGGCCTGAGCTTTCTTCTCCAGGGTCTCCACATGTCATCACCTACGCCTTTTTACTCTCTTACCTGCCTTCTCTACTTTGAACAAGAACAGCTCTCTTTTGTCTTAGCTTTGAAAAGCATCTGGAATTTGAATGGCAGAGAGTGCATCTCTCCTCTGTTCCTCCTAAGACCCCCCTCACTGGTAATGGAGGGTCTGATTCTTTAATGATGGAGATGAAGAGGTGGGGGTGAGGGCAGAAAGAACAGAAAGGAGAGTCAAGGAAAACCAGAAACAGTGAACTCTAAAAGTAGTATAAATTTGAAAAGTGCTTGGTAAATTAGGCAACCTGGCCAAATTATACCAAGGTTGATGTGTTTTTGGTCTTCCTGGCTAACTTTTTTTTTTTTTAACACATATATGGCTCTTGGGAACAACCTAGTAACGATTCTCAAGCATGAGAATCACTGTAATAAAGAATGTAGAGCCAAAAGAAATATCCATAGCAAATGCACTTTCGAACCCTCTCATTTTGCATCTGAGGAAAGAGTAGCCCCCAGAAAGGTGGAGGGACTGCCCGTGCCACGCCACACAGTAGAAGAGCCAGGGCTCGTCTCATGTCTCCTGACCCTCAGCCCCCATGCTGTTCTCATCCATGCTTGCTCATCGCTGTCTTCTGGGCTAGAGGGGAGTGAGGGCCCCGAGAAGTCATCCCTGGACAGAAAGCAGAGTATCTTTCATTATCTTTTCTCTGCTTCCAGTCAAACCAGGCAACGTGAGGAACATCATTCAGCACTTTGAGAACAACCAGCAGTACGCTGCCCCAGAACCTGGGACGCAGCGACTCTCAACAGGAAGCTTTCCCGAGGACCTGCTGGAGAGCGACAGGTAGCAGTGGCTTGATGGGGCCTGCTGGCTGCCCAGGGAAGGGAGCGTGGGCAGGGTCCAGGGCTAAGGGTCAGTGCCAGCTACTAGTCTAGTCTACCCCACTAGACTGTAAGGCTCCCGCTATAGAGCTCTCTCCCTCTCCCCCAACCTTTCCCGCCTGGGTATGTTCAGAAGAAGACATACTATGTGCTGGTGATCAGGCCAGAGCAGGGGCCCTGACCTTCCAGTCCAAGAACCATATGCCTTTAAAATTTCCTTTGGTTTC
Source organism: Kogia breviceps (assembly GCF_026419965.1). Lineage (NCBI taxonomy): Eukaryota > Metazoa > Chordata > Mammalia > Artiodactyla > Physeteridae > Kogia > Kogia breviceps. The sequence goes on along the minus strand of NC_081310.1, from coordinate 87,337,309 downwards.
ACCCCCTGGCCACTCAGTAGCCTCCACCCCAAGAATGAGCTAGATGATGTTTATAAAGCAGCTAGTCGGGAAACCCTAAATGACAAGGCTAGAGAAGAGTACAGAGTGGGGTGAAGGGAAATCCTGGGCAGTAAGGAAGTCAGGCTAAAGACAGTCTGTGGTGCCCATGAAGGAGAGCTAGAGATGGGGTTCTGCTGGCTGCTTTAAAGGCAGACGGTGTAACTTGGGCATCAGATGTACATCTCAGCGAAGAAATAGAAAGGTCATTGATTCAAAACAAACTGCTCTTCTTTCAAGAAGAAAAAGGGGAATGGCGGCTGTGACATTGCTCACAATTCTCCACCTTTGGCCGGATTCTAAGAAGAGCCCTTCTCTGGTGGCGAAATGTACTCTTAGACTTGCTCTTGACTGTGGCATGACAGCCATCAAGTCATGTCTAAAATTCTGTAGCCAGCACTTAAAGTGAAAACTGCCTGTAGTCAGAAACATCCTTGCAAATTCCTTAAGTCACACTTGAGGTATATATAGTAAATGTGGTCTTGTGTATACAAAAATAGCTCCTGTGTACTCTGCTGAGCTGGACTAAAGGCAGACCCAAAGGCAAGTCAGCATGTAGCAGCCTGATTAGTCAAACCATTTTACCCCTGAAATAACTAATTATCAAACTGTAAGTCAAACGTTCCTGCTTATATGCAGGGTTACTCCTTTCTGTTTATACTAAGCCTTTATAAGCTTAATACTCATTAAAAGATTTTGCCACAGTGAGAATTAACAAAGATTTAGGCAAGATAAAGGTTAGATTTGTACTGGGGTCAGAGGTTGAGTTCTAATATTACTGAGTAAATTAAATATACAAATTATATGATTGCTGGGATAGGTGTGATCTTAACAGATTATCAAATGTACAATTATAAGATATACTATCAACATTTTGAGGAAATATTTGAGACCATTTGTAGACGTAGTCTTCAAGTCGTTAGGTAAATTTGCCCTGAGACATTCATTGGGATTCTAAATCTACTCTCAGCAGAAGCCTTTGGATTTGATGGTTATGAGTTCACTGACATCTTAGACAAAATGGCATCGGCAGCATGGTGGGTGAGAGATTGTCATAGAAACTAAACAGGTGTAAGAAGCCCCCAGTTCTAGACAGCAATAGTCTAGGAATTTTTGGCCAGAGGTGGGTTGTATGCCTCACTTCTTGGTGGGATCATTACTCATTTCTAGGTACTTGAAAGAAACCCCAGGAACCTCATTGCATGAGGTTTGTTGTGGTGCTAAGGTGACCCATTGTGGGGCACTGGTGAAAGTGTTTTGAGTTAGTCTGTGTTGGAATTGTTCTGTCAGACTTCAGGGGGTGAGTTCAGTAGGGCATCAGCTGGCAGTATGATTTCTAAGCCTGCAGATGAACCCTCAGGACCTGGGCAGGGGAGCGGCATTTGGATCCTCTGGCGGTTCAGAGAGACTTGATGAATGGAGACCAAGCCATTTGGCTCCTTCTCTGAAGCAACCTGCTGTGCTATTAAGAGCTCTCCAGACTCTCCAGGCCTTCTGTGGTCCTAGAGGCAGAGCAGGATGTAGATTAGTAATAATGTCAGCAAAGAACTAGCCCAGCAGGACCATGGGGGGGGAGGCACCATCCTGGGGCAGCTAGGGGTCAGAGATGCCAGCTGTCACAGGGCTGATGCACTGCAGGACTCAAAAAAGAGCAACACCCAGTCGTCAGTATCTCATCAAGCCCCACGGATACTCAGTGGCCAAGCATGGTAGGCCAGGGAGCAGGTTCCTGCCCATCAGTAAACAGGCCCCTGTAAGCACCCTCCCAAGCTCGTCTGCTCCCACGAGGGGACTGGAAGCCCAGGAAGGATGCTGTCAGGATAAGAATGGAAGAAATCCACAATCCACATCACAACTGGAGGGGTGGGAATTCAACAGCAGATAGAATTTTCTGATAGGCAGTGTGGAGAATACTAAAGAGTGTGTGAAGATGGTGCTTTTACTTCCCTGTTAAAAGATCTTGTAAAAGGAGAGATCCGCCTCAAGCAGAGTCCAAGGTGGGAGCCGACCTGTTCCAAAGCAGAGGGCCAGAGATGGCCAGGGGCAGGGAAGGTGGGACCTTGTTGTCCCTGGTGAGGGACTTTGGTGTCCACAGCTTTCCTGACGGGGACTTGGGGTCTTCGGCATCCGGACACCCCACAAGTCTGATTCTGTTAGTCCCAGATTTCACCTTCCTGTTGGGATCCCTTCCTGACCAGTCACAAGGAAGTTGGGAGGCTCTGTCCATGCAGCTGGGCTGGGGAAAGGAAGGATTTTGTAGCAGAAGTGGTTTGTCTCTGAGTAGTATCTGCCACCGGGAGTTGGGTCTGGTGTTTGGGGTGGGAGCGCTGAGGCACCCCTGAGATGGGGCAGCAGGTCAAAGCTGGCCAGATATAAGACCCCAAGGTCTTTTGCCTTCTCCATCCAGTTCTCGCTCAGAGATTCGCCTGGGCCGCTCTGAGAGCCTGAAGGGCCGGGAGGAGATGAAGCGGTCCCGGAAGGCAGAGAACGTGCCCCGTTCTCGCAGCGACGTGGACATGGATGCGGCCGCAGAGGCTGCCCGCCTCCACCAGTCAGCCTCGTCCTCTGCCTCCAGCCTCTCCACCAGGTGGGTGGGGCTCAGGGGCTCAGCCCGCTGATAGCTTGGAGGCCGGGCAGGAGCAGAGGGTTGCTGAGAGTTGACATTCTCTCCACAGGTCTCTTGAGAACCCAACCCCTCCCTTCACCCCCAAAATGGGCCGCAGGTGAGTGATGGGTGCCGTAGCGCCTCTGTTAGGTATCCGTGTCCCAGCCATGCTCAGCTGCCCCCGCTCCCCTTCCAGGGGCCGGTTGGTGGTGCAGCTCCTCTTCGTGGCCCGCTGGCTTCCCATGGGCCCCGGGCAAGCAGGGTGGGCAGGAGGCGGAGGGACAAACCCCGTGTTTTAGTTTTTCCTCCGTGTGATGCTGAGCTGCCTGTTTTTCCCCAGGAGCATTGAGTCCCCCAGCTTGGGGTTCTGCACAGATGCCCTCCTCCCCAACCTCCTAGAAGATGACCTGGGCCAGCTGTCTGACCTGGAGCCAGAGCCCGACGCCCAAAACTGGCAGCATACAGTGGGCAAGGATGTGGTGGCTGGGCTAAGCCAGAGGGAGATTGACCGGCAGGAGGTCATCAACGGTGAGACTCAGGCGGGAACAGGTGCAGAGCGCCTCAGGTGCAGATGGTGGTAGAGAAAATAGTGGGGGGCCTGGGGGCGAGAGCGGACGCATTGTGGTTCCTGTAAGGGCCACCTCAGTTCTGGCCCCTGGGGAGAGAGAAGTTGACGCAGCATCTGAAACCAGCACCAAAGGTGGTTTGGAGGTCACAGTAGTGACGAGATCCTTGCTGACGGGCTTTCCCTCTGTCTTTCTGCCCCTTCTTGTCACTGCCCCCGCTCAGAGCTGTTTGTGACAGAGGCTTCCCATCTGCGCACACTCCGGGTGCTGGACCTGATCTTCTACCAGCGGATGAAGAAGGAGGGCCTGCTGCCCCGGGAGGAGCTGGCGCGGCTCTTCCCCAACCTGCCCGAGCTCATCGAGATCCACAGTGAGGAACCCACCCGCCTGCCCCCTTCCCTGGCCAGCCTTCAGGTTTCTGCCGCAGCTCTGCCCGCATGCCAGGACCCCCTGTGCAATTAGCCCCCAACAGTCCTCTTTGGTGAGAGAACCTGACATGCAGCCTGAACATCAGCATTCCAGCCCCCCACAAGTGAAGTGACTTGAGACCCTGCCCCACGGCCCTGCCGTCAGATCCCTCTTCTCTCGTCATGAAGGGCCTGGCCATGCGGCTCAACCCCAGGCACTTCTGTCTTTTCTCCTTGCCCCAGATTCCTGGTGTGAAGCCATGAGGAAGCTCCGGGAGGAGGGCCCCATCATCAAAGAAGTCAGTGACCTCATGCTGGCTCGGGTATGACCGCCCAGGCCTGGAGGAGGTGGCAGAGGAGGTCGGGGGGAGCAGTCCCAGGCAGGGGTGTGAGGCCGGGGCCCTGTGGTGTCCTTTCTGCCTCTCAGTTCGATGGCCCCGCCCGGGAGGAGCTCCAGCAGGTGGCCGGGCAGTTCTGCTCCTATCAGTCCATTGCCCTGGAGCTGATCAAGACCAGGCAGCGCAAGGAGAGCCGGTTCCAGCTCTTTATGCAGGTACGCTCGGCCTCCCCTCGTTGCCGCCGAAAGCAGCCAGTTCAGTCATAGCTCACTCAACAGTGCTGAGGGGGACAGTTAACCGGCTTCACCCACAATCTCCCAGACTCCCCTCCTGGCCCCCAGCTCCAGGCGCTTGCCCTCTTCTCTCTACAGGGTAGGGTAAACGGCAACTTGCTGCTCCATCCACACCCTCCCCAACGCCCCCTCTTCAGAAGCACTGACACATCCTCGCTCTCAAGATGGAGACACTGGACTGGCCATCAGAAGGCCCCACTCACCTACCAGTGCCTGTATTTACTTAGATGGATCTCAGTTTCCTTGTCTAGAAAGTGGGAATGATACCTGCTTTATGTGGCTTATTTGACCATATCCCCTTCTTGGGCTATTGTCTTCCTGCCCCCACCAACCTTTCCCTAAATACTTAAGCAAGAAGCTGCCACCACCGTTTCTAAGTGATCCCCTGGGATTAGGACCTATTCGGCATTTGCACAATCCTCCGTGTCCTGAGCTCACAGCCAGCTCATAATCCAGGCTAACGTCTTCCTCTGTTCCTCCTTCTGTCTAGGAGGCTGAGAGCCACCCTCAGTGCCGGCGGCTGCAGCTTAGAGACCTCATCATCTCTGAGATGCAGCGGCTCACCAAGTACCCACTGCTGCTGGAGAACATCATCAAGCACACGGAGGGTAGGGCTCACAGAAGGCTGGCGCTGGGAGGCAGCAGCCCGCGGCTCAGACCCTGGTTCTAGCACTGACTTGCTTTGTGTCCTTAGCAAGTCACTTGACCTCTCTGGTCTTCAGGGTCTTCATCCTTGTGTTGTTATGGTCACTCTCAAAGAACGTAATGATTGTAAATGTGCTTTGGCAAAACTAAGGTGCTCAGCAGCAGAAGGAGGTGAGGGCTGCCTCTGGCCTGTGTGGGGCCTCTGTGCAGACCAGGGGGAAGCATCTGAGTGACACAGGTTAGCGCACAGAGGGCACCTTGGCACCTCTGAGGATTGTGGTCCCACGCCAGAGGCTGTGGCCAAATTTTAGCCCTGTCGATCCCCCTGCTGGACGTCTCTGTGCGATGTGCAAAAGATCCAGCCATGCGTGCTTACTCCACAGGAGTAGGGGACCATGCTGAATAGGGGGGTCTAACCCCAGGTTGTCACTGTCCCTGGGATCCTGAGCAGCTTTCACCACCCTCAAGTTTGGGATGTTGGCGTCAGTGTGTAGAAATGTGAAGAACCACAACCTGATTTGAACAGGTCTTCCTAGAGGGAGACACCATCACTGTCATCACCCACAGTCCCTGTCCCCGTTCCTGTCCTCCACGCCTGTAGAGTGGCTGTGGTCCAGGCAGGAATTCCCAAGAGCTGTCGGTGTCTTCAGAGCCATGGTCTGAAACCCGAGGACCCTCAGTGTAAGTTATCCTTACGATTGAGGTCCAAGTTAGGCAAGGGTGGTGTATCTATACCCATCCCTGCTGGTTGGCGACTGGCCAGTGGCTATTGGTAGCCAGGCATTCTCAGGCTCTGACAGACTTCTCAGGCAGGAGCCCTCACCACCTCATCTCTGCCCCATGGGTAGGTGGCACCTCTGAGCACGAGAAACTCTGCCGGGCCCGGGATCAGTGCCGGGAAATTCTCAAGTACGTGAATGAAGCAGTGAAGCAGACAGAGAACCGGCACCGTCTAGAGGGCTACCAGAAACGCCTGGATACCACCTCCCTGGAGAGGGCCAGCAACCCCCTGGCAGCCGAGTTCAAGGTAGGAGGCTGAGGCTGCAGCGTGGTCAGCCCCACTTGCGCACGTACCTCTTGGGCACCCTTAGGAGCAGAGCTCCGGTCAGGACCGGGAGAAGGTGGAGGGGAGGAGACCTGAGCCTGTCTGTGATAGGATGGCGCGCTGGGGGCTCTGGAATACACACAGGCCCGGTTACCATTGTCACCCCATCCCAAGATAGACAAGGGCAGAGAGCCCTACCATAAAGACCAGATGTTCAAACTCAGTCTGGGAGAGCAGGGGATGGGAGTAAACTCAAGGTAAAGGTGAAGGTCATTTGGGAGAACGTAAAGCTGAGGGAAAGGGCAGGTAAAGCAGAGTGATCCTAGGAGAGTATACAGCATGTAGTAGGGGGTAGAGAGACCCCTGCCGGAACCATCGGCATATCTCCCAGCACAGCACGTGGCACGTGACTTTGTAGTTGCCTTTTTACTTGTCTGCATCCCCCACAGGAGTGTGAGGGCAAGGACTACTCCTGTTCACCACTGACACCCAGCACCTTAGCACAATGTCTAGGTTTTCAGGTACTTGTTGAATAAATGGTGTCTCCTTAACAGAGTCTGGATCTTACAACCAGGAAGATGATCCATGAGGGGCCCCTGACCTGGAGGATCAGCAAGGATAAGACCCTGGGTAAGTGCCAGGGAACTGGGGCCAAGAAGGAGTCTAGGGCACTGCCCCTGGGCGCTTCCCTCTCTGGATCATAAGCCCTGTGCCCGGTGCTCTAAAGGGATGGTAAGGAGGCAGCTTGAAACACGACTGGGGATGAGAGCTCAGGGCTCCTTAAGCACAGCACGGGGAGGAAGGACCAAAAACAAAGCAGTCAGAGGTCACCAGACTCCAGGGCTTCCTAGGTCCTGGAGATGACTATCCAAGAGCCTCTGGTACCCCATGTGTTAATGGGGGATGAGTGGGCAACAGAGAACACCTCACAAGCACCACACCCCTCCAGACCTCCACGTGCTGCTGCTGGAGGACCTCCTCGTGCTGCTGCAGAAACAGGATGAGAAGCTGCTGCTGAAGTGCCACAGCAAGACAGCCGTGGGCTCCTCGGACAGCAAGCAGACCTTCAGCCCGGTGCTCAAGCTCAATGCCGTGCTCGTCCGCTCCGTGGCCACAGGTACCCATGAGGAGACAGTCCTAGCTGGCCCACACCCCGGGGCCACGGGCCCTGTTACTCGTGTCCAGCGAGCACTGGGTGATGCGGGGCCGATCCGGGGCTGTACAGAACTTATCAGCCCACCTGTGTTCCTTTCCTCCTAGCCCTGACTCATTGAAGCAGGAGGATGTGGTCCAGTGTGGGGTAGGGTGATGGGTAGGATGGGGACCAAGATGAGGGAGGACAGTGTGGTTCAGGCAGGATGGGATATGGGCGCTGAGGATGAGGTAGCAGAATTGGGCAGAGAAGAGCAGGACAAGCCTTCCTGCTGCAAAAGTGACGGGCAGAGCTCGCTTGCAGAGGACGGACGCACCCACAGTGCAGAGCCTGGTCCAGTGCTCAGAGCATTTCAGTGGGAAGCAGAGTGTGTACAAGAAGGGCTCTGGAGCGAGAGCCAGGCAACCAAATTCTCTGGGCCTGCTTTCTTCATCTATAACATGGCAGGTGATATCTGTCTCTTGGAGGGGGGGTGTAAAGGGAGGATGCATATGATGTAGTTTTATAAACCGTAAGCACCATACACCCCTCAGCCTTAGCTGTTTGGAAAGCGAGAGGTAATGGGGGTGGCTGTGAAGATGGCATTAGGGGACCCAGAATTGCCTCTGTCCTCTTTGTAAACGAGCCCCAAGTGCTTCTGAGGACCCAGGTCCGTCTGGTGCTGCATTCTTCAGCCGGCTGAGGGTGAGGACTTCAAGTCCGCACTCTGTCGCCTTGGCTCAGGCTGCAGTCATGCCTCTGACACCCCCAATGCAGACCCTTCTGCCTTCTCTCTCTCACACAGATAAACGGGCCTTCTTCATTATCTGTACCTCTGAACTGGGCCCACCCCAGATCTACGAGCTGGTGGCATTGACGTCATCAGACAAGAACACGTGAGGATTACCTGATGGGGGGTGGTGGTCCCATGTCACTGCCGTCCCCTTGGGACCAGGGTGGTATATGAGGATGTGGACGGGGAGGCCAGGGCTGCGCCCCAGAGCATTCACAGGACAGGGCCTTGAGCGGGAGTGGGAGATAAGACAGGCGTAGAGAGGTTTACAGTGTCACCGCCCCTGACCCCATGAGCAGGCCTGCCCTAGGGAGGAGGAGTCCCCAGCAGTCTTCCAGCCTGTCTGAGTCTGCTTTCCTTTCTCTGGCCCCCCTCCTTTCCCCTGGGGTTTTTCTTCCCTTCCCCCATCAAGCATTGCAAATGCCCACATTCTTCAAAGGCGTTTGCCTCCAGGACCCTCATCCCCACCCAGGGCATTCACTCACCTGTATTCCCGACAGTGGCCAGCCAGAGACAGCGTGGCACGGTGGGAGGAGATAGGTCGAGTCAGGCAGTTTCTCAGGCTCCGGGTTTTCATCTGCAAAATGTGGATAATGCTACCTCTTGAGAGTTATTTTGAGAGAAAGGAGATATAGAGGGACTTCCCTGGTGACACAGTGGTTAAGAATCTGCCTGACAATGCAGGGGACACGGGTTCGAGCCCTGGTCCAGGAAGATCCCACATGCCGCGGAGCAGCTAAGCCCGCGAGGCACAGCTACGGAGCCTGTGCTCTAGGGCCCACGAGCCACAACTACTGAGCCCGCGTGCCTAGAGCCCATGCTCTGCAACAAGAGAAGCCGCCACAATGAGAAGCCTGCGCACCGCAACAAAGAGTAGCCCCCGCTTGCCGCAACCAGAGAAAACCCACGCACAGCAACGAAGACCCAACACAGCCAAAAATTAATTAATTAATTTTAAAAAATGAGAGATAGATATAGAATGCTTAGCACAACGAGTAACAGAGGGTTGGTGTTCAGTAATTGGTAGCTGTGAGTAATGTAACCCAATGTGAGCAGCCAGTCAGGACTGCAAGGAATGGGGGACCCCGCTGGGCAGAGGGGTTCCTCAGAGCAGGGCCTGGCGAAGGGCTTCGCAGCTCTGACGCAGGGGGTCAGTAAGGGGAGAGAGGCTGTGTGCCTCCATCCTGTTCTCACCACCAGTCCTCTCTGTTCCTGCTGAGCAACAGATGGATGGAGCTCTTAGAAGAGGCCGTGCAGAACGCCACCAGGCACCCTGGAGCCGCCCCAAAGCCAGTCCACCCGCCGCCCTCAGGCCCCCAGGAGCCAGCCCACCAGAGCCCCACACCCAGCAGGTGCTCAGCCCTCCAGGCCCCCTCGCCATCCCCACTCCAGGCCACTTGTTTGCTGCTTCTAAGCCCTTCCCCCCTGGGGATGGGCAGACGTCAGCGGGCGGGTGGGGGAAGGTCCCCTCACATCTCTGCCTTTGTCCCCGTCTGCTCTCCCCCTGCAGCCCCCCACTCAGCTGCAGTAGAGACTGTGCCGGAAGTGGGGTGGGGGGTATAAGATCGTGACCGGGAGAAGCTTGGCCGACACCTCCCCTCCCCTCCAGGTTGCCAGCCAGACGGCAGGTGCCGAAGTCTAAACCCCTCCCTCCTTGGGCCCTGCGCCTTCATTGCCCATCCCAACTCGGGAGGCCAGAGTGGAATTTCATGACACAGCCACCTCCTCCTGGCTGGCAGAGAGCCAGAATTCCCAGCAGGCCATCCTCTCTCACCCGTGGCTGTTTCTTCCCTCAGGGTAGGACTGGATGACTCCGAGGTGTTCCGTAGTGAGCCAGAGCCTGAGACAGTACCTGGAGGTAAGTCCCCTGAGCTGTCTTTGTGGGAGCCCAACCCAGTCCATTTTCTGCAGGCACAGTAGGGAGGTGGTCAGGTGTGCCTGTGGGGGTGATGGGAGAGGGCCGTCGGGGCCAGAGGTGTGAGGTTTTGATAAGAGTAAAGAAGAAACAGAGTGAGGAAGAAAGAGTCTGGAAGAGGAAAGAGAACAGGCTGAAGCGAATGTGGACCAGCTCACTTGAACAGAGCTCTCAGCCTGGGCTCTCTGGGTGCCAGGTATCAAGCAGGGGAGGAGGAGAGGGGCGGTCGGGTCCGGGGGTGCCTAACGGAGAGCAGAATGCACTCAGATCTGCAGGCACAGGAGTCTTGTGGGGGCAGGGGTAGGGAGCCCAAAGGGCTGAAGATAACAGTCACCGGGATGGGATTGGCAGGGGCGAGAGGGTCTCAGACAGAATTCTCATTGAGTTTTTATGTGAAATAACTTAGGGTCTCATGTTTAGAGAGAAATCTCCCCGGTGGGCTCCCTGGCTGGGTCCCTTTTCTGTTTCCTTCTGCTTAGAATGCTTCTCCTAACTCCTGTACCCACTTCAAGTCTTGGTGCAGGTGTCAGCTTTACACCAGTATACCTTCTCTGACCACTCGGTTTAATACCAGCATTCCTGATCTCCCACACCCTGCGCTATGTTTTCTTCCTTCCTGTAGCACTTCTCTAATTTATTTAGACAATTTACTTACCTATTTTATTTTTCTCTATGTCCGTCCACTAGAATTTAAGTTCCGTAGGGCAGGGATCTCTGTTTTATTTACTGATGTATGCCAAGAGCCTGGGACAGTGCCTGGCCATAGTAGGTGCTCAGTAAACATTGTGGAATCAGCCAATGTTCCCAGCCCCTTGAACCCAAAGCTGGGCCTGGGATCAACCCATAAGTGCCCTCCCTCTTTCCCTGTCTTACACTGTCCTCCCATCCAAAACAGGCACTGGGCCCCAGCAGAGGGTCAAAGGGAAGCACCCGGTCCTGCTAGAGGGCTCCGAGCAGGAGGGCAGCATAGAAGAAGAGGAGCTGGGTACCTTGCCTCACCCTTCTGCCTCCCTGGATGGAGAGAACAGGGGCAGCAGGACAAGGGACCCCATCCTCCTGCCCCTCCCAGGCCCTCTGTTCATGGAAGGACTCGCCGATGCAGCCCTGGAGGACGGTGAGCGCCTCGTGGCCCCAACCGTCAGCCCCCGGTGCCCCAGTAGCATGGCCATTGTGAACGCCATGGCAGGCACCCCACTCTCTTACCTGCTCAGAGGCTCTCCCTGTTGTGTTTGAGGAGACATGGATGCAGAGAGACAACTGTCATTCCTCCCCCCCCGCCCCCACCAGCTGGTTGGCCAGAGTCCCCCAGCTCCACCCTGTGACTGAAGCAGTTTCACCAAGATGGCTGTGGGAGAGGGGAGCAGTGGCCCTCCTGCCACCTCTGCACCCTCCCCCCACTGGCGAGGTGTGTAGTCCTGTTTCCAGGAAGCCATTGCCCTGTTTCCCCTCCAGTGGAGAACCTGCGGCACCTGATCCTGTGGAGCCTGCTGCCAGGACACCCCATGGACCCACAGGCTTCTGGGGAGCCCGAGGACGACCTGACTCCTACACCTTCAGTCATCGGCATCACTTCTCACCCCTGGGACCCAGGCTCCTCGGGGCGAGCTCCCACTGGGAGTGAAGGGGACAGTACCCGGCTCTCAGGGCCAGAGCGGGGCCAGCAGGAGGACATGTCTCTCTGTTCTCTGGAACACCTGCCCCCAAGGACCAGAAATTCTGGGATCTGGGACTCTCCTGAGTTGGACAGGAATCCAGAGGAAGAAGCTTCGAGCACAGAGGCAACAGGAAGTTACAAAGTTGTGAGAAAAGGTAAAATAAATTGGGGTGTCCACTGGGGAGACACATGCCCAATTTTGCGAGGGTAGCGCTGAGTCTTCCAGATGGCTACTTCCTTCCCCGCCTCTATCCTGCAAACCATGTGTGCAGAGGCTCGTCCAGATCCTGGGGGAAGGAGACATGTTGCTATCATGCAAAGGCTTTGGGGTCGGACAGCTGAGGTGCAAAGTCCTAGCTCCGTCGCTTAGTACCCGTGTGACCTTAGGCAAAAAGCTGAATCACCTCTGGATGTCATTCTACAATATAAGGACATTACCACTGCTTGGCACAAATCAACTGTCAATAAAAGTTTCTGCTAGCGTTTTTCACTGCTCTTCCAGTTCTAAGGAAACGTGGGGCTCTTCTCAGAGCTTCATTCCCAGAAAGACAAGGGCAGGTGCTTGCAGCCGGTCACTCCAGATAGCAGCGAAGGAATTGGCGTGTAGCATGGAGGTGGCAGCGGGACTGGAGGTGGAGCCAAGACTAGGGGCTGAGGACAAGGCTGGGGAGATGCGTGGGGAGTGTGGGGCTGTGGTGAACGAGCAGGGACGTAGGGAGGGCGCCCGGCTTGTGGAATGCCGTGGACGGTAAGACACGAAAAGCCAAGACTGGCTGGGATGGGGGCTCAGGGCAGGTTTGTCTGGCCGGAGCTCGGGAAGAGTCAGCTGAAGAGAGGGCAGCCTGGTCTGCGGAGTGCAGCAGGAAAGATGAACCGAAGCGCGGGATGCTCTCGGGGGGGTTGAGGTGGGGGCGACCATGTTAGTGCTAGGGGGTCTCCATTCCTCTCCTAGTGCCCAGCTCCGCCTCCTTTTCCAGGAGCATTTTTCTTGCCATCTGCCCAAGGTGTGTGCTCTCTCCTGGGTTTCTGGGACCTGACCTCCCTTCTCTCTCCTCTGGTGAATTGGTGGAGCGGCTCTCTGTAGCTCCCTGGGGTATAATCATGTGTGATCTTGTGTTCACTTTGTTCTTCCCTTTTTCTCCACCCCCGCTCCCTCCCCCCTTCCTTCTCCCTCTCCTTGCTACTCTCTCTCCCTTCCCTCTCCTTCTCTCTCAGTCTCTACTCTCCCTGGTGGTGGTGTCGGTGCAGCTGAGGTGGCAGGCAGCAAAGTTGTCCCTGCACTACCAGAGAGTGGCCAGTCAGAGCCTGAGCCACCCGAAGTGGAAGGCGGAGCAAAGGCTGCGGGTAATGAACTTCTCCTTGGAGCCAGAGACAGGCCAGGGCTAGAATGCGGGCCCACGGGGGCAGAACTGGGCTTCAGGTGCTAGACCCTTGCCTGCAGTCAACGTGGCCACACACGTTCGTACATACTCCCTGAACTGTCTGGAACGGGTGAGGAGTAGGACGTGGGCCTGAAGACGGGAGAATAGACCCTGTGCCGGCCCCTCGCCGAGAGCGGCGCAGGCCCCATTCAAAGCAGTAAGGTTAAGCAGCTCTGCTTAGTCACGAAAGGGGGCGGGGAAGCCTGGCCCAGGGCCCAGGGCCTAGTGTCCTTAGCCTGACATTCTGAGCCACCCCTCCCCGACATTAGCCACCATCCAGTGTCACTGTGGAAAAGGGCTTACGTGGCCTTCCAGGCTCCTGGGCACTTACCTATGCTTACTGCCCTGTCAGTCAGCTTTACGTCCTTCTCCGTGTGTCCCCGACCCCCTCTGATGAGTTGAGGTATCTCGAGGATCGTGAAATAGATGGCAGTTGGGGCAGGGCACCGTGTCGAAGTTCAGCAGCAGAGCCTGAGATGGGGCAGAGTGAAGGAGGCTACCGCCTGCTCTTTTTCAAAAGTGCCTAAAACCAGCCCACACCCTCTTCACCCTTCCTTCAGGGAATGGGAGCCACTCCCGTTTCCCAGAAGAAACACAGCCACCCTGTTGCCCCTTCTCCCTTAACTTCCACCACTAAGCATCTCCCCTGCTCTGGGCCAAGCTGAGCAAAGTCGCCATCTCGAAGGCTCTCTGGAGGAGAAGGGTTTTGGGGAGACTGGTAGGCAGCATGAGTCCAGCCTACTCCGAGCTCGTCTGCAGGATGGCTTCCCTGGCCCCATCAGCCGGCCTGGGGAACACCAGGGGAGCGGAAGATGGCTTCTACTTCCTCTGTTTGCCTCCTAATCGCTTTGTCTTGCTGGGGACAGGGAACTGCTTTTACGTGAGCATGCCAGCAGGACCCCTGGACTCAAGCACTGACCCCTCAGGGGCACGCGTGGGCCCCTCCCAGCCCGATGGCCTCCCTGCCTGGCAGATGGCGCCTCGGCCAGCGCTGCGGGAAGGCAATGGAGATCAAAGGCGCCCGGGCCGCTCTCCCCCCAGCCTGGCCCTCAGGGACGTGGGCGTGATCTTCCGTACCATAGAGCAGCTCACCGTCAAGCTCAACAGGCTCAAGGTAAGGGCTTGGGACCCTGGAGGCCTCAGTCCATTGTGCCGAGACCCGTCACCCACGCAAGTGAGCTACACAGCGTGTCTCCATGGGAGCCCTAGATCCTGGCCTGGGGCTCTACCCTCAGCCCACCCAGCCACCCTCAAGCACAACCCATCCCCTGGACCCCACGGATAAGAGGGCATTGCCCCTTCCCCAGGGGCTCATGAACAGAGGGGCTTGAGAGCAGATGTCCCTCTACAACTCTTTCAGGACATGGAGCTGGCCCACAAAGAGCTGCTCAGGTCCCTCGGGGGAGAGTCGTCTGGTGGCACCACGCCTGTGGGCGGTTTCCACACAGAGGCAGCTAGATGGATAGACAGCTCCCTGTCCCCTCCAGCCAAGGAGCACCTGGCCTCTGACTCCAGGGACAGCCGCGAACTGGGGCCCTGCCCTGAGGACGGTGAGTGAAGTCCTCCAGGGTTAGGGTGGGGTGTGCAGGGAGAAGGCCTCCGGCTCCTGAGGAAGCACTGCCATGCAGTGTGAGGACACGGAAGGGGGTTCTGAGAAGGGGCCTCGTCTCCCTCTGAGTACAGTTCATTCCCTCATTCCCTCAGCTTCAGAAAGAGGTCATTTTAGGGAAGGCCCACAGAAGCTCCCCTAAAACTGGGAAACTTGTAACTGAACCCTCTTTTCCCTTGGGTTATGGAGATGACAAACCAGGGGGAGCCTCGTCTCACATCTGAAACCTGTTCTTAATAAGTGGTTCAGAAGCAGATTGTGTGGGCCAGGGCCACGGCTGTGTTCCAGCTCAGGAAGACAGACCCATACCTACCCGTGGGCTTTGGGGGCCGACAGAACAGAAGTGGGGTTCAGTAGGCAGCCCTTTTCGGGCCACACAGGAAACTCCAGGGTTTCTGGAGGAGGAGAATGCCTTGTCACAGAAGGATGGCACTGAAGAGCTGCTCTCACAAGCCTGAGGACTTTCCAGGCGAAACACAGAGGGAGGGTCATCTCAGAGGCCAGCCCCTCACTGCCATCCCCACATCCCTGCAGGTCCCAGCGCCCCACTGGAAGACGGCCCGGCGGACGCGGCCACATCCCCAGGACCGTAGCTGTCCAAACCACCGAATCCTCCGCGTCCCCACTCCTCCTCTAGGGACTGGCCTGAGGCAGGGCACAGCGTGGGGAGAGCCCACACCTCCTCCCCGAGGTGGAGACAGGCGGTTGAAGAGACAGCTCCAGCCGAGACCCCAGGGGGGAGATGCGCATGTTGCTTGGTCTGCTCAGATTGGAGTCAAGTTTCAGTGTCTTTTCCCCTCCCTTCAGCCCAACCCTTCAAGGCCTTGTGTCTCCTAAGCATGCTGACTGCATCCGAAAGGCCCCCCTCGTCCCATGTACGTGTGCGCGCCTGTATGTGTGGGTGCCCTCAGACAAGCCAGTGCGGGTGAAAGGAGGCGGCTCCAGTGTAAATGCACTTTCTTCCTCCCCTCCCTTCTCCACATGACCCCAAGGCTGGGGTGGGTGTCTCCACCTCTCCTCTCTTTGTCACTTTGGTTTCCTATAAATATGTATGTATTGTATGTGCATCTTTGCTATTGTAAATAACTTCAACCTTTTTTGTTTCTGATCCTGGCGTGCCGAAGGCAGTTACAGAGGGACTGCTAAGGGAAGAGGAGGTTCACTTGTATCTCTTTGTTAGCAGCCCAGCTCCAGGATCAGGGCCCAAAGGTGGAGCCAGCCCTGAGCGCCCTGGCCCCCGCCCTGTAGGCAAGAAGGCCTCCAGCCTACCTTCTACAGCTCGGTGCTGAGCTACTCCCTCCCTCCTAGGACTTCTCATCTTCGGGGGAACTTCTTACCCCACCTGTGTCCACCCTGCCCCACCCTCTCCCTATAGAAAACCAGTGTATCAGGTACAGAGCTGAAAACTGGGCCCCAGGGAGGGGGCGGGTAGAGGTTTGAATGCTGGAGTCCCTAAACTAACCTAGGACCATCCCCAGGGGCCACCACAGCCTTGGCCTCTATTACCACATCCACTCCACTCCCCACAGACTAATAGAATATACACACTGTGCTAGGTGTATATATACATATATATATATAAATATATATAATATATATAAAATACAGATATGGAAATGACTGTTTTGCTGTTAAAATAATGTATACTCTTTTATTTTCTTCCTTTCATGGTTAAGATTTTTTTTTAAGAAAAGTTAAATATTCTTCAACTGTGGTGGTGTGTGTGTGATTCTTGGAACTGCTGTGATCAAAGGTATTGTGGTTGTTCCCTCTGAGACTGACTGGAATTGACTAGAGGGAACAGAAGGCAGCCCCAGACCCAGGCCTTGCCATATTCTCTCCCGAAGTTCCAGATGTGCACTTCACTGAACTTCAGACTAAGCGATACAGCCCCCACGGCCAGAACACGAAGACAACGCGCGCACGCGCTTACCCACCCGCACGCACGCACGCAGTGGCCCCAGAATCAAGAGCCCTCGTGAGCTGCCCTCAGTGAGCTTCAGGACTTTAAAGGCAATACACAGGGGAGGGTCATCTCAGAGGTCCAGTTGACAGCAACTGGCCAGTTGCTGTCATCGGCCCTCTGTGTCCTCCCACAGGCTCCAACACCCCCTGGAAGCAGCTCATCAGACGTGGCCACACCCCCAGGACTGTAACCACTCAAACTGCCTCTCTTTGCCCTCATTGTTGGACTGAGGAACAAATTCTCTTTCCCCCCTAATTAATGTTTTCCCTCCTAAACCCAACATGATGCCGAGTGCTGACCTTGGGACCTTACAGTCTAGTTGGGCATCAGAATTAATACACGCTTCGTTCTTGATAAAGTGTAGGGGTGAGGACAAGAACCGTACGGATCCACTGAAGCTTTAGAAGGCCTCGGGCAGGGTTAACTGGAGAGGCTAGCAGTTACTGGAGAGCACCTGCTACGTGGTCAGTGTTGGGAATTCAAAGAGCTGCTCCCTGCAGAAGCTCAGCCGGCCGCCAGAGGCTGAGCAGCAGCGCAGGTGGTCAGAGGCAAAGAGAGGACTCTGAGGGCCACGGAGCCTCGCAGAGAGGCAGTGCTGGCAGGGAGAGCAGGGCTCTGTCCAGGCAACAGAAGGGGAGTGGCGGCCGAGAGGATGTGACCAGAGGTGCAGGAGGGACGCTCCCCGAAGAGTGGCTGTCAGCTCCCCAGAAGCTGGCCCTGTGCTCTTGGGGCACGGTCGGGTCATCTCAGTGGAGGCAGCACAGAGGGTGAAGAGTCGGGGCCCCAGCTCTCCTGACTCCTCTGGCTCCCGCACTGTCTGGGTGGCTCTGGTTTCAGGCAGCTGACAGCAGCAGGCAGTGTCATTAGGGTTCGTGTTTAGTGCTTGGACTTTGCCACGTAGACGACAAGAGACTCGGCACCCTCTCTAAAGCAGCCCGACGGCTCTGCGTTTTCATAAGCTGAGCCCCTGCCCCTCCTCCAAGCCAGTCCAGACACGCGGGCCAGGTGGAGCAGCAGAAGGGGGAAGGCGCCCAGGAGGCTGGAATGGCAGACCCTCTGCCCCACCCGCTCTCCCACTCAGCTTGTGCGTGTTGGTTACTATCCCAGGTCTTTCCCTTCTGCTTCTGAGACCAGAGGCAGTGCAAACCCTCGTGTATCACGTGTCCTCCAGGGAACGGGGACGGGTGGTACGGGTAGTGACTCTGGTCTGGGCAAGCCAAGAACCAGGTCCTGAGGGGGCAGGAGAGCAACGCCCCTGGTCGGCCACCACCAGAGGGGCTGAGATCACCCCCAGCAGAACCATAAAGCCATTGGGCCATTTCTGGCCACGTTAACGCGCTGTTAACAGGCGCAAAGTCCAAATATTCCCAGTAGTTCTGGGACAAAGTTTTCAGACAGCCTCAAGGAAAAAAGTACAGCAATAGACTTTGTTAATGACCCGAGCTCTCCCGTGGGAGGTCCAACCCACACGCGGAAAGGAGATGCTTCCGTGGCCCAGAATCTCTGGGAAGAAGGTGGGAGGGGACTAGGTGGAGGAAGCCACAGCCGCCTCCTCTTTGTGCCTGGCTTTACTGACAGGGTCCCTTGGCAGCATCAGCTCTTGGATCGTGGTGTACGCAGGACATTGTGGGGAGAAGCAGTTTTTCTGAAGGAAGAAAAGGAAGGCTGATAGCTAACAAAAGCAATGAAGATTAATCATCTGGGAAAAAAACATTTCCTGGGACAGGGTGGGTTAGGGGCTGGGGGACATGGAGAAAAGGCAAAGGAGTGTGACTGCCTGTCTCACAGCAAGAGAGATGAAGGCTGTGTTGTGATAAAAAGAATGAGGGAAACTACAGGCCTGTCTTGGAAATGGGGAGACAAACTGCCTGCAGCAGCTGCAGTCCCTGGGGACTCACCGCCAAGGACAGCCACAGCAGCCCCACGGGGCCCTTGGACGCACTCCTGGACTTGGAGAACTGTGCCTGGTACTGCACTGCGGTGAGGAACGCCTCTAGCCCCACCTCTGTGATGCGGTTTCCTGGTGGAAGGAGCAGACGACGTGGCCTCCGACACTGCCAACCCCCTCCTTGCCTACACCCTCACGGGACACCCTCTGCGACCCTCTTACTCCAGAACTAACCCCCAGCTCCCCAGCTCCCTTACCTAGGACTAATTTCACTCCAACTCTACTTCTCCAACGCCTCCTTCGTCTGACCTCCCTCACCCCCACCCCAAAGCCCCGTGCCAGAGGGCCTTCCCCATCGTGATGCCCAACCACCGGAGAACCAGGTTCCGCTCCGTGGAGCCGGGGCGGGGGCACCCTTGTGACCACGTGGGGCCCAGCTAGCCTCGTGGCAGGAAGGCGGGGCGTGGGGGCGCTGGCAAACGTACGGAGAAGGTTGAGATGCAAAAGGACCTTGTTCCCAGGCATGAAAACTTTCCCATCTCGGTGCTCCATGGGCTCCAGGAGAGGGCTGACCACCTCGGTAGCTTCCCCAACCAGCTGCTAAGGCAGAATACTGATTGCAGCAGAGGAGAAGGGGAGCTGGTCAACAGGCCATTCATTCATTCATTCAACATACATGCTTTGAGAGCTGGCTACAGTCCAGGCTTTTCCCCAGGTGCTGGGGATACGAAGATAAATAAGCCCATACCCTCAAGAAGCAGCTTTGTGCAGGGGAGCCAGAGAGTGAGAGAGTAATGCAGTATGCTGTCAGAGCTGACAGAGGGCAGCTCAGCACTCTGGGGGCACGAAGGAGGCACAGCTAGCGGGTCTCGGCAGGTGTCCTGGAGGAGGTGGCCTGTGAGCTGACATCTGAATAGTATGTGGTCCCTGTCAGATGAAGATCAGGGGGGAAGTGGCAGCAGGTGCAAAGGCATGAAATAGTGTGTTGGCATTCACTAAGTAATTCCTAACAGGGAGAGCAATGAGGGCGATGGACTGGAGGGAGATGACGCTAAAGGCAGGATGAGAGGAAAATGCAACAGTCCTGGGGAGAAACAGCAGCCTGGATCAAGCCTGGGGCAGGGACAGAAAACTGGCACTGAGAGGCAACCCTCGCCCGCTTTCCCCACCCGACTTTCCTCTTTTGTAAGATCTTGTCCTGGGTGCCAGAGAAGACTCCTAAAAGTGGAGGCGCTGTTCCCTGCCAAGGTGGGGAGGTCTTTTGATGACAGAACACAGGCATACCCTCAGAGACTGTGGGTTCGGTTCCAGACAGCCGCAATAAAGCGAGTCACACACATTCTTTTGGTTTCCCAGTACATGTAAAAGTTATGTTTACACTATATTTCAGTCTAAGTGTGCAACAGCACACTGTTTCTAAAGAAACAGTGTATATACCTCAATTTTAAAATACTTAACTGCTAAAAAAATGCTAACCATCATCTGGGCCTTTGGGGAATCATAGTAGTAACATCAAAGATCACTGATCACAGATCACCATGACAAATATAATAATAATTAAAAAGCTTGAACTATCGAGAGAATTATCAAAATGTGACCCAGAGACACGAAGTGAGCAAATGCTGTTGGAAAAAAATGGCACCAACGGACTTGCTCGACGCAGGGTTGCCACAAACCTTCAGTTTGTATATAAAAAAAAAAATCTGCAAAGCACAATACAACAAGGTACGCCTGTGTAAGGACAGATAGCCCTTGGGTTAGGGCTAGGGTTAGCTGACTCCACTGTGGAGGGCGGGGAGCTACGGAGTCAGCAGTCCAGCAAGGTTTCCAAAGCAAGGAACAAGTTGGTCCAAGCTTAAATAGAAAAGGGAGGCTCCAGGGGCAAAGGAGAGAGAGTCTCAAGTAGCTGTGCACAGGGTGGGGGTAGTACCACGACTAGGAAAACAACCTGCCCTCCTGGGGAGCTGCTGGCAGGGGCAAAGGAGAATGTGCTTTGTTCCCTGTGCAACTGTACAAGCAACCGTGGGCGTGGTGTTGAGGAACAAATGGCCTTTTGGGAAGCAGACTGAGTTGAAGCAGAGGATCAAAAGTGTGGGCTTGGGGCTTCCCTGGTGGCTCAGTGGTTGAGAGTCCACCTGCCGATGCAGGGAATATGGGTTCGTGCCCCGGTCCGGGAAGATCCCACATGCCGCGGAGCAGCTGGGCCCGTGAGCCATGGCCCGTGAGCCTGTGCATCCGGAGCCTGTGCTCCGCAACAGGAGAGGCCACAACAGTGGGAGGCTCGCGTACCGCAAAAAAAAAAAAAGTGTGGGCTCCTAATAAGCAAGTAAAGGTAGAAGTGGAGGGGCACTGAGCTCTGTTACCCCCTGCAAGCCCAGGATGGATTAGGGAGGGGGGCAGGACTGAGGACACAATGTGAGTTGAAGTGGCTACTGCCACAGTACAGGGCTGGAGACTCCATCCCAGGAAGGCTGGGGGACTGGACCCCAGGGACGTGTCCCCCACCCCACTTCTCCTGCAGCGTACCTCCGACTCCAGGAGCATGCTGCGCTTCTCTTTGCTCCCAGTCTTGGTCCCTTTTCCCTTGCTTAGTTTCTGCTCAGGGATGGTTACCTCTGGAGTGGGAAGAGGAGCCAGAATGCACAGTGCGGACCTCTGATACCACTCAGTTTCCCCAGAGAGAATGGACTGGGGCGAGAAAGGGGACTCCTCAAACTTTGGGTTTGGGTACAACAGAAATAGAGCTGGAGGGGGGACCCCCAGCTAGGTAGGCGGGTTTCTTCTCCGAGGGCAGGGCCACAGGGGTCCAGCCCAGGAGAAACGGTGTGGACTGCCGTGGATGGGGCAGGCTGGGGCTTCCGACATCAAGGTGAGAAGACTAGCTCAGCGCAGGCCTCCCGCATCCCGCCCCGGGCTCCTCCTTCCTCCACACCAAGTGGGCGCCGCAGAGGGGTGCTAGCACTTACTCCCCTTGCCTGCCTTTGTGGAGTCTTCTTTCTTAGGGGTTCCTTGTGTGGGTGACTGCCCAGACCCTGACTTCTCCTCTTTCTTCACCACTTCCTGTGGAGGATGTAAGGAGAGAGATGAGAGTCCTACCTCCCTGGCAGATGGGGAGCAGGTGTGGGAGGGGCCAGAGGTGGACTTTCAAAGGCCTTCCTCCCTCTGCCCCACCTGCAAATCAAGGAAGCTTCCTCCCCTGTTCCTGCAGCACCCAGGGCTCTGCTGCCCACAGCACACCTACCCCGGACTTCTCCTTTTTCTTGCCCAGACCCTTAGGGGTCTTCATTGTCTGCGTCTTGTCTTTCTCCACCGTTGCAAAACTGCTGACCCCCATCAGCTGATACTTCTCACGCTCTGTTTTGGAGTCCCCGTGTCGAGAGGTGGAAGGCTGTGCTCACAAATGGGAGGGGATGGAGGAGGAAGAATCCGGTGCCCCTTCCCCAGTGAGGGGTGAGGGGAAGCCTCATGCCTGGGTGGCAGTCGGACTGGCAGCACCCCTACCCCAATCTCCCTGCCTAAATGCTAACATAATTTGTTTGGGACCCTTCTGGGGCAGGTGCTGTTGGGAAGAAATGGCAGAGGGACCCAGGGATGAGCTGGGGGTGGGGGGAGGTGGCATTCAGACTCATACTGAGGGAGAAAATAGTAGCTGACATTTTTTTAACTAAGTGCCAGGCACTGTTCCAAGTGCATTAGATGAATTAACTCATTTAATCCTGTCAACAATCCTATGAGCTAGGTATAGTTATCCCCATTTTACAGATGAGGAAACTGAGGCCCGAGAGGTTAAGTCACACGCCCAAGGTCCCAAGCTGTTTTGTGGAAGAGCCAGATTCCAAGTCCCTGCGGTCTAAATCTAGTCCTCTTAACCAATACACTCTACTGCCCGCGGAGTCGTTCTGTAGTAAGAACCCAAACATTTGTTAGATCTGTGCAGAGGTCGGAGACAAAAACGGTCACGACACAGGGAGAGAGGACGGGTTAAGACTCGGCCAGCTGGCTGAAAAGCAGCCGACCTGGGAAGCGGTTCCAGGGGCTCAGGTCTCAGGCTCCGAGCGCGCTCCTCACCGATCGCGAGCACTCCTGCGAACCTTTCTCCAGCAGGAGGCGCCGGCGCTCCACTACCTCGGTGTGCGTCAGCTCGAAGGGGCGCAGGACCTGGGGCGGGGCGGCACCTCGCGCTCAGCCGCCCGGAGAGCAGGAGGATGTGGGGGTCGCTCCCGGCCCCGCTCAGCCCGCACACTCACCTCGGCCAGCTTCAGGGCGCCCTTGTCCTGGATGCGGTTGTGGGCCAGGGACAGCCAGAGCAGGGAGCGGTTGAGCCGGAGGCCCTGCGGGGGCAGGGAGGGGCAGTGAGCCGGCTGGCCCCGGGCTGCCACAGCTCGCGCGTGGGCCCCTGCCGGCCTCGCACTTACGTCCGCTATGTAGCCCGCACCCTCGTCACCGATGTGGTTGAAGCCCAGGTTGAGGGAGACCAGGGTCCGGTTGCGGCTGTGCAGCGTGGACAGAGCCTGGCCTAGGAGCTGCGCCCCGTGGTCATCGATGTTGTTGTTCCGCAGAGACAAGTGCGCGATCCTGGGCAGCAGGAGGGAGAACGCGGGTCACAGGAAACACGGGGTCCTGGGCGTTCCCCGGAACCTCGGAAAACGGGGGCATGAGGAGGGCCATTGGGTCTGAGGGTGGAGAGGCAGGAATTGAGGGTCCTTGGGGAGGTGCTGGAGAGGCAAGGAAGCGTGGGAACTAAGGGTGACTTGGAATGGGGGGCAGGCCCAGAGAAAGGGGGTGAGGGAAAGGAGTCTCACGTGCTGTCCACTGCCATGAGCTTGTGATAGGACTGCTCCGGCAGCGGGTTCCCCTCCAGAGACACCTTCCTGAGGGTGGGGGAGATCTGAGACCCAGGAGGCACCACTGAGGCCAGATGAGGGAAGGGGACAAAGAGGAAGGGTGGGGCTCTGGGAAGCAGCTTGGAAACAGAGGCAAAGGATGCACCGCTCCCCTGCCGCCGCCCCCCCCCGCCCATCTCCCTGATACAGGAAATTATATGTGACAGTTCTCCAGACTAGAAATCCAGAAGT
Source organism: Kogia breviceps (assembly GCF_026419965.1). Lineage (NCBI taxonomy): Eukaryota > Metazoa > Chordata > Mammalia > Artiodactyla > Physeteridae > Kogia > Kogia breviceps. The sequence continues at coordinate 87,313,900 of NC_081310.1, read as the reverse complement.
GTGCCACGTGAAGGGGTTACTCTCCGGAGTTAGTGAGCTGTGGTAAGGGGGCCTCTAAGATGACCCCAGTGATCCCCACTTCCTGGTATCCATGCCCCAGTGTAATCCTCTCCCCTTGAATGTGGCTGGACCTAGTGACTCACTTCTAATGAATGGCATATGGCAAAAGCGATGGGCTGTCACTTCCAAGTTTAGGTTACAAAAAGGCTGTGGCTTCCAACCTGGGTGCTCTCCTGGCACCAGCTGCCAAGTGGTGAGGGCACCCAGATGACCTGTGGAAAGGCTCCTGTGTGGAGGCACTGTGGCCAATCAGCTGCCACGTAAGTGAGCCTGGCGGCAGATGTTCCAGCCCCAGTCAAGATGACTGTAGCCCCAGCCAACAGCCTTACTGCAACCTCACCGAGATGCTGAGCCAGGGGTGCCAGCTAACCTACACCCGGATTTATCTCACAGAAACTGTGAGATAATAAATGTTTGTTGTTTTAAGCCACTACGTTTTGAAGTAACTTGTTACACAGCAACAGGTACCCAATACACGACCCCTCCACAAGGCAGTGGCTTCTCCAACAGTACTGAGAAAATGCAGGTGTTTTTCCAAGTCACAAGAAAAAATGAAACTAATGGCTGGAAAATTCTGTATTAAAAAAAGTTTCTCTCGGGACTTCCCTGGTGGCACAGTGGTTAAGAATCTGCCTGCCAGTGCAGGGGACATGGGTTCAAGCCCTGGTCCGGGAAGGTCCCACATGCCACGTGGCAACTAAGCCCGTGCGCCACAACTACTGGAGCTCATGTGCCTAGAGCCCATGCTCTGCAACAAGAGAAGCCACAGCAATGAGAAGTCCGCGCACAGCAATGAAGACCCAATGCAGCCAAAAATAAATAATTAATTTTTTAAAAAAAGTTTCTCTCATGATATTTGCCCAACCTTTCAGCCTGGCTCATCTAGCACCTAAACTTGATTTGCATTTACTTTTAATTATTTTTATCATGTTGATCTGACTTATTTTTACATATTAAGATGAATTCTATAGTTATTCTCCTGCTGGCTAAATTGTTTCTAATTCCCATGATGGAATACAATATGTGTTTTGTGGTGTTCAAGACAAAGAGCACCCAAGGACCTCCAGCTGAAGGAGACAAAATCCCTGCCCTCAAGAAGCATCGCATCCATCCCCATCTACAGGAGGAAGACAAGTGAGGAGGCAAGCCAGTGACGGTGGGTTCTGTGAAGCAGGAGAAGTCAAGGGCTCTGGGGGAGCTTCAACAAAGGGCAGCCAAATCAGCTGTGTCCTTTATACAGCAACCACCCCTGTAGTTATACTACTCCACACCTTGCTCTGGCTCCCTCCTATACAAGAATGCCCTTTCCCAGTTCCCTGCCGGGCCCCCTCCTATTCCTCCTTCAAGGCTCAGCTTAGCACCACCTCCTCCAGGCAGCCTTCCATGTCTCTCATGAACTATTCTTCCACAACTACAGTCCCCACAGTGCCCTGCAGTATCCACTCCTATGCCCTTCTCCCTCCCTTACTGGACTGCCAGTTCCTGTAGGATAAGAACCAGTCCCTAGTACAGTGTCGGGCACCAGGCAGTGAGGAACCTCCAGGGAGAGAGCGGGTAGTGGTGGGACTGATGGAGAGGAGAGGGGATAAGACCCCAAAGGTAGGCTCTTTAGGCACCAGAGTAGGCAGAAAAGCGGACCCCAGTGCCTGTCAGATGGGAGCTTCAAAACCCAACAGACACTAGCAGCACCCTCTTTCCAAAGGGATGCCAGCCCAGGCCACAGGAGCTAGAACTTGTCACCCCCATCCCCAAACTGCTCACTTTTGACCACCCAGCCAGCCAGGCTACCCAGGTAGCCTCCCCCTTGCCTATTCCCCTCTGCTGACCTGAGCGTGGATGAGCAGAGAGGCAGGAGGGCGATAAAGGTGGTCAGGGTCTTATCAGTCAGCCCCACCTTCCACAAGCTGGAGATGGTGGGAAGCACAGAAACGCAGCTGGAGCACCACCTCCTTCCCACCTTGTCCTCTCCAGCCACCCTGACACCCCAGCCACACCCTTCCTTATCACCTTCCGCACAGTCCCCAGGGCCTTCCGCGCCCCTTCAGTTCTTTCTCCCAGGCCACTGGTGGCCCGTCTCCAACACCGGCCTCCTGCCCCTCCCCCACCCCCATGTCCCCTCACTTGATGGCCTGAAGCTGGCTGAGGGAGGTCAGACATTTAGAGAAGATACCCAGGATCCGCTCCTCAACCTTCCAACCTGCGGAAGGGAAAGGAAGAAGGCGCCTCAGGCCCTGCGGTGGTGGACGGGCGGGTGAGAGGGACCGCGGGGTGGAGGGGCGGGCCTCACCGCGGATGTAGATTTCCTTCACGGACTTGTCCTCGGGCTCCAGCTCCACCTGGATGGTGGGCCGGAAGAACACGTATTTGCTCCCCAGGCTGTTGAGGCTGCAGGACCCGGACAGCCGCTGTTCGTCTAGAAGGCAGGGGTGCGAGGAGCCGGGGAAGGAGGGAGGGGGCAGAGTCACCGCCCCGGGCCCCACGCCCCGGCCGGCCTACGGAAGCCGGAGAGGCCGGGAGGGCTCCCACGGAGCCGCGGGATTGGAGGACTCCGCCAGACCCGCATCTGCGAGGGTTTGGAAAGGACGACGGAAGACCGCCCCCACCTCCCCACCAGCCCCCTTGAATCAACCCTGCTCACTCACACACTTATTGCCCTGCGTCCCCGCTATTCGGCCCGCCGTGCGATGGGGGATGGACTAGGTAGCCCTGGCAGACACCCCGGGGTCTCCGCTGTCACTCACCTACGGTGGGCTTTTCCGACGTAGAGGCGGAGGGGACGAAAGTCGGGTGCGGGCGGGGCCGGGTGACCACTTTGGGGAAGTCCGTGTAGCCCCACCGCGTGCAGAGCTCAGCGAAGTCCACCTCGAGGACGCCGGTGGCCTGGTACTCCTCTGTGGGGGCGGGGACGAGAGCGGGAGGGGAAGCGCAGCGCCGCGCCGCACCCACCGCCTGTAGCCCAAGGCTGCCAACAGAGGGCAGCAGAGACCAGAGGACGTCCCCCCCAGCCCTGCGCCCCCGCCCGCCAGAGATCGGCGCACTGCGCCGCGTTCCCACGCTCGTCCGCGCGGGGTTTCGGGCCTCTGGGCGGGCAGTGGCCCTTGCATCGAGGCAGACGTCCTCACAGCCATTTTTAACATGTAAGATGCGTTGTAGAGACCGACACTGACAACACTTGAGAGGAAACAGTGGGAAATCAAGACGTGGGAGGAAGGGGACTAAAGGGCGTGGAATGTAGACAATGAGGGCGCCTCTTTTATGTGCCGGCTCGTCCACCCACCCCGTGGGTCAAGGCAGCTTCCACTCCCGCTCTCCGCTCCCTGGGGGGCCTCCTCCTCGCACGTTCCTTCCTTGCGGGGACTGCCCAGGGTCACACGGAGAAAGAAGGCCCAGGCCTGATGTAAGCAAAGGAAGGAAAGCAGAAGGACCTCTCCACCTCCCCCCGCCCCCACCCCCATGCCCACGCCCGCACTCGGGTAGACCGAGGCCCAGCACGGTGGTAGGCTTTTATTTATTTAGCAAACATTGCTATAGCACTTACTCCTGTTCCACACTGTTCTATATGCTTTGGAAATCTTAACTCATTCAAGAGTTTATTAATTCAGACAGATGCCCACCACATCCTATCCTGAGGGCTACGCAAACCTGAGGTGCCTGAGTCCCCAAAGAGCCCTGCTCTTTCCTGCTCCCACATGGACATCGCAACAAGAAGTGGTTCCCTGAGACGGAAAAGGGTGTCCCTGGCAAAGGCGAGAAACCGGAGCCAGAAGTGGGGGGCTTGGTGCCAGCCTGCTCTTCCAAGTGCAGGACAGCCTGGAGTCCCACAGGCAGCGGGCGCTGCAGGGACTGTGCCCCCGACAGAACTCCTGCAGCCAACAGTAGGGAGCCTGCCCGGAGGGTGCAGGGGGACTGGGAGGACGTGTGCTCAGCACTGTGGGGCAAGATGCAGAGAGGTTTGAGGGTTCTTGTGGCAAAAGCGTGAGAGACCCAGGCACCCAGACATCAGGGGGAACACAGACACCCGAGAGACATTAGCTGAATGGACGAGGCCGATGAGAGGAGGCACTGGGAGGCTAGGGGAGCCCCTTGTACAGCTGACTCCTGCACACTGCCTGCTTTCCCGGACTCTTCCCTCTACTGGGAGAACCCCTCAATCCTTCCTTGCTTCATTCACACCATCTTTCCCCAAACAGAGGTTCTCAAACTTTAACATCTTTCTGTAAGAATCAGTAGGAAAGACTGTTAAAGCAGTTTGCTGGGCCCCATCCCCCCAAATTCTAATTCCATAGGCTGGATAGAGTCTGTGAATTTGCATTTCTAACCAGCTCACAGATGATGCCAAAGACGGTCCAAGGAGAACCGCTGCTCTAGACCAGCACTGCCCGACAGAACGTAATGGGACGATGGAAGTGTCCCACCTCTGGGCTGTAGCTAGCAGTGACCTAGTGGGCAGCACAGCTTTGAAAGAGCTCCTGCTCTCCCCCCACCCCGCCCCACACTCCCTCCTCACACTCACTATGACCTTGCCTCGTAGCTTCTTGAGAAATAGAAGCCACCAGTTGCAATGTCCTCTCAATCTATCAACGTTCCTACAACTGCCTTCACACGCTAGCCCATTTGAGCCCTGCCACAACACACGACAGCAGCTGCTAAAGCCGCTGTGACCTTGTGGCCCTGTCCTGTTATCACTCCCTTTCTCTCCGACCCCTCTGGCTCCCCTACCAGCTCCTTTCCCTCTAAGATCACTGAGGCTGGGTCCTGAGCCCTTTCCCGTCTCTGGTTCCACTCCCCCCTCCCCAAGGGAATCTCTTTCATTCCCAGGGCTTAAATGCACCCAAACATCAGCAGCTCCCCAATTCGCATCTCCAGCCCTGACATCTTCTCACCGCTCAGCACGCTTCCGTGCAGCTGCTCAGCCGACATCACCCCTCGGATATCTCTTACGTGCTCTTCCTTCAGGCCTGCCTGTCTCCATGAATGGCACCTTAACCCACCCCGTGCCCAGTACAGAAACATGGAATCATTCTTGCTACCTTCCCCACTTTCCACCCCATCCACTACTTCACCAACTCTTTTTCTACCTCGGAAGTACTTTTCCAAGGAGCCTAACCCATCTCCCTCACTACCCGAGTCCAACTACCACTGTCCCTCACCTGGGCTATTGAAATGCCTCGTGACTCAGCTCCCTGCCTTCATTTTGACCCTCTGCCGCTCCATTTTCCACACAGCAGCCAGAGAGGTGTGAGTGTGTGTGTGTGTGTGTGTGTGTGTGTGTGTGTGTGTGTGTGTGTTTAATGTAACTAGGTTCATATCTGTAGGAGATTCTATCCTGTCTTGTCTCTCCTTCTGGAAAATGCTCTTTCTCCAGCTCCCATAGCTTCCTCCCCCACAGCCACCAGCACTGACAAGGAGATGGCACCTGACCAAGGTCTGACAATCAGAGTCTTTTCCCAAGTTGTTTTTCCTTGAGTCCAGAGACAGCAAGTTCCCGTCCCTCTTTGAAGGCAAAGCTGGTAGATTTGAATCAAGAAGCCTTTCAATCAATACCCCTTTGTGGATAATTAATTTGGGTTGGGGTTCTGTCACTTGCAACATAAAGAGCCACACTCACACGCGTACTTTTCCAATGGTTTTCGTTTCCTAGAGAATGTAAATTCCATTCCAGGTGGACTGTGTCCATCTCGTTCTCTTTCTATTGGACCTGACCACAGAGCAGGCATCCAAAAAGTAATTGTTGAATAAATGAATGAATATCTATAAAACTAAACTCAAAGTCACCTCCTGGCAGCGCCCCTGTGTCTTTCCATCACTCCCTGGACCTTCTTCTCTGATACAAATTAGCACATCTTATTGTATTTGTCGGCATCCCAAACCACAGTGTGGGTTCTTTAAGATCAAGTTCAATTCAAACATCTGCCAAGCTGAGTTTCAGGAACTGTGCTGGGACTAAAACTGTGATTCATATCCCAGGATGGAGCAGGGCGCTTTGGGTGGGTACACAATGTACCTTTGTTGAGTGAACAAGTGAATTTGCAGTTTATAAAACACTTTCTCACCCTCAACTCTGTTGTGCCTCCCAGTAACAGGCAGGGCAGGACTACATACTACAGAGAAGAAATGTGCCTAATAACACGTGCACACCTCATAACGGTGACCACTTATAACACCCTTACCATGTGGTGGAGCCCTTTTCCACACAGCGCTCCTCAGCGCCAGAAATTCTGTTATTATTTACTGGCTCGTCTGTCTCGCCCGCCATTGCCTGGCACAGCGAAGACGCCCCATCCAATCTGGCTAACCCGAGCGACGAGTGGCTGGTGGGAGCGCGCGGAGTCGAAGCCTATAGGCCTGATCCCCCAACCCCGCCACCAGCGTACCAGGGTTTTTGGGTTCCTCCTCCCCCACCAGCGGCAGAACGGTCGTCGGCTTCTCCTTGGCACCGCGGTCCCCTTTCCTGGTCACTGCACCGGATGACTTCTGGATCCCGGGACGCGGGGCCCTGGGTGAGGCCACCGGTGGTGCGCTCGCCTCGCCCGACATGCTGGTGCCGTCCGCAGCGACTCTGGGGACACTCACGGGGGCAAGGAGGCAGGACGGGATTCTGTGGGGCTCGCCCTGGAGGTGGCCGAATCAAGGGTCTCTATTCCGCGTCCACAGGCGGGAGCCGCCTGCCGCTGCGTCGCCTCAGCGTCCCTCTCCAAGACAACCGCGCGAGGTGGGCGGGCCCAAGGGCAAGGGGCCACCACAGAGCGCACGCGAGGCCGACAGGGGGCACCGCAGAGTCGTAGGGGGCGGGAGGAGCCCGGAGGGCGGAGCCGCCGAACTAGGGCAGCCGAGAAGGGCGGGACCAGGGCGGAGCCTGGGCAGTCCTGGGTCACAGGGGCAGGGGAACCCTGGAGCCCTGGAGGGCCGGACCCCGCGGACCCTGTGCCAAGGGAGAAGGACCTGGGCGGAGCCGTGGCTGAGGGAGACGAGTGGATACCGGACTGGACCGGAGTGGAGGGGGCTGGGCTAGAGCGAGACCAGGACGGAGAGGCGGGGCTAGGGGGCGGGCAAGGAGTTGTCCAAAGTCACCCGGGAAACGGAACCGGGGAAAGCCGGGATCCGACCCCGTGTATTAGAGATAGCGGCAGTCGGAGGAATCTAGGGAAGCAGAGTCCGGGTGGAGACAGATCCACTCTCTGGGGTCGGCCCTCCTACCCTGTAAGGAGAGGACTCCTGATGGAAAAGGCCCAGAGAGACCCACCGAGTTAGCGAGTTGGCCTGGCTCTGGGTTTGTAATCTCGATCCCATCTATGTAGCCTCCTGGAGGTCTGGGGACTTAGTTGATCCGCTAACGAGTTTAGGAGGCGGGTCACACTTCCAAGAAATCTTGGATTCAAAGTCCTCAGGTAGCCTAGACCCTGCCGGGCCCCCATCAGAGTATACTCTCTCCCCTCTGCTTTCCTGGCTCCAGCCTCCCCACTCCAGTCTGTTCCCCTCCCCCACGGCCACTCCCAGACCTTCCCACCATTGATCTTTTGTGCTGTTCCCCTGTAGAAAAGCCACCCTTTGGGGAAGACTCTGACCTATGCAGTCTTTCAGCTCTCAGAGCACCAGTTTGCCCAGCTATCTTAGCACTTGCCAGCACTTACCACTGGTACTTTTAACTCAGCCATTCAGCCTTTGGGGGAACATTTATTGAGTGTCTACCATGTGCCAAGGGGAGCCAATGTTGAACATAAACACAGGATTCCTGCTTTCAGGGAACTGAGAGTCTGGTGGAGGAGGCAGAGATTAATCAAATAATCACACTAAAAAGCAACACATTACAGAGGTGCCTGGCACCCTGTAGGCCTTCTGCAGGTAACTGGTGCATGAACACATCAGTAATCAGTGCTGTGAAAGAGAACACGGCGTGTGAAGGACAAGCAGGAGTTAACAGGTGAGTGGGGGAGGAAGAGCATTCCAGATGTGCCAAGTCCCTGTAGTAGGAAGATGTGTGGCTGATAGGAGGACGTAGAGGCCAGTGTGACTGGAGCAAAGTGACAGGGAACACAGTTCAGAGTGAGGCTGAAGAGATAGGCAGGCAGGCCAGCAAAGCCTTTCAGGCTTTGGACAATTTTGACTGTAGCCCAAGGGCCATGGGGCACCCATGGAGACTTTCAGGCAGGGGTAACCTAACCAGCTTGTATTTTGAAGCAGTTGGTTGGCAGGAGTACCAAATGAATGCAGGGAGGCCAGTCAGGCTATTTCTAGAGTTAACCGGGTTTGGGCTGCCTCTCCACTATATAGTGAGTGCCCCAGGACAGGATCAGTGCCTGGTACCCCTCTGAAAACACGCATGCACGCACACACAGAGCCTAGCCCGGGAGTGCACAGAAAAGTTACCCAATATACACTTCTTACAGCAATCTGAAATCAGAGTTATCCAGCAACATTCAACCCACCAGTTTATGTATACAGGGCCCTGGGGGCCTTGGGGAGCAATGGGTTGGGGAAAAGGAACACAGGTTTCCTGCTGACCACTGTTTCCCATGGTAGAACCTGGGAGCCAGGCTCCCGTCTCCTCTCCATTCACTTCCTCTATTAAACATGTTCGTGTTCACGGCCGGCCAGTCCTCTCCCTGCTCCTGGCAGGGTACAACGGGCTCTGTCCTCAGCCTTGAGCAGCAAAGAACCGGTGTGCTGACCTCTGCACACCATCTTGGCCCCTCAACGGTCCTGGCGCCGAAGTGGGGGTGACGGGGGATGCCGTACTGGAGGCAAGTCATAGTGTCCAGGGATGTGGCTGTTCTTGGGTGAGTCATAGTGGCCAGGAGGCAGGCCCGGAGGCAGAGGGGGCTGGGAACCCACAGAGTCTCGGTCTGGAGACAGAGAGGGAGGGGAGAGGATGAGAAGGAGGTGGCTCCTCCCCTTCGCACCACTCTCTTCCCCTCTCCAGCCTCTTGTGCCCAAAGACAGATTCATAGTGCCTGGCTATAGGCCAGTTTGTGCAGCTCCTCAGCTGCCAGTGGGGGATGCCATCTCGACCTGCCCACCTCACAGGATAGGAAGACGCCCTGGTCACCTGCCTTACTCCCAGCTTTTCTGGGTATCAGATGCCTTAAAACTCAGGTGTCTTAAAACCACCATTTCAAATCCTCAGCCCTGTGAGGGAGGTACCGCCACCTACAGGCTCTAAGAGGCAGTGTGTCTTCCCAAACCTCACGCCTGGTTTGAGCCCAAGTCTGACCCCAAAGGCCTTGCTCTTGCTGCCACTTCATGCCCACTCTGCATTCTCGCCCTCTGTCCCTTCTCTTTTCCCACCTCCCTTGTCCCTGTTCTCTCTGCCCCAGTGGAGAAGGAAGGCTCACCATGGGTCAGGGGGCTGGGCTGCTCATAGGTGCCACTGTCTCTCTCTGGCTGGCAGTGTCGCCGCCACCTCTGGCTGTCCCTGAGCTGAGGCGGCTGCCTGGGGGGAGACCCTGAGGGAGGGCCTTTCATCTCCATGTAGCTGCTCTCCCGGGGACTCCCTAGCAGGCTGGGCAGGTCCCGGATGGTGGCGTAGGGGTTCTCACTGCTCAGGGAAGCCACGCTGGCCCTCAGCCCCTCTTCAGAGATGGGCCCTAAAGATAGGGGAAAGAAGTCAGGCTTGGTGGAGGCACTGGCCCCTAAACCCCAGCGCAGCTCCCTCCCTCGATCCCCCCCCCCACCCTGCCCTGCCCTCACCTTTACTGTAGAAGGGGCCTAGGCCATTCCTGTTGCTGTAGCTACAGCTGTAGCTTCGGTCCAGGCGGCTGCTACCTGAGGAGGAGAAAGCAACCTGCAATCAGGCCCCTGGTCCCCTGCCCAAGGTCCCATCTCCTCTAGAACTGGGGCCCAGAATCCCCTTCCACAGACACATGCACTCAGATGGAGCAGGATGCTGAGCTGTACACATCCACCCTCACCAGAGGCCTTGGCCCCCAGGCTCCTACCCCTGTCCAGAGGCCCTGGAGGGGGTTCCCGGCGATGCTTCCAGTCAGCAGGCAGTGTGGCGTGGTTATCATGCCCATGGGCTCCACCTGGCCGCTCAGGGGCCTGGAGGCTGGCAAAGAGCTGACTGCCTGGAACCTGGCAGGGGAGGGGTGGGGCAGGGAGAGGAACGTGCACGGCTGGAGCCCGGAGAACCGGGCTGTGCCCACAGGGCACCCACAGTGCATCCCCGCCCCCAACACTGACCTTGTTAGGGGGCGGGGGGTTAGGTGAGCACTGTGACAGGGTGTGGTAGCTGGGGTTGGAGTAGTAGTGACTGTAGCTCGGAGGGACATCTGCACAAACAGACACAGTTGCAGGGTGACCTGCCCGGTCAGAGACAAGCCCGGGCCCAAGACTGTCATTCTGTTCCAGGAGATCCATAATCAGCCTTTCTGACCTCTCTGACTCGCTCCAACTCCCCGCTTCCCACCTACAAGGTCCAGGGAGGGATGCAGCAGCCCCGCACCCCATCTGCCCTGTACCTAAGAGCCAACCACTCATGTGTGTCCCTGCCCCCCGGCCAGCTCACCTGGCATGACATACTCAGAGCCGTCCAGTCGCCCGCTGCTGTAGGCCACTGCCAGGTGCTGGTGCTCCTTGCCTTTTTGCCAATGGCGGTAGCCAATGAACAGCGCCACCAGGGCCACCACCAGGGATCCCAGCACTGCAATGCCAATCACTGCCCCGAGTGAGTTATAGGCCACTGGAGAGGTAGGCATCATCGTGAATGGCTCCTGGCTTCCTGTGGGGGATGGGGTGGTCACTCAGGACAGTGTCTTGGCCCTACTGGTGAGCTTGGGATGCATGCATGGGAGAGGCCGCAGTAGTGGGGCAGGGTGATACAAGGGTACCACCTCGCATAGACCTGGGCATGTACCTGTGTCCTGGTTCCCTGGGGACAGTGCAGGGTGGGATGGGGGTAGGGAGGGGGCTAGAGGAGAACTCACCAATCCTGCAGGGGGCACCACTGTGCCCTGGGGGACACACACAGGCCCCAGTCTCTGGGTGGCACCTCTCTCCGGGACCACACTGGCATGGTTGGGAACAATTGTCACCGAACACCCCTGGAGAGCAGCCTGTTTAGAGAGCCGAGGAGGCAGGCAGGGATCAGAGGGGCCAGGGAACAGCAGTCCCCTCCTCAGGCTAGGGCTGACTTGGAGGCAGGGGCATGGAGTTCCCCTTCTGCTGGTACCTTCCAAGCAGAGATGTCCAGTCCGGCCTGGGGGGCAGAAACAACTCCCATGCTGGGGGTGGCAGGTCCCGCCATGGCGACACTGGCAGAGCTGGGCACAGTTGGCCCCCCAGTGTCCTAGAGGGCACGCTGCAGGAGACAAGGTTAGAGCCTGTCTGGCGGGCAGGGCCAGCCCCTCCTGAGTGAATTCTCAGCCCCCAGCATCACTGAACTCTTCAGCTCAGCTTTGGTCTCCCCAGGGGACCAAAGCCTCCCCAAGGCTTTGAACCGTATCTACACACTGATGACTCACAAATGCTTATCCGCAGCCCTGTGTCTTGCCTGAACTCCAGATGCACGTGCCCAGCTGCCTGCTTAACTTCTGCATTTGCCTATCTGATAGACTTTCAAAATAACGTGACCAGGGCCAGACAACAAAAGGCTTCCAAACTATCCTATATTGCTTAGCTCTAGACTTTTTTTTTAACATAAGAGAGAAATAAGTGTCTACACTATTCAAGGCATAATTTTTGTGTATCTGACACTAGCAAAAAGTCTAATAGTCGTTACTGAATTCTATGGAAAAACTCTTGTCCAAGATTACTTCCCTCTACCCTGCCCATCTTTTTCATGGTAACTGCTTCTCATTTCCCCTTTTCAAAATTTGTTTGACTTGGTTTTCTGGACTCATCTTTTCCATGATGTCCTTCTTATATTTATGTGGGAAAGAGGCCATGTATAAATAAATAAAAATAAATTGGCAATCCAAAAGAAAAAAAGAACATGTCCAAAACTGAGCTTATGATTTTTCCCGCCCCCGTACAAACACTGCTTTTCTCAGGCCTCCCATGCAGAAGGGCAGGGAATTTTTTCCCCTGAGCTGTTCATTGCTGCATCCTGAGCACCTAGAACAATACCCAGCATTTAGGTGATGCCCAATAAATATTTGTTTATAGTGTTCATATAAATGGCTGAATCAAGGTGGGTTCAGAGGCTTTTATACCCAGGATCAGGGGAACGGAAGCCTCTGGTCCTCAGCCCACCCCCTCAGCATGCACACATGCTCAGACACATGAGCCACCACATACGTTGGGAGCAGTCAGGGCCTGTCCAGCCAGCCATGCAGTAGCAGGTCCCATTCGAAGGGTGGCAGGAGGAGTGGTTAGCACACTTGCAGGGCACACAGCGTTTGCCGTAGCGGCCGGGCTGACAGGCTGGGGGAAAGGGGCTCGTGGTGACCAGGGGCAGGGGCCAACCCTCAGTCAGCCCGTGATCCCACTCTCTCCCTCCCTCCTTCCCACTGCAGGAACCGGCCCAAAGATTGGAGTCAGCACAAGAGACCAAGAGGGGTAAAGTGGGAGCTTCAGGCATCTGACACTGCACTGCATATTACAGCTGGCAGGCAGGGGGAGGGGAGGGAGCCTCACATCTCTGGCAGGAGGGGCCTCGGAATCCAGGTGCACACACACAATTGCCATTCTCAGGGATGCAGGTGCCCCCATTCTTGCAGGTGCAGATGTTGCTACAGTTGGCTCCCCAGAAGCCCTCAGGGCAGGGCAGCTGGCAGCGGGTACCTGTGAGAGGGGTAGGATGAGCCTGGCCTGTGGCCCCCCCTTCCGTAGGGTTTTTTCTGAACACATGTCCTGTGGGATGCATCCCCCAACTCCACAGTAAGCCTGGGGCCTGGATACCCAGAACGCTCACCTGTCCAGCCAGCCTGGCACTGGCAGTGTCCGTGAACAGGGTCGCAGCCATCAGAATGGTCACAGTCACAGCGACTGGCACAGCCTTCACCAAAATGCCCCTTCTTGGAGAGGGAGTGGAGGGTAGGACAGGCCAGTCAGCTGGGGGGTGCTGTGCCCTTCCCTCCCCCAGGCAGGCAGACTGTTGTGCACTTACCAGGCAAGGGAGCTGGCAGTGGGTCCCGTGCCACCCAGGGGTACAGGTACAGGCTCCAGTTTGGGGGCTGCAGGCTGCCTCGTGGGCACACTGGCAGCTAGCATTGCAACCGAAGCCCCAGGTACCAGGTGGGCAGGGCACGGAGCAGTTACCATGCTGCCAACCTGGAAGAGGGGACTTGCAAGTAGGCACGGGGACCTGGCTCCCCTCCTGAGCAAGCACACACTGGGCATTGGCTCTGCCAGGCTCTGTGCTATGAGCTGGGGCTGGGGGTGGGCATGCCCATGGCCACATAGGAAACAAGCATAGAAACTGTTGGATGTTGGACAGAAGGCTGAAAGACCACCACCACCTTCTGGGTCTTGGTTGCCTCTTCTGAAAAATGAAGGGGAGTGGCAGCAAACCCAAATGCTTACAGAGGCCCCAACAGGTAACTAAATGAGTTCTCCAGACCACGTGTAAGACAATAGGGAGGAGTGGGGACTGGAGACTGGACTTTTGTTAAATATGATAGAGAGCTAGTCAAACAAAACATTTCTGTGTCCGAATCTAGCCTAAAGGTTGCCAACGTGCCACCCATGGTAGATCTCCGAGACCCTTGCTGGACCTGCCAGTCTGTGATTCTGTACCTCTGAGGATGAGGAATGTTCTGCAAAGAGGTACCTCTGGTCTGGGACTTTAAGGACAATTGGGATTTTTGTGGTTGAAAAAAAGCAAAGCGGATATTCCAGGAAGGAAGTAGCCTGGCTACTTTCCCAGCAGTCCAGCTGCTGACCAGTGCCTCCACCCTTAACCCTGCAGCCTCTCCCTTAGCCTTGGCCTGCCCCTATCCTTGGACTCTCCCTTCTTCGCATGGCCCCGCCCCCAAATCCCCTTCCGGGAGACCCCAACCCATTACCTTCCTTGCAGACGCAGGCGCCGTCGATGGGCGAGCAGGCGATGGCATTTTCGCAGGAGCAGCGTGCGGAGCAGTTGACTCCATAGGTGTCAGGGGGACACAGGCTAGCGCAATGCGGGCCCTGAGAGCGGGCGGGAGCATCAGTGAGAGGAGTGGGCGGGCTCCCGGGCCTCTCCGGCACCTCCCTCGCGGCGGGGCGCGCCTCACCGTGTAGCCGGGCGCGCACCGGCAGAGGCCGCTGTCGGGCTGGCAGACGCCGCCGTGCAGGCAGAGGCAGTGCTCCTGGCAGCCGGGCCCGTGCGTGTCCTGCGGGCAGCTCTCGTTGCAGTGGAGGCCCGCCCAGCCCGGCAGGCAAGAGCACTCCCCGCTCATCGGGTGGCAGCTGCGGGCGGAGGCGGGGACGCGACGCGGTCTGAGACCGGGTCCGCAGATCGACTTCCCCGCCCCCTCCGCGTGGTGGGAGCCGAGCATCGCCGAATTGAGGGGGACATCGGGGAGGCTTGGTGCTGTTCCGAGAGCGGTCTCTCCCCGTCCCCGAGGCCCCTCCCCTTTCCCTTCTGTGACATCTGCCACGCCCTAGGTCCTTTCAGTGACTCCGGTGGCTTCAGCACCCAAGGCCTCTCCCATTGGCCTCCAGACCCCTTGACCACAGTGCCCACGGCCTACTTGAGACTGTGTTCCGGGTCGCAGGTGCAGGGCATCTGGCAGCTGAGGCCATAGAGGCCGTCGGGGCAGAGACGTTCGGCGCAGCGGTCCCCAGTGAAGCCGTGTTCGCACAGACACGCGCCGTTGGCCGGGAAGCAGCGGGCGCCCGTGGCGCAGTCGCAAGTCTCAGCACAGTCCTGCCCGAAGCGGCCCACGGGGCACTCCTCACGGCACCTGGGCGCCTCGCGGGAGTGAGCCTGGCCACGCCGCCCGCCGCCACCCCCGGCCCACCTCAGGCCACTCCCACCCCAGGCCGACACCACTCACCGTTCCCCTGTGTATCCCGGAGCGCAGCGACACTGCCCAGTGAACCGGTCGCAGAGGCCTCCGTTGTGACAGCGACATTCCTGGGAGCAGTTGGGTCCATAGGAGCCCTCGGGGCAGGGCAGGGAACAGATGGTGCCCTGTGGGGGTGAGAGGTCGACAGAGCCCCAGGAGCCCAGCCCCCTCCCCGTGGCCACAGGACCCGTCAATACACCTACACCCCAAACCCTCAAACCTCTCCAGGGCCCACACAGCCTACCCGCCTCACTCACATCCTCCTGGGAGCCCTGAAGAGAACCACCCACAGAATTCACACCCACAGACCCCACCCTTCATACCATCCAGCCAGGTGGGCAGCTGCAGGAGCCCCGAGAGGCCTGGAAGACACCCCCGTTTTGGCAGGGAGGGGTGCTGGGGCAGGAGAAGCCAACATTGTCCTGTGAACAGGACACCTCGCAGCTGTTGGGCAGAGGGGGTGAGGTCAGTATGTCAACAAGCAGTACCTGCTTCCCCCTTTGCCTCCAAGAGCTGGTCAACCACAAACAGGCCCTCCCCAGGAGGAAGGCCCGACTCCAGGGCTCAGTGAGTCACACCCACCCTTCAAGTCTCACCCCGCTTCCCTGTTGGGTACTGCAGGGATCAAAAAACAAACGTTTAGGGCTTCCCTGGTGGCGCAGTGGTTGAGAGTCCGCCTGCCGATGCAGGGGACGCGGGTTCGTGCCCCGGTCCGGGAAGATCCCACGTGCCGCGGAGCGGCTGGGCCCGTGAGCCGTGGCCGCTGAGCCTGCGCGTCCGGAGCCTGTGCTCCACAACGGGAGAGGCCACAGCAGTGAGAGCCCCGCGTACCGCAAAAAAACCCCACAAAAACCAAACGTTTCCAGGACTGGAAATACCCAGCCCCATCAGGAGGGGCAGAATGAAGAGCCATGGCGGCGTGTCTGCTCTCCACGCACCCTCTGCCCCATCCCTGCCTTTGCTCACGCTAGTCCCTCTGAGGGCAACACGTCTGCCTGCCATGGTTTTCTATCCTGAGGGCTCAACTCCAGAGCTCCTCCATGAAGCTGGATCTTTGATATCCAGCTAGATGCACATTCTCCCTCCTGTGACTCCCCAACTCTCCCTGCCCCCTGCCTTGCAGTAGGGTTCTCTGCGTCCCTATCTCAGCCCCAATTTGGGACGTGCTTTCGCTCACACGCTAGTTCATGATATCTTCACAACAACCCTTCTAGGTGGACAATACTGCTCCCATTTTACAGACCGGAAACAAACACGCAAAGAGTCAATGATTTGCTCAAGGCTGCTCAACCAGCGAGCAGCAAAGCTGGGACCAGGATCTGGGCCTCTTGACTCCATCCCCACGTTTGGGATGCCAAGTCCCCTTGTGTCCCCACGTATGCCCGTGCATCCTGTGTCTGCGATCCCGTAAGTGTGTGTTCCTCCTGTTACACACCTGGGCCCAGTTCTCTCTGGGGGGCAGAGGCAGGCTCCGGTCTGGGGGTCACAAGGTGCCCCATGGCACTGGCAGCTGAACTGACAGGCAGGGCCATAGCTGCCAGGGGAGCAGGGCCAAAAGCAGTGTGGAGGCTGCAGCCCAGAGGGACAGGAACATGCCCCACTCTTGGGGTCACAGGAGCTGCTGTTGCCGCAGTTGCAGGGCTTGTCACACTGTGGCCCCCAAACTCCTGGAGCACAAGCTGTGGGATGGGAGGGCAGAAGGGGGTCACCAGAGGTCTTGCCCCCTCCCCAGCCTCCAGTTAGTCCCCGTCTCTGTGTCCTGGCCCCCACACATGCCCCCATGCCCGGCTTTGGCCCCTCCCCCTGTACCACACCTCCAGAAAAGGCTGCTGGCTGCAGTGGGATTCTGCTGGGTGATCGCCCTGGGGCCCTAAGCACCTGTGCCCTGGTAGGGAGGGTGTGCCCAAGGGTTCTGCATCCCTGGAGGCACAAGGGGTCATGCCCTGCCGTCACCACCAGCCACTCACCACTGGAGCAGTCGTCGCCCCGCCAGTCTTGCACACATTGGCACTGATTGGGTGCCATGCAGCGGCCATGAACACACTCCTGAGCACAAAGCGCTGGGGCAGAGTTGGGGTGGGGTGTGTGTGAGAAGATGCTTCCACCCCTGCCGTACCCACCTTTTATTCTCTGAAGCCTAACCCCAGCTTCCTCCCACACCAGGGACCTGGAGTTCACCAAGCAGCAGTTCTGCCTCTAAGATGCAAAAAGACTGAGAATAAAGCAACTCAGGTCAGAGCTTGTCAAGACCTCAGGATTCTGGACTCCCGAGCTCCTTTCTGTGAAATTCTGGAAGCACCTTGTTGGGAAATGGGCAGGCGGGTTTCCTCACGTAGGGACCAGACATGGATGCTGTCCAGAGAGAGGGTAGGGGCTGGGCTGGGGGCTCAGGCTGGGCAGGGGTCTCTGTAGGGGCTGGTGATGGTCCAAGGCTGAGAGAAGGGGAGAGACAGACAGAGCGGGCTCTGCTCTGGGGGTTTCAGGGTGCTGCGGGCAGGGGACAGGAGAGACTGGATGGCGACAGGTCGAGACAGATAGCAACAGAGAGACAGGGACAGGAAGAGTCAGAGAGAGAGCCAGACACGGAGTCCTGAGACACGGTGACAGAGAGACACAGGCAGCCCAGAGACAGAGATGCAGAGCCAGAGACTGCTGAGGGACATGGAGAGAGAGGGTGGGAGAGACGTAGGGACAGCTAGAGACAGAGGTATGAAGTGGCAGCTTTGTCCCTAGAGACAACAGGGCCAGTGGAGGGCAGAGGAGTAGCCCCACACTGGTGAGGGCAGGGAAGGACTAGGTGGCCTAGGCTCCACTCATTCCACGGCCCCACCCAGGACTCACGGACACAGACTCCACTGCTCTCATAGAAGCCCCGGCAGCACTGCAAGCGCATTCGGTGCTCTGTCTTCACCACCTGGCGGTACACGGTCCGGTAGACAACCCTGGGGGAGACCCAGAGGTGGCCCTCAGTCCTCCCTGCCAAGGCCTCGGCTTCCAACCTTCCACAGTGCGGCACTGGGGGAGGCCTGGGGCACTGCCCAACACTCTGAGCTGGGATAGCATAGAACATTCCCTCCTTGCCTCCCATCCGGCCACACACATGCACACAATACACCACACCTGCACACCCCAAACACACATACCCCACACACAACATGCCTTGAGTGCCCGGAGGCCAGATGCTTCCTCTGAACTCTAAAGGTTCTGAGAAAAGAATGGGGGTACAGAGGGGCAAGGCCTGGGCCGAGGCAGCTCCTCTGGCACCCATCTGCCGATGGAGGGGGACACGCACTCACGTGGGCCGGGGGCAGGTGTGCGGGGTCTCCCAGGGCCGGTCACAGGGCTCCGAGGGGAGCAGGCTGAAGGGGCGGGAGTGCGACTCCTTGGTTGTGGTGGTGAAGCTGCAAGACAGGCAACGGAGTCGGGGCCCAGGGCAGGGAGAGGCCTGAGCTGGCAGAGTGGAGTGGGGGTGCGAGGGCTTGGCCACAGTGGGGAATATTTAGGCTTGTTCCCTCGAGCCTAGGATGGACCCCCCCCATCTGTCCCGCTTCAATCTGGAGGGATCCTCCCAGAGTTGGAATATTCCTGGGAATATTCCATTCCAGCCTTCCATTCCCCGCTGCCTCCTTCTCCCTATATGGGGAAATTGAGCTAGAACTGACTTCTGGGCCCAGCTGATGGAGATGGGTTGAAGCACTTCTGGCCAAATCTTGCCCTGGGCCTTGTTGTCCAACGCTGTCCCCTTGGCTCTCCCTGGGCCAGCCCCTCTGCTTGCCCCACAGTGAATGGCTCCTACCCTGTGCTCTGTCCTGCAGCTAGCCTCGCACAGGGACAAAGGGTGGGGATAAAGAAAGGACAGGGTCACAGATGAGATGGAGACTGAGGCAGATCAAGATGGGGATGGAGTCAGAGGCATCCCATCTAGGGGAGCAAAAATAGGAGGAAGGTGAGGGCTGGAGAAAGGGAAGGAACTGGGAAGGGGAGCCCTAGTGGGGAGAGTGGGGACCTGGGGCCTTGCAGCCCTCAAGGCACAGCAGGGGCCCTCTCTCACCTTTCCCAGAAGCTGCAGGTGTTGGGGTCCTTGGGGTTGAGGGTTCCAGCCAGCCCCAGGCCCAGGGCCAGGAGAAAGAGGGCCCGCAGAGGTGGTGACATTGCTGAGGCCTGTGACAGGGCCAGGTGTGGAGCAGGTGAGGGGCACTGCAGCCACAAACCTGGAGGACCAAGTCTCTGCAGAGACCAAGCAGGGGTGGCAGAAGAGATGAGGCTCTGGTCCTCTGGCCCATGCTTCCCAGGCTCCAGGTCTTATTCCTGACCGGGTGGGGCACTGCCATGCCTCTGAGACTTTCTCACACGGTTTCCTCTGTCTGGACGTCCTCCCCCCCATTCTTCACTTTAAGCACTCACCTTTCAAGGTCTAGCCCAAGTGTCATTCCTCTGTCCCTGCCCTGCTTCCTGATCCACACTGGCAGACCGCCCCCTCCCATCCTTTCTGGGACCCCCAGCACCAGTCACCCACACACCACTGTTCTAGTGCCTGTTCCCTGACCATGACCTCTAGAGGCAGGGACCTGTGCCTGAATTCCCAATCCCCAGCACAGCCCCTACCCAGGGCACTTTGATATTATACCAAGGTGTGAAATTGGAGCTGATGAAGGGAAGTTATAAGGGAAGCCAACTTGGGCTCAGTTAGAGGAAGAGCTTTCCAACGGTCAAAGCAGTTCTGTAATGGAATCAGAGACCTCAGGTGGTGAGCTCCCCATCACTGGATGTAGGCAGGCAGAGGCCAAAACAACCCTGATACTGTTAGGGGCTTCCTGCTTTATGGGGTGGGAGTAGGGCTAGGTCCAGGTGACCTTGAAGGAGGCCCCTCCTCACCACTGGTGCTCTGGCACGGCCCATACTGACTTCTGAGAGCCAATCATGACTTCTCTTCCCAACTCCTTGTTCAGTGCTGTCACAGTGGTAGCTTGAAATGAAGCACGGGGGTGGAAATCGGCACCATGGAAATCAGCAAACACCACAAATCAGGGCCACCCCCCCACCCATCCCCCCACCGAAGCCAGTTACTAAAGCCTTGCCAGCATACCTCTGCACCCAACTCTAGGTGCTATCACCCAGGGAGTCCCCAGCCTGGCCTCAGACTTAAGGAGAAGCCACAACCTCCCTGTGACCACCCACCAGCCATCTGGAAATGGGCTCCTCCCCATCTCCTCCACCCCTGGCCTCGCTCAGTGGGTGGGAAGTAGGTAAGGACCTCAGAGGAGTCTGTTCTCGCTCCTGAGCTCAGGAGCAGCAGAGGCCCTTGAGCACCCGCCGCCCGCACCCCCCCTCGCCCCGCCAGTTTCAGATTCTCTGTTAACTTGCCCCGGCTCCCTCCTCTACGCCTCCCTGAGACGCCCACATCTGCTTATAATTTTCCGAGAGAAAGGTCGTGGTAGCTGGCCCCTTACCCCCCTGAGTATCTCTGGAATGTCTGCCTCCAGGCCCCACCCCAGGTCCTCCACCCACACACTCCCAGGGTCCCCGAGGGCAGCTCTCAGCTCCCATCAGGGCAGCGCTCAGAGGGATGCTCCCTAACCTAACTGCACCCCACTGCTGCGTTCTGCCCCACCAGTAAACCCTCCAGCCTGCTCCCCACCCTCTCAGCAGCTGGGCTGGCCCACCTCTCCTCCCCAGGCTCCCTCCCACCCACCGCAAATTTCTACCCACCCCCACCCCCCACCCCACTCCTGTCTTGCAGACCAGCAAGGCCTGCCCATGACTCTGGTTAGTGGCCCCATCACAGCTCCCTCGGGGCAAATCTCCACCTGTAGTCTTTTTTGTGTCCCTCCCGTCCATCCTCAGTCCCCAGGTAACTCACCAGGCCTCTATGGCATCCTGGGGCCTCAGAAACTCAGGTGAGCTGGGGCAGGGCGACAGGGCCCTTGGGGCCCGGGGCCTGAGGAGCCCAGAGAGTGTCCTGGGGGATCCCGTTGCTCATGATATGGAGCCTGAAAACAGGAAACAGAGCCTGGCTAGAATGTGTGTATGTGGGGAGGGCAGCAGGGAGCATGATCATGGGCGGAGCATGGGGTGGCTCCATCCTCCCAGTCCTCCCACCACCCTGAACTTGGAAGGTTGGATGTGGGGGAGGGTGGGCAGTGGGGCGGGGGACGCAGCCTGGCCTCAGGGAGCCAGGCCACAGTCAGGAGTGCCCTTCAGACAACCCCCATAGTCAGTCCTTCCACCCACACAACCCCCAGCTCCTTCCCCAACAGTTGGCTCCTTCTCCCAACATCCCCAGACTCTGCCCTTCACCCCAGCCCTGCTCCGGTCACCTTCCCAGGCCCACCCTGTCTGATCCCAGCTGACCTTCTCCCCACTTCTCCCTCGAGTGTGCATGGCAGCAAGCCCATGGACAGGACCCTGAGCCCCCCCCCCGACATCTCCCCCCTCTTTATCCCTCAGTCTGGTCCACAATCCCCTCTTCTTGTAGCCCCCACTGTGCCCCTGGTATGGGGGTCCTGTCCTCCAATTGGAGCTCAATCTGTCTGGATACATGGTCATCACCCTTGTCCCTGGACGAGCCTCATCTCCAGCCACGCAGAGACCCCCAGGCTTCCCTGGGCCTGGATCTGCCCCCGGAGCTCGAGGCTGCGGTGACACGGACAAGACCTGCAGCAGGAAGGCCCTGATGAGGTGCCAAGGGGAGGGGCTGTCCTTCCTCTCATCTACAACAGCCCCCTCCCACCAGCCACCTCCTCTTAACCAACTTCTGGAGGAAATGGTTCACCCCGGGGACTTTGAGAGGGACCTCGAGATGGGCAGGAGGCATGAGGAGGGCCTGACCCTAATCCCAGGGGGTTGTGACTCTAATAACTAGAGGGCTGGGGAGATTCTGTTTTCCCAAGGGCCTAAGGGTAGGACTGGAGAGCAGAGAAGGTCTCAGCTGGTCAGTGGAAGGGGCTGGAAGCCAGGATGGGGTCGGTGAGATCAGTGGGTGGTCCGCAGGGAGAGGAGAGATGAGATGGGGATCCTGGCAGGGAGGGGCAGGGTTTGGCATCACCAGCCCCAGACCCTGAGGAGGGAACACAGGCCAGACCAGGAGCCCAGAGCTCCAGCCTGGCTGCCTAGGCTTGTTCCCATCTGAGCCTTTGTCCCTGAGGGGCTAGGGAACCTGAGATCCTGGCCCACCCTTCCCCAGCACCTCCAGTCCCAGCAGAACTGGGGCTATTGTGATTACACGTGCCCCTTCAAGGGGTTTAAATCAGACAGCTGCTGGCTCCCCTGCTGACCCCAGGGGCCCCCACTGTAGGTTCCCTTCTCCCTCTTTCCATACAGATGCCCCCTGCCTTTCCCCTACTCAGCCCCCTTCCTCCATGGCACCTCTGGATTGAGGGACCCACACACCTTCCCTCACAATTGGAAAACGAATGTGACCCCGTATGTTGTTGCTGTGTTGGCACGGGCAGAGTGCTGAGCAATTTATATGGATCATTTCGCGTAAAGCTTATGTCAACCCACTGTGGTAGGTATTATTATTCATTTTACTGATGAGGAAACAGGCAAGGAGAGGGTAAGTTCCCTGCCCAGGGCCACACAGCCAGTAATATCAGAGCTGGGATCCAAACCCAGACTGGCAGATCCATCCCTGTGGTTCCAGACTCTCCCGAGCCCAGGCGGGAATCCCAGGGGCTTTACATCTCTTTTTAACTGCCTTGGTTATGGTGAGGGGGAGCCTGGCAGGGGGCTGGACAGGAGAAGGGGATCAGGCTGGGGGCTGCCGCAAGAACGCGATCAGAGGCGTGGGAACCGGGATGTGTTTACAGTCAAGAATGAGCTGACACTTCTCTCTCCTCCACCTCGAGATGCAAAGCAGCTGGGCGGCTGGCCAGGCCCCCCCCCCAAGAGTCCCCAGTCCCGCCTGCGCAAGCCCCCAGTATCCCTGCCCTCTTGGCCTCCAAGCCCACACAGGGCCCAACCCAGCTCTCCTCCCCTGCTCTTCTGTTCAGCCTGATTCCTCTGGTGGGGAGTCGCTCTACCGTCACTGTACTCCAATCCTAACCCTGCTAGGAGGAGGGGGATGAGTCTGGGGCCTCTGGGAGGAGAGTAGAGTTCCTAGTGGACAGGAGATTATCCATGTCTGTAGAAGGTAGAGAGCAAGAGTGGAGCTGATGGAAGTGAGACAGCAAGAGGAACTTCCCCACCAGCTCCCTTCCAGCTGCTCTTCTCTGGGAGGTGGTACAGCAAAGGATACCCTCTGAGCTCTGCATCCCCTCCCACACCCCATTCAAACCTGGGTTCGAATCTCATCTCTCAGTTCCCTCATCTCTAAAATGGAGAGGATAATGGTACTTCCCTTTGTAGGATTGTTCTGCAGAGTAATAAATAAGTTGATACAGATAAGTGTTTAGAGAGCTACATAAGAAGCTCAATGAACAATTGCAGTCTCCATGATGGCATCCTCAGCCCCACTCCTCCCGCACCTATCACACCCCTTCTCCACTCCCCTTGGTCTTGGCACTATCATACTCTTTAAGTATTAATTCCAGGAAATGCTGTTTCTTTCTTTTTTTTTTCTGAAGAACCCCCAGGATGATCCGGGAATGGGAATAGGGCCTTAGATGCTGACTGAGAGAAAGGAAGTGGGGAGGGGAGGGGACTAGGCTCCCCAGAGAACCTGATCCCCCAGAACGATGGGCTGCCCGCCAGGTACATCTTCAAGCCAAAGGCAGTTGATGAGGCAGGACGCCTGGATTCTACTTCCCCCCAGCCCTCAGCCTGAGCACCAACTTCAGCTTCTTGCTTGTTTCCACTGGTACCTCCTTTCTGTCTCTGTCTCTCTCTCTCTCTCTCTCTCTCTCTGTCTCTCTCTCTCTCTCACCCCCTTCCCATCTTGCAGGCCAAAGTTTCTAGTACTTAGAAGCTGTACGACCTCAAGCATGTCACTTGAGCCCTGTGAGACTCCATTTCTTCATCTGTAAAATGGGAGAATAACACCCCATATCTCCCAGGGTTCAGTGGGTGTTGGAACTGTTGGTTCCAATGACCATCCTGAAACTGAGCCTCAGACCAGGGGCTGCTCAGTGGACATGTGTTGATGCAAAAACAGAATCCTCCAAGTTCGAGGCTGTCTGCCTCTTTCTTTTTGCCTTTTGTCTTGCTCTTCATCAGAAACTCTCTGCTTTCTGTCATTTTTTTCTTCCTCCATCAGTTTCTTGGTCTCTTCTGCCTCTCTCCTTCCTTTTCTATATCAAGGCTACCACGTACAGTTGTGCAGTATGTTCACTGCACTAGGGAATCCACCTTCAGGTATGGAGTATAGGCTGAACTCCAGCCACGATCCACAAATTGAGCCCTGTGTCTTAGCTTGGTGCCAAGGTTGCCTCGCCCTGTAGCTCTCTTGTCTTTCAGGATCTCCCCTGTGTCTGTGTCTGTTCTCTGTGCCCTTTCCTAACCTCTCTTTGCCATGGAGACAGGATCACTTAGTCCTTCCCACTCAGCAGTGTGATCCTGAGTCCAGAGACTTCCCTTCCCTCCCCATACAGGGATGCCCTCTAACCCAGCTCCGCCAACAGCCTAGACTGCTCTGCTCCACGTGCAATTCAGAACACCCGGGTACACGCTTGCACATGCACACACAGAGCCCCTCCTACATCCAGCCAAGCCAGGCCTTCGGCACACCAGGCCTGTCTGCCGGATGGAGGGACAGGAAGCCTGCATGTGCTCCAGAGGCTGGGCGGGGAGGGAGCAGGGGTGAGGGGCCGGCCTTGTGTTCTCTGTGGCTCAGGAAACAGAAGCTAGAGGGTCCTCAGCCCGACCTGTTTACTCATCAGGAAATAGAGAAACTGCAGGGATTCTGATTCACCAAACATTCAGCACGTGCCTACTGAGAGCTAGAGCCAGTCCGGTTCCTCACCACCACCCACAGGTGGAGTGATTGTTACCCCTCTCCATTTCACAGGAGAGACCGTGGAGGGTCTCAGGTAAAAAGACTTGCCCAAGGGCCAGCTGGTCAGCAGAGGTAACAGCAGGATTAGAATCCGCTTCAAAGAACAAAGCAGTGGGGGGGGGGAAGTAACCCCTGGGGTGACACAGGCCAGGCAGCAGCCCCCCCTGCTAATCTCCACCCCCAGATACTGTTGGAAAGCGCAGCTCTGCTCTGGCCACTGCTTCTCTCTAATGCCTCTGTGACTCCCCACGCCGCAGGAAAGGGCGCCCAGGGCCCAGGTGGCCAGCCTCTGCTCCTGTGCTCCCATCACACTGGACATGCCTCTCACCACATGGCCCCCTTTGCCCAGGCCATCCCTGGAATGCCCAGGTCCTACCTATCCTTCTAGGCCAGTCTCCTCCAGGAAGCCCCCTCAGTGGCTCCGCACCTCACCTGTTGCTCCCTTTCCTTGGACCTTCCTCCAGGCTCTTAGCACACGCACCACGGACCCCTGTGGCCCAAAGTACCCCAGTTCTTCCCTGAGGCCGGCTCCATACTGGACATAGACCAGTCTCCCAGAGGCCCAACACTTCCCCAAACTCTAGCTGAAGGCAACAGTGTCCCTCCTCTGGGGGCAGGTGGGACTAACCCAGGTCAAGTCAGGAGTTCACAGGCCCCGGAACACCTCAAGTCTGATGGACGGATCAGGTAATGTACCCCATCTTGTGACTGCCAGCTTGTGAGTCTGGTTTCCCTACCAGGCTGGGATAGCCTCCAATTCCATTCTTGTCCCAGGCTCTATTAGTGGGCTGCTTGCCCCCCTCCCCAGGTGTTCCCTCAAGGTTCCCATCCTGTGGTCGTTAGATTTTTATTAAGGTCTGTCTTCCCCACTGGAATGGAGCACCGTGGGGTCAGGGCACTTCTCTGCCTGCCTGACCGCTGTGTCCCCAGCACTGGCCAGCACCTACACACACGCATCTAGGGTGCCTGGCACCCAGTGGGCAGTAATTAAATATTGTGTGGAGTGGATGGACTGATAAACTCTAAATCCTTCCCGACTTGAGTAAGCCCAACCTTACTTTGTGGGAAACAGGGGACAGGGAGAGATGTTTGGAGGCTGTGGCTTGTCCCCAGCTCACCAGACAGCAGGACCTTCCTTCTAGGGCCCTCAAGACACAACACTGGTAAGACGATGGAAGGTGGAGTTCAGAAAGAACTTCCCAACATTACAAAGTAAAAGGCGTCTCCAGACCTGCTCTCCCGACCTCCTCCGGCAGGAATTCCTCAGGGCTGGCCTCCAAGTTCCTCTGGGCTGAGTGCATGGGAGTGCAGGGCACTGAGTCACCTGGAGAGGAGGGAGTGTGTCTGCACGCAGGGCCTGAGCCCTTATCCCGAACCTCCGGCCCAGGGACTACGCCCCTCACTGCCCATCCACACACCACCTCCTACACAGACGGATGCCACTATGTGGGGTGGGGTAGGAGGCACAGGCAGGAAAGGGGACTCACGAGGCTCCATGGCCCAGCACCCAACCGGGTGCGTGCTGTTTCTGGAGACCTCCATCTGGCCATGTGTGGGTGGTCTAACACCAATTCCCACCCCTTGTTAAATGTATATTGTGAGCTGGATCTTTTCTTTTCATCCTCTCAGCAGTCCTAGAAAGTAGGTGCTATTATGCCACCTGGTAATGTAGATGAAGAAATTCCAGGGAGTTCCCTGGCGGTCCAGTGATTAGGACTCAGAGCTTTTACTGCGAGGGCCCAGGTTCAATCCCTGGTAGGGGAACTAAGATTCCACAAGCCATGAAGAAAGAAAGAAAGAAAGAAAAGAAAAAAAGAAAGAAAGAGAGAGAGAGAGAGAGAAAGAGAGAGAGAGAGAGAGAAAGAAAGAGAGAAAGAAAGAAAGAAAGAGAAAGAGAGAGAGAGAGAAAGAGAGAGAGAGAGGGGGAGGGAGGGAGAGAGGGAGGGAGGGGGGAGGAAGAAAGAAAAGAAAAGGAAAGAAAGAAAGAAAGAAAGAAAGAAAGAAAGAAAGAAAGAAAGAAAGAAAGAAAGAAAGAAAGAAAGAAAGAAAGAAAGAAAGAGAGAAAGAAAGGAAGGAAGGAAGGAAGGAAGGAAGGAAGGAAGAAAAGAAATCCCCAAGAGGTTAAGTAATTTGCCCAAGGTCACACAGCCAACCAAAAGCAGGGTGGGGATTTGGACCAGGTCTATCAAGCTCCAAAGGCTTGTGCCGCCCCTTTTAGGTCCTTCTACCCCTGTGATTTCTCTTTGGTCTTCGGACTCCCTCCTGTTTTACCTCCTCTACCACCTTCTTGTTCTTTCTCTCAGTCTCTGCTCTGTTTTTCCAAATATGCCTCTCACTTCCCTCTGGGCCTTGTTTCCAGAAGTCTCTCTGCCTCTGCCTGTGTTTTCTTTGTCTGTTGGTTTCTGTCTGTCTCCATATTTCTGTCTCTCTATATCTCTGTCTTTGTCTTTCTCTCTCTCCTCCCCTGTCTTCTCTCGCTCCTCCTGCTGGATTCTCCCCCATAGAGAAGCCTCTATGGTACCTCCCCCAGGACTGGTACGGACACCCTCCCCAGAGCTAGGATGGGCCCTAGGGCCCCTCTTGCATCCCGGGAGCACTCTCTTTCAAGGTTTCCAAGCCTACTCAAAGGAGAAGCTCCGAGCACTGTGGTGGAGGCCCTGCCTGGCCCAGGTCCCCTCTCCAGCAGAATGTGTTGGTGGGGGGAGGCAGACAGCTGCCCAGCGACCTCTATCTCTATCTAGGTTTCCAAACTGTGGATGGGGCTGCCTGTAGAGCTAGTTTCCTCTTCTGGGAAAGTCTGATAGGGGATGGAAGGGGGTGGGTAGTGTAGAAACAGATGCCAACCCTCGGCTTCACCTCCCGTTGAAGAGAGGAAGACAGAGGGGAGCCTGGCTAACCCAGCTCCTAGGTGGCAGGGAAGGTAGCCCCAACTGCAATGGCAAGTTTAGTGGGTAGACTTTGGGAGACCTCAGAAGTGGGAGAGGCAGCAGTGGGGGACAGAGAGCTGGAGAGAGGAGAGCTGTCCCACACCCTGGCTCCCGTGTGCCCACACAGAGGGACTGTATCATGGATTGGGATGGAGTGGGACTCAGACAGCTCCCCGACCCCCCAGGCCCAGCTTAGGCCAGGGTTGAGAGCTGACCCCTTGCCCAATCCTGCCTGGAGTCGAGGTCTGGCTGAGCCTGGGAGCCTGGGAGCCTGGGAAACTCAGACCAGCACAAGCTGTTCCCATCCCCGGGGACTAGGGTCACAGCCCAAGCTCGGGAGAGGCCACTCATAAAAGGCCAGAGCAGGACAGCTGAAAGTTCACTACTGGAGGCTGGAGATGGGGTGGGGGTGAGGGATGGCCTCACTGGGGCCTGGGCTCCGGGCCCCCCCACTCACTCCCCTTCACACACACCAGCCCGTGGGGCTTTCTGGGGGATCCACATGCCTGAGACCTTTGGCCAACTTCTTAGTCCTCAAACCGGCAAAACTATGAGCCCCAGGGATCTGTAAACCTGGGTCCCTTCCCTCCATCCTCTTCAAACGTGTCTCCTGGTGGGGAGAGGGCCAACACTGTAATAAACATTGAGCAGGCACGGTTCTAAGCAGGAGACATGTTTATGCTCATCTTAGCCTCACAGCAACCCCATAAGGTAGGCACTATATCTTATTATTCCCCTTTTAGAAATGAGAAACTGAGACACAGAGGTGAAGTCTCTTGACCAAGATCCTACAGGTAGTAAGGAGAAGAGTCGAGATTCGAACCTGGGCAGCCTTGACTCCAATGTGGGTGCTCTTAACACTATACATCCCTTCAGCCAAGTAGAGGGCTTCTCTCTCCAGCCCTGAAAGGGGGCCAGTGGGGTGGTGGCAGCTGCTGGACACACAAAGTCCCATACAAGGGGCTAGGAAACAGCTTCATTTGCATGCCATTTACATGCTGTTTCATTATGGATGGAAAACCCCAATCCCCTTTGGCCCCTCTCCACTGCCCCATCCCCTTCGGGTCACTCTGTCGATCTCTCTTTCCCCCCCCCACCCAGAAGTCCCCCAGTGCAGGGTGGTCGCGGGACCAGGGGCGCGCGGTTACTCACCTGCCTCGCGACCCTATCTCGCCGTCCGCCTGGCGTGGGGACCGCCGGGGTGGGCCTGGAGGAGGACAGGGCGGGGGTCCCTGCGTGGAGCCCCAGGCCGACTGCGAGAGCGGCAGGGTGGCCGAAAGTTGTGGATCGCTGGGCGGGGAGGGGCGCGGAGGGGCGGGGGGCAGGAAGGGGGTGGGAACTCGGGCCCTCGCCAAGGCAGGAAGTTTTGACAAGGAAACCGGGAGCCGGGGGAGGGGAGATCCAGAATGCCCGGGAGAGAGGCTGTGTAGGGGTGGGACCACTGAGGCCGAGCGGCGGGGCCGACCCGACAGCCTGGATCGGGCGCAGAGAGGGGATGAGCAGGGGAGAAGATCAGGGGCCCCGGGCCCGAGTCCCTCCTCGAGTCTTCACCAGCTGTGCGTCCTTGGGGTACTCCGCCTCTCCGGCCTCAGCTCTCTTATCTGCAAAGTGGGATGGTGGGGGGGAATCAGTGAGATCGTCTACGTCAGGCACCTTCCCACTGAGGCCCAACAACCGTTACCTTATTAAAGATACAACCCGGGGACCGACAGACAGCATCCCAGACTGGGAGGGGAGTACCGGGAAAAGGCCTCTCCGGTTCTCTGCGGCCCGAAAGCACCCTGAGGGAGGGTGTGATCCTGGGAAGCAGTGTTCGGCGGAGTCTCCGCCTCTGCCCGCCCCTTTGGTCCAGGGCCCGGGCGCTTCTGTGCACTTCGCGCCGCAGCCTCTGCGCGGAGCCAGCCCGAGCCGGGCGCCACCTCGCGGCCAGCGTCCGCCTCTCTACAGCCCGCGCACCGGACCTGGGAGAAGGCGCCACTCTGGAGGCCGACAACCTGTACCCCAACTTTATTGAAGTATAATTGACATAAATTTAAAAATGTACCCACTTAAAAGTGTACAGTTCGATGAGGGTCTTTTACATTTTTTATTATAGTAAAATATAGATAATATAAAATTTACCATTTTTAAAAAATAAATTTATTTATTTATTTTTGGCTGTGTTGGGTCTTCGTTTCTGTGTGAGGGCTTTCTCCAGTTGCGGCGAGCGGGGGCCACTCTTCATCGCGGTGCGCGGGCCCCTCACTGTCGCGGCCTCTCCCGTTGCAGAGCACAGGCTCCAGATGCGCAAGCTCAGTAGTTGTGGCTCAGGGCCTAGCCGCTCCACGGCATGTGGGATCTTCCCAGACCAGAGCTCCAACCCATGTCCCCTGCACTGGCAGGCAGATTCTTAACCACTGCGCCACCAGGGAAGCCCCAAATTTTACCATTTTAACCATTTTTAAATGTACAGTTCAGTGGCATAAAGTACATTCATATTGTTCAGCCACCACCACGATGCATTTCCATAACTTTTTCATCATCCCCAACTGAAACTCTGTACCCATTAAACTATAACTCCCCATTCCTCCTCCCCAACTCCTCTATTCTACTCTCTACCTCCATGAATTTGACTACTCTAGGTACTTCACATAAGTGGAATCACACAATATTTGTCCTTACAGTATGTGTCTGGCTTATTCACTTAGTTCGATGTCTTCATTTGATGCAGTATTGTTTTTTTGTTGTTGGCATGCCATGGGTATTGTGGGATCTTAGTTCCCTGACCAGGGATTGAACCCGGGCCAGGGCAGTGAAAGTGCCGAGGCCTAACCACTAGACCGCCAGGGAACTTCCCCCAAGTTTGATGAGTTTTGACAAATGTGTTCATCTGTGTAACCACCACCCAATTAAAAAAAAATTTTTTTAACATTTTTCTCTCTCCAAACTTCTCTTGTGCCCCTTTGCAGTTCATGCCCCACCCGCTACTCCATCCTCGCTCCCGAACCCCAGCCCTATGAAATCTCTGATCTGCTGTCACTGTAGATTTTTTGTTCTAGAATTTCGTATAAATGGACTTGTACAATATGTACTCGTTTACATCTGGCTTCTTTCATTTACCATAAGGCTTTCATTCCTTGCTTATCACTGAGTGGTATTCCATTGTATGGATATATTACAATTTGTGTTTACATGAGTAGATGGGCATTGAGTTTTTTCCAGTTCTACTTAAAAGTGGGGGGACTTCCCTGGTGGCACAGTGGATAAGCCTCCGCCCTCCCAATGCAGGGGGCCTGGGTTGCATCCCTGATCAAGGAAGTAGATCCCACATGCCACAACTAAGAGTTCGCATGACGCAACTAAAGATCCTTTGTGCCGCAACTGAAGATCCTGCATGCCGCACCTAAGACCCGGCGCAGCCAAAGAAATACTCTTTTTTAAAAAAATAAGTGGGATTGCTGGGTTATAACAGTTATGAATTCTTCATGTATTCTTGCTTCAAGGCCTTTGTCAAAAATATGTGTTGAGGGACCTCCCTGGTGGCGCAGTGGTTAAGAATCCACCTGCCAATGCAGGGGACACAGGTTCGAGCCCTGGTCCGGGAAGATCCCACATGCCGCGGAGCAACTAAGCCCATGTGCCACAACTAGTGAAGCCCATGTGCCACAACTACTGAAGCCCACGTGCCTAGAGCTCATGCTCCGCAATAGAGAAACCAATGCACCGCAAGGAAAAGTAGCTCCCACTGGCCGCAACTAGAGAAAGCCCGCGCATGTAGCAATGGTGATCCAGCGCAGCCAAAAATAAATAAATTAATTAATTAATTTAAAAAACATAACCATTATTAAAATTTATTTTTTAAAATGTGTTGAGAATATTCTCTATTTGACAGACAAGCAAGTGTTGTTTAGTTTGCTGCTTTGAGAGGTGGAAGGTGAAGGGAAGGCGTGGATTGGATGGTGCTGCTCACTTTGGGGAAGGAAGGAAAGGAGAAGGCAAGGTTGGGTGTTGCTTTTCCTGACTCCAGTGTTACCAAAACTTTCCAACAGGAGGCAGTAGAAACCAGAGCACAGATCCAGGGTCCAGAGGCCAACGATCATAGAGTTGCAGCATGTCGGAGGCCAGAGGAGCCTTGAAAGTTGTCTGATCAATCACTTTTGAGCGGTGAATGGGGAGACTGAGGACCAGAGAGGAAGAACATGCACTCCTCCCTCCGTCACCTGGGTCACTTGCTCTCAGCCTTTCACATTCAGCTCAACTTTCCTTTCTCTGGGAGCCTTTCCAGCTTCTGCCTCTCCCTCCCCATCCCACTCCTGCACGTGAAAGTTTAACTCGCCTCTCTCTGTTACTCTCACTTCTTCAAGGAACTGGTGCCAGGTCAAAATCATCTTTGTGATCTCAGGGCCTGGCACAAAGTAAGTGCACAATAATCATTAAGAGTAAACGGCTGCCACCCTGTGCAATGCTCTTCCAGGGTCTCT
This sequence comes from Kogia breviceps, assembly GCF_026419965.1. Classification (NCBI taxonomy): domain Eukaryota; kingdom Metazoa; phylum Chordata; class Mammalia; order Artiodactyla; family Physeteridae; genus Kogia; species Kogia breviceps. The sequence continues at coordinate 87,281,595 of NC_081310.1, read as the reverse complement.
GGGCCCTAACTCTGCCCTATAGCTAGAAGGATGGAAGTTCCCCTGTTGCCTCTCTGAAGGTACAAGGGGGCCTAAGGTCCTCATTCATCCTTTTGTTCAGTACCACTTGTTTTGTGTTTACCCGGTGTTGGGCTGCATCCACAGGCCTGCAAGCCCTGTAATTGCCCAGCCTCAAGACCAAAGAAAGAGCCTGGACTCATTGATAGAGACATTAATGGTTTAATAGATGGGGGATCTTACACATCTGAAGCAAGGTCGTGGAGCGACACGGGGCAGGAGGTGGGGGTGGGTAGGGAGGTTCCAGTTATAGAGGGAATTGATGTCAGGTTGGCTCATCAGTTACCAGGGTAACCAACAGAGGGGCTCCCCCTTTTGATAAACTACCATAGTGAAGATAGCTCTGATGTAAAGATTAGAGCAATCACTAGCTGGGGCTGGGAGCAAGTATGTAGGCATTTGCTGATTAGGCTCTACAATTAAGAGGGAAGATCAGTCATCAGACTAGGGTGTAGGTGAAGCAGGGACTGGTCAAGTGGGGGATGTATAGAGAGCAAGAGAACAGCCATCTTGGGTGGCCTGATACTGGCACCTGGGATACAGAGGAAATGACATGATGATGATGTTGATGGCAACTACTAACTTTTATTAAACAAACCCTACTGATTACTAGGCACACTTTTTAAAATTTTTAATATTTATTTATTTATTTGGTTGCACCGGGTCTTAGTTGCGGCAGGTGGGCTCCTTAGTTGTGATGTGCGAACTCTTAGTTGCAGCATGCATATAGGATCTAGTTCCCTGACCAGGGATGGAACCCGGGCCCCCTGCATTGGAGCACGGAGTCTTACTGCATCACCAGGGAAGTCCCCTAGGCACACTCTTAAGACCTTCACATTTAACTTATTTAGGGGAGAAATAAAAGTTTCCTCCCTCAAAGAGCTCACATGCTGATCGGGGAGAGAGTCAATTATTCCTTCATTGATTCATGAATAAGGGCTAGAGATATGAACAAAATAGGCAAAAATCTCTGCCTAATTATGAAAGGTTAAAAAATGAAGCTTTCATTCTAGCAGTAGTGCTGGTGAAGAGGTGATAAATGAAATCAGTAAAATGATGATGCATTAGATAATAAGTGTTATTATAAAAAATAGAGAAAAACAAGTAGACAACATTCATTGTCCATTGTGATGAATAATGACTTGTAGGAATCTCTCTCCTCGCCTTATACCCTAAAGGAATATTCATATTACCACATTGGAATTCTCCAGAGCAAGTGGTTATTGTTCACTCAACACAAACTCTGTTATACTTTTTTTTTTTTTTTGCGGTACGCGGGCCTCTCACTGTTGTGGCCTCTCCCATTGCAGAGCACAGGCTCCGGACGCGCAGACTCAGCAGCCATGGCTCACGGGCCCAGCAGCTCTGCGGCACGCGGGATCCTCCCAGACCGGGGCACGAACCCCCGTCCCCTGCATCAGCAGGTGGACTCTCAACCACTGCGCCACCAGGGAAGCCCCAAACTCTGTTATAAAATCACTATACACTTTGAAATATTCCTCAGTGAGCCTTTTTCAGCTATCACCTTTAGTCCTAACTACACAAGAGTTTTCAATGTTTTTCTCTAATAGGATTGTTCCTGTAATTAGCTATGGAATAAAACCAAATTATCGATGGGCAGTGAAAACAGTGCTCTAACAAACAAACAAACAAAAAAGAGAAAAACAGAACAGGAAGAGTGATAGGGAGGGCTGAGGGTGCTGTTTTTGGAAAGGTGGTCAGGGAAGGCGTCACTGAAAAGGTATCCTCCAGGTGAAGCCCTAAATGAGGTGAAGGAGGGAGCCACACAGATTTCTGAGAGAAGGGCATTCCAGGCAGAGGAAGAACAAGTACAAAGGCCTTGGGGCCAGAGCATATGCCTTGTTCACAGACTAGCTAGGAGACTGGAACTGAGTGAGCAGCAGGGAGCATGGTGGGAGATGTCAAGGACAGAGGTGTAATGGGGGTCAAATCTGCAGGGCCTTGTAGGCTGTGGTAAGGCTGTTGGATTTTGTTCTGCATGAGACAGGGAGCCACTAGAGGTTATGGGACAGAGGAGGGACATGATTCAACTCAGGTTTTTAAAAGAATGACTGTTGTGTTGAGAATAGGCTGTAGAGAGCACAGGTGGAAGCAGGGAGACTGGGGAGGAGGTCACGGAACTGATCCAGGGAGCAACCTGATGGCTTGGAGGTGCCGAGGGGCGCGTGAGCTCAGAGCACGGTAGCACGTGCCCACGGAGGGAGCGGGTGCCTCTTCCCTCCAGGATGGCAAGGGATTGCTGAGGTCTTGAAGGAGTTGGAAAGGTGGAGAGGGCTCCCCGATCCAGCTCCAAAAGAGGGGCTGAGTGGGACATGGGGCTGCTCTCACTCTCTCCTGGACACACAACTCACCTCAGGAGGCTGGACATCAGCACACACGTCGCAGGCCACGCCCTGTCTCAGCCACAGCTGCACAGAGGTGCGCTCCAGAACACACAGACGCAGGGACAGAGGGGGTAGCTCGGCCTCTGCCCCACGCAGCCCACGGGAGCCGAAAGGATCCCTGAGGTCCTCTCGGGAAAGCCCAGAAGGAGAAAGGATAGCACGTTCTTGCTGCTTTCTCTGCCTCTCCAACCAAGCATGTCGTAAAAGCTTGGCAAGGATGCTGATTACAGTGGTGAGGGCGACCCGCTGACAGGGCGTGTGTCCAGCTGACCCTCTCCCACACCTTCCTGGGTGTTAATGGGGGGTGGGCGTGCTGAAATACAAGCTATGATACACACACACCCTGCCCATTGCCCTCCTTCCAACCTGACCTTCCCTCCCTATTTCAGCCTCCCAGGTCCCTCCCTGGGTGGTCTCTGCCCTGGATCTTCCCAAAGGTCCCCACACCCTACTCTCCCCCTCCCAACCCTGCCTCCGGCCTGCCCACCAGTCTGCCTGGCACTCAAGCTCTGTCCCTCACCCCCTCCACTCTAGCTGTAATCACAGCTCAGACTAGCCCCCCCTCCTGTGAATAATTGGGGCTGATTTAGGGGCTATCAGGGGAGGGGGGGCTAATGGAGTTCATGGGGGGGCTGCCCTGGTGATGAAGGGAAGGTTGAGAGGCAATTAGCAGGGCTGACAGCCTCGGGAATCACCTAATGTGCCCTCCTGCCCGCAATAAGAGCTAGTGAAGGGTTTGGGTGTGGGGGGTGGCCTTCCGCCCCCACATCCAGGGGTGGACTTGGACTTGAGAAGGGATCTTGGCCCTCCCTCAGCAGGAGGTTGGAGGACAGATAGCAGGATGGACTTCCAGGAAAACAAGGGCAAGGGAGTGGGGGGCACTTTGGGGAGGAAGGGAGGCTGACAGGATGAGCCAGGAACTCCTGGTGCTCCATAGCCCCCCACTTCCCAACACACAGACACACACACTCACACAGAGTGCCCCAGCTGAATCCTATCCCTCACTGGGGACCGGCTCCTGATTAATACCAACATTAGCCCTGAACACGCTCCCCTCCTGGCCTCCCTGCCATTAATTACCTCCTCTCCCAGCCCTGCGGAGGGGAAGCCAGCTCCTCAGGGGCGAAAGGAACAGAGTCTGACCCCCCTGGCCAAGAAGCCACTCCCGCCCCCCTCCTCCCTGCTTCCGAAGGAAAAGAGAAGAGAGGAATCGGCGGGAGGGACAGAAGGAAGGGAGGGAGATTGTGCCCTTCTGTCCCCAGCAGCACCACATCTCCCTCTCCGAGGCTCTCACCCCTTGGAGCCTCTCTGCCATCTAAGTTCCATCCCCAACCCTGCAGCTGGTCAGCCTGGAGCTGAAAAACCTCTGGCTGGAAGAGGGGCCCCCTGGATGAGGTGGGCAGTCAGATCCCTGGGCCCCTTCCCCTGCCTACATCCCTGGTGATTTCGTCAGGAGCAAGACTTGGCACAGATGCAGGCAGAGAGCCCAGTTTACACAAACCAGCACAAGGGGACTGTCACACACGAACACAAAACCTGACGCACTAGGACCAAAGTCACCCTGGGAGTGGGAAGGGGGCGACACGCTCCACTGGGAGGGGCTGCCCACCACCACACACAGAATCACACCAGAAACATTCAGTCAGCTGCTTGGAGAGGGGCAGGTAACGTATCACAGAACATTCACGTGTCAATGGAGGAGGCTCTGCCACAGCTGAATGTGTATGAGCCTCAGGAGGAGGGATCCCTCCCTTTTCTCTCTCTCCCTCTCTCTCTCTCTCTCTCTCTCTCTCTCTCTCTCTCACATACACACACACACACACACACACACACACACACACACACACACACACCCCTTAAAGCAAAGGGCAGTGAACTGAAACCAAGCCCACGTCTACTCCAGCTCCCACCCCACAGTCTGCTCCTTGCCCAGGGCACCAAGCCCTAACTCCCCTCTCAGCCCCTCTGCCTCCCTCTCAGCCCTTGTCCCCCACATTGTGTCTCTGCATGTCTTCCTTTGAGAAAACCCAGGCAGCCCTGCTCCCACTCAAGGATAAGGGGTGGGGAGGCTTCATGAGATTTTTTTCTGAGCTCCTCCCGACACCCCCGTGAGCCCCATTATAAGACCAAGCGAGCCTGGAGACCCGACAATCGATATCCCTCAAAGATGAAGATGCTAATAACTTTATCCCCTCTTGTCCTCCAACTCTCTCCTACATTAGCTCTGACCACAGGCCCCAGGCATCTGGGACCTGCAGTGGGCAGGCCTGGAGCTGAGTAACCCCTTCAGATCCAGGTGGGAAGCAGGAGGGTAGACAGCAAGAAAGACTTCCTGACACTCAGGAGTGGGAGGCCACAGGGATAAAGGATAGAAAGCCTCAGACGCATGTTTCCCACTCCTGGATGTATACACTGGAGACCTGACTCAGAGTCTGGGAGGATTTGTGACCTTAGAAGCACCCTACAGGGGCACCAAAGTCCGAGTAATCCCTGAGGGCTTCCCAGAGGAGATGAGCCGGGAGGAGAATTCCCACTGGGGGAAGTCAGAGAGTTGAGGGACAGGAGTTGATGGGGTGGTGAGTGGGGGCTGCTCTGGCCCTGCCATCCCTGCAGACCCGGGGCCCATCCTCCACCAGGGCCGGTTGGGGGGTACCCAGAGACCCACAGCCCATGGGGTTTCAGAGGGCAAGAGAAGCCCTCTCCTCCCTCACACACTCCACAGCCAGGCTAGACCTCTCTGCAGCTGGAGGGGGTGGTTGGGATCAGGGGACAAGAGCTTCTCTTCTGTGAGCACTATCCCCCCAAAATATTCTTCCTGCCAGCCTGGCCTATCCTACGCCAAAGACCAGGGCCAGGCCTGGGACTGGGGTGCTCAAAGCCTGTCATAGGATAGAGAGAAGGAGGTGGACAAGGAGGAAGAAGTGCGGGAAAGAGGAATGAAAACATTTTATATAGCAAACATTTATATAGCACCTACCACAGGCCAGGCCTCATTGGAAAAGCTTTTCACATGAGACTTGTTTAAAGCTCATAATGACCCTAGGAGATTAGTGCTATTATTATCTGCATTTTGTAGAGGAGGACACTAAGGCACATAAAGGCTGTGTAAATTGCTCAGCATCACAGAGCTGGTAGGTACAGAACCAGGCACTCTGGCTGCAGAGTCTAGAAGCTTGATCTCCAGGGAACCAAGCCCTGGAAAAAGAGGAAGGGACCCAGCTGAGTAGGAGGGGGTGTTAAAGAGCCTCTTGGTCCAAGGGCTCAGAGTAAAACACACTGCCCCAGGGCTCTGGGCCGAAGCTGGGGCTCTCTGCTTTTTTCTCCATGCCCTATGCATGCACCTCTTGTTTCTCTGCACTGCTCCGGGCTGCCCCCTCTCTCCTTGTCTTTGCCCCTAAGTGGGCTCTTCTGTTAGCTCTGGCCCTGTCTTGTCTCCATCTCCTGGCTCCAGGTCTCTCTCCTCCCCACTGCCCCAGAGCCAGAGCTGCTCAAACGTTCCTTCTTAGCACTGGAGTCTGTCAGAGCTGGTGGGGGGGCGGAGATGGGGCGGGGACGGGGCGGGGCTGGACAGAGAGAGAATCTGGGAGGGGACTGATGCTTGGAGCTGTGGAGTCCTCCTCACTCCCCTCTGGGGGTGGGGTTGGGCTGCCTGGTGGTTCAGCCTGGCTGTAGACTGAAAGTTGGGGTTTCTGGGTCCTGGCTTCTCCCGGGACTGTCAGCCCCTCTCTCATTGGACAGCCTGTCTAAGGCCACGTTAGGAATTGGGCAAAACAGGCTTTCTCCAGCTGGCACTTAGAGAGTCCAGGGCCTGTGGTGTCTGGAATTTCTCTAGGATCTCTCTTTAGGTTGGTGGTTCAAGGGGACACAGGACAGGACATTCTCCACCCAGGCTGCCCCAGCACTCTGCCTGCACTGTTCCTGGAAACCTGAACAGATGCTCCGCCCTCCTGTCGGGAATCCAGCCCCCAAGGGAGCAGACAGGAAAGAGGCAGAGGCTGGTTAGGAAGGCTGAGGGGGTCAGCCTTGGAAGGCTTGGACCCTTGGGTTCTGTAGAGAGCCCATTCCCCCTGCTGGGGGCCCCCGGGGAGCCACACTGGCTTCTGCATCACTGATTCCTTCTCTCCAGATCCCTGTGGAAATGCTGGCAGAAGCTTCCTTAGACAGGGGAGTTCTGGGTTCTTTCCTCAATGTTGGGTGTTCCTGCAGTATCCACCACCTCATCTGAGCCTGTGTCTCCCAACCAAGACAGCTATCTCTGAGAGGGAGGGGTAGTGGGGGAACTACACCAGGTCTGGGGGACTCAGATGTCTGATCCCCACAGCCTCAGGTGGCTGTCCCTGTCCCAGCTCCCCCATGGGGTCCTCAGGGCCCCATTCCATTGATCCCCCTGCAGGCATTCATCTCAGCTGGTGCTTAGCCCCTGGTGTGTGTGTGTGGCAGGGGTGGGCGTGGCAGTTAATGGACTTGGCACAGCCAGGAGGTAATTAACAGGGACGGGGCATGTGTCACAGTGGCTTGGGGGGGAGCACCATTAAAGACAATGGGATCCAACAGTTATGAGTCGGGGAGGGGGGAGGTGCCACGTGTGTACATGTTTGCACATGCACGCCTGGCTATGTAGGGTAGGCTGGTGTGCCTGTCAACGTGCTCATCTACGTGCCCATCAATGAAGGGAACGGACTACGGGGGGTCTTAGGCCATGAAGCCGGCAAAGTGGGTGCAAGCTCCCTCCTTACCACCCAGGACAAGGCCCCAAGCCCCAAATGCCTGAAGGAATCAAAGTCACTGGCTTAAGCTACTGTTCCCAGATCGATGAAAGCTATCCAATTCCCTCTTCCACAGTCTCCCAGCATTTTCCTTTCCCTGTCCTAACCTTGTTCCCAGAACCCCTCACCTCACCTGTCCAGCTTTTCCAGCAATACCTCCAGCTGTGGTTTTAAGAGCCTCTGAGACTCTGATGCTCTTGACCTTGGTAACACTCCACATGCCCTGGCAGGTCCCTTCTGCCACCTGACCTCCATCCCCTCTGATTCAGTGATGTTCAATGTGGGCCAAACCCCAGGCCCCCTACCCCTCTACCCACAGAGTCTCCAAGGCTGGAAGTGTGTACATACCACTTCTCTCCTCAGCCCTGAAGACAGGCTCAAGGGGCCTGAGGAGGTGGGGAGGATGGGAGTGTGGGCGAGATAGCAGGCACCCTCCAAGGAGGCCATGCTATTCTCCAGGACTCTCTAATTCAGCTGCTTGTCCCACCTTACGTCACTCATCTGTGCCTCTGTCTCTTCATCTGTGTCCATCCGTCTGTGTGTCTTTCTCCTTCTCTGTTTGCACCCTCTCGACAGTCTCTCAGCCTGTCTCCACGTCTTTAGGTCCTGTCCCTCTCTGTGTCTGCATTGTCTCTCTCTGCACTGTCTCTGGGCTCACCTGTTGGATTTGATCCCCTGACCCTGTCTCTCCCAGCACGTTCCAACCTCCTCTCCTCCCAATCACTTCTGCTTAAGCCCTCCCTCCCAGGGGTGGCACAGCACCAGCCCCACTCAGCCCAGGGCATGAGAGGAGGGCCTTTGAACTTGGCCCTCAAGGACCAGACCCCCCATCAATCAGCCTGCAGCCCTGGGTCAGACCTCCATTAGCACTAACCAGCCTGGACAAGAGGCAGACACCATCGGGCTAGGCCTAGGGGTGATAAGACCCAGATTGAATCAGCGGGTGGGGAGAGCTGGGCACCCAGGGAGTGAGACAGCCACGCCATTAGCCCTGAGGAGCCATGGGGAGCGTGGGTTATTGCAGGAGCTAGGCAGGTGATTGGAAGTGATGGGGCTGAGGGTGGGAGGAAATTGCTCCTCCCTGGCTCCAGGGTGAGGAAGATGGGGGCAGGGCCCAGGTCCTGGGATGGGGGACCTCACCCAGCCTCGGAGCTGACAGAAGCCTCGGGCCAGTGGTGGCCTTGGGCCAGTGGTGTTCCAAGGGACAGAGGGGAAGGGAGAGCTTACCTCCTCCCTCGGGCAGAATGGAATGGGGAGATGGCTTGGTCCTTAGGAAATAGCCACCTTGCCCAATTCCTGGCCTCCAGGTATGGATCCCAAAGCACTTAGAGCCAAGAAGAGTGACAGAGGGGAAGGAACAAGGGGTCCTGCTTCCCTCAACCATTCCTTTATCCTACTCCTTTCCTGTCCCTGCCACATGTACACACACACACACACACACACACACTCATGCGCGCGCACACATGCACACATGCGCCCACATACGCAAGCTGTCCCCCCCTTTTCTTTCTCAACCTTTTGTTGTATTGTGTGCTTGCTCTGTTCTGGGCACACCAATACAAGGAACACTCACCCCACCAATGCTCCCATCCTGTCCACCTCCACATCTAACTTCAATCCCTCCTACTGCAGCCTTCCTGAATGAAATACAGAGATAGGCAATTAGGGTCTGAAGGTCCGGGAAGCTTGACCTGAGGCTGCCTCACCGCCAGGCGGACAAGTTGACCATGGGACTGGGAGGCAAACCACAACTACGAGGTGGAGGTGACAGCTGCATGCAGTAGGGGTAGGTGGCTGAGGTTAAGCAGAGAGGGAGAGGATGCCAGAGAGTCATCCCCCTGCCTGAGTCCCGACAACCCCCTCCCAGAACGACATCATCCCAAGAATTGGCAAGAGACACAGCCAAGGGACAATAAATATAATTGCTATGGCGGAACCCTGCCTAGAGAAGCAGGAACATCCTCCGCTCCCAGACTCCACCTGTCCCCTCCTGCATGCTGAGGGTGAGTTAGATGATTTGAGATCACCCTGGGGCTGCTGGGAGCCATGGGGGTCGCCAAGGGCAGGCTGCAGTATTCCGGCTACCCAGCCCCAGCCCCTGGGCCAGCCTCCTAGCCCAGGACATCCAGGTAGACAGGAGGCGCCTGGGCAAGGGCTTGCAGCCGGGTGTGCACATCTTTGATGCTGTGGCGTTGTTGGGGTTCCCGCTGCCAGCAGCCCCGCATAATGGCGTAGACCTCCGGTGGGCAGGCACGCGGCCGCTCCAGCTCACGTCCCTGCGTGATGCACTCGATCGCCTGGCGCCACCAGAAGGAGAGAGAAGAGGGCACACTGGGCTGGGGGCAGGAGAGTGAGGCCAGATCCAGCACTGCCTCTGCCTCATTGAAGCTCCCAAGGCAGGTCATATGATATGTCTGGGCCTCGTGGCTACTAATAATCTGAAAGGATGCAGTGAATCCCAAGATTCCTTTCCACTCTGACGCTGAGCAGTGGAAGGGTTAAAGCTAGAGAGACTCTGGGAGGGTTGGGCTGGGGTAGAATTGTATCCCGAAGGGCTGGAATCAGACCCTAGGAAGACTTGCCAGGTGGGCTAAGGAAGGGGAGGGTCCAAGGCATTTGACAAATCCATCAGTTTAGTGTTGAGGGCTGCATGGAAGAAGGGGAGGGTTCTCTATCTCTCAGCTCCAGAGGGCAAAAGGAAAACAGAGCAGGGGTGCAGGTAAAGGCCTTGAAAAGTGGCTGGCTTGCATTTTAAGGTAGAGGGCAACCCCACTTTTTTTCTCTTCTGTAGGTACCGCTCTGTGGGGACCTAGCTGATCTTAAAAGAAAACTGCAGCAGGAAAGATCAAAGTTAAACTCCAGGAAGGACTGCAAGAGCAGCTAAGGGATCCAAAGAAGGAGACATTGTGGCAGGGAGATGCTTGAAGGGCCTGGAGTCTCTTCCCCCCTTCTTCCCTCCCTCGCCATTAGAGGGCTTGGGTTATGGGCAGCACTAATTCCATTCCTTCTCTCAGTGCTTGAGAAAATTAAAATCTATAACCCTCTCTCCCACGCCACCAGCCTCCAGGGAGCAGACTGCATTAGGAGGAGAAATGGAAACTGACAGCTGCGAGCCAAGGAGGGGGTGGGGGGAGCTGCTCTGGGAGAGGGAACACCTGTGTCCAGCCAGGAGAGCAAGGGGAGGTGTAGGACCGTCCTTCTTACAGTCTAACCTCCAGCCTTCCTGCTGCAGCATCAGGCCCTCTCGTGCTGTGTTCCTCTTTCCATGCCTCTCCCTTTCACCCTGATGATGCCTACTAGGTCTATAAAATGCAGCTAGGGATGGAGGTCTGGGCTCCATTTATAAGTGCTTTGAGGTTCCCCCCAGGAGCCAGTTAGAATAGGAGAAGGAAGAATGTGAGAAAAGAACAGGGTCGGTGTGGAGAGAGCAGTGTCAGCAGGATGCTGGATGGGTGCCCGGCCTGCGGCAGTGGGATGAGGGACAAAAGGGGACAGAATTTCCTGAAAAGGGGACCCAAAGGGGTGGGGAAAGGGTGGCCGGCAGGGAATGACCCATGGAGCGGGGCTGACCTCTGTGTTGGAGAGCTGGTACCAGGGTTGCTTGCCGTAGGTGAAGATCTCCCAGAGCACCACGCCGAAGCTCCACACGTCGCTCTCAGTGGTGAACTTGCGGTAGAGGATGCTCTCAGGCGGCATCCAGCGGATGGGCAGCATGGTGCGGCCTCCCACCTGCCGGCGTGGGCGTGCTGCGTCACCTCCTGCAGGCGCCCACCGCGGACAGCCTCTCCTGACGCAGACCCGCCCCCAGTCCCGTCATTAAAAATAAATAGAAGCGGCTCTCCCGCCCAGGGCTAAAAGGGAAAAACCGATGGTGCTGTTTCCCTCCGTGATAGTGGAGACAGACTCTCCTCCACTGGGGACCGAGGGGGTAGGAGGAGGGTTAAAAACCAGAGCCAGACGATGTGAGAGAGTGGCAGGGACATATACACACTACCAAATGTAAATTAGATAGCTAGTGGGAAGCTGCCGCATAGCACAGGGAGTTCACCTCTGTGCTTTGTGACCACCTAGAGGGGTGGGATAGGGAGGGTGGGAGGGAGGGTGATGCAAGAGGGAAGAGATATGGGAACATATGTATATGTATAACTGATTCACTTTGTTGTAAAGGAGAAACTAACACACTATTGTAAAACAGTTATACTCAAATAAAGATGTTTAAAAAATAATAATAAATTTAAAAAAAAAAAAAAACAGAGCCAGAGAGTCTCAGACACCACACCGCCTGAGGAAGAGGAGGGCGTGCCCAGCAAGGGCAGGCACTGGAGGGGGACTCGGCATTAGCGTGTCTACAGTTTGGATGCTGTGGGAGGGGTCGGGGTGAAAGACTTACACGGTAATAGTCGGTGCTGTAGATATCCCTGCTCATGCCGAAATCGCCGATCTTGACCACTAGTCCCTGACCCACCAGACAGTTGCGCGTGGCCAGGTCCCGATGCACGAAGTGCAGACCCGCCAGGTACACCATCCCCGCGGCGACCTGGCTAGCTACGGCCAGCAGCTGCCCCAGGCCCAGAGGCCCTGGAGCCACGTCCTCCCCACCAGCCAACAGCTTGGCATCAGGCCCGTGGGACCTTCAAGAAAGAGTGAGGGAGAAGGATAGGTTGGGAGGAGAGAACCCCCAGGAGCCTGAGAGAAGGGAGCCCAGGGAGCTGGGGGTTGGGGGGTGGGGGAAGGGACTCAGGGAATGGAGGAAGGAAAGAACAGGGGAGGCAGCTGTCTGGAGGGACCAGGATGGAGGCCGGCTGGTGTGTCCCACCTCTAGAGCTTCCACTGGTGCCCACACTTTCCACATTAATGCCTTCCTCTCAGGCAGCCCCCTTGAACTCCAAGCCCACTGGAGCTGCCCACTGGCCCCTACGTCTCTTGCCCGGGTACATCTTCAACTCAGCCCTTGAGAAGATGCTCAGCATCTTCCCCCAGGCCTGCCCCAGCCTCAGTGAAGGGAACATCCTTCACCCAGGCTGTGAGCCTGAAATCTGGTAGTCCTTGATTCCTGTCTCTCTCACCTTTGCCCTCGGTATCCAGCCTTCCTTCCAAAGGTTTCCAGGATGCCCTCCTCCTCCCTACAGTCATCCCTCTAGACCAGTCCCTGATCATTTATCTCCATTCCCCAAATATTCCTTCTTCTGAAGCTGTCTGAGCTGATGGTTTTGTCAGTACTGCCCTTTCCTACTGGCCAACTTTCTCCTCAACAATTTATTTCTTCACTTATTCCAGGTAACATCTCCAATGTGCCAAGCACCAGAGCTACAGTGGAGGGTAGGATGCAGATAAACAGGTTACAGCAGTGCAGTGTGGGGGGCACCTGATGGGCACTCAGGGTAGGGATGGAAGAAGTCAGGGAAGGCTTCCTGGAAGAAGAGACATCTAAACTGACACTCAAGCCCTTGGGAAGGGAGGTGGGTAAGCCACTTGAAGGGGTCGGGGACAGGGGTGGGTGAAGGGGCTGGGAAGGAGACCCAGTGTACCAGGCAGAAGTAGAGGCCCAGAGGCGAGGAGAAATAGAAATAGGCCCCTCCTAGGGGAAGTCTTCCAGACTCATCTAGGAGCTTTCAGGTTTCCCTCCTTTGGTTTCCCCGTGCTCTATCCACTATATAAAGCTGCTTTTCCTCCATCCTGGACCCCAGATGGATCCTGGCTTGCATCCGGTCCCTAGCACAGAGCCCATACCGCATCTCGTGAGTAAGGGGAAGGGCTCCTCTTTGGCATCCTCTTGACTTGGGTTCCCCTGAGCCAATTCACCTCCACATTTAACCTCAGGTCTGCCCTCACCTCCTTCCTGCTCCACATCCTCCATTGGTTCCTCCCCATGCTCAAGATAAGCTCAGCCTCTGAGGTCTCTCCCAGGTGAATTTTGCAGCCTGGCTACATGAATGACCTGTCACTCCCAAAGGGATGTTTGGAGACCAAATCACTACCATCAGTTGTACAAACACACTCATCCAGAACCACAGTCCCCTGTTCTCCCTCTTACTGGTAGGGAAACTGAGGCCAGAGAGGAAATCTACTTGGCAAAGTAGGCTCAGCTAATAAGTCGCAGTTGACTCCAAACCCTGGCCCTTTCCCTGCCTCACACTGCCCCAACCTCACAGGGGGTCCACCTCATCGGAGTAGGACTCAACGAAGGGAATATGTGACCATCACAGTCAGGGGTTGAGAGCAGGGCTCTGCATGGGGTCACATCTCCCTGAACCATTTGTTACCTGTGTGCCCTTGAGCAAGTCACTTAACCTCTCTAAGCCTCATCTGAGAAATGGGTACATTTCTTGAAGTTATTAAAATTATCAGTACAAATTAGTTAACATATCAGAGTTGTTCTGTCCAAAGCCAAAGAAACAAATTTTTGGTAACTTCCTTCAAGTATAAATTGCCATATATACTAGGAGACTATGAAAAATAAATATACATTTATATTATTATACAGACATATATGTATAAGCACAGACAGTCATGATGAGAATGAATTATAAAATATATAGCATAGTGCCTAGAGCGTGGAAAGTGCCTGATAAATGTCTGTTATTGCTGTTATCATAGTTATCAAAACTGCCGCCTCCTACAGGCCTGGCTTCTGTGTGCCACACGCAAGTGCACACACACTCTGCAAAGCCCACCCATCCTGAAGATTCAGCTCTGACTTCTGCTAATGCAACCTCCCTGACATTGCCGCTCTGTCCTCTGCACGGACTCTCCTCACATTCACACATTTGCCTTGCGGACAGGGCCTTCCTGCTCCTTCTTGGTGTCTCGCCCCCGCAGTTCCACAGACAAGCAGGGATGGGATTGTAAGGAAGGGACGATGGGCCAGGGGCCAGCGCCAGGGCCAGGCCCTCCTACCGGAGGAAGCGGTTGAGGTCACCATGCCGCATGTACTCAAAGACCATGAGCAGCGGGCGGCCCTCGGTGCAGACGCCAAAGAAGCGCACGATGTGCTGGTGCTGCAGCATGGTGAGCAGCTCGGCCTCCCGCTGGAAGTCCTGCCGGGCGCTCTCAGACACCTCCTTCAGTGCCTGGATGGTAGGGGCGGGGACAGTCCTGGGTGAGGGCCCAGCCTTGACCTCCCCACGTCCAAGGTGAGCCATCCAGCTCCAAGTCGTGAATCATGCCAGACCCCAGCCTCCCACCCACCAGCCTGAGCACCCCATCCTGGAATGATGGTGCTCTGGGAGGGGGGCCCGGGCCAGCAATATCGCATGGCCAAGGTCTTACCTTGACGGCCACTAGCATCTTGTCCTGCTCAGGCAGCAGGTTGTGGCACTCAGCTAGGAAGACCTTCCCAAAGGCGCCCTCGCCCAGCTCCCACTTGAGCACGATATCTCGGCGCTTGATGTGATGAACACCTGGGGGGGGGGGGCTTGCAGGATCAGACAAGAGCCCCAGTCTTGGGCAGGATGGGACAGGGGCAAGGACAGGACTGTCCAGCAGGGTTGTGCTCTGCACAGGGGGTGCCAGGCAAAGGGGAGGATGGACACTGAAAGTGAGCCTTCACACCTTCACCAAGCCCCACGACATGATGTGGACATGGGTGGCAGCGGGGTGGGAGGGAAGGCTTGTTCAGGCCTGGGGTGGGCAAAGGCAGTGACACACAGGGGCTTCTACACATGCACACACACACGTACAAACACACACACACACACACACACACACACAGGCTTGCCCGCACCCTTCACCCAGCCCCTCACAGGCATCACTGAAGTACTGTGGGTTCTCAATGATGTGGCCTTGGAGCCCAGAGCTTTTGCCCTCGCTGGGAGACAAGGAGCTGCCACCCAATGTCATGAAATGCAGGGACATGGCCAGTCCATCCTCTGGAGCCAGCACAGTGGGGCCTAGAGGAGGAGACACAGTCACATGGAGGGGTCACAGCCCAGGCACACACTCTAGCTCCCGTCAGGTTGCAGGGTGCCAGGCGACCCCACCTCATAACTTGCACGGGAGGAACAGAAGAACTAGGAAGCAACACAGCAGGCAGGAGGAAGGGGAGGCACAATGGCCATTCTCCGTCTGGCTCCTGTCCAACCCCAGGCCCCGTGGGTCACCAGAGAACTCCCCCACTGCCCCCCCGCACAGCCCAGACCTCCCAGACCCACTTAGTGTTTGACTACAATCCAGCCACCAATTAGCAGATGCTACCTCTGAAACTACCCCGGCTCCAGCACCGACGCGCTCATATTCACAAGCCCCATAGCCAGCCCTCGTATACCCCAAACACACACTCTGTAGAACTTCACGTGTGCACAGGCCCTCACACGGCGGACAGAGTGGGGAAGAGCCAACAGGAAACAAAGCCAGACGGACAGACTGACAGACAGCCATTCTGCAGCCCCCCAACTCACGGTTGATCCCAAACTTGTTCCTCCGTCCACATTTGTTGAGCACAAGAAACGTCATAGAAAGGAAGAGGCAGGCAAAAACAGCCAGGCCCACGGCCATGGAGACCTGAGGGTGTGGGGTGGTCAGATTTGGGGGTTGTCTGCACTCTCAGAGCTCCCCCATTAGCAAACTGTTTCTCCATCCTGCATAGATGCCCAGAGCCAGGCCCCCAGACCTGCCTCCTCCTCCCCTGGGGCCCCCGAGTCACGGCTGTGAAGGGGGCTGGTTAAGCTCAGACCAGATTCTACTGATCTCTGTGCTCTGACCAGAAATGACATGCAGATGAGCCTCTAGCCAGGCCTCCTGATCCTAAAGTCCTGGACAAGCTTCCACTTCCCACGCTCACCCCAAAAGGTGTTTCATCCTTCTCCACTGGGTCTCCGGATGTGCTGTTGGTGTCTGTGGGGACACAGGGCAGGAAGGATAGGCTTTGGCACACCCTGTGTCTCCTCTAACGACTCCCCACCCTGGCCCCAGCTGACCCCTCAAGGATCAGGTTAACTGTACCCCCTGCTCCAGCCGCAGCTCCAGGGACCAGACAGAACCTGCCCTCCAGCCTGGGCTACTCACCCACTGGCGAGAAGGAGACTGCAGCAGGAGGGAGGAGAGAAAGCAATCAGATGGGGAAAAGAGCAGTGCGTCCCCTTCCCCCTCTGGGACTCATCCCTTTGTGGGTGGGGGTGGGATGGGGAGGTGGAGCTGCTGGACCTCAAGGGAGAAGATGCACGTGGCCCTTTTCCAGCTGGGCCAGGGATGCCCTGGTGCGTGGCTCTCTCTTCAGCCAGCCCAAGTGAATGGAAGAGCTCAGGGGTTCAGGACTCCTGGGGTTTGGGGGAGGCAGGGGCAAGGAGGACAGCGCAGAGCTGGACACCAGAACCCCAGGCTCCTTTCTGTCCAAGACCAGGCACTCCAACTTCTGAGGTCAGGATCACAGCAGGAAGTGGGCCAGGCATCCCTGGACACCTGGATCTGTACCCAGGTGGAACCCAGGGAGAGGGGGCAGGGTTCAGGGTGGCCCTCACACCGGGGATGGGGTCCTCAGGGTTGAACTCGAAAGGGTTGTCCATGAAGGCAGCCATGACGGAGGCGGCAGCCTGGCCCAAGGGGTTGGTAGCCAGCAGCGTGTAGTTGCCATTGTTGACGTGGGTGGGCTGGTTGAGGCGCAGGCAGCCGTGTCGCACGGTCTCATTGGCTGCCAGCTCCAGGAACTCGGTGAAGATGAAGCTGGTCTCGTTGAGCACAGAGCCATTGAAGAGCCAGCGCAGAGAGGGCGTGGGCTGCCCGTCCACTGAGAAGGGGATGCACCAGTGGTGCTGCTCCACTGCTGGTTGCAGGTGCACACTGGCGGGGACTGTGGGCCAGAGAGGGGGACAGAGAGAGTCCGGAAGCAGCTGCAGACCTGAGCAATCCTAGGTGGGGGTGGGAGTGTGTAGCTGGAAATCAGGGGGTAGGCCTAAGAGAAACTGGTCAGCAGGCCCTAAGAGATTCATAAGGAGAGACATTTTGAAGAAAGCTGACAGTAAATCTGAAATAAATCAGGCAGCAGGTATATAAAACTCAAGCTTAAAAAACTTAAGTGGTGGGTTTAAAGAAAATAAGTAACAGTCCTAGAGAAGTAGGGTACCGGCTTATGGAAATTAGACATGGAGTCTTTTGGATGAGGGATTTAGAAAAATTAAGTGTAATCAAGCCTAAGAAGATCGGGAAGGGGGCCTAAACATCAAACAAACAAATATATATATATATATATATATATATATATATATACACACACAGTTATACAGTTTAAAAACTTTTTGTAAAAAGATATGGGTTTGAAATAGACCCAACCTGAAAGAAGAAAAAGCCCTTCAATAATAGAAAAAAAAAAAAAAGTATATATATATATATATATATATACACACACACACCATTGATACTGGAATTCCAGCCAGCACTCATGCAATGGAATACTACTCAGCAGTGAAGTGAATGAACTAATAGGTACTCCCATTAACGTGGACGAATCTTACAAAAATAATGTTGAGGAACTTCCCTGGTGGTCCAGTGGTAAAGAAACTGCCTTACAATGCAGGCGACACAGGTTCAATCCCTGCTCAGGGAGCTAAGATCCCACATGCCGCGGGGCAACTAAGCCCATGAGCCGCAACTACTGAGCTCGCGTAACTCAACAAGAGAGCCCGCGTGCCACAAACTACAGAGCCCAAGCGCTCTGGAGCCTGCGTGCCACAACTAGAGAGAGAAAATCCACACACGTCAACGAAAGATCTCTCGTGCCTCAACAAAGATCCCGTTAAGATCCCGCAACTAAGACCCGATGCAGCCAAAAATAAATAATAAATAAATCTTTTAAAAAGTAATAATGTTGAGCAGAAGAAACTAGACACAAAATAATACAAGGTATGATTCCATTTATAGAATGTACAAGAACAGACAAAACTCAACCATATTAATAGGGAAGCATACGTGTGTAAAATTATTTTTTAAAGCAAGGAAATGATTATCACAAAAGTCAGGATGGGGTGGAGGAGAAGGATGGGGTTCCGAATGGGGAGAGGAAGAGAGTGTCTTCTGAACTGCTGGTAAGAATAATTACTGTTTAAGGTGTATATGTTTTATGTACATATCTATGTATGTTACGTTTCACAAGAAGAAAAATTTATATAACATAGAAGATTTGTGGCAGACCTAGGGAAATTAGGCAGTAAGCCTAAAGAGGAACTTAGATGGGGAATTTCTTCTTTTAAAACTAGGATGTAGGGACTTCCCTGGTGGTCCAGTGGTTAAGAATCCGCCTTCCAATGCAGAGGTCGCGGGTTCGATCCCTGTTGGGGGAACTAAGATCCCCGTATGCCAAGGGGCAACGAAGCCCGGACCACAACTAGAGAGAAGCCAGCACGTTGCAATGAAGAGCCCACTCACCGCAATGAAAGATCCCGCGTGCCGCAACTAAGGCCCAATGCAGCCATAAATAAATAAATTAATTAAAAATTAAAAAAATAAAACTAGGATGTAAGGCAAAAGTTCTAAGGAGGAACGGGCATGAAGAAATACAGCAGAGCAGTGAGAACGAGCAGGCAGCTGGTGTTGAGGGCCTCAGGTAGCAAGACTTGGGCAGGGGCCAAAAAGAAATCCATCTCCGTCCCTCTGGCCTTGACGAGCCCCCAGGACTTCCCTCAAAGGATCAGGTTTTCATGGGAATCTGGAAACAGCTGGGAGGGAGCAGCTGTGGACACACACATCCCACCCCTTTCCTGCAGCCCCCCATGCTCAGATCCTGTTTTCAGGGAAGAAGGGATGGGGGGTGGGCACAGGGACAGTCACTGGGACTCACAGGAGACGTTGACCTGGACGGAGACTTCAGCTCGGCCCACGTCATTCTCCGCCCAGCATGTCACGTTCTTCCTATTGAGGTCACTGGTGACATTGGCCAGGGTCAGTCCCAAGGACGGCAGACTCCCAGATTGCTGGGTCAGAGAAGAAAGGGGAAAATCAAGAAAAGCTTCAGCTGGCTTGGGATTGGAGGCAGGGCGGCTGGAGCTGATGTCTGTGGGGAGCCCCTCTGGCCCAGATGGAAAAGGGAGGAAGGCTGGGAGGGAGGGGAAGGAAAAAGGTGTGGGAGAGAATATAAGAGAGAATGGCCCTCCTCTAGAGCTTGTTTGCAAATTCTCCTGGATCATTTGTTTAATGATCTGAAAAATCTAGAACACAACCAATAACCTCAAAATAGGCACAAAGTACCCCAAGCCATAAAACCACCCATCTAAACAGCTAAACAGATGTCACAAATCCCAAGTACTACATATGCACAACTAATTGGAAAACCAGCTAGGACCTCACCACCTACTCATTCTTGTTT
The DNA here is from genome assembly GCF_026419965.1 of Kogia breviceps. Lineage (NCBI taxonomy): Eukaryota > Metazoa > Chordata > Mammalia > Artiodactyla > Physeteridae > Kogia > Kogia breviceps. The sequence goes on along the minus strand of NC_081310.1, from coordinate 87,262,075 downwards.
TACACATAGTTCTAAGAAACTTAGTATCAGCCCAAGGAAGATCAGAAACAAAGAGATGGTGCTGGTAACAGGGCAGCAGTTAGAAGCAACAGTAGAATCATGATGACTACCTTTGGCAGATGGAAAAAGAGAGTGAAGTTAGAGAGAAGCTAAGCGACTTGGTTCTGAATCATCATCAAAAGACTGAATCAGATTCAGATTCTCTTCCTAAGGCACCATGGACGTTATATGGCCTTAAGACAATTCTCAATCTTGCTGAACCAAGATTTTCTTATTTTGTAAGCTGAAGAGGTAAACAAAATGATCTTTTGACATTTTAGAAAGCTATTTTCATAAAATGATGAAAATAGATGAAGTAGTGGACAAATCTGATTTATCTGGAAATTTTGTAAATGTGGAATCCCTTGAATAAATACCACGAAAGGTGAAGTTTCTCTGGGCTTCCACTGGAATATGTGAGTTCAGAGATTCCAGAAGAGCTCTGCAGCCTCTTACGCAAGGCCTGGGTTCCAGCTACCCCAAGGGGAAGCCGTGCCCTAAGCTTCTCTCGGCTGTCCCATCTCCTCCAAGTCACCCTGGGGTATGGCGTCCCACGAACTCTTCCCTTTGAGCTGCTCTGCCACCCTTCACACTCCTGAGGGGGACCAGCCTCCCCTCCCCTCCATCTAACCCAGTTAGGCTATGGCTTTTCTATAGGAAGTCTCCAGAAAACAGAAGTGGTAGCAAACTTGTAAAGCTCCCAAAGAGAAAAGCAAAAACCTGCAACTTCCCAAAACAGATAGCTTATCAAAGGTCTCTCCACAGATGGTCATGCCCAGCCTCTTGCTTCTGTCTTGTCCCCTTTTCCATTACTCACTCTCAGTGGCTTTGATCTCTGGGAGAGGAGGAACCATGCAGTGCCTTGTGGTCCCTCCACCATGTCTGGACCCCCTGCTCAGGGGTCCAGTGGTTCCTTCTTCAATATTGTTCATGGGGCCACCAGCAATTCTGGGGTTGACTCCACTCCCAGAGTGAGGGCCTCCAAACTGAACACCACACCCCTGCTTTCACTGACCCAGCTCCTTCCAGGGACTGGACCCTCTGTGTCCACCCTTGAGGGGCCAGCTTTCTGGGTGGGCACAGCCCAACGTTGGCCCCTGCTGACCTTGTCCATGAGGCCTCCTGAGTCAACTACAGCTACTCTCAGCTGCCCGCCGCCAGCCTGAGGACAAACGGCAAGACCTGGGAAGATGCCCAAAGACCGATCTGGATAAGAGAGATAGAGGTCAGAGAGTGCCCAGAGGCAGGCAGGACATCAGAAGGCCATCACGCCTACCTCCTCAGCTGACAGATAAGAAAACCAAAATGCAGGCAGACTGAGGGATTTTTCCAAAAGTCATTCCAAGAATTAATTAGTGAGAGAGCTGGAACCAGACCTGTGCCTCCTTTATTAATATGCTCATCACACACTGAAGAGGATGTTCCTTCCAGAATCTCCAGAAAATGACCAAAAGGCCCCCAAGAACTGGCCTGGGTGCAGGACCACAAATATTGCGCCCTGTCCCTGGTTCTCAGTTTCCTTATCTAGAAAGGAGGTGGATGGGAGAGTTGGTCTGCTGGGTTCCCCTGCTCAGCTCCAATATGTGAGGGCTCTGTGACCCTCTCCCTTGTGGCCAGCGCCGTGATCCCAGAATGGGGACCTAAGTTTTGGCGGATCAGTGGAGCCTGGAGTCCTTGCTGGGCCAGGGCCTGGCCTGAGGGCATGTGCATGCCTGCGGCTGCCCAGCAACACAAGCCCGAGTCCCAGGGGTCTAAACCATCTCTGTCCGTCCCTCACCCTTTATGTGCTTCTTATTTGTTGTCTCTCTTTCCCTGTCTTTGTCTCCTGTGCTCTGTGCAGGCCTCGAATCAGGAGGGGGGCATGGGGGTGCGGGCGGTAGAGGGCTTCTCACCATCACCGTGGCTGACTCCTCCAGCTCCGTGAGGATCCAGCCGGCCTGCTCCAGGTCCTGCCCCTCCACCTGGCACTGCAGCAACACGTCGTCCCCCACGTCCACGGAGGCATTGGGCATCTGGACCTTCAGCGTGGGCACACCTGGGGGCCCAGGATGCCCGAGGGGCGTTAGAGCTGGGATCGGCCTCCGAGCCCCGCCCAAGGGCGGGGCTCCTTCTCCCACCCTCCCCAGAGACCCTGCCCCTGCCCCCCAACCTTCAGTTTCCCCCAGCTCTTGCCAATGCCCGTTTCCCAGTCCCTCTTCAGGGCTCACCCCCTGAGCCCTGCCCAATGCCCTCTCCCCAAGCATGGTGCTCTTTCCCAGCCCCTCACACCACCTCCAGCACGTACCGCAGCTGGTGTTGGACATGAGGGCAAGAGGCCCCTGCCCGGGACACTGCAGCTTCTGTTCCCGCACTCCGCCCAGTCCCTCCTCCTCCCAGCGCTGCAGCCAGAGCAGGGCACAGGTACAGTGCAGGGGGTTCCCCGACAGGACTCTGGTGGGTGTGGGGGACACCAAGAGAGTCAGGGGAAGGGCAGATGTGAAGGAAGTACTACAGCAAGAGGGAGTGCAGTTAGACAGCAGGGTGGACTGTCTAGAGGTGAAGGAGTGGGGACACAGGAGAAGTTCCTCTCATGGACCCCCCTCACAAGACACTGCTGAAAGAAATAGAATGCTGAAAGTCAAAGACAGCCAGCTGTGGGCTACATGGAATTCCCTCACCTGGGCTCCCCAGGGTGACAAGCCAGGTGAAGGCTCCAGGTAGGGTGACAAGGAGAGAAGGGCACAGCCTTCCAGGCTGACCCAGAGGCCTTAGGCACCCACCAAACATACATGGACCACGGCCGTCCCACCCATCCCTTGAACACTGTGGGCGGATGTGCCCGTGTGCACAGGCCCCGAGAACCATGCCAGCCCCCGGCCTCCCAAGCACACACACAATCAGTTGTCCAGGCCAGCTCTCCCCCGCCCACCACCCCAAATGTGCCCAGGGCAATCACCACCTCAATGGGTGGGCCTGCAGCTTCTGCTTCGATGGGGGGTTCACAAGCATGCATATGGACAGCCAAACACGGGGTCCCCAGAGAGAACACCCCCCCCCAAAGTTCCACACAGACACAGCGACACATACCTTCACACAGAGGTTCAGGTGCCTGAGGGCGCACACACACACACACACACACACACACACACACACACACACACACACACACACACACTTGCTGCTCTTGCCCCTGCAAGTCCCCACACTCACAGTTCCTGTAGGGAGAGGCCCTGGACGGTTTTCCAGGAGAGAGACTCCAGAGCATTGAAGGACAGATCCCTGCGGGAGTTGAGACAGAGCAGACAGACGCTGTGAGCCAGCGACCTCGCTCTGACCCAGTGTGAGGGAGGGGAGGAGCCAGGAGGAAGCTGACATCTGGCTCCCCCGACCCCAGCCCTGGCAACTAGAACTCGCCAGGCGAGTCACTGGAGAGGGGGGACTGGTTGGGCTCTCTGAGTCCCGCTCTTCTCCCTGGGACAACAAGGGTTAACCCCACTGAACCCCCTCCCCAGACCCCAGGGAGGCGGGGTGGTCTGAGGGAACAGCCGCTCCCCCTCCCCAAGCCTTGGCCCCAGCTGGCAAAGTGCTGAGGCCCCAGCTGGGGGCAGGGGCTCCATCTGCACTGCCTGCCCACAGAGCCCAGGACAGGGCCAGGGGAGGAGGGGAGCACGGGGCCTCCACACTCCCTTGCCGCCTGCCGGATGCGTGCGAGGACCTCAGAGACCTTCCTCGGCCTCCCTCCCCACTCCTCCTTCCTTCCCCTCCTCAGGGACTAAGGAAAGTTGGCTGCAAGGGACCCCAGGGCCCCGGACCCCTAGCTGTAGAGATGGAGAAAGGGAGTTGGGTGAGGGGCCAGCTCCAGGATGCTGCGCCCTGCACCAGGCTGCCACTCCGGGGACCCTCTGCCTCTGAGGGGCCTGCCCTGACCCCTCCCCTTGCCTAGCTGTCTTTCGGTTTGTGGAGGTTGAGTTGGAGAGTAGCCACCGCACTGGGATCACAAAGACCACCCGCTTTGGTGCCAGACACAGCTGAGGGTGCCTCTGTCCTGCCACTTACAGCTGCGTGACCAAAGCCAAGAAACTGAACACATCCGATTCTCAGAATTCTCCTCTATAAAATGGAGATGACACTACCTTTCTCACCAGGTTGATCGTGAAGATTCACTGACCTAAGTATCATGAGATGTCACTGAGTACGCATTTTTAACTGAAGCCCTAGTACACAGTCAGTGAGGTTAGCATCACCTCATTTTGTCTGTCCTTGTTGCTAAATCACGGACACACAGCGAGTTTAGAGTACCCAGCACAGGCTCCCACCACACTTCCCACCTCTCCACCTGGCCGTGGTGAGAAGGAGGAGCTGAGCTCCTACCCTCAGAGGGGCTGCCAGGGACTCCAAGGGTCTCTCCTTTGGAGGTGTCTCCTGCCCACCCCTGCCCCACCCCCTCCTCTACGGAAGGGGTGGCTATGACTCCCAGGGGAGTACACGGCGTGGCAGATCTGATCCCCGAGCTCCCAGGCTCTCCCAGGGGCCAGGGAGCAGGTGGGAGACAGCGCCCCGGCCAGAACCCGGAACCCTGCTCCCGAACCTTGCTCCCTTCGGACTGGTGTGTATCTGAGCCCTGGGAAGAAAATGGAGGCAGGCCCCTGAGAGAAGCGTCCCTGTAGCATGAAGCACGGAAGTGAGACAGCAAGAAGGACCTTCTAGCTGGCAGGGGTGGGAGCTGAGGGCACCGCCATCCCTGAAGTGGATGAGAAGACCCCAGGAGAATGAGTGGAACGACTTCTCTGACCAGGCTGGGGCCTTCCTCACAACAGTTCCCTGGGGAGGGTCAAGCCCATTAGCCGCCCAAGCCTAGGTGCCTTCTCACCCCCCTCTGCCCAGCCCTGGCCACTCACAGGCGACGGAGACGAGGAGTGAAATGGAAGGCATCTGGCGCCACGAAACGGAGACCACTCTTCACGATGGTGCTGGGGAGGGTGCAGCAGGATCAGCACTGACGGTCGTAGCTCCCCTGGGTCACACTCTCTGCCCATGCCAGCCCTCCAGTCCCCAGTGCCGAGCCCTGGACCCCTCCCCACCCTCCTCAAAGCTTTCTCCGCCACCCTGGACCGCTGAGACCGTTGAGCTCACTGACCGGCCAGCCCCTCTGTCCTCAGCCTCTCAGGTCCTCCCAGGCCCCTCCCAGGCCCCTTGAGCCCTCCCTGACCCTCTGGTCCCCCAGGCCCTGTGTGGAGCCCCTCACAGGTTTCTCAGCTCCCCCAGGCCCCTCAGGTCACTGAGCTTCAGCTGCCACAGATGCTGCTGTTTCTCGATGTAGCTGTGGGGAGAGGGGATGCGAGTCACAGGGGCCCAGGACCACACTCGAGTTCCCACACCCACCCCCCTCCCTCCCTCCCAATCACATGCGCGTGTGCACACATGCACCCAGTCACACAAAAACCTGTTTACACGCGTACATATGCACAGGCATGCCCACACACATGCATCCTCATATGCATGGAGACCCACCACCTCACAGAGCCGAACCGTCCCCTGCATGCATCCTCACACCATCACACATGCACACTCTCACACACTCAAGCATGCACACACACAGATGTGTAAGCATATGCGCAGAGACACATCTGCTCACGCCCATCCACGCATGCATGCATGAACCCACAGGTGTGCCCGCTCACGCTCTCCCGCGGGGACAAACATAGCTGCATAACTCTCATGTGCACACACACACACACACGTGAGAATGTGTGGGCATACTCACATTCATAAACACACACAAGTCCATTTGCAGCTTGGCGTTCTGCTTTTAAACACAGAGCCTCTCCTGCACACGCTCAACAATAGGGGGTCACGCTGAAACGCTTGCTTCCACAAAAGGCCTATGCTCATCCCTGCCAGTGCCCCACCCAGCACAAAGGAAGCCCTGTGGCCATGTAAATATGCGCTCCCAAACACACCGCTCAGGGGCCACCGTCTGGGCTCACCCATACTGCTGTGCACGCACACACACCCCACCCTCTCCTTCTCAAAGCTGGTCCCTCCCCACACTCAAGAAGCAACCCCTCCATCGCCCCCCCCACCATCTTTCAGCAAAGCAAGTGACAGGCATAGAGGCTGTCAGTCAGGGACTCCTTGAGCCCCTCCCTGCCCCAGGAGGGACCCAGGGAGGAGGAGAGGGGCAATGAGAGGAGGGAGTCAGAGCTGGGGACAGTGGAGAGGCACCGAGTGGCTGTGTTTCACAGTGAGAGGGCAATGGGAAGGCTGAGGGTGGGGAGCAGGGTGCAGAAAAACAAAGAGATAGGAAACAGGGACACCTAGGAGGAAGAACTGACAGGAGGAGACTGGCAGCGAGACAGAGACAGAGACAGACAAGGAGAGAGACAGATAAGAAAAAGGAGACAGAGGGACAGATAGATAAGCACAGAGAGCCAGAGAAAGCAAGATGGGAAGAAGAGAAAGAAAGAAGTAAAAGCAGGCATGCAGGGCTGGGGGATTTCTGATGCCCCAGGCCCTGTCCAGCTTCTGGATCTGGCACGCCAGGGAGTTCCTGAGAAGTCAGCTGCCCTGCAGAGGCACGTCAGGCCCACCCCCGCGCCCCACACACAGGGGCCCCTGACTCACTGCCTGTTCTCAGAACTCTCCCCCTCTACCCTATACATTCCTCAATTGTGGGAACCAGGACCAGCCTGAATGACCCCTCCCCGCCAGCCCTTCCCAGACTTTGCCCCTGAAGGACAGCCAGGCATCCTCAGCCCCCTGAGGTCTAGGGAGTAAAACTCCAGTGACTCTGAGAGAGAGTAGGTCCCTGTCCTGCCAACCCCCCACCAGCCCCTGCCCAAAGGACCTAGAGCTATAGGGACCCCGGGAGGGGGTGAGAACGTAGTGTGGCCGGGTGTGTGCAAATTGTCAGGCAGCGTGCTCAAAGCTGCCTCATTCGTTTGGATTCATAATCAATCTGTCTATTCGAGTCCATTATCTCCTCATTAGCTCTGCGGGTGAGGGGGGAGGAGGGGACCTTGCAGGCGGAGGCAGGGGTTAGACTGCCGCCCCACCCAGAGGGACAGCTCAGCTCACCACCCTGCATGCCTCCCACACCCCCAGCCCCAACCTGTCCACACTCCCCCCGACCCCGCTGGACCTACTAGGGGCTTGGAAAAAATCAGGAAAAGAGAGCACTGATGGGGAGCATTCAGGAGCCTGGGCCCTGCTTTGAAGGCCCAGAGTGATGAATGGATGGGACTGGGGGTGGCAGTCTGGACCTCAGGCCCCCTCCCATCATGCAGAAACCTAGGTCCAGACCAAGACAAGGCCATCTTGCCTCCTCATCTCCCTAGGGCCATTAGAGAGACAGATCAAGTACCTTCCTGTTAATTACCACAAGATACCCAAGTAACTCAGTGCCAATTATCGCAGGCTGCTCAAGTCACTTCCAGACATCGATGGCCCCTGCCTCAGATACCTTCCAGCCTGTCACACATGAGGCCAGGGCTCCTTGCCCATTCACTAACCCCAGGCCACAGGAGAATATTCTAGCAGTTCCCTTCTTCATCTAGAAGTCTTACTGGCCCCGCCAGCCACATAGAATACTCAAGTATTTTCCAGCCACCACCATGCGACGCTTGAGTACCTCTAGGCCAGTAAGTACAGAATACTCCCATAGGTTTCACCCACTGCTAAAAAGTACTTGAGTATTTTGTAACCAATTACTGCAGGATGTCAGAGTACTGCAAATGCTAGAGATTCCTCTTAGTTTCCCGTCCCGAAGGGAGGAGTGTCTCTCAGCAAGGCCCCTGACTCCCAAAGTAGGGAGACAAGGGTGGTGAGAGAGATGGGGTGGAGAGAGGGAAGCCAGGTGGGGCTCTCATTTCCCACATCCAAATCCAGAGGTGGTGTGGACAAGAGATGGTGGAAGTGGGAAGAAGAGAGCTCAACCACCAAGCTATGGCTCCTCAGCGCCTCCCATCTATTCCAGTTCAATTTCCAATTCCAGAGAGAATTGGTGTTGCCTGGTCATGACAAGGAAGGGGGACGGGGCTGATTTCTCCCTGGAAAAGGGAAATGGTGAGAATGCCAAACTGGGGGTGGGGGGCGGTGGGATGTCTCTGCAGATAACCACCCCCTGCATAGGGCAGAGGATGAACTCCTGGCTGAGCTTCAGAAAGCGCTTTCTAGAAGGCTGGGCTCTCTCAGATCGGGTCCACAGAGAGCCCCCTTTCCTCTCCTCGAAGCTAGCACCGCAGCTGCCCTGAGCCCAACTTCCAGGCAGTAACTGCGGAGGCCGCCAGGGCAGCGGAGGAAAGCCAAGGCACAGCCGCGGGCTGCACGGTATCAGCCTCCCGCCGCGCCCGCCCCTCCTGATCCAGCAAGCCAGCGGCGAGCCCGTGCCCACGGGGCACTGCTATGCCGGCCTGTCCCCGCGCCCCCTCGCCCGCCAGACACTCACAGCTCCGTCAGGTTCTCGGCGCCTGGCAGGTGGCGGAGGCTATCCAGGGCCCCAGGTCGGGTGCAGCGCAGCCCCGAAGGGCCGTGGGGGCAGCAGACATCGGGGCAGGGTGCAGCGCCCGCAGATGCCAGCATCAGCCAGGCCAGCAGGCTGCCCGGCCCCGTAGCCCGGCGGTGCCCGCCGAGTTGCCCGCGCCGTCCGCCTCGCAGCATCGCGGCGGCGCCCGCCTCGCCCCGGCCGGGCAGCCGTCTGTGCGCTTCCAGCAGCGGCTGCCTGGCTTCCCGCGACATGTGCGCCGGGCAGTGTTAAACACCCAGCCGCCAGGAAAGGGCGGAGCCAGCGGCCCCCGCCCGGCCTCGCTCCGCCCCCTCCGACTCCAACCCTTCCCCCTCCTCTTCTAAGTCCCCAACTCTGCCCCAACCCTGGCAGCCTACTCCCCCAAGATCCCCCCAGCTCCAGGAGACGCGGAAGGGCAGCCGCAGAACTCCTCGGAGGTGTCTGCTGGGAGTAGGGGAACTGGGAAGTTGATACATTATTTCTCCCAGCCTAAAGAAGCTGTATTTAGCCGGGAGGGGAGATGACTGAGCTTTGGGAAAGCTTGCCGTCCAGGTCATCCTAGCCAGTCCCCGGCCTCAGATCTCACTCCGCACGGGGCGCGTGCCTGAGGGACTGTGCATGTCACTTGGGATAAATTAGGTGAAACACTCTCTAAAGCCTAGAAAGAAATGGGAAGAGGTCCCCAAAAGACCAAATGCAGGACCTGGGGAAGGAAAACAAAAGAGACAGAAAGGGAAGGTGTCGCCCCCAAACAGCCGGAGAATGGAGACCCGGGATCCGAGACGCCGATTTCCAAGAGAGGCCACAGGGTGGCGCTGAAAGCCCGCGCGCAAAGGTGTGAGCTCCGCCGAGGTTGGGGGCGGGGGCGCAGTCTGCAGCCCCCACTGCGCGGCGCCTGGCGACCCAGCGTCAGCCACTGACCCGGGCCAGCCGGCACTGGCCCCCAGGCTGGGCAGGGCCAAGCTGGGCTGGGCTGGCATCGATCGCCGTTCTGACAAGAGCATCGATTTCTGCGCGGAGAAATTAATAGCTCTCTTAGCTCCTCGGACGCGGGAGCCGCCCGCGGGCGGAGCTGGGGACCCGTCGGTCCAAGGAGACCGCGCACCCGGAAAGCCCCGGGTCCCCAGCAGCAGTCAGAGGGCAGGTCCCAGCCTCTTCACCCCGTGGGCCTCAAGCCGGGGAAAGGGGAAGGAAGACGGGGTTCTGGAGGAGGGACTTTTGGAGAAGGATAGGGCAGGCAAGGGCCCAAGGAACCCGCAAAGGAAGCCCTCCGAGAGGAGAGTTTTCTCCACCATGGCCCCAGCACAGACTGTCCCCCAATTTCCCTAGACAGAGACAGACCGACCAAGTAGCCTGAATTCAGGAAGGTGACCAGACAGAAGTGGGGCCCCACGGGGTCATTGCCCTCTCCACGAGGCTTTTGGTTGGAACCAAGGGACTTAGCTAGGACAGAGCCTTGCGCCCGAAAGCGGAAGTGACAGGCTCCTAAGGTTGCCAGGGGCTCAAAGAAGCGAAGGACTTGACTATTCCGGAGACAGGTCGCATTCCCGCCGGGATTCAAGCTCACCGGGTCGCTGCTGCCAGCAGTTACCCCGCAGGTGTCAAGGCAGCAGGTGGCCGAACTTAGAACCACCCCTCCCAGAGGGGCCCGGTCTCTCGCCGCCGCTCCGACCGGCAGTGCAGCCCCAATTGGGAGAAGTCCGCAGGGGTGAGGGAGGGGGGACCCACCTCAGCCGCAGCGGGGCTGGGGGGAGCTCTGTTCTTGGCCCACCATCCCCCTGTATTTTGGCCTTATTTCCCCAACAGACCTGTCCACCCCTGAGTTGTCAGGCTAAATATTTTGGCTTGGCGGGAGGGGCGGAGAGAACCGAGAGGTCCCAGCAAACCAATCCGTTCGGTCTGGGGCGGGGAGGCGGGAGCTGGGCGCGGCCCCTGCGTGCCACCCAGGGAGATACCGCGGCAGCGCGGCCAGCTGGCGCTGGGGAGCCGAGCGCTCCCGGAGGGATCCGGGGAGACAGTCCCCGGAGAGTCCCGCGCTCCCCGGGACCCCCGCTACTCTCCTCTGCCTGCTCCCCGGGCTTCTGCTCCGCCCTCGGGGTTGACCGGCCTCTTGCGCTGCCTTTTGCTCTGCACCCTGTGTGACTTTCTTTCCCTGGAAGCCTCTCTAAGTCTCTCCCCGTTGCTGTCTGCATCTCTGTCCTCATCTCTCTGTCTCTGTGTTCACGCTGAGTCTCTGGCTCCAGCAGCCTGTCACCGCCTGTGTCTCTGTGGCTCTCATTACTTTTTTTCTGTCTCCTGACATCTCTGTGTGGGATTCTTTGTTGCTCTGCCCCTTCCCTTCCCCTTCCCTCTGAAGCTTGCATCTCTGTGTCCCTGACAGGACCTGACAGGCCCTTCTCCTCCCTGGAGCCATCTGGAGAAGAGCCAGGACTGGGCACAAGGCAGGACTAAGACAATGGCAGTGCCTAGTCTGTGGCCATGGGTAGCCTGCCTGCTTGTGATCCTCCTCTCCTTGGGATTTAGCCTGGACACTCGCAAGGGTGAGTCCTCAGCACTGTCTCCTGGAGCCCCATCTCCCTTCCAGCAGACTGGGAGGCCAAACACTGAGCTTCCAGCCAGAACACATCTATTTACTTACTTCGAAATGAAGTCTGGGGTTAGGTCTCAGAAGGACTTCCCACCAGGAAGAGCATTTAGTTTCCCAGAGATGGGTGTTTTCCTCTGAGTTCCCTGGGAAATGAGAAGGACCCTGAAACAGGGATGAATAGATGTCCTTCATTCCTGCTTATGAAACAGTGATCCCAGTAAAGACTGAATGAGAATCAAAATGAGGGGATTAGTCTTAGAGGTCTTTTCTAGAGCCACTGAATGGGAAAGGGGCCAGGATGGGAAGGGGAGCTGAAAACTAGGCACCATTAAGTAACTGAACCCATTGTGCAGACAGGAAACTGAAGCTCAGAGAATTGAGAAATCAAGCTAGACTGGGGTCCTGAGCTCCTGCCTCCAGGTTCTGTCCCATGTCCCCCACTTTGAGGGCCCATCCGCTGGGGTAGGGGGCTTCTTTTAATTAGTCCCCAGGCTAAACACTTCCCATGTGTAGGGTTTTGGGGGTTGGGTCCATGTAGACGAAGTGGCCCTCGAGGGTGCTGGGGGCTTGGCAGGGAGAGGAAAAAGTGCTGAGAGTAGAAGATTCAAAGGCGGAAGGATGAAGAGATGTCCCTTTCCCCAAAACCACCATTCCCTTCCAGACTGAGGAAAGTCAGGAATCCAGTTCTCTGTGCCTGCCTGAGGGGTCCCATGATGCCCTCAGACTGGGATCTCCAGGGGCAGAGCAGAGTATCCCCTTCCTGCAGAGACAGAGGAGTGATGTGAATGGGTTGGGGCAGGGGGTCCCCTGAAGAGTGCTAGTCACAGAGGCACTACCTGCAAGGCATAGCCCCGCCCCCGCACCCCTCCCCTCCTCCACCCCTCCCCTCCTCCACCCCTCCCCTCCTCCACTGCTGTGCCAGGACAGGGCATAGCAGATGCCAGCCAGGAGCACAGTTGTCAGGACAGGAGCATGGCCCTGGGGGCAGGGGGGCGGGGGAGGGCGGTGTTTGGTCAGGGGACCCAGATGTCCGGTTCTCAGTGCAGCTCTGCACACCACCATGTCCTGAGGGGAGGCAGGCAGGGGTTAACCTGTGAAGGTCGTAGATTTGTTTTTCCAAATGACTCCCATCAGGGGAGCCCTAGAGAGGCTGGGGCATGATGGGAAGTGGCATGTGGGCTCCTGAGAGAACCCCCCATCTGCCTGCAGAGCCTGATTGGCCTTTGCCTGGAGGGACTAGAAGTGTTTTCTCATTCTCCCTCTCTGTGTGTGTGCATGTGTACCTGCATGTGCTCAGACACACACACACACACACACACACACACACAGAGTTGCTGGGTAGAGCCAAGCACAGGGACCATTAATGACAACAGGGAGAAGGTGTGAAGTAAGCCCCAGGGAGCCAGCCTAGCCTGGCCACCCCCTTTTAACCATCAGGGGATGGGCCTGGGTATGTATGATGGGTGCCTTGTTGCTTGAGGGCTGGGTAGGAAGGGAGGGAGCGGAGGCTGGAGAGGTTAGCAAGACTTGAATGGCAATCTGAAGGATTCAGACCTGAATCTTCCTGAGTGGGGACCATGGAAGGTATCCTTGGGAGAAGTGAGTGCAGGGACCAGGTATCCAGCCCATTAGGAGAATGGTCCTACGTGCCTTGGGGAAAGAAAGAAAAGGGGGGCTGGGGCCCTGCGATCCAAAGAAGCCAGACACACCCAGGTCCCTGAGGGAGGAGTGGACTTGGGACCCAGATGTGCATCGATTCAACCCACAACCCCTGAGTGCCCAGTGGTTCCTGCCCTGAACTGGGCACCATGTGGGGATGCTGACTAACAAGGGTCCCACCCTCAGCAGCCTCCCTCCTTGGAGGGGGTGACAGACAGACAGAAAGCAATGTTGTGGCAATACCCCAGGTGTTCTTTTTTTTTTTTTTTTTTTTTTTGTAGTACGGGGACCTCTCACTGCTGTGGGCTCTACCGTTGTGGAGCACAGGCTCCGGACGCGCAGGCTCAGCAGCCATGGCTCACGGGCCTAGCCGCTCCGCAGCATGTGGGATCTTCCCGGACTGGGGCACGAACCCGTGTCCCCTGCATCGGCAGGCGGACTCTCAACCACTGCGCCACCAGGGAAGTCCCACCCCTGGTGTTCTGGTGTGGGTGCTGGACTAAGTGCAGCTGAGCCTGAAGTGATTAACTCAAGAGGGTCAGGGAAGGTGGGGGCTTGACCTGAGGCTTTCAGGACAAGAACTGAGGGTGCTGGCAGGCCAAGGAACTCTTCTGAGGCTGGAGGTATTAGCGGGGCCCAGTTTATCGATACCCTGGAATGTCAGGCTGAGGAATTTAAACTTGAACTTTCGGCAATAGGAGCCACGGAATGTCCCTTCGAGAGTAAACAGATGCAGGGACCGGGCATCTAGCTTTCTCAGGCCTGGGAGAGAAGTGGAGTGTCTGAAGCTCAGACTACTGCTGCCCAGTCACAGATTTCATTCATTCATTCCTTCATCAAATATTTCTTGAGCACCAATTTCGTGCCAGGCACTATACCAGGCACTAAGGATACAGCAATGAATTACACAATGATCCCTGACCTTCTGGAGCTTACAATAAACTAAATAAATAAGTAAATTGTATATTAGCCAGTGTTAAGCATTTGGACAAAAATTAAGTAGGAAGGGGAGTGGGACTTCCCTGGTGGTGCAGTGGTTAAGAATCTGCCTGCCAATGCAGGGGACACGGGTTCGAGCCCTAGTCCGGGAGGATCCCACATGTTGCAGAGCAACTAAGCCCGTGTGCCACAACTACCGAGCCTGCGCTCTAGAGCCCATGAGCCACAACTATTGAGCCCACGTGACACAACTCCTGAAGTCCGCGTGCCTAGAGCCCGTGCTCCACAACAAGAGAAGCCACCACAATGAGAAGCACATGCACCACCAGAAGAGCGGTGAGCCCACCGCTCACCACAACTAGAGAAAGCCCACGCAGCAGCAAAGACCCAACACAGCCAAAAATAAATAAATAAATTTATATTTTTTAAAAAGTAGGAAGGGGAGTAGGGAGTGTTGCCGTATTAAATAGGATGGTCAGAGAAGTCCTTATTGAGAAGGTGACATCTGAGCAAAGACTTAAAAGAGGTGAAGGAGCCATTGAGAGGGAAGAGTGTTCTAGCCAGAGGGAACAGAAAGTGCAAAGACCCCAAGGCAGAAGCTTGTCTAGCTTGTTTGAGGAACAGCAAGGTGGCCAGTGTGTCTGAAGAAGAGAGAGAAAGCGGGTGAAGTTGGAGAGTTGCAGGAGCCCTGTAGGCTGCGGTAAGGACTTTGGCTTTTCATCAGCGAGATGAAAGCCATTGGGGAGTTTTGAGCAGTGGAGGAAAGTGATCCAACTTGTGCGTCGTGTTTCCACTCTGGCTATAGAGTGGAGGATAGAAGAGGGGACAGGGTGGAAGTGAGGAGACTATTTAGGAAGCTATTACTGTAAAGCCAGGAAAAGATGATGGTGAAAGCAGTTCAGGTGGCTCTGGATATATTTTAAAGGTAGAGCCCACAGAGTATAGGGGTTAGAGAAGGAAAGGAATCACGGAGGCTTTAGCTGTGGAGTCTGACTGCAAGAATGAAGTCGCAATCAACTGCGAAGGGGACGTGAGTTTGGGAGGGAAGGTCAGGAGCTCACTTTTGTCCATGTTGGCTCATCTGGTGGGGATCCTCCAAGCTGCCAATGAGGCCTCTGAGGCCCAGGGAGGAGGTCACGCATGGGGTGCTTGGCCCAAACAGTACTGAGGTCTACCTGCACTTGTACCCACAGTGTGCCCCAGCCTGGACATCCGCTCAGAGGTGGCAGAGCTGCGTCGGCTGGAAAACTGCAGCGTGGTGGAGGGCCACCTGCAGATCCTGCTCATGTTCACAGCCACCGGCGAGGACTTCCGTGGCCTCAGCTTCCCACGCCTCACTCAGGTCACCGACTACCTGCTGCTCTTCCGTGTCTATGGCCTGGAGAGCCTGCGTGACCTCTTCCCCAACCTAGCGGTCATCCGCGGTGCCCGCCTCTTCCTGGGCTACGCGCTGGTCATCTTCGAGATGCCGCACCTGCGGGACGTGGGGCTGCCAGCGCTGGGGGCCGTGCTGAGTGGGGCCGTGCGCGTGGAGAAGAACCAGGAGCTCTGCCACCTCTCCACCATTGACTGGGGCCTGCTGCAGCCGTCACCTGGCGCCAACCACATTGTGGGCAACAAGCTGGGCGAGGAGTGTGCCAATGTGTGCCCCGGCGTGCTGGGCGCCACTGGCGAGCCCTGTGCCAGGACCACCTTCAGCGGGCACACCGACTACAGGTGCTGGACCTCCAGCCACTGCCAGAGAGGTGGGCACTGGCACAGAATACGACCAGGGGGCACAGAGGGGGCAGGGTCAAATGGGGCTGGCTGGCCATAAGGTGGTATGGGTAAGTACTGTGCCGACACTATTTATTTTAATCCTCACTCATCCTATGAGGGAGATGCTGTTGCTATTCCAGTTTTGCAGATAAGGAAACTGAGGCTCAGAAAAGTTAAACAACTGATGTAGCATAAGGCAGTCAAGGGGTGAGCACAAGACAGCATCAGGTAGTTATGGAGAGACGGTAAAAGATAGGTATAAGTTGGACATGGTGAGGAGGGGAAGGGTGGCACGAATGGATACAAGGCAGCTTCACAAGAAGCCGTATGGGGCAGTGGACAAGAGCAAAGCCGCCTGGCCTGTGATTGAATCTCAGCCCTACTACTTACCAGCTATGTTTATTTAGCTTATCTGTGCCTCAGTTTCCTCATCTGTAAAACGATCAGAGCATTGTGATGAAGAATGAGCTAGTCTGTAAAACATTAGAGCAGTGCCTGGGCCATGTTAGCAGTTCTATGCTTCTGATGAAAATGGCCATAGCACAGGCTGGCAGTATTGAAATGGGAAGGTTGGGAGCTGGGTGGAAGGAGAAAGGAGGAGGTGACAGATGAGTGACAGGGCAGGTGAGGACAAACAATGTGAAGTGGGATCTTCTTTTGGAGGTAAGGTGCACGGAGGGGAAACAGAAGGAAAGAGTGGAGAAAAGGAGGAGTGGAATAAGGAGGGGATGGTTGGAGGAGGAAGTGAAAGTTCCAGGGGAGGGAAAGAAGAACTTCAGAGACTGGGAGCAGATCTGGGGTCCCCAAGCTGGGGCTCCTGGAGGTCAGCTCCACTCACCCCAATGCCTCAGCATGAGGGCAGAAGAGTAACCAGATCCCTGCTGTATCCACTGGGCCCCACCTCCCCAATATCTCCCTGTTGGCTGTAAACACAGCTGCTGCACGTCCTCTCTCATGTATAGTCAACACTCCCTGGCTGACCCTTGCCACACGCATCGCTCCCACAGACATCCAGCTGCCGCTGTGCAGAGTAGCCAGGCCATTGGCACCTGGCCCCAAACCCATCCACATCTGCTTGGGGCCACCTCCCACCCAGGGCAGAGCGCTGAAGAGGGAGGAAGTATGGGCAGGGGCAGGGGTCAGATGACCAGGGATGGCCCCTCCATCTATACACTCCCAGGCCCACCTTGTCCTGGACCTCACTCCTCAGGAGAAGCTGACTTGCTCACCTTGGCCCCATGCCCAGCAATGATCTGGGCACTAGGCCTAGACAGGACAACAGGCTGGGGAGCAGCAGCCCTGATAGGCAAGGTCACTGCTTCGTCCTGAGTTCTGACACCCCTGACTAGGCACTGTGGGAGGTGAGGAGTCACAGAGAGGGGCCACGGTCCGTATCTTCAAGATTCCCTGTCTGTAGAAAACAGAGTCTGGCAACCAGTGTCATCTGAGCTGGAGGGATTTGGGTGCAGACTAAGAGTGTTAGCCCAGGAAGAGGGGGTGGAGCCGGGACCAAGGAGGCGTGGGTAAGGTCTAATGCAGCACTCTGCCCACAGTGTGCCCCTGTCCCCGTGGGCTGGCCTGCACAGTTAGGGGTGAGTGCTGCCACACTGAATGCCTGGGAGGCTGCAGCCGGCCAGAAGACCCCCGTGCCTGTGTCGCCTGCCGCCACCTCTACTTCCAGGGTGCCTGCCACAGGGCGTGCCCTCCAGGCACCTACCAGCATGAGTCCTGGCGCTGCGTCACGGCCGAGCACTGTGCCAGCCTGCGCTCTGTGCCTGGCCGCGCCTCCACCTTCGGCATCCACCAGGGTAGTTGCCTGGCCCAATGCCCTCCAGGCTTCACCCGTAACGACAGCAGGTGAGTGTTGGGTGGGCAGGGGGCACCCCTGGAGCAGTGAGGAGGTCCACACTGGTCCAGGGCTCATGCCACATCCTCTGCTTGCCCCTACTAGCATATTCTGCCACAAATGCGAGGGGCTATGCCCCAAAGAGTGCAAAGTGGGCACCAAGACCATCGACTCTGTCCAGGCAGCACAGGATCTGGTGGGCTGCACCCACGTGGAAGGGAGCCTCATCCTCAATCTTCGTCAAGGCTGTTAGTGCCTTCCTCAGGACCATACCTCTCCTCCTGGCCACACCCCTTACAATGATCCAGTTAAAGCACCACTTACCACCATCCTGGGTCCCAGCCCTGAGGGCCCCCTTCCCTTGGCCCCCATTCAGCTCCCCCCTCCCAATGGACCCATCACTTTCCTTGCCCCTTCTCCAGCCCTGTCTTCCCCATTCCCAGATAACCTGGAGCTGGAGCTGCAGCGCAGCCTGGGACTGGTAGAGACCATCACTGGCTTCCTCAAAATCAAGCACTCCTTTGCCCTCGTGTCCCTAGGCTTTTTCAAGAACCTCAAACTAATCCGGGGGGACACCATGGTGGATGGGTAAGGGGTCAGAAATGGTTCCCTCTATCTCATCTCCTCCCCAACACTCCCAAAACTGTGGTGAAGAGTATGGGAACCAGCTCTGCTACTTACTAGCTGTGTGACTCTGGGTAGGTTACTTAACTTCTCTGGTCCTCAACTTTCTCATCTGTGAAATGGGGTTAATATAACTCTACTTATTTCTTAGGGCCGTTGTGAATATTAAGTTGTTATGTATAAAGCACTTAAAACAGAGCCTGAAACAAAGTATATATTACTACATAAAATTATAGTTATATATAACTCTATAGGTATTGGCTATAATTGTTATCATCTGATCCTCTTAGCTGCAGAGCAAGACTGCCTGGGTTTGAAACCCATTCCTACCTTTACCAGTCGAGGCCTACCCTTAATGTAGCCAGGATTTTTCAAAATAATGTTTTAAATTACCATCCAGCCAAGTGGTTTCTCATGTACCCCCAGGGGTGCCCCCGCTCCAGCTGGAGAGGCATAGCCCCAGACTGAGTCCCACTCCTCCCTGTGTCCCCAAAGCCAGGACAGAGCCTGGCACATAGCAGGTGCTCAGTTAATGTGAGTTGAGGGAAGGAGGGAGGCAGAAAAACAGTTGACCCCATTTCGCTGATGAGGAAAACAGAGTGTGGGTGACTTGCCGGACCTCACATTTCTGGTCAGTGGCACCGAGTGGGTGTGTACGAATGCCCCATGTGTACTGGTGTGGGTGGGTTGCTGTATGCCCCTCCTTCCCTGTGCCCCCAGTGCAGCCCCTTCTGGAAGAACCCATAAGACACCCCCTTCCTCACCCCTTGCCCCCACCGGCCGTGCAGAGCAAGGTTCCCTGGCCTCCCCCAGGAACTACACTCTGTACGTGCTGGACAACCAGAACCTGCAGCAGCTGGGCTCCTGGGTGGCTGTTGGGCTCACCATTCCCGTGGGCAAGATATACTTCGCCTTCAACCCACGCCTCTGCTTGGAACACATCTACCGCTTGGAGGAGGTGACTGGCACGAAGGGACGGCAAAACAAGGCAGAGATCAACCCCCGCACCAACGGAGACCGAGCTGCCTGTGAGGCCCAATACCCCTACCCCTGGCACCCTGGCAGTGAGAGATGTGACCCCAAGGAACACCCAGACGCGGGCACACGCTGACATTCACACACACTGAAATACACCAGACAGACTCCCGGGTGGAAGGGGACAATGTGATAAGTTCTCTTCAGAGGCCACGTTGGGGGTGGGATGCTGCGGCGTCAGGGTGGGGGTTTGGGAGTAGGCGGCTCAGGCAGGTGCTCTCAACACGGTCGAGAGCAAGTGTTCGCCCTTCACCCCGACCAGGCCAGACTCGCACCCTGCGCTTCGTGTCCAACGTGACGGAGGCCGACCGTATCTTGCTGCGCTGGGAGCGCTTCGAGCCGCTGGAGGCTCGCGACCTACTCAGCTTCATCGTGTACTACAAGGAGTCGTGAGTGGCGGGGGCGGGGCCAGAGCTGGTGTGGGGCCAGGGCGGGGGCGGGGCCAGAGCCCGACCAGGTCAATTTGTTCACGACCACAGGCAGGTGAGGGCAGAGCCCCGGGGGGCTGTGGAGAGCCAGCAAGCCAGGACCCCAGAGGCGCACTCCCTCATAGGGCCCACGTCTGGCTCTCTCCTCTCACCTTCATCCCTTCGTGCCTCAGTTTCACCTTAACCAGTGATGAGGAGAGGACAATCAGGATTTCTGAAAGCCCAGGAGAGGCGCCCTGCTGGGAAGGCCTGGATAATTAAACTTCAATTCACCATGCTAATGTTTTGTACTGACCACATGCTCCTGCCCCAGCATCGGTTTGGGAAGTACCCACTAATTTGGCCAGTTTTATGCATATCTTTGCCAGCATTTCATTAAAGCCTGAGGAAGGGAGGGAGCAGGGACTACCAAGGACCAGCTGCTCTTTTCTTTGGAGAGAATGTACTGACCATAGCAGGATGGATAGTGGTTAGACCACAGGAAGAACTTCTCCAAAAGCATGGCTAGAGATCAAAAATAGAACTCTTTAGAGGAGAGAGATGGATTTGGGAAGGCAAGCTGGGAGGGCAGCAGTGAGGAGTATTAGCCCTCTGTGGTAGATAGAAGATGGGAGCCACCTGGTTTGGAATCATTTCCTGTGAATTAAAATGGAGAGATCTTAGTTGCCCACTAGCACAGGGCCTGGCCTGGGAGGAAGGGAGAAAAACTAATGGTGAGAGGCCTGCTCACAGGGCCAAGGCTCTCCTAGGCCTCAGTGGAAGATGGACTGTAGCACGAGGAGCTGGGGAGTTTGTTAAATACAGATTCCTGGGCCCCGCTCCCACAGATTCTGATTCTGTTAGTCCTGGGCAGGGCCCATAAATCTGCATTTCTAACAAGCTTCAGCCTTCAGGTAATGATGAATCTTCTGGGCCATGGACCACACGTTAAGGAATGCTAACATGGACTGCAGTGTAAAGTCCCGGCCTCCCACCCCTACCCACCGGTTGTAGAGCTCACATTCTGCAGGACTATACACAGCTGCCTTTGGACTCAAAGGGCAGAGAATCTTGGAGGTCTTTCAGGAAACTCCCCTAGCATCTGCCTTGCAGTGTGGTTATGGCTGTGCTCCCTTAGAGATATACTGGGGATCCTGGCTCAATTCCAGCTCTGAGCAGACCCACTCAGTGAGTGTGTCATACCCACAAGGCACCTGCCCCAAAGGGTAGACCCACATTTGCTTCTGAATGCCCTCGTACTGGAAGAAGCATGACAATGACAGTCTTGGAGTGATTCAGAGAGGAGGGGGATGCTAGAAACTGGGGTTGGGGCTGAGCTGCCCCTCATCTCTAGGGATGGGATGTTCAGCCCATTCCAGAATGCCACAGAGCATGTAGGTCCAGATGCCTGTGGGGCCCAGAGCTGGAACCTACTGGACGTGGAACTGCCCCTAAGCCGCACCCAGGAGCCAGGTGTGACCCTAGCCCCGCTCAAGCCCTGGACACAGTACGCAGTGTTTGTGCGGGCCATCACGCTGACCACTGCAGAGGACAGCCCCCACCAAGGAGCCCAAAGCCCCATCATCTACCTCCGAACCTTACCTGCAGGTAGGCTGAAGCCTTTGAAGGGGGTTGAGAGCTAAATGCCTGGGTCCTAGTGAGAATGGGGGAACCCAAGCACCAGAAATAGAGAAGCTGGGTCGCTGAACGCTGGGAGGAGGCTGGGAGGCTGGACCTCAGAGAGAGGGTCCCATAACCAGACAGTATTTGAAAGAGGGATCTGCAGCCCCTCAGTTGTACCCTACTCACACCCCCAGCACCCACAGTGCCCCAGGACGTCATCTCCACGTCCAATTCCTCCTCCCACCTGCTGGTGCGCTGGAAGCCACCGACCCAGCGCAACGGAAACATAACCTACTACCTGGTGCTGTGGCAACGCCTGGCAGAGGACAGCGACCTCTACCTCAATGACTACTGCCACCGCGGTGCGCAGGGAGGAGGCGCGGACCGGAGGGGGTGGGGTGTCGGGCCGCGGGCGCTGCCAGTCTAACTCTTTCCTTCGCCGCCGCGGCACCAGGCTTGCGGTTGCCCACCAGCAACAACGACCCCCGCTTCGACCGCGAAGACGGGGAACTCGAGGCCGACAGGGAGCCTGGCTGCTGCCCTTGCCAGCACCCACCTCCTGGGCAGGTCCTGCCACCACTGGAGGCACAGGAGGCCTCCTTCCAGAAGAAGTTTGAAAACTTTCTACACAACGCCATCACCATCCCCAAGTGCGTCTCGGCGCGAGAGAGCCGGGAGGCCAGGGTGCTGATGAGCGGTGTCTGCGGGGGAGGGCGGGTGGCTGGGTTGTGGGTGGGGGTGGGAGGCGGTCCGCCGTTTCAGAGGGCACTGGGGCGCCTTCCAGGCGGGCCTGACGGGGGCCACCCCCCCGCGATCCCCCGGTCTCCCCAGATCTCCTTGGAAGGTGACGTCCATCAATAAGAGCCCTCAAAGGTGAGCGGGGGCGGAGCAGGGGCCGAGAGGCGTGGCTCCCGGGACCCGGGCCTGGCTCTGATTTGCGCCCTCCCTAGGGACTCAGGGAGGCACCGCCGGGCAGCCGGGGCCCTCCGGCTTGGGGGGAACAGCTCGGATTTCGAGATCCAGGAGGACAAAGTGCCCCGGGAGCGAGCGGTGCTGAGGGGCCTGCGCCACTTCACAGAGTACCGGATCGACATCCATGCCTGCAACCACGCTGCGCACACTGTGGGCTGCAGCGCTGCCACCTTCGTCTTTGCGCGTACCATGCCCCACAGTAGGTGACCCCGCCCAGCTCTACCCCGCCCACACGCCGACCCCAAGGACCCCATCCAATTAGTGCTCCAACTAGCCAGTTTGACCTCCCGCCAACCTCAGGGCCGAAGTTTGCTCAC
This sequence comes from Kogia breviceps, assembly GCF_026419965.1. Classification (NCBI taxonomy): domain Eukaryota; kingdom Metazoa; phylum Chordata; class Mammalia; order Artiodactyla; family Physeteridae; genus Kogia; species Kogia breviceps. The sequence goes on along the minus strand of NC_081310.1, from coordinate 87,239,787 downwards.
CCTTCCCAGTCCCCATAATCCCAGCGTTTCCTCAAACCTCCCACTTTAGCGCCCTTGGGTTTGAACATGAAGTTGAGAGGAAATACTTGTGGCCGGGCTGCCTGATGCCCTCTCCCGCAGGAGAGGCTGATGGCATCCCAGGGAAGGTGGCCTGGGAGGCAGCCAGCAAGAGCAGTGTTCTCCTACGCTGGCTTGAGCCACCAGACCCCAACGGACTCATTCTCAAGTATGAAATCAAGTACCGCCGCTTGGGAGAGGTAGGTACCCCAGGAGACACCCTAACCTAGCCTCAATTTGTGCCTCCATGCTCTTCCCAGCCAGCTATTCTGTGTTGCCCTCAGGAGGCCACAGTGCTGTGTGTGTCCCGCCTGCGATATGCCAAGTTTGGGGGCGTCCACCTGGCCCTGCTGCCTCCTGGAAACTACTCTGCCAGAGTTCGGGCAACCTCCCTGGCTGGTAATGGCTCCTGGACAGACGGTGTCGCTTTCTACATCCCTGGCCCAGGTATGCAGAGCCTCTGTCCCAGACCTGCACTCCCAGACAGCCCCACCTGGGTCCCCATCCCCACCTCCCATTGTGGAAACAGAAGCCTCCTCTACCCTCTGACTTCTCCATCTTTTTTTTTTATTATTGTTTTTTTTTTTTTTCCTTTTTTCTGACTTCTGCATCTCTGACCCAACCCTCTGCTGCCTTCTGGCCACCAGAGGAGGAAGACTCCGGGGGGCTGCACGTCCTTCTCACTGTCACCCCCGTGGGGCTCATGCTGCTCATCATTCTTGCTGCCCTCGGTTTCTTCTACAGCAAGAAGAGGTGATGACAAGTCCCATTGGTTCCCAAGCCCCTTCTTCCCTGAGCCCTCATCATAAGGTCAGTGCAATCAGAGGGTAGTAGATGAGACAGCAGAAAGGAATTCCTTAGAAGCAGTAACTCTTCCCCTGGGGGCGGCATGGAGGAAAGAGACATACCTTTCAGGGAGGGGGACCAACTTGTCCACGTTTGCCTGGGACTTTCCTGATTTTGGTAGTGAAAGTCCCAAATCCTGGGAAACCCCTCAGTCTGGGCATACTGGGTCTGTTGGTCACCATACTCTTAGCTTGAGAACTAATGAAACTGGTCTTATCATAGCAGGGGGAGAAGCAGGAGACCTCAGGATGTGTCCTGGGATCCTGGGATTCTTGATGTCAGATCCCCCTAGGGCTGGATATGAGAGGGAACTGAGGGTAGGACTTTGATTAGCTGGGTTCTGAGGACTAGCTGAGCAGACAGCAGCTTCTCCACGTCTGTCCCCCCTTTTCCCAGCCTGTCAGATCCCAGATCCCAGGACTAGGACAAAGCCTAGCTTGGAAAGTGCTTGGTGTCCCCCAGGGGTCACCCTGATCAGAGCTAGGGGTATGATCAGTAGCTTCCTTCCTCCTTGTAATGTCCCTCTCCCTCGTCCTCTGACATTGCTTCTTCCTTCCCGAGGACCCTTCCAGCCTGACCCTCTCACCTCCCATTGCAGAAACAGCACGCTGTATACCTCTGTGAATCCTGAGTACTTCAGTGCCTCTCATAGTAGGTCTGGGGGTGGCTGGATGGGTGGTGTGGGAAAGGGAGACAGGAGGGGAGAAGAGGCAGACTTCCAGACCATCTTGGAGAAGGCAGCCTTGGGACCCAAGCCCTTCAGAAGAGAAGAGAAGCGGGTGGGGGTGTGGCAGAGAGCGGTACCCTTGCCTTGTGACTCGCACTTCCTCTCAGTGTACATCCCTGATGAGTGGGAGGTGCCTCGGGAGCAGATCTCCATAATCCGGGAACTCGGCCAGGGCTCTTTTGGGATGGTATACGAGGGGCTGGCACAAGGACTTGAGGTGGGAGAGGAGCTCACGCCCGTGGCCCTGAAGACGGTGAATGAGCTGGCCAGCCCACGAGAACGCATTGAGTTCCTCAAGGAAGCCTCTGTCATGAAGGCATTCAAGTGTCACCATGTGGTAAGGGAGGGTCAAGGGCACTGTCAGGGTCAAAATTAAGGTGAAGTTCATGTGGTAAGAGGGAAAAGATCAGAGATGATTTCAGGGCACCATCGAGTTCAGGATTGGGCCTGTGGTTAGGATCCTAATTGGGGTAAAGCTCATGGCTGGGGTTAGAGTCGAAACAGGGTCATCATAGGGCCATGGTGGGATCATGGCTAGGGCTGAAATCAGTCATGGTGGAAGTCAATGCTGAGTGTTCACATCATTGTTAGGATCGTGGTCAGAGTTGATTCAATCATGAAGATTGGGATGATAGTCAGATCGATTAAGGTCACGGGTTAGCGTCAGGGTCATTGTTAGGTCAGGATTAGGGTTATGGTCATGGTTGGGGTTAGGAGGGTTGGTGTCTGGGTCAGTTGTGACAACAGAACAAGGTTTTGGCCAGGGACATCAAGGGAGCTGGGAAGACCTGCAACCAGGCTCTTTGTCCATCCCAGGTACGTCTCCTGGGTGTGGTGTCTCAGGGTCAGCCAACTCTGGTCATCATGGAGTTAATGACCCGAGGGGACCTCAAGAGCCATCTTCGATCTTTGCGGCCTGAGGCAGAGGTAGGGACCAGGAAGATCCTGGGTGAAGGGCTGGGGAGTTAGAGAGGACTTGGGCACAGTTGTAGGGGTAATCATTGGACAGGAGTCCAGCCTCAAGTTCCTACTTCACTAGCCCCCTCTCTTGGCTCTAGAACAACCCTGGGCTCCCTCGGCCAGCACTGGGAGACATGATTCAGATGGCTGGTGAGATCGCGGATGGCATGGCCTACCTCGCTGCCAACAAGTTTGTGCACCGAGACCTGGCGGCCCGAAACTGCATGGTGTCCCAAGACTTCACCGTCAAGATCGGGGGTACAGAGGGGGCCAGGCGGGTGGGGGCAGCCTGGGTACAGTGACTCCCCCTAAGCGAGGCTTGAGGAGACCCAGGCCTGTCCCACAGCTGTGTCCCTGATAGCCCCCCACCCTGGATCTGTCTCCTCATCCGAGGGCAGCTGGATTTGGATGAGATGATCTCTGAGGTCCTTTGAGCCCTCACATTCCAGGATTCTTGGAGACTGTGGAGGTGGAGAGGGTTGGGAGAGGTATTCCTGGGGCAGGAGCTGGTGAATGGCTCTGTTGCCCCACACCCCGTCTACCCTCACTTTCCAGACTTCGGAATGACTCGAGATGTGTATGAGACAGACTATTACCGCAAGGGCGGGAAGGGGCTGCTGCCTGTGCGCTGGATGGCCCCTGAGTCCCTCAAAGATGGAATCTTCACCACCCACTCGGATGTCTGGTGGGGCCTGGCTGGAACAGAGGGCTCAGCGGGTGTGGAGGCAGGGCCTTGGGAGAGGCCTGGGTGCACTCCTTAGGGTGGGCTGAGCTGCATTTATGGTGCTGGGCTCAGGCCCTCCTCCACGTCCTCCAGGTCCTTTGGCGTGGTGCTCTGGGAGATTGTGACCCTGGCTGAACAACCCTACCAGGGCCTATCCAATGAGCAGGTGCTCAAGTTCGTCATGGATGGCGGGGTCCTAGAGGAGCTGGAGAGCTGTCCCGTTCAGCTGTGAGTCACCTCAGTCTGCCCCTGCCTCGTCCCTGCCCTGCCTATACCTGTCCCACCCCCGTAAGTCTGGCCCACCTCCTCTGATGCTTTTACTTGCACTCATCACCAGCTCTGAGCTCTCCAACTCAAAATCCCCACTACAACCCCCGTTTACTCCCCTGTGACCCTCGCAGACATAATCCCCCATGACCCCCCCTACAATCACACTGATTGACCCTCTCAGTGCAGGAGGCAGGACGTGTGCACCCCTCTGACACTGTCCCCCACCTCCACCAGGCAGGAGCTGATGCACCGCTGCTGGCAGCAGAACCCACGCCTGCGCCCAACTTTTACCCACATCCTGGACAGCATACAGGAAGAGCTGCGGCCCTCCTTCCGCCTCCTTTCCTTCTATTACAGCCTAGAGTGCCGGGGGGCCCGGGCTTCCCTGCTGCCCACAGATGCAGAGCCCGACTCCCCGCCAACCCCTAAAGGGGCTTCCTCAGACTTCAGCCCCCAAAATGGGGGTCCAGGGCACTGAGGGGCACCCCATTCCCTGGCTGGTTGGCCTCCCATGGGCAGAGAGGAAGGGACCTGACCTTTGCAGCCATGAGATGCTGAGACAGGGCATGGGGTGGCCGAGGGGGGCTCAGAAAGCAGGAGCAGGACAGATTGGGGGTGACGGGGAGAGCGGAGCAGAGTCATGGCAGGAAAGATTTTCTCAGGAATCTGATCCTCCATGAGAAAGTAATCAAGGCCACAACAGAAGTGGAGGTTAGACCGTGGACAAGACATCCTGCCCTCTGAGTGAGAGAGCCTACTCAGACTAGAAAGAGAGGCCTGCCCGCCCCAGAGGCAGGGTCTGGGGAAGCCCACCCCCGGCTTTGGAGCTCCTGTGGGCATCTGGGGCCATCAGCACATTTGAAACCAGATGAGCAGCCAGAATCGGGCCTGGAACCCTCTCTGTCTGTGTTTGGGATGCTGGGTTTGGGCGTCCACGTGACTGCTCCTCTCACCTCCTCCCCTCTTGCCCATTCGGCAGGGGTTGTGGGGAGAACCCAGGGACCCGGGCGAGTGGGTTCCCAGCCTGGCCTGGAGGCCTGCCCTCACCCCCCTTCCTCTCCTTTGCCATACCCAAAGACCCCAAGCTTGGTGCTCCCCCTTCCTCTTCTCCAGGGCGTTCCCTTGGTGCAGATTCACCCCTTCTTCCAGTCCTTTCCCCCTCGATCCCCCTCCTACCCTTGGATTATTAAGGCTTTAATAGCCTTGCTTCCTCCCTGCCCTCACTTCTGCCCCCCACCCCTGCCTCTCATGGGAAGACTGGAGAAGGCACAATAAAGGCCGAGGTCTCTTTATACCCTGGTCCCGGCAGCCCATTATCTCTCCATCTATACGGTGTTAACACTGGATGAACTTCCTCCCTCCCTCCTTGGGGACTTGAGGTGGTGACCCTGAGGCAGTGATATAGGATAAATATACTGCTGTCAAACTCCACCTGCATGAGGACCTGAGCAGCCAGGGTTGCCATGGCAGTGAAGCAGGACCATTCTGCTATTATCTGTGCCTCAGGTGGCCAGAAGTGGTTGAGCCCGGCAAGGGAACCTCCGTATCTGGCCTCCCTGCCTCACCAACCCGTCCCCCACACCTCATCCCTCCCTATTTCCACTGGGCAGACATTTCCTGGGGTATCACAGGACAGACTTGAAGTGGGCAGAAGTTGGGGTGGGGGAGGGGTACTGATGACATCACCAGTCCGTGGTGGATGCCCCCCAGGCAAGGCAGAGGACACACGTCAGAGCAGAGTCTGTGTGTCTGGCTCCCTACTGTTATTCCATCCCAGGAGCAGAGATGCCCTGGAGGCAGGTTAAAGGAGCACACGGGAGTCTGTTTCCAGGCTCTTATGCCAGTGCTGTCGGGGCATTCGAAAGGGAGGAGCTGCAGATGAACGACTTAAAACCTTGGTGAAGAGGGTGATAGCAGAAGGGGCTGGGCCTGGCTCAAGGCTTTTTCGCATCCTGTATCAGCGTTTCCTGCATCCAGGTCCTCAGGGCCAGAGCTCCCATGCTGCCACACACAGGCGTTCTGAGGAGGTTTATACTTCTGAGCGTGCTTGCTCACTCCAGCAACTGTCCTGAAAACCACAGCTCCTTAAGGCACGAGCGGAGTGTGCATGAGTCTGTGCGAGGCCGTCTCTATGAAAACCACAACTCAGACACTATCCTGTTAGGGCCAGGTGGGCAGCAAGGACCACCTGTCCCACCGCACTCACCCCTGCCCTTCCCTGTCCCTGCCTGTCATTGCTGGCTAAGGCAACAGTGACCCCTAATGGTTGCTGTCGGAACCACAGCTTAGCGAAAAAAGAGTGGGGAAGGTTGTCCTCTCCTCCCTGGGTTGCTGGTCTCGGGCCACCAGCGAGTACAAGGGAGGAGAGACTCCACACATAAGCCCTGGATCTGAGACCCACACACTCGCACAGCAGACAGGCACACTTTCACTTGCACAAGCCCAGAGGGCAGCCCTGGGGTCAAACCTTCTCCCCGCCACCCATGTCCCCTAACCTCCACAGGATGGGACACTGCGTGCTCAGGAAGCGCTGGGCATGTGGATGTGGAAGGGCCTAAAGAAGGGATTGGGAGTTGAAGGAAAGAGGGCTTCAGAAAAACACTGCCTGTGCCTCACCTCCAAAGAAACAACTTTCTTGATTTCCTCCTCCCCCCCAACCATCCCGATTCAGACAGAAGTCCAGAAAAAATAACCTACAGCTGGCTAGGAAGGGTAGGAAATGGTGTGGAGACAGATTAGCATAAAAGAATTACATGTTTACCATCTACCCCCTTGGAACTGTTCTTGTGCCCTCTTGTCAAGTCCCCCACCTGGGCAAAGGGATGCTGGTGGCTATAGGTCTCATGTCTCACCCCCTCCCAGCTCAGGAGCAACTGATGCATCTTTGTGGGGAAGAGGTTGGAGTCCTCCATAGTGAGAGGCCCAAAGGCCTGGGGCAGGAGGGTTCGAGGTCAAGTGGTCCGGGGTCAGGTGAGCTGTGCCACTGGACCAGACCTTGGTTGAGGCAGGACAAATTGGGGTGTTCACAGTTCCTCTTCCTCTAGACTCTGGGTACAGAACAGAAGGCTGCAGCCAGGGTGGTTCCTGGCTATCATCACGTGGGAGGAAGAGCCAGGTACGAAGACAGGAGAGGTCAGCACCCTGCTGCTGCTCCTGGGTCAGCCGCACAGCCTCATACTCCCTCCGAGTCCCAGGGAGCTTGGATGGCAGGGCACCAGGTCTTAGACGCCCAGCCAGGGGCAGACCTGGAGTAGAAACGTGGACCTTCCCCTTGGCCTAGTGTCAGCAACACTGTGGAAGCCCCTCCCGTGGTCCAGGAATTGTTTGTCTTCTTCTCCAACCTTAGCCGAGGTGAAGGTCAAGGGAGATGTTAGTCACAGCCATTAGCCCACAGCAAGGGTCTTCCTCCTTCCAGCAAGAGGCTTCAATGCCCAACTCCTCAGGCCACCAGTGCCCCCCCCAGAGGCACGAAGGAGAGTTTGGGGGTCCTCTCATCCCTGTGAGGCCGATGGGCAGTGTGCTGGCACCTCCTACCCACGCCTGATCTTTGCCCAGAAGTCAGAGGGCCTGAACACCTGGGGCTTCTTCTGGCTGCCTTCCATGAACGGGAGCCCCTCTGGGTCACTCATCTAAAGGCACGACTAGTGAGTGGACACTAGGATGACACTATCTGTCCCTGGAGAGAGTGAGGGAAGTGACGTTGAATGTGCCAACTCAGGAATCCAGGCTGGTGGGGTTGGGATGGAGTCAGAAGGAAGGGCATTTGGTGAGCCCCTGGGCACATGATCAGGAGCTTAAGATCAAGTGCTCAGGTACCCCTGATGCCTGGCTGAAGGAAGGGTCTCAAAGGGGCCACACAGCTAAGAGTTTTGATGTCCTCGCTGTGGAAAGGAGGCCTAAGGGCCATGGGGCAGGCATTCAGGGTGGGTGTGGTGAGGGGTGGAGTGCCCCTTGGGCCCGAATATCTGGATTACCCAAACTCAGGGGCACTTGCCCTTCTCCAAAGCCAGGAGAGGTAGCCACATGCCCAGGATGGTAGCTGGCTGAGTAGATGCTCCAGCCCAGCTTCCTCATCTGGTCCCTGGGAAGGCAGGACATCTGAAGAGTTTGGCTTCTTGGACTGAGCAGGCCAGGAGCTCCTCTTCCCATCTTCACTTCCACCACAGAGGGGAGAGAGGAGAGATGGGGCCGCCGGTCAGGGTGGGGGTGGGCAGGGGGGGCACTCGCAGGATAAAGATGTCAACTGAAATCCTAGGACAAAGAAGCAGGGGCACAAGACATTCCTTTCTGTCTCTCTCCCCGGCCCGAGGGGCTGCAGCTCTCAAGCACCAGGGACATCGTCAGATGTCAGGCAGAGGGAGGACAGGAAAGGATGGGGATGCTGGGGAGGTAGTGAGGAGGGAGAAACAGGCAGAGGAAGGGGGTGTGGGAGAGGAGACCCAGAGAGGCAGGGAGACAGGAGTTCAGAACCCCTCTTCACACACGCACTGGAGGCTCTGAGGACACCCCAGCCTGCCCCTTGGCTCTCTGTGGGTCTGGCCCCCACCCATCCCCACTCATGAGCAACAACAGGGAAACTCTGTGCTTGGTTGTATCTGGAGATGAAGAGGGGTCACATCCTGAGGGAGCAGAGGGTCACACAGGTTCCCACCCTCTCAGGTTGTGTCAAGCTGGTCCTCAAGCAGAATTGGACAGGAGAGGGGAAGTGGTCAGAGGTGCAGGGGGAGAGAAGGGAAGGATGGCTAGGGTGGCAGTGGCGGACAATATTCTGAGACTATGCAGGAGGATTCTTCAGCAAATGGACAGAGGCCCCTTCCTCTCTAGGAGGCAGAGAAAGCAGAGCATGTGGACAAAAGGACAGAGGTTGACAGCTGGGTCAGGCAGGAAGAAGTAGAGATGGAGGAGAAGGGTCTAGTCAGCATGCGTCTCTCCAAATGGCAATTGGAGTCGAAACTGACTGCTGCTGAAGCAGGAAGAATGGAGGTGGAGCTATATAAAGACTTCCGGGGAACAGGGTCGGGGGGCAGGGGGCAAAGGAGGCAGGAGTGGCCTCTTTTGGTAGCAGAATTACCTAAGAGAGAGCCCTCCATGAGAGAAGGCCAAGGGCTGAAATAAGATAATGGACACCAAGTGCTTTGTAAGCTATAGAGCACTATACAAATTATAGTTGTTGTTATCTAATTGTGATATCATTTAAAAAGATGCTGCAGAAGTACATTTAGTGCTATGGAAAGATGGCCATGATGAACTGCAGAGTGAAAAGAGCAGGTTGCAAATAATATAAATGCCATTTTTTGCATTTACATGTACAAACCCAGAGAAGTATCTCAAAGTGTAAATATACATCTGGGAGATGGGGTTGTGGATGATTTATATCTTCTTTTTGCTTATCTGTATTTTCTCTTTATGTTTTTAAAGAACATACATTATTTATGTTGTGAAAAACAAGCAGTTTGCTTTGAAAGGAATGAGACTTCCTCCCAGTTGGTCGAGGTCCTGGGCTCAGGAAGGGTGAGGTTAGAGTCGGCCGGGGCCCTGGCTCTGCCCTCTCTCTGCCTTGTTGGTTACCTTGGGGTCTGACAAATACATATTCTCCATGAACATTTTTTTTCCTCTATGCTCTAGGCTGGGCCAAAGTTGGTTTGCATGAATTTAGAATTGGCAGCATGTTTTTGTAACCCCACGATGTTTCAGGCTGGGAAGATATAAAACAGGGGGGAGGTAGAGAAAAGCAGACAGAGATCCCCAGCAACTCTGAGCCCACCCACAGCAGGGCCACAGCCCTCTGCTTGCAGTGTCCTTGGGACCACCTTCCCCAACCAGCCCTGCAGGATCAGCCTCCACCTACAGTGGCTTCCAGGGCCTGTGGCAACCTAGGTTCCCACCCCCACTCATTCCTCAGCCTTACCCATGTATCACGCCAACACCGAAACGTGGCTTCCTTTTTTATCCCTTCCCCCACCCTCTGCCTCCCAATCTGAGTGTGGACCATCACACCCTTGGAGGCCTCCCCCCACATTCTTCCCCACTGGGCTCCCACCTTGTCTCTTTCCCAGCCCGAAAACACCCTCCTCCCTCCTATGAGCCCCTTCCCCAGAGCTACTTAGAATAGTGCCTAATATCAATAATTCCTTATGCTGGCAAAGAACTTTCTGTTTCCAAAGTGTATGGAATATCCACTTAGAGGGGATGGCATCAGTGATCTGAGAGGCCAAATGACTTGCCTAAGATCACATAGCCAGTTCCTGAAGGTCCAGCCCCTTCTATCACAAACCCAGCCTCAAGGGCTGAGAGTAAACTGATTTGTCCTCTCTGTCCTTCAGTCCCTTCTTTATCTCTAAATTGCATCTTCTCTGGCATGTAAGCCTTCCACTTCTAGCTGCAACTTGCCTTTCCAGCACCATGATCTGCCCCACCCCAAAACAAACCTCATGTTCTAATCAGTCTAGACTCTTCCCTATCCACCAGCTTGCACCATGCTGCCCATCACCTGACCTGTGCTCTACTGGGAATTGCCTCCACATCTGCCCCACCCCCTGCCCCATCTTTGGTCTCTGGGGCTCCCTCTCAGGCCCCATCCACAGGGCACTGAGTACCTGCTGCCTTATCTAGCCATGATGTTAGCGTCAGGACTCCCCTTAGGAAAACTGAAACCACGCTAGGTATTTCCACAGAGAGTATTGAATATAAGGGGTTGGCTTTACTGGTGTGGGAAGGCTGAAAAGCAAAGAGGGAACACGAAGTAACACAGAGAAAACCGCAAGAGGAAGCTCCCACCTCTAGGTTGGGAGAACAAGCAGGTAAGGTTGAGGTTGTCAGAGTCTAGAACCTTAGGGAAGGGATACCCCAGAGGTGGGATCCAGATCTTGGAGGAGGTAGTGCTGCCCAGCTGGTGCTGGAGCAACGTTGAAAGAAAGCAACCAGAAGAAGCAAGTCCTCCCCTCTCTCCCTGTAGGCAACCTCCCTGTTTGCAGAACTTAATAAGAGCCCACTGGCAAACTACACTCTGCAAAATATGGTTTGCAGAGTCAGCCCCAGCCTCACAGAGCAGAGTATAGAAGGGAGGGGTTAGAGCTGAGAGACAATAGGTAAGTGACTAGCACCCATGAGGGTCATTATTTATTATGATTATTGGACCTAAAATGTACTGAGCACCTTCTACATATCTACACTTGACATACACTCGAACATAAAGAATAAAGTGGGGACTTCCCTGGTGGTCCAGTGAGTAAGACTCCTTGCTCCCAGTGCAGGGGGCTGGGTTCAATCCCTGGTCAGGGAGCTAGATCCCACATGCATGCCACAACTAAGAGTCTGCATGTCGCAACGAAGAAGTCTGAATGCCAAAACTAAGACCTGGCACAGCCTAAATAAATATTTTTTTTAAAAAAAGAATAATCTGGTGAGCTTCATTCTATCACTGACATTGTACAGATGAAGGAACCATGCCTTCAGGAAGTGAAATAACTTGCCCAAAGTCCTGCAACTAATAAATGGCAAAGCTGGGATTGAAAGTCCACAATTTTTCCACTCTATACTGTTGTCTACAAGGTGCCCCACACAGGGCTAAGAGGGCTCTGGAGAGGGGTGGGCATAAGTCCTTATGGGCAGGGATGGCAGATTGTACAATGTTCTGGCTGCAGCGCCAAACCTCCTTGAGCATGTTGTATGTGCTAAACCCCTGCTGACAGTAGTTCCTGCCATGGGTGAAGGAGCCACAAAGATGGACAAAAGCCAGGCCCTACTCTTGTAGAGCGCACTGTCTCCTGGGCAAGAAGGCATGCAGACAAATCACTGCAGTGCACCACCACAGTCCCATGGAGCCGTGCAAGAACCAGGGCTCCGAGAGCACTGTAACTGAAACTCAGATCTCATCACCTCCCTGCTGAAAGCCCCTCAATAGCTCCCTGGTGCCGACCAGCAAAGGCAAAGCTCCCAAGCAGGCTGACCTCTCAAGCTCTCTGCCCCTCACACCCATGCCACCCCCAGATGGCACCACAGCTCTAAGCCTCCGCACTTTCACTCACTTTGCTCCTTCAACCCAGAACGTCCTCCACTCTCTCCACCCTCCCCTTCCCATGCATCCTGAGGATCATCTGCTCACCCTTTAAACCAGCTCTCTCAACTACCACCTCCTCTCCGAAGCCTTCTTGACTTCGCTCCCCCTTCACAGCGTTATCCTGGGCAGCATGGACCACTCCTTCCTACACGCCCCCTGAACCACAGGCTTCTAGTTTAGCTCCTGTCACTCTGAATTATCTGGGTTTGTTTACCTATGTATCTCCCCTGCCCTCGAGTCTTTTTTTTTTTTTTTTTTTTGCGGTACGCGGGCCTCTCACTGCTGTGGTCTCTCCCGCCGCAGAGCACAGGCTCCGGACACGCAGGCTCAGCGGCCATGGCTCACGGGCCCAGCCGCCCCGCGGCACGTGGGATCTTCCCGGACCGGGGCACGAACCCGCGTCCCCTGCATCGGCAGGCGGACTCTCAACCACTACGCCACCAGGGAAGCCCTGCCCTCGAGTCTTATTTATCTCTGTAGCCCTTGAAACTATCACACACTCCAGTACATAATAGTTGTATTTTTTTTAATTTATTTTTTTTCTTTCTTTTCTGCAGCACGCGGGCCTCTCACTGTTGTGGCCTCTCCCGTTGCGGAGCACAGGCTCCAGACGCGCAGGCTCAGCGACCATGGCTTACAGGCCCAGCTGCTCCACGGCATGTGGGATCCTCCCGGACCGGGGCACGAACTCGTGTCCCCTGCATCGGCAGGCGGACTCTCAACCACTGCGCCACCAGGGAGGCCCCATAATAGGTTTTTAATAGATGCTCCATGAATTCATGATAACAAACCAGCCAAGGGTAGGGAGTGCAGAGAGGAAAAAAATACTGCCTTTGGAGCCAGACCTGAACTGAATCTTATTTAAACATACTTACTAGTTTGCTTGAGCAAGTTATTGGTAATTTACTGCTCCTGGCCTCTGTCAAATGGAAAGTCCATTGCACTCCTCACAGCACAATGCCTGAACCCAGACATCTGCAGGGCTACCTGCATTCTCTTTCAGGTGGTCATGGGTGAGACCCAGGCCATATATGAGGGCCTCAGCCCCAAGGGCTGCACCAGGAAGTCTGCAGGCCTGACTGCCATCACTCCTTCCCAGCCACAAAGTCTACATGATGGACATTCTAGAGGAGAGAGAGTGGGAACCCTAAATCTCCCCAGCCGCCCTAGACCTCAAGTTCCACGCCCCCCCCCCAGAGTCTATGAGATCCCAATCTCCCTTGAACATCTTCGTGTGCTGACCCACAATGCCCTTGGTGCCTTTGATGCCCCCAGCTTCACAGGCACCTCAGCACATCTGGAGCTTCCTCTGGTGGTCTGGAGTCCCTTGAGATCACCAGGATCCTCTACACTTCTCCACCGCTCTCCCTTCCCCAGTACCTCCAAGCAGTCCTGGAACCTGACTCTCAGTCACCAAGAACCCTCTCCGCAGTCTCTCCAGACTGCCAGGGTCCCGCAGTCCTTGCAATCCCTCTCCGCCCCCTCCAGGCGCTGCCAGCTCTAACCCTGCACCATATGGATGAGCGGCCAGCCAGCTGGCGCAGGGGCTTAAGCTGCTGCAGGATTCCTTCCGCGGCACTCCTGTCACTGCCGCCCAGCCAGCCCTTTCCTTTGCCGTGTTGCAATTCACTCTAACAGCAAATTCAGCCTGAGGAAACTTCTGGCAGCACACACATTCCCAAAGTACCCACAGCAGGGGAGAGAAGCAGAAGAGAAGTGGGGACGGCAAACCGATCTGACCCGGCGTGCTCTTCACATGGCCCCAAGTCTTTGCCCAGACATCCCCCAGGCCTGGGACTACCCCTCTGCCCACAACTTCTTATCAAGGCCCAGCCCAGATGTCCCCACATTGTACTCTCCTCTGAGACTCCTTCCTCCGTCACCCCAGCCAGAAGAGTGCTCTCTCCTCTCAAGTCCTGGAGGATGCACATGGCTCTGAGCATGACTGCTTCTCCTCTGTGGTCCTAGCTACCTTAGAACTTGAGCTCCTTGAGGGAAGAGGACAGGTTTGACATTTGGTATATGGACTGAATTGTGCCCCCTCAAAATTCATATGTTGAAGCCCTATCCCCAACGTGGCTATATTTGAAGATAGGGCCATGAAAGAAGTCATTAAGGTCAAAAGAGGTCATTAGGGTAAGGCCCTAATCCGATAGGACTAGTGTCCCGATAAGAAGAGGAAGACACACCAGAGATATCCCCCTCTTCCCCACATGAGCACAGAGGAGAGGCCATGTGAGGACACAGTGAGAAGGCAGCCACCTGCAAGCCAGGAAGAGAGGCCCCACCAGAAACCAACCCTGCTGGCACCTTGATCTTGGACTTCCAGCCTCCAGAACTATGAGATAATAAATTTCTGTTGTTTATGCCACCCAATCTGTGGGTTTTGTTATGGCAGCTTGAGCATACTAATACATTCAGGAACTCAGGGAAAGCGTTCTGGGAAGGGAACACCAGCAGACAAGCCGTCTCACATGTGCTCTTGAGCCCTTCCCATTATCAGCCCGGCAGCTCACAGGACAGAGGGGAGGGACCAGACCCAGCTGCTACAAGCCCAGCCAGAGGGAAGACCTGAGGTCTGACCCTCTGCCCTGGCCCTGAGGAGACAATGGTTAAATGTTCCCATCACGTTGCTAGGAACTTATAGGAAAGAAGGGAAAAAAATTCCTGAGCTCCTCCTGCAGATCAGACAGACCCTCTGCTGGGATCAGCACCCTTTTGCTGATGGAATCCCACAACTGCCCTTCCAGAGAGGTATTCTTCCACATTCCAGACCAGGCAACCAAAGCTTGGAGAGATCAAGCAACTTGCCCAGGTTGACCTTGGCACAAGGGTGGAGGGGGATGAAAATACAAATAAGGGTGAGAGACAGTCACAGCCTCAAGGTGCTAGAGCTCTTCCAAGCGTACCTACCTGACAAAATGCTGAGGCACACGCAAGATTTCGGCGGCAGGCCCGGAACCCGGTCTGCATTTACGGGAGGGATCCGCTGTACCTGTGTCTAAGAGAATTCATTCCTTGCCAGGTCTGCTGGCCTGGGCCCAGGCCTCCAGACAAAGAGAGTGAGTAATTCCATTTTAAAGGTGAAAAGTACTTCCGTTGCAATTATCACACAGTGTATCAAAGCAGTGGGCACAGTTTCCAGAAGCGGGGCGCCGGGGTGGGGGGAGGTGGGGTGTGGTGGTTGGTTTGCACACAGAGCAGCCAGAGCAGAGTCGTGGCATTTGGTGGAGCTGCACCAAGCCTGCCACCTCCCCACCCACACCCCCAACTTGGTGATCAATTAAGCGGCAGGTTTGGAGAAGATGGCAATCAGGTGTTCAAGTACTGATCATCAGGCTTGAGGCTCTCCTGCTCGATTCTTCTCTCTCTTCAAAAGGAGACAACTGATGGGAGGGGAGGGTGGCGGGTAGATACTTAATACCAAGCAGTGCTCATCCTCATGGTGTCCTCCTACTCAGGGGGGTGTAGAGAGAGATTCCATCCCCAGGGTCCTCCCTGTCCAAAAGGCAGAATCCCAAGATGGGGGTGACCAGGATTCTGGAATTCTCTGCAGAATCTCTGCAGAATCTGGGCTAGGTAGACAGACTTCTGGGCTGGAGAGACCATTGCAGCACCTCCACACCCCTCCTTTCTGCCTTTTGTCTTTGTTTCCATCTTCCCCAACACCTTTCATGCCCGCTCTGCCCCGCCCCAGGCCTGGGCCAGCCCTCCCTACTTCCCAAAGAAAGACTATTACGGGAGGTTGTAACTGAGCCAGTGCTGGCGTGGCTGGCGTGGGAAAGGCTTGCGAGGGAGCCACGCTGGCCCCAACTGCGGGCGGCTCTCAGGAGAGGTCAGCAGCCCACAGGCAGGCGGCTGCTTTGGGTGCCTGGCCCTGTGACTGTCACAATGCTCTGGGTCTTTGTACTCTTGCTCCCCCTGTTTGGGACACTTTCCCCAGACCTTGAAGGGCTGGCTCCTTCTCACCTGGTCAGTGGGTTACAGTGTCTGTCACCTCCTCAGGAGCAGCCTCCCAAAGCAGCATCTACTCTACATCCTGCAGTATCATCTTATTACTCGGATCACGACCTGAAATTATCTTTCTGATTTGTTACCTGTTTCTTTTCCTCTCTCCTCACCAGAATGCAGGCTCCCAGAGGGCAAGGGCCATGCACATCTTTGCTGCTGCATTCCCAATGCCTAGGCTGCCTGACACATCCTGGGAGGGCTCATCTCTGTTGAACTGGTCAACTGGATGGATCTCCATTTCTTATTATTACTCTATTGATATAATAAATAAAATAATGATACAGAAACACAGCAGACTTTTCCAGTTGACGAAGCATTGCATGAGTCACAGCATATTTTCTACATACGACAGCTTAGTCTGGGTTATCCCCATTTTACATGTCAGGCAACTGAGGCTCAGGCGGCCTCCAGGATTTGCCCCAGGTCACAGGGCCTGTAGGTGGTGGAGCAGGAGCTCAAACAGACCCAACTTCTATTCTCTTTCCACAGCGCTATATTCTTCTCTTCCTCTGACATTCTCATCCACGCAGGTGCCCACGGCAGGTACAAGTGTGCATGGCGAAGAAGAAGTCTGAACCGTGACAGAGGCTGTCCTGCAACTGTGCGCAAGGAGACACATATGGAACTGCAGGAGAGTGGCCTGTGGAGGGGACCGTTGCACACAGCATGAGGAGGTGGGGAGGTGACAACATGGAGCCACCTCTGCCTGTAGGGTTTTTTTTTTTTAATTGAAGTAGAGTTGATTTACAATGTTGTGTGAGTTTCTGGTGTACAGCAAAGTGATTCATTATACATATATATATATATATATATATATATATATATATATACACACATATATTCATTATATATATACATATATACACACATATATATTCATTATACATATATATACACATATATATTCATAAGAATATATATACACATATATATTCTTTTTCATATTATTTTCCATTATAGTTTATTACAGTATATTTAATACAGTTCTCTGTGCTATACCGTAGGACCTTGTTATTTATCTATTTTATATACAGTAGTGTGTATCTGTTAATCCTAAACCCCTAATTTATCCCTCCCCCACCCTTTCCCCTTTGGTAACCATAAGTTTGTTTTCTATGTCTATGAGTCTGTTTCTGTATTGTCAATATGTTCATTTGTATAATATTTTATTTTTTATAAATTAATTTATTTATTTTTGGCTGCGTTGGGTCTTCGTTGCAGTGTGCGGGCTTTCTCTAGTTGCGGCGAGCAGGGGCTACCCTTCATTGCGGTGCGTGGGCTTCTCACTGCTGTGGCTTCTCATTGCGGCACATGGGCTCTAGGTGCCTGGGCTTCGGTCATTGTGGCATGTGGGCTCAGTAGTTGTGGCACACAGGCTTAGTTGCTACGTGGCATGTGGGATCTTCCCGGACCAGGGTTTGAACCTGTGTCCCCTGCATTGGCAGGCGGATTCTTAACCATTGTGCCACCAGGGAAGCCCCTGTATCATATTTTAGATTCCACATATAAGTGATATCATATGGTATTTGTCTTTGTCTTTCTGACTTACTTCAATTAGTATCTCTAGGTCCATCCATGTTGCTGCAAATGGCATTCTTTCATTCTTTTTACGGCTGAGTAATATTCCATTGTATATATGTACCACATCTTCTTTATCCATTCATCTGTCAATGGACATTTAGGTTGCTTCCACGTCTTGGCTATTGTAAATAATGCTACCATGAACATTGGGGTGCATGTATCTTTTCATATTCTTCAGGTATACACCCAGGAGTGGAATTGCTGGATCATATAGTAACTCAATTTTTAGTTTTTTAAGGAACCTCCATACTGTTTTCCATAGTGGCTGCACCAATATACATTCCCACCAACAGTATAGGACGCTTCTCTTTCCTCCACACCTCTTCCAGCATTTGTTATTTGTAAACTTTTTTTAAAAATTTATTTAATTTATTTATTTTTGGCTGTGTTGGGTGTTCGTTGCTGCACGCAGGCTTTCTCTAGTTGTGGAGAGCGGGGGCTACTCTTCGTTGCAGTGCACAGGCTTCTCATTGCAGTGGCTTCTCTCATTGTGGAGCACGGGCTGTAGGTGCATGGGCTTCCATAGTTGTGGCACATGGGCTCAGTAGTTGTGGCCCACAGGCTTAGTTGCTCCACGGCATGTGGGATCTTCCCAGACCAGGGCTCGAACCCGTGTCCCCTGCATTGGCAGGCGGATTCTCAACCACTGAGCCACCATGGAAGCCCATTTGTAGACTTTTTTTTTTTTTTTTTCCCAGTACGCAAGGCCTCTCACTGTTGTGGCCTCACCCGTTGCAGAGCACAGGCTCCGGACGCGGGCTCAGCAGCCATGGCTCACGGGCCCAGCCGCTCCGCGGCACGTGAGATCCTCCCAGACCGGGGCACAAACCCGCGTCCCCTGCATCGGTAGGTGGACTCTCAACCACTACGCCACCAGGGAAGCCCCCATTTGTAGACTCTTTAATGATGGCCATTCTGAGCAGTGTGAGGTGGTACCTCACTGTAGTTTTGATTTGTATTTCTCTAATAATTAGCGATGTTGAGCATCTTTTCATGTGCAGAAGGACTGTTTTTAATTCTCTAAAAGCTTTCTTTTCTCCTTTAAAAAATGTTCTCAACATGTTAATATATGTTGACTATCTCTGACATGCCAGCATTTTTCCAGGCACTGGGAATTCAACATAAATAAGAAAAGATTTTCACCTTGGAGTGGAAAAGAATGAAAAGAAACTCGGAAACCTATCCTGCCATTGATTCATTGTTTCCTTTTTTTTTTTTTTTTCTTTCCTCCTACTCAGTTACATGGGGATCTTTCTTGTGGCTCTAGTTGTATAAGAGATCTTCTGCCAGCTTTCAGCTGGTATTCTGTTCCACATGAAGATGTAGTTTTGATGTGTTTGTAGGGCGAGGTGAGCTCCATGTCCTTCTACTTGGTCATCTTGATCTTCTCTATCTGATTCATTGTTTTGGGGGGTTTTTTTGTTTTGTTTTGGTTGGGGGGTACGCGAGCCTCTCACTATTGTGGCCTCTCCCGTTGCGGAGCACAGGCTCCGGACGCGCAGGTTCAGTGGCCATGGCTCACGGGCCCAGCAGCTCCGCGGCATGTGAGATCTTCCTGGACCGGGGCACGAACCAGTGTCCCCTGCATCAGCAGGCAGATTCTCAACCACTGCGCCACCAGGGAAGCCCTATCTGATTCATTGTTGACTCAAGGAAATCAGATGCTCTTTGAGCTCTTTTACTATTAAAAAGTAAGAAATTGATCTAATTTATCAGTGTCAATACTAATATTACATTTGCAAAAGGCCTTATAATTTTCCAAAAAATTGTAAATATAGTTATTATGTATATTACTTTATAGAGGAAGTTTTTCTCATACCTTCATAAGAACAAGGAACAACTTTACTAGGCCTGGCTCATTACAAATTCATGTACTAATTTTATAATAAAGCTATGATTTAGAAACGCAGCCAGACACATGCAGACCCACGGGGAAAAGGGGCTGTTGAGGGGAGGGCTAAGGGTGAACATTTCAGTTCACAGTCCCTCACTTATAGCGTGCTTCTTTTGTTACCTACTGGTTTTCAATTAGAAGTAAGAGGCAGTAAAAGGTTAATATGCCGTGGGCACTTCTCTTCACCCAGATGTGAATTCCAAAAGAACAGGTTGTTGAGTTTTTATTTACTTTTGCATGCCTAGCCCCTAGCATGTTTGGTATTCTGTAGGCAGAGAATACTTGTTGACTAAATAGATAGAGCAAGAGTAACTATAAAGTAATGCCTTTGGTCCTGTAAATGCCTAGAGCTGTTCAGAGAAAAGGCATTATGTGAAATCTGAAATATCACTGCTCCTTTCCATAGCATTGTGGGAGTGTGTCATGATCGCTTGTGATGTCAGCAGAGCACATTATGCTGGATGAAAAACTACATTCAAAGATACTATGGTTTTGCAAATGAGTCCATGTTGTGAGTTGAAATTGCAGCAAAGCATAGGTTACGAAAAGGGTACAGTTATGACCTGTGGTTAGAAAAGTTTCCTGGATTCTGATTTTTTTACAGCTTGAACATTTTGGTCTTCACAGGCAAATTCCTTAGAGGGCTTTTTGTTCTAGTGATAATTAAAGTCTTGAAAAGTCTGTACCTTTTCTGCTCTTCTCAGGTATCTTTAACATGAAACCATTCAGTGGGAAAGCAGTGAAGCAGGGCCCACCCATCCGTATGGAGTTATGTCCCTAACTTCTTGCCATCTGTATTGGCTAGTAGTTAATCAGATCTGATCCCAAGATCTGAAGCCAGACCGCCTGGTTCTAATGCCCACTTCCTGACTGTGTGACCTTGGGCTAGTCCCTTGACCTTCTTAAGTCTCAGATTCCCTGTCTGTGAAGTGGGGATGATAATCAGAGCATCTCCTTCATGGGTCTGTATAAGGGTATAAGAGTCCATGCCTGTAACGCACTTAGCACGATGCTTGCTAATGGCAAACACTCAAGACTTGGTGGCTCTAATCTCCCTCCCCACCCCCATACCTAGAGGTTCCAAGTTGGAAGCCCCAGGCTAAGACTAATGTTCTCATTGTGTGACTGAAGCTAAGTCTCTTGACCTTGATCTCAGTTTTCTCACCTGTAAAATGATGCCAGGTAACCCTCAAATAAGGCAAAGCCTGCCCTTGGCAGTTATTTATCAAGTAATAGCTGATTATACAAGGTAATGGTGGGCCGTTGGTAAAGTCTGAACACAGGGTAGGATGGTACACACACACACACACACACACACACACACACACACACACACACATGCACACACCAGTTTTGTTCCCTGAATGCAAATGGTAGGAATGAAAAAGTAAAGAATGATATTTGTATATATTATCCTTGCTATGCTGGACACAGATCTCCTCAGATTCCCCCCATTGCCACCTCCTTTCCAAAAGCCCTGGTCTGGAGCTTGCTATAAAGGACAAGATGTTGCTCCTTATACTTTCCAGCACTAAGAAAGAGACACAGCATTTATTTGGACTCTTTAGGTTTGGAGGCTAGGTGTGCTGCACTTGAGAATATCACCTCAAACTAGTTGTGAGGTGATCCAGAAGGCTGGCAGTTTTAAGTGAGTCCCAGAGCAAGATAGTCCCCTGCAGCAGGTCCAGGCTGTAAACAAGCTGCCCCGGGGCTTCCCTGGTGGCGCAGTGTTTGAGAGTCCACCTGCCGATGCAGGGGACGCAGGTCCGTGCCCCGTTCCGGGAAGATCCCACATGCAGTGGAGCAGCTGGGCCCGTGAGCCATGGCCACTGAGCCTGCGTGTCCGGAGCCTGTGCTCCGCAATGGGAGAGGCCACAACAGTGAGAGGCCCGCATACCGCTAAAAAAAAAAAAAAAAAAAGCTGCCCCGCCTCTTGGGCCTTGTGATCAAGCACTTTCAGTGGTGCTAGAAATCCCTGTTGTGATGGATAAGGATGCTGTGTGGAGTCTGGCAAGCTCTGATGGGGAAATGCAGCACATACCCTGGGATTCTGGAACAAGGTTATGCCCTTTCTGACAAAGAATTACATCTGAAAAGCAGCTCCTGGTTCGATACTGGGCCCTAATAGACACTGAGTGCCTGACCAATGGGCACCAAGTGACCATTCAACATGAGCTGCCCATCATAAAACTGAATGTTATCTGATCCACGAGTCCTAAAGTTGAACAGGCAAAGCAAGTAATTCATTCTGTAGTGGGAATGATACATCTGTAGCAGTCTTGAACTGATCCAGAATTCAAAAGTAAAGTGCATGAGCAGGTGGCCCAGACTGCCAATCTCCTGCCTCTATAGCTACTGCTTCTTCTTCAACCACATTTGTGACCTCATAGGGATTCCCTATAACCAACTGATAGATGTGCCAGGATGACATGTTGGCACTAGCAGCAGTATGGTCTCAGAGTGTCCCTGAAAGACAGTGCTAAAGGGAAATCCTCCCAGAGCTGCAGCATACATCAGTCATCCTCTTTTGCACATAGGGAAAGATGGTCCAGAGTAAGGATCAGCATGGACCACTAGGGAGTGGCAAATAGCTTGGCCAGCTGGTCAGAGAATGTCTGGGACATCTCTTAGTACTTCCATGCCTGGCGATGACTGTTAATGGGTAGCTACAACAACCAACAAGGGCAGGGCAACTAGGGGTCTATACCTTGGGGGAATGAAGTTCTGGATCACCCCACCAGAAAAACAACCCAGACCAGATGAAATGCTAACTAAAGGTGGGGGCATCTAGAAAGAGCGACAGAGGAGGGAGACGATGATTATCAATTGGAGCCTCTGGATCAGTTACAACTACAAGGATTGTAGCTTTTCTCACTTATCCTCTCACCTCAGTCTTTGAGAAAGACACCCTTGACCTCCACCTTGAAGGGGGTTGTGTGACTGAGTGTAGCTCCCCTCTTGGAGAGTGAGGATGTTTCTGTTTGTACAGAACAAATGTTAAGCCCTGTCTTGTAGTATAAGATCTGTATATGATGAGAAGGCACAAGGGGTGGACTGTTTTGGACACAAAACTTGTACACCTCCTTAGATTCTTTTCATTGACTCCTTGGCTGGCTGCCTCCCAAACCACTTCCACGTTCTTCAGAGACCCTTTTTTGGGACCTGAGCTGGCTAGAGTCCAAGCTGAATCCTAGGAGTGCACAGTCTTCACACCTCACCTGTTGAACCTATCTCTCTGAGTCACCTCTCCATTTCTGATTAATATCAGACACCACACCAAGGACCATGAGATCTGGCTTCCTGAGTGCATACCAAGGTACAGGGGATGCAATCTCTAAGTCGGTTCCTGTGGGACCATCTCGATCAATGGGAAGTGTGAAGTATGAGGGAGCTGGGAAGATAAGTTCCTCCTCCTTTCTCCCCTCTGTGGGTTACTCCAAGTTGTGGTTTCAGCTTGCACGCTGTCTGGAGAAAGTCCTCAAGTGAAAATGCCTGTCAAGAAACTGGAGGGCTTCCCTGGTGGCGCAGTGGTTGGGAGTCCGCCTGCCGATGCAGGGGACACGGGTTTGTGCCCTGGTCCGGGAAGATCCCACGTGCCGCGGAGCGGCTGGGCCCGTGAGCCATGGCCGCCGAGCCTGCGCATCCGGAGCCTGTGCTCCACAACGGGAGAGGCCACAGCAGTGAGAGGCTCGCGTATCACAAAAAAAAAAAAAAGAAAGAAACTGGATGTTTGTCTTCAGCTCATTTTGAAGTGGTAACCAATGCAGTAATATTTTTTTTTTTTTGCTTCACTTCTCTTCTCATCCTCACCACCCTGAGATTGTACCTCCCAAATAAAGTGTCAAACTTTGAGTCTTGCATTGAGCTCTACTAAGACACTTGCTAAGCTTGTCCTCAAGACTAAATCCTGAGCTGGGATGCTTCCTCACTACAGGAGACATGATTGGTTCATCAGTGTAGCCGTTGCTCTTCCCCATCTGGGCATGTGGAAGAATACGCATCCCTGGGAGTTCCCTGGTGGCCTAGTGATTAGGATTCCAGGCTGTCACTGCTGTGGCTTGGGTTCAATCCCTGGTCATGGAACTGAGATCCTGCAAGCCACATGCTTTGGCTAATAATGTGTTAGCAGAAGGAACATGTTTCACTCCCAGAGATGGGGAAAGCATTTAGGAAAGAGTGGATAACTCTTCATGATCCTCTTCCCCTGCCACAGTGACTGTGGGAGGGTGTGTAGATATGGCAGCACCATAATGTTTAGGCAACCTGGGAGGCTGAGCCACCACCTGGGCAAAAGCTGCCCTGAAGAGATGCCCAGCTCTTCAGTGTAACTTGCATAGGTAAGAAACAAACTTCTGTTGTGTTAAGCTGCTGAGATTTTGGTGTTCTTTGTCACCTCAGCATAACCTAGCCTATACTAACTGATGTTCCACTTCCAAACCATACGAAGGAGAGGTGTTCAAGAGAATCACACACCATCATGGGAGGAGGGCTTCAAGAAGAGGACAGGGGCATCTTGCTCCCTAGCTGACATCTGCTGAGCCCACTCTGCTTTCAGTGCACAGCATAGTGAGGGAGATAGATCATTCATCATGCCTTAGTCTCGATCCCATCCCTGGGGGCTGGGATCAAGGCTAAGGCAACAGTTTTTAAGGAAGGGAAGAGGGCTCAGGCAGCTCAGGGGGAGGCAAGGCTTTGGGGTATGGGTGTGGCTGGGCCAGCTGTGACTCCTGGGGGAAGTCTTTCCCTCTCAGAGCTGCTGGGGGAGTAGCTCTCCAGGCTGTTGGGACTCCAAAGTCCTTCCTGGGTGCAAGGCAGTGTGTACTCTGGCCCTGGCCCCTCCAGCTGCATAATCCACTGCTGGCAGCCCCCAAGCCAGCTTCTGCTCCAGTCACACATCCCCTGCTCCACCCTATTTCCTTTTTCCATGCAGTTGCACATGCTCATTCCTCTTCTAGAAACACCTTTCCCCACCTTCCTCAACCCTGCTCATCCTCCACAGCTCAGCTCAATCCCCTCTTCTGACATCCCAACCCCCTGTACATGCAGGCATGCACTGCACACATGGCTAGATTAGGAGCCTCTGAGGTGGGCTCCCGTAGCACCGGCCCACACCACTAACTCACCACAACCTTCTGTAAGTACCTGTTGGCAAGTCGTTTCCCCCTCTTGACATCTTGAGACAAGATCCATTTTCTCTCTGGGCTCTCAGCACCAAGAACAGTGCCTGGCACATAGCCATGGACTGTTGACCTAAATCACAGTGAAATTTGTAAAAGAAGGTCTAGTTTCTAGTCCCAACTATGCCATGAACATCTGAGACACTGAAAGACCCTGGCCAAGGCACTTAACTTCTCTGAGCTTCAGTTTACCCTTCTGGAAAATGGGGATAATGTTCCCTGACTTCTTTTCATTTGTGAGGATCACACGAGAGAGAAATGGGATTGGTCCTCTAGGGTGGCAGCAGATGTAAGCACACTGCAGGTTTACGACATCAGCACTGAAGTTATTAATAACTGCTAATAATGACCTGCTTAGTTGAAAGAAATTTCCCCTCCCTTTCTGCGGGATGGCCTGGTTTTGTCCTAACCCAGCTCCATTCTCTGCTTGATGATGAAGCCAGGTTCCCTCTTCCCTACCCCCTTGTCTCACAGGTTTCATATGACCTCAGAAAGTCCTTCAAGAGTCCGACCCACATTCTTTCTGTTGCGGCTCTGCCCCCTCCCCTCCTCGTGTGTCCTTAGAGCACAGTCCTGCCTATGAATCTTCAACGATCCTGAAGCCCCATCACCTTATAAGGCTTATCCTCCTGAAGTTGACGTCCCCACTGCCATTGCTCAGACAGAGGGAGAGAGAGGGAGAGAGAGACAAAGAGAGAGGGAGAGGAAGGGAAGCCCCAGTCTGGAGTGAGGGCGTGAAGAAAGAATCACCGGAGAGATGGAGATAAGACAGCAACAAGGACTCCCCAACACCCAGACACACAATGACACAAATACTCACCACACCACCGCCACCTTCAGCTGCCTGGCTTCCGGGGGAGGGACAATTGCCTTACGGCTTTCCATGACGTGAGTCCTCCGCGAGGGCTAGGGCTGTGGGTGAGGCGACATTTCCTGCCCCCGGGGGCTGGGGTGAGAGGAGAGATGAGTAGCTGAGTGTGCACAACTTTTGAGAACCCAGACACACACCCTGCTCCAGGGGCTCCTTTCCTAGGCTGACCCCATGGAGTTCCCCCTGGCCCAGATATGCCCTCAAGGTAAGTGTGAAGTTGGGGAATGTGGGTGAGAGGGAACATCAAGACCCCTATGATGCCTGCTCTCCTCCCTCTGGGCCTGAGCTCCCACTTCAGGGGTGACGGGCCACACCTCAAGCCAGAGCTGGCGGGCAGGCGGCCCACAACCCCTCCTCCTCTTCGGGGGCTCCAGGTCCACACATCCCTGAGGATAAGGGTGACAGGGTCTTCTGAGGGCTTCTTCGAGTGGAGAGAGGAGGCAGCAGGAGGATGAAAGGGGGCTGAGAGGCCGAGCATCCTGGGCCAGAAGAGGGACCTGCCCTGAAGAGATCTGCCTCCTTTCCCGGATTTCAAGACTTCCGGACCAGCCGAAGGCCAGCTGGCTTCCCAGCGCTCCTTCCTGGGGCCCAGTTTCCCTGAGAAGCCCCTCTGCGCCTCATTGGCCCCTTACTCCTCCTCCCTGAGAAATCGTGTCTGCCATCCCTCCTGCATTTCTCCTGCTGTCACAACTGTCCCTGTCCTCCAGGTCCCCAGGGAGAGGCCTATGGGGCCCCTCTGAGCCTGGGGAAGGGGCAGGCCCTCACTGAGAAACTTCTCTGTGCTAACAGGGAGTCAAGAAGCCCCCACCATAACCTTCAGCACCTTGCAGCCCGTAGACTTGAACCGCAGGAGCTGCCAGGGCCTGGGCTTGCTGCCGGGACCCAGACTCCAGGCCCTGAAGGCCCAGGAAGCCCGGCCCAGCCCCAGGGCCTCCGCTGTGCACACTGTGGTGAGTGGGAACCTGGGGGGTTGCTGCCTCCTCTCCTCCCACCGCCCCCCACGGGTGAGGGCTTGCAGGGGGACAGAGGCCAAAGCAGGAACGAGCTGGGGCTCCCGACAAAGCCAGGGGCCCAGAGGGAGGGTCTGCATCTCGGTCCGTGGCCTTCATTTGCCCAGTGCCTCCTCATCTCAGGCCTTCTCACTCACCCAGTCATCACGAAATCCTCCCCGTGAACCAGCTCAGTCTCTCCTACTGTAGGGTGAGCCCTCCCTCATTCTGGCCTCTGGCGTTCCCTTCATCCCTCAGGCCAGGGAATGCCTTTCTGTCCATCTGGAAGGCCTCATTCCCATTTCAGCACAGTTTAACAGTTCACTGCTACGGGATCAAAGGCCCACGGACCCAGACCGAAGTGGAAGGAAATTCCCTGGAAACAAAAATAGTTTGACCTAAAGAAGAGATTCAAGTTACACTTTGGGAGGGACTTTCTGGGCAATTATACCCTAAAATAGGCAGCAGGGATGGGGGATGGGGAGCTTCCTCCGCATGTCCAGGAGGGGCTAGGTATGAGGATGAGAAGGGAGTAGCTGGCTTGAAGTCAGAAGAAGGACCACTAATCATGGCTACTTCTCCCTCCTTAAACTCTTCCCCTATCCAGGCACCTCCCCAGGCCCCAGGGGCTGCCTGCAGCCCAAAGGATATTGGGAAGGAAGAGGTGCCTAGGGAAGGAGGCATGTCCCTGCAGGCTGAGACTCAGGCTTGGTTTCAGAAGACCCAGGCCCATGAGCTCCTGCAGCATGGGGCAGCCCCTGATTGGTTCCACGGCTTCATCACCCGGAGGTGAGTCACAGAGGAAGAAATAAGCTCAGAGAAGGGCGGGGGCCAGTCTTGGGTCCTGCGGTCAATCAGGAATAGGTTGAGGCTACAGGCCAGGCTATGACACCTGGAGGTTCCAAGGCTACTCATTAAGGCAGCTCTCCTGGGGGAGATCATTGGAGAGGCTCTAGCCCAAACCCCCACTCCATGCCTCAGTGTCTCCCTTCTAGGCTCAACTTTCCTCCTGTCTCTAAGGCTTCTAGTGCTCAAGTTTCCACCTCTGCCTCAGTCTCTCTCCCTCCATCTTTATTTACCTCTGGCTCTCTGCAGCCCTCTCCTCTTTCTTCCCTCTCTTGCAGTTCCTCCCTCTTCCTCAGCTTCACTTCTCCTGTATCTCTCTGTTCACATCCTCTGTTCACCTTGTGACTTGTGAAGTCTAGAAGTCTATTACCATCCCTGTTGCTGCGGCCGCTGTACTGCCCCCCTTAGTCCCCCACCCTGCTTTTCCAGGATGAGGCCAGGAGGAGGATGCAGGGCTGGGAGGTCTCCTGACGCCCAGTCCCTGCAGCAGGAGCGCAGTGCCCACATCCTCTCTCTCCCACCTCCACCCTTCTCTAGCCACTTAAGCCCTCTTGGTAGGGGTAGGGGTCCCCCCATGAGAGCCAGGGAGACAGGGGGTGAGGCTGGAAGAGTCTAAGCATCTTCCGTGTCTTCTCCATCACCCACAGAGAGGCTGAGAGGCTGCTAGAGAGCAAGCCTCAGGGATGCTACTTGGTGCGTTTCAGCAAGAGCGCCGTGACCTTTGTGCTGACTTACAGGTGAGGGGCGGAGCGCTGCGCTGGGCGACAGGGAGGCGGGGCTTCGGGCTAATCAGAGGGCGGGACTTGATACTGACGGACGTGTGAGGGGAAGAACTTCATGCTGCTTCCCATCAGGGGCGGAGGGGGGGTCTATACTCAGCCCCCAGGCTACTAAGGGTGGGAGACCCTGGCGCGGGGCGGGTAGGGGGTCACTCCTCGTGCTGGTGCCCTGGCCGGGAAGAGGGAGAAGGTCTGATCCTGACTCGTGCCTCCAGGAGCCGGACTTGCTGCCGCCACTTCCTGCTGACCCAACTCGGGGACGGGCGCCACGTGGTGCTGGGCGAGGACAGCGCCCACGCGCGGCTGCAGGACCTGCTGCGGCACTACAAGGCGTGCCCACTGAGCCCCTACGGGGAGACGCTCACCGAACCCCTCGCCCGCCAGGTACGCAGCCCCCATCCCGGGCCCTGACACTGACCCTGACCCTGGGAACCCAGGCCAGCGCCCCTCCCCACGCAGAGCCCAGGCCGCAGGACCTCGACATCAGGCACTTTCCCATTCCCACCGACGACCCAGCCAAACCTCCCTTGCCCACACATCTCCACGTGGATGCCCTTCCAGAAAGATGCATGTGCTGGAGGAGGGGTCCTTGAGAGACCAGCCCAGCCACACAAAGGCTGGAGAGGCTGGGAGTGGCCAGCTAGGCAGATGGGTCACTTGGGGGGGGTGTTTTTTGGTTTTTGGTTTTTGGTTTTTTGCAGTACGCGGACCTCTCACTGCTGTGGCCTCTCCCATTGCGGAGCACAGGCTCTG
This sequence comes from Kogia breviceps, assembly GCF_026419965.1. Taxonomy (NCBI): domain Eukaryota; kingdom Metazoa; phylum Chordata; class Mammalia; order Artiodactyla; family Physeteridae; genus Kogia; species Kogia breviceps. Next base: position 87,211,243 of record NC_081310.1, on the reverse strand, counting down.
GACGCGCAGGCTCAGCGGCCATGGCTCAGGGGCCTAGCCGCTCCGCGGCATGTGGGATCTTCCCGGACCGGGGCACGAACCCGTGTCCACTGCATCGGCAGGCGGACTCCCAACCACTGCGCCACCAGGGAAGCCCCTGTTTTTCGTTTTTTGCCTCGAAGCTTGTGGGATCTTAGTTCCCTGATCAGGCATTGAACTCGGCAGTGAAAGTACCCAGTTCTAACCACTGGACGAATTACCGGGAATTACCGGGTCATTTGTTCTTTAAATTAAGAGATATTTACTGAGACAAGACATATGGGTGTCAAACCCACAAAGCTACTTACCAGCGGCAAAGACATATAATAGGAATCAAGTGTGAGAGTGTGATGAGAGAGGAAATACAGAGTGGGGTGCCATTTAACTCACATGGTGGGGAGCCGTGTCAGAGAGTGCCTCCCTGAGGAAGTTCAGGCAGTTCTGAGGGACCGCTCTGTGCCAGGCATTGGTCCAGGTACTGGGAAAATAGCAGTAAACAAAACTGACCCAAATATCCCTACCTCCATGGAGCTTCCATTCTAGTGACAGGAGACAGACAACGAATGCGCAATACAGATAACAAACAGAGAATACAGAAACAAGGGGTGACAGGGTTGGGGCTATTTTACATAGGAACATCAGGGAAGGCTATTCTGGTAAGGGGACATTTGAACAAAGGTCTGAATAAAGTAAGGGAGAAAGTCATGCAGATAACTAGAGGAAAAACATTCTAGGTAGATAGCACAGCAGGTGCAAAGGCCCTGAGGCAGAAGGATCCTTGATATGTGTGAATAAGAATAAGAGCAGTAAGGAAGCGAGCATGGGTAGAGAGGTAGGAAATGAGACCACAGGGGTGAAGGAAAGAGGCCCAGTAAATTCTTGTATGATTTGGAATTTTATTCTGAGATGGGATGGCACTGGACAGTTACAAGCTAAAGAGTGACATGACCTGGCAAGTTTGAGAGGGACATGGGTGACCAGATGGAGACCACTACAATACTTCAGGAGAGAAGACGGCAGCCTGGACCAGGTTGGTAGAGGTGAAGGGGTGAGGAGGTGGAACACTGGGTCTGTTTGGAAAGTGGAGCTGACAGGGTTTTTGCAGGATTGGGTGAGGAGTGTGAAAAGATGGAGTTGTCATTGACTGAGATGAGGAAGGCTATAGGAGGAGCAAGTCTGGGGGAGGCAGGGGAGACCGCGAGTTCAGTTTTGACATTTGCGGTTTGAGACATCCATTCAATATGCAAATGGAGATGTCAAGTACGCAGTTGGAATATAGGGATCTGGAGTTTAGGACAGAAGTCTAGGTTGGAGATCAACATTTGGGAGCCATCAGCATGAGGATGGGTTGATTCTAAAGGCTTCAGGAGGGATGAAATCTCAGGAATGAGTGTAGATGGAAAAGAATACCAAGTCTCCAGCATTGAGAGTTTGCAGAAATGGGGGGGAACCTACAAAGAAAACTGAGAAGGAGCAGTCAGAGAGAGAGGGGAGAAGAACCAGGAGTGTGATGCTCTAGATGCGAAGCAAAGAAAATGCATCAGGGAAGAGCAGGTGCCAGTGGGTCCAGAATTAACCACTGGATTTGGCCAACAGAAGGTCACTGGTGACCTGGGCAAGAATAGTTTCCTGGAGCTTGATTGGAGTCAGTTCAAAGAACTTGCCTTGAGGGACTGTGCCTAGGGGTAACTCTTGTGCGGAATTTTGTGAGGAATACATGGAGACCTGAAGATTCCCAAGCAGCTGGAACAGGGTGTAGGGAAGTCTGGTGGGGAGGGGAGCCAGCTGGAGCTGTGAGAGCAAAAGGCAGAGCTATCAGAGACCAAGCTCAATGACCAGCCCCCAGAGGGTCTTGTCACTTACGTTTTCTGGAGTTTGGGCTTTATCCTGGAGCAACAGGCAGCCACGGAAGGATTGCTAGGGGAACTTCTGCAGGCTTACTCTGCTCACGGAGTGGAGAATGGGTTAGCAGGGCAAGATGATGCAGGAGGAGGACTTAGGAGGCCTGAACTGGAGCGGTAGCTGTGGGAGAAAGTGTGCAGATGTAAAGATATTTAGGCAGTGGAAGGAGCGGGGCTTGTGCTCCGCTAGATGTGGGGAGGAAGGGAGAGAGGTGTCCAGGTTGACTTCTAAGGTGCTATCTTTTATTCATAAAGGGAATGCTAAGAACTCTTAGGGGGTTGAGTCAAGGAAAAAGAATTCTGACTTGAATCCATGAACTGCCTATACACCTTCAGACGGAGACCTACACTTGGCGGATTGCAGAAGCATGAGAAAAGGCCTATGGCCGGAGCCTTCCAAAAGTAGTGGGCATGTGGAGAACATTCAGGAACCCAGGGATAAATGCTGAGCAAAAAGCATACCTAACATGGGAAGGAACCCTATAAGGCTCATCTCCTCATCCTCGAGGCAGTGTCTCTGTCCCTAGAATGTCTAGCTTATAGCTCCATAAAGTAGTCGCCTGGCACCTGCAGAAATAAACATAGGCACAGAAGTCTTGGAGATCTATCCCCATGCCAAAAAATTTTAGGCTAAAGGCTTCTAAAGCCTTGTTGCAGTTTTACAACCACAGGTACACATGGCGACTGGCCTGGCCCTACGTTCCAGATGAAGTTAAGTTTAATGCTGAATATGGCCTGTGACCAGAGCGACTGTCCCGCCTCCTGGTCTCCTTGCCCCCTCTTCCTCACCCAGAAACCCAACGCCACCCAAATTTCTGTGTCGCACCTCCACCCCCGACATTATCCGTATGGACGAGATTATTTTGCTCCCCCCCTGCATCACCTGCCGACTCCCACCGGCCCCTCGTGCACCAAGTCCCTGAGGCCTCCTTTCCCCGCAGACTCCTGAGCCCGCAGGACTGTCCCTAAGGACTGAAGAATCAGACTCTGGAAGCAAAAGCCAGGACTCACAACCTCGGTATACCTCAATCCTCAAAAGGGAGCAAAGCGCAGCCCCCATGCAGAAAGACGGGGCGCGGGGGCCGAAGCAGGTACTGGGCGGGAGGGGCTGAGAGAGGTGGTGGGGCCTGAGAGAGGGGAGGAGCCGGGAGACGAAAAGAGGGAAGGCCCTGCGGTCAGGGGGCGGGACCATCGGGGAGGGGGCGGGGGCCTGCAGGGAGCGGAGGCTCGGGCTCAGCTGCAGCTTCGGCCCCGCCTGTGTTGCTCTGACCCACTCTCCTCCCCGCCTGCCTTCTCTCCTAGACGTCCCAGACGCCCAAGCCCAAGCCTCCCATCCCCGCCAAACCTCAGCTGCCTCTCGAAGTCTACACAAGCCCCCGCCCAACCCCGCCCCCCAAGCCCTCCAACCCCATCTACCACGAACCTGATGAACCCATAGACTTCTATGCCATGGGCCGTGGCAGCCCCGGGGAAGCCCCCAGCAACATTTATGCCGAGGTGGAGGTGAAGGTGCCTGATGCAGGGTGTGAGGACACGCCGCCCTGCATCCTCAGGCACGAAGTCCTACGGAAGTGCCAGTCCAGGCCTGTCCCAGGAAGCCAGGTAAATGGGGGTGCGAGGAGGATTTCCTGAAAGCTAGATTGTGGAGGGTGGAGAAGGTGTTCAGACTGGATGCCTGGGTCAGGGTGAATGCAGGTCAGAGGTCTGAGGTGAGATGGGAAGGACAGAGGGTCCAGGCTGCCAGCAGCCCTCTTCCAGGCCCAGATTTGCTCCCTCTCCTCTGCCTGGAGTTACTGGGACCTGCCTCCCCTTTGTCAAGTCCCCACTCCCTCCACTTCTCAGAGAAAATAGAGGCCCCGTCAGCCTTGCCCCAAATGAGCCTGTGTCCCTCTCACCTGGCTTGTCCTCTTCAGACCCACCTGAGATTGACCCCACCCTGTGCTGGGAATCTTGGCTCCACCTCTCCTCTCCTCCCAAGTCTGAACCTGGGCCTCTCTCACTGTGGCTCCCTCCCCTCAGCCTTCAGGGCCCTCCTAAAGAAGAGCACCTGGAGTTCCTTGTGTCACCTCAGATGAGCTCAGGGGAGGGGGTACCTGCACGTCCCCTCCTTCTGCACACACCTCCTCTCCTCCATCCTCCCACCTGCCCAGCCTTCTCATTGAACAGCTCAAGTCAGTATCTTGTTTCATGGGATGTTAGACCCCCCAGCTGCTCCCACGCAATCCCTCTGCCTCTGCCCCCCTCCTCAGGCCCCCTCCCCACTTCTGGCACCTCAGGCTCCCCCTCAGCGCTTGTGCCTGCTCACACTTATCCACACCCCTGCCACCTGCTACCATCCTAGAGCTGATGTCACCAGTCCGTGTCTCTATGCATACTTCTCTCCAGGCTTCTGCTCGGCTCCCCAGCATCCCACAGCTTCTTGGACTCAGCACAGCCAACACTGTTCTTACCCTACTCCCTGGATTGCTCCCTCCATTGTTCCCTCTCTGATCGGGTACCTCTCCAGTCACCCAACTATTCAAGATCGTAGGGCTCCCTTGACGTCTCCCCTCTCTTCACCCTCACTACCCTATAAGCCACTGATTCCTGCTGAGTCTCTTCCTAAATATATGTTTCCTTTCCCCAGTTTCAGCCCCCATCATCTCTCATCAGGACTAATCCAAGGGCTTCTTAACTGGTCTCCTAACCACCAGTCTTGCCACTTCTGACCCACTCTGCCCCAAGAAAGTCAGAATGGTCTTTCTAAAACAGCTACCTGGCCCATGAGGCCCTCTATACTTGTGTGGGCTGGGGAACCACCTCCTCAGTCTGACCATCAGCTGCTCCCACCCTCCCAGAACTGGTCACATTTCTCCAAACACACCAAGTGGTTTCAAACCTCCCAAGGTTTTGCACATGCCAGTCCCTCTGCCTACAGCTACTTCCTGCAAGTGCACGCTCCTGCTGCCCAGCAACCTTCTAATCATCCTTCAAGATCAGCTTGCCCTTCTCCTCCTCTGCAAAGACTTCCCTGACCTCACCACAGAGGCCGTCCACACAGAGGGTTTATACACACCTGCCATGCCACTGATCGTTGACACCCATCTCCCCTCTCCCCCAGCAGAGTGTGAGCTCCCTGAGGGCAGGGGCTGGGACTTGTTCATCTCTGTTTCCAGAGCACCCAGCACAGTGCCTGGCAAAGAGCAAGTGCTCAGGAAATGTTTGTTGAATGAATGAGAGAGGTTTAGACCTCCTCTCTGTTGGCCAATGTCTGTTAAGATCAGACGTCTTGGCCCTTGAGGCTGCAGGTAAGCCTAGGAGGCAGAAGGTAGAGGGTGTGACCTGGGACCATCCTTCTCTCTACAGAATCCAGGTGGCCAACAACTGCATTCTGAGAACTCTGTGGCTGAACAAGGCCCTCCTGTGCCCCACAAGCCCCTACCCCACTGGGGGCACACCCTCCCCCACAACTTTTCTAGACAGGTGCTTCAGAACAGAGGTCAGGCGTGGCTCCCCCTGGGGCCTCCTCAGTAGCTGCTGAGTCTGAGCTGGGGTGGGGTGGGGGGATAACTTGGAACAGCGGGTCCAGAGACCTTCACACACACCCAGGAGCCCTTCTCAGAAAATGTGGATGTAACAAACTGTAGATGATCAAAGCTGGAAAGGACCTCAGCCATCATCCATTGCAAAGATGGCATAAAGGTGTCACCTTGCATGCCAACTCCAATCCATTCATTGTGGCTGCCTAGAGCGTTGCATTGGAAAGGATGTTAAGGTCATATCTGAACTCAGCAGAAAAGAACTCTGTGATTGATTAGTGATGTCTGCCACGGGTGAGAGAAGGAAGAGGAGCAGCATCTCCTTTGCCCTTACTGATCAAGTTTGACTCCCTCACTGTGCAGATAAGGAAACAAAACCAGAGAGGGATAATGGCTTAGTCAAGGTCATGGACTAGAACCCCAGCTTCCTGTTTAGTGCTCTGTCCCGTACCCCACATCCACTAACTTTTTACCACGGGAAATGTCAGAGATTTCCTCAGGAAATCTGGCTGCTTTCCAGAGTTCTGCTACATGGGGGCCCAGGTGCTTGTTCCCCTCCTCCAGATCCCAGCTTAGCCCTGTTCCCCTAACTGGTCTGGGCCCCCACAAAGAAGCCTGTAGGTCAGAGGAGCAAATGTGGAGTCTGCTTCCTTTTAGGGACACACCCACTGGTTCCCTGCCAAGGGTCTCCAAGAATCCCATGGCTCAGTGCTTGCCTCTAAGGAAGTGGGCTAGGAGGGCCCTGCTGCATCCCGCTGCCCTGGTTTCTCCTCCTGGAGTCTGATTTCCTTGGCCCTCTGAGCCTTTGAGTCTGGGCCCTGGTCCAGTGCTGCTGTTGTCTGAGGAACAGTTTGGCGAGAACAGATGTTAGAACTTGTTTGTTGATTCTTTTCTGGCTAATAAATCATCGCCAACCACCTCCCCCAACAGGGATTCAAGTACTCCAGGCTCCTTCTGTCTCTCCTTCTGACTCTCTCTCTCATATTGTGGAAGGCAAGTGGTTGAACGACCATTGCAATAGTGGGAGAAGGGTCGGGGGTTGAGAGACTCCTGGGCAAGGGTCACAGATCTATGGGTTGGGGCAGGGAGACACCAAGGCAAGGGACACAGACCTCTCTCTGAAAAGTATTCTTTCCCTAACTGGGGTGGGCTGGGCAGCTAGCCAGGGGCAGAGGGGTGGCTACATCACCTGGGGGTTGCCAGGAAAGAAAGGGGAAGGGAGGGGAGTGTTTGAAAGGTAGCCCCTGCACCTCCTTCCCCAACCCCCTGCCAAACACAGGACTGGGAGGGGGAGGGGGCATTGTTAGCCTATGTGTGTGAGCCCCTTAGGAGGATGGGGAGCCCCCCTGCAGCAGCTCCCAGCCTCCCCTGTTCCTCGTATGAGGCTTCCTCCTGTCTGCCCAGACCCACTTCAGGGCCATCTTCCTGCCTCTGTGGCAGAGCTCTGCATTCTAAGCTTCAACCACCTAGAAGAATCTGCCTTGGGTCTTATTTTTGTCTCAGACTGGAGGCTCCCTGAGGCAGGGCTGTGTCTGCGCCTGGATGGCGCTGAGGGCTCAGAATAGACTGCCCCCAGGAGCCACTCAGGGGGCTTCTGGGTACTCCTGTGATGTGGTCCCAGCCTGTTCTTACCCTCATTTCTATGAGAGTTCAGTCAAGACAATCAGAGCCCATCGAGGTCTCTCTTCCTGCCAAGGGGCCCTGGGTACTTGCTTGAATCACAGAAGCCCCCCAGACCCCCTCCCTGAAGACATATTCCCTAGGCCTAGGTGCTGCCGCCATCATGCCACCCCCAGCCTGGTGCAGGGCCAGCTCCAGTGACTAGTGAATTCCCCTCCTTTCCACTCAGTGCTAATCAGCTCAAGGAGAAATATGGTTGCTGAGTCAACAGAGTGGGGTTCCACTTCCTTCTGTCTGTAGGTCTAAACTCCCTCCTGAGCAAGAGACGGGGGAGGGGAGGGGAAGCAGATGGCTTTGGGAGGGGAGGCTGAAAGCGCAAGAAAGGTCTTAGACTAGACTCAGGGAGTCACCTCATGGTTGGTTCTTCGTGGCAGGGGAGGAGGCAGGAAAAGGAGAGGCTTGCTGTATAGCAAGGGCTGGAAATCAGAGTCAGAAGATGGGATTTCCTTAGATTTTGGGATAGAACAGGATGGCGGGTTCCGGGAGGGGACAGAAATGCCTAGGCACCGTGACAGGGTACTGGAGATAGGACCAGATCTTGTCATCCCAGGCCGATGTTCCTCCTTATACCGTGAGGCCCCTCCCAGGCCAAAGGATAAGGCCCCGGTCCTCCCAAGGGCTCCAGCTGCAGGCCCAGCCCTGACGACCACGGTGGTGGAACCTCCCTTCTCCCCACCATAGCCATAGGCACCCCTGCACCATCCTGCTGATTTCACTCCCACGGGGGCCTGGGGCTGCAGTGAGACCTCAGGATGGAGAAGTTGAGTAACTAGTACAGGAAAGGGAGCCTGGCAGATTGTGCTGAGCAGGTTCCTCTGCCCCAGCAGAGACCACTCGGGTAGGGAGGAGGAGGGCATTTCCCAGCTGACTCAATCTCCCGTGGTTATTCCATCCCTCCAGCTCCCTCTAGGGAGGGCTCTCTCTGGCTCAGCCCGTCAGAAAGAAGAGCCTCCTACCCCGAGCCCCAGATCCCCTTCAGAGCCTGCAGAAGGCCTTGCAGCAAGTGGAGGTTCCAGCTTTTTCCTCCAGTTCCAGCCCCTTCAGCACCATGGCCGACCCTGAAGTCTTGTTTTTTCCTGCTCCTGTCTCCCTTAAGCTGTCCCCTTTATCCTATCAGCTCCCTCAGCTAATGCAGTAGACAGTCTCAGTAAAGTACCCTGTAACTCTGGCTCAGGGGACCAGGGCAGGGGCAGGGGGCTGAGAAGCTATTAAACCCCCAACCTCAGCTGTCCCGAGTCTATAGCACATCATTCCCCATGGACCCACTTAAGGAGGACTGGGGGCCAGTCATCACTGAGGCCCCATCCCCAACTACCTCTACTGGCCTTAGAACATGTGTCCCCACCAGAAACAAGGCTGAGCAGAGGGAGAGGGGGTAAAAGAAGTTTGGGAGCAGACAGCAGAGCCTTCCAGCACCCTTGCCACCTCCCCAGGCCCCACAGAAGTTCAACCTCCCCTCAACAGACTGCGGCTTCTTGGCCAGCAAGCTCAGCACCCAGCTGGGGCGAAGACCTGGCCAGGTCCCTGCCCAAGGGTCAGAGCTGAAACCCCCTTTGTGACAGCTGTGCCATCTCTGTGCAGTTCCTAAGTCTGCGTCCTAAGCCTGTTCCTTGCGGACCTCACCTTCCTCCGCTCCTCTGCCCTGGTCAGTGCAGCACTGCACACTTGGGCTTTGCCCTATAGCACCTCCAACACCTTCTAGGGCCATTGGGAGCTACTTCTGACCGAGGCCTTCACCTCCCACCCCCACCAACCCCGTCCCTTGGCTGTTACTGCCATGCCAATTTGAGCCAACTTATCATTCCTTATTCCTCCTTCCCTCTCCCTCATCCCTGTCTTCTCTTTCCTGTTTATTTATCAGAACTTGAGGTTAATACCTCAGGAAGCCCTCCCAAATAAAGTCTGTCCATTTTCTAACTTGTGTTTCTCTTGGTGACCAAGAAATTCTAACCACCAAATAAAATGTCATCTTTGGTAGGAGTAAAAAGTGGCTTCAGAAAAATGGCTTAATACTACCTCCAGAGAACCAAAGGAGGTGGAAGGCAAGAGGAAGCTGAAAGGTATCTGGCTTAACTATCCGTTGCCAGAAGACACCAGGACAATCCCTGCCCACCAAGCCTTGCCTCCCAACCCAGAGCACTTCCAGCTCCATCAAGATGCAGCCCCTAAAATGAGAAAGTTGAACTGCTGAATCTCAAGAGTGTGGCAACTCAGGAGGGCAGGGCTGCGTCTATAGCGTACTGAATACAGAAACAGCACTCGACTCCATGGGACCTCAGACTTTGGGGCCCTGCTGAGCCTACCTCACCACCTCACTGCATTATGACACCCCAGAGGGGCGACCTCAGCCCTCACTGCCTCTGTGGATGGCGGGAGTGGTGGTACGGGCTAATGCTCCTTGCTGAAGTCTGGCTGGATGCACTGACTTGGACAACTACAGCCCAAGTGTCCCTGTGGGATGCAGGAGCCCTGTCTGGCTCCAACCTGAAATAGGTCAGATTTCAGATAAGCGGGTGGTTTTCCTGTAAGTGATGAAACCCTCCTCTGTACTTAATGAGAAACAGACTCCTCAAGTTACCCCAGCTGACAAGACCAGAAGCATGGTGAGATTCCTCACTTCCTTCTAGTTCCCAAGTCCCCACCACACACTTCTTCAAACTGGCCCTCTGGCCTTAGCCTTCCTGTCACCAGGACTGTCAAACACCAATTCCTCCCAGTGTTTTCCCCATTCAGAACCTGCAACGACTAGAGTCAGGCATCTTCGTCCAGTTAACGTTGCTCTGCCCAGCATCTAAGGCCTTTCTTCTTGCAGGAGTTTAACAGTCCCTTCCTGCAGGAAGCCACTGCAGTTTAGCCTTGCTCGAGTCCCAGTACCCTCAGCAACAGGTTTCAGCAGTGTCTACAGGAGGATTTGCATGCTGCTTTGTGAGCGATACCCAGTATCTTCCATCTCTACATGAACCTTGCTCTGAGGAGGAATCATGCCACCTATCTTGTGGCTCCAGGGCACCACAATGCCCTACAGCTAACTCAAGTCACAGACCCTGCCACCTCCCTTCCCCATCCATCCACCCACCCAACCTGCCCCTCCCTCTCAAGCAAAAAGCCAGGAGTCCGGAACTCTCCAAAATCTGTCTAGCCTCCAAGCTCTATGCAAAGCTTCCAAACCAGTCCAGGTCAATGACAACCAGTATAAATTTGACTCATCTTTAGGGACAGGCATTTCACCACTTTTTCATGTCCAACAACAGTTTCATGTCACAGAAACAATCTCCTTGACTTCCCCCAATCTTCAGAGATACCCGAGATCAGCAATACTTTCCATATTTGGGATCACAGGCCCGTGCCATACAAAACTACGTACAATTCCTAGAGTCTTCAATGGCCATGACCCCAGGTTAGATGGTGAGTACTCAGAAAAGATGCAAAGTAATCATAAGGCAGCTCATGATAGTTTGGAGGTTGCTTTACACAAAGTAAATATTGAGATCCAAGAACAGGATAACAAATGAGAAGGGTCCAAAAAAAAAGAGACTTCACTTAAAAGTAGGAAAGGGTCAGGGCAGGCAGCATCTGTCAGACAATGTTTTATTTCAACAGACATCCCTGGTTTTAAAAAAAAAAAAAAAAGATGGAGGGGTTCAACATTTCATCACACCCAACAGGGAGCAAAACTCCCATCCAAGAACTCAGAGCCCCTTCTGAGGCAACACTTGAGTCTTTGCTAGCTCCAAGACAGAAAGGAGCTGAATTTTCTAACTTTTGTTAAGAAAAATCTATCAAATATGTTCATTCTCGCAGAGGCGAGGGCTGGGTCCTCAAGGAAGGAGATCCTGGGCTTGGAACAGCTGGGGTCCCAGAGATGAAGCTGGGGTCCCGGCCAGCTGGGCAGCAGGAGATCCAGGGGGCAGTCAGGTCCAGAGCCCTAGAATCCATATTTGGCTTGGGTCTGCCGGCGGCTGAGCTTGTTCTCCGACCAGGTGTTCTTCAGTTCCAGCTCCCGCTCCTTAGCCTATACAAGGAAGAGGGCGCAGGGGAGAATCACACTAAGCTTCTGAGAAATATTTTTCTTTACCTCTGTGCACTTCCCAATTTAAAGTCTTTCTCCATCAAAACAATTATGTGGAAAAAGCAAATCCCTTGTAAGATTTAATTTTCCCTTATTCAAACAGAAGGGGAAGACCCTGAGAAAGCAAGGAAAAACCATCTCTTTGGGGAGCTAATAGGGTTTAAGCAGAATAAAGAGTCAAGAATCCTGGTCCTTCATCAGCTAGAATTAAAACTGACGTGCTCAAGTGGGAAATGGACAAATGAGAAATTGAATTTGGCATCTGAAAGAAAGACAACTGGCTACCTTGGATACCTAACTAGCCAAGTGGGAGAGGACAGCCTCGAAGACTTGGACAGGTCAAAACAGGACACCAACCAATAATAACTTAAGTCTGGAGCCACAGTTTGCTGTTGTGTTGAATACAATGTATATGGTACCCTAGAAATTCACACCACTTTAAAGTATAAATTGAAGCTGTGAAAAATTGACTGGAAGGAACTAGAATTAACGCTTTCTCCTTCTGACCGCGAAAACTCCTGGCTCTACATTGCATTCTGGGAAGGTACAAGCGCCACCCTAGAAAAGGGGCTCCTCAACCCAACTCCCACAAGCTAGCTGATACCTGCTCATTTCCCCTGGAATGGGGTGGGGTGCTAAGGGTTTGGGTTTTAAAAAAGACCCTACAGGGGAGCAGTGAGCAAAAAAAACATAATTAAAAAATAAAAATAAATTTAAAAAATTTCTGAAAGACCCTACCCTCAAATTCTTTCCCTACAAACAAGAAGACAGGGTAAGGGTACAAAGGAGTCCCTGAAAAGGAATGTGAAAATATGATAAGAACAACGAAAGCAAGTTTTGCCACTGAAATCACCAACCAGCATATACACTCCCCAGGGAAATGGCCAGAAAAGAGTCTTATTCCTGTCTGTACCCTTGACAGCATTTAATACAGTAGGTCTCAAAAAGATATTTAGTGATTCAGTGAATATTTGAAAGCTGCCAGGTCCTACCAAATAAATACCAAGACATATTCTAATTCCAGAAGCTATCCTGGGTTATCTGTAATTTTGAATTATTTGCACTGATGTTTCCTGCCACAGAAATGGAGAACATAAATAAAGCCAACTTCCTCACGAGGTGGATGTTTTGCTAAAAGTTGGTGAACCAATTTTTCCTTAAAGTTTTTTTTTAATTTTTAAAATTTATTTATTGGCTGCATGGGGTTTTCATTGTGGTGGGCGGGCTTCTCACTGCAGTGGCTTCTCTTGTTGCGGAGCGTGGGCTCTAGGCGCATGGGCTTCAGTAGTTGTGGCATGTGGGCTCAGTAGTTGTGGCTCGCGGGCTCTAGAGTGCAGGCTCAGTAGTTGTGGCGCACGGGCTTAGTTGCTCCGCGGCATGTGGGATCTTCCCAGACCAGGGCTCAAACCCGTGTCCCCTGCATTGGCAGGTGGATTCTTAACCACTGCACAACCAGGTAAGTCCTAAAGTTTTTTAAATTATCAGATAAACTTCCTATTTGAAAGAACCCTATGATAAACCATTTCACTCCCCTCTTACCTTTATGCTTTGAATATCTGAATTTTCACGTACAGAGTTTATTCCAAGCACCTGTACTTGAGTCTTATCTGAGGTGAGACTGATGCAGAGCAGGAGAATTCTGAAGGACACATCCCCACCTAGTGGCCGTATGGAGAACTGGGGAGGGTGCCTGCTGGAAGCTTCTTAGCCTAGATCTCAGCCTTCAAATCCCCAGGTTTACAGGGATCCTGCCCTAGGGCTCTCAGCCCTCTCACCTGATGAATCAGATACGTGATCTGGTGTTTCCGCCGCTGCTGGCCTGTTGGCTGCTCACCTTTCTTCTGCAAGGGAAGAAATCAATCATTAACCCACTGAAAAAAAAGTGGAAGTTTCTCATGTGCCCCAATGAGGCAAGGTTGGGCATTAAGAAACCAACTATACACAGCCCAAATCCTAGGGGGAAAAAGTCAACTTGGAGCTGTTTTTATGTCTGTATACTTACAGTTGTTTTTATTAAAGCCATTATGCAAAAATCCCAAGCTCAGACTACTTGCCTAAAATAGCCAGCTAACATCCCCATTATACTGGAAATCCTGTGGGGTCAGGACTGTCTACTACGTCTTTGGTAAGTAACCCCACACCGCCCCCAGCACCAAGCATGGTGTTCTGCCCACAGTGGGCACTTGATACCAGCTTTACTGCCTGCAGTCGGTCTAAAACAGCTGAAGTGCCAGGGTACAGGAGACCTTCCTCCCACCCTCCAGACCCTCTCACCACCCCCTCTGCCCATCTTCCCTGTAGGCCCTCTTCATCTCTGTCCACCTCTCCCCAGTGAGGCCAGATGTCTAGTCTATCTCCTACCTACTGCTTACCAAGCTCTCTCCCATCAATCACCTCTGGCTGAAACCCCACTCCCTCATTTTAGTAACTGCCAACAAACAACTTCCCTGGAATTAGATTTTCACCATCACCCTACCTCTCTCCAGTCTTCCAGCCTCCACCCGTAACTGCACTGAACACCTAACCAAACTTTGATGCAAATGATTTACTGTCAAAGTCTATATTGGTCTGGACTTCCATTCTGCGGTTTTTCTGTCCTCTGCCAGCCTTGTCTCAGACTAGAAGCTTCCTAATCAGCCCCACCCAACTCCCAAAACTCCTCTCTGGAGTCTCCTCAGCACTTATGTAATCAATCTGCACCATAATCATTTATACTCAAGTGTCCTTAAATCTCTTTTTCTCAACTACACTGTAAACCCCTCAAGGACAGGAACTGTATCTTTCTCTCCTTTTTTTTTCAATCTAGCTCCATACAATGAGATGATGGAGAAAAAAAAAACTTAGACCTTGGAAAATAGCAAACTCCAATTCCTTGATGCTATTTAATATCATTTAATATGACAGTTAAAGATGACAAACATAAAACATCCAGCTCCATTCCTGGCCCACAGTGAGCACTGACAACAGTAGCTATTACTATGTGATGATGCTTCTCGACCCACAGTTAGTAGAGCATGCTCTCCTAAGTGGTTTTTCCAGTAAACAATGATGGATCTATGCTGATCTAACCACAATCCTTTGCTCTGTCCTGTATGGCCGCCAACATTCAGTTAAAACAAATGGCTGGGGCTCAGATGGCCATCTGTGGCCACAGAACAAAGCAAAGAAAATGGATAGAGAAGGGAATAAAATGCCCAACCTTGGCCTTGCTGGTGCTCGGCTAGAATCCAGGGCTTCCCCACATTTCCCCCCCTGTGGCAGGCTCATAAATGTCCACATTTGCTGTACTCAGCTACTAGGTGAAGAGATGTTCATCATACTGACTGAAGAAAACTGGCAGCGAGAAGGTAGGAGTATGGTGTGGGAAATGTGAGGAATAAAGCATCTGAAAAGACTACAGCTGGCTACAATAAATAATGGAAAGAAAGGAGAGAGAAGGACATGTACACTCAGCACCTAGGACCCCAGGGCTTCTGAGGCTCTGTTGTGCCCACACCTCACAGATGTGCTGTGCCAGGTCCCAACTTAACAGGATGGAGAGAGGGATATGATTGCAGAGAGGGAAGAGCAGCTATGGATCCTGTCCAGCCAGGGAAGGAGCCACACATATCAGAGATCTTCCCAACTGCAGGTTAGGAAACTGTTTCAACCATCCAATGTCAGTAACCAGACTCCACCACCCAGATGGAGAGCAAAGTGCTGCAAAATTCTGAAAGGCGGGAGCTCTATCTGGGAGGCTTGGTGTACTCTCCAGTACCAAGGGGAACAGGTGTTTGCTAAAGGTGCTGGGACAGTAACAATGGGGTATGGGGCCAGATTTTGCTCTGGCCACCCACTAGACCTTTCCCACTTACTTTGCTGAATGATTTCATGGTTTTCTCTTCTGTCAATGACTTGGTCATCCACTGCTGGGCCCCACTGAGCTGGTCATCACCTTTGATCTCCACAAAGTTGATCTCCTCCCTCCCTCGGTTCCTTTTGCCCTGCAGCCGCTTAAACTGGAAAAGGGGAAAAAAATTCAGAAGTGGGGGGTCTGGGTAGGGGGTCAGGAGATGTCACCAAGGATCCAGAGTTTATGGAATGGTTTTGGGCCTCCCCAAGTCCACTGCACTCTTAATTCTCTCTATGCAGTATGTCCTTTCACCGTGCCACCTACCAAGTGGCCTTAAAGCCAAGTGAAAGGCTACTTCTCAGAAGTTCTCCTGGCCTCAGGGAAAGGAAGGCCAAAATGTATTCCCAAACATAAGTGAGTGCAGAGAATCACTGATATGAATTTGTATCCAAATTATTTATAAATTGTATCTGCCTAAAAGGACTGCATACTATTTTCAAATTAAGGGTACAAAAAAAAAAAATTTTAGGATTTCTCTTCTAAAAATTGGTTCTTTTAACATGTCTGTTCCTTTGCATTGGTTCAGTGTCACCAAATCAGCAGACCGCACACCAGACCAGACATTAGAGAAGGAGAACGTAGAGATGGGGAGAGAGGAAGCCTCAAAAAAAAGACCTGGCAAATTTTCTAGGAGACTGCTACTCTTTCCTCCTCCTCAAAAAAAAAAAAAAAAAAAAAAAAAAAATCACACCACAAGTCACCAGGAGATGTGCCTAGAAGGAGTGTGAGTAAAGGGGAATTAAATTCAACAACACTCAGAAACCTGCAATGAAACCCAGGTTGTGGTCTGATTAGCAAGGCCTCCTGGGGTCACTCTACCCATAAGAAGCTGACTTTTGCCACTGGATGAGCTCTCTGCTGCCTCCTAGGCTTAAAACAAAAAGGGCCTAACTACTGAACTTGTCAAGGAGGATATACACAGGGAGGTGGATGAACACAGTATTAACCACAGGCAGAAGTTTGCAAAGGGATGCACATCTTTCTGTGAAAAGGTGAGAAGAAAATTATTTTTATAAGAACTTACATGCAAAGAGGTAGAATCCCCTATTTCTCCAACCCACTCCTAATAGGCTGTGACCTCCCTACAGATGGAATACTTTATCTCCTGAACATGACCAGATGGCCACAAGACATGGGGTTTTCATCTTCCCTTGTGCTGAGTTGGGGAAAAGCTCAGCAGCAGGGAACACAGTGATGTGAAACACAGGGTTATTTACTGTGGCTGCTGTTCCCTCCCCAAATCCACTCTCCCTATCTCCGTTAGTGTGAATGAACCCAACATTTTGGCTAGGCATATTACCACCCAGAGAAAAGACTACATTTCCTTGCAACTAGATATGGCTATGTGACCAGGTTCTAGTCAGTAAGATAGAATGGGAGGTGTTCTTAGGAACTTTCAGGAAGTCTCCTAAAAGGGAAGGTGACTTTCTTTCTCCATTCTGCTGCCTGGTATGCAGTAATGATGGTAGCGGACTTATCTACATTCTTATTCTTATCACTAACTGTAAGAATAAAGGCCACAACCTAGGGATGGGCAAAGTAATGATCAGAAGGGGATGGATCCCTGACCACTTTGTGCAGCTGCCATACCAGCCTTCACCTACCTACCTCTAGCCTTCTTTTATGAAGAAAAAAGTTAACTTCCCTTACATAAGCCAGTATTACTTGAAGTTTCTCAATTACATGTTGCCAAACCTAATCCTAAATGAATGTAGTTTAAAAAAAAAAAGGAATTTCCTTTAGCTTCAGATTTGAAACCTGGTGTCCAGGGGTCAAAGATGGTCACTTGTGCTTTGTTAACTTACTGCTTCGTCATCGATGAAGGAGGCATCTGGGGCAATTTCCTGTGGGGGGACCAGAGTCGGGTCCTGTGCAGGATAGTAGCCACCACTGTAATAATCCTGCAGTCAAGGAGGGAAAGAAACACACCAGCTGAGGGCACAGTGGAGAGGGGACAAAGAAAACCCTCATCAAAGAGGCAGTGGTGACACCCACACCCACATTACAGACCCTCAAATGGACTGGTAAAAGCACAGATCCTAAGGACCTACCCTATAACTCAAGAACCAGACTTTCTTCTCATCTGCACCATCCAGATGGATATTTTTTAGGGAAGAGAGATAAGAAATAATGACACTCCCTCTGGCTTCAATTTATACCCTGCTCCCTTGGCTGCTTCCCAAGAGTGATTCCCACTCCTGACCTCTACTGTGCCTCAGCCCTGCTCCTCCTGCTCGTAAGACCCCAGTAAAAACCAGCGTGAGCAGAGGTGAGAGGGTGTGAGGCATGCCATTCCTGCTCCTCGTCCTATCTAGCACCCTGGACACAGGGGATAGCCTATAACCGGCAGGGAGGTTGCAGATCTCAGATAAAAATCAACCACTACAAGGGTGGTATAGAATTTACAAAGCTGGGAACAAACCAGGTTTGCATTACCAGATTTTTAGTTCAGGAATTGATGATTACCCCTTAGAGGTGAGCTGTCCAGATGTTGTTATGGATCCTAGAGGAAGAGGGGTGAAGGCAAGGGCAAGGGCCCTACTGTGGCCAAGTCAGGCAGCCACAGAGCTGAGAAACTGTTTCCTCCCTGCCTGCACTTTTTCCTAATTCTTCCACCTTTGCCCAGAACTCCAAGAAACGCTCCCCTAAAAACATTCATTTTATAGTGAGCTATATGAAAAATAAGGTTTAATTCTGACTAAAAATAATACATAAAAACCCAGAGTAATTAACTGTCATTGAAAGTTTGATAATAACATACATTTAAATTGCAGGGCCCCCTAGTGTATTTAAAGTGCTTTAATTTGCACAGATTACCTCAATAGTGTTTATAACTGCATACAGAATTCCAACTCATACTCATTTGCTGCATGTAAACTAGTGGTTTCTTAGATTTTTTTTTTTTTTTCCCGCTGAAGAGATCAAAACACTCATGTTCCTCCTTCCTTCTAACAACCTTGAGGGGAGATGCATTGTCCCTGATCAGCCTACAGGATACAACAAGGTTTAACGGCAAATAGTTTTCAAAGTCTTTGATCAGAACAGAGTCCCTTCAAAGCCCACTGCCTAGACTGTAGGTAATATTAACACTGACCATTCAGAGAATCACAGTGGCTGAAGAAGACTGAAGTCTTGAAACCATCGCATGCTGGCAGGAAAACTTCCTACAGCTGCCCGGCCACAGGACCAGCCAGAGGCCTCTGTTCCACCTCCACCACTGCTGTGAGTCCCCGAACTCCTGGGAGCCCTCTCCATCTCAGGAAGCTCTGACCACTGGAAAAGTCTTTCTTAAACCTATTTACAACCTGGTCTCTCATATATTCTCACTCTCTGAGGCCACACAGAACAATTTAAACAGCTCTTCCAAATAACATTTGAATAAAAAGTTATCATAACCATTTACTGAGCATTTGCTATGTTCCAGGCACCACGCTAAACCAATGTAATTCTACCTAGCAACCCTGAAGTTGCTAGTATTCTTCTCATTTTAGAGCTGAGAAATCTGAGACTCAGAGAAGCAGTTACGTAATAGACTCACATAGTTTGAGATTCAAACTCCAAACCACCCTCAAACCCCATTCTCTATCTCTGCCCAAACTATGGTCCTCCAGCATCTTCTTTCCAGGGAATTGCCTCAGTCCCTTCAACTTCCTGTGACTCAGTCGAGGCCTCTCACCATTCTCCTTATTCCCTTTTGCATTTGACTCTCTAGATTCCCTCCTGTCCTCCGTAGTCCCTCCTCTCCCTTGCAGTCCTCAGCACTCCCCACCTCCAGAACTCTTCATGGACTCACTGCTGTCTAGGAGTCTATGCCACAGTTCACTTTCCTCCTCACCCACATCTGCAGAAGCTACCTGGGATCTCTAAGACTAGAGACTGCTCCTCTTCCACTTTCTCCCTATACCTTTCATCAGCTCCTACAATGACATTTTGTTTTCAGAATAAAACGGGTCAATTATGTGTTTCGACCTATCAGACTTCAAGACTTAGCATAAAGGCAGTATGTTTTGAGGCCTGACAGGTACAGGAAAACCAAGACACCAGAAGATTCATAAATTCTGCCAAAGTGATGCCACAGAGCCCATATCACTGGCTCAAAGCTCTCCCTGACAGCCATACTCCAACATTCCCTGGCCTGCCCTCCATGCCTCTTACCCACCTGATAGTAAGCACCAGCGGCATTGGCATCGCCATACGTGGAAAACTGATTGTAGCTGTAGTCATCCCCAGGCTTAGGCATCCAAGGGGCCCCACTTGAGCCTGCTGCCATCTTGAACTCTAAGGGGGCATTGGCTGCATCGTCCTGGAAGGCCGGCTCTGGTTCCGTGCCTGGAGGCAACTCTTCAGGGACAGTGGGAATGGGGTAAGGGTATGGCTCAACTCCAGGCGGCTCGGCCTTCTCAGGGAGGGAGAAAAAGTTCTCAGGGGCTACTTCCTCATCACTATCGTCCTCTTCCTGCGTGATCTGCTTCGTCACCTGCAGGGCAGCACTCTTGGCAGCAGCCTTGATAGCAGAGGGCGATGGAGTGGTGGTTGTGGTGCCCACAACAGGGGCGAGAGAAGAGGGCTTGGTCTTAGAAGCTTGTCTGGAGGGCTTAGTGTCAGAGGAGCCATCCGAGGGTTTCCGGGAGAAGGCATGGGGCAGGAGCAACCTGTTAGTCTCTTTCACAGTCAGGTTTTTAGGTTGGGGAAGCAAGGCGGACAAACCAGTCCCCTCACTGGATCCCTGGTGAGCCCAGGTTTGGGTAAAGAGGGAAGAAAGATGACAAATGAGATGTTATGATACATACTACTGACATTAAGAACAAGCATTACAGATATGTGCTCTAGCCTAAAACCTTACCAGCCTTGTTTCCGTCTTACCTCGGCCCACTAACGTCATCCAAACTGGACTTGACTCCTCCTACCTCAGGCCATTCTGCTGTCCGCTTCTCCCAAGGTAAGATGTCATCCCTGTTTCCCTCATCCATCTCAACCCAGCTCCTCTTCCTTCTGCCACAAAGCCTTCCCTGACTCTGATTTTTTTGCAAATATGATAATACATTTGGCAAATACATCATCCTTCTTCCCAAAAAGCCCAGGGCTCTCTCCAGCTGATCACTGAACCTCTATGTCCTAAAGGTTCCTCTTAACATGGGATTACTCCCTGCTTCCTTTGGCTTGCCACTCAAAGTCAAGAGCAAGCCTATGTCCAAAAAAGACATTCATACATACCGCCAAAAGTTCCCTCCCCGACCCAAGAAAAGCCCTACAGATGGGATATATTCAGCTTGCTTACGCCAGAGTCATGCATTTAACTTATCAATTTGTAAGCTAATTGGCTCAGCCTATCCAGTGTTCCTCAGCCCAACCAGAGTTGCTATTATTCTTAAGAATCTCTGGGATTCTGCTTTGCATGTGCTACAGGACCAGCTTGGCCTAACTGCAGGGCTGAGGGAGGTGTCAGTCTGAAAAAGGAGAATGGAATAAGGTCATTGTGTCACCGTCCTGGAGTACCCATGTACTTCAGCTCTCTCAGCCAAGAAATGCCCAGAATGAGTAAAATAAGACTTCTGAGTCAAGCAGGCCAGGCAGAACTGCTCATCCAGAAAATGGGCTCTTCTCCCTGCTGTCTGTGTTCACAGATTTGGGTCATTTCAGCCTGGTAGACCCCAGAGGCTCAGGTTCATAAAAAGCAGACTGAGGTGGCAGGTGGAGCACATCCTCAGGCTACCTTCAAAGTGTCTGACTTCTCAGATACATCTGGGATCATGGCTACATCCCTTTGCAGTAGTGGGTCCATACTCTGCCTTAACAGCTCAGAGCTTCTCTATGCACTCATCTCTTCCTACCATTAGAAGACTGCTTTTTACTCCTGGGGTGCCTTCTGAGCCAGTGTCCTCTCATCTCTTTAGTTGCCAGTCCACGTCTTCCAGGAAGCCATTCTGATAACAGAGAACAACTGGCTTCATTCAGTCTCAGCAAGTCAGTATCTTCCATGATTCCTCCTCCATCACCCACTACAAACATGGACACAACATCACTCTCACTAGTTATCTTTCTAACTTTCACATGACTTTGTCCTTCTAACACCTCCCAGCCGTGGAAGTGATACCTTAACAGAGTCAGGGGAAGGAGCAACTTCAGCATCATATACCTAAATCATGAGACAGCAACCTTATAAAGGCAGAACTGTTTTTGTTTTGTTTTGTTTTTTTTGGCTGCGTTGAGTCTTCGTTGCTGCGCGCCGGCTTTCTCTAGTTGCAACAAACGGGGGCTACTCTTCGTTGTGGTGCACAGGTTTCTCATTGTGGTGGCTTCTCTTGTTGCGGAGCATGGGCTCTAGGCACGCAGGCCCCAGGAGTTGTGGCTCACAGGCCCTAGAGTGCAGGCTCAGTAGTTGTGGTGCACGGGCTTAGCTGCTCCGCGGCATGTGGGATCTTCCAGGACCAGGGATCGAACCCGTGTCCCCTGCACTGGCAGGCAGATTCTTAACCACTACGCCCCCAGGGAAGTCTCAAGGCAGAACTGCTTTTGCTCTTCCTGAGGCATATAATCAACATGAGGTCAGAGAGTGTATAAATCACCGACTGTGGAGCTGAACACGAAGAAACTTCTAGGAGCCAGAATAAAGGCACAGGGACAAAGGGAAACAGGAAACAGCAGCGAGATCATCTCCTGACACTGTCTGGTTAAGGACTTCTGGTCTTGATGACAGAGCAGCAGCCAAATGCAGCAGATAAGAGCTTGGACTCTACAGTCAGACTGCCTCAGTCTGAACCCCAGCTCTGTCCTCACTAGTTGTCTGACCTTGGGCAAGTTCCTTAAGCTCTCGTTTTCCTTGTATATAACATAGGGATGATAATAACGCTATGACTTCGGCACTATTAGGAGGATTAAATCAGTAAACACTGGTATAGCACTTAGTGCCTGGTAAGTGCTATTTAAGTGTTTCTTTTCCAGGTTAAAAATGAGACAGGGAGAAGATGGATAATTTTAAAGTTCAGATGTTCCATAACAACATTTTGACCAATCCGTTTATTCTACCGTTCCTAAATAATCCTTTTACCTGAAATGTAATGAATCAAATTGAGTTCCAATTCATCTCCCTACCACGCCTGTCCTCCAGGAGAGACGCCAGTGTGCTGAAGCCAGGGAACAGGGAGGAGAGGGTAGAGAAGCACGAGGTCTGATGTTATCAGGAAAACAAAACTACAACCAAACAGGCAGTCGTCCAATACTTGCATTTGCTCTAAGCCTGACCTGGAAATTTCCCGTCTTTCAGGAAGCAATATGGGAAGAGAAGAAATGGCTTCTATTATGTCACAATGCTTACCTGAAGGACAGTTTTCTTCTTTGTGGGTTCATCTTCCTCGGAATCTGACTAAGAGAAAAAGAAACAGAATAAGGCCTCACTGTTTAAGGACAGTGGAGAAGCACTCACATTAAATGAAGGACATTAAATAAAGGACTGGACAACAGGGGCCATCATCCTCTCCGAGCCCGTCCTCTGTATGAGAGGTGCACCCCCCAGAACCAGCCAAACAAGCAGAGCTTCCTTCCTGCTCTCAAACAGCTTCAGAGAACAAGGTATGTGTTGACCACGCCTGGTCACTCATTCCCATACCTCCAGACCTGTTGCACAGCCTTCTTAGCATCCATTTCTAGTCCTTTAAATTAAGACTACTTCCTCCCATTCAGTCTTTGGTGGAAAGAAAAAGCTACACCCATTCTTCTTCCTATAAATCTGTCCACTGGAAGATGAATGGGATTTGGCTCACAATCTCACCCAATCACAGTTTCACTTCTAAAACCACTTATATAGACTACATAACCACAGGGCTGGGGAACTCCGGTGGGATTAAGTGGTATGTTAACTACTCTTCTATGAGGTATTAAAGGTCAAAGCCATTGGAGAAATCCATTCCAAGTATGATCTATTGTCTGCCAGACAGAGTTGTTTGTGCCCAGGAAGAAGGTGAGCAAATGATGACTGTGAGAATTTGAAGCAAGAAGGGAACTCATCTGTGTTACCCCTCTGACTCATCAGGATTGTTTCTAATACAAGCTCTCACACTAAAAATGTCTAAACATTTAGCTCAATACCAGTTCCTCAGCATCTCCAACTATCAGAAAGATGCAAAGCATATGAAGAGCAAGCTTTCACATTTTATTTTAAAAAATTAATATCCAAACTGAGAACCTTAAAAGTTTTCCATTTGTTCTTAGAACCTTGGTTTAGGGAATCTGTAAATAAAGGTGATTAGGCAAGAATCTAAGATCCTATTCATCTCCAAGATTCTAAAGAACTCAAATCCTCTGCCTGTCTTTCTCAACTGACCCTCATATCTCACAAGTTCCTTTTGGGGTTTTTTAGGGGTTTTTTTGTTTTGTTTTTTTCTATTTTATTTTTATTTATTTATTTTTTTGGCCACACCACATGGCATGCGGGATCTTAGTTCCCCCACCAGGGATCAAACCTATACCCTCTGCAGAGGAAGTGCAGTCTTAACCACTGGACCGCCAGTGAAGTATACAGGTTCCTTTTTGGATTTGTGTGCTACAAGGACTTTTTGATCATCATTACTCAGAACCTACTGTATGCAAGACACTGTGCCAGGTACCATAGACAGAGCTTCCCAACTGGTGTCTTACGGCTGGGTTATAGGTACTATGATGATACTGATCCACTCAGCCCACAGGGCATCAGGCAGGGCTTGGAGCAGGTAGAGTCCTGGCCCACTGGTTTCCAGAGGCACAGCCTGTACCACTTCCCCCACTGTAATTCAAAGATTTTCTTGTGTGCCATGAAATGAAAAAGTCCCTGCCCTCAAGAAACTTACAGTCCAGTTAAGAAGAATGACAAGGACCCAAATAACT
Source organism: Kogia breviceps (assembly GCF_026419965.1). NCBI lineage: Eukaryota > Metazoa > Chordata > Mammalia > Artiodactyla > Physeteridae > Kogia > Kogia breviceps. The sequence goes on along the minus strand of NC_081310.1, from coordinate 87,187,306 downwards.
GTAATAAAGGCAGTAAAAAGATAAGGGCATCAAGTGGGTTCCAACATCCCCTCAGAGAATTGGCTGATCCTCCATTTGTGCTTTCTTTCACGTAAGTCCCCCACCTTATTACTCCCTCTCCCCTACCTGAATCACTGACACCTCTCACTCTCCTGTCAGTCTGCACTCTGTACTTCCTCACTCAAAACTCCTACAGTCTTTCTGAAGAAGCTCACCTTGCTCTTTTTCACTCTGTGTCCCTAAGTTATTCATTTGTCTGGGGTGGCACCATGCTAACAATGATTCATTTGTGCTTGCTCTGTAAATGTTACATTTTTCACATGCGTATTCTTCCCTTTACTCTGACAGCCAAGGCTCTGTCTTACAGTTCAATATTACCTCACAGTAGTCAGCACAAAATGATTTTAATTACTAACTGCTGCCAATTGTAGTATTAAAAAAACCTGTTAAGAGAAATCTGTCTTGGACTTCCCTGGTGGCACAGTGATTAAGAATCTGCCTGCCAATGCAAGGGACATGGGTTCGAGCCCTGGTCCAGGAAGATCCCACATGCCGCAGAGCAACTAAACTCGTGCACCACAACTACTGAGCCTGTGCTCTACAGCCCACAAGCCACAACTACTGAGCCCGTGTGCCACAACTACTGAAGCTCATGCACCTAGAGACTGTGCTCCCCAACAAAGAGAAGCCAGCGCAATGAGAAGCCCATGCACTGCAACAAAGAGTAGCCCCTGCTCACTGCAACAAGAGAAAGCCCGTGTGCAGCAATGAAGACCCAACACAGCCAAAGATAAATAAACAAAATAAATAAGTATATATTTTTTAAAAAAAGAGAAATCTGTCTTAGTATTTAAATATGGGGGTAAGAGAAAGGGCAGTAAAGGACAGGACAGTCATTTGCTGAGTAGCTACTATGTGTCAGGCAATTTATTCACAAGTTTTTATTCAATCCTGAATAAAATTTCAAGGTAGGCATTATTACCTCAACTTTACAGGTAAGGAAAATAAGGCTCAGAGAGGTTAAATAATTGCTAGTACGTGGCAGAACCAGGACCTGAATCAGTTTAGGCTCCCATGCTTTTGCAGCGACACCTGTCATGCTTTTGCAGCTGAGCTGTGCGTGTCTAGACCTGAGATCCACACTGATCAGATCCCACTAGATCCCACATGATACAGCCGAGAGCACAAGGCACAACATCAGAAATACAGGTTTGAATCTCAGCTTTGCCACTCATTGGCTGGGAGGATCCCCAAAGAGCCATTTAACCCCCCAAGCCTCAGTTAGCAATAATACTTATCCATGTCACAACATTGTTCTAAAGACTGCATGAGCTACTATCCATGAAAATGTATATAAACTAAAATTCTTAACAGAGTTCAAGGATTACTATTCTCTCTGGTTTGTCAAGATGTCAAACACAACTGAAGAATAAGGCTTAAGCCCCAAACACCCAAGCATTTCTGACCTTTTCTCTCTGTTCCAAACTCCCACTGCCTCAGGGGCTACTGACCATTTCCCTCGTCTTCTGACCGTGCAGACTTTTCTCCTTTCCAGCAGACTACACAGAGCCCTACCTCACTATGGGGTATACAAGGTTTTCATGAAGTCCCCAGGCAAGTTTAAACTTTAACATCTAAGGCAATATGTCCAATGGAAACAATCTGAAAATAAAATTTTATCAATACGTTTATAAAATTGTACAAGCATATTTTTATTTTTCAGATCCTGTGACAAACAGAAAGTGGCTACTTTGAAAGTGTAGGCAAACTGTCCCACAGCTAATAGAATTGAAGGCCAGATCAGCTGTGGGAAGAAAATTCAATTTTTCCTTAAATGTCAGATTGTTTCCATTACACTGTCAACCTAAGTTTAAAAGCATGCACGCGCACACACACACACACACACACACACACACACACACACACACACTGTACAAAGACTTTAGGAACACCTTATTAATTCTGGATTTAGAGAACTGCTATGGCTACTCACAATCATGCTTCTTTGAACATTTTGTACTAACCTACAAATCATCTCAAGATGGGCACAAAATATGACAGACTCCCTAAAACAGAACACTAAGACCCTCAAAAAAAATGTGCTGAGCCCCTAAACACTTAAGTCATGACTATTCATCTTTGAAGGAGGGGTAAAAATAAATCTTTACCTCTTAAAGCTGACAAACAGGACTCCGAGACATTCAGTAATCTACCCAGGGCCACAGAGGAAGTCCAGGGCCACTGGGAGAGTGAGGAAATAGAATGAGAACCACCTCTTGCCCCCCGAACTAACTTTAGCCAACTAAAGAGGTTGGAACACAGAATTCACTGGTTCACTATGAAAAGAGGTCTAGATGCCACTCAAAATACTTATGGGCATGTGGGGGCCTGAATGAAAACTAACAGGAAGCAAAAGGAAAGCTCAGCAAGGAATTATCCAAATATCTCAAACAAAAAAATAAACTTTGGTTCAGAGTACCAAAAAGGAGGAGATAAATAAGCCAAAAGCTAAGAGATGTGCCATATATCCTCCAGTCACAGGGTAGGGGTTGGAGTGGGGGGGGATACAGCTGTCTTGGAGCATTTAAAAGAAAAATTAATTCAGCTATCAGGAACCACCTAGAAGCAATGGGCTTAGCCTAAATACAGTATTTGACTAAGACACAAGAACTTCCTTGATGGTGAGAGGTACATGAGTATACTGGTTTTTTTTCTCTTATCATGGTAAAACATATATAACACAAAATTTAACATTTTAACCATTTATAAATGTATAATTCAGTGGCAGTAAGTACATTCACAATATTGTATAACCATCACCACTATTTCCAGAACTTTTTCATCATCCCAAATAGAAACTCTGTACCTACTGAACAATAATTCCCTATTGCCCAGCCCCCAGTAACCTCTACTCTACTTTCTATCTCTGGATTTGCCTACTCTAGGTACCTCATATAAATGGAATCATACAATAGGTGTCCTTCTGTGTCTAGCTTATTTTACTTAGCATGATTTTTTTTTTGCGTTACGCAGTCCTCTCACTGTTGTGGCCTCTCCCATTACGGAGCACAGGCTCCGGACACAAAGGCTCAGCGGCCATGGCTCATGGGCCCAGCCACTCCACAGCATGTGGGATCCTCCCAGACCGGGGCATGAACCCGTGTCCCCTGCATCGGCAGGCGGACTCTCAACCACTGCGCCACCAGGGAAGCCCTCATTCCTTTTTAAGGCTGAATAATATTCCATTGCATGTATATACCACACTTTTGTTTATCCATTCATCTGTTGATAAGTTGGGCTGTTGCGCTGTTGCCACCTTTTGGCTACTGGCTACTGTGAGTAGTGCTGCTGTGAACACTGGAATACAAGTATCTGTGTGAGTCTGTTTTCAATTCTTTTCACCTAGAAGTGAAATTGCTGGATCATATGGTAATTCTAATTAACTTTTTGAGGACCTGCCGAACTGTTTTCCACAGGAGTATATTAAATGGAGGCTGTGGAGTCAATTCCTAGAGAATGCTAAAGACCAGCAAATGGTGATCTGAGTGGGTCTGTTTCATTAGACCCAGAAAGAAGGGTGATGCTAGAGATACGGGAGGACCCAGGGCTGGAAGAGTATGCTGGGCCAGAACAGGCATTCCCGGGTTTTAGAGACACAAACCGGTTATGTCTCTTAAGAAGAAAGTATTGTATTTCTTCTTGGCCTCATTAGAGCCTGAGCCTCAATGGCCACCACTGTCCTCTCTGTTCCAGCTGCCAAGAGTGACAAGACACACACACCCAGAGACTGCTGAGCAAGAACGGAAACAGACATTTTCCATTAAGCCAGGCCCAGTGGGATCTGCTAATCTATCAGAGCCTCATTCCCCGTGGCAGCCTCCCTCTTATCTCTCCAGGCTCTGGTTCTGACAGACTCCCTCTCCAAAAAAGCAATCACTAGTTGCCAGGGCCAGGAGCCAAGAAGAAAATCAGGGCCCAAGCACAGACTCCCCTACCCCCAGGCTCCAAACTCTAATCACTTCTACACTCCTCTCTGCTATTATCCCAATTAGCTAGATTCATCAACTTCTTTACCCTTTGGTCTCAAATATGTTCTTACATCTGCCCTTCAGTTAGGACATCATTTTCTCTCCCACTTTTGCACTGCTCATCGTATCACTTTCATAGTTCTGGGTGCTCAAGGTTCTCCTATCTTTTTGGTAGGCACTATGATAAAAAGGAACAGAACACACCTGGGTACAAATACGACTTCTGCTACTCCCAAACTGTGTGGTTTTAGCTCTGTTCTCCAAATTCCTATCTCCTCACCTGTAAACTAGGGATAACACTTAGCTTACAGAGTCGCTTAAGTGCCCAGCACAGTGTCAGACACTATGCAAGTGCCCCACAGGTGTTAGTGCCCTCCTCCTTCCCTTTCTATCTAGAGCTAAATCTTAGCTAAATCCACCGCAGTCAACTCTTATATTACTTGGTTAACAGAAATGAGCAAAATTAGTGAACTTGCAATCTCACAGCTTCAAATCTTCCACTACCTGGGTAAACAATCTAAAAGGATGGGTAATACTAATCCAGATAACCCTAAAATTTCTATTTGTGTTGTAATGCACATTATATGACAGAAAACTCTTACAGCAAACTTATTCCTCTAATTTTGTTTTTTTGGTATCCTAATTTTAGAAGTCTGCATCCCCTAAGCCCGCAAAATCAACAATAAACCACCGTTCAGAAAAAGAACAGTAAGAAGGGAAAAGGAAAAGATGCTTCTCCATTTTATGGATCATTCATAATTCCTCACATAAGTAAAAAGCTGACTGAATTTGATTTTGCAGTGCACCTGGAGAGAGAGATGTGGTACTACCCTGTCCCCTGACTGCAGCTGGTTGATGAGCTTACCCAAACCAATCATATTCTCTCCCCTGGAAAACCAGAACTGGGACTAAGACTGTAGGTCAATCTGAGCCAATCACTAAAAGGAAGGAACTAAAAACCAAGGAGGTATGGGTGGCCATCTTTCACCTGCAACAAAAGTTAAGAAGTGTGTCTGCAGACAAAGAAGAATGAATCAAATGTGCAAAGAGAAGCTGTGTGGGTCTCCAACAGATCTCCAATTCCTGATTCCAGGCCCTTTCCAAGGTACCTCAGTATATTTATGACGCATTTCCATTTAAGCCAGCTGGGAGCAGTTTCTGATACTTGTAACCAATTAAATCTAATCCCCAATCTGCTCAGCCTCTGTATTCCCTAAATAAATGGCCCACTACACTCCCAGCTGCCTGAGCCAAAAGGCAAGGGGTCATCCTTGAATCCTCTCCTTCACCCATGACATCCAATCAATTCCCTAGTCTTAAAACGTCTACCTCAGAAAAAGACCTGGAGCCTCCAGCTCTCTCCATTCCCCGCTACTCCCTCATCCAGGCCGCCATTTTCACACTCTCTCTGCCAGTCTTGCTCCCTCCAGATCTTTCAGCACCCTGTGATGAGAGAATTCTTGCTCAGACTTCAAGGGCTCTTCAATACCCTAGAAGTATGTACAAAGGCCTTGGCATGGTATCCAAGGCCCATTATCATCTAGCCTCAGCCTCTTTCTCTCTAGCTTCATCTCTCATCACTGCCCCACCTACCCATGTTCTCCAGCCATGGTGCCTGACGAAAGGTTCCCCCAAAGCATTTTCATTCTCTCACCTCTGGGTTGTTGTACATTCTGTTCCCCTGCCTGATGTTCTCCTCTCCATCGCCCCTTTCTTTGGCTACCTTCTGCTCATCTGTCTTATCTCTGAAGTTTCGACATCGACTCCTCCTGGAAGCCTCCCCAACCTGTGAACTAGATTAGTGCCCCAAAGGAGTGCTCCCATGGCACCAGCTCTATCATGGTTCTTCTCTGACTTGACCTAAAATCTATTTCCTTGTCTGTCTCCCCACCATTGACCATAAACTCCTTTTGTGACAGGATCTATCATGTTCACTACTGTACTCTTAGCTCCTGGCACAGAGAAGCAGCTCAATACTGAACGAACAAATGAATGAATGAAAATTCAGAGTTACTTACTTCTACTTCAGCACCAAACCCTAAAGGGAAATTATTTAAGGAAACCTAATTCATTCACTCAAATGTTTACTGAGAGCCCAATAAGCACAAGACACAGAGCTTGGAACCACAGGGCCTTAGAACCACAACTATTTCAAAGGCAAAGGTCACCCTCACCTAATCATCTTGGAACTCTCTTAAGCTACACTTCCCAGAAACTATATGTTCAGAAAACAAAAATACTAACTTAAACAGAACAAAAATCGGAAAATGGATCAGCTAAGGGCTAGGATTTGGCTTTATTTTAATTATCCACATCAGAATTCACCTCAGGAATTTAGTGAATTATACTTACAAAGGAGGGATAGTTAGAAGTCCTCAGAGTTTTTCTGCCACTTCAGTCAGCCTAAATGGAAGATTCTACAGCCTCTACCAGCAACTTTTCTTAATGCTACCTTTGCAGACCTAAAAATGCGCCTTTCCACCGTCACTGTGGAGGGTGGAGGAAGGCAGGCTTAAAGTGCCATCTTCCACCATATATCACAATTAGGCTGCAAGAAAAGTTGCTGGGAAAATTGTGAAAAGAAAACACCCCAAACAACAAACCTATTTTCCTCTATCCTATTCAGGGACTTTCCTTTGTTCCAGGTTAAATCAAGACCAAACTAAGTTTCAGTGGAGCAATACAAGGCTTTTTGGGAACCTAAACTTAGAAATGACAAACTCAGGCGAGAAAGAAGGGGGAAATGATATGGAAAAAAGTTTGGAACAAGGTAGTAAAGGAGATTCTGGAAACTCCTTCTATAAACAATCCAGGGCTTCCCTGGTGGTGCAGTGGTTGAGAGTCCATCTGCCGATGCAGGGGATGCGGGTTCGTGCCCCGGTCCGGGAAGATCCCACATGCCGTGGAGCGGCTGGGCCCGTGAGCCATGGCCGCTGAGCCTGCACGTCTGGTGCCTGTGCTCTGCAACGGGAGAGGCCACAGCAGTGAGAGGCCCGCGTACCGCAAAAAAAAAAAAAAAAAAATCCATATTCATTTGAGTTCATTCACTCAAAATATTTAGGTAGTACTCAGCTTGTGCCAGGCACTGTTTTAACCACCAGGGATATAGCAGCAAATAAAATAAACAATAAGCCTACCTTCATGGAGCTTGTATACTAGAAAAAGGAAAAAGGCAAATAAAATTATGTTAGACGGTGGTAAAGTATTTTAGATGGTGGTGCTACAGAGAAAAATAAAAGAAGTGGGATGGGGAGGAGCGTGTGACAGGAAGTTGCAATTTAAATAGGTCGGCTAGGAAGTCCTCACCGAGAACTTGTCTTTTAGGCCAAGATTTGAAAGAGGTGAGGGAAAGAACATTAGGACTTCGGGGGGCGGGGGAGAAGAGAAATAGCCTCCAGGCAGAGTCGGAAGTCTGAAGAAAAGAAAGGGCAAGAATCAGCTTCTTCTCTAAGAGGGTTACCAAAGGTGAGCCAGGGACTGACCCAATTAACCTTTTAGAAGAGAGAGAATGAAAAGAATTCCAAATAACTCTAAAGTATTACCTGCCACCTAGGCTGTCTCCTTTATCCCCCAAAGCGCTCACTCCAGAAAAGGCCTTCAATTTTTCTGATACAACATTCAGAAAACGACAAGAGCTTGGTTGCCTCTCTAGGACCCAAATGTCCTAATTCACCTAGGCTTGAGAAATACCTAAACCGTGAAACTGAGGCACAGGCCTGGAGTTCAGATAATCCCTTAATCTTCACTCTGCCCTTTGCCAGGTAAGATCATGCATACTGGACACCTGTTTCTCATCTGTAAAAATGAGAATGTTATCTCCCAGAGTTCTGTAACAATTGAAGGAAAGGGCCAGTGCCCGGCAAATGATCTGTACTCAACAAATACTCAATTTCTTCCCTAACTCCCCTCAAAAACAGAATCCAGGATTCCTATCCTTTTCGTTCCGAACCCTGATGCTTTTAAGTTCAGAGGCAAAGGAAAAGGTTAGTCCTGAATGTTCAGCAAGGGCTCAGGAATCCTGTCTCCTGTTACCTCAGATGCCAGATTTTATGCTGTTGTCAGTATAAGACAGAGAGAGGAAAAAACAAAACAAAACCAAAAAAATGGCCTGCGGTGAAGATGCAACAAGGCGGAGTGGAACCAAGTGTCCCTAAGCCTGGGCCTGTCAGTGCCAGGTGATGGTATATGGCCCTTCTGCAGGCGAATCCAGCTTGAAGAAACCCGCATGGACAAACACCCTAACTCCCCAAAGCTGACAAACTTCAGCGCAATTCATCGCACTGTACCAGGAATCCAGCGGTCCGGAATAAACGGATGCATTTACAGGAGGGAGTCTCGGAATCTCCACAAGTCCCTCCTACAGCTGAGCCCATGCCCAAACCCAATGGACAGTTTGAGGGTGCCCTCCTCAGATACTCACATCCCCCTTATGCAGCTCTGGCGCCGCAATCTTCACCGGCTCTGTCCTCTTCTTTGGCTTGGGAAGCCCCAGGGGGGGCCCGGCCCCTCCGATAGGGGGAGGCAGACTGAGGCCAGGGCCTCTGGGCGAGGGCAGCCCCAATCCCAGCCCCTCCCCAATTCCCGCCGCTTCAGCCGGGCTCACGCCTGGAGGTGGGGGGAAGCCTCCCAGACCGAAGGGCAAGGAGGGAGGAGGCTGGAGCCGGGGGTCTCCGGTGGGTGTGGGCAGCAACAACGGCGGGGGAAAGGCTGGGGACAGCATCTGGGGGGACGGAGGCAGCAAGGCCGGACCCTTGGGCGCGGGAAGAGAAGCGAACAAGCCTCCTAAAGTGGGCCCAGGTGTAGGGGCCGCCGCCTCCTCCTCCTCCTCCGGCTCCGGCTCAGCCTCATCCGGCTCACTCTCATCGCTGCTGGCGTAAGCAACCAGCGACATGGCGCCTCCCGCCTTTGGGGCGCCCTTGCCGGCAGACGAGGCCTACTTGACACCGGGGATGTCCGGAGGCCTAGTGAGCCCCGCCAGTTAGCGGGGCGGTGAACCAAAAAGCCCGCCTTCTCCGTACTCTAGGGGTAGCCCCGGTAGAGGCCCATGCCCACAGTTGATTTCCACCGAATAAGCCTTCCCTCTCCACTTAAGCTCCCAGTCCCGGGCAACTACACACAGCTAATGGCCGCCGAGTCACTCCACCTCCTCCTCGTCTCACCAATATACGAACTACAGCTCCCAGAAAACACTTTGACCACAGCACCATTCTCTGCCGCAGGGAGCTCAGCGCAAAGCACGGCGGGAGTTGGTGTCCGAGGAAGGATTAACGGGTGCGGAGAAAGACAGGAGGTAAACCCGCCTCTGACACGAGGACTCCTGGAATGAGTAGTTTTTTTGGTCTCCTGACAATTCCTAGGTAACTACGAGCCCCATCGGTCACCGCGGTAGTCACGGAGACGGATAGGAGAGCATTTCGGTACTTGAAGTTCCCTAAAACAGCTGCCTGGGCGCTAAGGTTTATGGGAGACGTAGTGCTCTTAGAAACTGCAAGCGAGGTCGGGAATGAGAGGGAGTCTGGGAAGGTGACGGATTGAGGGAACATAGCTTAAAGGAAAAGAGGTTTGTAAATGAACTGATGAAGCTTCCGAGGCCACTGAAACCCCGAGTTGGAATAAAACACCCCAAGAAGAGCCAGGGCCCGAGACACCTGTACGAAATTGGGCTGCGAGCCAGAAAGAAGCAAGACTTCTGGCCTAATTAAAAACATCTGAGAGCTGAAATAAATGTGAAGTAAGAGGGAGTAAGTGATCTCCCTCGCCTTGACCAAGGTGCATATCCAGGAGCACACCTGACCTCTCTCTGCAGTGAGACAGAAAGATGGGCAGGGCCCTGGAAGGCAGAGCCTGGTACTTGAGGTTAATCCCTTCCCCTCAGCCCAGTGGGTTAAGGGGGCCAGCTACATCTGAGCCCCCTTCACAGATTTGAGGCATCACCTGAGTCCATATCTGTCTGCATATGTCCTTTGTATCTGGGTGTCCGTGCTTGGTATTCGTGTGATTTTTTTTTTTTTTTTGCGGGCCTCTCACTGTTGCGGCCTCTCCCGTTGTGGAGCACAGGCTCCGGACGCTCCGGACGCTCCGGACGCTCCGGACGCACAGGCTCAGCGGCCATGGCTCATGGGCCTAGCCGCTCCGCGGCATGTGGGATCTTCCCGGACCAGGGCACGAACCCGTGTCCCCTGCATCGGCAGGCGGACTCTCAACCACTGCGCCACCAGGGAAGCCCGATATTCGTGTGACTTTGTGTGTGACCTTATTCATCGGTCTCTGTGAGTGCCTCTTATATCTATCCATGTTTATGTGTGTCCTTTTCCAGCTCACATATGTCTGCCCGTGATTCTGCAGCTGTCCTTCCCTGTCCGCCTGTAATTTTGTGTCCTTTTCTTTAATTCATCTTTGCCCCTTCCTATCTGCCTGTGACTGGGTGCCCTCTATTTGTCAACTCTTTGCATATCTTATATATGCCAAACCACCTCTGTGTGGGCTCTATCTCCCAATTCCCAGAGCAGAAGACTCTACTGAGCTCAGCCCATAAAGACTGTTGAGGTTTGGGGAGGAGGCCAAAGAGGAAGATAGAAAGGATGACAAGGGGGGGCGATGATGATGGCAACAACAGAGTGGGACAGTGAAAGCCCAAGCATGAATTCTCCGTCAGACAGGCCTGCTATGGCCCCCTCCTCCCCACCTTCTCCATGTGTCTAAATCTCACCCTGCCTTCACCAACAAACTCATATGTTGCCTTCTCCATCTGTTTGCTTAAATCTGTTTGCTCCCTGCTCTGGAGGCCCAGAGCATTTTTTCTGCCCACCAATTCTTAAACTTTATTGTGCCTAAGATCACTGGGAAAACTTCTTAAATATGCAAATTTCTGAATTCCAGCCTAAGAGATTCCTCTTAAGTGCGGGGTGGGGCCCAGAAGTCTGAATTTTTAAGAAACTCCTCAGTTGATTGCAAAGCAGGTGCACTGAGAACCCTGTTGAGAAACTAGACCTTCCAGTCCTACCTCGCAGCTGGTATGCTTTGCACAGTGCTGACTTCTAATACCACCTTTTCGAATCTAGGTTCCCCAACCTACTTTTTGGTGACTTTGGACAGTCACTTCTCTTCTCTGAGTCTCACTTTCCTCCTTTGAAAAATGGATAGAGTATGAAGGGACCCTACCCTACTTCTGTGAGGAACATCTGATATTAACACACAGTGAAATGATTTAGAACGTAAGAGAATGGGAAACTTTCAAAGGGAAATGACTATCCTTGTTCCTGGTCAACATATCTTGCTGCCCTGCAGTGAAGAGACACCCCAAAAGGGCAGAGATCTTCTTGACAAACATTTTCTAAGCAGGGTCCTCTTACTGTAAAGATTAATGATTTACCTTAATAGGTAGATACCCTGCCCTCGAAAGGTTGTTTCCGTGCAAGAAATTGATAATAGAAACTTTAGGACAGGGATGGGAAGGGGATTTATTTCTTACTGCTTACTCCTTTATACCTTTAGAAATTTGTAACTTGTGCATTACCTATTCAAAAGTAGTAATAACAGTTATAAAGTCTTCCATTAAAGATAGTGAATAGAATAGACATATCTAATTTGGTTCCCTCCTGAAATTCTACTAAAACTTCAATTAAAGGAATTTTTTAAGTCATTAAAGATCATTTTGAAAAGATTCAACCCCACAAAGATGGGGACATGAGAAAAGGAGATCACAGTAACAACATTTGGAAGGTGAAGAGCAAGATGCATCAGTGGTACTGACTTGGCATATCCAAGAGAGCCAAGAAGCAAGCTGGCCTTGGGGAATGGTGAGAATGAATCTGAAGTATCTGTAGAAACCTCAAAGGGCTCAGGAGTGGTGGCATCAAGTACCTCCAGAAGTGAATGAGAAGGGAAGGGAGCAAAAGTGAGGGCTGGTTACAAGCTGGTTAACAGTTAGAGCCCTAAATCCCCTCCCCCACTTCATGCTAGTAGAAGACTGCCTCTCCCCAATCCCAGAAAAAATAAAGGGTTTTGGTTTTGGTTTTTTCCAGAGGGAACAAAACAGAGGGTTTCTGCTATGGGGAAAACCAGGCACAGTCAAGGGCAGAGGTATTTTACAGAAATCAAAGGAATTAAAGCAATATGCACATGGAATACTGAGACCCCAGACCTATTTCTCCAGAAGACTGGCCGCCGGCCTTTACCCTAAAGGCTAGATGCTGGGAAAAATCTCCACAGGAAATGTGTTCAGCGCAAGAGGAAAGATCTATGGAATCCCACATCAGAGATTCCCCCTACAAATTTCCCATCCAGATAACCCTCACATCAAATTCTCAATTGAGAAGCCACACCACATGCCCATAGGTACAAGATGTCTTTTTAGCCCTTCACTCTTTTTTAAGTCCCTCACTCTTAAACATGAGCAGGCACTCTGACATGAATGATAGAGACAAAACAAACAAGTAAAAATAGAGAAAGTGCAGGGAGAAGAAAACTTCCAAAACCTATCAATTTTCTCAGAAACTACTGTATACATGAAACAAGAACAGAATGCCATAAAAAAGTAACAAGCAGAAAATAAAATATAGCTCTTGAGAAATCAAAATATAAGCACACAAGTAAAACTCTCACTAGAAGAGTTGGAAGAGAAAAGCAGAAAATCAGAGAACCAGCCCAGAAAGTCTAATATCTGAATAATAAGGGTTCCAAAACAAAAGAGAGACAACAGAAAAAAAAAAGAGGGAAGGAAATCATCAAAGGAATAATTACAGAAAACTTCCCAGAACTGAAGGACAAGCGTTTGTTTTCAGATTGAAAGGGCCTACCCACTGCTCAGCATAATGGATAAAAATGGATCCACACCAATATGAAATTTCAGAACACTGAAGACAAAGAGAAGATCCTGAAAGTTCCCAAGGAAAAGAAACAGATCTCTTAAAATGGATCAGGACAGGGACTTCCCTGGTGGCACAGTGGTTAAGAATGTGCCTGCCAATGCAGGGGACACGGGTTCGAGCCCTGGTCCAGGAAGATCCCACATGCCACCGAGCAACTAAGCCTGTGCACCGCAACTGCTGAGCCTGTGTTCTAGAGCCCATGAGCCACAACTACTGAGCCCACATGCCACAACTACTGAAGCCTGCATGCCTAGAGCCTGTGCTCTGCAACAAGAGAAGCCACTGCAATGAGAAGCCCGCACAGCACAATGGAGGGTAGTCCCTGTTCACCGCAACTAGAGAAAGCCCGTGCACAGCAGTGAGGACCCAACACGGCCAAAAATAATAAATAAATAAATATGCTGCAAAAAAACAAAACAACAACAACAACAAAAATGCATCAGGACAGAATGTGCAAGGGCTTCAAAAATCCAAAGGAAAAATATTTCCAACCTAGAATTCAACACCAAGCCAAACTATCAATCAAGTGGGAGGGTAGAATAAAGACATTTTCAGACATAGAAGTTCTCCAAAATTTTCCATTCTAAGCACCGTTACTCAGGAAGCTACCAGAGGATGTGCTCTATCAAAAAAAAGGGGGGGGAGGGGAGACCAACCATGAAAAAGAAACGCCTAGGATTTAGAAAATACAGGAGAGGGCTTCCCTGGTGGCGCAGTGGTTGAGAGTCCGCCTGCCGATGCAGGGGACGCGAGTTCGTGCCCCGGTCTGGGAAGATCCCACATGCCGCAGAGTGGCTGGGCCCATGGGCCGTGGCCGCTGAGCCTGCACGTCCGGAGCCTCTGCTCCGCGACGGGAGAGGCCACAACAGTGAGAGGCCCGCGTACCACAAAAAAAAAAAAAAAAAGAAAATACAGGAGAGGGATGAAGGGGATCCCCAGGATGCTTGGGAAGGGAGATTCCAGGAGGAAAGCTGGAGACCAGACTACTACTGCCAGCCACCTATTCATCTTCAAACCTACGCCTTGCCCCCAACACTCCCTCAGGGCCTGGCACAGCACCTACAAATGCCCTAGGAATATATGTGGGGGTGAATAAATGAAGCTTCAAGCCCGTGGCAATGTGGTGGCAGAAATGGTGGCCTTTCAGTACCTCCATGGCCATCTGTGCCCACAGAAGCCATAATCAGCTTCCTCCAGCAGAGCCAAAACTGCTGCTCTCTCTCCCTCGGTGGTGAGAAGGGGGGGCGAGGGGCAGAGAACCCACTAGGGCTCAATCTTATCGTTCCAGAAAAGGGCCCTTGGTCCCTCCTCACCCAGGCACCTCCCAGGCTCCTCTCCTCCCTAGGCCTCTGTCCCTGGTGTCTCAGAGCAATGCCCTTGGTGGGAGAGGGCTGAAAATTGTGGTCAGACACGATGAGAGCCACAGCAATTCTGTCAGCCTGACTCTGGTCCCAGACCTCATTCCTTTAAGTCTCAGGACCAAGGGGAAAGCAGACAGACCTGGAGTTTGTGGCTGTACACAATGGAGGCTTCTCATTCAACCTTAGATGCCCCTGTCTATAATTAGCAAGGTTACTTCCAGCACTACTTGTCAGCAAACTCCTGCAAATAATGTTGCTGTGAATGACCTTTTTCATCTTGCAAATGGGAGAGAAAAATGGTGAGAATCCTCACCCGTGAAAGAGATGAAATGGTACAGTTTTATTCACTACAGCATTATTGCTATTATCAAAAGAAAGGAAAAAACCTAAACATCCATCTACAGGGGACTGATTATATCATTTCTGACACAGAAATGTTGTGAACTATTATGCAATCATTAAAATGAATGGGGCCAATCCTTGTGTACTGAAATGGAAGGAGTCCCAAGATATACTGTTAAGTAAAAGGTAGTAAAGTGCAGAATGGTGTAAGTGAGATGCTACAATTTGTGTAAAGAAAATAGATAGCTCTGCATTTGCTTGAAAATTATATAGAGAGAATATTACTAGAAGAATACATACAAATTGGTAAATTTTTGCCTCTAAGAAGAAAATTGGGGTGGCAAGGGATAGGGAGGAGTAACATGAGATGACTTTTCACTAAATTATCTTCTTGACTTTCTAGATTTTGTATCATATACACATATTAATTACATATACAAAAATTAAGCTGAATTTTTTTAAATGGCATCTACAACTCACGGGGATCTTGAGATGCTTTGACTCTTTCCTGGTCTATGAAGGCTGAAGTTCTCTCCCCTGAGGGCTAAGGAGCCGTTGCCACCATAATTCTCAGAAGAGTGGAGAAGAGAACCCAGGAATACAGCTCCACGGGAGCTTTCACAGCCCCTTCCACATGTGGGGTCACACGTCCCTTAGCAGAGACCACCGCTGTCTGTACCCTCTCCATGACCTGGCAACTCCAAGCCACTCCACACCCATGCTGCCTCCAAATGAAGCTTCTAGAAGTTCACCTCTGCTCATGTTTCTCTCTTGCCTAAACACTTTAACAGCTTCCACTGTCAACCAATTAAATCTAAACTCTGGGGAGTCTGGCCCAGACATTAGTATTTTTTTAATTCTTCAAGTGACTCTAATGTACAGCTCAAATGGAAAGCCATGGCCTTGGAACAGTGCTGTCCAATAGAACTTTCTGAGCTAATGGAAATGTTCTGTATCTGCTCTGTCCAATACAGTAGCCAATAGCCACATGAGGCCACTGAATACTTAAAGAGTTGCTCATATGACTGAAGAAGGGAATATTTTTTGTTTGTTTGTTTGTTTTGTGGTACGCGGGCCTCCCACCGCTGTGGCCTCTCCCGTTGCGGAGCACAGGCTCTGGACGCGCAGGCTCAGCGGCCGTGGCTCGCGGGCCCAGCCGCTCCGCGGCATGTGGGATCCTCCCGGACCGGGGCACGAACCCGCGTCCCCCGCATCGGCAGGCGGACTCTCAACCGCTGCGCCACCAGGGAAGCCCAAAGGGAATATTTAGTTTTAATTAATTTACATTTAAATAGTCAGATATGTTAAAAGAATAGCTTTAGAGAATGAATCCAATGATTCTCACTTTTTAAAAAACAGAATCCAGGGCTTCCCTGGTGGCGCAGCGGTTGAGAGTCCGCCTGCCGATGCGGGGGACGCGGGTTCGTGCCCCGGTCCGGGAGGATCCCACATGCCGCGGAGCGGCTGGGCCCGCGAGCCACGGCCGCTGAGCCTGCGCGTCCAGAGCCTGTGCTCCGCAACGGGAGAGGCCACAGCGGTGGGAGGCCCGCGTACCACACACACAAAAAAACAACAACACGGAATCCAGGAGTTCCCTGGTGGCCTAGTGGTTAGGATTCCGGGCTTTCACTGCTGTGGCCCAGGTTCAGTCCCTGGTTGGGGAACTGAGATCCCATCCCGCAAGCTGCATGGTGGCCAAAAAAATTAAATAAAAATAGAATCCTCTTTTAAAAAAATATTTTTCTTATACAGGATATTATACATACAGAAGAGTTATAAAACATAAGCATTTTTAAGAAAAATAGCTAAGGGAATTCCCTGGTGGTCCAGCGGTTAGGACACCGCATTCTCACCACCAGGGGCTTGGGTTCAATCCCTGGTCTGGGAACTAAGATCCCACAAGCCTGTTCTAAGCACCTGTTCTAAGCCTGTTCTCAACATCCCCCTTTAGAGATGGAAAACTGAGGCACAGAAAGGTTGAGTAACTTGTGGCTGGTCACACGGTTGGTAAGTGGTGGAGTGGGACTCAAATGCAGGTAAATGGGTTCCCAAGCCCATGTGAACACCCACATTCATTGTAGTAGTGCCAGCTTTACCAGCGCATAAGGCTAGTACCTAGAAGCTCACTGCAAAGTAACCCATTTTCTTGAAATAAATATTACTCAATCTAATCTGACAAATACAGTGATAACTGATTTTATCAAGCATTAACCATGTTCCTGGCTCTATTCAAAGCACTTTAAAATACATTAAATTCATTCAATCCTCATCACAACCCTTTTCACAGACATGGAAACTGAAACTCACCCATTTCACAGACATGCAAACTGAGGCTGGGGGCAGTGAAGTAGGTTTCCTAAAGCAATACAGTGTGTCACGGTGGTGGAGCAGGTACTTAGACCCGTTATCTCTGACTCTTAACCACTCTGACTCCTTGTAAAATGCATAAAAGCATGAATGCTTTTTTATTTTGGGAGGCACCAGTGGGAGGGGACAATGGAGGTGGTTTCGAAAACCACTGGTCTAAACTACCCATCCTTCTCTCCTCCATTTTCCAGAAGCGGTAACCAGGCCCAAGAAGTAGTAATGGGAGCAGGTCACACAGCGTTGAGGGCTGGGACCAGAGGCAAACCCCTCGACTCTCTCTTAGGAGTTAAAGGGAAGGAAGCTGACATTTCCTTTGAACCTAATGAGCAGGTAAGGTTTTCACTCAGATGATCTCCTTTTCTCTTTACAACCACACCATAAGGGTAGCTATGTGTATTAGTATTTTTGCAGTGGAAGAAAATTTTGTTTAGAAATTCTAGTTAAGTCATTTGCTAAAAGCAAGTTTCAAACAAACACAGGTTGTTTCCACTAGACTATGTTGCCCCTTCCTCTAGTACTCTAAATTCCACAACCCTACTGCTGTGCCAGTTCCTCCTTCTTCCTGACATGGGCAGAAAGAAGTCCGCCACCATCTTCCCTGACCTTGTTCCTCCAGACTCGCGTCAGAACCCTAGAGCCAGATCTGCACCCTCAAGCCTTCTCTGCTCTAGGGCCCCAAGTCCACTGTCTGTCTTAACCTCCCTCCCACACAAATGCAGAATCAAGCACCAGCATCAAAGGAATCATTTCACTGAGACATCTGTGAATTGGTTCCAAGCTGGACTAGCAGTGGGAGGCCTGTGACCCAGTGTTTTAGACCTTACTAATCAAATGGAGGTCCAAAGCAGCAGCACCTTGGGTGATGAAATAGAAATGTGGGCACCCCACACCTACTGAGTTAGAATCTGCTTTTTAAGAGGATCCCCAGGTGATTCATTTGCACATTAAAGTCTGCAAAGCTGCTAAGTTAGACCTGAATCCCAGGGGAAGCAGGTTTATGCCCGCCCCTGTAACTGACCCTCTGTGGCTCTTGGCTTGGTTGTTAGGGGCAGCTGTGAATTGGTTGATGATGTTATTGTAAGGAGAACTTGGATATTAAATTGCAACCAAGGCCTGGGAGATTATTGCAACAAAGGGAACCCTGGTTGTTTTATTGCAACCAGCATCTGCATGGCGGACTGAATGACAGGCCCAAGAGATTTGTTGCAAAAAGAATTTAAGAAGGCTTATTGCCATCTCCATGCAACAAAGTGGAGAAATGGATAGCAGTCTTTGGTTTAAACTAAATTGGGGTATGCTAAATTGGAAAATAGTTTAAAAAACATGTTTGTTGTACTGAAATGGCATATTTATAATACTGGCCTGAACACTAAAAGGAAACCAATTGTGACACTGGATTTACTGAAACATTTCTAAGAACTTGTGACAAGATTCTCTCCTAACAACAATAAGAACAACAAAGAAGGGTATTAGCCTGACAGAATCTGGACTATCACACTGACTGCATTTCAAACTGGAATGCATGGTAGAGTAAACACCAACTGGGATCTAGCTGCTCTGTTGCAACAAGTTTGGATTTGCTATTGAAACAAATCGACAAGTCTGTGGCTGAGGGCATGCATGAGGACCTTGCAGAGTGCCCCGCTGTGCCAGTAGCCTGGGGCTCGGAGTGCCTGTGGACAGGGCCAGAGGACTCCTATCACAAGGTGGGATTATGCTGAGAGGCCACATTTTATAAAGGCAAAAATTGTGAAATGCATTGCCATGGACATAAGGATAACCAACTGATATGAAGGTCTGTAGGGAGCAAGGTCAGGCCTCGGCTAATGATAAGCAGCCCTTCCAGTCTGTGATGTTGGCAGGAAAGTAATGTGATCCCATATCACAGCTGAAGAAACTGAGGCTCAGGGAGAAGTTCACGGAGTAGCCAAGTTCTCATGACTAATGAACAGCAGGGTAGGATGTGGATCTGGGCCTTTTGGCTTCATCCTGCACTTCTTTTTCAGCAAAACTTTGCATATGCTTTGAAGTAGGATCAGGAAACTTGTGGGAAGAAAAACACACATATTTTATCTCTTCAAACCTAGAATATTTTGTTGCAAAATTTTAAGGATCTGGACATACTATAACATAAGATCCAAATAGCTTATTTCTAAGTTACCATAGGTGTCTGGAATTTCGGCAAATCCAAGATCAACAAAGCGACAGCAAATCAAAGATGTAATTACGGCAAAGTCTTGTTTGGCTTAATGGTAAGCGACGTGAATTCAAGTTTTGGCTCTATCAGTTCTTAATATACAACCTAGTCTAAAATGTAGTCTCCGGAATCCGGCAAAATCACATTCGTCCTTTAAGGCCCAACTCAAAAGTCACCACTTTGTGAAGCCTTGCCAGATTTTCCCCCACTCTCACTGCCCCAAGAGAGCTAGTGACTTCACGTTTTATCGATGGTTTGGGATTTACTGGCATTCCACTGTCTCTTCCCACTAGAACAGAGCTCATCTTTGGGGGTTTAAATGGTGGTAAAGCCCAGAGCTCTTTTGCCAGGAAGTAGCAGAGAACCGAGACCTGTCTAATGCACATGTAACGTGGCCACTTTGTGCCACAACCCCTCCGAAGCTTCCTCGATACCTAATTCCACAAAGGCCGTCGTAGGGCGCAATCCCCGACGTTTCAGGAGCCACCCCACAGACTGTAAGCACGTCGAGGTCCAGGCCAAACCTCTGTGCGCTCAGGGGCGCGGTGCCCAGCCCTCGCCCCGGCGCCCAGCACTCTGCCATGCACTGAGTGCCGAGCAAACATTCGTGGATAGGGATGGAGCCGAGGGCAGGGAGACACTGCGCCTAAATGTCGACAGTTGGCAGCGCCGAAGCCGCAGTTGGGAGCGACCCGCGAGGCCGGGGGAGGGGCACCAGGCCGCTCCGTCGTGCCGGGCGCCAGCTCCTCCCGGGCGGGCGGGCACCCACCGACAGCGGGCACACAAAGCCTACTCGGCTTGCTCGGCAATCGGCTCCTCACGCCTGTGTCGCCGCGCACCGCCAGGCGGCTCCAGGTTGGGCGTCGGGCAGTGGCAGGCACAGGGCGTCAAGAAGCCGCACTCATCAAACCGCCGCGGGAGGGAGCGCGGAGGAGGGAGGAGGAGGAGTGAGAAAGGGAGGAGGGAGGAGGAGGAGTGGGGACCGGGAGGGGGTGGAGGAAGAGGCCTCGCGCAGCGGAGGGAGCAATTGAATTTCAAACACAAACAACTGCACGAGCGCGCACCCATCGCGCCGGAGCGTTGCCCCCGATCCGCGCCCGCCCCGTCCGTGCGGCGCGCGGGCGGAGACGCCGTGGCCGCGCCGGAGCCCGGGCCGGGGGCCACCATCGAGGCGGGGGCCGCGCGAGGGCCGGAGCGGAGCGGCGCCGCCACCGCCGCACGCGCAAACTTGGGCTCGCGCTTTCCGGCCCGGCGCGGAGCCCGGGGCGCCCGGAGCCCCGCCATGTCGCGATCCAACCGGCAGAAGGAGTACAAATGCGGGGACCTGGTGTTCGCCAAGATGAAGGGCTATCCACACTGGCCGGCCCGGGTGAGCAGGGCGGCCCGCTGCCCCCTATCCACCTCCAGACTTGGGTTGCATAACACCCGGGAGGGCAAGAGCGCTCCGCGCAGGGGGTGGGGGGGTGGGGGGCGTCTGAGTCCCCGAATCTTTCCCGAGCGACTCAAGCCCACCCGCCTGTTATATAATGGTGGAGGCGGGGTGGTGGGGGTGGTGGTGGCGGCAGCGGCGAACACCTGGCCACACGGCGTCCGCGCGTGGTGGCGTGTGCGCGGCGTGGGGATCTGAGGGCGCCGGTCACTTCCCGGCCCCCGGCTCCGCGTGCTCAGTTCCGCCCCCAGCCCCCATACTCCCAGCGGTTTCGGGCGCGCTGCCTGGGTTTGGGCCAGCAGTGTAACTCCTCCCACTCACCCCCCCAGGCGCCACCGCTACCCCCTTCAGGGACCCCCTTAGAGACCCCCAGTTTCTTCACTGATTATTACCCCCAGTTCAGACTCTCCTCTTCCTAGATTAGATGGTTAAGAAGGATCTCAGCCCTGAAAGGCTAGATGGAGGCGGAGTTTGCTTCTAGAAAACTTTGGTTTGGGGCATCCATAAGAGGTCTGAAGTTGGGAGGGTCGAGGAATCGTTGGGAGGCGGCAGAAGAGGGGATCCGTCTAGCTTGGAAATAACTGGCTAGTACCCTTCAATCCTCAGCCCCACAAAAATATTTCTCCGTATGCTGCCGACTCAGATTGGGGGCTGAGGGTGGCAGAGCCCTTGTTGGGATTGGGAAGTCCAGTCCAGACTGCCCTGCCTCTTAGTGGAGGCGGGGGGAACCCGAGTTGCTTTTCCTCCCCATTTCTGAGCTTCTCCCGCCAGAACGGCCCAGTCTGCCATGTGGTTGATTCAGCCCGCCAATGTGAGGCGCCCACTCTCCCCACCCCCCAGCACCTGGCCAGGTGGGAGGGTGGGGCCCAAATGCCCAGCCTGGCGCATTCATCATGTTTCCCCTAAGAACTGAGACAGGTAAAGTAAGGAGTAAGGGAGGTTGCCAGAGGGTGCTGGAGGAGGTTGGGGGTGTCACAGGGGACAGTGTCTCTGGCACCTTATTTCAACGTTGGTATAGAGAGAGGCCTTTGGTATCGGCCCTAGAGTATAGGACTCCTGTAGAGTGTAATCCAAGGGCAGAGAGGAGTAGAGGGAGAGAGTCTTCTGGGCAAGGGGGCCAAGTGCAGAACTGCCTTATGGCTGTGGGTTGCTTTTTTCCACATGAGTCTGTGTCTTCATCTGGGCCAGACTCTGCTCTGAGCTTGGGAAGTTGCCCCAGGCTTCCTTGGATCCTGTTCAGAGTGTCCAGACCAACTTTGGGGCCACTCCGAGAAAGTCCAGGAGACCCTTCCTCACTCAGTACCCTCTCCTGAGGAATATACCTAATCCCATATGCTTTGAGCTCCTTGTTCCCTGAAACTTCTAGATGTCTGGCCTCTGGAATGGGAGTGAAGTACAGAGTGAAGCAGGGCTCTCCCAGCCTCCAGGGCCTCCTAGGGGACTTGGGTTTGGGGGGTGGGGGGCAGTGTGAGGAAGCAGCCACAGACAGCCTTGTGTGTGCATGTATGTGTGTGGTGTGTGAACACTCATGTACTTTACCCTGCACCTTTGATCCATCTGGCTTCTTGGTCCAGATGCCAAGGTCCTGGTGGGCAGGGCAAGAACTGAACACAGGTCTCTACTGCTCCTACCTCCTGGGGGTGGGACAAAGTCCAGAGACTGGGGAGGGGGCTCAACTGGAATAGGGGTTGTAGGGAACCCCTTCAGGCTGCAGGGAAGAAAGGGGGGCCCATGCAGACCCACATTGGCCCCTGTGAAGAAGACCTTCAGGTTTCTGGTAGCCTTTGGAGTGAGGGCAGCACCTGGGACTGGGGATGCTGTCCATTTCCTCTGTTCACCCTAGGCCTCCAGGACAGAAGGGTGGGACAGGGAGGCAGTCTCTTGCTTTGTTGAGGCCTGGGCCCTTTAGATAAAGTTCGGGTTGGGGGAGGGAGATCAGACTGGATCCCAAAGAGATAGGACCCCACCCTTTGCCTGTGCTCTGGGTCTTGATTCTGAAAATTGGAGGGAGTGGTACCCCCAAGGTTGTTACCTTCCAAATACATTCTCCTTGAGCACCAAAAGAGCAGACAAATCTGAGTCTCCTCACCATCCTTGGGTGCTGTCTCAGTCTTTTGAGTGGCAGAGCCTGAAGGGGGGCCTGGCTCCTCCTGAGATGGAGGAGGAGTAGGGGGCCTTGCTGACTGCTCCATCTAATAAGCAACCAGAGTGCTCAGTCATGGTGAAGGCCACTGTGTGGGCTTTACTTCCTCAGCCCCTGCTTCTGGGGAGGATGGCTGACTCTGGGTGAGACTGGAACAGCCCAGTGCTTGGAGAGTTCAGCCAGGGGGACCACGTGGTAGGCAAGACCTGCCTGGAAGGATGGTGTGACTCCATCTTAACCTTCTCCTTTCCTCTTCCTCCTGCCTGACTTCCTGGGGGATCTCCAAGCACTTAACAGTTAACCTCCAAGACTCAGGGATTTTCCCCCTTAGGTTCCTTCCTCCTTTATCCACTTCCTGTTTCATGGTCCCAGAAAACCTGAGCAGCCAGAGGGCCTCGCCCATCTGTCCTCACTCTGCCCTTCCCCCACATCCAGGCACCACCTTCTCTTTTCTGCCTCTTGGGCTTGCCACACTTTCCTGGCCCCAACTGTCTCCTGCCCCAGATGTTACGGTTCATGGGTCAGGTTGGGCCGGGGCCTTGGTTGTGGTGGTCAGAACCCTGGCTGGCAGTCAGGGTGGGCTTAGCCTTCTCTGCTGCCTTTCTATATGCTGAGCCTGGATTTGGTGTGAGGCTGCGGGAGAGGTGTTCAGTCCTCTCCTCACCTGGGTACTTCAGGCCTTAGAAGGTGTCCTGGGCTCTGGGGGGATGGGACTTCTTGTGCTCAGGCCTGTGTGATGGAATGAGGCACATGCAGAGGGCAGAGGGCGGGGCGTGGGGGTGGGAGTAGATGAGCCCCAGCCGGCAGGGGGTGAAGTGTAACTTGCCAGGATTCCTGGAATGGCTGAGAAGTAGCAGAGCCCCCTCCCCTGTTGGCCAGTGGAGGAGGTGCAGTGGGGTACCCAGCACTCATCTGGCCCCACCCTGACCCACTTAGCTTTGACTCACTTGTTCTGAGTCACAACCTGGATATAAAGGCACCGCCTGGGAGACACATGTCTGTATTGGGAGTACAGGCCTCCCCTGAGACCTCATATCCTCTACTTTGTCGACAAAGAACCTCCCTTGACTTCCAAATGCAGAAAGACATTTCCTTTGTGGCTTGAAGGATGAAGGGTCCACTAGAGAAGGAATGTCTCCCCTTTTGGGGGTGAGGGGTTGGGAATTCCATTAAGTGAAAAGAGCACGCCTCTCCAGGCCCTTCCCCCATGGGTGCCTACACTGGAGGTGAGGTGGGATGGGGGTGGCTTTATGCTTTGAGGGTAGATGCCCATCTGCCCAGGCCCCTGGCCTCCCTCTTTCCTCTTGGCCTACCCTTTATCTGGCTAGAAGTCAGCAGGGCGGGTATATCTGGTGTGTCCCGTTCTGTCTATTTTTAATTCCCATCCATTCTTTGGTTTCTCCCCCGCCCCTGAGGCTGGGCAGCTGGTGGCCTCCTGAATCCCCTGTCACAGCGTTCAGCTACCTCTCTTTGAGTTTGCTTCCCACGGGAAAGAGACTGATGGGCAGAGTGCAGCTTTGCCTGGTCCGAGCTCCTTGAGAGGACCTCATGTCTCCTGTTTCTGACCCCTTCACTCACCACCACCCCTTTCCTGAGCCTCAGTTTCTCCCTTTTCATCACATGTTTCCTACAAGCCTGTTAACATCCTGGCTCAAGTGTGGCACTGAAAATGCAGAGCCCAAAGTAGTTCCCAGCTGGGACCGTTAGATATTCCCCACCCCCTGCCCTCTTTCCTGGTGCACAAAGGTCCACCAAGAAGAGGCCTAGGAAAGAGCTTTTGCTGTTATTGTCCTATGCCTGTCTCCTGAGATCTCTAAGCCTTGGAGCCCCTCATTTTATTTTTTGCTTCCCCCTCTGAGAGGAGGGTGGGGAGCTAGCAACAGGACCCAGGTGTCCTGGCAGAGGACTGGCTCCTCCTTTGCCCACACCCCAGCTCTGGCTTCCTGAGAAGGGCCCCCAGCCCTCAGCCCTAGCTGTGGTTTCAGGCACAGCCAGGGACCCAGGTGCCAGACTCCAGGCTTGGGGGTGGGGTGTGTGTTAGTGTCCCCTCCTCCCCAATCTGGAGAGAGGGCCTGGGGGGGAGGGGCAGTCACATTCCTGGTTGCTGAGTGGCCCTGGGGGCGGGGTTGGGTTGTCATGGCGATGGGGATTGAGCTGGGGTGGGGGACAGCGTGCCTTTCCACCCCCAGCTCTCACACCCCAGTGTCTCCCGGTTGTGGGGAGGGCCCAGTTTGTGCTGGGCCTTCCTGGGGGAGGAGGGGCTGGACCTCTGTCCCCAGAGGCCACAGGGCAAGGGGGGAGGTGCTCAGGAGCTTGAAGACTCCATGTCTGGAGCAAGATGTCCCTCAGATTCTTGCTCAGGTTCTACCCCATCTCCTGGGTGTGTCTCAGCTTATTTCCATCCACCTAGCCTCCCTGTTTCCCCAGGCCCCCAGTCAGGCACTCTGTCCTAGTCTCTGTATGTTTAATCACTGCCTTGGCCTGTCTGTCTCTTTCCTATCTGCACCCCGGGCCCCAGCCAACATGGCCACCTGGCCTCTGTCCGGTGGGAAAGCCCGGCCGCTAGGGCAGCTGCAAGTGTTGCTGGGAGTTGTAGTCCTCTTCCCCCGTCCCCTGTCCCCAACCCCCCCCCCCCCCCCCCGCCCCCAGCTCAGCTTGACCTGGGCTTCCAGGGCCTGATCTGGGAAAGGCTATGTGGGCCGCTGCCTCTCACCATTTCCCTGACTTCAGACCTCTGCATCTTCTCCACCACAGCATCCCTTATGCCCCCAGGACATTTGAGGCAGAGGATCAAGTTAGGAGCTCTAGTTCTGAAATCTGGCCCTCACTAACTTGTCCTGTCATCTTAGGCAAATCACTTTTCTTTTCTGGGCCTCAGTTTCCTTGTCTGTAAAATGAGAGTCTGACTACATCGCATGACTTTCAGAGAGTTCCCCAGAAGTCTTTTGGAGCTGCTACTGATGGGGATATTGAATAGGCAGCTCCTTGGCCTCACCTCTCCACTTCAGTCAGAGCAGGCTGCTTTTGTCTGTTTCATAGAGTCATTCAGCATATCTTCACTGTGCACCCACTGGGTGCTAGGCACTGTGCTGGACTTACAAACAGACCTCTCTCTGTTCTCGGGGCAGGTATAGTCCACGTAGACATTAATCAAATGGTAACATGAAGAACTGTGAAACTGGAATTGTGAAAAGCACTGTGCAGGAGAGGTGCTGCGAGTTTTATCTGGGAAGCTGACCAGGTTGGGAGAGATGGGGAAGCTTTCTGGAGGAAGTGATGATGGGGCTGAGGTTGGAAGGCTGATCAGGAGTTAGTATAGGAGACTGAAAGGTCAGTGTGGCTGGAGCAGAGAGCAGAAGAGCAGTGTACTGGGGAGAGGAGGATGATAGCAAGCACATATGCGGGACGTACTACATTATGGTCATTTAATCCTTAAAACGCTATGGCTTAAGTACTATGACCATCTTCATTTTACAGTTGAGAAAATTGAGGTTCTGTCAGTTGCCCAAGCTCATACAAATACTGTTGGCAGCATTGGAATTCAGACCTTGACATTACAGAGTATGGTGAACAGGTGGGCCCTAGAGTCCTGAAAAGCCACCGAAAGGTTTCTAGCAAGGGGAATGAAATGCTCAGACCCGCACTTGGAAAGGCCCCCTCTGGCTGCAGTGTGGAGAATGGGTTGTAGTGGGGCAAGAATGGAGACTGAGAGAAGAGAGGGAGGCTGTGGTTTGAGTCCAGGCAAGAGGGGACAGTGGTTGGACCAGGGTGATGGCAAAGACGTGGAGCTTTATGGACAGGATCTGTTTATGGATGCTGTTTGGTTTGTGAAAGAGAGGCCGGGATTCTGCTGGGCTTTTATGCCTGACTTCTTTTGAACAAAGTCAGACTGCTAAAAACGGTTCAGAAACCCCTTTGGTGAACTCCTGGGTCCTTCTCAGTCTGATTTTTCACAGATGTGCCTTAGAGATCAGCCCCTTAACCCCTACCCTCCGGCCCCAAATTCATGACCTCAAGACTCCAGCTCACGCTCACTTCACTCATCTTGCTCTCAGATTGACGAGATGCCTGAGGCTGCCGTGAAATCAACAGCCAACAAATATCAAGTCTTTTTTTTCGGGACCCACGAGACGTGAGTGAGGGGGCAGAGGTGGGGAGGGCCACGGGGGGACCACTTTGGGGAAAGAGCAGTGGTGACGGCACGCCTCCCCTATCGGGCTGCGCAGCTCAGATGCAGTGAGGGACTCGAGAGCACAGTCTCCCATCTCTCACCAGGGCATTCCTGGGCCCCAAAGACCTCTTCCCTTACGAGGAGTCCAAGGAGAAGTTTGGCAAGCCCAACAAACGGAAAGGGTTCAGCGAGGGGCTGTGGGAGATCGAGAACAACCCTACCGTCAAGGCTTCTGGCTACCAGGTGAGCTGCCATCCGCCCCAGAGACCTCCTGGAAAGCGGGTGTGGCCATAGGTGCCGGGAGCCCCTGGACCCACATGTGATGCTTCAGGAACGGGGGGCTCAGACACCAACACCAGGGCTTTCAGAGTAGGAGCTCATGGGGTGGGGGGTTGGGGGAGGCTTCCTGCAGAGGGGAAGGGGTTCCGGGTGTGTGATATAGCTGTGGTCAGGGGCCACCTGTTAGACAGCGCCTGGGGGGGCAGGAACAGGATGGAGGCGGTAAGTGGGGACAGGCCTTTGGCAGGCCCAGTGTGAGTATAGGATGTGGCCTTAACTCTTTCCACAAAGGCTTCCAGGAGGAGGTGCTCGTGAGCCGGGCAGGATGAGGCGGGAGGGTGGGGGGCGGGGGTTGGCGGGGAAAGGGTCCCAGCTCCCTCTGGGAGAAGTTGACCCGAGGTTTTGCCTCCTGCTCCAGCCCTCCCCCCTCCTGCACAGAGCCCTGCCTGCCCGGCCAGTGGGTTTACCCCGGGGCTAATCCGACAGAGGTGGGTCTCAAATCACTTGTGAGACTGGGCACCTGGGTGGGGGCGGGGGAGAGGTGGGAGAAGGAAGGAGTGAGTGGCCGAGGGAGGGGTCTGGGGAGGGGCCCAGCGTGGCAGTCGCTGGTGCCACTCAGCCTTTGCTGTCTCCGCCGCAGTCCTCCCAGAAAAAGAGCTGTGTGGAAGAGCCCGAGCCCGAAGCCACCGAGGGTGATGGCGATAAGAAGGGGAATGCTGAAGGTAGCAGTGATGAGGAAGGGAAGCTGGTCATTGATGAGCCGACCAAGGAGAAGAATGAGAAGGGGGCGCTGAAGAGGAGAGCGGGAGACCTGCTGGAGGTAACTGCCCCCCTACCTCGGGCCCCGGAGCAAGGCTCCTAGTCTGAGGAGGGAAGTTAACGACTTTTTCAGGGAGTGCCCGTCTGAGAGACAGACTCAGCCCCTAGTCTTGGGGAGTCCCTTGCTGAGAAGATGGGACACAGCAGACATCTCAGCTAGCAGAGGGCTGGAGGACTGTGGGTCTGCCTAAGAAGGAGAGCCTCTGAGGAAAGGAGGGGGAGGCTGGTGTCCTCCCTCTCTAGCCTCAGCCCACCTCATCTCTGCTAACCCTGCCCAGGACTCCCCCAAACGTCCCAAGGAGACAGAAGACCCCGAAGGGGAGGAGAAGGAAGGGGCCACCTTGGAGGGTGAGAGGCCCGTTCCAGTGGAGGCAGAGAAGAACAGCACCCCCTCTGAGCCAGGCTCTGGCCGGGGGCCTCCTCAGGAGGAAGAAGAGGAGGAAGAAGAGGAAGAGGCTGCCAAGGAAGATGCTGAGGCCCCGGGCATCAGAGATCATGAGAGGTGAGTGAGCCCCCTGCCCCTTGGCAGCTGGGCTGGGAGGGCCCAGCCACCTGCTGAGAGGAGGAGGAGGAGGAGGAGGAGGGCCTGTAGCAGTCAGCCTCTAGGGAGGCAGGGTGGGCTCTCCCAGGAGACCGGCACTGGCTGGGGCCCGGCCAGGCCAAGGCCACACCATTAACCCTTCTCCCCTCCAACCCTCCCCCGCAGCCTGTAGCCACCAATGTTTCAAGAGGAGCCCCCGCCCCGTTCCTGCTGCTGTCTGGGTGCTACTGGGGAAACTGGCCATGGCCTGCAAACTGGGAACCCCTTCCCCACCCCAACCCACTTTCCTCTTCCACTCACTGTCCCCCTTCTGAGCTCAGACCCTGGAGATTGACCCGGATGGGGCAGGCCACCTGGCCCTCACCTCCATGTCCCCACACCCCTGTGACCTGAGTCAGGTCCATGTCTTCTGCTCTGTGGGATGAGATGAGGCCACTGTGTCCCTCCCTGCCTGGAGCTGTTTCCCAGTGTATTTGTTAGGGCCTGGACCGGCTATTTCCATCTTCTGACACCCCTCTCGCCCTTCCCCGGGCATTCTAGACCTCTGAGTTGGTTGGGATCAGGGCTGTGAGTGGAAGGGATGGAGAATAAGTAGCACAGTGGGCTTCTGTGGCCTGGGAGGGGCAATCTTCAAATTGGGGTGGGGGAGTGGGCAAGAGGATGGCATCCTGTGCCTTCCTCCTACACCTGTTCTCCCAGCTACCTGGATTCAGGGAAAGTGGGACAGCTTGTGGGAGAGGGGCTCCCTTCTATAAATCCTTGATGGTTGACAATGCCCATTCTCTTACGCCAACCCTAGGTGTTATGGGAGTACAGTTTATCATCAAAAGATTTGGGGTCTTCCAAGTTCTTTGGGTCAAGGACCTGAGATCTGAAGGGTTGACTTCACCCAGCTCGGATGGGAGTGTTGAGGAGTATCCATCCACCTTTAGACCTCAGGCCAGAGATGGGATGCCCTGGGGAGACCCTTAGCTGCCCTTTTCCCTCTCCTCACAGTGCTCAAGGCCAGCCTACAGTCACATACGTCACCCAGACATAAAGGAAAAGACACATTTTTTAGGAAATGTTTTTAATAAAAGAAAATTACAAAAAAAAAAATTTTAAAGACCCCCCCCATCCCTTTGTGTGCCCCCCACTCTGCTCCTTTCTTCCCCACTGTTGCCCCCATTTCTGAGGTGCACTTGGAGGCTCCCCTTCTGTTTGGGGCTTGATGACTTTTCTTGTTGTAGTAGGGGCTTTGGTGTTCCTTCTGGTGTCATTTTCCATCGACATACCCTCACCTGGTCCCCTCAGTGTTGTCACCAGATCCAATTTGTAACCCACTGAGAGGCCAGAGGGAAATAAGCACCCTCTCCCAACCTCTTTCTAGTGGTCTATTTGGCTCTTCCGTCTCTTGTCTCTTTCACCCTTGCCCCCCTCCCTTGGGCTCTGATGAAAAATTGCTGACTGTAGCTTTGGAAGATTAGCTCTGAGAACCGTAGATGATTTCAGTTCTAGGAAAATAAAACCCATTGATTACTACATTGGATTTTGACTGATTCTTTGGGGGTGTACTGGTTAACTGATGGTGCAGGGGAACAGGAAAGGGAATGCAAATGATTTCCAAATCCACTTTTCAGATTGAGGTAAGGTGTGCCAGCCTTCTCCATTCTCAGTCTGTTGGAGATATCTAAAATTCTACATGATTCTACATGAGGGTAAAGTCACAGAATACTGTGCCCAGTATTCTAGTGCCCAGCCACTGTTTAACAGTTTCCCCCATAAGCACCTGGGAAAGTTTTTTTTTTAAGTTTGCACAAGTAGGGTGTGGGACTTCCCTGGTGGTCCAATGGGAAAGACTCCCCGCTCCCAATGCAGGGGACCTGGGTTCGATCCCTGGTCAGGGAACTAGATCCTGCATGCATGCCACAACTAAGAACTCTGCATGCCACAACGAAGATCCCATGTGCTGCAACTGAGACACGGTGCAGCCGAAATAAATAAATAAATATTTTTAAAAAGAAGTAGGTTGTGAGAGGTGACAATATCAGCCACAGCTCACGATGGCCAGGGAAGTTAGTTAGGGTGTTGGGGCTGGTTGTAGAAACAACTTTGACACTCAAGGGCAAAGCCAGGGATGCCCGCTACTGATAACGTGATGAGGGTCGGGGAGGTTGATAGCATGGAATCCTCCCAGTACTCCTGAATTAAGTGGAATGGCTGGATTAGATCCTCTCTGAGGTTTCTTTCAGTCTGACATTTTGTGACTAGATCATCGACTGGCATTGGAAGGGCCCACGTTTCATCCCTTAGTTTAGAAAGCCTATGACACTTTCTTCATCTGCCTTGGCTCCCTCCAGCAGAGGGCGGGCGGGGAGAGTATTGACTGTAGCCTCACTAGAAAGGGAGGCCCTCTACTTTGAAGAAGCCGCAATCACCTAGAAAATGGAGCCGTCGTCTCTAGTAACTACAATTCCCAGCGGCCTCCACGCAGAGGACGTGCAGGAATGTGCCAGGCGCGATAGCATATTCCGCTTTGACTTCAACTCCCGACGTGCTTCACGGTGCTCTTAGGCTTCCTTGATTTCCTACAAAGCCAAATTTCCTGTTTCTCGCTTGCTTTGCAGCAGCGGACTACAATTCCCAGCATGCAGAGAGGCTAGATTATCGTTGCGCGTCCATTGTACCATTAGACTACTTTTCCCAGAAAGCCGGGGGACGCGGTGGGGCGGGGCTTAGGTCCCACGCGCAGAAGGGACTGGCGGAGGCTTCGGGGCTCAGCGGGAAGCGGAGGTGAGAAGAGCGTGGCCCGGAGGTTTGGGCAGCTCTGGGCTGGTCCGGGAGCGGGAGCGGGAAGAGCTTTCCTTTACCCTGGCATGGCTCAGTCGCTTCGTCCGGGGTCTTCCTGCTTCGGAAGCTCGGAGCGGGTGGTTGCTGAAGACTGCTGGGGGATGGACATCACCCATACCTAAGATGGGGCCGGCGGGTCCTTTGGAGCCTGGGTCTGAGGGAGCAGACGCTCTACCTCACTACCTAGCACGGCGCCCCAGGGCGCGCCATGAAAGCCCCACTGCGGAAGGGCACCAGCGTCTCCAGGGTTTGGAGGGAAAAAAGGAAAACATCCAGGGGGCTGGCTTCTGGGATCTCCTCCCAGAGCTTCAGATCTTGAATAGCTGAGGTTAAGGGATGTCTTGCAGTAATCACGCAGGAGTCTCAAGCTTGTCTTTTTTTTTGGCCGCACTGCGCGGCCTGCGGAATCTTAGTTCCCCCACCAGGATTGGAACCCGTACCCCCTACAGTCCTTCAGTGGAAGCGCAGAGTCTTAACCACTGGACCGCCAAAGAATTCTGCTTCTATCAAGTCATATGAACTAGGGCAAGTCACCAGCTTTCAGGGCCTTGGTTTCCTCGTCTCCTGTCAACCTCCCGCGGAGAGCAGTGTGAAGATCAAATGCTGGGAATAGGGCTTCCCTGGTGGCGCAGTGGTTGAGAATCCGCCTGCCGATGCAGGAAACACGGGTTCGTGCCCTGGTCCGGGAAGATCCCACATGCCGCGGAGCAACTAAGCCCGTGAGCCATGGCCGCTAGGCCTGTGCGTCCGGAGCCTGTGCTCCGCAACGGGAGAGGCCACAACAGTGAGAGGCCCGCATACCGAAAAAAAAAAAAAAAAAAAAAAATGCTGGGAATAGTGAAGTTCCCAGCATTAGACCGGTCACATAGGAGTGCTCCCTAAGCATTTTTTGATTCTGAATGGGAACATCAAAGCCGTTAACATTCATCCAGCATTAATTAAAATAATATTAGTTTTTTTCCATATTGAGAAGTATAGAGAAGAAAAGTGACCTGATATCTTACTGTTCAGATAAACCAGTTGATGTATTATTTTAAAGGTACGTGGTTAGAAAGTGCAAATGTTATGGAAAGGAACAAGATGGAAAGTAATAGCCCTCCCAAACTTCCTCATCTCCAAAACAAGTACTTTATTTGTTCCCTGCTGCCATCTTGTAAATATTTATGTCTGTGATAGAATATATTTTTTTAAATTTACCCAAAAAAGGATAATACTATCCACATGATTCTGTATCTTGCTTTGTTAAAATGTTAAAGATAACTCGAATGACAGAAACAACCCTGTAAAGTTTTATGGATGATGAAACTGAAGCTCAGAAGTCAAGTTGCCTAGGGTCACAGAATAAGATGATGGTGGAGCGGGGACTAGAACCCAGGTCGTCTGATTCCCAGTCCAGAGCTTTTAATGTCATTAGAGTGCACTTTAATTGTACTTTGAAGTTAGGCTTTATTCTTAGCTATGAAACAAGGTTAATGGTACCTCCTTCATCAGTTATCCTTGGGCTTAAATGAGATGATACAGGAAAGGACTTAGCATGGCAACTGAAAGGTAGCAAGTGCTTAGCAAACTGAAGCACTTATTATTTTTGCCCTCAGTTGTCTCATCGCCCCCATTGGTTTAGTCCATTATCCAAAATTGGGAGGCTTAGAGTACATACTTAGTTTGGAAATGTAGGACCCTATAATCCTAGAGTCTGGCTCTGGGTCCTTTTCCTTTAGAAAAGAAACTATCTTAGGGAGAAGTGGTTATTTCCTGATTGAGATTAGGAATTGGACATTTTGTAGGGACATTTTAATCCCAGGGTTTTTTTTGTTTGTTTTGTTTTTTTTGCGGGACGCGGACCTCTCACTGCTGTGGCCTCTCCCATTGCGGAGCACAGGCTCTGGACGCGCAGGCTCAGCGGCCATGGCTCACGGGCCCATCCACTCTGCAGCACGTGGGATTCTCCCGGACCGGGGCACGAACCCGTGTCCCCTGCATCGGCAGGCGGACCCTCAACCACTGCGCCACCAGGGAAGCCCTGAATCCGTTTTTATCTCTGCCACCTGTTTGATTGTTTTACGTTATAACCGCCTGCTTTTTGGCTTTACGCCAGTGTTTTGTCCATTATTTGTTTTCTTTCCATCTTGCCGTTGGTGCGTTTATTAAATAACTTTTTATTGAGTACCTACTACATGCCAAGCCCTACTGGGATCTGCTGGATTCAAGGGTGATCTAGATAACGTGGTCCCTGGCCTCAATGAATTTTTGGACTTCGAAGTCAGATATATGTGGCTTTGAATGCTGATTCTCCCACATAGTAGCCTTATGACCATTGACAAGTCACTTCTCTGAGTCTCTATCGTCATCTGTAAAACGAAGGTAATATCTTGTGCGGATTCAGTAAGATCAGTCCATTGAGCCATGAAGTAAGTAATTAAGAAAATGTTGCTTCTCTTGTTTCTTTGCCCCCTTCTTTCTGTCCTACCCCAGAGCTGACTAGGAAGATTTCTGGGTCTTTCACTGGCCAGGGGATTTCTCACAGCCTCCAGCCATGCGGCTTTCTGCTCTGCTGTCCTTGGCATCCAAGGTCACTCTGCCTCCCAATTACCGCTATGGGATGAGCCGCCCAGGCTCCTTGTCAGACAAGAAGAAGAACCCTCCAGGGACTAGGCGGCGCCAGGTGGCTGTGGAACCTATCTCTGATGAAGACTGGCATCTGTTCTGTGGGGACAGGGTGAGAACCTCAGATGGGGTAGGGTGGCAGGGTGCACCTGGGCAAGGATCTCCCTCCCTGACGGTCATCTCTTCCCACAGGTAGAGATCCTAGAAGGCAAGGACACTGGGAAGCAAGGCAAAGTGGTTCAAGTTATCCGGCAGCGAAACTGGGTGGTCGTGGAGGGGCTGAATACGGTAAGTGAAGAGTGAGGATAGCGATGCTCAGGAAGCCTGTGCCATCTGTCCCTGTTCATTAAGAGCAGCACAGGGAGGCCAGAGACTGGCTGAAGGGATGGTGAGACAACTGAACCTTCTACTTTTCAACTTGAGCTGAATGCTCTGAGTTGTGGTAGACAAGCCACCTTCTCACCTCCTGGGTTCTGATAGCCCCCTCCTCTTTTGGACAGCATTACCGCTATGTTGGCAAGACCGTGGATTACCGGGGAACCATGATCCCCAGCGAAGCACCCTTGCTCCACAACCAGGTCAAACTTGTGGATCCTGTGGACAGGCAAGCACATGGGGCTCTGGTCAGAGGGTTTCTTGCCCTTTGAGTCCACACAGCTGTTGACCATATTTATCCAAAGGCAGTGGTGGGTTGGATGTGCTGGAAATTGAGAGGGGCCATCTCATGGACATGACCCCCCATAGGAAACCCCAGTGCAGGGGTAGCAGAGAAACAAGATGGTGACCTTAGTGTTTTTAGTCATTGACTTTCGGGTTGGAACATAGGAGGGAGATGTAACTCCTGGGCTGGCCTCACTTCTATCCCCTAGGAAACCCACTGAGGTGGAGTGGAGATTCACTGAGGCAGGAGAGCGGGTACGAGTCTCCACAAGATCAGGAAGAATTATCCCTAGACCTGAATTTCCTAGAGCTGATGGCATCGTCCCTGAAACATGGATTGGTGAGGCTGGGTGTGGCGGCAAGAAGGGGAGGGTGGGAGGAGTGGGAGTAAGGGATGTTAAGAAGCCCTCCCACCCATCTTTTCTCTGGCTCAATAGATGGCCCCAAAGACACATCAGTGGAAGATGCTCTAGAAAAAACCTATGTGCCTGGTCTAAAGACACTGGAGGAGGAGGTGATGGAGGCGATGGGGATCCAGGAGACTCGGAGACATAAGAAAGTCTATTGGTATTGAGTCTGGGGAGAGCTGCTTCTCCCCTCCTTGTCTTAACCTTGAAGGTTGGGGCCACCTCTTCTTCAGACTCTAATAAAGAGCCTTGGGTCCTCTGTGTGCAGCTGCTGTCTTTTGGTAGACTGGCACCCCTAACCCCTGTTTCAAGGAGTGAGGGAGGGAGCATCTGCCCTGATGTTATGACAGAACCTGGAGAGAAGTTAGCCAGCCTTAAGGTGGTCCTCCCAAAGGGCAGGGCCTGCAGATTCTGGAATAGAGATCTAAGGGAGAGACAGCTTCCCTCCACGGAGACCTCTGAGTAACAAGGTGCTACCTGTTAGGGAAGACAGTGGGGATTGGGGATGTGAGACCTAATTTAGCACCTCTGCAGGATTCGGTAGGGAGGGTGCATGTCTGTCCTTTTCTCTACTTAATAGAAATGATAGAGAAGTAAAGATTTCAATTTTTTAATAAATTAATAACTTTTTGCATAATGTTACATAACACACAGAGGGAGAGAAAGGGTATGAAGCTGAAGGTTTGTAGGGAACCAGGATTCCACAGAGGATGCTGGTTCTCTGGCTGAGGAGGTGAAGACTCCACCACCCACTGTGGTACCTGGCAGTTTCAGATGGGGTCTGAGATATGCCCTTCCTCAGGCTGTGTCAGCTGTCTTCAGTCTCCAGAACAGAGAAGGTCTCACCCAGAGGCCTTTTGGTAGCCACCAGAACCAGGTTTCTTGGAGAGAGTTCGGGGCTGAAGATGGGCAGGAGCTCAGCATGGAAGCCTATGAGAAAGGCAGGGCTACTCAGAAGGGGAGAAATGAAACAAACTCTTAGCCACTTCCTGCTTAGCCTGTAGGCATAGCCCCTTTTCCCCATGGGGGAGGCTCCAGGGGGTCTAAGGAGACCCAGCCCTCTCCAGGAACATGAGTGCCCGAGACACTGATTCAGGAGGAGGCAGTCTGCAGCACATCGTAGGTTCTCAGTGCCTGGGATGCTGGCTTAAAATGCACCTCAGGGAGGTACCACCACAGGCAGATTCAGTAGGAATTTGCATTAACAAGTTCCCCTCCCCCCATCCGACTGGAACCCAGTCCTGGCAGGTGCAGGGGCTGGGACCTGAAGGAGAGCCCTAGAACTCCAGCCCCTCTGGCCCTGGGTCCCTGCTTTGGCCACCCTCACCCTGCTCCTGAAGGTAGAGCAGCCGGTCCAGTAGAATCAGTGTCTCCACCAGCGGGGCCAGCAGCAGGGCCAGGCTGAAGAAGGCCACCACACGGTTCTCCTGGGCCTGGTGGGCCCGAAGGGCAGCCAGATTCAGCGGCAGGTGGGGGTCAAGCCCCACCCGCTGTAGCCCCCGCTGCACGTATCTGTGGGGTCAGCCACAGACAGCACTCAGTTTGGTTTTAGAACCCTCCTCCCCCATTCAAACTGTCCATTCCTAATTCAGTTCCAGCTGTAATAGATTTGTCACCCTAAGGTGCATTTTTAAATATTTTTCTGGCTGTGAGCTGTCTGTCCAATAGCAAATCAATCCAAAAATTTATTTTCAGCCAAATCTGTCCAATTATTTAGCCATACTTTTAGCATTTCAAAAACTTGATAAGAGTGACAACTGCCTTTTAAAGAAAGTTTGAAGCTGCCTCAGAACTCAAAATCACTCCCCTCCTCCCAGCACATTTATATTTTCTTCAGGACATGCTAAACAGTTGAGGGTGGGAGGGGAATCGTACCTCCAGTAGGTGATGCCCCCCTCCTCACACACCCCCAACTCCCCAGCCTCACTCTTCAATCTTGAGCTCGTGGACCCTGGGGATCCCCTGCACGCCTGGCCGACGGAGCTCGGGCCGGGCACGCCGGATGACCGTCTCCAGTGCTGCCCGGTAGCAGTGGGTTCGGAGGCCAGGGCCTGCTTTCTGTAGCCGCTCAGCGTATTCCTCCAGGGCGTGGCAGGCCCCCTCCCGTAACCTGTAGGGCAGTTCACAGCCGGGCAGCCCAGCCACCCACTGACTCAGTGGGTAGCCACCGGGGTCACTCAGCTTCATGTAACAGCAGCCCACTGAGGCCAGGGCTGCCACCTCAGGGCGGCAGGAGAAGTGCCTCAGCAAGGCAACACTCAGATCCCCACAGGCATGGAGGCCTGTCAGCAGCAAGCGGGCCTCACTCCGAGGTGAGTTCTCCAGTGGAAGCAGAAGCTCCTCACACAGGGCCGTGGAGTCTACCCACCTAACCACATGGTGGGGGCGGTGGCGAGGGCCAGTCTGGACCACCTGTGGAGGCAGGGCAGAACAGAGGCAGAAGGGAAGCCGGCTTCCCGTCCCCGTGCCACCTCAAGCCACGGGAATGGATCTGTCCTCCTTCCCAAGGAGGAAGGTGGGGGAGAAACTGGGGCAGAGGAGAAAGTGGGACTTTAAATCAGGAGATGGGATAGATTCTGGGTCTGTCATTAGTAACTGCAGGTCTTTTCGTTTCTGAGCTTCCTCATTTGATTGGCCACTTTTTACAGGTGGCTGTGAAAAGGACGTATCGGTGTGGAAAGCACTTTTTAACTAGAAGGTGCCTTTAAGATTATGAGGAGGCTTCGGTGAAGGAGGGACCTTGGGAAAGGGGTAGCAGAAATAGGGACACGCCATCTCAAGCTGAGAAACTTAAAAGAGGGAATTAGCCTTGGTGCCCAATTCCAGCCAAGCAGACCCTGCTTTCACGGTCCTGGCTGCAGGAAGGGCTGGTCTACCTGTGGGTTCCTCTTCTCCTCTTTCTGCAGAGCCTGCAGGAGCTCCTGGTCTAGGCGCTGGGCTCTCTCCACCAGTCTCTGATCCCCTTCAATGCTCTTCACCATCAGCCCCAGCCCCAGGGACATAAAGCGGGAGAGATGGCCCTGGAGTCCCGAGAGGGAGGGTGGAGACAGCCCTGTTCAGTGTCCTCTCCACTGTCCCCCTCCCTATCTGTGGTTTGGACGCCTGGGTCCTAGGCCCCCAGAAGGCTTAAATTCTGCGCACCTTACTTCTACCACTCCTTAGCACCTGCCTCCCTGGGTCTGGGGCCTGATAACCTGTCTTCCAGCTGTTCTATCAAAAAAACCAGAACAAAAAACCAGAACATTAGGGGTCTGGCTCACCTGGCCTGAGCCTACATCCACAACTTGGGTGCAGCCTGTGAGGTCACTCAGCTTCTTCACCAACTGAAAGAGGAGGGAACAAAGGTCTCCTGCCATTGGTGTTGGCTCCCAGAGCAAACACCCATGATGAGGGTGAAGGAGCTGAAGATGGCAGAGGAGGACGGGTAGAGGGAAGAGACAAGAGACATGAAAACCAAAATGGGGTGTGCTGACCCCAGGCTCAGGCTACTGTCTTTGCTCCTCTCAGGCTAGTGATTCAGTCTTCTCCACAGAACAAGAGCCCTGCTGTGAAGCCATGAGCAGATTGTGAAGGTTATCAGAACAAGACTAAGCCAGTGATTCAAATATAGCCACCAAACGACCCAGCAAAAGGATGAAGATATGACTATAGTGTATCTGCCAAGGAAGGGACCTTCTAGGGCCTCTGGTCCTGCAGGTGGTATAAGGTGCCCACACCTTTGTAACCCATAGGCTTAAGGAGTCCCCAGGCTCCCAGATACCACCTATACCCCAGCCATCTCCTCACCTCTCCCAGCCTCCGAATCTCATGCTGCTTCTTGGGCCTGACATGTTTCCGGAATGGAGCTGTCAGTCGGGAACTCTGGCTGGGGTTCTCCAGGAACTCTGAGGGGGTCTGAAACCCAGGCGTCCGGGTAAAAGCCAGGGCATAGGCTGTGGACTTCAGGGCCAGCAGGGTGAGTGGCCACACCGACCTGTACCTGAGATAGCCCACCCAGGCCACCAGTGAATAGTCCCATTGCATCCTGAGTGTGCCAGTTTACAACCCAGGAAGCCCTTGTGAGGCTCTGAGCAATGGCTCCCTGCAGGGCTCAGCACCAAGTCCCCCAACACAGGTCCCCTCTTGCCCATACCTGGCCACTTCCCCTTCCCCAGGCATCCCCAGCAGCAGTGTGGCCAGCTGTGGCGGGTTCAGTCCATCCAGGGCTTCCTGCCATGAGCAAGGGAGTGTGCCCCATAGGTTGTCTGTGAAAAATTCCTGTAGGGGAAAGGGAGAAGCAATCAACAGGCTACTACTCTTCCCATTCTTCCCCGCCCCACTGGACACATGGCCACTGGCTGCAACTAGCAGGCACCTCTACTCATTGGCTGTCATCTCTTCTCTGAAGCCTGCTCTAGCCTCCCCCTCCTTCCTCTGAGCCCAAATTGCATTCTGGACACACCTCTCCTTTTAGCAGTGTCCCCATTTATTTATGTGTCTGTTTCCTCCACTCAACTAAAGGGCAGGGATGGTGGCTTCACATCTGCATCCTCAACACCACAGTGACTGACACCCAGTATTAGTGTTACCATCTAGTAACCTACCGTTAGATGTGCCAGACATTATATATGTCAAAATGTTGGGGGTTTTTTTTGGCCGAGCTGCGTGGTTTGTGGCATCTGAGTTCCCCAACCAGGGATTGAACCCAGGCCCTCGGCAGTGAAAGCGCAGAGTCCTAACCACTGGACCTCCAGGGAATTCCCTGCCAGAATGTATTTTTGTTCATTCATTTATTCAACACAAATTCTGGAGCTTTGGTTAGGCACCAAGTTCTATCCTAGGCTCAGGGAATACAAACAATGAAGCAGACAGACAAGATCCTTGCTCTTACAGAGCTTACATTTTAAAAAATTATTTCAGATAACATCAAATGCCACATAGACAATAAAACACTAATGAGACAGTAACAATGGAGAGTTTGAAAGAGTACTATTTTAGATAGAGTAATAAGGGAATACTTGTCTGAGAAGGTGACACTTGAGCTGAGACTTGAATGATGAACAGGAAACAGCACATGTAAAAAAATTCAGGCAGTGGTTGCCAGAGGCAGGGGGTGGGGGGTGGGTAAAATGGGTGAGGAGGGTAAAAAGGTACAAACTTCCAGTTACAAAATAAATGTCACGGAGAAGTAAAGTACACCATAGTGACTACAGTAAATAATACTGTATTGTATACTTGAAAGTTGCTGAGAGTAGATCTTAAAAGTTCTCATCACAAGAAAAAAATGTAGCTATGTACGGTGATGGATATTAACTAGACTTACTGTAATCATTTCACAATATATACAAATACGAATCACTATATCATACACCTGAAACTAAAATGTCAATGCTATCTCAATTTTTAAAAATTCAGGTAATAGCAAACACAGAATACTATAATATGCCAGGCACTGTCTGAAACATTTTACGTATATTAATGCATTTAATCCTCACAATTACTCTATGAGATAGTACTATTTTTATCCCCTATTTTACAGATAAGGAAACCAAAGTACAGCAATTAAGTATTCTAAGTCAAAAAGCTAGTAAGTGGCACAGCTGGGATTTGAAAACAATTTGACTCTAGAGTTCTTGCTCTTAACCACCCTTCTCAATTGCTTTCTGTGGAGGAAAAACATTCCAGGCAGATCAGTAAGTGCAAAGGCCCAGTGTAGTACAGTGAATGTGGGAGAGAATGAAATGTGATAGGGTTTAAAAGGGAGCAGGGGACAGATCATGTAGGGTTTTATAGGTAATGGTAAAGAATTACGATTTCATCAAAGCACCTAAGAAGCAAGGAAGTGTCCTGGTGAGATTTACATTTTTAAAAGATTAATCTGGCTGTTTTGTGAAGAACTGGGTATGGAGGAGAGGAAACAAACACAGAGATCAGTTAGGAAGTAGTCCAAGAGAGAGATGATGTTGGCTTGTCCTAGGGTGGTAGCAATGGCAATGGAGACAAATGGGTGAATTTGGTATCTATTCTGGAAGTTGAACCAATAGGACTTGTTGAAGGGCTGGATCGTAGATCAAAGAAGAAAACAGGTGAATCGAGGATGGCTTCTGGGTTTGGGAGCTGAACAATTCAGTGGATGTTGGTGCCATTTATACATCATCTCATTTATTCTTCACAATGATCCTTCAAAAAGGGATCCATTTTACCGCTCAGAAACTCGGGCTAGGAGGAATGTTTTTTTTAATGCCTAAGGTTAACACAGTAGGGGAGGCAGGCTTCTAGTCCAAGTCTGTCAGCTCCAAAGTTGGAATTGTCCATTACACTGCAAAGCCAGGAATTTATTCAACGCCTGAATGAATGAACATGTGTGTTCTCGAAACACCTCACACGTTCCTGGGAGAGTTTAACGTAGCTGCAGCAGCATGGCTCAAATGTCCATGCGTTTTATTACTTTGGACTTGAGAAGGTTAGAAAAACAACCTAGATGCTAAAACTATTAATATTTAGGTCATCTGAAAGAAAAAGAAGGGGGAGGGGGGCTGCCCCAGCTTTAACCCTTTCTTGTACAGACAAAAGACTGAAGAAACATATTAGAAAAGAGATCAGAAGCTAACTCTCTACGTTGTTTCCCTGTCGTGGCTAGGGAGCCACCCACATAACCAGGAGCACCCCACCCACAACCCTGTGGCCTCACAATGATGTAGGCGTCCAGGATGGAACGGTAGAGCGTCACGACCCGGGTGAGGTTCACAGCTAGCTGCCTCCTCGCTTCGTGAGAGAGGCCCCGGGCGGAGACCCCCGGCATTCCGGGGCCCAGCTGGTGGCGCGGGGAGGGAGAATTCAGTGAGGAGGTAACCTGGGTCAGGACCACACGGGTCCGGGACCCGGGCTGGGCTCAGCTCTGCAGGACCGGAAGAAAGCGCTCAGAATCCGGTCCCAGACGCTGCCTTTCCGGGATTCGAGGTTGGGGTTGAAGACTTGAGGCGCCCTCCGGACGTCACAGGCCGCGACGTCCCACAGCCCGAAGCTGTCAGCATTGGACGCAAACCGGGAGGCGCTGCCAGCGCAGTGACGCCACAGAGGCGTGCCGCGGCGCCCACCTCACGGAGTGGGGCAGGCCAAACTCCAGGTCCCGCCTCTAGATCCCGTCCCTTCCCGTACACTTCACTCTTCTACCGGAAGTGAGGCCCGGGGCCTCCGGCACGCTGTAGTGCCGGTTTTTCGCGGCTTCCCCACACCTTCGAATTGTACCTCCACTGGGCTAGAGGGGCCGGGGAGCGCATCCCGCCCCCGCCCACGCCCACGCCCCCACCCACGCCGCCGCCGCCGCCGCCGCCGCCGCCGCTGCCGCTGCCGCTTCTCACACACTAGGAATCCCTGGCCTCGCTCCCGGAGGCAGGGGCGCTGCGGGTACGCGGGCCCGGCCTCCGGTGCGTTCCAATCCGCGAGCCTGCCGGCTCGGGCCTCGCCGACGCGCGCCAATTTCCGCATCCGGCCCCTGGCGCTTCCGCTCTTAGCGGGGCCCATCTGGGAGGTAGGTGTGTGAGCGTGGGAAGCTGGCTCCGTGGCGTGGACGGCCAGAGTGTGCTGTCCCCAGCCTCGGTTTTCCCCTCCGTTAATATGTGTTGTCAAAGGTCCTTTCTTGGGAGAAGGACTTGAGTGAGATGCATGTGGAGATTTCCCCCACGTGGAGACGAGGGAAATGGGTGCCTGAATTTGTATCTCTGTCCTTGGGACCCGCGCTGGGGATGCTTGGGTAGTTCAGAGGTCAACTATGCCAAACCTGTGACTGCCTTCGAGCATACTTAGACGTTTCTTCCCTGGGCAAATGATAGAGCTCACCTATTCTGGCGTTCCAGATCACAAGAGTTTCAGCTGGTTGGCCCTGCAACCCCCTCAGTTTACAAATGAGACTGAGATCTAGAGAGGGGAAATGGCCTTCCTAATACCATACTGCTGGAGAATTGTGGGGCTTCCCTGGAACCCAGGCTTCTTGATTCAGAAGGAAGTCCTTCCATCATTTCACATTTCACATTATCTGAGAGGTTACTCTGATGTCTTTCCTCTCTCTTTTAAATCCTACGGAGATGGGTCTTATCTTACTGGTTCCCAAGCCTATGGACTCCGTTATCAGGATCACTTTCTTCCCCAGGGTAGACTACAAACCTCCAGATGTTGGCCTATGGGATTCAGCAGAGGATGAGTTGTCCATCCTCTCACTGGTAAGCTGTTTTTCCCAACTGTTCTCCCACCATCCACCGTCATCATGTCTACCTTACTCCTCAATCTGGATTTTGGCGAACCTCCCCCTAGAAAGGCATTAGAAGGGAATGCCAAGCACCAAAAATTTGTCAAGAAGCGGCGGCTCTTGGAGCGGAAAGGCCTTCTGAATAAGAAGCAGCAGCACCCTAGCAAGGTCCCTAAGTTAAACTCAGAACCTTCAAAGAAAGGGGACACTCCCAAGGTGGATGGCACTTGGAAGGCCCCTCCCCTTCCAAAAAAGACGACTGCTGCTTCCAGCAGTGGGTCAGAGCAGTCCCTGGACAAGAAAGCTGCAGTGCCTTGGCTGACCCCTGCTCCTTCACAGAAAGCTGGTTCTGCTTTGGCTAAAGTAGATTTACTGGGGGAGTTTCAGAGTGCCCTACCAAAGATGAAGAGCCTCCCAATTCGCCTCCAGAAGAAGGGCTCCCAGAAGAACCCTCCTCAGAAGACTGCCCCACAGATCTCCACCCAAGCTCATTCAGAGAATAAATACCCTGGAGCATCCCAGAAGATGCCAACGAAGATGGTGGCAATTGACTGTGAGATGGTGGGC
This sequence comes from Kogia breviceps, assembly GCF_026419965.1. Lineage (NCBI taxonomy): Eukaryota > Metazoa > Chordata > Mammalia > Artiodactyla > Physeteridae > Kogia > Kogia breviceps. The sequence goes on along the minus strand of NC_081310.1, from coordinate 87,143,468 downwards.
ACAGGACCCAAGGGGCATGTCAGTTCCTTGGCTCGATGTAGCATTGTCAGCTACAGTGGAGATGTGCTTTATGATGAGTACATCCTTCCCCCCTGCCACATTGTGGACTACCGGACCAGATGGAGCGGTATCCGGAAGCAGCACATGGTGAATGCTACACCCTTCAAGATTGCTCGGAGCCAGGTGAGAGGCATGGGAGATGGTGGTAGCAGCGAGGTGGGTGGGGAGAGGTCCAAATCATTTTTCTGCAAAGAATATCACCCTAGGAAGGCGCCGAAGGATTGTGGAGGGAGGGCTGGAGTAGGTGGAGTAGCAGATGAAGGCGGCTTTCTGTTGGGATAAGGAGTGGTGAGAGTCTGGAAAGTTACAATTAGCTGGTGTAACGAACTTTATTGGTTAAGATCTTTTAGGTCCCAAGTGGAATTCTCATCTGGAGAACCGGGAATCTGCTAGAGAAATAACAGCCAGTGATGGACAGAGCAACAGGCATGAGTGCCAGGGGCAAAGGGCTCAATTTGAGAATGCCTTATAGAGGTGGGGTCTAGGATTGAGAATAGAGAGGTGGAGAGGGCTTCCCAAGCAAGAAGTAGCCTGTAGCCATGTGGAAAGTTGGTGGTAGGAGAAGGCAGAATATTGACAGAAGGAGCTGGGGCATATTTGTATAACTGGAACAGGTAGCCTGCAGTGGAGGGAATAAAAGACACAGGGCTGGTATGTTGGGGTTCTCATCTCACTCACTGAGCAAACCTAGCCACTGTAAGTCCTATGCTGAATACTGGAGGCACAACAAATGAACAGGAAAGGAGGGTGAGCTGGTAAATGTGAAGGGGAAGGGAGACTGCTGGTCTTGGAAGGCCTCCAGAGGGCGCCTTTGGTCCACTTGTTTGTAATTTCAGCTCCACATTCTCTGCCTTCTCTAGACACACACTGTTCCAATAATTCCTCATATGCCAGAGCAGTCAGTTGGAGGAATTTCATCAGAGGTGGAACAGCTGGATTTTAGAAAGACCTTGAAGAGTTGAAGAACATCCTGTGTACCAGGGGCATAGCTGAGCAAAGGCTCGGGAGAGGCAGAAGATGGGGTGGGTCTGAAACAGCAAATCCACTTAGCTTTAAGGCAGGCTATATGTTGAAATTAATGTGAAGTAAAGGTGTTAATGGTCAGTAAACTGCAGGTGAAGTTAGGAGCAACTAAATACGAAGTTGATTGGACTATATCTGGGTTTTATCATAAAAACCAGTGCCCAAGCTGGGGTATGAAATTAAGGTACATTCAAATGAGTCTGTTCCCTTCCAAGGGGTCCCCTTGGGAGGCCAGGCATTGATTCCAGGCCTGTTGCTCTTGTTCACAATCTGTTTGGAACCCCATTTTGGTAATGGCCTTCAGAGCTCATGACATATTCTTTAGTTATCCTCATTGGCAGTATGTCCTTATGGTTTAAGATTCTGAAATGGTGAGAAATTATTTGGTTCTAAGAATAGTGTGAGTAAGGTTCCTGACCAGCTGGTAAATACCCTCTGGTTATGAGCAGGAGGAGCTGTAAAGCGGTGGGACTGATCTTTTGTTAAAGCAGCATAAACATGGTCACTTGATCACTTCTCTCTGCAGCCTTAGTCTATAAATGATTCTTAATCTTGTTCCTTTTTGAGGTGGGGGGCTGCGCCTCACAGCTTGCAGGATCTTAGTTTCCTAACCAGAGATCGAACCCCGGCCCCAGGCAGTGAGAGTGCAGAGTCCTAACCACTAGACTGCCAAGGAACTCCCAATTCTTAATCTTTTATGGCTTGTAGGCTCTTTGAGAATCTGATGAAAGCCATGGATCCCGCCCCCCCCCAAAAAAGACAAACATATGCATATCTATTTGCATATAATTTGGGGCTTCCATTACCTTCCTGGAGCCCATCTTTAACAACATTTGTCCCAGCCTATGTCTAAGGCCAACATAATGATCATGGTTAAAGAACTTCAAGTATAAAGCCAGGACTGAACTAGGTAGTTACATGAACCACATTGGGGTTGAAATTAATGTGAAGATAAGGAGCCACTGGTGATGTAAATCCAAACAGGGTTACACCATAGAAAATACCTACTTTTACCTTGGGGAGAGGAGATAGATTTCAGGTGAAAGAAAACTTGTGGAAGCAGGCATTTCAAGGATGAGGCAGGTGGGCAATTGGTGAAAAGAACCTAGAAGGACTTAAACAGCCATGTCTGGCTTTTAAGATGCAGGGGCTACGTCTTCGAATCCTGTTCCTCACCACCTCTTCTTCCATGCCTGTTTCAGATCTTGAAGATTCTCACAGGGAAGATAGTGGTGGGGCATGCCATCCACAACGACTTCAAAGCCCTTCAGTATTTTCACCCTAAGTCCCTCACCCGAGATACCTCCCATATCCCCCTCCTCAACCGTAAGGCCGACTGCCCAGAGAATGCCACCATGTCTCTGAAGCATCTCACCAAGAAGCTGCTGAGCCGGGACATCCAGGTAGCATCTTCCCAAATGCTGCCAGACCTCTAGCTTGGACACTGAAGGCTCTCCTGCTGCCTCTCTCCAGGCTCTGACCCTAAAATTCCTCTGGTTGTAGAGAGATCTGGACAGGATGCTCTGATGGGAAGAGCTTTGAGCAAAGGGGTCCATCTCTACATAGGGATAACTATTCCTGTTCTCTACCTCACAGAGTGTTCCAGTGAATACTTGGAAAAGGAAAAAAGCCTGAAAGTGGGGATAAAACCCTGACTAAGAAAAGTAGAAAGCAGGTAGTTGTGGTGGTCTAAAAGACCACGTAGTGGATGCAAGAGGCTCTTAATGTATTTCATATGTTTGGCAGTCAAAGAGGGGATGGCCTGCCTGGCATGAGGCTGTAGACACATGTCATATACAGATCAGTTAAGGAACTGGGGAAGGTGGAAGACTCAGAAGGCCTGTCTATGATCTGGTTTGTTCTGCCTTCACAGAAGAATGTAGAACAATATGGTATGTACATGTTGCTACAGAAAGGATTGAGGCAGACAGTAGCATAGGAGTTGAACCCCTGAAATTAGATAAGGAGTAGAGCCTCACCAGAGGTCTACCTTTGTAGCCCGCTAACTGCAGAAGCAGCAGCATCAGTGGGTTGGAGGGAGCCAGTTGGGAAGGGGAGAAACAGTCTCTTGTAGCTTCATGCTCTTTTCTTCCTCCCTTTTCTTCCTTCCCTCAGGTTGGGAAAAGCGGACATTCCTCTGTGGAAGATGCTCAGGCCACCATGGAGCTGTACAAGTTGGTTGAAGTTGAGTGGGAACAGCACCTGGCCCAGAATCCCCCAAAAGACTAGTGCCAGTGGGGACACTGGTGATGTGGGGAGGCAGAGGCAGCACCACACCCAGGAGAACAGGGCAGTGGACAGCTCTACCGGCTCTACACCTTTGGAAACTAGAGTTGTTGGGGAGAGGCTGAGGCTCCACCCCAGACTTAATATCCATTAAAATTTCACCTCAGGTGTTGTTAAGTGTTCCATGGAAGGAGGAAGGCTCCATGTTAGAACCCAGCCCTATAGGCTGTTTACCTCTTAAATGGTGCTAACCCTGGGTCCCAGGGTGCTTTGCTCCTGGGAAAGTCTTTTGACTTTCAAGGGGCAGGGCATGCTGGGAAGTGTAGTTTCCCAAACTGCCTTATCACTAGGGTGACCATATGTCTCATTTTATGCCTTTTGTTCTCAAGTAATTAGCAGCACTGTGTTGAACTTTCCAAAAGTATCCTGTTGGATGATAACTTTTTGATCACAGTTCATCTCTCAGACTTCTTTTGGCTCAGAGTCTACATCCAGTCTGTGTCGGGATATCACCTGTTCTTTCCACCTTGACTTCCAGAGGAGCCATCCCTGGTGAGGTTTAGTTCTTACGGTTACAAGGCAGTAGAGGTAAGAGAGTGTGACTTGGAAATCAATTTTTCTGATTTAGGAAAGCAGCCTCTTTCCTAAAGTGATAGAGGATTTATTTAATTTAGACCAGAGGTCTACCTTTGTAGCCCGCTAACTGCAGAAGCAGCAGCATGTCGGTAGGTTAAAGAAGAATTCAAAGTGTTTTAATGGTTTTTAGTCTTTTACTTTGCTAAACCAAGCCTCTTAAAACTCAAATTATTCCCTTGATAAATTTTTATAAAGGAAAAACAATTGTGTGATGTTTTCTTTATAACTTCACATTAAATAGCTTTGTCACAGGATCCTGTAGAGCTGTAATTCTGATAGGGGGTCCAGGGTCTGTGTGAATGGCACTAACTGGGCCCTGGTTTGCTGGAAGTCATCAAGAATCGCTGACCAAGCCTTTGTGTGTAGCCCATGTGCTCTGCTGCCTTGTCCTCGACCCTACCACAAATCAACGAGCACACCTAAAGTGACACCCCAAGCCATGCAAACACCCTCACAGAGAGGGTATGTGACCAGGAAAGTGACTCAGAGAGTGGGCACGCGGGAGGGATGGAGCGGGGAGGAAGGGTGCTTGATGACACCAGCCTGGTCGCTCCTGCCAGCTCTTCCTCGGTGGTATACACCCTCATGTTGGGAAGGTGAATCACAGGTCTGACCTTGTGTCTGGGATCACTGTACTCTGTCTTGAGAGAACGCAGACTCCATGTGTACACCAAGGCTGGTGCCCTCTTGAGTGGCTAGTTTGGCTCCAGGGGCCAGAGTCACAGTCATGGCTGCCTATAGAAGGGAATTTCCCGCAGCCAAACCGGACCCAGACGTGGTCTTGCTGTTGTGTCCTGCGCTACAGGATCTGCTTGCACAGGCAGCTGTTGAGCTGTGAGCAAGTTGGTTCCTGTTGAAGCCAACGTATGTAGTGTCCATGATACTTCACAAAGAGGTGCTAGGCATCCTACACACCTCTAAGTGGGAGTAATCTAGGAAGGCTACACCAAAAAGTGGGGATACAAGTCTCAATTGAAATGAAGGCGAGTCAATTACATTGTGATCAGTAAACTAGAAGATATGTGGAAAATTCTCATTTGAGTTCAAGTTTTAGGGTAGCTGGCTTTGTAATGTATTCTATTGAAGTATAGTTGATTTACAATGTTGTATTAATTTCTCATGTACAGCAAAGTGATTCAGTTATACATGTATATATACATTCATATTCTTTTCCATTGTGATTTATCACAGGATATTAAATATAGTTCCCTGTGCTATACGGTAGGACCTTGTTGTTTATCCATACTATATATAACAGTTTGCATCTGCTAATCCAAACTCCCAATCCATCCCTTCCCCACACCGCTTCCCCTTGGCAACCACAAGTCTTTTCTCTATTCTGAGTCTGTTTCTGTTTCATAGATAAGTTCATTTGTGTCATAGTTTAGATTCCACATGTAAGTGATAGCATATGGTATCCGTCTTTCTCTTTCTAGCTTACTTCACTTAGTGTGATAATCTCCAGGTCCATCCATGTGAGTAGCAACTGGCTTTTATGCTCCACTTCACCCCCCACTCAGGTGCTCTCAGTCCAGCATTGGGAAGAGCTCAGTCTCACTTTAGCTCACCAGGAAGAACCTGGAGACCAGAGGACCTTGCAGACATGTTCTTACTCTTTTCTCTTATCACACTTCCTGGTCAGAGCCCAGCTCACCCTGCAAGGTGCCTGGGGATCCCTGTACTTTATTATTATTTTTAAAATAAATTTATTTATTTATTTATTTATTTATGGCTGCTTTGGGTCTTTGTTGCTGCGAGCAGGGGCTACTCTTCATTGTGGTGCATGGGCTTCTCATTGGGGTGGCTTCTTGTTGCAGAGCACAGGCTCTAGGCACACAGGCTTCAGTAGTTGTGGCCCGTGGGCTCTAGAGCACAGGCTTAGTTGCTCCGTGGCATGTGGGATCTTCCTGGACCAGGGCTCGAACCCATGTCGCCTGCATTTGCAGGTGTATTAACCACTGCACCACCAGGGAAGTCCTGGGGATCCCTGTACTTTATTTTATTTATTATTTTTTTTTTGCGGTACGCAGGTCTCACTGTTGTGGCCTCTCCCGTTGCGGAGCACAGGCTCCGGACGCGCAGGCTTAGCGGCCATGGCTCACGGGCCCAGCCGCTCCACGGCATATGGGATCTTCCCAGACCAGGGCACGAACCCGTGTCCCCTGCATCGGCAGGCGGATTCTCAACCACTGCGCCACCGGGGAAGCCTGATCCCTGTACTTTAATCCCCTCTTTCTCTGCCCCTCTTTTCCCAGGCTTCATCCAACTGATGACAGATAAGCCACATTGCAGATTACTATGGAAATAGCAATCAGCAAGTCCTGTTTTGCCTTGGGTATTAAGGCTCTTCAGAGTGGAGCATACGTATAACAAAACACATGCTCTTCCAATAGTATTCTTTTCATAGCATAATAATGTTTTCTAATGCCGAGACCCCCTTCTGCAGGTGAGAATGATAAAGGGCAAAGAGTGTGAGGAGTGTATCATGCCAAACATGACTGATCTTAAAATTTCATGTAATAGTGATTCTCAGAAGGGTAAGGGGGGATGTATTTTGAAATTTCAGATGATGGCACTGCCATTCTCTCTACCCTTAAGAACCACTGATTGAGGGAATTCCCTGGCAGTCCCGTTAACCACTGGACTCTGCACTCTCACTGTCGAGGTCGTGGGTTCAATCCCTGGTCAGGGAACTAAGATCCCACAAGTCACACGGTGTGGCCAAAAGGAAAAAAAAAAGAACCACTGATCGAGCCAAGGCTCTAAAGGAATTATTTGATTCCTAGTTTAACAGATGGTTACAGCTGATGATAGGAAAGATGAACAGCACTGTAATTATGAACTTACCCCAAGGTACATTAGCACAAGTCCAAGTTTAGAGAAAAATTTCCATGTATGCAATATGCCAAGTGCATTTATGAATATCCTATGTCTACAGTCTACGTATTATTGTTAACAGTGCTCTTTCATTTACCCTGTAATTAAGGGCAAGTCCACCAAACAGCCCATAACAGCATTTTATTGTTGTATAGATACTAGGTTTCAAGTCTGATCTTGCCACTTACTAAATTTGTGACAGTCAGCCAGTTTGTTTCTTGGAGCCCCAGTGGTTCTAGCATTAAAATTCTGGGGTTCTTTTCTAACCTTGAAGTTTAACTGATGGTTGCTGTCATTAATAATAATAATGGCAGGGCTTCCCTGGTGGCGCAGTGGTTGAGAATCCGCCTGCCGATGCAGGAGACACGGGTTCGTGCCCTGGTCCGGGAAGATCCCACATGCCGCGGAGCAACTAAGCCCGTGAGCCATGGCCGCTAGGCCTGCGCGTCCGGAGCCTGTGCTCCGCAACGGGAGAGGCCACACAGTGAGAGGCCCGCATACCGCAAAAAAAAAAAAAAATAATAATAATAATAATAATAATAATGGCAAACATTTTTTGAGTGCTTCTCTGTGTCAGGCACTGTGCTGAGTCATTTAGGAGCATTGTCCCATTTTCTGTAAGGTAGGTGGTAGTATTCCCATTTAACAGTTGAGGAAACTGAGGCTAACAAAAAAGAAATCTTCCCCAGGCCAAATAGCTGGAGGTTGGTGGTGCTGGCACTCAGACCTGCCAAGTCTGCCTGTCTGAAGCCTCTGCTCTTAGCCACTGCCCTGCTTGGCTGTTAACACGTTCAGGCAGCACCTGATGAGGCTTTGAATCCTTCCACTCAAATGTTTATTAAGCACCTGCTATGTGCCAGGCATTGTGCTAGGCACAGAGAAATAGCATGTGCCCCCGAGTTGCTTACAGCAACCTGAAGAGAAACCAGTAAACTAATTTCAATGTCCTGTGGCAAGTACTGTCCAGAGTCACTGCAGGATTTCAAACAGGGAAGTGATATGGTCAGATCTGGGTTTTAGGAAGACAATGCTGGCAGCCAAATGGAAGCAGGATTGGAGAAGGGCCAGGAGCTGAGTGAGTTCTTCTGTTTGACTAATTTGATGAACAGTGATGGAGTCCTGAATTAATGAAGTGGGAAGATGCATATAATCATCACTGAGGAGGTAGAATCAGTAAGACTTAGAGATCAGGGCAAGAGGATTAAAGGTTGCCTTGATATTTCTGAATTACAGTGAATAGACAGCAGTGGTGCCATTCACCAAGACAGAGAATATGCTGGGCATATTCTCTTTTTGAGGAGGATGACTTGGGTATTGGCTGGCTTGACTTTGAGCTGCCTGAAGATACCCAAATGGAGATGTCCAGCCAGCAGCTGGATGTACCAGACTGGAGTTTAGCAGAGTGAAAGAGATCTGGGGCTGGAAACTAAGGCTTAGAGACAAGATTGTAGCAGTGGGATGGAAGCCTTGGATTGGAATGAAGCCTTTATATATAAAGGTATAAAGAGGAACAGAAGGTCAAAATCAGAGTCTCAGGAAGTACCCATCCTTAGCTGCTGGAGGAAGAGAGGTCTGAGAGAGGGCTATTGGGTAAGAGGACAACTAAAGAGACTCCCCTGGAGGGAGGAGGTAGCATTAACAGCACGGAGAGCCAGTAAGCTGAGAGCAAAGAAAAGAGTCTATTTGTAGCAATTCGGTGCCCTTCGTCTCAGCAATGTCTATGGTGGTGGTGGGGAGGGCAGCAGAAGTTCAGCTGAGGTGGGCCGGAGAATAAATTGGAGGTGAGGAAGGAGAGGAGTGGGTGTGGACTGCTCTTTCTTGGCTCTGAAGAAAAGCAGGTGAAGGTTGCTGTAGGAGTGAGAAGTCTTAGGATGCCAAAGGACAAAGCCAGTAGAGCATAAGGTGGCTCACGAGGGGGCAGGTGAAGTAAGCTACAGGGGATCCTGAAAGAGTAGGGGGAAGGGATGCCAAGCTTAGCCTTGGCCAGCAATAGGGATCCCTTGTCTTCTTCTGAGACAGAAAGGAAAAAGGAACGGGTAGGGCAGATGGAGATGGTTTGGGATGACGGTGGAATAAAGTGATTAGCATTTGGTGACCTCGATTGCTCATTAAATCGGAGGCAGAGTGGTCTGCTGAGTATGAGGGGGAAGTCAGGGGACAGGAGCTTGGGAAGAATAAAGACAGTTTTCAGCAGCCACTGAGAAGACGAGAGAGCGAGCCAACTGAGAACACAAGGAAGGGCCTCTGAGCAACGGCAGAGTTCCTGATTGAGGTCAGAACCTGAATTTGCAGGAGCACTACAAGCTGCAAGCTGCTTGTCACAGCTTTTTTCTAGCATCACTTGGCAGCCCAAACAGAGAAGTGCAGAGTTTAAATGCTTGCAGCTGCATAGGCCGCAATGGTAGGATAGTGTGTGGTCCCGGAGGTGAGTGTCTGAACTGAGATGGAGATGAGATTGTTGGAGTCCGTGGAGTCAAGGACCTGAGAGGCTGACCTGTTGAGTAAGCACTGGAAGCCCCCAGGTGGCTGGCCGTAGGATTACATATCTATATATCTATATATCTGTACCTATATCTATAGATAGATAGATTTCTTTTTGGTTGCACTGCACAGTACATGGGATCTTAGTTCCCTGACTAGGGATCAAACCCATGCCCCCTACTGTGGAAGCATGGAGTCCTAACCACAGGACCTCCAGGGAACTCCCCAGCAGCAGGATTAGAAACAGGAGGATAGGGAGCCTGAGCTAGCTCCTTAGGGACCTGAGGTAGATAGATGCAGCAAACAAGGAGTTGAAGATGCAATAAACATATGGCATGAGCCTCAAAGAGTTGGGTCAGGGATTTCTAAGAGGGCAGCTGAGGCATCATGGAGAAGCATGCAGAATTCTGAGGCCTCCCAGGCAGCAGTCATGCCCTCCGCCAGGACTATATCACTCTCGTTTTCAGACCTGATTTTTGTCAGAGTACCTCTTTCATGCACCTGTCAAGGACAGTTAAATAAATGATTAAGCCAGGAACAAGAGTACTAATGAAAGACAGGTATTTCTTTCAGCCTTAGTAGTCATTGATTTTGGTTGATGTCATTCACTTTTCATTCACTTGTTCAAGAAATATTTATTGAGTACAAACCATGTGCCAGGTACTGTTGTAGGCTAGCGAAGTCTGCACGAACTTCCCTTGTAGTGTGGTGATGAGTGACATGAGGAAGAGTAAGGGGATAAGGCAGATATGTGTACATAAGATTTTAGATGGGCTGTTTAGAGAAGACCTCGCTGAGGAAGTGACATTTGAGCAGACCTGAAAGAAGTGAAGGAGCAAGTCATGTAAATATCTAGGGGAAGAACATTCCAGAGAAAGAGGTAGGTGCAAAGGCAGGAGGAATGTTTGGTGTATTTAGGGAGCAGCAAGGAGGCCGGCATGGGTGGAACAGGGGAAGCCAAGGGGATGGGGGTAGGAGTTGGGGTTAGTGAGCAGGGGGAGATACAGGCAGATGATATAGAGCCTTGTAGGCCATCGTAAGGAGTTGGGCTTAATATCTGCACAAAATGGGGAACCAATGCAGGGTTTTGAGCAGACTGGTGTGAACTGACTCAGGATTTAAAGGACTCCCCCCGACTGCTGTGAAGGGAGGAGAGTGGGAACAGAAAACCAAAGAGGAGGCTCTTGCTGTAATCTAGGCAAGAGATGATGGGAGTTGAGGCAGTGGATGTGGTAAGTGGCCTCATTTGAGACTAACTTTACATACACATGGACGATCTTTGGTATGGTTGATGCTGAACAAATGTTTAAGCCAAGACCGACATCTTTGGCTTTTCAACTCTCACCCAAGCTCCTGTATACACTAGCCCACCAAAGAGAGCTCAGGAAGTACATGCACCCTCAGAAGTTGGGGACCCAAGGATGGTCAAGGTTGGAGATTTGCTGCAGACTCTGGGCAGACAGTTAGGGTTGCACTATCTCTTTTGGGCAGTGACTAAATGGGTAAGTAACATCTAGTGGCACTGCTAGGGGAGGGGTCCTGGTGAGTCCCTTCCACCCCAGCCCCTGGCCTGTGGGAACTGCTGCACAGGTTTTTGCTCCACTCTCCTCTGCCCTCCCACCGCGTAACTGTGCTGACTTGCTGGTTTTGTTTGTTTCTTTCTTTAATATGTAAGGCTTCTAGCCTTATTTAGGGATACCATCAACTCTGTGCTTTCTTTGAAAGAGTGTATATAATGCCTAGGATTTTTAGAGAGATGGGGGTGGAGGGAAGAGGCAGAGAGAGAAGGTATTTTTAAGAATTTGCTATGGAAAGACAAGTACATCTTAATCTTCCTCCAGGCTCAACCGAATTCCACTCTGAAGTGTTTAAGAGCAAAGCATTGGAATCAAACAGACCCAAGACAGTACATGGAAAGTTGTTGCACAGTGGTGGGTTCAGAGTCAGAGCCACTGGGCCCTGTGCCTGTGACCCTGACCCCCCTGTTCCAATACAACACCAGGAACCTAAATTGTCTGGCATCCCTAGACCAGAGGCAGCTGGTCAGGGGCAGGTTCTTCACTCCCTTCTACCTTGTAGAATCCTGCTCAGTTGCTTCTTGGAAAGATTCCATGAGACGGATCCAAACCATAACCAAAGGAGGAAGAAGGCAGACTGCCCCTGCCCTGGGAGCTGGGGAGGGAGATATAGCCCACACCCAGGACCAACAGGGAGGCAGAGGCAGATAATCCAGCCTGACAGCTGGAGACCTAAGGCTGGGGCTTGGACGCCTGGCTGAACTGGCAGAGTGGGTAGGTCTGGGAAGCTTTCCTGAAGGGTGGGAGGGTGGATCTGGGGTCAAATCAAAGGGGCCCCGGGCTGGGGAAAGGGCAGAGTGTTCTGTTGCCTTTCTGCTAGGTTAGAACCCACCCCCATGCCCACTCTCCACTCAAAGGCAGGAACTGCCTCCTCTCAGCTTTGGAATCAATTCCCTGGGGCTCCTAGGAACCTAGCACCCATGGGTCAGGGAGCTCATCAGAGGAGACTTGGCCCAATGAGACCACACTGCCCCCAAGCAGGGAGAAAGGCACACACTGTGTGTCCTTGACTCAGGATGGCTCCCTCTCTAGGCGAGTTACTGCAAGCTCAGTGGGAAGACTAACAAAACTCCAGATCATCTGGAAACCTGGAAATGTGTGGCTGACAGTCCTAGAGCGCTGGGATTTAGGAGGTGTGAGACCGTGGCGAGAGGTTGGCAGCTGTGAAATCCAGGAGCTTCTGGCTCCTTTGATCCCCCAGGGACGTGTCCCTGAAGATCCCAAGTGCCAAAGCTGCCGCTTGGGCTTGGATGTCTTTCCCAGGTTGGTGGAGAAGACCCAGGCGGGGGTGGGGAAGGGAGGTGGGGGCTTTGTCACAACAGTGTGTGTCCTCAGCCTAGCGAGCTGAAATTCACAGGCACTAGCCCAGTACCCTTTGGGAATCCGGGCAGGCTGGGGGTCCCTGGTGGATGGGATGGGGTAAAGGGTACTGGGTTGGGGGAGGCAGGGAGACTGTACAGTCTCTCTTTGACAGCTAACATTTTCCAGAGCTGGAGCCTACAGGGGAAAGGAAATCAGAGCTTCCCACCTCACACATCTTTTTCCCATTTTGTTCATGCTGCCCAGGGAAAGCCATTAGGGCTAGGTCAGTCTGGGGCCTCCCCCACCCCCCTATGTCTCCAGCCCTGCTATAAGGAGGGGTGGGATGGCAGGGTCACTGGAAGGACAAGGCCCTCACCTGGCAAAGGGGCTAGACTCTGAACTCTTGTATCCCTTCTTAATTCCCTGCCTGCTCAAGATGGGAAGATGGGGGCAGGGACCAGGAATCTGGGCTCCTGGGGCCCTCCCTTACTCTGCTCTAATCCCCCTGCACCTCTGATTCTGTCTCCAGGGAGTCTGGCCCACTGGCCTGGGCCTGGTCTGCAGCAAGAAGGGCCCTGGTGTTGGGGGGAAGCTGGCCCTTATTACCCGACTCTAGGAGCTTCAGCCTCCTTCCTGGAGCCATTAGCATAGCTGGTTTCCATAGGGCCCTAGGAGCCAGGCTGGGGGCCAAGCTACTAGGTCTTTTTTTTTTTTTTTAAATTTATTTTTGGCTGTGTTGGGCCGGCTTTCTCTAGTTGCCACAAGCTGGGGCTACTCTTCGTCGCGGTGCACAGGCTTCTCATTGCAGTGGCTTCTCTTGTTGCAGAGCACAGGCTCTAGGCGCGCGGGCTCAGTAGTTGTGGTGCACAGGCTTAGTTGCTCTGCGGAATGTGGGATCTTCTCGGACCAGGGCTCGAACCCGTGTCCCCTGCAGTGGCAGGCGGATTCTTAACCACTGCGCCACCAGGAAAGTCCCAAGCTACTAGGTCTTACCTGGAGACAGTAGCTGCATTTGGGGGCTAGAGACAGGAGGGGAATGGGAGAGCTAAGGAGCTTTGAAGAGGCGTTCTCCCCAAGCTGGCCGACATTCCTGAGTCTGACCCATCATCCCCCTTACCCTGTCCCACCACACCCAGGGACAGTGGGTCCAACACCCTCTTTCTGTCTCCATCCAGAACCTCAAAGCCCAGACCTGGGGCCCCCTCAGCTTCTTCTCTGGGACCTCGCCCATCTCTCCTCCCTCCTTCTTTTTTCCTCTTCAATCCCAGAGTCTGAATATCTGGCCCAGTGCCCACCTTCTGCAGTTCAGGCCAGAGGAGGAATACAGCACCCATCCAATCTGCAGACTTGCCAATTTCTTTCTTCCTCCAGAAACTTCAGATCATCTCAAGGAGAGAGGGGTTCTTTAGACCCCTGGCTCTTCTTCCATTTGCCATCTTCAGAGAGTGGGAGAAGAGGCATCTGGGAGATGGCTCGGGCTCCCCAGAACCAGTCTTGGGCTAGACTGCAGGCTGTTCATCTTTTCCAAGGTTAGCCACTGTCCCCAGGTGCCATGCAAAGCCAGGTGTCCAGCCTGCCAAACCTGTCATAGCTACAGCCTTCTCTCTCCTGTCTTGGGCTGCCAGGGGTTAAGGGGCCAGTGCAGGGCAGGGAGTGGAAATGGCAGAGGGGTCTGGCCCTAGTCACTGCATCATAAAAGCTAAAAGGAGTTTAATTGCAGGTCTTAGGTGCTGACTGACTTCTTTATCCAGCAGTGCTGCCCTGGGGGGATTCCTTCAGGAGGCGGGGAGGCGCCACAGCTGGCCAGACTCAGGTCCAGGCCCATCCAGCTTCAGATGTTGGCAACTGCCACCAACAGTCCCGGCCACACTGAATCCACACCTCAGCCTGGAGGTTCTCTGAGAAGCATGGAGGCTCCAGAGGAAGGGGAGTCGAATTTGGTGCCTTTCACTACAGTAGGAGAGAAAACTGAGCAGGGGCCTACATGGAGAAAGGGATGACCTCCCATGCCAGACTGGCAAGAAGCAAAGTCTAGATGGCGGAGCCACGGTAGCGGGACAGAGGAACAAAGAGCCCAGAGTCAAGGAATAGAATCAGTGCAGTGGTGGCCAGGCCTTGTGCAGGGGGTCTCCAGCCTCTTCAGTGACTGCCCACACCTCTGCGCCTGCCCCCTGAAAAGGCAAGCAGAGCCAGGGGCCTCTCTCAGGTGAAAGAGATTCAATCCGGACACGTCTTCAGCCAGTGCATCCCCACCTCCTCCTTCTCCCCTCCCTTGCTCAGCCTGCCCGGTGGCGGCTCAGTGTGCCCGGCCCAGGCTCAGTGTGCCCGGCCCAGCCCCGAGGAAAGCGTTGGCGGAAGGAGCTGGGAACCAGGTAGCAGAGCCAAAAACAACAGAGGAGCCGCCTGACTGCCTGGGTGCGGTGCAGATCCTCCCCTGGTCTAACTGTGATCCCTCCTATCACAGTCAGTCCCCTCCTCACACCCTGTGGGTCTGACCCTACTGGGCCATACTTACCTCCCTCTTTGCAGGGCCCCGGGGCTGGCCCTGGAGGCCACTTGTCAGCCCCTACCTTTGGGTCCAGCTGCCCATTCCCCCTGTCACTCGGATTCTCTGCTCACGCCTTCCTTAGTTCTCAGGGTCTCTCCCGTGTGCCCAGATGTTCCTGGGAAATGAGTTGCCTCCTTTCTAGATCTCTGTCTCCCAGCTTGCACTTTAGCTTGCTGGAAGCTCTTTTTTGGTCTAACTGCCATCCATCCTGTTGCAATGGCAATTTCATTTGGGGAGAATCAGAGCCGGCCTTACCAGATTTGAAAAGGGCTAGTCCCTAAACCCAGGGAGACACACGAATGGAACATCCGCTTCGGTACCGAGGATCAGAGCAGACTAGGAGGCAGGATGCTTAAGTCAACGCTTGGTGCTGAGTGGAATCCTGAGGGCTCAGGGAGGCCAGGAGACACAGCTGTCCTGCCCCAGCCACTCCCAACTCTTCTCTTCTACTTTCCGACTTCCCCACCCTCTATAGAAGTCCTGCTTTATTTGCTGCCCCTACCCTGAGTGGCAGAGACCCAGTTGTCCAGCCCCACCTGGGTTTAATTTCTACATGACTCCCAGCCAACAAACTCTGTGATCCAGCAGATGCAATAACACTGGTCAGGGTGAGGCCCTTCTACAAGTGCTGGCTTTGGCCAGAGAACCTCCTTGGTCCCGGTTGGGGGTGAGGGTGAGGGGTTCATGGCACTCCCACTCTTCCCATCACTCCTCCCCGACTCAGCTTCAAGGGAATGTTGGAGAGGAGTGGGGAAGCCTCCTCTTCCCAAGCCCCCAGACCCCTCAATCGTACACGCATCTACATCTACTCACACCCATACTCTTGCAACCATTCAGAGCCCACCCATCTCCATTCCTTCTGCAAAACCAGCCACTTTCCTCATAGCCACACTGCAACGGGAACAAAGCCCCAGAGTGTTTTTTTCCTAACTCTCTCAAGCGGGTTGGTTTCCTCCCCACCCCACCCCCATCCTGCCTCTGCTCCCCCAGCTTTTCTCACCAATTAGGCACCCTCCCCCACCTGAGTCTCCAAGGCTCCTAGAAAGGGGAACGCATTGCCCCAGGACATCTGCAGCAGATTGGGTCATAATTAAAAGGCCAGCGACACTAGGAAATTCCTTCTCCTTATGGATCCCAGCAGGAAATTAAAGCCAGTTGTGACTGAATGACTGATGCTGGCTAAACTCCTCCCCATCGCCTGGTTCCAGGGCCTTAGCCCCTGCCCCTTGCCCCTAGGCTCCCCCAACCTCCTCTGTTAGCCCCCTTTCCTGGTACCCCCAGCCCTCTCATCCCAGTCCCCCAACCCCCTTCCCCTGAATCTACCCTAAGCACCCCTTACACATGAGCCTCCATGCTTCTGTGGGGTAACAGGGCTTCTGGAGGCTGAGACATCTAGCCTAGCTGCCCGGCACCATGCTCTGGACCCTCGGCCCACCTCCCTCAGCCAGGCTTGGGGTGCAGGGGCTGAAGCTCAGGCCCAGAGCTGCCAAACCACAAGCACATCTGGAAAAAATTCCCCTCCCAGCCCGACTTTCCTTTGTCTTACTTCTGTCTTCTTGGAAATTCTGGCTGCCTGGCCGGTGGGGGGAGTGAGGAAGTGAAGGGAGGGGAGTGGGCCCAGGCCTCCTTCCTCTACCCCAGGGAGCCCCCACCTCCAGCCTCTCCAGTTTCCTCAGCCAGACCACATCCCTCCTCTGTGCTCCTGCAGGTCTAGGCTCCCTCATTCTGGTGACCATCTTTTGAGTGAGGTTTCTACATCCTTAGTCACAAGGCTTGTGGGGGAGGGGGCCAACATTGGCCCTTCTCTTTTGCAGCAAGAGGGATGAATATTGAGGAGGAGACTGGACTATTCTCGCTGGGGTCTCAAGAGGGCTGGAGTGTCGGGCTTC
Organism: Kogia breviceps; assembly: GCF_026419965.1. Taxonomy (NCBI): domain Eukaryota; kingdom Metazoa; phylum Chordata; class Mammalia; order Artiodactyla; family Physeteridae; genus Kogia; species Kogia breviceps. The sequence continues at coordinate 87,126,849 of NC_081310.1, read as the reverse complement.
CCTGGCGGCACAGTGGTTGAGAGTCCGCCTGCCGATGCAGGGGACACGGGTTCGTGCCCCGGTCCGGGAAGATCCCACATGCCGTGGAGCGGCTAGGCCCGTGAGCCATGGCCGCTGAGCCTGTGCGTCAGGAGTCTGTGCTCTGCAACCAACAGGAGAGGCCACAACAGTGAGAGGCTCGCGTGCCGCAAAAAAAAAAAAAAAAAAAAAAGGGCTGGAGTGGAGACGGACATGGGACCTGGGTGGAAGAGATGGGGGGCAGTGAGGGGGAAGGAGAGGCAGCAGGAGTCTGCTTTCTGCCATGTTCCCTCCCCCAGCCTCTCCTCATCCCTTTGGCTGGGAGCCTGATTTCACTGTCAGAACCTAATCCCCCTCCCTTTACCTACAGCGTTGCTGGAGCCGGGTGGATGGGGGAGGAGCACAGGCAGTGCCTTAACCCCAGGCCCTAAGCAACCCCCAGGGACCACCCCCTTCCCTCCACCACCTCTGCGTTTGTCTGTCCATCCTTCGAGAGCCCTTCGACCTGCTGCCTCCTCACTTTCAGAAGACCAGGCCACCTGCACCCCCAAATAATCTCTCCCACACCAAACCTGGAACCCTAAAACCAGGCTGGAGCATCCAGCTCCCTTCTTCAGAATTGACATTTTACTGGTTATTGCAGGGTGGGACCCTGTCAAGAAGTCCTTTCTACGGTCTAATCTCCATCCCTCCTGCTCCAGAGTCACCCTAGTTGCATTATTTTTTTCCTACACACCCGTAATTCAAAGATTTTCCTCTTTACAGCACAGAGGCTCAACAACCTCCAGTGTGTCTTTGGTAAATCCTCCAGCCCCTCTCCCTTGGCTCTCATCCTCCGGGCTCCTCCCCAACTAAGGCCCCTACCTCCCTAGACCGTTCCAGGGCTCTAAGGAAAAGGGCTTAGAATCTCGGAGAGTCTGTCCTCTGCTCCACCCATGGCCACGCTGGCAGGGAGGGGCCAGGGCAGGAACCCAGAGCTGGGACCAGATGTGGGGATTTTCTTCCCCGCCTCGGAAGAAGCTGGGAGGACAGCTCCGGCAGGGTGGCGGGGGTGGGGTGCGGTACGGGCATCGGGGCCACGTGCACGGATTCGCCGAGGGCAGCTGGGCCGCAGTGTCCCTCAGCGCTGGACAGGCCCCCGGGTTCCGCCCGCTCGGGGTACCGCATCCTCTGCGGTCGGCGGTCTCGGGTATCTCGGCCTGTCTGCGAGGTTCCCTGCCTGACTTCCATTTATGTTTCTCTGTCTCCCGGCCCTCTCCCCCGGGGTCTCGCTCACTCCCACTTGGGTCTCCGCGGGGAGCCGTTGCCTAACCCCCTCGTTTGATCTCCCACTTCAAAGCCGCTCGCGGAGGGGAGGCCTCTCCTTCCGCCCGTTTTACGGCTCAGAATGGTGACACCTGAGACCCCGCTCCGCCCCTTCCCCGAGGCACCCAGACTCCCCCCAACCTAGGTGGCAGCGTGGCGCGCCGAGGGCTCCGCGCCTCAGTCCCCGCCTCCCCTCCCTGCCGCCTACTGCGATTCCCTCGGGGGTCTGGGGAGCCGAGTGACGGAGAAAGCGCCGTAATAAAGAGCTCGTGTCAAGTGATTGGCTGTGACCTCTGCCCTCCCCAGCCTGGCGCTCCAGGCTCCTGTTTAACCCTTCGATGCCCGCCCAACGCTTTAAGAAGAATGAGTCTCCCTGCGCCAACTTCCAGCGTCCGCAGGCGCTACTGGAGCCCGATACCGGGTGGGGAGTCGAGGGTGGTGGGTAGGGGGTGAAGCCCCCTCCCAGCCTCTTCGAGTTGTTCCAGCAGGGGGAGCCGTTGCCTCACTTAGGTGCCTGGCCCCTGAACCCCAGGGCTCCCCAGCCGGTCTCTTGAGTTCAGAGCGGTCACACTGGATCCAGCTCAAGCTTCAGTGGAGCCGGAGCTCGGCCGCCCATTCTCTTCCCCAGCTCTGGCTTGCAAGCAGGGGTTCACCCGCCGGTGGTGTCGCCGGCTGTCCGGCGCCAAGGAGTCGAGCGCACCGTGTCAGGTTGGGCAGGGATGGGGAACAGGAGAGGTGCGACCCTGTGCCTCGGACTGCAGGACATGAGAGCCCAGCATCTGTGCCCCGAACCTAGCGCCCTCTCCTCTCGGTTGAGAGCCCAGTCCGAGGGCTGGCCCTCCGTCGGCCTCCTCATCCACCCACTGGCGCGGGAGCCAGCAATCCCGGGCCCTCTCAGCGAATTCTGGACCCGCCCACTGGGCTAGATCCAGAGGACAGTGTGGGAGTGGGGGTGGGGTGGTAATGCAGGGCCGGGGCTCAAGGCCCCCTAGGTGGGATGGAGAGGGGGCAGAGCGGGAGGCGGGGCCACCTCATTCTTGGGCAAGGGCGGGTCCACAAAGGGTATAAAAGCTGCCCGCGCTGGAGCCCAGGCCGGCTTTAGGGTTGTCCTCAGACGAGTCCTGGTTCCTGAGTCTCACCATCCGGCGAAGGCGGCAGAGACATCTCTTTCGACTAAAGGACTCAGCGTCCAGTGCTCCAGCCGAAGGATCTAAGGGGACCGCCACTAGCACCGCCACCATGCCCAACTTCTCTGGCAACTGGAAGATCATCCGATCGGAGAACTTCGAGGATTTGCTCAAAGTTTTGGGTAAGGAGATTTTTGAGCGCCCGGAAGAGGAGAGGGGGCTCCGAGGCCTCGGAGGTGGGTACGAGAAAGAAAGGGAAGTTGGAATCAGCGCGTGGGAAGCTGGGCGCCTGCATTCCCAAGAATAGAGGTCAGACGGCCTGAGTCCCGGGGCGCTGAGCCCGAACACCTAAATCCTTCTTCCTCTGGCGGGGCGCCCACAGACGCCAACTCCTGAGGCGACTCAGCCTCTGAATTAGGTAGAAACCAGAAGCATGAGGTCGGTATTCCCTGGGGTGAGGCAGTGGGGTTCTCCGCAGTTCGAAACCTGCAAACCCTGCATCCAGGCTGGGAGCCTGGGTCCTTACCCAGCCGAGCCTCCCACCCCCACCCCAGGCATTCCTGCCTCCTTCCCCTTGCCCCCCTCAGGTAACCCAATCCCCGGGCAGATTCCACATCTCTCTGCGCAGGGCTCCACCCACCAGGTGATCCGTCACCGCAGGGCCCCCAGATCCCCCTTTATTCCCTTTTCAGAACTTTTCCACTCTGCTCCCCCCACCCTCCATCTGTGAGACAAATATTTTCCTACAGCGAGCAGCTCCAGAATCCTAAACTCGCTCTGGATAATTATCACTTTCTTAGATTTCAACAAATGGCTTCGTGTGAAACCCCAGCCATCCCCTCCCTTTCAGAAAATTCGAATTCTCTTCTCCCTGCCTCCCTGGAGACGGGCTGCAGCCCAGCTAGGTCTGTTGGTTAAAGGTGGAGGAAGTTGAATCTACCCAGACTGCCCTTCCCAACTCCTGTGTGCCCTCTGGTGTCTGGGGAGGCGGGGGAAAGCCTGGGCCGGTTGGGGAGAGGGCTCTGCAAAGAGATGGGGGTTAGTCAAGGACCCAGCCACTGGGAAGCCACCCGGAAACCCTGGAGCCATCAATTTCTGAACTGAACAGAGAGACCCCAGCTGGAATGAGCTAAGGGCTGTGTGGGGCAGGGGGCTGTAGAAATGAGTCAGTAACTAGGAAGAGTCTGGAATGCAGTGAGGAAAGCAGGGATTTCCATCCTTCCTTACCATTAGTTCTTCTTGCAGTCTGACCACAGTATTTCTTGTAATCATGTCAGCCTTTCTTGCCCTACCCTTGTTGCAGGGGGCCTGGGTTTGATCCCTGGTCGGAGAACTAGATCCCGCATGCATGCCACCAAGATCCTGCCAAAGGATAAAAATTTTCCCTTCAGAAAGCCTAGATGCCATTTCCTCCCCCAACTTCTCTGGATTCTGGCCCCTCTCCCCAGTGGAGGAGGCAGTGGTCTGGCACACCCCCAGGCCCCAGCTGGAGGATAAGATCCCAAACCCAACCCTGTTGTCTGTCTGTCTTCAGTCTGTTTGTCCTCCCTGCGGGGTCTCTCAGAGCCACGTGCCCTCCTCAGGGCTTGCTGGGGGGCAGATTGAAAACAGACCCGTTAGACAAACACAGTCCCGAATCAGCCAACGTTGGCTGAGCCTGTCCCCAGCACCACAGGTACCAGAAGCTGGCTGCCGGGGTGTCTCCTCTGGACCTAGCCTTGCTTCCGCGGGAACCTCAGTCCCTTCTCACCCCTCTTTGTCCTATGCAAGAGTCTCTCTCCTGGGGAGGGATGCTCAGGTATTTGGGGGATACCCATCCCATCCAGTATGATGGTCATGACACATAGCTAGCAGCTCCTGTTCCTATAATGGGAAAGATAGATAACAGGATGGACTTCCCGGGAAGCACCAGAGAGTGAAGTAGTCTTTTTGTCCAAGGAGGTGGAGTGGGATATGTCTCTTTTACTAAGTCAATTGGTCCTGGGAACCTCAGTCATTTCTCCCTGGACCCAAGAGATCAGCAGCCAAGAAGTGGGCTCCTGGGGCTCCTAAGGGACAGGGCTTCCTCCCACTCCCTTCTGTCTGGAATAGCGTGGGTCTGCTCTGGCGCCAAGGGGAAAGGAGATTTGTTTCTCTAGGGACCCAGGTCTGGAGGAGGGCCAGGGGGTCTGGACCGCATCAGGAGATAGGGAATCCCACTTGCCTGGCCCAGCCCAGCTTGGCCCCTCATCCCACCCATTGCTTCCCTGAAGCGTTCTGCTCCAGTTTAGGGCAGGAGGCCAGGCCAGGTGAAGCAGTGTAGAGCTTGGACCTGGGCCCTGACTAGAGGTGCCTCCCTGCTTGCTTGACTTCCTGTCAGAGGGCTGCTCTCTCCGGCTCCTCCACTCCTTTTAAATAACTAGGGAATAGAGAGAAGGGGTCCAATCTGGGAAAAGATAGGGGGACAGGCACAGGGGCTCTGAATCCACAGAAGCTGAGTGAGAAGACCTGACCCTTGAAGTGGGGTGGGTGTTCCTGGAGTTGGGACCCCATCAGAGGAGGGGAGGGGAGTGTCCCTTTCTGTTCCAGGAAGGCAGGTGGGCAGGAGTCCAATGCAGGGAATTTTGTCTGAGCCCCAACTCTGGCTTTTTCTTTGCCTTCCTTTTATCAGTGAAAATAACAACAATAAGAGTAGCTATTGTTTCCTGAAAACATAAAGATGTGCCTGGCAGTGTGTGTGCTAGGGCCTAAATACACATCATCCCATGTGATAGGCTCTTGAAGAAGTTACTGTCTCCATTTTACAGTTGTGGAATCTAAGGCTCAGAGAGGTTAAGCCATTTGCCCAGGGTCACCCAGCCTGCAAGGGAGGGTGAGCCAGGTGGAAATCATGGCCTAATGGATCTTATTTCACAGCCTGTGGTGTCCCCAGGCTGCTGACCATTCTGTAGGGGGAAACAGCTGTCCCACCTCTTCCCCTGCTGAGAATCCCTGCTCCTTCCCATCCTGGGGAGGGACAGAGGCTCAGCAATAAAGTCCACAAGACAGGGGAGGTGAGTGGGCAGAGAGGGAAGTGGCCCCTACTCCAGGACGTGAGTAGTGAGGCCTGGCTGGGGAGGGCCTGCCTTGCACTTGGGTGGGGGTGCAGACACAGTGACTCTGATGAGCCCACCCCAGCAAATGGTCTCCAGCAAGGTGGACAAAGGACCAAAAGTGAGGTGAATTGAGCCAAGGTGAGCCGTGGCAGGATGAGAGGAATGGGGGAAGCTGCCCCCAAGAACCGAGTGAAGAGCTGAGACTTGGGGATCCCGATCCAGGGCTGCTGACTCATCCAGGTGGGGCCGTAGCTAGAAGCAGAACTCCCAAGGGCAGGGCACTGCCTCTCTGTCCCTCCTCCCTGAACCCACCTGCCATCTGGGCTGTACCACCTGCCCTCCCTTCAAGGTACTTTCCTGGATGCCCAGGCAGCTTGCCCCTCTTCCCAGCCACTCAGTTCAGCCTGCTCCTGCTGTCCCTTGGGAGAGTGTGAGACAGGTGCCTGGAGCACCCATAGAAGTCGAGCCTCTCCTCTCCCTCCAGGGGTGAACGTGATGCTGAGGAAGATCGCTGTGGCTGCAGCATCCAAGCCAGCAGTGGAGATCAAACAGGAGGGAGACACTTTCTACATCAAAACCTCTACCACCGTGCGAACCACAGAGATCAACTTCAATATCGGAGAAGAGTTTGAGGAGCAGACTGTGGACGGGCGACCCTGTAAGGTGTGTGCCGGGACGGGGTCCCTCAGGGTCATGGCATCTATTGCCCTGCCTCTCAACATGACATTTTCCAGTCTTTTCCTAGAGTCTTTCCTCCATTTCCAATGGAGAAAGTCCCTAGATGGTGGTGGTGGGTAGAAAGGGGGTGCATCCCCTATACCTCTCACAGCATTGTCCCTGCTGTGGGCCCACCTCACTTGACCACCCTCTCATGCAGAGCCTGGTAAAATGGGAGAGTGAGAACAAAATGGTCTGCGAGCAGAGGCTTTTGAAGGGAGAGGGTCCCAAGACCTCCTGGACCAGAGAACTGACCAATGACGGAGAGCTGATCCTGGTAAGGCCTGCCTCCTCTCAGCTCAGAGCAAGCCCAGTGCTACCTTCAGAGATTTTCCGGGACATTCCAGGGTGCAGGAGATTTAAGAACAACTGTGGCTGGTCTCCCCGTCTCCTATGAGGCTGGTGGGGCAGGACTAAGCTGTCCCTGTCCCATACAGCGTCCTTGTGCAAACGTAAAAGGGTGTCCCTTCCGTGTGGAGCAAAGGACATGTGCGAGAGGTCCCAACAGTTCTCCGTGGGGATCTTCCTGGCTTGGGGAGAAAGACTTAGGATGGACCCCTGGGGCTGTATTGTCCTCCATCCCATGATGCCCAGGCATTTTGTGACCAGCTCTTACCTGTCAGTCCTGAGCCAAGAAGCAGGTTTGGACCTGGAGGTCAAGCAGAGTACCTCCACTCAACCCTCCTGCTCCCAAGCACAGGACCCAGGGGCCTCCTGGGCTAACAATGACTTCTCCCCTTTCAGACCATGACGGCGGACGACATCGTGTGCACCAGGGTCTATGTCCGAGAGTGAGTGGCTGTGGCCCAAGAGCCACCAGAGCCCACCGCCAGCCCATGCTCCCTGCTTCACTGCCCCATGGGCTGCCCCTCCCCCATTCCTTCCTTCTAGGCTAGCTCTCCCCTCACCCCAGTCACTTCTGGGGGTGCTAGGATGCCTCCTGCAGGGGCTCTGCTTTTTTTGGCCCCTCCTCTCCTCCCATACACCAACAAAGTGGGATGGATGGCAGGACCCCAGATCACCCATTCCAGAATCACTCCCCCCATCCCAAGTCAGCAATCCCAGCCCCAAGCCAGTCCAGAGCACCGTCTCTCTCTTTTTCTGCAAGGGGACCCGAGGGCCCGACTGGGAAGACTGGCCCTCTGTCTTCCACTCTTTGTCCCTGTAGCCCATACAGTGTAGAATATTTATTGGTTAATTTTATTAAAATGTTTTAGAAAATGAAACCTGTCTCTGGCTCATTGGGAAGGGATTGGGTAAGTCACCTGAGTTCAACTTTGCCTCTGAACTGCAGTGTGAGAGAGTCGATGTTTCAGCAGCACCGGTGTGACTTACACACCTGGGAGGGAACCACCCTCCCTTCACCTTTCTCATCACCACCCCCTCATTTGCTGCTGAATCCATAAGCATCACCTTCACTTCCCCTCCTCCAGCCTCCTTTTGTCTCCTGCTCTGGCTTCCAAGGCCAACAGGGTCCCCCTGGCTCTGAGCAGGCACTGGGGAACTGATTCCCACCTTCTCCCATGATGGTGACACAGCTTCCTCCTCCTCCAATTGTTCCTTCTCTCTCCCCCAACCCCAATCTGTGGGCAACCCTGGGCCTGGCCTTGGCTTCCCACCTGGCTCCAGATGAGCTCGTCACCGCCTGCAGGCTGGCCTTGCTCTTGCCCAGGTATCCTCTGTGTCTGAGACAAACCCATCTCTGCCTTGAGATCCCTCACTCTGCCCCATCTGCCCTGTCTCCTAGGTCTTCCAGGCCCCTTGGGTCCTCCTCCACTCACCTCCCTGAGCCTCCACACTCAGGTCTGTCCCGTGTCTTCCCAAATTCCATCATGATCTCTCTCAAATGCCTGCCCTCCTTCCCCAGGCCACTGCCCTAGACCATGCTTTCTCATTGCTTACCTCCTAACTGGTTTGCCTGTTTGCTCTTTACATTATCATGCTGTGATAGGGCGAAACGAGCACAAGTGTTAGAATAAGAGAGGTTCAAATCCTGGTTCTGCCACTTGCTACATGTGTGACCTCAGACAAGTTACTTAGTGTCTCTGAGCTTCAGTTGTCTGGATTTTTTGTTTTTTGCGGTACACGGGCCTCTCACTGTTGTGGCCTCTCCCGTTGCGGAGCACAGGCTCCGGACGCGCAGGCTCAGCGGCCATGGCTCACGGGCCCAGCTGCTCCACGGCATGTGGGATCTTCCCAGACCAGGGCACGAACCCGTGTCCCCTGCATCGGCAGGTGGACTCTCAACCACTGCACCACCAGGGAAGCCCTTTGTTTTTATTTTTAATTGAAGTATAGTTGGTTTACAATATTGTGTTAGTTTCAGGTGTACAGCAAAGTGATTCGGATATATATATATATATATATATTTTTTTTTTCAATTCTTTTCCATTTTAGGCTATTACAAGATACTGAATATAGTTCCCTGTGCTATACAGTAACTCCTTGTTGTTCACCTATTTTATATATGTTAGTGTGTATCTGTTATTCCCATACTCCTAATTTATCCCTTCCCCATCCCCTTTCCCCTTTGGTAACCATAAATGTGTTTTCTATGTCTGTGAGTTTGTTTCTGTTTTGTAAACAAGTTCATTTGTATTATTATTATTATTTTTTGGCCACACTGCTTGGCTTTTGGGATCTTAGTTCCCTGACCAGGGAGTGAACCCTGGCCCCCTGCAGTGGAAGCATGGAGTCCTAACCACTGGACCACCAGGGAATTCCCAGTATTATTTTTTAGATTCCACATATAAGTGCTATATAATATTTGTCTTTCTCTGTCTGACTTACTTCACTTAGTATAATAATGTCTACGTCCATCCATGTTGCTGCAAATGACAATATTTTATTCTTTTTTATGGCTGAGTAATATTCCATAGTATATGTATATATATATATGCATGCCACATCTTCTTAGGCCAATCGTGCGTTGATAGGCACTTGGATTTTTTCCCATGTCTTGGCTATTGTAAATACTGCTGCTCTGAACATGGTGGGGGAGTACATGAATAGTTTTAAACTAAACACAAAATAATGTAATTTAATAGCTTATGTACTGGGAAGTTTTGGCTGGGTCTAGCTTCAGGTGTGGCTAAATCCAGGGACCCAAACAAGTACATCAGCCTCTCCCCTTGCATCCATCCTGCTCACCTCTGTTTGTTTGTGCATTGGTCACCTTCAATCCTAGCACACAGAAATGTTCTCTAAGTCGTAGGAAATTGGCTTCTTATGCCCCAAGCTTACATGGTTACCGCTTGAGATCCAAAAAGAAGTGGGACTCTCTCCCGGGGTCTATATCTTCAACATCCCAGAAGGACTCAGTCTGGTTCTGCTTATATCACATGACCATCCCTTGGACCCTTGGTCTAGTTGCTGTTGGCAAAGTAAGGGGCCCACTCATTGGCCAGGCCTGGACCTCATGCCACACCCATAGCCAAGGAACAGGTCTGGCTCGGTGATTAAAAATCCCATCAGAATCCCATGGGATGGGAAGGAGTACTTTTCCAATGAAGAGGGCTGCTATGAGTCTCAGGCTTCCAATCTAGAAAATAGCAATTATATATAACATCTACGGGCTTCCCTGGTGGCGCAGTGGTTGAGAGTCCGCCTGCCGATGCAGGGGACGCGGGTTCGTGCCCCGGTCCGGGAGGATCCCGCATGCCGCGGAGCGGCTGGGCCCGTGAGCCATGGCCGCTGGGCCTGTGCGTCCGGAGCCTGTGCTCCGCAACGGGAGAGGCCACAACAGTGAGAGGCCCGCGTACCACAAAAACCAAAAAAAAAAAAAAAAAAAAAAAAATCTACCTCACAAGGATGTTGTAATAGTTAAATAAATCTCATTACGTACATAGCACTTAGCAATAGTAAGCTCTTAGTGTCTCTGATCTATCCTCCACAGTGCTGCCAGAGGATCCTTCAAAACATACATTTTATTATGTCAGAGCCCTGTTTAAAAAACAATAAAACAAGACACAAAATCCCTTTAGCTGCACCCCCTCTTTTTGTCCAAAATAGTGTCCAAACAGGTATGAGAGACCCTTCAAGACATGGCCCCTGCCCTTTCCGGTGTGTGTTCCTCCAGGCAGGCCTCAGCTCCAACCTCCCCTGCATGGCATGCTGCCCTCTCACCCACTGGCATTCAGCTGCTTCTCCAAAGCTTAGCTCCTCACACGGCCTGAAGCGGCCTCTCCCTCCATCGGCACAGTCAGTGATCACGCTTCAGAGCCTCTGTGTCAGCTGGGGAGCCTCCTCTCCCTGCAAGACCAGATGCTCTGGGGACAGAGACTCCTGCTCCTGCCCCAAGAGAGTCCACATTCGTCAGCTGAGGGCAAAGGGTCAGGGCCAGGGAGCAGGCAGACAGTGTGCAGAGTCCTTGGGTAAGGAAGTCCCCTCTCTGAGTGTGGGGTGGGGGAGGTGAGGGACCCTTTCATTTATTCATCCAACTATTGTTTCCTGAGAGCCTCCTAGGAGCTGGGCACCCTGCTAGGTACTGGAAACAGAAATGAATAAAATGGACAAGATCTCTGCCCTCATGGGGGTTGTGGGGGGGGGAGGGGAACAGGCCTTTAGTAGGGAAAGATGGTTAAAAAGTAAATGCATCAATAAATATGCAAGGGACTTCCTTGGTGGTACAGTGGTAAAGCGTCCACCTTACAATGCAGGGGACTCGTGTTGGATCCCTGGTCAGGAAACTAAGATCCCACTTGTCGCAGGGCAACTAAGCCCATGAACCACAGCTACTGAGCTCATGCGCTTCAACTAGAAAGCCTGTGTGCCACAAACTACAGAGCCCACGAGCTCTGGAGCCTGGGTGCCACAACTAGAGAGAAGCCCATGCACCACAACGAAGACCCTGCACGCTTCAACGAAGACCCCACATGCCACAACTAAGACCCGATGCAGCAAAAAAAATTAAAAAATAGGCAATTACCTGTGCAGCAGGTGCTATGAAGGAGAAGCGGAGTAGAGGGAGAGAGTGCCATAGAGAAGACCTCATTTAGATTGGGGGTGGGCAGAGCTTCAGAAGAGCAGGTGTTTTGGAGGACAAAGCACTTAGGGGGGCCCTGGAGGACTCAGTGGGGTAGAGCAGAGGGGAAGGTGCTCTAGGCAGAGAGAACCATGGGGTGAAGTCTCTAAAGACAGTTTGGGGCTGTTCAAGGTCCCATAACTGGAGTGCCTGGCAGCTGGGGGCCATCACTGGCTGGATCGTGCAGAACCTGAAGGACCTGAGGACCACAGTAAGTATTTCTTTTCTTTTTCTTTTTTTCTTTTTTTCTGGTTGCGCCTTGCGCAGCTTGTGGGATCTCAGTTCCTGACCAGGGATCGAACCTGGGCCCTCAGCCGGGAAAGTGCAGACTCCTAACCACTGGATCACCAGGGAATTGCCACTATTTCTTATTTTATTCTAGGAGCAATGAGAAGCCATTGAAGGATTTTTAAATAGGGGCGGCATTTCATTTGTGTTCTAAGGATTTTTTTCTGGCAGCCAGGTGGAGATGGAACAGAGAAAAGGGGAAGTGAAGGAAAGCCATCAGAAGACTGGTGAGATGCTCGGGCAGAAGGTGGAGAAAAATTTGGGGGAGGATGCAGACTGTGATGCATTAGAAGGGAGGAAGAAAAAGGGAGGTGTCAAGAATGGCTGTCTGGGGGCTTCCCTGTTGGCACAGTGGTTAAGAATCTGCCTGCCAATGCAGGGGACACGGGTTCGAGCCCTGGTCTGGGGAGATCCCACATGTCGCGGAGCAACTAAGCTCGTGAGCCACATCTACTGAGCCTACCCTCTAAAGCCCACGAGCCACAACTACTGAGCCCACGTGCCACATCTACTGAAGCCTGCACGCTCTAGAGCCCGTGCTCCGCAACAAGAGAAGCCACCGCAATGAGAAGTCTGCGCACCACAACCAAGAGTAGCCCCCACTCTCTGCAACTAGAGAAAGCCTGTGTGCAGCAACGAAGACACAATGCAACCAAAAATAAATAAATAAAAATAAATTTATGAAAAAAAACAAAGAATGGCTGTCTGACCTTGGTCGCTGCTGGTGCTGTTTTCAGAAATGGAAGAATGAATCAGGCTGAGCCTTCTGGATGCCAGTTTTGTGTTTGGTTCAACCCAGAAGAGTCTTAACTTGTCAGCCTGAGCCCTTTCTTTATCTTCGGCATCACCTCCTCCCCTCTCACCCCATCCTTTACTCCAGCTCTGTCTGGCCTGCGTCCAGGCTGCTGACTCCCCAGCCTACCCTTCCCCCTTCAACTTGACTCCCTACTCCCACCCTGGAGAGGCCTTTGTTCAAGGCTTTCCCAGGCCCTTGCAGCTGGAGCTCTGTCTGTCTGTTTGGGGCATCTGCTCTTGTTTCTCTGCCTAGCTTGTCTCTTTCTGAATAAAGTTGTTGAGAATGGCAGACAGAAGAGACATTTCTTTTTCCCAGGAGATCTCGGAGGGCAGGGACTGGGTCTCCCCCATCAGACTGGGGGTTCTCTGAAGGCAGTAGATGTGTGTCCACCCTGAGACGGTGGTTCCCCTTGGGTGGGCCCTTCCTCCTGGCCTCTGCTTCTCCAATACTTCCCTGCCTGCCAGCCTGAGATGACGAGGAAGTTACAGTCCTGGACCCAGGAGATTGGACCAGGGAGAGGCCACCTCACCCATTTGGCCCAGCCCAGCCCAGCCTGTGAGAAAATCTCTCCAGCTTCCCCTCCCAACCCAAGGTTTCTTGGGCTCCCCTTCTGTTACCTGCCCTCATTACTCAGCAATGCATTTGAGGGAAAATGCATAAGACCCCACACCGCCTGCATGCATCCTGAAAATTCTGTGAGATATGTGTGGGCAGAGTCTTTTCTAGAGTCCGAGCTTCTCAGAGGAGAGGGAGAGTGTGAAACCTCTGGGACAACAGAGGGGCCTGGGTCACTGAGCCCCAACAAGGGCCAGAGCAGGAAGAGCCAGAGAGGAAGGGAGGGCAAAGACAAGGGAGGGGGTATGTGTGATTCTCTCCTGAGGTCAGGGCTGGCACACATGGCAGGGGCACTTACAGGCACTGGGACAGTCTACACCCACATCTTAGGGAAACTGAAGTATACGCACACACACACACGCACACACACACACACCAAGAAACAGGAGCATGGAGCTGAGAGAAAGGTCTAGAAATGTCAAAACCAAGAGAATCAGGGCACGGCTGAGACCAGAGAGGAGAAAGCCCTGGGGAAGCCAGGGCCCAGGGTACCTCTGAGGGCTCCAGAACCTGAGGGCAGCTCCGTGCCCATGTGTAGAGGTGGAGCCAGAGACAGGAAGCCCTGAGAGGGGAGATAGAGAGAGAGAGAGAGAGAGAGAGAGAGAGAGAGAGAGAGAGAGAGAGAGGAAAGGGAGGAGACCAGGGGAGGGAAGATGGGAGAAGGCAGCGTGGCCAGGGACAGGAGGAGATCTAGGCTGGAGAAAACTGAGATACTCAGGAGGAGGGGAAGAGGGGGAAAGAAAGGGCCCCAGGGGTGGGGTTCAGAGGAGAGGGGGCATGCTGGTCAGGCCCTCTGACCCCAGGTCCCAACAAAGGGCTGCTTAAGGACCGCCACAGGCACAAGATGGATGGGGCTGGGGCCGCCAGGCCCTTTGTAGCGGAGGATAAAAGGGAGCAGGCTGTGAGGAAAGCCCCCCACCTCTTGCTGGCTCCTCTGCCTCTGTCCTCAGTGATTTCAGGACCCTTCAGGTGTCAGTGGAAAGGGAGAGACTGCGGTGGGGAGGTAGGGAGGAGTCCACCCAGGGATTTCTCCTGCCTGGACCATCCATACCTGAGAAAGACGAGGGACAGGATAGCAGGACAGGGATAGCTGGGGGACCTGGGAGGGTCCTTCAGTCCGTCTAGAAAGTGAATCCGTCATATGCAAATAGGACGCAAAATCGTTGCCTACGGAGGTCCCCCAGCGGCTGAGGCTGCCTCTCTAGCGAGGGTCAGGGGCCCCCAGGTCAGGTCCTCCCACCTCTCCTTCAAGCCTGCCACTGCCCTCCTGACCTCTTGGCTTCTTCCTGCCCCTTCCCCCTCGGTGCCGTCAGCCGAGAAACCAGTTCTGTCCCTGCCCTGGATAAGGATCTCTGGGCTGGGCTCTTCCCAGGCAGCGGCAGAAACCTGGCTGGCTGACAGCACCCTCACTCCCAGCCGTGGCTGCCAAGAGCTCCCCACTCCAGGCCCACCCGAGGGTGGCCTGGCCCCTTCCTCACCATGCCTCCCACAGTCCAGTCCCACCTTCCTTCCCGGCCCTACCTATTCCCACTCAAAGAGAAGTTCTCCTCAGAGTAGACTTGTAGGGGGCAGTGTCCCTCCCTCGCCTTCTTCCTTGGGTGTCCCAGGAACCCCGGTCCCCTCCTCCCATCTCTGCCCCCCTTTCCCTTTGGGCTGGTGGGCTGGCAGGGTTTGCCTGAATTGCTCCTTCCTCCCCCGCTCCCCGCCTGCTCCCCACAGGGCTGTGACAGTCGCTCCCAGACAGCAGGGTCAGCCCCTTGCCCAGTCACTAGCACCGAAGTGGGTAGGATGAGACAGGGATGACCCCACTTAACCCCAGCCCCTGGTCTCCTCTTGAACCATCATTCATTTCCCATGACATTCTGGTCCCTTTCTCATTCCTTGGAGCTGCATGCCCGACTCCTCCAACTGGAAGGGACTTTAAAAGTCGTCTCCTCCGTTCTTCTGCCTCCTCATCAAATGTCTGCCTGACCTCTGCCCCCCCGGAAACCTTATTCCTGTCGCAGCCCTCCACAGGTTTGGCCAGCCTCTCCCAGCTTCCCCCAGGGGATCCAGCCACTTGCAAGGGACTGGGAGATCAGAGAAGCAGAGAGGAAGGCAATTCTGGCAGCCATCAGCAGAGATCTGGGGGTGTCTCTGGAGGAGACAGGACTCAGGGCTCAGTTCCCACCCCCACTCCTTGAGGGGAGCAGGTGTGTCAGGTCAGGTTGGGATTCAAGCTGGTGACTCAAGCTCTGGAGCAGCCTGACAGCTGCACAGTCCTCGGTAACGTGCCCTCCCTTCCGGCTGCCCCAAGGTGGAATCTTAGAAGCTGGGAATTGTAGAACCAGAGAACCGAGTCCCAGAAGGAAGGGCCTTTGGGAATCATGCCTCTCCTTTGTTCAGGAAGAAACTGAGGACCAGAAAGTGGTGTGGCCTGCCTGGGGGATCACTCAGGCATTAGGGAAATCATTGGTCACATTAAGAGGGGTCTGCTTGGTCCCAACAGGTGTCAGCAGGACCCCTCCACATCCTCTTTCTCCCCAGCCGGGGAAGTGGGTGCTCCAGGGTGGAGAAGTGTTAGTTTTCTCCATAGGCTCTCTTCCATCTCTCACCCTGAAAGCGGGGGCAAGCCTCTGCTCCTTGCTGGGCCTCTCCTCTCCTTCTGGACTGAAGATTATGAGGCCAGGACAGCTGTGGGAGCCCTTCAGGCTCAGGTGGGGGATTATGGGCTAAAGTTTCAGCAGGAGCCTAAGAGCAGGGAATCCTGGGCTCAGCCCAGAGCTGCCTGGGGAGGGAGAGCCACCCTCACTTGGCCCAGCTTCAGGGCGGGACACTGGAGCTTCCTCAGAGGCCTGATGATCCAGCCCCCAATTCATCTCAGCCCACCCAGGGTGTACTTAAGTGTAAGGAGATCCAAGGACCAGACCATCCTCCTCTTGGTTCAACCACAGCACAGGTGTCATTACTGTTTTCAGGGATGCCTACAAAGGCAGGGCCCAGGCCTGGCCTTGACCAGATGGGCAGCATTTATTCCCTCGACAAACATTTACGGAGCATCAGCTATTCGCCAGACCCTGTGCTGAGCAGGACCAATGCAGTCCCTGACTTTCATCCGTCCTCTCATCCATTGAGGAAATATTCCCCGACCTTCTAGTATGTGCCAAGCACATCATTCCTGCTCCCCACCCCCTCAGTTCCAGAGCTGAGCCGGGATGGGATGCCCCACAGCAAGCTCTGTGGGACGAGGTGTCAGAAGGGCCCTCTCGTGCCATCCTCAGCCTCTGCCATGAGGCTGCCCAGGTCTCAGCTCCAGCCCCTTTCCTCACAGCTGGGTATAGAGGCTAATCTTTCAGTGAAACTTTCCTGTAATTGTCCTTCTGTCATCACAGTCCCTGACTCAGAAATCAGACAAGGCACTGCAGAAACAGAGGCAGAAAGGTGAGGTCATCCTTCCAGCAGCCTGTCTCAGGGCAAGAATGTGGGCCACAACCCGGCTGAGTCCCAGGACTTAACAGAGAAGGAGAGATTGCACCCTCCCACAATCCTCTCTGGCTCCCTCCTTCCCTTACCCCCATTCCTCTAGGGAAGTCCTTCCTAAAGGCTAACTGAAGTTCCTCCTGCTGTAGCTTCAGCTCCTCAAGGGGCTGGAACTCAGAGGACAGGCTCCTTTCCTCAAGTAGCTTTAGGGACTCAGAAGAGGAGTAGTGTGGATGCACCCACGTGGGGACACTTTCTCCACCTCTCTCAGCTCTCTTTTCTTTTTCTCTTCTCCACCCCTCATCCTTTCCCCTTCCCTCCTCTCTCCTCAGTCCCCAACTCCAGCTCCTGGCTGAGTGCCAGCATTGTTCCTGCCTGGCTCCCAGCTGCTCCCCTCCTCCTTCCCTCCCTGCCCCCTCCAGCCAGCCCTAGGGGCACCAGCCTGCCCAGTCCCTGCCCTCAGTAGCCCGAGGCTGGCGGGGGCTGGTGGGAGGAGACCTTTCTGGTTCCATCCTCTGCTTCCTCTTCCTTCGCTCTGCACTTCTAGTCCCCACTGATGGCCTCCACCCTGCCATAGAAACCTGGGAGGTTGGGTTACTCAGGGGCCCTGGTTATTTTTAATGCCACCAGCTCAGAAGATAAATATACCTCCCCCTCCCCCCAGCTGCCCTGCATAGACCAACACCTCCTCCAGATTCCCTCATTCTCCCACCTTTTATCCCATCTCCTCAGACTTGCTAAATGCCTTCCCCTCACATTCCTCCCTAGTGGGTCCCCCCACCCTGGACTCTCAGCAGGAAGACAGCCTGACCCCCAAACCCCCATAGATGAGGTGGGAGGTGTCCTGGTGTCCTGCTTCCACTTGGTGGCTTCCTGAGACAAGGGCTGCATGGGAGCTTCCCCCTTGGCTGGCATGGCTGGGGCAAGACTCAGAGAGCCCTGGGGAGGAGGTGCTGGACAGGAGTCACTCCTTGGCCCCAGCCTCAGTCCTGGGGCCCCTCTCCTATTTCACTAGGGGAGGGGCCAGTGGTCAAGAGCCCACTGCCTCTTCCTCTCCCTTATCCCACTCCATTTCTGTTTGATCCCACAAGGCAGGCAAGTTCTTCCTGGAATTAACTTCCAGGCCTCTTGTTTTGGCTCAAAGAACCAAACTCTGGCAGGGAGTTCCCTGGTGGCCTAGTGGTTAGGATTCTGGGCTTTCACTGCCATGGCCTGGGTTTGATCCCTGGTTGGGGGAACTGAGATCCCGAGAGCCGCAGTGCAGCCAGAAAAAAGAGAACCCTCTGGCAATAGCTCAGGGCAGGAACTGCAGCTCTCCAGGGAGGACAGGAGCGGGGCCCTGGGGTCCAGATGGATTGTTGTTCATTCCTAGAGTGTTGGAATCCCCAGGGTTGAAGAAGCCACCAAGGTCCTCTAGGACAGATCACAAAATGGATCACCCTAGAGTGGTTAGCTGTCCTGTGTCCCAGTAACGGGGCTCACACTCCCTCTGGTGGCAACCTGCTCCAGGACAGAAACAAGTCCTGTGGCCAGCCATCTCCTTTGTCTGGGCCGGCATCTGGGCCCGTAGCATCTACTCATCAGGACTGGTTCTGATCTCTGGACGCACTAAGAAAAGTCTGGGCCCTTTTACCCAAGAGCCCCTCAGGCACTTCAGATGACCCCACCGTATGTATTTATTTTCAAATATTTCACGTACTCTATCAATAAAGAACTACATTACGCACAGTGGTGTACCTCTCCATCCCCCTTGCATCTCCTCCCTCCTCTCCAGAGGGAACTACTATCCTCTCCTTTATTTTTACCATAATTTTGCCTTTCAAAAATGTTTTTACTACATACGTACATATCTCCAGAAAACACATTGTTTTGCAGGGTTTTGAACTTTGATAGAAAAGGCATCTGCCATACGGATTTTACTGCAGCTTCCTTTTTCTTCTCAACATGATGTTCGCGAGGTTCATCCATGCTGATGCGTTTCCACAATTGTACTGAATGAACACATTCACGATTGTGAAAAATTAAAAAACCTGACAGTACCAAGACAACGTGCAGCAATGGGAACTCTTTGTACACTGTTAGTGGAGAGTAACCTGGTATGCCCGCTTTAAAAAACGATGTGGCAGGAAGTCCCTGGTGGTTAGGTAGTGAAGACTCCAGGCTTTCACTGCCAAGGGTGTAGCTTTGATCCCTGGTTGGGGAACTAAGATTCCGCAAACTGCGTGGCCAAAAAAAAAAAAAAAAAAGATGTGGCATTGTCCAGTGGAGTTGAAGATGTGCCTTCCCTCCAACCTGCAATTCCCTTCCAGATGGCTCCAAAGAGAATGGGACACACACGTGCCCCAGAAGACCCGGCCAAGAATGTTTGCAGCAGCATGGGTAGTAACAATCTAACACACCCCACCTTATGCACTCATTTATTCATTTCACAAACATACACTGAACACCTGTTGAGGACCAGGCGCTTGGACAGACTGAGAGACGAGCTCTCTGTGCTCAGGTTGGGTGGGTATTATTGCCCCCATTTTATAGATGAGGAAGCTGAGACTCAGAGAGGTTAAGTGTCTCTCCAGGACTCAGGTCTGCCACCAGAGCCTATGCTCTTAACATCCTCACCACACTTCCTCCAGGTGCCTGGTCCTTCAGTGGGCACATTACGGTGTGTCTGTGCCCTCCTTCAGCAGGGTGCTCAGAGCCAAACTCAGCCCTGGAGTGTGGCCAGACTAGCGTGGGATTGGACAGTCAGTCAGCAAACACCTGATGGGAGCTCAGTGTAGGCAGGGCATCAAGGTACCACCAAACACAGATGGCACCTTCAGCATCTTCCCTGGGATCCCAGGCCAAGCCAACCCTAGCTCCCTGATTCCAGCTCCAGTCCAGCCCCAGCTGGCCTTCTCGGTCCACTTCTCCTAAAAACTGGGTGGGTGGGTGGTGGTAGGGTAAAGACTGGATGATTTTAACCAGGGGAGAGTGTTTTGAGTCCAAAGTTAGTCATCTCCCGGTTGGTTCTGTGTGCCCTAAGGTGGCCCTGAGTGAGATGCTAGGAGAAGCATGAGGGATGGTAGAGATTAAAGATTCCCCATAAGGTCCTCTCTGACTCATCCTCTGACCCCACCCCCCTCATCATCACCTTCTTTCCCAGAGAGAGGGAGGTGCAGGTTGAGTCAGAACTGAGTTCAAGTTCTACTTGTGTGGTCTTGGATAGGTTACTTAGCTTCTTTAGGTTGTTTCCTCTGTTAGAAAATCATAAATGATAATGATGATAATATTACCTACCTCACTACCTAGATATTATAGCTTAAAATCATCATCATCATCATCATCATCATCATCATCATCATCACAGGATTTCCCCAGGGAATGTAGCTTTTCTTGTGGCAATAGTGGCACCTGGTGGCCGTGCCCCACTGCAGCCCCTTTTACTTTGCGGGGGTGGAGACCTGAGCTGAGCCGGAGCAGGCGGGTGGCTGCTGCTTTGCAAGCTGCTCATCAAACCACAGACCCAGAGCATCACAGATAGAAGGGAACAGCTCATCATTCTGTACTTTTATCCTCTGTCCCTGAACAACCTAGTCCATGGTCACAGTCCCCCACCTTATCCACCCCACTCGGGCATCGTCCTTCTAAATGTGATCCCCAGCCCTGCACATCTGGCAGCCACCTCACCTTTGCCCATGCCACCCTCCCTCCCTCCCCTAGGGCCAAGCCACGAGTATGGGAATCTTCCCTGTCCCCTCCCGCCATCCCACATCTAACTCTTATTGGAACCCATACATCCTAAGTATTCTCACACTCATCCCTCTTCTCCGCCCCTAGGTTCTGGTCTCATCACCTGGAAGGTGGCAACTGCCTCCTGATTGGCCATCCTGCCTGTCTCCCCCCAGCCCGCCCCAATCCTTCACAGTGACCTCACCAGGTTACCCACGGTTGAGGTTAAAACCTTTTCAGGGCTCCTCGCTGCCTGGAGGGCAAAGGCCTCCTCTGCCCCCTCCCCCCTCCTCCTCCAGTTCATCACGCCTCTCTACCCGGATTGCACTCTATGGTTCCCATGTCTGTCCTCCAACGTGCCCGGCCGCTTCCTGAGGACAGGGCTCCACATTAGTCATTTTTGATTCCTTCACAATATTTATTTAGTGCCTATGGTGCACCGGGCACTCAATAAGTGCTTTCTAAATATTATTTGAATAAATTACTGTGGAAACCACGACCCAAAGAGGTGAACTGACTAGTCCAAGGTTGCATAGAGAGACAAGGCTCTTTGTTCAATGCTTTTCCCATGCTACTTGCCTTCCCTTAACCCCTCCCTCAGGATGGAGAATGAGGAGTACAGCTGGCCTGCTGTGGATGTGAGGGAAAGGAGAAAGCTGTAAAGCAAAGCCAGCCCCATCATCCCTCCAGCCGGGAGAGGAGAAAATGAAGAGAGAAGGAACATTTCTTTTTTTTTTTTTTTTTTTTTTTTTGAGAAGGAACATTTCTGCCTCCCAGATCCAGCTCCAGCTCCAAGCCTCCCTCATGGGGATGGGGAAAAGCAGGATGGAAAGGCAGGATCCAGTCAGTAGCCAAAGCTCTCAGGCCAAAGCCAGACTTCCCAGGAGGAGTCCCTGGGCCCGCTCTCTGCTTTGCTGATCGCTTCCTCAGCACCCACTCTCTCCCTCTCTCCATGTCTCCAGATCTCTCGGTACAGAGCTTCCCAAAGTTCTCTCTTACCATCTGGTCTCCAACCTACTCACTTCATTTTTCCCGTCTCTTTTCTTGTTGTCAAAAGATTTGTGACTCCTTGCTGACATTACCCCTTGCCACACATGTCCAGCAGGACCCATCTAGTCCTGGAAGTGGAGGGGAAGAGAGAAGGGGGACAAGGAGATAAAAAGGAGGGGTCAAGTTAGGGATGGGGCAAGAGTGATGTCCTGCCCCTGCCCTAGCCTCCGTATTATGAGGCAAAGAAGTGAGAGGTAGGGGAGGTAACAAAAAAGAACAGCTTTAGATCTCTCTGACCACTGCCTGCAATGACATTCTGTTGGGTCTCCCTCTCCTGTCCCTTAAGGGACACTTTGGCAGACCCGCCCCGAGGCTTCCTTCTCCTCTGCAGGACAGAGGAGGAGACAGGGGTGAATGCCACTTACCCAGCGCTACAGTCAGCCTTCCTCAGATGCAGACCTCCCTTGGGGGTGGTGATGCCCAAAGCTTGCTCCCCCATGGGGGGCTCCTTTCACAGAGTCCTCTTGGCACACAGAACCTCGCCTGTCCTTCCCTGTGGTCCCCTCTATTCCCAGCCATCATTTTCCAGTGTCTGTGTCTCTTAGTGAGGCCCAGATGAACAAACCCCGTGCCCTAAAAGACAGCTGCCCAGAGGTGGGACACCAATGTGCCCTTCATGCGGATGCATGCTCGGCCTTGAGGAGTCATCCCC
This sequence comes from Kogia breviceps, assembly GCF_026419965.1. Taxonomy (NCBI): domain Eukaryota; kingdom Metazoa; phylum Chordata; class Mammalia; order Artiodactyla; family Physeteridae; genus Kogia; species Kogia breviceps. The sequence continues at coordinate 87,105,017 of NC_081310.1, read as the reverse complement.
TTGGAAGTCCACACACACTTGCCTCAGTGGGCATCACCCTTCCCCTCGGAGCAGAGGAGGGGAAGCCGCAGCCTGTCCTCCAGGGCTGGCCACCCTGCAGTCCAATGCTGCGGTGTGCAGCCTCTTTGCACCCCTCTTGCCTTCTCTCCTGGGGACTGGGGCAGGGGTGAAGCCTTCCAGGCGAATCTGGCAACTTTCTTTAGGATATGTATGGTGCTCACAGGCTATTATTTTTTAGTTTCAGAATTTAGCTGCAGTCCTGAGACATGAGTAGATTCAGAAATTCTTTTTTTAAAAAAATTATTTTATTTATTTATTTTTGGCTGTGTTGGGTCTTTGTTGCTGCACGCGGGCTTTCTCTAGTTGCAGTGAGCGGGGGCTTCTGTTCGTTGTGGTGCATGGGCTTCTCACTGTAGTGACTTCTCTTGTTTCAGAGCACGGGCTCTAGGCTCCAGGGCTTCAGGAATTTTGGCTCACAGGCTCTGGAGCACAGGCTCAGTAGTTGTGGTGCACGGGCTTTGTTGCTCCGTGGCATGTGCGATCTTCCTGGACCGGGACACGAACCTGTGTCCCCTGCATTGGCAGGCAGATTCTTAACCACTGCGCCACCAGGTGAGCCCCAGAAATTCTTCATCAACCATTATTCCAAGTTGCCTTACCATCTGCTCATCTTCCTCTGGGATCAATTCCAACCTGCCAAGGTCCCTCTTAAAATACTGTGTCCAGAACAATACTCTAAATGTGGAAGGACAAAGGGAATGTCACCATCCCTGATCTGGACGCCTTGCATCTATGAATCACTTATATCCTTTTTACTTTTTTAGGTGGCCACGTCACAGTGTTGGTTCATAACAAGCTTGTGGTCTGCTAAAACCCCCAGGTTTTCTTCACTGGATAGGCTTTATTCTTTTCTCTTCTTATGCTGTTGATTTTTTTTTTTGAAACCTAAAGCAGAATTTTACATTTATCCCTATTAAATGTCATCTGGTTCATTTTTTTTCCTATTCTGTCAAACCCTAACTCTCATTCATTTCTTGCATAACATGTAGATTTGATCAATATGGCTTCTATGATTTAATCCAAGTCTTTTTTTTTTTTTTTTGCAGTACGCGGGCCTCTCACTGTTGTGGCCTCTCCTGTTGCGGAGCATGGGCTCTGGACGCGCAGGCTCAGCGGCTATGGCTCACGGGACCAGCCGCTCCGCGGAATGTGGGATCTTCCCGGACCGGGGCACGAACCCGTGTCCCCTGCATCGGCAGGTGAACTCTCAACCACTGCACCACCAGGGAAGCCCCAATCCAAGTCTTTAATAAAAACTTGTGATCATCAGACCAAGGACAGAACCCTGAGGGCTCACAGAACCCTCTTCAGCTTTCTCATGGACATCTCTGGGGATGGCTACTGAACCCAGTGTAGTATCACACAGTCCATGTGTCCTGGGCACAGGGACATACGAAGTGCAGGCAAAGGCCTCATAAAAATCCCAGTAACAATGCAACCCCCCGAGGGAGGAGAGGACACCTGGCCCACCTTGTGCCCATTGAGTGTTCCCCGGTCCCATGGAAGGCCTCATTTTCCTCAGCTTCTCATTGTCTCAAATATCAGTTATCTGTTTAGAATTGTCTGGGCCTTGGTGTCACCTCCACCAGCTGTGGTTGCTGGGACCCACCTTCTCCTGCCTTAGAAAAATCAACATCCCACTCTTCTCCAGCATTTCAGATCATCTCTGCCTTCCAAGATTCCCAACACTCACCAAGAGTGGTTCACAGGAAGGGTTTGCTCTAGCTTCATGGCTTTCATGGTGATGGTCCTCAAAAAGGCTTTGTACAAAGACGTCCCCATACCCGATCTTATTTGATGGTCAGAACAAACGCCTGGGGATGGGTAAGTATTAACCTCCTTTACCAAACAGGTAAACTGAGGCTCAGTTGGAGAAGCTATGTGATTTGCCTAAGGTCATTCAGCTAGAAAGTGTAAAAGTCAGACCCCGTGCTCTTTGCATGAAACACAGTCCAAATGTCTCCCTTCTGGGTGAGAGTGAGAGGCCCAGGAGGGAAACTCCCCACACCAGTGCCACCCCACGTTTCCAGGGGACCCCCCCCCCCTTGGAGAATCCCAGGGATCTCAAGTATTCAGCTTCTCTCTCGCCAGAGCCAGGAAGTGAAAGAGCAGGGAGAGATGCCAAGTGACCTCTCCTGGACACAACTTTTGGTATGCCCCAGCCCAAACCAAACCGCAGGATTTGTGAGGTAATGTGGGGATGGAGAAGCCTCAGCCTCCCGGTCTGCACTAAGTCTGAGTCAATTCCCCCCCACTCCACGCCCACAGGCCCCTCCCTTCCTGCTCCACATATGGTAGTGAATTCAAAGTCCAGTTCGCCTGGTGGGATGGCCTCCTGGTCCTTGACCCTGCTGTACCCTCTTTCCAGAAAACCTTCTCCATTCTCTGTGCTCCCCCAGGTCTCTGTAGATACCTCAGGTGCTAAGTATTATGATAATATTACCTCCACCACCACTGCTGTTGCCCTCACATTACCAAACTATCTGCTCCTCCAGGGCTGGGACAGAGTGCTGACCCACAGTAGGTCTCAATTAACACTTGTAGAGCTAAATTGGATTTACATGAGCAGAAATTCCTTCCCCAAAGACCCCCTCAGTCTCATTATCCCTGGCCCTCTCCCTCGGACCCTGCTTCCCCTTTATACTACAAACCCCAAATCCCACCTCTCTCACTACCCAGTTCAAGGACCCCTCCTCCTCCAGAAAGCCTTCCCAGCTACTCCCGCCCTCAGTGAGCTCTTCGTTTCCTGAACTGTGGAACCCTCAAAGGGATGTTTTGAGGATTCAGTCAGATAATGTAAATAAAATGTTGGAACATGATGTGGCATATTACAAAGGCTCGATAAATTTGGACTAGTTGTGACTTAAGAGATACCTCTTCTGCTTCCTCTTCTTGGCCCGGTCTGTGAGCCACCAGGGGGCGCCCTCTGCCCAAAAATCCCTGACAACGAGGCCAGGATGGGGCGGGGGGGGGGGTCCTTCCCTGCGAACTGGCGGGAGGTGGGGGACTTCCATTACCTAAAAAGTGGGTATATGAACATCAGGTTATATGAAAGATGAGTAGAAAGGATGGAGGTGAATAATGGGGAGAACATCCTTTTGCCTGCTCTCTCTGTTTCCTGGTGGAGACTGAGGAAACAGGGTGTGTGTGTGCATACGGGGTGTTTCCCAATAGGACACATTTGTTCTTGTGCTCCAGGCAATATCTCTTCTAACTTCTCTCTGCAATGCTGCCTTCTTCCAGGATTTCAGGAGGGTGAGCCTTTGCTATTTACGAAAAACATGGCCACATCTATTCTTTCAACAGTCCCATTACAGTTCCATCATCACTCCCATTTTATGGATGATGAAACTGAGTCTTAGAGGAATTCAGTAAGTGATAGCTCTATTGGATGCGCTGAGTAACTGAGACTCGCACCCCCTCGCAGGCCTGAATCCTCTGGCACCCCCTCCACAGGCTCAGTTCTGTGTATAATCTGCTTTTATCTGGGGTTCTGACCTTGCCTCACGGCCTCCTCCCCCGAAAGCCACCATCGGATCGGATTCTCCGGGCATGGCTTTTCTTTTGGTTTCACTCTCCAGCATACCGGGGGCACAGGGACAAAGGCTGCCGTCGTTTCTCTGAACTCTAAGGGGTTAAGGCCTGGGTCCCGCCTCTTTTCCCGCCAGGCTGGCGGGAGTATGAATAGCCTCGCTCCCACTCCCGACTCTCAGTCGCTTCAGCTGCGCCCCGCCCCGTCATTGTCCCCATCCGTCTTCTTTACCCTTCCGTCCTAAAAGCTTTGAGAGCTGCTGGCTTCTCCCAGTGCTTCGCCTCTCTCCACCTTCGGTGGGTCAGACGGGCAGGATGGAGGGCTGCCTGGGGGAGGAATCTTTTCAGATGTGGGAGCTCAACCGGCGCCTGGAGGCCTACCTGGCCCGGGTCAAGGCGCTAGAGGAGCAGAATGAGCTGCTCGGCGCGGAGCTCGGGGGTCTCCGGGCACAGGCCGGGGACGCCTCCTGGAGGGCCCGTGCCGACGAAGAGCTGGCGGCCCTGCGGGCCCTCGTCGACCAGCGCTGGCGGGAGAAGCGCGCGGCCGAGGTGGCGCGCGACAACCTGGAAGAAGAGGTGGAGGGCGTGGCGAGCCGGTGCCAGCAGCTGCGGCTGGCCCGAGAGCGGACCGCGGAGGAGATGGCCCGCAGCCGGCGCGCGGTCGAGGCCGAAAAGTGCGCCCAGGCCTGGCTGAGCACCCAGGCGGCGGAGCTGGAGCGCGAGCTGGAGGCTCTGCGCGCGGCGCACGAGGAGGAACGCGCGGGCCTGAACGCACAGGCAGCCTGCGTCCCCCGCGGCCCCGCTCCGCCCCGCGGGCCCCCCGTGCCGGCCCCCGAGGTTGAGGAGCTGGCGCGGCGGCTGGGCGAGGCGTGGCGCGGGGCAGTGCGCGGCTACCAGGAGCGCGTGGCGCACATGGAGACGTCGCTGGGCCAGGCCCGCGAGCGGCTGGGCCACGCGGTGCAGGGCGCCCGCGAGGGTCGCCTGGAGCTGCAGCAGCTCCAAGCAGAGCGCAGCGGCCTCCAGGAGCGCAGGGCCGCGCTGGAGCAGAGGTTGGAGGCCCGCTGGCAGGAGCGGCTGCGGGCTACTGAGCAGTTCCAGGTGAGGAAGCCTGGGGGCCTGGGCAAGACGAGGCTTCAGGAAGTCCCGCTGGGGATCAGAGACCTGGGAAAGGGAGTGGGAAGTGGGGCGTGTGGTGGCTGCAGATTCAGGGGCCACTTCTTAGAAAACCATGCCTGGTGCCACTGTCCTAGACTTTCACAACTCTGTCTAGTGTAGGGCTGGAATGATGGAGGTTCAGACCTCAAAGCACACCCCCTCGAAGGGCAGACAGGCACAAGACATTGCAGCAGCCTCCTCACTGTCTAAATGGCACCTTTGTACCCTAATGGCCCCTGGACCCCTCCCTAGGCCCTGCTGTCACTCAGAAGACGCTCAGAACTTTCCCTCTCAGTGCTGATCTGATGGTCTGGCCACTCAGGAGTCTCCAAGTTCCCAGCCGCCCTCCTCCCCCTGACAGGAGAGGGTGAGGGGCCCTGGATGGGGGGCCACCATCCCTTCTTTCCCTTGTCTGGGCTTTTCGGCTCCTGAGCACATTCCAGAGGCCTGGGACAGCTGCTCCCCCTCACACTGCGCAGATGTGACCAGCAGCTGAGAAAACAGCCTCCTGCCTGAGCCAGACAGAGGTCTCACCATGCCCCCCCCCACCTTCAGAGGAGAAAGATTCCAGAACATGTGGGAAGTGGAGGGGGTGGGGGCCCAGCATGGGGAGCAGGAGACAGTGACTGGGACCGGGGCTGTTTGGCTTCCAGTCCTGCAGGCTCCAGGCCTGTTGATTAATTGTTTTTCCTTCTGCTTCCACTTTTTTCCTTCTTCTCCTCTCTGTAACCCATCTCCTCTCCTCCCTCACCTCCCCCTTCCTGTGGGAGCTGAATTCTGAGCAGCATGTGCTACCATTTAATCAGCATCCTCAGAGGAGGAGCCAGGCCGTGGGAGAGGGCTGAGAGGGGCCACTGTGCTCTTCTCGGAGGCTTCAGAAGGGGTTCTCTGGGCGGGAAGTGGGGTAGGGGAGGCAGGAATCTGCTCTGCAGAGAAGTTAGTCAGCGAGCAGAAGATGCTGCTGCAGCAGCCAAGGGGCATGCAGGTAAGTTAGCAGAAGAACCCCATCCCTTCACTGACTGCCTCTGGCTTGCTCTGCAGCTGGCCGTGGAGGCCCTGGAGCAGGAGAAACAGGGCCTACAGAGCCAGATCGCCCAGGTCCTGGAAGGTCGGCAACAGCTGGCACACCTCAAGATGTCCCTGAGCCTGGAGGTGGCCACATACAGGTACAGGTTGACCCTGAGCCATGCAGGCACACAGATGCACACATACATGCAGGGGCAGACTCCTTGGCTGAAGAGGCCCAGAGCCACGGGTGGTGGAGGCTCTGCCACTGCTCGGTCCTGTGACTCTAGGCTGATCCCTTCCACACCACGATGTGTGCCACCTAAGCCCACCTGCTCTCTCGTGGGTTCAGGACCAGAGAAGCATCCTGTGCTCAGGAGATCCCCCAAGGAGAGGTGATATAGCTGAGTGGGACAGCTTCAAAGGAGAGGGCTGGACACGTGTGGGTCATCCATATCCAGAACCTTACCGCAAGGGGCTGAAAAGCCCAGTCTCTGTGTGTGTGCTCACACAGGGAGGGTGATGTCCTTGAGCAGCCTCAGGAAGAAGGAATTGCAGGTGTGGGCTGGTGGCACTGACTTGCCACCTGACCTGGGCCTCAGTCTCCTTGTCGGGAGGATGGGAGATGGGCTGGGTGACAGCCAAGGTCCCTTCCATCCTGAATGTCCTGGGGCCTGGCTTCTCTCAAGCCTTAGTGCCCTTGGCCCTGCCCAGCCCTTCTACTGACCACGTTCCCTCTTGGCTCAGGAAAGGTTGAAACCAAGGAAGCGCTGCTTCTCTGGCTCTGTGGCCTTGGGCAAACCCATTTTCTGGGAAACTGGCCTGGTTAGCCAAGGATCCACTGATGAAGCCTGAGAAAGGGGCTTTGCTACTGTGAAGGGCTGCATACCCCAAGCCTGCAGGGTGGAGCCAGGGCTAGACAGGCTATGAGGACAGTGCCCCCAGAATCCACAGGCAAACAAAGGCAGGGGCCCTGGGACAGGTTAAGGAGGGGAGGGGAGGCAGGGCCCAGAGAGGGAAGGTCAGTGAGGATCTAGGGATGAAGAAGAGAGGGGCTCCACCTCCATGGGGCACAGAGATCAGGGAGCATGATGCTGCATGGAGAAGGACAGAGGTGAGACCATAGAAAACACTAACCAGACTCAGAGATCATGAAGAAGAGCACAGAGGGGATAGGTGTTCAGGATAACTTGTTGAATTGATTGGTCCTCCCTCCCCCGCAATTGGTCCCCTCCTCCTCAGTCCCCATGGGGCACTAAGGCAGGGGCATATACATAAAAACCTCCATTGCCCTGAAAGGTTTGGGATCCAGAGTACTTAGAGATCCCAAGATGAGGGCCTTGACCCCTAAATCAAACCACTGAGGGGAAAGGACTGCACAGGCTTAACCTGAGTTTTGAGGCATGAAAAGGATTTGGAGAGAGGGAGCTGAATTCATTGGCTTTTGTCTGTAACCAGCTCTGGGGGCCCTGGGGGAGAAGGAGGAGGGAGCCTATCCCATGGGAACGGCCTGAGAATTCCCACTTCCCCTGGGAAGCCCCCTACTCAGACCCTCCAGATGGCAGTGTGGACAAAGGCAGCAATTAGCATGAGAATAGGCCCCCCACACGGAGGATGAGGTCATAGGCCTGTGGTTGGGAGGGGACTAGTCTAAGCAATGTGTGTGTGTGTGTGTGTGTACACTGTGTCGACTGTGTGGGAATCTGCCTGTGTGTCTGTGAGTCCAGCTGTGTGTCCCAAATAAGTGTGTGACTCCGTGTGACCAAGTGGGTGATATCTGTGGGATGTGACCATGTGATTTCATGTGCAGAGCCAAGTATAACCCCGTGTGGCTTTTGTGTGATAGTGGTGAAAATGAAGAGATAGCCTGCCGGGCCAGGGACGCGCATGCTCAGCTGTGCCTTTTCCCTGGCTGGCTTGCAGGCTGGCCTGTGGGCAGAGGGCTGACCCAGCTTTTCCTCCCTTGTCCCCAGAACCCTCCTAGAGGCAGAGAACTCCCGGCTGCAGACACCTGGCAGCGGTTCCAAGGCTTCCCTCAGCTTCCTGGGTAAGAGGAGGGGCCAAGGTCCCCCCAAAACTTTACCTTTCTTTCCTTGTCACACCCAGAGCGATGCCTTTCCTGAAAAGCAGCAGTCTAAGTCTTGACGCCGTGGTCCTCCACGGCAGCGAGCATACTCTTAGCCCAGCCCACAAAAGGCAGGAGCAGGGCACTATTGCCAGAAGTGGTAGCTGCTCCCCTACCCCACCCCCAGCCTGTATGTGCTGACACCATTTCTTCCCCTCTACCTTTCCAGACCCTAAGCTGGAGCTGCATTTCCCTGGGACCCCAGAGGGCCGGCGTCTGGGACCTTTGCTTTCTGTCCTGAGCCCTACTCCCCTCTCCTCACCTTTGCCTGATACCCTTGAAACACCTGAGCCAGGCTTTCTGAAGAGCCAGGAACTCCTTCAGGCCCATACCCCCACCTCGGCCAGCACCCCCATTCTGCCCACACCTCAGGCTCCCCGCCCTGCCACAGATGCCAAGATCAAAGCCCAGGATGCCCCTCTCTCCCTGCCCGGGATACAACAGGTTCCAGAAGCTGTGTGGGCTGAAGCCAAGGTGGCCATCCCTGCCAGCATCCTGCCAGGACCAGAGGAGCCTGGAGGCAAGCAACAAGAGCCCAGTCCAGGCCAGTCCTCTGAAGATCATGCCTCCCTGGCTCCAGCCCTCAGCCCTGACCATCCCAGTGTAGAGGCCAAAGATGGAGAACCCAGTGGGTCTAGAGAGTCCAGCAGATTCCAGGAGGAAGGGGAAGGACAAATCTGGGGGCTGGCAGAGAAAGGAACAGCTGTAGAGGTCAAAGTAATAAGCAGCTTGCAGCAGGAAACGTGGCAAGAAGAGGGGGATCTGGACGTGAAAGAAATCCAAGACTCCCCAGGTCCTTTGGAAAAAGAAACTCTGAAGTCCCTGGAAGAGGAGATTCAAGAGCCACTGATTTCTCTGGAAAAACAGCGCCATGAGACAATGAGATCTGTAGAGAAGGAGAATCAAGAATCTCTGAGGTCTTTGGAAGAAGAGAACTTAGAAACACTAAAAACTCTAGAAAAGGAGAATCAAGAGTTATTGCAGTCTTTAGAAGGAAAGGAGATGGAGGTAATGAGACCTCTAGAAAAAGAGACTCTAGGACTACTTAAGCCTATAGGAAAAGAGGACCCACAGACATTGCAATCACTAGAAAAGGAGAGTCAAGAAATAATGAGATCTCTTCAAGGAAATGTAGAAGCATTTTTATATCCAGGAAAGGAAAATCAAGAATTAGTGAGGTCTATAGAAGAGGAGAACTTTGAGTCATTGAGAGCTCTAGAAAAGGAAAGGCAAGAGCCACTGAGATGTCAAGAAGTAGAGAACCAAGAAACATTGAGACCCTTAGCAAAGGAGAATCAAGAGCCACTGAGATCTCTAGAAGAAAAAGACCAGGAGACATCAAGACCTCTAGGAAAAGAGAATCAGCCACTGAAGTCTCTAGAAAAAGAAGACCAGATGACATTGAGCCCTCTAGAAAAGGTGAAACCAGAGGCACTAAAGTCTCTTGGAAAAGACCAGGAGATAGTTAGACTTCTCGAAAAAGAGAATCAAGACTTATTAAGGTCCCTAAATGAAGAGAGTGTAGAGGCAGTGAAATCTTTAGAAACAGAGACTCTAGAACCACTAAAGCCTACAGGAGAAGAAAAGCTGGAAATATTGAAACCTATAGAAAAGGAAAGTCAAGAACCACTGGGGTCTGTGGAAGGGAACCAAGAGACATTGAGACCCCTAGAAAAAGAGACTCAGAAATCACTGAGCTCTCTGGGAGGGCAGAGCGTAGAGAATATGAGATCTCCAGAGGAGGTAGACAAGGGAAGTCAAAAGTATCTGGAAGAGGAAGAGAACGTGGAGAAGGGAGAGAATCCAGAGCCACCGAGGTCCCTGGAGGAGGAGGGACAGGAGCTGCCACTCTCTGCACATCTGCAGAAGTGGGAAGATATGGTGCAGGGGGATCAAGAACTGGATCAGGAAACGCCCCCTGGGAGACCTGAAGTGGACAGTGAGGACGAGGCAGAGATGGAACCTAGGGAACGGGATAGCTCCGCTGGGAAGGGGGAGGCTGTAGACCAGGGGGAGCTGCAGCTGATGGCCACAGGCAAGGCCTGGAGCCCAGGTGAGGGGCAGCCAGGGAGCTCTGAGGCCAAAGAGCAGAGGGTCTCAGCTGAGGGAGCCAGTGGGGTGGGAGGCACTGAGGGCCTCCAGGACCCTGAAGAGCGGCCAGAGCAGGTGGGGACCCCGGGCCTCCCAGCTCCCCAGGGAATGTCAGAGGTGATAGAGCCAGTGTTGGAAGGTGAGGATGTGGCCCCCAGGGATGGCCGAGCCTCCCCAGAGGTCACCTTGGGCTTAGAGACTGCAGGAGCGGAACAGGAACCGGAGCAGGAGGCTGTAGGGCTGGAGGACCCAGGCGGCCTGGCCAGAGAGGAGGTGATGGAGCCACCCCTGGGGGAGGAAGGTTTGGAGGCAAAGAGGGTGCAGGGCTTGGAAGGGCCCAGAAAGGAGCTGGAGGAGGCAGCTGCTCTGGAGCCAGAGCTCTCCACACTGCCCAGGAAGAGCAGAGATCTGCTGGAGACTGCCAGGGGCTGGGAGGAGTCTGAGCCTGAAGCCCCTGAGGAAGCAGAGATGTCCCCTGCTGAGACCTCATGCTGCGATGGAAGTGATACCCCTCAACCCAGGCGCTTGAGCTCAGAGGGAGCAAACGAGGATGCCAAAGCAGTGCTGGGGCCCCCCAGCCCACGGCCCACTGAGTCCTGCTCACCCATCCCAATCCCTGAAGATGCCCCTGGGCCCCAGCCCCTGGCTGAGGGGAGCCAAGAGGCTAGCTGGGGGCTGGCAGGCAGGGCTGAGGCCCTGGGAAAGGTGGAGGGTGATCAGGAGGATTTGGGCTCAGGGGGAATCCCTGAAGGCCTCCAGGAGGAGGGGGAGGAGAGCAGAGAAGAGAGTGAGGCTGATGAGCTAGGGGAGACCCTTCCTGACTCCACTCCCCTGGGCCTCTACCTCGGGTCCCCTGCTTCCCCCAAGTGGGACCTGGCTGGAGAGCAGATGCCCTCCCCTCAAGAGGAGGCTGGAAAGGAAGGCTGGGGTCCTGCAGTCCTGGCCTCTGAGGGCCTTGGGGCCCATCCCTCAGAGGAGGAGGAGGGGGGAGATGAGGAGGAGGAACGTGGCCATGACTCTGAGCTGTCAGAAGAATTTGAGGACTTGGGGACTGAGGCTTCTCTTCTTCCTGGGGTCCCTGGGGAGGTGGCAGAGCCTCTGGGCCAGGTGCCCCAGCTGCTACTGGAGCCTGCAGCCTGGGATCGGGATGGGGAATCTGATGGATTTGCAGACGAGGAAGAGAGTGGGGAGGAGGGAGAGGAAGAAGGTGAAGAAGAGGGGAGGGGGTGGGGGGCAGGGCCCGCTGTGGGCAGCCTCCCGGCCCTGAGTGGCCCTCAGAGAGGGAACCTCCTGGGGTCTGAGACCATGGATGTCAGTGTCCCCTGGGATGATGGCTTGAGGGATGCAGCATCTGACGCCCCCATGACCGCCCTGGAGACTGAGTCCCAGGACAGCACGGAGGCCTCAGGATCAGAGGAAGAGTCTGATGCTATTCCCTTGGAGAGGGAGGGCCAAGTCCCTGGCCCTCTGGGGACCCTCAGTGGGCTGGAGGACGCGGGCTTGGAGGTAGGGGACACCCTTGGTGTCAATGGCCAGGGCGCCAGCCTGAAGGAAGAGTTGGAGCATGTGAATGGGGGTGTGGTGAATGGGCTGGAGCAGTCTGAGGGAGTAAGACAGGGGAAACCGGGGCCCCCTGAGGGCGACCAAGGGAGCCCCTTGGAGGAGGCGGAGGAGGGGGGTGCCCTGAAGACCCCTTGGGAAGGGGCTCCTCGTCACCTGGGCCAAGGCCAGCTCCTGAAGTTCAATCAGCGAGAAGGAGATGGAGACTCCTGGTCCTCAGGGGAGGACTAGAGGAAGAGCACCCCCTCCTGCCCTGAGGTCTTGGGCAGGGGGGTATCCCCAAGCCCCTCCCTGCTCGGAGGCAGCACCCTTAACTTATCTCTTGACCTGTGGTTTCTGTCCGAGAGGGCTGGCTAGCCGAGGTGAAATGGGTGTGGCAAAGGGACCCGTTCAAAGAATGCAGGCTCTGGGAATAGATACCAGCCCCTTAGACCCTGCTAAGGGGGACATCCGGCCTGCACTGTCCCACGAAGCTGAAGCCAACTGAATCTCTGTAGGACTAGCCCCCCCCCCTTTTCCTTGCACTCCCTTTCCTCCCCATCCCATCAGCTGGAAAAGGCCAGGGGCCCAGTGGCTCCTCCAAGGGGAGGGGGCCGTGGTGGTCCATGCGCCAGGGCTCACCAGCTCTGCCCTTCTTCACTGCACCCTCATGGGATGTCTGGCTGGTGGCTAATGGGGGTGAGGGTGTGCTCCTATGTCCTGACCCCCCAATATGCCTGCCATGTTGTAGCCCCATCTGGCTTTTCCCTGCCTGAATAAAGTAATGCCTCCGCCTATAAAGTCTGGACTCTTCCTTCCTCAGTTCAGGGGGCCTCAGGGCTGACACAGAAGCAGAAGAGACTGGGGGAGGAAGCAGGAGATGCTAGTGTTAGGGAGGGGCTGCCTCCTGAGGAGAGGAGGACCTGGAAGGCCTCATGGGGGAGACAAGGCAGGCAGACGAAGGCTGCAGGCAGCAGTGCTGGGGGCCTGGGGAGGGCTGGGGGTGCTGCTTGATCAGGGAAGGGGGGCCAGCCCCGGTGACCTTGGCGCCTGCAGAAGTCAGGCCTGTCATCATCTCTGCCCACAGCACTGATTACAGGGATTAAGCCTTGGGGCCACCCTCACCCGCGCATGTCCTCGCTGCTGGCCCCTCAGCGCCGCCAGCATAATAAGCCCCCTTGCCCCCAAACCCAAACAATTGTATGGCCTTGGCGTCTGCTCAGACTGGCTGGGTCAGAGCAGGGTAAGGGAAGAGGGAGGCCTATTCTGTCTCAGTCTGGCTGTGTGGCCTCAGGTCAGCGTTTAACCTCTCTGAACCTCAGATTCAGCCACACAGCGAGGGATGCTGGGCCAGGTGACTCCGGGGCCTCCCAGGGCAGGGAGAGCAGGAGGAAGGCTAGGGAAAGCAGGAGGGCTACAGTTTAGATCTTCAGTAGGACTTCCCTTCCATGCTAAAGCAGGAGACAGAGAAGACAGGAAAGTGGAGGTGAGGCCGGGATAGACTGAAGCTGTCAGGGGTGAAACAAAAGAGCCAGGGGGTGTGCTGATAACGGGTTAGATCGGGGGTCCACCCAGCCACAGCTTCTTCCCAAGAGTACCCCCCTTCCCAGGAGTTCTCTGGGTCCCTGTGTAGGGCAGGGTGACACCAGGGTGTTCCTGGATTAGGCGGGGCTTGAAGGCCTTGAAGTCAGGATACCCAAATAGAAACCACTCCCCAGCTCAGCTCTGCAGGGAAGGAAGAGCTGGCAACACCTCTAAATATCCTGGGTGGGGGTGGGGCCGGGGCTGACAGACAAATGTTCCATGTCTGGGGACAATCCCAAGGCCAGGGGCAGGCCCTTCCTTTCCTCGGGCCCAAGGCTGAGGGCAGGGGAAGATGAGAAGATGAAGTCTCAAGCCCTCTGACCTCAACTCATCCTCTGGACAAGGAGGGGTGGACAGGAGGCCCCCTGACAGAACCTCACTGTCTGTTTCTCTGCCCATGCCTTTCTCCTCCACCTAAGAGGCTTTGCATTAGGTACCCAGGCCCCCTCCTCTGCCCTTGGCGTCCAGGATGCTGGCAGCCCTCCTGGCAGCCCAAGCCTCCACTATCCTTCCTGTACTCACTGCTAACAAGGCCATGTCTGCTCCCGCCAGGCTGCCAGGCTGGGGGCCAGCACACTGGCATCTGGGCAAATAAGGCCCACTCCCTGCTCCTCTAATGGGACAGAGGAGACCTGTGCTTCATCTCCCCAGGCCCTCGGGCACCCCCGCCTGGATGAGGGACCAAGGACAGAGGCCAAGCCAAGCAGTCCTTCCCTGTGTCTGGTGCCCATCCTGCCCCCGACACCAAGATCCCTGGTCCCCTGCAGAATTACCCAAACTAGCCATTTCTGCCAAAATCCCAAACAGGTGGAGGGACATCAGTTAGACAGAAGTGAAGACTTTCTAAAAGACGTATATGGTGGGTGGTGTGTTCTCTTTGGCTATGGTAGTCCATCCGTGCAGCAAGAGAAATGAGGGTTGGACAGTAACAGGGACTGTCGGATGTTTACAGGGCATCTCCTATGCACCATGGACCATGCAGGTGCTGGGAGTCCAAGGTTCCTGGCCCCGAGAGCTCTACCTTCTAACCGAACAAGGGCTTCTGAGTGGAAATCATATTTGAAAGCAGAGAAGGGCAGGAGGTTATGGGAACATAGAGCAGGGACCCCACCTGATCTAGGCTGGGGAAGGCTGGGAGGAGGAGGTCAGGGAAGGCTGCCCTGGGAACCTGAAGGATGAGCAGGAGCTGACCAGCGTGGGGAAGAGAAGGGAGGAGGAGGAAGTAGGAGGCGGAGGAAAGGATTCTAGTCAGAGGGAACAGCAGGTACAAAATCCTGGGGCAGGAAGAGAAGTCTGGGCATTGGAGGAACAGAAAGTAGGCTTCTGTGGCCAGAAGGTGGAGAATGAGGGGTAAAATGTCCACAATAAGACTAGAGAGGAGTTGGGGGCCAGTGGGCCAAGGCCTCGCCAGGCAGCCAAGAAATATGGATTTCGTCCTAAGGGGAATGAGGAGCTTTGAAGGGTTGTAAGTAGTGAGATGACATGACCAGGTTTGCATTTTAAATAGAACCTTCTGGCTGCTCTGTGAGAGTGGATTGGGGTAGGTCAGTGGGCTTCAGGGACGCTACTGCAGCGGTGCAGGTGGGGGACAAGGGTGGCAGTGAGATGGAGAGGAGGTATGTAAGGGAAGCACAGTCTCAGGCCTTGGTGATCCACTGTGGGAGATGGAGTGGGAGTGTGGCAGTAGGGGCAGCTGGGAGTCGGTGGTCCCATCTTCTGAGCTGGAGAATCCAGCAGGAAATTGTGACCTCTAGGAGGAGCTGTCCTGGGAGAGGGTGGGTTTGTGGAGCTCAGGAGAGAGGACCAGGTTGGAGAAGAGAATTGGAGGGGTCTAGGGGCCCAAGGGTGCTCAGTAAACATGGATTGAATACATTAATAAATGAATGAATGAACGACTGTGATGTGATCAGACAACAGGAAGCATTTGGGAGGGTGGAGTCCCGGGGGAGGGAATGAGGAGGCAGCACCCGCCACGTCCCCCCCATCCCAGCATGAGGACAAGTGGGAGGTTATTCTGGGACCTCCTCTGGGTAAATATAACCTCTGAATGGGGCGGGGGTAGGGTGGAGGGGGCTGGAGGTGACTTCCTCAGTTTGCTTGGGGCACTTCCTTATAAGGCTGTGCAGGCCGAGGCGCCTGGGAGGGTGAGGTCAGGGGCTGAGCTCTCCATTCAGCCCAGCCTGATGCTGTCCCTGTTGCTGCTGCTGCTGCCAGAGGCTCAGAGGAAATCAAAGGCCTTGGCTTTGGGTTCTGGCCAAGGAGCTCAGTGTGGCCTCTTAAAGGGCCCCCTCAGCCTCACATCTATGCAGGAGCCCAGTCCAGGGGTGGGAGAGGGTGTTCTTCCAGGGTCCTCTCAGAAAGTGATGCTGGGGGCCTCAGTTTTTCCATCTGCACAATACTGCTCGGACTGGATCATTCCCTGCTGCTCCATGCGGCTAGGAGACACTGCCGTCTAACCTGTATCCCTCCCACTGCAGGGTCTATGCTTCTTGCTCTGGCCTTTTGAGATCGAAGACTCAGAGTTCATTCATTGCTTCCAAAGGCCCTGGTCCCTCAGCTCCCCTAGTTTCCCCCTCTCGGCCCCTCCTTGGGGGACCAGCTGCTGCCACTTGACCCTGTGGTGTCACAGCTGCTGTCAGAAATGCCATCCTTGTCAGGCAGGGATGGAGGAATGTGATTTAATTTCAGCTGGAATGTGCCCTCTGGGGCTGCCCCTAGAAAGGGGAGGGAATGGAGACTAAGCCCACCTAAGCCCAAGAAACCCAAGAGGACTCTGGGCTTGGCAACAGGCCCCTGGGTCCCTGTGAGTCCACCCCACCTCACAGGGGATGGTAAGTTTCAGGACAGTGCTGCAGCAGGATGGATGGAAATTAGACATGAGGGTCTTCCTAGGAAGTGGGAAAAGAGAAGGTGTCATGTGAATGCAGCTCCAGTAGATAAAAGACCCAGGGACCCGTTCCCGAGTCCTCAGGCCCACCTTAAAAAGACAAAGGAGAGGGCTTCCCTGGTGGTGCAGTGGTTGAGAGTCCCCCTGCCGATGCAGGGGACACGGGTTCGTGCCCCAGTCCAGGAGGATCCCACGTGCCGCGGAGCGGCTGGGCCTGTGAGCCATGGCCGCTTAGCCTGCGCGCCTCCGGAGCCTGTTCTCCGGAACAGGAGAGGCCACAACAGTGAGAGGCCCGCGTAACATACACACACACACACACACACACACACACACACACACAAAAAGGAGAGTCTCAAGTGAGCCACCAGGGAAGGGACTTTTTGGCTCAGGGGCAGGAAGAGGGACAGAATGGCCTCAGGTGAGGGTCCACGGAGTCTGTGACCAGAAGCAGAGGAAAACACGGTCCTCTCTGTTTCCACTCTCATGATCCGAAGATCCCATATCCACGTCTCCATCCACCCTGGGGGCCCCTCTCCCCTCTCTTTCTAATGCAGCACTGGCACACCTAGATCATGTCTCTTCTCCAACAATTCAGAAGCAGTAGACTCTGCCTCCCACTCCCCCACCCTTTCCCCAACCCCATTAATTCAGGGTCTCCAATGTGGACATCCCTCCTGTAACCTAACTCCTGTTTCTCATGCTGTCACCTCTGGCCCCTCTTTCCCAGAGTCCCAGGTCCTAGAGCCTCCTTCAGCGTTCTCCTCTTCCAGTCATAAGCTCCCCTTCCCCCAGCCTTTATTCACTCTCCCCGCCCCATGACTCAGTTGTGGCACCAGAAATAAACCGAGGCAGGTGCCAGGGGGCCACTGTGGAGGAAGCACCTCCCAGCAGCTGTGGGCTCAACTGCTGACAAGTGGAGCCCCAGGGTCCCAGGCAGGGTGGCTGGGAGACTTCAGTTTTGGGGGTGGGGAGACGTCTCGCTGGTTCTGGCTCCCTCCTCCATCCTCCCTGCTAAGGAGAGACACCCCCTCCCTGTCAGCCTCATTCACCACTCACAGACCCACTCTCCTTCCTCGTCTCCCCCTTTTCACCTCTCCTCTGTCTTCCACTCTTCCACTTCCTTTCTTCCCTCTTCCCTGGCCCCTTCCCAACTCCTGAATCCCTTGGTCTCTCCTGGATTCCCTCTTTTTCTATTCACCTCGTGTGCCAGGAAATTCTGTGTCAAAAGAGAACTTCAGTTCACCTTGATGGGGATAAAGGCACAGACAGACATTCTTGCCAACGATACTAAGAATCCTTAGATGCCACTTGGGGTCCATAGAACATGGGCCAGGGGACTGTGGGCTGCTTCTCTTAAGGGCTCCAGTCCAAAGTGGTCAACCAATAGCCTTCCCTCTGTTAACAACTTCTAAAGACCAAGGAAGAATCGTCAGGAAATAAACACAGAGGCCACAGGATCTACACACTCAGACGATTAACGAGAGTCTAGAGTCTTTCAGTGGGGAATTTCCTCACATTTTTATTCCATTTCCCTCTTTTCTTTTCTCTCCTCTCCTTCCCAATCCTTTTCTCCTGCTCTGTCCCTGAAACTTTCAGTTCTCCCTTCCCAAGAGGAAGAAGGCTGCTTTGCAGGAGGCAGACGGGAAGTTAGATCTCAGGAAGGACCTTTAGCCTGGGGAACAGAGGAACCTTTATACCGCTGGGAGGGACAGCACCTGGATCCTCACTCCAGGTGGGATCTGACTGCAGCCCCTAGGGAAAGCCCTCCCACCCACGGGGGTCTAACAGGCTGAGCATTTTTGGAAGTCTTTGGGAGCTACTGTGTCGCAGAAGGCAGCCAGGACAATGGGGCCCTTTCTCTCCCTGCCCAGGAGACAGGCCCACAGACAGGCTAGGACAAAGGCTTTAGTGAGGTCAGGGCAGTGTGGGGGAGTTGTGGGTGTGGGGGGTGGGGAGTGGGGGAGGAATGGGGAGGTGGGATGTGGGTAAGAGCAGCCTGGGAAAGGCTGGGGACCCTGGCAGGTGGAGGACCTCTGGAAGGCCCATCTCCCTGGGCTCTCAGGCCCCTTTTCAATGCCCAAGCCCCTAACCCAAGCTGGGCCTCCTCTCTCCACACAGAGAGGGGGGACCCCCCATTTTAGATATGTGGGAAGGAGGCTGGGAGCTTAACTGTATACCCAGGGCACTCTTGCTGTGTCCTGGAGGCAGAGGTAGATACAGCTGTGACCCTACTCCAGCTGTCCAAAGAGATAGGGATGACACTCCATGAGGGGCCGATTCCCCTTATCCAGGCCATTCCCTTCATCTGATTCCCCTTATACACACACACACACACACACACACACACACACACACACACACACAGGTCCAGGGGTTAGATTCTGTGCAGGGTGCTGAGTCATCCCTGGACCAGCTCTCCCTTCCCCAGGAAGCCCAACAAAGCCAGGAGAAGGCTTCCGTTTCCAGCAGCCCTGCCCAAGCAGCTCAGCAGGTGTCAGGGGAACAGGGGGGATTCTAGTTCTTCTGGAACTCTCCTCATCCACAGATCAATGATGGTAGATTCCCTGCCTACTGCTGCTGGGAGAAAGCTGATGACAAAGCCCCTTCCAGCTTACCACCAGAGTGGTAAGCTAAACTCCTAAACTCCACCTAAACTCCTTCTCTGTGAGGATATGTTTCTCAGACAACCTCCCTTAAGAACCCAAGGACAGGGCTTCCCTGGTGGCGCAGTGGTTAAGAAGCTGCCTGCCAATGCAGGGGATACGGGCTCAAGCCCTGCTCCAGGAAGATCCCACATGCTGTGGAGCAACTATGCCTGTGTGCCACAGCTACTGAGCCTGTGCTCTAGAGCCTGTGAGACACAACTACTGAGCCCATGTGCCACAGCTACTGAAGCCCGTGCACCTAGAGCCCGTGCTCTGCAACCAGAGAAGCCACCGCAGTGAGAAGCCCACACACCGCAAGGAAGAGTAGCCCCCGCTCGCTGCAACTAGAGAAAGCCCGTGCACAATACAGAACCAATGCAACCCAAAATAAATAATAAATAATTAAATTTAAAAAAAGAACCCAAGGACAGACACTGCCCTCTCCTCAGCCTTCTCTTCTTCAGGCCCCACCTTCAAAGGCCCACTTTGGTCTTGATCCACTTACAATTCCAGCTTAATGCTCTGACATCCCTAAAAGTGCAATGAGTGGGCAATTGCAGGGTAATACAGGATAAAGTGGGGTTCTGCTCTGGCCCCAGGATCATCTTCTTTGCAGCTGCTTAAGAAACAGTCCCACTCCCTAGCCATGCTAGGCTGTGTTGTGTGGAGTGTGGGCTGGGCAGAAGGTGGGACAGGAGAGCCTGGGGCAAAAAAAGGAATGTGGTGGTTGGTGATTGGTTGGGAGCTGGGTCTGGGAGGTCAGTGTTGGTGTCTCAGAGACCAGCTGGTTTGGGGTTTACATACCTGGAGAAGGCCCAGGGTGGGCCTGGGCAGGGATGGCCTGGGAGAGCCCCCAGCTCCCCCCAGCAATCACCAGTCTTTCTCTGTCCTGTCTCACTTGTCTGAGTCTCTTCATATTGTCCTCTCTAAGCTTTTTGCTCCTCTGGATCTGTCTCCCTATCCCTTAGTTTTATCAGGTTTTACTGACTTCTACAAAAAGGAGTAAGAACTGCCCATGTGCATGAATGTGGTGTAACCGTGGGCACAAGCAGAAGTGTGTACACATGACAGTGTGCACACATGTGTGCATATGTGTGAACCAGTGCGGTTAAGCGTGAGGATCTGCAGCAGTAAGATTCACCCCCATCAAGAAGACAGACAGGGCTTCCCTGGTGGCGCAGTGGTTGAGAATCCGCCTGCCGATGCAGGGGACACGGGTTCGTGCCCCGGTCCGGGAAGATCCCACATGCCGCGGAGTGGCTGGGCCCGTGAGCCATGGCCATTGGGCCTGCACGTCCGGAGCCTGTGCTCCGCAACGGGAGAGGCCACAACAGTGAGAGGCCCGCATACCACAAAAAAAAAAAAAAAAAAAAAAAAAAAAAAGAAGACAGCATGCTGACAAAACACTTTACCAGGAGGCACAAGAAGGCACAACTCAGTGGACTGCGATGAGGTACACACACACACACACACACACACACACACACACACACACACACACGCGCGCGCGCGCGCGCACGCGCGCGCAGCTGATCATTCTCTCTCCAGTATTCAGAGTGACCTCATCATCTCAATCTCCGCTGACTCATAGACCCCAGGGCCAGCTCAGCCTGGCCGGAAGTCCTACCTTCCTCCCGCCCCACAGCCCGCAACCCGCTTCCCTTTCCTGGGCTCCTCAGAAAGACATACCCCAGCGCTCCCTGGCGGTATCCTGGGACTCCTCCAGTTCGGTTCCACTCACGCACGCGCACACGGCACTCTCAGACTGACGTGCCTGCAGCCGCAGCGCCCTCTGCTGACCACAGCCTATGGGCCTCACAGGTCGTTCCGCAGGTCCCTGCCCGCAGCCGGGCTGCGGGTCTCTCCGCTGTCCTTGTTTCCTTGTTCCTGCATCTCTGCTTCTTCTGATGAAAGTAAGCCTTCTTGAAGCCTAACCCTCTGTGTTCCCTTCATCCTCACACCCCCTGGGAGAATCCCCCTCTGGAACCTCGGAATGGGGACACCAAAGCACCCACCTCTCTGCCTTCCTCTCTGGGCCCTCAGCCCCTCTTCCTCCCCAGACTGAACTTCTCCAGGTCTGCTTGAATGTACACTCTGGGCACTCCAGCTTCTTCCAAATATCCTTATGCTGTTCCCCAACCCCCGTGGGCTTATTCATTCCATAAATACTTACTGGGCAGCTATTCTGTGCCAGGCACTCTTATATCAGGCACTGACATCTTGAGGACTTCTCTGACCTTCAGAAGCTAATAAACACAGAAGGTCTATTTATCCTGTGAGGCCTGGCCCAACTCCACTTTTCTCTCTCTCACACACAGAGGCATCAAACTTGTTTGGGCTCAAATGCAGCTTTATTTCCTGCTGGTTTTACAGGTACTCCATCCTGCGAACCCATTCTCTTGGAAAACCGAGAATGAGTGGACACAGTGCCCCCCAGGGGAATGGAGAGGACAGGATGGCTGGCAAGGAGAGGGCAGTTGAGGCACTTAGGGACCTACTCGAGGCCCTGAGGGAAAAACCTGATGCCCAGGATAGGGGTGAGAGAGCCTAAGGCAGGGCTGGAGCTACCCAGGTATTTCACAGAAGCCCCTCCAGGCACTATCACCTGGACTTCAGCTCCACGCCTCTCGTTGTCACTCCCTGTGATGGGAAAAACATGGGTTCGAGGGAGGGTTGGGGGCAGAGGGCAGTGCTGGGGGCCTTGACCCTTAGGGACCTGGAGTGGGATTGGGAGGGGGGGTCAACTGTGCCTTCCAGCTCCCCAGGTGCCTCCTCTGACGTCCTTCTGGGGCTTTTATTGGGCGCAGAGCTCGAGCCTAGGAAAGACACACACGCTTACCCTCCACTCTTAGGCTCCTCCTCTCTCTTCTCGGAGCCTGCCCTCTGGTGTTCTTGCTCCTTGACCTCTGACCTCATCAAAACACTTTCCCTGTCTCAGCCCTTAAGAGCCCAGAGTGTGGATTCATATTCTCAGACAGCAGCACTGAAGGGCACCCCGGAGCATTCAGCCCACCTCCTCTTTGCCCCAGAGAGGGGTAGTGATAACTCCAAGATTACACAGCCAGTGATGGACAGAGCTAGGACTGGAGCCCAGGGTTGTGTTGGCTAGTGCCCCCCACCTGCCTCCTTCTGGCACTCACAGGCCTGCGGGGCACACAGGAGATCTGGGGGGGCTCCCAGCGACCATTCTCCTGGCAGCGGATCAGTGGTAGGTTGCGCTGGGCCAGCCCCTCTCGGCACCGGTAACGAAGCACCGTGTCTACTTCATAGCGCAGCCGTGGACGGCCAAATACTCGAGCCAGGGGCAGCTCTGGTGGGGGGCCACAGGACACTGCAGGGGGGACACAGTCAGGAACTGGGAGCCGGGCTCTGGGGGTAACAGTTCTCAGAATTGGGATGAAGGAGGAGAGGAGTAGGCCATAACCTGACACACAAAAAGAGTAGGGGTTCCAGGGACTTCCCTGGTGGTGCAGTGGTTGGGACTCCGAGCTCTCAATGCAGGGGGCCCAGGTTTGATCCCTGGTCAGGGAACTAGATCCCACATGCATGCCACAACTAAGGAGCCCACCGGCCGCAACTAAGACCCGGTGCAACCAAGTAAATAAATAATAAAGAGTAGGGGTTCCAAATGGACCCATCTAATTTGTTATCCCGCCCATGCCCACGGCCTGGGACACATTTCTGATTTCTCTGTGTAACTTTGCACCCTCCTTCTGCACACACATCAGTTCCAGGATTCTCTAGCCCCCACCCCTCCTCCCCCTTGCCTGCCCTCACCCAGCCCCATCTTGCAGGTGTAGGACAGGTGGTAGTTGCAGGGCACATCACTCCATTGTCCCTGATCGTGCCACACCATAACCACGCAGTTCTCTCCGGACAGGAAGTAGCTGTCTGGCTGCCCAGGATTCCAGTTCTCATAGAGCTGGGAGGGTGGGGGGAGGATGGAGGAGGTGGTGAGGAGCTCCAGCCCCAGAAGCACTGGGAGGAATGGACCTGGAGGAGAAGGAGGTGGGGGAGGGGCACCAGGAGAGGGAAGGCTAGAGGGATGGGGAGTAGGGGACCCAGAAGGAGAAAGAAGATGTCAGGGGCTTTGGGGGGAAGGATAATGGGAACCAGAAGAGAAGAGAAGGGGACACAAGGAATGGAGGAGGGCCAGGAAGAGGGAAAGGGAAGGGGCCAATTAAAGGAGAGGGAGGGATGGGGGTTATTGGGGGTAGAGGGCAGAAATGCTTCGAAGAAGCGACCTAGACAGCGTGAGGGGCGGCCGGAACCTCTCACCAGGGAGACGCCATCTGACCACAGGAAATCGCCTTCGATGGTCCTGTCATTGAGCCCGATCCACTGGTACTCCCGGTATCGATCTGGGGAAGAACCGCAGGGGAGACGAAGGTGTGCAGTGAGCTTCGCTGCCAGCAGATGGCGGCCATTCCCTGTCATCGGGCTGTCTGTGGGTGCTCGCGGGGGGAAGTCCTTCCCGCAACCCCAAATCCGCGCTTCCCTGTATCCTTATCCCTCCAACATCTGCACAAGGGTGGGATGGATGGGGCGTGGGGGGTGAGGGAAGAAGAAAAATATCACCAGGGCTAGAAAAGGGAAACTCTGGAAAAAGTAAAAACTTTCAGCAAGGTCAGAGTCGGGGAGAGTAGACGCAGGCAGGAGAGCCAGGGAGGTGGAGAGCGACTAAAGATAAGCCCCCAAGCAACCGCCAGGCTGATGCAGGTGTATTTCCTTCGCGAATCTCAGCCCTCCCCTTCCTGAAGCCCCACTACCCACGTGTGGAGTGGGAAGGAGGGAGAGAGGAAGGAAAAGTGAATGAATTAATGAATGACGTAAACCAAGTAATGAGTACTTGAATTAATGTATAAGGGAGTTAATTAACACACTTATTAACTGATTGATTGATTGATGAGTGAGTGTGTGAGAGAACAGGTGACAAGGGTCGCCTCCCGCCCTGTCCCCAGCCCACTGTTGATGAAGTCCTGTTCCTCCGGCGTGCTGATGCTGGCCAGGTGTGCGCCGTACATCCGGCACTTGTTCTCCGCCTCCTCCCAGCTCCTTCGTGTAGAAAAGTGCTTGTAGCAGGCGCCCTGGAAGGCGTCCCAGCCGGGGCTGCAGAAGCGGAGGCCTAGGACACAGAAGAGCAGGCAGCTTAGGCGGGAGGACCCAGAAACTCTTAAGGGGCTGGGTCCCCAGACAGGGACTGGGCTCCTCCCACCACCTCAGACCGAGGGGGCGGGACTAAGTGTAGGAGGGCGGTGCCAAAGAGAGAGTAGAGAAGGAGCGGCTAGGAGCTGGAGGGGCCCTGGTTGGAGGGGGGCCTTGATGCCTTCCTTCTCTTGAGCGACAGAGACGAGGGTGAGGCTGGAGTCCCGGCCTGGGTCTCTGCAATCCTCCATCCTAAAGAAGAGCTGAACCCTCCTCTCTTCCCAGGAGAACGGAAACCGAAAAGTACTGCCTGCCTGCCAAATTCCAGGAGCATAGACTCCCTGAGAGAGTCATTTTTTATTCCACTTAACAGATGAGGAAATTGAGGGGAGGGCTCAGAGGAGTTATGTGACTTGTCTGAAATGGGGATTGTTTTCCCGCGCTTCCACTGCAGGAGGCCCAGGTTCAATCCCTGGTCAGGGAACTAAGATCCCGAAAGCTGCGGGGTGCATCCAACAACAACAACAAATGGAAATTCACTAATGGCAAGGCCAAAACCAGTGTCCCGTCCCACCCCCCTGGAACTAGCGCGTTGTGGCAGGGTCTAGGCTTCAGCTCTCCCCCCACCGCAGCCCCTCAGCACACTCACCAACATCGCACAGGTCCCCCCCATAGCCAGGCAAACATAGGCAGCGGACCCCCTCCTCCTCCTCCAAGCATGTCCCACCATTGTGGCAGGGGCTGGGGACACAGTAACCTGAGAGGGAGAGAGGTGTGAGGTGGGGGGCCAGGGGAGCACAGCTCTGCAGCACAGGGTTCAGGGGTCCCAGCCCTGACCCCCTTGTCCTGGGGGCTTTCACAGCACCCTAAATGTTCTCCCTGGAGCCTGCCCCTGGTCACAGCCCAGACCTGAGTTCTGGGTTTTTCCCCTCCTCACTGCCCCCCATTTCAGCACTGGCTCAGCCTAGTGCTGGTCATTATCATGCCCACCAGTGTGGGCCACGTCTAACAGGGGCCGAGAGGAGTGTCCAGGAAGGCCTTCAGGGTTCAACCCCACTAAGGGGAAAGATACTGGGCTGTCAGTCATGCGTCCTGGACTCTTACCTAGCTCCTGGATCTGCTGGGTACATTGAGCCAGTCACTTTACCTCTCTAGGCCTAGAGTTTAGTCCCCCACCCCTTGTCATTGTGCCAGGTCCTAGCACAGTTCTGTGTAGTCTAGGTGGGCTGGGTGGAACTGAAGGAGAGGAGAGTCACCATAGCAACAGTGAAGTGTGGCCTGCCATTTACTGCTTCTGGGACATGATACTGGGGTGGTCTAAGAGGGAGCTAACCATTCCTCCTGCTGTCCACTGGGTAGAGCCAGGCCCAGAAGCTCTTAGTGAAGATCCAATGTACTTCCCTCACTCTATGCCCTACTCCCTCGCCCCCCGTAACCCATCCCAGGAATGGAGCTGCAGCAGCTCCCACTATCCTGTAGCACTGGCTCCACACACTGTCTCTACATCATCCAACCTCTTTGCCTCCCCTTCTTATCTCCCAGGATTCTCCCCCCACTACCAGGCTCCCCTTTCCCCCTCCACTTGGGGCCTCCTGCAGGTTCCCCAGCCTAGAAACCCCTTCAGTCCATTTTGTTCCTTCCTTCTGGCCCCCTCTCCTCCAGGCAGTCTTCTTGGACTAACACACTACTCTGAAGGCCTGCAATCTGTTATCTAGATCCAGCTCTGTCTGGCTAGGCCATCTGCCTTCTCTTCTGGACTCTCTCACGATCTTGGGTGGCTGCCCTTAGACTGGGCCTAGGTGCTGAAGGGGCTATCAGATTCTACTCCTTTCTGATCCGGATGACCCGGAGATGATGGTCCCACAAACTGACAGAGCAGGTCAGGGTTCTCGGCCCAGCCCTGGGCAGGACCCCTCAGACCAAGCCATCCACTCCTAGCAGCCAAGGCCCATGCCCACAGTGCTTTACTCTGGCCCAAGATCCCACTGCCTGGTGGGGATCAGAGCAGAGGTGGGGGGAGGAGAAGCTGGAGGTGATTCAAAAGATTTTGTTGGGATGACCTAGCTGTTTTGGGTAAAACGAATCAGCTGTTCCAACACCACTCTCCCTGTCATCACCCCTTCTGCCAATAGTTTCTTTCAAAAGGTACTGGTACTGCTACCTCCTAGGGCAAAGCAAGGAGGGGAAGTGTTTTATTTAACCCTTTAAGGACCAGGTCCTACAGAGGGTAGGAGTCCTGAACCCCCTTCCTTTCCTCACACTTTCCTGCTCCTCCCATGATCCTCTCTGCTCCTCTCTGTCCAACCCCCTAACCCTGGAGGCCAAAGACTCTCAAACCTGGTCCCTGGGGCCTTACCCAGGCCATAGGTCCATCCCCCTGGCTGTGGGTGGCAGAACCTGAACCAGGATGGTTGGGGGCGGGTGTTGGCGGTGAAGGAATTCCTCTTGAGACTTTCTGGTCTTCCACCTCCCCCCTTTTGGATCAACTACTATACACAATCAGAAAGTTCTTCCTTCCTTACTGCTGCAATAGCAGGCTGGAGGACCTCTCACTCATCCCCCAGGTGGGCTAACTAAGACACCACAGATACTTCCAATGGTTCTCCTCTCCCACCAAAGCCCCTCCTTACCCCACAGCACTGAACTCCAAGGCCAGCTGGGCAGGGAGCCAGTAGTTGAAATGAGTGAGCTTAGGTGTGATGCAGAGCCCCCTAGCCCACCCTGGGCCATCTAGGAGAATGGTCCTGGGACTGGGAGGGTCCCAGCCTTCTCCAGAGATCTCCCCTTGGAAGCTCAACCTTCACTGAATAGATAGGGCTTCTTTCTCTCAGACCCCAGAACCGAACTCCCCATTCCCCCTCCCTCCACACTCTCCATCCTCCCCTCCTGATTTGTTGCTTCTCCAGCAATAGGAACTTTGAGATCCTTTGGGTTCAGGAAGGGTGAAATAGTGGGTGAGGGTGGTCATTAGTGCAGGAGTTAGTGGAGGAGGGGGAGGCCATGGGCAGCAGGATGAAAGCAAGATACCATTCCCCTGCTGATATGTGGGGAGGGGAACAGGGCCTTGGGGTACCTGGACGCCAGGGAATGGCCTCCATGCTAAGAGGGGCTTTCTCTGTCAGTCCTCTGTGTGTATGGCTCTAGATGGGAGCCATCAAGATGGATCAGAAATGAATACAAAGGGACACGTGTGTACACACACACACACACACACACACACACACACACACGCACACACACTCTGGCTTGCAGAGGTTTCTCTCCATCAGGAGTGACGGACTGCAACTCCCAGCACTCCCGCAGACTGACAGACAAAGACTTCTCTGGGGTAAAGTGTACAGTCAGATTTGGGATCTCAGCAGTCAGGAAGGTGGAGACAGGCCTGAGGAGAGGACAAGGGAACAGCAGGAGCTGTTAGACTTCTAGGACAGGAAAGGGTGCAGGCTGAAGATGGAAAAGGAAGAAGCACAAAGACACACAAAGACCTAGGGGGAGAAAGAGAGAGACAGAGAGACATAGAGAGAGAGATGGCACCAAAAGAACCATCAAAGAGCTACCCAGAAAAAAAAAAAAAAAAAAAAAAAGAGCTACCCAGGACACAACTCCATGGAATGAAAGGGGCAAACAGCTGGGGATGGAGACAGAGGGTGCCAGAGTTTTGGTTATAAAGCGGTTTAATAGAGATTTATTTCCAAGGCTTGTTTCCATGAAACAGTCAAAAAAAGTACTTCACAGAAGTAGCTGCTTAAGGCTCTGTGGGGATAGGGCTCTCCTGGACCCCAAAGGTTGAGGGGTGGGCACGGGATCCCAGGTTTCCCTGATACCAGTGGGAGGCAGCTGAAGGGAGGTGACACACAGGAGAGGGAGGAAGCAGTGGATGATGGGCCTGGGCCTTGAAGAACGCAAAAGGCAATGAGGGCACCCACTGAACAAGGCATGAGGGTCCTCTGTGGGGCCAGTGAGATGTGAGTCACAGGTAGAGAGCCGAGGGTAGGAAAAAGTTCTAGGCGTTTGGTGGTAGGGCTGGGGGTCACAGTGTGGATTTCAGAAACAGGGATAGGGTCATAGAGTGGGAGTCATGGAGTTGGGGGTTACAGGGTGAGGACTCAGAGAGCTGGAATGGAAGTCACAAGGTGGGGTATCCAAGATTGGAAGCCCACAGGTAGAGGTGGGTAGGAGAATGAAGGCAAAGGACAAGAGAGTCTGGGGCAAAGGTGGGTTACAGGACTATAGGTCAGGTGATCCAGAGCTGCAGGGGGAGAAAGAGGAGGAGGATAAAGAGGGAAGTTGAGCCTTGGGCAAAGTTACCTGATGAGGGGGCCACGGCCACTCCACCATGGCTGGCACTGTCAGTGGGCAGCACCGGTTGGGCATGCACTGAAGTCCCTGCTGGGACAGTTCTTCCAGAATTCTCTTCAGAAGGGGTCTCCAGATCCCTGGTACCCTCAGGGACCCGTGTGGCTGGAAGCAAGGAAGGGGCATCCTCGGAGCTCCCTGTCTCCTCACTCTCTCCTCGAGGGACCCCAGACAGCTCAGGACTCCCAGTCTCCTCCCCTATCTCTCTTGCCCCAACCGGAGTGGAAGGTGATGGGGATGCCAGGTTCCCCTCCCTGGGAGTGGACAGGGTCTCAGTGGGTGGTCCAAGGCCCGTTGGAGGCCTGGGAGCCTCTGGCTCTCCATAGGGAGGTGGTGATGCATCAGGCTGCAGGACTGCCCTCACTGGTGGGGATGCCTGGGAGAGTGACTCCTCTGGAGCCAGCTCAGTGGGGAGAGGGGCCTCTGGGTCCAGGCTGCTGAGCTCACTGGGCCAGGCCCACAGGGCCTCGTCCTCCACCTCGTCCTCTTCTTCTTCCTCTTCTTTTTCTTCTTCATTCTCGTATTTCTTTTCTTCCTCCAACACCTTGCCTTCCTCTTCTGAGGACCCCAGGGGAGGTACAATGGATTGGGTTTCAAATTCTAGGCAAAGCACAGATGATTCAGCACCAGGGACAGCACCCATCAGAGGACAGGAAGAAGGAAGGGGAAGGGGAGAAAGGTGGGGCTGGGGAGGGTGAGCCCTCGGGGAGAGAGAAGAGCCTGCCCTGGGGAGGAATTGCCTTTGCTCCACACCAGAAGAATTTCAACTGGAGCTGCAATAGTGAGGCAACACTTGAGAAGGCTCTATGAGCTGTCATTGGCCCAGGAAAACCTGGTGGTTGCATCTCCCTCTCCCAGTCTGTTAAAATTCTGTTTATTTTGGGTAGGTGAGGGGGAGGAGAGACCAAAGAAAGGAGATCCCTCCTTTCAAGAGGGCAGCTCCTTAGTCCAAGCATCTCCAGACCCAGCTATCTGGGAGTGGGATTTGCTGGAAAGGCAAAAAGGTTGGGAGAGGAACAGGAGAGGTGCCTTGCACAACTGTGCTGCTGAGAGAGGACAGGGCAGAATCATGGCAGCGACAACCCCGGCCTCAGCCTGGGTTTGCCCCTTCTGCCCCAACTTCTCCCAGGGGCGGACATTCCCAGGATAAGAGATTTGAGTTACCTAGGAGGGTCCTAGGGGCCTCTGCTGGGTCTTCTGGAGTGGAGCTTCCACCTGCTCTATCCTCCATAATGGGAATGGAGTAGATGGCTCCCCGGGACTCGCTCTCCACAGCTTCCTGAGGCAGCTGCAGTTCCTCCAGGGTCTCTGTCACTGTGACAATGGCTTCCAGTGCATCAGAGGCCAGGTCAGAGGCTGGGTTGGAGGCCTCAGGGATGGCAGAGGGCTGGGCCGAGTCTGTGGCAGGACGAAAGTGCCAATGGGAGGTTAAGGAGGTGCCTCTGACCTCGCAGGCCTGCATGTGAGGGTTCTGGGTTAGACTCAGAGACCATGGAATTCTCTTAATTCTCTCTCATCTTCCCTATGGAGCACCCATGGGGCCCAGGGAGCACCCCGGGGCTTCACCACTCATTCCTCAAGCATTACTCAAGTGCCTGCTATGTGTCACGCCAAGCATTCTTCTGGGCACTGAGGATACAGTGCAGAGCAAAACAGCAAGCTTCCTGCCCTCAAGGGAATTTATATTCTAGATACAGACAAACAAATAAACATATAATGTTACCACATAAAGAACAATTAAGTTTAGTTAGGAGATGGGAAGTACTACTTTAGATAGAATGGTAAAGCAAGGCTCAGGAGAGAGGTCATCCCTTGAGTAAGGAGATGGAGGCAAAAGGATGGACAGAATGGCCTCAGCACCTTGGGAGCCTGGGTTTAGGGTAAGGTGTGAGGGAGCCCAGTCATCCTAAGACTCTAGAAATGGAAGCAGACAGGCTGCCATCACCATAGGAGAGCTGAAGGGTAGAGTACAGGAAGGACATTCAACCATCACCACTTGATGATCTCGGTGTTGCGGCAAAGGGGCAAGCGGCCACCCCATTCTTCCAGGATCTGCTCTTTTCAAATAACCAGAGTTTTAGAATGAATTACCTTGTCCCAGGGGAAGGGAACCAAGAGCAGAAAACCAGTGAAGCAAAGGTGGAATTGGGCTAAGAAAAGCCCTGAGGGCCATCTGTGTTCAGCCAGACAAGACAGGACAGCACATCCTGCCTTCGTCACCTGCTTCAGTGAGCCTTGCTCATACCAGACAAGCAAACCTGTGCCCCACCCCGCCTCTGCCCTCCACCTGCTTCCAACCATAGTCATGCTCTTCCTTCCCCTCTTCTCCTGATTCAGTTCCTCCTTCAATTTCTTTCCAGAACAGTGCTTGGGACATAATTATAATCAGTGCTAGAAGTGTTAGCTACTATTATTATAATTATCATCATCATCATCGCCATTATCTGTGTTCAAGTAAGTCTTTCCAGATGGACCTGTCTTCCTGTGGACTTCCCTTCCCCATCCCTCCCAGCCTCAGGCCAAAGCCATCTGGAGCTCTGTCCCAGGGGAAGTAATGCTTTTCTCTCAGCCTTTCCCTGTGCTGGGAGTGAAGCATTTCGTCTTTGGTCAGACTGGGGGCTCCCGTGGCAGAAACTGTGTCTTCCTCCTTCAGACTAAGGGCTCCTAGAAGGCTGTGTCTTCTCTTTCCATTTCTGCCTCCAGCCCTTGTACCGGTACTGCAGGCTCACAGTTGGGGCAGGGACTCCAATACTCCATGGCAATGACTCCCTAACTGTCAGTCATCCTTGGCCTGGGCCCTGTGCCTCTGGGGGTCACAGGCACTGCCTCCCCTCCAGCTCCCAATATAAGATGTGGGCAGGAAGCCATCTCTACACCCAGCTGTCTTTAAGGACCTACTCCCTGTGGGGGGAATTATGTCTGTCCCTCAATATTTGGTGATAAAAATCTGATACCTTCAAGCTGAAGGTTCTGGAAACCCCTCTGAAGCATAGTTAGTTAACTGGAGCAGATCATTCATTGGATTCAGAGAATGTCAGTCATCTCTGGTCTGCTCATGAGCTGACCAGAGATGGAGACATATTTGGCAGCCCAATAAGGGAGAGGCAGCTTTGCAACAGGAAGAGACAAGGCAGGACTACTGGTGTGGAGGCAGGTGAGGAGATGCAGCGAGGTGAGCCCTCCCTGAGGCCACAAAGACCAAGTCAGAGGGCACAACCAGAATTAGAACCCTAAGTGACAAGCTGAGCACCACCCAAAGCTCTTTGAGGCAAATGGCAAAGACCCAAGAGAAACTGGTCGGGGCTGGGCTAAGAGCGTAGGCCTCGACTCTGTCTCCCTGAGGTTGGTCTCAGCCTCTGCAGGGAGGTGGGCTCACCTCGGAAGCAGTAGACATTGAAGCGGCTGTGCTTGTTGGGGAAGCCGGTCTGGTTGGGGAAGAGGAAGAGAGTCTTGACACCAGGGAGGCCCCCACCACAGCGCTGGCTGGGTGTGATGATGGGGTAGCGCACACTGCCATCAGCCAGCCAGCCTGGGCTGCAGCGGTCCAGGCCACCATCCCAGGCTGCATACAGCTGGCCTGTGGTTGCAATCTTAGCACCCCGCTCCTGGCAGTATGCCCGTGCCTCCTCCAATGTCAGCTTGTCTGGAGGGGCACCCAGGAACAGCTCTCCTGGGGAGAAGAAGAGGCTGGGTTACCAGGAAGGGAGCTCCTTCCACCCTGGGTTCCCACAGAGACTCTGGGCAAACTTCTCTGGGCCTCAGTCTCCTCATCTGCGACATGCAGTCCATCACACTACTTCATAGGATCGAAGTCTTGATAGAACCTTAGGATGCATAATATTGCTCGAAAGAAACTGGCCCAACTTTCTAATTCTGCCAAGAAGGAAACTGAGGCTCAGAGATACTAAAACGCAGAGAGATGCACGGCAGGTAATAGCAGAGTCAAATTCAGTCTCCTACCACCTGTCTGAGGCTTTGGCCATGAACTTGTCTCTATGACAGCGTTTGGAGGGAAGGACACTGACTGTTTCCTTACCGCTGGCTGCCCACTTAAATACAGGATGATAAAGGATGATAAGGTCCAGCAGAGGTCCAGGATGACCTATGGGCAGCACTGGAGAGGGGGCTCTTCCCCTGGGAACTCCCTACCCCCAATCACCATTTAGTTCTTCAGCATAACAGTAGACATCATAGAGGTCATCCGGGTCCACCACTCCATAGTTCCGGACCCCAGGGAAGCCATCCATGTCTCCATAACAGGCCTCTCGTGGAGTCTGGATGGGATACCTGGGGAAGGGGTACAAATGCCTTCACCAGGGAGCCATCCCATGGTTACCCTCCTGAATCACATTGCTTTTCAGTGCAGCCCACTGTCCTCCTAGCTCTGCAGAAATGCACACTCCCCATCAGAGTGGGGTCCTAACCCACCCTCCAAAGACCAGCTTCATCTGCCAGAGGCAGGGAGCCCTATATGGCCAGCCTGAGGCAGCAACGGGCAGCCCCTGGCAGAACCAGAGGCCACAGAGCCCACCTCAGAAACAGCTAGAAGCTCCTGGGCCCCAGCCCCAGCCCACCTCACGGTCTGGTCGGACAACCAGCCAGCATCACACTGTTCATAGCCCCCAAGATAGGCGGCATAGAGCTGCTCCGGAGTGGCGATTCGGGCTCCGATGCGGGCACAGGCCTCCTGGGCCCCAGCGAAGGAGAAAGCATAGCGGGCAGAGCCCTCCCGGTAGAGAAAGACGACCCCTGAGGGGCAGAGAGGATCCTGAGGCAGGATCACCCAGAACAGTGACTTCCCCTTCCCCTCCTTGTCAATCCCCTGTATACAAAGGGTAAAGTCCAAATTGCGCCCACTCTACAGCATGAGGGGCTTCAGTTAGACTGTGGGTAGAATTTCCTCCACCTGAAGAGAGAAAGGAGGTAACAGAGGCCTGTAGCTACCCACTCCTTTTCCAACTCAGTCTGTGCCTTGTAGGTGTTTGCTTCCGCTTCAGACTGTGGGCTCCCCTCCCTCTCTCCGGGAACCTCTCTCCATCTCTGCCCTCTCACCTTTGACCTTGACCTCCACAGCGTCGCTGCTGTCGTCGATGCCATGCTGGACCTCGCAGCGGTAGATGCCTGAGTCGTTGGGCCGCAGCTCGCTCAGCACCAGGGAGACATCGGTGAGTGACGCCGGGTAGGCAGGCAGTGCCACGCGGAACCGGTAGGCCTCGCTCACCTTGACGCGTAGCCCCCGCGCCACTAGCACCTCGGCCTCCCGGCCGCCGGACAGGAAGGTCCACTTGACCCGGGGGGAGCCCTGCGCGGCCCGGCGGCTTGGCGACGGCCGCAGGTAGTGAACGTGGCACGGGATGGTGAGGGCGCCGCCCAGCACGCCCTGCAGCGGCGCGTCACCCGCTATGCGCACGCGGAAAGCCCGGTCCTCTGTGGGCGGGCGGGGCCGGCTGGAACTTCGTGCTGTGGATCTGCCACGACCCGCCCCAGGGTTTCCGAGCCCCGCCCTTGGATCCCGACGCCCCGCCCTAGGATTCCCGGGCCTTGCCCGGGGTTTTCGTAACCCCGCCCCCAGGAACCTGGGCTAGGGCCCGCTGAGACCTGCAAACCCACCTCTAGGTCCCCCAGGCCCACCCCTCACGGTCTACAGACCGGTCCACAAAGTCTCCCAGTCAAATTCACCCCCAGAGTCTCCCAGTACCACCCCAGGATTCCTGGCCCCCACCCCAGGGTCTTCTAACCTCACCCACTGGGTCCTGCAGCCTTGTCCTCAAAATTTCCCATTCTGTTCCCTTCAGTCACTTTCACGATTTCTCCCAATTCCACCTCTGTTCTGCCTCCCAGCCCCATTTATCGTGCCCCAAGGGTCTCCCATCCTCCACCCTGGAGACTGGCAGCCATGCACTTAGTGCCCCTCCCCAGCCCTACTCCCAAGATTCCGCCACCCTACCAGCGGCCCACAAATCATCCCTTATTTTTAAGTGTCCCTGCCCTGATCCTTCCCCACCGTGCTCCCAATCCTCTCTCCTCCCTGGGTCCCTCAAGGCTGACAGAGGTTGGTTAGGGCTGAACAAAAGTCTCCTTCCTACCACAGGGGAGATGCAGGAGACAGACAGTGACCATGAGTGGGGTTGCTTACCTGAGCTGTCTCCTTCCAGAGCATCAGCTAAGGCCACAGGGACCCAGGCCAGAGCCAGGGTTGCCAGCAGGGGCAGAGATGGTAGGGCCATGCTGCAGGATGTGGGAGGGAATGGAGGAGGAAAGATGGGGTTAGACCTCAGGATGGACTTCTGACTCCCTACTACGTCCACATGGATCACACATATCCTGACTCCAGAAGCCCATTGCCACTACCTCACTATTAATTAACACTGTTTCTGTCTCCCCGCAAGGAATTCTTATTTATTTATTTATGTTTGGCTGCATTGGGTCTTCGTTGCTGCGTGTGGGCTTTCTCTAGTTGTGGTGAGCGGGGGCTACTCTTGGTTGAGGTGCACGGGCTTCTCATTGCGGTGGCTTCTCTTGTTGTGGAGCACGGGGTCTAGAGCACAGGCTCAGTAGTTGTGGCACACAGGCTTAGTTGCTCCGCAGCATGTGGGATCTCCCTGGCCCAGGGCTCGAACCCGTGTCCCCTGCACTGGCAGGAGGATTCTTAACCACTGTGCCACCAGGGAAGTCCCCCCACCAAGGGATTCTTATTCATAACCGAGACCTGGGTCCTCATCAACTCACTGCGTGACTTAAGGCAAGTTCCTTACCCTCTTTAAGCCTTTGTTTTCTTACTTGTAAAGGAGCACCATTACTACCACCTCACAGGTTGTCATGAGGCTATGGGCTTTGAGATTGCTTTTTATCCTAAAACAAAACAAAACAAAAACAAAAAACAAACAAACAAAACAAACAAAAAAACCTGTACAATGTATAACACCCTGCACACAGTAAAAGCTCAATAAATGCTTACAGCATATAGCATGAATTGTGGGTGCTATTATGCTTGAATCTCCTCTGCCCCTCCCAGTACCAGACTTCTTTGAACCTTCCTCCTCCCATAGTACCCCTCCAACCTTTCCTTCCTGTCCCTTCCTCCCTGAGTACCATACCCACCTAGCCTCCTCTGGGAAGGCTTTCTAGACTAAACCCAGGCAATGAACAACATCTCTCCAGCCCAACCCCTCATTGACCTCCCCCCACTGCACCATTACTTATAAGGAAACTCTTCTCTTTACCCCCCAGCATCCTCCACCCCCTCATCCTTGGCTGCCTTCTCCCTCCTTCCTCCCAGCCTTTCCTTTCTGCCTGGCACGGGCTTTCCCACAGGATCTCCTGGCTCAGAAACCAGCTGGGACAAAGCCCCTGTCTCTGCCAGTCTGGCCTCCATCCAGCCTCTCCCTTCCCCCACCCCAGCCCCAGGCTGGGGGGTGGGCTAAGGGGTGTGTGTGAGAATAAATGAAAGGGACCATTTCCCTCCTGCCCTTGGCTATCAGAAGCTCTGAGAGCTTGAACTATTCTTCTGAAGATCTCAAAGCTCTTACACTCTCATAATGGAAGGATGGGGGTGGGACATTGAGAAATGGGCCCAGAGAGGGATTGAACCTGAGTCCCCAGTGAAACCAAGTCAGGCACCAGGCCAGTGTGCCCCTAGGAAGGAAGACTGCAGGGCCAACGTCATCTTTAATGGTTGGCTTAGACTCAAAAGAGCATGGAGAGCCAAGGCTGCCATGGAATAGGCCAATGGTACAGCAAGAGAGATGAAGGTTAGACTGCAGGCAAGGCTTCCTAGACATCAGGCTTATTCCTACTGTCTACTCATTCCCACTTCAGGCCCATTGCTCCACTTCCATCTTCCCTGACCACTCAGGCTCTGCCTTCGTACATGTCCTCCCTTTTCTGAGCCTGAGCTGATGGGAAATTTCCTTCTTCTCTCAGATCCTCCTAAGGATGCCTCCCCACCACGGTAACATCCATTTCCCCCATTGTGACTGGGCATCATTCCCTCAAGGTCAGAGGTGGGGGAGGAATGGCAGAAGCCAGACGCCCAGGGCCTCTCTTCGACCTTTGAGAGGGAAGAGGTTCTTGATGGGGCCCAATCAGAGAGTGTGAGACCAACTCTGGGCGTGGGGGCACTTGAGAAGACTGCTTTCTGGGGTTGGAGTGGGGACCATTTGGCATGAACAGCCAGTGCCTGCCGGGTGCTTGGGAGACTGTTTGCCATGCATTTGAGCTGTGCCAGGTCCTAAGCCAGACCCCTTTCTGGCACCTTTCCTCCCCTCGCCCTGGGCTGGAGCTGGAGCTACTCACAGCTCTCTGATGGGCGGCCCAGAAACCCATATAGTTGGAGCCACTCTGGGACCAACACTCTAGACCCTGCCTTTCAGCTCTGTTATGTAAGTGGGGGAATGAAGGGAGAAAGTCTGAGTCTGATGAGGACCTGGATGCCCTGAATCATAGAGGCTATCCCACCCTCACCTCCAAGATTTGGAGTCACTGACCAGAGGGGCCAAGAGAGTGGGACTGATTGTGTGGTTCTCACAGTCAGAGAGTTCTGCACACTTCCCAACCCCACACCAATCACACCAAGCTTGGGCCTCAGCCCCTTCCTGGTATAGCTAAGAGTCCTGAGAAAACTTGGGCATCCCCTCCTCTGGTACCAGACTCAGACTCAAGGATCCAAGCCTTGGTCTCCACAGCACACACCCACCCACCTCCACTCCATCTTCTCATCCTCCAGAGCAGGACACACCACTTCATTTCTATCCTCAAGAGCTCAGCAGTCTTCCTGTCCCTTTCCCTGATGCCATACCATCCCTCTGCTACAGCCTCTGGATTTCTCGCCTTGTCTTGAGTTTCCCCAGCTGTTCAGGAAACTTCCCTCTTGTTACATTATCATTCCTATCTGACCATGGATGTCTATCCCCTCACAGCCTTCAAAAACCCAGTGCACAGAGAATCAAGACCAAGCTCTGTGTGTGTGTGTGTGTGTGTGTGCACACACGCATGCATGTGCGTGCACTTATGCACACATATCCAATGCCCACCAGCTGGCAGTTCAAGGTCTGCCCCATGGGAACTGAGCTCCAGCACTCAGCAGGGTGAGCAGGGATGCACAAGAGGCCAGAGCTTCAGTCACAGCAGGAGGGAAGCTTTCAGCTATCCCCTTAGTGGCTGTGTGAGGGGCAACAGGAACCTACACAATATCAGTGAGGCCTTAGCAGGGCCTGCAGGAGTAATTGTGGTAACTATATAAATAGTCCTATTTATTGGAAGCACAACTAACAATATGATTAGCAACATCGCCAGCTGAGCTATTGTAACTCCTCCTACTATAAAATCTGAAATGTAGATGATGCTGTTATCAACAGCAAAGTTAGCCATGACAACACAGGCACTGGTAATACGGGGAGTGGGTCTATGGGTTAGTTCATTGTCCCTTGATCTCACTGGTATTATCTGGAATAGAAGTAATGCAGATATGAATGGTGCTAACAAAACTGATGGCAACTCTTGGTCCTGTTAGAACTAAGTGGGCAGAGCTATTCTGATAGGAAGGGGATATGGAAGTACCTGGGAGGAGGGAGGTTCCCGGCCCAACAGCAGTGCTAGGAAGGAAAGCAGGAGTGGTAACTGGAATTCCAGCTGACAGTTCCTGACCATCTACCTTGAGCCAGGCCTCTTACTAAATGCTTCCGATGTATAACCTCAACTTTGAGAAAAATACTGATTAGGCATTACATCGATGAGGAATCCGAGGTTCAGGGAGGTGAACTAACTTGCCCAAGGTCACACAGAAAATAAGTGGCAGAGTTGGGATTCCAGCTCCAGTCGGCGGGCGCCGGGACCACCCACAACAGCGGCTCCTGTTTGCCGTCCTGCGGACTCCGGGAAGGTACCCCTAGGGTGGCCGGCCGCGGCTCCTCCCACGGTGCTGCCTGCACTGTGGGTACAGAGTCGGGGGCTGACTCGAACCGCCGCCGCCCTGCCCAGGACAAGGTCGGAAATCTCGGGCAGTGGTGCTGGGACTGGAGCCCGCATTAGGGAAGACGCAAGGAGAGGCGTTCCCATTAGCCCGCGGGCTCAAGGGGGCTGCGGGTCAGGCTGCAAACAGCAATGGGGGTGCCAGCGGCAGAGCTGGGAGGCAGACCTGGAGATGGCAGGACGGCAGCAGGCGCTGTAGGCGCTCCGGGCTGGCCGACAGCGGACCTCGCCGAGGTGTCAGGGGTCGGCGGGTTGGGTGCGCCGGAGCCACGCGAGGCAAGGCCTGAGGGGTCGGGGGCGCGGACCACAGGGCAGCCGGGGGTCGCTCCCTTCTCTCTCCCTCCCAGGTCTGGGCGGCTGGGATGCGGTCGCACTCACCTACCGGCGGGAGGCGGGGGACCGGGGTGGGGGTGCGGCACCGCGAAGTTTGCTGCCTCCTCCGGGGGTCTCCTCCGCGTCCACGGCTCGGTCCCGCAGCTGCAGCCGAGACTGCGGCGGGGACTGCGCGGGCGCGAGCAGAGGCTGGGCCCGCAGGACGCTCGAAAGAGGGCGCCGGGCGGCCGGGCGCCGCACAAAACCCCCTTTCTTTCCCCCCGCCCCCGCCCCGCCCTTCCTCGAGGCTGCCCCCGCCCTCGGGCTGGGAACGCGGGGGGCTCGGGAAGATCACGGGACCCGCTGCCTTTTCTGCGTCGGTTCCCGGCGGCGGCAGCCGCGAGAGCAAGGACGAGAGAAGTAGGACAGCGTCCTGGGGATGAGAAGCCGAAGACTTGGAGTCGGGAGGGAGGGAGGGAGGGAGGGCAGAAGGGGCGGGCAGGGAGCTCTCGCCGAGCTAGAGGATGATGTTGCAGCCGGAGGGATGGAAGTTAGACAGTCGGAAGGACTTCCCGTTGGTCAAGGGGAGAGGAGGAGGGACTCAGACAGTAGGGAAAAGGATGAAGGGAGAATGGGAGGGAGGCTTTGCTCCTGGAGAGACATCACACGCACGTATAAATGGGGGAGGGAGTCTCTTTTTTGGAGGCAGGATCAGGTGCAAATGACCTTAGCCACCTCCCTGGAGGAAGCTCTGATTGGGTTTTGTCTTCTGTGGTGCTCCCACTCCCTGCACAGAGGAGGAGCTGACTTTGCAGCTGGAGGGATGGAGGTTAGGCAGCAGATTCATGGGTTAAGCAAAGCAAGGAACTCTCTATAGACATGGAGGGGGGAATGTGGCACTGTGAACGGTCATTACTGGTCATGCAAACCAATGTGCAAAATGCAGGCGTTGCTGGGAGCCCAGAGGGCCCACTGGCCAGAGCTGTCGCTGATGAATGCACAGCCTGGTGCCAGGGGGTGGGCCTTGAGTGCTGCCCAGCCGCTGGGGACTCCTCAGAGCCCAGAATACCAATGACACCCCCCTCCACAGCTCCAGGGCCTCTGCTTGCCTCTTCTTTCCCAGGCTCTCTTTCCCTCTCCCTCCTCCCTTCTGGGATTCCAGGCAAAGGCCATGGCACAGACTGTGGGCAGGTCAGCCAGACGCCTGGATTCTCTCCCCTGGATATCAGTGATAGCATCAAGGATAGCTTGTCAGGAGCTTTGATCTACACAATCTCCAACAGCACCTCCAAAATATCCCAAGTAAAGTGGGGTGCCTGCAATGCAAATGCAGCCTCAAGGCAGGTCCATGTCCATCCATCTAGACTCACCCAAGTCTGTCTTGTATGGAAATTCTGGACTGCCCTCTAGTGGATGCCCCAACTGCCTCTCTCACCACTGCCTAGGCTTCCACTGCCTGGGCTTCCACTCACAGTGCTGTGAACTTGGTTCTGAAGGACTCGAGAAGCTCACACACACACACAAAAAACCAAACCAACCCCCCCACCACCAAACAAAAACCCTCCTCCCCAAATCCTTGAGGACCTAAAGGTAGAATTCTGGCCCCTCTGCACAGACCCATCTATTGGAGAGACGGGACAAGAAGACCTGGGGGACGTGGGTGGTAAGGTCCCTCAGTAAGAGACATGCCCCAAGCAGGGATGCAAGACTGAAGGGGACAGGACAAGGTGTCTGGGGAGTTTGAGGAGAAAGAGACCTCAGTTTATTCATTTCATTAAACAAATACTAACTGAATGTCTGCTATGGATCAGGCACTATTTTAGGCCTTGGGAATGCTGTTCCACGTTCCTTAGTGGGAGTGAGGGATCTGAGAATGCCTCTGGAGACAGATATAGGCAACTCCTGGGCATACCTAGGACCTCCCTTTGCTTTCCTCAGACCTTGCATCCCCAAGCTGAGAGACAGTCTCAGCATCGGCACCTGCATCCAGCCTAACCCCCACTTAGGCTTGTCTCTACATGGGCTCGATGGGGCTTGAGCCCAGCCAGGCAGAGCCATGCAACTGAGTGGCTGAAATTCAATCCCAGCGGTGGTTCACATGTAACCACAATTCTTGCCTCGGGGAAACCTGGCTGTGACCAGAAAAGACAGAGAAAGTGACTTTCTTTGCCACCTACCCGTGTGACTAGAAATGTAGCCACACATTTTGGTGCCCTGGAGGAATACGTCCTCCAGCAGCACCTGTGTCTGGGCAAGGGCTGGTACCAGACAGTCTGTTCCAAGAGGCAGACCCCTGGTGGGAAACCAGACCTGGTGAGAGAACAGTGAACTGCTGCTGTGAAGATCTTGATGAGAACAGGACTCTGGAGTTATGTGCACTGAGGTCAAATTCCTGTTCTGCCATTTGCAGTGGCAAAACCTTGGGAAGGTCTTTGTTTCTCTGGAATGGTTTCTTCTGTACAACAGGCTGAAGAGTATCTGCTGCACTGGGTAACACGTACTGCACTTGGGCTGGGTAAGGGAGGCACGTGGCCTATGGCTTAGGCTCAGCCAAATCTAATTATTTCTTATTTTCTCTTTTTTTAAATTGAAGTAAAGTTGATTTACAATATTGTGTTAGTTTCAGGTGTACAGCAACAAAATCTAATTCTTTTCCTTTAGTAGTCATACACACACACCCTAATCTGCACCAGATCTCTTGGCCAGGAGGTCAGTGGGCCACTACCCTGTGAATGGGATAGAGTTCTCATTATTTGAGAGAGGAGTCCTTTCCCAAGGGTTTCCCAGGGGAGGAAATGAGCACCTCCCCAAGACTTTGCAGTATTTCCAGCTGTGAAAATTCATACTGAAGTCTAACCTGCACTAGATCTGCCCATTTCTGATCAGGGACTTTCTTTACTTGCATCTTGACCCATGGCCATGTGACAATCTCCCCCACTCCCCATTTCTATGCTCTTTTTGAGAAGAGATGAGATCTAAGGCCTTCCCCTCTAGAATTCAGAAAGGGATCCTCAGGGACTGGCTGAAAGCAAACAGGATCAATGGAAGCAGGAAGAATAAAAGTCAGATTTTAAGTAGAACTTCCTGCCCCAGTAACAGGAGGAGAATGTCTCAGGTAACCTTAAGTATCTTCTGGACAAGGAAACTGAGACCCAAGTGGTGAAGTGACCGTCTAGGGTCACATGGCATATAACTGACATGACCAAAACCCAGGTCTCCCAACTCCCAGGCCCGGTTCTTCCCAGGGCCCACAGCTGTCTCTCTCAGGGGAGAGAAAATGGGGGAGGTGGAGAGAAGAGAGAAGGAAGGAGGTGGGTCCAGCTCTCCTCGCCCTTCCATGTGCAACCCAGCTGGCTGTCTCCCAGCCTCCTGGGCCCTGGAGAATTTTCCAGTCTCTCCAGATGAGAACAATCTCCTACCCACTGCCACCACCAATATCCTCCATGCAAGACAAAGCTGAGGTCATGACCCAAGTTCAGGAAGCAGAATCAACCCTCCAAGTTCTAGCATCCCAACCCATCCCCCCACTGGACTCCCAATCACAGTGGCCACTGGGAGAGCCTGTCTTTCCAGCTTCTTGAGCACCTGTCTCCACTTTCCCAGACTTGGGGGTGGGGGCCCAAGCAACTTGATTGCTCTCTGAGGCCATGCACATCACACAAGCACCTGGATCCTAGGCCATGGGGACATGAGAGTGGGGCTGAAGAGGGGGGATGGACATGGCGCTGAAGGCTGGCACAGCTGTGTTTGGAGAATAGGGGCTTTGATAGCTTCTGAAAGGGGCCAGGAAGCTTGAGACCCCAGCCCAGGGGAGGGAGGGCCCAGGAATGGCTGGGTGTAGCTCTGAGGGCTCCTGCAGCTGACCATGCGCTGGGGGTGGGAGGGGAGTAGGGTGGTGGAGGGACAGTGGGGGGACCTACAGACTGACCAACATTGTGGGAGAGACCCTGCTGCATGAGCAGGAGCCAACTGTCCCCCCTGACCTGACAGACCCTCGCTTTGAAGGCTGCAAACTCATGTGTTCAGAGGAGACCACCAGCCTGTTCCACAAAGAACAGCTGAAGGAACTGGAAGCCTCAACCCTGAGCACATCCAAATCTACTTCTTCAGAAAAAGTCTGTCCCATCTGCAGATTCCCTGCAGCCCTTCTCCCGCCCCCTGATGGGGAAAGACCGCTCACTTTTCTGAGATGCTGGGGCAGGTGCTCTCTGAGTCTCAGTTTCTTCACCTGTAAAATGGTAATAACACTTTATTTTATGGTTTTGATGTTGGAATAATATAATTAAAACAAAAAATTAAACTGGAAGGAATTAATTTTAGATTAATTTAAACAGAGGAAAAGTGATGCCGTCTCTAAAATTTTAAAACAAAATGAAACTCATGCACCTAATTATATATAAAGTTGGAGGCAAAGCCACATAGAAGAATTTTCTTTCAAGTGATTATAAAACCCAGCATTTTGACTATAGAACAAAAGAACAAAAAGAACCATGGAGATATGTTACTGCTGGCATTATTATTGTGAAAAGGGCTATTTATGGTGATAAAGCAAATAAGTAATTATAGTAACGGTGTTAGGAACTAAGATTTTCAGTGTAAGAAAAGGAAAGTTAAGCAAAAACTGCTAATCTTAAATCTGCACTGGAAGTAGCAGCGTGAAATCATGATTTGCATATTTATCTTCTGTCTCCTGAAAAGGCTTAGAAGCAATGACAAACCAATAACAGTGAATACCCCTTGTACCCAGATTGAGGTCTCTAAATAGTACTTTTCACTAAATGGAACTCTTTGGAGAGATTCCAGGTCTGGGGCAGGATAGCTTGTCATACTTGAGAATAAGGAAGTTATGAGACTTAGGTCAGGTTCATGCCAAAAGGACCCAGTAGCCAACTTGAGAAGACTCCCACTAGCCAAAGATGAAACAACATCAGCATTAAGATGAATAATGACTGGAAGAGACTGAAACATATCAGATGGATAAAAAGTCCATGATTTCATCATGATACTAAAAAATAAGATCAATGGTCACCTCTGGACGTTGACAGGACATCAACTCACAATTGTGAAAATGAACGGGGTATATAGCAGATCCTGTTGGTGTCCCTGTCCCTTGATAAGCCAAAGGCTGCTGACCTCCTGAGGATTAGTTTCTGATGTGGAGGTACACTTGGCCTGAGTGCATGGCAAGTCAGAATGCCCGTGGAAATGGCCCTCAATCAGTGACAGAAGGGGCGTTGATAGACTAAAACCCCAGCCCCTCGCCTCTCAGGAGGGAACACTCTGAGGCAAGTTCCTCTCAGAGCTCCCAGCAGCTTTGAGCTCCAGCTGCCTATAGCCATTACCTGCCCAGTTATTTGGATTATTTACTTAATCAATTATTGGATTCCTTCCCTTCCCTGTTTCCCTTTCCTATCAAGATACGGAAATTTTCAGACCTGCTGAGTCATGAGCAAATGTGGGCGAGCACAGTGGCAATCCACAATGGTACATTTGTGACTGGGTGTGAATACATACAGAGGCATGAGTAAACTACATGAGCAGGAAGCCCAGATTCCCACATTACCTATCTCTGCTGCACCCTTGCCTCTCTCCCAGCTCACCCTGTAGCCTCATGGGGCTTGTCTGTGATTAGGATTCAGAGGAGGACAAAGCCCACACCTGGTCCATAGATGAATCACTGCGACATATTGATGTGAGCCAAACATGGGCTGTTACCACACTGCAGCCCCCAAAGGGGTGGCCCTGAAAGACAGTGGTGAGGGAAGATCCTCCCAGGAGGATGTTTCAAGCAGTACACAGGTCATCTACTTTGCAGTGAGAGAGGTGACTTGAAGGAAGTATATACATGGACTCTTGAGCAGTGGCAAATGGCTTAGTTGGTTGGTCAGGCCAGAAAGGGCAAAACTAGAAGGTTGGAGATAAGAAGTCTAGGGAAGAGCTATATGGATGGACTTACAGGAGTGGACATTGTGTCTGATGGCAGTACTGTTTAAGAGCATTCACTGCAGAGGAGACATTGAACAGCTAGGGGAACAGAAGGA
Organism: Kogia breviceps; assembly: GCF_026419965.1. NCBI lineage: Eukaryota > Metazoa > Chordata > Mammalia > Artiodactyla > Physeteridae > Kogia > Kogia breviceps. The sequence continues at coordinate 87,060,572 of NC_081310.1, read as the reverse complement.
TTCCAGTGGATAACAGCCAGCCTTTGTCCTCCGCGATGCCAGGGCTTACACAATGTGCCCATGAATGGAGTAGTTGTGGCAGTGAATATGGAGACTATATAAGGGCTCACCAGCATGGGCTCCCTCTCACCAAGGCTGATCTAGCTACTGCCAATGCTGGATGTTCGGCCTGCCAACAGCAGAGACAGAGGCTAAAGTCTCAACATGGTACCCTCCCTCAAAGAGATCAACCAGCCACTGGGAAGCCTGTTGATTACAATGTACCTCTTTCAGTTTGGAGGGGGGAGCAGTAACTCCTTACTGGGATTAATGCATATTCTGGATATGGATTTCCCTTTCCTGCCCAAGTGCTTTGGCCATCACCAATATCTATATCCAAGGACATAAAGGAAATGGTTTATCCTTATGAGATCCCATATAGTATCACCTCTAACCAAGGAGATCAACTTTATAGTGAAGGAAATGTGACAGTGGGCATATGACCACAGGATCCATTGGCCCTACAATGCACCATATCTCCTTGAAACTGCCAACCTGATAGTATGTTAGTATGGCCTCTTTACACCACATCTAAGTACCAGCTTGGGGAAAACATCCTCTAGGATTGGGGTACTGGCCTTCAAAACACAGTATATATATATGTGTGTGTGTGTGTGTGTATATATATATATATATATATATATATATATATATATATATATATATATATATAAAACCAATGGCCATTCCATGGTGCTGTATCCCATGGGTAAAAATCATGGGTACAGGAACCAGGATATGGAAGAAGCGACAATACCCCTCTTACCAGTGACCCACTTCGGGAATGTGTGCTTCCTGTACCTATAAATATAGGCTCTGCAGGATTAGAAGCCATAGTTCCTGGAGTGGGAGATGCATCTACCAGGTGTCACAGTAAGGGTATCACTAAACCTAAGGCTATAGCAACTTCCGGGTCATTTTGGGCACCTCATGCCAACTGACCAGTAAACAAAGAAAAGAATTATACTGGCCAAGATGAGATGTTTGATCTTGATTGTCCCATGTCCAGTGGTAATCATGAACAGGCAGTTACAGCAATGTTGGCCTGTTAAGGGCATGGTAATGAAAGGTTGAGGCCTTTAGGGATGAAGGTCAGCTTTTTTCCATTGTGAAAGACTCACAGACCAACAGAATGAATTGTAGAGGAGGGAGATGTTTAATATTGATTACAGCCTTGGAACCAACTGCAGCAACTGTTTGTTCCACTAACCTTCTTGTTATAAGATGCTTTTTTCTTTTTTCTGGCTGCACCATGGGGCTTGTGGGATCTTAGTTCCCTGACCAGGAATTGAACCCGGGCCCTAGGCAGTGAAAGCGCAAAGTCCTAACCACGGGATGGCCAGGGAATTCCCAAGACTTTCTTTTTTTTTTTTTTTTTTTGTGGTACTCGGGCCTCTCACTGTTGTGGCCTCTCCCTTTGCGGAGCGCAGGCTCCAGACGCGCAGGCTCAGGGGCCGTGGCTCACAGGCCCAGCCACTCCGTGGCATGTGGGATCTTCCCGGACCAGGGCACGAACCCGTGTCCCCTGCATCGGCAGGCGGATTCTCAACCACTGCGCCACCAGGGAAGCCCCCCAAGACTTTCTTTTTAATGAATTAGAAATTGTGATCAGCCATGACCTTGAAAAATCGGTGAGGAGACAAAGTGATCTTATCATGGAGGCACAAATGGATGAGCAGTACAAAGGGTTTAGCATAGCTGTGACCCCTATCCTTTGCATTCACCTCTGCAAGGGGAAGGCTTCTGGGAGAACATCTGTGACTCTGCCTGGGGACTTTTTTTTTTCTGGCTGTGAGAGCATGTCTGTGCTCAGGGTTAGCCAGGAATGGTAGAGAGTTAATGCTTCCAGATGCAGCCCTCAACTTTCAGACAGGAAGTTGACCAATAATACTTTAGTTTCTTTGCCCCTCGGGTGGGATTTCCCGAAACAGGTTCTATGCTGCCTTCCAGAATTCCCCAGCAGGATTGAGCCCCAGTTGCTCCACCTGCTCTATCACAACCTTTCATTAGCTTCCTCCCCTTTCCTGTCTCACTTCTCCACTTCTATACCAGTGCTCCTTAGCATGACCTCCCAGATAAACTCCTTGCACTCAAAGTCTTGACTCACATCTGCTTTTAGGGAACCCCGTTGTCTTAGTTTAGGCTGCTATAACAAATTACCATAGTCAGGGTGACTTAAACAACATTTATTGGCTTCCCTGGTGGCGCAGTGGTTGAGAATCTGCCTGCCAATGCAGGGGACATGGGTTCGAGCCTTGGTCTGGGAAGATCCCACATGCTGCGGAGCAACTAGGCCCGTGAGCCACAACTGCTGAGCCTGCGCATCTGGAGCCTGTGCTCCACAACAAGAGAGGCCGCGATAGTGAGAGACCTGTGCACCGTGATGAAGAGAGGTCCCCGCTTGCCACCACTGGAGAAAACTCTTGCACAGAAACGAAGACCCAACACAGCAAAAATTAATTAATTAATTAATAAACTCCTACCCCAAACAACAACAAAGAAAACACATTTATTTCTCACAGTACTGGAGGCCAGTAGATCTGGTGTCTGGTGAAGGCCCAATTCCTGGTTCTCAGATGACTGTCTTCTCATTGTATTCTCACATAGTGGAGAGCAGAGAGAGAAAGGAAGCTCTCCGAAGTCTCTTCTTATAAGGGCACTAATCTCATAATGAGGGCTCCACCCTTGTGACCTCATTACCTCCCAAAGACCCCAACTCCAAATACCAGCACATTAGGGATTAAGGTTTTAACATATGAATTTTGAGGAGTGGGGGGACACAAACATTCACTCCATAGCACCTATCTAAGACAAATGGAAGAGAATCAAACATTAATCCTACCTTCCCAAATGGGTTATATGTCAGGGTAACAAATTAGTGGATAAAGAGAAATTTTTCCTCACAGATAATTCATCTCCTAATAAATGAAGGAGAAATGACAAAATTAGAACATCTCCATTTCGCACGTCCAATGAAATAATGGATCTAGACAGTGATCATCAGTAGCCATTAGATTAAAAAGTTGATGAGTGTAGTGAGTTGACAGTTGGCCACAGATATATCCACGTCCTAATCCCTGAAATCTGCAAATGTTAACTTGCTTGGAAAAGGGTCTTTGTGGATGTCATTTACTACATGAATTCATTCCTGGAATTCAGTTAATGGTTTTGAGATGAGATCATCCTGGATTAGCCAGGTGAGGCAAACCCAGTGACAAGTGTCCTTATGATAGACGGAAGAAAAGACACAGGCACATGAAAAGGAGGAGGTGGAGATTGCAGTGATGCAGCCAAAGGAGCCCAAGAACACCACCAGCCACCAGAAGTTATAAGAGGCAAGAAACAATTCTCCTCGGAGTCTCCAGAGGGAGTGTGACACTGCCGACACCTTGAGTTTGGACTTCTGGCCTCCAGAGCTGTAAAAAAATACATTTCTTGTTGTCTTAAGCCACCAAGTTTGTGGCAGTTTGTTACAGCAGCCATAGGAAACTAATACAGTGAAGAACTTTATAATGAGTGGATCAGACTTACACTACTTGAATTCACTGATCAATCTTAGCATCACTATTTTAGCCCAATAATCAGGCACCATGTGCCTCCTGATGTGATGAAGGAGGAAGTATACAGTATCACTTATTAAATACTCCTGGGGGAAAAAAAGTGAATGTTAATTTAATCAAACTTGTAAATATAATTACAGGGGATGGAGGAATATATTAAATGACACTTTGAAGATACTTCAAAGATACTTTGAAGACTGTGGGAAACCTGATAGGAAAAAGACCCAGTTACATAAACAAACAAGATGGCATAGATAAAATGAAGGAGGAAGTATTATGGCTTAAAAGTTACTTAAAGGGGCTTCCCTGGTGGCGTCATGGTTAAGAGTCTGCCTGCCAATGCAGGTGACACGGGTTCGAGCCCTGGTCTGGGAAGATCCCACATTCTGCGGAGCAACTAAGCCCGTGCGCCACAACTACTGAGTGTGGGCTCTAGAGCTCGCAAGCCAGAACTACCGAGCCCACGCGCTGCAACTACTGAAGCCCACGCACCTAGAGCCCCTGCTCCACAACAAGAGAAGCCACCACAATGAGACGCCCGTGCGCCACAATGAAGAGCAGCCCCCGCTCGCCACAACTCGAAGAAAGCCTATGCGCAGCAACAAAGACCCAATGCAGCCAAAAAAAAAAAAAAAAAGATACTTAAATTAACCCAAAACAACTAATCAAATGCAATGTGTAGACCTTAGCTGGATCCTGGTTTGAGCAAATAAACTTATTATAAAGTTATATTTTTAGACATTCAGGAGAAATTGATCATGAACTAAATGTTAGATAACATTAATTTTGTTGGAGTGTTATAGTAAATTATGCTTGTTTATTTAAAAAAATATTTTTTTTTTGCCACATTGGGTGGCTTGTGGTATCTTAGTTCCCCATCCAGGGATTGAACGTGGGTCCTTGGCAGAGAGAGCATGGAGTCCTAACCACTAGACTGCCAGGGAATTCCCAGAATTATGGTTATTTTTAAGTCACTATATATTAGAAATACATACTGAATATTTACAGGTGAAATGATAGGCTCTTTGAGGTTTGTTTTAAAATACTCCAGCAAAAAACAAACACAAATGAGAGGATTCAAGAAACAAGGATAATTTTGAAATCATCAAGCTGGAGGATGGAGTTATTTGTTATTCTGTTCTCTCTATTTTTGTGTACCTTTTAAATTACCTATAACGAAAAAATAATAGTAATAGCAATATGAAGAGCAATATGAAGAGTAGTTGTAAGAATTTGTGGTCATATGTTTCTATGGGCAAAGAAACAAAGCTTTGGGCTTCCCTGGTGGCGCAGTGGTTGAGAGTCCGCCTGCCGATGCAGGGGACACGGGTTCGTGCCCCGGTCCAGGAAGATCCCACATGCCTCGGAGTGGCTGGGCCTGTGAGCCATGGCCGCTGAGACTGCGCGTCCGGAGCTTGTGCTCCGCAATAGGAGAGGCCACAGCAATGAGACGCCCGCGTACCGCAAAAAAAAAAAAAAAAAGACACAAAGCTTTGCAGCAAATGAAAAGCTCCTCCCATGACCGTTTCTCACATGGTCTCTTGACAAATGCTGAAGGCATTATACTGAAGACAAGTCATCTTCCTATGGGCTGAGCTGCAAGGCCTTAGATCTTGGCTTCCTGGGGTTCTGACTCCATAATAGGAGTGGGGGGGACACAAACATTCACCCCATAGCACCTGCCTAAGACAAATGGAAGAGAATCAAACATTAAGAGAATCAAACATTAGAAAACCCAGAAGATAGAGGGAGTGGGTGACTACCAATATGTCCAATATGTCCCAGAATTTAGACTGCCCTCCTTGCTGTTTGTGGTCAACATTTGTGCTGGTGCTGCTCACCAAATAGTTTCGATTCTACTTCTAGGCCAAAGTAAGATTGCTCTTTGCTGCCCCCTTCTGGTTGAGTGGGGCCATGTGTTTAGTTTTGGAGAATTGAGTTGTGGACAAGACAGGTGTCCCCAGGGCCTGTAGCTATTAACTGCTTGTATAAGACCCTCCAGAGCTCTTTTTATTTTTTTCTTCTGGCATGGTGATTGATGGCATATGAGATGGTGGCTGCTCTGTCACCCGGGGTCCCTGAATAACTAAAATGAGAAGAGCCCCATTATTGACCACAAAGTACATGTAGCTAGAGTGAGAAATAAACCTTTATGTTTTAAGCCACTGAGATTGGGGAGTTGTTTGTTATCACAGCATACTTTAGCTTATCCTGACTAATCAGTGCCATACAACGATTCTACAGGCTACCTGGTAAGAACCTGAATAAGAATAATTATTTTTGTTCTGTTACTATCATTATTACTCATTAATTATTATAGATACAACTTACTGAGTGCCTCTTATGTGTATCAGGCATGTACTATGCAGTCGATGCATTTTCTCAATTACTGTTACAGCAAACTCGGGAGGCAGATCTTATTATCCCATGACCAAGATGCAAAAACCAAAGCTTAAGAACTGGCACAAATATTTCATTTGCTATATGAGGATTATTGAAGATGATGTTCATTCAGTCATCCTCTGTCCCTTATATAAAGTCCCATGGGATGAAATCATTCGACAATGATTGCAAGAATCCTCTTGGAAAGCAATTTTACAACATGTATCAAGTGCCATTAGAAAGTTCATACCCTTTGCTCCAGTCATGACTATTCTCTAGCCCAGGCTTTCTGTGGTGTAGTTAGATTGCTTGAACAGTAATAAACAAACATACATACAAATAAAATGTATAGAATATAATATATATTAAGGAAAATGAATTAATGACATTGGAGTTTGTCTCTTGAGTTACTGGTATGTTTCTTTTAGCCAGGTGTTAAGAATGTCCCTGATCCAGTTGCCGCTTTTGCCCTGGCAGCCGTGATGGTGGTGAACGCTAAACCCAATGCACATAGCCACCCTGCAGTATCAGCCCTGCGAGGACCTTATTGTGTCCTCCTCCTTCTGAGGGCTTAGTTTCCCATCAGCTGTTAACAGCGGAATGACTTTCCTCCTTTAATAGCAATCATGTAAACCCTTCTGGGAGACTGGCAGGATACAAACACATTTTGTAATATGTTCAGGTCCACCTTGTATTTATTCCGTGGTGCCCAGGGGCTAGGCCTGGGGGGTTGGAGCGCTCCTGGCAGATTTGAACTAGAGTAATCTTAAGTGAGTGTGTGGTGCCCCCGCGTGGTTCCTGGTACAACACCACCCTGGATTCATTTGCTCCTATCCGTGGCCAGGCCGTCCACGGTGAATCCAACTCTCTTCCGGCCTTTTGGTGCCCTCTCCTCGCAATCCCTACTCTCTTGCAGGTTCACCCCTCAGGGGCAGTAACCTCTGCTCTTACTCTGTCTTCCTAGGCGCGCTGTCCGCACGCTGGGTCCAAGGTCAGCCCCCTCATCCCCCCACGCCTCGCCGCCGCGCTTACAGCTTCACCCAACACAAAAAGTCCTCGGGTTATTTTATTGCTGTATATGGAAGTCAGTTAATGCCCCCTGGACGCCCCTTCCGTCACCTAGCAGTGGCTGCCTCGTCTGCCGGGGCGCGCGAATCGCCGCGAGTCCGAGGGTCGTAGCTGCGTACCGCCACCGGGTGCGCCACCACTTCCCCTCCCCGACGCCGGGCCAGCCGGGATCCTCGGCCTGCAGCCCTCGGCCGAGAAGGCGGGCCAGGAAGGACTTCTCCTCGTCTGATGGAAGGGGAAGCTCGCGGGAAAAGGGGGGCGAGAGACCCCTGACGCGACTCCCAGGCTTTGTCGCGCGCGCTGGAGGGGACGCTGTGGGCCCCTATTCGGAGTAGCAGTAGGTCCCGTAGGCCGCCTGCTGGGGTCTGGGGAAGCCGAAGCTGCGCACTCCGGGATCCGGGAGGCCCCCGCAGCGCGGCCGAGGCGTGGTGATGGGGAAGCGCACGCTGCCATCCGCCAGCCAGCCGCCGTCGCATTGGTCCAGCCCGGAGAACTTCCAGGCTGCATAGAGGTGCCCGACCTTGGCCACCATGGCCCCGCGCCGCCGGCACGCCGCGTGGGCTTCAGACAGCGTCAGCCGGCCCGGCACGAAGAACACCTGGCCTGGGGACCGAAGCGGGTCACCGACTGATCCAGAGAAAGGCCAGCCGGGGCGCAGCGGGATTCAGATTCCCAGGGAACAGAGGCGAGGGGGCAGGTGTGGTCGGGTGGGTCCGAGCTTGGGTAGGAGGAGTGGGAGTAACGAGACTGGGGGTGCGGGTGAGGTTGCGGGAGACAGGCTGGATCCTGGGTGGGAGGAGTGACGGAGGGGCGAGGTCTTCAAGAGACCATGGAGCTGGCCCGGGATCTCAAACCACTTGCCTTCTACCTTCCCCGCCCCATCCTTCAGGTCCGGGTCCTGGCCCCGCTCTCCCCGCCCCGCCGCATTCACAGGCTGAATCCTCCTCCTTCGCAGCCGGTCAGGCCCCGCCCCCTCCGGTGCTGAGGCTGGCTCGCCCCGCCCCCTTACCTGACAGCTCAGAGGTAAAGCAGAAGGCGTCGTAGCGGTCGCGCTTCCGGTCTCGGGGCCCATAGCTGCGGATCCCGGGCCGACCTGGGCCACCGCACGGAGCGCGCGCCGTGAGCACAGGGTAGCGCACGGAACCCTCGAGCAGCCAGCCCGCGTTACACCAGTCCAGACCCTCGGTCCACGCTGGGGGGAGATGGCGGGGGCGTGGGGGCAGTGTCGGGCGATTAGAGGTGTCACAGGCGGGAGCAGACCCGGAGTTCGCCTCCACTGGGGTCCACGTGACAGCCCGGAGGGCGCCTGGGCGGTGCCCGGGTTCGGCCGCTCACCCTGGTACAGCTGGGAGTAGGTGGCCAGGCGTCCGTCTTGCTCCTCGCACGCCTGCTTCGCTTCGTAGTAATTGAACTGGTACCTGCCCCGGCTGGGCTGGTACGGGAACACCACACCTGGGGGGGTGGCAGAAGGAGAGGGGGAAGGAGGGGCGGTGCAGCCCAGGAAAAATGGCTAGGGGGACCCCGGGAGCAGGCGGGGGAGAGGCTGGGGAGGAGCCCTGGGAGGCCTGAGATGAGACAGCCGAACCACCCCTGGAGAGGAGCGGGTCATAACCGAAGGGCCTCACCCTCCAGGCGAAGGGTCAGCGCCACACTTTCGTCCTCGATGCCATTGATGAGCTCACAGCGATACCGGCCCTCGTCCTCCAGGCGCACGCCCGCGATGACCAGGGAGGCATCTAGCCGATGCCCCCTTCGCATCCTGGCACGCCCCCCCAGGGACCCGTAGCCCCGGGCGTGCAGTCCGTTGGTGATGAGGATGGGCGTCTCCTGGAGTTCCCCCGGCTCCACTTTGCTCCAGCGCACCTTGTAGCTGGGAGGCGGGGCACCCAGGACGCAGGGCAGCGTGGTCGTGGCCCCACGACGAGAGTGAATGACCTCGTGGATGGGGGGCAGGAGGTAGTGGGGGCCAGGGTGGGGTGCTGAGCAGAGGGGGCCACAGTGGCAGGAACCCCCGACCCTCAATGCCCCAAGTGCCTACCCAGCTCCCCGTACCCCAGGCTCCCCCAACCCTCTCCTCCATTGCTCACTCAGCAATGACTCTCAGCCCCAGAGTATCTCCAACAGCTGCCCTCTCCACTTTCCCCACCACTGTTCCCCAGATTTTGGGCAGAGCTAAGGTCTTACCTGAGTCCCCCAGGGCTCTGTGGAAGGTAGTGAAGGCCCAAGGGAGAAGGAAGTGGCAGAGAGTGGGGAGACTGATCCTGCCTTGCATGATGGGGAGTCAGTCCAGCACAGTCTGCAGGGCACAAAGGGTGGGCATTCCTTAGGACTAAGGGAATGGGGTGGAGGGAACAGGGTAGATCTCCCATCAGGGATCCCTGAGAGGGGACTGTCCAGCTGGAAGCCATGAGGGCAGAAAAAGGGGTTGAAGTTGTTAGCAAAAGGAAGGTAATGGGGCTGGGACAGTAACTAACTCCACTCCCTGCCAGGCCTCCTGAGCCCATCCCTCCTCCTCTCTCACATCCCTTCAGTCAGCAGGTCCTAATTTAGCACCTCCTCTACCTATCCATTCTCAGCCCAAGTTGTACTTCCCAAGTCTTGCCTTCTGGATTGCTAGCTGTGGTCTCTGTCCTCTCCCAATACCCATTCCTCATCTGAAGCCAGAGTAAATATGGTCCCGTCACTCTCCTGCTTAAAACAGTGACTCCCCATTGCTGTGAGGATCAAATCCAGTGTCCGAACCCAACTTCCAAGACTCTCTGTGATCCAGCCTCTCCTAGCACCTCCAACATTGCCCCCCTTCCCTACCCCTCACCACCTGTGCCCTCTGCATTGTGCTCCAGACATGTTCTGGTTCCAACACAGTCCAAGTTCACCCTCACCTTCTTCTTACAGGCAATCAGTTTGGGCCTCACCTCCTCTGGGAAACCTTTCCTCTCCCCTCCACTTCATCACGCTGTAGTGCACTGTGATTTACTCCTCTGGTTTCCCTACTGCCTTGGACTGGGGACTTTTTTTCTTAGAAGTATTTCTATTAGCAGCTAATTTAGCAGTATGGATCTGAAAGTAATACATATGCATATGTAGACTATGTCAGTGAGCTTTCCAGTAATTATAAAGTTATAAAGTATAAAATTACAAGGCTGTTAAAAATGATTTCAAACACAATTGTCTATTTCAGTAGTTGATTTTCCCCCCTTCTTTATTCTATTCTTTATTCTTTATCACCTTGGCCATTTTTTAAAAAATTAGACTAAAGACCCCTTAACCTAGTTTTATTCCTTTTTGAGATCTGATTCCTCCACTTCCTAATCGCATGACTTTGAACAAGTTGCTTAACCTCTCTCTGCCTCAATGTCCTCATCAGTAAAATGTGGTGAATAGTAGCACAAATACCTCACTGAGCAGTTGTGAGGATTAGAAGGATATATGTAAAATGCTTAAATAGGTCCTAATATCTAGTAAGGGCTATGTATATGTTAGTTGTTATCTGCAGCTCCCGGCATAGTTTCTGGCACACAGTAGGTGCTAAATAAATATGTGTGTTAATGAATGAGCTCACATTAAGGACTTCTGGGAAGAAGAGCAGGGACATAGCAAGAGAAAGGAAAGACTGAGGAGGAGTTGGAAAGCTAAGGAGCTGGACTCCGTCTTCTTGCAGATGAAGGCCAGAGCTGAGCATGCAGAAGAGACAGGGTTTAGGTGCAGAAAGGACTTCCCAATGGTTAAAAAGGAAAACATCTGGGACAGGGACCTGAGCGAGAGAACACATCTCCTGTACAGGAGAACCTGGTAAGCACAGCGATAGTGAGAACTGAGACCGATTGAGGGACCCATAGTAACGACAGCCAGCACCAACATGTTTAAAGTTTAACGTGCCTGAAACTGCTCTAGGTACTTTACATGTACACTTTTGTATTTACTCCCCTTAGCAATCCTATGAGGTAGGAACAACTATGGATCGCATTTATATATGCTCAAAGGTGCTCACATGTCAAGATACTTGAGTGAGGTCACACAGCTAAGAAGAGGAGGGGTTTGCTGGGACTTGAATCCAGACTTGACATGAGGTTCAAAGCTCTTAGTCACTGATCTGTCTTTCTGTTTCTCAAAGCAGGTGCACACATATCTTCTTCATACACCTTACAGAGAATGAGAGAGCAGCCAACAGCTCTAGTGCCTCCCCCCACCTTTTTTTTCCACTTATAAAGTTTTATGTAAGAGAAATATTCATAATTTTTATGGGACACTTTTAGGTATAGAATAAAATTATTTCACTGATAATTATTTTATGAACATTCTGATCAACAGTACTGTGTAAGATATTTTGACACTGACCTGTTAGAAGTGGGCCTCTTCACAGAGATGGAGGGAGCAGTGACTGGCAGCTTTTTGTCCTGCTGGAGGAAAAGGTTCCAGGTGAAGGAGTTGCCTGGGCCACTGGGAGGTCCAAGCATCTAAGAGTCCCAGAACTTGGGCCCCTGATCATCGTGGTCTCTCCTTTCACACCTTTGAGGAAAGGCTTCTGCCCTGAGTTCAAAGAAGTCAAGGTACCAAAAACTCCCCCACTCATCACTCCACTAAGCCAGGCTAAGTGACTAGGGTCCAGCTCTGTGGCCGGGCACTGTGTCTGTGGCACTCACTGTCCTGGGCCCAGGGGAAGACACAGCTTAGGAAGAGGCATGGGAACCCATGAAGAGGCATGGAGTAAAGGAAGCAACCCAGGAATAATTACCTGGAATATTGTGGAGAATGGGGTGCCTCCTTTCTTCTAGATGCTCTTAGACCAGAGAAAGGATGGATTAATGGGTGGGTATAAGGATGTTGGACTGATGGGCATGGAGTGAACTACAAATGAGGCTCAAAGATCCGTAAGTGTCAAGTTCCAGCTGCCTCCACTTTCCCATACGGGCCTACTCTGTGCAGCACCACTCCACCTCCCCCAACAAAGACCTCACCTCTGCCCTCCGGTGCCTGGGTGCGCATTGCCTATGGCAAGAGGCTCTCAAGGTGGGAATCAGACTTCCAGGACCTCCAGTTGCTTCAAAAAACCTGACCCCTTCTGTCCAGCTCCCCTGTCTGTCATCTGTCTGTCCTTTCCTTCTCTGTCCCCACCCCATCGGAAGCACAATTTCCCATTGTCTCCTTCTTTTCCCCTATTGTTGAATAACAGGGGCCCTTTCTTTATCCTGTGGGTAATGGCAACGAAATGTCAACAGCTGGGGATGTGGGATGCAGGACCGGCTGGCACAGGCCACCGGAAAAAGGGCCTGGCTGGAGGCGGGCTCAGAACAGGAAATGACATCCCCAAGGAGGAGAAAATGGGGAGAGGGAGAGAGAAGTTTTGTGAGAAGGTTGAAATGAGGTTCCCCCTCAATATTCAAGCCTCACGGCTCTAAAGAGATTTTGTGTAAGGCCGGGCAAATGGCTGAAGTCCACGGAGAGACAGTGAGCAGTCAGCACTGCGATAAGAGAGATGGAAATTAGATAGCCCAGAGGATTTTGCTGTCTCTGGGAAGGACATGGGAATTTCTGAGGATGGAAGGATTTTGGAAAGCTCTCTGAGAGAGGGCATCTTATTTGTTCCCTAGTTCCCCATTGCCTCCTTCAGCAGATGGATAATCTTAAAGTTCTCAAGAGAAGGAAGCTCCTTAACCTCCCCGAGTGAAGATTCACTTCTCTAAAATCCCTCTTATTAGGAAGTTCTTTGGGAAGTCTAAACTCCTACTGGAGTTTAAGCTCATTTTTTAAACCTTTCTATTGACATAGAATTTACATACAACAAAGTACAGATCCTAAGGGTACAGCTCAATAAATTTTGACATGAGTACACACCCTGTAACTACCCAGCCCCAGATTAAGATATAGAACGTTTCCAACACCCAGAAGAAGCGCATTTCTTTTTTGTTGGCTGTCAATGCACAGGGAGCACTCCCTCCGTAAATAGCCATTTAGAGATGTTTCGAGCTTCAAATCGCCTCTTGCCCTTCTTTTCTCTCTGCAACCTGACATCAGTGGCTTCACGTTACTAAATCCTGCACTTTCCGGATCCTTAGCTTCCTCATTTACCAGAGGGAAGGGAAAGTGACTTGTCCAAGACCACACAGAATGCAGTTGTTGAGTCAAGCCTAGAACGTTCTGCTTTTCCGGCTAATTCCTCTTCCACTCCTCTCCTCGAACCTCCAAGTCAGCCCCGGGGCTGCAGGGTCTTCACTGGGGTCATATTTGACAGCATGGAGCCCACCCCGACGGTGCTCTTTAAGGATTGGATTGACAGTCTTTTCCTGTCCGCTCCATCCTTTCCGAAACCCTTCCCTCTTCCTCCCAGAGAGAAGGACAAACGAGAACAGACAAATAGCCGCCTGTCTCCTCTGCCAGGACACCCTGATCCCGCGCATCTGATTGGCTTCCGCCCAATACAAACAAACAGCCTTACGCGGAGGCGGAGCCTATAAAGCCTCCATGGCCTGACCGGTCGCACCCTGATTCCCAGGCTCACCCCTCGCTGCTCCTTTCTCCCCAGACCACTTCTGAGTTGCGGTTCGGAAGTCTCTGGTGTATAAGTCCGTAAAAGGCTGAGTTTGGCAGGGAGGAAGGCCTGGAACTATGCGATAGATGCAAAGAGATCCCCTTGAGGATGGAATGAGAAAGGAACAGACCAAGAATAAATATAGCGTGAATAACCAAACTGTTTAGTCTGCTCAGGTCACGTTCATTCTCAGTTCTTCCCGAAGACACCACGAGACAGGAATGAGGTAAGACTGCTCAAGCTTGAGTTGGCATCTTTTCTGGCATCTTCTGAGGAGAGGCCTTTGGCACTCCTGCTGCCTACCAACCAGGGTGAGATGGAATCATCTAGGAGGAGCATGGAGTCCTGACACCTCTTTCCCTGACACCACAGACTCAGCCTCCACCCTCCAGGCACATTCAGCAGACTAATTGTCTGGATCTTTGGTGACGGCAAGCATGGGCCCAGTTTACTATGGGACTGTTGCATGAAGGACTGGAAAAGTTGGCAAAATGGTACTTTAGGGTGCATAGCAGGGAAGGGCCAGGTGTGCCGGGGTGGGGGTGGGGGTGGGGGTGGGGGGGCTTCCCTCTCCTTCCAGTGAAATTTGCATTCACACCCAGCTGCCTGGCCGCTGCAGAGTCCCACTGCAGTCTCCAGCAGACACCCTCCGGGCCGTGTCTCGCTCCTCCTCTGCTGGGTCTCACCTTTCTCCTCCTCCCTGGGAGCCCCCAGGCCTCCTCTTTCTTCTAACCCAGGCTCAGGCCTTTTGTGGGGCTGCATCCTGGCTGCACTGCAGGACCATGTGTGGGGTGAGCCTGGGGGAGTCAGCCTTGTGGAAAGACATGTTTTCCGCTCAGGATGCCTCACTGTACCCTGAACAGCCTTTGTCCTGTAGACAAGAGTCAAGGGTGGGAAGGAAGGGGAAGATGTGGCCCATGCCCTTGGGTGGGGGTGGGCTGCCAGTCTGGAAGGTGCATGAGGCCACATGGGCTAATGGGAAGAACACTGGACCATGAATCAGGAATCCCGTCCCAGCCAGATGCTGACTTCCTATGAGACTCTATACCAACCTCCTGGAGCTTCAGTCTCTCTAATTATCGAACGGGCACCACACCTGCCCAATGGGACTGGCTGGTGTGAGGGTGATGGAGCAGCCTTCTACCCAGTGAAAAGCACGCTGTGAATGAGGTTCATTGTTAAAATGATTAGTTCAAATTGGAAAACTGCTAGAGAAGGGGAGAACGAGATGGGAAAGAGCTGAGATCGGTTAGACCCCCTCATCCTTGAACATCCTTGAATTAGCCACACCCTCCAAGAACAGTGGGGGCCCCTCATGGGGTTGGGGTCTCTTTCTAAACAGTGAGGGTGTCCCTCTCAGTATTTCCATCTTACTCTATTTCCATCTCTGTGGAGAACAGGAGGATATCACCACCATGCCTAAGATGCCATGTGGAGCCCTGACCATGCCCCATCTCAAGCTGCCCCCCCCAGCCCAGGAGTCCTGACAGAACTCAGTTCCCTGTTTGTCACTCCAGCCCCTTGATTTGGGGCTCTTGAGAAGTGGGACCCACAGTGCCCGCTTCAGTACTGATCAGAACCTAGAAACTAGAAGCAAAGATGTCCAGAGGGAGGATCTGGCTGCCTCTATGCACAGCATCTTCCTGGCTCTGAAAGGTCTTGAAAGACAACAGTGGGGATATCTGGTTGTCCTCATCTCAACCTGGCAAATTGTTCAGGTTCCTCAGCCATCTCTATCCTGAGGGTGTGGTAGCTGAGGGGTATGGTCAGGGTAGTGCTTTTTCTGAAGTCCCCTTTTCTGAAGGGCCTCAGGGTGTAAAGAACTGTGTGAGTAATGCAGTAAATGAATGTAGGAAGGTCTTGACCTTATGAAGTGCTCAGGCTACTGGGATAACACCTGTCCTATTGCAGAGGTAGATGAGGGTAAAATAAAATGTTGGAAAGTGCAGAGAACAGTAAAAGACAAATGTCTAGAAGTTGTTTTCATGGTTACTAAGATTTAACAATTACATTTTACATATTACTAATCATGTCTCTGCTTTGTCACAGTCAGTTCATGGCTATATTGAAGTGTGCCACTTAAATTGTACTTTTGGGGTGCAGCTACTATGGAAAACAGTATGGATGTTCCTCAAAAAACTAAAAATAGAGTTGCCATATGATCCAGCAATCCCACTCCAGGGCAAATATCTGGAGGAAACTATAATTCGAAAAGATACCTGCACTCCTATGTTCATAACAGCACCATTCACAATAGCCAAGACATGGAAGAAACCTAAATGTCCAGATGAATGGATAAAGAAGATGTGGTACATATATATACAATGGAATACTACTCAGCCATAAAAAAGAATGAAATAGGGGCTTCCCTGGTGGCGCAGTGGTTGAGAGTCCACCTGCCAATGCAGGGGACACGGGTTCGTGCCCCGGTTCGGGAAGATCCCACATGCCGCAGAGCAGCTAGGCCTGTGAGCCATGGCCACTGAGCCCGTGTGTCTGGAGCCTGTGCTCTGCAACGGGAGAGGCCGCAACAGTGAGAGGCCCGCGTACCAAAAAAAAAAAAGAATGAAATAATGCCATTTTCAGCAACATGGGTAGACCTAGAGATTATCATACTAAGTGAAGTAAGTCAGACAGAGAAAGACAAATACCATATGATATCACTTATATGTGGAATCTAAAACATGACACAAATGAACTTATCTCTGAAACAGAAACAGACTCAACAGACATAGAAAACAGACTTGTGATTGCCAAGGTAGAGGATGGTTGGGGAGAGAAGGATTGGGAGTTTAGGATTAGCAGATGCAAACTATTATATATGGGATGGATAAGCAGCAAGGTTCTACTGTATAGCACAGGGAACTATATTCAATATCCTGTGATAAACCGTATAAAAATATGAAAAAGAATGTATATATATGTATAACTGAATCACTTTGCTGTACAGCAGAAACTAACACAGCACGACAAATCAACTATACTTCAATAAAATCAATTTTAAAAAATAAAATTGTGTTTTTGTTCATCTACCTCTGCAAATACCTTGAGATTCCCGAGTCCTCATTTTATCAGCCCTTCTCACACTCGCAGGCCTCAAGCCTTGCTCTCTCAAATCCCTGCTCTGTTCTCGTTCAAGGCAGTCTAAGTTGGATCTGACTTTACTTTGTATAGACTCTCACTCCCAGTCTCACGTTAGTCAAACTTAAGCCCAGAAGCAAGAAGATTTGCAAGTATTAATCAACCATTCTCAGGCCAGAATGTGAATAATTTTAAAAAGTGAGCCCTAACTTATAGCTCTACATTCTCTCACATGGGAAACATAAATACTCTCACAGTATTAACATTCCCATTTTATGGACAAAGAAACTGATGTCTAGAGAAAGTTAGTTAATTGTTAGTGAGTAACCCAGGGAGCTCATCTCCAAAGCTAGATGAGTTCTTCCCTTCTGTGGAAGAATAATTCCTCCAAACTTAGAAAAGGTAAAATGAGAATTGCTTTTTTTGTTGGTTGTTGGGCGTTTGGCTTTGGGGGGTGGGTTGTTTGGTTTGGTTTGGTTTGGTGTCGCTCTAGAGCATTGTCTTAAAGCTTGCTTGACACTCAACTGACTCCCCTGGAGAATGTAACTTTGTTGTTATAGTATATTTGATAAATAGTCTACAACCAAAAAAAGATGAAACATTTACAGCCTGTATGGTTAGTGGTTAACTTGCAGAAGTTGATAAGAATGATAGGGTTTTATTGCCCAACAGAGAAGTTAACCACAAAGGTGTTTTGGTCTTATTGTCCTGGAAACTTGACCAATCATATCTAAATTAGCAATCTTATTTCGGCATTCCTTTTTTTACTGACTATATAAATCCCTGTTTCTCAAATGCTCTTCAAAGCAGCTCTTTTGTCTTCTTCCTAGTTCTGACATTAATGAGTTAAATAAATCTTTGACGTGAGTTAAAAAATAACTTTGAGAATTGTTTTTCCACTTCTCAACTTCCCTATATTGAAAGCAACATCCTAGTGCTTTCTGTTTCCCTGGAATAGCAGATCCACTTGTAGAACTAACACATGAGTGCCCTAAGAGACTGAACCTCCTTGAGGGGAGGATACTTCGTATCTCCAGCCTGCAGAGGACCAGCAATGGCACTAGGAGGAAGTGGCCATTCTCAGCAAGAGTCCTCTACAGTGCCTTCTTGTAGTTAAGGCTATGAAGGCTGCTGCTCCAATGGGCCACCACTGTTACAGCAAATCAATTTCATTAGCTACATCAGAGACTTTAAAATGCATCCATTGTTCTTCCTCCAGGAAGCCTCCCAAGAAACAATTTGTTTTCTCACCTAGCATATACTAGCATTCAGAAAATGTTTACTGAATAAATAAAATTGACGTTTTCTTTCTTTCTTTAATTTCTGCAAGCTTAACCAAAGGGCAGGGCATAATGGTTAAGTTCCACAGGCTCTGGAATTTGAGTGTCTGGAGATAAATCTCAGGCAACCTACTAACTGGATAACATTAGGCAACCTTCTCTTTACTTCATTGTTTTCCTCTGAAAATAAGGATAATGACATCAATGAGAACTGTGCCTGACTCATAGAATGAACTCAATATATTTTAGCCCTTACTGTTGGTGAGGGGAAGAAGTGTCAAAGGGAACAGAATCAATCAAAACACAGATACTGACTGATTGATCCTAAGGGATCACGTAATTTTTAAAAACCATAAACACGTACAAATCAATGTCCCACTTAGTTTTATTTATCACAAAACATAACAAAATTAATACATGAACATAATGAAAAAGAATTAAACCACTAACAAAGGGATAAAACGAAAAGTAAAATCCTTCTCTCCTTTCTTCCTTCCTTCTTCCTTCCTCCTGGAACAATTAAACCATTGTTAAGCTTCTTCTGTACCTGCCCATAAAGGTGTTAAGAATCTACAGTGGGGGCTTCCCTGGTGGCGCAGTGGTTGAGAGTCCGCCTGTTGATGCTAAGGGACACGGGTTCGTGCCCCGGTCCAGGAAGATCCCACATGCCACAGAGCGGCTGGGCCCGTGAGCCATCGCCGCGGAGCCTGTGCTCCGCAACGGGAGAGGCCACAACAGTGAGAGGCCTGCATACTGCAAAAAGAAAAAGAAAAAAACATACATCATGCATATATTCTTTTTT
Source organism: Kogia breviceps (assembly GCF_026419965.1). Taxonomy (NCBI): domain Eukaryota; kingdom Metazoa; phylum Chordata; class Mammalia; order Artiodactyla; family Physeteridae; genus Kogia; species Kogia breviceps. The sequence continues at coordinate 87,041,831 of NC_081310.1, read as the reverse complement.
AAAATCTAATTGGGATCATATACAAACTGCTCCCTACTTTTTTTTAAAGCTAATAATATGTTGTGAACATCAGTCCTATCAGCACATGACATAAAGCTTCTTCACTCTTTTCCATGTCTGCTTAGTATTCCAGTGGGTGGCTGTAGCATAATTTATTTAACTAGATGCCTATTGTTGGAGACTGCTAGAGGTTGGACAACCAGTTAGTCATCTTGAGGAAAAAATATGATCCATAATTCATTCCTTAAACTAAATAAATTCCTGGAAACTCAAATATTTAAATGTAAAAATGAAGCCAGAATGAGTCATAGAATAATAATTTTAAAATTGGAGGGCAACTTTTATTTCTTTCTTAAAAACTGATTCCACAATGATGCATTTAATTGTAGACAGTGTAACAAACATAAAAACATTTAAAAATGTAAATCCCAGGACTTCCCTAGTGGCTCAGTGGTTAAGACTCCGCGCTCTCAATGAAGGGAGCCCGAGTTTGATCCCGGAACGAGATCCCACATGCATGCCGCAACTAAGAGTTTGCATGCCGCAACTAAGGAGCCCAAGAGCCGCAACTAAAGACCCAGCACAACCAAATAAATAAGCAAGTTTTTTTTTTTTTTTTTTTGGTGGTACGCGGGCCTCTCACTGTTGTGGCCTCTCCCGTTGCGGAGCACAGGCTCAGCGGCCATGGCTCAGGGATCCAGCCGCTCCGCGGCATATGGGATCTTCCCGGACCGGGGCACGAACTCGTGTCCCCTGCATCGGCAGGTGGATTCTCAACTACTGAGCCACCAGGGAAGCCCAGCAAGTATTTTTTAAATGAAACTTAATCCTACCACTCAGAGAAAATAAAATTTAACATTTTGCTCTCTGTCCTTCCGAACTTTCAAGGCATTTATGTATTTATTACGTGTATGAATATTTTTCATGATTTAATATGCAATACATCTGATAGCCAGCAGGTGGCGCGAGAAGGCAGCGTTACCGGCGCTGACGGGCCCTGCAGAGTGCTGGGCTCCGCATACAGCTCGAGTCCTGTGCACTGTTGGAGGATCACCGCTTGTTTACTGAGGACGATGTTCAGAGATGGGAATGCTATAGCAGAGACCTGAAAGTTCTGGGGGCGTCCTCCAGACTCAGAGCGCCCTTCAGACTCGCTTTGACAAGGCTGAGCTAAGCTTCAGTTCAGAGGGAGAGAGTCCCAATATCTCAAAGCGTCTTCCTTCGTATTTGTGGCAGCAGTGCCAAGAGAAAGAATGAGGTGAGATGCCCTGCTGCTTTTCTTTCCAGCAGGGTCCTTTTTCCCACCTCTACTTCCACTCATATTGGTGTCTTTCATACTGCCCCCGTTCAGAAATTTTTCCATGGCATTTATACTGATGTATCTAGAAATATTTCATTTAAAAATATTGATTGATTGATTGGCTGCATGAGGTCTTAGCTGTGGCACGCGGGATCTTTCACTGTGGCGCGCAGGCTCTTCATTGCGGTGTTCGGGCTTCTCTAGTTGTGGCACGAGGGGTCCACAGCGCGTGGGCTCTGTAGTTGGGGCATGTGGGCTCTGTAGTTGCGGCGCCCGGCTTAGTTGCCCCGCGGCATGTGGTATCTTAGTTCCCCCACCAGGGGTGGAACCGGTGTCCCCTGTGTTGCAAGACCGATTCTTAACCACTGGACCACCAGAGAAGTCCCTGGAAGTATTTTATTTTTTTAAATATAAAAAACAAGCCAAGTGGAAATGTCTGCTGCCTTGAAAACTTCACTTCTCTAGGCTGACTCTAGAAGTGGCAGCAAGCACTACAGAGGAAAGAGGGCCCCTTTTGCAGTTCCCTCCCTTATCCATTCTCACCACCCCACCACCATAACCAGCATGTACACACACTGGGGTTTCCAAGCCCCTTCACAGAAGGAGACACTGAGGCCAGGGAAAGACAGAGATGAGAACTAGAGGGACAGTGATGCAGAGCTCAGAGACAGGTCTTGATCCAAATTGGAGAGAAGCGTGGTACCAAGGGGCATATGGCAATGATGCTTCAAAGAGAAATAAATGTTTGTTAAGTAGAAACCCACACCAGATTGCATCAAAGAACAGCTGTCTGTGGCTGAGACCATTTCATTTCTGTTTTCTGTGCTGACTGGCCCTCAGGTTACTTACCTACAAATAGGGAAGATTATATATAATTGGGGATTAGGCTGAGAATCAAATAAGATGATGTTTGTGAAAATGATATTTTAAACTGTGAACCATAAAACCCACTATTTTAATTTTTTTTGAGTCATATTTATTTATTTATTTAGGCTGCTCCGGGTCTTATTTGTGGCACGCGGGATCTTTGTTGTCAGCATACTGACTTCTCAGTTGCGGCGTACATGTGGGATCTAGTTCCCTGACCAGGGGTCGAACTTGGACCCCCTGCATTGGGAGCACGGAGCCTTAGCCATTGGACCACCAGGGAAGTCCCCAAAACCCACTATGTTTAAATAGCAAAGCACTCTGCACAAGGGATTGTAATATTTTTGTTGTTTTGAACTTAAATGGTTAATGAAGTAGGAAAATTACAAACTGCCTAGGCCTGAGGATTAAGAAATAATATCAGTCTAAGAAAAAACCCTAAGACACATAGGTGCACCTTTTTTTTCCAGCAGAAAGAAAAATAACATTATATTAGGTAAACATTGCCAATATTTGTGATATAAGCTTTCAAAACCCCCAACATTTGGTACTTCCCTGGTGGTCCAGTGGTTAAGATTCCATGCTCCCACTGCAGGGGACATGACCACTGGTCAGGGAACTAAGATCCCGCATGCCACATGGTGTGGCAAAAAAAAAAAAAAAAAAAAATCCCCACAATTGTAGTTGCAACCACAAGCTCTTTTCTCTTCCCTCATTCTCAGATTTCAGTAATAGAATAAATACATGAATAAACAACTGAGAAGAGGTGGAGGAAAATGTTACACAAGTTTATGCACCAGAGGGATTTGTTAGCGTAGTATGATTTTTATGACACTGTGTGCGGACTTAGAGTATAGAAAGATAACCCAATACCTAATTTTTAGGATTTCATTCTGCTCCAGAAATTTAGAAAGGAATTCAAGAGTTAGTCATCTCGGACTTCCCTGGTGGCGCAGTGGTTAAGAATCCGCCTGCCAATGCAGGGGACACGGGTTCAATCCCTAGTACGGGAGGACTCCACATGCTGCGGAGCAGCTAAGCCCGTGCACCACAACTATGGAGCCTGAGCTCTAGAGCCTGCGAGCCACAACTACCAAGCCCGTATGCCACAACTACTGAAGCCAGCGCGCCTAGAGCCCGTGCTCCGCAACAAGAGTAGCCACCGCAATGAGAAGACCGCGCACTGCAATGAACAGTAGCCCCCACTTGCCGCAACTAGAGAAAGCCCGTGTGCAGCAACAAAGACCCAACGCAGCCAAAAATAAATAAATAAATAAATGTATTTTAAAAACAGTTAAAAAAAAAAAGAGTTGGTCATCTCAGGGCCACATTCACCTTCTCCTGAAGGTCTCCCTGTTGCCAATCATATTTCTCCTCATTTCTGCACCAAGTTCCTCAGCACTGAGGAACTCTGATTTGTATTCATTTGCTGTTTTTTTTTTTTTTTTTTTTTTTTTTTTTGCGGTATGCGGGCCTCTCACTGTTGTGGCCTCTCTCGTTGCGGAGCACAGGCTCCGGACGCGCAGGCCCAGCGGCCATGGCTCACGGGCTTAGTTGCTCCGCGGCATGTGGGATCCTCCCCGACCAGGGCACGAACCCGTGTCTCCCGCATCGGCAGGCGGATTCTCAACCACTGCGCCACCAGGGAAGCCCCTCATTTGCTGTTTTAAAGTTATTTTTCCTGATAAAATATGTTAATTGTAGAAAAAACTAAAATTCAGAGAAAATATATAAAGAAGGGTATGCACTTACTCATAATTCCTTCATCTCAGAATGACTGCCTGTAACATGTTAGTGTTCTTCTCTTGTTCTTTTACTATGCCTGTGGTTTTTTGGGTTTTTTTGAGATATAATTCACATACCATAAAATTCACCCTTTTAAAGTGTACAATTCAGTGGGTATTAGTATGTTCACAAGTTTAATCAACACCACTGATTCCAGAACATGTCATCAACCCAAAAAGAAACCCTCCACCCACCCATTAGTAGCCACTCTCCATTTTCCTCTTCCCAACTGACCTATGTCAATGGATTTGCCTGCTCTGGACATTGCACGTAAATGGAATCATACAGTATGTGGCCTTTTGTGTCTGGTATCTTTCACTTAACATATTTTCAAAGTTTATCCATGTTGTAGAATGTATCAATACCACATTTCCTTTGATGACCTAATCATATCCCATTGTGGATCTACTGTGTTTTGTTTATCCATTCATCAGCTGATGGAAATTTGGATTGTTTCCACTTTTTAGCTATTACTATAGATAGTGCTTCTATGAAATTTTGTGTACAAGTGTTTGTATAGACATATATTTTCAGTTCTCTTGGGTATATACCTAGGAGTGGGATTGTTGGGTCATACAGTAATTCTATGCTTAACTTTTTGAGGAATTTTTCAAACTGTTTTCCAAGGCAGCCACGCTATTTTACCTTCCCACCAGCAATGTAAGAGGGTTTTCATTTCTCCACATCTTCACCAACACTTGTTATTGCTCATTTTAAAAATAATAGTTATCCTAGAAGGTGTGAAATGATATTGTATTGTGGTTTTCACTTGCATTTCCCTGATGACTAATGATGTTGGGCATCTTTTCATGTGCTTATTAGCCATTTGTATATCTTCTTTGGAGAAATGTCAATCCAAATCTTTTACCCATTTTAAAATTGTGTTGTCTTTTTATTATTGAGTTGTAAGTGCTCTTTTTAAAAAATTTATTATTTATTTATTTATTTTTGGCTGCATTGGGTCTTTGTTGCTGTGCAAGGGCTTTCTCTAGTTGCAGTGAGCGGGGGCTACTCTTCGTTGCAGTGAGTGGGCTTCTCACTGTGGTGGCTTTTGCTGTGGATCACGGGCTCTAGGTGCGCAGGCTTCAGTAGTTGTGGCACGCGGGTTCAGTAGTTGTGGCTCACGGGCTCTAGAGCACAGGCTCAGCAGTTGTGGCGCACGGGCTTAGTTGCTCCACGGCCTGTGGGATCTTCCTGTACCAGGGATTGAACCCGTGTCCCCTGCATTGGCAGGCGGATTCTTAACCACTGCGCCACCAGGGAAGTCCCTGTAAGAGTTCTTTATGTATTTTTTGGATATTAGAACCTTATCAGAAATATGATTGCAAATATTTTCTTCCATTCTGTAATTGTCTTTTTTTTTTTTTTTTTTTTTCGGTACGCGGGCCTCTCACTGTTGTGGCCTCTCCCATTGCGGAGCACAGGCTCCGGACGCCCAGGCCCAGTGGCCATGGCTCACAGGCCCAGCCGCTCCGCAGCATGTGGGATCTTCCCGGACCGGGGCACGAACCTACGACCCCTGCATCGGCAGGCGGATTCTCAAACACTGCGCCACCAGGGAAGCCCTGTAATTGTCTTTTCACTTTTTGCGGTACACGGGCCTCTCATTGTTGTGGCCTCTCCCGTTGCAGAGCACAGGCTCCGGACACACAGGCTCAGTGGCCATGGTTCACGGGCCCAGCCGCTCTGTGACATGTGGGATCTTCCCAGACTGGGGCACGAACCCGTGTCCCCTGTATCGGCAGGCGGATTCTCAACCACTGCGCCACCAGGGAAGCCCGTCTTTTTACTTCTTGATGGTGTCCTTTGGAGTACAAACATTTTAATTTTGATGAAGTCCAATTTATGTTTTTTTCCTTTGGTTGCTTGTACATTTGGACTCATAGCTAATAAACTATTGTTTAATCCAAGGTTATGAAAGTTTACATCTATGTGTTCTTTTAAGAGCTTTAGAGGTTTTGCTCTTACATTTAGGTTTTTGATTTATCTTGAGTTAATTTTTGCATATGATGCGAGGTAGGGGTCCAACTTCATTTTTTTTTTGCATGTGACTATCCAGTTGTCTTAGCATAATTTGTTGAAAAGACTATTCTCTCCTCATTGAATTGTCTTGGCATTCTTGTTGAAAATTAATTGCCCATAAATGTATGGGTTTATTTCTGGACTCTCATTTTTGATCGTTATATCTAGCCTATGCCAGAACCACAGTCTTTTCACTGTTGTGGCCTCTCCCGTTGTGGAGCACAGGCTCCGGACGCGCAGGCTCAGCGGCCATGGTTCACGGGCCCAGCCGCTCCGCGACATGTGGGATCTTCCCGGACCGGGGCACGAACCCGTGTCCCCTACATCGGCAGGCGGACTCTCAACCACTGTGCCACCAGGGAAGCCCAGAACCACAGTCTTGATTACTATAGCTTTGTGGTAAGTTTGGAAATTGAGAAGTGTTAGTCGTTCAACTTTGTTCTTGATTTCAAGAAAAAGGACTCCTTGCATTACCATTTGAATTTCCAAATCAGCTTGTCAACTTATGCAAAAAAAGCCAGCTAGGATTTTGATAGAGATTTTGTTGAATCTGTAGACCAATTTGGAGAATATTGTGATATTCTTAAGTCTTCCAACCCATGAACACATGTATCTTTCCATTTACGTAGCTTTTCTTTAGTTTCTTTCAATGACATTTTGTAATTTTCAGTGTACAACTCTTGCTCTTCTTCTGTTATATTGTGTTAAATTCCTAAGTGCTTTATTCCTTTTGATGCCATTGCCTATGGATTTTTAACATAGATGGGCTCTTACTATGCAGGAACCAGTTTATACCTGCTTTTTTCATTTCAATCATATCATAGACATTTCCCCCAAGTTATTAAAACTCCTTTTAAAGCTACATATTAGTGCATTGTACGGTTACACTATAATTTATTTAGCAATTCTCCTGTTGTGGGATATTTAGGTTCTTTACAATTTTTCCATTTTATAAATATTCCTGTAATAAATATTTCTATTGATCTTGCTATGTCTGCATTTTAGATTATTTCCTTATAAGTAGTCATGGCCCCTTCCACCATGAGAGAACACAGCAAGAAAGTGCCGGATATGAATCAGGAAGAGGAACCTCACCAGAAGGTGATTGTCCCAGTCCCTTCATCTTGGACTTCCCAGCATGCAGAACTGACAGCAGCCAAGATGGTGGCGTAGAAACACCCTAAGCTCACTTTATAATAGCCATGTATTCTTGCTCTCTTACAGTGGCTTTTATTTCTCACAACTCTTGTGAGGAGTGTGAGACCCCATGAAACTTGGAACTCCTGGAGGCCCATTTCTTCTTTTGCAGTACCACATAGCCCCCAGGGACAGGCTTACAGGCTGGGAGAGGCTCCTTCAGGAAGCCCTCAGGGGCCCTGGCTTCTCTTACCCCTGTGGCACTGTGTCCTGACCTTGCCACAGCTCTCATCACTCACTCATATAAATGCCCGGTAACTTACACTCCCACAAGACGGTGAGGTCCAACAGGACAAGGGCTGGACCCCTAGCCCTTGGCCTACAGAAGACCCTTAATAAATGTTTATCAAATGAGTGAGTCAGGCAGAACAGGAGTTCAAGGTCCTAGGCCAGAGGAAAAATCTTCAGTCAAGGAATTATGGCCATTAGGTTTTTGGAGTGGCTGGCAAAGTATGCCATACAGAAATTGTGGGCTGGAAAGGGCCTTTGAGGTTGCCCTATTCAGGAGTTTTCAAACCTCTTTTATGCCCACAGTATACTAGATTAGATAGATAGGTAGATAGATAGATAGGAGAGATGGAGTGGGAAAATGGTGGAAACTGAAGACCTATCTGTGGAATTTTCTCTCTCTCTCTTTTTTTTTTTTTTTTTTTTTTTTTTTGCCGCGCTGCTCTGGCTTGCTGCATCTTAGTTCCCCGACCAGAGATCGAACCCGACCCCTGGCAGTGAAAGCGCGGAGTCCGTCCTAACCGCTGGACCGCCAGGGAATTCCCCCTTTATTTTTCCTTCCCAGGTAGTGTATTTTAAAAGTAAAATTAATTTTATGTAAAAAAAATCTTATGGGGATGAGGGAGTATGACATACTGAGCAATTATGACAAAACTTTACTATGAAACGGCAGTTTTTCTTTTTGAAGTTCCGTGGGGGTGGGGGTGGGGGTGGGTCGAGCTCTACGTTACCGTAAATACTGATATAGGGACGCAAACAATGGATTTTTTTTTTTTTTTTTTTTTTCAGGTTTTAGTTCTTGGGTGTCTCAGTGAAGCCTAGGAACAGTTTGTGGGGATGAGAGCACGTGCACCCTCTCTTGTTGATTTGTTTGCAATATGTTCTTTCCCTCCCCTGCTCAATGGACCCTAATACTTAAAAGGCAAGTCCAAACTCCTCAACCTGGCATGGATTCCGGGATCTTCCCTCTCTCTCCAGTCCCACTCGAGGTCCCGATTTTCCCTGGGCTAGACTAGGTGCACCCCGAAGTCAGGGCTCTCTCTTATGCATCTTTGTATCACCAGTACCAAAAGGGGCAGGTCTTGGCACAGAGTGGTGAGTCAAAAAGTGTTTGATGAACCTACTGAAACCTCGTCTCTAGGATTTTATAAATAACTGTCCCTGCAGGCTGAGTATTCATCCCCGCAAATCACCTCAGAGGTGCTACCTCCTTCTCTGCCTCCACGAATCTCTCAGGCCACTTTCGATGGTTTCCCCTAAAGTTTTCCTTCCTCATATTTGTGCCTGGAACTAGTCAGTGTCGGACCGAAAGCTATTCTCGGCATCCCGATAGAGCCGGATAGGACTGAAGTCCCACGTCCGTTCAGACCTGCAGGGAGGAAGTAAGCAGAACACTTCCCGGATCTTCTGAAACGTACACAACACAGTTCCTCCGGGGACTACCGAGAGTTCGGTTCCGGCGTGCGTCTCTATGGTTTCGACAGCCTAGAACGACCAAAACGGCACTTCCGGGAAGATGGCGGCGCACAGATCACATCTGGCACATGTTTCTGCGGAGAGGAGCTTGCACTAGCGGTAAGAGCCTACAGTCCCCCTAATGGTGGCTGTCGGAGCCCGGGCTCAGGAGCAAATGTGAGAGGAGGAGAGTAGTTTTACCCAATGGAAACTGCGGGAGGAGGGCTGGAGTTTAGACTTCAAGAGAAAGGAGGCCTGGGGAAAGGGTTGCCGGTTCTTTGGAATCGCTGTAAGAAAGGTGGTCCTAGGCCCCTTCTCCAGAAAACTCAGGTTGACTGGAAAGAAAACAGTTCCTGAATGTGTGCTAGAAGCCTTCACAAAGACTGCGGCGCACAGCCAGGGATCTAGTTGCTTCTGTCCAGTTATCCATTCTAAGTCGGTTAAAGCAATTACCGTCTATGTCACTCAGTTCAACGAATGACGACTGAACGCATTCTCGGTTCTTGGAGTTGCATTAAGTATACCGGGGTTGGGTAATAAAACCAGGGCTTATAGTTTCGAATTACTGCGATAAGGGATAGGCAGTGGTAGGTTTTACAGCGTAAAGTACAAACGTCTATGAGACTGAGCAATGTAGTGATTAAGAACACCAGTTCTGGAATGCCTGAGATCCTGGATCCGCTACTTGCCAGCTGTTTGATTTGGACAAGTAACTAAACTTCTCAGCGCCATTTGTCAATTACAAAAAAAACCCCAATAAACTCCTAATAGGGTTGTTGGGAGGATTAAATGAGATAATGTGTGCAGCAATTAGCAGCAGGCTGGGATTGAGTAAATGCATGTGTTGGTTGTTGTTGTTATTGAAATCTGGGGGCTAGTAGATTAGAAATAACTTCTGAGAAGAAGCAGAGGTTTGAGGTGGCCTCAAAGGCCTCAGTGTTTGAATTTTACTTCTCTTGCATTATCAAGAAGCAAGATAGGGCCATTTCTTCACTCAGTGCTTTCCTGTTGGGACTCTCAAGGTGTCAGTTAGGTTTTCAAGTAATCATCCTTCACAGTAGACGCGTGAACAGAAATGTGATTCATCCTAAATTTGCTACTCTTCATACCTAACCAGACTGGTCATCGTTGTTAAGCCTAATATGTAATGTTTAGGAGGGGTGACTTGATGTGTCTGACTTTTTTTTTTTTTTTTTTAGCATACTCACTAGACATTCTTAAACACAACTGAAAGTTTTAGCCTTTGGAGTTGTCACTTGGGGAGGCCAGAGGGTTACTCCAGGAGTGCCATTAATCAGCTTTTAAAATGGTCTGCAATGCCTGTAATAAATGATCTTAGTACAAGTTAACTTTAGTGCCTCAAGTCAGCAGTGATAGTCTTAGTTTTGAATGTCTTGTGTAATAAGCCATCTTAACCGTTTCAGAGGCAAATTTGGTATATAAGTTGGACAGTGCCATTGTGGAGTCCAAAATGAGGAACACCTGAACGACTCTAAACAAATGCAACTACAGTTGACAAACAACACAGATTTGAACTGCATGGGTCCACTTACATGTGGGTTTTTTCAATAAATATTACAGTACTACATAATCAGTGGTTAGTTGAGTCCTGGGATGCGGAAGGCTAAGTATGGGACTTGAGCATCCATGGGTTTTGCTATCCACAGCAGGTCCTTGAACAAATCCCCCGCTGAGACTGAGGGATGACTATATTTGGGAATGTGATAGAAAGTGGGCCACTCCGGAGTCAGGCAACCTGAGCTCATATTCCAGCTCCATCTCTTAACAGCTGTGTAACCCCAGGCAAAAAACTCTTTGTAAAATAAGGATAAGGTGTATCTCACAGGACTGTCAGGATTCAATGAGACAGTATAGCAATGTAACCCCTCTGTTATGCTTTAAATGCTCAATAAGAGTACCCTTCCTAAGCTGGACAGTTTCAAAAGGGGTGCTCCAACAAGACTGAAAGACAGTGGGGAAGAGGCATGTAGCCTTCACATTGAAAGAACAGTGTAAATGCTGGGGCACAGGTATAGGATATGGGCTCTATTAAGTACTGTTGTCTTATAACTTAGGTTAACAAGCACCTCCTTGCTTTGTTTTTACGTGGTAATAAATCGTGGGAGATGTTATCAGGTAGTGGTAAAGAGTGGGGACTCTGCAGACAAGCTGCCTGGGTTTGAGTTCTACATGTATCAGCTGTGTGACCTTAAGCAAGTCACCTAACCTCTTTAGGCTTTAGTTTCCTCATTTGTAAAACAGGGATATAATACTTTCCTGAATGTAAAGTTCAGGAAATCTTCCTGGGCTGGGAAGAGCACGCGAAATGATCCATGTAAAATCTTAGCACAGCCTGGCATGTAGGGAGTTCTCCATACATTTGGGTGTTATTAATACCAGGTCTCCTTGGCTTTCAACATGTTGACAGTGACCTCTCAGTGGTCGGACAGGGAGATCCCCAAGGACCAGGCCTCTTTACTCTGTCTCTGCTCCAGTTTCAGGAAAGAATTTTTATAAGAGCAGTCAGGATGGATTTGATGGATGATTTGGGCACTTTCTTTTTTTTCCTCTTAAAGGGAAGATAGTGACCCCTTCTCTTCTCTGGTGAGGGCCTGAGGACAGTGACTCTTTTCTCACCATGAGTGTCACCCCAGAGGTCAAGAGTCGTGGGATGAAGTTTGCTGAGGAGCAGCTGCTAAAGCATGGATGGACTCGAGGTGATTCCCATGGGGCCCCTTTCACATCCCAAATCCCTCACTACCCTCTGCCTAGGGAAGAGGCATCATCCTGGATTAACCCCTATGTAGTCCATTCAACTGGAGGAGGAAAGTTAGTTTAAAGGGAAATTTGCAGAAGAAAATTGCTGACATTTCCAGAAAAGGGAAGAAGGGAAGAAATATAATGGTGGATAGTGAGAAAGAAGTGGTTCAGAGGACTGGGAGTGGGAGGAAGAGACACGACTTCTGTCCTGAGAGAATTATGAAGGAAAGATAGTTTGGGCTCAAAGATGGGAGGACTGCATGGAGAGGTGCTAGAAAGATTGCAACTGGGAGGGCTTCCAAGATGGACGGAGCATATGCCCAAAGTTAGGTATGTGGAATGGCAAGGAGTGGCATGTGCTGGGGGTGCCTTGTGAGGGCTTGGGGCAGGAGCGGAATAAGCCAAATCATTCACTGTGTTTGCAGGCAAAGGCCTGGGCCGGAAGGAGAATGGCATCACCCAGGCCCTCAGGGTAACGCTGAAGCAGGACACTCATGGGGTAAGACTGGGCAGGCTGAGGGATGTCAGTGTGGATGGGAGAGGGGGGCCTTGAGGATAGGGGGAGGGAGGGGAATGACAGGTCCTGAGTTCATACTTCTTCCTCTGGCAGGTGGGACACGACCCTGCCAAAGAGTTCACAAACTACTGGTGGAATGATCTCTTCAACAAGACTGCGGCCAGCTTGGTAGTGAAAACTGGGCAGGTATAAGCTCTCATAGTAGGCACAGGAACCATGAGGGCCTGGGACATGTGGGGGTGAGGGAGACATGGCATGTCACCCACTCACGGATACTCCCCCACAGGATGGCGTACAGATAAGGTGCCTGTCTAAGGAGACCACCCGTCATGATCACGCCAAGCCCAACTTGCTGTATCAGAGGTTTGTGAAGGTATTAGAAGCTGGGGGCGAGAGGGCCCATCCTTTTTTCCTTCCCTGGTCTCCCCTGGGGCCTGAACAATTGTCTTATACGCCCTACCTATTCTCAGGACTATCCTAACAGTGGGATCCTGTGACCAACCTCGCTGTTGCTTACCTAGACTGCCCAGACCCTCAGCAAGAATTGAAATCTTGGGCTTCCCTGGTGGCGCAATGGTTGAGAGTCCACCTGCCGATGCAGGGGACACGGGTTCGTGCCCCAGTCTGGGAGGATCCCACATGCCGCAGAGCGGCTGCGCCCGTGAGCCATGGCCGCTGAGCCTGCCCATCCGGAGCCTGTGCTCCGCAACGGGAGAGGCCACAACAGTGAGAGGCCCGCGTACCGCAAAAAAAAAAAAAAGAATTGAAATCTTCAGGTTGAATGGATCCCTGCCATCTGCTGAGGGGGCAGCAACAGGGAGTGGGAGGTGGGGCACAGTCAGGAGCTGTCAGAGCAGGGCAGGGAGGGGATGTCTAATTCAGAGGACTTAAAAGTCAGAGGAGACCTGCGAGATTATCTGACCCATTGTCCTTATTTTGCAGATGTGGCCAAAAGGGGGGAAGTGGCTCGCTGAAGAGCCCACAGTTGGCTAGTAATGGCAGACAGGACTAGAACCCAGGTGTTCAGACTCCCCTTTTCTAGCCCGCCAATAGAAGGGAGCTAACATTTAACTATCCTCTATTATGTCCTTAAGGGCTCTATGTATTATCTAGCAAATCCGTCCCATTCATCTCTGTGGCCATCTTCTGCCCCAGTTCAGACCATCATCCTCTCCTGCCTCATTTCTTTCACAGCCTCATAACTAGACCCCACCGTGATTAGTTCATCCTCCACAAAGCATCCAGTGTTCTCTGAAAAACACAGATTTCATTCTGTCACTGGCTCCTCCTTGACCTAGGATGACACAGTCCAGATGTGTCAGACTGGCTCGCATGGCCCTTCATGCCTTGTCCCTGCCTTCTTTCTTAGCCTGTCTCTCGCCACCTCTCAGGACCTCTACACTTTAGCCAGATGGAATCTGAATCTTTTCAAGGTACCATGTTTTTTCACTTTCAAGTTTTTGCACATGCTATTCCCTCTGCCTGGGACATTCTGCTTCTTCCTTTGCCCCTTTACCTGCTGACCTTCTTCTTGTCTTCCAGAGCTCAGCTCCTTGTAGAAACTATTCCCCAAACCCTGAAGCCTGAGTAGGGTACCCTTCCTCTAGCACAGACAACACTTTCATCATCATTTTCTATGTTCTGCCATGTTCCTTTACCCCTCAACCACGTAGATTCCATCTGGGCTGGAACCATCTCGTCCTTATTCCACTCTATCCCCAACCTCTTAGCCCAAAGTAGGTTCTTAACCTGGTTAAAGTACTGTGCATAGATATGGGGGGAGGGGGCATGAAAAGTTGCATCTTTATTGTCCGTTACTGGCACCATGGGATGACCGCCAAGGGCACTTGTCCCACTGTGAAGACCTGATGACCCAGGGCACTTCTTCCTCCCTTCCTGTTCTGCCCACTAGCTCACTGTGAGCCAGGGAGGCCAGGACTGCCCCAACCCCACCCACCCCCAACTGCAGCCCACCTCCTGCCCAAGTTGATGTATGCAGTTTGGCACACCTCTGTGTGGGGCTGCAAGGAGCAATGTTGGGGGCTGACAAATTTGTGCCAGTGGCTGTTCAGGGTGGCAGTGGCACCACTGCTCTTCCCTTTCCAGGAGGGAAGAGCAATGGTGGTGGTGCTGAGTGGGCCTTGTCCACCCCCATGATTCCTCCTTCTAGACGGCCACACTGACTTCAAGTGGGGAGAAGCCAGACAATGACTTGGAAAGCTGCAGTGATGACGACAGCCAGGGGCCCAAGCCTCCAAAGATGTGAGACTTCTTTTTAGTGCTAGGGGCATGTGGGAGGAGATGCCTTCCAATCTCAAAAGAAAGGACCAAGTGTAATGCTTGACTATGGGCTTCTTCAGGGTGGAAATGTGTGGTACTCATCTTTATATCCCCTACACCTAGAAAAGTGCCAGGTCCTGAATAGGAACTCAGTGCTGAAGGAATGTTTTAGAGGGGAGGAGAGGTCAAGCCTTTCCACCAGATCTGTTTGTAATTCCTGATTCCTGCCCTTCCCCAACAGTCTGACTGATGAGATGATGCTCCAAGCCTGTGAGGGGCGAACAGCACATAAGTAAGTAGCGGTTAGCTTCTTGGGCTCCCTTCTCTTCTCCCCATCACAAGCCCACCCCTGTGCTACTCTTTTCACCGCAGAGAAAGTGATTCCTATTCTCTGCCCATTTCTGAAGCTGCCTGAAGACAGGCAACTCCTCCCTTATGAACTTTCCCTGCAGTCTCAGAGATTAGGCCTATTTTCCCCAATACCCTCCCTCTGACTTGGGCCCCATCTATTTCAGGGCTGCCCGTCTTGGGATCACGATGAAGGCTAAGCTTGCTCGGTTAGAGGCCCAGGAGCAGGCCTACCTGGCTTGTCTCAAAGGCCAGGACCCTGGGGTCCCTCAACTGCAGTCTGAGAGCAAGCCCCCACAAAAAAAGAAAAAGAAAAGGAAGCAGAAAGAGGAGGAAGAGGCCACGGCAACTGAAAGGAATGCAGAAGAGTACCTAGAACACACTGACCAGAGTGTCAGAAAAAGCAAGAAGAAAAGACGGCATCGAGAAGAAAGTGTCACAGATGAGAGAGAGGAAGCAGCCATAAGGCATGAGGAAAAAGAGACCACAGGAACAAGTGGGCTTGGGGAATTGAAAAACAGAGAACAAACTGATCAGTCCCTCAGGAAAAGGAAGAAGAAGAGGAGGCAGCATGAGGAAGAAGACTTGAACATGGAGGAGGCTGTTGCAGATGGTGGGACCAGAGAAGCAGAAAGCAGATCATGCAGTGATCGGAAAAGTAGGAGAAGCAAGAAGAAAAGACAGCAGCATCAGGAGGAGGAGGATGTGTTGCATGTAAGGGATGAAGGAGATGAGGAAGATGGCAGGACTAGGACAGCAGAGAGCAAGGCATACACTGGCTCAAGTGGCAGAGGTAAGGAGAGGCAGAAGCAACCAGAGGAGGAAAGACCTGGAGTCCACACTGACCAGCGAGCAAAAAAGAAGAAACAGAAGAAGAGAAACTGAAGGCCAGGTCAAGATGCAGCCTGATCGATTCCTCTTCAGGAGTTGAAGCCTCAGGGACCTGAGTTGGTGCAGGTCTTATGTACCCTCTCAGTGAGGAGTCCCTCCCAAGGAGGAAACAGCTCTGGAACAGTAGTCTGCTGAGAGGAGAGCGGTAGTGCTGTGTCTGACTTGACGGAGCAGGCACATTCCCCCTTACAGCATCTAACCCAGAGATGGTGAACTCAAGCACTTGCAGGAACCGGGCAGCTAAGGGACAAGGATGCTGGGGGCTGTGGGAACGGGAATGCAGACAGCCTCTGAAGGGGCATCTTGGCTAAAAGAAGCTGAAAATGTAGACCTATGGGAAATGTACTGATTTTTTAATTTTGTGAAGGCTAAGAAAGACATGCAAATTCAGCCCATAGGTTGCCAGTTTCGAACTATACCAAATTGAATAAACATCAGCTTGATCTCCTAGCCTATGTATAAGTCCTGACCATCATCTGCATTCTCAGCCTGAGAAGGTCCTGAATACAAGTTAGTTTCCTTGGAGGCCTCTGAAGAAATTCCTTCTGTTAACTTCCTGTAGTTTTGCTATGCTGTTAAGTGGAAGGAGAAAATTTAGAGAACCTCACCCAGCTCCCTGTCTGCATCCCTGATAAGAATTGTGTGTGTGTAAAGGACAGCACACCTCACTTGGGAGCTTCTTTTAGCCTCTGAAAGTGAATTGTCATTGCCCCCAAATGTCATAGCAACCCCTCTTGCATATTGTTCCCCCAGAGAGAGGGCACCACATCTCCAGTGTTGCTCTCTGGCTCCTGCCATCGCTTAACCTTTATTGCCAGAAGAGCTCCCAGGACTCCAGTTCTGGGAGAGAGGAACTAAATCTATTGGGAAGAATGCCCGCCCACCTTCCCTCACTGCAGACGATAGACACACTCTGTGTCAGGGTAGGGTGGCAGGTTTAGCTGGTACTTCTTTTCCAGAGCAGGAGGCACGAAACGACCCCCCAGGTAGTGGTAGCGACCAGTAAACTGGGTTGCAGACTTTTTGGGTGCTGTCAGGGAGATGAGCAAGTCTGGCTGGATCCCTCCAGAGTTTCCCTTCTCCACATCCCATCCTGAAAAGAAGGTGGTATTCAGAAAGAGCAGAAAAGACCAGATGTCCAGTCCCCTTCCACACCTTGCCCTACTCTAGTCCTAAAAGAGTGGGAAGCCCCCTGGGTCCCCACCTGAGGAAATTGTGTCCATGTACTCCTGGGCTCTGGTCTCAGACAGTCACTGTAAAGGGCATTCCTGAACTCTTTGCTCCCCAGCCCTACTTTAAAGGGCTGTGGTATGCGCCTCTACACTTGGTCTGAACCTTGAGTCAAGAACCAGGACTCCTAGTACCTACCTCAAGGAAGGGAAGGGCCCCAATCCCCCCAACCTCCTTGGACCCAGCACCTGAGGGAATGTCGATGCTGGCAATGGGCACAGTGAGTCCACTCAGGACACTCAGGATGCTGCGGAATGGCTCCCGAACATCACCCTTGAAGCTGAAGCCAAAGATGGCATCCACCACCAGCTCGTATAGTTCATCAATCAGCATGGGCTGTGGTAGAGCAGAAAAAGAAAAGGATGTCAGAGCCGGCAGCTGCACAAAGAACCCTTAACAGGAAAGAGCTGTCCTTTGTACCCACAGACCATTCACATAGGCACAAATATAATTTTATCTCATTCAGATGGCATTCTGAGGCCTAGAGTTAAGGCAAGTGGGTCACGGATTGAGGCCAAGCTGAGTCCAGTCACATTTTCTGTTCTGAGTGCCTGCCAACCATTGGGGAGGCTACAGTGTAGGACAGCCTGAGACTTGGAGTCAGGAGGGACAGGTTCTGGTCTTGGCTCTGCCATGATCTGGTTCTGTGACTTTGGACAAATCACTTCCCTTCTCTTGCATCTCAGCCTCTTCATCTGTAAAATGTGTTAAGGAATTTTAAAAAGAAGTTCTCAAGTTTCCCACTCCTAAATCCAAGATCTGAAGCATCTGAAGAAAGGGTTTAGGATGAGGCAGTCATTTCAGCTCCCAAGAGATGCAGATGGGGCTTCCCTGGTGGCGCAGTGGTTGACAGTCCACCTGCCGATGCAGGGGACACGGTTCGTGCCCCGGTCCGTGAAGATCCCACATGCTGCGGAGTGGCTTGGCCCGTGAGCCATGCCCGCTGAGCCTGCACGTCCAGAGCCTGTGCTCCGCAACGCGAGAGATCACAACAGTGAGAGGCCCGCTTACCGCAAAAAAAAAAAAAAAAAAAAAGCAGATGATGTGTTTACTGCAAGCTAGGCGAAGAGGAACTGGCTGCAGAGTTACAGGAGTGGGGCTTCCCTGGTGGCGCAGTGGTTAAGAATCCGCCTGCCAATACAGGGGGCACGGGTTCGAGCCCTGGTCCGGGAAGATCCCACACTATGCGGAGCAACTAAGCCCGTACCCCACAACTACTGAGCCTGCTCTCTAGAGTCCATGAGCCACAATTACTGACGCCCGCGCGCCTAGAACCCGTGGTCTGCAACAAGAGACGCCCGCGCACCGCAACTAGAGAAAGCCCGCGCGTGGCAAAGAAGACCCAATGCAGCCAAAAATGAATGAATGAATGAATTTTTTTAAAAAGTGACCAGAGGAAATTAAGGGGAAATGAAGCTGTAGAGAAGGTAGTGTTGGGAACTCATGGAGCACGCCTTATGGAGAACGCTCTTACACCACTTGCATTCAGATAGCATGCTTTAGGCATCTTCTGGGTCAGGCACTATCCCTGCCTTCTAAGAGTTAATCCTCTAGAGAGGAAGATAAGCAAATGAGCTCAGCCTGGAAAGGTGAGGGAAGAGCAGAACACAGGCAGCAGTATCGAGGAGGGCAGTGAACTGGAACCACCTACCTCTGGGGGCATTTCATCAAGGAAAGGGATGTCCATTTTCTGGCACTGGGTCACCAGTGCAGTGAAGAGTGGCTTGTTAGGCCTTTTAGGATAATAGATGGTTGGCTGGTAGCCCTATGAGGAAAGGAAAGGGGTGATTCAAGCCCAGGTCCTAGAAACCTCATACTCTCTAGAAACCTCATACTCTCCCCGACAGCCCTTCCCCACATACTCACAAAGAGTTTGAGGTGTCTAGCACAGACCAGGCCATCTCCTCCATTATTCCCGGGGCCACAGATGACCAGGACAGTAGGGGGGCTCCTGGACAAGGACGTGGGGGGATATGCCTGAAGGCAGAGTCAAAGGGGATTCAGAAGGGCTTTAGGCAGTGACAGCCCAGTCTCGGCCTGGCCGTCCCTCCCACTTAATTGTGCCTAGGCCAGGTGGCTTGCACAGTGACTGCCCTTAGGTGGAGAGTTGTGCCACTGACCTTGGCAATGGCTGTGGCACAGCTCAGCCCGGCCAGCTCCATAAGTTGGTCCACGCTGAACTGGTACTCGTTAAACAGCTCCTGGTCCACGGCCTGGGCCTCCTCCTGGCTGAGGAAACCCACAGCCTTTGTCCCCGCCCCTCAGGTGTTCCGTCGCGCAGGCGGCGCGGCCCAGGTCCCGCCCCTGCGGGGGGGGGCTTCCACCCAAGTCCCGCTCCCCGCGTGCCCGCCCAGCGAGCACGTGCCCATCCAACCTCAGGTACTTCACTGCTGAGCTCGCCATGACCTCTGAGTCCCCGCGGCCACCCGAGATCAGCCGCTGCGGCCCCCACCAGGTGGCTCCTGCGCGACAGGCGCCGGCCTGGACTTTGAGGAGCGATAGGCGCGAGCCCGCAACCAGCAGCCCGAGCCCCAGGAGCGCCCGCAGCCCGGACATTCAGCTCTCAGAGCGCACGCCCCCGGCCCGGCCCGGCCCCGGCGCATGCGCGGCCCCCGCCTCGCCCCGCCCCCGAGAGGCCGGGGCCGCGCGCATGCCTGACGGAAGCTGTCCTGGGGCTGGCGGGACTGGTAGTGGGACTCCGCCGCTCCTCCGCGCGTTTCGTGGGTGCCCTCCCGCCCCGGCCACACCTCGTCCGGGCGCCTTGTCTAGATGCCAGCCCTTCGCGGTAGCATTTTCATATTGCCTCACAGATGACCCGAAGTGCTTTGCTAACAACCGCCCTTTGATAATAATTTTTGTTTTTCGTAGCTCTTTCAGGAAGCTGTATAGCATAGCAGTTAACCCGTGTTCTTCCCCTACCACTTAGTGGCTGAGTGAACTTGGCTCTCCAGGTTTCAGTCTCCTGTCTATAAAATCTGGATACGAGTACATACTTCATCGGGTGGTAATCCATACAAAGACGTCGACAGCGCCTGGTACACAGGGCTCAAGAAATTAATGTTCTTATTCACACTGCTAAGCATTTCATATAACTTAGGACCCCTCTCCCCACCAAATTAGCTTCCCCTATCTCTGTTTACCAGGATAGCACGCTGTACTTCCCTAATCGTACATACTACTTATCCCTCTTTATCGGGTAATAGTTGTGGAAATAGAAAATTATAAATCTTCAATAGGTTGAGTATGCCAAGATTAAAAATGTAGTTGAAACCCTAGACTCCAGGTCACGATAATATTTCAAGAAAAACCTGGAGAGGAAGACTAAACTTGTAACCCAAGAGCTTTTAAGAATGCAAACACACTCCTGCTGGGTTAAGAGGGAAGTGAATAACAGACCAGTTACATTAAGGCACTAAGATAAGGATAATTATCCAGGTGGAATGAAGGTCTTGGGTTCTTGTGTTTTTTTGTTTTTTCCGTTTTCCATTATGGTTTATTACAGGATCGAAGGTCTTATTTTTATGCTAGTATATTCTTTTTCTGTATCGTGAATTCCATTCCCGGCTAGTTCACTGAGAAAACAAGAACCCCTCCTTTTAACTACTCCTCTCATAGTCTCCTTTTTAATTATAAGAGGTTTAACATCTCCTATGGGTTGTACCCTTGGCCTTCATCTATGTTTGTTTTACATGTTTGTTGTGGGAAATTGAATGTATCAGACTGTGATTGTGGTGGAAAATTGTTTTTGTTAGACTTTGTGGTTTACTCATTGAGTTTACTCATCTAAATTGAAATGTAGGGTTTACATTACAATTGGATAATCTCATCCAATACCTCATTAACTTTGTTTTATAACTTCACCGGTATATAAGTAGTTTCACTTTTATATATTAGTCAAGACTCCCTACAGGCCTACTTGAGAAAATTAATTTGGTAATTCTGAAGATTCATTTCTAAAACACAATGTGAAGCATGCTTCTTTGACATAGATAACATTTTGAGTTTATGTGCCCAGTGCTGACCTGAATCATCTCATTTCATCCTCACAACAACTGTTATTATCCCCATTTTACAGATGAGAAAACTGAGGCTCAAAGATGTTGAATGACATGTCCAATGATACAGTGATAGCTGTCAGTGGAGCTAGGATCCAAGCAGCTTGACCTAGAGTATTCAGTCTTTTTTTTTTTAAGGGCTGCTGTGTATGCAGTGCTTTTCAGTGTTTTTATTTATTTTTTAAATTAATGAACTTAGTTTTGGCTGCATTGGGTCTTCGTTGCTGCGCATGGGCTTTCTCTAGTTGCGGCGAGCGGTGACTACTCTTTGTTGAGGTGCACGGGCTTCTCGTTGCATTGGCTTCTCTTGTTGCAGGGCATGGGCTCTAGGTGCATGGGCTCAGTAGTTGTGGCTCATGGGCTCTAGAGCACAGGCTCAGTAGTTGTGGCGCACAGGCTTAGTTGTTCCACGGCAGGAATGTGGGATCTTCCCGGACCAGGGCTCGAACCCGTGTCCCCTGCATTGGCAGGCGGATTCTTAACCACTGCGCCACCAGGGAAGCCCCTAAAGTATGTAGTCTTAAGCATTATTCTATGCTGAAATGCCTCTCCAAATGCAGAGCTATGTAACTAAAGGGTTGTCAATTGATGACTTCATTCTGATGAGACGTAACTATAAAATTATGACACACACACTCAGAATTTATGAAACAGCCAAATGAGGGCTATCCTCAGGAAGGCAGTGCCCAAGTGCCCTAGTCCACCTTTCAGATTTTGGAGTTTTCTTTGGGAAATGCCTTTGAAACCAGTTCAAGAAGGGCATGTGGATTGAGCACCTGCTGAGTTCCAGATGCTTTACATATATTATCTAATTTAATCCTGTCCATCCTATGATGTATTTTTATCCTCATGTTAGAGATGAGAAATTGAGTAGCAGAGAGAAAAGTAATTTTCCTAAGATAATATAGCTATGAAATGGTAGAGCCAATGATGGTTGATATTGGGTTGGCCTGACACAGTAGCAATACTCTCGTGTAGCAGATGCTGCTACTTGTCCCTCAAAATACATTCTTCTCTATTTAAAGGCAATGTTATATTGGTTTTTGTTACAGTCAGTGAATCTGCATCCCAATCAAGACATCTTGAATGCCTGACAAGATAATAAGCTCCATTTAGATAAGGAAGATTAACAGCTGTGTCCCCTGCACCTAGTTCTGTGCCTGGAACATAGTAGGTCCTCACAAATATTTTAATGCATCTTCAAAAGTTCATTGTGAAGTAATTCACAGTACAGTACATGCTCTTATCTGACATGACTGGAAGTAGATGATTTTATTTCAACTTAAAACAAAAAGTACAGGGAATTCACCAGCAGTCCAATGATTAGGACTCCACGCTTTCCCTGCCGACGGCCAGGGTTCAATCCCTGGTGGGGGAACTAAGATCCCACAAGCCACATGGCACGGCAAAAAAAAACCCATTCATTTGCCATCTGTCAAAGTGTAACCAGGGTCTTGTCTTTGAGGATAGGGCCAAAGATTGTAGTTCTCCAACTTCTTTATCTCATAAACTTCACCACTTACATATCACCTGCAATTTGCAGTTTGTGTCCTTAAGGTGGAAAAAAATTAATTGTATATTTGAAGCAAACTGAGTGTAAAATTCATCTAGACGTTTATGATTTTCCCTCAATTTGTAATAGTCTCTCTGCTTATATCTAATTCAACAGCAGTTTTTAAGGTGACTCACCTGAATCACGTCTTCTAAGGATTCAACTTAGTTTTCATAGAAACTGCTTGTTTTCACACTCTTAGTTTATCAATTTAATTAAATTACAAATTACAATAACACAACTGGAATAAACACATTTGGTATCAAACACAACCAACTCGGTAAGCAATGGCTTAACTGGGGGAGTAGAACTGACTGCACAGCATTCTAGAAGGTACTCACTGCCTAGGTTTGAATCGCAGCTTCACTTACTAGTTGTGTGACCTGAGTGGCAAACCAGTTAACTTTTGTGCCTTGTTTTCCTTATCTGTGAAAGGGGATTCATCAGCTGTGAGGATAAAGGAGAAGACACTTGTGAAGCACTTAGAACAGTGTGTGGCATGTGCTAAGTGATCAGTGTTACATAATACTGTTGTTGCAGCTGCTGGCAGCAGTTTTGCCACAGGCCTGAGGGGCCTGCATCCAGGATCTGCTGTTTCTTGGAGGAAGAGGAATGCATCCATTGGTTGGTTAAGGCGTATCTTCTGTAGCATTAGATCACCATTTCCCATGTGAGAAAATGGAGTCAGTGACTCCAAAGCCTCTTAACCAAGATGTCATAGTTTTAAGAACTGGCAAGGGCCTTAGCAATTGTGAGGCTTGAATCCAGAAAGAAAGGGGGGAAATTCACCATCCATTTTCCATTTTTCTTTTGCTTATTGAGTCCAAAAATCCCAATGAGGAGCATACAGACCACCTCAGTGCTGAGACTGCAAAGCCCTTGTCCAGCCTGCTCCGGAGCCCACTTTCTGACATTGTATTCTGTGTCCATACAGTGCTCATTGGGAATGACTGGGAAGGGGCTCAGCCCCAGAAGCCCCTGAAGTGTGTATGTTGAGGAGGTACTGCAGGGGCCATGCTGTGGCTAGCAGGGGAGGGTCACATGATCACGCAGAAGCCAGACTCAGTGGATCTCCTCTGAGGGTTCCTGCTGGGGGTTTCCCTGGGCTGTTTGGATGACCTGAGGGAGGCAGAGAGAGGCTTGCCAATGGGAGTGACTAGGGAGTGAACAGAAGGCAGCTTGCCCTGGCTCCCGTTTCTGTTACCCTCTCTGACCCTTACCTCTGCTCGCAGGCTCCAGGGCAGGAGGCAGTAGGCTTAAGACGCCTGTCCCCCAGTTCAGCAGAACTCTCCCTTTTGCTGAGGCCTACACTGAGGCTGTGCAGGAGGGAGGGGACACTCTGGGCCTCCAGAGCCGGGTGAGGGTTGTTCAGATTGCTAAAGGGCAAAGACAAAGAGGCTCAAAGCACCATATCCCTAAGCACCAGACCACATCTTCCCCCAACTTTAACAGTGATCATGTTCCATTAAAGTCATCCAAAGCCACACCCTCTCCTACTTCTTTTATCCATTCTCCAGGCCTCTTCCCTTCCCCCATGGACCCACCTCTTGTTGTGGGGGCCGTTGGTGACCAGAAGGCCAGAGTTCTCCATTCTGAGGGGGCCTTGCCCTCCAAATGAGAGATGGGCTCTGGGTCTTGGACCTGAATGGAGAGGACCAAACACATTCATCACAGGCCTCTCTGCACCAAGAACCATCATGGTGGAAACGAGACATCTTTGGGAGAAGAACAAGGAAGGTGGGTGTCAGGGGATGTATTGGTCACTGTACACAGAGGAGACACCTGTACAGGGCAGGTGCTTGGCAAACCTGGGCCGACTAAAGTTGGGGATGATTCACAAGTGTCACTGATGCCTGGAAGAAAACATGCTGAAAAGAAGGCATCAGTGAATTCAAGTCACCAAGTAGCAAGGAACTCTGTCCTCAGGGTGCCAAGCCTTTGGGGGAAGAGACTAGTATACAGTAAGCTAAGGTAAGAAACGCATCCAGTGCCTGGCATGTAGTAGGTGTGAAAGCCTTGGTGCCCTAAGATACAAAGTTCTAGATGTTAGGAAAGCCTCGGGAGCAGGGAGGAAGAGGCGATATTCAGGAAAGGGTTTAGGGGAAACAGGCCAGGGCCTTGAGAGACAAGCAGAAAGTGGGGAGGGCTGGTCCTGGGGTTGGGAATATAATGTGTGGGGGGGGCGGCCTCAGTATCAGACCTGAGGCAGGGAAATGACAGAGTGGGACGTGGGGATAAAGGAAATGAGAGTCTCCCATTTGGGGGAAGGCGATGCACAGCTGGAAACAGCCTACTTAGACTCACGCTCCAGTCTTGGTGCCCAAGACGTCGTGAGAACATTCGCCAACTCTTCCTCTTTCCCCTCGTGGCCCTCCTCTAACTCATCTTCCCACCTATCAGAAGATCTGTAGGGGCAGGGAACAGGGGGCAGAGTGGCACTCCCACCAGATCCCCTCCTCCCCAGATCCCACCGGCCACTGCCAGTCTATGGCACCTCCCAACACCCTCCAGAGGCCATACCCACACCTGAAGCTCTGTTCCTGCCTGCCCTACTCACTCACCTGTGCCGCACTCCTGCTGTGCCTTTTCCCACCCTGGCTGGGGTCCCCACCACGGGGCAGGCCCCACCTGGAGCCTGGGTCCCCCCTGGAGCTGAGGTCTGTGAATGAAGGGGAGTAAAAGGAATCAGTTTGAGAAAAATGGCCATCCCAGCTGTGGCTGTGGTGTGCATGTATGTTCTCTCCACACACAATGGCCCCAGAGGGACAGAGAAGTGCTAGAGACAGCTGGGCTGTGCCTTGTGTCTGAGGATGAAATTACAGGGCAAGGCCCTTTGTTGTGTTAAGGTCCCTGCTAGTAACTCTCAAGTTAGAACTCGGGCTCATGGACTATCAGAACTGGCCAGAGCTTAATGACCACCTCATCCTGCCTGGGGCCTCCGGGACAAAGTCACACAAAGTCGGTGGACAACTTCAGATGGAACCCAGGTCTTCTGACCCACAATCCAGTCCTCTGCTTATACCAGGCTAATTTAATTTTACTTTCAAATTATAAATATGGTGTCCTAGTCTTTCAAATAAGAAAGAACATAAAACCTAGTAAATAAATATAACAAATAGTAAAGTATAATTTCAATTCCTGGCGTAGGAGGTTGCCTGAGAAATCTCAGAGTGTCAGGGAGGAGGCGGCTGGAGAGACACTGACCTGTTGAGAGAGGCTGGGAGGTAGTGAGAGGGGGAGGAGGAGTCAGAGAAGGAGGAGCATGGCTAGATAGCCAGCTAAGGAGGGAGGGGAGAGGGGACCGTCCTTGGAGCACTGCTTCCATCCTGTGGCCCTTTGGGGAACTGCAGCCAAGGACAAACCTTTCTACCTGCTCACAGGTTTGTCTGAGTATCTTTAAAGGCCCCCCTTGGCTTTCACCCACTGAGCTAGTTACCACTCAGCCAAGGCCCTGGCACAACCCTAGTGTTGGAGACATGCCACAATCCCCCACCCATCTCCCCACCCCCAGGTGGCCTCTTGAAAGTGATATATGTCCCATATGCAGGCCCCAGGGCAGATGAACGCAGATGAGCAGCCAAGTGCAGCAGCAGCCCTGAGGACAGCAGCTCTGCTCACCACCACCCCTTTCTCTGGGTAACCTCTCCCCACCCCCTGCTCCTTGTCTCAGGTGTCATCTCACCAGGGTGTGGGTCGCGAGCAGCCCACCCTGGGCCAAGTGGGTCCTTATGGCGTCTGTCAACTTGGCCACCAGCCGCTCTCGCACAGAATCTGGCTCCTTCTGGGGAGAGAGTGGATAATGGGGTAATGGAGGAAGCCTGGGCTTTGTGGTCCTCTGGGGATCGGGGAAGAAAGAAACAGGAAAGGGGGAGGGAAGGGGACTTTGCCTCCCCTCTTTTCTAGTCCATCCCCATGCCTTTACCAGGGTCCTGCCCCCGCCTGCCCAGAATTGTGGACAGAGATGGACTCTTCCTCTCAATAGTGTCCCAGGACCTAGCACACAATGTGCTCAGTGCACGTTGGACGAGTGAATGAATGGTGGGGAGAAGGCAGGAATGTCAGCCAGAGAAAGGATAGCAGGAGAGCAGCTGGAGGGATATTGGGGAAGAGTTAGATTCCGGGATGGAGGGTCTCACCTGACACCGAGCCAGCGCTTCCTTATAGTACTTCAAAGCCTGGTCATGCTGCCCCAGTCTGGCTGCAGCAGCCCCCAGACCCTCACAGGCCTGCCATTGCCCCTTCACGTCCCCTGGGGAAGACAGCCTGAGAGGTCCTCCCACAGCTCCCTACCCCTCCAGAGGTACTCCCCACCCCCAGTCCCCCTATCTGCCTCCCCACCAGCCCCAAGGATCCTCAGCCTTTGTCCCACCCCAAGCCACCTGCAAACCCTCTCACCCTCACCAGTGTCCCGGGCAGCCTGCAGAGCATGTAGATAGTTGTCTCTGGCAGCCTTGTGGTCTCCCAGCTGGCTCAGTGCAAATGCCAGGCTTCCAAAGCTCCGGCCCTGCTCCCACCGCTGCCCTACAGAGCCTGGTGACAGAGCCCGCCCCATATTAAGAGAGGACTTTGGCTGCTGGGGCATCAGGACCCTACCCCCAAAGACAAAGGGAGGGTTGCCAAGAGTCTTTGTGCTGAACCCTGGCACACCTCCAGATGCACCACAGAGGCCTGAATGCTTGAAACCCAGCCTCTCCTCAGTCCTGAGCTTTGGCCTGAATGCCTCCCCCATGCTAGTTTGAGCCACGTATAAATCCAGGGAGTCAGGCAAGGCACGTATTAATAGCTCCATTTTTATACATGTAGAACCTGAAGCTCAGAAAGCAAAAATGACTCACTAAATGTCACACAATCAATTAGAGGAAGCACTGGCTCCACTTTCAGGCCTCCTCTATCAGCCAGGGCTCTTCCCTCTCTGCCCATTGTTGCCTTCCCAACCCCAGGCCACAGCCTCTGGGCCCATGACCCTCTGTCCTGTCTGGCTATCCC
This sequence comes from Kogia breviceps, assembly GCF_026419965.1. Taxonomy (NCBI): domain Eukaryota; kingdom Metazoa; phylum Chordata; class Mammalia; order Artiodactyla; family Physeteridae; genus Kogia; species Kogia breviceps. The sequence goes on along the minus strand of NC_081310.1, from coordinate 87,014,358 downwards.
ATCTCCTGCACCCCTTGCACACCCTCACTCCCCTGTTCTGGACTTTCCAGTCCCATAATTAGTTCTAAACGTCCATCTACTCTTCAGCCTCCAGGCCCCAGCTGGAACCCCTTCTTAGTCCCTTGGCCCCAATCCCATTCCCCAGCCCCTGGCACCCACCGTGCGTGTCGGCAGCCTTCTGGTGAAACTCCCGGGCTTCCTGATAGTTGCCGAGGGCGTTGTGGGCCATCCCAAGGTTTCTTAGCACCGTGGCCTCCTCTCCTGGTCCCTGGCACAGGGGCAGGGCTTGCCGGAAGGCCTCTGCTGCTAGCGGGAACAGCTGGAGCTGGGAATAGCCCAGGCCTAGGTCGTTGTAGAGTCGCCCTAGAGGGCATGGCCAAGGTCAGTGATAGCCAGGTCAGATGCAGCTGAAGCTGTACTGCTGCAGCCTCTGTCCCCCTCTCCCAGGGTTCCCCCAGCCCTCAGAAATGCCTCTGCTTCCACCCCACTTCTCAGAGTATCACCAAGTCTTAATCTCCCCAGATCCCACACCTTCTCTGCCCAAAGGCCTCACCCAGCAGTCCTCGCTCAGTGCTCCTCTCAGCAAGCCTCCGGCTCTCCTCCAGCACCTGCACCACATCACCCACCCCATGCTGCCCGCTCTTCAGCATACAGCCCGCTGCAGTCCCCAGTGCCAGGGCTGCAGCCCCGGGCTGCCCTGCTTGGGCATAGGCCCAGCTTGCTTCCTGCAGGCAGTGGGCTGCTAGCTCAGGCTGTCCCAGAGCCTGGTAGCAGGCTCCCATTTTCGCCTGGGCTTGCCCCTGGTCACCTAGTGGCTGGTAGTGGCCCAGGGCCTTGTGATACCAGGCCAAAGCCTGAGGCAGGTCGCCCAGGGCATGGTAAGCCAAAGCCACGTTGAAACACTGGTCGCCATGACACCCGCCCTGGACTGTCTCTTGAGGTTGAGCTCGTAGGAGCAGCTCAAGCCCTCTGGCTGGGTCCCCAGTCTCCACGTAGGCAGCCCCCAGGTTGAAGGCACAGGCCCGGAGAACAGGGGTGTCCCTGGTTTGCGGTGACTTGGAAGCCAGGAGGAAGGCCCTCTGGAAGCTGGTCAAGGCCTCGTGATTCTGACCAGCCAATAGGGCCCTGTGGCCAGCCCTGGTGAGGGCTTGGATGCTGGCCTCTTGCCGTGGCCACTTTCTTTTCTTCTTTTTCTTCTTGGAGCTTGAAAGCGAGGGCGAGGGCTCTTGTGGGGTATCCTCAGTGTTGAGGGAAGACATAGTGCTGACAATAGGGAGCAGAGGGGTCAGTATGTCATCCTCGGCTTCCTCCAAAGCACTATCCCTCTAGGCAATTCAGCTCTACCTCTGCCCTGGTGTGACCCTCAGGGTTTCAAGGATTTCTCTCTGCCATCTCACTTTGCTTCATCTAACCCGTTGAACACCATATTAACTCTCACTCTAATGTCCAGCCTAGTTTTTAATCCTCCAAGACTCACTTCAAGCTTCCTTCAGAAAGCCCCTCCCCTCAACCAACTGGGTCCCTCTGCTGTACTCCCATAGCACCTTATGTCCTTTATGGCATTTATCACACTGTGTTTAGAGTTATTGACTTCCTTGTCTATCTCCCCTACTAGATTTGGAGCAACTTGAAGGGTCTGGCACATAGTAGATTCTCAATACATGCTTATTGAATGAGATGAAAAAGTTTTATAGATCATTAGATTATTATTATTATATATATAGATTTTACCACAATAAAAAAGGTTTATTGAATGAATAAATGAATGGATGAATGAACAGAGCACATACAGGGCCTCTTCTCCACCATCTCCTTCACCCTGTGCCTCCGAAGACATCCACTCATATCTAGGTTCTCCTGCTGTCTAATCTCAAGGTATAGTTCAAGTCAGCTCACCAAACAGTGAGCTCCTGCTGTGTGCCGGGAGCCACACAAGGCACTGGTGGCACAAAGCTGCATAGGCCATGGAATTGGCAAGGAGCCAACTTCCAGGAGCGGGGCTGCTGTCTCTCCATTTACTGCTTATTCCCTATCTCAACGGGAATCTCTTCCTCCCCTACCTCTTTGGCTTTCTGTCTGCTTGCTAGTTTCAGTCCCCCAACATCCTGCTCTGGTCTCCAGGGCACTCTTAAACCCAAATACATTTCTCTCATCAGCATGTGTTTCCCATTAGTATCTCTCCCCCAGAAAGGCAAAGCCTTTTCATGAACTCTCCTCCCAAGAGACAGGAAAAGATCCAGTAGCTGAGCTCTCAGCCCCTCCCATTTGCTTCTTCTTCTCCCCCCCCTTTTTTTTTTCTTTAGGAGAAGCAGGCAGCGGTGATACATTTTCTTTTTAAAGGAACTCCCCCTGCTCCTAAGAACAGCCAGGAATCCTGTCTCTTTGAGGCCCGCATTCCTGAGGCATTCCCAGCTGCCCCCACCAGGTCTTGGGGCCCCAGACACAAAACGCCTTACCTCCTTCGATCTTCTCTGTAGCTGGCTTTCTGGAATGGTCCCTCAGGCTAGGGTTACCTCCCTTATCTCTTAGCTCAGAGCCCCTGGGGTTCCCAGACAACCAGGTACCGCCCTCCACTCCTAGGGAATTCTTTGATTGACAGCTCAAGTGCCCTATCTTAGTGCTGAACCCTGCTGGTGCTTGGGCACAGATACCTGGATTCCATTGCCCTTCCTGCCCCACCTCTCCCCTCCCTTGCAGACACACGCATCAATCCTTCACTTCAGGCAAGAATCAAAGCATCAAGGGCTTGTTACTAGTCACAGCTTCAAAGATCATCTATCCCATTCCTTCATCTCACAGAGGAAGGGACCTCAGAAGAGCAGATGTAACTTGCCTGAGGTCACAGAGCACTCATGTAGCTGGGATTAGAGCCCAGGTTTTCTGATTCTGGGCTAACTAGCCTAAGGTCCCTTCCACTAACCGTGATTGCGAGTTTTAATGATTGCGAGATTTAATGAGGCTTGGGTTGTACCAGAAGTGAACCCTTTCACACATACACACACGAACACACACACACTCTTATACACTGTGCTTCTGTGTGGTAGTTTCACATTTGGAAACAGGGTGAAAGGTTGATGGTCAGGAAGGGCCTGGAGATCAGAAGAGCCTCTCTGCCCCCGGACTCCTTTTTCCAGCTCCACTGATCTGCAACCTCCAGGTTCTGCTTAATGAGAGGACAGCAGGCCCCAGGACAACAGGCACCTACTGCCCTAACTCACCAAGGGTGGCCTGCATCAGAGAGCAAATGTCCTCATTTATCTGGGAGAAAGGCCTCTTTTAAGTAGAGGCCATGGCCAGAAACAAAATTATAAGGAAGTACTTGGGCTCACCTGCATTTGCCAGGCAGCCTCTGCTGAGGGCCTGCTGCGTGCAGGCCTGGGGCTGTGTGCCACAGATGGTGCCCATGCCCGAGGCCGGCTCTCCTAGCAGCTTGCAGCTTCTACCCATGGGCTGGGCCTTCAGGATGCTACCACAGCATAGCCAGAGCCAAATATGCAGCTCAGTCTGTTGTTCACTGAGTAGCCACTCTTACTCTTAAGGGGAGAGGAGAATTTGGGGAGGGAGCAGGGACTGAAACCGTTCTCACCAAGGTTCCAATGACCTCTCAATGATCTAGTGATCATTTCTGAATCATTTTTCTTGTTTGATTCCCTGCTGTATCTGATATATCCTTGCAACTCTCTCCTCACTTGGTCCCACAACCCACTGTGTCCTGGCTGTCCTCCTGTGCTGACAACTCCTTCTCCATTTCCTTTGCTTGCCCTCTGTCCACCTCTTAAATGCTAGTGTTCCCCAACACTCTGCCCTTTGCTCGTTTCTTACTTTACATGCTCTTCCTCAAAAACTTCATCCAGTCCTTTGAATTTTTTTTTAATTGAGTATCATTGATTTACAATATTGTGTTAGTTTCAGGTGTACAGCATAGTGATGCAGTGCTTTTGCAGATTATATCCTATTGCAGGTTATTACAAGATATTGGGTATAATTCCCTGTGCTATACAGTAAATCTTCATTGCTTCTCTATTTTATGTAGTTTGTATCTGTTCATCTCATACCCCTAATTTGTCCCTGTCTGCCTCCCTCTCCCCTTTGGTAACCACAAGTTTGTTTTCTATGTCTGTGAGTCTGTTTCTGTTTTGTATATACATTCAGTTGTATTATTTTTTAGATTCCATGTATAAGTGATACCATATAGTATTTGCCTTTCTCTGTCTGGTTTCACTAAGCATAATATTCTCTAGGTCCATTCACATCGCTACAAATGGCAATATTTTATTCCTTTTTATGGCTAATATTCCATTTTATATATAGATATAAATATAAATATATAAATATAAATAAATATATATATATATAGTAGGCCCTCAAGTTAAAGGGACCAAAGAACACTATAGGAAGTGGGGGGGGGGGGTTAATGGGAATACTAGGGGGAAATGATAGAGGCAGGGGTAGGCGCAGGGGCTACTTCAAATAAGACGGTTTAGCAGCGAAGGAGCCCTGGAGAAACAGCGACCCAAAATACCACAGGAAAGGGAGCTCCCCTCCGGGAGCGCCCCTCCCCGCCTTGGATGGTACCCTTCGCCCCACCTGGCGGCGCACCTCCCAAGCCTGGAACTACAAATCCCAGATGCCCCTGCGGCACAGACCGGAAGTGTCCTGTCAGCCTGTGGTGACTGACGGTAAGGGGCGGTGGCCGGGCGGCGGGAGATTCAAACCTGGATGAAGGAGGAACATGGAGGGGAGAGGAACGGGCCCGGGCCAGGCGACCTGTGAGTGCTAGAAGGGGCCGAGAAGGGGCCGGCAGTGATGCCACTGGTCGGGGACTCGGCCGTCCTGGGAGAGGTTGGGGCTGGGGTTGGGCGCAGGGCCAACCAAGCAAGGGGCGGCCGGACTGTGCTCAGTGGGGAGGGAGCGCTCAGTCCGGACTCCTGCGGGCGGGAGTAAACCTGTGAGCTGCGAAACGCTCCGACTTCTGTGTCGCTCTTCAAAGCTTACAAAGAGTTTTCTCCCTTATTCCCAAATTCTGGGGCTCCGGGGCTGGGAGAATGTAGGTGGTCTGGATGGCCCCTTAAAAATTGGGCGGTTACTTGCCAAGCGCTACCGGGCGACGGGACGCCTAAAAAGGCCTGGGGGGGCTTCCTTGACTTTTTGATGCTTCTTTGAGACAATGCCTCTCAAACTTCACGGTGTCGGAATTACCCGGGGAGCTAATTTTAAATGCAGATTCCTGAATCCTATCCCAGAGCTTTAGCAACTATAGGTCTTTACTTGGGCCCATAATCTGAATTTATAACAAGCACCGCTGTGCTTCTTCCGTCACCCCACGTAATTGTGATGCGGGTAGTCCAAGTACCACACTTTCAAAAACACTACTTTAGAAAGAGAGACTGGGGTCCGAAAAATGGGACCGCAGAAAGCTTTCCATCTGACCTTCTGAAAGAAAAGCAAAATCTACTCCTTTCCCTTCCTCTCCATTAGGATTCAAAAAGCGAAGTCCACATCCAGCGATCTGTTGAAGGAAAGCTAGTTCCAGATCTGAAAAGGACAGGAAAACTGATTTTTTTCTTTTTAAGACTGTGTGTATGTACAAAGTCCCGCCCATTTCTCACAGTCCTCAATTCATAACTCTGAAGTGATGTCACTCACTTACTGGTTTATTTTCCATGCTTAGCAACCAACACTTGTTTCTTGTACACCCCACTCAGAGGAACCGATGGATTTCCTGCGATTGGCCATTGCTTTCCAATTTGAACATGGAGGGGTGTGTGTGTGTGTTTTAACTTGCTTAACTGACAATTCAAAGAAGCCCTGCCCCTCCCCCAATCATATTGCAGGACATGCAACATAATGAAAAGAGATAAAGAGTGGGAACAACATTAAGTGCTGAGTCAAAGACATTTGCTAAGTTCTGTCTCTGTTTTCAAGCTCTCTGACTTTATTTTCTTGGTGTATGTGTGTAGCTTTCTCTCATTTTGTCTGCTTTTGTATTGTCTTCCCTAAGGAGACTAGAGAGATAGGGGAGAAGAGGGGGGAAAAGATAAAAGGAGGCTGTGGCTAAGGCAAAATATGAATGCTGTCTCATTTAAGAGATTTCCTGTTCTTGAGTTTGGGAGTCAGAGATTGTCTGCATTTTATTTAGCTTGGAGACTATTTTACTCCTCAGGTGACCTATACCAAAAGGGAGAGTAAATACACCTTTTTGATCTTTTAAAATTCTCTGTCCTTCCACTTAAACCCAAGTGAGTGGCTTTTTTTCACGTGGTTCCCTCTGTTGAACTGCCTTTTCGCCCTTTCTGCCTGTTCATTCTTTTTTTTTTTTTTTTTTTTTTTTTTTCGGTACGCGGGCCTCCCACTGCGGGGCACGAACTCGCGTCCCCTGCATCGGCAGGCGGACTCCCAACCACTGCGCCACCAGGGAAGCCCTCTGCCTGCTCATTCTTTAAGATTCTACTCACAGGTAGAATCCTTTGCTTCCTCTGCTGCTTCCATAGACTATTTTTATTTATTTATTGGAGTATAATTGCTTTACAATATTGTGTTAGTTTCTGCTGTACAATGAAGTGAATCAGCTATATGTACACCTATATCCCCTCCCTCTTGGACCTCCCCCCTCCCCCCCAACATCCCACCCATCTAGGTCATCACAGAGCACCAAGCTGAGCTTCCTGTGCTTTATACTTTGTCCCCACTAGCTATCTATTTTAGACATGATAGTGTATATATGTCCATCGTACTCTCCCAGTTCGTCACACCTTCCCCTTCCCGCCCTGTGTCCACATGTCCGTTCTCTATGTCTACGTCCATAGACTATTCATGAGCTATGATCGCACTTCTCACATCAGGCTGAAGTTTTTTACTTACATGTTTTTCTCTTCTAATAATCTTTGTACTTCTTGAGAGTAGGGGTCCGCTAGTCCAGTGCCTGACATATAGGAGGTATTGAATTAATGAATGGCTGCTGAATGATGAGTTCTAGTTGGTCCTGTTAACCTAGCCTCTGGGAGAGTACCTGAGGAGGATGACACAAGTACAGTTCTTGGAAAACTCAGAATCTAATTAGGGATAAAATGAGGAGCTAAGTTCCCAGCCAAGGAGGGATCTGGACATTCCTACTAGGAGGTACTGAGGGAAGTGCCATGAAGTAGGTTTTGGAAGGGGGAGGTCAGGAGGATGGCTAGAGGGGAAAGGAAAGGAATGCCTCCAATACAGGAAGGATCCCCTCTTAAAGGGTAGGGAGGCCTCCCTTTAACAGGGTGCTGACTAGGATAGCTTTACTGGACGGGAGAGAAGATTGGAGCCAGCATCCTGGGAATAGGGGGACAGACATGTGGGAGATGCCTCCGGTTTCCGAGCAGAGTTGCCTTAGAAAGTCTGTTAAGAAGAAGCTTGCTACAGTCCTCTGTCTAATGCTCCCCTCCTTGGTTCCTCAGATGAACGCCTCACAGCTGAGGAAATGGATGAGCAGAGGCGGCAGAACGTCGCGTATGAGTACCTGTGCCGGCTGGAGGAAGCCAAGCGGTGAGCAGAGCGACCGCCTCTTTCTGGTCCCCTTTCCCACCCTGCCCACCCCAGGCACTTGGCCCCAAAGCAAATACAAAAAGACAAGAGTCCATTCTATGGGAAAGGGAAAGTTGAAATAGCATCTTTTTTTTTTTTTCTTTCAGACTATTTTTTAGAGCAGTTTTAGGTTCGCAGAAAAATTAAGAGAAAGATACAGGGATTTTCCGTATGCTTCCTCCCCACAAATGTACATAGCCTCCCCCATTATCAACAGCCCCCACAAGAGTGGTATGTTTGTTACAATTGGTGAACCTACTTGGACACATAATCCTCCAAAGTCCATAGTTTGCCTTAGCGTCCACTCTTCATGTTGTATACTGTAGTCAATGAGTTTGGACAAATGTATAATGACATATAGCCATCCATCATTATAGTATCATAGAGTAGTTTCACTACCCTAAAAAGTCTCTGTGTTTCATTTATTCATCCCCTCTGCCCCACCCCAACTCCTGGCAACCACTCATCTTTTTACTGTCTCCATAGTTTTGCCTTTTCCAGAATTTCACATACCTGGAATAATACAATATGTAGTCTTTCAGATGGGCTTCTTTTACTTAGTAATATGCATCTAAATTTCCTCCATGTCTTCTCATTGCTTCCTAGCTCATTTTTTACTAGTGCTGAATAATATTCCATTGTCTAGATGTACCACAGTTTATTAATCCATTCACCTATTGAGGATCATCTTGGTCGCTTCCAAGTCTGAGCAGTTATGAATAGAGCTGCTATAAACATCCTTGTGCAGGTTTTTATGTAGATGTAAATTTTCGACTCCTTTGGTTAAATACCAAAGAGCACAACTGCTGGATCATATGGTAAGAGTATGTTTAGTTTTGTAAGAAACCACCAAATGGCTTTCCAAAGTGGCTGTACAATTTTGTATTCCCACCAGCAACAAATGAGAATTCCTGTTGCTCCACATCCTCAGCAGCATTTGGTGTTATCAGTGTTCCAGATTTTGACAGTTCTAATAGGTATATATTGGTATCTCACCATTGTTTTAATTCACATTTCCTTGATAACATATGATGTGAAGCATCTTTTCAGATGCTTATTTGCCGTCTGTATATCTTCTTTGTATATCTTTCTTTGGTGAGGTGTCTGTTAAGGTCTTTGTCCTATTTTTTAATCAGACTGTTTGTTTTCTTACTGTTGAGTTTTAAGAGTTCTTTGTATACATTTATCAGATGTGTCTTTTTTAAATAATTATTTTATTTTATTTATTTTTGACCATGCCATATGGCTTGCGGGATCTTAGTTCTCTGATCAGGGATTGAACCTGGTCCCTGGCAGTGAAAGTGCTGAGTCCTAACCACTGGAGCACCAGGGAATTCCCTCAGATGTGTCGTTTGCAAATATTTTCTCCCAGTCTGTGGCTTGTCTTATTATTTTCTTGACATTGCCTTTTGTAGAGCAGAAGTTTTAATTTTAGTGAAATCTAGCTTATTAATTATTTCTTTCAAGGATTGTGCCTTTGGTGTTGTATCTAAAAAGTCTTTGCCATACCCAAGGTCATCTAGGTTTCCCCTTATGTTGCCTTCTAGGAGTTTTACAGTTTTGCGTTTTACTTTGAAGTTGATGCTCCATTTTGAGTTGATTTTTGTGAAAGGTGTAAGGTCTAGGTCTAGGTTCATTCCTTCCATGTGGATGTCTAGTTATTCCAGCACCATTTGTTGAGGAGACTATCTTTGCTCCATTGTATTGCCTTTGCTCCTTTGTCAAAAATCAATTGACTATATTTATGTGGGTCTCTGTTCTGTTCCACTGATCTATTTGCCTATTCTTTCACCAATACCACACTGTCTTGATTACTGTGGCTAAGTCAGGTAGTGTTATTGTACCAGCTTTGCTCTTCTCCTTCAATATCATGTTGGCTATTCTGGGTAGTTTGTCTCTCTGTGTAAATTTTAAGAGTCTCATGCTCCACCAACTGAGTTAGCTGGATGTGCCTCCATGTAAACTTTATTTTTATTTATTTATTTATTAAATTTCTTTTTGGCTGAGTTGGGTCTTCATCGCCCCGTGCGGGCTATCTCTAGTTGCCGCGAGCGGGAGCCACTCTTCACCATGGTGCGCGGGCTTCTCATTGCGGTGGCCTCCCCCATTGCAGAGCACGGGCTCCAGGTGCGATGGCTTCAGTAGTTGTGGATCGTGGGCTCCAGAGTGCAGGCTCAGCAGCTGTGGCTCACAGGCCTAGCTGCTCCGCGGCATGTGGGATCCTCCTGGACCAGGGCCCTAACCCATGTCTTCTGCATTGGCAGGAGGATTCCCAACCACTGTACCACCAGGAAAGCCCTCATGTAAACTTTAGAATCAGTGTGTGGAGATCCACAAAACAACTTGCTGGGGTTTTGATTAGGACTGCACTGAATCTATAGCTCAGGTTGGGAAGAACTAACATCTTGACAATATTGAGTCTTCCTATCCATGAATATGGACTATCTCTCCATTTATTTAGTTCTTCTTTGATTTCATTCATCAGAGTTTTGTAGCTTTCCTCATGTAGATCTTGTACATGTTTTGTTAGATTTATACCTAAGTATTTCATTTTGGGGGATGCTAATGTAAATGGTATTGTGTTTTTAATTCAAATTCCACTTGTTTGTTGCTGGTGAATTGGAAAGCAGTTGACTTTTATTTAATTTAATTTATTTATTTATTTATTAAACATCTTTATTGGAGTATAATTGCTTTACAATGGTGTGTTAGTTTCTGCTATATAATATTTTATTTTATTATTTTTATATTTATTATATTTTATTTATTTATTTATTTGGTGGCACCAGATCTTAGTTGCAGCAGGTGGGCTCCTTAGTTGCGGCTCGTGGGCTTCTTAGCTGCGGCTTGCTGGCTTCTTAGTTGTAGCACATGTGCTCCTTAGTTGTGGCTGGCGGGCTTTGTAGTTGTGGCTCACAGGCTCCTTAGTTGTGGCATGCATTGGGGATCTAGTTCCCTGACCAGGGATCAAACCCAGGCCCCCTGCATTGGGAGCATGGAGTCTTAACCACTGCGCCACCAGGGAAGTCCCGCAATTGACTTTTTTTTTTTTTTTGTGGTACGCGGGCCTCTCACTGTTGTGGCCTCTCCCGTTGCGGAGCGCAGGCTCCGGACGCACAGGCTCAGCGGCCATGGCTCACGGGCCCAGCCGCTCTGCGGCATGTGGGGTCTTCCCGGACCGGGGCACGAACCCGTGTCCCCTGCATCGGCAGGCAGATTCTCAACCACTGCGCCACCAGGGAAGCCCCCGCAATTGACTTTTATATATTAACCTTGTCTTTTGCAACCTTGCTATAATCACTTATTAACGCCACGAGTTTTCTGGTATCGTGCTTTCAGATTTTCTACAAAGATGATCATGCCATCTGTGAACAAAGACAATATCATGTCCTTTTATCCCCTTACATACTTTAATACATATCTCTATATATGGAGACTTGGTTACATAACCACAATACCATTATAATAGCCACCTAAGTTATCCATTAATCCTTGGAAGATCAACACCTAGGCCATCTTCAAATTTTCCTGATTGTCTGAAAAAATCATCTATTTTTACAGTTGGCTTATTCAGTTAAGGATCTGAAAGAGTTCACATATTACATTTGGTTGTTATGTACTACTAAGTCTTCTTTCATCTAGAACTGACATAAACAGTTCTTTATGTCATTGACTTGTTGCAGAAACCAGGTCGTTTGTCCTGTAGAACATCCTACATTCTGGCTTTGTCTATTCACTTCCTGTGTCCCTCAACTTGTTCCTCTGTACCCCATATTTCCTATGAATGGATGTTGGCTCTAAAGACAAGATAAATGCTTAATTCTTTCCTTTTAATCAATAGCATATTTTTAATGCTCTCCAAAGAAAGTATGTAGGATGAGGTAGATAGAAAACCAGGGTGTCTGTGTCAGGGAAGGCATGAAGGGAGGTGTGACTGGCTCTCTCTTTGAAAACAGATCTTTCCTATAGACCCCAATATGTGGAGAAGCCTTTATTCTCTCCCTCATACAATCATCAGCCATAATAATACTTTACCTTTATATTCAAAATGTTTTCACATTCATTAACTCATTAAATCCTGGCAGCTGCCCACTGAAGCAGGAGGTACAGGTGGTATCTTCATTTTGCAGATGATACAGCTGAGGCCCAGAGAGGTGAAGTGGGAGAGATGGTGTGGAAAGCAGGTTTTCTGATTCGAAGGGCTGTGACCTTTCTGTCCCTTTGTGCTGCTCCCCTCGCTTCAACCCTGGGGCTTCCCTACTCCCCTCATCATCATCAAAGCTGGGTTATGGGCTGTGTAGACATGAATTTTGTATACCTGGGTTCTCAGAACATGCAGAATAAGAGAAGTGAGCAGGTACAATTTGGTTCAACAGTCAAATGCATAACCAGACTGAGTGAGAGGTTATATCATGTAACAGGTAAGAGCCTGTTTAAGCCTCACTGAAGATGGGCAGCTTCAGTATCTGTCAGGGAAGATGTATAGGGTGGGTGGGGGTTGAGGATAGGCCAATCCAGGTGTTTGGGGCAGCTCGGGAGAAGGTGGGAGCAGCCAGGCAATGGGCAGAGAGGGGAGTTGGGAGTAGGGCAGGAACAGGAGGCAGGAGAGAGTGAGAGGCTGCTTAGTGGGAGAGAGGGAGGGAGGGAAGGTCTCGTGGTTGGAATGAAGTGCTGTGGCTTGCCAGAAGGGGTGAGAAGCTGCTCTCATGCTCTCAGTTGGATGGAGACCTGCCTGAAGGAGGAGCTTCCTTCCCCCGTGGAGCTGGAGGAGAGCCTCCGGAACGGAGTGCTGCTGGCCAAGCTGGGCCACTGTTTTGCACCCTCTGTGGTTCCCTTGAAGAAGATCTATGACGTGGAGCAGCTACGGTACCAGGTGGGGAGCAGAGGTCTCTTACTTTCTACCTTCTTCCTCTCAAACTATCTGTTCTCAAAGTTGTGAGAGTGGGGTGACCATATAATTTATTGTCCAAACCTGGGTACTATTGAGGATAAAATGGGTACTAGTAATCATTGCACTGGAACAACGGGTTTCAATTGGTGTCTTGCAGCCAGGTGGTGTGTACTATGCTTAGCAGCAAGGGGCATTTGCTAGGTGGGCTTTGAGATGCCTCTGATATGAGAACTCCCAAGCAGACTTTTCTACCCACAGTCTACACTCAGAGGCTTGTGAGCTTTGCCACCTTGAAGTTACTTCCAGGACATGCTGCCCCTTCCCTGTGCTCTAGTCAACCCATCCCGCCTCTCCTTCCCATTGCAGCTCTGGACGCCCCTTTTCCAGGAAGCCTTACTAGCTTGCTAATCCCATCCCTGTGCCATCCTTCCCAAATAACCCACTGGGTCATCCATCCCTGGTGGTTTCTCTCTGTTTTTGTGTCTCTGTCCTGGGGGGATGGGAAATCCATAGGACAGGGTCCTCTGCCCCCACCCCTTGAATCTTCAAGCTGTGGTCTGGGCTCTACCCAGAGGGAACCCTGAGAACTGTGGAAATAGATTCTCTTCTCTTTCCTTCCCTTTTAGGCAACTGGCTTGCATTTCCGTCACACAGACAACATCAACTTTTGGCTGTCTGCGGTAGCCCACATCGGTCTGCCTTCGGTAACATTGGGTCTCAAGATTGGGGTTCATCTTTGCTCTTCACGAGTACTCGCACCTCCACCACACACATGCTTTATCTCCCTGGCACTCTTTAGTGCTCATCTCCATGTGTCTTCTAAATGAACTTAATCTAAGAGTTTAAGTTCCCTGAGGCTGTATGTCTTTGAACCATGTTACTTGGTCTCTGTCTTCACTTCCTTGTGGGTAAGGGAAGTGAAAGGAGGTGAAGACAACCTGGCCCAGGATGCATTGTTGCCATTGTTCCCATTAGTCAGTGAGGCCCCTATATAACGCAGGAGGTGGGCCTCATGTTGACCAGCCATCTTTCCACCAGAATTTCATAGCGTGAAGCAAGGACACACCACATCCCAAGGCGGTAGACTTGGAAGCCTAGGTCAGGACCCCAACTGGACGCATGTCTTCTCACTCTTTGACTCTCAGTTTGTTTCTTCTCTGTAAAATGGGGATAGTAATCCCTCCCCTGTCTTCCTTATAAGGTTGTCAGGAAGATCACATGATCTGTGTGAATTCCTTTTGTGAATTATAAAGAACTATACAAATTAAGGCATAAGATTCTGTAGTGTTTTTCTTCACTGTAGAAGGCAATTATAAGACAAGGAAATAACAGTTAAGACAGATGCTTTGGTGAGAGGCAGATCAATAGAGGCCATGTGTTCTCAGTGAGGCTAGAACACTTTTAAGTCTCTAGATTTGGTCCTTTCTTATGTATCTAAGGTAACCAAGAGGTATTGAGGTTAAACCTCATTACAGTCACCAGGTGGCATGAGAAATCATGCCTGGGGTTACTCAGTTCTTAGAGGGGCCCCCACTGATCAGAGACCTCTGGCTTGAAGACAGGGATGGCATGCCCTGACCCTTTGTGGTCCTTGGTGGTGTGTGTTTCATTAGGCCCCTTGTGGAGTCATGGCCAGCTCCCAGCATGTCACCTTTCTGGCAGGAGTCCAAGGTGAGGGGCACAGGCTGGCTGTGTCTGTAGGATGAAAAGGGGGCCTGTTTCTCCTGGAGCATGTGTCCTGCGTCCTATAGCCTTGATAGCCTTGTCTGGTGTTTGGTTAATCTGGGGCTGTGTGTCTGTGGCTGGGTCTTGGCTTAGTATGTGTCCCCAATGCCTTTCTTTTACACTGAGTGCGTGGATGCAGTGCTAACTGTAAAGAGTTGGGGAGATTGACCCAGAAACCCCAGGCAGCAAAGGAGTACACACCCCAGGTCAGAGAAGAAGACCCATTTCTCAGCCCCTCTCTCCATATCTGGTGCTGCTTCAAAGTCTTCAATGGCAGTAATTGGCTGGTTTCCCCTCTAGACCTTCTTCCCAGAGACCACGGACATTTATGACAAGAAGAACATGCCCCGGGTGGTCTACTGCATCCATGCACTCAGGTGAGAGACCAAAACTTTTGTCATCCAGGTTCCTCTAGGTGGATGCAACCAACAGTCAACAGCAACAAACATTGCAGCAAGGAGGATGGAAGATAGACCACAGGGAACACTTCTCAGAGTGACATTTTTTATCTACATAGTTTTGTTTAGATTTATGTGCATGCTGGAGGGCACATTTATGTGTGATCTATGTGGACGAAGGGAAAGAGTGGGCAGGGAAGAGTGTTCAGCTTGTGACTGGGGTGCAAGGAAGTCAGATTAGGATGCATCTGGAGTGTCACATGCCGTCAGTGTGAATGGAGAAGGCTATTTAGTCCTACTTGCAGCCAGCCATCAGCAACCAGTTGGCTAAGTCATAGAAAGTAATTGACCAGTTCCTATGTCCATCATGTTATCTCTTCCTGTCTTCATTTCCCACATCCTTTGAGGACTCTGTGCCTTAGCTTAGTGGGTCTCTGCTTGCTATGCCCTTTCCATCCTCCATCTCCATCCAGTGACCTGCCACTGAAATGTGTCCTTCTCTGTGAAGCCTTCACATTCCCCCCAGAGCTCCTACAGCATCTTATTTTTCTGCTATAGCACTGCCTTGTGCTGACTTACAATAACATCTCTCCCTGTGAATGGGGGATGACTTGTGGGCAGGTGCTGTATGGTCTTCATCTCCAAGTCCCCATAGTATCTCCTGCAAACCTATTATAAGCAGCATGTGAAAATGAATAGACCCCAATGCCTTCCATTCTTTCCTAGTCTCTTCCTCTTCCGGCTGGGATTGGCCCCTCAGATACATGATCTATATGGGAAAGTGAAATTCACAGGTAAGCCCAGCTCCTTCCCCATCCACCACAGTCTGGGCAGGTCTTGGGGGTTCTGGGCCTGATGAAGGGCATCTGTGCTATTATTGCAGCTGAGGAACTCAGCAACATGGCCTCTGAACTAGCTAAATATGGCCTCCAGCTGCCTGCCTTCAGCAAGATCGGGGGCATCCTGGCCAATGAACTCTCGGTGGATGAGGCTGCAGGTAGAGACCAGGCTCCCCTGCTGGGGTAGCTCAGTGAGTATGGGAGGACTCTGAACCTTATAGCCCCTGCATAAATCCTGGATACTTCTCATCATAGGCAGGGCCAACAGCCTACCTGGCTTGCCTGGCCCCTATGGATGGAAAAAGGGGATGATGTCAGAGTGGTCTGCAGCTGATTAGGCTGTAGCTGGACTAGGGTTTGCTCTGGCATCCTGACCTTGTTTTCATGTCCCCTCCTAGTCCATGCAGCTGTTCTTGCCATCAATGAGGCAGTGGAGCGAGGAGTGGTTAAGGACACCCTGGCTGCCTTGCAGAATCCCAGTGCTCTGCTGGGGAATCTTCGAGAGCCTCTGGCAGCCATCTACCAGGAGCTGCTGGCCCAGGCCAAGATGGAGAAGGCTGCCAATGCCAGGAACCGCGTAAGGAGCCTCGGATGGCAGGGGCCGAAAAGCTGGGTGGCCTGGAAAATCGCGAGTGAAACCAGGACTCCTATTTGTCCTGTCTTCGGAATCCAAAGTTGTCTAGAGAAACTAACTTGTCAGTTATTTTTGACAAACAAGAGAGGAACTCAGGAGAATAATGGGAATTCAAAAGAGAAGATAGGGGAAAATGTTCTGGGGCAGGGCTGAGAGACTGGAATGTAGAACTGGATGAGATTCGACTGGAGATTCCAAAGGGTAGTTCAACTTAACTGTGTCAGTGCCAGGGGGTTAGATCCCACGATTTCCCCAGATTCCTTCCAACCAAACTGACCTTTGGCCTTGGGAAGACCCCCAGAAGAAGAAATAGTTATAAACAGGGAGGGAGGAGTAAGAAAGATTGAACTGGTTTTCCCAGGTTTCCCCTCTCAATGTAGTTTTTGCAGAATGATGGAGAAAGCCAGGACATCTATGACTGCTACCTAACTCAGGCTGAAATCCAGGGCAACATCAACCATGTCAATGGTAAGAGAGAAAGGCCAGGAGGGGTTGAAGGGTAAGCCCCCGCCTAGGGAGTTTTGGTGTTGGCTTCTCTCAGGCCAGAAGACCCATGACCTCACTTGGGCCAACACTTATTTCAAGGGAAATCAAAGTCAAGGCTGTGTGTGCTCTTTTACGTCTGTTAATGTCTGGAGAAGTGGTCGCTCTCAAGGGGACTTCTCTTTGAATGGACATCCATAGAGTGGACAGAGGCAAAGGGGCAGGCTTTTCAGCTCTTGGTCCTGGGGGCAGTTCGTCTGGGGTCCTTCAAGAAGAGAGTTTGGAGAATGGATGGGGGTAGGAGATCAGGGCAGGAGAGGCTGCTTGAAAGCCCAGGAAGGAGTGTGCCTCTGCCTTTTTAGGTCAGGATATCCTCAGGGTATGGGGTGGTGAGATGGGAAGGCGGTGAAGATCAAGCTGAAGAATTTGGGCTGGGCCCTAGGAGCCCAGGGGGCAGGGGTGAGGGTAACCCTGGGCAGGCAGGAAGAGGGCTGAACTGGAGATGTTAAGGGGTGGGCTTTCTCACACTATCCATTATGGAGTCTTGGTCTTTTCAGTCCATGGGGCTCTAGAAGTTGTGGATGATGCCCTGGAAAGACAGAGCCCTGAGGCCTTGCTTGAGGCCCTTCAAGACCCTGTCCTGGCCCTGCAAGGAGTGAGGAGAGACTTTGCAGACTGGTACCTGGAACAGCTGAGCTCAGACAGAGAGCAGAAAGCACAGGTCAGGCTCTGTCTATGACCTGCTACCTCCTCTATCTGACTATAGGATGGGGGAGGGCCTCACCACTGTCAATTCTTTGTATTCAGTAAGTGCTGACTACATGTTTAAATGGTTAAATTACCTCAAAGCCTAATGGACCAGGCTGATCAGCATCTGCCTTCTGAGAATCTCACATACTGACGGGGGCCACCTAGGGGCAGTCTAGTAGGCAGTGATATGCTCCCCCATTGCTGAATTGAGGCCTCAAGTTATCAATCTTATTTTCAATGCTGTTGACTTTCTCCCTGACAATATATTTGTGTTGCCCGTGTTGTTATTTCAGATGCTTGCTGGGTAAGAAAGAGCCAGAGGTTAGAGATGAGTTCTGAGGGATGGGTGGGCCAGGCTAGTCTGCCTAAAGGGAGAGGTGGGGTTGAGGGTGGGTGACTGGGTGGACCTGGGGCTCATGCTGGCAGCTCCTGAAGTATGTTCATGGTCCCAGGAGGACTCTCTTCTACTGCATCTCTTCCCTTTTCCAGGAGCTGGGCCTGGTGGAGCTTCTGGAAAAGGAGGAGGTCCAAGCTGGTGTGGCTGCAGCCAACATAAAGGGTGATCAGGAACAAGCCAGTAAGTCATCTCCTCCAGACTGAGACCTGGTCTGAGTGTATCACTGGCTCTTGGGAGAGCATGTAACTCCTTTGCCAGCTTCTGTGTAGAGCAAGGTAGACTGCTGCCCGATTTTCCAGCTCCCCACCTAGTGTGCCCTATTCCTGGCCGCCAGGGGGGATGCTACAGGTAAGTTCATTAAGGCCCTGGAGATAATGACAGTCAGTACTGCACCAGGCTGGACTTCTAGGGCAGGCAGTTTCCTTCTAGGCACCTCCCCTGTATTTTGGCCGTTTCGATTTGAGTTCCTTTGGCTTCTGAAATATAGTGATGGCCCAGATGAGAAAGAAACTCATGATCCAGCTCAGTTTCCCTTAAAAACATGATATACAAATATAATTCTTTATTAAAAGAATGTGGGTTAGTGATTGTCTCCCTGCAAGGGGATCAATCTGGATAGCAGGCATGAAGAGAAATAGAGTGCCGAGGCGCCACGCAGCAGCCTGTGGACACCACACCTGGCACGAATGCTTGCCTCCGACTGGACTTGCTCATTCACCCTTCACCTTTGTCTGACAGGGCTCTCCGTGGTTATCTCATGGAGCCCCCAGGCCGCTCCTGGCTAACTGCCTGCTTATCGCTCAGTTCCTTGCTGTTGCCAGAGTAATCGCTTAAGCACAGATCTGATCTTAGCTTCTTTGTTGAACATCTTCAGACCTTCATGGGTTCTAACGTACTTCTGCTAGACTTTAGTCCCATCTCCTTAGCATGGTAGGTGAGACCTTCCAAATGTCTCCCCCAACCCTTCTCTTCACATCCCACCAACCCAGCTGAGTCAGATGACCTGTTCTTCCTTGACTGCCCACAGCTTTGCCCACTGCCAGGCCTCTGGTGCTCTGGATTACAGTTCTCCCACATTTTCACCAGTGGAAAGCAGATGAAAATATCCTGCAGAGCTGCCTCAAATGCCTCCTCCTCTGTGAAATCTTCCTACTCTCTCCCCGTAGAATCCCTCCTCCCCCACGCTGCCAGTGGATTTGCGGGGAGGGGAAGTACCTCTCACATAGCAGTGACAGCAATGCAGTGTAGGTGATTTTGTATCCTTATTTTTCCCCAGTGGATTTTGTGCTCCTTGATGTCAATGCCCATATCTCCTTGGCATTTTATAAGCCCCAGCATTTGAAAACTAAAACTACATAGATATACCAGGGCCCCTTTTTAGCTTACTCTCGCCCTTTGCAGCCCAAATGGCTCCACCTTGAAGCTAGTTCCCTATTCCTCTGTGCTGTCATCAAGATTTGGTCCCTGAAGCCCCTTGACTAACCTCATCTTAATTGTGCTACATAGCCTCCTGTCAATCTTATGCTCATCACCCTAGGAATTCACCTCTGCTATGACAGCCACCTGCTGAGCTACTCAACTTCTAGGCCTGACAAATTGCTTCTTCCAGAGCCTCTTCTTAAAGCTACCCAACCCCTTTTCCTCCTGAACATTTAGAAACACATTTTGAACGTAGCAGAGGTTCAAAGCCATTTCCCCTCAGAGATCGCCAGCAGAACCTAGTTAGCCAGGAGAGTGGAAATGGCACTGGATGCCCAGCCTGTACAGCCTCTCCCTCCTCCCCTGCAGTGCTCCAGGCTGTGCAGAGGATCAACAAAGCCATCCGGAGGGGAGTGGCAGCTGACACCGTGAAGGAGCTGATGTGCCCGGAAGCCCAGTTGCCTCCAGTGTACCCCTTTGCATCAGCTGTGTACCAGCAGGAGCTGGCAGTGCTCCAGCAGCAGCAGCAGGGGGTAAGCCCTAGAAACGAGCATCCAGCTCTTGGGTTCCCAAGGAGCTGCAGGGATCAGAGCAGTCAGTCCAGAGCACCCATGAGGGCATCCTTAGATGCTGGCAAGAGATTAGGGGTGGGAGGTGGGCTACCATCCTTGCCATCCTGAGTGTATTATAATAGCAAATACCTTTGAGCAAACACTGTTTTAAACACTCATTTAATCCTAAAAGAACCCTATGAGGTAAGTATTATTATTTCCATTTTAGAGATGAGGAAACAGATACAGAAGTTAAGTAACTTGCCCCAAACAGCTGTGGCTGGCAGTGCTGGGAGTGCATGCAAAACTGAATATACTTGAAGCCTATGTTTTTAACCACTCTGCTGTCCCACCTCCCCCTGTCCATATAGCTTCTCTGACGGTGAGGTGATAGGGCCCTCCTGAAGGGACTTCCCAGCCTGTTGGAGGAGTTAGAATATACCCGAGGGTCCAGGCAGAGACACAGGGAAGAGTAGATGATGTAAATGGGAGATGACTTCACACTAGGGCAATGGAAGGGGCAGAGCTCAGGCTAAGTCTGGGAAGCCTTCTTGGAAGAGAGGAGACTCAATAAAGAATCCTAACCACAGCAGGCATTTATAGAGTATTGACTCCAGGCACGACACTCAGGAAGCGCATTATCTCAATGTATGAGACTATAGTACAAGGAAACATAAAATAAGTCCTGCGCTTCCCTGGTGGCGCAGTGGTTGAGAGTCCACCTGCCGATGCAGGGGACGCGGGTTCGTGCCCCGGTCCAGGAAGATCCCACATACCGCGGAGCGGCTAGGCCCGTGAGCCATGGCCGCTGAGCCTGCGTGTCCGGAGCCTGTGCTCCACAACGGGAGAGGCCACAACAGTGAGAGGCCCGCGTACCGGGGGAAAAAAAAAAAAAAAGTCCTAAGAAGTAAGGCATAGCAACTAATGTGGACTTTAGAGCCAGAATCCTTGAGTTAAATTTCATCTCTACTGCTTCCTAGCTACGTGACCTTGGGCAAACTATTTACCTCCTCTGCCCCTCAATTCATATATAAAATGGGAACAATAATATATTTATTTCATAGAATTGCTGTAAGGATTAAATGAGTTAACATATGTGCTTAGAAGTGAGCCTGGCGTGAAATTTTAAGCCGCCATCATCATCATCATCATCGTTTTTTGTTTTTGTTTTTGTTTTTGTTTTGTTTTGTTTTTTTTGCGGTACGCGGGCCTCTCACTGTTGTGGCCTCTCCCATTGCGGAGCACAGGCTCCAGACATGCAGGCTCAGCGGCCATGGCTCACGGGCCTAGCTGCTCCGTGACATGTGGGATCTTCCCAGACCAGGACACAAACCCGCGTCCCGTGCATCAGCTGGCGGACTCTCAACCACTGCACCACCAGGGAAGCCCCATCATTATTATTATTATTTGCAGCATTCTATTTGTAGAGGACAGGAAGGGTGCTCCAGACAGGGAGCAGCATAGCAGATATTTGAGAAGGAGAAGACTGGGCAGGGAAGGGGCCCTTGGGTGTGTAGTACAGCACTGAGGAGCCCACTTTATCTTGCTCTCAGTGTGCCCAGGGCCTAGTGCAGTTCTTGGTGTGTGGTAGGGACCAGAAAGGAGCAGGTAGAACTCACTGGTTGAATGTGGGCTCTGGTATCCGGCAGTTAGCTTTAACTTATATTACTTGACTATGGGTTCATCTGTGAAATAGGGATATTAACAATACTTACATCTTTGGCTTGTTATGAAAATTAAATGATAATGTGAGCGAAGTACTTATACATTGAGCACATAGTAAGCGCTCTCAAGTATTAAGTATGATTTATTAGTGAATGGATTAGGCCATAGTTGTTTTGAGACAGAGACTCTGGGATGTGGGAGAGTCTTGGGGGCAGGATGGCAGGCAGACCCCCGAGGCCCTTCACCAGCCTGCTAGGGAATCAGCCCTCACTCTGTTGTAGGAGCTTGGCCAGGAGGAGCTCTTCGTGGCTGTGGAGATGCTCTCAGCCGTGGTCCTGATCAACCGAGCTCTGGAGGCCAGGGATGCCAGCAGCTTCTGGAGCAGTCTGGTGAACCCCGCCACAGGGCTGGCCGAGGTGGAAGGAGAGAATGCTCAACGGTGAGAAAGGTCAAGGTTTAGCCGCATGTTGAGAGAGGGGATGGGTGGGTAATGGAGGGAATGTAGCCAAGAGTCCAGGTTCTTGTGCTTGGAGACTAGCCTTCTGCATGATGCCCTGTTCTCCGGCACAGGCCCACCCTCTGGTCTATTTGCAGTTCCCTGGCCTGTGTTTCTCCTGGGAGTGGGTAGGTTCACAGTCATTCCCCTTTCCTCCATTTATTTAATCTTTTATCACAAAGGTTTGAGTACCCACTCATGTGCCACATACTTTTTTTTTTTTCCTTCAATTATTTATTTATTTATTCAGTTGCACCAGGTCTTAGTTGTGGCTCGCAGGCTCCTTAGTTGCAGCACGTATGCTCCTTAGTTGCGGCCAGTAGGCTCCTTAGTCGTGGCATGCAAACTCTTAGTTGCAGCATGCATATGGGATCTAGTTCCTTGACCAGGGATTGAACCCAGTCCCCCTGCATTGGGAGCTCGGAGTCTTAACCACTGCTCCACCAGGTAAGTCCTGCCAGGTACTATTCTAGGTGCTGGGAAACAACAGTGAACAAAACACAGTTCCCTGCTCTCTAACTTATGTGCTAGTAGAGGGAGACAGACAACAAACAAACATGCCAAATGATTAGAAGAGCTATGATGATTAAAAAAACAGGGCAGGGCTTCCTTGGTGGCGCAGTGGTTGAGAGTCCACCTGCCGATGCAGAGGATGCGGGTTTGTGCCCCGGTCCAGGAGGATCCCGCATGCCACGGTGGGCCGTGGCCGCTGGGCCTGTGCGTCCGGAGCCTGTGCTCCGCAGCGGGAGAGGCCACAGCGGTGAGAGGCCTGCGTACTACAAAAAAAAAAAAAAAAAAACAGGGCAAAGCAGATAAAGGGTGGGGACGTGGTAAGGGCAGTTTGTCTCTGCTACATAGTATAGTTATGGAAGCCTTCTTTGGTAGGGGGGTCATTTTGAGAGAGACCTAAAGGGCATAAGTGATGGCCATGAGCTATCTGGGCATAGACCCTGAAAAAGAAATGGCCTTGGTGTGTTCAAAGAACACCAGTAAGCCACGAGGCAGAGTGGAGGGAGGGAGGGAGAATAATGGGAGAAGAAGTTGCAGTGGCTGGACCATGTAGGCCTCTGGCTTTTACTCTGAGTGAGGAAGGAAGCCACGGTGGGGGATTGAGCAAGGAGGGAGGTGATCTGACCTACTTTTAACAGGATCACTCTGGCTGCTGTGCCAAGAATCGACTACCGGGTTAGAAGGGAAGAAGCAGGGAAACATGTTAAATGTCTATTGGAGTAACCTGGGCGAGAGTTGAGGGAGGTTTGGCCTAGGGCGGTAGCAGTGGAGGTGGTGAAAAGGAGTCAGATTTTGGGTATATTCTGATAGCTGAACTGACAGGATTTGGTTATGTGGTGGATATGGGGTGTGAGAGAGACTAGAGACAGGTATGACTCCCAAGATTTTTGGCCTGAGAAGTTGGAGTAAACAATTACCAAGATGGGAAAGACTGTGGGAAACACAGGTTGAATGGGGGGATCGGGAGTTTAGATGGTTGTTGCTGGGCTTGCGGTGAATTTTGGCGTTCACGTGGAGATGCCGAGCAGGTAGCTGGCATTTGTGAATGGGCTATTGGTGTACTTTTTGGAGTCATTAGAATGTGGTGTTTCAAGCCATGAGATTAGGTGAGATCACTTAGGATGTGAGCACGGAGAGAGAAGAGGCCTGAAGACTGAGTCTTGGGATGCTCCGACATTTAGAGGTGAGGGAGGAACCAGCAAAGGAGACTTAGAAAGGCAAGACGAGAACCAGGAGAATGTGACGTCCTGGAGTTCAAGTGAGGGAAGTAGTCCAGAAGTTTCCCCTGACCTCTGGCTGATGGTGCACATACTACCTCCCTCATTCTCGCTCACCTGGCTGCCAGGTACTTTGATACTCTGGTGAAGCTGCAACAGGTGCATGGAATGGATGGGACCTTCCTGAGCTGGAATGATCTTCAGGCCACCGTGAGTCAGGTCAACGCCCAGGTCCAGGAAGAGACCAATCGTGAGTGGAGTCCAGGACTGGGGGAAGATGGCCCAATGCGGACAGCCCCCTCCCTTAGCCGTAAGTCTGGGCCCTCTGCCCACCTAGATCTCTCTTTCCCAGAGGTCCTTGCGGTCAGCCTCATCAATGAGGCTCTGGAGCAGAACAACCCTGAAAAGACCCTCTCCTCCCTTCTGCTTCCTGCGGCTGGCCTGGACGACGTCAGCCTTCCTGTCGCCCCACGGTACCATCTCCTCCTTGTGGCGGCCAAAAAGCAGAAGGCCCAGGTGAGGCTTGGGCTGGCTGGGTTGGTCACCAGAGCAGGAAGAATATCCCCTATGAGTAGAGCTGTGCCCAGTATGCACCCTGGGAAAACCAGTCTGATGGACACTGTCCCTTCTGGGGATGCGAGGAAGTGGGGGTTCTGATCAGGCCATGAGGAAGAAGGGCAGAGTTCTGGTTGCCAGCCCAGAGCGAATGGTGGGGGCCTTGTGCGTGGGAAGAGCACAGGTCCGGGAGCCAGAAAACCCAGACTGGATTCCCTGCTCTGACACTCAGTGACCATGTGACTTATAGCAATTCCCTAACATCTCTGAGCTCTCCTTATACATCTGTAAAATACTACATGCTCTGGTCCTACCTACCTACTGGAATGAGGGTAAAAACCAAGTGAGCTGAAGAATGTGGCAGGGTTTTAAATCGGTAACATCCAGAGCAGGTGGCAGTGTGGAGAGTGGCAGAGGACAAGGACTCCTGCATCCTTGTCCAGGTTGCATCCAACTCCAGGTTGCATCCTGGCACCTGACCCTGCACGTGTTACTTACCCTCTCTGGGCCTCAGTTCCCTCACCTACAAGCTTGTGATAATAGTGAACTTGTCTCAGAGTTATAGGGTTTAAGTGAGGTAATATGACAGGAGTACTAGCTAAGGTTGATGGAGCTCTAACTCTGTTCCCAAGCATTGTCTTATGTGCTTTGCAAGTTTTAGTTCATAAGAAAGTGCTTTAGAACCCTGCCTGGAACACAGTGCTCAATAAAATGTTAGTTTAGAACGTTCACTCTATTAATGAGGAGAGCTGGGAGGGAGTAGAGTCTGGTGTTGGGGTTGGCTAAAGCAAGGGAGGGAACAAGCCTGACAGTGTGACAGGCACAGGCTCACTTGACCCGTGGTTACATGCAATCTTCCCACTGCCTTGTGCGGCAGAGGAGCGTGGCGAGGAATGGAAAGGAGAGGGTGGAGGTCAGGGTCAGATGGGCCCAAGAAGCTGTGAGTTGAGGCGTAGGGGAATGGGGAGGAGGGACAGGTAAGTGGGGCCTCCGGCGTGGGCTCTCCCTGGACATGGCTGAGGCACAAGTGCAGGGAAGTGAGCTGTTGAGAGGGTGGTGGATGCTGAGGGTTTAAGAGGGCTCTGGGGGTGCTGTGGCCAAGCCGAGCTGATGCTTGGCCTGAAAGCAGGGTAGGAAAGAACCTTGTGAACCTAGCAGCAGTCCAAGGGAGCCACAAGGCCATGCCCACGCAGGGTAGGCAGAGAGGAGTGGAGACTGCTACCCTGTGGCTCCCAATGTGGGCCTGCAGTTTGGCTCCCCTGGGCAGCTGGGCTTGGGTAGACCAGCCTGAGCTCTCATCTTGTCCCATCTCTCTCAATTTACCAGGTGACAGGGGATCCTGGAGCTGTGCTATGGCTGGAAGAGATCCGCCAGGAAGTGGTTAGAGCCAACCAGGACACAAACACAGCTCAGAGGAGTAAATGGGCGAGGGTGGGGACAGGGGTGGAGGGGAGAGGGGTTGGGGGAGGCGAGGAGATGTGGGCTCGGCGGGAGCCTCCCCAGTCACCTCCTTCTCCATTTCAACCTCTTTGGGGAGGCAGGCCAGAATGAGAACAGGGCTGCTGCTTCGACCGTAGGATGGATTTCCTAGCAGTCAGCTGGGCAGGAAATCCTCAGGAGTCGAGAGCCCATAGTCCACCCACTGCCTCCTTCTGTGCCTTCCTGTGTACACTTTCCTCCTGCAATGTGAGCATGTGAAACCACGTGGGGGTCAAAAACCCATCCCGTTTTCTACTGGTAGCTTGAGTCTGGGTTCCAACAATCAGCTCTGGTTAGAGAATGTTTACTCTTGAAGTTGGCAGAGGGGTTGGCTTTGAGGAAAACTAGGCAAGGTCAGTACAAATAGACACTGGTGTTATCTCTGGTGTGGGCTGCTGATGGTGTTAGTTTTCAGTGTCTGGAGTCCATCTGTCCATCTGTCTGTGAGTGACTGGAAGGCAGGGGCTGCATCAACTCCCTTCACTTCTTGGACTTTATTCTCCTCCTAAAAGACTGTCTTGAGGCTCTCTGACCATATCCTGCCCTGGAGCTTCTGTACAAGCTGACTTTCCTTTTACCAAGCCCCAGCCCAGCCCTACACGGCATTCCTCCAGGAAGCCTTCCTTGATTGCTACCTTTTCCTCCAGGCACAGCTGCATGCTGCTTCTTTTCATCTGTGTCCATCCTGGGATGTCCTTGTCCCTTCCATCAGGCAGAGTGGTTTTGTGTCCTTCTTCTCTGGATCCCTTCCCAACAGACAGGACAGGGCCTCTGGGAGGGGCTCAGAAAGATTGATCACTTCCTCCCGATACCCCTATTAGTGGCTCTTGGTGTGGCTGCCATCAATCAGGCCATCAAGGAGGGCAAGGCAGCCCAGACAGAACGGGTGTTAAGGAACCCCTCCGTGGGCCTCCGAGGGGTGGTTCCTGACTGTGCTGACGGCTACCAGCAAGTCCTGGAAGATGCCATGGCAAAGAAGCGGCGCCCAGGTAGTGGCCTTGCTGTGCCCCTCCCGTCTCTGCATGCCTCAGCCACCTCTAGCTTCCTCTGAGCCTTCTCTGCTTACTTGGTTTCTGCTTAGGGGATACAGCGCTCTGGGTTCAACATGACATGAAGGATGGTACCGCCTACTACTTCCATCTGCAGACCTTCCAGGGGACCTGGGAGCGACCCCCCGGCTGCCGCCTCAACACCTCCCACCTGACTCGGGAGGAGATCCAGGTTGGCAGGCCCCTGCAAAGGAGGAGGCTCATGGATGGGAAGTTTCCTGCGGGAGAGGCTCCCACCCACCAGGACACCAAAGGCTCTCTCTGCTACTTCCGCAGTTGGCCGTCACCAAGATCACCGCTGCCCACGACCGCCAACAGCTCTGGAAGGCCAATGTGGGCTTCATTATCCGGCTCCAGGCCCGCCTCCGCGGATTCCTGGTTCGGCAGAAGTTTGCTGAACGGTCCCACTTTCTGAGGACCTGGCTCCCAGCAATCATCAAAATCCAGGTAGCAGGCTCTGGCTATCTGAGGCTTCAGGGCCTGGACATACCTGAGCTTCAGGGTTTTCTCCCTGCTTACTTTTTGCTGTGTGGAGTTGGGAATGATCTTTTGGCCTCTGAACAGCAGTGGTTAAGAGTGTGGCTTCTGGAGCACAGACTACTTGGGTTTGAATCCCCGTTCCACCAGGTTAGCTGCATGACCTCAACAAGTTACTTACTCTCTCCCGGTTTCCTCATCTGAAAACTAGGAATCTGGAAATTGTAGCACCCACCTTATAGGGTTGTTCTGAGATACTATCTGAAGTACATCTAAACAGTACCTGGCAGAAAGGCAAGAACATGGTATAAATGCTAGTTACTGTCATCATCATCACCATCCAGAGGGTATGAGAGCTGCTTTTTAGCTTCTCCAGGGGGAGAGTGAAAGATTTAGTGAGGCATCAGGGTATAGACATCAGGGTATAGACACCACTACTCCTTTTCCTGCCTAGAAAAGGAGTAGTGAAGAGGTGGTGGTGGTTAAACAGAAAAGGAGTGGAATACCTTATGGAAAGAACTCTACCTTTTCTCTCCAGCCAGCCTTTCCATTTTTATTCTCCCAACCTGTGGATGGTCCAGTGTGGCCTCTGAGACCAATCCCCAAGTAACTGGGGCATGAGGCCAACTGGGAAGATAGGCCTTGGGCCCAGGCACTTTACAAGCCAGGAACAGTGGGAGCTGAGCAAACAGAGACCTCCTTAGGCAGATGTGACCTGGAGGGCCTCGTGGCAATGTTGGCAGTGTAAAAGAGACTTTATTTAATGAACACCTCCAAATGCCCAGTATCTGCGAAGGATGCCACTTGGCACTGGGCAAGGGTGAGGGATGGGTATGAGAGACACAGGTGAGTGATCACATCTCTCCCATCACAGGAATTGGAATACAGTGGATGTGAGATATTGTGATAGTAGACACACAGAGATATTACCAGAGAACCCCAAGGGAGACAGAGGCACAGACTGAGACTGGCCAATGGCCCTTGATTATGATCTGGGACATGTGGTGGTCATTGAGAACTCAGGCTTTAGAGTCAGAGGCTGCAGTTTGCCTCTTGGTCCTACTACTTCTGGGCACCTTACTTAAGCCTCTCCAGCACTCAGTTTCCTCATCCATAATGGTGGTACTCGTCTCATGTTGATTGTGAGGGTAAAGTAGGAAAATTACATGTAGCACTTAGTGCATGCAGTACGTACTCTATTGGTGGGAGCCATTATGAGACATTAAATTTTGGGGCATTGGTCCCAGAATTAAAAACAGAACCTTAGGGCTTCCCTGGTGGCGCAGTGGTTGAGAATCCGCCTGCCGATGCAGGAGACACGGGTTCGTGCCCCGGTCCGGGAAGATCCCACATGCCGCGGAGCGGCTGGGCCCGTGAGCCATGGCCGCTGAGCCTGCGCGTCCGGAGCCTGTGCTCCGCAACGGGAGAGGCCACAACAGTGAGAGGCCCGCATACCACAAAAAAAAAAAAAAAAAAAAAAAAAAAACAGAACCTTAATAATCAGCATTTAGTGGTCTAAATCATAGGGATTCCTCCCTCCTGAGCACAGCCTGGCATTTCACACCAACTCTAAGGATCAGAAGAGCCACACCAACAGTGGGAGAGGGCACAATGTCCGAAGGCGAGTTTGCTACTGATCCTGGATGTGTGCCGGCTCTGGCCTGGGTCCTGGGAGACAGAGAAAGGGAGAGGGGGCCCAGAGCCCCAGGCTACCTGCTCTCTCTAGCTAGGGGGAGTGAGACTCAGAAACGAAGCAGCTTGGTTGTGCTGAGACTTTAATCTCTCCTGAGAGGTCTGACCCTGGCCAGGACCCCAGTCAGTGTCCTGAATTCTGACCAATCCAGATTTGGAGGCCTTCTCTTTAAGGAGCAGCCACGTGGGGGTGGGTAGGTGGTAAGAGCAGAGAGGAGACCCCTCTGCCTTTCCCCACAGCAACTGACAATACGTCAGGCAGTACCTGGAGTAGGAGGGGAAGGAGTGCTGAGGAAAGGCACAGACTTGGGGCTTCCTGGCCTCTAGGCTCCAAGATGGACAGCTGGTATCATGGGGCCAAGCTGTCTCTTTTATATCCTTTCCCAACAGACGGACAGTATAAGTCTTAGGGGAAAGCCTGGCCAGGAGAGCTGGCTTTAGAAGGGGCTGGGAGGGAGAGTTGTCTGAAAGGGGATGCTCTTAATGCACCAAGCCGTGGCAATGTCAGCGGCAGAGTGTTCTCCAGGGCCTGAGCTCTCAGGAGATGTTTAATGTGTTCCCTAAAAGATAGGATTTCAGTGGGTAGAGACAGGGCTGGGGTGAGGGTGGGCATAGACAAAGGTTCAGGGGCAAAAGATCATAAGACATGTTTAGAAGAAAGTGAAATGTCTGAGGTGGTTAAAATCCTTAAGGAAGTAGGGATCAGTAGACAGGAGTGTGGGGTCAGATGGTTGAGAACTTCTGGAAACTTTGGGACTGGAAGAAACATGGTCTAAGTGGTACTTTAGGAAAATTAATCGCACACAAGCTTGGGGTGAAAGGGAAGAGGCCCCTAGGAAGGAGACCAAAACAGAAGGGAGCCATGAGATTTGTGTCTTAGGAACCAAAGGGGATGTGATTTATGGAGGAGATGGTCATTTAGACCCTTTGCAGCAGACTAGCAGTGGGGAGGGCCATCAGCCTGACAGATGAATTACTGGGGGTCTTAGAGGGAAGATTTGCTTAGAGCTGGGGTTCACAGCTGAATGGTGGAGTTGTAAAGAGAAGGGTGAGTTATGAGAGCATGAATGACCTGCTGCCCAGATGGCCATTGGCAGAGACGGTGGGCACACAGCTCTGTGCCTGCATACACTTTCCACCCGTGCCACCATGTGCCTCTCCAGACCATGGAGTGTGTGACAGAGTGTGGGTAGTCTTTATGTGGGTGGATGAGTATGTTGGGGGGGTTATGGTACATGCTGTGGTGAAGCTGGTGAGTAGATGTATGCTTTATTAATATCTTTTACGCTTGTATCTTAACAGTTGTTTCTGTGAGGAGATGTTGCTTAGCATGAGTATGTATGTTTGATTGCATGGTGCAAGTGTGAGTGTGTGGGGCGGGGGGGGGACCAGGGAGTGTGGCAGAGGGTATGAATGGCTACATGCAGACGTTTGGTCTTCCCCATGAAGTTGGAAGTTCTTTGAGAACAGGGCCAGTTTCCCCTTCCTTCCCCCTCTGCTTTCCTGCCTCCCCCCACCCCCCGCCCCTTCCCTGGAGATCCCAGGACGAGGCTTTTCCCACAAGCTTCTCAGGCCAACAGGGACCAGCTGAGGTTACCGCTTTTTCCCTTCTGATCTCAGGCTCATTGGCGGGGTTACAGACAGCGGAAGATTTACCTGGAACGGTTGCAGTATTTAAAAGCAAACACGAATGCTGTAATCAAGGTAGCTATTGTGATTTGGGTGGGTTCCTGTCTCTCTTGAAGGACTCTCTGAGAACAGTTTTTAGTCCCCTCACCTCCTATGACCTCTAGAGATGGCTGGATTGGCCTGGAGAGCGGGCCCTGACCCTGGAGCTCTGAGGCAGTGTGTCTCTGCCCCCAGATCCAGGCTTGGGCCCGGATGTGGGCAGCTCGGAGGCGATACCGGAGGCGTCTGGGCTACTTCCAGAAGAATGTGAGTGTCGTCCCACTCCCCCGTCCCCGTATCCAACCATTATCCATGAGACCAGAGCACAGGCAGCCAGCAACCCTTTTCCCATCTGTGTTCCTGGCAGGTTAACTCCATCGTGAAGATCCAGGCATTTTTCCGAGCCAGGAAAGCCAGGGATGACTACAGGATGTTAGGTAAACTGCCTGGTTTCCCTCCTCTGTCTGTGCAAGTGTCTGTCTTTGCGAGTTTCCTGGCTTTCAACAGTTAGCAAGGTAGAAAGTCACACGACCCCACAGCTCACAAACTGGGACCTTAGAAAAGTTGTCTGGCCTTCTTAAGCCTTTTTCTCTCACCAGCAGCTGATGTTCCCAACCTTGAGCATGCCTTAGGACCCAGGGTGGGTGGAGGAATGAGGAGATGTGCTCCTGCCTTTGCAGATAACCCAGTTTGATGGGAGGGATAGGAAGGGAGGTCTAGATATCCCTCCTGGGGCCACACAGCAGGTAAGGGGAAGGTACAAGTTGTCTGTGCAGGAATATGGAACAGAGGTGGTAACAAAAGCCCCCTGTCCCACCCCAGTAAGAGATAGCCTCACACAAGTGGAAGGAAGGAAGGAAGGGAGGGAGGGAGGGAGGGAGGGAGGGAGGAAGGAAGGAAAAGAAAGAAAGAAAAGAAAGAAAAGGATCTTTCTCCTTTCCCTAGAGTTCCAGCCTTCCCTAACTTTGCCCTCTTCCCTGACCCATGATTCCTCCACTTCCCACCCTCTGTGTCCCAACACACAGGAAGCCAGGCGAGGTACCTGGGGTCCTCTCTGCAGTGCTAGGAAACTTGAGGAGAAGAACTTGAGGGAGATCCATCTTCCTGCCCCATGGTTTCCAGTAGTTGGGCATACATCTAAAGCCTTAAAGAGGTCCTTCTAGGCTGCTCTTGGCTCCTGTTCTTAAAGCCCAGAAACCCAGCCTTGGAGGTCCCCCTCCTCTTGGTGAAGTGGACTAGTGGTCTATCTCCAGGTTTGCCTCCAGCCCATGGGTTTCTGAAGAGGTAGGCCCCTTTCCTTCCTGGGCCTGAGGCCATACCTGTGGGCTTCAAGGTTGAGTACACTGTTCAGGAATCATCTCCTTCACCTCCTTAGTCCATCTTCCCACCCTGTCCTGCCGGCAGGGGTACCATCTGCCCCTATCTAGCCACAGACATTCGGTCCATCTGCTTCCGGGCAGCTAGCTGCTTTTTCCTCCTTACCCCTCCCTAGCATGGCCCTTTCTGTTTTTTCTCTTGCTGTTGCATTAATACCACTGCCCTAACCATCCTTGATCTCTTTTTCTTCTCTTTAGTTTATAGTTTCTCTGGAAGAACTTGTTTTTCCCAGGTCTGTATCCCAATTTCATTAGCCCCAGCTCCACTCAGGGCACTGCCACTTACTAGCCGTGTGGCCCTAGGCAAGTTACTAAACTTCTTTATTGCCTCCATTTTTTTCATTTATAAAATGGAGATAATGATAAGGTATGGTTGTTGTGAGGATTAGATGAGTCAAGGTGCTATATCTCATTGAATCCAAGATGCCATAGGCTGTCTTCCACTGGTTTATCCATTCTTCACTCCTCAAAGATCTGTCTTCCACACAGTAGCCAGATTAGTCCATTAAACCTCGTGATCTTGTCACTCTCCCTCTTAAAACCTGTCAGCAACACCCCATTGCCCTGGGGATAAAGTCCAGTCTCCTAAGCACAGCTTCCAAAACTCTGATCCAACCTCTCCCTGTACCTCTGACCTCACTGACCCCCAGCCCTGTCCCTTAGCACCTGCGCCCTCCGCACTGTGTTATAGACATGATGGACTTCTAGCACTTCCTAAAACAGCCAAGTGCACTCCCTCTCACCTCCCTTTCACAGACATCAGGTTGGGTCTCACCTCCTCCCGGAAGCCTTTCTTCACTCCGCGGGTGGCCTTTGGTGGCCCGCTTTCACTTTCCCAAAGGTCCCCATGCTTGCCTCTCTCAGAGCACTAACCACACTGTAGTGAATTGTGGTTTATTTGTCTGCTTCCCTTACTGGACTGCCTTTAAGGACCAGGCCTAGTTTTGTTTATCCTCCAAATCTAACTCCTTCATTTCTTACTAGCTGTGTAACCTAGGGCAAGTTACTTACCCTTTCTGTGCCAGAGTGATTTCCTCAGTAAGTTACAGTGTGCTGACCTCACAGGGTTGTTTTAAGGATGTTAAAGCACTTAGAACAGTTTCTGTTCCATAGTGAACATTATATGTCTTAGCTGATATTTTGTTTTTATTCCCTGTAGCTTAGCTCATAGGCTTCTCTTTGCTCAGATGTCATTCCAAAAGAGATTCAAGGAGAATCCATCTAACTCTGACCTCCCTATATTCTAAAACCCATTGAACATTCCTTCTATCTGTGCTCCCCCGACGCAGACACTCCTGACAGAGGAGGGTTGTGTGAGGGTCAGGAAGGGCTGAGTGGAGGCTGATAGGTGGAAGTGAACTTGGGATGAAGGATGAGTAAGTTGGCCCAGCAGGAGTGGGGAGTGAATCCGAATAGGGGAGCCTAATCGGATCATCAGAGGATGCTAGGGCTCTGACTTTGGTGTGGGAGGTCACCGAGATAGGCCCAGGTTGGGGGTGAATCCAGGCAGGGGAAGGACAGCTCTTGTGTCATCCCTAGTTATAAGATAAGGAGCTCGGGGACAGGACTGGCTGGGAGGCTGCCCACTGCCCTCCAACTGCAGGCAGAATTAATTAGAAAAGGACTGGTGTTGGGGACCTGCTAGCCTCAAGCAGAATGGACACTGAGGGAGGGATTACTGGGGAAGGGGACTGGAGAGGAAGACTCTAGTGAAGGCGTGTCTAATCCTGGCGCCTTTTCCCTTCCTGCCAGTCCGTGCGCCCCATCCTCCTCTCAGCGTGGTACGCAGATTTGCCCACCTCTTGAATCAAAGCCACCAGGACTTCTTGGCTGAGGCAGAGCTGCTGAAGCTCCAGGAAGAGGTGGTCAGGAAGATCCGGTCCAATCAGCAGCTGGAGCAGGACCTCAATCTCATGGACATCAAGATTGGCCTGCTGGTGAAGAATCGAATCACCCTGCAGGTGAGGGGCCCACTGGCCCACCCTTCTCCCAAATCTAGCTGCCTCTGGAGAGGTGATGCTGGCCATTCGCTGGTTGCTAATCAAATATTTTTTAAATGTCTGGATTTTATCACATGGCTCAGATCCTTGTACAGTGGTCCTCTGCCCTTCTAGTAATTTGTTGGGGCACATGATATAGCAGAAAAAACACTGGACATAAAATTGGAATGGCTGGCTCTGCTGATTCCTAGTGATGGGACTGCGGGCTGGTCATTTAACCTCTAGGTCTGTTTCCTCATTAGTAAAGTGGGAATAATGAGAGTGCCTACCTCACCAGGCCAAATGTAAAAATAGATATGAAAGCTCCTTATACTGTAAGTTACCATACAAATATGCAGTGACAGGGTGGAAGTGATATAGTGATATCTCCATCTCAAATCTGTACAACAGTCTAATAAGAAATAATAGCAGAAACGAATAGACATGGTGCCTCAGTCTGGTAACCCACTTCTCTTTGGGGACTCATCCTGTGACAGCAGAGGTGCCAGATGGAGTCTCCGGGCAGTAGGAGGCCCTTTCTCACCCTAGAACTGTTTATCTCCCTTGGCTCATTCCTTGAATACCTTGAACAGCAGAAAGCCCTGGCTCTTCAAGGCACTGATTCTAGACCATATGTTCTGTGCTCTGTGCTGGCCTGTGTCGGTTGTATCACCCGCTCCCCCACCCCTGCAGGAAGTGGTCTCCCACTGCAAGAAGCTGACCAAGAAGAATAAGGAACAGCTGTCAGATATGATGGTTCTGGACAAGCAGAAGGGATTAAAGTCGCTGAGCAAAGAGAAACGGCAGAAACTAGAAGCATACCAACACCTCTTCTACCTGCTCCAGGTGAGCAGAGGACTTTGGAAGGAGATATCTCCACTATTTCCTGAGGGTCTGGGACCTTGAGGCCTTCATGTCTGTGCCTTTACCTGCAAGTAAGGTGTTCTTTCCCACAATCCTAATGCCTTGTACCCAGGGAAAGAGACTACCTCTGTTCATTTGTCTGGAATGTTCCCAGTACCCCCCAGAAAGTGTGACAGTGTTCTCTATTCCAAGTTCCAATCAGCAAAGCCTTTCTTTATCTGATCACTAGTCCTCAAGGCGCATTATCAGCTATTCTTATCTCCCCCATCGTGTACAGACTCAACCCATCTACCTGGCCAAGCTGATCTTTCAGATGCCGCAGAACAAAACCACCAAGTTCATGGAATCAGTGATTTTCAGTCTATACAACTATGCCTCCAACCGCCGAGAGGCCTATCTCCTGCTCCAGCTGTTCAAGACGGCACTCCAGGAGGAAATCAAGTAGGTTTTCCAGATGCAAAGGAATGGGAAGAGAATGGCTGAAGAGATGCCACTATTGGCTCCTTCACAAGGTGACAATTTATTGAGGTTTGAAGGTAGAAATGGAATCAGAAGACCTCTTTTCTCTGCCTCCCGTGGAGACAAGTCATCTCCTGGGACAGCATGCAGGGAGGACATGCACTGACATGTTAGCACAAAGGCCAAGACAGAGATAACAAGACATTCCTTAACAGGAGGGATACCAGAGGGGGCTTTAAAGAGCCAAAAAATCTCAAAAGGAAAAGCAGCTATTTTACACAGAGGCAGGAGACCAGCTTCAATTACCTCTTGACCCATAGGTTGAAGGTGGAGCAGCCCCAGGACATGGTGACAGGCAACCCAACGGTGGTGAGGCTGGTGGTGAGATTCTATCGTAACGGGCGGGGGCAGAGTGCCCTGCAGGAGATCCTGGGCAAGGTGATCCAGGATGTGCTGGAGGACAAGATGCTCAGCATCCACACAGACCCTGTCCACCTCTACAAGAGCTGGATCAACCAGACCGAGGCCCAGACAGGGCAGCGCAGGTGAGCAGACGGGCAGAGGGAGAGCTCTCTTTGATCAGCTCAGTCTTGGGCCTCACTGGGGAAGCTTGAGCTTGCTTTGAAGGTGGAATATAAATGAGCATGCTGATTTATGCAAATATGACACCAGCCCTATAGGATGAAATATGGTAGCTTTTAGACCTCCTCTGGTAATTAACATGGAACTGCTGTAAATGACACCAGACCTGGTGTGCTTAACATAGAATGAGCACAGATGAAAATGCAAATGTGTTTAATTGCCATGTCAGTGCTTGCAAATGGTATGTCAGATTTACTGGGAGTTGGGATATGGACTCCTTATTGATAGGAGTATAGTTGAATATTCAAATTTATAGATGAATAGGCAAAAGAGATAGCGGGAGAAATAAGTTGGCCTTATAGATTGGAGGCATTAACTCAGGTGCATAGGTACTAGGGAAATGGAGCCGCTGAGGAGAGTAGGCAGTGCTGGTGGCTTCTCTGGGTGGCACGCAGGCGTATAGGTTGGGGGTACTGCAAGGCCTGGCCCAGCCTTCCCCACCACCACAACTACCAAAGATATGCAGGGTGGCCCTGGTCTCCTCTGGTTCCCCTTAGGTTCTTTCCACAGACTCCACGTCCTCCATTTCCTCCTACACTCTTCCACCTCCCCCTGGGTGCTCCATCTCTTTCTTCTTCCACCCACTTCACTCTAGTCCTCTCTGAGTCCTTTCTCTTATTCTGGCCTAATCCCCTTAAGCGTATGCTGGGCTGCCCTCAGCGTGTATATATGAGATTTTGTTGTTAGATGAATTTAGTGGGTAGAGCCTTAGGGAGGGGAGACCATGGGAGGGGCTTCTGGCTGATAACTTGTCTCTCTCTGCCCATAGCCACCTCCCCTATGACATCACCCCAGAGCAGGCCTTGAGCCACCCCGAGGTCCAGAGACGACTGGACATCTCCCTCCGCAACCTCCTTGCCGTGACCGATAAGTTCCTTGCAGCCATCATCTCATCTGCGGACCAAATTCCGTATGTGCAACAGCCGCACACCAGCCTAGGCACAGGATCTCAAGAGGGCCAGGCCACGATGGGGAGAGCAGAGCAATACTGAAGGATGGAAGCAGGAAGGGAAACTGGTCTCGAGGTGCTCAAGGGCTTCAGGAGATGGGTGGAGAATGCCCAAAGCCGCAGCTAGAGACTTGCGCTGGAATACAGCACGCAGGTCTGTGTGGGCAGTCAGGACATCACTGAGCCAGAGAAGGGAACCTCAAGTGATTATGGGGACATATTATTGTCTGAGTGTAAATGGTGGACAATATAAAACTCTTCAGTCCACAAAGTCAAAACTAAAAAAACTTCAAATCAGTAAACACTTGCTAAAAGTCCTTTCCTTTCTTAAAGTTTAGTCAATAATTATTTTTTGAAAAACAGATGCTTGAAAACGGTGAGAAGGTGGGGCCTCCTCTAGATCATCACTCAGCCAACCAGCCTCTCTGGTGCTCAGTGGTGCACGGAGCCAGGTGGGGATGCTGCAGAGGGGAGCCCACAGAGTTCAGTACCCTGCTCCCCAAACCTGGAAGACTGGATTAAGGATTTAAAATTAGGATTCAGAAAAGGTTGTCCTAGGACTAATAAAGCAAAGTACACAGTGAGCTGTAAACTTCTGTCCCTGACACCCTAGGAGGTGGAAATAGCTTTTAAACGTATTTAATTAAATTTGTAGGTGGCACACCCATAATAGGAATAATAATTAAGTCTAGCATGTTTGAATAGCACTCTACCATTACTTTCACAGACGTAATTTCACTTGATCCTCATAAAAACCCTATGAGATAGAGAGGGCAAGAATGAACATTCCCATTTTCCAGATGAGGGAACAAACTTATAAGGGGAGCAAAACAGCCTAAGCTGACATCTCTGGTTAGTGGTGGAATCAGGACTGGATGCTTCTACTCCAGTTCATTGTGCTCCTCGGCCCCTGCCTGTAGCCCAGACCAGGCCCTTCATAGATGCTCTGTGATAACAGCCTCAGAGCCTGCCAGGCTGTCCTGGGGTGGGATTCTGGCTGTGGATGTCAGACATCTCAGGTACAGGCTAAAGGTGCCTCTGGGGAATGCGGGATGAATATTGGGATCCGGGGTGTTTCCCAGGGGAGACTAAAGGGGACCAAAGAAGAGGCTCTCAGACCAGGTTGGAGGCTGCGTGAGAGCTTAGTGGCTGACTGGGCCCTGGTCCTTGGTGCTGACATAAGGGCAGGAGGGAGGGACAAGGCCCAGAGATATTTGGAGGAAGGCAGCAGGGAGCTGGCTGTGGATAGGGGAGGGCCAGTGCTTGAGCTCAGCTCTGGGGTGATTGAGCCCGGGGAAGGAGAGGCAGGCACTCAGGCCCTCACTCTAGGGTGGGTGGGCAGGGCCATAGCGTACCTATTGCTTTGCCCCCAGGTATGGGATGCGATATGTGGCCAAGGTCCTGAAGACAACTCTGGCAGAGAAGTTCCCCGACGCCACAGAGAATGAGGTCTATAAGGCAAGTGTTGTCTCCCATCCCCCACCTCTTGTGCTCTCCTTTGCCCCAATGGTGCCTGTGAACCCCCAGACTGACACAAAAGGACAGAAAACACTATGCTGTAAAAATTCAAGAAGGAAAATATTCTCCACCCTGTCAATTGAGCCTGGCTCACCAGCAGGGCTCAGGTAAAAGATGGAAAGACACCCAGGGCATGAGTTGACAGTGGCCAACCCTGGACTTGTCAGATCTGGGTTCCAGTCCCAGCTATTGCTCAAGGTTGCTGCGTGACCTTGAGCAAGTTCCCAGCCTGCTCTGGGTCTGTTTACTCTTCTGTTCAATAACGGGGTTGATGCAGGTGGTCCTTCCGGCCAGGTGAGCTGGGAGAGCGGGGCTGGGGCTGTGGAGGCTGACCCCAGGTGCTTTTACAATCCTGTGCCCTCAGGTCGTAGGCAACCTCTTGTACTACCGCTTCCTGAACCCGGCTGTAGTGGCCCCTGACGCCTTCGACATTGTGGCCATGGCAGCAGGTGGCGCCCTGGCCACCCCCCAGCGCCACGCCCTGGGGGCTGTGGCTCAACTCCTGCAGCATGCTGCAGCTGGCAAGGCCTTCTCCAGGGAGAGCCAGCACCTGCGGGTCTTGAATGACTATCTGGAGGAGACACACCTCAAGTTCAGGTCTTGGGTCCTGGCATCCTGTTCCTCCCTGTCCCCTCCTCCTCTTCCCATCTTCTTTCACATACCACTTCCCCTCTCAACTCCATGAGGAGGGGAGGCATAGAGGTGAAGAGTATAGTTAGTGGGTTGGAGGATAGATTGTTGGAAGGACTCCCCATTGGAGAGAAAAGAGGACTGTTGAAGGAAGTTGGCTTGAGGGGACCACCGGGAGAGAAGGTAGAGCAGCACAGAAGGGCCAGAGCCGAGACTGGAGAGTCACAGTTGGCTTGAGCAGTCACTGGAGAGGGCCGGCGAAAGGCTGATGGGAATAGAAATGTGGCGGGTGCCGGCCCACCCCACCCTCTCACATGATCTTCCTCTGGAGGTAGGAGGTTCATCTGCCGAGCCTGCCACGTGCCAGAGCCAGAAGAGCGCTTTGCGATGGATGAGTACTCAGACATGGTGGCTGTGGCCAAACCTGTGGTGTACATCACCGTGGGGGAGCTGGTCAACACGCACAGGGTGAGGGGCGGCAACCTGGGGGCGCTGGGTAGGTGGGCTGGCTCTGGAAGGCCTGGTTCAAACTCTGCATCTCTTTTTCTCCCTCCATCCTATAGCTGTTGCTAGAACACCAGGACTGGATCGCCCCTGATCACTGCGACCCCCTGCACGAGCTCCTGGAGGACCTTGGGGAGCTGCCCACCATCCCTGACCTCATTGGTGCGTGCCATCCTTGACAGCTGGGGCGGGTGGGGGGGGCCTGCAGGCAGGGACAGGCAGTCAGGTGGGCAGGGCATGGGAATGTGCGCCCTCAAGTTTTTGTTCAGTCGGGGACGTGTGCCAGGAAGCTGGTTACACGCTCTCCCTCTCTCCCTCTGGTCCTGGGATGGACAGACTGATATGGAGAAAGTGGACAGACAGTAGGGCACCCCGTACCATCATGTAAATGGCCAATTAAATCATGCGAGAGAGCTGTGGAGGGATAGGGCCTGTCTTGGGTCTTAAAATGTGTCTCTGATGAGGGGGGATTTCAGGAGCTGTGGAATGGAAGGAAGCTGGCTTACAGGGGTGGAAGGGCAGGGTGGAGGTGGTGACAGATGGGAGACAGCCAGGAGCTCCAGGCTTGGGGAGGCACAGCCCCAGTAATGCAAGGGTGAGCTCTGTGGTTAACAGCCCTTCCGCTGGTTCTCAGGGCTGAGGGTACAGGGTGGTGCCGCAGGGCAGTGTGGGAAAGCTTCCTGGAAGGGGGACTCATGGAGCAGTGTATTTATTTACCATGGCGCCATCTGTGCGTAAGTGTACTAGTCTCTCTCCTTCCTCACCTACCTCAGGGGAGAACGTAGCTGCAGATGGGAACGTGGATCTGAGCAAGCTAGAAGTGTCCCTGACACTGACCAACAAGTTTGAAGGGCTAGAGACAGATGCTGACGACACCAATGCCCGGAGCCTGCTTCTGAGGTGGGAGAGCACCCTCGGCCCCCTGAGCCTCCCCAGGCCAGTAAGATGGCTACTCTGGAGTGGCCATCCCACCTTCTTCCTGGGCTCTCTTATCCTTCAGAAAGTTCTCCCTGAAGCCGAACTGGCCTTCCCCTTGCTGCAATCTCAGCTGTTTTCCTTCTGGCAGCCTCAGCTTTTTGCTCTGTCTTGTGGCTGAAGGCAAAGGAATAGTTAGGACATTGGCAACACAGTTGTTTGCATATTGCTGTGCTGTTTACCAAATGCTTTCTTATACATCATTTAACCTAAGGGACAAACGGTGAGGTAGATGATGGTTTCCCTGCCTTCCAGTGGAGGAAAGAAACTTGGGTTAAGTGACTTGCCTAAAGTCCCACAGCCAGTTGGTGGAGGAGCTCGTGTTCTAATTCCCTATCCTTATGAGTGATGGTCAGGAGATGGGCATGGAGCTTTTCAACCCCAGTTCTGCAAAAGTGAGGGAGGACCCCCAGCAGGGCTGGACTGGTCATCCAGGCAGAAGAGGAGCCAGGTCGCCACTTGGATCCCCCTGCCAGCAAGGCAACCCCTCTGCTCACCCATTCACCCCGTAAACCAGTGAGCTGGGTGTTCAGCTCTGTCCTGCCATCAAAGCCCTTACAGTGGGGCGAGGCTAGGGGTGAGCACACATCAGAGAGCCACCAAGAAGGAGGTGGGTGTCAGGTGCTTGAGAGCTCAGAGGGACACCTAGGTAGGGAAAGGTCTCACAGAGGAGGAAGTGTGTCCTTCAGCCAAAGGACTCAAAGGAAGACCATTTGTGGGAGGCATTGTAGGCAGAGGACACAGAGGTGTAAGAGAGCACAGTGTGTTCGGAACCATGGTAGCTCTGTATCACAGACCCATCGACCCACCTCCTGGGTCTTCCTCCTGGTTATGTTCTCCTCACAACAGCTACCCCCATCGCACCCTCTCTCCTTACCACCCAAGCATCCCTGGCAGCCATGATGCAAGGGCATCATGGGGCAAGGTCCACCTACTCTTAGCACCCTAGCCAGCCCCATGTCCAGACCCTCCCCCTGTCCCTCACCTCTCCCCCATCACTTCCCTCCTCCTGCAGCACCAAGCAGCTGCTGGCTGACATCATGCAGTTCCACTCTGGGGATTCCCTCAAGGAGATCCTGTCCCTCTCGGCCTCCAGAGAGCAGGTGAGCGGCAGGCTGGCCCACAGGTACTGTCTCGTTCGCCCCCCACCAGCATGGCTGATGCCTTTCCTGGGCAGACACCTGTGCTCACCAGTTATGCAAGCTCTGGGGGACCGAGGCCTCTGCCCTTGACCCCCAGAGACCCTCAGGCTGCAGAGTGCCAAGACTCCACCTCCCTCCCTACTCCCCACTGAAATAAGAGTGAGTCCTGCCGGGACCCCAGCCCCTGCTGTCAGTGCTAGGAGTTGCTGGGGGTGCAGAGAGGCAGTCTGGGCAGGCTCCCTTGAAGAGCACCGAAGGGCTGGTGCTCAGCGTAGGGAGTGGGCTGCTTAAGGGCCTGGAGGCAGGAGAAGGTGGTGAGTGGTGGGTGGCCAGGGGCAAGTTGGGCCAGCTGGAGTACAGACTCAGCCAGGGGCTTCCCAGAGAACAGGTGGGGACAACCAGTAGAGGCCTGTCCCAAAACACAGGACAGAAGGAGGGAGAGAACCCCAGATACCCTGGAGCCATCACAAAGCTCCGTCATTGGGAAGTCGCAGCCAGTGTCTACGGGAATCCTTTATACTGTACTCCTAGTGGGTCCCCCTTGGCCACTCTTCCTCTCAGGTGACCCACAAGGCCATTCAGCATCTGCGAGGTTGTACACTTTGATGTTCTTCACAAGCCACCTCCCCCCGCCCCTCCCCCTCTGGACCATGGCTTGGGGGAGAATGGTGGGGCCTGCTAGACCCCTCAGCATCTCTGCCCCCCAGGAAGCAGCCCACAAGCGGCTGATGTGCCGACGCCAGGCCTGTGAAGTCCAGACCCCAGAGTCGCTGCGACGACACCGCTCGCTGACAGCTCACTCCCTCCTGCCGCTGGCAGAGAAGCAACAGCGTGTCCTGCGGAACCTGCGCCGGCTCGAGGGCCTGGCTTTGGTCAGCGCCAGCGACGGCTACCAGGGGCTGGTAGACGAACTGGCCAAGGTAACGGCCTGGGCCTGGACGGAGCGGGAGGACGAGAAAGAGAGAGAGAGAGAGAGGGAGTGAGAGAGAGAGAGAGTGTGTGTGTGTGTGGGTGCACGCATGTCCATAGTGCCGGCACCTCAAGGGCAGGCCTCTTCCTGGTGAGTGCCTACCCAAAATTGTCACCAGCCAGGGGAAGGCCAAGCGATCTCCAAGGGTCCTTTTTGAAGGAAAGGTCTCAAAATTCGTCAGGGAAGGGAGTATTCTTGAAACTCTTTCACTAAGAAACAAGGAGCCATGGAACAGTTACTCCTCAATGGGGGAGAGGCCCTGGAAACGTCCTTCAAGGGTTTGGGATAGGGTACTTGAGATTGCCCTCCTCCTAGGGAAAACAACCTTGAAATCTTCCTCTTCCTGCTTTTCCTGAAGATCCTTACAGTAAGTTGTTCTTGGGCCTGAATCAGACCTTGAGGCTCTCCTACCAGGAAGGGTCAACTCACCCCTCCCCTGGTGCCCCCAACCCCAGGACATCCGCAACCAGCGCAGGCACCGGCAGCGGCGGAAGGCAGAGCTGGTGAAGCTCCAGGCCACGTTCCAGGCCCTGAGCACTAAGACCACCTTTTATGAGGAGCAGGGCGACTACTACAGCCAGTACATCCGGTCCTGCCTGGACCACCTGGCCCCCAGCTCCAAGTAGGTGCTGCCTTCCTACACTTTGAAGCTTACCTGTGACCTCTCCTCCTGCCCATGTCGACCTTTGCCCCACTCTTTACCAACTTTGATAGGGACATCTCACCGCAGAACAGCATGGTCCCTTCCTGACTCTGGTCTTTGAGTTTCACTCGCAAAGTCTTGGGTTCAAGTGCAGCCCCCTACTTTTTCCTCCACCAGTGAGAAGTCTTCCTCGGGGTCTAATTTCCATCCTACCAGCCACAGAGAGAAGTAGTGTCTTTGGTATTGAAGGGTTTGTTAGATGAATTCTCTGGGGCCTTTTCTTCATCAGGAGTTCTGGGAAAGGGAAGAAGCAGCCATCTCTCCATTACACTGCTGCCCAGCTCCTGGAGAAGGGTGTCTTGGTGGAAATTGAAGATCTTCCCACCTCTCAGTATGTGTCTTTGGAGGGCAGAATGTCTGACCTTTCCCATGTCCTAACCTGGGGGTGGGGCTCTGGGCTGGGCACCAGGTGGGAGGGAAGGAGATACATGGTCCCTGCCTTGAAGGAGCTGCTAGGACAATGGGGAAGACATGACATTTCCAGACAGAGATAAGGGCAGTGGGTGTGGTCTGGCACAGTTCTAGACACCCCAAGGCAGAAGATGCTGGGAAAGTGTCCTGGAGGAGAGAACAGTTGATTAGGGCTGGGCAGAGAAAAGAGCTGAGGTGTAAGCAAAGGTAAAAATGGAAGGAGAAAGAGAGTGATGGGGGAAAACCTGGCTCTGGGTGACTCACAGCACTGCCTGGGATGAGCAGCGGTGGGTAGAAGAGTGCGGCTGTAGCCCTGGAAAGAGGCAGTGGGTCCCTGTTTTGAATCCTGTTCTTGATAGCTTCAGAAATGTGATCTTTGACATCACCCCTGGAGATGAGGCAGGAAAGTTCGAAGTAAATGCCAAGTTCCTGGGTGTGGACATGGAGCGATTTCAGCTTCACTATCAGGTGAGGGGACACTCCCATGAGCCCTCAAGACACCCGACGGATGGGCTTTCAGTGCTAGCCTAAAGATGGCAGCCTCGCCTGGCTTCCCTGGGCCGCGGATGACATCAACTCTGTTCCCCACCCAATCCATATCGTCTATTCCTGAAGAGAAGGGTGATGGTCTCTGTAGCCCAAGCCTCTCTGTCCCTGTGCCCTGAC
The DNA here is from genome assembly GCF_026419965.1 of Kogia breviceps. Taxonomy (NCBI): domain Eukaryota; kingdom Metazoa; phylum Chordata; class Mammalia; order Artiodactyla; family Physeteridae; genus Kogia; species Kogia breviceps. The sequence continues at coordinate 86,970,118 of NC_081310.1, read as the reverse complement.
ACAGACCCCACTGCCAAGCATCAGGAGAGTGGAGTGGTCTGGTGATGTCAGAGCAGGATTAATATTTGAAGCCCTATCACATGTCAGGGACTTTACACATTACTTCATTTAATCCTCTCCGAAGCTCTCAAGCATTATCCCTATTTTATAGGCTCTGAGACTAAAAGGTTAAGCGGCCTAAGTCATAAGCCAGTGTTCAGGGAAGCAGTGATTTTAAATCCAAATCTTTTTGCTCTGCTGTTTTGTCTTTTAAATGATTTCAAGCCCTGGCTCTGCTTGAATTGACATTTGGTCAAGTCACTGTACTTGTCTCTTGGCCTTGGTTTCCTCATCTGTGAAGGGGGTTTCAATGCCCACTTCAGTGGCCAGTACCACTGGATGACTGTGTAAGGCTCCAAGATGTTAGTGTTTTATAGACTAGCTGTATGGGCCACCGTGAGAAACCCTCAGACTTGCCTCCCTGCCCCTTCCCTTCCTCCTAGGACCTCCTGCAGCTCCAGTACGAGGGTGTGGCTGTCATGAAACTCTTCAACAAGGCCAAGGTCAACGTCAACCTTCTCATCTTCCTCCTCAACAAGAAATTCTTGCGGAAGTGACAGAGGCAGTGGGTGCTACTGAAGCCTTTCTTACCTCGCTGGATGCTTTTCTTAACACTAATGCACTATTCCACTTCCCTGCAGACACCCAGAGCTCAGGACTGGGCAGGGCTCAAGGAGTCTCACCCTTTCCCCAGCTGGGAGGAGTTTGTCTACCTGGCCACAGGCAGGGACTCTAATTGGCTCAAGGGAGCCCTGTCTCTGAGTCTGGCTGTGTGGCTTTGAAGTCCCAGAACCCCATGGTTTTCCAGCCAGATGGTAGGGAATGAACCTAGGGCCTGCCCTTTGACCTGAGAAAGCTATTGCTCTTGCGTCTGCTGCTGCCCTCCCAATACCGTGAGCACTGCCCCCCCAATACCGTGAGCACTGCCCCAACGGCCTGATTTCCTGCTGCCTCCCTCCTCTTCACAGACCCCAAAGCCAGGGCTAGGCTCCCTGTCCCCACTCCCACTTCATCAGCAGTGTGCGTTCCGGCCCTGCTGAAGCCCAGGCCACTCTGCTGCTGTGACGCCTCTCACCCTCCAGCCCGTCACCCTCACACCGGGTGGACAGCGCTCATGAATGCCCACGTGGCATTGTGACACGGTTGTCGTCCAAGGCGGCCTAGGCAAGATGACCCTCCGTTAACCTCAAATCTCATTCCCTTGTTTACAGTCTGTTTTATATGTGGGTCACTAGGGTATTTATTCTCTCCTACCCCTATACTCTGTGCAGCCTTAATCATGGCTTTCTTTCTTTTTGAGCTCAGAGAAAGAGTTCCCATTTCCCTGTTCAAACTAATATTCATGCCAATCTTTTATACCTTGTATATAAAGTCACCTTGGATCACTCATATTTAAGATCTCATTACTTCAGCTTCATACGGTACAAAGAGCAGTCTTCCCCTTTTCTCTCTCACCCTCAGGATTCTTGCACCTTAGAGCTGACCCTTCCAGGCAGTTTCCATAGATCTGCCGTCTTGTCTCTGCCACTGTCTCTCTCTTGTCCCCACATCTACCCAGCTTCCTGTCCCTGTGGCCCTTCTGATTTCATTTTAATAAAAGCAGCTGTTACCCCCACATCTGTTGTTAACCCCTTATTTCACTTCCTGCAGAGCAGGCCTGCAAGTTCTGGGACAGATGTTCCCTGGTGAGCTGGGGAGTCCTTCCTGCAACCTCCCCCAGCCTCCTGCCTGCCTCGGCTGTGGGCCCACTCTGCCTGCCTGAGCTCATCAATGCTTAATGAGATGTGGCGTTTATTCCTCTCTTCCCTCCCCCAGGGGACAGAGAGTAGGAAGGAATGCTTAGGTTTCGATTCTGCTTTTATTGGCCACTCTGAAGACTAAAGCCAAGAGGAGGAGAAACCAGTCCGGCTTCTACTCCACCCGTTTTGCACACATTTGCTGCAAATTCTTTTCCTGAGCCTTGGGTGATGACACCAAAGGTGCTTGAGCCGCAGCTCCTTAGTATCGTGGGTTCTACACTCTGATCAAAATCCCGTGTCCATGAGGAAAGCCACCCTCCTTTCCTCCCAGGTTTCAGGAAGCACGGAGGGGAGTCTGGAGGAGGGGACAGTCTATACAGACACCTGTCCTGACATCTGAACTCCCAAGCAGCTCCTACTCGGTGGGCGCACACAAGTTTGCCCGGTGCAGCACATCTCCCTGCACTCCGTTCCATTCTGTCACTCAGGATCTGTCTTGCTGTCACATTCAATCTCAGTCACATCCTCTCCCCACCTTAACATGTCACAGCAAAAACTTCAAGTACCGCCTCGCTCTGGGTGACAGTGACACGTACCAGTGGATCCAAGTTTCTACACATGATCAGTCATTAAAAGTCTCTGGGGCTTCCCAGGTGGTGCAGTGGTTGAGAGTCCACCTGCCGATGCAGGGGACCCAGGTTTGTGCCCTGGTCTGGGAGGATCCCACATGCCGCGGAGCGGCTGGGCCCATGAGCCATGGCTGCTGAGCCTGCGTGTCCGGAGCCTGTGCTCTGCAACGAGAGAGGCCACAGCAGTGAGAGGCCCACGTACTGCAAAAAAAAAAAGTCACACACTCACCAAATGGCTCCAACACTATCCCACTGTGATGCCCCCCCCACAATCACATGATCTCAGCTGCAGGCACCACATGTAGAAAAGTCACAACAGCTACCGTTAGTGCTGGGATATTTACATACACTTACTCCTCACAACAACTCTACAAAGGTAAGCAGTCACCATTTTTGTTTAACAGATAATGAAACTGTGATTCAGAGGATTAGATAACTACCCAATGCTACACAGCTGGTAAGGGGCAAAAAGTCTTTAAACTCAGGCCCATCTGCTCAGATTATATTCCCTTGCATAAAATTTTATCTTCTCTGAAGCATTTCCACTTCCTTCACCCCACACTCTCATGCCACTCTCTTCTTCCAGGCTCACCCGACTCGACCCTAGTGATGGTCCCTGATGAGCTTCAGTTCATCAAGTCTTTTCCTAACTGTTGATGCCCAATCTGAGATACAGACACTTAGCTCCAATGGTTGGGGCTATACACCAGTGCAACCTCTTCGGAGGACAATTTGGCAACATCAGAAATATAAGTGCGGGGTGCCAGGACAATGCAATGGGGGAAAGAGTAGTCTTTTCATCAACAAATGGTGCTGGGACAACTAGATATCCACATACAAAAGAATGAAGTTGGACCCCTACCTCACACCATAAACGAAAATTAAAACATCATAAACCTAGACATAAGAGCTAAAACTATAAAACTCTTAGAAGAAGCACAGATATAAATTTTAATGACTTTGGATTAAGCAATGGTTTCTTTAGACACTGAAAGCACAAGCCACAAAAGAGAAAGTATTGATAGATAAATTGAACATCAAAATTCAAAATTTGTGCTTCAAAGGACACTTTCAAGAAAATAAAAAGACAACCCACAAAATGGGAGAAGATATTTTCAAACCATATATCTGACAAGGGATTTATATCTACAATGTAAAAAGAACTCTTACGGGCTTCCCTGGTGGCACAGTGGTTAAGAATCCTGCCAGTGCAGGGGACACGGGTTCGAGCCCTGGTCCGGGAAGATCCCACATGCCGCGGAGCAACTAAGCCCGTGCGCCACAACTACTGAAGCTCGCATGCCTAGAGCCCATGCTCCTCAACGAGAGAACCCACCACAATGAGAAGCCCGCGCACCGCAACGAAGAGTAGCCCCCGCTCGCCGCAACTAGAGAAAGCCCGTGCTAGGCAACAAAAACCCAACACAGAAAGGGAGGGAGGAAGGGAGGCAGGGAGGAAGAAATTAAAAAAAAAAAAAAAACGAAACTCTTACAACTCAAAAATAAGAAGCCCAACTAAATGGGCAAAGAATTTGAAAAGCCATTTCTCCAAAGAAGATATACAGGTGGCTAATAAGCACATGAAATGATACTCAACATCATTAGTCATTAACAAAATGCAAGTCAAAATCATGAGATACCACTTCACCCCCACTAGGATGGCTAAAGTAAAATAGGTAATAGCAAGTGGTGAGGATGTGGAGAAATTACAAGTCATATATTGCTAGGGAGCTTGTAAAATAGTGGAGCCACTTTGGAAAACAATTTGGCAGTTCCTCAAAATTTTAAACATAGAGTTACCATATGAGCTAGGAATTTCACTCCTAGGTATATACCCAAGAAAATTGAAAGCATATGTCCACACAAAAATCTGTACATAAATGTTCATAGCATCATGATTCATAGTAGCCAAAAAGTGGAAATAATCCAAATGTTCATCAACTGATGAATAGATAAACAAAAGGTGATATATCCATGCAATGGAATATTATTCAACCATTGAAATGAAGTACTGATATATGCTACAACATGGAAGAACCTTGAAAACATTATGCTGAGTCAAAGCCAAATACAAAAGGTAATATATTGTATGATTTCATTTATATGAAATGTCCAGAACAGAAAGTAGATTAGTGGTTGCTAGGGCCTGGGGAAAGGGTAGAATGGAAAGTGGCTGCTCATGATATGGGGTTTCTTTGGGGAATGCTGACAATATTAATTAAATAGTGGTGATGGCTGCACAACTCTGAATATAGTAAAAAAACAACCTGACTGTACACCTTAAAAGGGTGTACCACCTTTAATGGTTTGTGAATTATATTTATTTTTTTTAATGTAAGCATACAAACCCAGTAAGGAATTTTACCTGTGGAGACACCTGGATAAGGGAGCAAAGAGCTCTGGAGTGTTTGCTGCAGTATTATTTGTAATGGTGATGATCTTAGAAGGGCAGCCACACAATGGTACATTATGCAGCCAATAGAAATGATGAGCTAGATCTGACTGCAATGATGTGAAAAGCTGTCAATGGTACATGTTATTTGGAAAGATACACAAGAAATGTGGCAGTGGTCACCTTTGGGGAGGAGGAAATATCTTTCTGTGCTGTTCTTACAGTGAGCTTATACTAGTCTTATGAAAAGGAAAGCCAACGCACGCTACGGCTCTAGAACTGAGGTGTGAACATCACGGAGGAGTGGTGTGTCCCTTGTTCTACAGCAGCGCTGCTGGGATTAGGCACCACAAGCTGTTCCTGGTCCGCTACTGGGACACATGCCGAAATTGAGAGCAAGCATTTAGAAACTCACAGCCAGCAGTTTTAACCCTGAATCTAATAAAAGATTGAGTTTATATGTTATGTCTTTTCATTTCATTTTTCTAATAACTAGTTTTTATTGTATTTCACGAAAATATCAGTCCATAACAGATGGGAAATTTTAAGATGTCACCCTTCATTACAGACAGTTTGAGAAGAACTGTTCTACAGGCAATACTTTTAGTCATGTGACATAAGAATGCATCAGCAGGGACTTCCCTGGTGGCACAGTGGTTAAGAATCCGCCTGCCAATGCAGGGGACACGGGTTCGAGCCCTCGTCCGGGAAAAGCCCACATGCTGTGGAGCAACTAAGCCTGTGAGCCATAACTACTGAGCCTGCGCTCTAGAGCCCATGAGCCACAACTACTGAGCCCGTGCACCACAACTACTGAAGCCCACGTGCCTAGAGCCTGTGCTCCACAACAAGAGAAGCCACCGCAATGAGAAGACCACACACTGCAATAGAGTAGCTCTCTCTCGCTGCAACTAGAGAAAGCCCGCACACAGTAAGGGAGACCAAACGCAGCCAAAAAATATATAAATAAATTTATTTTTTTAAAAAAGAAAAAAGTAAAATAAAATAAAAAAATTTTAAAAAGAGAATGCATTAGCACTGGGGTTTCTGGTGTTTTTTAAAAAAATATTTATTTATTTGGTTGCTCCGGGTCTTAGTTGTGGCAGGCAGGCTCCTCAGTTGCGGCTTGTGGGCTCCTTAGTTGTGGCATGCAAAACTCTTAGTTGCAGCATGCATGTGGAATCTAATACCCTGAGCAGGGATCAAACCCAGTCCCCCTGCACTGGGAGCCCAGAGTCTTAACCACTGAGTCACCAGGGAAGTCCCACATTGTTACTGTTGAATTAAACCAGAGGGACTGAATGGAGTTGCTGAGATCACACTATATATGCAATTTTAGAGTCTGCTTTATTCATTTAGCTGTGAAAAACATTCTCTATGTCTTAAAAATTTCTTCAAAAACGTTATTAATGTCTATAACATAGCCCATATAGTTCATGTATTTAACATTCCCATAATATTGGACAGTTTTCCATTTTCATTAATTTATATAATTCTGCAATGTATATCTTTGGGTATAATATCTTTATTTACATTTCTAATTATCTCCTTAGAATGCTAGGACAGAAATTACTAGATCAAAGAGCATGAAATTTTAAAAAATTAGGTTTTTGCAGATTATAATACATACTCATTGTAGAAAATTTAGAAAATATTTAAAAAGCAAAAAAAGGTTAAAATAATTCATGATACCATCACCAAATGATAGCTACTTGCAACATTTTGATGTATTTTCTTCTAATCATATTTGTAATTAGAATCACACTATGCATCTTATTTTGTAACCTGCTTTTTCCATTTAACACTGTAAACAATTCACCATATTAAATGGGATATACAATAATTTACTTAATCCATCCACTATACAATAACCATCTAGAGGGGTAAGTTTTGATATATAGAAGAATGTTATGTTGCAAATCCCTTGTAGGGGGGCTCTGTTGGCATTGTTCTCTCTGGATCATTTTTTTTTTTTGGCCGCACCATGCTGCACGCGGGATCTTAGTTCCCTGACCAGGGATCGAACCTGTGCCCCCTGCCTGCAGGGGAAGCCAGAGTCTTAACCACTGGACTGCCAGGGAAGTCCTGAGTCGTTTCCTTTAGGGTACTGATCCTCTCTTCCTCCAAATGACTGGTGGGATTAATGGTTAGCAGAATCTGCCTCCCCCTGACCAGGACACTCCTGCTCAAGGCTATAGAATAGATACAGACTCCCTTCCCTTCTGCAATCAGAATTTGAATTCTGAGGGCGGCACCCAGGAAGTAAAGCCAGTTGAAGCTGAGTCACCAGCTGGCAGCACCCTGGAGAGACAGACACCAGTTTCTGGCACTGAGATCCCTAGAGGGGTCAGCGTGTCATCTTTCCCAGCTCAAGTCATCTCACTCCTTACAACCCTGAGTGCTATCAGCGTCTCCTAACAGATCGCTGCTTGCTGAAATTCCTCAGCGCCATGTTTTATTATTTACAAAGATTCCTTCCTGATTCATCTTTGTACCTAAATCTTTGTGCCTGGGTTTATTTCCTTGGACTATACTCCTAGAAGGGAAGTTGTGTCAAAGGGTAGGCACCTTTTAAAGGCACTTTTTGCATATGACCTAATGTCCTCCAGAAAATCTGTATCAATTAACAAAGAAAGAGGGCACAGGTGAGAGAAAACTGGTACACCCTATGCGGCCAGTACTCCTTGATCCAGAATGAAGCCCAGCCTGACTCTTGCAAATCAACACAAATCTGCCCTCGTGGGGCTTGCGAAACCTCTCAGTTGCCTTCCTACCACTCCCAGTGTAGCATGACAAGGCCCCTTCCTCTGCAAGGAACACACATTTTAAAAATACAGATTGCCAAATGCAATGTGGTACACTGGACTGAATCTTGGGACAGAAAAAAGGACACCAGTGGGAAAACTGGTGAAAATGAATAAAGTCTAGAGTTTAGTTAATAATAATATGTTAATATTGGTTTCTTAGTTTTGACAAATGTACCACAAGAATGTAAGATGTTAACCTTAGGGATATACAGGAACTCTCTGTACTGTTTTTGCAACTTTTCTGTAAATTTAAAACTATTCCAAAATTAAAAGTTTATTTAAAACTCTATTACACCAATTTATAGTCCCACTAAGAGGGCATAGAAGTGTTAGTCTTACCACGACCTTGCCGACAGCAAGTATTTTTAAAAATTCAGTCCTTCAGCAAATATTTATTAAGTACCGTCTCTGTGCCAGGCACTATCCTAGGTACTTGGAATCTGTCATTAAACAAAGCAGACGTAGATTGATGCCCTCATGGTGTTGACATTGCAAAGAAAGACAGATACTTTAGTATGTTAGAAGTAACAAGAGCTTTGAACAACAAGGATTTACTGTATGGCACAAGGAACTATATTCAATAGCTTTTAATAAACTATAACGGAAAAGAATTGAAAAAAGAATATAGATATATACATATATAACCAAGTCACTTTGCTGTACACCTGAAACTAACACAATATTGTAAATCAACTATACTTCAATTGAAAAAAAAAGAAGTAGGAACTTCCATGGTGGCGCAGCGGTTAAGAATCCGCCTGCCAATGCAGGGGACACAGGTTCGAGCCCTGGTCTGGGAAGATCTCACATGTCACAGAGGAACTAAGCCTGTGCGCCACAACTACTGAGCCCGTGTGCCACACTACTGAACCCTGCACACCTAGAGCCCGTGCTCCGCAACAAGAGAAGCCATCGCAATGAGAAGCTCACACACTGCAACTAAAAGTAGCCCCTGCTCAACACAACTAGAGAAAGCCTGAACGCAGCAATGAAGACCCAACGCAGACAAAAATAAAGAAATTTAAAGAAAAAAAAAGAAGTAATAAGCACTTTAGAAAAAGCAGAATAAGGGACAGCATGGGTGAAGGAGAGGAATAAAGGGTGGGTTACGATTTTCAGTAGGGTGATCATGAAAGGCTTCATTGAGGAGGAGACATCTCGGCAACGACTTGAAGGAGGTGAAGAGGTAAGCCATGTGGATATCTGGAGAAAAGGTTTGAGAGATAAGGTGGAAGGACAGATCGTGTATGGCCTTGTGGAGGTCACACAAGATGTGGCAGAGACCACTAAACGCTCACCCCAAACCCCAATTACTCTGCTACATTCCCCAGCCCCTTGTAGCTAGACAGGTCTATATGAACAGTTAGGACCAATGAAATGTGAGAGGAAGTATAGTGTGTCACTTCCAGGCTCACAGGCGACAAAAATCCCACATGTGATTTTCTGGTCTTTCTTTCCCTCATCGGTATCTGTGGTCCAGAGAGTGCAGCTACAAGATGGTAGAGCCTCCATCAGCCTGGGTCACTACTGAGTGGCTACATGGAGCAGAACCTCCCCCTACTATCCTGTGTGTGACAAGTGTCATGAGCTGAGTCACCAGCTGGTGGCACCCTGCAGAGACAGCCAGGCACTGTCTGGCACTGAGACTTACTATCTTCAGCTACTGAGATTTGGGGGGTGGTCATCACCGCAACACAACTTAGCCCATCTGGCCTTATACAGAAGGACTTGGCTTTGACCCAGTGTTAACCGAATCCACTGATCGTTTGAAAACTACAAGCGTCATTGTTTAGTTTTCATTTTTTATAATTACTGAAATAGCAGATTGTATTTTCTAAGATGGCCATAACAAACTCTCCCAGCCCCCTTGCTCTCCTTATCATGGCATCGGCACTCCTCCCATTGAGAGTTGGCATCTATGTTCCCTTCCCTTGAATCTGGGCAGGCCTAGAACTACACTGAAAGTGAGGCTCTGGGACCTCTAAAGCTAGTCACAAATGATATGGCTTCCATCCAGTCCTGTTGGAACATTTGTTCTTGGTAGCCTACTGCCATGCTGTGAGGGAGCCAAGGTGACACAGAGGAGTCAAGTGTAGGTTCCAGTTGACGTTCCCAGCTGAGGTCCTAGCTGACAACTAAACATGTGAGGAAGCCTTTGGGAGGACTCCAGCCATTGTCTGTCTGCAATCCCATGAGTGACCCTAAGACAGAACTGCTTGGTTGAGCTCAGGCAAGCCCAGAACCATAATGATAATGATGATGGTGATGTGATGCTGTTTCAAGCCACTACGTTTTTTGTTTTTTGTTTTTTTAATAAATTTATTTATTTTATTTATTTATTTTTGGCTGCGTTGGGTCTTTGTTGCGTGGGCTTTCTCTAGTTGCAGTGAGTGGGGGCTACTCTTCGTTGCAGTGCGCTGGCTTCTCATTGCAGTGGCTTCTCTTGTTGTGGAGCACGGGCTCTAGGCACGTGGGCTTCAGTAATTGTGGCATGCAGGCTCACTAGCTGTGGCGCATGGGCTTAGTTGCTCTGTGGCATGTGGGATCTTCCCGGACCAAAGCGCAAACTCATGTCCCCTGCGTTGGCAGGCGAATTCTTAACCACTGCACCACCAGGGAAGTCCCCTAAGCCACTAAGTTGTAGGGTGGTTTGTTACATAGCAATAGATAACTGCAAGAGTGAGGCTGAATATTTTCACTATTTTTACCTAATATATTGAAGTTTTTTTACACCAACATGCCACTCCTTACCAAGCCTGGCTTTTCTCTTTCCAGATAAATATGTGAAAAAGGGTGAGACAATGGATGGAACTACCAGACATGTCCCTCAAAATGGACTCAGAACAAAAATGTTCTGGGAATAGCTGTTTGGTTAACCCACGTAGGTATTCAATAAATATTTGTTAAATGAATAAATGATCCTATCCATGGGGAGTGGGGAGATGGAAGATGTTGGTCAAAGGGTACAGACCTCTAGTTATAAGAGGAATAAATTCTGGGATCTAATGTACAGCATGATGACTACAGTTAACAATACTGTATTCTATACTTGAAAGTTGCTGAAAGAGTAGATCTTAAATGTTCTCACCACACACACACACACACACACACACACACACACACACACACACATGATAATTATGTGAGGTTTATGGAGGTGTTAACTAACCCTGTTGTGGTAATCATTTTGCAATACATACATGTAACAAATCATCACATTGTACACCTTAAATTTATACAATGTTATATGTCAATTATATCTTAATAAAGACAGAAGAATAATAATAATGCTGTGCAAACTAACACAACATTGTAAAACAACTATACCCCAATAAAAATAAATAAAATAAAATAATGCTGTCCACATTTCTGCATCTTGTTTATATATATTATAATCAACCTAATTAAATGCTTTCATGAAATTATACAACATTCCCCAGAAATACCAATCTATTAAATAATTTTATTATAAAAGGCTTACAGCAAAGTTTTACTTTTTTCTTCTCTTCTGTTTCCTTTTCATTAAACACATAAAATAATGTATATTGTATCTCAATGTAAAAGACTCAAGTAATAGATATGAAGGTAAGATAAAACATATTTGCAACCTATTTTCCCCAGAGGAAAGGTTTATTGATAGTTTGGTATGGATCCCTCCAGACTTTCTTTCTATATATTATTTGCATTTATGTATATGAACTTTCTGTGGCAGAATGTATTTTCCAAAAATGGCCATGACAACATTTCCCATCCCACATGCTCTTCCAAAACCTTACCACACCCACTCAGTGGAGGCTCTGTCCTCTACCCCACAGCCTGGGCAGGCCTCTGGGCCTGTCTCACTAAGGTGTGACAAAAGTGGTGCTAGGTGACACCCAAGGCTTGTCATAAGAAGCAATATTGATTCCCCTTGGCTGTCTGTGTTAGGACACATACTTCTAGAGCCGTAAGCCACATTGTAAGAAGTCTGGCTACCCTGAAGCCCCCATGCTGGAGAGACCACAAAGACAGGCTACAGAGGGAATAGATCACAGCTTTTCCGGACCCCTGCTTGCGTGAGTGTTCCCACCCCATGTGCCAGACATGTGAGGAAGCTTTCACCTTAACCCCTATCAGAGTGTGACAGTGTGAGACCCTGAACGAAAAAGCCACTAACCATTAGATAATTGATTAATATACATATACCTATGTATATTTTGCTTACTTGCATAAATGACCTACTATTATATAGATTGCTCTGAGACTTGCTTTTTTCACTGAGCAATTCTGAGACTGATGTGTGTCAGTGGTCTCAGATCCACTCCATGTTTTGTAAGGCTGTGCAGCATTCCATAGCATTAGATATTCCATAACAGGGCATAGAAGAGTTTCAAACATCATTTAGCTGTGGCCTGCCTCTTCAAAGGAAAAGTATTCTTGGAAGCCCACTGTTTAAAACAAGTGAAGCAAGCCGCTGGGTCCCAGACAGAGCCTCTCCTCACTATACTCCATGGAGGGGGGGGGGGGGCCTTCCTTGAAAGAACTCCTAGCTTTTGATGACACATTTAAAAATCACTCACCTTGGGACTTCCCTGGCAGTCTAGGGGTTAAGACTCCACCCTTCCACTGCAGGGGGCACTGGTTCGATCCCCGGTGGGGGAATTAAGATCCCACAAGCTGTGCTTGCATGGCCAAAAAAAAAAAAAAAACACTCACCTCATACAGGTTCCAACAGTAGGTCACAGCAGTGCTTCTTGTCTGTTTTTTATTCCCTTTTTCTTTTTTTAAGGTATAATTGGCATATAACATTATATTAGGTTCAGGTGTACAACATAATGATGATTCTATATTTGTATATATTGTGAAATGACCAGCACAATCCATCACCACACGTAGTTCCAATTTTTTTTTTCTTGTGATAAGCGCGTCTCAGTCTTGAATGTACATTCGAATCACCTCTGAATCTTGTTAAATGCAAGTTGTGGGACTTCCCTGGTGGTCCGGTGGTTAAGACCCCATGCTCCCAATGGAGGGGGCACGGTTTTGATCCCTGGTTGGAGAACTAAGACCCCGCATGCCGCACGGCAGGGCCAAAAAAAAGAAAGGTTAAAAAAAAAAAATGCGAGTTGTGATGAGTAGGTCTAGAGTGGGCCGAGATTCTCAGCAGTTCTGACCATCACCCAGGTGATGCTTGTGCCCACTTGAGTGGTCAGGGATTAGCAAACCCCAGCTAGCTCCTGAGGACCGCTGCTTTCCTCTCTCACCTTCCCAAATGGTGGTGGGGGTTATCTTTCCCTCCTCCTTATTATTATTAATTAATTTATTTATTTAGGCTGTGAGGCATGTGGGGTCTTAGTTCCCCGACCAGGGATCGAACCTGCGCCCCCCGCAGTGGGAGCGTGGAGTCTTAACCACTGGACCGGCAAGGAAGTCTTTCCCTAAAGATTGGAAGCTCCTATTTTCACCTCCAGTCTTTGGCTCCCCTTCTATTCTCCAGAATTCCTCACAGATCGGGGGCCATGCCACCACAACCATCTGTGCAAATTCCCTCTGTGCCGCTGCGCTGCTGAACTTCACGGGGTGGAGACAGGAAGTTGCTGAACGAATGGGCTGTGGATTTGATTCTCACCTTTCCAGAACTTCAGTTCTCTCATTTCCACTTTAAATATCTGTTTTAGGAGAGAAACGGGTAGAAAACAGGAGTTGAGAATTGTGTTCCCTCTGTCATCTGTCACCATTACTCAGCCTGCTCCAGCAGAGAACCCTTATTTGGCCCTATCTCAACACTTTTGCTCCAGACATGACCTTCCCCCACCCCCTGCCATGAGAGAAAGAGAGAAACTTCTAAGATGGTCCACAATCCTCTACCAGGCTTTGAGCATCCTGGTACTATGCCAACAGATTTGCACCATTCTGGAATCTGGCCTTGGTTACATGTGACCCTCTCCTTCTGTAGGGGATGGAAGGAGAGGGCCTTTGTAGCAAGGCACCATACATACATTATTTACGTTAACTACTGTAATCTCTGCAGTACTTTATGAGTATCACTCTCCTGTTATCACTGAGGAAATTGAGGCTCAGAAAGGGTCAGTGACTCACCTAAGGTCACACCGCTAGAAATGACTGAGCTGGGATTGGCTCTCAGCCCTGCCTGAATCAGCATTTTCCCTAGGCTTTCTCTAAACCTGAGCAATTCTGAGGTCCCTGTGTGACCATGCTGGGTCTCTGAGTGGCCTTTTCTCCCTCATTGGCACTTTCAGTCCTGAATTCATGAGGATACAGTCCCAACTACGCCCTGGGGTCTCCCCTCCGTGTGGAGTCCTGGGCCCCTCCAGCGTTCCTGTAACCACGTAGTCAGGGTTCTCTTATTAGGCAACAGTGAAACCCTTTTGTCCCTGACCCGACTGGGCTCACACAGGCCTGGGTTGGAATCCCACAGGCACCTGTTGTATGAATACCAACACGTTCCTTAACCTCTCTGAGCTTCAGTTTCAGCATCTGTAACATGAGGATGATAACTCTATGTCAGATGGGCTATGGGAGGATGAGAAGAGTGCCGCTAATGCCTTTCAGAGTGCTTAGTAGCATCAAGCAGGAATGAAAACAAAACAAGCTTGTACCTTTTTTATGCTCAATTTTGTAACTTTCTCATGGATCAGGACTAAGGTGGCCTCTCATTGGCCCCTGCGTCTTCGCAGCAACACAGCCCTCCAGGGGCAAGTCAGGAGTGTGTGAGATGGAGCAATTTCCCAGCTCTTACTGAGAGCAGGAGGGGCTGAAGCACACCCCGTTCCCTGTGGAATTTGGGGACTATGCCAGGACAGACCGCAAGCAGTTATTAACCAGTATGTGCAACACGTGTGAGTGGAGAGCGATGGGAGAACCAGTTTGGCGAGACACCAGCGGGCACCTGGCACTCTGTGGTGGTGGTGGACCACCACGGTGCCCACCCCTTGTCACTTCCCCAGCTCCCTGTCACAGGTGCTCAGTAAAACTTGTTGAACGAAGATGGTCTTTGGGGATAGGGGCTGAGCCAATGGGGGAAGCGACAGAAGAATGGTGATGGCCCTGTGTCGACACTGCATGAAGGCCTGAGCTGCTTCCTGATAGACCTGTTAGAGGTTTGGTTGGGTGGGTGACAGGGCTCAAAGGAGAAACAACAGAGTCGTTCCTATTGATGGTTACCTCTGTCAAACTCCAGCCAACTTGAAAATAAGTTTAAAGTAATAGAATAAAAATAATGAAATACCGTGGGGAACTTCAGCTTTGAGAACACTGAGACTTCCAGGATGAGTGAGGGATCCCGCTGCCAGGTTGCCTCTCCTCTGCAGAGCCTCTGTCTGACTGGGAGGCCAGTGCAGTCTCCAGCCAGCCTCTCCTCCCATTCCAACTCCTGCCAAGCTTCTACCCTCCGGCCTTTGCAGTTCTGCAGAAGCTCCTACCTTTTAGTGGATGGGGCAAATCCTTGACCCCTTCTATCACCCGATGAAAAATGCTTGACCTGGTCTTTTGTCCCCTACCTCCCGTCCCCACCCCCAACAGCCCTCAACAGATAGTCTGGAGCTTCCCTGCTGGCGCAGTGGTTAAGAATCCACCTACTGGGCTTCCCTGGTGGTGCAGTGGTTGGGAGTCCGCCTGCCGATGCAGGGGACGCGGGTTCGTGCCCCGGTCCAGGAGGATCCCACGTGCCGCGGAGCGGCTGGGCCCGTGAGTCATGGCCGCTGAGCCTGCGCGTCCGGAGCCTGTGCTCCGCAACGGGAGAGGCCACAACAGTGAGAGGCCCGCATACCACAAACCCCACCCCCCCAAAAAAAGAATCCACCTACCAATGCAGGGGACACAGGTTGGATCCCTGGTCCAGGAAGATCCTACATGCCCTGGAGCAACTAAGCCCACGGCGCCACAACTACTGACCCTGCGCTCTAGAGCCTGTGAGCCACAACTACTGAAGCCCGCGCACCTAGAGCCTGTGCTCTGCAACAGGAGAAGCCACTGCAATGAGAAGCCCGGGCAACGCAACGAAGAGTAGCCTCCACTCATCGCAGCTAGAGGAAGCCCGTGTGCAGCAACGAAGACCCAACACAGCCAAAAATAAATTAATTAATTAAAAAAAAGAGAGTCTGATGACTACCTCACAGGCAACCCCACACACACAATCATAGCATCCTGGAGAAGGACCATACACACACTCATTAACACGTGGAGTGACAAGTACATCTCTCCTCTGTAACCATCATGAGGAGGATGGGAGAGGGAGCCTTGAGCTTTGTCCACCCTGTTCCTTTACTGTCTCCTTGCCTCCCCTGCCCCCTACAAACGGTGCCAGGGCCCCCTCCTATGCCGCCAGGTACACAGCCTCTGGTTGCTTAGCAACGGCGTGCCTCTTCCCCCTACCTCAGCAACCTCCCCTTGTAGCTCTAGTAGCAGCCACAGCAGGGAGAGCCAGGCTGGACCTGCCAGGAGTTGCTGCTGCTGCTGAAAGGGAATGTGTGGGACAAGCCCCCAAACGGGCCCAGGTGTGAAACCCAAGGGTTTTTTTAACACACAGGTCCCACACTGACTCTCGGAAAGTCCTGCCACCCTCCCCTGTCCCTAGCTTCTGCCAGGCTGCTGGTTCCCCCTCCCACACTGGACATCTCACCCCACTGCTGTGCTTTCTCTGCCCTGGGTCTCTGGATCTGCCCCATGTGGTCTGTTCCCCGCTTGAGGCTCAAGGCCCCTTGTCCTTTGTCATCCTATAACTCCACATCCACGTGTGTTTGTCTCTGGGGTCTCAGTGGTTGTCCTAGGCTCTCTTTCAGCCCCTCCTGCTCAGACTGAGTAACTAACTGCCTGTTTCCCCTTCACTAACACCAATCCCCTCACTCCCCACCTCCAAAGACTGGTCACTGGGATGACTCCATGTTGCCCCAGCAACCATGACCACACCCCTTGTTACCACCTTTCCCGGAAAGGTCTGTGGTGGGAGGGGCTTCACCAAAATGGCCCCCAGGGGAATCCTGCTTTCTGCACTCAGCCTGCCCTGGGCTTCAGTTTCAATGGAAACTGACACTGGACTTCTGGCCAACTAGAAGACCAGGTCCAGAAAAGAAAGAAATTCCTCCCTGCTGCCTTCCCTCCATCCAATCAGCTACAATGTCAGAGTCCCCAAGAGAAGCTCCTGAAGAGGCTCAGCGCCTGCAGTGGGCAGGAACCTGCCCCACCCAAAACAGTGCTGCCCAGCCCCCAGCTGATAGAGTGCCCTCCCAGGGCATGGTGTCCATCTGCCTGTCTGTTTCCACCTGACCTGACCTCTTTACCTACACTCCCTGCCACCCCACCTCCCTCAGTCCCTTAGACTTGGGTTTGACCTGTGGGTTAAGAACCAGGACTAGAGAGCAGTCAGCAAAGAGATGGCTGAGAGGAAATACTTTGAGCAAAGGGAGATGGGGTGGAGCCCAGGCACAGCAGGGTTGGAGGGATGCTGAAATGAGAGCATAAGGGAGATTTAGGGAGGGAGGCCTGGATTCTGCCTTCTAGCAGAGGAAGCCAGCAAACAGCAGATGGAACGTTCAGGCAGGAGGCTGGACTGAGTGACCTCACCCAAACCCTGTGGTCTGCTGCTTTTGCAACCTGGCGAGTCTCCCAGCTCTCCTGGGTCCCCAAGTAGGAGAGCTTTTTATAGTTC
This sequence comes from Kogia breviceps, assembly GCF_026419965.1. Classification (NCBI taxonomy): domain Eukaryota; kingdom Metazoa; phylum Chordata; class Mammalia; order Artiodactyla; family Physeteridae; genus Kogia; species Kogia breviceps. The sequence continues at coordinate 86,952,866 of NC_081310.1, read as the reverse complement.
ACTCCCCAACTTGGGTTTGAATAATTAAACAAGATGGACAGAAATAGTAGCCGGACAGCTAAGGCAGGTTATTTTGGGGTTTTCTGGAACACAGAGTGCTCCTGGGCGGCACCCTACCCTGCAGGGGGTGGAGCCAGCAAGAAGGCCGATGGGAGATTCCTGTGGGGGAAACCCACTCGCACCCCCCAGGGTTCCTTGGGTTGACAGGTTTGCTCTCAGCCAGAGGAGGGTCTCACCACATCTTCCTGGTCTTCAAGGAAGGAGAGGGCTCCCACTGCTTTCTGCTCATAGCTCCTCCCCTGGCAGGAAGTCCCTTCTGTTGTCTGTCAGCCCTTCTACTTCAGAGATGGTGACAGATATTGAAAATCAGATCGATAAGCAGCTTCAAGACAGGCTGAACCTGGACGAGGTGGCTACTGCTCCTCTGGCCAAGGAGCTGGAATCAGGTGATAGGAGGTCTTGTGTCCCCCCTCGCCCTCCACTATAACTGTTGGAAAGCTATGGAGGGAATGAGGGTTGGAGTGGGGGATGGGAGGCAGAGCTGGGGAGATGAATTGATGGGGGGGAGAGACTAGGCTCCAGGGAAGAAAAGGCCAAAGATGGATTAGTGTTGGGGCTGAGAAACTCTGAAGGGGCAAGAAGCTCTCTTCTTCTAGCTCCCTAGTGTCCTGTGTTCCTGGCAGATGCCCAGCCTGGGTTTGCTGGGACAGGGTTCTAGCAGCTGGAGATGGAGAGAGGTGGAGAGGGCGCCCCTTCAGGTCTCCATTGCAGACCAATCATTTGAGGCTTGTTTGCATAATACTTTTGGTTCAACTGCAGAGATTAGAGCCTCACCCCAACTCTACCTTGAGGCTCTACCACAGAGCTTAAAACCTGGGGCCAGAGGGGGCACTTGTAATGTTTTCTCCCTTTGGTTACAACTTCAGGGGTGGGTTTGGAGGTCAGATTTCAGGAAATACTGAAATATTCATTCATGTTTATTCATTCAACAAACATTTTAAAAGCACCAACTATAAGCCTTGCATTGTGTTGGTGCTGGGAATAAATTAGTATGGCAAGCTCCTTGCTCTCAAGAGGCTCTGAAGTTTAGTGGGGGAGATGGCCATCTTAAAACCTGCTCTCCAACATTATTGAGTGCTTACTATGCATTAGATACCATATAGGAACTTCACAAAAATTGTTCCATTTAATCCTCATAACAAATCTGTGGTCTAAGTAACATTAGCCCCCTTTGACAGTTATTAGAACCAAGATGAAGAGATTTGTCCAAAGTCACTCAGCTTATAAACTATATAAATGGAACTGGAACCTACGTTTATGTGATTCCAAGTTCTGTGCTCTTAACCACTGCTCTTGTGGTCGCTAATGCCTAGAAGGAAGATGTAAATTCATTAAACACCATGGGTGTTCAAAAGAGAGTGAGATTGCCTTTAGCTTCATGTATGTGCTATGCTTGGCTGGGTGGGGCAATCAGGTAAAGCCTCCTAAAAGAGGTGGCTTTGCACTGTACTCCATTCATTCTACAAATACTTAAATTGAGCATCTACTACGCCCTTGCTGTTGGTGCTGAGGATCCCGAAGTGACCGAAGTCCTTGCGCTGTGGACATGCTGGGCAGGGACTGAGGAAAGGCTGAAATTATAATTGCGCGAGTCATAAATGCCAAGTTTCCTTTACCCTCAGAGTTGTTCTGCTCCTCCTGGGTTTCTCTCCCAGGAGCAAATACCCAAACTTCTGGGGAATCTAGAGGAAAGGCCTGTCCGTCCTACTCTGGGAAGTCCTTCCTAACGTCTATCCTGCATTTCTTTCTGTTCCAACAGAGCTCCCCACCTTCCATTTCATTCCTCTTTTTCAAGGCCAAATCTCACAGCACTAACACGGCAGGCCGAGAGCGTCTGGCCCTTTAAGGCCACCTTCTTCCCCCCACGGGCCGTCTGGTTGGGCTGGCGACGCTGACGCACGCGTGACGTCAATGGCAGCTGGCGGAGTCTGGGCACGAGGAGCGAAGATGGGGTGGGGGTGGGGGGGGCGAAAGCGAGAGGGCGGTTCATTTGCATTTAAAGGGTCCACTCCAGGATTAGCGATCAAGGCTTTAAAGAAATGTGTATTTGGAAAACTTTCCGTCTTGCGCTATGGGGCAAGAAAAAGGCGTGGTATAGCTAAAGTCGGTGGTGACTCAAGTTTGCAATGTCAATTATGTCCTTCCGCGGAAAGGGGGAAATAGTCCGTCGGTGCCCGGGCTAGAACCACGTGACATGGAGGGGGCGGTTGGGGGTGGGGAGAGAGAAGAAGGGAGGAGCTGGGGAGATGACTGTCAGGCTTCGTTTCAGCTGCCCCCACCCCCACATCCTGCCCACCCTCCTGCAGCTGCCACCACATCCTGCCCATCCGGGGGCAGGGAAATCGTGGGGGGGGGGGGCACTCACCCAGGACCCAGGTTAGGCACCCCTTCCCTACCTCCTTCAGTTCCAGGGTGGGGCGTCTGCCCTTTGCCCTGGGCCTGGCCCCAGGCACCCTGGCATTGAGCTTGGGGCACAGCTCTGCCAACACAGTCTTGGACACCTCTCTGCCCGATTCCGCCCCACACCCTGCCCCTGCCCGAAGCGGGACTTGTTTGGTCCCAGATTAGAGCCCCATCCCTGGACTAGCACAGTTATCAATAGACAATTAGAAGAGTTCAATAACGTTTTTATAATCTTAACTCAGATACACAGCTACAAACACATATACAGATTCATGAAACAGACGTTTGCTGAGCACATTCCATGCCAGGCCCTGAAAAGCCCTGAAGACTCAAAGTTGAGTTAAACTGCTGCCCTCAAGGAGCTCAAAATCTAGTGAAGGAGAGTAAATTAGAAACCAAAAATGTCAGTACAATGCAGTGCGTACTGATGACGTAGATACACAGAGTGGAGAACACTATACAAAAGCAGAGGTACAGGAAGACACACAAGTCCACATGGAGAATATGTACACAGAAGGATCACCAGTATATTAACCCGTGCTGATGGCCCTTCCCCTCACAAGTGAGGTGGAAGATGGGAGAGATTGGGGGACTTTGCTGGGATTACTGGAAAACTGGGAGGAAGAATGATCAGCCCAATGGAAAGGGTGACATGGATGGAGGTGAGGATGGAGATTGTCCCATTGAGAAGAGGACAAGAAGGTTAAGGCAAGAGGGTGGAGAAGGCAAGAGGGTTAACCAAGCAGCCAGTTAGAGGCTGAAACAGAGGTAATGGCTTCCCATAGTTATGAAACAACAGTCAGGAGAGAAGCAGCCCTTGTGGATGAGGAAGACCTTTCCAAATTAAGTTGGATAGGGATGCTTGGGGAGGTGTGAATAAAGGGAGCTATTGATGACCCTTTGTCATATATATTGATGAAGATGATACTGTACAGAGGAGTTTACACACTTTTTAGGACTTTGGTGGGCATCTGTCCGACTCACAGGGGATTTTATAGCAACGTTAGTTGACTTTTCTCTAAGAAAGACTGAGTTGGTAGTCAGAGGGAGAGAAGGAAAAATGAGACTCAGCCATCTGAGCCTGCCTAAGCATTTTCCACCTAGCACATCCTGGGATGGGTAATCCAGGGGCTAGAAGAAAAAGATGTAGTGAGTCATTTTCAGGAAGTCTTTATTATAATCTAACTTCCAGCAACACTCCCTAGATCCTTTCTTAGTTCTCCATGGAAATCAAGACCTCATGTTTGTTACTTTTCCTTTCCTATGAAGTTCTCTCTATAAATACATATATATGTAAATTCTATTCTACTTGTAATGTCAGCCTCTCCTACTCTTTCCTACTCTGTTTTCCAGTGGATTATCATTTCATCATCTCAGGGTCCAGGACACTCCATCTCCCCCATTGAGCTTTTCCCTGCCCTCCTTTCTCCCTCCTGCTCTTCCTGGCCCTTTAACACCCTCCTAGGTGACTCACCTACCTTCCTTCCTCATTCCTTTATTTAGGACCCAACATTCCAAGGCAGGGAGGACCAGCTGGCCAATCACAGCCCTGGCAAACCTACCTCGGGCTTGAGATTGGCTGGAGCTGTGGTTGGTGGGAGGCTCACCACTCAGATCTGTAGGACGTTGGGGAGGGGGTTTTCTGGGAATCAGCCCTGGGAAATAATTTGTTCTGGGGCTGCTAATGGTTTTGGAGAGAATCCTTCCAATAGAGCTGGGGTCAGAGGGGTCTCTAGCTTGAGAGCCTCAAAACTGGAGGCAGGCTGAGAACCCAGCTTTCTCAGTGTCCTGGGGGCAGCCCACTTTTTTTTTCCTGTGCTCTGGGACCCAGTGGTCTGAAGGCTGAGTTCCCAGGCCTGTTCCTAAGAAGTCTTTTCCAGCAGCCCTGGATCTCTCCAGTCTCAACATTCTGCTTTCCCGACGTCGGAAACAGCCGGAAAATAAACACCCTGATGACTAAACGGTTTCTCCAGCTAGAGCCTGGGGAAGCACTAAAAATAGAGGCCACAAGTGAGGGGAGGTTCCCCACTTGAGGGAGGGGGGGGGGCACTTTCCCATCCTGCTATTGCCACAGCCCCAGGCCTGGCACAAGGCTCTGTTCTCATAGTCCTTGGGGACAGAGCAGATGGGCTGGCCCTGCCTACACTGAGGTCCTTCAGGCAAGCTAGCCCTGCCTGGTAGGGAAGACTGACATCTTCTGGTGCTGGGGCCCCATCTCTCAAATCTAATGGGGAACTAAGAAGCCATGTTTGGGGACAAAGTGGGACACTTTAAATCAGGTTTCCTGAAGGAGCGGCCAAGTGGTAGAGTTGGAAACTGAGGCCAAGGAAATAGGAGCTTGCTGGCTTCCTGTCTTAAAGCATACAAGATAAGCCTCCAACCTATTTGCAAAGCAATTCCACTGAACTTGCCTCCTCCGCTGATGCTTGTATGAGATAATGGGCCTAAAGGGGGTCTTGACAGTCCAGCCCTTGAATTATAATGCAGCATGAGGTACTGTTCAAAGCAATCTACTTGTATGGACTAATTTAATCTTCACACCAATTTATGAGTTAGGTACTATTATCATCATCTCTATTTTACCCATGAGGATCATGAGGTACAGGGAAGTTAAGTAACGGGCCTGTGTTCCCAGTTAATAAATGGTGGAATAAGGATTTGAACCAAGGTAGCTTGACTACTCCAAAGTTGACGCCTCTTATCACCATAACATGCTGCCTCTTTCAGGATATATTCTTCTCTTCAGCCCTTAACCTAGAATTGAGTCTTTGTCCAGTAAATCAGACCCAGCCAGATAGAAATCAGGGTGTGTGAAGAGCTGAGTGCACTTCTGTTCTCCAAGGTTCTCTGAGATATAAGCCAGATTCCATCATTTCCTCAAGCTCAAGGTAGGAAGCAGACGTTGGAGTAACAGGGATGCTGGGAGAGGAAGTCTGATGGGTCAGTTCTCCAGTAGGCATGGCACCCACACTCCTGTTGCAGGGCATGAGAAGATTCACCACACCCTTGAGCAAACAGGAATTAAAAACTTTTTAAAACAGCTACTACTGCTTCTTTAATAAGATGCTTTTGGGCGTTTCCTGTGCTGGGGGAAATTAGGGTCACACCCCTTTAAATTGCCCCCCTCGGCTGTAAGTAAGTGTTCTGGGGCCGCAGGCACTGGGGATTAGGTCACCCACGAACTATGAACTGTCGCTTTAAATTGCTGGGCGTCTGCCGAGCCGGGCTCCGGGAGGGGAGGGGGCCTGTCTCAGGTAGAGGGAGCAAGCGAGCTCTCCAGGTAACACCCCCCCCCAGAAATGAACGTGTCCCTTTAAGTGAAGCTTCGGCACACCCTAAGTGAGGGAGATGGAATCTTTTCAACACTTAGCATCTACCCTTAATTTATCTACTTAGACTCCCACCTCCCAAATCTCCTGGGGCTTGGGGGATGGGGGGAGCTGTCGAGGTAGCGTGTGTGTGTATCAGAGAGTATGCACGCAGTCCGAGGAAGCTCCCGGGAAAGGACCTCCTCGAGCGCACGGTGGCAGCAGTGCTAGGCGGCCGTCCGGCCAGCTCGAAGCGGGGGCACCACGGGCGCGGGCCGATCCCTTTAGGGGCCTCAGGGTCTCGCCTGCCTACTTTGCCTCGGTCCCTCGCTGTCTCCCTCCCTCCCGGCTGGCGGAGGGATCTGCAGCTCCCGGCGCCGCAGCCTAGCTTGGAAGGGCGGTGGGGTGGGCCGACCCGGCCCGGCTCGGCCGGCCCGAGGAAAGCGAGGGGCGGGGCCGCGTCCCTGGGACCGCCTCTACTCCGGCCCCGCCCCACGCCCCCACGGGTTCCTCCCATTGGCCCCCCGCCTGTCCATCACCCCTGTTTCCCCCACCCCTCAAGCTAGGCTGAGCTGTGCCTACGTCGGCCTTGACTCTTGGGGGCTGGAGGAGTTACCTTTGGAGCCCGAAAGGAGGAAGGAAGCAAAATATCAACAACAGCCGAGGCGACTAGGACGCTCGGCCCGGGTCCCCCGCCTGCCTGCCCGCCCCCGCGCCCACGACGGGGGCCTAGGCCCCCCGGCGCCGCCCAGGGCTCGCGCGGACGCCGGCCTCATTTATTATTCCCCCCGCCCGGAGCTGCGGCTTCCAGGTGCTGAAGATCCCCCGGACTAGGGGCGAGGGCTACCTGCTCCCAGCCGTGACACCCCCTTTCCCCCCAGTGGGGCCGGTGAGTATAGAAAAATAATGAGTCTGCCGCTTTAAGAGGCCCCCTCCCCCACCCCGTCCTGGGGTTGGGGTGGAGGGTGGTCTAGACCGTCCCCCTGAGGGGTGGGATGGGGTGGCCTTCTGGACTGGGAGGAACTCGCGGAGCGGGCTGTTTTCGTGTGGCGTTGGTGGGAGATTATATGGGGGACTGTTTGGGTGAGGGAGTCGGCTGTGGGGGACAAGTGGAGTGGGCTGTAATTCCCTTGGGTGTTAGGGTCGGGGTGGGGACCGGGGGCTTGGGGGCGCGCCGGTCTGTTGGTGTCCGGGGGTTAGGGCGATCCCCGAGTGGTCTGGGAAAGGGGCGCCATCCTCAGAGGGGGTCTCTGGTGACAGCCGGGAGCGACTGACATTTTAACAGCCGGCCCTCCCTCCCTCTCCCTCCTCGCGCCGCCTGTTCCCTCCTCCTTGGCCCGAAATGGTGCAGAAGGGGGCCTGGGAGGGCGGCGGGCGGGTGGGGGCGGGGGGAGCCGCAGCTGTTTGGGAAGCGGGGGAGGGAGGGGGGATGTTGTTCAGATGACACCAGGGTGGTGGGTTGGGGTGTGTGAGTGTGTATGTGTCCGGGGCCCGGGTTTGCCCGGCGCCTGTGCAGTTGGGACGCGGAGTCACCACGGAGGTGGGCACGCAGGACCCTTCCTTGGGACCTCTTAGACCGCTCCCGAGACCCCTGATCTGGTTTGTCAGCAGCCCCAGCTGGAGAACCCCCGGCCAGAAGTTTGCAGCTGTTCAGCATCTGGGCAAGAGTTCTCCAGTTCCTCTCTCCACCTATGGCTAGCTGAACTGGGCTGGGAGCGGGGGTCTAGTGAGTGTTGGGGGGCTTTTGGGGAGGGACGGCCAAGGAGGCTAAGATGCATCTAGTCACTCACCCCAGTGCTAGCCCCTTTCCTATCAGGTTTGGTCTTACAGGGCCTCCTTTCCCCTAGTGATTGAAGCTCATCTGTCAGTGGCCTCCTGAGGTCTCTCCCCAATGAAAGGAGGGCTCCTGAGTGTGGGCACCCTTGGAACCACTGACTCGGTTATCCCAGGTTTGTCCTTTGAGTGGGAGACTCTCTCTGCCTTCTCTTAAGCAGCCCATTGTTGATGGGTTGGGGGAGGGCACAGTGGGTGGATCCTGTGTCCCCCTTCTCAGTACCCAGCCCCCTTTGGAGGTCTCCTTGTAGGCCTGGTTTCTTTGGTTTGGGGGAGTGGCCCTCTGCTGCCCCTTCCCCCATCCCCTCAGTGGGTCTCCTAGGCAATTCAGGGGCCAGCCTGGACTATGGGAAGTTTACCGTCTGGGGCGGTGACCTTGGGCTGCTCTGGCCTCGAGATAGCAGGGGAGCCCTGACCAGCAGAACATTGGGTATTTTGAAGTTAGGGAGCTGTCCACCTCCCGCTCCCCTCCAAACCCCCAACAGAGAAGTCTTAGTAGTCAAGGAGAGCATTGAAAAAGGCACATGTCAGTGTTCACAGATGTCTACCCGCCTGTGGCCGCCGGGTCACACCCGCCCCAGGACTTAACGTGGCTGTCCCAGCTCCCACGGCCTGCCTGGGAATGAATTTCCTTCCTGTGGTTTCCCAGTGTGTTGGGCAGGAGATGGGGGTGGGGTGGGATCAGTGTAAGGGTGGCTGAAGACCCGTTTATATGGAGAGATTGGGGGTTCACTAGAGCTTATGTGTAGCTCTTTCTCCACTTTCCCCAGCAGACATTTGGACCCTTGGGTCTCAGTAGTCATATTCTCTTTGTTGTAACTTCCCTGCCACCCCTCCCCCAACACAGCCTGTGTGTGTTAGTGTATTTGTGTGTATATATATGTATATGCATGTGCATTTGTAAAGGGCAGGGTCTCTGGTTTCTCTGGGAGAAGGGAAAGCTTTCACTTACATACTTTTAGAGGCCAGAGAGGTGGTTTTTTTAAATTTGAGGTCACACAGCAAATCTGTGTCAGAGCTTTAGTCCAACCACCACTCTTTCAGGCATGGCTTCATAGCAGGGAGAGACCATAGGAAGGAAGACACAATCCTTCCCCTTGGAGGCCCTGGTCCAAGTGGAGAAGCAGGACCCTTGTGTTGGGGGATGGGCTTGAGAGGTTGGGCTAGACCTTCTGTCTGCTGTGCCCAGTTCCTGGAATAGAGTAGTGGAGGACATGAGAGGGTGGCGGGGACTGCCCATTGTCTACACTGCTCTGTACCTGCTGTTCCTGGACTGGAGGAGCCTGGGCTTCCCAGCTCTGCCCCTCTTGGCTCCTGGTTCTTCTCATAGGCTCAGAGATATGATAGTCTTTCTGGCTGCTGTTACATAATCTCTCCAGAAGATTTTTTTTTTTTTTAATCTTTCCTGGATCTTTCCTGGGAGTTGTGATGAGGGGAGAAGGCAGAGGGTAGACTCCCCAGGTTGGGGCTGGAGGACCAGTAGCAAGGAAGCTGGGAGAGGCCTCCTGGCCTCTGAGGGGGACAGGAAAGAGGACACCTTGGGTTTAGACCCTCACTGATTGTGACCTAGCCTCTCCCACCCTCCTCCCCGACCCTTCCCTGGGAAGGTCTCTCTGCTGTGGGTATCCCTGGGCCTTGTGCCCTCAGAGAGGCCTGCCCCTCTGCTCATCCTGTCAACCTTCTTCTTCTGGCCAGCTGGGCCCCTTGCCCTCCCCAGTTGGCTTTGGTCCAGAATTTCAATGCTTACCCTGGCCTGGTATGGGAGGGCCCTGTGTTGGACACTTTACCACCCACTTCTGTACCTCTCTGGGGGCAAGAGGAGTCAGGAACAAATGGGTGGGTCCAGCATTTCCCTAGTTGTATTTAAAGCCAGGCTCCCTGCTTCTCTGCCTCTCTAGTCCAGAGGGTGGTGGCCTTACTGGAGAAGGGGAGTCAGTGGGGTATGTGTAATGGAGGCCTCGACCTCTTGGGAACAAGTCATAGTTGGTGTTCAGCTGGGTTCTGGAGAGGATCAGACATGGGCCTAGAATCCATCCTCAAGGGTCAGACTATGGGTCTGTGGCACTGTGGTGGCGGGTTCTCCCCACCCCTTGAGATCATAGCTGGGACTCTCCAGGCTCTCTGAGGCCAACTGGTTTGAGGCAGTTATCTCCCTTTTAGAGGGAAGGAGGAGATGGTGGCAGGGCCAGCATAGCCTCAGCATCACTGTAATCTCTGGTGACTTTTATGAGCCAGTCATGGGGCCGGAGTCTGGCCAACCGTCTGTCCTTCTGTCCCAGTTTGGTGACTTACTCATGGGGTGAGGGGGAGGTGTTAGGTGCTAGTAGTTCTGTTCTGGGAGCTGAACACCTTTCTGTGGTTGATGTCCCCCTGTCTGTCTACAACTGCAGCAGGCAGAATGGAGCTTAGACTTCAGGAAGAACTTATCAGTGGAGGTAGATGGGAGAGAGAGAGAGAGCTCTAACTTGGCTTGGGAAGGATGGGATCTCAAAATACTTTCTTCGCCAGTAGCTCTTGGTGGCTCTGCTTAAAGACCTTGAACTTTGGCCTAGTGGGGATGGTGCTGTTTGGCTCCTGTAATATTTATTTTCTCTTCTCCCCCCATGCCTGGGACTGAAAGTAGCCTGAGGAGAGTTTGTCCTGAGAGCTGTGGGATGGCTAGCCTTTGGGCTCCTTTCCCCTCACGGGGGCGGGGTGGGGGTCTTGTGCAGACTGGAATGCCCAGATGCACCTGGCAGGTCCACAACATGTAGTGGCACACATGCATGGAGGTGTGCAGCACATACACACGAGCGTGTAGACACCCATGGAGCAGCTGCACCCTGTAGGGGGTGGGGGTAGTGAAAGGCAAAGATAATTAAAAGATTGGAGACTGGGGACAGGGTGAGGGGACTGGAGGCAAGAAGGCAGAGGCATGCAAAACTCTGAAGAGAGGAGTGTTGACCTGGTGCAAAAGGGATTGAGTTTAGACCTAGAGCATGGCGTGTGAGTTGGGGAGCCCTGGCTGACTTCCCTCACTGCCCCTTGCAGCACTCCACCCCCGCCACCATTTATCCCTCTCTGTGCCCCTGGCTCAGCCTGCCTTGGCCCCTCACTCGAACCGCATGTCTTTGGGTAAGTCTGCTTTCCAGATGAACAGGAGTTTCACCTAGCCTTGTGGTGAGCAGAGCACCTGGGTGTTTTGGTGGTTTGTCACTGGTCTCTTTTGCCCTTCCCACTCACCCAGATAAGCAAGGCCATTCTGAGATATCAAGGTTACATCTGAGCCCTCAAGCATTTTGGGGCCAACTCTTGGCCTGGGTGATCCCCAAGGCACTTTGCATCTGATTTTTTCTTTTCTTGAGGCTATAGCCACAACCTCTCCTTCCTGGGAGCCTAGCCATGCTTCTCTTCTCTGGCCGGTCCTGGCTAGTGTGGAGACAGGGGGATGCATTCACTGACTCTGCACAGGACCCTGATAGCCTGGGGTTGGGGGGTGGCAGTTGTGCCTATTGTCTGATCTCTCTCCCCTCTGTTGTAGGCTGGGAAGGGAAGGACTTGTATGGAGCTCTGGCCTGTTGCTGGCCTCACCCAGGTGGGACCATATATACTCAAGAGGCTCCAGGCTCTAGGCCTGGTCACTGACCTTGGCTTGGTGCCTCTGGCTGGGTGCTCTGGCCACTCCCCTAGGAGTTGGAGAGACCAGGGAAGCACATAGAGAAGGAACTTTTTTTGCCCCCTGGTCATGAGCACTTTTACCCAAGGACAGTACCCCACTCACCCTATTTTCCAATATACTTTGGAGACCAAAAACTAAAACTTTTGATATCTCTGGGGATTGGAGGAAGGAAACTTCCATTTGTTGTGTCCCGGTGTGCCAAGCTCAGTGCTGGGCATGGAAACATAGGAAGACTCATTTATTTTTCTCCACACTGTTTTTTGTAATTGTGGAGACTGAGTCAGAGATTTAAGTGACTTGCTCAAGCTTTCCCGGTTAGGAGGTGTTAAGGGCTTTTGTCTAAGGTTAAGGGAAGGATCCTGCCCTGCAGGAGGGGCAGTGGAAAAGGAGGCCCAGGGAGACCTGGGAAGAGGAGGAGGATACATTGAAAGGAAGAACGAACCCAGTAGGATTCCCTGGCAGGAGTGCAGAGATGTGGGGTGGGGGGAGGGACATGGTTTGGTTCCCTGAGGAGGTATTGTCTTCTGATTGAGTGCCATGGGAGGAAGCCCCCAAAGCAGGGGTATGTAGGCAGGAACAAGTGACACTCAGAGACCCTTCCTGGGTACCAGTTAGTAAAGCTGCCATATGAGATGGATGAGGAGAGAGACTAGATCAGGAAAGACTTGAGCCACAAGAGTCCTGGGCTTGTGCAAAGGCAAGAGGCATGGCTGACTTGAGCCTCCCAGGCCCAGATATTAGGGAATCTGCCCTGGAAGGAATGTGCTGTTACTCCTGGGAGGGAGAACCTGCCTGTTCTCAGCCCAAGTTGTGCAGGGAAGCGCTGTGCTCAGCAGTCAGCCCTCCTCTGCCACTTATTCCTGGTGACCTTGGGCATGTCCCTGCACATCTCTGAGTTGGTTTCCATTTCTATGAAACAGAGATGCCTCCCCTGTAAAAGGAAGGAGGTTCCATGGGAAAACGTGTGGTACTCAACAGAGTGGGTGCTTGGAAAGTGTCTGCATCCTTTCTTCCAGACATCAGCTCCAACCTGGCCCTGGACTTGCCTGCTAAGGCAGCGGTCCAGAAGGTGGGGTGGAGGCATGCAGTGTTCTGGGTAGGGACTTGATGTGAGGGGGACTTAGGAGGCCCTGAGAGGACCCTGGGACAGGCTTGGGAAGCTGAGCCCAGCTCTGCCCTCCCCAAGCAGCTGCCTCCTTGTGTCAGAACCTACCCACTCCACATTTCACCCCAGAGTCTTACCAGATCCCTCTGGCTGGGTGCTTACTTATCTCTCATGATCTCCCTGCCCCCACCCCTGCCAGCAAATACTTGGGATTGAGGGTTGGGAGAACAAGGAATAAGAGAGAGCTCATCCTCAAATCTCAAGGGAAGACATACGGGCGGGAGTGGGTGTGGGTAGGGAGAGGAGGGTTGGTCTCTTTTTGTGGAGTCTTCCCACTCCAGTGGGATCGAGTAACACGGAGGCAAGGGGATGGAGCAGGTGACCTCAGACCTTCAAAGCATGCATGTGTTAATGGTTGGGGGTAGACCGGGAGGAAGGACTGATCTTGAAAAGGTTGCCTCAGGCCTCCCCAAGCACATCTCTCTTTGACCTCTGAGCCCCTTTTCTCCATCCCCCACAGCTGCCTGCCTCTCTGCTGACTCCCCTATGCATACCCCATGGCAGGCCTGTGGGGCCCAGGCTGACTGGGTGGGGACAGGTGTCCTGGCCCAGCTGTTCCCTCTTGTCTCCCCCACCTGTCAGCCCAGAGGGTGGGGAGCTGACAGGGAGCAGAGATGAGGAACCCCTTGGCCTCCTCACCTGCTCCCTGGGGTGGGGCCCTGGTTATAAAATGTAGCAGAGAGATTGAGAGTAGACAATAGGCAGGACTTCCCACTCAGAGAAAGGATAAATCCTGACCATAGGAATGGCAGAGAATGCCGAGTACATAGAGATCCTAGCTGTCAGAAATCAGAGGGGTCTTTGCACAATATCTTCATGAAAGGGTGAGAAACTGGGTATCGGTAAGGGGCACGGATCAAGTCTGGGGGCAAGTATTTGCTTAGGTGTGTGTAGGTGCTTCCCCCCGCCGCCTGCTAGTGTGGCAGGGTCTGGGTGGCTCCATCTGGCTGGGCATCTTAGCCTCACCTGGCACCTTTCCTGAAAGCAGCAAGCTAATCCTATAAGAGCTGCCTGGCTGGCCGCCTCAGCAGGCCCACGTAGCCGCACTGCCGGCCCTCCCTTGCCAGGGGCTTAGAGGACTGTCCTTCCAGTCAGAAGGAGATCCAGCTGCCACCCTGAGCGGCCCCTTTAAATCCCCGGTGGCTTCCCGAGGTCACGATGTCTCTAGGAGGATTTGCTTTCTGTGATTGGATTGGCCTCTTTGTGGGGGGCAGTGCTGTCTGTAATTGTAGGTGAACACTTCACATTCTCATCCTCCACCTTTCCTTCCATCGGAATTGGTGCTGTCCAGTCTGAGGGCCCAGGCCTCAGGCCTCCTCCCTTCTCTCCTTGCTCTCACGTTCCAGCAATTAGGACCTGGACCCCCTTCATCTGTTTCAGCTAGAGCAGCCTTGCCCCTGTTCTGTGGATGGGAAAAAACGATCTTGCTGCTTTAAACAAGGGGACAGACCACTGCCCTGGAGTACAGTGCCTTCCGAGACTGTCTACTGCCTGTTTTTCTCTACCTTTTCCTCTTCAGCTTGTTCTTCCTTTGGCCAGGGGCCCATGCTCCATAGTTTTCCCAAGCCCTCATTTCCATAGGCAGTCCCTCTCCTGATCTAACCACCAGCCCGCCTGCTGCAACGGCAGGCAGCCCAGACCCAGCACTGGTGGCATTATGCTCACCCCAACGGCTCTCAAGCTGACCCGCCCCCAAGGCCCCAGCTGCCACTTTCACTTCTGTCTCCTGAGACCCCAGAGGGAAGTTGGGTGGGGAGGTGGAAGGTGACCCACTAACCGTCCCAACCGCCCCACCTCTCCTCAGCCGAGGCTTCGGATGGCCAGGGGCCCCTGTCCACCACTCTCATCTAGATGAGTGGGATGGGCTTAGGTTGCAGGGGAAGGGTTGGCTGCAGTGGGAGGAATGGTGGTTAAATAGCAGGAAGGACTTCCCGGGATAGGAGACCACTGCCTGCTTGGCTTCATTGTTTCAGAGGGTACAGCTAGAAGCATAGATAGGTATTATAACTGGACAAACAGAGGTCAGTTTGACCTCTTCAAGGTAGGCAGAGGATTGGCTGTCTTCTAGCTCCCATTAGTTGGACTACAATGCTGAGGCTGCCATGACCTCCCAAGTGTTACCAGCTGCCCATGCTTAGTCAGGTAACTTCTAACAAAACAAATTTTAGCCCCAGGGCCTACTTTGAGTTCAAAGACTCAGCCTGGGAAGTCCTCTCTGTAGTCTTACATCTATCTTGCCTGCTGTACTAGGCTATTTCCTCTCGTTTTGCACTTTGGGGAGTGGAATTTAGAAGTGGGAATAGAGGTGGAAGTAAGGACAGTCCACCCATATCCTACTGCTGCCCCAGCCTTGGCACTAAAGAGGGGAATAGGGTTTTTCTCCTGAGGAATCCCCAGGCAGTTTTGGAGCCATCACACTTTACCCCATGAATCTTATCAAATTCCTCTAGCTGCAGTGCTTACTTGTTCCTCATAATTACACCTCCTCCCCTCAAATCCCTTCCTGGACATGGAACCTGGACAAGAGTGGAGGACCCAGTTGGATTGAGAGCTCTAGACAGTACCACTAGATCAATTCAGAAATGTTTTCTGCAGAAGGATGAGACTGGAGACCTGAGGTGCCAAGAACTCCACTTTGGGTCCCTAACTGCCTAGGGATGCTGGGTGGGGGTGTCCCAGGTCCTAGAATGGGAAGTAGAACTTGATGGAATAAGGTCAGAGACACTATGCCAATCCCCATGCAAATGAGCAGTAGTGAGTCATTACTGATTGGCCTGCTGGGTGGAGCATGAAGCAAGGCTCAGGCTCAGGTTCCAGAGCTGGCCCCACTAATGACCATGACAGTGACCTTGGGCCAGTCACTACTCTAACCAGAAGCAGGATCCCAAGCCCTGGGTCTGATAGGCATTCCAGGTGTGTGAGGGGATTGGCTTGGCAGAATCTCTGCTGCCAGGGCCTGTACGCCCTGCCTGACACCTGCCCTGGCTGACCATGAGCCTCTGTCAACTCTTGGCCATCTGTTGTGGAGGTTATCGTTCCGAAAGCACCTCCGTCTTCATCAGGCCTGTTCCTCCACTCTTTTGGCCTCCACATTGCCTTCCCCTCCTAAGCTGGAGGACAGGGGACCTAACTGGACCATCTCTTCTGTTATCTCTCCATGGAATCACACAGTCCTGACCTCCTTTCCTTTTGAGTCTCTATAAAGAGCATAAGAACAGAATGTCTAGGCTGGAAGGGCACTTGGGTACCTAGTCCACTCCACCTACCCATTGTACTGGTCAGTGGGGTGAACTCTGGAGGGGGCAGTGCCTTATTCAAGTTCACACAGTGAGTTAGGGCCAGGGCAGGGACTAGAACCCAGGCATCCAGAATCCCTACCCATAGTCCCTGTATTTCCCTGGGCTGTTAATTACCCTACCTCACCTACCCCTTTTCTACTAGGACTCAATCTCCTGTTACCCCAGATTCTTCCTGAGGTCAGTGGGGTGGCTCTGGGAACTTGTGGGCGCAGAGTGGTTCCTAGGAGCCAGCCTAGACGTCACCAGGGCAAGGCCAGAGCTGGGGTGGGAAGTGCTGGAGGTCGGGGGTGCAGGGGTGGCTGCTGCCTCTGTAGGGGGCCATACAGCCTCAGTGCTGCTACAGGAAGGATGAGAGCTAGACTACAGGAAGGACAAGCCGGGATGGGGAAGCAGTGGAGGCGGCTCGGGAGACAGACCCTCACTGGAGAGGCATCTCCTGGGCAGAGAACACGCGGGCCCCATCCCAGGAGATTTGCCAAGGAGAAGAGGGCGGGAAGCCTAGGGTGGGGCGCGGGAGAGTTGTCCAGCGGAAACTGGAGGGAGGGCTCCTAGCTCTGCTCCCCACACTGGGTGCTCCTCTTGGCAAGTCGATTCCTGTCCCTTAAGCGAAGGCTTCAGTGCCGGTCTCTGCTTATGTTCTTAGGGTGCCTGGGACCTGAGACCACCCCCGCCCCAGGTCCAGCTTTCTTGGACTGGCCCTCTCTCCCTTCCCCCAGCCCAACAGTCGGCCCCCAGGTCCCTTGTCGGTGAGTTAAAATTAGCTCAGTGCCCAGACTAAAAATAGCCCCTGCCCAACCCTGAGGCTGTTGGGCTGGGGGAGGGGAGTCCCCGAGGGAGGGGAGGATGGTGGGAACCAGGGGTTTGGGGAGTGAGCCTGCCAAACAGAACTTTGAAGGGAGGAGGAGGAGGACGGGGATGGGGACCCGCCTGTGCCTTTGAGAGCAGACCCTAGAAGAACTTTGGGGCGAATGAAAAGAGGCTGCCTTGTTGGGAGGGAGAGCAGAGAGGGGGCAGAGAGAATGGAGAACAGGGAGGAGCCAGGGAGCAGTGGGTGGGGAGCAGGCTGGGGGTGTGAGAATTGGACTGTGGGCGGTGGGGGAGAGGGGCAGCCTGAGACCCCAGCCCTGCCTTTGCCCAGACTTCGAGGGGAGGGTGATGTCCCCCACTTCGGGGCTAGTAGAGTGTGAAGGAAGGGCTCTCTGTAGATTCCAGAGGCTGCGAACCCCAGGACTCTCTTGCCTGGGCCCCATCTCTTGGTGGTCACTGAGTTTACCCTCCCACCCATCTTCCAGAACTCCTCAGCATGTGTCTCTGCCTAGAGGGCTGCGGTTCAGAGAGAGTGGCTTGGAAGGTTTGTGCGCCCTGGGGTGAGGCAGGAATGGAGGCAGTACCCAGGGCCTTGAGAGGGCTGCTGGGCCTTGTGCCCACCTCTGCCCACTCTCAGGGCCTGCTTGCCCTGGAGCCTGGACCTAGCCAGAGCCTCAAGAGCCAAGATGCTCCATCCCCAGCCAGGTCTGGGCTCAGTCCTGGCCCCTGAGGGCCTCCTTGCCTCTCCCTGCCCTGCCCTAGGTGGGCCCTGCCCTTCCCTTGTCTGTCTCTTGGCAGGACTGCAGGATTTCAGAGGACAGGGTTGGAGTCCTGTCGAGTTTCGCCCACGTGCTTGGCCTAGCATCAGCTTCGTGCAAGCAGTTGTTGAACCTGCCTCTTGTTCTCTACCTGCTTCTCTCAATCCCTGTCTCTGTCTAGTCTTCTGCCTCTCCCTCTCTCCTCTGGCCCTCTCCTTGTCCGCCTCTGCCCCTCACTCTGCCTTCCTCTTGGACTCTTCTACCTCTTTTTCTCTGTCTCTTTTCCTGTGTCTGTGTGTCCCCCTCTGCCACCCCCCTCTGTGTCTGCCTCACCCACGCCTCCTCCCTCGTTAGTGAGCAGGCTGCTTGAGGCCGCCTGACTGTGGGGGTGACAGGTGGATTGGATTGTCACCCCCTCCCCCAGCGCCTGCTGCTTATTTCATGCCCTGCAGCCCAGCTACAGGGAAGGGGCGGGAGGAGGGATGACAGCTGTCTCCAGCACCTCCTGCCTTCCCCTCCAGTCCACAGCCTACAGCCCTGAGCAGCCTGGGAGGACGGGATGAAGGGCCTGCTTAATGAGAATTTCTCACTGTGTGGAAGAGCAGGGTTTGAAGCCCGATGCTCTGTGACGGGGGCTGCTCACTCAGCCTCTCTGGGCAGCTGCTCCATTTTGACTTGCTCTGGTATGGCAGCTCTAAAAGCAGATGCTCTGCAGTTCCTCTGAAACTCTGGGCCACTGGGACAGAGGATGGATATGGGTGGAAGGGTGCAGGGGAGAAGGGGAGGTAGGTAGTCCCCTGACAACAGCAGGAGAAAGGAGGTGGAGGCTAGCCACTGGAAGGCGCTTCTCCTGCAGCTCCCCCAGGAAGGGCAGCCCTGCTGCAACTGCAGCTTCAGGAGGCTGCCCTGACCGCTCCCCCCAACTCCTCCCGCTGGCCCCAAGCCACCTTCACACAGGAACTGAGATAGCATCATTCTGAAACCCTAGAATGGTTTGAATATTGCTCAGGTACCAAGTGGTGTTACATTGGGGGAGGCAGGAGCCTGTTACTTCTCCCATGCCCCCTCCAAACCAAGATCCCCTTTAGGGTACATTTTATATGTTATTTGCACCTTATTTGCATGTCAGTACAACCCACATGTTCCTATTGGGTCTGTAGCCCAGCTGAGGAAATCGGTTGTCTGTGGGGTCCTTCTGGAACCCCCACCGTTTCTGGTCCCCTCACTCAGCCTCTACTCCTTGTCAAGAGTGTTGTCAGATGAGCCACCTGCCCTGTGTCCTGTCTCATTTGCAAAGGCTTCTCTGCAACTACCCTTCTCCACAGACGGTGGGTCTGCGCCTGCCTCCCTGGGGCTCAGCCCAGCTGCCATCCTCCTCCCTCTTTGCTCCTTCTGTCTCTGTTGGGGGAGGCCCTATCTCTGTCTGCTCCCACTTACTCCCCAGGAGGTCTACCCTGCCTAATCCTGTCCTGCCAGCACTGCTCCGAGTAGGTGAATCAGAATCAGAAGCAGCTGGGTTCTTCGAGGGGGTACTTTTGGTGACAGAGATGCTGCCAGCCCAAGGAGTCACAGCTGTGGCCTGAGGTCAGGATTGGGTGGGCCCTGGGGCCATCAGAGCAGGAAGGCCATCCTGGATAACCCCGTCTCCGTGGCAGCCCTAAACCTTCCCAAGCCTTTGGCCTCCAGGAGAAGCAGCCAAAAGCCAGGTCATCTGGGAGGGCCTCCTGGAGGAGGAGCAGGCTGGAAAGGGGAAGAGGAATGGGGCCGGCCCAGGCGAAGAAAAGGCTCACATCTGGATAACAGATGCCCAGGCCTCCTGCTCCTGGCAGTTGGTTAGGTAATTAGGAAGAGAGCTAATTAAGGAGGTCCAGGTGTTCATTAAAATCTCCCTAATTGGATAGGAGGGAAGCTTGGACAAGATAGGCCTCCATACCTTGGATAGGGTCAGTTTAGGGTTCATTGTGCCCACCCAGGCCCCAGCCACCCCTTTTTCCAAAGTAAGGGCTGAGCTCTTGCCCTTAGTGTTCTTGCCCCCAAGCTTTCCAAGACTGCAACAGTGTAGAATGGATAGCAGAAGGGGAAAGAGATGAGTACAGACTGAGCCTGCTTTGTAGGAAGGCTCCTGGTTAGATAGGAGGAAGGACTGCCCAAGGTAGGGGCATCTCCTCCTCTGGAAGTGTTGGCACAGAGGTGGTAGGAGTGGCAATGGGGAAGGCGCCATGGGAACATGGAATCATAAAAAGTGCTTTGGGCTACTGGGTATAGATGAGGCCTGGTCTTTTTAACCCTGACTTTGCTCTGTCAGAGGATGCTCAGTGGGTCTCTGTGGCTTCCCTGTCTTCTCAGCCCTGATCCCTCTAGCATCCCAGCTCCCCCAGCATGAGGCGGGGGTGGGGGTGCTGGTGTAGGAGATCAGCCAGGGAGCTGGTTGCCAGGTGACAGTTGCCTAAGCAACCCAGTCCTCTCCATCTCCATGTACTCAGGGCTGCTCCTTAGAAGACTTTAGAGTCTCACCTTCTGTACCAACCAACCTGAGGGTAGGGAGGGTTGAGGACTGGAGTAGCAGGGGTGGTTGGAGGGTAGGTGGCATCCAAACAGGCAAGCTGCTGGCATAGCTGGGAGAGGAAGAGTTCTATCTCCACAGAGGATAGAGTGTGAAGAGCTGGTCCTGCAACAGAAATTAGACCAGAAGAAGGACTTCTCACAGGGTCACAGCGATGAAACAATCCTTTCTTCCTTTCAACAGACATTTCCCAAGCTCCTCCTTACAGGGGATAGAGTGGTGAAGGATACAGATGTGATTCCTGCCCTCATGGAGCTTCAGTCTCATAGGGGAGCCAGGCATTAATAGAAGCACAAAATTGTAATTATTTACAATCATGATAAGTGCTAGAAAGAAAAGAACAAAATACTCTGGGAGTCAGTAATCTTGGGAGAACCAAAGGAATGAAGTTAGCTTGTAGGAATGACTTTTCTGAGGATCGTGAGAGCAGAGAGAGGGATCTCTCCCAACTTCAAGGAAGAGATAGCATTGGCCATAAACTGGTAGAGGTTACCTCTCAGCAAAAATTTGCTGATGAACAAAAGGTGGCGAGAAGGAGATAGTAAAATGGGAGAGGGATGAAAGGTGGATACTGTGAGCCAGAGGAGGGTGATGGTGACTGCATTTACCAGTCTAGATTGGGGTTTTCAAGGCCAGGCCAGAGAATTCCATTTAAAAAACCCTCTTCCTGAAAAATTAAAAAAAGAAAAGAAAAAAAAAAAAAAGCCCTTTTCTTAGCCCTCCCTTGCCCTCAGTGTGCCCTCCCCCCACTTCTCTGCCAAACCTGTACCACTGCAACTCTGGAAAATACAGCCTTTGGATTGCACTGGGAGGCGGGGCAGCCGAAGTCCTCAGGCTGGAGCCTTTGCTGTGGCGTGTTTGGCAGAGATCGGGGTCACAGGCGAGGGATGGGGTGGCTGGAGCTGGTTCTGGGTCCAGATATCTGCTCAGCCAACTCAGGGTTGGCTGGGCAGGTGATGGTGATGTCCTAGGGCATGTGTGAGGGTGGACAGTAGGAGGCCCAGGGCCCGTGGAGCACCTTGAGATAAGGAAGAAGGGAAGAAGGTTTGAAGATTTCTCCCTGGGGAGAGAGAGGGAGGTGTGGAGGGTCCTTCTAGGAGTGGGGAGGGGGCTACATTGATTTCTGAAGGTACCTGGACAGAGCAGAAGCTCTCTTTCCAGCTGGGCTAGGGAATGCCTGAGGGAAAGTCCTCGTAATGGGAAAGGGTGGGGAGGGATATTCCTGCCTCCTCCCAAGTCCATAGATTCCCTGCCTTCCCTCTCTCCTTCCCTCTATGGCCAAGATGCCAAGGCTGAACTTTGGCATCTACTATGGAACCTTGGGGCCCACGGTTGAGTGGATATGGTAAAGGCTAGAGAAACTCAGCAGCCACTGGAAATGGGGGCTGGGGAGAGGGTTCCTAATTACAGGTGTCTCTGTCGTCAAACACACACCCTCTGCCCAGGTTGGTTGGGGGGAGGTGAGAGCCTACCTTCCTGGACTCTGTAGTGGGCCCTCTGGCAGGGACACTGTGGAAGGGAAACTCTGGAGAGGAGGTCTGGGCTTCTGTGGTCTGGACTCCTCCCAGGACCCTATCAGAGTGGCTTTAGAAAGCGTGGGCCCCATGCCTACTGCCCCTTTCCACCAGCTCCCACTATTCCATCTCTGGAATCACAGAGCCAGAAGGGCCCTGGGGTCATCTTATGCCTCCATCCTGGGCCCTTCCAGTCCCCGGGGGCTCACCCAGCCTGTTTAGGTGCTACCCATACCTGAGAACATGCACCTTTTCTGGCTCAGGCTGGGCTGCCATCCCTGTGTCTCCTTCCATCCTGTGGTACCTCATGCTGTACAGTGCAGGGCCTCCGTTTCCCTTCCTGGCTCTTTAATTGGAGCTCTTCAACCAGTGGGCCATGATGGGTTTATAGGTATACTGAGACAAGGATCCCTCCACCTGGTGCCTGTGTCCCCCTGGCTGCCAGCAACCTCTTTCCTGTCTGGCATTGGTTCTATATTTTCTCTACATGCTCTGAGTTGAGCAACGTTGGGAGGCAGTGCTCTTAGGCTGAGCTTGGGTTCTAGACATGCCCCACTCCTCTAGAGCAGGAGTTGGCAAACTGTGACCCATGGGCCAAATCTGGCCATGCCTGTTCTTATAAATCTAGTGTTATTGGGGGCACAGTCACACTCATTCTTTTAAATGTGTTGTCTATAGCTGCTTTCATGCTGCAATGGCAGAGTTGAGTAGTTACAACAGAGACGGTATGGCCTGCAAAACTTGAAATACTATTTGGCTTCTTTTTTTTAAAATATTTATTTACCTTTTTTTTTTTTTTTTTTTTTTTTTGCTGTAATAGGTCTTAGTTGCGGCATGCGGGATCTTTCGTTGTGGCACGTGGGCTCCAGAGCACGTGGGCTCTTTGTTGCAGCACACGGGCTCTCTAGCTGAGGTGCGCAAGCTCAGTAGTTGTGGCGCAAGGGCCTTAGTTGCCCCGCAGCATGTGGGATCTTAGTTCCCCAACCAGGGATCAAACCCACATCCCCTGCATTGGAAGGCAGATTCTTTACCACTGGACCGCCAGGGAAGTCCCTACTTGGCATTTTAAAGAAAAAATTTACTGACCTCTGGTGTAGAAGGGTGGTTTGTTTGTTTGTTTGTTTAAAGCAGCAGAATCCTTTCTTCAAAGCAGAAATTTAGGCCAAGGCCCACTGAGTAAAACAGATTGGTGTAGAGGAGCCCTGGTTAAAGGGAGATAGGGGTTCTGCAGCCCAAGCCCTACTTTGGGACTCCAGACTCCAGGGTTTCATGTGTCTGGTATGAGGACCACTGCTCTAGACCTGCTCTGGTATATTCTTGAGCCAGGGATGCAGACACACTTCCATTCTGGCAGCAGGTACACCAGGCTAGCTGTTCACAGCCTCGGCGGGTGTTCACTCAGCATGTTCTCTGCACTGGGCTCTGTATGGGAACCACCATCCTAGGCCAGCGGGGCAGCTGGCGAGCCCAGATGTCTCTACTTCTGGTGCGCTCTGGGGAGAAGTGAGGGGGTGGGACGTTCTCTAAGACCCAGACCCTTAGGAGCCAGGGAGCTCCCTGATTGTGTTCTGTCTGACCTAGAACCTGAGGGCAGCAGTGATGGTGTGGAAGGAGCCTGGAGCAGAGTCCTGGGCCCTGAGTGAATTCCAGCTTGTGCCTGGCTGTGGCATGCCATCACCTCAGGTCGCCACCATTTCCTTAGTTTGTGGATGGGGCTCAGATGCTTCCAGCGTCTCACAGCGGTGCTGTGAGGCTGGCCCGTGTGCCAAAGGAGCAGGCCTGAGGGTTGCCAGGGCTGACAGTCCTCTTGTGACCCTCCCACCCAGGAGGCTGTGCAGAAGGTGTCCTGCAGACCATGAACTGAGTGCTGGTCCGAGACTGTTCATGAGCACAGTGTAAGGTGTGCCGAGACCCGCCACCCAGCGATCCCCTCCCCTCCCCGGCACTGAGGATACCCGGAAAAGATGGGGAGGAAAAAGATTCAGATCCAGCGAATCACCGATGAGCGGAACCGACAGGTGAGGGGATCCGGGAGCTTCACGGAATGGATGAGGGCAGGGAGCTGGCCTCTGCCTCCACTCCACTTCCAGCCACTCCAAGAAGGCTTCCTGGAAGAAGGGGGCTCTGGAGTCTGTTATGGAAGGGCAAGGGCTGAGTTGGGAGAAGAGGAATCCCCACCTCCCTGCAGCTCTTAGGACCCTGTGTCCTAGAACCCCAAGACTCATCTGCTGCAACCAGGCAGACCTGAGCCCCTACCATATGCAATATGCAAACCTCAGGCCGCACCCAGGCACTTCCCCTTTGCCAAGATGAATCCTTCCCCTCCTCCTACCCCAAGGGAAGAGCCTGGAAGCTCTTCTGTTCTCCCTCCCTCACCTATTGATAGCCCCCAGCACAGAGGTGTGGAGTTATGTCCATCTGAATTTCTCTGCTTTCAGTGAATTGGCCCTGGGCTATGTCTTGGCCACGTGTTGGCCGAGGGGTGTTGACCTGTTCCTTGCCCAGACCAGGGGCTCCTGAGAACAGGGTTACCCTGAGGCAGGGGCTGGCTATGTCCAGCTTCCTGTAGGTGGGACTCCTGGTCTGACCTTGACTGAGCCAGACCTGGCCACCCACATGCCCACCTACAGGTGACATTCACCAAGAGGAAGTTCGGGCTGATGAAGAAGGCGTATGAGCTGAGTGTGCTCTGTGACTGCGAGATCGCGCTCATCATCTTCAACCACTCCAACAAGCTGTTCCAGTACGCCAGCACGGACATGGACAAGGTGCTGCTCAAGTACACGGAGTACAATGAGCCGCACGAGAGCCGCACCAACGCCGACATCATCGAGGTGGGCCCACGCACGCGGACCCCACCCCTGCCTGCAACTGCACACCACGTGCCCATGCAGCATGCACACTTGGACCTCCCT
Source organism: Kogia breviceps (assembly GCF_026419965.1). Classification (NCBI taxonomy): domain Eukaryota; kingdom Metazoa; phylum Chordata; class Mammalia; order Artiodactyla; family Physeteridae; genus Kogia; species Kogia breviceps. The sequence continues at coordinate 86,928,583 of NC_081310.1, read as the reverse complement.
GTGCACACACACATGTACACCTGCCCATTGAAGCCCCCTCACCTGTGTGCACACACATATAAACCCACATCCTCTGCTACAAACCCCAGGCCCGAGAAGGAAGGAGGGCCATGAGGTAGACGTCAGATGGGGCTGCCCACCCAGCCCAGTCCCACCCCAGCCCTCTCTGAGCTGCTTTCTTCATGTGTGTCAGGCACAACATGACATCTCTGCTCTGTCTGCTCTCAAATTCTCTCTTTCTCTCTCTTTCCTTCCTTCTCCATCTTTTGATATGCTCCTGCATCTGTCTTCCTTTCTCTGTCTCCCTCTTTGTTTCCGTCTCTGCTGCTCTGTCTCTGTCCCTTTGTGGGTCCCTGTGGCTCTATTTTCTGTTTCAAAGAGCTGACATTGTAAACCATTAAAGGACGTGGGCTTTGGAATCCAGCTCTGTCCTTTACTGGCTGTGTGGCCTTGGGCAGGTGGTTTCGCTTCCCAGAGCCTTGGTGCCCACCTCCACGAAATGGGGCCAGTGCCTGCTTTGAAGGGTGTTGTGTGAATTGAATGAGACAGCCCAGTTCCTGCTTCTCACACTGGGGGTACAGGACCTGTGCCGATGAGGAAAGGTGCCTGGGAAGCCACAGGCCTGCCTTCCTGGAGCGAGACTTCCACTCCACAGATGTGGGGGAAATTCCTTTATTTTTATATTAGAGAAAACAGATTTACTTTAGACTAGAATGTAAAATTCACATTCATTTTCAAGACAAAAGAAGCATCTGTGAAGATGTTTTGAGCATGGAGAGGTCAGCTTTGGGGTCTCCTCCACACCACCAGGTGTGCATCCCCTACTTTGTGTGGGTGCATGGGAGAAGCTGTGGCCTTTGCTTGAGGACAGCGTACAAGGTGGTACATGGTAGAAACTCAGTAAATGAAAAGAAATGTTTTGTCTTTCTCCCTTTTATTCTTCTAGCTCTCTGTCTCCATTTCGATTTCTCTTTTCCCTTCTTTTAAGCAGAGCCCAGGAATTGAGCTGGGCAAAGTCAGCCCTGACTGCCTTGTGCTGGAGAGCCCTCAGTGCCTTCTCTCTGGGCCTTACCTAAGGGTGGACAGGCACAGGCTGGCTCAGGGCACCAGCCCCTCAGCTCATCCCCCAGAAACCCCCCACCCCACCTGTCACCTTGGAAGCACATGTCTCTGTGGCGGCTGCATTCCCTGGGTTAGGCCCACCTTCCACGTGACCCTGTATTCTGTCGCCTCCCCCACCAACCACACAGTCACACAGTGCCCTAGTAGGAGAGTCTTAGGGAAGGGCTGGAAGGAACGCCAGGGATGCGGGGGGTCGGGGCTGGGAGGACCCTCACCCCTACTGACGGTAGTGGTGCGGTTACAGACCCTGAGGAAGAAGGGCTTCAACGGCTGCGACAGCCCGGAGCCCGACGGGGAGGACTCGCTGGAACAGAGCCCCCTGCTGGAGGACAAGTACCGGCGCGCCAGCGAGGAGCTCGACGGGCTCTTCCGGCGCTATGGGGTGAGCCCCACTCACTCTCTCTCTGTTGGCCCCCCCTTCCGGCCCCTTCCCCCCCAGGCGCTGCACAAGAAGCACAGGGAATGTGAGAGCCCTGAGGTGGACGAGGTGTTTGCCCTGACCCCCCAGACGGAGGAGAAATATAAAAAGATAGACGAGGAGTTTGATAAAATGATGCAGAGTTATAGACTGGCCGTGAGTAGTCGCATGGAGGAGAGCCTCCCTGTGGTGCATGGTGTGGCTTCGCGCCCCGCCCCGGCCCTCGGCTGCCTCTGATGGATGTTCTGCTCTGAGCCATGCTGGGGCTATTGGTGACCACTGAGGAACCTCTGACGTTGGTCGTGATAAACCCGTGACCCTTGCTGAGACTCATCTTGGATGGAGCATAAGCCGGGAGAGGCCTGGAGTGTCCCCCTCACCAGCAAGAAGTGTGTAGATGACCTGAGATCCTTAGATGACAGGAAAGTAGAGAATGTACTCTTTGTCCAGATTTGTTTTGGGGAGAGGCCCCTTTGGGCCTGCTCTGACACCCCCAGCCCAAGATACTCAATAGCACTGTCAAGGGGAGGCAGAGACTCCTGCTGAAGGGGAGGGCAATGAGGTGGGTGAACGCCCTCTGCAGCAGGCAGACAGATGAGAGACGACAAGTGAGGTGACGCCCCGACCCACGCGCTCATCCTTAACAGCTGTGTGTGTGAGTTTGGGTCTGTACTCGGGGCCTCTAACCTGCTCTCTGTGTGTCCTGCCTGGCTGAGGACTAACCCACCTCCGCTAGGGGGGTTCCAGGTGTCCCCGGGTCTCTCTGCAGTGAGCAGAGCCTTCTTATTCTCTGGGCCAGAGCTGGATCCCAAAGCACTCCAACCAGCATACTTCCTTGGTGGGAGTGGCAGGCATGACTCCAGGGGGTTCCAGAGCAGAGAGATGGAGCTACTGGCCCAAGGACGCACAGCCCAGAGACTAGAGGAACCCTGGCCTGCCCTCCCAGGCAAAGAGAGTCCAGGGTAAGGGGTCACCCTGCCCTGACCCTGCCTCTCCATCTTCTGTCTAGTCAGCTGTCCCGGCCCCCAACTTTGCCATGCCTGTCACGGTGCCCGTGTCCAATCAGAGCTCACTGCAGTTCAGCAATCCCAGCGGCTCCCTGGTCACCCCTTCCCTGGTGACGTCATCCCTCACGGACCCACGACTCCTGTCCCCCCAGCAGCCAGCACTACAGAGGAACAGTGTATCTCCCGGCCTGCCCCAGCGGCCAGCCAGCGCAGGTAAGTGATCTGATAGGTGGGTAGGTGACGTGGCAATGAGGTGTGGTGAGACTTTGGGATTCCATTTTCCATGGTGACTATTTCCCTTCATCTACCACAGCACTCTCCCATGTATGTGGTTCCAGAGGGAAGGGACTGTGACTCCCAGTGAGTCCAGTTCCCAGGACTCACTCTGGAAGAGGGTGTCCTGTCGGCTTATGGTTCTCTTTTTCTTCCAGGGGCCATGCTGGGGGGAGACCTCAACAGTGCTAACGGAGCCTGCCCCAGCCCTGTCGGTGAGTAAAGCTGCCCTTCTGCCTGGGGGAGGGCCAGGGTCTGCCTGCTCGGTGGCCTCAGGTGTTCCAGGGACTGAGAGTGACCTAGATTAGGGGAGAGGAAGATCCCAGGGCCTGAGCTGGATGTAGTGTCTGAGGATTTTTAAGCCCCTGGATTTTTTTTGTCTGTAGCAGTGATTGGTGTGGATGATTGGCAGAGATGTAGGCTCAGGGAATTCTGGGAAAACTCTGAGAACTGACCAACATTTCTAGTTGGAAGAGAGGTTCCAGATTTTTCCAGTTCATTGGGGGGGGGGGGTGCGTCTGGTTGGGATCTGGAAGATACGAATATCTGACATTGGCAACAGATAAGAGGCACAGACTCACACACACTTACACACGTGTAGACATTTTCTCTTATGGAAATACCCAGACGTTAGATGTGCACTGGTAAGCACACGTCTATGAACCACAGAAGAAAGGCTGCTCGCTCCATGCCACCCCGCCCCCGCAGCAGCTGACAGCCCATCCTGCCCTGTGCCGTTGTCCGGCTGGTGACTATGACTTCGAATGTCACCATTGACGTCACCCCAACATTCCTGCCATTCCCGGAGTGATCCGGGAATTGGGATGGAGGCAGCTACACACTTCCAGGGAAGCAGTGTGCTCTCAGGGCAGAGGGCGAGGTGATACTTCTGACGTTGGTCACCTCCACATCTCTGGATTTTAGAGTTCCCCAGCTTGGCCCCAGGAACCATGTACTACCTCCTTGGCAGCAGTTGTGTACGGGGGCAGGAAATGGGGGGAATGGATGAATACCCCTCCCTCTCCAAGGAAAGGGCCAGAGAAGTGCCTGCAGACCTCAAAGGAACGGTGATACTTCTAGGCCCTCAAGCGCAACATGTAGAAAGTGGTTGTGTGGCCCTGGAGAAGTCATCACACCTCTCCCAACCAGTGGTTGGCAGGTGTTTCCTCGTCTGTAAATAGGGCTAATGATACATGTCCTGTCCGTCTTGCAGGGTTAGTGTGAGGATTAAATACAATGATATGCATGTGAAGGCCCTGTGTTGGCTATAGAGTGTGGAACAAACGTAAAAGATGGTTATTCTGCTTGTTATTACCAGTCTGATTTTGGTGGCAGCTATGTCATCAGTCCCCCAGTTCCAGTAACACCAGCACTGCAAGTGAATGGCTCGTCTTTTTCCCAGAGCTACAGGCATCTTGTCATGTGCTTATCCAAATCACAGCATCCCGAGCTCAAAGCGAGGGGAGCAGTCTGAGTGGTTGATTTGCCCTCGTGACCGGGATCCACACTGAGTCTCAACTTCCAGGCTGCCACCCTTCTCCAACCTGCGTCATTATGGGCCCAGTTGAGGGCAGGTGCTGGATTTCCTGTCGTTGGAGACCAGCTCCTACGACCCAGTCCCATCACATGTAGCTTAGAGGCAGGGAGATGAACCCAATGATTGAGGAGTAAGGAGTGTTCTCCCCTTACTCCCAAGACCAGGGTGGTTTTAGGGGAAAATTAGAGAACTCAGTAGCCACTCAAAGTCTGAACATGGCTTTGAGAAGTTCTGGGTGACAGGAGTATTGGTTTGGGAGCAGTTAACAGGGCTAAGTGGTGGGTCCATGTTTTTCCTTTTACCCTCATCTCTTCACCTTTCCAGGGAATGGCTACGTCAGTGCCCGGGCTTCCCCTGGCCTCCTCCCCGTGGCCAACGGCAACAGCCTAAACAAGGTCATCCCTGCCAAGTCTCCGCCCCCACCCACCCACAGCGCCCAGCTTGGAGCCCCCAGCCGCAAGCCTGACCTGAGGGTCATCACTTCCCAGGGAGGAAAGGGGTTAATGCATCATTTGGTGAGTGGGGTGTCTGGACCGAGGGTCAGGGGCTGGGGAATGGGAGAGTGGGGAGCAGTAGGGTGGGAGGACAGAGGTGACCCCTAGCAGGAGAGATAACCAGCAGTTAGGACTTACCTAGAGAGATCGGGGAATCGTGGCTTTTTATGAGCTCTTCCTTCCCGAAGGGCCTTACAAGAGGTTGGAACACAGAAGTACCAGTCTCAAGGGCAGTAAAAAGGGACAGGAAGTGGGAGAGAAGGTTCCCTGGTGATGATAGGAGGATGATCAGAGGATCTGCCTTTACAGCAGAGGGATGAGGATTAGACTGAGGGTTTCCTAACTGGTGGGCGTTGGGATATAGCATCTTCTGGAAATCAGTCAGGACAGTGAAGAGCTCTGCCCTTCTAGGCTGGAGAGCCATCCTGCTCCGATGCACAGAGGTAGATGGCATGGCTGTGGGGGCAGGCGCGTGAGGGGAGGGCTGGGGCCAGAGACTGAACCACCCCCTTGGTTTTATTTCTGCTCCCAGACTGAGGACCATTTAGATCTGGTAAGTGAGGCTATGAGATGTTTGCTGTGGCTTTAAATTCTGGGTTAGCCCATTGCTCTGCGGTCCCCCAGCATGGAGTATGTGTGTGCCTCTGTCCTTTTGCCTTTGTGTGTAGTATGTGGTGTTTGTTTATCTGGTTATTTGCCAAGAGCTATGCTCAGTGCCAAGTGGGATGCAGAGATGAACGGGGTGGGGGCGAGGGGTTCAATGCATGTGTATGTACCTGAGTGTCCGTGTATGTTTTCATGGGATGTTGTGTTCATGCAGACACACCTTTGTGTGTGTGTGTGTGTGTGTGTGTGTGTGTGTGTGCACGCACACTTGCGCCAGTGGAGTGGGCCTGCCTCAGGCCTCAGAGGTCCCATCTCAGTGTATCCCAGAGTACCTGGATTAGGCCCTTGGACTGGGGGTTGGATTGTGCTTGCCCTCTGACTCTACTCATGCCCACCCAGGACAGGGATCTCCTTAGGAGGGATGCCAGCCAGACAGGAAAATCGGTTTTCTAGGGAAAGCTGAGGCCCAAGGCAAGGCCAGAGTTGTCCTTGGTCAGGGGCTTCCCTGCTTCCCTCTGTCTCCTGGTGCTCCCTCCTGCACGCAGCCTGTCTCACAGACACTCAGAGGCATATGCAGCGCTCTTCCTCTGTCACACATATACACGCTTACATACTCACTCTCAGCCAGAAGTGGGGCGGGGGCTCCTCCCTCCCGAACTCCCTGACGGGAGGCCAGAGAGGCTGGAAAAGGCAGGCAGGCTTTGGCGGCCAACACGGCGGCAGTTACGGCCCCAGCGTGGAGTTGGAATAAACAAGTGACTCAGCAGCAGATGGAGCTGACAGCCCCACACACGTGTGTGCGTACACGCAGGCACACGCCACGCCAGGCCCTGCATTCCCCTCACAGATGCCAGCACACTTCTACCGGGGCGTGTGCTGCAGTGTGGCGGATGGAGGATAGACTCTTGGGGGACTAACCAGGAGATGAATGGAGACAGGGCCCATGGCTGGTGTTGGGGCCACAGGGCCAGCATATGTACCTTCCTTTTTGCATGTGTATAGGCGTCAGTGAATCTGTGTGTGCATGTCTCTCCCCATGGATCTCAGTGTCTCTGTGAATGCACCAGTGTGTGTTTATGTATCTGCGGGGCCTCCATGCTGAGGCATCCCTCCTGGGCCTTGAGATTCAAGGACCCCAGCTTGTCCTTGGAATGGGGGGCCTGGGTAAAGCAGCCCTCCCATTTGCCACCTCTTGACAGACTCTTTTCTCCTGCAGAACAATGCCCAGCGCCTTGGGGTCTCCCAGTCTACCCACTCGCTCACCACCCCAGTGGTTTCCGTGGCAACACCGAGTTTACTCAGCCAGGGCCTCCCCTTCTCTTCCATGCCCACCGCCTACAACACAGGTGAGTGTTCATGTGACATGTAGCTGTGTGCACTTGGCCTTGGGGCACAGGAGGGACCAGAGAAGGAACACGAGGTTCTCTGGGGGATGCCCCAATCTGAGGAGGGCCATTGATTTGGGGTAGCTCCTACCTAATTAAGGTTGCCAGATTTAGCAAATAGTAACATCAGTTGCCATTCACATGGTGATGGTGTTACTGGAACTGTCTCAAAGACATACTTGTGCAAAAATTATTCATTGTTCTGTCTGAAAATCAAATTTAAGTGGGTATGAGTCTCCCTTATTTTTAAATAGGACCTAATGGAGAAGGAAAGCCCTGTCCTTGGGGAGCTCCCATCTGAGGTGGGTTGAGCAGCTGGGTGACTCGGGCTGACCAGGGTCGGGGAGTGGGGAGGGGAGGGTGCCGAGGTTAGCAAGGCTTCCTGGAGGAGAAGAATGAAGGAATGAGAGAGAGACAAAGACAGAGAGAGACAGGGAGGCTGAGGAGGCCCGAGAGGAAGCATGGTCGGGAAGATTTATCCAGCTTCCTGGGAAAGCCAAGTAAGGACTCCAGGGCGGGGCGGAGGAGGAAGAAGGGGGTCTCTCACCCTGATGATGGTTTGGTAGAATGATGAGGGGGAAAGGGAGGAGGAGGTCTGATGAAAGTGGGGGAGGGGATCTGAAGGGGAAGAATCACTTGGAGACATGGGAGAGACCTCTGGGTAGAAAAATTCAGAAAGGACACCCAGTGCTTGGGCCGTCCTGGGTCCCCAGGGCTGTCCTGGCCTCTGTCACCCACTCACACCCTCCCAGGAACAGTCTGTGACATTTTCAGCCATCCTTGCCTGCATTCCAAGCTGCTGTGTCAGGAAGGACTTCCCAGTGCGGAAATGCCTTGTCACCATATTTCAGAGCATCGATGTGGCTGGGAACCTGGTCTGTTTCTCCCACTGAAGAGGCTTCTGATGTTCCCCAGCTTTTCTCACCTGTGAATGGCTTGCATCAGGGCTGTTCTGTGGTGAGATCAGACTAGACCAAAAGACCCCTAAACTTCTACCCACTCCCCAAGCCCACATTCCAGAGTTGAACCATGCTAGGTAGGTCCCAGACACCAGTACAAATACCCACAAAATCCCACCTCTTCCCTGTGTGTAAAAATCCAGAACCCAATCCTGTGTGTGGGAAAGCCCTTCGGGGCAGGTATAAGAGCTGGAGGAACCGACTCGTGTTGAGAGGCCAGACCCTGGCATGTGGGTTGGTGTTCAGATTTTATCACCTGGGTGGGTGTCTTGTGAAGTCCCTCGTCGCTTGTGTGTGCTCCCATGTGTGTACCCGCTCCCAAGTTATCATGTCCTTGGGCCGCTTCAGAGAGGACCGCTTCAGATGGCTGCACCTTCGGGGGCCAGTAGGAGTTCTCATATGTGAGTTGTGGGTGGACAGGAGGTCTCTGAGGCCCTTCTAGCCCTGCCAGTGGGGGCAGTTGGTAGAGGGCAGCACAGGCCACTTTTCAGGAGCTGCTGTTTATTTGGGAATCCCATGGTGGTGGTTTCCTGCCACCTTCTCAGGTCCCCCACCAGTCTCTGTGAAGCAGGAGGCAGGTTAGTGGGTGTCAGTGAACCTGCGACAGGCGCTCAGCAAGGCCAGAGTTTAGACTCTTTTTGTCAGTCTGGTGTGAAAGCAGGTTCTGACCCTGGGCCTGCCGTTGGAGCCCTGCTGGGAAATATTTGGGCTTTCTCACATCCTCTCAGAAACCAAGTGCTCCAGTTTCTCTTGCTGCAGGAGTAGTTAAGCAGACCTCAGTTTTAAACAGCAGGTGTTTTCAGGTGACCCTATGTATATAAACAAATCCCCAATGAACACATTGCAGTGTAGGTGTTCACTATTTACAGTGCTTGGCCCCAGTCCAAGTTCCGGCTGGGGGTGATCCGCCCGTGGTAATATCATGGATAAGGGCCGCACCTGGCCCCTTGTTGACACTGGCTGCAGAGGTCTGGCTGTGGTCGCTCTAGGAGAAGACCGAGGGGCCTGCTGGGGAGCCAGATCTCCAGGTAGACAGGGCTGGAGTGTGGTGGGAAAGTGCAAGACTGGGGTTTGAGTCCCTACCATTCACTGGCTGGGGGACATTGGGCAACACTGCACTGTTCAGGGTTGGTTTCCTTGTTTGTAAAATGAATGTTGTAAATAGTTGGTCCTAGAGGCCCCTGTCTGCCCTTGGTCTGCTTTTTATTTTTTATTTATTTATTTTTTTTGTGGTACGTGGGCCTCTCACTGTTGTGGCCTCTCCTGTTGCGGAGCACAGGCTCTGGACGCACAGGCTCAGCGGCCATGGTTCACGGGCCCGGCTGCTCCGCGGCATGTGGGATCTTCCCAGACCGGGGCACGAACCTGTGTCCCCTGCATCGGCAGGCGGACTCTCAACCACTGCACCACCAGGGAAGCCCTGGTCTGCTTTTTAAATGTAAGCATCTCAAAACTCCTGGCTAATTAACATTGTTATGAGACCAGAGGCAAGCGTGGACCGTCTATAGAGTGAGATTTAAAGGTAATAGAGAAGCCTGGGGCCTTGTCTTAGCTCTGCCATTGGCTTTCTCTGTGACCTGGGGAGAGTTCCTCAAACTTGAGGCTGCAGTCACCTCATTTGTAAATTAATAATAACAGCAGGTAAGTATTTTGATTATTTATCATGTGCCAGACACTGTTCTACATACTTCGTGTGTATTAACGTGCTCAGTCCTCATAGCAGCTGAGTGATGCAAGCAGGATTATTGCCTCCAGTTTATGGACAGACTAAGTAACTCGCCGAAGGTCACATGGACTGTAAGTGGAGGTGGCCAGGAAGTTTGACCCCATCGCTCATGCCCTTCACCTTACTGTTCTATTGCACAGATAATCCTGTCTTCCCTGCGTAAAGACAGAGGGCTGGAGCAGATGGCCCCTCAAGTAGGAGCACGTGGTGTAGCGTTGGGAAGACTGGCGGGTGTGCCCTCCTCATCACACCACGGTGCGGGTCAGCCTGTGTTCCTCAGGGAAGGCATTTTCTAAAGTGTCCCAAACAGGCTGCAGCATGAAACATAACAGAGCTGTGTAAATTGTGAAACATTTCATGGTTCTGTTTGTTCTGTGACAGTGCAAACATCACAATTTCTTCATTAAGACAGAAATTTTGAAAACAACAAGTGCCACCTCTTGGGAAAATCCGCCAGAACCTTGGCCAGTTGTACCGCAGGCCTGTTTCACTCACAGCCCCTCTGCTCTTGTAGGCCCTTCTGGGCGGCAGATGTGCATCTTCTGTGTTTGTGGGCACGGCAGCCCGAACGCTTGCTGCTACCTATTTGTACCTGTTTTATGTGTTGACAGTCTTCAGGAGACTCAGGGACTTTGAGGAAGGTGGAATGGTAGTTACAGTCATTTGCTTCAGATGTGCCATTCACCTAGCATTTCCCACCATTCCCCTCTAATCTCAGAAAGGCTCTTGAAGACTTGACAGTTGAAGAGATGACAATTACACATATATTAGACCTTCCCTACCTACCTTTTTTCCCCTTTTTTATTTTTTTAAAATTTATTTATTTATATTTTTAATTTTGCCAGGTTTGGGTCTTCGCTGCCGCACGCGGGCTTTCTCTCGTTGCAGTGAGCGGGGGCTACTCTTTGTTGCGGTGCGCGGCCTTGTCATTGTGGTGGCTTCTCTTGTTGCGGAGCACAGGCTCTAGGCACGCGGGCTTCAGTAGTTGTGGCACGCAGGCTCAGTAGTTGTGGCACACGGGCTTAACTGCTCCGCGGCATGTGGGATCTTCCTGGACCAGGGCTCAAACCCGTGTCCCCTGCCTTGGCAGGCGGATTCTTAACCACTGTGCCACCAGGGAAGTCCCTCGCCTTCTTTTTTAAAATTGACATTCTAAAAGTGATACCTACACATGGTTTAAAAAAAAAAAAAAAAAAAAAGTTAAACATTATTTTAAAAAAACCACCGGGCTTCCCTGGTGGCGCAGTGGTTGAGAGTCCGCCTGCTGATGCAGGGGACACGGGTTCGTGCCCCAGTCTGGGAGGATCCCACATGCCGCAGAGCAGCTGGGCCCGTGAGCCATGGCCGCTGAGCCTGTGCGTCCGGAGCCTGTGCTGCACAAGGGGAGAGGCCACAGCAGTGAGAGGCCCGCGTACCGCAAAAAAAAAAAAGAAGAAGAAAAGAGAAAAAAACTACCTCTCTTATCGTAGCACCTCGTAGTTTGCGTTTCTTTGAGTGCCATCTTCACTGAATTCGTACGGGCTTATTTGATTATTCACATCTGTCGTTAACAACTGCCCCTACCCCGATAGTCCTGGAGGTGGCTCCCGCATGGGAGCCTCGGTCCTCTCTCCCACTGCAAGAAGCTCACCTGCACTTTCTTCCCCACCCCGTGCAGATTACCAGTTGACCAGTGCAGAGCTCTCCTCCTTACCGGCCTTCAGTTCGCCTGGGGGGCTGTCGCTAGGCAGTGTCACCGCCTGGCAGCAGCCGCCGCAGCCACAGCAGCCGCCGCAGCCGCCACAGCCCCAGCCGCAGCCGCAGCCACAGCCTCCCCAGCAGCCCCAGCCGCCACCTCAGCAGCAGCCCCACCTGGTCCCCGTGTCCCTCAGCAACCTAATGTGAGTCCCGGGGATGCCCCGCCAGTGTTGGGGAAGGGGGAGCTGAGGGGTGGGAAGACGAGGGGCCTCTTGAGAGCTGAGATCCCTTTGAGGTTATCTGTCATCAGTGGACAGCACATAAGCCACTAAGTGTCAGCCCTGGAGTCCCCTGTCTAGGCCTGGGAGAGCCATCCTGAACATTTCCCCCAGCCAGCCCAGGCTTGGGGTGGGGTGTGGGGCCCTCCTGGCTCTGCAGAAGACAGCATGGGATGGAAAGACAACTCATGTGACTTCTTTTCCTTCTCTTCCCTTCACTTGGCCCTCTCTCTCTCCTGCTGCCCCTGTCTCCATCCACTTGCCTCACCCCACCCCCAACCCCCATCCTCTCACTTTCTGTCCTCTCTCACTCCCTGTCGTGTGACCTCCCATCACTTTTTCTGTCCCTCACCTCCTCTATTTCTGTCCCCTGTACTCCATGCCCACTTCCTGTCTCCAGCCCCGGCAGCCCCTTACCCCACGTGGGTGCTGCCCTCACGGTCACCACCCACCCCCACATCAGCATCAAGTCGGAACCAGTGTCCCCAAGCCGTGAGCGCAGCCCTGCGCCTCCCCCTCCAGCTGTGTTTCCGGCTACCCGCCCTGAGCCTGGCGACAGTCTCAGCAGCCCGGCTGGGGCCTCCTATGAGACGGGGGACCGGGATGATGGACGGGGAGACTTCGGTCCCACACTGGGCCTGCTGCGCCCAGCCCCAGAGCCTGAGGCTGAGGGCTCAGCTGTGAAGAGGATGCGGCTCGATACTTGGGTACTGTAGCATCACCCCTCCGGTCTGCCGTTGTCTGCTACACCCAGGGACTGGTCCATATGCCCCCAGCCTGTCTCATCTCCCACCTAAGAGGCCCTGTGGCCAGCTAGCCCTCCCATCTGCCCTATGGGGCAGCACCGACACCCTTTCACCCCCGCCAATGGCCTGTCTCCCCTCCCTCCAGCATCAGCCCTTCTGCTCGATGGCTTCCTCCCCTCAGAGCTGGCCCTGCCACTAGAATCCCGGCCCTACTGGGAGAGGGACGTGGGGGGGCACATACCCCGTAGCCTGGGCCACGCCCTCACACCCCCTTCTCCATCTCCTCTCTTCACAGACATTAAAGTGACGGTTCCCACTCCCCTCCTCTCAGCCTCCCTGATGAAGAGTTGACAATCTCACCGCCCACCCCTCCCTGTCCTGGGCTCCTCCCGCTCGACCCCCACTTCCTTTCTTGTGCTCCGTGTCCTGTTGACGGTTACATTTGTGTATAATTATTATTATATTATTATTATTATTATATTTTTTTTAATTTGGATTCTCGCTTTAGAGAGGGGGATGCTCCCATCCCCTCTTTCTGCACCCCCCACCAGTTTCACTGGCTGGTGGGCTCTTTTTTTGCGGGAAGGGGGGGGACACTTTGCACGTTGTACACATATGCTGCAGGAGGGGGTGGGGGGCCTGATAGGCCTTGGGAAAGGACAGGTGCCGAGCCCTGCATGCGGGGCCCTCCCACCCCATCCCCCAGACAGAGGGAAATAACCAAAAACTACCAAACAACAAAAACCCCTTACAATAGACTAAAACCCCAAAGTCGGCCTCATGGATGGTTTTGTGTTTCAGGGGGAAAGTGAGGCAGAGGTTCTGAAGAAGGTCTCTGCTTCTTGGCTCTTCCTATGGCCACAGGCACACGGGGCAGAATACCCAAGCCTGGGCCCCAGAGGCCCCTGCACACACACCACACACTCTCAACTGATTCTTGTGTGATCTGCACCTCCAAGGTGTGTGGGTGCTGGCCGAGGTTTGGGGCTGGGAAGGCTGCCTGGGAATCGAGGCTGGAGGGGAGGGGCTTGAGGTGGGGCCCCTATGAAGCACAGTTAGAGAGAAAGACAGAGAGCCATGAGGAGAGGGCTGAGGAGGGGCAGAAGGGCTGGGGCAGGGGGTGAATTGGGGGCCCCCTCCCTTCCCCAGCACTTTCTCTAAGATACACAGTGCAATAGCTCCCCATCCCTCAGTTGACACCAGCCCTGTAAAGCTGGCCACAAAGCGCAGGGAGAACTGGGGAGAGTGAAGTGGCTCAGCAGGAGGCGGCCTCAGGCACCCCGGGGTGCCCGAGGACTGGAAACCCTTGCATCCAGGGACTAGCGTGAGTGAGGGGACTTGCTCTTCCTTGCACGTACACATCCCCAGAGGAGTGGACATTGGGGTGGTGTGTGAGGGTGGGCGAGGGGATGGAGGAGGTCCGCAAAAGGCCCGCCTCCCTTCTTTCCTCCTTGGCCCCTCTCCCCAGCCCTCCTCCCAGCTCCTTCCGCTCCTGACCCCTCCTCCCTGCTCTTGGCGCCCTCATTGTCTCGCTACCTCCTGTCCCACCACCCCCAGGCCGCATCCCACCTTCTGTCTTGGCTACTGTAATTGTAAATAGCAACCTTTGGAAAACGTTAGCAGTGTAACAGTCCAGGAAACTGTTTTTTTTTTGTTGTTGTTGTTGTATTGATATGAAATGAGATTCTATTTTTGTCAAAGTATATTGTAATAATAATGACTCAAACGGCCCGTACTGTACAGATGAGATTCTTCTGCTGTTGTTCTTGCTCCCCTCCCCTCCCCCCAAGTCCGCCCTCTCTACTGCCTCCCCAGTGGGGGCAGCCAAAGCGTGGGGTCCTGAGACCCCAGGCTGGATCACAGATCAAACTGGAGGGGGCAGGCCCCCGGCCCGCAATCCACCACTACCCACTGCCCTAAGGGGCCTGTCCTGGGGTGACATGGGCAGGCAGACTGGGGCCTGCCCCGCTCCTTCACATAAGAAGCCCAGCCCCTCTGCCCAAGGGGTGCAGTGCTCCCTTGGGTTTTCATCCTGGTGGGAAAGTAGAGTTAGATAAGGCCCGGTTTGTGGTAGGTGACACTCTGCCTTGCCTCTATGATCCAGCCGCTTGCAGTATTCCGACACTTGATGCAGGGAAGGAAACCAGAGCAGAGGGGTGCGTGTGACCGCACAGGTACCCAAGTGTGTTTATGAGGGCATCTGGTATTTATGTGTCTGAGTGTACCTTTGTATTTATGTGTGTGTGTGTATGGTTGCATGGGTTTACCTTTATGTGTCTCTGAGCCCATCTGGGCATGTGTGTGTGAATCTGTGTGAACTGAGCTCTGAGAGTATGTGCCTGTGTGTGTGTGCGCATGCCTGAGTGTGTGTTTACAGAGGGACAGATGGCTCTTCTTGCAGCCACACAGCCCTGGCTTCCAGCTCTATGACCCTCCTTCCTGAGCCCCACTCTCTTCTTCCCTGCTGCATCCCCTGTTCTCACCCTCAACTCTAATACGTTTTTACTTCACTTGGGGATCTGGCACTTGGCCCTCTTTGCTTCTCCCTATAGCCCTACCTCTCCCGCAGCTCCACGCACAATTGTTCACCCAGTCCCCAGGCCTTTATACCCAGCTCCCTTTCTTGGAGTACCCTCTTCCCCCAACACCTCCTCCTGCTTTCAGGATGATACTCAAGTTCCTCTTCCTCTCTGCAGCTTTTTGCTCACCTGGGCTGTGATCCTTCCTTACAGCTTACCCCCCAACTGCTGATTGGGCACACAGCATGCCCAGTCTTCCTGCACGTTCCTAGAGGGAGTGTCAAGAATCGATGAGACTTGATCAGGACCTTGAAAGAAGCCAGGGTGTAGTCTTGTGCATGCATGCATGCATCCCCAGAGCCTTGCCCAGTGCCTGGCACATAGCCAGCGCTCAACAAATGCTGATTGGGTGAAAGGTGAATGATAGGTGCTCAATAAACGTTGAATGACTGGCCTTCCCTTCTCAGGCTATTCCCGCCATCAGTCTGCCCACCTTTCTAGGCTGGGCTTGGCCACCATTAAACATGGGGTCGGGGTGAGGGCCCCTGCAGTTCACGGTGCAATATTCACCAGTTTTGCCCTCTGCCTTGTAATGGCAAACCTGGCTTTTGATTACCATGTGTGGATGTGTGTGTGTCCTTTTCTCTCTATCCCTGGGGGCAGGGGGTGATCTGTGAATGAATATGTGACATTTCTACAATTCAGTATCCCGAGGTTTCTCTTGGGGTAGGGGCCCCTGGCCGGCCTGATGAATGGGTCTCTGGGAACCCAGACCTCAAGTGGGGACTTCATTTCTTCTTCCTCTCACAAGCCAAATTTGCCTCCACCCACTCCTTCCTCCGAAGAACTGGGCATTTGCCAAAGTAATCACTGGAGTCATCCAATGCCCCTCCCCTCCCCAGGTTTCCCACAGCTTTCAGGGATAGTGGGCAAGAGGACCTCCCACACATACACACCCCCCCCCCCAGTGGAACACACCATTTCCCCTCCCCCCAGCAGTGCACTCAATGCAGGGAGGAGACTGACCCCTGACCCTTATCCAGCCCTTCCCACCTTGGACAGGAAGGAAGTAATGCACCTTCTCTTGCTGATTATTTATTTGTTTGGAGAGACAGAAATGATGTAAAAGTGTATCTAGAAATATCTATATCTATATATTTTTAACTGACTCTTTGGAATCCCCTGGGGTGGGGTGGGGGGTGAAATTAGGCTTTCACGGAGGGGAGGAGACATGGAGCCTGGGAACGCTTCATCTCCCCTCCTGCCGCCTCTCCATCCCCTAAGCAGTTGGTAGAAGGAATGGGATTTGTAGCGGGGGAGGGGGGCTGGAGTGTTATATGGAGAATCTGGATTCTCTCTGTCTTCCCCATTCAAGTCTCAGAGGGAAGGGGGGAGGGAGAGGGAGGGGAGACAGGCCCGGAGGTGCCCCACCCTCAAACCCGACAATCACCCACACTCCTAGGGCTCATCCTGGGTCCTGGGGAGGGCGAGTCCAAGTGTGTGACTGTTGATTTGTTTTCAATATTTCTTTTTGTGCTGTATGGTGATGCTTTCTTAGTATTCTACACAATAAGAAAAGACAAAGTCCTCGAGATTCTTATGAGTTTTGTTTGAAAACTCTTTCACTATATTTGTTGTAAAGAGGTTTACTATTAAAAGAAAAAGAATACACGTTTCTGATACTTCGGCCTGGGTTCTGGTTTCTTTGGTGCGGTCGGCTGAGGAGGGGAAGGAAGGATCGTGTGGCCCTGCCAGGGTGGGAGTCCAGAGCTCCACCTCAGCAGGGAAGAAGGGCAGTTGGCCTGCCAGGTGGACACTCACGATGTCTGAGGTGGGGTTTTCAGGTGAGAATTTCTTCCAGGTGCTCTGTCAGAAGCAGAAGCAGCCCCAGGACTCAGGAGGGTTGTCTGGTTAGAAGCCAGAGGAGGGAATCCTGGGACACAAGAAAAACAAATACTACTCAAGGCCAAGTCAGGAACACATGGAGTGTGCGTGGAGGAGTGGGATAGAGGACCTTCAGCTACGGAAAACTTTTCCACGGCAGAAAGTTGCCCAGGCACTCTTATTAGGCACAGATGGATTCCACCCTCACGGCCCCCCGAGTTCCCTCCCGAAGGGGCAGCTGCCCTACCCCTCCCTTCTGAAGCCCCTTTTAACAGTGCCAGGAGCCTCTCCCTGCCCTCCTCACATACCCCAAAGGGCGTCCCCACCTGGTGCCTTTCTGCAGAGGCTGGCAGGGGCTGGTGGCTCTTGCTCCCGAAGCCGTGTGCCCTGCGCAGCTATGCTGTAGGGCAGATGCAGGGGCTCTGGAGGGAAGTGCACAGGGAGGGCCTGGCTCAATACTAACAGGGTTTGGCCACTCTTCTGTACTAGGCCCATGCTAGGTGCTGCAGAGGCAAAGATGGAGTACGAAGGGCCCACATATGATGGTGGTGACAGGCCTGCAAATGCCTAAAATCCACAAACTGTGGTTTTAATGCTTTGGTTGCTGCATATGCAGGCACATCACAGAATGTCTTCATTCCTTGGGTTCCTCATCTGAAAACTGCAGTCATCTGTACCAGTCCTGCCTCCCTCTCAGGGTCATTACAGATTTTGCTTCACTTCTCCCTCAGCTGGAGCAGAGGTGAAAGATGCTGAGCAGGAAAGGGTTAAGAAGATACTATCGCCTGGATGAGGTTCCCCTGCTGGCTGCCTGTGACTAGAACAGCCTTGACCTAACACAAATCCTGAGCAAAACCTCTCTCCTTTGCACATCTCATACACTGACTGTTTGGCCTCATCCCTCCTTCTCTATAGGCATCGGCCCCTGATGTCCTGGGTAGGCATTACTATTGCCCACAAATATTTCCTGCCCTCTCTGCTTCCTGGACACATAGAAGACTGTATTTTCCAGTCCCTGTGTAGTCAAGTGAGGTCATGAGACTAGTTCTGGCCAGTGGACCATACTGGAAGTAATGTGTGTCACTTCCAAAATCAAGCTGGTGTGTGATTCTCCAAGTGTTCTTTCCCAATCGTGGCAACTATGGAAGCATGTCAAAGCAGCCTGGATGGCTAAGCTGCCTTAAGGTGATGTCCAGCGCCACAGTGGACTTTGTGTGAATGGAAAATAAGCGTGTTATGTTAAGCCACAGAGATTTCAGAATTGTGTCTGCAACATAACCTATCCTATCCTGATTAATGGAGTATCCATTCACACTGGGACAACCTTGAAGCCCCATCTACTGCATACCCGCTGTGGTGTGGTACAAAGATCTCTGGACTTGGCATAGTCCAGAACTTGTTCAACTCCTAGTTCTGTTGCTTACCATGTGGCCTTGGGTAGTCACCATTTGCCCAAGCCACTCTTTCAACTGGAAGACAGAGCTAATAGCTACCTGTTTTCTCTAACCCAAGCCTTCGCCTTCTCTAATCCATCCTCCCATCTTTGGCACAGCACTGATCATCCAGCACCTCGTGGTTCTCTACTGCCCAGCAAATAAGCCCAAACTCCTGGCAGGGCTCCCAAGGCCTTTGAAGAACTGACACAACCTCTTTTGCAGGCGTAGTCCATGCAACTCACTGCACATCCCTTGGCCACTAGGGCAACCAGGCAGTACAGTCCATTCCTTGACAGACCCTTTTGAGTCTTCAGTCATGCCATCCTCCCGTCTTAAATGCAACAAACATTTATTAAGCACCTGCTGTGTGTGAAACTCTTTGTTAGGTATTGGAGATATAGAGAGGAACAAGACAGCTCCTGCCTCTCAACTCAGTTAAGCGGCGAGAAGAGACAAGTGAACCAACAGTTAACACTTGAGTCAGCAGGCTGCATTAAATGACATGTAGGAAGGCTGTGAGTGGGCTGTGGGATCAGAGGAGGCACACCGAAATCCGAGCCAGTACAGATCAGAGGAGGCTACTTAGGGGAGGTATTTGAGCTGGATTTGGAAGACATGTACAAATGAGGGCAGGGAAGTCATTCCTGGTAGCCAGAATAGCATGTAAAGTATGGAGAGAAAATGGTGCATTCAGGAAATCAAATACTGTGGTATGGGTCAAAGGTATAGCAGAGAAAGCTGAAGAGGTAGGTGGAAACCTCACTGTGAAGGGCCTTGATTGCCATAATTTGGATTTTATTCTGCAGGAGATATTTGGTCATCAAAGGATTTTAAAGAGGAGGGACTTGATCAGATTTGCACTTCAGAAAGCTTCCTGCCAGTATAAGCTCCCTCAGACAGTAATGCTGAGAACCAGTTGGAAGGCAGGCAGAATTGAGGTCCAGTCAGGGTCCTTTACAAGTGAGAGGATGAATTTAGTAAATACTTAGGAGGCAGAATAACAGGACTTGGAAACTGCCTGGTGAGGACAGAGGACGAAGGAAAGGGAGGCGAGTCAATGACTCTCAAACTCGTGCTTGGGCTACTGACTGGATGGTGGTGCTGTGGCGCCAGACAAGGCCACCAGGTACGTCCGAAGGAGATGAGTCTTGTTTCAGATGAACTGAGTTAGAGGTGTACGTGGAAGCCTTCGTACGGTATTGATAGATGGTCATCCTGTCCAGGCCAGCAGGATGAGGTCACCCCATGGGTAGAGAGAAGGTTTTTATGAAGAGGGAAGCCATTCATAGTGTTGGTCACCTGTGAAGTCGTCGTCCTTGTGACATGGGAACTCCAAGGACCATGGAAAAAGGCTGGAGGGTGGGGCAAGGAGAGACTCATAGAGGGCCCCAAGCTGCCTAAGAGTTTGAGTTGTAGAGATCAGAAGAACCAGAAATGTATTTCTTATCTGTGATCTCCTAACTTCACTAAAGGCCTGCTTGACTCTAGTCTTTTTTTTTGGCCGCACTGCATCCCGGATCTTAGTTCCCTGACCAGGGATCGAACTCACGCCCCTGCAGTGGAAGTGCGGAGTCTTAATCACTGGACCACCAGGGAAGTCCCTTGACTCAATAGGCTTATGCTAACCTTGAAAAAGGGAAAGCTCACTGATGCATTCTTTGGGGCATGGGAGGGAGGAGTGTTTTGCTCCCCAGGAGTAACTGCAGGGTCAGGTGTGGTGGACCCAGTGCAACCCTAGAGGTCACTGGTTTTCTTTTGATAAGGAGAGATAACACTTCTTTACTAGATACCTGGAGGATATTCCGGAGGAACTACCTGGTAGGCAGCTGGATGAATGAAGCTGCGGCTCAGGACAATGCCTAAGCCAGAGACAAGAGAAGACTTGTGAGACATCAGCCTAGAGAGTACCTTAACTTCTTCATGACTAAGTCACTTCATGTGTAAAATGGGTTGCTGTGAGATTTAAATAAACATTACATATTAACCACTTGAAACTATTCCTGATCCATAACAAGTGCTCAATCAGTGTTATTATTTTTATTACTGCTACTTGTCAAAGACATGAAAATAGATTAACTTACTTGGGTAAGAAGAGGTTCTATGGGCAAAACACAGGGCTCTACATGCCTATTTCTTTGAAAATCTTCCTATCATTCAAGCTTTTTACTCCTACAACTTTCCCTCCATTAAACTTTTCCTGATTTCCCCCATCCTACCCAGCTGGCTATGATATTTTTCTCTTATGAAGTGTCTTAGGAATCTGCCCCTTTTTTATAGCTCCTACCTCATTCTACCTGAAACTGTAGGTACTAGTTTCTATTTTCTCTGTACAACTGGACTGAAAGCTCTTCTTAAAAATTAACTGCCTAAAAAAAAAAAAAAAAAAAAAAAAAAATTCCCCTGCCTCACCCATTTTTGTGTCTGGCTCAGTGCCTGGCACACAGTATGTGTTCAGTCAGACTAAAATGAGATAATGCATGTGAAAGTGCAGTTCATAAACTAAGTGCTACAAACTACAAAGGGTTTTTTTTTCCCCTCATGAGCATGGTAACTTTCTGCAGCTTCTCTGCTTTCCAGCACCAGATCCAATGGGGCTGAGGAGCGTGGATTCCAGTTTCTTCTCGTTATCACTCCACTGAAGAAATTAGCACCCAGTGGGCTCCTATCCCCCAAGAGGTGACTCGTGGGAGGTGGGAAACAAAGGGTGGTATCTGATTGTTCCAGCCAAGGAGGCCAAGCAGTTCCCTGTAGCTCATGTTCTTGTGACTCACCCCTCAGTCCCATGGGCTAACTTTTCCAGCCTTGTGATTGTGGAAACTTGTTTCAGGAACAGCAAGCGGATGTGAAAGGGACATAAGGCGACCCCACCCCAGGCTCCAAAGTGGCTCCTACTGAGCCAATACAGACTGCTTGTTTCTGACTGCAAACTTAAATCATTCAGTGTCACTGCCCGTCTAAGGGGCACGTCCAGTGCCCTGCTCTATTTCAGTTGGTAAACCCTAGGCCCAAAAGGAAAAGGTGGCTCTCAGGTTCTTTCCACAGCGCAGTTCCCAAATAGGTATAGTTCATTTGAGCCTAGGCTTTACTGCTTCCAGTTGCATTGACTTGCATTTACCCACCCCACTTTGCTTTGCCCCCGTTTCCACCTGTTTACAGCTCTTAGGCCTCATTCGGGCACTTCGTTTGGCTTGAGGTCCCCGCCTTCGCAGTGTGGCCGCCCAGAGTCACTCCCATTTACTGTGCATCAGCCGCCATGTGCCCAATAAAAGCTGGTGACGACGTCGAGGGCTCAAGAGGGAAGGGGCAGCGGAAAAGGAAGGGGAAGGGCCCCGCCTACACGGAGGTCCTGCGGCCGCCAAACCCCGCCCTCACGTGACCGCAGCGCCAGTCCTCACGCCCAGTCACCGCCCTCGGCTGGGAGCGGAGGCTGGCCTCGGCGCCTTGGTGTCCAATCCCAGCGCTGCCACCCAGTGCCGGGTGGGGACCTTGAATTGGTTTAGTATTCGCGGAGAGGAGAATCTCCATCTAAGGCGAAGGGGAAGAAGGGAGGTGTAAGGCAATAAAAGCACTTGTTTAACCTGTCCCACTAGGCTGTAAGCCCCCATGGAGGCAGAGATCACCGTTTCAAAGCGCCTGCCTAGGGCAGCGTCTGGCATACAGTGGGTGCTCAACAAATGATTGACTAGCAACGACCCCTGGGGACCCCGCCGCCCTTTACACCGACCCCTTCACTCTCTCATTCACCCTCCCCGCTATGACAGCAAATAAGGCAGTCGGTCGCCAGCGAGTGAGCCAAGCTTCCTGCCCGCTCCCAGGCTGACTTTTCAACCGCTTGGTCCGCACGAACATGAGTACGGACAAAGACCCAAATCCACTCCCAGGGCTCCCCACCGAACGGCGGGAAGTGGATCTTGAGGCTCACTTCATTGGCTCATCCGATGACGGATGGGACCATCAGCCAACCGCAGCCTATACAAGACGCGTGCGTACAGAAAAGTTTTTAGCCCCTGTATGGAAAAAACCTGAGCAGAGCGAACCAATTTTGGCTGGGTCTCACCAGGGCCTCGAGCAGGAGATGCGCATGCGTGAATGCAACTGCCTCACGCCCTGCCCAATTCGAGGGGGAGGGAATGCCCTCCCGCCTGCTGGCAGTTTTCACAGAAGTTTATCCTCCGTTGAGAGTACGGCCTGCTATGGAGCTCCCTGGAGGATCACGAAGAAAGGAAGAATCCCGGTTCATGCCCTCGCGGGTGACACGGCCGTCCCCAAACAGCCAGAGCGCCACTGGCCTGGCCCTGTTTGCAGAGGCCCCTCTGGAAACTGGGCCCAACGGTGACGTGAATATTAATTCGCAGTTTACGAAGCTCGTTGTATCCGCTGTCTCAGGAGTTCCTCGCAAAATCCCTCCTGTTAAGTAAAGAAAGAAGTGGAGGCTCAGAAAGGGGAAGGAACCAGGTCGAGGACAACTGCCTGTGAGGGTGACACCAGAATTGGAACCCAGGCCACCCATTCACTGCTCTCCTACCACGATAAGCCACCTCCCTTCCTTCCAAGGAGTTTATGTCTAGTTAGGGTGATGCCACTTAAGATATAGGAAAAGTGAAGCTACAATTTCAGCTCGTTTTAAAAATAGACAGTGACTACTAGAGGCGTTCATAGTTGGGAAGGATCGCTTTGTGCTCTTGTGATCTGAAGAGGCTACGTCAAGGAGATGAAGCTTCAAAGTATGTATAATTGGATTGACTAAATCTTAGGAACATACTATTGAATGATAAAAGAAATCCCAGAACACTGCAAGTATTTGAGACCATTTTCATAAATTTCAGAAACAAGCAAAATTAAACAATATATTGTTTGGGTATATATGATAAAACGTTTTGAAAAGCAGAGGAATGATAAAGTTTATTAGTAGTTACTTTGGAGAGAGTTTGGGGATGGGATGGGGAAGAAAAGTGGATGCTCTTGGTAATGTTCTAGTTATTGGGTAGTTAAATGGTAGATTTGTGGGTATTCATTATATCTTATAACACACATATAACTACTATTCTTTTGTATGTATAAAATATCTTAAAAGATGATAGTGGAATCATCTCCACCACCACCCCTCCAAATATAATACACAGTTGGAGAGATGAGGGGAAAGCCTTACGTATATTACACTTGGTTTCCAGAGCATTTCTACACGTTATATCAGTTGATCCTCACAAAAACCCTTCGAGATAGGTATTATCTCCATGTTAGAGAAGAAGAAATTCACCTGAAAGTTACTTGAGGCCAGTGAACAGACAAGAAAGGTGGGAATGCAGGCCTGTGGGGAGCCCTGTACAGCTAAACCTCCAGTGTGCCAAGCACTATGCCTGAACAGGGAACATGATCAGTAAACATTTGCTGAGTGAGCGAGTGGCTGAATTTTCTAATTACTTGGGTGTCTAGTGGTGAAATGAGCTGTCCTAGAAGTAGTTGAATACCCTGCACAGCAGCTGGCTGACGAGGGGCTGAAGGCAAAACTATATGAAGATAAGGCTTTCCACTGGGGAAGTGGAAGTGGTCACCAAAGAAATGCCTGGACAAAGGAGACATTTTGAAGGACAAATTAATAGGACCTATTGCCAGAATAAGTGTGAGGTGTGTTGTAGTTGTTGTTATGTGTATTGTTGTATGTAGCTACAGGATATTGACCCATCCCAACTGGATGAACGGTTGTGCTACCACGTAAAACAAGGAAGTAGGCCTTCATTTAGAAATGCCTGGCAGACAGTTGATAATACAGGATAGTGCTCAGGAGAAATAAGGGCTGAAGACACACTGAGATGTAAGAGAAAGAACCCTGGAGTTTGAGTTAGGAGACCTGATTTCTAGACCTGGCCTTGCCTTTAATTGACAGAGTCGCCTTGGACAAGTTACTTAATCCATCTGCGTTTATATTCTCAGATATTAAGGAACATATACACACAGCAAGAACTATAAAAAGGAGAATGTGCCCTACCCCCTTCTCAAGATCTAGTTAAATCTACTTATATAGTTACATATGCAGATATCCATCACTGGAACTTTGCTGTCCTTGGTTGTCCATTAATGTCATGTTCTTTCTCCATTATAGGACTTAGCCACATTTTATTTCATGTGCTTGTGCTAGAAGTGAGTTCCTTGAGAGAAGGAACCCTATCTAATTCAAGTTTATATTCCCCCATGGTGTCTTGCCCAAAGTAGTAGATGAGTCTTGCCCAAAGTAGTAGATGAGTCTTGAATTGCACAGAATTGCGTGGTTAAGTAGAGAGCAATGTTTAATCTCTGTGAGACCTAAATGTCCTTATTTGTAAATTAAGCTAGTTCATCTTTAAAGTTCTTTTGAATTATAGAAGTCTGTTATCCAACTATGTTCTATGGATTGGGAAGATTGAACTATCCGATCTCTAAATTCCTTTTCCAACTCCAATATTCAAAGATTTTATAATATTGAGTTACAAGTAATCTGCATAGAAGTGATAGATTGAACTTGAACAAGTTCTTGAAGAGAAAACGTGTAGAAGAAGAAGATTGAGAACAGAAGCAACATCTAGTTATCCGATACAAGAAAGAGAAACCACTGAAAGTGACATAAAAATCAGTCTCAGAAGTAGGAGAGACTTCCCTGCCAGTCCAGTGGTTAAGACTTTGCGTTCCCAATGCACGGGGCAAGGGTTCAGTCCCCGGTTGGGGAACTAAGATCCCGCATGCTGCACAGCATGGCCAAAAAAAAAAAAAAAAAGTAGGAAAGATAATAACAGGAGGGGTGACAAATTCAGATGCCTAGAGGAGCCAGGCAGATAACATAAATAAGTGAAGTGGTCATGTGGTAAGTATGAGGGAGCAGTGGAGACTGGAGAGGCCACAGCCCATCCGAAGAAGTCAGCAGTCTCTGGTTACCAATGCTTGTGTTGCCACATCTTCTAGTTGTTTTTTTTTTTTTTTTTTTTTTGCGGTTCGTGGGCCTCTCACCGCTGTCGCCTCTCCCGTTGCGGAGCACAGGCTCTGGACGTACAGGCTCAGCGGCCATGGCTCACGGGCCCAGCCGCTCCGCGGCATGTGGGATCTTCCCGGACCGGGGCACGAACCCGTGTCCCCTGTATCTGCAGGCGGACTCTCAACCACTGCGCCACCAGGGAAGCCCTCTTCTAGTTTTTAAGATGAAGCTGGAAATCCAGATTTTTGTTTGAAATCTCATGATTTTTAAATGTGGGCAACCAATTCAGATTCTTTTAAAGCTCTATGCAGGTACACACACACACACACACACACACACACACACACACACACACACACACACACACATATCTATAGGCCAGATTTGTTGGGCCAGTCTTTAGCCTCTCTAGTATAGTACCAAAGAGGAACTCTTTTCCCACCCTCAAATCGTACATGCTTAAGTATAATTTTAGTGGAAGAGGTTCCTGTTCCTGTTCATACCAGTTCTATAATATCAATCCCAACCTTCTTGGTACTTCCGGGGCTTTGCCCCATCAGTTATACCCTTCCCTTCCTCTTTTTCTTTTCTTATTTATTTATTTATTTATGCTGCACACAGGCTTTTTCTAGTTGTGGCGAGCAGGGGCTACTCTTCGTTGCAGTGTGTAGGCTTCTCATTGCAGTGGCTTCTCTTGTTGCAGAGCACGGGCTCTAGGCGCACGGGCTTCAGTAGTTGTGGCTCGTGGGCTCTAGAGCACAGGCTCAGTAGTTGTGACACACAAGCTTAGTTGCTCCGCAGCATATGGAATCTTCCCGGACCAGGGATCGAACCTGTGTCCCCTGCATTGGCAGGCAGATTCTTAACCACTGTGCCACAGGGGAAGTCTCCCTCCTCTGTTTTCAACTTTTCCCTTTCTACTTGCATCTTTCCTTCAGTCTAAGAACATGTTTAAGTCTCTCCACTGCTCCATTGTCCTATAATCCCTTCTAAGTACTTTCTAGAAAGTTTAATTTCTTTTTCTCTTTTTCCCTTCTCCAACAAATTTCATAACAGAATTAATTGCATTTGCTATTTCTATTCTATCTTTTCCCATTATAAGTTGGCTTCACTCTTCAACTCCCTGTAGTCTAAGGTCAGTCATCACCATTCCACTGAAGCCTTTCTGACCGGGGCAAAGGTCTCTGTTGCGAAATTCACTGAACTGCTCCAACTGGGCTAAACTCCTCAGAGATCAAGTATTATCTTTTGCACCTAACTAAGAGGTGTTCCATCAAAGTTTATTAAACCAAACTGGAAACTGTTTTCAAGAAAGAAGGATGGTCAGCATCATCAAACTTACGAAAAGATCAAAGACTGTGTTGGCCAAATAAAACCCATTATTTTTTAAGATAAGGAGATTGTTGGTAACTTTTGAGAGGGTAGTTTCAACAGAGGGAGTTGGTAAATATATTGCTGTGGTTTATAAAGAAAGGGGTTGTGAGGCTTTCCTGGTGGCGCAGTGGTTAAGAATCTGCCTGCCAATGCAGGGGACGCGGGTTCGAGCCCTGGTCTGGGAGGATCCCACATGCCGCAGAGCAACTGGGGCCGTGAGCCACAACTACTGAGCCTGCGCATCTGGAGCCTGTGCCCCGCAACGAGAGGCCGCGTTAGTGAAAGGCCCGCGCACCGCGATGAAGAGTGGCCCCCACTTGCCGCAACTAGAGAAAGCCCTCACACTAAATGAAGACCCAACACAGCCAAAAATAAATAAATTAATAAAAAAAATAAAATCCTTACCTCTACTTTTAAAAAAAGGAAAAAAGAAAGCGGTTGTGAAGTGATGACAGGATATAAATCATGCAGAGAAGTTTGGCACTACAGGGAAGAAATATCAAGCAGGAAATACTGGAGAAATAATGCCAGTTGGAGTTCCTAAGACTGAGAAAATCATGGCATGTTTGTAGGTAAAGAGGACAAAACCAGAAGCATAGGAGATACTGAAAATGCTCGAGAAAGGGAACACTTGAACATGCATCATCAGAGGGGATGGGAGAGAGTTGAGAAATCAGCCAGTTGAAGAGACTGGTTGGCCTTTGCAAGGAAGTGAGAAGTCTCCTCCTCTGAAGTAGGCAGCAGGGTTAAAGGCACAAGTCATAATTATATACAGACCCTTGAGGTAGGGAAGGTGGTGTAGGAGAGCTCCTGTGGATTTTTTCAGTCAGATGGAAGCAAGGTTACATGTCTCCAGTAAATGGGGTGGTATAACAGGACTATAGATTGCTGGTGATCTAAGAGACATTATTCTTTACTGGCTATACTCCTTTTGCTCACTGTGTATTGTTTCCTGGGGGTTCTGCATTTGCTACCCTTTCTTCTTTACTCCTTTTCAGGGAAGTGTCATCTAGTCCTGAGGTTTAAGCAAGCATGTAAATGCTGATGACTCCCAATCTATGTCAGTAGCTTAAATCTCTCTCTTGAGCTTCAGATCTATGTATCCAGCTACCTATATAACATATCCCTGGGGTATTTTATGGATTAAACTGAAAAAAAAATCAGTATCTCCAGGACTGAAACTTAATTTCTCCTAAATTGCTTATCACAGCTAATGGTCACAATACTTTCTCTGTTGCCCAAGCCAGATACATTTCTTCATCTCTCTCTCTCTTTTTCTCTCTCCCTCTCCTTCTCTTTCTCCAAATGTGTGCCTAGGTAGATAGGCATTTGAAAGACTGGGAACACACTTATATTTTGTGTATTATGTTTTCTTTTTCACTTACTAATGTCATAATCATTTTATCATGTCAGTAAATGATTTTCTATATTTTTAGTGTCTGCATAGTATTATCTCCTACACATGTACTATATTCTACTGCCCCACTGAAAATTCTGTTTGTTTCCTTTTTTTTCTATTATAAATAGCACTGAACATACATGTACGTATTTTATTTCCTTAGACTGAATACTTAGAACTGAAAATGGAAGGCCAAAGAGTATGCACGTTTGAAAAGCTTTTAACACATATTGCCAAGTTGGCCTTCCAGAAAAATTGTACTAGAAGTATATGGGTAGCATTCATTTGCCTGTACTTCTGCCAACATTGGATGTTAACACCTTTAATTTTTGCTGATATAATAAATTATATTTGGTCCTCCAACTCTCAGCCCCTGTCTTTCCCCAAAATCCTTTATCCTTTGCTTCTCACAACTCCCCTGGGATACACAACTCACTTGAAAGGCCGAGGGGAAAGTTACACCAAATTTCCCATAGAGATAATTCTCAATCTTCTGCCCTTTCTTTAAGCCTCTAGCCCGATTTTTGCTGCTTTCATGCACAGTGGTTTCTAGACTATTCTATATGAACTTCCAAAATATGTTTTTGGTGACTCTTAGTGTTTTCTCTTATCTCCCTCTTTTCCTAAATTCCTGTCTCTGAAAAGTCGTTTCTTCTCCCCCCTTGAAGGTTGACCCTTCCGAAGCACTCCTGCCCTTCCCTCCTCCCCTAGAACCTTTGCCTTATTTGAGCAGTATCTTCCATTAATAGAGTATTAATGTCCTTCCTCTTCCAGCAAATATAGTTAAATCTCTGCTATACAAGAAAAGATTTCCATCACCCTTTTTAAATTTTTTATTTATTTTGCGGTACGCGGGCCTCTCACTGCTGTGGCCTCTCCCATTGCAGAGCACAGGCTCTGGACAAGCAGGCTCAGCGACCATGGCTCACGGGCCCAGCCGCTCCGCGGCATGTGGGAACTTCCGGGACCGGGACACGAACCCATGTCCCCTGCATCGGCAGGCGGACTCTCAACCACTGCGCCACCAGGGAAGCCCCATCATCCTTTTTACCTTCTCAAACTTCTACCTTCTTTTCTCCTTTTTTTCATCATCAAACTTTTCTAAACAGTAATCAAGAAGTGTCTACTGGGCTTCCCCTGGTGGTGCGGTGGTTGAGAGTCCGCCTGCCTGTGCGGGGGACGCGGGTTCGTGCCCCGGTCCGGGAAGATCCCACGTGCCGCGGAGCGGCTGGGCCCGTGAGCCATGGCCGCTGAGCCTGCGCGTCCGGAGTCTGTGCTCCGCAACGGGAGAGGCCACAGCGGTGAGAGGCCCGCGTACCGAAAAAAAAAAAAAAAGTGTCTACTGACTCTCATTTACCTCTCACCCCTTGAATTAAGTGTTCCAGCCCCTTTTCTCTCCTGAAATTGTAGTCTTCAAGGTCCCAAACAGTCTCAAAGCCATATTGAAAATCTTGGTCTCTGTTGTCTTCCTTCACGTCTTAGTAGCTTGTAATGCAGAACCATGGCCTCCATCCTGAGGCCATCTTCTTCTGGCGGTGTGGCTCTGCTTTCTCCCGGTTCTCCTCTCAAGAGAACGTCTGTAATTCTTCATGCCCTCTAAGTGTTTGTGTGCCTCAACCCTCATCTCTTCTCTCTCTCCCCTCTCTCTTTGGGTTTTCTCACCTACTTCTGTGGCTTCAGTGATCTTCTTTACATTGATGACTCACAGCCTCTTGAATTCCAGACCCAAATGAGATAGTTACCTGTTAGACAGCTCTACCTAGATGTAACTCCTCAGATTCCACAAATCCCGTATTGAATTCGTGAGCCAACAACCCCTCCCCCTCCCCACACAGAAAAATCTGCTCTCCCACCATATTTCCCATTTCAATTAATGCTGTCACCATACTTTTAATGGTCATGTTCAAAATCATAATCTAATAGTTACCAGGCATTGAGTACCTGCTATATGCCAGGTTCTTTCCATACACAGTCAAATCCAATCCTCTCACAATAATTGTGTAAAGTTGATTTACTATTCCCATTGTTATAGGTGAGGAAACTACTAGAAAGTGGTGGTATTCACAAGTCTAGTTAGTGGTAAAGCCTCTGTGTGGTATTTCACCACATAATTTCTCCCTGCTCCTCTACCATATCCAGCCAGTTTCCAGGTCCCCTGAATCTCTGCGTGTTCACTGTACATCTGCCCCTTGTTTATCTGCCCACCGTCTCCTTCAGTCAGCCTTTGTTCTTTTTGCCTAGAAATTAGCAAACCCTCTTCAACTATCACTGACAGATTTCATTCTAAAGCATAGTTTTAAACATATCACTCCTTGTAAGTAAAAATCCAAAATTGCTCTTGGTGCTGAATGAAGTTCTAACCCTTTAGCTTGGCATCCAAGGCTCTCCACCCTCTAATGCCAGCCTTTCATCCTGCAAGTGCCCTTTGTGGACCTATATTCCATCTAGCCAAAACATGAGGCTTCAACATGCCCTGCACTCCTAACCCAGTCTTTGTTCATGCTATTGCTTCCCTCTTTAATTCCTTTTCTTTCTTATCTAACCCCCCCCCATATGTGTCTGATGAAATCCTACCCACACTTAAAGCCCAATTCAGATGCCACCTCCTACCTAAAACCCCTTCAAATCCTCTAAGGGAAATTTTAGTTCTACCTCTTCCAACCCCCACTCTTAGTATTTTTTGCTTTTCTTTGTCATATTTTTCCTTGTCTCAGAGATATTTTTGTAAATGTTTGTCTTCCCAACTAGTCTCTTATATTCTCAAAGGATATGGACTGTTTCTTAGCTATCTTTGTTCCTCTCACCTTAACCCCGCCCCTGGGCACCCCTCCCCCCACCCCCCACTAGGCAGTGTTCAAAGCAGTCATGTGTTGTGTGTTAAATTTTAGTTTGGCTGATTTGAACTAATCAAATAAACATTTGGTCCATTCTTGTTAATCCTTCAACTTCCACATTCCAGGCTCTGTCAGGTGAGCTGTTGTACTGTGTTTCTAGACTTAGTGACCTTGTCAGAGGGAGTCATTCCTGGAAACTGGAATGGATCAGAGATACCCCTAGGAAGAGAGATTATTTTCTCCCATTGGATTGCGACATAAATAAATTTTGCCTACTTTTACACAGTCAGTTCTATTCCAAGTGTTGGGTAGAGAGGAGCAGTGTTCCAGGCTTTGGAGTCAGCCCAGGTCCCACCACTTACTAGTATGACTCAGAACATATTGCTTAACCTCTTGGAGTCTCTGTGAGTACTTACCTCGTAGAGTTGTGAGGAGTCAATATAATGCAAGTAAATCACTTAGAGTAGTGCCTAGGAAAGATTAAGTGTTTAATAAATGTTAGATATTATAGTAACAGTAGGAATTATAAAATACATTCAAAATGGGTTTTATCTATCTATACTTTAGTATGAATGTGCCTGCCTTTCTGGAAATCCACATCAGTGTAGATTAAATGACTCTACTTCCCAGCTTCTCTTCCCAGCCCAGGTCAGCCCTTCCAGCCCCTCTCCTTCCTCTCTCCTCACTCTCCTCTAGTGTGGAGGAGGATATTGCCATAGCCATGCATGACCACCAGGAGGAGCATTTGCGCCAAAAGATGAGTTCCAATTCTCCCGCAGGAAAAAGTCGGCTTGAGTCTCCTGGCCACATACGCTGCCCTCTAGGGCATGTTGCTCGGTAGTGTGCTATTTTGCGATGCCACCACTTCCATCTCCCTGTCCCCTCCTCCTCCAGGCATACATGGGGCTCTCTAGTTCTACATTTCCATTCTCTTCTTTCAGACAGCCTGCTCTAAAGGAATGAACCCTGGATGAGAGCCAGGAGACCTGTGACTTACCCAGCTTTGCCACTGATTAGCTAACTGCTTGACTTTCTTTAGCATTCGTTTCCTCACCTGTGAAATGATGATACTAATACCTGCCCTGTGAGCCTCACTAGGTTGCTGTAAAACTTAAATATCCTGACATATGTTGACACTATTTATTAACTATAACATGCCACAAAGGTTATACCTTTGTCTAATCTCATACTGTGTCATCGCTCCCTTCCACTGTCTTTGTGGTCTATGCTCTTCATTCCCATCAACCCTGTGCCCCAAGTTGGAAACTCATGGTCAGGAAGGGAATACAGAGCACAGCTTCTCTACCTCTGCTAACAAAAAGGAAAGAATTTCAACCATAGCAAGAGGTTGAAAGGCTGGAGCCTCTTTTAACAGGGAGAAAAAGGCAGAGAGGGAACTGTCTAGAGCAGCATGAAAGCAGGGATACCTAGAAACAAACAGAGGGATGGGGTGACTTGCTCCATAATTGGCCAGAGGGAAGGCTTAGCATATTTTTGCTAAAGGGTTAAGGGCATCAGTGAATAAAAGAATGAATGTAGGACTTCCCTGGTGGCGCAGTGGTTAAGAAT
Organism: Kogia breviceps; assembly: GCF_026419965.1. Classification (NCBI taxonomy): domain Eukaryota; kingdom Metazoa; phylum Chordata; class Mammalia; order Artiodactyla; family Physeteridae; genus Kogia; species Kogia breviceps. Next base: position 86,896,397 of record NC_081310.1, on the reverse strand, counting down.
CCGTCTGCCAATGCAGGGGACACTGGTTCAAGCCCTGGTCCGGGAAGATCCCACATGCCGCGGAGCAACTAAGCCCGTGCACAACTACTGAGCCTGTGATCTAGAGCCCGCGAGCCACAGCTACTGAGCCCACGTGCCACAACTACTGAAGCCTGCGTGCCTAGAGCCTGTGCTCCGCAACAAGAGAAGCCACAACAATGAGAAGCCCGCGCACCACAACAAAGAGTAGCCCCTGATCGCCGCAACTAGAGAAAGCCCGCACGCAGCAACGAAGACCCAATGCAGCCAAACATAAATAAATACATAAATAAATTTTTAAAGTTAAAAAAAATGAATGAATGTATTGGGACTTCCCTGGCCGTCCAGAGGTTAGGACTCTGTGCTTCCAGCTGCTGGGTCCCAGGTTCTATACCTGGTTGGGGAATTAGGATCCCGCAAGACGCGCGGTGCAGCCACAAACAAAAACAAAAACAAACAACAACAACAAAAACCCGAAAACAAAGAATGAATGTATAAATGAATCTGCATGAATGAATGAACTGTGGTCTCTCCCTAGGGTAAGGTATTTAAGGTTTGGGGACACTAGGTGGCAGCACAAGGCAAGAAACTAAGAGATGAGACGTGGCACCTTATATGTATTCCCCTGACTTTAAGCACCTTTTCCCGTTCTCTACCTACATTCTTTCAAAGGATGACACTCTCTAATGGTAAAGATGCAGACAGGGAAGAGAAAATCTGAGGGGAACCAAATGCATATTTCCTAGGGTCGTTTTCAAATAGCCCCTGGGGTTGGAGTGTTCCAGCTTTCAAAAGGGCATTTTTTTAAAAAAAGGAAAATTCAAAACACTGCATGAGAAATCTGGATTAGGGTAAGGAGGCATTCAGATAGGACTCCCAATCTAGACTGATTGGGAAAAGAACTGTGGCAGGAATCTTTTTTTTTTCTTTTTTAAAAATCAAATAATGGTATTCTGAGGAAGTTAGTGCCTCATCCATTCCTGCCTCAGGACACCAAAGACATGTCTCCTCCAATTTCTCTGTAGATAGAGAGCCCATAGCATTTCTTAGCAAAGCAAAAGCAAAGCAGAAATCAGGAGTGTAGTTAATGGAAACTCTTCATTTTATCCTCCCATCAAGTATTGGTTCTTTGCTATAGGAAAGAAGGCTCTGCCAAAAGCGGGGGGCCAACGAGTAAACCCCCATCTCAGCCAGGAAATCCTGAAAAGCTACTGTGGTACAAAGCAGGGAGTTGATCATGCCACCTTTGCCACCATAACGCAAGTCTTCTGTGTCGTGAACATCATCCCAGTGGAAATATGCTGCCTTCTCCTTAGTTTCACTCTGCTTGGTTTTGTAACTCTAAGACAAAATTCCCCTATCTATATCATTTCCATTTCTCCTGTTGCTCTGTTCAGCATCCTATTTTAGCAGCCATCCATGGATGTGCAGCCCAGTGATGCCCCTCCAAATTTCCTTTAGCACAGTAGAACAAATGCCACCATCTTATCCTGTTTTCTCTGTCTATGGGCTATGACTCCTTGATTCTCCCTGTTTCTTCCAGACCTCACTTCTTCCCATGCTTTTCCTTTGAACTGTAACACTTACTGTTTTTGTAATAATGCATATAAAGCACTTGAAACAGAATACTCATTTATTCATTCATTCAACAAATTATTATCAAATGCCTGTTATACTCTTCTGGGCACTTGATAGAGAAATGAACCAAATGGGCATGATTCCTGCCTTCATGGAACTTTCAAGGAAGCTTATAGTTTTCAATTTAAGCTGACACACCCACTGCTTTGTGTCAGAATCTTGGCACTGGAAGGAATGTTTGAAACAGCTAGTTCAATCCCTTACCCAAGTCAGAAATTCCTTCCTCTATGTCTTTGACGGGTAGCCATTATGAACAAAACATTCTCTATATTTGGTCTTTTCTGGCCATTTATACATTCTTCTTCATGCCAACCCTAATCTGCTTCCTTATTTCCATTCACCGATTCTTCTCCTGCACTATTTTTTTTAAATATCTTCATTGGAGTATAATTGCTTTACAATGTTGTGCTAGTTTCTGCTGTACAACAAAGTGAATCAGCTATATGTATACATATATCCCCATATCCCCTCCCTCTTGCGTCTTCCTTCCACCCTCCCTCTCCCACCCCTCTAGGTGGTCACAAAGCTTCGAGCTGATCTCCGTGTGCTATGCAGCAGCTTCCCACTACCCATTCATTTTACATTTGGTAGGGTATATATGTCAGTGCTACTTTCTCACTTCGCCCCAGCTTCCCCTCCCCCCTCCACCGTGTCCTCAAGTACATTCTCTCCATCTGCGTCTTTATTCCTGCCCTGCCACTAGGTTTATCAGTACCGTTTTAGATTCCATATATGTGCGTTAGCACGTGGTATTTGTTTTTCTCCTGCACTATTAGTCCGTCCCTTTTCTTTCTTTTTTTCAAATTGAGGTACAGTTGTTTTACAATGTTGTGTTAGTTTCTACTGTATAGCAAAGTAGAGTTCCCTGTGCTATACAGCGGGTTCTTATTAGTTATATGTATTAGTGTATATATGTCAATCCCTAGTCTGCCCCTCTTCTACATGATGGCCCATTGAAAGTTAAAAGTTAAAAACAGATATCATGTCTTGTATTTTCCATGTGCCAGTCACTTTAGTGGGTGTTTTCATATAATCTCATTTAATCCTCATTTACTGTGCAGCCAATGTCATTCTCACCTTCCTTACTAATAAGGAAACTGAAGATGACACGGGTGAAGTAACCTGCCCATGGTCATACCCCTTATATATCACAGAGCCCCCTGTTTTTAGCTAATCCTCTTCTCAGTGCTATCTTATATGTTAGTATCTCACTTCAGATGAAGCCAGTTCAAAGAGCAGTAACATTCTTCATCTTTCTTGATCTGGATGTGATTCTTCCCCTCATAAAGCCAAAGACCACGTTAGCTTTTAGCAGTTACATGATGGTATCGGTTCATAATGAGCTTATGATTACCTAAATGTTCAAGTCTTATTGATATGCATTATTGTGAAGCCTGGTCTCTCCCATTCTCTTCTTTCCCTACATTCTGCATGTTCAGGTCCTATTCATCCTTCAAGACCCACCCAGCTCATGCCACCCCCTTAACGAAATCTTCCTGACTGCACATTATGCCAATTGAATATTATCTCTTGGGCTTCGCTTGTGGCACAGTGGTTAAGAATCCACCTGCCAATGCAGGGGACATGGGTTCGAGCCCTGGTCTGGGAAGATCCCACATGCCATGGAGCAACTAAGCCCATGCACCGCAGCTACTGAGCCTTCACTCTAGAGCCCATGAGCCACAACTACTGAGCCCATGTGCCACAACTACTGAAGCCTGCGTGCCTAGAGCCCGTGCTCCGCAACAAGAGAAGCCACCACAATGAGAAGCCCGCGCGTGCACTGCAAGGAAGAGTAGCCCCGACTCACTGCAACTAGAGAAAGCCTGCGTGCAACAACGAAGACCCAACGCAGCCAAAAATAAATAAATAAAATTAAAATTTTTTTTTAAAAAGGACCTCTTGCTCTCCCCTTAGAATTTCTATCTCGTTTTCTGAGCACATATCATGTCCTGCTATGTACGTCAGTAATCTGTGTCCTTGTCTTCATTCTTTAACCAGGGCATATGCCTCATTCCCTTTTGTGTCTCTTAGTGCTTTGTATATAGAAGTATCCAGCCACATTTGCCAAATGAACAAATCTTATAACTGGGAAATCAACATTGTGTCCCTAAATGTGCAAATGCTTTACACACTGCTGTTAAATTTCTTGAGCAAAGGCTTTCTAACTTCTTTATGGTGTTGGGGCACAGTCCCTGCTCTGTCTTGCACAGTGTTTTGTATAGAACACCCGCCAGGAACTGTGTATTACCTCATTGATTTTTCACAGCAGTCCTGTGAGGTAGGCATTATCTCTGTTTTACAAATGAGGAAAATGGAGAGTCAGAGAGTTGAGGATCCAGACCCAAGATCACCTAGCTAGTAAGCAGCAGAGCTGGAACGATTCAAACTGAGATCGTTCTGACTCCAATGTCTGTGTTATTTCTGTCACTATGCTGCTTTTCTAAAGTAAAACATGTGCCCCTTCTGGAGACCAAGTGTGTTTGGGGCAGTCGCCCCAAACAGGCAGGTAGTTGTTGGCCGAGGTGGGGAGACCTGCCTCTGCAGATTGTCCTGGAGATGATAAAGCAGGCTGCTGGGAGCCCCTTTAGGTTCTTGAGCAGGTCAGAAAACAGCTAAAAATAATGGTTGAGAGACAGAATGGGTTAGAAGTGGCCAACACACAGGAAAAGGTGGGAAGAGACTGGCTATTCTTTGTGTGTGGAACTCTCTCCTGATTTCCTCTTGAATAATTCTCTCATCTTCTGCAAGTCTTTGTTCAAATGCCACCTTCTCAGTGAGGCCCTATCCCTCACTCCCTTACCCTGTTTTATATTTCATTTATTTTCTATGGCACTTATCACCTTTTAATAAATAACGTGCATGATCTTATTCCTGGAGCCAATTTGCACATACATGTTCCTCCTGGTTCAGCCATAAATAAACTTCCCATGAGGCTCCTCCTAAGCCTCTCCCTCCACCATTTACGAAGCCCCTTTTGGCAACAGAGTAATAACAAAGAAGAGAATAAATGTGAAAAGCCTGTAGAAGAAATGACTTTCGGATGGAATTAAATTAGTCCTTCAGTGGATTTTCGTGTCCTCTTCCCCACAGATCTGCCAAATGAGGGATGAAAGTTAGATTTCAATAATTATTTCCCAACAGTCACAGGTGGGAGAAACTTGAAGAGACTAGAGAGAAAGAGAGACCAAAAGTGGGCTGGGGCAAGGTGGCCTCAGAGCTGAGACAGCAGGCCAGTGGGGCACAGAACAGGCTGTCCCACACCTCCACAGGGGGCTGATCCTCAGAGACCCCCAGAGCCCCGGGCCCGCCCCTCTCCCCGATTCCCATCGTCGCAGGCTCCCGAGAAGAATGCAGGTCAGGAGCATAAGTGACCTTTCACACCTCAGACAAGCTAAGTTTGTTTTCTCCTTTTCTGTCCAGCCCGCAGCAGGAGGGAGGGGGAAATGGGATGGGCCTTGTCGAACTTTCTCCCGCTACAATACCCCAGAGGAGCTGAAGTGGAGAGAGTAAAGGATCTATTTATTTTGGCTCAGGAGGGACAATGTAAGCAGATGGTCTTTGATGGGATTAGCGGCGTAATCTCTAAGACCCTGGTAAATTGGAAAATGATCCATTATATTCCAGGAACCTTTGGCGGCTTCAGCTCCTGGGGAGGGAGGGGCAGGGCCCGGGGGCACCTTGTTAGAAAGGACCCCCCTCCGGGAAGCAGCCAAATCTTGCACAGAGAATTTGGGAAGAAGTTCGTTAGCTGGGCGATGGAAGCCCCTCTCCACTTGAGAGAGCACAGAAATAAGAATTCTCCCAGTGCCCTCTCAGAGCCTCTTTTTTCTTCTTTTCCCTCCTCCTTCTCCTGGGTGTGCTGGGGTGTCTTCACTAACGGCCTCTGCCTCCAACACTTTCCATTCCCAGGAACTCTTCTTTGGGGAAAGATATTGGGTCTCCTGCCTTGGGAGGTCAGAAAATTCTTCTTAGAATCCAAATGATAACCCTCCCAGTGGAATCTCAGTCCATTTCCCACTCCCTCCACTGGGACTCCCTCCACTGTCCATAGACTTGAAAGCCAGGCAGAGAAAGAGCCAAGAGGAGGGGGAATGGGCAGGGATTGGGGAGGGGGGAGAAATGTGAAAGGGGAGGTAAGGTGATAATGAGCCACTCTGCTCAACCCTTCATCCTTTTAACTCACCTCAATCCCCCCAGAGTCAAGTGCCTCCACACCTAGGATCCATCTGGAGACTCTGGGCCTCTGAGTTGGAGGCGTATGGGAGACGCATTCAGTAAGGTGTGGTGCAGTAGCTAGGGTCATATAAGCTATTTGTAGTGTGTAGTGTGTAAGTTATTTGTAGTTCCTCACAACTAAGTGAGGAAAATTGAAATCGAAAAACTGGAAAGCCTAAGGTCACCCACTTCAGTAAGTGACAGAACTAGGACTGAGACTTGATTTCATTATATTGTGAGATCTACTCGTGTTGATAAATATGTCTAAAATTTTATCTTAACTACTGCACAACATTTTATTTATTTATTTCAGTATTGAAGTAATTTCCAAAACTTTATTGTTACAACCATTCTTGAACAGATATCTGCTTGGAATTGTATCAGATTTATAGATTTAACTTGGGGGATTAAAAACCAAAACACAAATAGTCAAATATGCATTTTTCCATACATAGAACCGCCACAATTCTTTGAAAATAAGTATGTAAATAAGGAAAGTTGGTGGTGGGGAGGGGCAGATAGAAAGGCAGCACAAGTTATTCAGTCCCAAGTAAAAATTCCAACACTTTTGAGTATATTAAACTCTAAGAGATGTAACAGTTGACTGGTGAAGGAGGGTTCCAGGAGGAATTCCACTTGTGCAGCATTTTGTTTCAGGCTATTTCAACGTACTGAGGTATGTTTTATTTATTTTAGTATCATTTTTTAAAAGAGTGACACTTTGTTATGTGTGTATTTGTTTATTTGAGATAATTTGAGGCTGACACAAGGATTTGTAGGCTGGTTAAAACAAGAAGGCAGAGTGAAGAGGCAGCAAGCTACAGCCATTCCTCACCTCCTAAGCCCCCCTCCCTGCCAGCAAATGTGAAAATTTCTCCCAGCAAATATGAAAATCACACTGTTGACATAACAATCCTGGACTGGAAGAAACTTACTATTTCTTGAGTGTCTATGAGGGGCCAAGCAGGTGCACACTGGGTGCATTAACGCACTGAGTTCACAACCCAAGGAAGTATATGTTTCCTCTCCTGCATGTTACCTGTTCAGAACAGAGGCTCAGAGAGTTTAGGTAACTGGCTTAGAGTCACACAGCCAGCTAAGTGGCAGGGCTGCCACTGCAGACTGTGCTCTTCACAACACCTTGCTCTTCCATCAGGCTGTCTGGCCTCATGTCATCCTCTGCCCAGAGCACCCTGCCTGGTTATTCACCCCCCTGGGAAGTCCTCTGCCTCCCTGTTCTGGGTTTCTTCCACAGAAGGAGGCTACTCCTCACCTCCCGCCCCCACAGCTGGTGCCTTTCTCTCAGGTTGGCCCACACCCTGCTGAAAATTAATACACAGTATGTTTACTGATGAAGTCCAAAATGTTCTGGGGTGAGACTGACTGATTCGCCAAACCTGGGTTGGTCTCATTCCTTCCTGGCTCTGATTGTCTTTCCACTGGAAAGACTGGTGGCTCCTAGCCCCAGACTCTTCTTTTATAAAGGAGGAAATAACTTGGCCAAGGTCACATAGTTGGTCCTAGCAACCTGTTCCCCACCAGTCCGTGGATACGGGGGCCAGGAGAGAGACTAGGGTAGGTATTTATTCAGGTGTTTGGAGAGTAAAATGGCCACTGAGTCAGCTGGCGCTTATGGGTGAGCTCTGAACTCAGCCAAGCCTCTTGGTGGCTGTGATTCCAGAAATGGCTCTACACCTTTATCTGGAGGACTTCAGCTTGCCAGGGTGCATCTCTTAGGCACCTTCTCTGTGCCCTAAGATGTTACAGCTTCCCCATCGCCTCACACTCTATCACCTTTCTCTGCTTCTGAGAGCCACAGACATGTTCAGCGGAGTCTGCACGTTCCTAATTCTCTGAAGCCTGTTGCAGGCTACCATGTTATGGTCTCCCCATCCGCTACTGGAAGCCCAGGGTCTAAGGGCAGAATTCAGCAGCTTTGGAAGATAAGGTCAAGGGCCCCCAGCGGTGCTTCAGGGAGAGAGGATATCAGTGCCTCCGCCAAACTCCTTGAGGGGCTCGGCTGCCCTTCCACCACCTTTCTCCGTCTCCCTTTTCCCCTTTATCTCTATGTTTCCTTTTCTCCAGCATTTCTTCCTCTTATCCGCCCCGTTCTTGGCCCCGTCTTTTCACCTCTTTCTCTCTCATCTTCCTTCTCCTCATCTTGCCAGGCTCCCCTGACACCCTAGCTGCTCCTGGTTATTAATTACTCACCCCCCCTGGCCCCGCACCACAGTCCGGGACTTCCTGTCTGGGGCTGGGGCCCGGAGCTGCCGGCAGAGAGTGGGCGCCGCCGCGTCCCCCAAACCCCACGCTGTCAACAAGCCGGTTTTCCCGTGGCTCCGCTTGGCGCCACGAACCCAGAGAAGCGCCTACAAGGGCCTCGCGGCCAAGAACATGAACCTTAGGGGGAACTGACCCTGACAGTCGGGGGGATGTAGGGGGGGATAGGAGGCTCATTCTTGGTTTTATTTTCCCCGGGGGTGAGTTCAGTAGCGGAGGTGGGGGGCAGAGGTGGTCCTCTGTGCCATCGCTGCTGGCGGGGCGAGTCGGGACTAACAGACCCTCCAGCGGGGCTTTTCGCCGGACCCGGGTCCGGGGAGCGGGCGGACGAGCAGAGGAGGCCCCGGGGGCTTGGCTTGGGCCGAGCGCAGCCGCCCGGATCCCCGAAGCTCTCAAACGCCGACTCGCCCCGTCTAGGCCCCCTTTCCCCTCGGGCGCCTTGGAGTCGTTTCTTTTCCATTTTGTTTCCTTGCCGTTTCTATAATTTAGTTTAACATTTTAAATGCCTTTGGTATGTTTCCTTTTTATTTCAGTTAGCGTTATTTTATCTCGTTTGTTTTAACGTGTTATTTCTTTTCAAAGAGATTTTGTTTTTCCCTTTTCTCTCTTTCCGATTCTCTATTTTCTTCTGCTCACTTCTCTCCTCGGCTCTTCTCGTGCTTTCATTTCCTCTCCTGGGCGCCCGCAGCCTTGAGGCTCTCGCGTCGGAGGCGTCCGCGGTCGTCCCGACCTGGGGAGGAAGCGAGTGTCCCCCACCCCTCGCCCTTCGCACCCGGAGGCCCCTCGGCGCCGCCCGGCGGGTCCGCGCCCCGTGCGGCTGCGGAGCTTGGACTTTGTCGCAAGCGGGAGCCGGAACCGCTGCTGCCCGCGAAAGCGCGGAGAAGAGGCAAGGGCGCCGGCTGGGGCTGCACGGGCGTGCTCCTGCCTGGCTTTGGCCGGGCCCGGGCACCCGCAGTTCACATATAGAAGCCACAGGTCCACACACACTGGGATTCAGGGGCCCGCAGACCATGGTCCACGAGCCACAAAGACACCGAGGCTCACAGCCAAGTCAAGGGCGTGCGCTGCGCAAGCACAGTGCACAGCGACAAACACAAACACCGAGATCAACAAATGTCACACATACAGCCCCAAACTACACACACACACACACACACACACACACACCAGTCACAGAGTGTCATATGGACATATATGTGATCATAGTACACATACAACAACCAGCACACACATGACTGCGCACTGCATATAGACATGAGGCAGAGACACACAAACCTACTTGTGCACACACCGCCGCGCTCAGCGGGGTTTCAGTGCTGACTACTCAACCCATCACAGTGGTGACCCTGGGGAGAGCTCCGGGAGTGGGGAGGAAACCTGCCTGGTCTCACCAGCAGGCACAGCAGTAGCCATATACACAGCCACCCAGAGTTCAGTAGCTCTGCCTGGACTAAGGCTGTAGGGGCTCCAAAGGTGGGGAATACGGGCTGCATTTTTTTTTTTTTGCTGTACGCGGGCCTCTCACTGCTGTGGCCTCTCCCGTTGCGGAGCACAGGCTCCGGACGCGCAGGCTCAGCGGCCATGGCTCACGGGCCCAGCGGCTCCACGGCATGTGGGATCTTCCCGACCGGGGCACGAACCGCGTCCCCTGTATCGGCAGGCGGACCCTCAACCACTGCGCCACAAGGGAAGCCCTGGCTGCATTTTTAGCTGAGGGATCCAGCCCAGACCCCAGAGCCTGAGCCCCAGAAATGAGCATCGGACCTAAAGAACCCACTGTGAAGCAGACAGAAGCGGGCACTGCACCAAGAAAATGGCACTGTGTTAGAGTATAAAGCAGGCATGCGATATGTGTGCCAGTATGTATTCCGTGCCACATGTATCCCACACAGTTGCCGGTGTTTGGCCAAGTGCCCACATGGAGACCATTATTTTTGTGAAAACGAGCAGAGGAGATGTATATGGTTCCAAGAATAAAAGTAACATATGTATACAAATATAGGTACCAATACACAACTAGGGAAATGTCAAGTAGAAAATCTCTCTCCAGATCATTGGTATCATTATCAAACTGGCATGCTAGACCAAGCCTCTGTGGCAAGGTCTGTCTCCTTTCCAGGGCGACCGTGATTATTTGGTGCCATGGGAGCTCTTTGGTGAAAGACTGGTTTGTGGGAGAATCAGATGTATCTGACATATTAGCAACCCATCAAAAGGGGAGATTTTGGCAGCTTTAGGGGGGAATTTTGGGGTAAAAAAACTATCTGAATTGCACTCCAGAAATCCTGCGTTTGAAAGGTGCCCGGGGCTGTAGCAGCACCAGTGATGGCCAGACATGCCTGGCCGATGGTGGAACCTGACTGCAGGTAGGTGCCAGTACACATAGAATGTGCTGGATAAAAACATAAACCTGTTCATGCCATACACAAACCCTCTCTACACATGGACAGCTCTGAGAACCACACCGGGCAATGTTCAGTTACAGATGTCCAATTGGATTGCCAGAGAAATTAATTTTGTAGGAGAGAAGATAAGAGATATTTAGGTGCACACACGGAGCTCTATAGTTTTGGAGCTCAGTTATTGTAACAGGAGAGCCACAGCAGCAGGAAAGTGCCTAGCGCAAAAGAGAAACACAGGCAGGTGAGTCCCTATCGTACAATGCCAGCTGCATGGAGATGGGTGTCTAAGGGGCAGCCCCGCGAGGGATTCGATCCATTGTCCAAAAGACTCCAGATGCATGCAGAGGGATGTGCCTGATGAAGCTGCAAATCTACTCACCGATTTCTGGGCTGAGCCTGGGGGAGAAACACGCAGAATTGAGGGCCACATCCCATGTCTCTAATGTGGGATAGAGAATGGAAAGCGTGGCCCTTGGGGCTGGCTGGCTGGCAGTCTCTGGATCTGTCCTGTCTTTGACTGGCTTTCTGGTGCCTCTTAGCACCTTTTTCTTTCACTCTTGCAGGTCGCTGTCTCTGGTTCGGTCTCTGCCTCTCTCAGTTTCTCTCTCTGTTCCGTTTGTCTGTGTTTCTCTCACTGCCTCTTCAATTCTTTTACTATTCTGTATGACAAGGTCACAGAGAAACACAGCCAGATCCAAGAGCAGATATAAAAACAAATGCATATCATAGATGCAGAGGTCATTGGTGATAAAGCCTATCCATCTTGCTGGTCTATATAGATTTATGTGACAGCACATTTTCATTTTTGTGTAAAAATCTAAGTAGAGCCTTGAAATTTTGTTTCCTTTCAGTCTTTTGGCTGCTTTCTCTTTGGGTGTCTGTCTCTGTCTCATTTTTCTCAGGGACCCTTCCTCTTCTTCATTATATCACTTAAGAGCAGGCATTTTGGCCCCTGGACCCTGCCACAGTTTTGATAATCCCCCCTTCCCTATATTGCCTTCTTCGAAGTTTGCCTCAGGTGGGCAAAGGTTTTTTTGAAACAGACAGTTAGATTGCCACATTGCAAGTGGTACCTGGAGAAAGACATTTGAAACATGATGGAGATACAAGAACATCTAGGGACATAAAAAGGGTTTTGGGGCCAAACAGAGATACTTCCTTAATTCACCTGGGGGCTGGAGTCTTCTTCTGAGTGGAGTGGAGGGAAGGATATAGGTGAGGCTCTGAAATCCCAGTCACTGGTCCATGGCTGCCATGGGCCAGCAGAATCCCACCCTGCAAGGCAGAGGAAGAGGTACCCAACTCAGTAGGGCAAGCACTGGAAACCATATGATGGAAAAGCAATGAAAACTATCAAGGTCCCATTTCCCAATCTTGGATCTGGTATAAACAGTGTCTGAGTAAAAGAAGGTTAGAACAGGAAAAGGGATGGAGTGGTATGGCTGAGACCTTAGAGACAGATGCACCCCATGGAGATCTAGCTGGGGAGCCAGAGAGTGAGACAGCCCCTGAGAGGAGAGGAGGGGTTCCCGGCCCAGCCCTGGTGGGAGAAAGGAAGTTGGAGAGTCGGACTTCCTTCATGCGATTTATGCTTATCCTATGGTTGTTAGAATAAAATGATGCACCAAAAGCCTCTGCTGGGGTCCCTTGACCATTTACTAGGTGGTGGAAAGAGGGCAAAAGACTTGGTAAAGTGGGTTGGGCTCTGGAGCCAGCAGAGGATTGGGGAAGGCCTCGGTCCTCGGTCCTCGGTCCTCGAGCTGCCCCAAGCCCAGCCTGAGTGAACTGGAAAGCTCATCCCTCCCGCTTCCAGATCCTTGTTTTCTCTCCAGATCTGGATTCTTCGTGCCTCTCTCTTTGTGAGTTCGCGACTCGGTTTCTGGCTTCTCTACTCCCTTGAACTGTGGATCTGTCTCTCTCCATTTCTGTCACTGCTTCGCAGATTTTCTGACTTCATCTGTCTCTGTTCTCAGGTCTCTGTCTCTCCGTACCCCCTCCCTTTGTTAATTCAAAGGGTTCTCACTGAGCACCTCCCTAGGCTTCCCAGAATAACATTGAGTAAAATGAGATAAAACCCGCCTGTAGGTTTTTTTTCTTGTCCTACTCCCCTCAGCCCCCTCTTCCAAGGCTACAACCCCCTCTTATAATGTCAGATAATTGCTGGTGTGCAGCTCTGAGAAGCCAGAGCTGATACCAGGGAAGGAGCGGGTGGGGGGTGGGTGGGTGGGAGGTGGGTGGGGGGAGAGAAATAAATAATAATCTGCTTCCATTCAGTGTATATAGGTTACCTGATTTGCATATATGCTAATATTGTTATAATTACCCTGCTGTTCTGGCCTATGATCAAGTTCTATAAATACATAGGATAGTAGAGCTAGGCCTAGCCACACCACCCTGAAAATGATCAAGTATACGTATGTATCTGTGTGCATTTCTGTGTACTCTAAATCTATGAGCCTTTCTTTGATATAACACACTCCCTTACAGATCCTAGCTCTTCCGGCTTTTAGTTAACCCTCCTATGTTTTAAGGCCACTCCAAGGGAGGGGGAAAGAGAAGCCTGAATGAGAAAACATTCTAAGTTATATTTAAATTCTTAGAATTAGTATCATTATGAATAAGTTATTACTATTTTATTCGGAAAATCAAAGATTTCCCCAAATTATTGAATTAGTTACCTCCTGAATGCCCCCCTCCTACAGGCCCATGCTTTGGGGTACAGGTTGGGGGATAGGAAGAGATATCTCCATGTCCTAGGCCTTTTGAGATGTTTAAGAAAGTGCTGTCTATGGGAGAGGAAGTGTAGTCCCCTTCCCCAAATCTGCCCCCATGCCTCACTCTCTTAGCACACTCCCACTCTCAGGAAACCAAGGGGAAGAAGCTCATGGCGTGGTGCAGATTTTTGGGTGATGGTGGCAGAAGTGGGGAGGAAGCCTGGAGGAACATAAAAGACGCAATCCACAGCTGTCTGCTTTTAATTATAATTATCCCCTTTAGCTTCCTTTCTGGCTAATGAGGGGGGGATTAAATTTTTTTCTGCCTTTCTCCCCCTCCCTCCTTTCTCTGGAATTGAGGGGTGGAGTGAGTTCAGGGTCCTCCTCCCCTTCCTCCCCAATCCCTTGGTTACTGGGAGAAAGGCAGACTCCAGAGGGTGGTGACAGTATGAAGAGATTTGTAGGAACAAAGGAAGGACAGGTTTGGATTGCTGGACACGTCCCAGAGTTGGAGAGACCCCCCCTCCATTCCACTGGCACCCCCTCCCATCAACCCCCCAGCTCCCTAGACAAGGAACTCAATGTCTTCAGCCGGTGAGAAAGGAGCTAAAGGGAGCCCTGGTCCAGAGGGAAGGAGGAGGGAAGGGGTGGGGAGCTGGGGGCGGGGGGTGCAAAATTAGTCTCAAAGGATCTTTATTTCTGAGCTAGTGAAGCAGATGTAATCAAGGGGAGAGCAAAATAATCATAATGGGAGGAATGAGGGGAGGGGGAAGCTGAGGCTGGAATGGGGGGACTGGGCCAGAACAGGGCTGAGAATTGGGGGGCAGGTAGCCTTGATTGGGGGCAGTCTGTTACCTTCTCCCACCTCCCCAAAGTCTGCCTACCTTGGGGTAGGCAAAGAAGGACCAGGTCTATAGACTCTGACCTTTGCCCTCAGAATCCCCCTTTCAGAGCTTAGGGATGGCCAGGCCAGAAGGTGGCTGGGAAGGCACCAGGGAGAAGAGAGACCCCCGCCCCAGCTGAGGGAGGTGGTGAGGAGAGGGGAGACTGAAAGCAGTGGGGGAGGGTGAGAGAGGGGAGCCAGCAGAGACTCAAGTGGCCTCCAGGTCTGTGGGACAAAAGTTGGAGGGAGATTTGTGTATGAGAGAAGAGGGGAGGGGGCCTTGGGGAAGGGGGGGCTTTGACAATGAACTTGAGACAAACTTCATTAGCATGCAGGCCTGCTGTCTGTCACGTCGAGCTCAGACTGAGTTCCCATGCAGGCCAGGAAGAGAGGGAGGGAGAAGAGGGAGGGGCTGAGGGTGGGGGTGAGGGAGAGAAAAGAGACCCGACCATTGTACCATTCTGGGCCCCAGCTTCCACCAGATATCGGGACCCCAGCCCTGGAAACCAACCCCCAACTCACTCTCCCTCCTCTAAGAACAAGATAATTTATCTCCCACTTTGGATCTATGGTCCCACCCCCTCCTCTTCTCTTTTCTAGGCTTCCAAGTGCTGGCCTTCACTGCCCCCCCCAACCTTGGTCACCCCTCCAGCTCTCAGCCTTCATCTTCTGACTGTCACTTTCTCTTTTACAGCTAAGATCTGGATTTGTGATTAGTTGAGCTGACAGGGACAGAGAGCTGGGGGAGGTTTGGGAAGGGGAGACCAGAATACTTTGAACCTCCAAATGGCAAACTGTGTCCTCTTTCTATCACTCTGTATCAACTCCACTCCCCACCCTAGACACACATCATTTAATCACGCTCTCAAGTTCGAAGGTGAATTAGAATGGGAAGGAGACTGGGGACAGGGTATTTCTGTCACACACTTTCTCTTGCTTCCTTTGGGGATAAGGGTGGCCTGGAGGAACAATAGCTTTCCTTAGCCCCTTCTTCCTGCCTCAGGTTAGAAAAGGCAGTAGGAGGAGGTGGGAAAGAGTGAAGATGACAAAGACCCCTTCCCAGACAGGCATTAGATGGGAGAAGGAGGGGCTTCATCAGAGTGGGTTGTTATTCTGGTGGTGATGGTGTCTCCAGACAGGGGCAGCACCCCCTTTTTGCTGCCTTTCCAGGGAGCGCAGCAAGAGAAAGAAAGAGAGAGGCAAGCGAAATTCCTGAATGGATAGACAGATGCTACGTCATCGGAGCTGCATCCTCCACTCCTCAAGAGGCTAGGAGCCGGGAGAAAGAGGCAGTCCAGCGGCAGGGGCCACCCGAGCAGGATGTCCTCCTCACAGAAGCCGGGTAAGTGGCCATTCTTTCGGGAGGGTCCTAGCCCCTCAGACATCTGAGCTGGGGGGGGGGGAAGGGATCCCCTAAAATCAGTCAGGGCGCCCTACCTTCCTACTTTGCTCACTGGCTAATGGAGGCGGGTGCAATAATCACAGCAAAGAAAGGCTGATAAAAGATTTAGGGGTGACCAAAACGGATGAGGCATGTGTGTGAGTAGTAGTTGGCAGAGTGGGATTTCATCTCTTGCTTCCCCCATCTATCTATCGAGGTGGGCTGAGGCAGGCCCCTGCCCCACCACCGTCCCAGAGCGCCTCTTGGTCCCCCTCCTTCCCCTAGCCCAGGCCAACCGGGAGACAGCTTACTAAGTTTGTCAATGGGATTCAGAGGGGCTTTAGGGTCACGGTGCTACTGATCCTATTAATCCGCCCCTCCCTTCCCTCCACCAGACAGGGCCAACATCTTAATGCTTGCACCAGAGGAGAGACAGGAAGGAAGATTGTAGTGGAGATGTGAGGGAAGAGAAAAAATGGTTCTGTATTTGGACTCCTGACCTTCTTTCCTCGCTCTGACTCTTATTCCTCTCTGCCCCAAACACTTCAGGTTTTAGGGGCGGACAGAGTCTGAGGGACTGGGGTGATTGGGGGTTGGAGAAGGAGCCGCATCTCCAAAAAGGTGGAGATGAGAATTAGGAAAAAACATCGATAGCATTTAGATTAATTTTATTCCCCCTTTTCCTTGCTTTTCTCATGAGCGGGGAGGTGGGAAAGGGGCTGAGGGGAGCTTAAAGGCAAGTGAGGTATTGGGGGCAGATGCCTAGGTTCAAAAGGGGAGAGAAGCCTGCTCCAGCCCTTATGCGACCCATCTGACAGTGGTTTTTTAATTTCTTGTTTTTTAAGAAGGGCAAGAGGAGATAGAAAGAAAACACTATTCTTATCCCCAGTCCCCACCCACATGGTGGTTTCTGGGAGAGAGGCTGGGACCATTGTGGGGTAGTCGAGGCTAGAGGCCAGCAGGCTATTTCTGGTACCCCAGGGGCCAAGTTTCTGGGAGAGGCTGAGGCTGCCACCACCGAACAAGCACACACCTGTTCCATGCCTCCTGGGGCGTGGTCCTTGTCACCATGTCACCCTGGACATTGTGTGTGTGTGGGGGGGGTTAGGGTGGGGTGCAGAGCAGAGGTCAGCAAAGAGAGGTACAGCTGCTCCAGGGACCCCAAGACGCTTCTTGATTAGGGTGGGAGAAGGAGCCTTAGGCTCCCCAACTGTCCTTGTGCTTATTTTCTATCAAGTTGGGGGCTGGGGGTGGCCCCCTCTTTGGTCTGAAGATAATTTCAGACTGAGATACCCCTTTATGAAATGGATGGGCTGGCAGAGCTGAGGCTGGGAGTTAAGTGGGTATTCATGGGTGTTAGAAGTGGGGAGGGGGACATTCAAAACACCCCTCCTAGAAATCAGGCTTGGATTTAAGCCTTATCTCTGCTCCCCAGCCTTCCTTTTTTTTCTGATTTCCTCTGCATTTAGGTAGGTTATCTTCCTGACTTTCAAAAAAAAAGAAGAGGAAGAATTTGTTGTGGAATTGAGTTTGATGTAGAAGGGATCACCAACTTACACCAACATACACACACACAAATACACTTCTCTTAGTATTTTAGGAGCTGGGTTACCTGTGGTACACATGTCATTCCTCAAAATCATAATTTAGCCTGAAGCAAATACTGGGAGAGTAAGACTATAAAATATTGAGACTGGGTTTCATACCCAACATTAAAATTAAACAAAAAAAACTGCTTTGTATCCACCCCTTTTGTGTATGTGAGAAAGAGAAGGAGAAGGAGAGAGGGAGAAATTGATAGCTACAGAAGATGTCTTTATGGATCCTTAGTGATATGCATGGGTAGATGATAGGTAGATAGGTAATGATGAGAGGGGGAAAGAAAGCTAGAGACACAATATGATTGACAGTATCTCAAGTGCGTAGCACTTTACGATGCAGTTACAGCTAGATAGACGAAAATGTATGTCTGACCCCAGATCCTTCATTCTCTCTTGAGCATGCTTTCTCGTACACCATGAACAGCAGGAATCTGTGAGGGGATGGTAGCCATTGGGCAGGGAATTACTCCTCTAGTTTTAAGTCAGAAGGGCCACAGCATCTCCACAGGCTCAGTTCAAACCCCTGGGCTGGTAAGGTTTTGGAGGGAGGTGGAAGGAGGTTGTGAAGATGGGCCTGGGTTAGAGTCATCCAGGCAAGATGGAGCCAGAGAAGCTCAGGCCAGGGGCCCTGCCTTCCCTGCATGTCTAGGCTTTTCTCTTTTAGCTATCTCCCTGTGCAGCCCAGAGCTCTGGCAGTTGAAGAGGGGAACGTAGACTGTCTAGGTCCTAAAAACATAAGACTAGAAGAAAAGGAGTTGGTGAGAGAGTGTCAGGGAGACATGGGTGTTAGTGAAAGAAGACTGGAGCCACTCAAAAGACTTTAACCTTTGTATTCTCCTCCTTGACAGGAGCTGGGCATCCGAGAAGAAGCAGCCTCCTTTGTTTCTGGTGTCATCGTAGGTGTCCCCCTTTGGCTTTGGGGGTATTTATTTTCTTATTTGTTTGTTTTTGATGGTGGTGTTTGGGGTGAGGATGGAGAAAGAAGCTGGCTCTGCAATCATCTGGGTTTTCTCCTGTTCCCTACACCTCTCTACCCCATGCCCTGTCTCTTCTAGCTTTCAGCCCCTGATTTCGGTCTATTCTGATTGTAGTAAGACTTGTATAGTCATTGATAGTGGGAATGGAACGTGGAGACTTAGGAATGAAGGCCACCCTGCGCCCAGTTCCGTGAGAGAGAGGAGAGGCACTGAGGATTCCGGGGACTCTTTTCCCCCTCTCTCATAGGCTACTGAGGGCAGAGATGGAGGGCAGTTGACACAGGGGACGGTGGTTGGTTGCAGAGGAGCAGAGATATCTGCACATGGATGATAGAGGTGAGAAAGGAGAGTGTGGGTTGCGGTGAAGGGGGACCTGCTGAGCTTAAACAGCTGTGAGTGGGTGTGTGTGCCAGGGTGTGTAAGCATTGGGAGGTGGTACTGCTGGGAATATCTGTAGATATGTCATTGCATTTGTCTTAGTTGATGATAGGATTGTGTGTGTGCGCGTGCCTGTGTACATACACAGCACCCTTACACACTCATGCTTTTGCCCCTCAAAGAGACCATTTGCTGATGGCTAACCCTCTACCACCTCTGTCACCTTGTTCTCACCTTTCCAACTCCATAGTGCTCTCAAGCAAGTGAGTGGTATGTGAGTTCAAGGACAGAATTGGGAGCAGGCAGGGAGGCAGTGCTTAGATAGACCTGAGGAATTTTCAGGCCGGCCTCTCAAGAGGAGAAAAACACTTTGTGGGGAGCGAAAGGTGGTATCCCCAGGGATGAAATCTTCCAGATTATGTCTCCACGCCCTTTAAACTCATCTGCCTATGTAGAGATTTTTTTTCACAGCTTCCCCATGTTTTTTTTTTTTTTTTTACTGCGAACTCTTGCTTTTATTTGTCGCTATCCCATAGAAAATGCAAATATTCTATAGCAAAAGAATAATGTATGATAATGTTCACAATAATGATGCACTTATAAGACAGAAATAAATATCTGAACCCACCCTCTGCCAAATGCAGCTTTCATCTGTATCTTCAAGGCAAATTAACCTGATAATTGAAACAAAGAACAAATATGCTTTCTATTTAATTACCTAAATATTTCAAGAGAGTTGCTTGATGCCAAAATATATTTTGGGACCCAAATTGTAAAGATCCATCCAAAAGCTGCATCCAGAGAGCATAATTCAGGCCATGTTTTTTTATACATGGACCTCTTCAGGGACACAGACAATGGGTGGGCATCAGGGCTGTAGGAATGGGGGTGGGGACAGGCACTGGCAAAGAATGTATGCTCCTTGGCTATTTGAGACACTTACAGACTCAGATCAGCACCAGGGATTTGGTGTGCTCTCTCCACAGTCTGCCAGAATTTCCCTTGAAGGACTTGGGTGGGGTCTGCAGACCATTGCTCTAAGAACACCGCAGCGGAATCTGCTGTGTGCTGGAAGCAGAGGGCTATGCTCCAACTGAGGCCTTCCTAGAGAGACTGAGGCTGGTTAGCCAAGCGCAAGGGGGATCTAATGCACCCATTTTACTCCAGCTGTTAGCTTCTCTCAGGTCTGCTGTATCCAATTCTCCACAGTAGAAGGGTCCCTTCTGGTCAAAGGAACTGTGGAATAGTCACTAACACACAACTCCCCACACTCCCCTCTCACCCCCATACACAGATCCCACAGGACACACCTTTTATCAACGCCCGCCCTCTGCATCCACAATGGGCTCAATCCACATGAAGGCAAACTCAGACTTGCAGACACACTCACAGAGACACACATCCTTTTATTAATTCATCAGTTACTGAAGGACAGGGAACTCTGCTCAGTATTTTGTAATAACCTAAATGGGAAAAGAATTTGAAAAAGAATAGATACATGAATATGTATAACTGAATCACTTTGCTGTACACCTGAAACTAATACAACATTGTTAATCAACTATACTCCAATATAAAATAAAAATTAAAATAAATTAATTCATCAGTTACTGGGCACCCACTTTGTTTTAGGCATGGCGTTAGATACCATAGAGTCGAAAATGTATGAAATCGCCTCTGCCCTTGAGGGGCTGTCTCGTTTGCTACCCTTGAATTAGTTTCTTTTTTGAAACTGGAGCAACATGCCTTGGTATACAAACCAATTCCAGTTAATATGATGGTGGGGAGTTTTCTGCTTCTTTCATGGCTTGCAGTTCCATCTCCATTAGAATAAAGACGATGCCCCACTCATCGTCATCCCTGAGCAGGAGCTGTGGGAGATCAGGTTGTCAACTCCACCCAGACAAAACTAAACAAAAAATTACTTCATCAGGAATCTAGGCAGAGAGGGGGATTCCAAGTAGATAATGCCAGGACAACTTGGAATAATCTCCATTTTCTTTTGTGCCCCCCCCCCCCTATATTTGGACACTCTGTTTAGACTGAGGTACCTCTGTAGGAGCCAAAGCCACAGTAAGGTGCAAGGGGATCTAGTTCTTTGTCTAACTATTTGGGGAAATTTAGATATGTACCCACTTCTGTCTTGACCTTGGTTTTTGAGGAATTCCAGCTGAGTCTGAATTTGGGCAATAAGGGTGTGGCTGGGGGTTTTCTGTTGGACAAAAAACCGTTTCTGTCCTCCTCCCTCCCCAACAAAAATACAGCAGTGGCTGAAGGGGAAGGGAGGTCCCTGCTGATCCCAACTGCTTCTTGCTAAGCCGTCTGGATGGCCCAGGCCAGGGCAAGGAATTGTGGAGATAAGCTTGGGCCCCACAGAGGGCAGGGAACTTGGTTGGAAAATAGTGACAGAGAAGAAAGGGGAGTGTGCTAGCAAGCAAGACAGCCTCTTTCCCACATGCTGGCCCCAGCCTCCAGGAGCTGGGTGAGGGTAGGATGGAGGGGCAGAAAGGTTTGTTCAGGGTGCTTTTGAGGGATCTCCTGGAAGGGCAAATGGGGAAATACTTGTAGGGGAAGTTGGTGGTGTGTTCAGAGAAGTGTAGGTCCTATTTAGGATTGCTGGAATGTCTAGAGGATATTGGGTGTCCTATAAAGGAGTATGAGGTGGTACACTGAGAAATATTTGAGGAGGTCTGTAGGCATGAAATGGCCTATAGTTTCTCTGGGGCCTGGCATGGGGGATTTATGTAGGGAATGCATTTAGCAGCACACCAGTAGGGTATGTCTACCTGTGAGAGTGGGGAGGGCTCTGCTTTTCTGCAGCTATACCCCACCATTGGCGGGTGTGCTCTCAGTTCTGGGAGGGTGAAGAATTTACACTGTGGAAGTTTCTAGAGAGCCTTTCCTTTGGGTAGGGGCTTTGAGACCCTATGGAGGCTGACCGAAGGGGAAAAGGTGTGCCAGGCACTGCCCTGAGAATGCCCTCAGACCTGGGGAGATCAGGGCATCTGCTTCAGCTTCCAGCTCTCACTGTGGTGGGGAAACGCAGGTCCCTGGGCTTTATCCTATTTCAAAGTGCCCCCCACCTCACAATCATGCAGCAATTACTCATACATTTTCCAGTCTTTGAGGGGAACACCAGATGAAACCCACTGGCACAGCTTACATCTAACCAAGGCAGATAGCATTCAGGCTGGGCTTTGTCTTAGACTATGCAGAGGCAGGACCCTGGGGCAGATAAAACCACCTGGCTGGGTCTGATGGCCAAACACTGGGCCAAACCCAGTGCACCCCTGTTGGTGTGGGATCCCTGGTGATAAGACCCAACCCATATTAGGCAGGGGGACTGGCTCCCGGTGTCCGAGTCATGGGATATTTTAGAAAAGGGGCCCAGAGGAGAGTGGGTGGAGGGATGGGGTAACTCGGCGCCAGGAAATAGAGCTGCTCCAGGTCAGTCACAGCGGCTCAAATGGGGGTCCGCAGCTTGATCTCAGAGGGCTCCGCCTGTCTTGGAGAATCCGGATCCCGCCTGCGGACCAGCGTGTGCCCCCGGGAGTTGGGACACGGCATTATTCGCTTCTGATTCTCCCGGCCACATGGGGAGCCGGGTCGGGAAAGCCCGCAACCTGAAACCTTGCTTGGAGAATGATTTTTCTCGCTGCGACCCCGGCTCTCCAGACACCCGGAGATGGAACCCGGGTTGGGGGTGCAGGGTTCGTGGTTGAAGGCTCACGGGGTGGGGGAAGGGAGAGAAAGCTCTAGCGAGGGACTCCAGGGCTAGGTCAAATCTGCAGGTGTTGCCCAGACTAATGCCAGCTGGGATCCCCAGCCTCCCCTACCTGGAACTTTGGTGCTGCGAACAAGTTCAAGAGATATTCTCATTTCTGCACGGCGAAGAAGGAGGCCCAGCCTCGCTCAGACCCTGCATCTCCCAATAGGAGTCCCAAACTTCCAGGATCTTTCCCTCATTGTTTCGGATTGAAAACCAACAAGGGAGGTTCCCATCTATCCTAAAAGATTAAGATCACAGTCTGGGAGGGATCAGAATCCGAGAAGCACAAAGAATATCCTGATGAGAGAAGGCAGGTAGAGGTAGAATCTCCAGTCATCTGGTTCTTTTTGAGGAGATGTCACCCGATCTCTTTTCCCATCATTGAGCCCTGAACCTGGTGCAATACACCTAGGGCCAAAATGGAAAATGTAGAACCTACAAAAAGAGTGAGGTTGGAGTGCGAAAGCACAAATGGTAATGGATTGGAGATGGCCGGCAGGTCTCGGGGATGCAGCAAAAGGCTGGGAATCAGCACGCAGACATAGTAGTTCCTCCCCCCCTCACCATTCTCCCGGGGGGAGGGCGCCCCAGTTGCGCACTCCGGCTCAACCTGGGAAGGGGGAAGGGCGGAGCTGGCGGGGGAACGAGGTGGTGACGTCAGGCTCGGCGGAGCCAATGACAGGCCCGCCTGGGGAGGGAGCGTGAAAGGATGAATGAAAAGTCCGGAGCCGGAGCGCGCCCGGGTCAGAGCAGCGGCAGAAGCTACGGAAGGAGCTAGGGAGGTGAGGCCCGCTCTGCCCTGCTCGCCTTGGCTCGGCGGAGGCTGAGATCCCGGCGGGCGCCTCTATGCCGGCGCCCGCTGAGCCCTGGCATCTCGGACCCAGGGCAATGGCATTCCGTGGGCGGGAACGTGCAGGGAGGACCGCGCGGGAGAGCACGGATGGGCACACTGGGCTCGATGTAAGTGGCCTGGCTGGCTTGGGACACGAGGTGGGCTAGAGCCTCGGAATCCTGCGTGCCGGCGCCTCCGCCACTAGGGGGGCTGGCCGAGCCCCACACCCTCCTCAGGGCTCCCGGGACCTCCTAGACGATTCCCGTTCCTGATCGGAACTCCCACCAACCCCTAGGGCACCTCTCGCTGCGGACCCCCGGCCATTTTCACAGCCCCGGGTGATTCTGGACCTCTTTGTACAAAGCCATTTCTCTGGGGGGGTCCTGTGGGGCCCGGGACTCGGCTCACCTTCCCGGCCCGCCCTCCGCTTTCTTCCCTCTTCCCCATCTCATGGATGCTCTCTCGGATCCCTTCCCGGGTGTGTCTCTGCCCTTTCCTTCTCTCCTAGAGAGACTCGCTTGGTAGTCCCTGGGTCGCCTCCTCCCACCCCCTTTGGGTTGCTAGGATTTCCCTGTTTCCTTCTGGGACACCTCCGGGGTTTTACCCCCAGGATTTCGCTCCCCGCTCCCCCTTTTAGTCGGAGGCTTGGATCCAGCCCTTTCCCCCTGCATGAGCTCCGCTTCGCTTCCACCGCCCTCGCGAGTTGGAAGCTGTGGTGGGGCCGGCTCCGCGCCTCCCCGCTACGACCCCACACGGAGGCTTGGGCTCCGCTGAAAGCTAAGGCTCCGTCTATCGGATGCGCCTGGATCTTCCAAAGGAGGGCAATGCAGACCCCGTGAGGTTTGGGAGGCCTCTGTCTCGGTCCCTGCAGTCTTCCCGTGTGGCACGAAAAGCCCGAGAGTCCCTCCTCCCAGGGACCAGCGGAACTCTCTCGCTTCTGGCTCGAATGGGGAGCGGGAAACGAGGCGTCGCAAGCTTTTGGGATCCGGGGGCGATTCCCGGACTTCGACACCGTCGGCCGTCGCGTCCCTTCCACGCCTTTTTCGGTCTCTGTCATGTCTGTGTCCCAGTGTCTCTGAGTCTTTTTCCGTCCTGGACTCTGTTTCTCTCTCCGTCCCCCACCTCTACCAGTGTACCCTTTCCCCAAGCCCCACCGGCGGGCGACCAAGATGCTTCGGCGATACAGGCGTCCGCAGCGGCAGCCGGGAGGCTGCGTGGAAGAGGCGGCGACGGCAGCCAGGAGGCGGGGTTGGTTGTTATCTTTGGTTATCTAGCTGTATGAGTGGTGTGGAGTCTTCATAAAGCTAGATAACCGAAAGTAAAAATAACCCCATACACTGCGCGGAGGGGCCCCGGGAAGGCTGGTGGCACGGGCGGGCGGGGGAGGCCTAAGCGAGGGGCTAGAGCTGCGAGGACCCACGGGCCGTGGTAGGCGAGAAGAGGACCCGGCGGCCCTCGGGCCTCAAGACCGCAGCAGTCGGGGCGACTTTCCACCCTCCAACTTCGGTCCGCGCAGGTAGGAGTCGCAGCCGCATAGCCAGGCGCAAGGCAGTACCTTCTTCCCCCGCCGAGTCGAGGGGTGGAGGGTAGCAAGAAAGGGCGTTGTGGTTACCGCTCGGGATGGGGCCTTTTCTGGCAGTCTGCGGATTGGGTCACTGCCGGGGGAGCTGCTCCAAGGGAGAGATCTGTTGAAATCTTGTTGCAGGGTTATTCCGGACGGTGCCGGGGGCTCCTGGGCCAGGCCTCTCCCGTGGGCGCTGGTGAACAGCTTCCCGCCGGCTATTCACAGCTATGGCTGGGGCGGGAGAGTTTGGGGGAGGTCACCTGAGAAGGCTAGCCTTTGCTTTGATGGGCTCCCTGAAGCCACGTAAGTCTATCCAGCTAGGTCGGGAGCCGAGAAGGGCAAAGTGGAGATAAGTGGAGGTAGACTGGAAGTACTGGGGGTGGGGGGCGGGGTCGCTCAAAAAGAGGACAGGGTGGCTGGGGAACCTTTTTGCCCAGCCTGGGTCCGGGGCGACGAAGTGCAGAGTATTTCTCAGCCCCCTTGTTTTCATATTCTTTCCTCCTTCCCACTCCGGACCTGAATCTGATGTCTTGAAAAGCTTCTCATGCCAGCTTTGTCTTCACTGACTAAAGGGGGTTGAGTTGGGGTCTTTCAGGACACCCTACCTCCCCACCCCATCCTCACTGTCTTGGAAATCATCTCCAAGAGCAAATGGCCTCAAGGAGCTCCAACACAAAGGAATTTGTCGCTTGGTATTTATGCTGCCCAGAGAAAGCAAAGACTTAGAGAGATTAATCAAGGCCTTTCCTAAAAGAATCCATTTATCTGGCCTGACCTAAATATTTTAAGCAAAAGGGTGTTTAAGTGCAGTTGAGTGGAGGATGGTCTAGTCACTTGGTAGAATAAAAGTAACTGTAGCAAAACTAGAAGTGGGCCCCTCTGCATTTATTACCTCTCCCCATCCCGACAACTCCCCACCATCCCCCCAGCCCACCCCCGCATTCCAGAACACAGGGCAGGGCAGTGAGGAGTCAAAAGAGGGCAGGAGAACTGGACAAATGACCTCGTACTGACTCCCTTTGCCTGTGTAAATTTAAAATTTCCTCCCAGGAGCTGATTTTATAGCTACAAGATTATGATTCAATTATATATTATGTGGGAGAAATATTTGGGAATCCAAACTAAAACAATTAGGCTTCAGAGAGTCCAGAGTGCCTATGTCTTCTTCCTTCTGAGGTTTGGAGGAAAGAGAGATTAACGGCCTTTTTGCTTTTTTCAGCTGTTTGAAATCTGTTTTTTTTGGAGGGGGGGTGTGCAGCTGGAGACAGGATTAGGAAGAAAGGGAGTGGGTTTGGGGCAGGCACTATTAATCCCTAACACCACACCGTATTTCCCGGAAACATCACTCTGCTTAGGTGCCTTCCTTTGATCCTCCAACACTGTGTGATAACTGTTATTAACCGCATTTTACAAACAGGAGCTACGAATTCAAATGTGTTGCTAATGTCACTCAGTGGTTTCAAATCCAATACTTTCTCTACTTCTCTACTCTACCATGCTTGCCTGAGGGAAGGACTAGAAAGGGTGAGGTAGGTAGACTGAGATGGGAATGAGCTAAGAAGGGAGGGCATCTGCGCATCAGCGGAGAGGGAAACCCCACTGTGAGATGCAAGGCCTGGTTGTGAGCACAGGCTGACTTTATTTTTTTTTTTTTAACTTTTCATGTAGTTAGCTGGAAATGTATATATGGGATCTGCTGAAGCTCATCCACAGGAGACTTCAAACCTATATTATTAGCCACACCATTCGGCTTTATATTATTATTGTTGTATCCCATTAATGCGTTTGACCACAGGATCTCCAAAGGAGAATAGAGGGCCTGAGGGCACTGGTGGGTTGAGGGTTTACATCCTACAAAACAAGCACCTCAATGGAAAGGGGGACTAGAAGGCAGGAGCGATGTGGGAGTGAGGGTTTGTGTCTGCCTCATGCGTACATAAGGTGTGTGGGTGTGTGGATAGGGTTGTCAGGAGAATGATGGGTGACAGTGTTTGTGGGCTGTGTATGTCTGCTTATGAGGGTGAGAAACTGAGTGATGTGTGACCTGGTATGAGATTGGATGTGCGTGATCCATGGTGGGTAGGAAGCTCAGATGTGAGATTAGGGATTCCTGGCTACATATAGCTATAAATCCACTAGAGCAAGAGACAGTCTGGGATCTGGGGGGGGGGGTTACCAAATGCAGACATCACAGTGACACCACTGAGTCCTACCTTCTGCCTCCCCCAACCTTTATACCAGATAGCACTTCCTCCAGCTAAACCCAATAGGAGAACGGATGGAATAGGGATGCGTGGAGGCTGGGTTGAAAGGGGCACAGAAGGGCCTTACCAATTTCTCTTTTGTATCATCACATTTCTGTGTCCAAGAATTTTTAGGTCTGTTCTTTGGATCTTTCTACATCCACCTATTCCTACTGGAAAACAAATTTTAAGCTAGGTTCTTTACCTATTTCTCTCCTCAGCCCTTTATCCCAATACCCTCCCCTATTGAATTCTGAGTTCAGGAGTTCAAAGGAAATTTTCTTCTAAATATTTGTCTCAAGTTTTACATTTTCACTCATACCCTCACCCGGGGCCAAAATTTTCCCAATCTGGGCATTAAAAAGGTTTTGTTGAAAGGTCCTTACAATAATAGGAATCAACACAATCAGAAAGGCTAGGGAATGAAAGAGAATGAGCAAATGTGACTGAACCAAGGTCTATGTTTAGGTGCCATTATTAACCAGCCTCAGATCAGATATTTGTACAGTGGGGGTAAGAATTTATACCCTCAGGGTTGTTACACGGAGCAAATGAAGAATTCTATATAAAAGATCTTATACGTTATGATACCCACAGGTAAAGAGTAATTCTTAGATTGCAGAGTAGCTAAAGGCTACAGTTTGAAACGACTGTTTGAAAGCATATGATTGATCTCAGAGTGCAAAAAGGACAGCTTTTTGGCATATTCTCAACTGAGGATCTCAAAACACTTAAACTTGAGAAAATTCCTCCTCCTTTTCAGCTTTGGAGTGGAGGAGGGACTCTTGGGACCTGAAGAAGCAGTGTCTGAAGCCTGGGGAGAGGAGGAACAGGCCCCGGGAAGCCTGTTATGGGAAGTGGCTGGAGTCCACATGGCAGAATGACCATTGTATTTTTTTCTCCTTAATGGATCTTACCATGTATTGGTAAGAGTGCTTAAGGTTGGTGAACTGGCTTATGTAGATAGAGAGGTATGGCTGTGTAAATGATAATTCCAAATTTATTCTATTAAGCTTCTGGAGTTACTAAAAAGAGTTTATTAAATTAAAGGACCAGTTAGGTAGTGGGTAT
This sequence comes from Kogia breviceps, assembly GCF_026419965.1. Taxonomy (NCBI): domain Eukaryota; kingdom Metazoa; phylum Chordata; class Mammalia; order Artiodactyla; family Physeteridae; genus Kogia; species Kogia breviceps. The sequence goes on along the minus strand of NC_081310.1, from coordinate 86,868,428 downwards.
AATTAACGAACCAAAGAGAGTTCTGTCCATCAGTATGCAGACTTTTCTTCATCCCTGAATGACTTTAAGAAGGGGTGTTTTCGGGGACTTCCCTGGGTTAAGACTCTGCGCTTCCAATGCAGGGGGTGCAGATTCAATCCCTGGTCTGGGAATTAAGATCTCACACGCCACGCAGTGCAGCCAGAAAAGAAAAAAGGGGGGGGTGTTTTCTGTCTTCTTGTCCCCCAACCCCCCACCTTCCCAACCACTGACTCTTTTTTTAAAAATATTTATTTATTTATTTATTTATTTGGTTGTTCCGGGCCTTAGTTGCTGCATGTGGGCTCCTTAGTTGTGGCATAAGAGCTGTTAATTACGGCATGCATATGGGATCTAGTTCCCTGGCCAGGGATCGAACCCGGGCCCCCTGCATTGGGAGTGCGGAGTCTTAGCCACTGTGCCACCAGGGACGTCCCCCAACTGTTGACTCTTGATTCCCAAGGTTGATAACTCACCAGAGAGCACAGACCCCTCTGCATTCTTCCACATCTGGAAGTCCTTCTGAGGTCTGTACTTCCCAAGGTTTGGGAGTTGGAATACTGATATTTGTTTCTTCACCTCCTTTCCACAGTGATATTCTGGGGATCTTTGACCTTTCCATCTTCCTTCCTTTGCTATTGAGACGCCAGAGATCTTGAGTGGTTATAACACTGTTTCATTCAGAGGCAGGGTGTACCAACTTCCTGAGTTGTTAAATGAATTTAGGTTAATGCTTTAAAATCATTGGAGGGAAAGAGTAGACAAAAAACCATAAAAACATTCTCAGAGCTTTGAGGAGAATGAAGAGCAGGGTTGTGGAAGGTAAGTGTGAGCCAGAGCATATTTAGATAGGAGAGAGGTAAGAGAAAAAGGGGAACCCTTCCTTGCCACCCAGGCTCTCCCAGGGCTCAGAATGGCACCCCTCCTCCTCTTGCCCTAATCCCCCCATTAAGGCTGCTCTGAGTTTGTTATGACAGCGGCTGAAGGCAGCTGAATTGCTGTTTGCTGTGTCTGCTAATTGGACTGAAGGGTTGGAATCTGGACACTGAAAGAGACCATTGTTGCTGTTTACCTTCCACACTGCCTCCCTGGGGACCTTCTGGGTGAAGGGGAACAGCACGCCCTCAGGGTCATTGCACCCATTCCCTGTCTCTGCACAAGGGACTGGGGTGGAGGGAAAGTTCATCTCATTGCCTTGAATGGTTTGAGCTTCCACAGCACAGAAGAGACAGGCCCAACACCTGAGTCGGTCTCCAGGCCAGGCTTGGGGCCATTGGGAACTCCTAGGAGAGGGGAGGTTATGTGTTTGTCCTTCTCTTCCCTATTCATTCCCTGCTTCAGGGGGCCTAGCATTGCCTCTTCCTCCAGCTGCTCAGGCTTAACCCCTGACATTTTTCTTATTTGCTTTCTTCCAGACCAGTGGTTCTCAACTTGGTTATGCACTAAAATCACCTAGGAAACTTTTTAAAAAATACTGATATTTGGGTCCAGTGTATCCCAGAGTGCCTGAGAATGAGGCCTAGGCATCAGTATCATTTAAAAGGTCCGTTGGTGTTTCTAAATGTGCAGTTAAGGTTAAGAACCACTGATATAGGCTCATCTCTCTGCCTGGGAAACACGCAAACACACACACACACACACACACACACACACACACACACCTGTGCACATGCAAGCAGGCACACACATACCCTTTCCTACTTTCCCCACCTTTCTATCACCCCCCACCCCAAGCTCCTAATAGCTATAATACTATCAGGCAGATTGTGTATCTTCCTCATCTTTATTACTAAATTCCTCATAGGCGCCTTAGAATTTAGGGTGGAATTTAGAAGTCTGTAACCTGTCCACTACTTCAATCTGCGCTCTACCCCAAGGGCAGAAACTATGACTCCATCTCCCTGTGGATTTCCAAGTAGGATCCAGATGAGGACTGATCTAATCCAGGACACTTAAATCATTAGGGATGAAGGGGTGTGAGTTTCAGAGTTTCATTGACTCTTGATCTCTTCCTCCCCCAAAGTAGTATTGGCTATTTGGAGATCTTCAAGGAGGAGAAACTGTCTTCAGAAATACATCTGCCCCTTTCCTTGCTGTTTCGGAATGTTTCTGCTTCTTCTCTTCCCTTTAGCTTCTCGTCTGGGGTGGGTGGGTGGGATCTCCACCACCCTCCCGCCCTCTTTCCTCCACAAGGGCACCAGAGCCGTATCCAGCACCACGGACAGCTCCCAGGCGGTGAGTGCAGTGGCCGTGCTGACCCCCTTCGGGAGGGTTAGGAGGGGATCCTGTCTGCACGGTTATATATCAAAGACTCTAGAATTTTTAATCTTTGGGAGTTGTTTGCAGGCAGCTGTTGAGTCTCAGGGACAGGAAAAGGCTGAGGGCAGTTGCCATTCCGTCTCCAGGAAACTGGGTTTGTCCACTTTGGGGAGTCTGAATGAGAGGTCTCCAGCAGTAGGGAGGTTGAGGGTTAAATTTCAGGAAGAATTGAACCTAAGCTCATGTAAGATACACAGTGTATGGATCAGGTAGAGCCTTAGATAGCATCAGCTCTATAGCCGTCATTTTACAGATTCCCAAGAGAGTGCAAGAGGTATGACCAAGGTCACTCAGCTGGTTAGTGGAAAGGCCAAGATCCAGGCTCCTGGTTTCCAGCCTGGCCTTGCTTATTGTGTCTGATACCTCCTTAAGGAGTCTCCCTGCCTGAGTTGGGTGGAGCAGCCCTAATGCAGGTAGGTAGAGTTCACAGGTTGCCCCCATACAAAAAAGGACGGGATTCATGTCCGGGCATGTGAGGTGTCCACACAAGCCAGGAAGAGATGGAATTGACTGCTCTCTCTGTCTGAGAAGGCTGGGAAGGGAGGCCTCAGGGAGAAGCACAGGGGAAGGCATACCTAGCAGTAGATGGTAAGCCCATGGGAGACAAGGCAAGGGGGCAACAACCTGCCAGGGCAAAGAGGCCAGTGGATGGCCACAAGGAGTCTCCAGAGGCCAGCAAGAGTCACGCAAACTGGAATGGGGCCTGGGAAAGGCCCTTCTGTGTGCCCAGTCCTGCTCCCCCAACACCACCGCAAGCCTGGAAACAAAGGGACCATTCTTTCTAGGATTTGATGCCGCCATCTCCGGCTGGCAGTGCCAGGTGGTGGGGGCATCAGGGGGTGTCAATCCATTATCCCTCCCAACTCTCTAGGTCCTCTGGGGCTGGATGTTGGGGAGGTGGGTGTTCCATGCTATGTTGTCATGGCAACCACCCCAACCCCCACCTTCCAAAGCACAAAGAGAGACAGCTTGCACCCCCCACCCCCACCCCAGGAAGAACCTGGGTCTGGTTGGGAATCTTCCCTTGGGAATCCTCCTTTCTGATGCACAAGCCATGGCATGCATAAGCATCACCCTCTTTTCAGCTGAAGGTTCAGCCGTCAGCAGACCATACAGGCAGGGAGGCTGGTACATCCAGAGTCTCTGGGCAAGGTTGTGTAAGTGAGTCCCTTGTACCTAACCCTCTCTCCCCGCAAGCTCTCCTGTCCCTCACCTATAGCCAAGGCCATCCTAGGCCTTCTCAACTGAAGCAACGGTGCCTTCACCTACTCTTTCCCAGAAGTGAAGGACACCTCACTACCCCCAGCAAGCCCCCAGGCTGTGGGAACAGAGAAGATGGGGTCATTCCTGCCACCCTCCATCTGTACCCTCCGCCATTACTCATTAGGCATTCTGCCCCCTCCTTCCGCTTGTTAAGCCTGATTTGCATACATTTGCATAATACAACTCATTTGCATTCCAGGAGGCTCTTGGTAGGAGCCAGGAAAAATGGGGAGGGGGGTTGGAGAAGAGAGAAAAGGGGAGAGATTTTGTTTTCATCAAAGTGTGTGTGTTGGAGGGGGAGGTGGCAGGAAGAAGACAGAAATAAAAACTCACACTACTTTCTTTCTTCCCTTCTGCCCTCCCTCCCTATGCTAGACTCAAATGCCAAAGAGAGATGCCAAGGGGCCGGCTTTTCTGTCCTTTTTTGTCTTGCTTCCTCCGGCCTTGGCTCCCTAGCCTGGCCCCCCACCTTGCTGGGCTCAGGCTTCAGAAAGAAAGGGGCAAGGGTAGGAGGCAAGCTGTGGGAACGGAAGCAGAGGGAGAGAGGGAGGCCACCATCTTAGGTAGCTGGCGCCTATAAAATGGCCGCCTCTGACAGGTGTGGGCTGAGAGCCAGCCTTGGATGGTGGACAGGGAGGGAGGTGAGATCAGGTAGAGCCTTAGATAGCATCAGCTGACCAGGAATATTGTTGAGTCTTCCTACTAGTGGAATTGTGAGAAGAAGATGGGGAGAGAAGGAAGGAGGGAGAGATGAGGGATGGCAGCCCCAGAAGAGACATGAACCTCACATAGGATCAGGGGTGGTAGAGAGGCCTCTGTGTTGAGTTTAGTTCCAGACCCCTCATGGGTGCCAGTGGTTAGAGAACTTGGAGGACTATGAAGAGTGTTAAAAAAAAAAAAAATACTGGAAGAATCAGAACTGGAAATATCAGCAGGAAAGGGAGGGTGAGAGGACAAGGTGTGGGCAGGCAGGATTATCTGTCAGTTTGAGGGTTTCTCTGGGGTCTGTGAAGGGCCACTCGCTATGTACTTGAGGTGAAGTTCCAAGTCTTCTCTCCTCAGCCCATCAGTCTGGCTTCCACCTTCATAACTGGTGAAACCTGTGCCCTCTCCAGCCTCTCACACAGACTCTTCAACCGGACCAAATGGCCCTTGCTCAAGCCTGGTGACCTCTGTGGAACATTTCCTGCTGATATCCATTTCATACTGATGTCTTCTCCTTTGGCCTTTGGTTCTTCTGTTATACCCCTGATTATTCATTCTGGGTTCTAGTCATTCAGTCCTCTGGGTAGATCGGTTCTCCAGCCAGAATTGTTCTCCAAGGTTCTGCTATCAGCTCTTTTTTTTTTTTTTTTTCCCTTTCCACTCATGCTCTTTCACTTTTACCATTTCAACCATCCTTTGGAATTATAAATGCTCACTCATTTCTCTAAACTCCAGATTTGCACCCTAACCACTGTGGTCCTGTTATTAGCTCCCAGATCAGATGGGAGTGGTGCATCTGATTGGCTAAGCCTGGACCATATGACCAGGCCCTAGCTGCAAGGAAACCAGGGAAGGTACCTGTGCTTTTGGCTTCTGTAGTGGCTTATAAGTACAACCTCCCTCCGAAACTCATGAGATGGCCATTCCCCAAACATAGGGAGGGCATTCAGATGCTTACTCACTCAGCATTTAAGTCTTGCGCTACATTCCTGCTTCCCCACCTCTATCGATAGCATCATTAAACTTCTAGGTCCTCAGGTGCAAATCCTGAGCATTATCCTGGATTTGCCTTCTTCCTTTCCCCTTCATCCAGATCAGTCACATCAGAACCCATCACTTTGTCCTCAGTAGCGCTTCTCACATCCATGCCTTCCTTTCCCTTACCCATATCTCCATGTCAGCTCATTCACTGAACAGGCATTTATTGGGTGCCTACTGTGTGCCAGGTGCTATGTTGAAGAGGAAGGTGGAACACAAAGCTGCTTTCAGGGCCTAGCAGCCTGGTGGGGGAGGCAGACACGAATAATTACAAGACAGTGGAAAGGCTGCTGTCCTGAAGACCTATACAAGGTGCTGTGGCAGCATGGGGGCTGGGACACCTTGGGTGAGTTAAGGAAGGCTTCCAGGAGGGGGCCAAAAGATAAGTGATAAAATAAAGGGGATAAAAGTGATAAAAGTTAAGCAGGGGCTAACAGTCTAAGGCATCTGACAAAGTGCGTGGTGGGGAGTGGACAGCATATGTGAAGGCAAGGAGGTAGGAAAGAGCACGTTGTGTCAGGAGTGTCCCTTAGAGGGAGTCTGGACAGGGAGGAGATGGGAAATGGAGGCAGAAGTTCAGTTATTAGGAGCTTTATGTGCTTCACCAGGGAGACTGGATTTGATAGGGGTACTGGGCAGTTAGCTGACAGCCTCAGAGGTGCTGAGCGCAGAGTACGGCTCAGGGACAGCACATAACCACCCCCAGGATGAAGGGGGAAACCCGAATCTAGCTGCCCGCTGAGCCCAGCACCAAGCAGATACTTAGCTCGCTCTTGGCTGGTTCTGAACAAATAGAGGAATGTGAAAGGAGGGGGAGCCACTTGAAGAAGGGTCTCTGCCTCTCCCCCTCTAGAATCACCCTCACTCCTCTCGACCACACACACCTGCATGGTCGGGGCAGGCTCAGGGGAGCTCCCTGGGAAGAGACGTGGAGAAGCCAAGGTTGGTCCCCAGCACAGTGAGTGCCCTGAGGTCAGGACAGGAGCTGGACCTCTGGGGGCTGGAGTGAAGAACAGAGAAGTTCAGTCCTGGAAACTTCCTGGAGGAGGGAGTGGGAGAAGGGGTAAGGGAGGGTCCAGGGGTGGGCCAAGGCTCTGAGGAGATTCTTCCTAGAGAAGGGGTGAGAGACTGGAGAGACAGCTGAGGAGATGGCGATGCCACTGCCGGCCACCAGGGTGGAATGTAAGTGGGTGTGCCGCCTACCGCCCCTCCCCCAGGCGCAGCCTCTGCACAAAGACCTCTCTGTGAGTAGCTGTGGAAGTGGCCATGTCAGGTGCGGGGGCTTAGCTCCCAGGGCCTACTGGGAGTGGGCTGGAATGGGGTTGGAGGAGGGAAGGGTGAGGGGTGGCCTCAAGCTTTAGCCAGGTCCTGGAAGGAAACAGAAGCTGAGATTTGGCCAGGTCTCACAGTGAGGCCATCCATGGTAGAGTCGTTCCCAGGACAGGCTCCTCTCCAGCACCAAGGCTCTGCCCCTGCTCCCTCCCCAGGTCTTTCCAGGTGTATCTCCGATGCTGCCAGGCCTGTCCAGCCTCCCTTCCCCAACTGTACATGCCCTCCCATAGTACCTCTGCGGCTGGCCCCGCCCGGAGCCTCTCTCTTCTTCCAGCATAGATTCCCCTCCAGCTCTGCACAGAGCTCCCCGTCCAGGGAGGGCTATGTTGGGAGGGTGGAAATTCAAGACTGACCAGAGCCCAAAAAGGAGTCCAGGGTCCCCTCGCGGTCTCCACACCCAGGGGAGGTTTCTCTCCTTGCCTGGCCTCAGTGTCACTTATGCTAACCGGCAGTGTGGGTAGACCTCCTCCCCTACCTCCAACCCTCCGTTGGGTACACCGTCCCTGCTAATAAAAGTTTGGATTTGGGGCACTGGAAGCGGTAGAATGATGGTGGACACACCTCAGCTGGCAGATTGCTCACAGATTTGATAGAGGGGCTCCGGCCATAGGAAGAGCAACAAAAGAAGGAGGTTTTGGTTTTCGACTCTGGAATAGGACAGGCTGGTCAAGATACAAATTCTATCTTCCCTCCCTTACTAGCTGGGTGGCCTTAGGCAAGTCACTTAACGTCTTTGGATCCTAACTTCCTTCCGCGGTTATCCTGAGGGTCAAATAGGTCGGTGTGGATGAAAGTGTTTTCAAGGCTGTGTGCAGATGTCCAGTGCCCATTCTAAATGCTGAGGGACACAGAGTTAGAGGGGCCATGATAGGCATAGATAGATGGGGACAATCAAGGAAGGCTTCCAGAGTTTGGAAATGAGGGAGTGGGTTGCTAGGGAGGAGAGTGAAGGGACTCTGGGTACAGAACGTGATGAAGCCCTGTCTGGGAGGCTGGGCTCCGTGGACTGGCTGGAGCTCTCTGGTCTCAAGCAGGTGAGCATCTTGCTGAGACAGGTTTGGGAGGCACTTGTTTTTAACAACTATGTGGTGAAATGGACTCCGTGACCACAGCTTCTTTCATCCTTCTCAGGAAGAACTTCCCACTGGCCCTGTGTGAATACTGTCCAGCCATTCCGGGAAGAGAGGAGGGGTGGAGTGAAGCCCGATTTCCCTTCATCTCCCTAACCCACTCTGCTCCCCCATCTCAATGCTCTCCAGAGGGAACCTTAGCCGGACACTGTGACCCTCCACTGAATGTGTACAAAATGGTACCTCCGAGCCTTGCCACTTAGGACCCTCCCAAGTCCCTGATTTTAAGGTTCCTCAGCACGGTCAGGGGTGAGCTAAATTCAGACCAGTTTAGATCTCTCGGCTGGTGGGCCAGGGAGACTGAGCAGGAGGGTCTTTTGTCTCTAAGCAGTCATCCCTTGTTGTACAAGCAAGTCTCGAGGAGGAATCCCCACTGATAGCAATGGAGCCTTTAGGCCTGGAGGGAAGGGACAGGCTGAGGCTGGCATATGGAGGGAGAGCCCTGGGCACAGGGTCATGAGCTTCACCCAGCTGGGGCTACCTTCTGCTGGGTTTGTCCATCTGGCACCAGCTGGCTTCCCGGCACTGCCCCCACAACCAACCAGACTCCTTCTTCTGCTGTTACCATAGCAATTGGCTGCCATCTTGTACTTGGGGCACTATCTCATATCTGGGTTTTCCCATGGGGTTCCTGGAGGATGGGAGATAGGTCTCCAGGGGATTTATCCCTCCTCTTGATATCCATCCAATAAAAAATCATATTAATATATGATTTTTTAAAAATAGTCAAAACGAAGGCTTACTATATGTCAGGCTCTGCTAAATACTCTCTATGTGTTATTTAACATGGATAAGAAAGCATTAATGAGACAAAATTTAAGAGGTTCCCACTAGGGGCTTCCCTGGTGGCGCAGTGGTTGAGAGTCCGCCTGCCGATGCAGGGGACGCGGGTTCGTGCCCTGGTCCGGGAAGATCCCACGTGCCACGGAGCGGCTGGGCCCGTGAGCCATGGCCGCTGAGCCTGAGCGTCCGGATCCTGCGCTCCGCAACGGGAGAGGCCACAACAGTGAGAGGCCCGCCTAGCACAAAAAAAAAAAAAAAAAAAGAGGTTCCCACTCAGTTTCCTGTTTCTTTGACAGACTCTTCCTCTCTCCCACCAGGCAATTCCATGCTCTTGCTTACTGCTGTCTTGGGAAGTCCTTTCCAGTGTCTAACCAAGTTCTGTACTGCTGAAGTACCAGTTCTTTGACCCTTGGCTTGACATGGCTAATTTGAGAGGTAAGGAAGGAACTGCCACCCAGCTTTAGTCACTTTATTGAGCTTCCTGGATTCCAGCTGTTGGGATAGGGAAACTGAGACTTGGCCAGATTGGTGAGAGGCCCAAGTGCCCCTTAAAGACTTGGAGGTCCCAAGTCTAAAAGCTTTTGTTTAGAGGAGTGGACTCAGTGTCACAAATGCTTTGAAATTTCCCTTCCTTGCCCCATCCCCACCCACAGAGAGAGGCAGGAGACAGAGACCATTGGCAAGTGATAGTCTTCTAGCTCTGGTGCAGTGGGGGTGGAAGGCAGTCTCCCCCCTCCAGCCACTGGGGACGGTCCAGCAGGGTCCCTGAGAGATCCTGGGAGGGTAAGAATTCCCTCCCTCTGTAGCTCAAGCAGAAGGCTGAGAATGGTCACCTTGAGCTAGAGGGGCACCTATAAGGGGGCACTGAGCAGGGGCCAGCTTTGCAAGGGAATCCTGAATGAGGAGCAGGTGGAGAGAGAAAGGAGGCCATTCTCAACTGAGGAAGGGTGGGCTGGCAGGGAGGGGCTAGGGATAATTTACGATATCACTGTTCTCCGCCCCGCTTTCCCAGCCCCCACCCTCTTCCCAGGCCCCTGCTACTGTACGGTTGCTAGGAGATGCTCCCTCTGTCTGGAGCTGAGAGGGTGTAACAGGCGGAGACTGTTCCATCTGGACTCCTCCTCTCCCACCCAGGGGAGGGCCCTGAGCTGGGCTTCATCTACCACCCCTTCCCAGGCCCTGACAGACACCAGTTTCCTCTGCTGTTCCCCCAAATCCAGCCAGCCTGGGGCTAGCAGGGTTCCCAGACAGGCTGAGGATCTTGAGCAAGGAAGGGAAAGGGAGCTGTGGGGGGAGAGGCTAACAGACTTAGCGGGCACTGAGGGGCAGCTGGCTCACCTCGGGGCCTCTGGGAGCCAGCCCAGGCTGGGAATAGGGCCAGAGGGGGTCAGGGACACAGGCCTCAAGGAGCCCAGGTTTGAGAGAGACTGAGTCCTTACCTTTGGGGAGCTTCCAGTTTGATGGGTGAGGCAGACCTCCCATCCCTACCCCTCCATAGTATGGTCAACGTCAAGGTTAGGGAAAGGCGAAGGTGGGGTTGGGGGCAGGGAAGGGAAGGAGGAGGTGGGACAGGGAGGAAGAAGGCAAGTCTGGAAAGTCTGAGAGTCTAGGTAGGAGGAAGATGACACTGATCTGAGCAGAGGTGGGTAACGCAGCGGTGTGGCCTAGATCCCCTCCTCTTTCTGAAATTCTCTTCTCAGATTTTAAAGCCGTTGGAGAAGTCGGGTGAGGAGAACTCTGGGGGCTCCCAACTCCGGATGAGGCAGGAAAGGAATGCTGTGCCCACAGCTGTGCTTCTGACACCTGATTTCTGTGTAGCCCCTATTGATTTTATTCTTTCCGAGGCACAGCTTCCCTCCACCCCAGGAAGGAAGGGACTGACCTCGATCTGGCACCCACTTGCTTGTGTAAACCCTTTCCTAGCCATTGTCTCAGTTAATCTTCCAATGGTCCTGAAAACTGGGTGATACGGTCCCCACTTTACAAAGGCATAATCAGAGCCCCAAGTCACAGGACTAGTAAGCTGGGCTGGGCTTCAAATGGGACTTGGTGGCTCCCAAAGCATATGCTGTCTCCCTCCCCTGTGCTGACTTCCTGCAGAACATGTTCCAAACGCAATCCGAGGGACTGAGAGGAGAGATGACCAGATAGGCAGGGGGCCTTCTCTGCATGTTCTCAGGGGAGGAAGGGGCGCTCCTTCTCAGGTGCAGGAGTGGAGTCTGAGGAATGCTGAAACAGTCCTTGCAGGTTAAAGACAGGACTGGGGAAGAGGCCACAGGAGCTGTAGAAGTCAACAAAATCTTCCCAGGTTTGTCCCTAGCCAAGGAAATATGCTTTCTCTCTTCCTGAAGCAAGTCCCCTGGGCCACCGCCTAGCCTCTCACCTGTTTGGGATCTGAGTTCCTGCCCTGGGCATGCCCTCTCTGCCTCCCCCTCCACACACACAACCCCTGCCATGGCCCTGCGTAGAGCACCTAGAAGACGCTCCTAGACTCATCCATTGTCATGGTAGCCCCCTTTTACATGGAGCCCTCCCTGGTCTCTCGCCTTTCCTGGCCACTGGACGCTTGCCGTGCTTGCCGTCTGCCTCCTGCTAAGGTCTCCATCCAAAGAGAACTTTTTTCAATCTTGACATTTTTTTTTTTCTTTTCAGACCAAAAAGAAGAAGCTACTTCACCCAGCTGGCTTGGGTTCCCTCTGAGAAGCCATCCTGGTTGACTGAAAGATAAGGCTAAACTCTAGCAAGTTGAAGAGCTCTTTCAAAAAGCCTTTGAGCCAAAGAGAAGTGGGGAGGCCCTAGCCTCCAGCCTGGGCAGCCCACTGTACCTGGAGCCACCTGGGATAAGACTTTGCTTCACCATTGCTCCTGGGTCTACAAGCTGTCCATCCCACCCGTCCTGGTCTCTCCTGTGTTGTCTGAGCTGAGATTCCTCTGAGATGGAAGTCCCATCTCCTGTCTAATAAAGACTCTTGAATACTGAACAACAGTACTAGTGGTAGTGGATGTACCTGGGCAGGGGAGGGGCTGAATGAGAGGAGGGCAGTACCGGGCTCCCTCTAAGAGACCAATGCTATAAAAGCCACCATTGCAACAAAAGGGGGAAGCCTCACTAAGACAGAACTCCCACCTGTGGGGGATGGGTTGGGGAGGAAAGATCTCCTTGGCTCCTTCCTCTTCTCTGAGCCACCCCAAGGCCCCTGGGAACACCATCCATGATCTGGTCAGTCCCAATTCAGAGCAATGGGCTGATGCTCCCAGCCAAGGAGGCCCCTAGGTACCACCCCAAGGACCAAGAGGATGGGAGAGGGTGGGGTTGCTCCCCCAGAATGCCTGTGTGGGAGGTCACTGGATGGCCCTCTGTCTCAGCCACAAAGGGACCCATCCTTAGAAATGTCCTCCAGGGTTTGAACAGACCAGAGAGAAAGAGCATCCCTGCTTCACAGGGCCACCCACTCCTGCTTCCTCCCTGGCCACCCTCAGTAGAGGTAGAAGGGGATGAATACGCCTAACAAGAGGGATTCAGGTTAGACAGCAGGTAGGACTTCCCAACAATACCTGGGAGGGAACCTGAGGGAGCAGGGGAACCACAGCAAGAAGGAGCTGTGTTCTTGGCCTCATTTCCCCCATAACACACCTGCATAAAACATGCTCCCCCAAAAGATAGCGCCCCCCTCCAACCTCTAGAGAGTTCCTGCTGGAAAGTGTTGCAGAGTCCAGAGCGCCAGCTCCTTTTAAGCCTTCTACCACTCCCTAAAAAGTCCTTCCTCCCATCTAACAACAATCCCTCCATGGAACTATAGCTGGAATCCTGGGATTTTTCTAAATAAAAAGGCTTAAGATAATACACATGGTTCAATTCCAACAGCACAAGAGGGCAAGTATGCCTCTTACCCTCCCCTGTTCCCAGCCACCCACCTCCTCTCCCAAGAGGCAACCACTGGTGCCTGTGTCCTCCCTGAGATACTCTGTGCATCCAAGCATGTACGTATGTCTACACACCCCTCCCCTTCCATTTAAATACTGACCACAGCATTTTTAGCTCCTCTAGACCAGGGCTCCTAGCCTCAGGTCAAGATGAACCACAGGGGGATCCTTGCATCTGCTGAAATTGCATACAGAATGCTGGCTAGGCACCTGGGCATGATTTCCAGGAAGAAGGAATGCATTAAGAGCCACCTGGTCTAGCCCAGCTCCTCATTTTACAGAGGAAACTGAGGCCAGAGAGAGGAAGGGCTGTGTCCAGGGTCCTCAGCATGGTGGAAGCCCATGAGGAGAATTCCAAGCTCCCCTAACCTACGTTCCAAGGAGCCCCAGGATCCCCCACAAGGAAAGGGTCTAGGAGGGCTGACTGAGGCCAAGGATGCACCCAGGAAAAGGCAGTTCCATTTGTAACACAATCTGGCATATTTAAGGGGCGGAGCCTGGGCTCACCAGGTCAGGCAAGTGCTGCTGAAGTTCCCAGACCTCCCTTCAGGATCCTTCCCACTGCGCAGCCTTGCAAGGACCCATTGCAGCCCTGGGGTCAGCCCCCGGAGGAGGAGGAGTGAATGGAGACAGGGTCTGGCCTGGGATCAGCAAAAAGGAAGTTGCCCAGGTCTGCCCTCCTCCTCCCCCTGCTTTTGTTTGGACCCTGGAGCCTAAGCATCAACCTTCTGTGGCTTCCTTACCCTCTGGGTGTTGGGGGGCCTGGGCAGGGAAAAGCAGCCCTCTGCCTCCATTAGTGGCCTGGCCTCCTGGCTTGGAAGGGAGGCTCCTGGTGAAGGAGCTGGGGCGGCCGAGGAGGTGGGAGGAAGGACATATCTGAGCACAGGAAAAGAAAGCCGGACACCAGTGACAGCAGGTGGGAGAGGAGCCACAGAGGGTGGGCTGCCTTTTGGAAACAGAAAGGCCCAGACCCAGACAGGGGCAGAAGGGGTGGGGAGGGACCCCTCCCTCAACAGGGGTGCCAGGACTGGGATGGGAGGGTCCAGGCAGACACTTAAGAATCTGCTCTCAGAGTCCTACTGAGCATATGCAGATGAGGCCTGTCTGTATGCAAATGAGACCGTCTGTATGCAGATGAGCAAAGAGGGCATTCTCTTCTCAGGGTTACCATAGAGCCCATCCCTACCCCCTTCCCTCAGGGCCCCAGGTGCAGGGCAGCCTGTGAACAGGCCAGGCCTGGGGAGAGGAGAAACCTGCAATAGAAGGTTAGACTTCAGGAAGAACTTACCAAAGGAAAATGGCCAGTCCGTGAAATGAACTGTAGATGAAATGAGGAATATAGAGGGGCTGCTGAGAGAGCCAGGCAAAAAAGATGGGGGTGGACTGTGAAAGAACATCTCAGTCACCCAGAAACGCAGGAGACTGCAGAAAGCTTTGAAAGGGAGGCAGGAAAAAAAAGAATTTCGATTGAGTATCCACTTTGCACCAGGTCGCACATGGAGTGTCTTCCACTCACTGTCTCACTATTCCCAGTGATAACCCCGTGAGGCCTTTCACAGATGAGGCCCAGACAGACTGACAGGTCCAGGTCACACAGTTTGCAAATGGCAGGGCCCTGGGCTGTCTGACTCCACGGCAGGCAGCCATGGCTTAGGATCTCCTTACTCCTCCCTTCTGGCAAGTCGCTCCTCCTAACCTGAGGGGAACTGAAGGGCCTTAGGGGTTGGGAGGCTGTGCCTGAGTGAGGAGTGCTGCTTACCCACTGAGGGGAGGTCTGGCTGGGTCTCAGGCCCAGGGAGGGCCTGCCGAGGGCTGGGAACTGGCAGTGGAAGGTAGGGTGTGGCTGTGAGGGTAGCTGAGTGGGCAGAAGCCGGGAGGGGACATCAGGGCTGGGAAGGACGCCGGGGATTATACAGTGGGGGAAACAGAGGCCCACAGGGATTGGGAGGGTTGCCCTCCTCACTCAGCAGATCCAGGTCCAAGCTGGGCCTGAACCCAAGACACTGGGCCCCCAGCCCAGGGCCCCTTTCTGGGAATGCAGAGGCTGGGAGTTGGGGCGTCTTGGAGAACAGCCTCTCCTCTTCCTTCGGTGGCCCCTGGTCCCCCACATCCCATGATGTAGCCAAGGCCTTTGTGGGGAAGCCGTGGGGAAGAGAGGCCCCTTGTTGGCCCATTCATCGTGCTGGAGGCTCGGCCAATGCCAGCCCAGGCACCGGCTGGGCTCTCCTTCCTGGGGGTGCCAGCCGGCCCCCACCCACTGCCACTGCCCGCACCGCTCCCCAGCTCTGGCGTTTCCTGGAGCCTCAAGGCTTTGGCCCTGGTCCCGGCTGAAGGATGGCGGGGAGCCCCAGCCCCCGCGTCCCCCACACCTCGCCTTTCACACGCTGGCACCAGAGCCGTGGGAACGCTGGACGGCAGCTGGGCACCGGTGCCCAGCTCTGCCCACCCCCAGCCCGGCCGACCTCAGAGAGGGGAGAGGAACAGGCTGCCCCCAAAAAAGCCCCCTCCGGGATGGGGCCCTAGAAATCCTTAGCACTAATTATGAATCTGGGGACAAACAAGGCATTTGCAAGTCAATTAGTGACAGAACTTTCCCAGGAAAGAGCTTCATCCAGGCTCAGCTTCAGACAGGGCCACATGCTGGGTCATCTTGTCCCTCCCCCTGCCTCTACCCTGCTCAGAGCTCAGGGACAGAGGCCACGCAATGTTCTGCCAGCCCCTAGGTGGCGAAGGGTCTCAGAGCCCTGATGGGCAATGAGGGGCAGGAGGGCAAGACTGCACTCTGCTGAGGTCAGCTGGAGGTCACTATAGCGCTGCCACCAGGAGACATCCTGTCAGGGCCCTGGCCTCAGTTCCACCTGTGACAGAACCTGGCTGCTCCTGGATGGAATTGCCGAGGAGACAGCTGGCCCAGACAGGGTGGCATGGATGGGTTGACAGGAAAATAGAGGTCATTGTGAAAGGGCCAGGGGGAGATGCTACCCGGAGGACACAAAGAAACCGGGACAAGAGGAGACCAAGGGAGAGACAAGTGGTCCCAGGCATCTCAGCTTGTGCCCAGGCAGGAGGCACATAATCCGAGGGGGCTCAGCCACACACGTGGGAACTTCAGGCGGACTAGCCGGCCATCTGGGGCCACTTCCCATAGAGAGGGCGACAGAGCCCGGGAGGGGGCTGCTCCCAGGCGGGGAGGCCTTTAGCTGGGAGAGGGGCTCTCTGCTGAGAAGACCCCTTAATTGGGGGAAGAGAGTGAGGGAAAGGGGCTATTTGGGGCAAAAGCCCTAGAGCCAGCCTCGCCATCTGAGGGAGATTAAGGGATTATAATTAAAATGCGTTTGAGGGACTCCAAGCAGGTGGGTTGGGGCTGGTGCTAACGATCTAATTGCTGCCTTTAGCCAGGGCTTTAGCCAGGGCCTGGCTGCTGGGGCTCGGTAATGAGTGGGGGGCGTGTTCCTTTTAAAGGAGGGTGGGTGAGAAGAGGCGGAGTTGAGGGGCCAGGAGGGGCAGTCTTTCTCTCCACTGTGAACACCTCAGCTCACAGGGTCCTGGGGCCCGGCGAGGCTCCCCCATTACTGCTCTCCCTGAGAAACCAAGGGGCAGGCTGCGGCTCAATGGAGTTCTGGGAAGCCTGGAGAAGAATTTGGGGGGCCAGGAGTGAGCAAAGAGGATACTTACGTTCCCATAGAGAGGGGACATTGAGACGGGGATGGTTAGGGTGTCCTGGGAACAGTTACAACGCCAACACGAACTGCAAACGTACTCTGTGTCGAGCATTGTACAAAACACTCTATAAACTGATTTCACCCTCACAACCATGGTAAAGTAGTCTCCCCCTCGGGACTAGAGCTGGGCCTCGCCCCCTGGCTAAGCAGACGCCAGGGGTCCCACTGGCCAGGGATGGCTCCTTTCTAGGAAGGGACAGATGAACAAACCCTCCCTAGACTCTGAGAGACCTCAGGCTGAGGGGCAAGGGCATGCAGATTGTAGCCCAAAGACCCCGGACTCTGGGAGTCCAGCATGACCGAGGTGGTGCAGACCCCCTCCTGCCTCTCATGCGGAAGGCACACTAGGGACCTGGGCACACGTCAGGTGTCATACCACTAAGCCTTTGCATATGCTGTTCCCTCTCCTTGGAAAGCCATCCCTTCTGCTCCGTTTCTGCCCTTCTGAGAGATCTTCCTCTCCCCTGCAACCCCTAGATCCCCTAAGAGGTTAAGGGTTCTCTCTGGCCGCCTAGAGCCTGGCTGAGAAGGTGCTTACCACACATTTAGGAAACAGATGAATGGCCTGGTGAGGGGCCGCTGTTTACTTTTATAACTAAATGTCTGAACAGCTCTGGGAGGATACAGGGGAGACCAGAAACATTAGTTGCCTCTGGGATGGGAACTGGGTGGTGGAGACCCGGATGCAGGGAGGGAAGCTTTGCTGTGTGGTACACCCTTTCAGGCCTCTAAAGTTTTCTGCCCTTAAAGTGAAGAAATTACTGGGGACCTCCCTGGTGGCCCGTGGTTATGACTCCTCGCTTCCACTGCAGGGGGCATGGGTTCGATCCCTGGTCAGGGAACTTAAATCCCATATGCCACGTGGCCAAATAAATTACTATTATTATTTTTTGGCTGCTTTGGGTCTTCGCTGTGCGGGCTTTCTCTATTTGCTGCGAGGGGTGGGGCTACTCTTCATTGCGGTGCGTGGGCTTCTCACGGCGGTGGCTTCTCCTGTTGCAGAGTACAGGCTCTAGAGCACAGGCTCAGTAGCTGTGGCACACAGGCTTAGTTGCCCCGTGGCGTGTGGGATCTTCCTGGAGCAGGGCTCGAACCCATGTCCCCTGCGTTGGGAGGCGTATTCTTAACCACTGTGCCACCAGGGAAGCCTCAAATAAATAAATTAATTAATATAATTAACATTTTTTAAAGTGAAGAAATTATTATTCAGAAATAAATCTAATTTAAAATAATAATTACTGTATCTTTTTTGAAAGCTTGGGAAGGACAGTGTTTAACCCCAAAGGCCAGAGCATAAGAGAACCCCTGAGACTCCTCACTGGGGAGGAAACAGTGCAATTCCAGTTCCTTCTCTCTACCTCCCCCTTCTCCCACCCTCTGCTCCTGCCTCCTCCTCCCAGGGCCTGGTCCCTGTGCCCCACTCCTCCCGGTCCTCTAAGAGCATTTCCCTGTTGGCCCAGAGAGCGGAAGCGCCCCCTCCCTATCAGGTGGGCATTGCGGGCAGAGCCCCTGGATCCTCACTAGCCCTGCACAGGGCAAGTCACTGAAGCTCCCCAAGCTAGTAGCTGCCCCTGTGAACACACAGTGACGGCCTGGCTGCTCTCTCCTGGAGAGGTCTGGGGGCGGCTGCCCGCCCTCCTCTGCACATGCCCAAGGGACGCCTGCTGCCCAGCCCCAGCCGTGGGCCCTTCTATCTGCTGTGTGCTCTCTCCCAGGCCACCTCCCGTCTCTGTGCCTCCTTGTCCCATCTGGGCATGGGTGTATCCCTGCCCTTCCTCCCCCTGTATGGCTGAGCTGAGGATAAAGGAGCTCTGGGCACCCAGTCTTAGCATTCTTATCTGAAAAATGGGGATACAAACGGTAGGTATTTACCAGAGCTGTTGGGGGGATTAAATGAGATAATGTATGTAAAGTGTTTGGTGCAGCGGGGCACAAAGTGGGGGCTCATAAATGGTGGCTGTTATTATAGTTATTAAATGGGAGGGACCCTGCAAAATGTGCTAGCCTGGGGAAGGGACTCGTCATTATTGCTCTGGCTGGGAATAATGAGGCCTTGTGGTAATAGCCCCTCGCACTCCCAGGCCCCTCTGACAAAAGGACGCAGCGGCTGCGGACGGGCCCAACAAAGTGAGAAGTGAATGGTACATAATGGGACACTTAGGGGCTTAGCCCAGGCTGGGGAGTGCTGGGAAGGACCCTCCGGCTGTGGCTCCAGGTGCTGAAGGACCCCACAGGCCAGAAACCCAAGCTGATGGGCCGCCCTTTCTCTGCTTCAAGGCAGCTTGGTCAAGAGCCTTCAGCCGCAAACCCAGGTCATCTGGGCCTTCGCTAATACGGACAAAGTACTCCTAAGTGCCAGGTGCTGCTCTGTGTGCGAGGGCACCAGCCTGCACAAACAGACCCCAGGACCTCAGGCCTCGTGAGGCTAGTGTGGGAGACCAACATGAATCCAAACAAATACTCAAAATAGGTAGAGATGCTGATGAATGATCTGAAGAAAAATAGGAAAGGAAAGGGAACATAAGGGCTGGAGTTGGGGTGGTGAATTCAACTTAAAATAAGGTGCTTCCAGAAGGCCAGATTTTGTCCAAACTTTTCTTGTGGAAAATGTTAAATAGATGCAAAAATAAATAGATTAATCTAATGAACCCCCATCTACCCCTCATCCAGCTTCAACAACTGTCAGTCTTGGGCTTCCCTGGTGGCGCAGTGGTTGAGAGTCTGCCTGCCGATGCAGGGCACACGGGTTCGTGCCCCGGTTGGGAGGATCCCACGTGCCGCGGAGCAGCTAGGCCCGTGAGCCACGGCCGCTGAGCCTGAGCGTCCAGAGCCTGTGCTCGGCAACGGGAGAGGCCACAACAGTGAGAGGCCCACGTACCGCAAAAACAAAAACAAAAATAACAACTGCCAGTCTTGTTCCATCTGCACCTCCACCTACTCTCCCCCACCTCCCGTGTCACTTTTTAGGAAACCCCAGACTTCTCCTTTCCTGCAGGATGTGATTTGAGCAAAGACCAAAGGAGATGAGGAAGCCAACCATGTGGTCATTAGGGAGGTGAGCATTCCAGGCAGAGGGAGTAAGTGCAGAAGCCCTGTGCCTAGGATTGGAAGATCAGGCTCTAATCTCAGCTTTGCCTCTACTGGCTGTGTAAACTCCCTTAACTGCTCCGAAACTCAGTTTTGTCATCTGTGAAATGAGACTGACGCCCCCACCCCACAAGGAGTTTGTAGAAGTGGAATGAGAACCTCTGCGAGTGTTTTATAAAATAGAGCAACACGCCAGGATCAAGGTCTACTCTCAGAAACTCAGTGTCTTGGTGGAGGTGAGGGGCTGGGAAGGGGGTCTGGGGGTGGTTTCCTGCAGAAGGTTACCCCCAAACTTAGTCTAGCAGGCTACGGTGATGGGGAGGGGGCTCGAGCTCAGATCTAGGCCATGTCTGCTGGCCTTCCCCTCACCCCCACCCCCATGGATGGGCCACAGGATCCCAGGCTGCTGGAAACAAGAGAAGGGCCAAAGGCCTGAATGGCCAACTGTTCTCTGAGGAGGCTTGGCCCCCTCTAAAGACCCTTATCACCACCTCCACCTCCCTCCCAGGGTGATTATCACCCAGAGGGGCCTTTCCTGGGGGACACAAAGAGACCCTCCACTCCCATCCTCTAGGCAGGATAATGGGCCATTCACACTGAGGGGACCCCAGCCCCACACCTGGCCCTCTCAGGCAGACCCCGACAGCCCCATTGTCCCAGGCCCGCCTTGCACACTGGTGTCAGTGGCGGGGAAGCCCTAGCTCCCAGCTGGAGTGCTCCTGGACTTCCCCCACCTCCCCAGCCGCCGGGACTCTGGGCTCGATCTGGGGGGCGGTGGGCCCACCATTCATCCCACACCCGCTCACTCGGAATTTCACTCCTCTCGAAAGTCCTTACAGAGCGATGGGAAAATGGGAGGGAATAATTAGGAAAATCATTAACGTCTCAAGGCCCATCTGAGAGGGATTAAGGGATTAAAAGCCTTCCAACCAATCTCTCCTACTTTAAGGTTGTTGGAGGGGTTTTGTTTCCAGGATTTCTTTTTCTTCTTCTCTTTTCCTGGGTTGGGGGACACTAAAGTCTTGATGGATCCTTCCTTCAAAAGCTGCAGGAAAGGGTCAAGACAGTAAAATCCGCATGGAGAAGAATGGGGAAGAGCAGGTGTATGGGGGAGGGTCCCTTGCCAAGCTCTCCTGAGCTGCTTTGGGCCGCCTCTCGGAAGGACATGGGTGGAGAGGGAGGGGTGCAGCGGCCAGGCTGGGCCGGAGGGGAAGCCCAGACAGGTCTGCTGAGAGCGGACAGGCTCCCTTGGAAGGCCCCTGAGAGGCCCAGCCCCGCATGCCAGGCCACATACACCTCCGTCGAGTCCTGGCTGACTGGGTCCAACAGAGGTACAATGGGCCAAAGGCTCCATGCCACACATCCTGCTCTGGAAGCCCAAGGCTGGAGGTCAGAGAGGAGGGAGCGGAGCGGGAAGGCTGAATCAACAAAGCCTGTTACTGTTTGTAGTAAGCAACATACAGCCGCTGTCCTTGAGCAATGCGTGGTCCAGTGGGGGTGAGCAGATAAAAATGAATAGCTGGTTACAACACACTGTGAGGCTGGCTGAAGTGTGAAAGGGGGTGAGGGGGTCCTCAGAGGAGGCAGACCTCAGCCAGTCTGGAGAGATTTGGGACAGTCCCCTGAAGGGGTGATTTATTTATGAGAGGATTCCTAAGGCCTGGCACCTGGTAGGTACTCAGCAACTGTGAAGTAAATGCTCCACACGGATGCATCACCCCCTTTTACACGGAGTGTCTCACTGAAACGGTCCCCCTCACCTGGCTTAAGGCAAAGCCGGTATTTGGGTTGCTGCAGAGCAGAGGGGCACATTAGCGGATGGCCCAAGCTCTCCCTGGAGTCTTCCTGAGCTCCATCCTGACGCAGCCCTGAGCATTCTGGGGAAGAAAGATACTGGCAGCACGTGGCTCACACAGTGCCCCCTCCCCCAGCACACTCACGGTTCCAGTTTGGGGGCAACCTGGAGTGAAGGCGGCCCCTCCATTTCTCTGGAAGTCTCAGCTAAACCCCCTCCGAACTTCTGTACCCACCAAACCTTGCCTCGAAGACCTGAAGCCTGGTGGGGCAAAATGGAGGCAGGCGGGAGCCATCCAGAGACAGCACCTCACCAGTGGTGCAGGTGATAGATGCTGGCGGCTGCAGCCCTCTGCAGCATTAATAACTACGTTTACAAATGGTCTTAATTAGCAACTGCCAACAAGAAGCCCGGTACTAATTCCACCAATAATCGAGGCTTGCGGGGCGCGGACAGGAACGCGAGTGAGGGGATGGATGGCTTGCAGACCCTGTGCATAGCTTGCAGATACCCGTGCAGCTGTAAGGTCCAGCTACAGCAGAGGCCAGCTGAGTGGCTGGAGGGCTGGAAAGAAGAGGGACCCTGCCCCCACAGGCTCCCACACTAGGGTTCCTTGACCCCCCACGGCGCAGCCTCCTCAGTTGGTGTTGGGACAAAATGAAGCGTGAGGAATTGCAGGGAGGAGGGGAGATCTCTGTCTGCACCGTCAGAGCCAGAACCCAGACAGCAGCCTGTGTGATGAAGCCGAGCCTGTAAAAGCCCAAGTGAAATGAGCTAGAAGGGGATTGGGAACAAGCCCCACAGTGTCCTGGAGCCACATTCCTTGCTCTGGGGAGACGGAGATGGATGGTGCTGAGCTGCGAAGGAGGGGACACTAGGGTTGGGGGGGGACAGCTTCTCCAGCTGAGGGCTCCCCTGCCAAGACGAGCAGGGTGGGAAAAGCGAACTTAAGAATCCAGTCGATGCCCCAGCACAACAAAGCCCACTTCCTCTCTCAGCCTCAGAGCCAAGATGGGTCTGCTTGGGTCCTGCCCAGGGACCTTCCAAAGACCATCCAGGGCTTCCCTGGTGGCACAGTGGTTGAGAGTCCACCTGCCGATGCAGGGGACACGGGTTCGTGCCCCGGTCCGGGGGGAGGATCCCACATGCCGCGGAGCGGCTGGGTCTGTGAGCCGTGGCCACTGAGCCTGCGCGTCCGGAGCCTGTCCGCAACGGGAGAGGCCACAACAGCGAGAGGCCCGTGTACCACAAAACAAAAACAAAAACAACCACAGGCCTCTGAGGCAGCACTAGAACCCCTGCTTCCCAGAAGACTGCCTGCCCTACCAGCATCTTCTCCCTCCTCTCCCCATTCAACTCTCTCCTGCCTTACTGGAACTGAAAACCTGGACTTCCTGGGACAGTTCTCATTTTGATGTTGCCCCGATTGATTTTGCCCCGAAAACCTTATAAGTCTCAGAAGCATCATTGCTTCAAGGGCCCAGGCACCACCTCTGAAATAGCTCCCACCTGAGTGGCATTAGCCCTTGATCATGAGCCTGTGTGGGAGTTTAGGAAAGGTGGAATCAGGTCCTGCACCTTGCAGAGTCGAAAGCCCAGTTAGTGGAGCTCAACCTGTAAGCACTCAAGAGCAGAGGCCAAGTTCCCAGCTAGAATGGACTCCACTTCCAGCATAGAGTCCCTTGCCTACTATCCAGTGTTGGGCCAATACCATCTGTTAGATGGGCACAAGCTCCTGGGCTGGGGGTAGAGAGGGATGCACGTTTCACTTGTGGGAGGGGACTTTCTGTGGCAAACCACTCCCCCATACCTCTACATCACTGGAGAAGTTTCTTTCAGTCCTGCATGGCTAGGGTTTCTCCCAGTAAACGGTGGGCCTTCTTAATTGGTGGTGGCAGCAGAAGGAAGCAGGAAGGAGCCCTGGACTGGGCCTGGGTCTCATGAGTCATAGAGGATCCCGTGGGGTCATCTCTGTCCAGTAACCTGCTTTGGGGAAACCACGAGTATTTCCCTCAAGGTTCTGGAAGGGAACTGGCTCCAGAGACACCTCTGGTCAATGTAATGTGAAAAAAATGGATGGAGATGGAGAGGGCAGTTAACAGGTAGGGAGGATGGGAAGAGCATCAGCTATAGGCTAGGCTTAACCTCCAAGAGACGAAGCTCAGAAATGAACTGCTTTGTGTGAGTGGGGGAGCCAAGCTGGGGGCCCACCAAGGTCTGATCCCAAAGTCAAGGCTCTTCTTGGAGAGGAGTAGGTATGGAGGGAACAGGTGACCACCCCTCCTTGGCCCCAAGGCCTGGTTTGGGTCGCCTTCTTCCTTCCTCCCCGGGCTGGCGAACTCCGATCGGCGATCAGACGGCGGCACGGAGACAATAGCGCTCTGTCCCGGGCGGGCGCTCCGGGAAGACAGCTCATCCCTATGCAGGGACGGCCTCCCCCACCCGGGCCTGGCCGGCAGCCCCTTTCAGGCGGTGGAAGCCGGGGCGGCGGCAGAGGGGGATTCTCACAGGCCGTTGGACATTTGCATAGCCCGCTCGCCCGCCCGGAGACATTGGCCCGCATTGTTCCCGGGCGGCGGCGGCAGCGGCGGCGGCGGCGGGCGCACGGGCCGGGGCGCGCGGGGCGGCGCGGAGGACCCGGCTGGGAGCGGGCGGGAGGACCAGACAAAGGAGACGGGGCGCGCAGAGCCGGGCGGGGCAGATCTTGACGGTGGGAGAGAAATATCGGGGTGAGGTGCGGGGGTGGACGCGGCTGCCGAGTTAGTCTGTCTCGGGACCGCCACCGACCCCCACTTCGGACACCCACGCCGTGTCTAATTCCTCCCTGAGCTGGGGCCACCATGCGCCGTGATTTGAATCCCAATAACGGGGCATCTCAGGCCTTCCCCAGGCTACGCAGGTTCAGAGCGCCAGGTCCTCCAGAGGTCAGAGGAGCAGCTCCTATCTCCTGGCCCGGCCCACGGGGCTCTGGCCACACAGGCACAGAAGCACCCTGAGGCGCGTGGGGAACCTTAGACCTCCCAGCCAGATGTCTGGGCAGGAAACTCTGTTGTCGCCCACACATACTTGCGCCAAGCCCGTACAGCGCCACCTCCAGAAACCCTTCCCTAATGCCTCTGGCTCTGCTGGCTTGACACTGACCCCAGCGCAGCCAATCTTCCCCATCAGTGGGGCCCTGGGAGGCGAGCAGGGGCCCAGTGTCCTCGTCCATCATTGTCCCCAGAGCTCAGGCACTGAAGCTGGACAGACGGAGTTCATGAGTGGGCAAGTGTCTGATTGTCCTGCATTGAGAGTGATAATGGTGGTGATCAGAGGGGCTGTCCCTGAGGGGCAGAGGCCTCATTGTCCTGAAGGGGTGAGGAAGGAGCTCCCTTGCCCCTTGTCCCCGCCATCTCCTTGACCTGCTCATTGTCACCCTGTCGACCCAGCCTGAATGGATGGGCCACCGTGTGGGGAACCAATGGTGCTGAGCCAGGGGCTACAGGAAAGATGGGGGAGGGGCTCAGTCTTGGTGCAGCAGAGAGGCTCCAAGGATACCTGTCTTTCCTGCCCTCTGAGCTCCCTGCCTGAAAGCAGTAATGGGACGATCACCCCGTACCCAAACCAGTAATGATGGCTCAGTCCATCATTTGGACCGAACAATCTATGGACTGTCCACCAGGGTGCTAGGCACTACAGGAAAAGTTGAGGGAGAGAAAGGAGGAAATGCAGAGGGAAAAACCAAGGGCTTGGTTTAGGAGAGTTCAGTCCAGGACAGAGTTCCCTGAGCCATGAAGCCAGGGTGCTGGATCTTGTAGTAGAGCTCAGCAGAGTCTCCCAGGCCATGAGAGGCTTTATGGGGGAGATGGAGCCTGAACTATCTGGTTAGGGGA
Organism: Kogia breviceps; assembly: GCF_026419965.1. NCBI lineage: Eukaryota > Metazoa > Chordata > Mammalia > Artiodactyla > Physeteridae > Kogia > Kogia breviceps. The sequence goes on along the minus strand of NC_081310.1, from coordinate 86,843,440 downwards.
TATTCAGGGCCATCTCTTGTCGGGCAGCCATCACCCTTTCTCAGGGATCTCTTGGTGGGCCACCCTAGGAACTGTAGCCTTTCCTCCCTTAGAAGTTGGCTGGGTAATTGCCCTCTCCCAGGGAGGGTTCAGTTGTCACGTCTCCAGGAAGCCTCCCTGGATTGAGATGGGAGCGATGACCAGCCTAGGCTAGAGCAGCCCCTTTTTGTCAAGCCTGGAGGAGATTTGGTTGTGGTCAAGAAAGAACCAGAGTAGAAGGAAAGGATCAAGTGGGAAAATGTTGGTGGTATGCGTAGTAAATGAATACTCGTAGCCTTTCCCACCCAGGATAAGCAAGGGCAGGGAGGGTCTTATCCTTAAGTCTCTCCTTCCTATAAGTCTTTCAGATCTCTGTTTGAGGACTGCTCAGGGAGCTCAGGGGCAGAACAGGTCAGCTGGCTGTACCTGGATCCATGCAGAGGCAGAGTGATGGCTCTGCAGGGTGAAATGGGGGATGGGCCTCTGCTTGCCCAGACTCCCTCCCAGCAGGGGCTGACAGGACAGGGTACCTTTTTGCAATCTCAGCAGTCATCCTGCCTCAGCACAAGGATCTCCCTCCAACATACCTACCCCAGCCAGCAATGGTCAGGGGAGGCTGTGGAGGAAGGAGGGGAGCTCAAGGGGAGGGATATACCAAATATATTTGGGCCACACGGGCAGGGGTGGTTCCCATGGGGCACTTCTCTCTCAACCGCCCTCCTTGTTCCTCAGCTTTTCCTCAACTCTGTGCTTGACCTCTTTCCCCAGCCAGACTCAGTCCCTTCAGCTACAGTGAGGATGGAGCCTCATGGGAGCACCTTTTGCCCCTGTCCCAGAACTAGGCCTCAGAAATCCCTCCTTGGGTTCCTAGGTGTGCATGGGCTTTGGTTTTGAGGAAGAGGTCTCTAGTCATGGGTCACTCCTGCCAGAAGCCTGGGGAAGAGCAGGAGAGGGCAGAGGGGGGGGGTCCCAGTACTTCAGGGTTGGGAAAGGAGCTCTGGTCCACTGGGAGGATGGATTCTCTGTTGAATGAGAGATCTGGAATGACATGTGGTAGGGACTGGGAGCTCAAAAAAGTCTTGTGGCATGAATAGTGAGGACCAGAGCTGAAGCAGACAGGGATGCCACTAGGCTGTAGGAAGTACTTCCCATTCTTGGTAGAGGATGGAGGGACAAGAAAGGCCACGTCTTCCTCCGCTGGGTCTGGAGCACCCTCTGGTGGTCAGATGGTTTCAGGCTGAGGGAAGCCCCATTCTCTGCAGCAACTCATTTGCCTTCCTAGTCCCCACTCCTCAGACTCGGGACAGGGACATAAGTTGGTGCCAGGGGCTGGCTGCTTCCAGCTTCTGAGGAGTTAGTGGCAAAGAACTCCTTATGCCCCTCTTAGTCCCAGCAGGGGCCCTTTTCCTACTCTGTTCAGAGGCCACCCAAGTTGAGGGTCATAGTGGCAGCCATTCTGGAATAGGGAGAGCTCTCTAGCAGCCTGAGCTGTCCCATAACAAACACAGACTTGCTGGAGGAGAACGAGCTCCCTATCTCTGGAGGCAGGTAAGCCCAGTCTGGGCATCCACCTAGCAGAACACGGCATCCTAGGGGGAGTTCCATGGACCCAGGGAGGCAGGATATTGTCACCACTAAGGTCCTTTCTCACCCGAGTTTCCAACATTGTGAGTTAGATGGTAGGAGGAGCCCCCCACATTCCCAGTGCACAAAAAAAGGAGTGACAGTCCTCGGTGACCGTGGCATTTATCACCCTCAGAGAGCCAGGCCCTGGCTCAGGCTTCACTGTAACAGAGTGGTGCTGGTCCAGTGGATCAGCAGTCACTTGGGTGCCTCACTTGCAGGGCGTGGGGCGGTGGGGTGGGGCTGTGTGAGGTTCTCCCCTCACCACACTAGTTACAGCCCCTCCCCCAATGCTGCCTATGGTAAGGAGGCTCCTTCCAGCTCCTGTCTTCTTTCTTGCAGCAGAAGTGACGGGAACTAGAAAAGAAAAGCTTCCCAACGGTAGCCAGCCAACATCTTCTAAAAGGAGAGCGTCCTTTCAAGGCCTGGAAGCAAGTTAGGCCTGAGTCTCCGGTTCCTCTGCCCTCAGAGGTCCCTGGGCTAAATCCTCATGCTCTCCAGGCACCTGGAGGGCAAGGATGGAGGAGCAGGTGAAGGGGCAGCTCCAGGGGGCTGGAGGCCACAGCTCAGGGGGGGACCTCAGAGGAGAAGGAGCATACGAGGAAGGAAAGAGGTGGGTTGGATCAGGGGAGGTGCGGCAGGGAAGGGAAGGTTGGAGGCTGAAGAGCCCTATGGGCCTGGGGGGCTGCAGCCACATCTCACCTCCCAGTAAATCTGGTCCTCGTAGCACTGGGAGTCTGGCGGGGAGTCCAAGGAGGGCAGCCTCAGCAGGAGCCCTGGTGGCAGTATGGGATCACGTGTGAGGCTTTTTGCCACCCCCATGGGGGAGATTGGACCTCAATACCACCGGGCACAGAGGAGCCAGGAGGCATGAGGTCAACGTGATGCCTGGCACAGGCAAATCACAGCGGTATTTACCGAGCACCAACGTTTGCTAGGCCCTGTGCAAAGTGCTTGACAAGATTGCCCTCCTTAAGCAACCACAGCAACCCTGCAAGGTGACTATGATCCCTCTGTTCCAGAGAAGGGGGCCAAGGCTTAAAGAAGTTAAATAACTTATTCAAGTTGGCACAGTTGGGAACGGACCAAATAGTGAGTCTGTCATGAACCACAGCTCGTAAGCCTTCTGTGGCCACCCATCCAGGAGGGATGAAGAAAGTGTTTATTGAGTAAGTAAGTAATTAAATGAATGAATGAGCTGAACCTTGTTTGAGAATGAAAATCTCAGGGTGGGAGCAGGAGGGTGGGGATACTCAATCAGACGTTTTATTCTGAAGGCCGACAGGACTAAGGCCAGATATCAGGAAGGACTGCCTGCCCTGGCATCAGTGGGCAGGCTGCCTCTGTGGAAGGTTTTTGTGCTCCAGTCTAGTGATGAGACAGGCAGGCCTCTTTCCTCCCTGCCCCTGCCCCACACGCCTCAGGGCCTCAGCCTGAGGTTGGGCTGCCCTCTAGTGGGTAGAGGGAGCAGCACAGGGAACGCCACAGAGGAGAGGGATCTGCCAGCCCCTAGCACCTTCCCTTGGCACGGGAAGGGAGCAAGTACCCACTTGGTCCTACTTATCTGGAGGAAGTTACCCCTTAGATGTACAACCCCACCCTGCACCTGGCACAAAGTAGGCGCTCAACAGATACCTGTGAGGAAATGAATGGCAGGGGGATGGGGTGCAATGGCCCTTCCTCCAGAGAAACCCCCTCCTCTGTCTTCCGCCCTCCCTGGAGCTCCTGCCAACGCCCCTCCCCCCCCCCGCCTCCCCGCCTCCCCCCCCCCCCCCCCCCGCCAGCCAAGGTCACTCACCTCCAAGGCTCCCACCCACAGAGGCAAATATCAGTGTGACAAACAGTCCGAAGAGCTGGTGCATGGCCTGAGACTTCGCACTGCGCTGGCCCTTGGCTAGGAGCGGAAACACGCTCTCTAGGCTGCAGGGAGGGGAGAGTGTGGGGAGACAGGGATGGAGCACAGAGCCAGGGCTGGTCAGTGCATCGGTGCACTGCACCGCTTCCTGCAGCGGCCAAAAGGGCCTCAAGGGAGCTGCCACGCTGAGTCACCTCCGGGCCTTTGCTCCAGTCAGGCCCATAGCCTGGAACACCCTCCCACCTCCCGTGTGCCAGCGACACCCTCACACCTTTCAAGGCTCACGTTGAGGGTCACTTTTGCCTGCCCTCTCTTCTGAGCCCTGATGTGCAAAAATCTATCCTAAGGGTCAGTGTCTCTTACCTGACCCTTTAGTAATAACACTATTGAAATCATTTGTTCAATGACCTTCTGTTGCACTTGAGTGAGGACCAAGAAGGCAGTCCCCAGTCTTGTTCGCTCCAGTTTTTTCAGCTCCCAGGAGGTAGAGGAATGAATGAATGAATGAATGAATGAATGAAAATAGACAGCTTTTTTTTGTTGGTCCACAATAGGAGGAAGAGAGTGAGGGACTTAGTTCCAGGGGGATAATGATTCCATTGGGGATGGGGGATGAGGGTGGGGAGAACTCACCCATCTCCATAAGCTTCATGGGTGGCCAGCCCAGCCACAAGGACCCCCAAGAGTGCTCCCAGGACCCCAGGCATCCCATGGAGGTTGTGGACACCGCATGTGTCTTGGACTTTGAGTTTTGACTCAAGGATGGGCTGGAGAACAGGACACTAATAATGAGTCTCATGTGCCCCCCGAAGACCCCCCTGTTCTGCCCAGGGCCCAAGAGGCATCTGTACCGTGAAGAACTTGTACCCCAGTGTGGAGACGGTCCCAGCCAGGAAGCCAGCTGCCAGAGCCCCAAAGGGTGTCAGCATCATTTCAGCCGATGTCCCCACCACCACCCCTCCGGCCAGTGCGGCATTCTGGATGTGGACCTAAGGGAGCACAGAAGAACGAGGCATTGGAGGCCATTTCAGATCGTCACACCCACACCCAACCCAACCCCGCCCACCACAGTGGCACCTACTGCTTCTGAAGTCCCCCCACCATCTAACCCTCTACCTCTCCTGCTAGCCTGTCATCACCTCATGCTCTGACCCAACACCTCCGGTGCAGATGGAGCCCCCTGTGCCTGTGCCCTTACCTGTTCCCCTGGAGAATCATCCTTGCAGGGTCTCCGATCTCTCCCCCACCTCCCGGTCCATCCCTTGGCCTCTCCCAAGCCTCTCCCCCATATACCATGTCCAGCCGCCCATCCCTCCCGACAAGGGCTGACAAGGCGAAGGTGCTGAGGGTGCTGGCAGTCAAGGAGTAGTACGTGTTGAGAGCCGTCCAATGCTGCCCATCCCCCAGCATAGTGGGTGCAGAGTTGAAACTAGGCCAGAAGATCCATAGGAAGATGGTCCCTAAATGGTGGGCAGGCAGGCAGAATGAGAGGAAGGAGGTGACTCCCCCACAAGGTACAAGCTGTGTAACTGCACTCAAGTCACCTACTCTCAGCAGCCTCAGTCTTCTCATCTGTAAAGTGGGGATAGTGATACCTACTTTATAAAGTGAGGACTAAATGAGGTGATACATACCAAGTGCATAGCGCATGGCCTAGCCAGTACTAAATGTTCAACAAATGGTAGCTATCGCAGGGTACTGGCACAAAAGGGAGCTACTTGATTGAAAACCACAGGGGGCTGAGAGTTTTTAAGTATCAGAAAAGGAAAGAAAAAAAGGCAAAGGGCAAAAAAAAAAAAGGCAAAGGGTACCACATGTCAGGCACTAATCTGGTACTTGATATACATAAGAGGAAAATCATTTGTTTTATAACCTCAACTGCCCCCTGGAGAGGGTGGGCCCTGCCATGAGCACCGATAGGCTGGGCCTGCGCATCTGGGGTAAGGACTGAGAGCTCCATATGCCCTGCCTGCAGTTCCCAGGTCAGTCCTGGAGGGAGAGGGGAGGGGCCAAGGGCAGGTCCCCAGGGGAGAAGGGGAGCTGGGGACCCCGTAGGGTAGGGTCAGCAAAGCAAAGAGGCTTGAGAGACTGCCCCTTAGTCCTGAGTGGTCCTTGGGTTGCGATGTAACTTCTGCACCTCCACAGTCTGATTAAAATCTGCCACACATACACATGCGTCTTCTGAGAAGAGTTTTGGGAGGAATCAAGGAAGAAGCCAGTTTTCCTGTCTGAAAGAAGCTGGGAGGCAGAGGAGACCTGAGAATGTAAGCCTTGAAGGAAAGCACAGACATCTTGGGGAAGTCTTTGGACTTCAAGCTAAATTTATCCGGGTCTCAAAGGGCAAGGAGACCTCAGCTGACCTAGGGTTCCACATGCTCTATTTCACAACAAACCCAGAGGTGAGCAAGAAATACAAAACCGGTCTCTTTTTAATGTAAGAATGGGCACTTCTGTCACCACTCAATACTACCTTCAAAAACATAAAATACGGATTTCCTTTCCTGACTCATTAGTGAACAAAGAGAGAGAAGCAGAGGCCAAGGCGGAGGTATATGGGCTTAGGAGAAACAGGTGGTGATGATGGGGCTTGCAGGTCAGACCCTACTGCTTGCCGGCATGACCTACGACCTCTTCTTCTCCCCCCTTGAGAGTGCAGGGGCTTCCAGGAAATCTCCTGAGAGGATGTGACCTCAGGAGGGGGGATGCAGCCTCAGTGACAAAAGCCTGGAGGTTAGAGATGGGGAGAAGCTGAGTCTGGCTGGAGAGTCTGGCTGGGTGGGCGGGGGGGTTGGGGGGGGTTGGGGGGAGCAGCCAATATCCTGCAGGGATGGGTGTGCCAGGCTGAGGAGTCTGGTTTCTAACTGTCGGTAGTGGGGACCCTGGAGGCCTTTAACAGAGATTGGTGCCATGAGACTTCGATTGAGAAAGGCCCCTAGGATGGATCTCAGGGCGTGTGCATACCCCAGTGCTGAGTTCTAAGAACCTGTCATAAAACTACTGAGAATGGTGAGCACGGACTCCCAGGTCTCTGGTGGAAGAATCTGAGTTGGAAGGGAGTTCCCAGCCAGAACCCCAAGGTGGCATCCCAAGACCAGGCCTGGAGATGAACCGGCCCCGTACCCACCACACCTCAGCAGTCCTCACCAATCATGGCAAAGAGGTCCGAATGGTAGACGGAGCCCTGGCGATGCTTGCTCTTCTCCAGCTGGGGCCTATAGAGGACCCTGGAGAGGACCAGCCCGAAGTAGGCACCAAAAGCGTGAATAGTCATGGAGCCTCCTGCATCCTTCACCTGGGGAGGTGGAGCTGAGGTGGAGGGGCAGCCCCTTGCCCCTACCCCTACTCCATGCCCTCCCTGCTCAGGGCCTGGCCCTGGCCACCCTCACTCCTCACCCCATCCCCATCCAGACTCACCTCGAGGAGACTAAGGAGCACAAACTCGTTGAGGCCAAATAGCACCACCTCCAGCAGGGCCATGAGCAGCAGCTGAGCCGGCCCAGTCTTGCCCAGTATGGCACCAAAGGAGATAAGCACAGCTCCAGCACAGAAGTCAGCATTGATCATGCTGGGGGATTGGGATGGGGAGGGTGAGAGGGGGCTGGAAGCGAGGGCAGCCCTGGGGTGTGGGGGGAGGGGAGGAGGCAATGAGCCTACCCATCTAAGCTCTTCCCTGGTAGGCAGGAAGGTATCACCTCGCCTTTTTTGTGGATGCGGAAACAGAGTCTCAGGGAGGTTCTGGGCCTTAGCAAACAAAGCCCACAATAGGTGGAAGAACCAGATCTTGAATCAAGAGCCCCTCTGGGGGGCTTCCCTCGTGGCGCAGTGGTTGAGAGTCCGCCTGCCGATGCAGGGGACGCGGGTTCGTGCCCCGGTCTGGGAAGATCCCACATGCCGCGGAGCGGCTGGGCCCGTGAGCCATGGCCACTGAGCCTGCGCGTCCGGAGCCTGTGCTCCGCAACGGGAGAGGCCAAGGCAGTAAGAGGCCCACGTACCGCAAAAAAAAAAAAAGAGTTCCTCTGAACCCTGCCCTTTTCCATGACACTATCTCCCAACATCTCTTGGGTAATAAGGGGCCTAGAGAAATGGGGAGGTGGGGCTTGAGGATGGGAGAAGAAATCAGGCAATAGAATACGCAGGGCACCTAAAAGAAATCAACTGATGGGTCAAAAACCTGGATCAGGGAGCAGACTTGAAGGACTGGGTTTGAGCTGGGTCCCCTGCACAGGGGCCTCCCAGGTAGACCTGAGGGGAGCCTTGGCCGCCACTGCCCACCTCTCTATGCCTACATGGATGTGGCCACCGTGGAAAGAGTGGAAGAACCCCTGGACGAGTGTGGACCACTGCAGGGCAAAGGCGGCCAGGAGGAAGGTGAAGCCCACGCTGCTGAAGCCGTAGCGCTGCAGGAAGACCATGAGGAAGCCGAAGCCCACGAAGATCATGGTGTGCACATCCTGGAAGCCTGCAGGGGTTGGGGGGGGCATTCAGGGATGCTCAGGCTGCCACCCATCCACCAGTCAGCCATCCTGCCAGAGCCCCCAGCTCTCACCAGCCAGGACAGCCCTGAGGCTGGAGCCAAGCCTATAAAACTCCCTGGGCATGGCCGGCCTCCCAGCCCAGGTCCCCATGCAGAGCTGGCCAGCTTGGAGAAGTGGGACCCAGACCATCCCTGCTGTCGCCAGGTCAGAGCAAGAGAGTAGAGCCTTCCACTCTCTTCTCTGCCCCACTCATTTGCCCTACCCCTGGGTTGCTTAAAACCAGTGAAAAGTCCAACCTTTCCTGTGTTCTTTCCTGGCGCAGTCCCTGCCCTCTGTGCTGGAAATTCTCTTCCCCTTCGGGCTTTTCTCCAATTTTCCCTTTCTGTCGGAAGTCCTTCTTGATGTCTACCCTCCATTCCTCATACTTCAGAATCTATACCTCTCCATTTTCAGGATTTTAAATTTTATAAATTAATTTACAAAAATAACTTTAAATTGTTAACAGAGATTATCTCAGGGAAAAGAAATTGAAGGGAGGGGGCAGGGCTGCTGAGCTGTACGACTCTGGTGCAAATAATGCCCCCTGGAGGTATGCAATATGGCCACTCCGGGAAGGAGGATTTTACCCTATAGTTTGTTTGTTTCTATACTTCGAATGTTTTAATTTTATAGATGAATCACTTGAATTTTTTTAAGTGTCAGTGGGGTTTCTGGGCAGGGAGATTTGAGGTCTTTTCTGTTTGCTTTCTATTCTGTGTAAAAAAATCTAAAATAATAAACAGTAATAGTGAAAATGAGATGAATGCAACAATTTGCTTTCGTATTAGTTTGTTCTGTACCCCTCCCCCCATCTACTTGTAAATAGGGTTTGAAACACAACCTAGTATGATGTTCAGCCAGTGCATCTAGTCCTGTTTCCTTTGTCTTGGGTCTATGTATCCATAATGCTGTGCTATCTTTGGCTTTAATTGAGAAATATTAGAGAAACACTTGAGTGCATTATTGCATTTGTTGTAAATAACTTACTGAGAAACAGGGTCAACCATGACCATAAACTCTCCTTTCATAGCTCCATGTGAGAAATTTCTCCTGGAACTTAGTACTAGGAAATGTCATTTCCCCTGAGGAACCAGGAACCGGTTTGCTTTCCCTCATTCATGTGATAGATGTTTACTAGCAGTCATGCATCAGGCTCTGAGAATGTAGAGCTGTCGGTGGACAGCCATCAAAAGATCAAAGAATCACATATGTGAGGCTTCCTTGATTCTGATGAGAACACATAACTGACCATATTACCCCTTTTTCCTGGCTGCCTGGAAGCTCAGAGCTACATTGGAATTTCAACTATAACAACTGTAAGCCTTCACAGTGTTCATTATTTGTATACTGCTTCTATACTTTTCTTTTCTTATTCACACGTTTTTGTTGTAAACGACCTCTCTCTTGTAGAAAGAGGCCGATCACAAAGAAAGAAAATCACAGTCACCTTTTTGTTTAAAGGTGAAGCACCAACAAGCCAAAAATTTATTACTGAACTTTAGAATGTAATCAATAACTTTGAGAGAAGCAAATGTTTCTGCTTGTGTGTGTGTGTGTGTGTGTGTGTGTGTGTGTGTGTGTGTGTGCGCTGTGTATGGGCTGATAGGAAATGAGTTTGCAAGCCCTTGGCAGAGGGTTGGGTGCATGTTGGAACTGGAGGTCTACAGCTCAGCTGCCAGCCCCAGTGGCCAAGGGGGTGAGGGTCTGGAGGTCCACTGGCCTCACTAAATGTCCCCATCACTGTGCCACTTTTCCAGCCCTTCTCACTCCCCAAATCACCCAGATCTCTCTTCCCTCTCAGATCTTAAAACCCAACAGAAAAGGAGAGGTATCTTTTAGAACTCAGCCCGAAGCCTAAGTTCTTTTAGCCTCACAGCCTGACTTGTTTTCTCCTTGTGCAAACAGTAAAGGGGGTGCCATGTCTGTTCTTTTGCCCAAGGATAGCAAAACAACAAAGGGGGCTGGGTCATGCCCATTTCATGCCGAAACCTCTCCAGAACTTGTCTTGAATGGCAATAATATTTACATCTCCCACCCCGGGTTTGTTTGGAATCAAAACTCAGTCCCTTGGCCTTTCACCTGGAGTCTAAACATTAAGAAATCTCCTTTACTCATTCCACTCTGTGGAACATTCCACACGGACATTCTCCGTAGACTGTGGTGGGTAAGGGGCTATTCCAGCTGGAGGCAGGGGGATAGATTAGATGACCCCTCAACATTCCCTTCAGGGGATCCCTGGGTTGGGCAGGATGGAGCCTGTTTTCCATCACATCCCCACCCCCACCAAACCCATGCACCTTTGGTTGGAGAGAAGATAAAAGCCCTCTAGGGCCACCTATCACCCTCCCTCCTTCCCTTACTTCCCCTCTCCAACCACACCAGATGACTCCTGAACAAGGTCAGACTGTGGGACAAGGAGACAGTTAAAGCTGGGGCTTTAGCATCTAACAGAGCTGGATTTAAATTCCAGCACCTCCCCCCTCCACTTCTCACTGTGTGACCTTGGACAAGCCACTTAACCTCTCTAAGCTTCAGTTTCCTCATCTGTAAAGTGGGGATATAAAATGTGAGAAGCAGAAAAAAGAGAGTGGTAAGCTGGGGAGGCCATCTCCCCCCCCACCACTCTACCCCCACGTGCCTTTAAGAGGGCAGATAGGACTGTATTCACCTAGAAAAGTCACAAACCACGGTGGTCCCAGTAACTTCTCCCTGCCCCCACCTCAAGAAAATCCTGATTCCATTTGTCCTAAATCCCTCTCCCTGCAAGTCAGGTCTCAGAGATATATAAAAAAGAACCTGTCCATATTTTTTCTTAGAACCCTTTCTCATCTTTGCTTCTGTGTCCCCTCTATGCCTAGTCTTTTTCCCTAGTCTTTCCCCTTCTTTCTTTCTTTTTTTTTTTTTATTGGAGTATAGTTGCTTTACATGTTGTGTTAGTTTTCCCCCTCTTTCTTATTTTCCATTACTTGCCTCATAGGATAAGAAGTTTGTAATGTGGGGGAAAGTCTGCAGATGGGGAGTCAAGAGACCCGGTTCTAGGCTGGCTAACTTGCTGTGTGATCTTGGGCAGTCACATGAGCTCTCTGGCTCTCTCTCCACATCTGAGAGGAGTGGACCAGATGATGAGCCCTAAAGGCCCTTCCTATAGAGATAACAGACAGATACTCAGAGCAGCCATGCACTTGGCATTGGCTAGTCCCACAGCTAAACAACAGCGGCAAAACTCTCTTTCATCTCCCAAATCAAAGGGCAGTGACCACACCACCCTCTGGCCCTGACCACTTCTCCTGGACACAGGGATAGGTGAAGACTTGGCTCATCAAAGCCCCAGACTCCAGGGACCTCACACCTCCCTCCTCCCCAACCCATCCCTGAACCAAAGTCCCAAGTCCACAGGGATAGAAACCTAGTGCAGAAAAAGAGGTAGGATTCCCACTGCTATTCCTCTTATTGCAATCCAGGGACAGAAAACTGTGCATCCAGGAGAGCCTACCATTGCAGCAGAGGGATGAGAGGTTGGGGGTTTCAGGGAGGGCTGTGAAGCAAGCAGGGCTTGGAGGCCTTGAGTGAGGCCCATGGGAGAAGTAAATGGGGGTTCATGGCAGGCAGCCAGGTCAGACCCTAGAACAAGAGCTTACTTCTCTCAGCCCGTGGACTGTCCCTGCCCAACTCCCCATCTCTGTGGACAAATGTATGACCCCAAGAGTCTGCCATCCCAGCTCTGTGGCTCTGACTTTGATTCCAGCATCCATGGCTCACCGCATGCAGCCAGAATTGGGGTGAAATGTGGGGAGGGAGGAGCTGTAGCCCTCCCTCTGCCTAGGATGGCTGGTATTCTGGCACTTTATGCCCAGGTCCAAGCCTCCACCTCACCCTCTCTATTCTCAGCATTGTGAGCTTCACTTTGTTGGGGTTGGGGCTGGGAGAGGGTCAGGTGGGGACAAACTGCCAGCAGCTCTGCATACAGAAAGTAGGGTAATAACAGTCTGGGGTTTTTATAGGAGACTCTCACATTCTGGGCCTCGTTTGAATGTATATCCTTCAAACAGAGGCATCTTTTCTCCCCATTGCTCAGATGGGGAAAACTGAGGCTTAGAGACCTGGTCACACATTTGTGACGAAGTCTGGGAGATCTGATCTGGTCCCAGCTGCCCAGGGCCTGAGTCACAAGGTTGGGTCCCCAATCTTGAGAGAGAGGCTCTGTCCACAACAGGGGGCAGGGGCTTAACCTTCTCCTTCCTGGGCCTTGTCAGCAGGCAGGTGAGCTGTGGTGCTAGGAGCTGAGGATGGCTGAGTCCTAGTTCCAGCTCTGTCACTCACGTGGTAGGTGATCATGAACAAATCACAGCCCCTTTGATCCTCAGCTTCCTCCTGGGTGAAATGGGCTAATGACCCTGTTTTGCCTCCTTCGCAGGGCTGGGGGGCTGCTACTCTGTGATTGGCTGGTGGATAGTTACATCATTTTCTCTCTGGCTCTGGAAGGACCAGCTTTGGGGGACTGGGGAAGAAATGACTCAGTTCACTAGTCTTGGCTGCCTTCACAGCTAATACCATCACTGCCTCCTGCGCCCCACTCCCTACCTCCCCTGCCCAGAGGATTTTTTTCCCCCGTGGTCAGGGTGGAGGTCCCAGGAAAGGCAAAGTCTCTGAACAGCCCAGCAAAGCCCAACTACGCCAACAAGAGAGTAGGTAAAGCTGGGGCTTCAGATCTGGGTTCAAATCCCAGCTCCCTCAATTCTGACAGCAAGACCCTGAACCAGCCACCTAACCTCTCTGAGCCTCAGTTTCCCCATCTTTGCCTACTTCATAGACTAAAGGAGAAAAGATGCATGTGCCGTCCTCAGCATAATACCTGGAACGTGGCAGACGCTAGTGAAAGGGTGTTATTATAAATCTGGGGCACCTTAGATCTGGGCATCCAAGTACTCCCTCCCAAGACATCGGGGGAGCTTAGGGCCTTAGCTGCCCCCGCGCCCTCACCCGCACTCACTTGGGTAGCGAAAGTAAAATTCATTGTCCGCGTTACTGTGGTTGTGCCAGTGCCAGAGGGCAGCGTCGGTTTCATGGTTGTAGCGGACAAAGACCGCAAAGAGGATGGCGGTGGCGCCCTGGAGGAGGAGGCACAGCAGGGGCAGCTGCAGTCGCCGGCGCGCGGTGCGGCGGGGAGACCCGGCCATGGAATAGAGGCTGCGAGTCTCCGGCTCCGGCTAGGGCACCTGGCGCGCGGCCCTGGGAGACACTCACCGGGCGGGCCGGTCAGGTTTCCCTCGAGCCAGGCCCCGCCCACTGGAGCCAGGCCCCGCCCACAAGGAGGCTTACCTGCCCGCAGTTCCTGGCTCCAGCCCGCGGGGCGGGGAAGGGCGGGCGGTGTCCCAGGCCGGAGGTGGGGCAAGGAGTGGGAGGCGATGGGGCGTTCGTACCCCCAAGTCCTCTTTCCTTTGGGCCAGCTGGCCCTGGCGCCGTTCCGGTTGGGACAGGTCCTTGGAAATGACCCTGGAAAGGCGGCCTATGTTCTACCTGCTGGGGCGCAGCTGCGGGACCGCAGAGGGCGGTGGGGGGGGGAGGAAGAAGGGAGGGCACCCGCCCCCTCAAACATGCTGTTAGTGAGTGTTTCCCAAAGAATAAGCAGCCTTATTAATAGGCTCAGACTTCCCTGAGCGAGCCCCTCCCGGGTTAATACAAGAGAGAGGAGAGGGATTACTCAATCTTTTGCCCAACTGAAAAGGCAATGGAGAACGGAGATAAGAAGAGCCGGCTCTCTCGGCATTGATGATTAACCTGGCCGGGGAGGTCTGAGCCTCAACAGTTGAGTTCCTTACCGCACTCCCAAGCCTCAGCCTCCTCACCCGCGTCTGCATCCCACCACACTTCTAGGTCAGAAGGCTGGACCTACGAGCAGGCTGGCAGAGGCCAACTGACACTTGGGTTCCCTGCACGTCCAGTGTGGATATGAGAGGGTCTGGGCTGCCCCAGCAGCTGGAAAGAAGGGAAGCTAGATGGCAGGAGGGTCTTCTCAGTTAAGAGTTAAGAGACCCTTGTTACACAAGCAAGATTTGCATCCGCTAGTGTCCTGGTAGATAGACAGTGAGGAGGCAGATGTTAATTGAGCACTTACTGTGAACCAGGCTTCAGAGATGAACCAGATGACCCCTCTCTCCAGGAGCCACTGTCCAGTTGGGAGAGAATTGAATTACCACTGGGGTAAATGTGTGACCCTGGGAATCACAGAGGCTCTGGGGGCCTAGAGGAGAAGCTGCAGAACCCACAGGAGTGGGGATGAGGAAGGGGACAAAGATGGAGAATTGCTTCCTGGGAGGTGGTGTCTGCAGGCAGCCTGGAAGGACAACCTAGAAACTGAGTAAGTGAAGAAAGAAAGAAGAGGAGATGTTTCAAGAAGGGGACCCACATAAGCAGAAACCGTGTGCACGTTCAGGGTGCTCAGGAACTGAGGCCAGGGGCGGGTATCAGCAGGCGGAGGTACGTGGCCTCTACCCAGTGGGTGCCAGTCCCCTGGAGACCTCTAAACAGATGGAGGACCCTCACATTATTGGTTCTGATACCCAGAGGCCACAAGGGGCTTCAAAGAAGAAAACGTGAAGGTCAGTGGGGCTGGTGGTGGGGAAGGCCCTCTGTCTACACTGCCTGTAGCCTAGCCCTAGCTGTCTGAGGGGGTTGTTGTGTGGGAGGGACTTGTGGGTATTTGCAAAGATGTCTCAGACCCCGGCCTGAAGGAAGAGCTGTCATTCTCAGGGGATGTGGCCTAGGCCCATAGGGACCAGCCACTGCCCAGAACTGATGCAGGGTAGGGCTCCTCCTAGGAATGGGTGTTACCCCTTCTCAGGAATTGGAAGGGACAGGAGTGACAGGAGTCCCTGACCCTCCTCCTTGCTTCCCCTTCTGCCCTCTCCCCAGTTCACCTCCTCCCTACCTCCCCTCAGGGGCCTGAGCCTCTGGCCCAGCATGGGCTCTGGGGGACAGTTGGATTCTAGGTACTCAGCTAGGCAGGCTTGTTAGGGTGGTAGCTGCCTCTGATAGCACTGCTCTACCAGGCTGAACAGCCTCTCTGGCCTTTGGTGGCCCCTGGCCCCGAGTCTCTCTCACTTCTTGGTCAGCAGGATGGCTGTTTTCTAGCTCCCCTGCAGGTGGTGGGGCAGGGGGAGGAGGTGGGGGAGGAGAAGATGTCTGGTCAGCAGCCTTTGGATAATGATTCTCAGATAATTCAGCATCTGGGGTATCCTCCCAGGTCCAGCCTTCTGCCCCAAAGGTTCAGCCTGCTTCCTGAGCCCTGTATGGGAGCGGGGGTTACCTTGGGTTGCACAGGCAGGGACTGGACAGGCCCTTCAGGGGAAGAGTCTTCAAAAGCAGCAGAACGTGAGAGAGAAAGGAGTGAGCTGGGCCGTCCCAGCATCTTCTGGGAGCCTCCACCCTGATGCCAGCCTCCTCCATCTCTATTCACCTGTTGTCTCTCTTAGTCTCTCTGAATTCCTCTGAATCTTTGATTTTCCCTCTCCTCTGTTGCCCATTCATTCATTCAACGAATATTCACTTAGTGTCAACCCTAAGCCAGGTCCTGGTGCTGTGACCTGAGGTTCTAGTCACACGTGCAAAATGGTTGGGTCCTGGATGCCTCCAGACCTGGCAGGTGTCAACCCTTTATTTGTTGGATTGTGGGAGGTCTAGAGGGACCCCCCTGGAAGGGCCAGGAGAGCTGGGCCAACCTCTTGAGGGCATACTTGGAGACCTTTGGGGAACTGCTAAATACCATCTTTATAGGAGGATCTTGGTATTTTAACAACTAATGGGTACCATCTGGTATCACCCCTGGTCCAGCAGAGAGCAAGACCCTGATAGTCCTCCCCTTTTGAGGGTCCCCCTGGCCCACCCGCCCCTTCTGAGGGCTCTCCTGGCAGGCCTACACCTGTGAGGGCTCCCCTGGCCCACCATCCACTATGGAGAATCTCAGTCCATGGTTTTCTTTTGGATTGCCGAGTGCTGTCAGGGCCCCTGGCCCTTCCTCCTGCCTTCTCTGGCCCTCAAAACTCTGATGGAATGGGGGGGCTTCACCTCTCACCCCTTCCTCCACCCCTGAGCTCCTCTCAGGGCCCAAACTCTGTCACCAGCTCCCATCCTGCCTGGTCTGGGGTCTGCCCAATCTTTGACCTTCCATCTCCAGTTTCCAGCTGTGACCAGCTGGGCACTTGAGGGTGGCCAAGGGGAACTGGTGTCTGCTGCCTGCCCTGGCCCAGTCTGGCCAGGCTGTCCACGGGGACCAGGGTTTGGGTTACTGAGTAACTCGGGGTTGCTTGGAGCTGTTCTCTACTGGGGTCACCTCCTCCCTACTCCCTGCTCTCTTGGCTCAGGAATCCCCAAAGCCAATTGAGTCCTTTTGCTCCATCGAGCTATCCCCAGTGTTTATGGGGAACAAAGGAGAAAAGTAGCAAAGCACCAGAATCAGTAAGACACTTGTTTGTTCATTCCTTCATTCATTCAATACATCTTTGCTGTATGACCTCAGCAAATTGTTGAGCTCTCTTTGAGTCTCAGTTTCCTTATCTATAGGAGTAATAATATTCCCTTTGTGGAAGTGTTATGAAGATTACAAATAATTGATGTAGAGCGTTGGCATTTTCGTAAGCAGTCAACAGATATGGTTATTATTGTTCTGACTGGCTGAGCAGAGAGGGCAAATGGGTTGCTGACTCCAACATACTACGGGCACATGCGCCTCTGGGGACAGGAAAGGATGGGGGGGGGGCAGACACAGTCTTGATGTGTTTTCTTGTCATCGGCTGGAGGCAGTGACCAGCAGAGTCTGGGGCCTAGGACAAGCATATTCAGAAAGGGCCATCAGACCAGCAGCCCCTGTGACACAACAACTCTTGAATAGAGGAGATGTGGGAGAAGGCAGAGCCTTCATTCATTCAACAAACATATATTGAGCACCTACTGTGTGCCAGACATGGTGCTAGGGGCTGGAGATCCAGTGGAACGAGATATATCCCTGGGTGGGGGTGGGAGGTCTATCTGGGGGGGATGCAGGTGAATCAGCAGGCAATCGCATTGCCAAGGGTGATAGTTGGGGAGACAGGTCCTATGGGGACCCAACCCATGCAGGGGGTGATTGGCGAAGGCTTTCCAGAGGAAGTGATGCTTACCATGAGATCTGGCCTAATTTCACAGGTAAGGTGGAGCAGGGGGATTCCTTTTTGTCTAACAGTCTGGTATGAAAATAGAAAAAGAAGCTATACTAGAGAACTCCTTAGCACCCATTTTCTGGGGGTGGAAAACCCCAGACTTCATTTTTTCCCAAAAACCACAGCCACAGTGGCACCATACAAAATATCGTTGTGTTTACATAGAGCCAATGGTAAAAATCAAATATGGCTTTCTGTCCCCAGAGGCTCACCAAAATAACTTCCATGTAAAAGATTGCCAGAATCAGATTACTTGTGTTTGTTAAGGTTTCTTCAATCTGTAAAATGAAAATGACAATACCTTGGGGAAAAAGGTATTTTTTACCTTTGTCAGAAGGCAGTGATATCAAATTAAAATGTTTTCCACTCATGTAATATATTTTGTTTGCATTCCTGCTATGTGCCAGGTGCTATACGCTACATGCTAGATTCTGGAGGAACGTCCTCCACACTCCATCACCATCAAACAGAGCAGAATCATGCTCTGTTCTCAGGATGCCAAGACGGATGAGATGTAGTCTCAGTTCCCAAGGCCTGACAGCAGCTCTGCTTCAGTGGTGCAATTCTTGCGATCCTGTTGGGGATCTGTGATCAATTCCTGACTAGTAAAAGTTTTGAAAGACAGCAAAGAGCAGAAGGTGAGAGTGTGGCCTCAGAATGAGAGGGACAGAGGTCAGAGTCCCAGCTCTGTCCAAAAGAGATTTTGGAGAAGTTGCTTACCATGCCTTGAACCTCAGTTTCCTCATCTGTTACATGGAGATAAGAATAGTAATAACCCCACAGGGGTTGTTGTGAGGATTAACGTCCACAAATCATGACATGTAGTACGTCTTCTATAGTACAGCCATGGTTGTGACTGTTGATCAGTACTCACAGGCAGGGAAGTCCCTCAGTCCTTAGTTTTGTTTCGTTTTGTTTTTTTAATTAATTTATTTATTTTTGCTGTGTTGGGTCTTCGTTTCTGTGCGAGGGCTTTCTCTAGTTGCGGCGAGCGGGGGCCACTCTTCATCGCGGTGCGCAGGCCTCTCACTATCGTGGCCTCTCTTGTTGCGGAGCACAGGCTCCAGACACACAGGCTCAGTAGTTGTGGCTCACAGGCCTAGCTGCTCCACGGTATGTGGGATCCTCCCAGACCGGGGCTCGAACCCGTGTCCCCTGCATTAGCAGGCAGATTCTCAACTGCTGCGCCACCAGGGAAGCCCAATCCTTAGTTTAAAAAATATAATTGTGTTCAGTTAACTCTCAAGTGCCTGACTGGAGCCACTTAAGAGAAAAGCCAGGGGGGGACTTCCCTGGCGGTCCAGTGATTAGGACTCAGCCCTCACTGAGAGGGCCAGGGTTCCATTCCTGGTCGGGGAACTAAGATCCCACAATCCATGTGGCACAGGCAAAAAAAAAAAAAAAAGAGGGAGAGAGAGAGAAAAGCCAGGAGGGAATCTAGGGTGCAGTGGAATTGCATCTAGAAATGGGTCAGGCGGAGGTGACAGCAGTTAAAGGGAGCAGGGGAGATGAGAAGCCACATCCCCACCCCAGCTTCCCTTCCTCAGTTCTAAGGATTCTGCTGCCGCCACCAAACCAACCAAAACCACACTCCACCTTGGACAAGCCAGGAAAGCTGGCTCAAGCCCTACTACCTCCCTCTGCCAGGAGCTGTTGTTCAGCCATCCTGGTGTTGGACCCTTGCTCTCCTAGGCCAGTCCCATCCTCCCCTCCCCCAAAGTGAGGGACACTCTGTGATGAACACCTCTCTTCTCTGGAAAGGGAGCAGTTGGATAGAAATATTCTTTACATACAACCCAGGACAGGACAATTGTAAAGGTTGGAAGCACATCTTCTCTGCCCCGGGCCTGAAGCAGCCGGGATGGAGGTGGTAAGATGGTTCCATAAGGTTTGACAGGAGCTGCAGAAAAGCGATCAGTCTGGGCTGTGAACAGACTCAGCCTCCCTGGGGCACATCTAGGGACATGGGCTGTCTGCTCTGATCTCCCTCCTGCAGCCCCACCAGCATACCAAGCTCCTGAGACACAGAGGAGAATGTGGGATCTGAGTCTCTTAATGCTGTTAAGCAAGGTCATGACCATTCAGCCATTCATCGCGTAGCTATTTATTGAGCCATGCGTTGCAAGGTCAAGCAGGCCCTGCTTTCAACCCTGAGGACCTGGCAGTGAACAAATAGACATCGTCCTTGCCCTCATGGAGCTGCTGTTCTAGTGGGGGAGACACACAATAAACACACACAAATAGATACATAAGATGTCACGAGAGGTTTGTTGAAGAAAACAAAGCTGGGCTAGAGGACAGAGTGACAGGGGTGCTGCTAGACTGGATTGCTAGGGAAGGCCTCAGGAGGGATGGAAGGAAGTGAGAGGGGATCTTACAGACTGATAGGCCGAGGGAACAGCAAATGCACTGCCCCTGAGGTGGAATAGCAAGGAGTGTGGCAAGAGCTCAGTGAGCAATGGGGCAGTGCAGGAGGGGTGGCAGGGGCCAGCACACGGAGGGCTCAAGGCCCTGGTAAGGAGTTTGGACCTTACCATAAGGAAAATGGGGAGCAATCTGAAGGGTCAAGAGCAGAGAAATAATATGACCTGATGTATTATTTTAAAGGATCCCTCTGGCTGCCTGGGGAGCAGGTAACCAGTCTAGACGCCCCTGCTGCAATCCAGGCAAGAGCGGACGGTAGCAGTAACAGTGCAGAAAGCAGTCAGATTCTGGACGTACTGGGTTGGCCCAAAAGTTCGTTCGGGTTTTTCCTTAACGTCTTACGAAAAACCCGAGCGAAATTTTTGGTCAGCCCAATATTTGGAAGGTAGAACTGACAAGGTTTACCGAAGGATTGGATATGAGGTGAGAGAGAAAGGAGTTGCTATGGACCGAACTGTGTGCCCTGAAAGTCATACATCAAAGTGCTAACCCCCAGGGTGATTGTATTTGGAGACAGGTCTTTGGAAGATAATTAGGTTTAGATGAGGTCATGAGAGTGGCCCCCTCATGATGGGATCAGTGCCCTTATAAGAAGAGACACCAGAGAGCTCCCCCCACCTCTTTTGCTCTCGCTTTCACTCTCACCCTCTCTGCCAAGTGAGGACAACAGCAAGAAGGTGGCTGATTGCAAGTCAGGAAGAGAGGTCTCACCAGAAACAGATCATGCTGGCACCCTGATCTCAGACTTCCAGCTTCCAGAACTGTGAGAGCATAAAGTTCTGTTGTTGAAACACCCAATCTATGGTGTTTTGTTATGGCAACCTGAGCTAATATACGAGTCAAGGATGGTACCCAGGTTTTTTACCTGAGCCACTGGTGGTGGGCCCATCTCCAGCAGGGAACCGAGAAGACCCCTCCCAAATGCAGCCTGTTTCTCCCTCCAGGCTGAGAGATTTGCTTTCCAGACTCTGTACTTTAGTTCTGGTGGGTAATTAGTTCGGGCTCTTACCCGCGTGTCCCTTCTTCAACTAAAACAGGACTTCACCTTCAAGGCCCACCTCAAGTATGATTCCCTGCCTTTGGGCTCCTTGCCATGTGCTCCCCAAATCAGAGTGCTGGATGCCCCGTTGGGATTTATACCTCCACCCCTTCTCTGGACTGGGCCACCTTGAGGGCAACGCCTCTACTGGGCATGGCATGGTCCCCACACCCAATTCCTGACTGAAATGTTGGGCTGAAAGGAGACAGGACTTTGACTCCACCAGGGCAAGTCCTTTCCCGCTGCAGGGAGTCCTTTCCAGATCTCCATCCTCAAGGGCCTGCCCTGCCCTACTACTTCCTCTGCCAGGCCCTCCACCCTGAGACAGCTGGTCAGCTGGCAATGGAGCTAAGTCATCACACCAGTCCCCACCTTCCTCTGCCAACAACACCTTCACCCTAGGCTTGCAGCTCCAGCACCCACAGCTCAAGCCAGTAGCAGGTTAGCTCCCATGGAGGGGGCAGGCCGCACCCCTCCATCTCTGTGGGCATGGGCAGCGATGGTGGACAGGAAAGAGGGGGACCCCACCCTGTTGGCTGGGCTAGGCTCCCTGGCTGGCTCTCAGTGTGCTCTTCACCGTCCTATCTTCTGAGCCAGATCAGTTTGTAAACAATATTATCCTTCCCACTTACTCATTCAATAAATATTTATCTATTTAAGTATTTCATTTTATTAGCCATTTAAATATGCAGCAAATGGCTACTGAGAGCCAACTACGTGCCAGGCAGTATTCTATGCATTGGTCATACAGCAATGGGAAAAGCTGTCGAGAACAGGAACAAAAAAACCCTGATTCTTCACTAACATGAAACTTACTAAAGTTCTTTTTAACTGTATTGTTTTAAAATGTGTCACTACTGGGAATTCCCTGGTGGTCCAGCGGTTACGACTCAGTGCTTTCACTGCCGTGGCCCGGTTCAATCCCAGGTTGGGGAACTAAGATCCCAAAAGCCGCGCCACGTGGCCAAAGAATAATAATAATAATAAAATGTGTCACTACTTGAAACCGGTGGTCTGACGGCATCAAAATCCTGCCAAGTGGTTTGCAAATATCAGATGACAAAACCCAGAAGATCCTGAGTTCAGGAAGGGAGAAGCTGGGCCAGTGGGGTGGAGGAGTGTCTTGGGGAAATGCTCCCAGAGAACTCCTCCAGGGTTCTGAATCTCCCCTTCCGATCTTCATTTTTCTAAGCTCTGGACACACCTGAAGTCCTGGATTCAGTTAGAACTGCCATATCTGAGATGAGCAATAAACAGAGAGGCAGGTTCAGATGAAAACCACAGGAGGATGTTACAGGAACTGGGGCTGCTTTATCTGGGCAATGGAGGTCTTAGATTGCAGGGGCTGGGGATGGCACTATTGGTTCCTGTCTTCACCATGGAACTGGCTTACTAAGTGCTTGGAGAAAGCTGTAGGAGTCAGACCTAGGTTTAGGTACAAGAGCCTTCTAGCACCCAGACCTGCTGCCCTGGGAGGAGACTGGGCTTCCTGCAGCTGGGCAGGTAGCTGGGTAATTCCTGGCAGGAGAATCATAAACAGAGGGGTAGGGGGCCTAAAGCACACTCACCAGAGCCACTGCGGGAAAGTTGAAAAGGCTCAGCAGATGATTGTGAGAGACCCCGTATGGCAGCACCCACTCCCCCTCAAGTGAACCATGCTGGCCCGGTGGAGACGCTGGATCAGTGTGCCTCTGAATCATTTGGGTTGGGGAAGAAACTCTGAAAAAATACCAGTGCTTGCCCCCACCTCCAGAAACTTTAATAGGTTTGGGTGGAGTCTCAGTACCAGTATTTTTCTTTTAAAGCTCTCCAGACAATTTCAATGCTTAGCCAGAGTTGAGGATGGCTGATCTAGACCAGCACATCAGCCCCCTGCCAACGGGGAGCTTGTTAGAAGGGAGAGGTTGGGAATTCCCTGGTGGTGCAGAGGTTAAGAATCTGCCTGCCAATGCAGGGGACACGGGTTTGATCCCTGGTCCAGGAAGATCCCACATACCACGGAGCAGCTAAGCCCATGCGCCACAACTACTGAGCCCACGTGCCACAACTACTGAAGTCCGGGCGCCTAGAGCCCGTGCTCTATAGCAAGAGAAGCCACCACAATGAGAAGCCTGTGCACCGCAAAGAGGAGTAGCCCCTGCTCGCTGCAACTAGAGAAAGCCCACGCACAGCAAAAAAGACCAAGTGCAGCCAAAATTAAATAAATAAATAAATGAAAGAAAGAAAGGAGAGCTCTCAGGATCTGCCCCAGACCTACTGAATCAGAAACTCCAGGAGCCGGGCCAGCAGTCTGCATGGAACAAGCCCTCTGGGTGATTCTGATGCACGCTGACATTTGGGGAACTTTCAGGCCTTTTCTAGCTCTAAGAGTCTCAGAACCTCAGGGAAACAAAGGTCGATAATGGCTTGCCCTCTTCACCAAGGATGTGTGTTCATGGTTTAACCTGCTTAGAGAACAAACCAGTCAAACCTGAGATCACAGAATGGTTTCACTTCTTTGTTAATGCCTCATTTCATGAAAAATCCAAACCAAAAACTACCCATCTTCAGACTTTTTCAGTAAGTGTTCAGTTTGGCAGCAAACAGTGGTCCTTGAATCAGATGCACCCATCACCTCCTGTCTCAGAAAATCGACTACTTGAGTCCTTAGGACCCTACTGTCTGCTTTATGAGTTCTTCACTTATGGGACCGTGCCATCCCCTTGGTTTACATTCCATCCCCAGGAGTCAGTGTCAGTACACAGAGGGAAGGACTTGCCAGGCAAGAGTTAGCCCAGCTCACCCAGAGAAGAAAGTGGTGGCAAAGCAGGCTTGAGCAGAAGATGTCAGTCCAGGCACCACTGTTCATTCAGTGGAAAAATGCCAACATGTCAGTGGTAAAGGGAAGGGAAAAGTGAAACCCTGTGTCAGAGGAAGCCCACAGCAGAGGGCTTATTTGCAGGGAGGTAGTTTAGCACTCTGCACTGGAGGTTCTGGATGAGACTAGAAGGCTGTGAGGATCCCAGGGTTTCCATCCGTCAATTCCACCCCACCCCCCCTGCCCCAGTGTAGAAGAGGAGGGACCCAGGCTCCTCTCAGAGATTTTTCTCCGGGCCTTTCTCTTGGCCTCAGAGCAATTAGAAAGGCCCCAGAACCCAAAAAGGAATCAAGCCCTGTAGAGGAAGTAATGGCAAAATCTAGGATCTCTAGGATACACAGTCAGGTAAGAAGGAAGAAGAACAGTAGTTAGTGAAATCTCAGCCCCATTGAGGGGAAAGCCAGGAGGAGAAGGACACTGGGGGAATGCCGCTCAGGCACACCAGCCATTTTCCTTCTCCCATACCCCTCCCTGCAATTCCCTCTGAGACACTGTCATGAGGATATCCCAAAGGCACTGTCACGTGTTATAACACGCAACTATTCTGTAAATTCTCTGGACCCTACCTCTTGCTCCAGCTAATGCTGCGGTGACAGTTTCATACAAGCTTCAACCAGCTAAGTGCAGGTACAACCTGTCAGTGTCTCTCCTTGGAATCTGTGCCACCCCTCCCATTTATTGCCTTGGGGCTTCTTTGCAAGAACCTACAAAGACTTATGCATGTGTAAACTGGAAGCATGGGGGTGCTAGGGACTGAATGTAGCCTCCCAAAATTCTAAACTGAAACTGAAACTCTAAGTTGAAACTGAAACTCTAAACTCTACCCCCTCGATGTGATGGTATTACGAGGTGGGACATTGGGAGTTGATTAGGTCATGAGGGTGGAGCCCCCCGTGAACGGGATTAGTGCTCTTAAAAAGGGACCCCAGAGAACTCTTACCCTCTTTTCACCATGTGAGGATATAAGAAGTTGGAAGAGGACCCTCACCAGAACTCGACCAGGCTGGCACCCTGATCTTAAACTTCCAGCCTCCAGAACTATGAGATTAAATTTGTTTTTTATAAGCCACTCAGTATACAGTACTTTGTTTTTCTGTTTTTTGTTTGTTTATTGAAGTATAACTGACTGACAGTATTATATTAGTTTCAGGTGTACAACATAGTGATTCGATTTGTATTTTATTTTATTTTGTTTTTTGTTTTTTTGGCCATGCTGTGTGACTTGTGGGATCTTAGTTCCCTGACCATGGATGGAACCCAGGCCCTCGGCACTGAGAGCATGGAGTCCTAACCACTGGACTGCCAGGGAATTCCCTCGGTATCTTTATACATTATAAAATGATCACCACTTTGGTATTTTGTTATAGCATCCTAGACTGATTAAGACAGGGAGTTAACAATAGTGGGGCACTCTTGTCCAGCAGGGGTCAGGAGCCAATAGATACATTTCCCCTTTTCATTTCTCAGAAATGGTTCTGAGATCCATTTCATGAGGCTCCTCAAAAGGTCCTGTGGGATTCAGCACGAGTCACCTGTAGTGGTGGCCAATTGAATGATGCATCTTTATATCATCTTTCCCTTCTTCCCTGTCCACTCCGCTTGTTCTGCATACCTTCTCTCTGGATCGCATTCCCAAATAAACTACCTGCATGAAAACACTTGATTCAGGCTTTGCTTTTGGGAGAAACTGGCTAAAACAAACCTTAACTTAGGAATGTACGTCCTGTTTCCAAGAACCTACCCCCATACCCTAGGTTAACTATAAAATTATCCCAATGGCCCCTCTGCGGTATGGAAAGCAGCTCAATCCCAATCCCACCCCTGATCCACTGATTATATGGAGCTGCCTCATTTTTCAGCCTCAAGATGCCTTCTTAGTTTGGTGGGTGCTTCACATTCCCTCTGTCCTCCAACACTGCAACATTGAAGAAATTTTTAGGGATCCAATAATCTGATGTATGCCAGAACATCTCCCCTAAAGTGAAGGACAAGTAGTTGCATTTTGTATCCCCTACCACTAAGAAGAATGGTAACTGGTAGAACTCTTTAGATTTTGGAGGCAACATATCCCACACATGGCAATATTGCTCCAAACCATTTATTAGGTGACCTGAAGGGCTATCAGTTTTGAGTGGGGTTCAAAGCAAGAGAGAGCTCTATGGCATGTCCAGGCTATGACTGAAGCTGTCCTGCCACTAAAGCCACATGATACAAAAAAACCCACAATGAATCCAAAGGTCTCTACAGTGGATTAGAACATTGTAGAGAGTCTCTAAAAAGCCCCAATAGGAGGGCTGTAACACAGACTCAGGGTTCTGGAGCCAAACTCTGCCTACTGTGAAAGAGAATGTTATCATTTGAAAAATGGGCTATAGGGCTTGAGCACAGACCCAGCACTGACTATGGGACATCGAGTGACTATTCATCCAGAGCTACTCATCTTGACTGGGTATTATCAGATCCACTACGTCATAAGATTGGGAGGGCACAGCAGCAATCCATTGTACAATGGGGAAATGGCATATTTGGGATTAGGCCTGAGCAGATCCAAAAGACCCATGCTTATTACATCAACTGGTGGTCCAGACTGTCTATGTCCTTTGCTTCCCTCAACTCATATCTATGGCCTCATGGGAAACTTTCCAAGACCAACTGACAGAGGACTAAAAACTCAGGTCTGATTTTGAACACTTCCTATATATTTGAT
Organism: Kogia breviceps; assembly: GCF_026419965.1. Taxonomy (NCBI): domain Eukaryota; kingdom Metazoa; phylum Chordata; class Mammalia; order Artiodactyla; family Physeteridae; genus Kogia; species Kogia breviceps. Next base: position 86,817,209 of record NC_081310.1, on the reverse strand, counting down.
ATTGAGGTATTATTGCTATTTTCAAGTGTAATAATAATGTCATTTTTCAAAAGCATTTATCTTTTAGTGATACATACTAAAATATTTACAGTGAAATTATGTAATGTATGCAACTTGTTTAAAATATCATGAGAGGGGAAAGAAATGGCCATGGTTAAGCCTGAGTTAGGGATAGATGGGAGTTCATATACTATTCTATTTACTTAGGTGTATGTTCTAAATTCTCCGTAAATCAAAATTAAAAACAACAACTCAGTCTGGTCCAGAGATGGGTCAACATGATACACTGGGGTTAGCTGTAAATGGACTGCTGTTATATCACAGCCTTACTCAGGGGTGGCCCTAAAGGACACCATGGAGGGAGATCCTTCCCGGACCAGAGCCTTGAGCATCACACCTAGTCAGTCGTTTATTTTGTATGGTAGAAGTGGCCTGAGGTCGAGTATACATGGAGTTCTGGATGGTAGTGGTGAATGGTTTGGCTGGTTGATCAGGGGCCTGGAAGGAGAAAGATTGGAAAATCAGAGACAAGGAAGTATGGGAAAGAAAATATTGGTGGAAAATTTGGGAAAATAATTAAAGTAACTTTTGTTTCTAGTAATCAAATTATGTTCCTAACAGTGAAAGAAGGGTAATTTGGCTCTTTCATTCTTGAAGATATTTTCATCTAACACTACCTTAGCCTTTCCAATCAAAGCTAAGGACAGCAGAGCCTGAGAGTTGCTCTTCCTCTCATGGAACTCTTAGCCTTGTGGTGCCCAGAGCTCTATTCTCTGCCTCTTCATTCTCTAGGTGGTCTCCTCCAGTTTTGTGGCTTTCAATATCATTAATATACTGATATCTACGGAATTTTTATCTCCTTGCAAGCCTCCCCCCTGAATTTAAATCATGTATCTAACTGCCTAGTAGACATTTCCACTTAAATACATAACAAGTATCACAAATCTAACAGAACCTTGCTTCTGCATCCACTCCTTCCTATTCCTCCCCCAGGCTTCTCCATCTCATAAATGACAACTCTATCATTCTAGCTGTTCAGGTCAAAAATCTAGCGTCATCCTTGACTTCTCTTTCTCTCATACATCGTATCCATCCATCACCAAATCCTGAAACCTATACCTTCAAAATATATTCAGACTCTAAACGTTTTTCACCACCTCCATAGCTACGACCCTGGTCCAAGCTGCCTTCACCTCTTGCTCGGATTATTAAAATAACCTCCTCCTCCTCCCTTGCCTCTATACAATCTATTCTCAACACAGGAGCTAGAGTCATCCTGTCAAAATAAATGTATTTCTGATCACGACTCTTCACAATCTTCCAATGGTTTCACATTTCACTCAGAGTAAAAGCCAAAGTCCTGGGCTTCCCTGGTGGCACAGTGGATAAGAATCTGCCTGCCAATTCAGGGGACACAGGTTCGATCCCTGGTCCGGGAAGATCCCACATGCCGCGGAGTAACTAAGCCTGTGCACCACAACTACTAAGTCTGCGCTCTAGAACCCACGTGCCACAACTACTGAAGCCCTTGTCCCACAACTACTGAAGCCCGAGCGCCTAGAGCCTGTGCTCCACAACAAGAGAAGCCACTGCAATGAGAAGCCTGCACACCGCAACGAAGAGTAGTCCCAGCTCGCTGCAACTAGAGAAAGCCTGCGTGCATCAACGAGGATCCAACACAGCCATAAATAAATAAATAAATAAATAAATAAGCCAAAGTCCTTAAAATATCCTGCAATGCCGTACACATCATCTGGGATTCTCATCACCTCTCTGATCTCACCTCCTTCCACTCTTCCTTGCAGTCATGCCATTGCAAATATCTTGACCTGCTTGTTCTTCCAGAATTCCAGGCACACCTCATGGCCTTTGCACTTTCTGTTCCCTTGGCCTGGAATGTTCTACTCCTATATGGCTCATTTCCTCTCTACCTTCAGGTCTCTGCTCAAATGCTACTTTATCAGTAAGGCTTCCTTTACCTCCCACAATCTCCCCCTTCCCCCCATTACACTACACCAAGGGTTTTCACAATTTTGGTTTCAGGACCCCTTTACACTCTTAAAAATTGAGGACCCCAAACAGCTTTTGTTTATATGGGTTATATCTCTCTATATTTACTTTGTTAGAAATTAGAACATTTAAAAATATTCATGTATTCATTTAAAAACAATAACAACCTGTTAACAAATATTTTTAATAAAAATATTATCCAAAACAATATTAGCAAGAACACTATTTACATTTTTACAAATGTCTTTAATGTCTGGCTTAATAGAAAAATAACTGGATTCTCATACCTGTACCCAATCTGTTGTAATATCACATCCATGTAGCCTCTGGAAAACCCCACTGTATCTGCATGAGAGAATGAGAATGAAGGCAAATAATGTCTTAGTACTACTTACTACAAAAATTGTCTTGACCTCAAGGATCCCCTAAAAGGGTTTTAGGAACACTCAGGAGTCCCTGGCCCCATTTGCAAAACTGTGTACTACACTATATTTTAATAGTTCTTACTGTCATCCAACATAACTATGTATTTACTTGTTTTCTTCCTGTCAGTCTCCCTGCACTAAAATGAAAACTCAACGAGTTGGAGACTTTGTTCTGTCCACTGCTCTATCCCCAGCTCCAAGATCAGTGCCTGCCACATGAGAGGCACCCAGTAAATGAATGAATGAAGAAATGAAGAAAAAAGGAACAACAAATGTTATAATTTTTAGGATTATCTCATCACAAAGAATGCAGTGATGCTGTAAAACACCTCATTTTTATTCTTTTTATTTTAAAATTTTATTTATTTATTTATTTGCATTACGCGGGCATCTCATTGTTGTGGCCTCTCCTGTTGCGGAGCACAGGCTCCGGATGTGCAGGCTCAGCACCCATAGCTCACGGGCCCAGCCATTCCGCGGCATGTGCATTTTCCCGAACCGGGGCACGAACCCGTGTCCCCTGCATCAGCAGGCAGACTCTCAACCACTGCGCCACCAGGGAAGCCCAGAAACACCTCATTTTTAAAACAATTCCATTGATTAATTTATCCTGGAGTCTCAAGTACCTATACCCAGATAAGACAATTAACCACCTATGATCAATTTTATTTCATCCACACCCCAACACAGGCCCCTCTACCAAGGTTCTTTTGAGGCAAACCACAGACATCATCTGTATATGTTTCTGTATGTATCTCTAAACATAAGGACCCTTATTTTCAACATTTTGTTATGAAAATATTCAAACATACATAATAGCTGAATTTTTTCTAGTGAAAACTCATGGATTACCAATACGTAAACTCAACCATAACATTTTATTCTATTTGTCACATAACTATCTATCCATCCTTCCATCTATTTTTTTTTTGATGCATTTCAGAGTGAGTTGCAGACATCAGTATACTTCACCCCTAAACCTTCTGTATGCATATCATTAACTAGAGGTCAATATTTGTTTACAGTTTCTTCTTCAGGTAAAATTTACATCCGATGAAACGCACAAATCTTTAGTGTACCGTTTGATGAGTTTTGACAAATGCATACATCTGTGTAACCCAAACCCTATATCAAAATATAGAGCCATCAACCAGAAAGTTCCCTCTGCCCCTTCCCAGTCAATTCTCATTCCCACTCCATCCCCAGAGGCAACTGTTGTTTTTAGTTTTTTTCCATCATATATTAATATTTGTGTTCTAGAACTTCAAATAAATGGAATGGTACAATGTGTGCTCTTTTCTGCAAGATATCCATCACTTAATGTAATGTTTTTGAGATTCATTCACGTTGTTGAATGTATCAGTAGTTTGTTCCTTTTTATTGCTAAGTAGCACTCCATTGCTTGAATATAACATTTTATCTTAACCTATCTATCATTATGAAATGTCCCTCTTTATCCCTGGCAATACAATTTGTCTGTTTTTTCTTTTTCTTTTTGGCTGTGTTGGGTCTTTGTTGCTGCGCATAGGCTTTCTCTAGTTGCAGCGAGAGGGAGCTACTGTTCATTGCAGTGTGCAGGTTTCTCATTGCAGTGGCAGGAAGAACCAACATCTTAACAAGATTGAGTCTTCCTTGGGACTTCCCTGGCGGTCCAGTGGTTAAAGAATCCATGCTTCCACTGCAGGGGGTGTGGGTTCCATCCCTGGTCAGGGCATTAAGATCCCGCATGCTGGGTAGAGCGGCCAAAAAAAAAAAAAGAAAAGGTTGAGTCTTCCTATCCATGAACATGGCATGAACATGGAATATATTTTCATTAAGCATGACTATAAATTTTTTTATTGAATATATTTGACAAGTAATATTGTGTATATTTAAGGTGTACAATGTGTTATTTTGATATATTTATATTTTGTAATATGATTGCTGTTGTAGTGATACTTACCACATTACACAATTATAGTACAATATTATTGTCTAAATTCATTATATGGTGCATTAAGATCACTATGGCTTATTTACTACTTGTTGCAAGTTTGTACCCTTAAACAACATCACTTTTTTATCCCCCCACCCTCATCCCCTGAAAACTACCACTTTATTTTGCTTTTCTTTTTTGTTTGACTTTTTTAGATTCCACATATAAGTGTATCATACAGTACTTGTCTTTCTCTATCTGACTTATCTCACTTAGCATAATGTGCTCAAGGTCTATCCATGTTGTCACAAATGGCAGGATATCCTCTTTTCTCATGGCTGAATAATATTCCATTGTGTATACATACCACATCGTTTTTATCCATTCATCCTCTGATGGGCATTTAGGTTGTTTCCATACCTTGGCTATTGCAAATACTGCAATAAACATGGAAGTGCATTTATCTCTTCGAAATACTGTTTTCATTTCCTTTGGGTATATACCCAGTAGTAGAATGCTGGATCATATGGCAGATATATTTTTAATTTTTTGAGGAATCTCCATATTGTTTTCCATAGTGGCTGGACCAATTTACATACCCACCAACAGGGTATAAGGGTTCCCTTGTCACCACATCCTCACCAGCAACTGCTGTCTTTTGTCTTCTTGATGACAGCTATTCTAGTGGGAGCATGACTCTTAAATTTTAAGTGTGAATGGAGAGATCACTGGCTAAGGGAAGAGGGGACCCCATTCAGACTTTATTCAAAAATTGCATTTTGGGGACTCCCCTGGTGGCACAGTGGTTAAGTATCCACCTGCCAATGCAGGGGACACAAGTTTGAGTTCTGGTCCAGGAAGATCCCACATGCCATGGAACAACTAAGCCCATGCACCACAACTACTGAGGCTGTGCTCTAGGGCCTGTGAGCCACAACTACTGAGCCCGCGTGCCACAACTACTGAAGCCTGCGTGCCCTAGAGCCCGTGTGCTGCAACTACTGAGCCTATGTGCTGCAACTACTGAAGCCCATGTGCCTAGAGCCTGTGCTCCGCAACAAGAGAAGCCACTGCAATGAGAAGCCCGCGCACCACAACGAAGAGTAGCCCCTGCTTGCCACAACTAGAGAAAGCCCGCACACAGCAATGAAGACCCAACACGGTCAAAAAATAAATAAATAAAAATAAAAATGAAAAAAAAATGTTAAAAAAATAAAAATAAAATGAAAAAAATGTTTAAAAATGTTTAAAAAATGAAAAAAAATTGTTCAAAAACATTGTATTTTGATGAGGATGAGATGATGAAATAAACATACTTCTAGACATAACTTATCCTTCCTTTTTCCAAGCAGTTTGGTCCAAACTTATCCACAAATATCTTTGTAAAATTATTTAAATTATCTCTTTCTCCATGGATAATAGCTTAATCAGAATTTTTTCAATGCCCAACCCCAATTCCTCAAGCTTCATTTCAGCCTTATTTCTTCTCAGTCCTCTTTTTTTTTTTTTTTTTTTTTTTTTGGTACGTGGGCCTCTCACTGTTGTGGCCTCTCCCGTTGCAGAGCACAGGCTCCGGACACACAGGCTCAGCGGCCATGGCTCACAGGCCCAGCTGCTCCGCAGCATGTGGGATCTTCCCGGACCGGGGCACGAACCCGTGTCCCCTGCATCGGCAGGCGGACTCTCAACCAATGCACCACCAGGGAAGCCCCTCAGTCCTCATTCATTATACAGAATAAAAAAGTCTCTCTGAAAAACCTTTCAAAGAGTTGAAGCCAATGTGAAGTCCTCTTCTCAATCACTGCTTTCTCACTTCCTCCTCATCTCTGTATTCAAGCCTAACGCTCCTTTCATCTTCTCTACATTCCACGGGAAAATAAGCCTCTGGAAAAAGGACCCAGTCTCAATCTCAAGAATAATTTGCCAACATATCTGTAAAAGAAAGTGGTAACCTAATGTGGCTCAAATGGCTACGCCAAACTCAGGTGTCCCCTTCTCAAACACTGAAAACTTATGGCTGGACTTGAACCCTCATTAAAGCTAAACTGACTTCCCAACTTAGAAATTTCAGAATGCACAGTCTCTTGGTGTTTCAAGCTCAAGACTAGTGCTTCTCTGTAATTTAGCTCAGATTTACCCATTGCCTGTCTTTATTTCTAAACCCTTTATCCAGACCCTGGTAGTATTGTATCAGATTACTATTATTAATTAGTGCAGGCCTCTCCACTTCCATTCTCCCTTCACTCCAAAATGTTTTGCCCATTATATGTGCCTTGCTGCTAGCTGAAAGCCTCCAATTGCTCTCTAGTGCTTCAAATAAAATCAGAGCTGGGACTTCCCTGGTGGCACAGTGGTTAAGAATCTGCCTGCCAATGTAGGGGACACGGGTTCGAGCCCTGGTCCGGGAAGATCCCACATGCCGTGGAGAACCTAAGTCCATGTGCAACAGCTACTGAGCCTGCGCTCTAGAGCCCGCGAGCCACAACTACTGAGCCCATGTGCCACAACTACTAAAGCCCTCACACCTAGAGCCCGTGCTCCACAACAAGAGAAGCCCCTGCAATGAGAAGACCGCGCACCACAACGAAGAGTAGCCCCTGTTCGCCACAACTAGAGAAAGCCCGCGTGCAGCAACAAAGGCCCAACACAGCCAAAAATAAATGAATTAATTAAATAATTTTTTAAAAAAAGAATGAAAATCAGACCTTCTAACAGTTGTTACCAGAATAATTCCCCAGGGAAAGCTGCTCTGTCTGTTCTCAGCTGCTCTGCATTCTGCCTCATATCCTATATTCTGGGCATAAAAAACCCTCTTATCCTAATTTTTGATGACTTATTCTCCTACCTCTAGGTCTTTGTCCAAGCTTCCCAACTGACATGGAACTACCTTACTTCATCCGTCCATGCCATCCAATGCAGCTCCTTCATCAAGTGGCACCACTTCCTCCAGCAAGATTCCACGATTGGTCCAGTATCCTACTAACCTCTATCTCTGAACTTCCATTCCCCCTCAAGAGTACCACTAAATTTTACAATGAATTCTTTTTCTTATCTGCCTTGTTAGATAGTAAATCCCCCAAAACTCTATCTTCTGTAGTATGTATCCCCAAGTGCCTTGTATAGTGCTTTGTACTGAATGAGCACTTACTATGAACTTGTGAACTAACCAACCACTTGTAGAATATATATGCCCAGATTCCACCAAGAGTTTACTGGGAACAGAGTAGGGAAAACATACACAATAACTTTGTTCCACAATTCATTTACTGAATTGGGGCAGGTGATTTAACAACAGATCGCAAGATAAGGTTGGGAGAGAAGAGTTATGGCGTTCTCTCCCAGGAGCATTGTGTCATGTATGCTTGTAAATTTTCAAAAATAGCCATCTGTTGTTGGGCAAGCTGGGTCTCAAGCTGGAGACTGGCATACATACATTCTAGGAGTCCTAGGCATTCCTTGGGCTTGTGGTCAATTCATGAAGGAAGAGCAATGGAGGTGCAAAGGAGACAAAAGAGAGATTTTATAATTGTACTGAGGCGGGAAGGGCTCTAATAAGATGACCGCTTTAATCTTTCTGGGCACAACTCAACCCAGATGCAGCTGTGCTCAGCTGTCACCTTCTCCATGAAGCCTACCTGGCCGCCCTATTTGAAACCAATCCACTGGAACTTATTACCCACTCTCTTGCTTTATTTTTCCCTTAGTACTTATGATTATTTGGCATATTTTGTAATTAGTTATGTAATTGTTGGCTAATTCCCCCTTCTAGAATGTAAGCTCCAGGAAGGCATAGATTTTTGTCTCATTTGTTCACTGTTGTGTCCCCAGCACCTAGAAGAGTAAGTACCTGGCGCATAAGTGTTCAACAAATATTTGATGAGTGAATGAAATTGTCTGAGAGTGAGGCCTAACTTCCCTTTCAAGAGCTCAGGGGATGCCTCAGCATTCTTCTTACCTGACATAGTAAGGTCATCAGCAGTAACCTGAAGTTCTTCCTATTGTCTAACTTTGACCAGTCTTGCTGAAATAAATTTTTTCTAATGTTTTCAACTACATTATATGCATCCAGCTCTTAGTTAACCTTGGTAGTTTATACATTTATCCATTATTTGTGTATTTTTATTGGTCTTGACTTCTTTGTTAAACTCTGAGGTCCTCAAAAACAGGAGTCATGACTGTCTAGTGCGCTGTGTGGCTTCCCACAGGTATGCTAAATACCCACTGATTTCGCCATGGGAGGATGAATAACTGAAATGCAAAGAAACTGAGCTAACTGTTACTATTTCCTTCCCTGGCCACTTTTCAACTACATTACTAGCAAGCAATAAAATTTTCAGCCAGCTCCAGCCACCTCCTCCATACAACCTTTCCCCCTGCTGAGTCCATTTGGGAAATCCACCCTGCATCCTTCCTTACTTGAGGACAGCTTTGTTGCCAGGAATTTCAGGCAAGTGGCTGGTGGGGAACTTGCTTGAAGATTAATAAAGCTGGGGGTGGGTTTGGCTCGACAAAGAGGCACAGCATTACCTTCCTCTTTGGCTAGAACAAAATCAGAGGCAATTAAGTCAGAGTTCATACTGACAAGGGACAGCCTAATTAGATCCCTGCGTCTGGTCTATGAATGCAGGTGCTGAGACCCTGGCCTGAATATCTTCAAAGGAAGTTATATAAGACAAAAGAGAAACCATAGTGGGACTAAGGGAAACCAAGCAGGGTTGGCATAAGCTAAAATCTAATTTGCTTATATTCTGCAAGTTCTTATTGATCTGTGCTACATGCTGACTACTGTGCTGAATGTTAGGGCATACACAAGACATCTAAGACATGGTTTCTTAGGTGTTTAATACCTACTTAGGGAGACGAATCAAGACACTGGTGAAATGGTGATATAACAACACAGGACATAAACAATGAGTCTGACAGTCTCAGGTGAAAGTAAGTCCTTTTATCTTTTAGTTACACTAAGATGTGATTAAATGTAAAAATGAATGTTTTTGAAATGGGGTAGGTATCGATATGAGTACAACAGTCAAAAAAGACTCCAGGCAGGTGGAGGGTATTTATTGGACCTTGATAACAGGAAGCTTTGGATAAGTGGAAAAGATATTTCAAGTGGGAGAAAAAAAAGATGGCGTGAGCAAAGGCAAGGAAGCAAGAATATGGCTAGAAGGATGAGGAGCCCTAAGAAAGTGGCCAGAATTACAGGGTGAAGAGTGGGAAAGCAGGATGGGTCATGGAAGACCCTTTCCAATAGCAAATCTCAGACTTTCTCAGAAAGTCACTGAGCCTTTTAAGATTAGAAAATATAAAATTTTTACTTTAATTAATCCACTGGGATTAAAATGGGTTGGACACGGAAGTTCTCAAAGGGGTAAAGAGATTACCTTCGGCAAAAATAGTTACATTAGAAGGAAAATTTGATTTGTAGGGAGAAAATCATAAGTCCTATAGGAGACATATGTTATTTCTGTCTACTGAGCAACCCTTGCTCTGGAAAACTACTCTTTCCCCAGATTGCACGTCATACATACATCAGACCCCTCTCCATGTTCCAATGGGAATAGGCATGTGACCCAATACAGGGAAATCATGGTATCCTATCCCCCTTGGCAACTGTGACTGACTGAAGGGGTAAGCACATGAGGCAAACTGGGCCAGTCATTCTTTGGGATTGATATATAGATTCTGTGTCAAAGCTTGCTTTCCTCTGATTTGCTATGCTGGGAAGATGTAAATTTGGGGTCAATGAAAGCTACTGAATTTGGCTAGCATGCTATGAGAAGCAGATACAAGCAAGAGATTAGAGAGAAGAGAGAGTGCAAGAGAAAGATGAAGAGATGGGTAGATAGCTACAGGCACTGAATCCCCAGTTCCAGTCCCTGTGGTACTGGTAGCTCTTCTTCCTATTCTCTGACTACCTCAGCAACCTCCCAACTGCACAAGCCTCTGAATTTCCTTTCTCACTCAAGGGAATCTGAGTTGGGGTAATGTCATATTAACATAAATCACATTTTGGGCACATTGGATCTGAGGTGAGACAAGACAGTCCAAATAGAAATGCCTAGAAAAACTGCCAGAGAGAAGGCACTGAGCTCAGGTGAAAGGTCAAACTGCCAGGCCAGTCACAAAGAGGTGATGAAGGAACTGCAAAAATACATTAGCTCTCCAAGGTCAAAAACTGTGACAGAAAACTGGACCTTTGGGGAACTCCTCCTCAGGAGTTCAGAAGATGAAAAGGAAGTGGCAAAGTAGACAGATGAGCAATGGATGGAAAGGCAGAACAGCTGGTTCTATGAAAGAATTAAAGGGGTTGAGACAGTGGGGAATCCATTATTCACTATCATAATGAGATCAAAAAAGGATTAAAAAAATTGAATTCATTCATTCATACATATAAGAGACAGTTAAGTGCTTGCAATATATCAGCCACTGAAGATACCACAGTGAGCTAAACAGACATGGTTGCTATTCTCATGGAACTGACAGTATTGCAGTTTAGACAGTCATTAAGTGATCAAGCACCATCAGTTACTCTTGGTGAGGGAAATCCATTTTTTTGCCCTGGGTTTGTGGATTTTTCTGAGCCCTACTGTAGGTTTTCCATCTTCTCCTCGCTCCTGCTCCAGAGTCATCATCTCATTTGATGGCTCATTCAACATGGTAAGGAGCTAGAAGGTGAAACTCAGGCCTCAAGATTCTTCTCACCATTTGAAAAATTTGTGAACTTCCATGCAAATGCACTTCTAATTTGGGCCCTTCCTAGGTGTATGAGGATGCATTTTCTACTGAATTGTAAGGTTTGAAGAGTACGTTACACACAATCCATACTAAAGGAAACATATTTCTGACTAGACAATGTATAATAGATGATGAGGTTGGGGAGCAGCAAAAGGAAGCAGAACAGAGAAAATAATAAAAAGTGATTTACATACATTATCTTATACATTTCTCATAATGACCCTATGAAGTAGGTAGCTTTATCCGCATTTTTTTGAGAAAATTGAAGTTAGGAAATTTGCTCAAGATTCCACAATTAGTATGTGGCAATGGCGGAATCAAATCCAGGCCTACAGACTCCAAAGTCATGCTCCTTACCACTGCACAATATAATCTGTGAAAAGAGGTAGTTCATTTATGTTCAAGTTATGACAGAGCAGGCCTCTCAGATAAAGTAATCTACCACACCTAAGAGTTAAGTGAATAGGCTCTGGAGTCAGATGGTCTCAGGCACTTCCCTGGCCACCAGTGGGACTGTCCCACTCAGTATGAGTATCTGTTCACTCTAGCCAACAATGTCTTCTGTTCTAAGTATTAAGAGGAGATACAAAGGAATAATTAATATATTCATTCAACATATAATTATTGAGCGTCTGGGACTTCCCTGGTGGCACAGTGGTTAAGAATCTGCCTGCCAATGCAGGGGACACAGGTTCAAGCCCTGGTCTGGGAAGATCCCACATGCCGCAGAGCAGCTAAGCCCGTGCGCCACAACTACTGAGCCTGTGCTCTAGAGCCCGTGTGCCACAACTACTGAAGCCCGCACGCCTAGAGGCCATGCTCCGCAACAAGAGAAGCCACCGCAATGAGAAGACCACGCACGGCAACGAAGAGCAGCCGCCGCTCACCACCAACTAGAGAAAGCCTGTCCGCAGCAATTAAGACCCACAGTAGCCAAAAATTTTAAAGTTTATTAAAATAGGACTTCCCTCGTGGCGCAGTGGTTGAGAGTCCGCCTGCCAATGCAGGGGACAAGGGTTCGTGCCCCGGTCCGGGAAGATCCCACATGCGGCGGAGCGGCTGGGCCCGTGAGCCATGGCCGCTGGGCCTGCGCGTCCGGAGCCTGTGCTCCGCAACAGGAGAAGAGGCCACAACAGTGAGAGGCCCGCGTACCGAAAAATAAAATAAAATAAAATATATTTTAAAAATTATTGAACATCTATTATTTAACAGATCCAGTTCTAGCCACTGGGAATACAGGAATGTTCCCATTTCGTGGGAAATGCAGAACAAATACAAATACTTTCCAATTAAATAAGTAACAGGAAAAAAAAAAAAAAAAAAGTAACAGGAAAAAACATACATACAACTAGCTTCATTTTCCCAAAAGCTGAGCAATTAAGGAGGTCTGGTTTTAAGTGAGAGGAAGCAGGGCCTCTGACACACACCTCTTCTGTTAGTAGAATGACTAGAATGCTGCTCCATCTGAACACCTACAGGTGTGGTGCCTGGGAAAGAATCACATGACCACTGACAACCCATGCTATTATTTTACTATTAACAACTTCATAAGTTCTCCCCAGCAGAGCTCAGGCTGTTCCAATTTGGGGAGGAAAAAAATGTGAAAGGGTGTACTGTTCTATCTCATGGCCAAATATAAGTAATTGTTCTTGAATTGATGTTGGCCTCACAGCCCCTTCATTAGTTTGGAAAACAGCTGCTTCTAGTAGTACTGCAGCCTTTTTTCCTAGACAAAATAGTACTGTAACCATGCCCAAACCTTAAGAGTCTCCTATGAACGGGCAAATATTCTGTGTTCTCTCCTCGTTTTAATTTCTGTAATATCCGTCCTTTTCCTGTCTTGTAAGGTAATTTAAAAACTCTGGCTTCCCAACATCTCTAATGCACCGGTAGCTGAGGAGATAAGGAAGGCAGAGGAGGGAATGGACGTGGAGAAAAAAATCTTAGAGCACTACAGGGAACACTTGAAAAAAGTGTTTTAGATAGGATAACTCGGGAAAAGGTAAGCCGTCACCCTCCGGTACCGCTCACAGCCTCAGAAGAACACATTTGCCTAAAAACGTAAAGGTCCACGCACAGGAACAAGTCAGAGACAATAAACCACAATTCCCAACGTGCCCGGAAGAATAGTTAACCGCCCAGCCCAGTCCGATCGGACTACAACTCCCATTTCACCCCGCATCAAACCGGCCAGGTCTTCCCTCAACCGCCGGTTTAAGCCCCGCCCCTCCATCCCTCCCGGTTGCTAAGGCTGGAACGAAAGCGTGGAAACTGTCACGCCTTTCTTGACCTTCGGGACCCGAGAGGAGCTGAGACGCAAGAGTTTAAGGATCTCACCTGCCGTGTTAATCCAAAACCTCAACCCCAGCACCCACCCTTGTAGTTGTTGATACACATGCGCAGTGACATGCCGGCCAACTGCCCGAGTCTTGGCGCTTACGCGGTGGTTCGCGCTGCACGCGGCCGGGAGCGGCCACCCTATTGCGCAAGCGCCTGTGCCCTCTCATTTCCATCATCGTGCTCTCTCTATCTAGCTTTCCCTGCGTTCTTACGTAGGGGGCGGGGCTAAGAATGTCAATTGGTCTGTGTGCGTGCCGGTCAGTGAGGTGGGTGCGGTGATTGGTGGCGACTCGGAGAGTAGCGTGTTTGCGTGTGAGCCCTGTGGAGGCTGCGTTTTCTGGGCTTCGCTGGTTCTCTCTCTCCAGAAGGTTCTGCTGGTTCCCCCAGCTCAGGGTACCCGGCTCTGCATCACGCCGCCATGATGGGCCATCGTCCGGTGCTCGTGCTTAGTGAGTTGTGGGAAAGCCGGGGAAGGGACCCCCCCCTCTTCACCACCCCTCTTTTTCCGCACTTTTACAGCCTTGCCTCAGTCCAGTCCCGCTCAGGTCCGGCCACTGAGCCTTCCAGTCGTTAATTTTGGAAGCCCCTTCTCCCGTTTTCCTCTCTTCTCTTAACTCATTCCCCTGTCTTGGCAAATGCAAACTCACCTTCCTGTCGCCGAGCCTGTTGAACGGAACGGCATTCCGTTCTTCACTCCCAACCCCCGCCCTTGCACTCTTCCTTGAGCGATTTTCAGTGTGTAGCTGAATGAATAAAGGTTTTTTAGTTTGGCCTAGCTTTATAATCTTGGCCCATCCCTTAGTAACGGTGTGGCCTCGGCCAAACTGCTTGATTGAAAATGGCTCCATCTTTGTTATTAGGGTTAACAGTATTTCCTCATAGGATTGTGAGGCTTAAATGAGGTAAGGAGATATAGCTGTTCAAAAGAGGGTCTGGCAGACAGCGAGTGGTATCCTTGGCCACGTCCTCTTCAGTAGCCATCCTCTTGAATTTCTGTTAGTCAACCCCTTTTCACGAAGTAACCCCGCTTCCCTCACTGGTCTGGCTTAGATGTAATTATTCCCTTAAGTGTCCCCTCCGTTGTAATCTTTCCCACTTACCAGCTGAGTTTTCCCAGATTCCTCGATTGGTTCTCTTTGCCCTTCGGGAACATCCCAGATTTCTTTCCTTACTTACGAGTCCCATTTCCCTTGTCTTCCCTTGGTATGATTCCAACCTTTGTAACTTCTGTATCCTATTTGCTAGAGCACCTGAGATGCCTGACTAGCCATTTTCCCTCCCTCACCATCTTCTTTGTAGAGAATGCTATTCCAAGATTTTATCTATTTTGTCTATACCTGGAAAATAACTTTTCAGACAAGAATTCACTTAACCCAGAAAAAAACCTGTTTTTTCTGATGAATCCATCAGAAAGGTCCATGCAAGATTTTAGTTATCACTGCCTGAAATAGGAATCGAAATCCTGAGACTTGTGTTTAGATTTGATGGGACTGGATTGAAAATTTTACAGCAAATTGTAGGGAAAATATAATTTGGAGAGAGGAGTGAGACATTACGTAGGTTCGGTTATAGTCATTGGCTTGTCTCCCATTGAGAGGGCCCTGGGGTGACTGAGTGGTGCATTGTGCAGCCCTTTGGAGGTCCACGTTAATCTCTGGCATTAGTGGCTGTATCCAGTTAGGCTCCTTATTAAAATACGTAGTCAGCTCTTCTTAATGGTAAATGGGTAACTGAGGCACTCTTGTTATGTACAAGCATGAAGTGACTATCTTGGCAAACCCAGACACTTGAGTGTGTGTTCTCATTCCACAGCACAGTGGGGGGTACTATCAGTAATTATGCTGGGACTGTCAGTATGATTCCCCATATCCAAGTATGAGAATATGAACCCCCCAACTCCCTTTTTACGTAAAGGAGAGATTGATGCTTTTTAGAGACAGCAGCCCTTTGAGAATCTAATGGATCTCAGATCTCAGGTTATGAATTCTTGCTGTAAATACAGAATGTTTGGCTAGAGGGAAAGTGATGACCAAGATTCCAAAGTTGAAGCTTTATGGATTGTTTCTTCGTATACCAGGGGTTGAAGTAAATAAAGAAGTAAGTAGCCATAAGTATGTATGTTTACTTTTTAACAGTTTGTCGAGGTATAATTGACATACAATAAGCTGCACATATTTAAAGAGTACAAGTTGATAAGCTTTAATCTGTATATACATCATGAAACCTGGGTGTGTCTTTATTTTCAAAGACTGGGGAATAAATAGCTTATATACGGTGGGGCAGTCCTGGGCTGTTGCCTTTTGTTTTTAATCTATTTTAGGCCAGAACACAAAGCGTGAATCTGGAAGAAAAGTTCAATCTGGAAACATCAATGCTGCCAAGGTAGCACATCTTTTAAGTTGTTTATAGTAGTTTGCCTGTAGCTGCCTTCCCTAGTATTTCTGTATTTGTTTGCAATTTGGTGAGGAAAAGTTGACTTCCCTTCCTTCAGGACATTTTCCTCTCGGTGGTAAGGAGAAGGAAGCCTTCCCTCTCTGAGCTAGGCCTAATGGTCTTCTCATATTAACTTGTGCATATCCTATTGCTGTACATTGTCTCATAATATTCTATTTGTGTTTGTCTCCCGTACTAGACTGAGTTAGTTGAAGGGAAGAACTGTATTAATTCCCTTTTGTATTCCTAGTACTCATTGTAGATCCTGGATAGGTATTTAGTAAATATCTTTTGAATGAAAGAATGAAATAGCCTTGGATCTAATTAGCATGGGGTGGAGGCTACTATCATGGAAAGAAATACAAATACGTGGACTTTCAGTTATCTGGACTGCTGGGGAACTGAAGCTCTGGGAGGCATGTCCCTTTTTTTCCTTGTGAAAAGTTATTTCTTTCTGCATCCAGAAAACATTCCCAAAGTGGAAAAAGCAAAGAACAGAATCTAGCCATGTGGCGTGCTGTATTTAAAGTGGTCGCTAACCCTACTTTAGAAGTGTCCTTGTTAAAACACTGGCTCTGTGGGTTACTCATGCCTCTTCCCCTAACACACTCACCATCTTCTGATTTGTGCTTACATGTTTTGTATTTTCTTTCCATAGACTATTGCAGATATCATCCGAACATGTTTGGGACCCAAGTCTATGATGAAGGTAGGCTTATCTCATACTGAAACTTTGACTACAGATTTTCCCTTTCTGTTTTCTGGGACACTTAAATATAACTTCTGCTTTTGTCCTAGATGCTTTTGGACCCGATGGGAGGCATTGTAATGACCAATGATGGCAATGCTATTCTTCGAGAGGTTTGACTTTTCGTTATACTTTCTAACATTTCATAAAGGATACATAAAGAGATAATGTAAATAATGATTAGCTTTTTGGGGCTGCTGTAGCAGATTACCACAGACTATGTGACTTGAAACAACAGAAATTTATTCACATGGACTGGAGGCTGGTGGTCCAAACTCAGGGTATCAGCAGTGCCATGCTCCTTCTAAAGGCTCTAGGGAAGAATCCTTCCTCTTATAGCTTCTGATGCTTGACTACATTCCTTGGCTTATAAACTCTCCTTCTGTCACATGGCATTTTCTTGTGTGTCTCATATGGACACCAGTGGTTGGGTTTAGAGCATACCCTCATTACCCCTATGACCTCATCTTAACTTGGTTACATCTGCAAAGACCCTATTTCCAAATATCGTTTTCAGGGGATGAGACATCAACATGTTCTTTCAGAGGACACAATTCAACCACAACAATGGTGTTCCCAATAAATAAGCTAAAAGATACTGTTCTCTTCTCAAGAAACTTCAGTAGTTAAGTTGTCCTAATGCATTTTTCCCCAAAAAGAAAAAGACTTGGAAAGATGTTTTACTTAGATATCTTAGGGGCCACTTTTAATCTTTAAAGCTGTCGTAAAACAATAAAAGGGAGTAAGTGTGGAAGCAAGTTCAGGAGTTAGGACCAAGCAGAATGGGTTAAGAGGTCTTTCTTTCAGATTCAAGTACAGCATCCAGCAGCCAAGTCCATGATTGAAATTAGCCGGACACAGGATGAAGAGGTTGGAGATGGGACCACATCTGTAATTATTCTTGGTAAGAAAAGAGTGGAAGGTTGATAAGGGAAATTAGTTTGAAACATTAAGATTTTTGCCAGAAATAACGTCAGAGCTTTTTGTTTTGTTTTATTTTGGCCGCAACGCACGGCATGTGGGATCTTAGTGCCCTGACTAGAGATGGAACCCACCGCACCCCCTGCAGTGGAAGCATGGAGTCTTAACCACTTGACCTCCAAAGAAGTCCCCTGAGTCATATTTTAAGAAGAACATTTTTACCAATCCACTAATTATAAATGTTTAAAGAACTTTTTGCTAATTTTCTGTGTATTCTCTCCAACTGAGCATAAAATGTTCATCGTGGTATAGGATGAGCTTTGCAAATCTGGTTGAATAAAATACAGTCCATTGTCATTACTCACAATAAGTTATATTCTATAAAGTCACCACAAACACTGAATTAGTGAATACTAAACCATCACTCTGAGGGGAGTATGGGATTAGGTTCCTCAAGCCTCCAGTCTCATATTTATCAATGCATAAATATATGTTTTATGTTTTAGTTGTTTTAAAGACACCTTATTTAATATATATTGTTGATTCATTAACACTGGACTCATGCCCAGT
The DNA here is from genome assembly GCF_026419965.1 of Kogia breviceps. NCBI lineage: Eukaryota > Metazoa > Chordata > Mammalia > Artiodactyla > Physeteridae > Kogia > Kogia breviceps. The sequence continues at coordinate 86,799,109 of NC_081310.1, read as the reverse complement.
AGCACTATAACTTATGCCTGAACAAAGCTTATGTAGTAAGTTATTGTCTCTACAGGGCACATTACAGCTTTCTTGCACGTAGGAAAACTAGATAGTACTTTAGGACTATACTTAGGCCATTTTAAACAGTGAAATCAACAAGAAAATGCACAAAAAATGTGGAAAACATGCCACTAAATATACCACGTTAAGGACACTTGTTTACATGTGTTACATGGGAATTCCCTGGTGGTCCAGTGGTTAGAACTCCACACTTTCACTGCCGAGGGGGCGGGTTTGATCCCTGGTCGGGGAACTAAGATCCCACAAGCCATGTGGCATGGCCAAAAATAAAAATTTAAAAATTAATTAATTTTAAAAAATGAAACTCTGTAGCATATGTTTTTAGGAATTGAGAAAAAAACTATTTTCAATTAGGAGATGCCAATTTATAGTGTTGGCCCACAGGCCTAAAAATAGAATCCTTAAAATTATTATAATATGAACTTTTAAAAATTTTTAAAATGCCTTTGTACTGCATTTTGAGAATGGTGAGTTGGGTGGAAATTTGCTTGAGTCACCACCAACTAATCACATCTTTAGATCCACTTCTTTTGTGGATTGAGAATTAATTACATATGGCGAGGTCTGTACTTTGAAGAGAAACTTGCAAGATGAAAGAAGTAGGTAAGACTCCATATGCATTTTCACTTATTTGGGTAGAAGATGAGCTTTAGGTATCAGGCAGAATTTTCTAGCTGGTAATCTTAGTTAAATCTCCTGGAGATATTAAGTAGGTTCAGTATCCATGAGTTTCTTAGACTTAGGTAGCTTTTACAAAACCAAAACTGCCATTTCTGAAGATACCTTTCTTCTATGATACTGTTCTGAATCTTTAACAGGGTATATATAGTCTTTTCTAAGTTAACTTATTAGAGCATGTTTCAAAATATTTGAGTATCTTTCTTTTATTGTTGTCTTTTCCCCTGAGTATCTTTCTTTTAATATACATGATGGTCACTTAGGAATTCTAAAGTATTAAAATCAAGTGTTTGAGCACATGCCAAAGAGTATACATGTGAACTTTTACACATTTGTGTACATTTTAAAAATTAGTGTCAGTGGACCTGGTAGTACAAGCTCTTTGTGCAGAAGGTCCTTTTTTGACCAAAATAATGTTTTTTCCTCTTTAAAACTTTTTTTAGAAACAAGCTTGTGTGTGTGTGTGTGTGTGTGTGTGTGTGTGTGTGTGTGTGTGTGTGTGGTTTTTAAAAGGAAGGGACGTTTTAACCAATAATCCCTCTTCCGGAGGGTAAATTTTTATGGGTATTCTTGCAGGTGTAAAGTTTTGTGGGTTTTTTTGTTTTCAGTACCAGCAGTTTGACTACATGCTAGGTATTGAAATAATAAACAAGTCAATTTTCCTTTATTTTTCTTTCTGTTTTAGAGTCTTTGGGAAAATGTTTACCATTTGTTTAGGAAACTGGGAACAAATATTTCGTTAGATCACAAGAATAAGTAAATCCTGGGATCAACCTTTGATCATTTAAAATGTATCTGATGAGAATACTTTTTTTCCAAATTTGCTTGTACGAAGTATAAAATTTGGAATAGTATTTGCATACTTTCGGGGAAACCTACTTTAGAAAAAAGAGCAGGTATTTTTAGAAGCATAATGAAGTTGCCTTGATATCCAGGTGCTTTTCAAAATGTTATGGTGTATGTATCTTTTTTCAGCAGGGGAGATGCTGTCTGTGGCTGAGCACTTCCTAGAGCAGCAGATGCACCCAACAGTGGTGATCAGTGCTTACCGCAGGGCTTTGGACGATATGATCAGCACCCTTAAGAAAATAAGGTATTGGAGGTGGGGACCAGAAATGGGTAGTGTCAACTATGGGAGGCCTGGAAGACTAATCTGTTCTTAGATGGTAAAGGAAGGCCGAGCACATCACCAGTAGTTTATACCCTGGTATTATTTTGTGAGAAGGAGAAACAAAAAGGGGAGCAAAATGAAGAGAAGGATAAGAGAAATAAAAGTTTTTAGAAAATGGCAAAGGATACAAAGACAAATAAAAGAAGCTAGGTTTAATTCTTCAAAATATATTTTGGTTATATGCTGTCTGCTAGTTTCCATGTTAGGCACTGCTATGGGAAATGTGTAGTAAGTAAAATAGAGCTACCCTCCAAAGTTTTAGATTCTAGTGGGAGAAATAAGGAGTTAGATAACTAATTATTCAGGGCTTAAAATACCCTACCATTGTGTATGATTATAACTAATTCAGTCAGTACTCTCTCTAAAGTGCTGTGGAGGATGGTAGCTAGTGGTTTTCATTAAAATCAAAAAGACTGGTACTGAAAATGCTATTTGAATCCTCTCTAGTTATCAAAGAGCTTGCTGTTAGTCTATGTTTGCTGAGTTCTATAAGGTAATAAAAGGAATGTAGGAATGTGTGACTTCTACGTGAGGAAATGTCAGTTAAGAAAGAACATGATACAGAATGCAAAATTTTTTTTGATTAAAAAAGTTGTTTAAAAAATAAAACCTGGGAGCTTCACTGGTGGCGCAGTGGTTGAGAGTCCGCCTGCCGATGCAGGGGATACAGGTTCATGGCCCGGTCCGGGAGGACCCCACATGCCGCAGAGCGGCTAGGCCCGTGAGCCATGGCCACTGAGCCTGCACGTCTGGAACCTGTGCTCTGCAACGGGAGAGGCCACAACAGTGAGAGGCCCACGTACCGAAAAAAATAAATAAATAAATTTTAAAAATAAATAAAGGGATTTCAGCAGTATGTGAAAATTTGGACAAGATGGTATCCAAGGTCTCTTACAACATATGATTCTAGATAGTCTTGCCATGTACAAATTTATAATCTCGTTAGAGGAGACTAAACACATAAAAACACTGTGGCGCACCATGTATTTTGATGCTAGGTAAAATAGAATCAGGTGTCCAAATGGATAGCACAGACCAATGGTGATTCTCAAGAGGAGCTCTCAGAATTTGCTAGTTATAGGATGAGGTTTCAAAGATAAAATGTGTCTTGACCCAAGTTGTGAAAGTAATAGAGTTTATTTGGTTGGAGCAGAAGGTAAAGAATTTTACTGTAAACTCTTAAGTGTGGAGAGTTGTCAGACGTGAGAGCAGATTATTCAGGGATTTGAGACACCTTTCAGGGGTGGGTTAATTGTAATCTTGCTAAAAGGCACAGGGTGGACAAAGTTACTTCTTGATAACACTTAGTTTCCTACAAAGGAACAGATTCCCCTTGTTCTGCCTGTTGGCTCACTATTATAGTCATCAAGATACAGATGAGGACTTCCTTAAACATCCAAGATCCCACTGAGCATATTATTCATTTCTCTTTTCTCCAGTACCCCTGTTGACACCAGTAACCGAGATGCGATGCTGAACATCATCAACAGCTCCATTACTACCAAAGTAATCAGTCGGTGGTCTTCTTTGGCTTGCAACATTGCCCTGGATGCTGTCAAAACTGTACAGTTTGAGGAGAACGGTCGGAAGGAGATTGACATCAAGAAATATGCAAGGGTAGAAAAGGTAAACTCTTTGAGTGTGTACTTTGGAAACAAATTATTTCCTAGCATGAGTCATCACACTTGTGGAGGAAATCAGAGCAAGATATTTTTATTATTAGAACAAGGAAGAAGAGTATTTGCTACCTGGAAAACAAAAACTTGAAAAAGAGGGTGCCAAAGAGGTATCTGAAATAATTCTGTTCGCTTCACTGCTGTCCCTACATAAGGTCTACAGGGGCACGAGAAAGGCTTATTTTTGTGTCTGTATTTGTGCATTTGCATACATATCAGCCACTGGGTCAGGAAATAAACAAGGGCTCTACAGCATAGCGCTAATAAGCCCCAGAATGCTTTCTCCATCTTTATTAATTTAAGATTTTAAAGTAGCATTAAAATCTTGTGGCCAGTAGATGGAGCCCTATGTCTAAAATTCATGGACATATCTTTCATGAAGTAGAGATCTGCGCCCCCTTTTTTTTTTTTTAAGTATTGCGTGATTCTCTCATTCATTCGGCTGTGCCAGGTGTTAGTTGCAGCACGTGGGATCCTCATTGCAGCATGAAGGATCTTTTAGTTGCTGCATGCAGGATCTAGTTCACTGATCAGGGATCAAACCCAGGCCCCCTGCATTGGGAGTGCGGAGTCTTACCCACTGGACCACCAGGGAAGTCCCTGTGACCCTTTAAATCTCTGTCAATCCCTGAATTTCTGTCTCGGCCAACCTTCAAGTTGTGTATCATGGTCTAGAATTGATGTGCTTCCTAGAGAGAAAGAAATTTGATTGCAACTATAGTTGTTTTAGAGGTTCATGGAAAAAAGATACTCTAAAAATCTGAAATGGTGGTCATTTGGGAAAGATGAATGTCTGGGTAGGGAGTTGAGAAATTGTCTCCTGGTTGTGGATTGAAGTGGTTCCTTTGCTCAGATACCTGGCGGCATCATTGAAGACTCATGTGTGTTACGTGGAGTCATGATTAACAAGGATGTGACCCATCCGCGGATGCGGCGCTATATCAAGAACCCTCGCATCGTGCTGCTGGATTCTTCTCTGGAATACAAGAAAGGAGAAAGCCAGGTAATGTCCCTGGCCCTATTCCTTAAATTTGATGTAAGAATCTGTTAATATGGGCAAGGGAAATAAAAAGTGTTTGTTACATGCCTACTCTGTGACCTTTACAAGTAATCTCTGATTCTTAAAACTACCCTTTATAGCAGATGATACTGACTTCCATTTTACAGATGAGGGATCTACACCTCAGAGAAGTTAGGTTAATTGCTTGAGGAACACAACTGGTATTGACCAAATCAGAATTTGAACCCAGCTCTGTTCAGCTTCAATTCCACACTATCATGCCACCTTTCCTAATGCATCAGTAGAACATAGAGTAGGAGTTAATTGAGCTTTGAAGTGCCAAAGAATTTCCAGAGGGCAGGAAGCTCACAAGGCTCCATCACCCTTGGATAAAACAAAGTAATTGAAGCTTATCAAACAGTGGTTGGGAACAAGAATCGATTTATTAGTGGGAAGAATTAAGACGCTGAGTTACCATGCACACTGACAGGTCAGAGGAAACATTGAACTAAGTGGCTAGAGACCTTAGCCAAACTCACTAATTGCATTGTGACTTTGCATTCCAGTTGCTTTATAATTAAATGGGGTTAAACTAGATGACTGCTGGAGCTAAAGTGGCTTATAGAGGTGTTGGGTCGCGGCTTATTCTAACTCATGCTTTCTGGGATACGTGAGAGTGCTGGATGGAGGGAGTATGGTAGTTGGGATGACCCTAAAGAGCTTCACCAATCCAAAATTTTTAATTCAGAGTGACTTTTCTTCACCACATAGACTGACATTGAGATCACACGAGAGGAAGACTTCACCCGAATCCTCCAAATGGAAGAAGAGTACATTCAGCAGCTCTGTGAGGACATTATCCATCTGAAGCCAGACGTGGTCATCACAGAAAAGGGCATCTCAGGTAGGACTACATTCATTTTTCCAGACTATTGTTGTGGTAGAAGAGGGTCGGTGATTTTTTTCCTCGCACATTGTCATACACTGAACATAACGTGATGGTTAGGGAACGTGGAGGATAAAACCTGTTCAGAACCCAGGGTTTCTGGTTTCCAGCTTGACACCTCTATTCTTGCAGATTTAGCTCAGCACTACCTCATGCGGGCCAATATCACAGCCATCCGCAGAGTCCGGAAGACAGACAATAATCGCATTGCTAGGTGAGTAGGCCAGGTAAAAATAAGATTCTCTTTCCCATGTGTTTTTATTTTGTAGCTTCATAATGTAGTCATCCTTATCTGAAAAAGTTTAGCATAGGATAAAGTCAGCCAAATTGTTTACAGATGGAAATAACCTGGGTTTAGCCATCTGTACTCTTCAGAAGTCCTCTGTCTAGGGACTTACTGGTGGTCTAGTGGCTAGGACCCCATGCTCCCAATGCAGGGGGCCTGGGTTCGTTCGATCCCTGGTCAGGGAACTAGATCCCACATGCCACAACTGAAGTTCCTGCATGCTGCAACTAAGACCCAGCGCGGCCAAGTAAGTAAATAAGTATTTGAAGAAGAAGTCCTCTGTCTAGAGTAACAATTGTCTGCTGCATGAGACTCTACTGCTCCTAACCATAGTGAACAGCTTATGCTTAGACATCTATGATCACTACCTTGGTGTAGGGGTCCATTTCAGATTAGTCTGTTTTAACTAGCTCAGAATGTAGCAGATCCAACAATTACCCTGATTGGATCCTCAGCTGCTGTTAATGCAACCTTAGATTGCACTCACTACTTCAGCACGAATATCTAGGCTCAGATACCATCTATTTTTAAGAGTAATTTTTTTTTAAAGGTTAATTCTATCCTAACATCACATAATATACCATAGATCCAAATCCAATTTTATACTTAAAACGCTTGCTCTGAAATGGTTCGGCATACATACATATACATAGTTGACTCTACATGCCCATGAGTGGGGGAAAAATGACAAAAAATTAGCCCTACATTCATTAAAACTGGGTGAGACATATACCTATGTACTTAATCACCTTATTTCTTGCTTGACCTTTACATTGTCTTTAGTACAGTCCTGTTATTGGCCTTGAGATCTAACTGGGCATTATAGGATGAGTTCTATCTAGAAATGACCATTATGTGTTACACACATGGTTAGATATGCATAAGAATTCATTTGTCCAAATTTTAGGGTCCACTAAGTATACTTTGAATTAACCTGTATCTCGTTACAGTAGTTGCCTTAGGTATGCACACTTTCACTTATAAAGCCATATTAGTTTAAGGAAACTTCACCTATGTATTTGGAAGTCTATTTCGCCAGGCAACCAAGACGTCTCGAGTTAGGTAGAAATATTGCTAGCAGTCCACTTTGGCCCTTAACCCTTACACCCCACCACAGACGCTAAGGACCAGGAAGATGAGTAAAAGTATTTGACATCATCTGGTCTTCTCCCTGTCCCCCTTCTCCCCATCTAATCAATAGAGCCTGTGGGGGCCGGATAGTCAGCCGACCAGAGGAACTGAGAGAAGAAGATGTTGGGACGGGGGCAGGCCTGTTGGAAATCAAGAAAATTGGAGATGAATATTTTACATTCATCACTGAGTGCAGAGACCCCAAGGCCTGCACCATTCTCCTCCGGGGGGCCAGCAAAGAGATTCTCTCGGTGAGTCAGCCTTGGAAGTGTGAGTGAATGATCTAGGTCATTCTATTTCTTGAGAGTTTCCCAGAGGGCCTAAAATAATCCTGTTGCCCTTTTATAGTTATTTAATTGCCATCTGAAGCCACAAATCTCTCTCTTCTTTTTTTCTTTTAAATATTTTTAATCATGGTTTAAAATTTTTTTAATGTAAAATTTATCATCTGAATAATTTTAAGTGTACAGTTACAGCAGTTTTAAGTGTATTCATATTCACATGCAACAGATCTTCAGAACTTTTTTTATCTCAAAAAATTGAGACACCATACCCACTGAACAATGACTCATCGTTTCCCCATCCACTAGCAACCACTGTTTCCTTGTTTTTTAAGTTGAAATTATAAATTTTTTTTTTTTTCCTTAGTGAGGTTAAGTAACTTACCAAAGGCATATAGCTAGTAAGTAGAGAGTTTCCACTACACTGTGCAGCCTCCTAGAGTACACAGCTAGACAGGACAGAGTAGGGTTATAGGTCTGTCAAGCACAATGGACAAAAGCCTAACATCCCAGAGTGATACCACATTCCCCCTGGCCTTGTTGCAGTTGTAGTTAATGTGTTTTTCCAGAGTTAGTAGCATCTGCCCTGCCCAAAAGGTCTGAAGGACCTTTCTTAGTTTGCCCTCCTTGGTGGTTTACCAAACTTGGCAGTCAGGAAGGTCCTTTGGTGCTTCTGATTTGTCCTTGAGTCATCAAGCTTTGGCTTTGTACTCTTTGTTTGCTTTCCCAAGGAAGTAGAACGCAACCTCCAGGATGCCATGCAGGTGTGCCGCAATGTTCTCCTGGACCCTCAGCTGGTGCCTGGGGGTGGGGCTTCTGAGATGGCTGTGGCTCATGCCTTGACAGAAAAATCCAAGGCCATGACTGGTGTGGAACAATGGCCATATCGGGCTGTTGCCCAGGCCCTAGAGGTCATCCCTCGTACCCTTATTCAAAACTGTGGGGCCAGCACCATCCGTCTACTTACCTCCCTTCGGGTGAGTTCCTTTCCGTGCTCTTCTCTTGATGGGGTAGGAAAAGCTGTGTTTGGCCTGAGAGGGTAGTTCATGTCTGTCTTTCTAGGTTCTCCTGGTAACTTTTTCTCTTAAAGTCTCTTCTCTTTCTTAATTTTTTATTTGTTTGTTGTCATTGCCGTTTCCTCTTATCCCTACCTTATCAGTGCAGTGTACTTGATTTTTATGTAATGATCTCTGCCAGCTTACTTGTTCCTAGTATTTTCCCCTTTGATTATTTATGCTTGTTCCAACTATAGGCCAAGCACACCCAGGAGAATTGTGAGACCTGGGGCGTAAATGGTGAGACAGGTACTTTGGTGGACATGAAAGAACTGGGCATCTGGGAACCATTGGCTGTAAAGCTGCAAACATATAAGACAGCAGTGGAGGTGAGGCACTCTTAAGATATATGCTGTGCTGTTTATTTCCAGATAATCAGAAAACAGTGTGTTTGGTCCAGTCTTGAGTGGGGGGGCGGGGGATAGAAGGCAGAGTATTCCCCAAAAGATCTCCCAAGGAATTCCATCCCCCTACTTATATTTAGCTCATTTAAAAAGCAAGGTAGGGGGACTTCCCTGCTCCAATGGGTAAGACTGTGTCCTGTCAATGCAGGGGGCTCGGGTTCGATCCCTGGTTGGGAAACTAGATCCCGCATGCATGCTGCAACTAAGAGTTCTCATGCTACAACTAAGAAGTTCACATGCTGCAACTAAGAAATCCACATGCCACAACTAAGAAGGTCCCGCGTGCCGCAACTAAGACCCGGTGCAGCCAAAAATAAATAAATTTTTTTAATTAAAAAAAAAAAAGGTAGGGAATTCCCTGGCAATCCATTGGTTAGGACTCCGTTCTCTCACTGCTGAGGGCCCGGGTTCAATCTCTGGTTGGGGAACTAAAATCCCACAAGGTGTGTAGCATGGCCAAAAGAAAAAAAAGGGGTGGGCAAGGTAACGTAGCAGAAGCTGCATCCGTTGCTGACGGAGAACTGCGTTTTACATTCAAGTCTCTGAAAGGGTAGATTTCAGATAAAATGGTAATTATATAGGAGGAGCTAGATGATACAAACAAGGGTCCTTCCCTTCTTTGCTAACCTCTTTGGGGCTGTGGTTTTTCTCCTAGACGGCAGTTCTACTGCTGCGGATTGATGACATCGTATCAGGCCACAAAAAGAAGGGTGATGACCAGAGCCAGCAAGGCGGGGCTCCTGATGCTGGCCAGGAGTGAGCGGTGGCAAGGCGACCTCAACGCACAGAGCCAACAGTCTCCCCCTTCCCTGAGCCAGACTGCCAGGGACACTGTGGATGTCTTTGTTTGGAAGGGATCGGGTTGAGGGGCAGCCCCAGTCCCTTTCAGTCCCAGCTCAGTTTGCAAAAGGCACTGACATGTAATTCTTCTCTATTGTAAGCTTTCCATTTAGTTTGCTTCCGATGATTAAATCTAAGTCATTTGAGATGGTGGTTATTTGTTTTTCAACCTTGGGTCATATCTCTGCCTCCTGGCAAGGAGGGAAGAGGCAGAAAGCCTTACTGAGAAGAGAGATGGGAATGAGGTCATTCAGTATCTGCCTCCTTGAGAGGGTATTCTTCAGACTTCTCAGTAGATGCTGAGAAGGCTGAAGAGAAGGTTGGGAAGGCTCTTGGAGTTCAAAACATGATATTGTAAAGCTTAAAAACGTACCACCTTGCATTCACCACTCAACAGGACAAACCTGTCCAAACCATGGGTGTTCCTTGTATGTGGTGGTATGTAGAGCAACACCCAGTATGTGCTAGGGCTCAGGCATTTATCCTAAAGAACATAGAGCATCTGTTTATGTACTGTATCCTGTAACTTTTCAGAATCCTTCCTATCATACCTAGAATTCTTTTTCTCTGCCCTCTCCCAGTGTTCTTGATTTCAGTCTATTTAGGCTTGCTGGCTTATTTTCCTTGCATGCTTGTGTCACAGTAGGACCTCTGCTTTCCCTGTAAGCAGAAACAAAAGATGTAAGTCCCATTTTGTGCTTTGTTTTCATCAAGGCAAAAAAAATGTAGTGGCTCTGAGACACGGGAAGCTAGGTGGGGCTAGCCTTTGATTTCTTTAGAGTCCTTCCTCTGGGCCTTCCACTGTCCCCTTTGTCCTCATGACTCATGCAATCAGACTGTGTCTCCTCCCTGACCATGGGACTTAGTGTTACTAAGTTGAATACTAGGTAGAATAATAGCTAGCACACATTGCCTATTGTATAATATGTTCTGTTCACTTTGCATATCCTCAAAAGGACCCTATAAGATAGGTAATAACCCCATTTTATGATGGGGAATCCAAAGCATAAAGTAGCTTGTCCAAGGGTCCCAAAGCTGATAAATGGCAGACCTAGAATTCCTGTGTAGGCAGTCTGGCTCTATAAGTGCATTTACAGCTGGCTATGCTGCCTGAACAGAGGTATGCTGTGGAAAAGGGCTTCTGGAGACTGCTCTGTTCATGGCCTAGTATTCAGCTTCCTGCTTAACCCAGTCTAAAGTCTTCAGCTTGGGGGCTTCCCTGGTGGCGCAGTGGTTGAGAATCCGCCTGCCGATGCAGGAGACACGGGTTCGTGCCCTGGTCCGGGAAGATCCCACATGCCGCGGAGCAACTAAGCCCGTGAGCCATGGCCGCTGAGCCTGTGCGTCCGGAGCCTGTGCTCCGCAACGGGAGAGGCCACAACAGTGAGAGGCCCGCATACCGCAAAAAAATAAAAAAAATAAAAATAAAAAATAAAGTCTTCAGCTTGGGACTTACCTGGTGGCACAGTGGTTGAGTCCACCTGCCAGTGCAGGGGACACTGGTCGTGTGCCGCAACTACTGAGCCTGTGCTCTAGAGCCACAAGCCACAACTGCTGAGCCTGTGTGCCACACTACTGAAGCCCATGTGCCTAGAACCCGTGCTCCACAATAAGAGAAGCCACTGCAATGGGAGGCCTGTGGTCGCTGCAACTAGAGGAAGTCCTTACACAGTAACGAAGACCCAACGCGGCCAAAAATAAAATTAAAAAAAAAAAGAAGTCTTCAGCTTTTTCTCTTCAGTGAGAGGCTCTGAAATAAGACTACCTATCTTTTGCTGAAATCCCTGTGTCTTTACTTGACTGTTAATTCCCTCAGAGCTTTAAGACCTTAAAGAAAGGTGAGTTAATTCTCAAGTAAATAAAAAGATCTTGAAGAAGTAGTGCTTGGAAGATCTGAGAAGTTACAGAGGGAGGAATTGCCTCCCATTTGTTCCTTAACACCTTTCTGGATCCATTCTGGTTTCACCTGTAATGGTTAAGCACTTGGATAATTGTACATAGTAGTCTTCCCTCCTGTCATCAGTGCCTCTTTCTTCTTTAAGACTTACAATGTCTACTGAACCTATGAAAATTCCTCCTGGCATGTTAGATCAATCTGTACTCTTTCAGTCTAGCTTTCAAAGCCCCTTTGTGCTGTTCAAAGCCTAAATTTAACAGTGATTAAAGGCTACCCAAGCCACTTTGTTGCCTGCATGAACTCTAAGTGATTCCATGAACACAACTTTGCTGCCACCTTGACTTTGTTATGGTTCTTTCCTGTCAAATTCCTGGATTCAACTAAGTGCTATTCCACACCCCGGCCACCATATAGTGGTGTATTGGGGGTGGTGGGGAGATGGGAGACTTGAATTCCCTTTGAACTCAGCCAAGACTCTTGCTTATATCCTTGCTTGTCAAGTCCAGGGTTGATAACCTCAGAGAGTACAAGTACTTTTTTTCTCAATAAAAGTGAAAAGTTTTTTTTTTTAGTTTTATTGAAGTATAGTTGATTTACGATTTTTTTAAGTTCCAAAAGAATATTTATTAAATACAGAAAAGTAGAAATGATTTTCTAAAGAATCCAAAGCCCCTTTATCTGAATCCAACCACTGTTAATATTTCGTTATCTTTACTTCCAGTCTTATTTCTGTGCAAAACTTTATTTATTGAAAAAGAAAAAAAACAGGAACAGAAAAAGCTCGACACATATAGAACATTTTTCTCATCTGTTAGTTTCACTTAGCATTGGGGTCAGAGGCATTTTTTCATGGCATTATAACTTCTCTGTAAATTTTTTTTTAAACACCTTTATTGAAATACAGTTGCTTTACAATGGTGTGTTAGTTTCTGCTTTATAACAAAGTGAATCAGCTATACATATACATATATCCCCATATCTCCTCCCTTTTGCGTCTCCCTCCCACCCTCCCTGTCCCACCCCTCTAGGCGGTCACAAAGCACTGAGCTGATCTGCCTGTGCTATGTGGCTGCTTCTGTTGTACAGCAAAGTGACATATCTTCTTCGTATTCTTTTCCATTCTGGTTTATCACAGGATAATGAATGTAGTTCCTTGTGCTATATACAGTAGGACCTTGTTTATCCATTCTGTATGTAATAGTATGCACATGCTAACCCCAAACTCCCAATCCTTCCCTCTCTGACCCCCACCCCTTACTAACAACCACAAGTCTGTTCTTTATGTCTGTGAGTCTGTTTTTGTTCCGTAGATATGTTCATTTGTGGGTTTTTTTTCTTTCTTTTTTGGCCACACCGCACAGCATGCGGGATCTTATTTCCCTGACCAGGGATCAAACCCATGCCCCCTGTAGTGGAAGCACAGATTCTTAACCACTGGACTGCCAGGGTAGTCCTGTGTTGTATTTTAGATTCCACATGTAAGTGATATCATATGGTACTTGTCTTTTTCTGACTTACTTCGCTTAGTATGGTAATCTCTAGGTCCATCCATGTTGCTGCAAGTGGCACTATTTCATTCTTTTTTATGGGTATTATTCCATTGTGTGTGTGTGTGTGTGTGTGTGTGTGTATGTGTGTGTGTGTATATACCACATCTTCTTTATCCATTCACCTGTTGATGGACATTTAGGTTGTTTCCATGTCTTGACAATTGTAAATAGTGCTGCTATAGGGGGTGCATGTATCTTTTTAAATTATAGTTTTGTTTGGGTGTATGTCTGGTAGTGGGATTGCTGGATCACATGGCAACTCTATTTTTAGTTTTTTGAGGAACCTCCATACTGTTTCCCATAGTGGCTGCACCAATTTCTATTTCCACCAACAGTGTAAGAGGGTTCTCTTTTCTCCACCCTCTCTCCAACATTTATTATTTGTAGACTTTTTTTCTTTTTTCTAGATGCACTGTGCGATATGCGGGATCTTAGTTCCCCAACCAGGGATTGAACCTGTGCTGCCTGCAGTGGAAGCACAGAGTCTTAACCACTGGACCACCAGGAAAGTGCCCTTGTAAACTTTTTAATGATGGCCATTCTGACTGGTGTGAGGTGGTACCTCATTGTAGGATTTTCTTTATGTATAATTAATTTTTATTGCAGTATGGCTGATTTATTGTAGTTTTGATTTGCATTTCTTTAATACTGAGCGATGATGAGCATCTTTTCATCTGCCTATTGGCCATCTGTATGTCTTCTTTGGAGAAATGTCTATTTAGGTCTTCTGCCCATTTTTCAATTGGGTTGTTTGTTTTTTGTTATGGAGTTGTATGGGCTGTTTGCATATTTTGGAAATTAATCCCTTGTTGGTTGCATCATTTGCAGATATTTTCCCCCAGTACATAGGTTATCTTTTCGTTTTGTTTATGGTTTCCTTTGTACAGAAGCTTGTAAGTTTGATTAGGTCCCATTTGTTTATTTTTGCTTTTATTTCTATTGCCTTGGGAGACTGACCTAAGAAAACATTGGTACAATTTATGTCAGAGAATGTTTTGCCTATGTTCTCTTCTAGGAGTTTTATGGTGTCATGTCTTATATTTAAGTCTTAAGCCATTTTGAGGGTTTTTTTGAGTATGGTGTGAGGGTGTGTTCTAACTTCATTGATTTACACGTGTCTATATAACTTTTCCAGCACCACTTGCTGAAGATACTGTGTTTTCCCCATTGTATGTTCTTGCCTCCTTTGTCAAAGATTAATTATCTTTAGGTGGGTTTATTTCTGGGCTCTCTATTCTGTTCCATTGATCCATATGTCTGTTTTTGTGCCAATACAATGCTGTTTTCTTTTTTTTTTTTTTTTTTTTTTGGTATGCGGGCCTCTCACTGCTGTGGCCTCTCCCGTTGCGGAGCACAGGCTCCGGACGCGCAGGCCCAGCGGCCATGGCTCACGGGCTTAGTTGCTCCGCGGCATGTGGGATCTTCCCGGACCAGGGCACGAACCCGTGTCTCCTGCATCGGCAGGCGGATTCTCAACCACTGCGCCACCAGGGAAGCCCTGTTTTCTTTTTTTAAAAAAAATTTTTGGCCATACTGCACAGCTTGTGGGATCTTAGTTCCCCAACCAGGGACTGAACCCCCACCCCTGCAGTGGAAGCATGGAGCGTTAACCACTGGACCGCCAGGGAAGTCCAATACCACACTCTTTTGATTACCATAGCTTTGTAGTATTGTGAAGTCTGGGAGGGCAATGCCTCCTGCTTTGTTCTTTTTCCTAAGGATTGCTTTGGTTCTGGGTCTTTTTTGGTTCCATATACATTTTAGGATTATTTGTTCTAGTTCTGTGAAAAATGTCATAGGTAATTTGATAGGGATCACATTAAATCTGTAGATTGCTTTGTGTAGTAAGGCCAGAAAAATGAAAGTTTTTAAGGAAACTTTATCCTAGAGTAGCCATTTGGGGAAAAAAATGAAATTGGATCCTTTCTTCATTTATTACAGCAAAATTAATTCCAGCAACTGAAAAGATTTAAATATAAGATTACTAGAAGACACGAGATTTAAAGACATACTTACCAGGGGAATTCCCTGGCAATCCATTGGTTAGGACTCTGCACTTTCACTACCAAGGGCGCAAGTTCCATCCCTGGTCAGGGAACTAAGATCCTGCAAGTTGCACAGCGTGGCTGTAAGTAAGTAAGTAAATAAGTACTTATCAGAGTGGGGAAAAATAATAAATGTAACTACATAGAATATTTGCATGGCAAAAAAAGAACAAATGGGAGAGGGAGGATGATGTTTGCAACAGTACAAGAGTTGGTTTCCTTGAACTTTTAGAACTTGGCCATTAAGAAGATAGGGCCTGGGCTTCCCTGGTGGCGCAGTGGTTGAGAATCCGCCTGCCGATGCAGGGGATACGGGTTCGTGCCCTGGTCCGGGAAGATCCCACATGCCGCGGAGCGGCTGGGCCCGTGAGCCGTGGCCGCTGAGCCTGCGCATCCGGAGCCTGTGCCCCGCAACGGGAGAGGCCACAACAGTGAGAGGCCCGCATACCACAAAAAAAAATAAATAATAAAAAAAAAGAAGATAGGGCCTTAGAAATAATAGGCAAAGGGTATAAATAGCTCCAGAGAAGCAAAAAATAAATGACTAATAAAACATGAAGAGATGTTTAACCTTATTCATAGGGAAATGCAAATTAAGTTTGGTAAGCACTTGCTAGGGTGTGGGGGAAATGGGCTCTCAAACATGGTGTGAGTGTCAATTGATGAACCTCATAGAGGGCAACTTGACTGGGCAATTCTACTCCTGGGTATTTATCCTATAGATTTGGTTACAAATATGTATGAAATGCTTTTCATACAGGGATATTCCTTTCAGTGTTGTTTGCCATAGCAGTGTTGGATACTATCAAGGTTCTGGCTAAACATACCCATGGAACGTCCGCCCTGCAATGAAAGACTGGAAAATGAGACAACTCCAAGTGCATTGATAGAGAACATTCCTCAAGATATAAGTGAAAAAACAAACTGCAGAACAGTGGATTCCATTTTATCTTATTATACATATGTATATGTGTATATATATGTATATATGTATTATCAAGTGTACACACACACACACACACACACACACACACACACACTTGAGGGACTTCCCTGGCAGTCCAGTGGTTAAGACTGCACTTCCACTGCAGGGGGCACGGGTTCAATCCCTGGTCAGGAAACTAAGATCCCACATGCCACATGGCATGGCCAAAAAAAACCCCAAAACATACACTTGAGCATGCATAGAATATTTTATGAAGGACACATGAGAAACTGATAATAGTGGTTGTCTCAAGGAAGGACCGAGGTTGCTGGGGGAATAGGCGTGGTACCCTTTGGTACCTTATGAATATTGTACTGTATGCATTTTTTATTAGCCAAAATAATTTTAGGATTAGGCAAAACACACAAACAAACAAAACAAAACAAGAAAGGACTTCCCAGGTGGCGCAATGATTAAGAATCCGCCTGCCAATACAGGGGACACGGGTTCGATCCCTGGTCCAGGAAGATCCCACATGCCACAGGACAACTAAGCCTGTGCACCACAACTACTGAGCCCACGTGCTGCAATTACTGAAGCCTGTGCGCTCTAGGGCCCACACGTCGCAATGAAGCCCATGCTCCTGGAGCCTGTGCTCTGCAACAAGAGATGCCACTGCAATGAGAAGCCCGTGCACTGCAACGAAGATTAGCCCTCACTTGCTGCAGCTAGAGAAAGTCTGCGCGCAGCAACAAAGACCCAACGCAGCCAAAAAATAAAGAAAATTTAAAAATTAAAGAAAAAAAAAGAAAAATTAAAAGTGCATTCATTCAGCCAGACATGCACTCCCTCCTATGACAATTATGTATCACTTTCATGTCCTGTCTTCTGAGGTTTCTTTCCTCCACACTAAAATTGTGAGCTCTTCCAGGACAAGAACCTGCATAGCTGGGGGCTCAATAAATATTAAAAATTGACAAAAAGAACCCTCTGAGGTGTACTATCTCTCCCATCGAATTCCTTCAAATTCTTCTCTGTGCCTTCCCTGCCACAGAGTCATTCTAAACATTACATTTGGATGTTGAATCCAGACATCATGCCTGCTTATAGGTAACTTTAGCAGGACCAGTTGGGTAGGAGAGGTTGGGAGTAGGCCTGCAGATCTAGCCTGGGATGACTAACTCCTAACCTTTCTGATTCTATTCTCACTCACAGATCTGGGTTAAGGGAGGCGGTCTCTTTAAGAACTGTTGTGATGGTCCCGCCCTTTAAAGAGATCAGCTGAATCTGTAAGTCACATGATTTCAGCGTCTCTTCCGCCCTCTGAAGTCGGGACTGCATGAGAAGCTATGAGGAGCCCCGTGCTCCTCCTGAGTCTACTTCTGACGGCAGTTCCATTTGGCCTTCTGGGGGAGGAGACCCGCCAGGTGAGAGGCTAGAGCAATAGGTGTTTCAAGATATGCTACCTTGAAGGGTGGTTGGAATCTAGGGCAAACAATTGGTGGGAGTGGAGCGTACTTGCATTGACAAGAGTTTTTCAAACTGGGGGTCGGAGCAGCCGTGGGTCACGGGACAGGATTGTGGAGTAGGGTGGATGTGAGAGCTTCCTGTCTTCCCGTGAAACCTGGACCTTGACTTAGCCCTGAGTGAGCCAGGTCCAAGCAAGTGTTGGATTTTTTTCTTCCTCTCAGCCCTGTGCCCTGATCTGTCCACCAGGGTCAAGGCAGTTCTGGCTCTACCCACCTCTCCTCCACCCCACCTCTGCCCCTTACAACAAGGTTCTGTTAGCTCCCACAAGCATTCCTCTTGCTTAGGCCCCCAAGGTCCCACCCTTTCCCCATCATTTTCCAAGGCCCCTCTCCTTATCCCCAAACTTCTTTGCCCTGTGTCTCTCCCTGATCCTGTTCGCTTGAACCTCCACTGCTCCGTGTTCCAGGTGTCTCTGAAGGTCATCTCTGACTGGCTGGACCCTTCCCAGAGCCTGCTTCATATCCAGGCAGTGGGTGCCACTTCCACCCTGCACTATGTGTGGAGCAGCCTGGGACCCCCAGCCGCGCTGCTGGTGGCCACCAACACCCCCAACAGCACCCTGAGTGTCAACTGGAGCCTCCTGATTTCCTCTGAGCCTGACGGGGGCCTCATGGTGCTTCCCAAGGAGAGCATCCAATTTTCTTCTGCCCTCGTCTTTACCAGGGTGAGAAGGTTGGGGGAGAACCAAGGGGAAGAGTGCAGAGGAGAGGGTTCATTTGAGTTAGAGGGAGAAACTGAAGACGGGGTAGGTGAAGTCGAGTCAGGTATGAGAGCCTGGGGTGGGGCCGGTGAACGGGGGGTGGTGGTGATTCAGGAGAAAGCTGGACTCAGGCAAGCCTAGTCCCTCCCCACCCCCACCCGCCAGCTGTTTGAGTTTGACAGCACCAACACATCCGATGCGGCCGCAAAGCCTCCAGGAAAATCATATCCCCCATACTCCTTGGCCGATTTCTCCTGGGACAACATCACTGACTCATTGGATCCTGCCACCCTGAGTGCCACATTTCGAGGCCACCCCATTCACGACCCCACTGGGGCTTTTGCCAATGGCAGCCTGGCCTTCAAGGTAAGGGTATGGGGAATCAGAACTCAAAAGGCTGGTTTATGAGGGTGGGAGTCAATGATGGGGGTCGCTTTCAAACACAGGCATCCACCTGCTTCCCACACCTCCCATGCCTCTTCCATCCTAGGTTCAGGCCTTCTCCAGATCTGGCCGACCAGCCCAACCCCCTCGCCTTCTGCACACAGCAGACACCTGCCAGCTAGAGGTGGACCTGGTTGGGGCCTCTCCCCGAGGAAACCGCTCCTTGTTTGGGCTGGAGGTAGCCACGTTGGGCCATGGCCCTGACTGCCCCTCAGTGCAGGAGCAGCACTCCATCGATGATGAATATGCACCTGCCGTCTTCCAGGTCAGGCTTCCAGCAGAGAAGCAGATGGGTGTGGGGTGAAGGGGGACCCCATTAGGACCTCAGAGAATCATTCCATCATTTACCATTTAGCAACACTTCATTCAGCTCCTTTAAGTGCTGGGCACTGTGCTAATGAATTAGCCCAGTCTCTGCTGTCAGTGGAGAAGCCAGAGGGAAGGTGGTACAGTGTGAGTAGTGCTCTGACAGATGGGATTTGCAAGGGCCCGGGGGCCCAAAGGAGGGAGCTGAGTGCAGGCCTGCTGAGTGTTGAGGCTGGAAAAGGACCCAGTGCCATCCAGTCCAGCTCCCCTTTCTACAGAGGAGAGATTGATGCAAACAGCCTGTGAGTTCTAGAACCAGGCCTAGGATTCAGGGCAACTCGTGACAGACGGAGGCTGGGAAAGGGTGGGGGAACAGGAAGGTCGGGCACCACTGGTCCTCCTCATCCTGCCTGTTTGCCTTTCTCCCCAGTTGGACCAGCTGCTATGGGGCTCCCTCCCATCAGGCTTCATGCAGTGGCGACCAGTGGCTTTCTCCCAGAAGCAGGGGAGCCGGGAATCAGCCATGCCCTGCCAAGCTTCCCCTCTTTACCCCACCTTGGCATACCTTCTCCCCCAGTCACCCATTGTCCGAGCCTTCTTTGGGTCCCAGAACAACTTCTGTGCCTTCAATCTGACATTTGGGGCTTCCACAGGCCCTGGCTACTGGGACAAACACTACCTCAGCTGGTGAGAGTCAGGGCCTGGGCTAAGGGTTTGGGAGGTCGAAGTGGAGGAGGGTTGGGCCTCTCGGCCTTCTCCCCTGAGCCTGCTCACCTCTGTTTCTCACTCTGCTTGCTCTAGGTCCATGCTCCTGGGTGTGGGCACCCCTCCAGTAGATGCCTTGTCCTCGCTAGTCCTAGGCATCGTGGCAGTGGCCCTGGGTGCTCCAGCACTCATGCTGCTGGCAGGAGGCGTGTTTCTGCTGCTGGGCCACAAGCGGTACTCAGAATACCAGCCTATAAATTGAGGCCTGCTCTCTAGAGGGAAGGACATTACTGGACCTGCCTTGCTGGTCTGCAGGTTTGAGGGTCAGTATTCCCAGCCAGCTGCTTCCTTTTCCCATCTTGCTTTTCTGCAGAACCTCAGAGCCCAGCCTCAACTTCCTGTGGACCCAGGTGGGGCTTCCTTCAAACTTTGAGGAGGGACCAGGGACAGAGTGATTGCTAGAGGGAGGGTCCCCTCAGCGTTGCCTCCCCACCCCTCCACCCCCCATTTTCCTTGAATGGGACTCACAGGCCTAAATGAGAGGCCTTCTGACTTGTCTGCTACCCTGGAGGGCATGAAATAGACTAAGTTTTTCCCCAGGGCTTGTCTCTCAGTATGTGAGCGTTGCTGGGTCTGGTTCCAGGGAATGAGAGGGCTGGAGGTGGGCATGGAAGGCAATTTCTTGTTTGCAGCACCATTTCTTCCCCAGGCCCAGTTCTCTCCCTTGCCATGGGACCAGGCTCCTGCCAGCCACTCTTCAACATGCGGAGCTGGGAGGTCTCTGGTGCAGTCTGAATCAAACAAGGAAGGGACACTTGAGACGAGGGCGCAAACACAAAGGAAGAGCCAAGGAAGACAGCGGTAGTTGTTTATTGTTACACACACATTCATATGGGGTTAACATCAACCACTACGTCTTCCAACCACTCCCAGCCACCACAGGTGTGGGTGCGCGCGCGCACACACACGCACACACGCACACACACACACACACACATACATACACACACACGCGCCTCTTGGGAGGCAGGTTTCCCTGTCTGCTCCTCTTCCCATGAGAGAGGTATGACTTCTGGGCAGTTTGGAGGTGCAAGGTTACAGGGACCTAAAGGGTTGGAAGGGAGGAGGCAGCCACACTGGATTGGGACAGCTGTAATTGACTTGACTGAGGCTCAAGAGCCTATATGGCCAGTCATGGAGGGTCCTGAACCCAGGTCCCCAGGAAGGTTTTCACCAAACACGAACGTCCTATTTGATCTGATGCCCAGCCCTTACCTTTAGGCACGGGCAAGGTTTCTAGTCTCTTTGAGGCCCTCTGCTTAGACACCCAGCACAGAAATGGTCAGAGTTTTGGCTGTGGCTCTGATGGCTGCCTCACAGGAGGCTGGAGAGTGGAGCAGAGTCCAGCCATTGTGGGCCCTAGTGGCAGTGGTGGGAGGCTGCTCAGGAAGGAACCATGCCTCTGCTCCTGGTCCTGTGCCCTCAGCATCCTTAAGGAACATGGCTGTCCACCTCTTTCCCTGAAAGAATGTCTGAGTCCCTCCCGCCTAATTGTCCCAGGCTCCAAAGGTGAAGGGGAGTGCCCCAACTTGGATAGCAGGGGACAGTCCAGGCTCCGATTGGATGGGACCCCTGTCGGGGCAGTAGGTGGGTTCATCCCACCCAGGTACCAGGGCTGGGAACCAGGGGGTGGGGCGGCTTAGCCCCAGGAGCGAGGCCTGTGGTCTGAGGCCGAGCGGGCGTGGTCAGGGTAGTCCAGGCGGCTCTCGGAGGCAGTGAGCATGCGCTCGGGATCCACCAGGAACATATAGTAGAGGTTCCACACCAGCATGGACAGCAGGGGCAGGAATGTCAGGCCGTAGCCAAAGCCTCGGAAGGAGCGGCCCACGGCAAAGGTCAGCCAGTATATCAGCCTGGGAGGCAAGAAAAGATCGGGCTTTCCTCGAGGGGAGTACATGAGCTAACTGGCAACAGGCTGATGATGGGGAGAATACAAAGTGAAGGCAGCAGATGGGTGTTGGTCAGCACAACCGATACCTCTAAAGACAGCCAGTATTATGTACTTACCATGTGCCAGGCATGGTACCAGTTACTTTAGGGGCACTGTTTAATTTAATTTAGACCCCCACATCTCTATGAAGTGTGTATATTATTCACCTCCCTCCTTGTTTACTTTTCAAATTTTAATTAAAAATTTTTGAGTAGGCAGTATACATTTACATGGTTCAAAATTCAAAGGTACCAGTGAGTATAGTAAAATGTCTTCCTTTACTGATTCCCAGATACCCTATTCTCATCCTTCACCTTCTCACCTCTGTTCCACTCCCACCCCAGACATCCAATATTATGGTTTCTTGTACATCGTGATGTTTTCTGTACATATGAGCGAAAAGATTTATGTTTTCCTTCTCCCTTTTTTTTTTGGAAGTTTGGTAGCATACTAAATATAGAGATTGTTCTGCATATTGATTTCTTCCCCTCATTTAATGTATTTTGGAGATTGTATTATATTAGTATATAAACAGCTTCATTATTTCACAGCTGCAGTACATTCCATTGTATTTACTTCCCCTTTTGCAGATGAAGAAACTAAGATTCCAAAAGGGTTAAGTAAGACTGGTCCAAAGTCACACATTAGGGAAATAGTAAAACCATGGTTTGAACCTATGCCTGTTCATCACCTCGTCTCCTGCCATTTTAGAGGGGCTGAGGGAAAGGAGAGAGTAAGGAAACCAGCTTCAAGAGAGCTTGAAGCCCGGAGGGATGGACTAGGCACAACCAAATTTCCCCTCTTGGAAGATCCATTCAAAATATACACTCCTCAGTGGCGGGAGGGCAGCAGCTTCCTCTTAATATATGAAGGATCACTTATTACAAAATTGTGATGTCTCTATTTTTTTTACCTGGGAAATGGAGGAAAGAGAGGGCAGCAGTTTTTAGCACAATATAAAAAAGGACTTTCTAATAATTAGGACTTTTGAAAAATGAAACAAGACTGCCTTATAAAGAACTAAGCACTTGGTCACAGGGGCTGTTCAACCAATGTTCAGCCAATGGCCACCTGACCAGGGTGCCACAGAGGAGTGGCTGCAATGGGTGGGAGGTTGGTCTAGGTGACACCTTCCAGTTCTTGGTTGATACATGTATCTTATGAAAGACATATGAGCTGATCACCTGCTACTAGGTGAGGTAAAGTGCAAGGAAGAAAGTGACTCAACTTTCCAGGGTGCACATTTGTGCTGATGCAGAATCCAGAAAGCTCCCTGGCTCTCCAGACATTCAGCTGCCTGGGCCTCTCGAGCACCAGCACCTCCCTGTGCCCCACCCCAGCCCCAACTCACCGGGAGATGGCGAAGAGACCAGTAAGTAGAGGGAGCAGTTTGAGGGTATCTTGGGGCAGGTAGGTGGAAAGCACGGCCAGGTTGAAGAAGTAGAGGATGAAGAGCTGGACCGACTGGGCCACGTATCGCCGGTGGATCTCCACCTCCCGCCGTGGCTCCCCAAAGGGCCGCAGGGCAGAAAAGCACAACAGGCTCAGCCCGTACACCAGGATCCCTGGGTGGGGTTGGAGGACACATAGGGTCAGGAGAGGAGTGGCAGGCATGAAGCTGGGGGCAGGGTTCATAGAGAGCTCATGGGCATGGGCTCTGCACCGTGGGTGGGGCTGAGGTGGTCCTGGGAGGAGGTGGGCACTCAGGGGTGACAGGGTGTGGGAGGCCCTGAGGGTCCAGGTCTAGTGAAGGGAAACTCTCCTGCTCCCCAAGCCAGGCAGGCCCTGCCCTCCAGCCCAGCTCCCACATGCCCCCTCCCTTCTTGCAGGGCCCAGGCTCACCCAGTACAATGGGGAAGGTGGCAAAGACCCCGCAGCGCAGCGTGTAGATGAGGCGGGAACTCATGGTCGGCAGGCGCGGGGCATCGAAGGGCAGGAAGGCGTATGCCCCATAGAGCAGGCAGGGGAAGAGGATGAGGGCGGCTCCTACCGAGGCCATGGCCCTCAGCCCCTCATGGCTTCCGCATCCCCTGCAGCACCCACAGGAGTACCCAGGTGGCCTCACCACTGCCTCAGCCCACTTGCGCTCCGGGGGCTCAGGGTGGGTGGCCCGGGTGGGCAGGAAGGTCTGGCGGTGCTCACCCTCACTGGCCTCACAGCGCACAATGAGGTCTTCCTGGGGCCGCCGCTCAATGCACTGTAGGTCGATGGGCACGAAGGCCCGGGCCACCTTCTCGGGCAGCAGGCTGGCGTCATCTTCGGGCAACTCCTCTAGCTTGGTGGGTGGCTCTGACTCAAGGGGCTCAGGCTCAATGTTCCTCCAGCCAGGGGGATCTGAGAACGGGGCACTGGGCTGGGGGCCAGTCCCCCAGGGCAAGGTGGCAGCCTCACTTACTGTGCTGTCTAGACCATCCTCCGTCCCCTCTCCAGCTGTGGGAGACCCAGCTGAAGATCCCGCTCTGGAGGACTCAGCTCCAGTGGACTCAACCCCATCTTCCTCTTCCAGTTTCCGGCCATTGGGGACCAAAGCCTGGGGTGGGCTCTTCTCCAGGGCCTCGGGCCCCTTCACTTCCAGCAGGGCCAGGGTCTCGGGTTCTGTCATCCTGGGGCTTCACTTCTGGGGTCTACCACAAGGTCATGTCACCCTGGAGGGAGTAAAGTTCTGTCAGAAGCTGCGATCCTCTGGCCCTCAGGAGGGGATGACAGAACAGGAAGTCTCCAGGGCAGCTGGCCTCGTGGGCTTTAGTCCTTTCTGGGACCTTAGGGAGAACATGGTCCAGAGAAAGGTGTTGAAACAGAGGGAGGCAGGATGGAAGGGAGAGCCGAAATGGAGGCACCCTTTCGACATCAAATGCTATTCAGCAGGAGAGGGTGAGTCAGGGGGCACAGGCGCTGGCAGCTGTGGCCTCAGCCAGCCTCCACCCACGCCTTCTACCCCCTCCACCAAAACCCCTGGGGTCATGGCCACCCTAATGCAGGAATGGGAGGAAAAGGAGAGGTCTAGAATTTTGCCAAGGATTTTATTCCTGCTAAGGATCTTGTGGGACAGAGAAGCTGCCCCTTCACCTCCACACCTCCCATTCCCCTGCAGATACCCAACCGGAACTCTCCTGGCAACTTATACCAATGATTTGCCAAGAGATCTGTCCCAAGGAGCTGGCAACAGCAGTGCATCCTGTTCTTTTGTCTCCAATCTGGATACCTGGTCAGTTTCCAAACTTCTCAGTAACCCACCCACAACGTCTCCGGAGGGCCTGGGTCTGTTCATTCTGACCTCTAAGTCTAATCAAGGCTGTTTCCCATGCCTCCGCTCTGGTCTTTCTTCCCTCCCTGCCGCCCTCCATCTCACTGCTTCTGGATGGGGCTGATTCCCCTCTCTCCACCTCCTCAAGGACCTCCTAAACCTTAGTGTTTGGACCCATGACACCCACTTACTTTCCATCTGGAGAGAGGTAGAGGGTCCCCAGTGTCCGGGAAGGAGCTGCCCAGCTCCCTGCTGGCTCTGCGAGTATTCCTCTCCGTCTCCCTCCCTTTACCTGTGTCTCCAAACCAGTCTGACCAGAGCAGGTGGGGCCCAGTTTAAAGGGGCAGGCCCCGCCCTGCTGAATCTGCCGACAGAAAAAGCATTAAAGGAGGACGTCATCCTTTCTGAAAGTGGGGGTGCAGCTGATCATAGAGGTAAGTGTGTGTCCTAGCAACATGGGATGCGTAGGAACCCCCAGCACAGGAAAGCAAAGGAGGAAGTGGGTTTGGGCATCAGAGGGTGCTTGGAGTAGATTGGGATACCCCAAAAGAGGTTGAATTTCTACACTTATTCATTCAATATTTATTGAGCACCTATTATTAGCTAGGCACAGACACAGGAAAGAACAAGATGACAGGCAAAGTGTCTGTGCTTGGGACTTCCCTGGTGGCGCAGTGGTTAAGAATCCGCCTGCCAATGCAGCGTGCCTGGGTTCTATCTCTGGTCGGGGAAGAGCCCAGATGCCATGGAGCAACTAAGCCCGTGTGCCACAACTACTGAGCCTGTGCTCTAGAGCCTGTGCGCCTAGAGCCTGTGCTCCGCAACAAGAGAAGCCACCGCAATAAGAAGCCCGCGCACCACAACGAAGAGTAGCCCCTGGAAGAGCGGCCCCGCTCACCGCAACTAGAGAAAGCCAGAAAGCCCACGTGCAGCAACAGACCCCATGCGGCTAAAAAAAAAAAAAAAAGTCTCTGTGCTTAAAGAGCTTGTTCTTTTGGGATAACAAATAATAAAGAAGCCTAGCAACTAAACCAATATGACAATTTCAGTAGGGAAAACCTCTTTGCCAAAATGATATTTGAGCTGAGACCTGATGGGAAATCAGGAGAACGAGTGTTCCAGGCAGAGAAACAGCAAGTGAAAGGCCAATTAGTGAGAAAGACAGGTTGTTTCAGGACCAGAAAGAAGGTCGGTGGCTGGAAAAGGAATTTATGTTCCCATTACAGCGGTACACAGGTCCCCTGAACACCTTGCCTTTTAGGTTAGGTTTAAGGTTTAAGAAAGCAATTGGAATCCAAGGTGATCTTTCCGGGGGCAGAAACGCTTAAGGGTGTACCTTCTCAGTCCTGTGGATCTTTTCCCCTGAAGTTATTTGAGCTTTGTGAGGGCAGGGACAGTGTCTGGATTGCTCATCTCTGTGTCTCCAGAACCCAGCATTGTGACTGGAAGACAGCAGGTGTTCAATAAATGTTTGCTGGACTGGTGAGAGATGAACATGCAAGTGGAAATCTTTGGGTTGGGGTGCGGGAGCTGAAGGGCCGAGGTGCCTGTACAAGAGTCCTGTATTGGAGGGCCTTACTCTTAACGCTATGCTTGACTCTTTCCAAGAAAATTTTCACATACACGTTTTTTGTTTGTTTAAATAATGGGGGGAAATGGAGAATTGGAATCACCCTAAATAGTAATCTGAAAGGGGCTCGGCTCAAATGGGGCGGGGGTGGGGGGTGCGGGCAGAAGGATGGACCAAATGACCACCGTCGGACAAAGCAAAGTCATGCTCCTAGCTGTGAGTCCATCTGCCCGGATCCAGCTTAGTCTCAGCTCCCCGGCAGAGTTCACTGTTCGTTCTCTGGCAGCTTTGTCAATAAAGTTTTTCGCAAGGGCTTGCAGAAGCCAGAAAGAGGCCATGCTGCCCAGAGTTAGTTCTGGCAACTTCCCGGGAGGGAAAACGAGTTGCGCGAGATTTGGTAGCGGCAGGCCACTGGCCCGCAACTTCCAGTTGGTATCGCGAGATTTGGCAGGCGGAGGAGGAGCTGTCGCAGGCCGCCGCCTCGCAGCTATGGCGGCCGAGCAGGGCCGGCGGCGGTGGCGGCTGCGGCTACGGCCGGAGACGGCAGTGGTGGCGGTAGCGGTAGGTGGCGGGGGTCTGTGACCGGGAGCCGCCCCCGGGCCCGGGCACCATGAGCCAAGGCCCCCCCACAGGGGAGAGCAGCGAGCCCGAAGCAAAGGTCCTCCACACTAAGCGGCTTTACCGGTGAGAGGGGCTGGGGCGTGAGTGCAGCCGCCAAGGGAAGTGGGGGGACAGCGAGGGGCGGGGCCTCCCGGGCGGGCGGGCTCTGGTGCCGGGCTAGGGTGCGGGCGAGGGAGGGGGGGTGCAATTTTGGAGGGAGCAGAGGGGGCGGGGCCCTGTAACCCGGGATTGAGGTGAAAGAAGAAGGAATTAGGTGGGTGGGAGGTTGGGAGGGAAGCACGTGGAGGGATACCTCCCGCAGTGAGCTTGGGGCGGGCACCAAGCTTTGCGGATTTGGGGTAAGAAGGTGGGAATTGGGGACTGCAGGGGTTGGGAAGGTGAGGGTGGGGTCACAGATAGGAGAAAAACCCGGAAGGGAATGGTGCTTAGAACCCTGTAAGGACTTACAGGAAAGAGCCCTGGACAGAAATCAAGAGAACCAGGTTCAGCTCCTTGCTTTGCCATTCTCTCGCAGTTTAACCTTGGGCCTCAGTTTTCTCATCCTTAAAAGGAGAGATTTGGATTTGATAGGCTTTGAGGTCCCTTATGGCTCTAAGTTTTGGGAATCGGAATGAAAAGAAAGAGGCTGGAAGACTATTTTGTTGGACTGGAAGGGCGGTGAAGGACTTTGAGTCCAGAATGTTCTTAGGTCATAGGAGCCCATTTCAGGGCACCTGGGGACTCCTGAGTTCTGCCTTCCTTCCAGCCTCATGACTACAGTCTCTTGCCAGGCAACTTCCATTCCTGGTTTCTGATTTCCACAGTGCCACTCACACTCCTCAACATCTTCAGCCTTTCAGCCCTCTCTTGGGAACAGGCCAGTATGAGCTCTTCCCATCCTGAGTGAGCTCCTCCTGCCCCGAGTAGAGGATTTTTTTGTGTGGGGCAACTGAAACATGGGCTCTTGAACTGGATCAAAATAGGTTGAAGCATAGAGACCAAATTGAGTTTTCTGCTTTCTAATACAGAGTAGGGTTTGGGGTTTTCATTCGGCTCAGGCTCTATAGAACCAGAGGTGTTTGCATGAGAAGACCAGCTTCAGAGCCATGGGCCTCATCTTGACAGTGAAATAGTCAAGAACATGTTGTCTTTTCCTCCCTTGAGTAGGCATCCTTCCTGCTCTGGCTTCTTAAGCCAGAAGGTAGAGGGGAGTATAGGCTGATCCAAAAATAGAAAAGTGATCCAATCTGTCAGCCCCTGGGCTCTCACTGTGGGCTGCCCCAAGCAGTCTCCAGGTGGGTGAGCAGTTGGCTGGGATGGCACGTGTGCCATGTCATGCTGCCGAGTGTCAGTGCTGCCTGTCAGACAGAGCGTGGGCAGTGCTTGCAAGATTCCTTACTGGTCTCCAGCTTTTGGAAATGGCTCTGGTCATCCTTCTAATCATTCACAAATCTTGTTTTTTTCTCGAGCCACTGCCCTCACAGAACTGACTGACTTGTTTGCATGTGTGGCTTACATGTGTGCACGTGGGTATCTCTGCTGGTAATTGTGTGTTGTTGACTTTGGGCAGGATGGAAATTTGAGGCAGCGGATCTCTTTTTATTATTTATTATAGCACTGTTGATTGGTGGGAAGAACTGGGGGAGGAAGGTCTGATTTCTTGGCCCAAGGTAAATATGTTGTTAGACTATGTAACTGTCATCCGACCTTCAGTAAATTTGGGAAATTCCCACAGTCTGTTTACAGCAATGAAATTCTGAAATGTTTTAAGCCCCTCAGAAAAGGCAGCTGGAAAAGGGATGCTGGAAGGGACACAAGCACCAGTTAATTAGGCCAATTTTAACTGTTTTTTTAAAAACGTATTTTCCTTTTTTAACACTGTGCTAGGCCTAGGGTTACAATAGTGAATGAGACACATGACTGGTTTTTGTAGTTTTTGTTCTAAAGGAGATTACAGTTTAGTGGATGAGCTTAGGGTCTGACGGGAAATGTAGAAGAAAGTGCGGAGACCTCTCAGGTTTAAGAGTTTGCAATTAGAACTTCCTTGAGTAGTGGTTACTAACCTTTTTGAATTGAGAATCTAAGGAAAGCTCTGGGGCCTGTCCATAAAAATACATACACACACAGCCTCTTTACATCTGTGCATAGCACTGAAGTTAAAATCAAAAGCCCTTTCCTGGGGACTAAGCTGGCATATCACTGATGGCTGCCTGGTGCTGCCCTTGGCATTGAGGACCAGGATGGCTGAAAGGTCTTGGCTTCCACCTCTAGGCAGCCCAGGAGGTGTTTGGAGAAATGCTGGGCTCTTAAGATTGCCTGTGAAAGGCCTTGATTACCATCCCACCCACTCAGCTGGGTGTTGGCGGTCACTTCGCCCTGTACAGGACAGCTTTTAGTGGTGTACCACCTGAGCCACCACAAGATGCTAGCCTGCTGAGGCCCACTTTCACTGAGCATGTTTCAGTGAAACAATTTTGGACTGTTTTAGGAATCATCACTCCCTATTTTTTGGTTGTTTTGTGTCTAGAGCAGTACGTGATTCACCTGTTCTCACAGCTGCTGTCTGTCTTCTGGGTTTTACCCTTCCAGAGATGATACTTACCCAGGTACCTCTTGGCCATCCATTGTAGAGTTTCCTTGAACTTTTCTTTTAGGGTCTGGAATATCTTCCTCAGGATGAAGACTAATATTTTTTGAGTAGTTACTGTGTACAAGGCACTGTTACAAGTGCTTTATGTATTAGCTAATTTAACCCTCACAAAGTAGATGATGATATTAATCCCATTTTATAGATGAGAGAACTGACACATAAGGAAGTTCGATTTTTTTTTTTAAGGGTTTGTTTTTTTTTGGCTGTGTTGGGTCTTAGCTGCGGCACACGGCATCTTCGTTGAGGCATGCAGGATCTTTCATTGCAGCTTGTGGGCTTCTCTCTAGTTGTGGCGTGTGGGTTTTCTCTCTCTAGTTGTGGTGTGCAAGCTCCAGGGAGCGGGGGCTCTGTAGTTTGCAGCACGCGGGCTCTCTAGTTGAGGGACACAGGCTTAGTTGCCCCGTGGCATGTGGGATCTTAGTTCCCCGACCAAGGATTGAACCCACGTCCCCTTCATTGGACGGCAGATTCTTTACCACTGGACCACCAGGGAAGTCCCAGAAGTTAGATCTTTTACCCAGGACCACATAGCTGGTAAGAAGTAGAGCTAGGATTTGAACCCAGGCTGTCTGGTTCCAGAGCCTACACTTTATATTAAAGAAACAGTTCCTTCAGCAGGATCCAGGAGACCTTATAACTAAGCAGTTTAGGGACACCCTCCCACTTTCTCTTACCCCATTATTCCAAAGCAGAATTTTATATTAGGAAGGCCTTTCCTTTATGTCAAGAGGTAATAAGCCTTTGCATAATAATAATTTATTAATTCCACCAATATTTATTGAATGCCTAGCGTATGCCAGTGCTGTATATAAATTATTTCATTTAATCCTCACAACAGCCCTTTGAGGTAACTGCTATTATTTCCATTTTTATGGATGTGGTAACTAAGGCTTAAAGAAGTAGGTAATTTTGCCCAAAGTTATACAGTTAGTAAGACACAGCCAGGTTCAAACCCTAGATGTCTTGCCTGGCATCACAGCCTATGCTCTTTCCATTGAGAGAGTCTACCTTCCCATATCACAGAGTTTCTCTACCTTGACACTGTTGACAGTTGGGGCAGGATAGTTATGGTGGTAGACTGTCCCATGTACTGTGGGGTATCTAACGGCACACAGTAAATGCCAATAGCAATGCCTCTTCTTCCACTCCCCCAGGTAGTGACAATCAAAAATGTCTTCAGCATTACCAGATGTCTCCTGAGGGGACTGCTGTATCAGGATGGAGACTGTGTTCATCTTGTTTTGTTTTGTATTTTTTAAAATTATTTATTTATTTATTTTTGGCTCTGTTGGGTCTTCGTTTCTGTGTGAGGGCTTTCTCTAGTTGTGGCGAGCGGGGGCCACTCTTCATCGTGGTGCGCGGGCCTCTCACAATCGTGGCCTCTCTTGTTGCGGAGCACAGGCTCCAGACGCGCAGGCTCAGTAATTGTGGCTCACGGGCCCAGTTGCTCCGTGGCATGTGGGATCTTCCCAGACCAGGGCTCGAACCCATGTCCCCTGCATCGGCAGGCGGATTCTCAACCACTGCGCCACCAGGGAAGCCCTCATGTTGTTTTTTATGGAGCTCAATCTGCAGCCATTTGGTTTCCCCACCCCAAATTCTTTAGCTTTTCCTCTAGGATCAGTGTTCCAACATCATAGGTGAACCATACACATGGCTCAGGGGCTGTTTGCTTATATTTCCCTGCAGGGCTGTGGTGGAGGCTGTGCATCGACTTGACCTCATCCTTTGCAACAAAACTGCTTATCAAGAAGTGTTCAAACCAGAGAACATTAGCCTGAGGAACAAGTAAGCTGAGACTCTAAAGTACACATTCTTACAGTTTCTTTATTCCTTTCCACCTGAAACCCTGTCACATATAGACACATGTTCTCTTTTATCTCCTGACCTCATGGTACAATAATGGGGTATGATGTCTCTGGCCTTCCTGAGAGGGAGAGGGGATCCCTCACTCTCTGCAGCTTCTACATCTAACACCATTAGAATGGTGTTTGAGTTGGAGGAGTTGGCCATACTGCATAATGAAGGAAGGAAAGAGGAGGTACAGAGGCAGTGTAAAACGGAGAGGAAGGTGCAGGGAAGAAATGAAGATTATTAAAGTTGTTATTGCTCCTGCCTCTGTCTTTGGGGGCTCCCACTGCCTTCCAGGACTGCTGTTGTCTTGGGTCCTACTGATGGATCCTGGATGTCTATTGGGAGGCACAGAGATTTGTCGGTTGGGGTGTTGGCAAATACCTTCTTATCCTCAGTTCTGTGTCCCTCACCAAGGGATGGGCAGTCCCTCTCATGCTCTCCTCTGCACCCTCCCAGGCTGCGTGAGCTCTGCGTCAAGCTTATGTTCTTGCACCCGGTGGACTATGGGAGGAAGGCTGAGGAGCTGCTGTGGAGAAAGGTGTACTACGAAGTTATCCAGCTTATCAAGACTAACAAAAAGGTAAGGGGAGGTCAAGAACTTGGGAAGATGTTTGTCTAAAGAGGGGAAGCTAAGGAAGAAAAGGACAGCTAGGCAAGTGGGCCAGAGTATGGTTGTAGATAGGGAAACCAAGGAAGAGATAGCAGAAAGGCAGGGAGTCATATGGAATTAGGATCAGGGAAGGAGGGGAGCCTGATCCCAGATGGGGAGACCAGAGAAGTAGATCTAAGGGTATAGGGGTAACTTGTGAGTGAGAGGAGATGTGGATAAAGTTCCAGAGCCAAGAAGATAAGTTTATTTCTTCAGGGAGATGAATATGATTAGGGATGGGGGAGCAGAGCTCTGATCTTGTTGCTTAGCTAGCCCCTTCCCTTTCCCAATCTCTAGCATATCCACAGCCGGAGCACCTTGGAATGTGCCTACAGGACACACCTGGTCGCTGGTATTGGCTTCTACCAGCATCTCCTTCTTTATATCCAGTCCCACTACCAGCTAGAACTGCAGTGCTGCATCGACTGGACCCATGTCACCGACCCCCTCATAGGTCAGTGAAACCTGAAAGGTGGGCTCGAGGAGCAAGTTCATATGCTTCTACTTCTGGCTTTCGTATCCCTCAGGATCCATGTACCTTGTGACCCAGCCAGGCAGAGAGGATTCTAGAAGACCTACAAATGCTTCATGAAATTTGGATTTATCCAAACAAGCATATGACTTGGGGTAAAGATCTTAAGGAGAGAGAGAGAGAGACCTCTTCAGTCTGTGATTGTAGACCGATGGGGAGTCGGGGAGGGAATGGAATGATCTAGAGTAGGTCTGACACTGGAAGATGTTGTTAATAGCATTTTTTTCCTTCCAGTTGAATTTGGCTGGCATTTCTTTTAACTTTAGAGATTGTTTCCTAGTATTTGATGAAAGTATTAAAGTTTTTAGAAACGTTGGGGAAATCATGGACATTCTTTCAAGATAGTGCAAATCTCTTTTTGGCCTTCTGAGCTGCTGGCAGCTATGGTGGTTTTCTCTTCAGTTCAGCTATCCTTTAGAGCTCCTTCCCTCTTCGTCCAACTCCCCTTGCTCTTTATACCCCCTACCCTCCCCCAGCCCCATGCCCCTTCCCTCACCAGGACAAAGACATTCTGGGTCAGAGATGGAGGTTGTGTCTGCACCCCTGTGTGGCAGCATTCTCTGGTCAGAAGCAGAGCACTGTATTTTGTACATTTAAAAACATTTAAAAACAAGACAATGGGGAATTCCCTGGCAGTCCAATGGTTAGGACTTGGCACTCTCACTGCTGGGACCCCGGGTTTAATCCCTGGTTGGAGAACTAAAATCCTGCAAGATGCGCGGTGCAGCCAAAAATAAAACAAAACAAAACAACATCAATCCAAGGCAACATTTATAGGTGTTAAACCAGATTGCCAGAGGGGTCCATAGCTTAAACAAAGATTAAGAACCCTTATTTCAAAGGGTCAGTTCCCCAAACCATCTTAGTTTTTCTCCTTATTGATATTTCTTATTCAGCCAACTCAGCGATGTCTCTATAAAAAATATTAGGAAGGGCTGCTCAGAATGGGAGCTACACATCCAGGAGGGTGGCTGCAAAGTAGAATGGATAGGAGGATGGTCTCTGTAGCCAGACTGCCAGTTGAATCCTGGCTCTGTCACTTACCTGCTGTGCAACTTTGATTTCTTTAACTGTAAAATGGAAGTAACAAGAGTAACTACCTCATGCGGTTGCTTTGAGGATTACTTAAGTTGATATTTTAATACACTTAGAACAGTACCTGGCACATGGGAAAACTGCCTGCCAAGTAGCTGAAGCTCTCTGAAGTTACAAGGCTGCCTGGGTGAAGGGAGAGGAGAGAGCCCATGCATATTTGGCTCTGGCCACCACAAATCCTCAGGTCAGGCAAGATTACCTCATTTCCCTCATGGATAGACTCTCCATAGGCTGCCTTCTCTGTGGACGCCCACCAGGCAGAAGCCAGGAGCATTTACCTAGGCCTCATTCAAATGCCATCCTTCCTGGACAAGTTTCCCATCTTTACGCAAACCTTTTACCTTTAGGTGGGCAGCTGCTACCCAAGGCACCCACAACTGTACTGACACTTGAGCCTCACCTCTACTTTCTGGAAGCCTTCCTATGATGACCTTTCACATGACCTTCCCCCAGGGAGCTGGCCTAGGTTGAGGACCATAGCCCATCTGTTCTAGTTCCTTTCTGTCCTGTGAATGACTCCTGCCTATGAGTTTCTGTGTCCCTACCTCTGTCTACCTGTGAGCCTGTGTCTCTATATGTGTCCTGGGTGGGTGTCTTCTCTGCCCCATAAGGCCATGTTCTAAAACTAACCCTGGGTTCTTTATCTCCTTTCTCCACCTAGGAAAGGTGTTTCCCCATAGGTAGGGACAGAGGAATGCGCTTATAAACATATCTCTCTCTTTCTCCCTCCCTCCCTCCCTCCCTCTCCCCCTCCCCCTCCCCCCTCCCTCTCTCTTTCTCAGGATGCAAGAAGCCAGTGTCTGCCTCAGGGAAGGAGATGGATTGGGCACAGATGGCATGCCACCGATGTCTAGTGTACCTGGGGGATTTGTGTAAGAATCCGAACCTTTCATTTTTCTCTGTTTTGGGCTACAGGACAGGCTCCAACTGCTCTTGTTGGTACCACCCTTTATATGATTGGAGAGCAGGAAGAGCAGTTTGGCCTCTGATAACTTTTCTCCTCCAGTCTGTTTACAGTGTTTCCTTCTTTTCACTGTTTGTTCATGAGTCAAAAAGGATGGTGAATACACGAAGAAGGAAAATGTCTTTGCACTTTAAGAAAGTCAGGGTGATAACCTGTTTTCATTGGTGGGTTAGGAAGGTTTTAATTTGATGTCTTTCTCCTTTGGGGTTTTCTCTTCATGGATTCCTGGAGGAATTGCAGTTAGACCTCAGGGAGGACTTACCTGCCTGAAATATGTTTCTCAGAATGAAAAAGTACTCTCTTGCTTTATGGCTCCCGGGTCTCTAGTCCTGATGGACAAAGGTTCTGTCATTAGGCTAACGGTGTGTGGCTGTCAGATGCGTTATCCTCCATTGATCTGAGGCTCATCTCCCTGCCCCCATCCCACAACTTGACCCTTTATAGGCAGGGGGCACAGAGAGAATCAGTTGTTTCACAGTAGATTGACCAAGTGTCATTAGTAATGTCTTCTCTCTAGAACTGAGCAGTTGAATTCCAGAACCAAATATCAGAAGTCTTTTCAAGCATTTATATATGCTGCAGCCCCTTCATTGGGAAGAGATAATCAAGAAGAGCCTCTTTACTTTACAAACACTAAATATTCTTTACATTTTGGACCTACCAACAAGGAAGAGAGAGTTGAACAATTTGCCCATAGTCATGCAGACTTAAGACTGTGCCAGAGACCCAAGCAGCCTGCCTTCTAGCTCAGGTATCTTCCTCCCAGGCTCTTATTACAGTTCTCCAGAGTAGACTCCCAGATGAGGGGAGGTTTTTCTGAAACACGGAATCATTGTATTTCTTTTCCTCCTCTCCCTCCTGCAGCACGATATCAGAATGAATTAGCTGGCGTAGACACTGAGCTGCTAGCTGAGAGATTTTACTACCAAGCCCTGTCAGTGGCTCCCCAAATTGGTAAGTGGACCCCCCGCACTGGGGCCTCCCAACCCAGCAGCATTTTCCAAGAGGAAGACAATGTTGAGATGGCAGGCAGGCCATACTCACTACCCCCTAGGTCCTTCCCACCCATTCTCAATTCTTTCATACTTTACCTTGGTTCTGCATTCTGCCCCTTGTAACACACACTCAGAAGATGGTGGAAGGAGAAGAGAAATGGGAAAGTCTTGAACTAAGAAGGAAGGAGGCAGAAGAAGAGGGAGAGACAAGATGGCTTTCCTGTCCCTGAGGTTTCTGTAGAAAGAGGAGACCGTACTTCAGCTGCCCCCATGGAGGCACAGTGAGGGAAGGGATAAGGTTCCATTACAGGGAAAGATGGGGATTAGCATGTAGGAAGGAGAATTCAGAGGTGAGAGACTGAACTGGGATAGAGGAGAGGGCTCCATGGAGTTCAGTCAGCATTGGAAGAGGCACAGCTGCTGCTGAAGGAATGGCAGCTGTCAGTGCTGAAATCCCTGGTGGTCCAGGTGGGCTTAGACTAATAGGAAGTGAGTCTAGAATAGATAACGCCCTGGAGGAGCAAGATTAAGCTGCTGATCACCTGAGACACCAGTGTCACCTGCAGACCCACTGTTCTCCCCATGAGTTCTCTGATGCTTAATGTGGGTTGCGCCTTGCAGCTTTCAGTGAGTATTATGGCTACAGACTGTGTGACTTCTCTTTCTCTCCAGGAATGCCCTTCAACCAGCTGGGCACCCTTGCCGGCAGCAAGTACTATAATGTGGAAGCCATGTATTGCTACCTGCGCTGGTGAGTATTTGCCAGCTCTTTCCCTAGCCCTACTTTCATGTCTGCACAATTCCTGCTTTGTTTTCTCTCTTCCCTTTCTCCCTTCTCTAGCTCCTGGGTGAGATAGATAGGAGAATGCTAAGATTGAGGGGGTCCTTTCTCTCAGGGGCATCATGACGCAGGCCTGCTGCTTTTCACACAGCCACCTGGACTTGTAGATACTCGGGCAGCTGAAGTAGCTGTCTGCTACCATGAAATAACAGGATTGCTGCCTTCCTGAAGAAGGAAATAAATTTGATATAGTTGATAAAATGGTACCAAAGTAGCCTCTGACAAGAACTTCAGAACTGTAGAGCTTCAGTGTCTTGAGGTGACAGAGATGACAGCATGGGGGGACAAGTTTAACAGGGTGGATCACTGCTTCCCTGGATCTCACACTTAGCTCTTAGAATGAAAAAAGAATTTTTTCAGGGCACCCAAAGTTGATTCGGCTTAGGTTACTAAGTCACCATAACCAAATGCACATGAGACTGATAGGTAAATGAGAATGCCATTGGTTAAGTTTTAGTGAGACTTAAACTGCCGGGAAACTCAGTGTTGCCACCTAATCAGGGCCAAAGTCTACTTGAGAAGCCAAATCTATCTCAGAAGAAGTTATATAGTGAACTGGGCTTCAAAGCCTAAAGGGAATAAGGGTGGTCTTCATAGCTTAAATGGTCAGCTACTAAGGTGTAAAGTAAAATAACCTAATTCTGCCTTCCTGGTCAAGGAAACCTGTTTCCTGTTTCAACAAATATTTACCCTGTTCCTTCACTAGATCACTACAGACTGGCCTTCCATCCACTGTATTCATTTTTGTTTTTAATCGAAATATAGTTGATTTACAATGTGTTAATTTCTGCCATACAGCCAAGTGATTCAGTTATACATATATATACATTCTCCTTTATATTCTTTTCCATTATGGTTTATTACAGGATACTGAATATAGTTCCCTGTGCTATACAGTAGGACCTTGTTGTTTATCCATTCTATATATATATAATAGTTTGCATCTGCTAACCCCAAACTCCCACTCTATCTCTCCTCCACCCCCACTTCTACTTTGGCAACCACAAGTCTGTTTTCTATGTCTGTGAGACTGTTTCTGTTTCATAGATAAGCTCATTTGTGTCATATTTTGGATTCCACATATAGGTGATATCATATGTTATTTGTCTATCTTTGTCTGACTTAATTCACTTAGTATGATAATCTCTAGTTCCATCCATGTTGCTGCAGGCGACATTATTTCATTCTTTTTTATGGCTGAGTAATACTCCATTGTGTGTATATATATATATATATATATATATATATATATCTCACATCTTTATCCATTTATCTGTAAATGGACATTTAGATCGTTTCCATGTCTTGGCTATTATAAATAGTGCTGCTATGAACATAGGGGTGCGTGTATCTTTTTGAATTATAGTTTTGTCTGGATATATGCCTAGGAGTGGGATTGCTGGATCATATGGCAACTCTATTTTTAGTTTTTTGAGGAACCTCCATACTGTTTTCCATAGCGGCTGCACCAATTTACATTCCCACCAATAGTGTAGGAGGGTTCCCTTTTCTCCACACCCTGTCCAGCCTTTGTTATTTGTGTATTCATTCTTGAATATGATTACCAGATTTTTTGTTTTTTGTTTTTTTAATTTATTTATTATTTTTGGCTGTGTTTGGTCTTCATTTGTTTTTGTTTTTGTTTTTGTTTTTGTTGTGGTACGCGGGCCTCTCACTGTTGTGGCCTCTCCTGTTGTGGAGCAGAGGCTCCGGACGTGCAGGCCCAGCGGCCACGGCCCATGGGCCCAGCCACTCCGCGGCATGTGGGATCTTCCCAGACCAGGGCACAAACCCGTGTCCCCTGCATCGGCAGGAGGACTCTCAACCACTGCGCCACCAGGGAAACCCCCGGTCTTCATTTCTGTGCGAGGGCTTTCTCTAGTTGCAGCAAGCAGGGACCACTCTTCATCGCAATGCGCAGGCCTCTCACTATCGCGGCCTCTCTTGTTGCGGAGCACAGGCTCCAGAAGCGCAGGCTCAGTAGTTGTGGCTCACGGGCCTAGTTGCTCTGCAGCATGTGGGATCCTCCCAGATCAGGGCTCGAACCCATGTCCCCTGCATTGGCAGGCAGATTCTCAACCACTGCGCCACCAGGGAAGCCAAATTACCAGGTTTATAACCTCCCATTGCATCTTTCCCATTCCTTGCGTGCCTTCCAGGGAATGCCCCCCTTACTTGTCCTGGATCCCTCATCACATTCATAATCATGATTTAAGGTGAATCACTTTCAAAGAGAGCCAGACACATCCAGGTTTGGGAGGTGCCAAATAAGGTCCTCCTCTACTATGCTTAAACAATTGTATCTCATGGTTTGTGGGTTAGGCATTTGGCTAGGGCTCAGTTTGGCAGTTCTCCTCCTCGTGGCATTGTCTAGGGTCAGTCAATGGTATTTGGCTGATTTGGGGGTCTGATATGTCTGGAGGGTTGGTTCATCTGGACCCCTTTCCCTCTCCATAGAGTCTCAGGGCCTCTCCATGTGGTATCTACCTCAGGGTAGATGGACTTCTTACATAGTGGCTCAGAGCTCCAACAGCAAATTATGACCCAAGAAACTTGGAAGTACAGTCTGCCAATCTCTTAAGGCCTGGGCCTGGAAACTGGTGGAGTCACTCTTGCAGTATTCGCTTGGTCAAAGCAGTTGCATAGTTGTTGTCTCCCACCCTCACCCCCTGCCAAGATTTAAGGGGAGGTGACACAGAACCTTCTCAGTGGAAGGAGTATCAAAAAATTTGTAGCTATATTTAATTCACCACTGACATGTACTTCTTTTCTATCACTGCTTTTTGTAATTAAAAGACGTTTCGAAAAACGACATTTTTTAAAAAGTTTAGCACGCTGTTAAGGTCATAGGCTTTGTGGTAAGACAGACGTGGGTTGGAGACTCAGCTCTACTATGTTTTAGCTATGTGACCTTTGTTTTATTGATTGATTGATTGATTGCCACGTTGGGTCTTCGTTGCCCCGCGTGGGCTTTTCTCTAGTTGTGGCGAGCGGGGGCTACTCTTTGTTGCGGTGCATGGGCTTCTCTTGTTGGGGAGCACGGGCTCTAGGCACCCGGGCTTCAGTAGTTGTGGCTTGTGGGCTCTAGAGTGCAGGCTCAGTAGTTGTAGCGCACGGCTTAGTTGCTCCGCGGCATGTGGGATCTTCCCGGACCAGGGCTCGAACCCATGTCCCCTGCATTGGCAGGCGGATTCTTAACCACTGCGCCACCAGGGAAGTCCGTTATGTGACCTTTGCATTATACTTGATCTCTCAGACTTTACTTCCTCATCTGTAAATGTGGACAATGGTAGGTTACAGTGCCTGACGCAGAGTGGGGTGCTCAGTACATATTTGCATTTGAATGAATATCATGAGGATTAACTGAAGTAGTGTATGTAAATATCCTTTCACATAGTAAATGCTTGTTAAATGCTACCTATTAAGTTCTCTGTGCTTTAAGAAAGGTGAAGGATAGTGTATTTCAGGGATGGTAACTAAGTTAAGTGTGTAACATTCGGTGAGATTAATTGTCCCATTTCTAGATACAGAGGAGATGCAGACGTCATCATTACTCTGATTAATCTGGAAGTTGTATGTGTGTATTTTATTAGGAAAGTTAGCTTTCACCCTTAGTACATACATGGAAAGGGAGGCTGGGGGCAGCCTGTATTGACTAGAAACAGTGCTCCCTAAATCCCTGGAAGGCTGACATTTCCCCTCTCCACCTCTGCCTCTGCCAAGACTCAGTAGCTCACCTCTGTCTCCTTCAGCATCCAGTCGGAAGTGTCCTTTGAGGGGGCCTATGGGAACCTCAAGCGGCTGTATGACAAGGCAGCCAAAATGTACCACCAGCTGAAGAAGTGTGAGACTCGGAAGCTCTCTCCCAGCAAGAAGCGGTGAGTGGGGCCTGTGGGAAGAGGGGGTCTTTCTGCAGTTGGTGCAGCAGGACCATAGGGACTCTGGAGCTGTTCACCATTTACCTTGGGCTCCTCTCATTTCAGATGTAAAGACATTAAGAGGTTGCTGGTGAACTTTATGTATCTGCAAAGCCTCCTACAGCCCAAAAGCAGGTGAGTGGAAGAGAGTGTGAGCAAGAACTGTGTCCTGTGAGCCCCATCCACGATGGCTTCTTTCTGGCAGGGGACTTGAAGAGGAGGGAGTGGGCTGGTGAATTCTGCCTTTTGATTGGAAATTCTTTAGCTGGTTAGTCCTTTCTTGGCATCCCTCACTGTCTTACCCTAGGTTCTGTGCCCATTCTCTGGGTGGCTTACCCTCTGGCACAGTGGGTGCTTACTAGATGTTGAAGAAGTGGCCGAATGGGAAGCCTACCCACATCCCTTCCACTGCGTGTCTGCCCTTCCCGTGTTATTCTGTCTGCTTTGGAGACCAGCAAGCACTGATTACCGCTGCTCCTCTTTCTGAAGTCTCCCCTAAGGATCCTGTGGTCTTTTCTCTGAATCCTGTATTCCCAACTCTTTTTGCCTGCCCCAGCCCCCATCACTGACCTCCCCTGTTATCCTGCCCTTCCATAGCTCTGTGGACTCAGAGCTGACATCACTTTGCCAGTCAGTCCTGGAGGACTTCAACCTCTGTCTCTTCTACCTGCCCTCCTCACCCAACCTCAGCCTGGCCAGTGAGGATGAGGAGGAGTATGAGAGTGGATATGCTTTCCTCCCGGACCTTCTCATCTTTCAAATGGTCATCATCTGCCTTATGGGTGTGCACAGCTTGAAGAGAGCAGGTAACTCTCCCTCTGTCCCTCATTTCTCCCCGACTGGCTTCTGGGATTCTCACTACCCTTTTCTGCAGCTCCTTATCCATAAACTTGCTTCCACAAGCAGTCCCTTCACTACCTGTGTCGCTGCCTGGCTGTGGGAGAGAGGGGCAAGGAACCCTGCCCTAAAGAAGCTCCTAGTGAATGAACAAAGGCAACAGCGTATTCCCACCCCCTCCGCCCTCCTGCACCCACAAACACATACCCTTGGCCAGGACCCAGGCAGACACAGTGGTTGAGATGCTTAGCTGATGATCCAGACGGAATTCAGACTTGCTGGGTGTGGGGGCAGTTAGGCAGTTCTGGAAACCTTTCTGCCAGAGGTGTATGTAGAGCAAAGTTGGATGGGGGGGAGAGGCAGGGCTGGGTGCGAAGATGCTTGGGGCATATGGGGAGACGCTTGCGTGAAGGCATCAAAGCCAGGGAGCATGAGATGGGACAAGAGCATCCATGAGCTTACATGAGGAAGCAGCATGAGCTGCCACATTCCACATTACAGGATGAGAGTGAAGAGACCTGAGAAGTCTTTTTTTTAACCTTAGAGGAAGTTTTCAGAGGTAGTTGGGTCCTTGGAAGGGTTGAGAACAGGTGAGATGAGGTTGGAATTAATGGACCCTACTCTCCTTCAGGGCCCTGGGCCCCTAATGCTGGCTTTCCTGGTTTTAGGATCCAAGCAGTACAGTGCAGCCATTGCCTTCACCCTGGCCCTCTTCTCCCACCTTGTCAATCATGTCAACATACGGCTGCAAGCTGAGCTGGAAGAGGGCGAGAATCCCGTCCCGGCATTCCAGAGTGATGACACAGGTGCAGGCACAGGGGAGGTTGTAACTGTGGAAGGGTTAGCATGGGGTGTGGGGATCATGGGAGGGGAACACAGGTGTGGCAGGGGAGGTGCTGTCAAAGAGCACCTGCCAGTGTCCTCGTTCCGGTTTGTCCCTAGGCCCCACCTGACCATCCTTTTTCCACAGATGAACCAGAGTCTAAGGAACCCTTGGAGAAGGAGGAGGAGCCGGGTCCTGAGCCTCCTCCTGCAGCATCTCAAGATGGCGAGGTCAGAAAGAGCCGGAAGTTCTCCCGCCTCTCCTGCCTCCGCCGCAGGCGCCACCCACCCAAAGCTGGTGATGACAGTGACCTGAGTGAAGGCTTTGACTCAGACTCGAGCCATGACTCAGCCCGGGCCAGTGAGGGCTCAGACAGTGGCTCTGACAAGAGCCTCGAAGGTGGGGGAACGGCCTTTGATGCCGAGACAGATTCAGAAATGAACAGTCAAGAGTCCCGATCAGACCTGGAAGATATGGAGGACGAGGAAGGGACACGGTCCCCAGCCCTGGAGCCACCTCGGGCCAGGTCAGAGGCTCCTGAATCCCTCAACGGCCCACTGGGCCCCAGTGAGGCCAGCATTGCCAGCAATCTACAAGCCATGTCCACCCAGATGTTCCAGACTAAACGCTGCTTCCGACTGGCCCCCACCTTCAGCAACCTGCTCCTCCAGCCCACCACCGAAGCTCCCACCTTGGCCAGCCGCAGGCCCTGTGTCAATGGGGATGTGGACAAGCCCTCAGAGCCAGGTACTTGGGCCTCTCTTCATCATCTTGCTCTGGTCCTCACCTCCATACCATTGGCATTCATCTGAGAGAGGCCACTTTTTTCTCTGTTTGAGTACCTCTCATCCCCACCCTCACTGCCTTGCTTTTGGCTTCTGCCTGTAGTGTGGCCTGGAGTTTTTTCCTGGGAATCCCCTCTGCTGCTCACTTCCTTATTCTCAGCTCCCAGCTGATTTCATGGTCTTATTCTCCTCCCACTCCTACCTTGACCCGTGGGTTTGGGGCTTTTCTCCTTACACAGCACTGCAGCTGTAACTCCCTCCCGTGCCATCCCAGGTCCTACCAGGGCTCCTGGAAGCTAGAAAAACCAACACCCACCAGGGCAGGTGGATTAGAATGAGACTGTTCTCCTGAGGGTCTTCCCCTGAGGTGCAAGGGGAGCACCTGGTCAGCAGCATCAGTGAGCATTTGTGGCATCTACTCTATGCCAAGCACTAGGTTGGATTTTTTTGGGGGTCTTATCTAATTTTCACAGCAGTCTTGTGGTGGAAGAGTTATCATCCCTATTCTAAATTCTGTTCTTTACCTCCAAACTTCTGTGCACAGTGCTTCTTTGGTCTGGAACATACATTTCCTCCCTTGCCCCGAGCCTATTGCTTGGCTAATTCTCACTCTAGATTTTAGCTTAAAAGTCACTTGGTCTGGGATTCCTCCAAGG
Source organism: Kogia breviceps (assembly GCF_026419965.1). Lineage (NCBI taxonomy): Eukaryota > Metazoa > Chordata > Mammalia > Artiodactyla > Physeteridae > Kogia > Kogia breviceps. The sequence goes on along the minus strand of NC_081310.1, from coordinate 86,755,474 downwards.
GTAGGCTTCTTGTGGGCTCCTGTAGACTCTGCACCTTGGCAACTTCCAGCCTTTTCCCACTCAAGTGACATTGTCCGTTGACTTGTCTGTCCGTCCCCCCCAATACCATGAGCCTCTTGTGGGCAGGGCAGTCCATGTTTTGTCTATCGCTGTATCCTCATTACCTAACACAGTGCTTGGCACATGGTTGGGACTTAGAATGAATAAAAGAAATGAGGAAGCTGATGCTCAGAGTTGGAGTGTGAACTACTTAGTGTTCTAACCTGCAGATTTGAAGAGCTAGGAGTTGGAAGTAGTTCTTTAATTCTGTACCCCTTTTCTCCCCACCTGTAGCTCATTTCTGACTGTCTGCCCTGCCTTTTGCACAGTATAGGCACATCATAAATATCAGTTGAGTGAGTAGCTGTAGACCTCACAAATTAGCTCGTTATTTTTGTTGTTTTTTTTTTTTAATTTATTTATTTTTGGCTGCGTTGGGTCTTCGTTGCTGTGCACGGGCTTTCTCTAGTTGCGGCGAGCAGGGGCTACTCTTCTGTTGTATTGCGTGGGCTTCTTATCGCAGTGGCTTCTCTTGCTGCAGAGCACGGGCTCTAGGGCACGCAGGCTTCAGTAGATGGCATATGTGGGCTCTAGAGTGCAGGCTCAGTAGTTGTGGCGCACGGGCTTAGTTGCTCTGCGGCATGTGGATCTTCCCGGACCAGGGCTCGAACCTGTGTCCCCTGCATTGGCAGGCAGATTCTTAACCACTGCACCACCAGGGAAGCCCCTTAGCTCGTATTTTAACAGGCACCAGGCTCTTGACTTAAAAGCAACCAGTTAGTGGGCCTAGAAAAGTTAGGCAGGAGCCTGATTCCTCTCTTCTCACATCAGAATTCTTCAGAAGAGTCCAAGCAGGTTGGGGCATGCTCCCCCCACAGAGCTGAAGCTTGTTGCCATGTGCCTGCTAGTCGCTCATCCTGGTTCTCTGTCACCCACCCTCAGCCTCTGAAGAGGGCTCTGAGTCGGAGGGAAGTGAGTCTAGTGGGCGCTCCTGTCGGAATGAGCGCAGCATCCAGGAGAAGCTGCAAGTCCTGATGGCCGAAGGCCTGCTTCCTGCTGTGAAAGTCTTCCTGGACTGGCTACGGACTAACCCCGACCTCATCATTGTGTGTGCGCAGGTGTGTCACTCCACTCCCACTGATCTCCGTCAGGTCCCAAGGTATTAGGGGAGGGCGCCAGCCAGGATGGGGTGTGGGAATCCCCTCAGGTGGGCTGGTCAAAACAAGAGTTATTGTCAAGCACCTGCTCTGTGCTGGTTCCTTATGATTTTTATGGGGCAAGGATTAGGCACGACCTTTGCCCTCAAAGAGTCTGTGGCCTGGGCTGGGATACAAATTTTGTGGACTGGGAAAATGAGAGCACCGCTTACTCTACTTTGTGTCCCCAACGCCAGGCATAATGCCTGCCATTATGAGTAATGTCTATGACAGTATGTGTTCAAGGGCTAACCTTGATAGGTAAACACCAGAGTCCAGAGAAAGGAGAGAGCACTGAGTAGTGACAAGAGAGATGAGACTGGGAAGTGACAGGATGTTCAGACAAGGTGCAGGTGTTGTGAAGCAGGGAAACGGCTTAACGAGAGTCCTGTAGCTGGAGCGAGTGGTGTCAGAGGCGGGCTGCTGTGGAGACTGGCTGGCGTGATTGTGACCTTTTCCTTCCTTTCTCAGGTTCAGAGTCTTAATCTTGAGCCTCCGGTGCCCTGAGACTTTTCTTCAGTGTTGCTTTATTCTAGTAGTACACCTGCCTGCTGTGAAAGACCCTTTTCCCTGCAGGTCGCCCTCTTTCCTAGATGAGGGAGTTTAGGTCAGGGCCAGGCACAACCTTGGGCACGTGCTTGTGCCCGATGACAGCTAGTTAGTCATTGTTAGTCATCGAGGGCGGTGTGGTGAAGATGGGGGTGCAGGTCATATCCCCAGAGAGGTGGCCCAGTGTGGGCACGTGGAGGGCTGAAAGGAAAAGTGCTAGACAGGGAGAAGCTTCCTCCAATGCTCTAGCTTTTTCCACTACCAAGATCCAGAGAGTTTCTCCTGTGGTTTCAAGCCTTCAGCGGTTGATGAAGTTCAGTGAGGCTTCATGGTCCCCTTCTTCATTCCCCCCTGTTTTCCAAGTCCTCCGTGAGCCCCCCTTGGCCTCTTTTGTTAATTTTTCTCTCAAACGCTTCTAGGCTTGTGACCATAGCCCCAGACCCCCCAGATATAGTGCTTTTCTTGTTCACTGCCAGCCTGCAGCACTGCCCCAGCTGAAGTCTCTCTCTTCTCTTCTCTCCCTCAAGAGCTCTCAAAGTCTGTGGAACCGCCTGTCTATGTTGCTTAATCTGTTGCCAGCTGCTGGCGAACTCCAAGAGTCTGGTGAGTGAGTCCCTGGCACTGTCCTCCCTCTCTCTCCCTCACTGGCCCCACAAAACCCGCCTCCCCCTTTCCTGGTAACCTGGCCCTTAGGGTAAGGAGGTTAATGGGATTCACTGCCTAGCCTCCCTAACACACAGCAGTCATTGTGGTCTGGGCCTCTCTGGTTTCCTACCCCAACACTGCCCTGCTGTGGGCAGGTGGCCTGGTCCACCAGGGAGTGTGCTCCCTGGGGAAGGCAATGGAGTGGCAAGAGCAGAGTTAGGGGAGCCTGTGAGCCAGCCCCAGTCACTGGTGTGGCACTGATGCCTTCCTCATTGAGAATTGACCTTGACCTTCAGAGCCCATCTGTCTGGTTCATCCCCTTCTGCCACCTTCCAGCTGGAAATCACCTTCTCCTACCTCTGGACTCACCCAAGGGCAATCCATTCCTTTTTCCAGAGTACCTCCTCTCACATCCATCCTAGTGTAATTGTCCCTCTGTCAGGGGCCCATCCCAGTCTGAGCAGTCCTCTAACCCTCCCAGCTCTGGTCTCCTAAAGCTCTGCCTGATGGCCCTGTGTACCCATCTCTCCTTTCTCCCCCCCCAGTCTCTCCCCACTTTATGTCTGAGGAGTATGTCCTGTCTCACAGCCTCTGAGGAAGGACTGTGTCCCTCTGACTGGGGGCTCCCATAAGGCAGGTGGTCTCATGTATCCTCTTTCTCCCCAGGCCTGGTCCTGTGTCCTGAGGTCCAGGATCTTCTTGAAGGTTGTGAACTGCCTGACCTCCCGTCTAGCTTGCTGCTCCCAGAGGACATGGCACTTCGCAACCTGCCTCCCCTCCGGGCTGCCCACAGACGCTTTAACTTTGACACAGATCGGCTCTTGCTCAGCACCTCAGAGGAGGTGAGGATATCATTTCTCACACCACAGGCTCTGTTGTTCATCAGACTCAGTAGCAAAGCAGGGGCTCAGGGCTGGAGGGAGTGGGCAGGCACCCCTTCCATCCAGACAGGGAGCATGTCCCTGGGGCTGCAGCTGTGAATCCTTTTTCACTCAGTGAACCATTTGGACTTCCTTTCCTTCTTGGCAGGATGTCCTTCCACAGGTTTGCTCTTGGTAGTGTCTCCCTTTGTAGAACAAGCCTCCTTCCCCTTTCTCCACCTTTTGGAGAGGACAAAACAAGTAAATTATTAGTGCTTTGAAATCTCTGTTGATCTCTTTTCTCTTCTGAGCCCAGCCTCCTCTAAGCTGACCAGCAAACAGTCAGAAAGTTGGAGCTGGAAAAGAATGTGCTACCCATTTAGTCCAGTGACTTTCACCCTTGAATCTGTGTCACCACATGGGCCGTCTTGGGGCAGCAAAGGGAAGCCAAGTGGACAGGCATCCCAGCCCCCGTCCCCAACACACACACGCACGCACACACCACCCCCACCCCCGCGTTGGTTCCTCCTCCAGCTTGGCTTGATAGTCTTTTTTATATTTTAGCATTCTAGATAAGATTTTTGTTTGATGGGGAAAGAAGGGTTTTGCTGACCAAAAACATAAGTTGGAAATGGTGATCTAGTTTGTCCTTTCATTTTACACGTTAGGATCTGAGACCCAGAGAAAGGTGGCATAAGAACCCAGGTCTCATCCTCTCAGCCCGTGCCCTTGTCTCTTTCTTCTCAGCCCTGAGTCCTGCTGCTCTAGTCCTTCTGGGAGTCCCTTACCCTACTTGCTCACTCCTTTTCCGTTAGCTAGAGGCCCTGGGCCTCGGCGCTCCTCTTTTCCACCCCACAGACCACAGGCCTTACGAGGGAGCCCGTGTTGCTGAGTTGGCTGGGCTGGCAGGGACGGCGGAGGGGAGGGGCCGGGGGCCAGCGGGCCTGGAGGACCCTGCTCAGCCGGGCCGCCTCCCACGTCTCCTCACAGACGGTCGTGCGCATCTGCTGCATTCGCAGCTTTGGCCACTTCGTTGCCCGCCTGCAAGGCAGCATCCTGCAGTTCAACCCAGAGGTCGGCATCTTTGTCAGCATCGCCCAGTCTGAGCAGGAGAGCCTGTTGCAGCAGGCCCAGGCCCAGTTCCGCATGGTGAGTCAGGCTTCCCCTCCCTGTCCGCTCCTCTCCCATGGTCTCACCGAGAAACCCAGGGTCAGGCTCAGACACACTGGTGGCCCTCGACTGAAGAACCTGGTCATCGGGGCCGGGGAGACAGCCTGGGGAGGGAACTGAGGGCTGATAGGGAGTGAGAGTTGCTTTGAGCAGGGACAGCCTGGCACCGGGCCTGTATGTAGACTGACTGGGGATTGAGGGCCATCTCTGTCACCTCCTAGTCTGAATTGAGCAAGTCACTTAACCTTGCTAATTCTGTTTCCTCATCGGTTACACAGGAATAGTTGAATCACCTTTATGGGGTTGCTGTGACTGTGGAATGATAGTGAATGGCAGGCACTTTGTACTTTGCATTATGGAGTGTGTGCTGTGGAGTATGTGTGCTCAGCAAAGTGCTCCTTTCCCTTCGCTTTTCAAGGGATGAAGACTGAGGAGTGGAGGGATCCTGGCATCAGACACCGTGCAGGAACCCTCCCGTCCCACAGAAGCCTCAAAAAGTAGGAGGTGGCCTGTGTTACCTCTTTTCCAGTCAGTCATTCATTCCACAAATATTTACTGAGAATCTGCTCTGTGCCAGACCCGTCAGTATCCTAGGCATGAGGGTTACAGCAGCAAACAAGACAGGCCTTTCTCTTGTGAGGCTAATACTTTGTGAGCAACACTGTGGGTTCTTTAGTGGGGCCTGCACAACCCTGGGCGTGTCGTCCTCCCCAAGCTAAGTGGCACCAGTACATTTGGGGGGGTGGTGTCTGGCGCGGGAAGCACGGCCCACGTGTCTTGGCAAGCCCAGGGGTTCTTCTTCATCTCAGGCCAGTCTCCTCCCCCATGTTCTTCCTTTCCCCAGCCCCAGGCTCCCCGACCTCTGAGCACCCCCTTCCTGCGGATGGGAAGGGGCACAGTCTCCCCAGAAACCCCCCTCCTTGCTGCTTTAAAAGCAAGCACGTTTTGTTAAAAACTAACCTTTTGTGTTAAGACTTTCATTGCTGTTGCATAGGGGAAAACACGGGGTTACAAAAATAATTATGGAAAGTCACACAGCTTCAAAAAATGTTAGAGTGTTTGCAGGCATTTCCTCTGGCCTGAAGGTCCCGAAGACTCCTCCTGGGGGCACGGAATACTTGAAAGCCCCTCTGGTGTGGTGCTAGACACCACAGGCCACGGTGGACCCAGGCCACGCTGCCTGCTGGGACTGCCTCCTGCTCTTCCTGAGTCATGTTTCCACCCCAAGGGGTTTATCCCCTGGCAGCAGCAGCATGGTCCTTGTCATATTGCCATCTCCCATCATTTATCGAGAGTTTTCCATGTGCAAAGCTGCTTTGCATGTGACATCTCATTTAACCCTGTAACAGCCCTGTGAGGTGGGTGCTTGCAGCCTCATTTTATAGACGAGGAAGTGCAGAATGACAAAGGAGGAAGTATCAGTGGCAGACCCAGAGCTCTGGAATTGGAAAGACCGGGCTCTTGTCCTCGTTCTAAGCTGCTGTGGGAGCTTAGCTTCTCTGCAAGCCAGGCGGGGCGCTGCTTCTACTCTCTGGGCTCTAGTGTCTGCCTGGTTTAGGGACCCCTCTTTCCCGATGGGTCTGGTCTTCTGCCTCCCTTCTTTGCTTTGTCTACCAGAGTTTCTCGAAGAGGACACTTCGCAGGCGGGTAAGAGGTGGACACTTCATAACCATAGTATAATTATCAAAGCTAAGAAGTTAGGATTGGTACAATCCTGTTAATTCTAGACTTTATTCAGATTTCACTAGTTTTCCTGTAAATGTCTATTTTCTTTTCCAGAATCCCACATTACATTTGATTGTTTTAATGTCTCCTTAGTCTTTCCATGTCTTTTTTTTAAAAGAAATTATTTATTTATTTGGTTGCGCCGGGTCTTAGTTGAGTCAGGCGAGCTCCTTAGTTGTGGCATGCGTGTGGGATCTAGTTCCCTGACCAGGGATCGAACCCATGCCCCCTGCATTGGGAGCACAGAGTCTTAACCACAGTGTCACCAGGGAAGTCCCTTTCCTTTTATAATCTTGACAGTTCTAAGGAGTATTGTTCAGTTGTTTTGTAGAATGCCCCTCACTTGGCTTTGTCTGGTGGCTTCTTATGATTAGGATGAGATTATACATTCCAGATTAATATTTTAAAGCATCACTCTGATGATGCCAGTTTGCTCGTCAAACAGCCTTCAGTGGCTCCCCATGTCTTTTAGAATAAGTCCCCATCTTTAGACCGTACTAAGGAATTTGGACTTCATCTAGAAGACAAAGGAAAACCGTCACAGGACTTTTAGTCAGGGCCATGGTGGACAGCAGATGGTTTTTGAAAGATGGCCTTGGTTGCAGGCAGAGAAAGTGAATTGGGCTGGAGGCAGAGACCAAAAAGAAGGTGGTTATAATAGTCAAGGTGGGAGGTACTGGCTTAGACCAAGGTTGCACGTTGAAGATAGAGGGATGTGAATGATATTTTAGGAGGTACAGTTGACGGGACTGGGAGGCTGATAATTTCTGGGGCTGAAAGAGAGGGAAAAGTCAAAGCCAGCTAGCTTTCTGGCTTGGCAGATGGTGGTTTACTTAGCAAGCTGGGGAACACTAGAGGATGAGAAGCAGGTTGGGCTGTCAAGTAGGCATTTGGGTATGTACGTCTGGAACTCAGGAGTGGTCAGGTCTGGGCTGAAGCTGCAGATTTTGGAAGAAGTTGGCAAGTGGATGATGATAGAAAGCGAAGGGGTGCGTGGATGGTACCCCCTGGGAGGAAGGACAGATTGAGAGGAGCGGAGGTGGAACCCTGAGGCACAGACAGGTGCCATCCCCTCCCTCTCTCCCCGGGAGGCGTGAGCTTCTGTGGGCTGCTAATGGAATGTGTTCAGATTACACAGGAGGGATATTTTTCCTCCCACGCCTCCCTTCCCCTCACTTAGCAGGAGTGATAGAGAGCTGACTTTATATGAGGCCGTACCTATTTCAGACCCCAGGAATCCCTTTTGGTCCTTCTTGATCACTGGAGGAAGGAATATTCCCCCAGCTTCTTGTCCAAGCTTAGCACCTGGTATTTTCCCCTTGTAGGCACAGGAGGAAGCTCGGCGGAACAGGCTAATGAGAGACATGGCCCAGCTACGGCTTCAGGTAAGAAGTTGGGGCCCCGCGCTCCTTCTGCTCTTGATCTGGTTATTGCCTAAAGCCCCCGGCACGTCCTCAGCCCTCCAGCTTCAGCCCCTGTTCTGCCCGCTGTGGCTCTCCACCTTGCCCTGGCTACCCTCCCAGCCTCCTAGACTGCCTTCCAACTGCTGACTTGTCACTGAGCTTTCGTGCTCCCTTCTGCCTTCACTTCTGTCTCTTTTCCTTCTCTTTCTCTTCCTCTTTCCTTTAACCCTTGTTTCTGTCTACTTTTCCTATGAGGCCATTCGTCGAAGGGGTCCCTTGTTCCCATTGGCAGCAGGAGGAGCCCCATAAGAACCACCTGGAGTACCATTCTTCCCCTGCCCAGGCTGCACGCAGCTCCACCCACTCTGCCTTCTCTCAACAGCTCGAGGTCTCTCAGCTGGAAGGGAGCCTGCAGCAACCCAAGGCCCAGTCATCAATGTCTCCCTACCTCGTCCCCGACACCCAAGCCCTTTGCCACCACCTCCCTGTCATCCGCCAGCTGGCCACCAGTGGCCGCTTCATTGTCATCATCCCAAGGACAGGTAAGTATATTGGAGAGGTAGGAGCAGAGAGTGTGGCTAAAAGAGAATCTGGCTTGGGATTGAGCGACCCTTACTTGGGTCCAGCTTACACACAGTGGCCTTGGTCGAGTCCTGCCACCTCTCTGCACTTCAGTCATTTCATCTGCGAAGTGGGCATGACAATCCCTGTTAAACCCTGACTCACAAGATGGTTGGGAGAAACAGATGAGAAAATCTAAGTGAAAGCAGTTGGTAAGTTGCCAAATACATTGTTGGCAGAAGGTCAGTCTTTGAAAGAACTTCAGGATTCCTGTAGGAGTTACGGTCCCTTTTCCTGCAGTGTGTCCTAGAGTGAGTGCAGATGCTTCTGCAGAGCTCCATGTCACGACAGCCTGAGCTTATCTGTTTTGTCGTTCCCCCACCCCCATCTTGCCCGCCAGTGATCGATGGCCTGGATTTGCTGAAGAAGGAACACCCCGGGGCCCGGGATGGGATCCGATACCTGGAGGCAGAGTTTAAAAAAGGGAACAGGTGAGTGCAGGCCTGGCTGGACCTGTGCTGAGCCCAGACAACAAATGCGTGTGTTCCTCGTGTAAGACAACGTGGCCCCTGCTCACAGTTGGCTCACTGCCTGGGGAGGGAGGCTGAAGACATAATTAGAAGTCAGGGTCTTAGGTGCTGAAATAGACAGCGATTGGAGGAACCAGGAGCCCTGTTGGGGAACAGTGACCTGCTGTCCATCTACCTCTGGGGCAAACATGAGATCACTGTGACAGGGGAGAGGGGAACAAGCCCCCACCTCCAAGCTGTGGACTCCTTTGCAGGACGTTCTCCTGCTCTAGGTGATCAGGTTGACCAAGGTGGGAGTGCCTTCATCGGGGCTTCCCATGGGGCTGGGGGGACAGATGGCAGTGTATAGGTGCTCAGCCCAGCACAGGCCCTTCCTTCTGGCCTTTGGGGCCAGAAAAGGACTAGACACTGGGTGTAGGGAAGAGGGAGAAAGCTCCCTGCTCTCTGCTGGCTGGCCCACCCCTCCTCTGCATCTGCCCTTGCCTGGTCAGAAAGCTGCACAAAGCCTGCTTGTTTGGACCTTGTCTCCAGAAGCACTGACTTGAAAAGCATCTGCTGCTTCTCCCCTCCCAGCTCCTCCCCAGGGAGGAACCAAAGAATTGATGTTATCAGGAGGAAAAGCAAGCTGGGCTCAGCAGCTAGGAAGCCACTTCAAAATGACTCCAAACAGACCTGTGATGTGGGAGACGTGCCCCCCCCCCATAAAACTGGGTCCCCTGCGCCACAATGGCCTGCTTTGTATGAGGTGCCCTCCCTCTCCCCTGCCCCCAACCTTCACTCTCTCGTCTCCTTTGCAGGTACATTCGCTGCCAGAAAGAGGTGGGGAAGAGCTTTGAGCGGCATAAGCTGAAGAGGCAGGATGCAGATGCCTGGTAAAATTTCAGCCCCCACCCCTAGAACCTCAGATAGGCTGCCTACCTTGCTCCTCTGTGGGCACTCCCCAGGACAGAGGGACAGGGCTGGAGAATTCTGTAACAGGCAGCAGGACCAGCGTGGGGCCAGGCTCATTCTGCCAGAGGCCTCCTGCAGGTCTCACCTTAGATGGAGTGAGAAGTTGCTCCAGCATCTGAGCCCCCGTGGCCCTGAGATCCTTGGGCTCAGCTTCCTCACTCATTGAACCTTTGCCCAGTCCCTGTAGCATGTCCTCCAGGGCCAGCTTCCAGGACCCACTGCTCTGGGCTGCCTGGTTTCTCTCGCTCTCTCCTGGTGCCTTCCTCACCCCCAGCTTCCCTTGTGCCCTGGAGATCTGTGCAGGCTGTGCTAATGCTGGGGCTTGGCCTACCTTCCCCCTCCCTGTTCCCACCAGGACGCTCTATAAGATTCTGGACAGCTGCAAACAGCTGACTCTGGCCCAGGGGGCAGGTGAGGAGGACCCGAGTGGCATGGTGACCATCATCACAGGCCTTCCACTGGACAACCCCAGCACGCTCTCAGGCCCTATGCAGGTGGGTCATGGGGTGATGTTTGGCAGAGGTGGAATGGGGAAGAGGTACCGGAGTCAACTCCCTCAGACCAGACAGCTTCCCTTTTCCTCTTCCGTCACCCCTTCCCTAGCCCCTCAATGACTTGTCCCAGAGTTTGGGAGGTCAGACCCTCCTCCATTTGTCCTCCCCCCAATTCTACAGGCAGCCTTGCAGGCCGCTGCACATGCCAGTGTGGACATCAAGAATGTTCTGGACTTCTACAAGCAGTGGAAGGAGATTGGTTGAGACCGACCCCCAGGCCCTGCAGCGGGGCTGACTCCAGATCTCTCCTGCCCTCCCTGGCAGCCAGGACCACCACCTGTAGTCACCCCACCACACGCAGACTCACGCACGCACACAGGAAGGAAGCCCAGCTGCATACAGGCTGCAGGGAGGGCCCAGGAGCCAGCTGGGAGGGTGGGGTCCCCCTGTTGCCAAGGCGACGTCAGGAAAGCAAGGAAAGTGCTTGGAGCAGGAGAGGCCTGTGGGCCGCTAGCCAGCCTTCCTGCCTCAGCCCTGCTTTCCCCAGGGGCAGGTGGCAGGCACGGGTGTCTGCGTTTCGTTGGAGTGGTTCCTGGACCTCTGAGGGGAAGGGACAGCAGAAGGGGCCCTTCTTCCTCACCCAAGACGCAGGGTGGTTGGTGCCAGGAGTTTGGGCCCTCTGGGCCTGGGGGTAGAGTTGGGTAAAACCAGGTGTCTGGGTGGTTCTCTGCAGACCCTTCCTCTCCTTGAGGACCACCCATCCCCCTCTCATCTCCCTTTGCAGGGGCTGGGCAGCTCTGGAGCCTTGGGGACTCTTAAGGAAGAGGGGCCTGGAGCTGCCTGCATCAATAGCAGGGCAGGGCTTAGATCCCCTCCTGCTGCAGGGGCTGCACACCCATTGCCCCACTTCTGTTTTCTGTCTCCCTTCGTCTAGCTTCCAGGGCAGGGAGCAGGCCCGCGACGGCTGCAGGCAGTCTGGCCTATATGCCAATGAGGGCTTCTGTGCCCACCAGCCCCATGGTCACTGCGCTTTGTGCTCTGGGCTGCTGTGCTGGGACAGAGTGGGATGCCAGTAAGAGGAGAGGGGGGTGAAGTTTGAGACCACAACCCCCCTTACTATCTAGGGAGGGACCTGTGTTCGGATGGACAGCAGAAAGGCGAGGCCCCTTGAAGCTGCCTGGCCAGGGACCCTCTGCCCTGATGGGCTTCCCTACTTTTGTCCTTCCCCGGGACTAAAGGCCTGGAGGAGCTGAGCATGGGGCTAGCTTCTGGAGTGTTGAGGTGAATGTGAGAGCAGAGATCATGAATAGCTCAGGGCAGTGAGTGGAGCAGCAAGAGGGGGGCAGAGTGGGGGAGGCTGTGGCCAGGATTGCCTCGGCCCCTCCCCCTCGGGCTGCACATACAGCTCGGGCTGGGGGTTGAGGGTCGGGGATCTCAGCTCTGCTGTTCCCCCACCCCAGCGCTAGCCTAGCTTCCCAGACTGTTCTCCGAGGAGAACAGGCTTCCTGCCTCCTTCCTCTAAGACAGCAAGTCTGGGACAACCTGGGGGGAGTGGGATCACCCCCACTTCCAGTCCCTGACAGAGACTGAGACTGAAGCATCACTTAATAAAGACCCCCAGAAGCCCACTCCTTGTCTCCTGGTGCCTTTCTGTACAATTTTATTGGGACATTGGAGATTATATGCTGAAATGGCAGTTTGGCAAGATTTCTTTTGAGTTGGCCCGGTTGAAGCAAGAAACCAGCAGTTGGAGCACAAACTCCAGAGATGGTTTTGATAGATGTGAAGTTCATTGAACTGAGCTGCTGCCTTCACAAGGGTGATGGGTGAAAACAATATACAGATGATCCTGAACAACATGCGGTTTTAGGGCGCTGACCCCTATGCAAGCAAAAATCTGCACTTGATTTTACAGTCTGCCTTCTGTATCTGCAGTCCCACATCCACGATTCAGCCAACTGGGGACCGTGTAGTACTGAGTACATTTTAGTGTAAGAAAGCTGCATATAAATGCAGTTCAAACCTATGTTCAAGGGTCAACTATTTTGAAGGCTACGTTGCTCCCTGGGGGTGGTTTACGGTTTTCAGCTGGGTCCTCTGAATCAGGGAGAAACTTCGTCAAAGGAGAGGTGAGGGTGAACCTTGAAACCAGCCTCTGAGTCTTCAACCCCGTCCCTCCGCAAGGACTGACACCTCAAGTGTGTCTGGGGAGTGGAGAAGCTTGGTGAGCCCCTCGTGGTTGAACCAACATTTACCAAATGCATTTGCTCTGGATTCTGACCAGCACCAAGGCGCTGAGAGGGAGCGAAGCACAGTGAGAAGAGGTTTTGGAGAATTCAAATTCAGGGTTTGGTTTTTCCTCTGCCCGGCTTGAGGCAGAGCCACCATCAGCTCCTGGGAGAGCCTGGAACCCTGGAGCCGTGGGGCAGCCTGGTCTGAGGGGGGCGCTCTGCACCACCCTGGCTGCATCCTGGCTAGGGCCCTGGTCTCTTCCGGCCAGTCCGCTCTCAGTGGGGTGGGGTCAAGCTGGAGGGGCTGGCTGTGTGCTGGAGCCTGAGTGAGCTGCCTGCTAATGGGGCTGGGCCACCCCGCACTGCTCCCTGGAGGCTGGACAAGGCTGGGATTGTTCTCTGGCTCCCCTTTGTCTCCCACTCCCCGCCCAGGCCTGGCCCGCCTGCCCGCCACTCTCTTCTCCCTCCCATTGGCCCGGCTGGCAAGAGCCAGGGACTCCACCCGTGGAGCCCGGGGCCTGCCGACCCACCAGCTTAGGAGCGCCCATCAAACTCTGGGTAAGGAAGCTCACCTGGGGCCAAGACGCCCATTCTGGGGAACTAGAGGCGACTCGCCTGCTCCGGCCGGCCCCTCCCCCATTTCCATGGCTACAGCACAAACTCTACTTCAGAGACCTCTGAACCCCAATGCTGAGGGAAGGGGCCCTGAGGGGAGCTAGAGGCCAGCATCGTCCTGGTCCACCCCTCCCCCAGGCAGCTGGGCCGCACTCAGGATAGGTCAGAAAAACCCCATCCCACTTCCGGAAGGGGTCATCTATCTTAGTTTTTTTTTTTTTTTTGGCTGCGCCCCGAGGCTTGTGGTAGTGGGATCTTAGCTCCCCGACCCGGGATCAAACCCAGGGCCCCGGCAGTGAAACCACAGAGTCCTAACCACTGGACCGCCAGGGAATTCCCGGGGTCATCTATCAAATCTCAGCCAGGGTGCAGGGACTAGGGACCAGGTCGGCCTTGTGTCCAGCAGGGTCCCCAGCACCCAAGCTCAAGGGCAGAGGGCCCCCAAAATGTTGAAAGACAGGAACAGAGGCTTGGGATTCAGGCTGGCGGTGTGAGGGCCCAGAGTGTGTGCGGAGCAAACACGCACACAGAGAGTAGGCAAAGCGATGACAGGAAGAGGTGCGGGATGGGGCTGGAAAGTTTTGGCCTGGAGAAGTGGGAGGAGTGTCCTGTTCTCCCTCCTCCCGGGGCAGTTCCACCCGCCCCGGTGGCCCAGCCCATCCACTTGTGTCAAGGAATGTGCCTGGGAGAGGTGGCCTGAGAGGCGGGCGGGGCAGCAAAGCTGTGGCCACCTGGAGGCAGCACACAGGTCTGAGGCTGAGGGGCCGGGGCTCAGGTGGGGCAGGGACCCCAAATGCTCCCCGGGGCACAAGTGTAGTCTTCAGAGAAGAGCCAGGCATCCCCCTAATTCCTTGTCCCACCGGTAGGCATCTGGCCTCTCCAAGAATTCTCCCTGAGCACCCTAAGTTTTCTGTGCTCAGCCCAGGCACTGTGAGCCAAGGGGCTTTCTGGTGCTGGCAACGGCGGTGGTGGTGTGTGCTTAGGCTCTCTCTGTGATGTCCTCCGTTAATTCAGGGTTCTTCTGAGACAAAAACTGGGGGTTGGGGACCTGGCTCCAGGGTCCAGGGTTACTGAGGTAGCCTTCTGGCTGAGGAGGACCCTCCACTCCTTGCTGAGTGGAGGCTGACCAGCCCCTCTCAATGGGGGAACTAAATAACCCTCAGGCTAGGCTGGGGAGGGGTTGGGGTTATGACCACTGCGGAAGCTGGGCCAGCCTCCCCTGGCCTGAAGGAAGCGGCTTGGTGGTCAGCTGCCACCTGTATGCATGCCTGCGTACACAGCGTACCCTGGGACTCAGTGACCAGGTCCAGCCTGGACCTGGGCGAAAAGGGACCTGTGGATGGGGGCAGATACCTAATTCCCCCCCTGCCCTTTGTCTCTAGGTCAACGTGGAGGTGCCGGGCCACCATGCTCAGTCTCAAGCTGCCCCAACTCCTTCGCGTCCACCAGGTCCCCAGGGTGAGGGATTCACCGACTCCTACTTCTCAGGGGACTGGCTGGGGCAAAGTTTCTTCTCTTTTTGCAAGTGCAGAAGTCCCTGCTGTAGGCTATAACTCTTATCCCTGCCATTTCAGTGTGGGACTCTTCTGTTCTCTAAGGAACAGGCTGGTGACCTGCTCCCTAGAGCCCAGAACACTCCTTTATCCAGTAGCCTTCCTCAGAGCACCCTGTGTCCATCCTATCTTGTCCCTTTACTCTGCCTCTTCTGTTTCTCACCTGCTCTCTGGGCACTGGAAGCTGTGGTGAGATGGGGTTGGATTTAGTTTGACTTTGGGGCCATTGTGATCTCCAGCCCATTCCCTTCAACCCTGCTTCCAGAGAAAGGGTGGGACACAGTGGAGTCCCTTGGAGAGAAAGGGTGGGACACAGTGACTCCTCTCCTCTCCCTGCCCCCCACAACCCAAGGTGTTCTGGGAAGACGGTATCATGTCTGGCTACCGCCGCCCCACCAGCTCGGCCTTGGACTGTGTCCTCAGCTCCTTCCAGATGACCAACGAGACCGTCAACATCTGGACTCACTTCCTGCCCACCTGGTGAGGGAGGCTCTGTCCCAGGCTTGGGCCTCGAGCTCAAGGGGGTACTCAGGCGGACCGGGACCGTCCGGGCCCGCGGGCTGCACTGGGAGTCGCTGGGGGTCCGGTGGCCTGAGCACGTGCCTGCCGCAGGTACTTCCTGTGGCGCCTCCTGGCGCTGGCGGGAGGCCAGGGTTTCCGATCGGAGCCCTACCACTGGCCGCTGCTCGTCTTCCTGCTGCCCGCCTGCCTCTACCCGTTTGCGTCGTGCTGCGCGCACACCTTCAGCTCCATGTCACCCCGCGCGCGTCACATCTGCTACTTCCTGGACTACGGCGCGCTCAGCCTCTACAGCCTGGGTGAGCCCCGCGGCGGAGGCGGGGGGCGGGGGCCCGGGGGGCGGGAGCGTTCCGGGGCGGGGCGGGGGTGTGGCGCAGGGTCTCCGGGGCGGGGCCTCAGCTCCCCTCCCCCTCCCCCCCCCCCCGCCAGGCTGCGCCTTCCCCTATGCCGCCTACTCCATGCCGGCCTCCTGGCTGCACAGCCGCCTGCACCAGCTATTTGTGCCCGCCGCCGCACTCAATTCTTTCCTGTGCACCGGCCTCTCCTGCTACTCCCGGTGGGTTCTCGACCAGTGGTGAAGGGGAAGGCGGAGGGACAGGACAGGGCACCCACAAACACTTGGACACCCAGGACCGCTGGGTTGTGCCTGCGTTTCACTGCTCTTGAACAACATTGGTAACAATGGGACCGTTTATTGAGGACTTGTGCCCAGACCCAGACCCTGTGCACCAGCACCATCCCTACGCTGTCTCTAACTCTCACAACCACCTAAGAGGCAGGTGTCTATCCCCGTCTAACAGCTGTTGTCACTTACAGAGGAGTCATGTGGCCTAAGGGCTTTCACAGCCACTAAGCTACACTGACATTCCATCTTGGCCAAAGGTCCCCTGCCCTCCTCTGACCCCCACCCCAGCGTAAGGATGGTGACCAGCCTTTCACTCCCGCCTCCCAGGTTCCCCGAGCTAGAAAGCCCTGCGCTCAGTAAGATCCTCCGCACGGCCGCCTTCACCTATCCCTTTCTGTTCGACAACCTCCCGCTCTTCTATCGGGTAAGGTTCCTGCTTTCCTGTCCTGAACCTCACAGTGCCCACTCCCAGCCCTGCCCCCTCGATCCCTGACTCAGCCCTGCCACCCACCCTGCTAGCCCATCACCCAGTGCAGCTGTGCTCTCATCCTCACCAGATCCCAGACACATGATGTCCACCCCCAAAGCCGCTCCCCATCAACGCTGCTTTTCCTTTGCCAGCTCGGACTGTGCTGGGGCAGGGGCCACAGCTGTGGGCAGGAGGCACTGAGCACCAGCCACGGCTACCACCTCTTCTGCGCGTTGCTCACTGTCTTCCTCTTTGCCTCCCACCTGCCTGAGCGGCTGGCACCAGGACGCTTTGATTACATCGGTGAGAGCAGACCTGGCCTGGCCCAGGAGGGGATGGGGAGACAGCTCCCCAGAGCACAGAGTGAACTGAGTAAAGGAGAGCATTCTTTGCAGGGCCCTCAGGGTCCAGGCCCAGCCCGTCCTCAGATAACAAAACCAGCAGCCTGTAGGCCAGGGGCTCTGTGCACAGCAGCTCACTCACTCTTGCCAATAACTCTGGGAATTGGGTTTCTCATTCCCAGTTTTAGGGGAGTAGCAGGCCCAGAGAATGTGGTGCTCACCATGGGTCACCGGATGAGTTGGGGCAGTCCTGGGGATGGGGTATGTGCCCTCACCCGCCCATCCTCCCCACAGGCCACAGCCACCAGCTCTTCCACATCTGTGCAGTGCTGGGCACGCACTTCCAGCTGGAGGCGGTGCTGGCTGATATGGGATCTCGCCGAGCCTGGCTGGCCATTCAGGAACCGCCGCTGGGCCTGGCGGGCACAGTGGCCACACTGGGCTTGGCGGTGGCCGGGAACCTGCTCATCATTGCTGCTTTCACAGCTTCCCTATTTCGGGCTCCCAGTACGTGCCCCCTGCTGCAGGGTGGCCCGCTGGAGGGGAATACAAAGGCCAAACTACAGTGAGGCCCCAGCTCTGAGCCTGCCCTGGAGGGAAGCAGAGGCCAGGTCCCCCCGTGCTGGGGAGGAGCCCAGACCCAAGCCTGATAAGATGGGGGCACTTCTGAGCCTGGAACCAAGAGGAGTGGCTGAGGAGAGAGTGCGGAGATCAGAAGGCAGAGGAGAGGAGAGGGGCTGGGGGGCTGGTAGAGAGTAGGAGGGTCAGGGAGGGTGCTCTTGATGGGGCTGGGGGAAGTGCTGAGGGTCTGAGAGGGGAGGTGCGTATGTCCAGGCTGGAGCTGCCCCACCCGCCATCGAAGGCTGGGATGGGGAGGTGTTGGGCCCTTTCATTTGGTCCCATCTCTGGTGCTCCTGGAGTTTCTGCTCAGCCCAGGCAAGAACTAACGTGACTAACCCAGGCCCATCCTGAATGCTTATTAACCAGGCCGGGAGGCCCGCTACTGCCCCCACCCCCAAACCAGGCAGTACCATCTGCCGGAAGCTATTTGCCTATGGCGACGAGGCTGTCTGTCCTGGTCACAACCGTGTACTCCAGGCGTCCAGGTCTTTGGGATCTGCTCTATTTGGGTGTGTCACGGATGGGGCAGTGGGTTGAGGTGGGGGAGGGTGCTGGGCTAGAGAGGAGAACCCTATTTAGACTTTAGGAAGCCACCTTCAATGCTTCTGGACTGAGGCAGGGATAAATAAATAACTCAACAACAGATTCTGGGAAGCACTTTCTGGGACTGAAAAAGGTAAAACCTCCTCTCCACTCCCCATCCTCCCAATACCTCCTCCTCACACTCCATAGATGGACAAAGAATTCCGGAGTTTATTCTGGAGCAGCTGGGATGATGCTCCCAGCTGCTGGGATCTCACATTTGCCGGGCAGGGAGGTCACGGCGAGGGGAAGGCGAGAGGTCCCGGAGAGGAGCCCGAGCTGGGGGCTGCCAGCCAGGCCGGCAGGGCTGAGAGCTCTAGGCTGTGCCGTAGAAGCGCTGATAGGCCTCCTGGAAGCCAATGTGGTCAGCCAGCTGGTCACAGGCGGGGTTGAGCTCACACACCTCCCTCCTGGGCTCCAGCGGATCTGGGTAGGGGGCTGGGGCTCTGAGAGCCCAACACACCGGCATCAGCCTCCACGCAAAATGCCTGCCCCTCCTCCCACTGCACTCGAGGCTCCAGAGTCCTCCCACAGCGGCCGCTCCTCCCAGCCCATCCTGGAGGTGCAGTGCCCTGGCCCAGCACCTCCTTTTCTCTCACCCCAGCCCATGATCCAGGTAGCGCCTGAGTCTCTTCACCACCTCGCTGCCCTCCTGTTTGGACACAAAAGCTGTGAAGCAGAGGGTCAGGGGTCAGGTGACTGCGAGTTTGGGTGGACAAGGTGGGGAGTAGGCTGGCCTTCCTGAGAGCCAGATGGGAGGGGGCAGGAGGGGAGAATGGGACTGAGGGGACCAGGGTGAGACAGGGGTGCTGGGAGCGGGCAGCACCATTGAGTGACACAGGGCACAGCTTCCCATCAGGCCCTGCCTCATACCTGCACCTTTGCCAGACTCCTCATCTCTGGGCTTTGCATCTGCAAAAGAAAGGAGCCCAGTTCACCCCTGCTCATCCCTAGGGCTCTCCCTCTCCTCCCCTCTCCCCTCCTCTCTGGCAGCTGGCTCTTCCCTCCTCTCCCTCCACAAGGACAGCGGTGGGGGCAAATGGACTGAGCCCACAGAAAGGTGGTTAGACTGCCAATAGGGCCTGCCAGTGGAAGGGGTGAGGAGAGGTGAGGCCATGCTGCTTTCCCCTCGCAGCTCCCGCGGGCTGGGGCAGGGGTAGGGGCACTCACCTGCCCAGCCAGCGAGGCAGAGTGTGGCCAGGGCCAGTAGGGCGAGGAACATGAGGGGTCTCATGGTGTGTCTGTCAGCGGCTGCGCTAGGGCTGCTGCTCAGGACTCAGCTGGTCTGCCCCTCCCAGCCTCCAGCACTGTTTTATACTCTCTGGGCTGTGCCCCAGAGGCAAGGGTGAGGGCGGGTCTTGGGGGAATCTACCAGGGCTATTTGGGGGTCATCCGCCTAGGCCAAACCCCAAAGGATGTTGTGGTTGGAGCTGCGGCTGCCTGGGCAGGCCCCTGGGAGTGATGGAGGAAGGTGGGCCTCAGTCCAAGACTGCCAGCCTCCAGACAAGGTCCCCAGCCCCTCCTCAAGGGGGTCGCCCCAGGTCCCCCAGCCCCTACTCACTCTCCCTCAGAGCCCCAGCCTCAGTTTGAGCACCAGCAGGGCAGACCGGGAGGAGTAGGAGGGGGAGCCTAGAGAGGAAGGGGGGCCCAGAGGTCCAAAATAGATTTGCACAGAGCTGGGCTACAGCCTCCCACAGGCTGATTTCCACTGTCAGCCCTGTGGGCAGGAGCCCCACTCAGGGAGGGAGGGCCGCTGCCCCAGAGAGACCTCAACAGCAGGCCTGGCATGGGGGCGGCTTGACTCTGCTCAGGCCCTGAGCCTCGGGACGGGGGAAGGGGTTGGGGCAGCATAAGGCCAAGAGCCAAAAGCCAACACAGGTGTGGCCAGGCATGAGGTAAGGACAGCCCTTCTGTCTGCGACTGGCCAGGTGGGCACTGAGGTGGGAACCCCCTTCCCCATGCCCCGCGCACCTCTGAGCTCCTGACCGCTCCACCCCGATCCTTTTCCTGCCCTCACAGCCTCCCCACTGCCAACCTGGGGACCTGTCCTTCGAGGGGCAGAACATCCAGCCTGAAAAGCCCCTCCCCACAACTGAAAGCCACTTCTGCCTCAGCTCAGCCTGGAGAAGAGGGTGTCCTCACCCACCATCCACTCACCAGGTGGAGACCTGCCAGACGAAGCACTGCTGCCTTCAACCCACGGCCGGTGGCTGGATGTTTGGGTGTGTCCAGGAGGAGAGAGGAGCCACTAGGCTCAATTTGGGGGGTGGGGTTGATCATCAGGGACCACCCTGCCATCTTCCCGAGTGTCCCCGCTGCTCCTAGACAGACCCAACCAGGCCTCTTTCTACAGAGTTAGGGTGAAGCCCTCGCCAAGGAAGAAAGTTCTGCCCCCACCCATACCCACCCCCTTCACCCTCCAGTCTGGAGGAAACACCCACCCTGCCTTCGGCTAAGTCACTCCTGATGCCCTGTGGCCCTGGCTGGGGAAGAGGGGGTTTTGAGAAGCCAGAGGACAAAGTCCCAGCCATTTGGAGGGCCCCCTTGCTCCATGTTCGAGCACTCACCAGGCGCAAACACACACCTAGGGAGGCCCACCATAGAGCTTTTCAGAATCAACCCAAGGCAAAGAGAAGGGCAGGTGCAGCTGGACAGAGTGACACCCTCCACCCCCAAAGGCAGCTTGTCCCGGCCTCAGGGAACCCAAGACTCCTGGTTTCCGTGACAAGGGGCTCCACTGCCCTTCCATACATGATGGTCAGATGCACCCCCCACCAACCCACCCCAGCCTGGATGCTCTCAGAGCCCTGCAATGGGGCCTCCATTGGAGCCAGGACTCTGGAGTCCAGGGTAGGATCTTGGCCCAGGAGAGTCCTGGGAGAGGCCCAGGCAGAGGGAACATCCTCACAGATTACAGTGTGGTGGAGGAAGTTTATTTGCGGATGTGGGGAGAACATGGCTCGGGCTGGCCAGCAAGGGGACAATCAGTGGTAACTGAATTACAGATTCCCTAAGCCAGGTCCCAGGGAGGTCTCAGGAATAGGCGATATGTGTGATGCGGGTAGGGTGGGGGGTTGGCCTGAACCTAAAGGAGAGGAAGCATGGTGCCTAATTCCCAGGGTGGGAGCTGGCCAAGAATCCTAAAGTTAGAAAACAGGGAGGAATCTGAAGGTAGTGTGTGTTTTTGACCCCAAGGGAGCCCCAGAGGCACAACGGCAGTGGAGACAGCTGAGGCCTCCTTCTCCGGCAAATTCCATCACTGCTTAGGGACTGTTCTGGGAGGCAGCTCACTCAGGCCCAGCATCCTGGACCACAGGCCCTTGACCTTGACTGCCCTCTGCTCCTGGGCCGGGCCCTCTCCTCCTCACTCAGGCTCCCCCAGCACGGCCACCAGCTCCTTCTGTTCTCTGTGTAGAGCCTGACATCAATGAGAGAGAACAGACAGACTGAGAGATGAGAAAATCCAAACCCTTTCCCTCTACTGTCCTTGACTCCAGGCCTGGGTTTCCCCCAGGATGATAAGGAAGCGGTCTGTAACTCATATCACAGGCCCAGCAGGGCATATTAGGAAATCCGCCCGACTCAGCAGTTGTTTATGGCAGGCTGGGTGCCATGGCCACCTGGGCTGGGCCTCCCCAGAGCACAGCCGATTTTCAAAAAGGGCCCCTTAATTGTCCCCCGATCCTCTGACCTCACCGGAGATTTCTAGCAGAGAAACTTTCTTAAATTAAGTGGACTTTCAGCTAGGCTACAGACATGGGAATTGTAGGGAAAAGGGCTCTCTGAGCCCACACAGGGCTCAGCACTGAACACTCAATCCAGCTGACCTGCTTCAAACAATGGTTAGCATCTGTGGCTGTAATGGGAGAGGTGTGGCTATAAGAGCAGGGGGCTTCCTTCTTCCTCTTAAAATAGAAGCACTGAATGTCAGAGCTGGCAGGCATTGGGGATCACTATTTGGCCAATTTGGAAGCCAAAGCCTGGACAGGGGAATGACCCTTTGGCCTCATGCTGATGAGGCGCCAATGGCAGAGCAGCCGGAGGACTCAGCAAGGCAGCCCCGAGAGTACCGTAGACAAAACTCTCAACTGTGGAACCTGTCCCAGGAGACGGCGCTAGGCTGAGGCCTCGGTTATACCACCTGGGTGTCTGCTGTGTAGAGCCTGGGCCACTGCACTACACTACACTACACTACACACCCCCAGGGCCAGTGTGATACAGGAGGAGGCTGAGGGGGTGAAGATAAGAGGAAGCAGAGCAAGGCACCAGCCTTTCTCCTGCTGCCGCCTCCCTGAGGCTTGGGGCCTTGCTGAGGCTGGGGCAGGGCCTTCAGATTGCCCCTGACTGGTCTTGGGAAGAAGACCAGGGGACCTGAGAGCCATGGATCTGGGGACTTATTCCCCTCGGGAATAGGAGGGTCTGTCCCAAGAAGGGAGCTGTCGAGTGGCCACAGGTAAACATAAGTTGGACATCTAAATGATGAAGAGAACCCAATAATGGGCCACCGTTCAAGCCCCACTAGAAACCCTCTTTTGGAACTACATTTTGAGCCGGCAAGAAAATCCATCTCATCACTCTGTAGTCACAGGTGCTATTTGCGTCACCCAGCCTGATTACTCTCGTCCCCCTTATTCACCAACTTGACCCCAAGTGACTGTGGGCCACTTTCAGAAATTAAGTTCACCCTCAAAGGACACATATTTGTTGCATAGAGGATATGTTTTAGGTATGTTGACGGCTCTAGAAGTCATTCTAATGTACACATTTTAAAGGTACTGGGCAGTGGTCACGTGGAGTAGAACCACCATGGCTACAGAGGATTAACCCTGACCCTGACATGGAGGAGCCGTCCCTGGGCAAGTCACTCGCCCTCCCTGGGCCCGTTTTCTCCTCGGCTGCAGCAGGAGAGCACGTGACTGAGGGCAGGGCCGGGACACTCACCTTCCAGGCCTGCTGCCGGGCCTGGACCTGCAGCTGCAGCTCCTCCACCTGCCTGCGCCCGGCCAGGACGGCATCTGCCAGCTGCCTGTTCTCGGCCTCCTGTTTCTGCACATGGCGCTGCAGGGCGTCCCGCTGCTGCAGAAAGTAGGGCACCACAGCGCTGCGCAGGTCTTTCTCTGGGATCCCACTAGGGCGCCTGCAGGGCCGCAGGGGGGCGCAGGGGTGGGGATAGGGAGTCGTCGTGTGGGGTAAGGCTTCTCCTTCCAAACCCAGTCCGTGGCATTCCCACCTTCAGCCTCAAGCTGGGCTGGCTTTCAAGGCCTCTCCTGTGGTCCCTCTTACTCCCAAGACCCAACCGCATGGCTCCTGCTCCTGAGGGGAATGCTAACCCCTTGTCCCTTAGCTTCAACTCCCAGGAACCCATCTCTCCTCTTCTCACCAACCCGCACCTTAGCCCTCCTCCTCATCCACAGACACCCCCCTTCAGCTGTAAACCTCCAGGGCTAGAGATGACTTTCCTCAGTCCTTGTGACCATGTGCCTTGCTGGTGCATCCACACCATGGGACTGTGAGCTGGAGAGATAGGGGGTAGGTGGCGGCCTGAGAGCAGGCCCAGACCCCAAGGGGCCCTGGCTGGCTAATGTGAGAAGATAAAGGAGAGACAGGTCTGAGGAGGCAAGAGTTTAGGGGGTTCTGAGTGCCCAGAGTGAGGAGATAGGCCAGTTCCGATGGGCAGTGGGGTAGAAGCCACTGTAGGTTCTTTAAAAATTCTTTCTCAGTTATAAAGGTTAATTCTCTTAAGTTATGAATGTCACAAAGCATTAGCAAATTGAAAAGCACAAAAAAGGTTTTTACTGCTCCTGACCTAGGATTCTGCTCAGGCAAGGAATGGAGGCAGGAGGCAGGAGCTCAGGCCACTCACCATCTCGGTGGCCTCAACTCTCCACCCCTGTCCCCAGGGCCTCCTTCTCCGTCCTGCCCAGAACAACCTGGCAGCAGGGCTGCCCACTGGAATGACAGCTCCGGGAGAGAAGGTCTTTCATGTCTTAGTCACTGCTGAATCTCTGGCATCTAGAACACTATTAGGCATATAGTAAGTGCTTCTAAGTATTGGTTGACTGAACAAATGAATAAACACCAGATGCCTGGGCCAGACTAATCGATGTAAGACTCCAAACCTCGCTATTGTGCCTCATCCCACTCCCTCTACCCTCTCTCTTGCAGGCCAGATGGGCCCTGAAATGAGCTCCCCGGGAAGATTTCTCTCATCCCAGTCACCTCAACCCCCTGGACAACATGCGCTTGCCCCCAGCTCTCCTCCCCCAGAGGGGCTATGCATTTGTCTCTCTGCTCTGGGTCACTGTTTGGTTTTGGTCCTCTCCACCTGTCCCTGTCACAAGGTCCTCTCAGGGGCTGAGAGCCCAGAGTCTCATGCATATGGGTCCATCAGAAAAGCTCCTTAGGATGCTGGACTGCTGCCTCTTTCCCCGCGAGCCCTCCCGTGGCCGAGGGAGCAGGTACCACCCTTCTCACCAAGCCGGCTCCTTGCAGTCCTTGCTTTCTTCCACAATCGCATCCAGCGCATTCAGGACAGCTTCCAGGTTTCCCTCCGCTTTGATTTCAGAGATTTCCTCCTGAAGAGAAAGGAGGAAAGAGCTATAGTAATACCAGACAATTCCATATGCTGAACTACTAACGGCACTTAGTAAAAGTTTAGCTAATTTAAGTTCTGTCTTTATAAAAACATTCCAACTTTCCTACATGTGACTCTTATAATTAAGAAAATAAAGTATAAAATAGAATACATGTCAAAAGTGCCTGCAGCAAGCCTCTCCTCCTGCACGTCATCTCTGAAGGCTGCATCCCTGCTGTTGTCCCCACAGCTGAGCACGCTCTGCGGACAGCACACATACATTCTGATGCTTAACGAAGCCCATCCTGGAGTGTGACAGCATGGAAGTTAAACTCCCAAGAGGGATCACTTAAAGACAGGAATGGAATCCTGTCCTTTTCTGTATCCCCTCCGGTATGCAGTTCCAATGAATTCAACAATTTGCTAAATGCCTCCTCTGTGCCAGGCTTTGCACCAGGTGCTGGAGAAACACAGAAGAGTAGACCCAGGCATGCCCTTGCTGAGTTCACAAGGTCAGGTGGGACAACAACTATAAACTCAATTACAACACAGGGCAACGAGAGAAGGGGCATTCAAGACACCCCTGTCATGTGGAGGGAACGGACGATGGCCACTGCAGCTTGGGGGCACAGAGGACAGTTTTGGGGACTGAGGGTAGAGAGGGGCTGAGGGCAGGGTCCCTGCCTTCAGGGGGCTGACGATCTAGAGGCAGAACCCAAGCCAATAGTACCTGCTGGGCTTCTTGCCACTCACCTGGATAGATGTCTGCAACTGAGTTACAAACTTGTCATAGATGCGCTGTGTCATCTCAGGCTGCAACTGGTAGAAGCACTTGTAACAGTCGATGAATCTCTGGTAGCTGGGGGGAAGGAGAGAAGGCAAAGGTTGGGGGGTTCAGAGTCACTGGCTCTTGCCTGGGCAGCCCTGCCCCTCATCACAGGACTCTGAGCCTTGTCTCCTTCATGGCGCTGGTTAAAGGCAGTGGATGCAAAGTGTCTCATCTGCAGCTCCAGTCTCTGAGGATGGCTCAGCCCCACCAGTCTCCCCACTTCCTCTCAGCAGAGCCCCAGTTGAGTTCAGGTGTCTCCCTCTGAAGGGTGGGTCACAATTAGGCCAGCCGTGGTTCTTAAACTTGACCTTACCAAGCACCAAATCACCAGGAGAGATTGTTAAAACTCAGATCGCTGGGCCGCACCCCCTCAGTTTTGAACAAGCTCCAAGGTGCTGCCGGTGCTGCTGGTCTGGGCACTCCACTTTGAGAATCTCTGGTCATTCTAGTCCCCCTGCAGGGCTGTGTTAGGACAGGACACGTGGTCTCTGGGAGAGGTTTCCTTACTCCTAAAAAGAGCCACACAGGAAGGAACTGATGTCTGTAGGGCATGACTATATCCAGGTGATGCCTCTAGCTCCCGGCGACCATGGAGGGCCTGGTCTGAGAGCAGAGTTTCTACCCTAAGGAGGCAGAGCAGAAAGAGGGAAAGGACCTGGGTCTCTGAGAACATCAAGCTGCTGAAAACACCCACCTGGAGCAACCCTACCTTGGGGCTTCTTGTTAGTGAGCTAATGGATTTCTCTTATTGTTCACACCATTTAAAATCAGGTCTCTGTCACTTGGCAGCAGATACACCGCTTGTAGCTGGAAAGGTCAAAGGGTACCCAGTACACTTCCAACGGCTTGTTCTTCTTGGAAAAAGACACTCAAATAAGGTAAATGGCTGTCTCCTCTCCCTCCTCGTTTTTGTGCGTGTCTCTCAGCCTGCTCTCTCAGGCCCTTCCCCTCCACAAGTGTTCACTGAGCACCTGCTATGTGCTGGGTGCTCCGGGTCAGTGAGACTGGCACGGCCCTCCTAGAGCTTCCAGTAGAGGAAGAGATGGCAGCAAACACAGAAACTCACATGTGAATGTGGAGAAGATTACTTGTGAAGAGTGCCTGGAAGGAAAAGGACAGGGGTCATGGGGCTGAGAGGGTGTATGTACCATGGGGATCACCTGTAAGTGTGGAGGTGGTCGGTGAAGCCAACCACCTGATGAAGCAATGTTCAAGAGACCTCCAAAAAGTGTCTGAGGAGGAGTCCTGGAACACAAAATCCCACCCTGATGCTTCGCTATGGGCCCAGATACCCCTCAGCCATGTGGGCCAGGCTGCTGGGCTCTGGACAAACAGGGGGTTAGGTATCTGGAACCCCATGCATAGCCCCCACCACACCCAAGGAGTCACTACTGGGTCCTCCCTTTCTCATGGCTCTTTGGGCCTCCTGGCCCAATTCCTACCCCAAAAACAATGTCTTCTGAAGCAGGTGCAGTGTGAGAGCAGTGGTGTGCTGAGGCCAGCTCACAGTGGCTTGCAAGAGATAACTGTTAAATTTCTAGGAAATCTGTGAGCCAGTTGTTAAACACAGCCATTATTGAAAATTAAATTATACAAAGTTACAATAAATTATATTAAAAACAAAGGTACCAGGACTTCCCTGGTGGGGCAGTGGTTAAGAATCCACCTGCCAATGCAGGGGACATGGGTTCGAGCCCTGGTCCAGGAAGATCCCACATGCTGCGGAGCAACTAAGCCCGTGCGCCACAACTACTGAGCCCGTGCTCTAGTGCCCACAAGCCACAACTACTGAGCCCACGTGCCACAACTACTGAAGTCCGCGCACCTAGAGCCTGTGCTCCGCAACAAGAGAATCCACTGCAATGAGAAGCCTGCGCACCGCAACAAAGAGTAGTCCCCGCTCACTGCAACTAGAGAAAGCCTGCACGCAGCAACGAAGACCCGACGCGGCCAAAAATAAATAAATTTTTTTGTTTAAAAAGATACTAACTGCTCAAAACATATGACTTCCTAATCATTCTACACATTTTACTCTGCTCTGGAAGCTGTTTCCATCTATGGTCTCGATCTGTGGAAACAGGTGTGCTGCTGCCCATCTCTTCTCTACTGTGTGTACTGATGCTACGCTGGTAAGCTTAGGAGTATTTACACCTCAGAAACTGGCAAACACTGCAAGCCAGGGCTTTATTTCAGGAGAGCTGGCTGTACGCACCTACCAGCACACCTCTGGGTAAGGGTGACAGTCTCTCATCCTTCTGAGGGTACACATTCGATATCAGTACCCCTTGGAGGCTAAACCTAGGTACCAAAAGGACAATATAAAGATGACAGGCATCATTTCAACCCGCAGCAGAGCCCCAGACATCTTGCTGTTTTGCCGCTGACCCCACGAGCCACGCAGTCTGTGGCTACATGGAATGTGGAGGGATACACGATGCCTGACAAAGCACAGCTGGAATTGATACCGGGTAATTGTGGCTTGAAATGGGTTTGGCTCAAACACGGGAGATCCTGTTCCTCCTCCCAGCCCACTCGCCAGGCACATCTGAGCTGGGTACATCTCCTCCCAGTTCAGGCGGCTGGCAGCAGACAGTGCCCAGGGCAGGGGTGAGGATAATTCTGCCCACCAGTGCTGCCCGTCAACGCTTCTGGTGTCCCCTTTGGGGTCTGAGACTTCAGTGAAAGTGAAGGACCCAGAAACATGCACACTGTTACAAACACACAAGATGGGAAACATATGCTCCAAGGACATGGAGGGAGAACAGCCAGGTTAGAGCCCAGGAGGAAAGTGATTTTCTTTTTTTATCAGAGTATAATTGCCTTACAATGTTGGGTTAGTTTCTGCTGTACAGTGAAGTCAATCAGCTATATGTATACCTGTATCATATCCCCTCCCTCTTGGACCTCCCTCCCACCCTGCACCCCCATCCCATCCATCTAGGTCATCACAGAGCACTGAGCCGAGCTCCCTGTGTTATACAGTGGGTACTCACTAGCTGTCTATTTTACACATGGTAGTGTATTTATGTCAAACCTAATCTCCCAATTCATCCTACCCTCCCCTTCCCCCACTGTGTCCACATGTCCATTCTGTACGTCTGTATTTCTATTCCTGCCCTGCAAATATATTAATCTGTACCATTTTTCTAGATTCCACATATATGCATTAATATATATTAGTTTTTCTCTTTCTGACTTACTTCACTCTATATGACAGACTCTACGTCCATCCACATCTCTACAAATGACCCAATTTCTTTTTACAGCTGAGTAATATTCCATTGTATATATTTACCACATCTTCTTTATCCATTCATCTATTGATGGACATTTAGGTTTCTTTTCTTTTCTTCTAGTTTCATTGAGACATAATTGACATACAGCACCCTGTAAGTTTAAGGTATACAGCATAATGATTTGACTTACATATACTGGTAAATGATTACCATAATAAGTTTAGTTAATATCCATCATCTCAAATAGAAACAAAAAAAAAGAAAAGAAAAAAAAAGGATTTTCCTTGTTATGAGAACTCATAGGATCTACTTTCTTAACAGCTTTCACATATACCATACAGCAGTGTTAACTGTAGTCATCAAGTTGTACATTACATCCCTAGTACTTATTTATAACTGGAAGTTTGTATCTTTTGATCACCTTAATGCAATTCTCTCTCCCCCCAGCCCCCAGGGGTTCCTTTCTTGAGAGACAATGCAGACTTGGGAATGCTGTGAATGCCCTAGTGAACTTCCTGAAAACATGCATTCACAGAGAAACAGGAAAAATGATGCATTTTAGAAAACATTCATTGCCACCCCTTCCAAATGTCAACTTTTACCTTCTCATGTAAACTCTAATATCTTTGTGGATAGGGACGCCATCTGCAATGGCGCTGGGATTTCCAGGGTACCCAGAACAGTGTTAGATACATAGCACACTCAAGACATGCTGTAGACCAGGCGACTGGGGTTGAGCTGAGACCTGGGCTGCCTGGCCTCAGGCTTGGTCCATTCCCAGCCACCTCCCCTACCCTGGACCCCAGGGTACCAGGGCCTGGGCTACTTGGACAGAGCAGTCCTCTTCACAGAGCATCCCCAGTGGCCTCTCTGCCAAGCCCCCCTTTGCCCTCTGCTGGAACAGTCCCCTGGCCTCGGCCTTCCAAGGGTACACAAGGGAACATCCAGCTTTGTGCTGGTTAAGTGTACGGCTCTAAAGACTGCCTGTCCTTTTGCCTAGGTTCAAATCCTACCTCTACCCCTCATCAGCTGAGTGATCCTGGACAACTTCTTTACCTTTATAAGCATCAGTTTCCTCCTTTGTCAAATGGAGATAATAACTATCCATAAGTCACAAAATTACTGTGAGGAGGAAATGAGGTTACATATATAAATACTTAGTACAGTGCAGAGCACACCCGGAAATGCTCCATGTTAGCTACAATTATTATTAGTTTTCTCAAAGGAATAGTCCTCACCACCCCCTAATCAGTGTAGAACACAGTCAGTAACTTGGCTTCCCAGGGTTGAGAAGTCTGCGGAAGGCAGGGGCTTAGTAAATGCATCTTGGTTGCAACTGAATGTGCAGGAAGAACCCGTCGGCCCCCACTACAAAGAAAAGGCTACACTGTGGTCCCACAAAAAGGGCCACATTTGTCATCAATGAAAGTAACTTCTATAGTTTTGTTTTTGTTTTTGTTTTGCGGTACGCGGGCCTCTCACTGTTGTGGCCTCTCCCGTTGCGGAGCACAGGCCCCGGACGCGCAGGGGACGCGCAGGCTCAGTGGCCATGGCTCATGGGCCCAGCCACTCTGCGGCATGTGGGATCTTCCCGGACCGGGGCACGAACCCGTGTCCCTGCATCGGCACGTGGATTCTCAACCACTGCGCCACCAGGGAAGCCCGTTAACCTATTTTTTTCTCTTAACTACTTCTTGTGCAATATCTGAGATACCATCACTGTTTTTGAACTCACTGATAAAGCATGTCTTTTACTGCACTAAAAACTCTTTGTAAACTGCGTTATCACACAAGTTTCACTTAAAGTACTTAAGGCCAGAATCAATCTCTGGCGGCTAGTCAATCTGTCAGTTTATATACGCAGATAAATTGTGTAGGAATGGAAAGACAGAGGCACAGACAAGTAAACACGTTTACTAGTGCTAAGGAAGCCCTGGCTTGCCTTCCTTCTCCATGGTAAACGGCTTGCTGCCCGACTGAACGCCTGTTCCACAGACTGTCCTCCAGAGGGCGGGTGAGAACTGGCGTTTCCGACCAGTAAAGGAGTGGAGTCCAAAGACAGACCAAGACGGATAGAAGCGGGGATAGAAACTGGGGAGCGCAGTGACAGAAATTCATGCTCTCCACCCTCCAACCACCACCTGTACAGCTGGCCTGTTTCATTAAGAAATGTTTCTCGGACTTCCCTGGTGGAGCAGAGGTTAAGAATCCACCTGCCAATGCAGGGGACACGGGTTCAAGCACTGGTCGGGGAAGATACCATATGCTGTGGAGCAACTAAGCCCGTGAGCCACAACTACTGAGCCTGCGCTCTAGAGCCTGCAAGCCACAACTACTGAAGCCCGAGCACCCTAGAGCCTGTGCTCTGCAACAAGAGAAGCCACCGCAATGAGAAGCCCACACACCACAAAGAAGAGGAGCCCTCGCTCGCCGCAACTAGAGAGAGCACGTGCACAGCAACAAAGACCCAACACAGCCAAAAACAAATAAATAAATAAATTTATTTATTTTAAAAAAAGAAAGCAGAGAAAAGGGAAGGGAGGGGAGGGGAAGGGAGGGAAGGGGCTTCTCTGTTTGGTCTTTCCCCCTCCCCCCTTTCTCAGCCCCAGGACTGAGAAAGCAAGGGGGCAAAAAGAAAACAGAAGTGTTCCTTGATGAAAATAAGAGGTCAGTCAGCCACATGTAAATTAATTAAGTTAGAACATTCCCACACACCATACACAAAAATAAACTCAAAATGGCTTAAAGACTTAAAATATAAGACCTGACACCGTAAAACTCCTAGAAGAAAACATAGGCAAAACATTCTCTGACATAAATTGTACCAATGTTTTCTTAGGCCAGCCTCCCAAGGCAATAGAAATTAAAGCAAAAATAAACAAATGGGACCTAATCAAACTTACAAGCTTTTGCACAGTAAAGGAAACCATAAACCAAATGAAAAGACAACCTACGAACTGGGAGAAAATATTTGCAAGTGATGCAACCAACAAGGGCTCCCTGGAGGAAGCAACGTCTGAGACCTATGAGAGCAGCAGGAGTCGGTCAGAGGACAGAAGGCCCTGGCAGCGCAACTGAAGAGTACACAGGCATGCCTGTGTATGAAGATGTAATAACAAGAAATGTGTACTGAGCACTGACTAGAACCAGGCACTGTTCTAAGCACTCTACATGGAGTAACTCACTTAGTCCTCATGATAACTCTATGAAGTAGGGTCTATTATCACCATGCCCATTTTTCAGATGTGAATGCTGAGGCAGAGAGAAGCTTGTCCAAGGTCACAGAGTTGGGACATGGTGGAACCATCTGCTTTGGATCAAGTGCCTTGGCCTCCAAGACACACAGTCTGCAGGCTGGTAGGCCAGACACAGAGTCTAGACCGCATCATGATGGGAAGAGCTGGAAAACGGTTTTAAGCAGGGGTGGGACAAGATCATATTTGTATGTTAGAAGCTCCCTCCGGCTGCTGTGTGAGGGTAGACTCAGGAGGCACAGCTAAGGTGATTGCCGACTTGAGCAAGGCAGACACATTGGGGATAGAGTGAGGTAGATGGTCTGGAAACACACAAAGAAGAGAGAATCAGCATGATGGGGCTGAAGCCGCACACCACAGTCTGGTGAGTCATACCCACACTTCAGAAACTAATCACTGCCAGTAGCACGCATCATCTGCACATTCAAAGAGGGTGAGACATTTCTGAAACATGTATTTAATCAGAACATTTTACATATCAAACCACTATTTTTCCTGTGAAAAACTGTTTCCTATGAACACCAACAGTCTCTGCCACTAGTTTAAAACTCTACCAGTTCATGTACAAATGCAATCAGCTCTCCTTCCTTGGTCATTCATTGTCAGACATAGGCTTTAAGTCAGTTTACACAAATCACACTCTGCAGCACATCTCAGGCTGCAAGACTGGACCAGGACAGGCAATGGACCAGTCTGGCAGCTAAGAACTTAGGAACTGTCAATCACCTCTCACTCCCTTCAGCCCCACCGGCACTGACAACACATGTGGCACAGCTGCCAGATGCCACGGGTACCCCAATCAGTGCTAACTTCAACCAGGGCCCCACCAACACCAACTCTAACCAACTGCCTCTCTTGGCAGGTCCTGATTTATAACAAAATATAGCAAGCCTCATCTGCTTGCTTTAAAAGAATAGCTGTTTCTCAGAAGGTCCAGGAGGCTGTAAGGACAGAAAAGAATCCTTCATTTTCAGAGGACAAGGGAGAGGTCGCAAATAGTAAGTTCCAACATGGCCACGTTTCTATGTTCTGAAGCCTGAGAAAGGACATATTCAGGCGTCTTTGTGTCAGCCAATCCAATGAAAGGAAGACACCCTAACTGAAGACAGGGCTGTGGGTCTGTGAGATCTGATAGCCCAGTGAGACCAATAATCTTCTAGTCACTCTGGAGTGCATCATATAATTTGCCCCCCTAGCTAAGCTAACATGAATGTGAAAAATATGCTGAGCTGTAGGGAAAACCAACCTGTGGTTTAAAATATCCATTTGGATAAATGACATGTGAATAAACTAGCTTTTACTATGTAAAGATTCCTGTCCTCGCTATAAATACTTGGTCTTTGGGATTGAGGACTTCTAATGACTTGGGAGAGGGTCAAGTATTTGGATACATTTTAAAAGTCTGTATTCATACATGACATTTTACTGAGCCCTTTCTATGTGGAAACCAGCCATAAGTTCCTACTTAACCAAATGAGGGGAAGGCTGTTCTAGCGAGGAGAAGCAGTAAGTGGAAAGAGCAGGTGGCAAGGGTGGGGGGACAGTGCAGCACTCAATGCAGAAGAGCTTATGTGCGTGTGTGTTTGCACCTGCATGCAAGTGTGCGTATGCTGCATACCCTTGGCCCTGACCATGGCTAGAGAAATAGGAGGGGCCAAGGAGTTAATGGCCTTTTACACTAAGCTAAGGAGCTGACATTTGATTCTGGAAGCAACCCTGAGCCAATTAAGCAGGAAAAAGACATGCTCAAATCTGAGCTGTAGACTGGAGGGGGCAGGACTGAAGCTGGAGGGCTATTTTGGAAGCTGGTGCAACAATCATATGAGAGATAGTGAGGACCTGAACTAAAGCATTTGCACAAGGATGGAGAGGACACTGAGGAGACAGGCTGGAACCAACAGGGCTTGGTGGCTGACTGGAAGTAAGGGGTCAATGAGGACTCCCAAATCTCTGGCCTAGAGAATGAGTAGATGGTGGTATCTTCAACCAAGTTTGGGACCACAGAGGGAGGAGAAATCCTGTTTTGCTGAACTTAATGGTTCTGAGGGACACCAAGTGGAGGTGTCCAAATGAGGGGAAGGCTGTTCCAGCATGGAGAAGCAGTAAGTAGAAAGAGCAGGTGGCAAGGGTGGGGGACAGTGCGGCACTCAATGCAGAAGAGCTTGGGGTGGGGCCAAGAGTGTGGGGCCCTGGAAGCCATGGTAAGGAGCAATGAAAAGTCACGAAGGACTTTCAGCAGCAGCAAGATATCAAATGGGATGTGATCATGAACATGTGTAGGTGAAGTAAGGAAAGGGCAATACTCACACAGTTAAGGGACAAGTGGAGAAAGAAGAGCCCAAGAAGGAGCAACTAGTGAGGTAAAGGGACAGAGAATGGTGTTGCAAGCCAAGAGAGAAATATCAATGACAGAGAAGTGGTTAACAGTCAAATGCTGCAAGGAAAGTAAGTAGGTTAAAGATGAAAAAATATCCAAAATATTTAGCAACAAAGAGTTATTAGTGACCTTGAAAAGAAGGTTTTAGGGGAATGGTGGTAAATTGCCCTAAGCTGAGGAAAAAATTGGAGATGGAGAACTAGAACATGGGAATGCAAAGACCCAAAGCCACAACCTGGGATTAAAGGGAAGGAAATTGATGGGGAGGTCGCTAGGAGGATGCAAGATTGGGCATCTCTCAGCCAAATTTGTAAATGTATAAACTCCTGCCTGGTGGTCTCAATTCTATGAACCAGGTGTTGGGGTCATTTTCACTGAGAGGGTACAGGGAGCAGAGCAGGGGAAGGGCCTGAGGGACATGATGAAGATTTTAAATAGCTACTGTGGAGAAGGGCAAGAGAACCGGCTGGAGACACGAGGATCATGGGCTCACTGAGGGCCCATGTGAATTCCAAGAACATGACTGTGGAGGCACCATTTTCCACCATGGGTGAGACTCTACAGTGCTGCTCGAAGGCTGAGTATAGGGGCAGAGGAGTGCAGACAGGATACTGAAGTTCGGTTTGACAGTCGTTGGGCTGGAAGGATGAGGGAGCAAAAGAGCTGTGGAACAGAAGTGTGGCTGCCTTGCATCTCCAACTGAACCTATCCAAACAGACGTCTTGATTTCCAACCCCAGACCCATTTCTCTCCCCCAGCTCTCAGCGGGGAGTGTTTCTTCCCCATCTCAGTAGATGGTAAAACCCTCCACTAAGCCACCATCATGAAGAGTCAACATCCTCTTGGAGTTCCCCTTTCCCTCATCTTGCCCTCCAATCCATTCTTTTCTATTTTTAACCTTAAAAAATGTATTTATTTATATTTATTTTTGGCTGTGTTGGGTCTTTGCTACGTGCGGGCTTTCTCTAGTTGAAGCGAGTGGGGACTACTCTTCCTTGCGGTGCGCAGGCTTCTCATTGCAGTGGCTTCTCTTGTTGTGGAGCATAGGCTCCAGGGCGCGCGGGCTCAGTAGTTGTGGCTCATGGTCTCTAGAGCACAGGCTCAGCAGTTGTGGCACACAGGCTTAGTTGCTCCGCGGCATGTGGGATATCTTCCCAAACCAGGGATCGAACCCGTGTCCCCTCGATTGGCAGGCAGATTCTTAACCAATGCGCCACCAGGGAAGTCCCCGTAGTATTTTATTAGATAGTTATTATATATATGTAACCACGTTCTTCAAATATTGGACATTTTTGGTGGTTTTCAACTATTTTCTACTGAACATGGAGCTACGATGAATATTTTTTGTATGTAAACTTTTTTGAACATTTTTGAAATAATTATAGATTTGTACAAAGCTGCAAAGAAATGTATCCTCCCCGATGTTATTATCTTATACAACTACAGAACAATATCAAAACCAAGAAGCTGACATTGGTACAATCCACAGAACTCATTCAGATTTCAACAGTTACACATACATTTGTTTGTGTGTATACATCTTTTTTTAAATTTATTTTTATTTTTTTATTTTATTTATTTTATTTTTTGGTGGTACGCGGGCCTCTCACTGTTGTGGCCTCTCCCGTTGCAGAGTGCAGGCTCCGGACGCACAGGCTCAGTGGCCATGGCTCACGGGCCCAGCCGCTCCGCGGCATGTGGGATCTTCCCGGACCGGGGCACGAACCCGTATCCCCTGCATTGGCAGGCGGATAAATTTATTTATTTTTAATTTATTTTTGGCTGTGTTGGGTCTTCGTTGCTGCGCCCGGGCTTTCTCTAGCTGCAGCGAGCAGGGGCTACTCTTTGTTGCGGTGCACGGGGTTCTCATTGCGGTGGTTTCTCTTGTTGCGGAGCACAGTCTCTAGGCACAAGGGCTTCAGTAGTTGTGGCTCGCGGGCTCTAGAGCGCAGGTTCAGTAGTTGTGGCAACGGGCTTAGTTGTTCTGCGGCATGTGGGATCTTCCCGGACCAGGGACCGAACCTGTGTCCCCTGCATTGGCAGGTGGATTCTTATCCACTGCACCACCAGGGAAGCCCCTGTGTATCTTTATCACATGTGTAACCACCACCTCGGTCAAGATACTAGATGCTTTTCAAATATATTTGTCGGACTTCCCAGGTGGTCCAGCAGTTAAGAATCCGCCTGCCAATGCGGGGGACACAGATTTGATCTCTGGTCCAGGAAGATCCCACACGCTGTGGAGCAACTAGGCCCATGCACAACTACTGAGCCTCTGCTCTAGAGCCTGTAAGCCACAAATACTGAGCCTGCATGCCACAACTACTGAAGCCCGCGTGCCCTAGAGCCTGTGCTCCGCAACAAGAAGCGACCCCAATGAGAAGCCCGTGCACCACAATGAAGAGTAGCCCCTCCTCACCATAATTAGAGAAAGCCCGCACGCAGCAACGAAGACCCAACACAGCCAAAAATAAATAAGTAAATAAATAAATTTAAATAAATAAATTTGTCATGATGTGGGCTGGGGTCTCAAAAAATTCAGAGTCTAGGGGCTTCCCCGGTGGTGCAGTGGTTGAGAGCCCACCTGCCAATGCAGGGGACACGGGTTCGTGCCCTGGTCCGGGAAGATCCCACATGCCGCAGAGCGGCTAGGCCCGTGAGCCACGGCCGCCGAGCCTGCGCGTCCGGAGCCTGTGCTCGGCAACGGGAGAGGCCACAACAGTGAGAGGCCCGCGTACCGCACACACACAAAAACAATAATAATAATTCAGAGTCTAGAAAGACCTTAAAAGAATCCTACCAACAATCGATCATCTGCACAGCAGTCAGAGTACCTTTTAAAGATCACTCACTGTATTCAGAGCATTTCAAATAAATAGATTTTTAAGCCATTGGAGAGCCAACTCCCACACACGCAAAAAAAAAAAAAAAAAAAAAAAGATCAGTCACGACTTAAAAAACATCAATGGCGTTCCATTTCTCTTAGAATAATAAACTCCCTTGCATCTAGTAAAAATAATAACCTCTCTATATAATGCAATGAAGATAGACTATGGGGAAAAATAGATATAAACAATTGTGATGGGAGATTTTAAAAAAGAAATGAATGGTTCAATCAAGAAGATTTTTTTAATGAGCATATAAAAGAAAAAAAAAAAATATATATATATATATATATATTTTTTGGCCATGCCTCGTGGCATGCGGAATCATAATTCCCGGACCAGGGATCAAACCCGTGCCCCCTGCAAAGGAAGCATGGAGTCCTAACCACTGGACTGTCAGGGAGTTACTAAAATATTTTAATAATAAAATTTAGGGGCTTCTCTGGTGGTACAGTGGTTGAGAGTCCGCCTGCCGATGCAGGGGACACGGGTTTGTGCCCCGGTCCGGGAAGATCCCACATGCCGCAGAGCGGCTGGGCCCGTGAGCCATGGCCACTGAGCCTGTGCGTCCAGAGCCTGTGCACCGCAATGGGAGAGGCCATAACAGTAAGAGGCCTGTGTACTGCAAAAAAAAAAAAAAAAAAGAAAAAGAAATTAAATGATGATGCCCATATGTAAAAAAATGAAATTGGGGCTTCCCTAACGGCACAGTGGTTGAGAACCTGCCTGCCAATGCAGGGGACACGGGTTCGAGCCCTGGTCTGGGAACATCCCACATGCCGCAGAGCAACTAGGCCCGTGAGCCACAACTACTGAGCCTGCGCGTCTGGAGCTTGTGCTCCGCAACGAGAGGCCGCAACAGTGAGAGGCCCGCGCATTGCGATGAAGAGTGGCCCCCGCTCGCCGCAACTAGAGAAAGCCCACGCACAGAAACGAAGACCCAACACAGCCAAAAATAAATAAATAAATAAATTTTTTTAAAAAAATGAAATTGGACCTCTTTCTCATATCATACAAAAACTAACTCAAAATGGATCAAAGACCTAAATGTAAGAGCTAAAACTATATAGAAGAAAATATAGGTGTAAATCTTCGTGACCTTGCATTACACAATGTTTTCTTAAATATGACACTAAAAGCTCAAGCAACCAAAGAAAAAACTCAATTTTTAACCTAAATAAATAAAATTAATAAATAAGTAATCTAAATTGGACTTCTCAAAATTAGAATTCTTACAAGTTAACAATAAAATGACAAATAACCCAATTAGAAAATGAGCAATGAGGGACGTCCCTGGTGGCCTAGCGGTTAAGACTCCACACTCCCAATGCAGGGGGCCTGGGTCCCACATGCATGCCGCAACTAAGAGTTTACATGCCACAACTAAGGAGCCTGTGTGTCGCAACTAAGGAGCTAGCAAGCTGCAACTAAGGAGTCTGCCTGCCACAACTAAGCAGCTCATGTGCCGCAACTAAGGAGCCAGTGAGCCACAAGTAAGGAGCCCTCGAGCCACAACTAAGAAGCCTGCCTGCTGCAACTAAGGTGCCTGCCTGCTGCAAGAGCCAGCAAAACTAAATAAAAATAAATAAATATATTTTTTAAAATGAGCAATGAATTTGAATAGACATTTCTCCAAAGACGATACACAAATGGTCAATAAGCACATGAAATATGCTCAGCATCATTAATCATTAGGAAAAGGCAAATCCAAGATGCTATGAGATACCAATTTACACTCACTAGGATGACTACTGGCCACAATTAAAAAGACAGACCTAACAAGTATTGGTAAAGATGTGGAGAAATCAGAACCCTCATAAACTGCTGGTGTAAATGTAAATTGGTACACTTGCTTTGGACAACAGTTTGGCCATTCCTGAAAAAGTTAAACATAGAATTACTATACACTCCAGCATTTTCACTTCTATGTGTCTCCCCAAGAAAACTGAAAACACCTGTTCACAGATGTTCATAACAGCATTACTCATAATAGACAAAAAAAAGTTAAAACAACTCCAAATGTCTATCAACTGATGAATGGATAAATGAAATATGGTATATCCATACAATGGAATTATTACTCAGTCATAAAAAGGAGTGAAGTACTCATATATACTATAACACGGATGAACCCTGAAATCATTAAGCTAAGTGTAAGAAGCCAGACATATAAGACCACATGTTATATGGTTCCATTTATATAAAATGTCCAGAAAAAGCAAATCCATACAGACAGAAAGTAGATAATGGTTACCAAGAGCTGGGAGATTGGGATGAGAAATGGGAAGTGACTGCTAATGAATACTGTACGTTTCTGGAATGAAAAGAATGTTCTGGAATTAGATAATGGTGATGGTTCCACAACTTTTTGAATATACTAATTTCACTCATTAAAGGGTGAATTTTATGGTATATGAATTAAATCTCAATTTTAAAACATAAATGACTATGAAAATATTAGATATAAGAATTTGTAGAAACCAGCAAAAGCAGTAATTATATGAAAATTTATGGTTTTAAACACATTTTTCAGAAAGCAAAAACGATTGAAAAAGAAGAGTTAAATATTCAACTCAAGAATTTTGGAGCTGTTCCCCGGTGTCCTAGTGGTTAGGATTCCAGGCTTTCACTGCCGTGGCCTGGGTTCAATCCCTGGTCTGAGAACTGAGATCCTGCAACCTGCATGGCGCCGCCCAGGAAAAAAAAAAAAAAAAAAGAAGAAAGAAGGAAAGAATTTGTGAAGAGACTAATAAAATAAATCTAAATAAATTTTAAAAAGTAAGGATATGGTCCAGGAGGATCCCACCCACATGCCGCGGAGCGGCTGGGCCCGTGAGCCTTGGCCGCTGAGCCTGCACGTCCGGAGCCTGCACTCCACAACGGGAGAGGCCACGGCAGTGAGAGGCCCGTGTACCGCAAAAAAATAAATAAATAAAAAATAAAAAATAAGGATAGATACAAAGACAAAGAGACACTAACCTCAAAACACAGAAATTTTTTTAAAAAAGGCTGATTCTTTAAAAAGATTAATAAGATAGACCTCTGGCTACATAAAGTCCAAAATAAACAGCATATAATGGAAAAAAGGGAAATAATGAAAATTAAATTAATAATTTAAAACAGTTCAAACAGTTACAAGTTAATAAAATATAACAGGTGAAAAGACAAATTTCTGGGGGGAACCTGTAACATGGCAAATCTATCACAAGAAGAAATAACATCTAAACAGACTTGTAGCCATTAAAGAAACAGAAACACCAAAAATCTGCAACAAACACTATGGGGACACTTTGAGGACAAAACAAAGGTGCCTACTGCATCATTGCTCTTTAACATAATACTGGCAGTCCTCAACAACCCCAGAAAGTTCTAGGCGTAAATGAGCTCTTCCAAACTTTTGAGGACTAGATAATCCTAATTGTATATAAATCGTTCCTGAAGAGGGGATATATGTGGCTAATATATCTTTGGTTCTATAAGGTGATTAAGGACAGTGAAAGAAAAAGAAACCATAGGCCCATTTCACTTATAGCATACAAACACTGATCTAACTAAATCCAACTGTATTTTTTAAATGCATCATAATTAAGTAGATTTATTCCAAGAATGCAAAGATAGTTTCAACGTTAATGAACTAAAGAAAAATTATACGATCTTCTTAACTGGGGAAGAAAACATATGATAAGTTCAACACCGAATCATGATCTTTTTAATAACCCTCAGAAAACTAGAATGAGACAGGGACTTCCTTAATTTGCCAAAAATACATACCAAAAATTGCAGCTGAATGTTCTGAGGATCCAGAAAAATTCATTCTAAAGTTTACAAGGAAAAAATCAAGGTTCTCAAATAGCTGGGTCAATTTTAAAGTGAAGAGAGAAGAGGGACTTGCCGTACCAGACTTAAGGTTTCCTACAAAGGTTTGTTATTAAGAACCTATACGCACTGGCACAAAGACAGGTGAATAGATCTGGGGCAGAAGAGAGACCCAGGGACACAATAGGCAGAGGGACTTGCCATATGATAAAAGGGGCTCCCTAAAGCAATGGGGACTAACGGTTTAGTTGACAATGATTGGGAAGACAAAAAAAATAAGACTGACTGAGACCACCGCTTTACACCTGAATCCGGACAGATCACAGATTTAGAGTAGAGAGTAAAATGATAAAATAGCCAATAGAAGAAAACACTGGAGATTATCTTTGTGACCTGGGCGTGGGCATGGCCTCTGTAAACAAGACCTCAAAAGCACAAGCCATAAAATGAAAAACATGAATTACATGAAAATTAAGGGTTTTAAAATACAAATTGATTAGGCAATACTTAGCAATTTATTATGACTGTTTGAAGGATGCGGAGTCAGTGCAAAGGCTGAGAAGAGTCATGAGTATCCATACTGCTTGGGAGAAGGTCCCCTGGGATGACTACATTTCTCTTTCTGCTTCATCTTCCTGGGGTAAAGTGTAAGCAACTAAAATCTGTGTAATTTTTTATTTAATTAAGGATTTCTGTTACTCAAAGGACATCATAGACAAAGTTAACATCTAATAGAGATAGCTATTTCCTCTTCAGTCTGAAACAGACAAAGGATTGATATCTAGACTATACCGGGAACTCCAGCAAATCATCAAGATAAAAAACCCAATTAAAAAAAAAAATAGGTCCCCAAAAAAAACTACAGAAAATAAATAGGCAGTTCACAGAAAAGGAAGCCAAATGACTAATGAGGTATATAAGGAATTGCCCACACCTATGAGGAATTAGAAATGTGCAAATTAAAATAATAATAAAGTACCCCTTTCACACCTTCAGAATAGCAAATATTAGAATGGTAGATACCCAGTGATGGTGAGGACACAGGAGAAAGGAACAGGTTTTCTGGAAAGCAATCTGACAAAACATAGGTAGATATAAACCCTTGGATCCCATGATTCCAATCCATTTATATACCTCAGAGAAATTCTAGCACTAGTCTGTGAGGGGAGGTACCCTGGCATAATTTGTGGAGGAGGGAGCTGGAAGCAATCAGGTGCCATGATAGGGAATGGGTAAGTGCTGGATGCATATCATGAAATGACAAGCAGCACTGAGAGCTCTGAACCATATGCATTTATAGTATATGGTTAGATCTTTAAAAAAAATCTATTAAGTGAAAAAAAAAATATGCAGCACAACTATCATTCATATAAATTTAAAACATAAACAGACAGGGTACTTCCCTGGTAGCACAGTGGTTAAGAATCTGCCTGCCAATGCAGGGGACATGGGTTCGAGCCCTGGTCTGGGAAGATCCCACATGCCACGGAGCAACTAAGCCCGTGCGCCAGAACTACTGAGCCTGCACTGCACTCTAGAGCCCATGGGCCACAAGTACTGAAGCCTGCACACCTAGAGCCCGTGCTCCGCAACAATGAGAAGCCCACGCACCACAAGGAAGAGTAGCCCCCTGCTCACCTCAACTACAGAAAGCCCTCACCCAGCAACGAAGACCCAACGCAGCCAAAAATAAATAAATAAACAAATTTTTAAAAATACGCAGACAAAACAACACACAAGCATGCAAACTTATTCAAATGTCACCTCCCTGCACTTACACTAACCCAGACCCCTTCCCCATTGCTCTCTGTTCCTTCATACTGATTTATTTTTCTTTATGGCACAAGAAAGTCTATTCCACGAGATCAGGAACCTTCCTATCTTGATCACTGCTGTATCTCCAGCTCCTAAAACAGAGCCTGAGACACTGGAGATGTCCAAAAAAACATTTGTACATGAATACATGAATAAATGGAGGACATACAGCCAACAGAAAGCAGGGCCTGTGGGGAAGAGAGAGGAGGGTAAGAATGAGTAAGGGAAAGCCAATCAATCAATCAATGGAGAGATCTTGCCTGGACATAAAATGATGGTGTGTCATGAATGGTCCATAAAAATGATTACAAATTATTTTATCAAATTTATTACTATGGAGCTTCCCTGGTGGCGCAGTGGTTGAGAATCCGCCTGCCGATGCAGGGCACATGGGTTCGTGCCCCGGTCTGGGAAGATCCCACATGCAGTGGAGCGGCTGGGCCTGAGCCATGGCCATTGGGCCTGTGCATCCGGAGCCTGTGCTCCACAACGGGAGAGGCCACAACAGTGAGGCCCGCGTACCACAAAAAAAAAAAAAAATTTATTACTGTGGAAACTAGGCCCTGCTTGATAAGGCTGTCACCTGCCTGTGCGGCCTCCTCTGATTTTACTCTCACTCTGCCAGTTCCTAGAATGCCCTGACCATTTCAGGACCTTTGCATAAGCTGTCCTTCCTTCCTATAAGCTTTTTCTCTAGTTCTTTGAAAAGCTGGTTCCCTCTTATTCTTTGTTTCATATCAATGTCACTTCCTCA
The DNA here is from genome assembly GCF_026419965.1 of Kogia breviceps. Taxonomy (NCBI): domain Eukaryota; kingdom Metazoa; phylum Chordata; class Mammalia; order Artiodactyla; family Physeteridae; genus Kogia; species Kogia breviceps. Next base: position 86,712,255 of record NC_081310.1, on the reverse strand, counting down.
GACTGGAATCTCCTAACTATCCTATCTAGTGTTTTCCTTTCCCTCAAGTTGCTCGTTCATTACCTTACCAAACTCTGTGATTATTTTGTTTACTTCATGTCTCTGCCCACTGAATGTAAGACCAGGGCCTTGTCTGCTTTATCACATCCCCAGCACCTGACACAGTGCCTGGCACAGAATAGTCATTCAAATATTTGCTGAGTGAATCAGTGAGTGAAGAGATGTATCATAAGGTTTTTGTAGGAAAGGTAAAGTCCTAAAACCAGGAGGGAAGGAAATAGGGAGCAGATGAGAGTCTTGATGATGTTAAAGAACAGGGGTAGTAGAAACATAGAGGGTGGATGGAAAACAGGCTGTGGTCGAACCCCTTAAAGTTCTGATAACAGTGTTTCAGCGTTAATGTTCTGGGGTATGGGATCATGGACAAAACTCTTCCTTTAAAGTGTCCAATACTGTTGTGACAGGCTGGGACCTGGGACGCTTTCTTGCAGTGCTTGCACCTAGGCAAATGTCTCCTCAAACAACAGAATACAAAGTAACTATAAAGGACTAAAAATAACTACATACATGCACAGTTGGTGCAAATTCTGATCAAGATACCAAAAGACCAAAAAGCCAACTGTCACTTTCGAGGTGTCAGGAGCAAAAGCAGGGTACTTACTGCCCATGATCCCAGCACACAGCACCACTGAGGGGGTTAGCAGACCACCTAAGCCACCTCTCCAGCGGACCAATGGATCCACCCCTACCCTCATCCCATTTAAGGGACCAGCTCACTCCCCCTCAGAAAAACGAGCAAGGACACCTGTAACTTGTTTTCACTCCCTCATGCAGCAGCATGAGTCTCAATAAAGCCTTGCCTGAATTTCTCCTCTGGCCTCTTATCAATTTCTATTGATTAAAGTGTCCAACAATTCAGGTCAACAGCATTGTTAGAATACTGTTCATATAAAGTAGAAATCAAGAGAGGAAGTGTTTCTTTCTATGGTAATACATTTAGTCCTCACAACCACCCAGTGAAGAAGGTTATTACTATTTCCATAACAACAGCTATAAGTCTAATGCTGTCTACGTAGCCGGCACTGTCTGAGCCTTCTGAGTTTTTACTCATTTAAACCTCAGAAAGACCGACCCTATGAGAAAAGTACTATTGTTCCCATTTTATTTATGAGGAACGGAGGCACAGAGCAGTTAAGTCTCGCTCACTTTAAGCTGGGCCATGACTTGAACCCTAAATCTAACTCCAAAGCCTGTGTCTTTCCTCTCAACCACCTATAATCAAAACTAGGCTTACTGGGGGCTTCAATGATGGTGCACTGGTTAAGAATCTGCCTGCCAATGCAGGGGACACGGGTTCAAGCCCTGGTCCAGGAAGATCCCACATGCCACGGAGCAACTAAGCCCCTGCGCCACTACTACTGGGCCTGCGCTCTAGACCTGCAAGCCACAACTACTGAGCCTACATGCTGCAACTACTCAAGCCTGTGCGCCTAGAGCCCCTGCTCCGCAACAGGAGAAGCCACCACAATGAGAAGCCTGTGCATCACAATGAAGAGCAGCCCGGACTCGTGGCAACTAGAGAAAGCCCGCAGGCAGCAACTAAGACCCAACGCAGACAAAAATAAATAAAATAAACAAATTTATAAGTGCATCCATTATTTAAAAAAAAAAAAAAAAACTAGGCTTACTGGAAGGAGTAGCTACTTGTCCTAAATGTACTCCACACTACCTGTATTAGTAAACATCACGTGACTTCCGGAGGCTTATGAATTGAGGGTAGAATGACTGCCAATCAAGAACCCAGAACCCCAGACCCACGTGACTGGGCTGGTTCCCTTGGGGCCGTCCTGGGCTCGCGGGGTTTAGACTCTAGCGGAACAAACCCTCTTTTTGCCTCTCGCCCCTCAACCTATTGCGAGATTGGCACTCAGCCTCACTTCCTCCACCTTACCTCCCAGCAGCGACCAACTTCTGGATGAAAGTGTCCACCATGGTGTCAAAAAGCTTCACCCTCGAGATGGTAGTGCCGGGGCGCGCAGATTGCTGAGACAATTCCTCAGGCCCTTTTTCCTCACAGCCGCTGCCTACGTTGACGCCGCTCGCTTCGGCCATGTTGAAATAGAACCGCCAAAGCTAACTGGCCCGGCCGCTCCGCCCACCGAAGCCTCCGATTGACCGCTCCCGGCACTGCGCGCCTCCGATTGGAAGCAGCGAATGTCTATCACCGAGCCGCGGGGAGGGGAAACTGCCGTAGGCGGAGGGTTACACATATTAATACAAGAACGATACTCATACTTTCTCGGCAAGCGGGCAAAATAAGCGCAAAGCTCAAGGACTCAATAAAAACGTTTAATTACACTTCGCAGACTTAATACAGTGCAACAGTGAATGTTCGCTGTTAATATTCACGAGTCCACTTTATCAAATGTTAGCTGCATCTGCACTTTATTCCCCTGTCCTTAAATACTCCCATCAGGTTTCCCGTCTTGCCCAGTCTCCCGAAAGTTTTTTCCAATTTTGGCTACAGACCAATATATCAAAAATTCCAATTGGTCCAGATCCATGGTCCTGGGAAAATGGAAGCCCACTATCCCACCCCCACCAAGACATTTTAACCAAACCCAATCCCAGTCCCTAAAATATTAGATGGGAAAATAGGGGCCAGGGGTCCCTTTTAGTAAATGCCCATCATCCTTTAAAACTGTGTGTGTGTGTGTGTGTGTGTGTGTGTGTGTGTGTGTGTGTGTGTGTGTGACAGAGAGAGAGAGAGAGAGAGAGAGAGGAAACAGGTGAAAGACAAATACTGTACAAGAAAAAACAGAAGAGTCTGGAGGAGTCTGGGATAAGACATGAGAAGCAGGAGACTAACTCCTGTCCATGATACTTTACCCACTTTGCAATGGTGGGGAAGGACTGAAGACAAGACTCTAGGGAGGGGAAGGTGTGGAGCTGAGAAAACCAACCTCCAAAGGTCTCACTAGGATGAGTTTAAAGAGAAAGGAGGGACCCCTGGCTTCTATTATGTTGGTGGTTCTTAGGGTAAGGAAGTGACTGAGAGGCAGGAAGATTCAGAATGATCTGTGGGCCCAACCCTTTGGATGACCATTTGTGAATAGAAATTGGAGGACTCTTGACAAAGTGCAAGAAGGGACAGCCAAAAATAAAAATAAGTGAAAGAGAAAATAACCCTCAAAGATAGAGCCCAAGATGGGCAGTGGTGGTAGTGAAGGTACAGAATTCAGATCCTGATCTTGCCTGGGGGATAGAATGTGGGGCAGCCATAAGAAATATCAAGGCTTCAGGTAGCTAGCACCTTTCAAATTGGCACCATGGCCTCTACCAGGGGGTGGGACCAATAAGAAAGTTTGAAGGGTCACCCAAGCCAGATGTCTCAAGTAAAAGTGCAGGGTTTGATATGCCTTCTTCTCATTCCATTTACTGCACCTCTCCTCACCTGCAACACAAGCTTGGTAGAGGTGTGTGCTGTGGGGGAAGGATGAGGCAGGGAAGGAGCACTCATCATCTAGCTCCTGAGAGCTTCAACAGATCATCTCGACAGTATCATGCTGGTAAATGCAGTGGTCCTGGTATTGGGTGAGTTCCTGACCCGCCCTTTACCCGCCTCCAAGCCTCCCTCCAGAGGGTACCATGACTGGGATGACTCCTCAGATCAAAGAGAAGAAAAACACAAACAGTTCCACATCTCAGAGATTCCCACTGTGAGACAACATCTGTTTCTGTGAGTCCAAGTGATTGGGGTATATATGTGTGTCATGACTGCCTGGAGCTGAGAACCTCCACTGCCCTCTCCTAGGTTTGGCTCAGCTGGTCGAGGGAGATGCGCTAGGGCACACATATCCTCCTGTCACTTTCCAAACCAACTACTCTCTCAACCAGACTTTTCAGGGTAGTGTTCCAAGTCCAGTGTGTCCCAGACAGTCTGATCTATTTAGAGGTGCGCCCACCACTGTAGTCATCTGGGCCAGGAGGAAAAAAACAGCTTATATATCCTGGGGCTGCTGGGACTGAAGGGACTGGGAGGGATAGATAACTGGGATTGAGGGAAATGCTACATGATATTTTTCCACCTGTCTGAGGAAGGGGTGGGCTCTGACTGCAGGATTGGTGCTTTAGTAGGACTAAGACAGTAGCCTGGTTCACAGAAAAATACACACACAAAATAAAGTATCAACATTTCTCCCCAACCTAATAACTCTCCAAAGAGAGGATGAGTGCTCTGGAGAACCAGAGGTTTTTGCTGCTCCCACTCCCTGTGCAAAAGTGCCTGGCACCTTGCCCCCTGTGGCAGGGAAAAGCAGAGTAGTCTGGTGGGCAGCTCAGTCCCAAAATAAAAATAAGCAAACCTAAGAGATGAAGCAGGAAAGGGCTGATGGCAACTGCTTGGAATCTGGGCTGAAAGCCCAAGAGGAAGAACCAGTGGTAGTAAGCAAGTTCTATGTGCAGCTCTTCTCAGGATCTCAGGGACACAGATGGAGGGGGAAGACAGAGAAGGGTTGGCAGGGGATGGATGGAGTGGGATTGGCAGGGAAAGTGGATTTCCTTAGGGCAGGACAGTACCTGTACTGAATGAGTGAGCCCAGTTTGGCAAGAAAATTAAAAAATAACGAGAGCAGGGGATCCAGGCGTGGAGCCTCTTCAGCAAGAGCAGTTCAAAGTCTCTGTCCCTGATCCAGGGCCGGACTCAGTATGTGGTGGGGCACCTGAAGAGGGTGCTACCCTCTCCTCTCTGCCCCCGACCCAGAGTAGTGTGGGAAACAGCAGGCTCCTCTCCCCATCACTGGTTACCAGTGTCTTGAGTCCACCAGCTCAGGTCGGAGGCTGAGTTTCTTGAGGCTCTCGTAGCCCACCACAATGACAATGGTTGAGGGCGTGGCTGAGATGATTCTGGCGGAGAGGCCTTTCATGAGGCCCCAAGGCCCCTCTTCTGCCATCAGCTGTCGGAAGGTCAGGATGATGGAGTTCTTGCCCTCAACCTGGAAAAGTCAACGCATTGGAGGACGACGGTCTGCAGTCAAAGCCCCTCTACCCAATCTCCCTCTGCCTTAGGCTAAAGTGCAAAGAATTAGACTTGGGAGTCAGGGCTGGACTCTGCTTCTGCAGGACAGTTCAGCACAGTGACTGAGTATGGGCTCTGGTGCCAGACTGCCTGGTATGAATTCTGCTCTGCCATTTACTAACAGCATAATCTCAGGTACTTTACTTAACACTTTGCACCCCAGTTTCCTCAAATATAAAATAGTAATGATAATACCTACCCTGTGTGGTTGTTCTACGAAGTAAACAAAAGAATACTTGTAAATGCTGAGAACAGTGCCTGGCAGACAGTAAGTATTCAATAAATGTTAGTTGTAATTAATATCATTAGATAAACTACATAGTGATGAGTCTTTGGACAAGGTGCTTCTCTCTGATCTCAGGGAGGCTGGATTAAATCACCTCTAAGGGCCTCTGCAGCTCTGTTATGGGCCAGGGTTCTTGGCCTTCCCGAAGCAATAGAAATTGACTAGAGGCCAGACAAGAATTTCAGGCAAGGCTTTACTGGGGTCCCTGCTGCACAAGAGGGGAGCAAGAACAAACAACAGTTTCCTTTGCTTGCTCACTCCCCAAAGGGGGGTAAGCTTGTTTCTTATATGGGGTGAGGGTAGGGGTGTGTCCAGAAGTCAGGCCAGAGGAGTGGCTTAGGTATTTTGCCGCCCCTTAGAGGTGGTGTGTGCAGGGAGCATGCACAGTACCCTGCTTTTGCTCCCCCCACTTCAAAAGTGGCAGTTGGGTTTTTTGGTTTCTTTGTATCTTTTGGGTCCAGAATTTGCCCCAACTGGGCATGCACACAGTTGTTTTTAGTCCCATATAGTTTCTTTGTATTTTGTTGCTCCAGGAGAGGTGTGTCCATGTGCAAGCCCTGCAGCACTGCAGCAAAGGGGTCCAGGTCCCAGCCTGTCTCAGCTCTCTCTACCAGTGACTTTGATTCTGATCATCTCAATCCCTCTGAAGCCCCATGGCTAGAGTCCTCCCCCTCCAACCCTGTCATCTGCCACACACCCTGTGATCTGTCTTCCCTATCACACTGGAATCTTTTCTTTTTTCTTAATAGTCTTGCCCTCTTCTTCCTCCCCACCCCCACACCTGCCACCAAATTAGACTTTTAGAGATTACCCCCTTCATACCTTCAGCCAATGCAGGACAAACACACTCCTTGTTATACTTCCCTCTATTCACAAGGTGGTCCCATCTCTAAGAATGTCTTCCCATTCCTCTCTGCCTCCTTTAGCGCCCTCCTCCACATTCCCCCTTTCCCTTCTTCCTCTGACCACCTGTGCTCCCCTAATCCTCCACTTATCCACAGCCACGTCAAGGGCTTTCTTAGCTATGGCCCTGGTCCTCATATGTGCTGTCTCTTCCAGCCTGGGAACTCCTGAAAGTAGGACCTGTCCTTTCCCTTGAATCTCCTCATGGAACACCCAAAACAAGGCTCAGGAGAGAATAAGGATGGAACCTATACACTTTATTATTTGCAAACCAATCAGATGCCACTCATTTTCAAATGTGTGGGTCGTGGAGGGGGCGCATTCTTTCCTAGGGACCAATACACAGCTGACCCTCGAACAACTCGGGTTTGAGCTGCATGGGTCCACTTATATGCAGTATTTTATTTTTTCAGTAGTAACAAGTAACACTACAGTACTAATAAAAATTTTTAAAATAAATAAAATAAATATAATAACTGGGAAGACTTTACCATTGCTATTTAACATTTATGGATTGCATATCTCTCTAAACATGTCAAGATATATTCCTGTTTCTCTAAAGTACACACTTGGCTAATTTAAGAATTCCATGCTTATGCTAACATTAAATTTTTAAAGAGATTATTTCACTTCTCTGGAAATAAATCAAAATTGTACACAGGTAGCAGAGTTATACATAAAAAATTGAATTTAACATTGAACTGCCTGCTTATATTACCCACAATGTATTTAAATATCTTTGACTATAATCTGTACGAAAATGATTTAAGTAAATATTCATTTTTATTTATACTTAAAAAAACCCAAAACACTACAGTACTACGCGATCTGTGGATGGCGAACCACAGATTCAGAGGGCCAAGTTATACTCGAATTTTCAACTATGCGGAGTGTCAGTGCTCCTAAACTCCATGTTGTTCAAGAGTCAACTATACCTAGATTTACCAGCCACCTCCATCCCAACATCCTGGTATCAGGGAAGCTGACTTCACCTCCATCTGCTAAGGTTATTTTCCTTCCCTCTCCTTCTCACTGTAACTCAATGACCCCACTCTCCTGGACAGCTGTCCTCTTAAGTTACCCAAATCAGATATTAAAATTCCCCCATTCTCTCCACCTAAAGCTTTTTTTAAAATATTTATTAATTTATTTTATGATTATTTATTTTTAAATTTTATTATTATTTATTTTTTTATTTTGGCTGCACTGGGTCTTAGTTGAGGCATGCGGGCTTCTTAGTTGTGGCATGCGGGCTTCTTAGTTGCAGCATGCATGCAGGGTCTAATTCCCTGACCAAGGATCGAACCCAGGCCCCTTGCATTGGAAACGCAGAGACTTACCCACTGGACCACCAGGGAGGTCCCTCCACCTAAAGCTTTATATAGCAAAACCTACCATGTGTATATTATACATCATCATTCAGATTCTATTTCCTTGGACTCGGGGCTGTGAAATTGTCATTAAGCTGACTAAAGACAGGGACTATAATTTCTGGACAACACCACCCAGGGCTTTGTCTGTGTTGTGCTGAGTCCACACAGAACAATCTGTGAAACCTGTTCAAGGACAGTCATTTTCACTGTAGAGAGCACATAGCCAAGTGGAGAAGCCAGACAGACTTATGAAATTAACTAAAATCATATTTCTAATAACCACAAAGCTACAAGGTAAGGAAAAGGTGGTTGATAGGCTATGCTATTATGATGAAAGCCTAGAAGAAAGCAGTAAGAATTCCTAGAGGCATGGGCAAGGAAAGGAGTAGAGGCATGCAAGGTAGCAGACAGGATGATAGAAACATTCTAGGTGATTCGAAGTGCTCAGCTGGTTTCTGTAGATGGTAAGCATAACCACAAGGAAGAGGCTTGGATGACCAGGAGAAGGCTGGCTAGACTAGAGGGCCATGACACAAAGAGGTCAGGAAATACTGGAGGGCCTGAAGATCACACTTCTAATAGTTTATCTGGGAGGAGGGAAGGGGAGAAGACTGGTCTTACCTGTACTCGGGTTCGGATGACATCCATGGGATTGGTAAGGATGGAAGCAGTGGCTGCAGCCAGAGGTCCCGAGATGGCCTGAAAGACGATGTGAGGGCACTCCTTAGGGCAGAGGGATGAGAGCTGCTCTGGAATCAAGGGAAAGATAATGCCTCAAGACATGAGGTTCCACTCCATACGCCCCCAAACCTTTTCTACCAGTTGGCCCAATGATGACAAACACTCCATCCTTAGCCACCTTAGACCCTATAACTCCCATCTTTGCTTCCATCTAAACCAACAACAAAAAAAATTTTTTAATAAATTTATTTATTTATTTCTGGCTGCATTGGGTCTTCGTTGCTGCGTGCGGGCTTTCTCTAGTTGTGGAGAGTGGGGGCCACTCTTCGTTGCAGTGTGCGGGCTTCTCATTGTGGTGGCTTCTCATTGCAGAGCACAGGCTCTAGGCATGCAGGCTTCAGTTATTGTGGTACGTGGGCTCAGTAGTTGTGGCTCGCGGGCTCTAGAACGCAGGCTCAGTATTTGTGGTGCACGGGCGTAGTTGCTCCACAGCATGTGGGATCTTCCCGGCCCAGGGCTCGAACCGGTGTTCCCTGCATTGGCTTCACCACCAGAGAAGCCCTGAACCAACAAAATTTTTAAATCTCAGGCCCCTTCCAAAAGTCATTTTTGCACAGGACAAAATTCCTCTGGAGAAGGGGTTTCAAAACCTCTTTGCTTGCTGACTCCCTTCAGAAATCACTCCTGATGTAAAACTCTTATGCTTATGCTCTACTTTTCACAACTCACTGGCTAGAAAAGCATACACCACATATTTTCTTATACGTGCACTGGATAACTGGTAAGATATATTAAAAATTGGTAACATTGATTGTCTTTAAGGAAGGAAGCTGGGTGACTGTGGTAGGTGAGGAGTGTCTTCTCTGCATACCCTTTCTTACCTTTTGAATTTTGAACCATGTGAACGTTTTAAAAAATAAAAGCAATTACAATTAAAAGAGAAAATCAGGGCTTCCATGGTGGCGCAGTGGTTGAGAGTCCACCTGCCAATGTAGGGGACACGGGTTCGTGCCCTGGTCTGGGAGGATCCCACATGCCACGGAGCAGCTGGGCCCGTGAGCCATGGCCGCTGGGCCTGCGTGTCCAGAGCCTGTGCTCCGCAACGGGAGAGGCCACAACAGTGAGAGGCCCACGTACCACAAAAAAAAAAAAGAAAATCATATCCTACAGTGAAAACTCTTCTTCAGGAAAATTGGACTTCCCTGGTGGTGCAGTGGTTAAGAATCTGCCTGCCAATACAAGGGACATGGGTTCGAGCCCTGGACCAGGAAGATCCCACATGCGGTGGAGCAAATAAGCCCATGCGCCACAACTACTGAGCCTAAGCTCTAGAGTCCGCAAACCACAACTACTGAGCCTGCGTGCCACACTGCTGAAGCCCACGTGCCTAGAGCCCGTGCTCCTCAACAAGGGAAGCCACCGCAATGAGAAGCCGGCACACCACAAGGAAGAGTAGCCCCCACTCGCCGCAACTAGAGAAAGCCTGCGCGCAGCAACAAAGACCCAACGCAGCCAAAAATAAATAAATAAATTAATTTTTTTTTAAAAAAAGGAAAATTCATTTTTCAAAATGCTGATGAAGAAGATGGAATAATATCCAGATTCACCCAATCCCAGTGGCACTAGGAAGTTCACCTGCAATTGAATTATTTTGCTTTTCCCTCTCTGGAGGTGAGAGACAAGAGTTCGTTCATTTATTCAACAAAAATTTATTGAGTGATTACCATGAGCCAGTCACCTTGGGTTCTAAAGATACAACAGTGAATAAAAGAGCCTCAAATCCCTGCCCTTATGAAACTTACATTCTAGTGGGGGAAAACAGACAGTAAATAAATAAAAACCAAAATATACAGCTCTGTCAGACATGTTGTGTGTTAATTAGAGAAAAAAATAAAGCAGGAAAAGGAAATAAGGAATGCCAAGGGCAGAAAGGGTAGAAGGTGAAGTCTAAGCAAAGCCCTAAAGGATAGTATAAGCCTTATCGATCTGTGGTGAGAACTTTCCAAGCAGAGGTAACATCTTATGCAAAGGCCCTGAGGCATGAGCATGCCTGAGGTCTTTGGCAGCAAGGCCAGTATGTCTGCAGCTGAATGAATGAGGGAAAGAACAGTAGATGAGGTCTAAGAGGTAGGGCCCTGAAGCCATTGCATGGACTTTGGCTTTTACTCTGAGTGAGACTGGATGTAAAATAGATTTATCATCTCCAAGGTTCCCTCTCAGTTTTCTCTGTACAATTCAGTCACCATAATACCTTTAAGAATTTTTTTCTTGGGGGCAGGAGCAATATAGGGGTAGGGGATTAAGAGGTACAAACAAGCTACAAGGATATATTATACAACACAGGGAATATAGCAAATATTTTGTAATAACTATAAATGGAGTATAACGTTTAAAAATTGTGAATCACTATATTGTACACCTGTAATTTATAAACTATTATACATCAACTATACTTCGATTTAAAAAAATAATTTTTTTTTCTCATGCTCCTAGTTTTGGTAATTTACGGCCAGGCAACTAAAGATTAGGAAACAAGTAGGAGGGTGGAGGTTGGCAGGACAGAAGCGAGGGCTTCCAAGTCCGAAGGCATGACAGAATTCCTTAAGCCCTACCAGAACCACCTCTCCCCTGGATTTCTAATCACTTTTTCCCCCAGGGTCAGCATACAGAAAGAAACAAAGTGAACTGGTGGCTCCGCCTCAAGGGTGTCTTGTTCCTGAGAAGAAAACATTTCACAACCACTGGAAAGCAGCATCTGGACTGGCACTACCAGCTTCCTTGGATCTGTCTGCACTGGTGTCCAGGCCTGCAAGCTGCAGTGGGATTCAGATTCCAATTCTAATCATTCACACATGCCATTTTTCTGGGGTTTAGGAAGAGGATGAAAAAACAAAGGCTAAAGGGTAGGGGAAAGAGCCCCATGTCTTTCCTTCTCCATTATTCATTCAACAGGCATTTATTGGGCATCTATTATCTGCAAGGCAGAAGATAACCCAGGTTGACTTGGTTTAAGTCCTTCCTGGCTAAATGACTTTGGACAAGTAATATAAGTATTTATTTAATGCTTACTATATGCCAGGCACCGTGAAAGCACTAGATATAAAACAGAGAAATGAACAGGAAAATGCCTTCATGGAACTTACAGTCTAATTAAGGAGCTGGGTGGAAACTGGGGATAAAATAATTGCAAATTATGACAAGTGCTATTAAGGAAAATAAGGTGCTACAAAAGAAAACAGGGCTTCCCTGGTGGCGCAATGGTTAAGAATCCACCTACCAGTGCAGGGGACACGGGTTCAAGCCCTGGTCCGGGAAGATCCCACATGCCACGAAGCAACTAAGCCCATGCGCCACAACTACTAAGCCTGAGCTCTAGAGCCCATGAGCCACAACTACTGAGCCCACGTGCCACAACTACTGAAGCCCATGCACCTAGAGCCTGTGCTCCACAACCAGAGAAGCCAATGCAATGAGAAGCCCACACACCACAAAAAAGAGCAGCCCCCACTCGCCGCAACCAGAGAAAAGCCTGCATGCAGCAATGAAGACCCAACACAGCCAAAATAAATAAATAAATAAAATTTTAAAATAAATAAATTTAAAAAAAGAAAACAGGAAGAGCCCTCTTTCCAACTGGGTAAAGAAGTCTTCTTGGGACTTCCCTGGTGGCATAGTGGTTAAGAATCTGCCTGCCAATGCAGGGGACACGGGTTCGATCCCTGGGCTGGGAAGATCCCACATGTCACAGAGCAACAAAGCCCGTGCACCACAGCTACTGAGCCTGTGCTCTAGTGCCTGAGAGCCACAATACTGAAGCCTGTGTGCCACAACTACTGAAGCCTGTGCACCTACAGCCCATGCTCCACAACATGATAAGCCACCGCAATGACATGCCCATGCACCGCAACGAAGAGTAGCCCCCGCTCACCACAACTAGACAAAGCCCGCGTGCAGCAACAATGAACCAACACAGCCAAAAATTTACAAATTAATTAATTTATTTTTTCCTTTTTAAAAAAATTTATTTTATTCAAGTATAGTTGATTTACAATGTTGTGTTAATTTCTGATGTATGGCACAGTGATTCAGTTATACACATATACACATTATTTTCCATTATGGTTTATCACAGGATATTGAATAAAGTTCCCTGTGCTAGATAGGACCTTGTTGTGTATCCATTCTATAGATAATAGTTTGCATCTGCTAATCCTAAACTCCCATTCCATCCCTCCCCCACCCCTCCTCTCCCTTGGCAACCACAGATCTGTTCTTTATGTCTGTGAGGCTGTTTCTGTTTTGTAAATAAGTTCATTTGTGTCATATTTTATATTCCACATATCAGTGATATCATATGGTATTTTCTTTCTCTTTCTGACTGAATTGGCTTAGTATGTTAATTTCTAGGTCCATTCATGTTGCTGCAAATGGCATTATTTTGTTCTTTCTATGGCTGAGTAGTAGAGCCCTGGTCCAGTAAGATCCATGCTCCACATGCCGTGGAGCAACTTAAGCCCATGCACCACAACTACTGAGCCTGTGTTCTAGAGCCCACGAGCTACAACTACTGAAGCCCTCGCACCTAGAGCCTGTGCCCTGAAACAAGAGAAGCCACCCCAATGAGAAGCCTGTGCACCACAATGAAGAATAGCCCCCGCTCACCACAACAAGAGAAAGCCCACGCGGAGCAATGAAGACCTAAAGCAGCCATAAATAAATAAATAAATAAATTTTTAAAAATAAATAAATAAAGTTAATCCATTAGGGACTTGTGTGTAGATAGGAAGGAAGACACTTGGAACAGCTAGAAGGCTGATGCAATAGTCCAAGAGGGTAGGAACAGAGCATGGTTTCCAGGAAAGGCAGTGGGAATGGAGAAAAAGTTGGACAAGACATTCCAGGGTCACCAGGACTAGATGTGGGGACAAGGGCAAGGAGCCAAGCACTATGCCCAAGGCCTCAGTTTCAGTGATTTGGAGAATAACATGGCCACTGACACATGAAAGTAAGTCAGAAGAGAAAGCCAGCTTGGGATGAAAAATGGTTAATTGAAAAAAATTTCAGATGTAAGTGCATGCCTCCAGGTCAAAAGGTCCAACAGCCAGGATGTCTGTCCAGAGCTCTGGATAGGTAAGTTTGCGGAACAGAAATAGAAATTTTGGACATATTAGAAAAGGACAACTCTAACTGTAAATGAAATCAAATGGGAGAGAGGGGTGAGGACAGACTCCAGAGAAAATGCTCACGTTTCCTAGGAAGGTTCTCTAACATTAAGATTGCCAGCATCCATTCCCAAAGAATCTGATACAAAGGATCGAGGTGGATGGAGTCCATGTATCTGAATTTTACCAAATACTCCAGATGAAAGACTGTGTTAAACAGAAGAAGAGACAGAGCTACCAAAAAAAAAAAAAAAAAAAAAAAAAAAAAAAAAAAGTACAATTAGAAAAATAGGAGAGGAACTTCCCGGGTGGTCCAGTGGTAAAGAATTCACCTTACAATGCAGGGGACACAGGTTCGATCCCTGGTCAGGGAACTAAGATCCCACATGCCACAGGGCAACTAAGCCCGCGCCACAACTACTGAGCTTGCGTGCTTCACCTAGAGCCCGCGTGCCTCAAACTACAGAGCCCATGCGCCCTGGAGCCTGCGCACCACAGCTAGAGAAGAGAAAACCCGCATGCCACACCTAGAGAAGCCTGTGTGCCACGATGAAGAGCCCGCGCCGCAAGGAAAAGATACCGTGTGCCTCAACGAAGATCCTGCGTGCTGCAACTAAGACCCAATGCAGCCAAAAATGATAAATAAAATAAATAAATAATAAATAAATCTTTTAAAAAAAGAAAAGAAAAAGGAAAGAACCAGAAAAGTACAGTGCCATAGAAACGAGGTAATTATACATTAGGAAGTCATTACAAAATGTGGTCAGAAAAGTTCCAGGTGGCATGGGACAGAATGCCTACTGCCAAGGCTTAGGAGCCAGCAGCAGGGATTTGGGAGGCTACAAGCACAGACTGCCCTAACTGGAGTTTGGTAGTTACCCAAAGCTACGGATACAGCAGGGTAGCAGGCACACACAGGTCCTGCTCTTGACAATGTGCTTTGCCCTTTCAGAAGGAAATCTGGCAGTATGTTTATTGAGGCCCTCGGCCCTCAAAAATGTTAACTTTTGACCCAGAAATCCCATTTCTGGGAAATACTTAACAAGTAATACCTTGTGAACAAAAATAAATTACAGGAGTAGAGAGGTTCAAGATTGTATCACACCTTGAACTTAATTTAAATATTTATTTATTTATTTTGGCTGCACCGGGTCTTAGTTGCGGCATGAGGGATCTTTGTTGCGGTGTGCAGGATCTTTAGTTGCGACATGCGGACTCTTAGTTGAGGCATGCATGCAGGATCTAGTTCCCCAACCAGGGATTGAATCCAGGCCCTCTAGCATTGGGAGTGCAGAGTCTTACCCACTGGACCACCAGGGAAGTCCCTTGAACTTAATTTAAAAATAGTTAAGTAGGGGCTCCCCTGCTGGGGCAGTGGTTAAGAATCCATCTGCCAGGGCTTCCCTGGTGGCGCAGTGGTTGAGAGTCCACTTGCCAATGCAGAGGACACGGGTTCGTGCCCCAGTCTGGGAGGATCCCACATGCCGCTGAGTGGCTGGGCCCATGAGCCATGGCCGCTGAGCCTGCGCATCCGGAGCCTGCACTCCGCAACGGGAGAGGCCACAACAGTGAGAGGCCAGCGTACCACCAAAAAAAAAAGAATCCATCTGCCAATGCAGGGGACATGGGTTCGAGCCCCGGCCCAGGAAAATCCCACATGCCACAGAGCAACTAAGCCTGTACACCACAACTACTGAAGCCTGCACACCTAGAGCCTGTGCTCTGCAACAAGAGAAGCCACTGCAATGAGAAGCCCTCACACTGCAATGAAGAGTAGCCCCCGCTCACAGCAACTAAAGAAAGCCCATGCACAGCAAGGGAAGACCCAACGCAGCCAATAAACAAATAAAATAAATCTATTTTAAAAAAAGAAGGGGCTTCACTGGTGGCACAGTGGTTAAGAATCCTCCTGCCAATGCAGGGGACAGGGCTTCAAGCCTTAGTCCGGGAAGATCCCACATGCCGCAGAGCAACTAAGCCCCTGTGCTGCAACTACTGAGCCTGCACTCTAGAGCCCGCGAGCCACAACTACTGAGCCCATGTGCCACAAATACTGAAGCCCGCGCACCTAGAGCCTGTGCTCTGCAACAAGAGAAGCCACCACAATGAAAAGCCCACACACCGCAGTGAAGAGTAGCTCCCGCTTGCCACAACTAGAGAAAGCCCGTGCACAGCAATGAAGACCCAACGCAGCCAAAAATAAATAAATAAAATAAATAAATATATTTTTTTTAAAAAGAAAAAAAATGTAAAAAATAAAAATAGTGGGCTTCCCTGGTGGCGCAGTGGTTGAGCATCCGCCTGCCGATGCAGGGGACACAGGTTCGTGCCCCGGTCCGGGAAGATCCCACATGCCGCGGAGCGGCTGGGCCCGTGAGCCATGGCCGCTGAGCCGGTGCGTCCGGTGCCTGTGCTCCGCTACGGGAGAGGCCACAACAGTGAGAGGCCCGCATACCACAAAAAAATAAATAAATAAATAAATAAAAAGTAAAAAAAAATTAAAAAATAAAAATAAAAATAGTAAGGAAAGGCATCCAACTCAAAAGCTCACTATTACCCATTGCTTTCATCTTTAAATTCTATGGATTTTGTCCCTCCCCACCTTACGATTCTCTGCCAATATTCCACTAACCTTAGTTGATCCTGATGCATCGAGAACAAACTCTATGTCCTACAATCATATACTTTATTTGTCTGGTTCCCTCCACTATAATATTAGCTCCTTGAAGGGAAGAACCATGTCTTACTCATCTCTGAATCCTCCTGGATTCAAATGTTTGCTGTATGAATGGTCCAGTCTCCCATTAAATCACTCACTCCAACATGCACAGAGCAACAGCATCTCTGTCCATTAGTAACCATCCTCCACCCGCACCCTCCTGGTCCCTGCTTACCTGCATAGAAGTGGTAGAAGGGCCACCAGACAGCACTGTTTGGGATGTAAGTAAGCAGCGAAGCCACGTAGCCCCGGTAGAAGCCACGAAGTCCATCAGCCCGCAGGATCTGCCTGATGATGTCCTTGGTTTGGCCAAAGGCAACTACCCCTTGTCCCTCTGGATTCCCTCGCACTTGGAAGCGGCCCATTTTCTCACCCTTGCGCTGCATCATCAGGTGCTGGGAGACCACATCGATGGGCACCGTGATGCTCTGAGCCACGAGAGAGGCCGAGCCACCGGCCACCAGTGATTTGACTGTGTTGCTCTGGCTGTAGTCAGCTACAAACTTCCGGGTGAGCTCATAAGTGGTAACATAGCACTGGCCAGATATGAGGGTGAAGGTGTTGACCAGGAACCCCCGGTAGAGGCCAGTCACACCATCTGCCCGTAGGATCTTGATGAAGGCATCAAAGGTCCCATGGTAGAGGCTCTTGCCTTTCTGAACCTGCAAGCGAGTACGGATGAGCGTGAATGGGTAGACGCTGACACGGATCATCATTGTCATTGCCACACCAAACACGTAGAACTTCTTCTTGTCCAGGTGTTCCCACTCGATGATCTGGATGTTACGTTTGTCCTCCATTGTGCCTGGAGACCTGGGGATTTGAGCAGGGTGGAGGGAATGTGAAGGAGATCAGAATTTGCACTTTCCCCTCCTGGATGGGCTCTGAAACCCCATTCTCAGGCTTCAGCTCCTGGGGTACTCACTTCTCCAAAGTTTAGACTTCACCCAATCTGGCTCTGCCAACCCCTGCTTGATTCTTCCTTCATGGATCAGGATAGTGTCCTCTTCTCTCTCCTTTACCAGTCTGTCCCAATTCAGGACCCCTCTTCTGAAAATTGTTTCTCACCTCAGTGACTCCCGTGGGCACACTCCCACCTCAGCTCCCTACCCCTAGCTTATCAGATCATCTATTCTGGTCTTTCTGCCCAGGCCCTGGTGTCATGGCCCATTCTCCTTTTCCTTTTCTAGCTCACCCAGACAGCTCAGGATGCTGCGGGCAAACCAACCACCTGGCCTTTAAGTGGGTTAATGGGATGTCACTAAGTGACATTCTGGAGATTCCTAAAGGCTAAAGGGAAGTGCTCCATTTCTGATGCTCCTGGGCCTACTGAGGAGGCATGGCCTTGGGCCTTGGGCCTTTGAGCCTCAGCAGGGTGACTCTTTTATCACCATTTACCAGCTGACTCACCTTACTTTATTTCTGGTTTCCAGTGCTGGCCCCTCTGAGCTCCTCCTGACCCACATTCACTACACTTACACTTTCTCCAGTCTGCATTAGAAGAAAGTGTGAGGAAGAAGGCAAGTGGGGCTTTCACTCCACAGGCACCCCCCACACACACCTCCCTTCCTTCAATGAAAGGAGTTAGAAATTTAGGAACAAGCCAAAGGTCAGAGTCCTCTTTGGTTATTAGATAACTCACTCTAGAGAAAGAAGAGAACCACCTGAGAGCTAAGCAGTTTCCCTGAAGAGTCTTAACTACAGGGTAGAGAACATGCTTGGCCTCTTTTATCCCCAAACATATAAATAATAACCTCAGCCCCTAGGTAATGAAGGGAGATTCAAGTGACAGAAAAGATACAGAGACTCTGCCTTTGAGAAACTCAGTCTCTTCAAGGGGACACAGTATCCCTCTGGGGAATGGATGTAAGACACAGAGATAAGGAAACCAGGGCAAATTAATGTACATGTGGCCCTCATGTTAAGTGTATCCACTGACTAAAGTTTCAAACAAAACTAATAAGCTTACAACTGTAATAACTGTATAAAATCAGCAGCTTTCAACTTAAGAAATGTCAAATGAGGGGCTTCCCAGGTGTCGCAGTGGTTAAGAATCTGCCTGCCAATGCAGGGGACATGGGTTCGAACCCTGGTCCAGGAAGATCCCACATGCCACAGAGCAGCTAAGTCTGTGTGCCACAACTACTGACCCTGTGCACCACAACTACTGAGCCCACATGCCGCAGCTACTGAAGCCCGCGCGCCTACAGCCTGTGCTCCACAACAAGAGAAGCCACCACAATCAGAAGCCTGTGCACCGCAATGAAGTGTAGCCCCCACTCGCTGCAACTAGAGAAAGCCTGCATGCAGCAACGAAGACCCAACATAGCCAAAACTAAATAAAATAAAATAAATTAATTTTTTTAAAAAATGAAAGAAAGAATCCACCTGCCAATGCAGCGGACATGGGTTCGAGCCCTGGTCCGGGAAGATCCCACGTGCCGCAGAGCAACTAAGCCCGTGCGCCACAACTACTGAGCCTGTGCTCTAGAGCCCTCAAGCCACAACTACTGAAGCCCATGTGCCTAGAGCCCGTGCTCCGCAACAAGAGAAGCCACCACAATGAAAAGCCCGTGCACCGCAACAAAGAGTAGCCCCCGCTCTCAGCAA
Source organism: Kogia breviceps (assembly GCF_026419965.1). Lineage (NCBI taxonomy): Eukaryota > Metazoa > Chordata > Mammalia > Artiodactyla > Physeteridae > Kogia > Kogia breviceps. The sequence goes on along the minus strand of NC_081310.1, from coordinate 86,693,444 downwards.
CTAGAGAAAACTGGCGTGCAGCAGTAAAGACCCAATGCAGCCAAAAATTAAATAAATGAATAATTTTTTTAAAAAAGAAATGTCAAATGAGAGGACATCATATATTGGACATACACATAGTGACAATGTAATATGCTCCTGTGTAGGATACTGGACATTTTCAGCCAGAAGGGGAAAGTGGGAAGTTAAAGTCCAGGAAGCAGGAAATCAGGGGCTCCCTAAGCTCTGAGAGAAATCCTTAAGGGATGGGAAAGGAGGTGGCCACATCAAAAGGACAACTCTAGAGAGATGAAATGTTCTACACAGGCAGTCCCAGCACCAATGCCTTGACAAATCTCATGTCAAGTGTATAACCAGAGTTCATCCTCAACCACCTTCCCCAACCAAATGTACCAACCAGCCTAAATAGCTTCTTGGTTTACCATATAAGTCAGTAGGGAAGCAAGGTTAGCTTTTTGGAATTTCCTGAGCTGGACTGCATCACCTTCATTAAGGTATAAGATACCTGCAGTGCAACTGAGTAAGTGTGAGCTGAGGGAAAACCTCAGCTTCAAGGTGAGGCAAGGGTGAGGCACGTGTAACCAAGACAGGCTTCCTGGAGGAGGACAAAGCAGCTTGAACGGAGGAATACATGTGGACAGTGAAAAGGGAGAAAACAATGGCTTGAAACAACTGGGTTGACCAGAACAGAGAATCTAGGCCATGGGAAATGAGGTAGAGATGGGGTTCTAGGAGGAGAACCCCTGGAACACTGATGTGCCACTTGCTGTGGGCAAAAGTGGCCCTTCATCCAGCCTCAGCCCAGGACACCCATCAAGTCCAGTGCGGCAATCTTCTCCTTTAAGGCCCTTCAGGAGAAGGGGGTCACTGTGTCACTGACAAACAGGGTGTTTGGCATCCAGGGTCCCAAGGTTATGTGTCCATTTCCACTGAGAGAGGAGGAAAAGAGAGAGGGACACTAGGATTTACTGAACACCTATTACCTCAAGTAATCCTTACAACTTAACCTCTACACAGTTAAGACACTTCTGCTAAATGAGGAGATTGCGATACAACAAATAGGTTAAAAGGAACAAGCCCAAGGTCACACAGCTGGTTAGCGGAGGCAGGATATGAGCCAACTTTGCTCCTTTACTCCATCATGCCCTCTACTCCACGGGAGTTGAGGAGTTCCAGCACAAATCACTCCGTTCAGTATAAAGCCAGGTCATTCCCACCCTTGGGAGGCAGAATTAATGCCCTCATGACTGCCAGTCACCCAAGGGTTAAGCATAAGCTCCTGGCAGCAAATGCCCAGGGATTTCTCTCAGCTTTGTTCCATTGAAACCAAGAGCTGCCTCTGCTTTCCTAGAGTGCTTGTAGAGTGACTGAGCTGAGTGACTGGGCAGGCCTGTTGTCATCACAGGACAAATACGGCAGGGCTCAAGCAAGGCCTTCTGCCCAGCTCATGGATACTGTGTGCTGAGCAGGGCAGAGAGCCAGAGCCACGAAGGATTCTGTTCTAGGACCTGGTTTTGTGGGCACCGTCTCAACTTATCAAACTGAATGACAGAGTGCCAACAACTCCTGATGAGAAATCCTACAGCAGTACCCAGCAACCCATTTCCCCACTTTCCTCCATCTCTCACATGTGCCAGTCTATTTTAAATTCCCAGAAAGGGAGGACTCTCCACGGCCAAAGCAGGTAATTTCTACCATTACCATGGTGACAGAAGAAGCCAATAAGGGTCATGCCACAGAGAGCTGAGCCTCTACAGTTGAAGAGGAAGGCACTGCACCCACCCCCTCTATCCCTTTGAAAGGTGGGTTGCTCCTAAAGTTGGGATCTCAGCCTGCTCCTTGTTATTTAACCTCCAAACTTCCCGCTGAAATATCAATACCAGTTCCTTGTGTTTCACCCTCTGGAAAATCCTCCATGCAGATACCTGTATGCTCACTTCCTTCAGCCTTCCTTTCTTCCAATTCAATCAGCCCAGCTTCTTTATGGCTCTTTCCCAGATCCTTATTTGGTGCATGGCTCCAATTCTGAATTTTCCCCCATCTTTTAACACAGCTTAGACACAAATGTTAAAGTGCTTCATATGGAGACCCAACAGATGACCCAGGATGTCCTGAAATCATCAAATGAGATGTCAGAGGCAGAACCCCCACTACTGAGCCCATTAGAGGAAAGAGAAAAACTGACCCAAGTAGGTATACCTCCTCTCCACTTCCCCTCTCCCTGTACCAGAAAAACCACACCAGACTGTTCACTAGGGTCTGAGATAAGATTCTGGTTCAGGACAAGGCAGTGTCACCTGGAATGTAAGGTCATTTGATGAAAAGAACACTAGTAGTCAGGAGATCCAAGTCTGAGTTCCACTTCCATTACCTACTAGTAGGATTGGAACCAGGTCACTTCTTTGAAATTCAGTTTCCTCATCTGTGAAATGGGGCTAATAAAGCCTGCCATAGCTATGTCACTGTGGTGCAACTCACATGAGCTAACGTGTGAAAGCACTTTGTTAACAGCAAAGCACTTCTATCATTGGAGAAAGCTCTACTGGACAGTGCTGCTCTAAATCTTTGCTACTCAGAGTGGTACACAGACCAGCAGCATGGGAATAATCTGGGAGCTTGTTAGAAATACAGAATTTCAGGATGCTCCATAGACCTGCTGAATAAGAACCAACATGTTCACAAGATCTCTGGGTGGTTAATACATATATCAGAGTTTGGAAAGTATTGCCTTAAATATTAAGGATTGTCAGTATTATAACAACGATAACAACTACTCTAGGAGTACAGGACCATTATGACTAGGTTAGGAGCCCTCTGACTCCATCCTGACTTGTCACCAGGACTGGGCTCAGTGATGACTTCTAGACTCATTCAAATCTTTTAAGTCAACAACCCCCCCCCCCAAATTAAATAGCCACCTACAACTCCTGACAAGACATCCGTAGGGTTTGGTCCCCACTTCTGTGCTGGAAACATCTTTGCTTCCTCCTGTTTCTCTGTACTTCTTACTGCAACTGCATCAAGGCTTTGCATCCTGGGAGGTATCTACCACATGAATGTAAATATATTTACATGCTTGCCCACCTGTCCTAATGAATATGCATTTCCTTAGGGAAGTTCCCTGGCATGCCTCCAACCTCTCCCTTCAAGACAACCTCCTCTCTGGGGCCTAAAGCGATTTCCACCCAGCCTTCCTTCGGTCTTCCATAGGTGCCCACGTGATCCCTCATGACAGACACCACATGACAATCCTCTTCACCTACTCCAGATGACACCCCCTTTAAGCTGCTTCTGTTCTGGCCCCCGAGTTGCCGCCTCGCCATGCCTCTCGCCATGCTTCTTTCGTTGTCAGCGAAACTCATGCTCCTCCGACAGGAAGAGATGACTCGTTGGAGTCGCCCCTCATGCCCCAAACTGCGTGGCGGGCTCCCACTGAATTGCAGCCGGGCACTGCAGACACCCGCTGCCTCCCTGACAGGTCCAGGTCCTCGGAGACCTTAGTCCTCAGGCACCCCAAGCCGGTGGTTTCTTACCTTTTCACATCAGGGCGGTTCCGCCCCGTCTGAGGTGAAGTCCAAGCTCGGACCTCTAGGCCGCAGCTCCCACTCTATCCTCTGTTTCTGGCGACTGATGGCCTCCGGTCGCATCTTCCTCCATCTCGACCGGGCTCCCGGTACTGACGGAACCGGAAATTGGGACTTTGTCACTCCCGCCCCCTGAGAGGGGCGGGGATGAACGGTGTGCAACTCCACCAATGGCGTTCTGAGCCTTTAGCCTCGCGCTCCGCCCCCGCAGCAAGGGTGGAAGGTCCTGGGAACCATCTTGAATTTGGGCAGAGGCCACGCCTTCATTGGCTTCGACATGCCCTTAGCTCTACAGCGCATGCGTTTTCTTTCTAATTCTTGGACATTAAGTCACCCGGCGCTTCTTGAAGATCTTGTTCTAAATGGGTCACCTTGTGTTTCCGATCTAATGGAATCCTTAAAATTCAAATCTAATCTGTAAATTTTTGTGTAATTTTTCTCATCTACAGAGCCAAAACAGGCCAGTGTGCAGCAGGAAGGACTAAGTTTAGACAACCAATTTTAAGGTTTGGGAACTCAAAAAACTACAGGAATAGGGAACATCCTGGAGGTGGAGTGGTCTCTTCCAGCTCTAAAACTATTTGCTTATACATGGATTTAAAAGAAGAGGCAGAGCCTTTTAAATAAGGGACTGGGAGGCTGGGGGTGGAGATTCATTTCAAAATAGATATTTCTACAACTCAGCAACAAAAAGACAAACAACCCAATTTTTTTTAATGGGCAAAGGACTTGAATAGATGTTTCTTCAAAAAAGATGACCAAAAAGCACATGAAAAGATGTTCAATATCATTAGGGAAAAACAAATCAAAACCATGAGATCCCACTTCACACCCACGAGGATGGCTAAAATTAAAGCAAGCAAGCAAACAAGAACCTAGAAAGTAACAAGTGTTAGCAAGGATGTGGAAAAATTGGAACCCTCAGACATTGCTGGTGGGAATGTACAATGGTGCAGCTTCTGTGGTAACAGTTTGGTTGTTCCTCAATATGTTAAGCAAAATTACTATATGACCAAGCAATTTCACTCTGAATATATACCCAAAAGGGTTGAAAACAGGTGTTCAAACAAAAACTTGTACACAAATGTTCACAGCAGCAGTCTTCTTCACTATAGCCAAAAAGTAGAAATAAACGGTGGTATACCCATACAATGGGATATTACACAGTGAATAAAAAAAACAAAAAAAGGAATGAAATATGGATACATACTATGATGTGGATAAATTTTGAAACCATTATGCTAAGTGAAATAAGCCAAACACAACAGTCACATATTGTGTAATTCCATTTAGATGAAATATGCAGAACAGACAAATCTATACAGACAAAAAGCAGGTAAGTGGATTAGTGGTTGCCAAGGACTGGGGGGAGGAAGAGTGGGGAGTGACTGCTTAATTAGTACAGAGTGTCTGTTTGGAGTAATGAAAGTGTTCTGGACCTAGATAGTGGTGATGATTGTACAGCACTGTGAATGGCTAAATATCACTAATAGTAAATTTTATGTTATGTGTATTTTACTACAATTAAAGAATTTGATACCGCTAGGAAAGATCCCTCCTGAACAATAGATTTGTAGTGACAATTGCCTCAAAATATCTAAGGGACATTTCAAACTTAGTGTGATAGTTTTATGTCAATCTGGCTAGGGCTATAGTAACTAGTTATTCGCTAATAGGTGTTGCTGTGAAGGTATTTTGTAGGTGTGGTTAACATCCACAATCAGCTGACTTTAGGTAAAGATTACCTTGATAATGTGGGTGGGCCTCATCCAGTTAGTTGAAAGGCCTTTGGAGCAACACTAAGGTTTCTCTGGGAAGAAATTCTACATCAAGACTTCAGCATGGGGCTTCCCTGGTGGCTCAGTGGTTAAGAATCCTCCTGCCAATGCAGGAGACATGGGTTCAAGCCGTGGTCTGGGAACATCCCACATGCTGCAGAGCACCTAAGCCCATGCACCACAACTACTGACCCTGCACTCTAGAGCCCACAAGCCACAACTACTGAGCCCACATGCCACAACTACTGAAGCCCGTGTGCTTAGAGGCTGTGCTCCGCAACAAGAGAAGCCACAACAATGAGAAGCCCGCACACCTCAACGAAGCGTAGCCCCCACTCACCACAACTAGAGAAAGCACGCTCACAGCAATGAAGACACAACACAGCCAATAAATAAATAAATTAATTTTAAAAAAAGACTTCAGCATGGCCAGGGTGGGGGGAGAGATAAATTAGGAGTTTGGGATTAACACTGCTATATATAAAATAGATAAACAACAAGGACCTACTGAATAGCACAGGGAACTATATTCAATTATCTTATAATAACCTACAATGGAAAAGAATCTGAAAAAGAATATATATATATATGAATCACTTTGCTGTACGCCTGAAACTAACACAACATTGTAAATTAACTATACTTCAATTTTTAAATGGTAAAAAATAATAAACAGGGCTTCCCTGGTGGCGCAGTGGTTAAGAATCTGCCTGCCAATGCAGGGGACACGGTTTCAAGCCCTGGTCTGGGAACATCCCACATGCCACAGAGCAACTAAGCCCGTGTGCCACAACTTCTGAGTCTGTCCTTTAGAAGCCCGCGAGCCACAACTACTGAAGCCTGTGCGCCTAGAGCCCGTGCTCCACGAGAGAAGCCACCACAATGAGAAACCTGTGCACTGTAACCAAGAGTAGCCCCCGCTCACCACAACTAGAGGAAGCTTGCGTGCAGCAAAGAAAACCCAATGCAGACAAAAATAAATAAATAAAAAATAAAATAATAATAATAATAAAGACATTGGCAACAATGCCAATGTTCATAACAGCACTATTTACAATAGCCAAGACATGGAAGCAACCTAAATATCCACCAACAGATGAATGCATAAAGATGTGGTACATATATACAATGGAATACTACTCAGCCATTAAAAATATACATTATATATATAAATAGTATATTATATATATATAAATAATATATTATATATATATATATATATATATATATCTCCTAATGGTTCTGTTTCTCTTCTCTGAAGAACCCTGACTGAGACTTAGCATGTCAGAAATGGAACTCTTGTTCTTCCCCAAAATCTGACCTACCTGCTCTCTTATTCATCTCAATTCATTGGCAACTCCATCCTTTTGGTGGCCCAGATTGAAAATCCCAGAGCCATCCTTTTCTTTTTTATTTATTTTATTTATTAAAAAAATTTTAACTAATTTTTAAAGTTGAAGTACTGTTAATTTACAATGTGTTAGTTTCAGGTGTACAGCAAAGTGATTCAGATAACTATATATACATATATTCTTTTTCAGATTCTTTTCCATTATAGGTTGTTACAAGATATTGAGTATAGTTCCTGGAGCCATCCTTAAAGGTTCTCTTTTTCTCATATATCACATGCAATCCATCATCAAATACCATTGGCTTTATCTTAAAAATATGTCCAAATTGGGCTTCCCTGGTGGCGCAGTGGTTGAGAATCCGCCTGCCGATGCAGGAGACACGGGTTCGTGCCCTGGTCCGGGAAGATCCCACATGCCGCGGAGCAACTAAGCCCGTGAGCCATGGCCGCTAGGCCTGTGCGTCCGGAGCCTGTGCTCCGCAACGGGAGAGGCCACAACAGTGAGAGGCCCGCATACCGCAAAAAAAAAAAAAATAAAAAATAAAATATGTCCAAACTTACAGACTGGGAGAAAATATTTGCAAATGATGCAACCGACAAGGACTTAATTTCCAAAATATACAAACAGCTCACACAACTCAATAACAAAAAAACAACCTGGGCTTCCCTGGTGGCGCAGTGGTTAAGAATCTGCCTGCCAATGCAGGGGACGTGGGTTCTATCCAGTCTGGGAACAACCCACATGTCATGGAGTAACTAAGCCCATGCACCACAGCTACTGCGCCTGTGCTCTACAGCCCGCGAGCCACAACTACTGAGCTGGTGTGCCACAACTACTGAAGCCTGCGCGCCTAGAGCCTGTGCTCTGCAACAAGAGAAGCCACCACAATGAGAAGCCCGCGCACGGCAACGAAGAGTAGCTCCCGCTCGCCACAACTAGAGAAAGCCTACGTGCAGCAACGAAGACCCAACGCAGCCAAAAATAAATTCATTAATTCATTACTTAATTTTTTAAAAATCCAGTCAAAAAATGGGCAGAAGACCTAAATAAACATTTCTACAAAAAAGACATACAGATGCCCAATAGGCATATGAAAAGATGCTCAACGTCGCTAATTACTAGAGAAATGCAAATCAAAACTACAGTGAGGGGCTTCCCTGGTGGCACAGTGGTTGGGAGTCCGCCTGCCGATGCAGGGGACGTGGGTTCATGCCCCCGTCCGGGAGGATCCCACACGCCGCAGAGCGGCTGGGCCCGTGAGCCATGGCCGCTGAGCCTGTGCATCGGGAGCCTGTGCTCCTCAGCGGGAGGGGCCGCGGCAAACTACAGTGAGGTACCACTTCACACCACTCAGAATGTCTATCATTAAAAAGTCCACAAATAACAAATGCTGAAGAGGGTGTGGAGAAAAGGGAGCCCTGCTACACTGCTGGTGGGAATGTACATTGGCGCATCCACTATGGGAAACAGTATGGACATTCCTCCAAAAACTAAAAATAAAGTTGCCATATGATCCTGTAATCCTATTTCTGGGCATATATCTGGAGGAAACTATAATTTGAAAAGATACATTCACCCCAATGTTCATTGCACTATTTATAATTAACCAACCTAAATCTGTCCAACCTAAATCTATGTCCTCATCTGTCCATAGACAGATGAATGGATAAAGAAGATGCAGTACATATATACAATGGAATATTACTCAGCCATAAAAAAGAACAAAATAATGCCATTTGCAGCAACATGGATGCAACTAGAGATTATCATACTAAGTGAAGTAAGGCAGACAGAGAAAGACAAATACCACATGATATCACTTATATGTGGAATCTAAAATATGTCACAAATGAATGTATCTACGAAAAAGAAACAGACTCACAGACATAGAGAACAGACTTGTCGTTGCTGGGGGGGTGGAGAAAGGATGGAGTGGGAGTTTGGGATTAGTAGATGCAAACTATTGTATATAGAATGGATAAACAACAAGGTCCTACTGTACAACACAGAGAATTATATTCAACATCTTGTGATAAACCATAATGGAAAAGAATATGAAAAAGAATGTATGTCGGACTTCCCTGGTGGCCCAGTGGTTAAGAATCTGCCTGCCAAAGCAGGGCACACGGGTTCAAGCCCTGGTCCGGGAAGATCCCACATGCCGTGGAGCAACTAAGCCCATGTGCCACAACTACTGAGCCTTCGTTCTAGAGCCCACGAGACACAACTACTGAGCCCGTGTGCCACAACTACTGAAGCCCGTGCGCCTAGAACCCGTGCTCCGCAACAAGAGAAGCCACCACAATGAGAAGCCCGCGTACCTCAACGAAGACTAGCCCCCGCTCACCGCAACTAGAGAAAGCCAACGTGCAGCAACGAAGACCCAACACAGCCAAAAATAAATAAATAAATAAAATTAAATTTAAAAAAAAAAAAAAAAAAAGAATGTATGTATATGTATAACTGAATCACTTTGCTGTACAGTAGAAATTAACACAACATTGTAAATCAACTATACTTCAATAAAAAAATTTTTTTAAATGTTCATTCAGAGCTTGACCACTTCCCATCACCAACATACTAACACCCTACTCTGAAGCACCATCATCTATCACCTGGATTATTCCAGTAGCTTCCTCACTGGTTTCTTTGCTTCCACCCTTGCTTCTGCTATGTACCAATCACAATAAAGCAGCAGCCAGAGTGATACTTTTAAAATTTAAGTCAGATCATGTCCCTCCTCTGTTCAACATCCTCCAATGGCTCCCCCATCTATTCACAGTAAAGGCCAAAGTCTCTACAGTGGCCTACAGGGTCCTACAATCTTCCTCCATGCACACACAGCATCTTTCTCATTTCATCTACTATTCTCATTCCTGCCTCAAGGCCTTTGCATTGGCTGTTGCTTCTGCCTTGAAGCTCTTTCTGCAGGCATCCACATAGCTCCTACTTTCACTTACTTCATTGTTTCATTGTTCAAACATCATCTTACCAATGAGACCCACTCTGAATCCCCTATTTAAACTTGTAGACACTCCTTCCACTCTCAACCTTCTTTCTCCAACTCAAATTTTTTTCTCCATAGCACATCTCCATTTAAAGTACTCTATTGGGGGACTTCCCTGGCGGTCCAATGGTTAAGAATCCACCTTCCAATGCAGGGGACGTGAGTTCGATCCCTGGTCGGGGAACTAAGATCCCACATGCCGTGGGGCAACTAAGCCCACGTGCTGCAACTACTGAGCCAGCGTGCCACAACTAGAGAGCCCATGTGCCGCAATGTGCTGCAATGAAGAGCCCACATGCCACCACAAAAATCCCACATGCTGCAATTAAGACCCGATGTAGCCTAATAAATAAATATTTTTAAAAAAATAAAATAAAGTACCCTATCAGAAGTTCCCTGGAGGCCTAGCGGTTAGGATTCTGGGCTTTCACAGCTGTGGCCCAGTTGTGGAAGATCCTGCAAGCTGCACAGCCAAAAAAAAAAAAAAAAGTTGTTTATAAAGTACCCTATTTATTTTACTTATTTATCTCTCTCCTACACTAGAATGTAGGCTCTGTGATGGCAAGAATAGTGTCTGTTTTGCTCACTGATCTGCCCTCAGCACCCAACAGTGCCTGTCACATATTAGGTGTTCAGTAAATATTTGTTGAGTAAATGAATGGATTTCAGCATTGAGAGAGTGCTTACCATATGCCAGGCTCACAGAAACACAATGAAAAAGCAGCACTGTATGAAAAGGGTTATACTGAAGTGTGCATAGGTCACTAACTCTTCATGGGAGGGTAGAGAAGAACACACAGAGAAGATGCTGTTCTAGATGGGAGACACAGCATGCCCAGAGAACCTCACTGTTGGTTCCTCTACACAGAATGTCTATTCATCTCTGTGTCACCAAGGCCTGGAATAGTGCTAGGCACTCAATAATGCTTTCCAAAAAGCTGTATAGAGGGGCGCCATTTGGAGTTTTAGGCATTATTTTTTTTTAAAGTAAACTACCCTTTATCAGAGAGTGGAATGCAGGATGGAAGCAGGGGAAGGTGGCAGAGACTGGTCAGGGGTCAGCTCTGGCCGTCATGGTCAGTGATCTGGGCCTGTGGGAATGGAGAGGTGCTGAGGAATTCCAGGGAGAGGGAGGAGGAAGAGGAGATGAGACTGGTGGCCCACTAAATGTGGAGGAGGTGAGAGAGAAGAGGTCTCAAGCTTCTTCATCGCAGTGTGGTTAACTAGCACAGGGAACAAGGGACGGCAAGTAGTTTTGAAAGGATTGATAAATTCAGCTGGGGACACGTTGCATTAGAAATGTTTGTGGTGTATCCAGGTGGCTGTAAACAGTAGCTAGAGGGGGAGACAGGAAGCCTGAGCTTGCAGTACTCTGTCCCCGACGATACCTCTTCCCCACCCCACCCTGGGCTCTGACTGTTGCTAGTCCGTCCTTACTGCCAGATTGTGAGGGTAGGAAGCAGGTCTGATTCAGGTTTCTCCCCAGCTGTCTAGGCCAGATTCTTTTTTATTTTTGGTCGGGACGGGGGTGGGCATGCTGCGCTGGCATGCAGGATCTTAGTTCCCTGACCAGGGATCAAACCTGAGCCCCGTGCAGTGGAAGCACAGAGTCCCAACCACTGGACCGCCGGAGAAGTCCCTAGGCCAGATTCTGAACCATAGCAAGTACTTTGTGCATGTTTGCTGAATGAATAAATGGGCATCCTTTGTTGAGAGGTGAGGGTGGAAGCAATAGGCATGGAAGATATTGTCCAAGGGGAATTTTCAAGGGAAATAAGAAAAGAGAAGTGCTTAAAAGACCTGAGGAGCAGTGGCCAGAGAGCTAGGAAGGTAAGCAAGAGTGCTGCAGCCAGAGACCAAGGCCTAAGTGTTACAAGAAGGAATTGTCGGACGTCCCTGGTGGTGTAGTGGTTGAGAGTCCGCCTGCCGATGCAGGGGACACGGGTTCGTGCCCCGGTCCGGGAAGATCCCACATGTCGTGGAGCAGCTGGGCCCGTGAGCCATGGCCGCTGAGCCTGTGCGGCCGGAGCCTGTGCTCCACAACGGGAGAGGCCACAACAGTGAGAGGCCCGCGTACCGCAAAAAAAAAAAGAAAAAAAGAAGGAATTGTCACCAGTATCAAAGGCTGCAGAGAAGTCAGGTAGGATGAGACCGACCAAGGTTTTGCTCTCATAAACAGTAAGCATTTCCCAGGTGCCTCCTCTCACTAGAGCATAGTGTCTCACGCTTTAGGCTGTGGAGATGGAGTTGAGATACCTCCTGCCCCCAGGGTGTTGAGAGTCCAGCAGGGGTAACTGCATGTGCCATCCCCTTCTGTGTTTTACATCCTTTTTTTTATATATACTGAAAACTTTTATATTTAGAATTAGCCAGCTGGACTCAGTTTAGATGATCCCAATTTTGTTGGCAACATCCAAAGCATCATAGTCAGGAGCCAGTCGAACATATGCCTTTTTCTCTCCATCAGGTCTGATCAGGGTGTTGACCCTGGCCACATCAATGTCATAGAGCTTCTTCACAGCCTGTTTAATCTGGTATTTGTTGGCTTTGACATCCATATTGAACACCAATGTGTTGTTGTCTTCCGTCTTCTTCATGGCTGACTAGGTGCTTGATGATGGCATATGGTCAAGCTTGTTTCTCTGAAAGGTGCTCTTCCGAGGATATTTGGGATGCCTCCTGAGACTCGCTGTTCTGGGCCGTTGGAAGGTAGATTACGTCAGACATTCTTTTTTTGTGGCTGTGGACGCCTTTCAACACTGCTTTCTTGGCCTTTAAAGACTTTGCTTTGGCTTCGGCTTTGGGAGGGGCAGGAGCTTCCTTCTTCGCCTTCAGCGCCATCTTCCTGAAAAGCTGTGTTTTACATTCTTATGGTTGGGTCTAAGTACCTCATGAATGATGTAGACAGTGAGTGCTGGGGAAATCTTAGAGAAGACTAATCAGCCAGGACTGGGGCAGCCTGGGAAGATGGCACGGAGGAGATAGCCTCTAAATTATACCTTAGAGGGAGATGAGGAAAGAGTACATTCCAGAGTGATGTTGGTGGGAGGCTGAGAAGGGAAACAGAGAAAAGGTGTTCTGGGAGCCTTTGGGTCACCTGGATAAAGATGTCCAGCAGGCTTGTCCTTGCATTGGCTGGAGGACAGGAGAAAGCTCAGCTCTGGAGCTATGTATTTGACTGTGAGAGATCCATGATGCTTAAAGCAGGAAGTTTCCTGTGCATCCTTTCCCTCTGAGAGGTGAAGAAATTGAGGTGCAGACAGGAAGAGCTGTCCAAGTCTATTAACAGCAGACGAAGGCCCCAGGAGCTCAACCCTGGCCTCATTCCCCTTCCACTACCCCACAGCCGTTGGCCTAGAGGTCATGGGAAGTCACAAGAGAGGAAGTCTGGAAAGGATGCTTGGAACAGTGAAAGCCAGGCCTCAGGGTAAAAGTGCATTGGGTAGTGGGAGGAAGAAAAGGAACCAGAAGGGGAGAAATATCAAGAGAAGCCAAATAACACCAATAAAGGAGCCCTAGCAGACGGATCTTGAGATATTTGCACACCCACGTTCACTGCAGCATTATTCACAATGGTGAAGAAGTGAAAACCACCCAAATGTCCATCAGCAGACAAATGGATAAAGAAATTGTAGTCTATAGATACAATGGAATATTAATCAGCCTCAAAAAAGGAAGAAAATCCTGTCCTATACAGCAACATGGATGAACCTTGAGGACAGTATGGTGAGTGAAATAAGCCAGTCACAAAAGGCCAAATGTATAAGATTATATGAGTCACCTAAAGTAGTCAGACTAATAGAAAGTTGTCAGAGGTTGGGAGGAGGAAGAATGGTGTTTGATGGACATCAACTTTCAGGTTCACAAGATGAAAAAGTTCTAGAGATCTGTTATACAACGATGTGAATATAGTTAACACACTGAACTATATGCTTAAACTGTACGGTTAAGGAGATAAATTTTCTATCACCATGTGCTTTTTACCACAATCGAAAATTTAAAAAAAAATTTTTTTTGTTTTGAAGAAAAAGCCATCGTAGAATAGAGTTGTAAGAATAATGTGGCCAAGGTGTAAAGACTGCACAGAAGTCAAGGCCAATGGGGGGCTTCTGGGAAATCGTGGAGAGTCATCTGAGCAGAGAGGTGGGGGAAAAGCCAGACAGACCACAGGGCATTAAAGAGGATGAGGGTGACACTGGGGGTGGGGTGGGGGGCAGCAAGAACGGACCCTGCCTGGTGTTTGGTGGTAACAGGAAAGAAAGAGTTAGTGAGGGTGGAGGGGGTAGACTGAAAGGGTGGAGCTGTGAGAAGGATTATTGCTTTGTTTTCTTTTTCGGTACAGAGAGCACTTAGCACACTTGTGGGTGGAAGAAGGGAGGTTAACGATGAGGATGAGGGAGTAATAAAGTGGGGAGGGCGATGCAGGGGGTCTTGGCACAGTGGAAGGGGCAAATGCACCTGTTAGCCTTGGTTGGAGGAGGGACATGTGCCTTCGTGACAGGAGGGAGAGGGGGAAGGTGATAAGGGGGCGTGGACAGTGTTTGCCAGATATTGGGAAGGATGTGGCCAGGATGGGGGTGACTGCACAGTCTTGCTATCAATTCAATCCACCAAGAGTTGAAACCAACAGCTTGCAGTGGGAAAGGGGGGCTGAGGAGGAGTCAAGAGAAGTGTGAGACAGCTGGGGACAGCAACTGTGGGGCTGCGGCACGGAGTCCGTGATGGATGAGGTGCTGCCCGGCCGGCAGACACACAGACGTGTGTTGGCCCCAAAGGCAGGGTTGCAGGCACTCTCTAGCAGTGCCTGAAGTGGAAGAAAGGGCTGTGGGGCTGGCTGAGGGCTGGGAGGCAGCTGGCAGGGCAAAAGAGGTGGTTTGGAGTTGGGAAAGAACAATCACCCTACTAACCTCCTATTGTCCTCGGACCGCCTGCTTCCCTTACCTCCCGCAGTCCTCGGCTGGACGCTCTGCTCCGACAAAAACAGCACCAGTCATAAGCTTTGTCTTTTTAATAAAAAATAAACTGTCTGTGACAAGTGGTTTTTGAATCCCAAAACAAAGGAGAGGGGAGAGGAAAGGGGTCCAGGGGTCAGCCAGGGAAAAGGAGTGAACAAGGCTCAGATGACCCCTGTGTTCTAGCCAGGCCAGAAGGGGTTAAATCTGCCCCAACTGAAGCAAGATGGAAGGAGGTGAGACTTCAGGAAACACCTCCCTGGTTGAGTTGATAAGGGGAGCAGGAAGGGAGCAGCTCCCTGCAGAGTCCTGGAGAGCCTTGGGAGAGGCAAGTGTTGGTGTCCAAGGTGGCAGCTGCTTTTAGAATGGAGTCTCCAGGTGTGGTGTGCTATCTTACAGTTGCTTAGGTGTTTGGTGTTGTAGGGTCTCTTGTAGCAGTATGTTTCTGGAAGGTCCCAGAATGGCCAGAACTCAAGGATTCTCTCTAGGTCCTCCTATCATAGCCTAGGTCCAGGTCTGGGGCAGCCCCCATTAGAGAGGCCACGTGCTTGGCAGAAGGGAGTCCCATAGGGGAGTCAGGCCGCTGTGCCCAGCCCCACTGAGTGCTATCGGTGGCACAGAGTGGCGGAGAAGGTCCTCTTGTGGGAGGAAGGTGGTCTTTTGTGCTACTCCCACCCTAGTCAGGGCTGCACTGCTCCCAGTCCCCCCAGCCAGCACGGCCAGGCGCCCTGCCCTACCCGACAGCTCCAGCCTATACCGAGTTTAAGCCACCTCAGTGCCCTGGAGGTTGTTGTCAGCGTCCACATCACTGGCAGAGGTCCTGCATTCCTTGGGGGATTGGAGGCACTGCTCCCTGCTCAATGGGGCCTTCTCCCCGAGGGGCAGGGTCCCACAGCCTTGGACCTTGCCCCGGGCTCGGAGTGCCCCCAAAGGGGAGGCGAGGAGGAGGATGAGGGCTCCTGAAAGCACTAAGGCAAGGAGTACAGTGACGGTGAGGAAGTGGGGCCAGTAGGACCGCGGGGCAGCCAGGGCAGCCCCACCACTGACTCTGGTCAGCGGGGTCTCCATGCGTTCCCGGGGAATGCCCGCCAGTTCAGGATCCAGGGCCAGGGGTTGGTCCTGACTGTCCACCCAGTAGGAGACCACAGGGTATGAGAAGTCATTCTCAGTGGCCCAGCACTGATAGAGACCCCCCACCCCATCTCTCAGTAGCAGCAAGAGGGAGCCATGGTAGACTGTGGAAGAGATGTCCGGGATCGCTGCTGTGCCGTGACTCCAGTGGTAAGAGGCCAGAGCTGAGAGATGGGGGCAGGGGAGCTCCAGGATAGAGTTGGGGACGGCCAGGACTTCTTTAACTGTAGGTAAGGGAAAGGGGCCAAAGGTTAAGGAGAGAGCTGGCAGGAGGGAGTCTCTACCCGACATGTGGGCCCCAACTCCCACCTCCAACTTCTATTTCAACTCTAAAACTCAACTCTGACCCCTCTCCTATCTCCAGTCTGGGCCCCGTACTAACCCCCCCAGTCCATCTGACTCCAACTCTGACACCAGAAGCAACTTCAACCCCAATCCTGAATCCCAGCTTAGAATTCCTATCCCTCCTCCCTACAGCCTACATCCCAATCCATTCCAACTCTGGGCATTCAGGTCTCAAGCCAGGCAGGTGCTGGGGGAGAAACTGAGGCAGAAATGCCCACCCCCTCCCAGAAGTCCTCCCGAGCCTTTGTGCCACCCCTGGTCCCACACTCACTGATTTGGGGGCGGCTCCGAGGCCTTCCACTCCTGCCCACGGGGCCATTGGCACATGCCCACTCTGGGTTCCCATGCTCCATGTCCTGCTTCCAGGACTCCCTGAGAAGGTAGGGAAAGCAAATATTATCCTTTGACACAGCCAAGAGTGGGAGGAGGAGGGAGCAAGAGAGTGAAGTGCAGGGGGGAAGAAGGTGGGTCTGGGAGACTAGGTAGAACAGAGAGGAGGGGAAGAGAAGCCCAGAGACGGCTGGGACAGCTCAAAACTGCCTGATGCAACTCCATCCCTGGAGGAGCCCCCCACAGGCCTGGAGAATCTTGCAGGGAATGTGTTAGTAGCACCTGGAAAGAGGAAGACCATAAGCTGGGTAACTGGCACTCACGGGATGGGGGTGGGCAGGAGGCAGCAGATTTGGGACTCCGGGTCCCAGGCACAGTGAGGGTCCCGGGCAAGGACGCAGTCCACACAGCTCTCGTAGACACTACAGTTGGCTCGGGGAACCCTCCAGATGCCTCCTGAGAAGCCTGCAAACACTGCGCCCTGGAAGAGAGATGGAGAGTGTCAGGGTGTCCTTGGCACACCTAGGAAGGATCCAGCACCCAAGGCCTGCCCCTCTAGAAGGCCATCTGAGGGTCAGGCCCCTTCCCACCTGGGTGGGGGCCAGCTGCAGGTTGCGAACAGGCTCAGGGTCAGGGAACAGCTGGATCTCCTCCACCAGATAAGCGTTGTTGTCCCCACTCACCACAGCCTTGTGGAGGGACCCTGTGCCTGTGAAGAGACAGAGAGAGCTGAAATTGTCTGACCCCATCTACACACCCCTCTCGTGCTCCCTCTCTGACTCCAGATGGCTTCCCCAGCTGTCAGAAAGTTCCTTCTGAAGTGTGCACTGGACACAGATCTGTCAGACCGTTTCCCTCTATGCCACGGAGATGGAGCTTGCTTGTAAATGGCTGGAAATCCCTTGCCTCTTGGCCCTTCCTCTGCAACTGCCTGATAAAGCTCCATGCCTGGAGGAACCAAACCGTCCCCTTTCTCCATGGACATGGGGCAGTGGACTGCTGAGCACTTCTGTGGAAAATCACATCACCAGCCTCCCTCACCCCCATCAAGTGTCTCTACTCAAAGGCACTTCAGTGAGTTCTACCCTGACCACCCTTTTAAAAATTACTACCACCCCAACTGGCATTCCTGACCACACATTGCTCTATTTATTTTCTAATCTCATAATGTACCAAGTAATTGACTCTTCAGTATGTTTATTGTCTGTCCCCACACACTCCAAAAAGGAGCTAGATTTTTGTCTGTTTTGTTCTCTATTGTATACCCAATATATGCACAGCTGATGTCCTAAAAGAATGAATGAACCTGATGGGTTTCTTCCACTAAAGCTCAAGGTCATCCACCTCAGCCAGGCCCTCAATATAATATATGCTTAGCAATCTTCCCCATCTCCCCCACAGACTGTCTCTCCTTTTTTCTTTCTTTTTTTAAATAAATTTATTTTTTTTTTGGCTGCGTTGGGTCTTCGTTGCTGCGCGCAGGCTTTCTCTAGTTGCAGCGAGCGGGGGCTACTCTTCATTATGGTGCGCGGGCTTCTCATTGCGGTGGCTTCTCTTGTTGCAGAGCACGGGCTCTAGGAGCACGGGCTCAGTAGTTGTGGCTCGCGGGCGCTCGCGCCACTAGGGAAGTCCCTCTCCTTCTTTCTACGATGAATATTTGAATCTATTCCTCTCTCCTCAAACCTCCCACCTTTTCTACCCCTCAGTCTCCACCCCCCACCGCCTGTCCCCATGACCTTGTGTCCTACTTCGTAGAAAACACAAAAGCCTTCACAAAAGAGCTCCCTCTACTTCTTGCCCATTTCCCCCACAAGTCTATACATTCCCCCTTCCAGTCTTATCCCCCCTTCTACTCCTTCACTCCCATCCCAGCAGAGGTCTGTACCTCCCCCACTCACGAACAGTCCCTCCACCTGGTTCTAGAACCAGGTTTCCTGCTGCCTCTGCAACTTAACCTGCCATTTAGCCCCTCACCTGCCCATCTCTTCGCCATCTCCCCCTCTACTGGATCCTGATGATCTTTCCCATCTTTAAAAAGATTGCTGGCTGGATCCCACGCCCTCCTCCAGTTACCTCCCCTTCCCCTCTTCCCCTTCACAGCCAAGCTTCCTGAAGCGTGATCTGCGATCTCTACTCTCAATGTTTCCAGCTCCCCCTCTATCTTCCCTCACTCTTCACCTCTCTAGCATGTCTTCCCCATAAGATAAACACTTCTTGCTAAGGTCACCAAAGCCCTCCATGTTTCTCTCCCCCACACGACTGAAAGCTCAAAGAAGGTAGGGACAGGGCTGTTTTGTTCTCCCACTGTATTTTCAGAGCCTAGCAGGGTGCCAGGCACAAAGCAGGTGCTCAGAAAACATTTGTTGAATGAATGCCTGAGTGAATGAAATCAAAGGTTTCCCTCCTCAACCCAAGTTGCAGTCCCTGCTCTGGTCCCCTGAGGGGTGGCCTTGAGCCCTTTACTCACTGGTGCCCAGGTACATGACCAGATAGCTATTCCCGTCGATGCCCTGGGCTGTCTCCACCGCGAGCCGTGTGTACTCCACACCAGACTTCACCAACAGGGGTGTCCCCACCACCAGCTCATCCATCAGGAAATGGTCCTTCATGAAGGTCAAGGCTTTATCAGAGGAGGGGCCCTCCGAGCACTGAAGGGGGAGGAGGCAGATCAGGTCAGCTTTCTTCTTCCTTCAACTCACCCACTGCCCCTTCCCTCCCTCCCTCCCCCTTGGCTAATCTCCTTTGCCTCCCTTCCTCTTGGCAGTCCTCATTTCAGGATGGGGATTAAAGCTGGACTCGGGAACTGCCTGGCTTTGAATTCCAGACTCTGAATTCAGCGTGCCTGAGGTTCCTTAACAGTGTAATGGGCCTATTACCAATACATCACAGGCTTGCTGTGAGGATGCAATGCAACAATACATGAAAAGTAATTAGAACAGTGCTTGGCATAAAGTACGTATTTCATAAACATTAGCTGTCATTATTTTCCTCCATCATCACCTTCACCAAGGATGCCTGGCTACCAGCAGGAAGTAGAGTGAGGGTCCCTTGCAGACAAGGACCACCTTGAACTCATGTCTGTAAGCCCAGGCTTAACACAGGACCTGGCACACAGTTGGTGCCCAATAAATGTTCGCTGAGTCAGTAATTGAATGAACAATGTCACAGAAAGGGGTGGTGAACAGGGAGTGTTTCTCATCATGGTGTGGCATGAATTTGATGCGTGACTCTGGGAGAGTCCCTTCTCCATTCTGGGCCTTCTTTTTCTTACTCATAAAATGAGGGGGTTGGACCGGCTGTTCTCGAAAGGCCCTGCCAACACCAGCATACTGTGGCTTTGGGACACCTGTGTCCTGATCTTTGGTCACGATTCTTGTCCTCCATTTCCAAGAGCACTGTCTTAACACCAGCCCCAGCTCTGTCAACTACAAGATATGTCCTCAGACAAGTTATGAGTTGCAACTTCCTCACCTGTAAAGTGATGTAATAACATCTGTATTTCATTTTGATGCCAGAATGAGCATATGCACTTACTCTCACTTCCTCCCAAAGGGATTTTTTTTTTTTTTTTAAAGACACAAACCTACAGGGATGGGGAGAACAGGAGAGGAGGCAAAAGCAGCCACATTTTGGAAGCTGGAAAGCAAATGAACAAAAGACTTAATGAAAAGACTTAACAGTATAAAAGAATCTTCTTAAGGCAGCCCAGGGATAACCCCAAACTATCTGATTTATAAGGCAGAATTCCTGAAGTTCACGGATTAGTGGCCCCAGTCACCTCTGGAAATGGGGTAAAGGAGGGGCTGAATAAAGATGATTATTTGAAAGTCTCTTTAAGAAGCAGGCAGATTTCCTCCCAGCTCCATGCCACTGAGTGACTGTCCCTTCCACACCCTAGCCCCAAACTGGAGGTTTATTCTCTGGAGAGGGTAAGACAGAGGGACTCTGAATGGAGTACAGCAGAGATGGGTGACACCACCATGAAAGCAGGGGATTAAATCCAAGTAGACACAGTACCTGCTGAGACTCTTCCCCCACACCCAGACCTCTTTCCCCATGGCTCCCATACACCAGGAGCCAGACCATCTCCCTCCAGGCAGAAGACTGGAAAAATCTACTCCAGGAAAACTGACTAGAGGTCCAAGAGGAAAGACTTAAAGATATTGACATTGAAGGTCCCCAACAAAGCAGTCCAGCCAGACCATCCTCAGTGGAGCTATCACGGAGCTCAAGTTGCCAAGTCATGCCCAGGGTGCAGAGTTTCCAAACAGCTTCATGGTCCCTCCCTCTTAAATATGAGTAGATAGCCAAGGATTACCAGATATGTGAGTGAAACCATGAAAATGAAAGACATCAGAACAAGGAAATGGAAAAAATGAGTAAACAAAAACCTAAGAGGAAACAGAAATGATTCAGAGAAAAGAAAACCACAGCAAAGTATCACTACTATCTTTTTTTTTTTTTTTTTTTTTGCGGTATGCGGGCCTCTCGCTGTTGTGGCCTCTCCCGTTACGCACAGGCTCAGCGGCCATGGCTCACGGGCCCAGACGCTCTGCGGCATGTGGGATCCTCCCGGACCGGGGCACGAACCCACGTCCCCTGCATCGGCAGGCGGACTCTCAACCACTGTGCCACCAGGGAAGCCCCTCCCTACTATCTTAAGAGAGATAAGTATGAAGATAGTATACCCATGAAAGAAGAACATAATGCTACAAAAGAGGAGTTCTTATTTCAAAGAGTGTGGCCAGAGGTTACATACTTCCTGAAAGAAGACCACACTACCACTATGAGGTAGTTTTGCTCCCAAAAATCAAACTTTAATCTGATTACTTCTATAGATCCAAACACCAACCAATTTACAGAAAATACTTAAACTCCACCATAGAGATGCAAAATCAAGATCCAGACTGTGGAAAATTCTACATAACAAATAAATTGAAAGAGAAAAAAAGAAGTTGGAAAGGGAACATACAGACTAAAAGAGACTGAAAAGAACAACAGATTTACAGATCAAAATTTACAGATCTTATTTGGATTTTGATTCCAATAAACAAACAATATTTTTTTTAAACCCTTATGATATCTGTGAGACTATTAGAAATTTGAACACTAAATGCATATTAGATTAAGGAACTATTATTAATTTTTTGGTGTGATAATGGTACTATGGCTATGTTGTTGTTGTTTTCAAAGCCCTTATCCTTTGGAGATACATACTAAAATATTTATGGATGAGGTAATGGGATGAATGGTAGCCCCCCAAAAGACATGTCCGTCTAAAACCTGTGAATGTGACTTTATTTGCAGAAAGGGTTTTTGTATACATAATTAAAAATCTCAAGATGACTCATTCTGGGGACTTTCCTAGTGGTCCAGTGGTAAAGAATCTGCCTTCTAATGCAAGGGATGTGGGTCCGATCCCTGGTCAGGGAACTAGGTTCCCACATGCCGCGGGGCAGCTAAGCCCATGCACCACAACTACAGAGTCCACATGCCCTGGGGCCTGTGCGCCACAACTAGAGAAGAGAAAACCCTCACGCCACAACTAGAGAGAAGCCCGCACAACGCGATGAAAGATCCCGCATGCCGCAACTGAGACCCGACGCAGCCAAATAAATAAATAAATAAATAAATATTTTTTTTAAAAGGATGACTCACTCTGGATTACAATGGGCTCTAAATCCAATGACAAGTGTCTGTATAAGAGAAGTGGAGGAGACATACAGAGATAAGGCAAAGTGATGACAGAGGCAGAGATTGGAGTGATGTGCCTACAAGCCAAGGAACACCAAGGGTTTCCAGCAGCCAACCAGAAGCTCAGAGTGAGGCATAGAACAGATTCTCCCTCAGAGCATCCAGAAGGAACCAACCCTGCTGACACTTTGATTTCAAACACTTGGCCTCCAGAACTGTGAAAGAATAAATTTCTGTTGTTTCACTCCACCACGTTTGTGGTAATTTGTTATGGCAGCCATAGGAAACTAATACAGATGAAATGATACAATGACCAGAATTTGCTTCAAAATAATAAGAGGAGAAGTGGGTGGAGTATAGATGAAACAGTTTGATTGGCTATGAGTTGAAGCTGGCTGATGGGTGTACGGAGGTCCATTACACTATTCTGTCCACTTTTTATATATTTAAAATTCACTATAATGGAACATGTTTATACAAGACATATTCAAAGCTCAAAAAAATCTAGTAAATTAAATATCTGATAGCAGAAATTAAAAATCTGATAGAAGGATCAGAAGATAAAATTGAGATACTCTCTCAGAAAGTAGAACAAAACCAAAGACACGGAAAAAAAATCCTTTAAAGGATTTTAAAAGGTAGAGGACTAGTCCAGGAGGTCCAGAAAGAAGTGAAAAAACATTCTGACATTAGAATGTCAGCTCCATGAGGAAAGAGACTTTTGTCTGTTTTGTTCACTGCTATATCCCCAGTGCCTACAACAGTGACAGGTGGCCTCAAAAAATATTTGTTGAATGAAAAGAGAACAGGAGGAAATAGTTCAAGAAAACTTCTTAGAACTGAAAGAACTAAAATTCCAGGATTAAGGGGCAAATTGAATGTCCAGACAATGAACGAACAGATATCATCAAGGCACAATACCATGAAAAATTTCAAAACAACCAGCGACACAAAAAAGGTCCTACAAGATTCCAGTGAGAAAATAAAAAACAAAACAAAACAGGTGACATTCAAAGAGTTGGGGATCACAATACCCTTAGACTTCTCAACAGCAGCACTGGAAGCTAGAAGATAATAGAGGAAGCCTTCAAAGTTTGGAAGGAAAATTATTTCTAGTCTCGAATTAGATACACCGAGGCAAACTATCAAATGTGAATGTAGAATAAAGATATATTCAGATATTCAAGGTCTCAAAAACATTTACCTATCATGTATCCCTTTCCGGGAATCTCCACTAAAATAAGATCGTGAAAAAAAAGAAAAAAGAGGAAGTTGTGGGATGCAAGAGACACCAGATTGTCACACAAGAAAGAGGCAAAGGGAATGCCCAGAATGATGAGGAAGGGAGATTCCAGGATGGCAGCTGTGTCCCGGATGTAGTTAAGATGTAGATATAGTACAGACTGCAGCAGATAGGAAGGATCTCCGGGAAGACGAAACTCTTAGAATACCTAATGGATCTGTTTTTTAAAGAGATTCAGATAACTGAGGAAGAGTTTGGGATTGAATTAAAGATAAGAGCTTAGAAAACAAAGAAAAAAAAAGTAATCAAGATAATTACTAACCCCAGGGAAAAATTTTAAATTATGCGAAAAGGAAAAATAATCATGGCTTACTACCTGGCTCAGTTGTGAATAATGAATCATAATATAAATATTGATCTAACCAAAATTACTATAAAGCAATGTTGGGAGATGAGGGGTGGGTGCAGTGGTGTGTTGATAAGGCAGCTCTGGGGAACGAAGAGCAGGGGGACCTCTGATTTGAAGTGTTTGCTGATTTCCATGATGTATTATTCCCAACATGGCTGATTTCAAGCTATCAATATATTGTCACTGAACTCGGATTTGTAAAGAGATGCACAAAGGGTTCTTGCTAGTTGCTGCAAGCCAGTTCCAGCACATCGCTGAGTGCGGGTGGGGGACATGGTTAAATCCTCACCATCCAGAATGGGAATTCAACAGACACTGCCTGACACTGAAACATCAAGAAGTAGCAAGAAAAGTATTTCAAGATTTAGAGATAAATATCAAAAGAATCAGCTAAAAAAACTGAAGGTGGTTGTCTCTAGAGAGGAAAAAGTGCTGAGAATAGGAAACAGGGCTGTTTTTTGTAAACAACCATGTAAATCTATATGATTGTTTAAATGCTGTACATGTACACTCTGATCACAAAACAAAAGTTAAACGAGAAATGCAGGTGAAGATGCCCAAGACAGTCCTTGGCACAGCCCATGCTCCCTTGTTTCCTTAGTGATACACCCAGGTATTTGGGGTGCACTCAGCTGGGGTGAAGGGGTGCTGCTCTGTGTTTAGGATGGGGTTGGACACATGTGGAATGTGGGCAGCCAGAATGAGTGAATATCTGAGCAGACAGGACCTGGGGGTGCGGGGAACACTAGCATTTATTGGGCATTTATTATGACTTTGACATGCATATTATGTGTCTGGGGAGGCAGGGTTTGCTCAGTGGGGTGGGCAGTACTCACGCTGCCTGGCCGAGGACTGATATCAGGGAACCCGTAAGTAGTCCAGCGTGAAGTCTCTTTGTTCAATTCCTTATACTTCCCCTCAAAGACATGCTTGATGTCCTTGAGTGAGAAAGCGCAGACAGCAGAGCTCCTGGTCCCACCAACCTGCCTGGAGAAAGCCAGAGGGGACATTGTCTGTAATCTCCTCAGCTATACCAGGAAGCTCCCCTTCCAGCCCTGGCCCACCCTTGGTGAGAAACCCTAGAAGAGCAGGAGGATGAAGGGCTGGGTCAGCCCCCAGCTGTGGTGATAAGGGCTAGGAGAGCCCCAGACTCTAGCCCATCTTAGGATCTGAGGTGTGATTATCTTTAATGAGAATTAAATGGGGCTCATGCCCTGGGGTGTCTCCTGCCTGGCCTGCCCAGACTGGGCCCCCATGGGAGGGGCAGTATAACCAGCTGCCCAACAGGCTCCAGATGAAGTGTTCCTCTTTGGGGATCCCATGTATTCCTGGTCCTCAGATAACCAACCAGAGCCTGACTACAACTATTTTTATTCCTTCAGCCTTGGTCTGTGGAGACAAAAGGTCTCTCTTGTTCTCTTTAACCTGTGACATACACCATATTCTCAGTTCTGGGTGCCATAGATACCAGACCCTGCTTACAACAGATATCTTTGATACCTGACATTGTCAGCAGGTACAAGACCACAGCAAGTAAGTTAAACTTTCTCAGCCTCCAAGCAATGATTATTTTTATCTTATGTTGCTGGTGGTGTTTCACTCTTTGCTCTGACCATTAGGAAGCTCAGAACTAAATTTGTGCCGACATCCCAGGACTGCACATTTGTAAAGCACATGTGTAATGTGCTGACGGGATCCCTGGGTTCTCTTATTCTCCTTTTATTTCCATTTCCTCATGGATTTTATTTTATTTTAATGTTTGCCTTTTGTAAGCTACCTCCTATCCTTTCTGGAACCAGGCAGGATATAAACTAATAAGAACCTTTCTGAGCTTTATTTTTCCCATCTACATTAAGGGCATGAGTCAAATTCCTGGGAGATGGTGACGATCAAATGCCTTCATATGTGAAGTGTGGAGTATGTGCTCGGCTCACATCAGTTCCTACCCTCCCTGGCGGGCCAGGGCAACAAGGGTGCTGACCCGTAATCCCGCTTCCAGCCGCCACGTTCCCGCCTGGCTGCTCACCACTGAGAGGTAAAGACAGCGTAGACATAGGGATCGGTGGAGGAATTGTCTGCCAGCAGGACAGCGTGACGGATGACGTTGAAGGGCAGCTGCCCCGGCTGGGCGCAGAGTAGCTGGGCCTTCAAGAAGGTGGTCCACTTCTTCTGCAGCAGCTTTTCGCCGCCCACGTCGTTCTAGGGGCACCGGAGGAGTCAGGGGACCCCCCCCTGCCCCCACGTGACCTCGCCCTCTTCCCCGCCCCTCACTTCCATTGGTCCCGCTCAGCCCCGCCTCTGCCATCTCCCCATTGGCTTCTCCACAGCCAGCCCCGCCTCCCGCCCAGGCTGCAGACCTTGCAGACCCTGGCCACCCGGGATGTGTGGAGCTTCTCGAAGAACTCAAACTCGCTGGCTGTCTCCTCGAAGAAGAAGTAGACGACGTGGGTCGAAGGGATGGCTGCCACGAAGGAGGCGTCCGCTGCAGGGGCGGGGCAGATGGGCTAAGAGATGGAGCACCTGGATGCCCTGGCTTCCCCTTTGTGAAAACCCTTGGCTCTTGAGGACAGGAGACACGACCTCTCGGGTCCCACAGCTGGTCGAGACGTAGCCATGGGTGGGGGGTGGGGGCGGGGAGCGACTGGTAGTTCTTTAATTATTTATGTAAGATGAAAGCTTCACGAGGACGGGAGCTTTGTCTTCTTCCCTGCAGTACCGCCAATGCCTAACTACTGCCTTGCACACTGTATGCCTCAACAAACGAGAGTTGAGTGAATTAACAGCAGTTCACAGTGCCAGGTCTCCGGGACTTGGGGAAGGGGGCCAGACCTGTGCTGGGTGGGGCTCAGGTACTTACGTTGCAGCCAGCGGAGGAAATTGTCCGTCTTGAGGACAGGCTGGGATCCCAGTGTGCGCATCAGGATGGGCTCACTGCCCAGGAAGTTGTTCATGGTGCCGGAATAGAGCATCCCATCTAGTGTGGGGAGAGGAGGGGAGACCTCATCAGTTGGAGAGTGCCCCTGCCCTCCTCAGACCGGTCAGCATTCACATCAGTCTCTGGCCTCCTTCGTGTGTTCTGCATCTTCCTATGGAATCCCAAAGCCCAGCTCACAGCCCCCCACTGAGTACCGTTCTTAGGTCCTTCTGCCCAGAGGGAATGGCCAACCTTATGGCCTTCAGTGTTTTGGCACTTTTCTCTGGCTCCTCCCTCCCATGCCCAGCTGAACCACTTGCCAGTTAGAATCACTAATTGTTGCCCGAAGACGGCTTCGTTTTGTTTCCGTACCTTAAAGTCCTACCCTTTTCTTCATGGAACACCTTCCCTGCCCACCTACCTATCTTTCAAGGTCCCACTCAGTCAAAGTCCACCTCCTTCAGGAAGCCAAGGTGGGAAGTCTGTAATGGTTTGTGTCTGGGAGGTCACAGCACCATGATTTCTTCTTTGTAATTCCTACAGTTCCTAGCACAATGCCTGGCACACCAGAGGGGGCATTCATACAGAGCATACTTTTTGAACAAATGACTGAATCTCAGGCCTCTTCCCTGCCTGAGACCCTTCCTGGACCCACCCGCCTCTGTGCATCTCTCCATATCCATTTCCCACCTCCTTTGTGGCAGTTTCAGCAGGAGCTGGTGTTTGGGGTACCTGATTCTCCCTCTGATTTTGTGCTCCGAGGCTCCTGGTTTCTCCTCCCTCTGTCCCCTGCTTTTCAGGAAATTGTCAGATTCCATATGTCACAGAGTGACCAGGGAAAGCAGTTGCTGGGGTGGTCCAGGGAACCTCATACTCACCTGCCAGGACAGCCGTGTGCTTATGGGCGGGGTCGAAGGGGCTCTGGCCTTTCCCCTCTACAACCTTGTCCTCTGAGATGGGCAACAGGGTGGAATCTTGGAGTTCCTAGAGAGGGGGAGTGGCCGGGGGCCAGAACGCCAGAGTTTCATGTCTGGGAAAGGAGGGGCGTGAGGGAGGAAGGGGAGGGGATGTAGAGGAAAATTGGTCTGGGGCCAGGAATCTCACAAGGGTCCTGCGTCTGGAAAGCCAGAGTTTTCCAGAGCTGCAGAGGATGAGCTGGGAGTAGACGTGAGGAGGGATGCTTGGGGCCTGAGAGCTGGTGCCAGATAACTCACAATGAAGGTACAAGCAGGGCTGAAGGCGAAGGTGCCACAGGCGTAGAGATGGGTGGCATTGAAGGAGACCAGGACACGAATGAAGTTGAAACACTGTGTCTGGGGGAGATAGAGAATTCAGGCCTCCAGGGCACTTGCCCCAAACTTCTGGACCCCCAGAGGCTGCTCCCTCACTCCCTAGTAGGGAGAAGGGCAGGGCAATGCTGAGGCAGTCCCTGTCTGTCTTTATAGAACATGATGCAGGCATTTATCATGCAAACAAGCATCCTCTGCTGCCTGCCCAACCTGAGATCATCCAGTGATGGTCTAGGGACACCAGGGTTCTCTACCAGAGCCCCAGTATCTCCACCTCTACTTACCTCATTGCTCTTCTTCTTAAAGGCACATTCACTCTTTTTTTGGTCACTGGCTGGCCAGGGTATCTGAAGTGGGGCATTGGGAAAGGGGAGATAAAGGGAATGAGGTCTTGAGCTCTAGCTCTGACCTACCATCCCCTCCTTGGCTCTGATGTGAAATCACCAGCAGGCATAGTGGTTAGTTACATGCTGGTGGGCTATAATAACCTCACTTTGTGACCCTGGCTATTACTGGGATGATACTGTTATTCATTAGGACACAGCCCCATGGTAGAACATGGCCTATGGAATCAGACCTGAGTTTGAATGTAGACTCAGCCACTTACTGGTTGAGTGATCTTGGTCAATTGCACAGGCTTCTGGAGGGCACAACTAGGTAGCATATGTAAAGCACCTAATGCCATGCATGGTACAAAAGCAGCAGCTGGCAAAAACGACACCACATTTCCTGAGGAAATTGTTAAAAATGTCAGTTCCTCACACCTCAGAGAATCTGTATTTTTTTAAAATTCTATTTATTTATTTATTTATTATTTTTGGCTGTGTTGGGTCTTCGTTGCTGCGTGTGGGCTTTCTCTAGTTGGGAGGAGTGGGGGCTACTCTTCCCCGCGGTACACAGGCTTCTCATTGCGGTGGCTTCTCTTGTTGCGGAGCACGGGCTCTAGGCACACGGGCTTCAGTAGTTGTGGCTCGCAGGCTCTAGAGCGCAGGCTCAGTAGTTGTGGTGCACGGGCTTAGCTGCTCCGCGGCACGTGGGATCTTCCCGGACCAGGGCTCAAACCCGTGTCTCCTGCATTGGCAGGCAGATTCTTAACCACTGTGCCACCAGGGAAGCGCAGAATCTGTATTTTTAATTGGCATCCCATGTGTGCAGGTGGCCCACAGACCACACATTGAGGAAAACAAACTGTGGAGATGCTCAGTAATTGCTAGCTCCCTCCCTCCCTTTTTTCCTTCCCTCTCCCTTTCTCCCTCATGTTGTTTCCCTGAGTAGGGTGACTATAATTTAACACAGAAGCTTCAGTGATTTCTACCAGTGGGTGGATATCATATTATTGATATAATTTGAGTCAATGTTTCTCTCATATGTCAATGATTTCCATATCAACCATTTTAGTAATTAATATTATTCAACCAGTATTCATGGTACCAATGAATAGTGAGGCCACTACAGTGTTTCTTGTCTGTTATACCAATCATATATATATGTCTATATGAAGAATTGCTGATTGTTGGGGACGTCCCTCGTGGTCCAGTGGTTAAGAATCCGCCTTCCAATGCAAGGACGCAGGTTCAATCCCTGGTCAGGGAACTAAGATCCCACATGCCACAGGGCAACTAAGCCTGCACACCACAACTACTAAGCACGCGAGCCACAACCAGAGAGCCCGCGTGCCACAACTACAGAGCCCACGCGCTCTGGAGCCCGCGAGCCACAACTAGAGAGAAGCCTGCACACTGTAACGAAGACCCAACGCAGCCAAAAAATAAAATAAATAAATATTTTTAAATAAAAGAATTGCTGATTGTTGCTGATTATGGGTAACAGCAAATTGGGTGGTTATTCATGCGTAAGCAGCCCAAGTGCAGGGCAGCTGTTGGCCCCCTCCTCACTCCCAGCCCATGCCCTTCCCCTGGCCTCTCACCATGTTCTTCAGCCTTGGTACCCCTGGATCCTGGATATTCAAAGCCAGAATGGCCTCTCGAGCCCCCACATAGAGAGTGTCTCCATCACCACTCAGGAGCAGAGTGTCAAAATCCTGGAGGCCCTTCTGGTGGAAGAAGCTAAGAGCTCTGCGTCCATCCCCTGTTGAGAGGTGGTGAGAAGGAGACAGTGATGAGAAGTCGGTGGGCAAGCAGCTGATTTCTGAGATAAAATCAGGGGAAGAAAAGGGCTGGCAGAGTGTGCTCCCCAGACCTTGGCAACTGGACCCACTCTTCATCAGCAGCTCCCCTCTTCGTCCCACCCTGCTGGCAGCCATAGGAGCTTTGTGTGTTGAGCTCACAGTAGAGAGGAAAGGCAGCCAGAGACAGGGTAATGACAGACCGGGGCTGGGGGAGGGTGGCCTGTACCCAAGAGACAGACAAAGGGACAGGAAATAAAGTGAGGCACAATGGATGCTCTTCCAGGCCTGGGGGCTGTGGTGGGGGAGGACACGTTGGTCTTCACCCGTGGGGAGAGCAGAAGGCAGAGAGACGACAGGAAGGCATTGGCGGCCACAGACAGGAAAGCTAGACGTGGATAGGACTGTGTCAAGAGTAGCTGTGGGTTGTAGGGGCCCCACTCACCAGCCCCACTTTCCTCCCTGCCTCTACTGCAAGAAATTTCCACCACAAGAATCACTGCCATAGGCTGAACAGAAAGGAAACGTTTTTCTCCAAAGTTTCCTGAAAGTGCCTAGATGTCACCTGGGCAAGATTCCAGCTGGTTGTGGGAGGTTCCCTGAGGTCTCCCCATCACCATGGTGTGGCAGAGATGGGGCGTGTGTGCCTGGTTCCCTGGCATATCAGCAAGGGGGGAGGAGCTTCTGAAATCCTCTCTCATGAGCACATTTGTACTTTTGAATTAGAGGACTGACTAGCTAATTGTTACCTTTGGAGGCTCAGAGACTCTTAGGACCAACCAAGAGGAGGAGCTGGGGAAACGTGTGGCAAGGTGCTGGAGAGGCCGGCCTCCCCAGAACTGTATACACCCCTCTGTTACTGAACTGACCGCCCCAAAGTGTGGTTGTCTGTTCATCTGCCTCCCCCTTGGGACCATCAGCACTTTGAGGGCAGGGGCTGGGTCCTGTTTATGTTGTAATCCCAGCATCCAACAGAGGAGGCCCCTCCATCAACGGGCAATATGCATTTCCTTTACCACGTTGCCCCAGAAAGACGCTAAAGACACAGCTGTGCCCAGGAGGCTGCCCCTACAACTCCTACAGGGCCCATGTTCCTTCCTGAATCTTTTCCCTGGAGGTAGAAGACCAGCAGTCACCACAGCCTCAGTAAGAAACCAGCCAAGCTGTGCTTAAAGGGTCCCAGAGTCCATATCCCAGCCAGGCCACACTGAGTTCTTGTATCCTTGGTGTCCACAGTACTGGGCATGACGTGGTCCAGCATCATCTGTGCAGTTGTGTGTCCTGGTGTGTCCTGGGTCACCAGGCCCACAGATGCTCTTCTGTCAGGGGCCTTGGCTTTGGGGCACTTGAGGGCATGAAAGCAGTTAGTTACGGGTTTGAGGTGACCAGTTTGACAACAGTGACATTTAAAGAGGGAAAGAAAAATCACCGACTCTGGAGAACCAGAAAGCACAACGCCCCTGGCCCCCTGGTCCCCTGACTTCCCTTTCCTCAATCTCTGCCCCAGGTGAGTTTCATCATTCACTCCTTTCTCAGTCAGCCCCGTGTTGCCACCCCCACACTTCCCGACCATCAGACACTTACCTGCGTAGTATTTGACCCTGGGTGTGGTCCCCTGCCCGTCACCCCGTGCAGTCGTCGGTGGTGGCAGGAACAGCAGAAGCAGCTGGAAGAGGAAAAGGCCCAGGAGGCTCCAGGAGTCCAGGCCCAGGGCTGGAAGGGCCATGCTCAGCCAGAGGCTGTCACCAGACGGCTCTGGGGAAACAGGCACCCGCCACTCTCTGGGTGAGCAGTCTTTACCACATCCTCCCTGGGAACCAATCAGATAGCCCCAGGCAGCAGAAGTGTGTATTGTGGGGGGGGGGGGGGATGCTAGAGAGACGGCCAGTTTCCTCTCCAGAGTGCCCTTAGAGAGTCTCACTTCCATCATGCCACAGGCCTCACCCCACCTCACTCTCCCCTCTGGGTAGGAGTCCAGCTGTTCCCCATCCCGCCCTTCTGGTCTCTTTGCACCAATAGCCCCACTTTGCCTTTTCTCACCTTACTCTCAGTGAAGTCTTTCTTGCTGTTTACTCTTTGCCTTCCCTCCTCCCATAGCCCAGAGCCCAAACCAATGCCTGGTCCTGGGCAGGGAACTTTCTGGGGAGCAGATTCCTGCACTCACAATATAGATTCTTCAGACCCGACTCTCCTGGCACTTTCAGATCTGTTGATACCCAGGGCCTCGTACACAGCCCTACCCTCTGATGACCCAAACAAGCAGACCGGGTCTGAATCAGCCTGCTCTGATCTCTCCCCAAATGGGCTTAGGTTGCTGACTCTCAGGCCTACAGGCCTCTTCTTGCAGGGAGGAGATGGGAGTCCAGCCCGAAGGGCTGGCTATCAGCAGCATGCGGAAAGTGGCCCAGGGCAGGGAGTGGCTGGCTGTCACCCAGCCTCTGCATAATCATCCCCTGGGACTGCCACCCCCAGCCACCCATCTCATCTCACCCTTGAGCCAGACACAGTGCAGAACCTAGGTGTCCAGACTCTTGGGCGTGGGTGCCATCCAAGAGAATAAAGAAGGGGGGTTCCAGGCCCCAGAGGCAGGGGACGGGGGCTCAGCCTGGCTGGGCCAGGCGTGCGGCGCTCCAGGTACCCATAGCAGCAAAGCCAGTACTGGAAGCTCTGGGCAAGGGAAACCAGAATTTCCACCTCTCAAGTTGTGACAGATCCCTGGCTTGGGCGGAAATTGGTGGATTGGGAAGGGACTAAAAGGAGGCACACCTCTCTCTTTCACCTCATCTATCCAGAAAGTTTAAAAGGCCAGAAAGTTTCTAGGTCATTTCAGCCATTCCCCTGTCCCTCTATCTCATCACAACCAGTCTAACCAGACTAGCAGTGGTCTCTCCTCTTGCTCAAGACTTCCCAGCTAGGAGACATGACACAGTCTTTCATATTCCTCTTTCCACTTACCCACAAGGTGGGGGTCTCTCTATTCCTACCTACTGGGAAGTCCCTGCAATGGTCTAAACTTTCAAACATCCCACTTCCAACTGGGCCATAGTCTTTAAAAAATAAAACAATTGCAAACAACAAGGACCTACTGTATTGCACAGGGAACTATATTCATTATCTTGTAATAACCTATAATGGAAAAGAATCTGAAAAAGAATATATATATATGTGTATGTATAACTATCACTTTGCTGTACACTTGAAACTAATACAACACTGTAAATTAACTATATTTCAATTTTTTAAAATGGCTTTTAAAAATCTAATAAATAAATAAAACAATTGCAGTAGGCTCTTATCCATGGCTTTGCTGTGGAAATTCCTTTTGTAGTCTTATCTCTAACACTCTTACGGCAGCATCAGGCCAGTGGGAAACCCAGACAATTTCCCATCTGAGCTTGAACATACTTCTGGGTCACCCAAACGCCTGATGATGGCTGCTCACCCCCTCCCTGAAGGCTCCAGGGGGAACCTCATAATGCAGGGTTAATAGGCATCTAGCACCAAGGGCTATAAAGTGGGTAGTTTCCTGCCCACTCAGCCTGAGCCCAGCTGACTGTTGGTTAAAGAGCACAGACACTCCAGGGCTAATCCGACTCCAATAAATAACCCACCTCCTTTTTTTTTTTTTGCGGTACGCGGGCCTCATTGTTGTGTCCTCTCCCGTTGCGGAGCACAGGCTCCGGATGCGCAGGC
This sequence comes from Kogia breviceps, assembly GCF_026419965.1. Classification (NCBI taxonomy): domain Eukaryota; kingdom Metazoa; phylum Chordata; class Mammalia; order Artiodactyla; family Physeteridae; genus Kogia; species Kogia breviceps. The sequence goes on along the minus strand of NC_081310.1, from coordinate 86,659,598 downwards.
TCAGCGGCCATGGCTCACGGGACCAGCCGCTCCGCAGAATGTGGGATCTTCCCGGACCGGGGCACGAACCCGTGTCCCCTGCACCTCCCCCTCCTTCTTAAATGCACATTCCTGGGCTTCCCTGGTGGCGCAGTGGTTGAGAGTCCGCCTGCCAATGCAGGGGACGCGGGTTCGTGCCCCGGTCCGGGAAGATCCCACATGCCGCGGAGCGGCTGGGCCCGTGAGCCGTGGCCGCTGAGCCTGTGCGTCCAGAGCTGTGCTCCGCAACGGGAGAGGACACAACAATGAGGCCCGCGTACCGCAAAAAAAAAAAAAAAAAAAAAAAAAAAGAATAAATTAAATGCACATTCCTCATGGTCAGGAAGTCCTTCCTGTAGTGTAACTTCCGTCCCTCTTGCCACAGCAAAGCCTACAGGGTGATGAGACAGCTTAGGCTCCTCCTTAGAATTCTTTATCAGTCTGCTCAGCCTTCTTTCCTTTCCCTCTGCTCCCATTTTCCCTCAATTTCCCTGAGGGCTGGCCTCAGCCAAACCCCTCCTGACAACTGTTTCTATCAAGACTTACCTAAGACTTCCCCAGACTCTCATGGAGTCTTGTTGCCAGATCCTTGGGAGAAGCCATGGTCTAAGCCACCCAGAGAACATTTTGTAGACTCTCAGAATCAAGGGAAACTCCCACCCAGACCCTACCTCAAGCTCAGAGTGGGAGCCTACCCTGCTCTGGGGCCTCTCTGCTCGAACAGATTGGCTTTTCTGGGTCTCTGGGAGGAGCTCTGATAGGGTGGGTGGGGCTTGGGGGAGGAGGTTCCAGCCCCACTCTCCCAGTCCTTGCCCTATTCCCGCCTCTCTGGAAGTGTTTCAATGCCCTGAGCCGAGTTCCTCCTTCTCCAGAGACCCAGGAATTCTCCTTCTGGCAACAAGTCTTCTTTTCCCCAGCCTCTCCAGTGAATATGAAGTCTGCATTATCAGGCTTTGGTCTACCCAACAATTTTAGCTGCTAGGTACCACAATAATCCCATTGTAAAGATGACGAAAGTGGGGCTTTCCTGGTGGCGCAGTGGTTGAGAGTCCGCCTGCTGATGTAGGGGACACAAGTTCATGCCCCGGTCCGGGAAGATCCCACATGCCGCGAAACGGCTGGGCCCGTGAGCCATGGCCGCTGGGCCTGCGCGTCCGGAGCCTGTGCTCCGCAACGGGAGAGGCCACAACAGAGAGACGCCCTCGTACCGCAAAAAAAAAAAAAAAAGTGAGGCAAAGGAGGTTACACAGCCAGAAGCCAAGTTAAACTCATATCTGCCTCATACCAGAGTCCTACTCCTGCCCTAGTCTGGGAAACTCAGCTCTGAGCCACTTGGATGGAGAAGGCAAGTGTGTAGGGTGGGGGGTGGCAAGTTCTAGCTCTGATGGGCTAAGAAACAGTACCTCTGGGGTGATTCCTGACTCAAGAGGAACAGAAACCTCTCTGAAGAAAGGCCATCAGGTACAGGTCCCACCCCCTGTCTCCACAAGGGCCTTCTGGAGGAGCCTGGTGGAGAGGAAGGGCACCCTGCCCCTACCACTGCTTGTCTTGCACCAGAGCCTCAGGACTCAGATCCCAAGTTACACTGCCATCTCCCTTGCTGCAGCCTGCAGAGCCCACAGCCAGGGCTGGCTTCCTGGGCATGTGACCTGCGCAGTCACGCAGGTCCCCACGCTCGGTCTAAGGCCCAGCTGCTGCCGTCTTGAAAGTCTTGATCTTGTTCCAGGAGCTCCACACTTGCATTTTGCACTGGGCCCTGCAAATGATGTAGCAGGTCCTGCCCAAAATATCAAGAATGCTCAGAGCTGACAGGGTCCTACCCCCTCACTGTACAAACCAGGAAACCAAGGCCAGGAAGGCGAAGTGTGTTGGCTGAGGTTGGAGTCAGGCAGCAGTTCAGGTGGGGTGATGGTAGGAAGGGGTCAGAGGTTCACGACCAGGCTGTAGGGGCCGTGTCATTTTAAAGCTCCAATGTGGGAGCTCCCCAACTCCTTTCTCTCCCAGCCCTGGGTCCCAGCCTGGGGACCCCCATGACAATAATGCTGAGTTCAACCCTGACCCCCCAGTGGGGACTCCTCCCCCATGGCCCCTAGACCATATCAAATAGTAGCCCCTTTCTGGCCAGCTTTCAGCCCAGGATAGAGATGTAGATGTGGGGATGGAGGTGGGAAGGGAGATGGGGATGTCACTCCCACACTTACCCCATGCTCACCCCAGGGACTCCGTATCTTCTGCACCCTGAGCGAGCATGGATTCCTCACTGAGGGAGGGGCTCCTGAAGCCAGGAGAGAAGCCACTCCTGGCTTTGCCAATGACCTAGCTGGTCCAGTTTCCCCCACTACCTCTCCCTTCTGGCTTCAGGGACAGCCCCAGAAGAGCACAGTCCTGGGGAACATCAGCTTCCTGGCTCTCTTTCTTAGCCCCACCTGCCCTGCCCTTCGTTACCCTCTTTTTACAATCACAAGCAAGTCAAATCAACTTATAATTATTAAGTGCCTACTGTGTCTAAGGCACTAGCGATATCGCCAAACCTCTACTCCCCCAGCATCCCCCTCACCTCTTCCCATCCCCACTGTCTCCCAGCCTTCTTGCCGCCCACCCAGCCCAGTCCCCCCTAACCCCTTACCCAGTGCCTCCTAGGTTTCCTCCTTCCGTCTGACTAGTGCTGGAAGACTGAGCTGAGTCCTGAACACAATGGCCCGACCCCCTCTCTCTGTCCCCTCCTCAGGGCAGAGCCAGCGCCAGACAATGGCCCGCCCCCTCCTTTCTGAACTGTCAGCTCTCCCGCTCCCTTACCTGGAGCTTGGAGATGCCTCTGTGTTTCCCTCCCCCTGGAATGCCAGGCTTCCTGTCTCCCTGTGCCTTCGTCCCTGCCACACCCCCACCCCCCATCCCCAACCCCATCCCGCCTCACTCGTCCTCAGTCACCATGGCAACTGCATCTCTAAGTGGGAGGGACTAGAATCTCCCCATATTCTTCCTCCTCCTACCCAGTGTCCCCCTGCGCCCCACCTTCTGCGGCTCCTGGATCCACATGTGTGGAGGAGGCAGGGCTCTGGATGTGGGGGGAGTCAGGAGGGGGCACACTAGCCCCTGGGGGTCCTTGCTCAGCTCCCTTGCCCACCATCAGGCAGGCACCACAGTGAAGACGTTCCTCAGCTGGGTTCAGGGGCTCAGTTGGGGCCAATTCTCCTTTATGGTCAGTTTCTCTGTTTTCCCCATTCTCTCGGGAACTGTGTATAAGTAAGGGGGTCGCACCTGGATGCTGGTCCGCCTGACCCCAGGCAAATTTTTGAGTTTGCCAGTGAGGATGCAAATGAACTCACAAATATCTATGCAAAGAAGCCAAGAAACAGGGTCTCTGTCAAGAAGCCTAAGAAGCCCTCTTCTATTAATATTATCCTGGCTTGCACGGCAAGGGCTCCATTGCCAGGTTCAGGTTCTGCCGTTTCTTCCTAAGCCACTTTACCAAGAAGATGCCAGAAGCCTTCTTTGGCTAACCCCCTGAGACCTATTAGGAGAAGGTTTGTGCTATAAGAGGAGGGATGGAGGGAAGACTTCAGAAAGGACTTTCCAGAGGTCCAGATGAGATAGGGATAAAAAGAGACAAGCCTGAGCTGGATTCTTTCCCATCTGTGAGACAAGCAGGGATCTGGGTGGAAGTTTTGGGAGCTGGGCCTGGTGTCCTCTTCCAGCCCTGATCCTGAGCCACTGTTTACCAGAGTTCCCTCCTGTCCCCGCTGAGCCTCGACTTCTTCACTGGTAAAATGAGGAGTTGAAAAAGCCCCTTCCAGGGGACTTCCCTGGCGGTCCAGTGGTTAAGACTCCACGCTTCCACTGCAGGGGGTGTGGATTCGATCCCTGGCCGGGGAACTAAGATCCCACATGCCGTGTGGCCAAAAAAAAAAACAAAAAGGAAAAAAGAAACAGAAAACAAAAAGCCCCTTCCAGGTTGGCCTCTCTCCGCCTGTGGGAAGATTGTGAGAAAAGGTACCATGGGACTGGGGAGCAAGAGCCCTGGATCCCAGGCCTGGATACCTATAACTTGCTGTGTGATCATAGGCAGGGCACTTGCCCTCTCTGATTCACATAGGTAAAACGATGGCTTTCCAGCTTACCAGGGAGCAGCTTGGCTTATCTCTAGACTTAGTATTTTTAGGAGGAAGGAAGTGAGTGCGCTGGTGCCGGCCCAGGGCAGAGAGTTTCACAGGCCAAACCTGGTTCCCCTTTAGGTTAGGTTTGGGTTGGGGTGATGGGTGAGCAATTTCTGTCCGGGGCAGGGCAAGAAAGGCCTGTGGTGAAAGCAGAAGTGGACTGAGTAGAGCTGCTACCACTTCCCCACTCTTCCTGACATGTCATCCTCTGTGCCCTCAGCCCGAGGCCCTTGGGAACTCAGAGGGTGCCTACAGGCTCTTCTTCCCCAGGACTGGGACACACAGCAGGAGGAGAAGAAATGATTTGGAATCAAGGTGGCAGGGATTAGAGGAAACGGCTAGGGCTGTAACAGGCAGGTTGGACTGCAGAAAGACTTTACACCCGGGGGTGTCCTTGGCCCCCATCTCTTTCCCTTTTAGGGGAATTGGGCACAGTCTCTGTGGCAGAACTGGAAGGGACTACATTTTCATTTCTGAAAAGGGAGTAAAGTAGAGGGAGTCTCCAGCCCCCGCCCCCAGCTCCACTTCATTCCAGGTTACCCAGCTGGGCTTCAGGGAACCTCTCCTGGCTTTGACATATGGAAATCAAAACTTGCAGGCAGGAGCTAAGTTGTCCTGATGAGGGAGCAGGGGCTTAGTCTCCGGTGGGCACTGTGGCTGTAGTTAGAAGTTTGCTGGGGTAAGCTGGACTCCCAAGTCCCCTGTGTCTAGTTCACTGGGGTAGAGAAGGAAGGAGAACTTTTCTACAGCCTAATCTCCATTTCTCCTGCTGGGGCACACACAGTTCCATTTACTCTGGTTTGCTTAGCCTCAGTTTCCCCATCTGTGGGAAGACAGCATCAGGGCCCTATGTCTTTAATTGCAGGAAGAGCAGGAAGTGGCTGGATGGAAGTTAGCAAACAAGGGTCCCAGGAAAATAAGATGGGGGAGTGAAGGGTGAGGAAACCCAGGCATCCTGCCCCCTAGGCTCTGTCCCTCAAGATCCCTGGGGCTACCCTTCCCCCAGTCTGAGGCCGGAGGGCCACTCAGAGGACCCCCTACGTTATCCATTGAAGTTGGCAAACAGATATTCCATGTCCAAAGGGCTAGGAAACTGACATCCCACGCCACCCCATCCCACCCCAGGGACCACGGTCCCCCTTCCCCACCACTTTCAAGCCTTACCCCCAGCCCAGCAGTGGAGACCCTAACCCAGGCGTCCAAGACTTCCAGCAGAGTCTGTACCGGGCAGGGGGCGGAGCAGAGGCGGGAAGGGCAGGGGGAGGGGTGGGGGCCCTGCCAGCCCCCTCCAGTGCCCCAGTTCCCAGGCAGCTCTTAAAGGGACCAAGGAGAATTAGCTAGGGGCAGCTTAAGGGGGTAGGTGTAGAGGAAAGTAGGTGGTGGGGAGAGGATTAGGTTTGCCAGGGACAGGAGGGCCAGAGTAGGGGCCCTGACACATCCTCTATTCCCCTGGAAACTCCCAGACTCCTCAGTCTAGCCCTTTCTTTCTCCCATACGACCCCCATTTTGGCCACCCAGCTTATGACTACCACCTCTTCGAATCCTGGCCCCTATTCCCCTTGGGCCCTTGCCCACTTCCTCCCCCCTTCCCCATATTCGTGCCACCTCAGTCTCCGGTGAGAGCTGCCAGCTGGCACTGACTGGTACTAAGCACGGAGAATCAGCCCAAGGATTGTAAGGGACTGAGGCCTGGCCCCAGAGGCGGAGGGGAGGCCAGCACCTCAGAGTCAATTTAGGGTGGGGGAGGGCGGGAGGCACCTTCCCCTCTCAACTACCTTCTGAGTCTTGTTTCCTCCGCCCCTCCCTGGGTAGGGGTCACTGAGGTGCTGGGGAGGCTAAGAGACAAAGGGTCCTGGCTCAGCCCCTCCCTCTCCTACTCCCTGATCAGCTGTCAGGGTGGTGACATAGAAAAGGAAAATGACTTAACCAGTTACTTCTGGCCCTGGAGCGGCAGGGGGCAGCTGAGAGATACATATAAGTAGAGGGAAAGAGAAGTGGAAACTGAAAGACAGCAGTGAGCCAGCAGAAAACCTCAGTTCTCATATCACTGCTCTGCTCAAAAATCCCCCCTGGCTCCCCAGTGCCAGTGGAATTAATTTCAAACTCCCTGACTGGTATTCTAGACCTCCTCTTATCACTTCAGCCTGGGAAGGCTCTGCCCAGTCCACTTGGACCCTGCCTTTCCTCAAGTTTCAGTTTAGACTCTATGCCCTACCTGGGATGGTATTTCTCCTCATTTCTACCTGATAGAAATCTTCCATGCCCTCCCCACAAAAGGACCCCTTCCTCTGTAAAGCCCTCCTGGGTCCTCCCACAGTATTCTGAGTTGCCACAGTGTTTTCTGGGAATCAGGAGTCCTGAGTTCCACCAGCAGTGAGCTGGGTGATTTCAGGTAAACCTCTCTTCTCTCTGGGTCTCAGCTGCCTCACTTAAAACGGGAATACTAATAGTCTGCTCCCTATCGTTTTGGAATTAATTTGGCTAAAGGTCTCAGGTTCTGCAAAAGTGCTCACACTGAGTCTATTTCTGAGTCTATGCATTTACAAATACTTATAAATCACCTACTATATTGTCAGACACTGCACTAGGTACTGGGGATTCAAACAGACAAAAACACCTATTCTCAGGTGTATGTATTCCAGTATGGAAGGCAGAAAATGAACAAATATACCAACGAAATATGTCCAGTGATGATAAGTGCCCTGGAGAAAAACAAACCAGGGAAGGTGCCTCAGAATGAAGAGGAGGATGCTATTTTATTAAATTTGGTCAGGGAAGGCTTTATTAGGTGGTGATATTTGAATAGAGACCTGAAGAAAGTGAGGGAACAAGGAAGCAGATATTTGATGGGAAAAGTGGTCCAGGCAGAGGGAACCACTAGTGCAAACGTCCTGAGGCAGTCGTGTGCTTGGTGTGTTCTAGGAATTACATGGGCAGTCACTGCAGCTTAAGTGGAGTAAGCACGAGGGAGAGCCATGAGAGACGAGCTGGAGGGGTCGTCATGCCTGGCTTTGCATGCCATTTAGAGGACTTTGGCTTTTACATTGAGTGCTTTGGGAAGGCTCTGGAGGGTTCTGAGCAGAGGAGTGACCCAACTATTAAAGGACCAACTCCGCTGCTGTGTGGAGAATAGTGTATGGAGCAAGGGTAGGAAACTAATGCCATAACCCAGACAAGAGATGGTGGTGGTGGTGAGAATGAACTGGATTCCAGATATATCTTAAAGATGGAGTTGGCAAGATTTACTAATGGATTGAACGTGGGGTATGAGAGGACAAGGGGAGTTAAAGACAAACTCCTGGGCTTCCCTGGTGGCGCAGCGGTTGAGAGTCCGCCTGCCGATGCAGGGGACGCGGGTTCGTGCCCCGGTCTGGGAAGATCCCACATGCCGTGGAGCGTCTGGGCCCGTGAGCCATGGCCGCTGAGCCTGCGTGTCCGGAGCCTGTGCTCCGCAACGGGAGAGGCCGCAGCGGTGAGAGGCCCGCGTACAGCAAAAAAAAAAAAAAAAAAAAGACCAATTCCAGGGTTTTTGGCCTGAGCAACTGGAAAGAAGAGTGGTCATTGGCTGAGGTGGAGAAGATTATAGGCAGAGCAGATTAGAGTGGAGTGGAGGTGTAGAAATCAGCATATCGGTTCTGGACATGTTAACTTTGAGAGCCATTAGACTGTCAAGTGGGTATTCAGGTCTGGAGTTCAGGGCAAAGGAATGAGCTAAAGGTATAAACTTGAGAGTCACCAATATATGGATGGTATTTAAAGCCATGCACCTGGAGGAAGTCTCTCAGGGCCTAAGTGTAGACAGAGGAGAGAAGAATTGAGCCCTGGGTCACTCCATGCATCAGAGGTCAGGGAGAAGAGGAAGATTCAGCAATGTCAGCTGAGCAGTGACAAACAAGGTCAAGGGAGATGAAGACTGAGAAGTGGCAGCTGGGTTAGCAAAGTGCAGGTCATGGGGACTTTGCAAAAGCAGTCTTCTGGGAATGAAGACGGAAGCAGATCAGCAGCTGAGAGTGAAGAGGGGAAGTCTGAAGAGAGAGGACAGGTATGAAATAGTCATCTGGAGAAAAGGGATGACTGGGTTAGGGTCAGGAGTAGCAGGGGAGGGAGTCCCAGGGGTGCGTGGTCATGAATTTAAAGACCAGTCAGCAGGGGAATCATCAGAATTCCATCCGAAGAAACTACCTGAAATATTTAAAGACAAGACATTCACTGCAGCATTATTTACAATCATAAAATTGAGAATTAATCTAAATGTCCAGAGGGGGTGGTTAAATGAAGTGTTGAATATTCATTCAGCCATTAAAAATGGCTGGGCTTCCCTGGTGGCACAGTGGTTGAGAATCCGCCTGCCGATGCAGGGTTCGTAGGTTCGTGCCCCGGTCCGGGAAGATCCCACATGCTGCAGAGCGGCTGGGCCCGTGAGCCATGGCCACTGGGCCTGCGCGTCCGGAGCCTGTGCTCCGCAATGGGAGAGGCCACAACAGTGAGAGGCCCGCGTACCGCAAAAAAAAAAAAAAAAAAAAAAAATGGCTGCAAAACATATGACTTAATAGCTATGGATAGATAAAATTGAGAGGAAAAGCTTTCTCCCTTATCTTAAGAACCAATATGAAAAAGATAATCTTGCCAATAGAAAGATGAGCAAAAGGGATAGAAACATGTTATTCACACCAGAAGAAATGCAAAAAACCAATATATGTGGATGGAAAAAAGGTTTCAACTTCTCTTCAAAGAAATGCAATTTGAAACACTAATGAACTATAATTGTTTTCCTAACAAGATGGCAAAGACTAAAACTGACAAAAATCCTGGTGTTGGGAGGAGTTTGGGAAAAAGTGGGCTCTGCTGCAGGTGAGAATGGTAATGACCCAGTTTCTCCGGATGACACTTGACAATATTATCAACGGCCTTTATAATATGTATACCTTTGTCTCCTAGTCCCCTTCTTGGAATTTATTTCTTGGAAATGCCCAGAGATGTGTGCAAAGATGTCTGTTCCAGGACACATTATTTACAAGAGCCAGGAGAAAATTGTAAATATATGTATATATTTGAAAATTGAAAAAAAAATGCTTGAAGGCCTTCCCCCATAGTGTTCATAGTGTTTACCCCTGAGTAGTGGCAGCACAGATGATTATAATTTTTTTCTTTCTCTTGTTCCACCCTCTCTGTAATGGCCAAGAATTACTTACATGATAGGAAAAGAGTCAATGTTATTATTATTGTTTTTAATAAATTTACTTATTTTATTTATTTATTTTTGGCTGTGTTGGGTCTTCGTTGCCGCATGCAGGCTTTCTCTAGCTTTGGCGAGCAGGGGCGACTCTTCGTTGCAGTGCGCAGGCTTCTCCTTGCAGTGGCTTCTTGCAGTGGCTTCTCTTGCTGTGGAGCATGGGCTTTAGGTGCGCAGGCTTCAGTAGTTGTGGCACGAGGGCTCAGTAGTTGTGGGGCATGGGTTTAGTTGCTCTGCGGCATGCAGGATCTTCCCTGACCAAGGCTTGAACCCGTGTCCCCTGCATTGGCAGGTGGATTCTTAACCATTGCGCCACCAGGGAAGTCCCAAGTCAATGTTATTTTGAAATAACATTGGAAAGTGCTTATGCATGTTAACTGAGAAAAGCAGAATCAAAGTTTAAACCACGGTGAGACCTTAACTATGTAAACTGTCAATAAATATATGTTCAGGAAAAAAAAATCTGGAAGGAAATCCACCTGGGGTTGCCTCTGGGTATTGAAAGGGATGACTTCTTTTTTCTTCTTTGTAATTACCTGTGTTTTCCGTCTTACTACAGAGTATGTGTTACATGTTATTAACAGCAACAAAATTCTTAATAGTAATTTGTGGTCCGCTGAGTGTCATGTGAAGTAACCACGTGTGCGACGCACCCGCTGGGCTTAGTTGTAGCTACCAATTCGACTGCATGGTCGGCTTGCCGCAGCTTTTGCGGACTTGCCTTATCGCTCTGCCCTCAAGAGCCGGGACCTTGCCGGCTGGTCCTGGTGCTTCCCAGCCCACAGTGCCCACGTAGCCTGCTATGTACAGAGCCCACGCCATCCATCGGGGTGCGGCTGGGCTTGGGGGGAACCCACGCCATGGGTGGTGCTCTGGCGCCCCCAGGTGTCCATCCCGGGAAGTCCATGTGGACGCCCTCATTTAGAAGAGACACCGGACTCCAATGATGCCCAAGACCCCATGCCCACTTGGGACCCCTGAGGCCTTCGCCTGGGACTGAGAAAGGGTTTCCTTCTTCGAAGCTGCCCACCTCAGAAAGGGACCGCTTCCTCAAGCCCACGCCCCATCCTCTCAGCATCCCTTTCCCAGAAACACCTGGTTTCAGCCCATGGGGAACCAGAACTTGCCAGCAGGACTTAAGAGGCTTTTCTCCTCTCATTCATTTTGCTTTCTCCAGTTCGTTTTCCCACAAACCCAGACATGCTCTTTCTCACTGACTTTTTTTTTTTTTGGCTGCGCTGGGTCTTCGTTGCTGAGCGCGTGGTTTCTTTAGTTGCATCGAGCGGGCAGGGGCTACTCTTCCTTGCGGTGCACGGGTTTCTCATTGCAGTGGCTTCTCTCGCTGTGGAGCACGGGCTCTGGGCGCGTGGGCTTCAGTAGTTGTGGCACGCGGGCTCTAGAGGGCAAGCGCAGTAGTTGTGGTGCACGGGCTTCATTGCTCCGCGGCATGTGGGATCTTCCCAGACAAGGGTTTGAACCCGTGTCTCCTACATTGGCGGGTAGATTCTTAACCACTGTGCCACTAGGGAAGCCCCTTCTCACTGACTTTTTTTAAAAAAATAGATTTATTTATTTATTTATGGCTGTGTTGGGTCTTCGTTTCTGTGCGAGGGCTTTCTCTACTTGTGGCAAGCGGGGGCCAGTCTTCATCGCGGCGCGCGGGCCTCTCACTGTCGCGGCCTCTCTTGTTGCGGAGCACAGGCTCCAGACGCGCAGGCTCAGTAGTTGTGGCTCACGGGTCCAGTTGCTCTGTGGCATGTGGGATCTTCCCAGACCAGGACTGGAACCCGTGTCCCCTGCACGGGCAGGCAGATTCTCAACCACTGTGCCACCAGGGAAGCCCCTCACTGACTTTTGACTGCAGGCTCAACTCCTCTGTCCCAGGGAATATGAACTTATATTTTATCATCACTTTCTTTTCAGAAGGGGAGCATAGCGTCACAGAAGTAGGGGTCTGCAGCCAGGACCCTGGGTTCTCTGCCATCTACTAGCTGTGTGGTCTTGTCGAGTTAACTCTGAGTCCCCAATTCCAGGGGCAAAGGGGACAATAACCACCTGTCAAGACAGTATGAGGGTCAAATGAAATAGCACAGAGATGCTTTGGAATTTATAAAGGGCCAGAGAAAGTTTGGTTCCTATAGCTCATTTTCCCTGTTTGGGGCCCTTTCCCTCAGTCTGGGCTCCTCATTTCCCCCAGATGATAGTCCTCCCTCTCTGAGGCTCCTACTCTGCCTGACACGTCCCTTTGTCCACAGCAGTCCACGTTTTCTGGCTACCAGTGGACTGTAAGGTCCCTGAGGACACTGAACACACCGTCTTGTCCATTTCCCTGTCCCTGAGCTGAGCATGGATAGTGGCGCTGAGGGACATTAACTGCTTGTTTGCGAAGTCAGACCTGCCCCTTTCCTGCTGCTCTCACTGGCTTCTATGTCCTCCTCCCCACCTGTCCTTGCCCCAGGTCCTAAGATGTCACCATCCTCACACTGGGTCCCTATCATCATATGTCTCAGTATTCATGCTGAGTTCAGGGTGCAGCACGAAGAAAGTGCTCGCTAAGTGCTGGCTGGTTGAAGAAAGCTTGGAAGGAAATCCTTCAGGCTCTGCTTCTCTGAGGGACTTATGGAGAGAGAGCCCTGCACTGGGTGGGCAATGCTCAGGTCAGAGCCTCTCCCCATCAGTCACCGCTGGGTGCCCAGATGTGCATCTGAAGCTCTGAGGGCCTTGTCGCATCTCCCCTAGAGCAGGGGCAAGGCTGGGCGGCGTGAGGATGCGGTGACTGAGCGACATTTGTGTGTGTGTGTGTGTGTGTGTGCCCCTCAGAACACACAGTGACGCCCACCAACAAAGACAGACACCACAGCAGCCAGGGGTAGAAACAACTAGTGTATTGATTTGGGGAGGAGAGAAGGGGTGCAGATGGGAAGTGGGAGGAACGGGGCTCCTTAGTGTTTTGCCAAAATTCACTGCCACACACCCTCCACCCTTCCTCCTCTGTGGTGGGGCCCCAGCAGGCTCTCCCCTTTTCTAGTCAGCCTCCCTCTCCCTCCTCCTCTACATCCACTTGACCTCGACCTCCAGTGACTGGGCAGAGCCCACCCCTGGCTCTGAAGCTGGGTGACGGCAGGCTCATTCTAACCTTTCTTCACCCTCCTTCTCCCTCCCATCTCATTCCCATCTCTTGTCTAAATAACATACAGAAAAAGCAAGCACAGCTGGTACCTGGGAGAATCAAGTCATCCCGGGGCTGGGGGCAGGGGGGAACTGGGGGTGGGGCAGGCGGAGGAGCCTCAGCCAGGTGTAATGGAACGACGGGGGATGGCCCAGGGTCCTGGCTCAGCCCTACTCCCTCGGAGGCTGGCGGAGAAGACTCCACACCTGCCTCTCAGGCACCATGTCACAGGGTCCCCGGGATGGGGGCAGCAGGCAGGGCAGAAAAGCAAAAACTAGGCTCTGTAAAAAGCATCCCTTTCCCTTGGCTCCCTCTTTGGTTTTAAGGCAGATATGGAGTTTCCCAGAAGCAGGGAAAAAAAGAGGGGGATTGAGATAGATGTGCTTTTTGGGGGGGCTTATGTTTTTCCTTCAGTATAAAACCACTGTAGAAAATAACTTCTCTTAGAAAAAAACAAAAACATAGAAGAAAAAACAAAGGGGAATTTTTCTTTGGCTTTAAGCCCCTTCCCAGGAGGGGCAGGGCAGGGGTGGGCATGAGGTGAGGAGGAAGCAGGAAGCCTCCGCCCCCATCCCTGCTTGGCAGGTCCCAGATTACATGATGCTGCAGTTCTGGGGGCTCTAAGAGAGAAGAGAGAAGGGGAGAGTTGTGAGCAGCAGCACCTGGCCCATACCCTCCCTCCCCTTACCCCCCGCCCCGCCCCTGCCCTCCAATCTGGGGCTCAGACAGGAGGGGCAGGACGCGGGAGCGATCGTCTAGGATCTTGGGGCTTCGGGGAGGAGGCTCCCACTCCCCCGGGCTGCGGAAGAGAAGGCTCTCCCCCCACAGGGCCACCCTAATCCTCAGGGACCAGGGCCCCCTGCCTGTGGGGGTGTGGAGGCAGAGGGACAACTCACCTGGGTTCGGGGTCTGGAGTTGCCCAGCAGGTAGGAGCGGGTGACCAGGCTGTCCCCGAAGCTGCCACCCCCACTGCCCCCCACACTGCGGTAGCTGCGAGTGACTGTGACACTGGACGCGGAGGAGCCAGAGGAGATGGATCCGCCCACCTGGGCTCCCGAGCTGCTGGCAGACGCCTTGTCTGCAGGCTGCCCGCACGTCCCGCACAGCACGGTGCGCGAGCGCAGGTTGTACTCGGCGGGGTCCCCCGAGCTGCTGCCGTGGGAGCCCTGAGGAGGGAGACAAGGCTCAGGCCTGACGGCGAGTCTGAGACTGACTGCTCAGGCCCAACACCCAGGCTCCGCGCTCCTGCAGGCTCCCAGTTGCCAGGCGGGAAGGTGGGGTTCTGCGCTCAAGTAACCTAACCTAACCTAACAGTGGGTGAGCGATAGGGCTTAGGCGGCCGGGGCTGGGAAGGGAGCACACGAGAGGGCACAGGGTCAGGAAGACTTGGGGACAGAAGATGGAGAATGGGAGTTGTGGCTTTGACTCTGTCCTAGCTATTCTGAGCTTAAGAGGGAAAGGAGAGAGAGTGTGCAAGCTTGTAGAGCAGCGGGCATGCAAAATTCATTGGGAAGTGGGGTGGGTGAGAGAGACCGTTCTCCCAGGAAACACGGGGGAGATGAGAGGCCATGCAGGTGACAGGAATGGGGAGGAGACAAGAAGGGAGATGCATGCAACAGAAATTGGGGGAGAGAGGCAGGGCTGGGTGCCCCACATCTGTCCTCCCATCCCTGTCCCAGGAGACAAATCCAGACCCTTGTCCACTGCTCCCATGGGAAGACTGACTCCATGGCATCAGAAAGTTCCACTCCCTTCCTTACCAGAGTAGGGAACCCAGACACCTGGGTTCCCTGTTCAAGGTATAGGGAGGAGAGAGAAGAAAAGCCAGGGCAGCAAGTGAAGTTCCAAAACATTCTTTAATGAAAAGATTTTGGGGGCACGGGGAGGCCAGGGAGAGGCTGTCCCCAGGCCTGGCTGGGTGCCCCAGCGTGGGCTTGGCCTCAGCGGCGGCTGCCACTCACGTGGTGGTGATGGAGCAGGTCATCTCCATCCTCATCCTCGTCATCGTCAACCATAGTCACTGAGCGCACCAGCTTGCGCATGGCCACCTCCTGCCGGGGATACGAGAGCCCCAGGGGTTAGGGGCTCAGGGCCAGGGGAGGAGTGTGCAGCATACCCAACCCAGTGACCACCTAAGAACCTTCGAGTGGTCTGCCCTTTGTCCAGCCTGCTGTTTACTCTGTCCTCTGTGGTACTGGAGCTAAGGAACTTGTTTCTACCCCAGGGTGACACTGTCAAACTCTCTGGGTAGGAACATGGTCTGCCTTAACAATCCTCACGGTCTAACCTCCACCCCTCCTGCTGCTGGGGGAGGCACCTTTGGTGGAGAGTTTGGGGCCTGGGACTGCACAGGAGAGCTGGGAGAAAGTGGCCCTGAATTGGCCCCTTTGGGTTGGGGGCAGCTGGCTCCTACTTTGGCCGTGAGGGGAGCTTTGTCCAGTAAGAGGCCAGTCTGCAGCATACTCACTTCCCCAGTGGAGTTGATGAGAGCCGTGCGCAGGCTGTTTCCACAGCCCCAGGTGTTCTGTGCCTTCCATACCAAGTCGGTAGGGGGGCTATGGGTGGCCCCAGCTCCTGAAGCCCAGATCTGGGGGAGGGAGAATTAGAGAAGGGTGCTCACTCCAGCACTCCCATCCTCAGGCCAACCCATGCCCACCCAAGGCCACCCCAGAGTCCCAAACACCCTGCCACTCACCGTCACCACCTGACCAGCCTTCAGAGTGAACTTTGGCGGGAAGCGGTAGGTCAGGAGGGGATCATCTCCATTCTGGCGCTTGATCTGCCAGTTGCCCATGGACTGGTCCTGCCAGGGAGAGAAGGGGAAGGTTGGGGGAGGCTTGTTCAGGCTCTTGGGTTTATCTCACTCTATTCCGCCCCTCACTGCCTTCCCCCTCAAGGATAAATAATAGCTACATCTATGGGCTCTTATGCTGTGCCAAACACACTCAGTACTTTCATTTTCCCAAGAATTCAAAGGGTTAGGGACTATTATTATGCCCATTTTACAGATGAGGAAACCGATGCTCTGAGAGGTTAAACAAATTGTGGACAGTCTCACCGCCACCGATGAGTCCCGGAGCCAGGACTGGAACCAGAGTGTGGAGGAGATACCCACACTGCCCTGGTCTGCCTCTGATGGGAGGAACAGCCCTCCCCGCAAACTCCACCCCTTCACTTTCCAGGTTTTCTCCCTAACCCGGATGCACTCTCTTAGACCCAACCTGGGGGACTACCTCATTGGACTTGTTGCGCAGGCGAACGAACTTGCCCTCCTCATCCACCTCCTCCACGGCCACACGCCCGCTGGTGCGAGCATGCTGGGAGAAGCTGCTACGGCTCTCAGTGGACTCCAGCTTGCGCTTTTTGGTGATGCTGCCCCCACTCTGTGTCTGGGACGAGTGGGAGGAGGCCCGGCCGCGGCTGCGCTGCGAGGTGGGGCTGGGGGACAGGCGTAGCCTGCAGAAGGGGAGACAGGGTGGGGGGCCTAGTCAAGGCCAGTGGCAGGCCGGAGGCGGCCACTAGTACCTCCCCATCTCCCGCACAGCCCACCTCTCCTCCTCGCCCTCCAGGAGCTTGCGGTAGGCGTGGATCTCCATGTCCAGGGCCAGCTTGATGTCCAGCAGCTCCTGGTACTCGTCCAGCTGCTGTTGCATCCTTGCCCGCATTTCCGCCATCTCCCTCTCCTTGTCCGCCAGCAGCCGCCGGCTGGTGTCCCGCTCACGGGCCAGCGAGTCCTCCAGGTCCCGCAGCTTTGCTTCCTTGGCCGCCAGCTGGGTGATGGGGGGCAGGGGTCTGATGAGCTCCCAAGGGTCCCAAGTACGGAGACGTTAAGGGGCAGGGGACACCCAGCTATCCTCCCCAGGATCTCCTTTTATGGCTCTAATGTGGCCTCGCCTGGCTGGCGACGACTGGGGAGTCCTCAATATCCAACTGAAATCTCTTAATCTGAGGCTAGAACCTACTTCCTCTGCCACAAGTGGCACAGCCAGCTAGAAGAATACTGATGCTTTTAAAACCTCACACTGGGTCTCGTGGCAGATCTATGAGTTAGGGAGGATGAGGATGATCTCCATATTCAAATGGGAAAACCAAGGCTCTGAGAAGCAAAGGTCTTATAGGCGAGATAAGAGGTAGTCCTAGAACAGCAAACAGGTCATCTGACTCCAAATCCTAGGTTTCTTACTCAGCCCATGGTCCTGGGGGCATGTTCTGTCCACTACCCTCCCCTCCTCAGGACTTCCAACCGACTAATGGGGGAGGGGCGGGGTGGGGGCATCACCTGTTTCTGGAGCTGGCTGAGCTGGGCAGAGAGGCTGTCGATGCGGACACGGGACTGCTGCAGCTCCTCGTGGGCGGCCCCCACCAGGTTGCTGTTCCTCTCGGCTGACTGCCTGGCATTATCCAGCTGGAGGGGAGGACACAGGGTTAGGGCTGCAGTGACCAAAGGCGGGAGGGACCTGAGAAGGGCATCACTGCTGCAGCCTCAGGTCCTGGGTACCCTGAGCTCCTGCTACCGTCCTCCTGATCTCCCACAGGACATCTCAGGGTGGGCGGGTGGAGGGCTGCTGGGGGCAGAGGCAGCAAGGGAGCCACGGGAGAATAAGCACCTTGGCAGAATAGGTCTTCTCCAGTTCCTTCTTGTACTGTTCCACCTGGTCCTCATGCTGGGCCCGAAGCTCCTGCAGGGCATCCGCCAGCCGGCTCTCAAACTCACGCTGCTTCCCATTATCAATCTCCACCAGGCGCGTCTCATGGCGGCGCTTGGTCTCACGAAGCTCCTGGAAGGGTTGGACCCAGGAACCAAAATCAGAACTAGTCCTTCAAGGATGAAACCCAAGTTCCCGGCCCAGTCCTAACCCTGAATGGAGTCACTGTAAAGCCCCACTTTAACCTGGGGGCTGGCCACCCCACAACTCCCCATCCACTAGTACAAAGGAGTCAGGCAGGGAGCTCTGCACACAGCTAACCCCCCAGCCCCAGCTCTGACATCTGTCACCACCCAGCCCTGGTCCTCTGGTCTGCAGGACACAGTTCCCACCTCGCTGTAGATGTTCTTCTGGAAGTCCAGCTCCTCCTTCAGCGTCTGCAGCCTGTTCTCAGCATCTACCCGCCGCAGCATCTCATCCTGAAGTTGCTTCTTGGCCTCACCCAGGGCTGCCTCGAGCTGAGAGGAAGCGGGCAGAGGTCAGGGAGAGGGATCATAGGACGTCAGAGCTGGAAGGAAGCTGAGAAGTGGGCTGCGTCCAGCACATCCTTTTATATGTGCAGAAACAGGTCCAGGGGAGTGAGAGCCTTGGATACCCACAAAGGTAATAATATATTTATTCCCTCACAGTAATGACTCTGGGTAGGTACTGTGCTAAGAAAAAAAAAAGACAGTGCCTCCTTTCTCTGGCACAACATAGCAATTGTTATAAAGGAAGTATGTCCAGAGTACAGAAGGAATATGAGGGAAGAAACCAAAGTGTGCCTGGGGTGGTAGAGGGGGCTTCCGGGAAGGCCTCCAAGAGGCTGAGATCTGAAGGACAGGTGAGTGGGGCAGACAGGAGCCAAGTGCAAAGGCACAGAGGGATGAAGGCACACATGAGCACTTCAGGATCTCCAGAAGGCTCAGTACTGCTGAAGCCTGAAGGACAGGGCTCAGGGGGTAGAGTGACAGCACAGGTGGCCAGACTGGAAGGCAGGGGCTTGATCATGGAGAGACGCGCCCTTATCTGCCATGAAACGATCCTCTGAAGCTCGAGCAGGGGAGCACCTGTCTTAGATCTTCATCTTAGAAAGCACAAGCTGGGCAGTGCAGCTGGGAAGGGCTGGGGGCAGGACCTGGGAGGAGAATGGCCCAGCGTTGGTTTTCTTGTCAACCTGCTGGCTTCTCCTGGTCTCTCCACGGTGTACCGTGGCGGCAGGGCCTGGGAGGGAAGAGAGCCCAGGACAGAAGCTTGGCGACTGTCTCTAGTCCTGGCCCTGCTCTGAGCAGATGTGGCTATGAAATTGGGGACAAGCCAGCTTCTTTGATTCTGTTCCTTAGCTTGTAACATGAGAGATTAGAGGCTAGAATAGATAGCAAAGTGTTTTGAAAGTAAAGACCATCGTATACATGCTGAGCACTGAGAACATGCATCCGTATGTGATCGACCATCAGCTACCGATCAGGGCTCTGTGGACAGTCTACATCCTCTCCTGCCTCCCAGAGAGGTCATGGCTCTCTATAGCAGGTCCAAACTGGGAGGGATCCAGGGCCAGGCACAATTCATTGCAAAGTTAAATGGAAATGGCTTGTGGATTCTTTTAAATTCACCGTGCTAGACACCATGGGCAGCAAAGGAGGACGCAATATGGTCTGGATGGGTGCAATGATGGTAGGACATAGGAATGGCTCTGATGCCATGTGACAGGTCAGACCGGGCACCTCCTGAGGGGGCCTGGGGTGGAAGAGTGAGTGTGCATTTGGCAGGGGAGAGGGGGACAGGTGTCAGGTGGCATCACAGGCAGGCCTCACCTTGGCCACTTGCCCCCGCAGGTCATGTAGCTCGCCCTCCAGCGTGCGTTTCTCACTGAGAGCAGTGCTCAGTGCGGCCTCCTTGGAGTTGAGCAGAGCCTCCAGGTCCTTGAGCCGGGCCTGGGCAGCCATCAAGTCTCCCTCCTTCTTGGTATTGCTAAAGAAGCCCGGGAAGAGTGGGTTTAAGAGGAGGAGTCCGTGTTCTTAGAGAGAGCCAGGTTCCCCAGGGAGAGAGAGAAGTCAGGTTCTGGGAGGTCAGCTGTGGGGCCTGGCTCTGCTATCCCTCAAACTGCCAGGGGAGGGCATCCTTGGCTTTGGTTTGTTTGCATCTGCCTGCCTCTGGGGCTGGACTCCCACTTCCCGAAAGGTCCCCAAAACCCCCTTCCTGCTTCTCCACCCTTCCCATGACTCAGTGCTCAGGAACGTGCCTGGGGCCAAGGGCAAAGCTCAATCCCGTGAGATGAATGCTTTTCCCTCTCTCCCCTCCCATTCCTTCCCAAAGAGACAGAGCCACCTTTGTCTCCTGCCCCTTCCCACAGAGGGCCTTAACCTTCCCCCTCGACTCCACCCACCTTCCATTCAGACAAGCCTCCTTCCCTGCGGGTACCCAGACAGCCAGGCTCCTAGGCCTTGGGTCTGTGTGTCCCTAACACTTATCAGTTTGAGACCTAAAGGTGTCTGTCACCTCGCCTAGTCCCTTTTACACACCAGGGACTGCTGGGAGGGAAAGTCTGGTTAAGGCTCAGGGAGACCTGGGATGAGGACAACCAGGCATGGTACTGACACTTCCCTTTCTCAGACCCAGTCTGGGTCCCCTGATCTGGACAGAGAACAGGGATTCCAGCCTCCCTCCCTCTGGGCCTCATCAGAGCATGAGAATGCTGAGCCTGACACATCGACCACAGGCCTCAGCATCTGGCTCCAGATGTGAGCCCCCAGGTCTCCAGGTCCATCTGGGTTCCAGCCTTGAACCTCCCCACTCCTCAAACTGGGTAAAGCTTTAGTTAGAACCAACCAAATAGCGGTTGCCTCTGCCACCTCCCTTCCCTTTCTGGGCCGCTGATGATTTTTGCTGGAGAGTGACCTAGAGAAATAGAGGGATCCTATTTTCTTAAAGACCTCTGGGGAACCCAAGAACTTTTCAGTTGTAATGATCCCTTCAGCAATGCGTGGTGAGAGAAACCACTAGACCCAGGGAGTGGAAGGAAAGAGCCAAGGGGCCTGGTCCCAGCTGCCATCTGTAACTCATCAGACTTCAAGCATGAACCCACCATGGCAGATGGAAAAAAGGAAAACCAAACGTGGGCAGGGGGAAAAATTTCTATCCTGGAAAGGAGAAAAGTGGCCCTGCCAACATTTTTCTCCTGCCACCAAAGCCCTCAGCTCCAGGAGACCCAACAATTCACTGTGAAGCAGGATGGAGAAGGGTAGACTGGAGGCAGCTCTGGAGGGAGGGTTCGAGACTGAGATGGTGTTCTCCTGCCACCAGCTTAGATTTCAAATAGGAGCCACCTCCCCTCCAACTGGGCTCCACTGGGAGGAGGACAGAGCAATGACCAGACAGGCAAGGGAAGGACCCGAAGACCTGGGGGGAGCACCCCCAGCCTGCATGCTTGCTTTGTCCAGGCCTCTGGCCACATCTCAGAACAAGCTGTTTAATGCAACAGTGTCTGTCTCCTGTGAAAAGAGGCCCTTCCAGATCTGGAGGATGTCTCCCCTCCTCCGTCTCAGCCAGAAAAGCTAAAAATAAAGTCAAAACCCAGCTCAGGTTTTGGCTGCCATCCGGCCCAGCCCCTGGCTGGGAGCATAGCCCCAACTTTCCATGACTTCAGAACTTTTCCGAAGCTGAGGCAGCTGCAGTGGGAGGAGGGAAAAAGAAGAAAAACCGCTGGTAAAGCGAAGCAATGCAGCAGACATAGATTCCGAGCCCCTTGGGCTGACTCCAAGGTTGGCAGGGACTTCCCAGCCAAGAGGCCTCTCTACCCTGCAGGCTAACGGCTGCAGCTGGCCATCCTGGGAGGCTCTCAGAATTCAGAGAACTAGAAGGAGCTGAGCATATGTTCAGCTTGACCCCCTCCTTGTACAGATGAGGAAACTGAGGCACAGATGAGGAAGGTGAGTGACCCAGTGTCAAGCACAGCAAGCAGCTATGGGGACTGGCGGGGGGGGGGCAGTCACAGTCAATTCTGGCTGCTGATCAAGACTCCTCCCCCTCCCCACCCTCCTCCCCCTCCGCCTCCCCCTCCTCCTAAGCCACAGTTCTAGAGAGAGCAGAGAAGCCAGCAGGAGAAAGAGGGCTCCCAGATCCAGCCAGCCTGAGCTGGGAGAAGCAGGAAGGAGTGCCATGATGCTTTCGGAAGGCATCTCAAGGGTGTCTCTTCCTTAGTCCCGCCTCCCTGGCCTCTTCAGACACCAGAAGAGGAACTTCAGAAGTTCTCCCTAGAAATACCTTTCCTGTGGCAGTGCAACGCAGCACTGCGTTGCTGCACGGTCCCTGTCCTCGGGGGCTCACACAGCTTGACAACTGCAGGATTTTGTCCTTCAGTATAACCTCTTCAGTTCCTACTGCTCCCAAAGGTGGGGTGGTAGTAATACTAATATTAATACTAATATTAATACTAATACTCAGGCTAATACTAATAATCATATAATGACAGCAAACACACCTAATTGCGTACAAGACACTGCTCTAAATATAATATTAACTCACTTAATCTCCACAGCTTCCCTACTGAGATAGGTGCTAATACTACATAAGTGAGGAAACAGGCACAGAGAGCTACGTCCAGGGTCCCTCCAGGGTCCCACAGCAAGTCGGGAGCAGAGCTGGAAATCACTGATGTACTGCTCCACCTCCCGTGCTATAATGGCCTCCAGAGAAATTAAGGGGGCGATCTTCCTTCCCCTCCTGGAGGCTTTGATTAGCGCTTAAAAGACATGCGATAGGCTTCCCTGGTGGCGCAGTGGTTGAGAATCCGCCTGCCAATGCAGGGGACACGGGTTCGTGCCCCGGTCTGGGAAGATCCCATATGCCGCGGAGCGGCTGGGCCCGTGAGCCATGGCCGCTGAGCCTGCGCGTCCGGAGCCTGTGCTCCGCAACGGGAGAGGCCACAGCAGTGAGAGGCCCGCGTACCACAAAATAAATAAATAAATAAATAAATAAAAATAAAAAAAGACATGCGATAAAAGGACTAAGACACACCCTGCAGATGAGGGAAACCCCAAGCAAAGAGAGGGAAGCAAGGAAGAGCCTTTGTGGTTTTCTCAGCCGTGTTTGGGGAGCTCCCCTCTGTGGAGAAGCAGCTGCTATCACCCATGGGCTCATGACTCAGACTTCAGGAGCTCTGTGGCCAGGGAGCTACAAGCACCCCCCAAGAGACGGCTGGGGGTGGCAGCGCGGAACCCAGTGCATCTCCAGCCTCTTCCCCAGTCTTGCCTGACCACCAGCTCCAAATGCCATTTCTTCCCTAGTTGGGGTCTTCAGCCCTAGCAGGGACCCCAAGCATACACACTGGCCAGGCGTTCAGCCCCAGAGTGGTGCTGCTGCCGGTGCCTGAGTCCACTGGGGGTTGGCGGTGGGAAAGCCGGGCACATGCTGACTGCTGCCCCACAGCTAGGGCAGGGAGGACAGGGTGGGGCAGGCAAGGGGAGCTGGAAGGGTGGGGAGCTGGAAGGGTGGGAACCAGGGGCTCCACAGGTGACTCATCCTCAAGCACACAATACCCTGGCAGGGGTTGGGAAATCCTCTGGTGCTCACAGGGGAGACCCTGGCTTTACCCACGTCCTGCCCCAGGCCCCGTGCCATGACAGTCAGTGGGTTGCTGGCTTCTCCCTCCCATCCACCAGGCTCCTCCCACACAGGAGTGGCTCCATCCCAGCAGGCTCATGAGGCAAGAAGGGCTGGGCATCCTGTTTCTAACTCTTCCCACGTCTGGCATATCTGATCGCAGAAGGAGGGACGAGTGGGGTGGGGGAGGGCAGGGGAGCAGAGAGGAAAAGAATAAGGTAGAAATGAGACCTGGGAGCTGGCGCGTGTGGCCCCAGACTGAGGCTCTGTTACGCTGAGGCTGGCTGGTGGGACAGGGAAGCCAGGCTCCAGGGCCACTGCAGGCCAGGACTCTGGGGGTTGCCTGGAGGGGTGGGGGCGGGGGGAGAAAGGCACGCAGCACAGCAAAGGGGCTGAGGTGGGCACTGGGCCAGGCGCTGACCCGCCCGCTGAGTCACCCTCCTCAGCCCAGCTCGGATGCCAGATATGGAGGCCAGGGCCAGCCGCAGGCCTGTTTGGGCCCGCTTGCTGGGAGCAACTTGCTAGGCCCCGAGGGAGAGGCCCCCATTTCCTCCGCTGAGCTGAGGAAGAGACAAGGGGAGCAGCGACAACGACAACGGGCTGGGGCTAAAAGTTAGATGTGGGAGGGGCAGATGGCCAAGGGGGCGGTGGAGGAGCCGACCAGCCCAGCCGGGGCTCCCTCAGACCCTCCCCTGTCCCCCTCACTGGCCACGCCCCAGCCTCACCGGCCCTCCGAGTTCCCCATCGCTGAGGGTCGACGGGAGGAGGGGGAGGGGAGGCAGGCGCACAAAGGGCCCTGAGCCCCAGAGCGTCTCCTGCCTCACAGGAAAGAGCGCCCCCTGTGGCTGGGCAGGGCAGAGCAGGGCTGGGGGCAGAGCAGTGAGTCCCAGCCCTCCTGCTTTGGCGAGAGTTCTCCCTTCTCCTCCCAAGGGTCTAGACCTCTGCCCAGGCTGACTCCCTGCCAGGTGATGGGGCGTCTCTAACGGCCACCCCAAGCCGGCGGCACGTTCCTCCTTTTGTTCCAGCAACTCCCCCCACTGAAATGTATCCTTCCCTCCCTCCACCTATCCAAATCCACGCCCCCACCTCCGTTTGAGCCCCGCCTCAGCCCTGCGCCTCCAGATCCAGTCCCAGCCCTCTCTCCTCTTCCAAGTGCGTTCAGCTGTTGTTTTATCTGCTGGTTTATTCTCTTTCCAGTAATAAGTGTGTCTCGGGGCTTTTTCTGTATGTCCCCAAATGCCCTGAGACTAGGAGGAGCTCAAGGCTTCTGGGGGACCGCCTCCTGGACCAACTCCTGCCCTTCTACAGATGGGGAAACCGAGGCCTGGAGAAGAGCAGCCTCAGACCCCAAAACCCTGCCCACCCGGTCACCTGAGGACACTCACAACAGATGGAGACAGACACAGAAAATGGCATGACACACACAGGGGACGCAGAAAGTAGACAGAGACACCCAGGGAGAGAGCCTGGAAGACACTTCGACTTCTGCTCAATTGCTGGGAGCCACCGCAGTCTGAGAGTGATGATACAGAGACCTAGTGAAACAGCCCTCAAACATCAGCTACTTCCACAGCTGTGTGTGGAGCCATGAAATTCAACGGTCCCCCACCCCCAAAAGTAACCACTGCTTGGGTTCTTGGCTGGTCTGTGGGTCTGCCATCACTTTCAGGTATGGGCAGGACGTGGATAGGCTGGGACATCTGGTTCCCCACTCTGGCATTCAAGGCACCAGCCCTCTCTGGAAAGGAGACCTTGAAGAGAGGAACTGAGGGGGGCAGGTGTTCCAGGGACTTAGAATTCCCTTGAGCCTCCCCGAAACGCCACCCTGTGAAGTTCTGAATGTCTTGCCCCTGGAAAGCACATGGTAGAGGTCGACCCCCAGTATGTGGGTGCATGGGCCTCCCCACGCAGGCACATGCACCCACAGCAGGCACGTCTCTGCTTCCGCACGCCTCCCTTGGGCGTGACACCTGCCACATATGCTCGGGGTCTGAGGGTCCCCAGATCCCCTTCCAGAGCCACCAGGCTCCCAGCTGTCTTCGCTCCAGACAAAGCCAGGTCTAATTCCAAGCAGAGGGAGGGTTGGAATGGGGGAACTGGTGCTGAGAAGGGGGACAGGAGGCCTGTTGACATGTTCAGACCCAACTCCAGCAGAGGCGGTGGGACTGGCAGGGGGCCAGGCCTGAGTCACAGCTGCTGGGTGTATCAACGTGGCATTGTGCAGAGGCAGGAGAGGCCTGCAGCCAGAGGCCAGGGCGCTGGGGTCCTGGACAACAAGCAGCGGGCTTCCTGACCAACCGCTCCCTCCAGGTCCCGTGCTAAACTCCACTTTCCTTCTTCCTGGCCTGTTTCTCCAGAAATTATTCCTGTGTTGTCATCAAAATGCAGGGCTGAGGCCTGGGGATAGACCAAAAGAAGTGGGGGCATGGAGGGGAGACGCAAGGCCTGGGAAGAGGTAGGATGTCCTGTGGGTGGGAGGGAGGGAGGCCACTGGCCATAAGGTGGGACATTTAGGGGATCCCGACAAGAAGGTGACTCAGCAGTCCCTTCTTAGGATGTATTAACCTTCCGCCTGGTGGCTCATGGTTATTAACCCTGACAACAGCGGGAAGGGGGTGGGAGCCGCACCCCAAGCTGGAGAGAGGAAGTGGGGGAGGGCCGAGGAGTTCTGGTACCACTGCATTCCAACTCCAGCCTGGGAAGATGCAATGCTCTCTCCCAGCCAGCAGAGGGTGGCAGCGTTGGAGCTTCCGGAGGAGGAAGGGGGTGCCTTGGCAATCCCAAACAGCCCCCTCTCAACTGCCCAGGTCTGGGACCCTTGAAATTAAGGGTCTCTAACTCCCCTGAGCCAGTCCCTAAAGGGACTCCTGTGTTCTGCTCCCCTCCATCTGTCCCTCATCTGATTCAGGCCCTCATCCCTCTTGCTGCCACTCAACAAGAACACCCATCACAGTTTTCAATAAAAGGCCATCCCTCTGCCTTTTCTTCTCTGACTGGACAAGTTCAGGGTCTCCCGTCCACTCTCTACTCTGCCCTCTACCATGACTCAGCTCCTCCGCCGGGCCTGGGATTCCAGCCAGAATTATTCCTGGTTTCAACAGGCAGGATTCAAGCTTCCTCTCCCACAAATGGGCAGGGGGAGCTCCTGCCCCCCCACCCTGCCCCGCCTCCTTCCCAAACTGTCCCCTTCCTTGAGAGATTGTTAAGGGCCAAGACTTCCTCACAGCCCAGCCTCAGGTTGCGGGTGCAGGAACGGTAGAAGGGGGGCAGTTCAAGGTCACCCCTGCACCTTCCTCTGATTCCAGGCTCATGCTGTCTAATCCTGGCCAGCACTAAGGTAACAGTCCTGCCTGCCCCAGAGCCTCCCTTCTTCCCCAACACAGGTCCATGGGACTCTCCCTCTCCTGCATGATACAGCCTACGTGACAGGTCCTGAAGGGAGACACATGAAAAACGTAGTGTCCTTTCCTACTAGCAGTAAAAACAAAGCATAAGCAAGGATATAATGCCATAATAGTTAACCATTTCTCACAAACTTTCTCTGAGAAAGAGAGGAGGGTGTTAGGATTTTTAATTCCAAGCTTGTGGGAAATATTTCTATTGTCAATAGCTTTGGTTATTAATTATATTCGATTTTCATACTTATAACGTGGTATTTTAGAGGACTGTTTTCTCACTTTGTGTGTCATTGTACTACTCTGGAACCGGAGGGATCTCTGGAGACCTTCTGCCCTAACCCCTTTCTTTTATAGCTAGGGAAATCCAGAGATGGGGGGTGATTTGCTCAAGGTCACACAGCAATTTAGCAGCAGGGCCAAGCCTAGAACTAAGGACACCAAGGGCCAGGGCTGTTTCTGCTACCTCCTGCTACATTTTGTTGGTGGACCACCTTGCCTCTTGTTAAGCAGTAGGAGATACTGCAACCTTCCCCAAAGAACCTCTTTCCCGCTATCTCCAAGAATATTAGAGCTTGGCCCATGTCATCTTCAGTACACAGGGTGGGGCTCAGGGAGGTGAGAATGGAATGAACTGCCCTGGGCCTCTGAGCCAGACCTGGTCTTGCCTGCTGCAGCTGCTAGAGGTGGTCAGGGGCTGGGGAGGAGAGAGGCAAGGGAGGGGGAACAGAGGGCACAGTTGGTAGGTAAAGGCATCCCCTACCAGTTGTCCCCACAGCTGTCCCTGCCTTCAGCCCTGACACTGAGCTACTGAATCACTCGGGGTGGGACTGGGAGTGGGGACAATGAGCACGACCCATGCAAGAGTAAGTCTCAGATTCCTGGAAGCCAGGGGATGTGCTGGGCTGGGGGCATCAACCGTGGGAAGGCAATCAGGGGCCCTGGCAGAAATTACTGTCTTTCTTGTTTCTCCTGGGCTCCTTAAGTACTTACTGCTCAGCCCTGAGGGTTAGCTGTACCTTCTTCTTTCCCTTTGAATAAGAATGTGGACTTCAGGGTGGGGGCGGGGGAAGAGATGACATCAGGAGCTCCCTCAGGTGAGGACTGGGGCCCAGGTACCCTCGAAGGCCTCCATCCCCTCCATCCCCTCCATCCGTTATCCTTAAGTATCTGCCAAAGGGCACAGTCTCCTGCAGATCCAGGTAGATAATTCCCATGATAAGTCCCAAGACAGTCTCAAGACAGGAATCACCAGCCTCCCTGAGCTCTGTCTCATGATCCATGGCCTGGCAGGGCCCTGGGTCTTCCCAGGTATGGGATGTGGCAAAGGCTATTGATCATGTGTTAACAGGCCCTGCGGGACAGCAGAACATTAAGACAACACTGGTCCCAGAGCAGAATCTCCAGACTGCAGGAGTGCGCCTCAGTCATCCCAACCCGCCTTCCAGATCCTCCAGCTTGTCCCCTAAGCTAGAGAAGTAAGGTTTAATGGTAACGAGCACATAACTAAGAATCATAAGGCCTGTGCTCAAGTCCTGACCTGTCACTCCCTTGCTGTGTGACATGGCACAAGCCTCTACACCTCTCTGGCTTTTGCTTTTCTTATCCTGATGAGAGCCTGGATGAACCTGGGCCTGGCAGGTCCCCTGCCTGTCCCAACCAGGGCCACAAAAGGCGGGCAATTCAGGAAGTCGTCGAGCACCCAGGCCTTGTCTGCGGGGGAAGAGACGCTTCTGCTTTGTGGGGCTGGGATCTCCCCACTTCTGACTCAGCCTTCCTCCACCAGTTCCACATGGGAAGACAGACCCTGGCACCATCCCACAGCCCAAGCCCATAACTCTAGACTCAACTCTAGAACTACTTGTGCATACTGCCTGTCAGGAGTCCCGGTTCCAGACCACCACCAAAACAACCTTAGGAAGGAGATAGGAAAGGATCCCAGGATGCAGTGGGGAACGGGGGAGCAGAAGAGGCAGACATTCAGGCCCCCACCCCTCCCTTTAAGACATCTTCTGTCTCCACCCTGTCTCTTGCAGTCTCCTGTAAAGCCACCAGGGTGGGAGGTGGGGGCAGCATCTGAGTCATCCACCCAGCTGTCCTGCTTGGGGTGGGGCCTAGTTCCAAGGCTGGGCCCCAGGCAGGCCTTCCCTGAAGGTTTTAACCTCCTCATTCTTCCCGCACTTAGGTGTCCAAATCCCTGGGGTTCCAGAATTGAGAGGATGTGTGTATGTGTTGGGGTAGTGTTTCTGCTTGCAGCCTGTAACCCAGCCTGATGAGAGGGTGCCCCAAACCCCTGGGTGTGGTCAAGGTACCCAAGCTGGGTCAGGAATCCCCACAAGATCTTACAGACAGCTCTGCATCCCAACCCAAAGCCTGGCCCTGAACTCTGAGCTCTAACTAAACATTAAACCAGGCAACACCTTCTCTCTAGGCTTTAGTGGGAGGAGTTAGGACAATGCCTTTCTTCCTCTCCCAAATTCTTCACTCTACTCCGCACCTCACCCTGAGCACAGCAGATGTCAAAGGGAGCAACAAATCCTTGCTCCTCCCACTGGGGACATAGAACAGGACAGAAACCCCAATCTGAGCCCTCTTTGTCTCCACCCTGCCTCCCATCAGCCTAGGATCCAGGTGTGCAAACCCGCCCCCCCTTTTCCGGAAGCCCAGCCTCCCCAGCCAGGATGAGTGGGGGAGAGGAGAGGCAGGTGGCTAAATATAACAAGTACACACACCACCCCCGGCCCTGCCCCAAGTGCGTGCACACCCGCCTGGTGTCCCAGGCCCGGACAGCTGCACCAGGAGGCAGAGGAGACAGACTGGCGTGGCTGGGTTAGCGAGAGACCATAGACTCCACTTGTTCTGTTTCCTGATCAATGCCTTCCCCAGAAAAAGATCTGCTAACAATGCCCTTCACAGGGATCTGCAAGGTAGTAGTTTGGTAGTTGAGTGGACTAGTTTAGAACACTAATTCTCTGGGACTCCCCTTAGCTTGCCTCCTGTCTGTCCTGCTAAATAAGTTATTCCTATCACTAATGGACAATGACAGAAGTGATCCCTTTCAACAGAAATAAAGTCACCCTGAGTTCCCTGGTGGCCTAGTGGTTAGGATTCTGGGCTTTCATTGCCATGGCCCTGGTTCGATCCCTGGTCTGGCCGGGGAACTGAGATCCCCACAAGCCACAGCCAGAGTGGGGGGCGGCAGGCAAGTCACCCTGCCTCTCCACACAATTTCAATTTCCATCTAATCTTCACAAGGGGATGATGGATCTGCCACACCCACCATGCCTGGGGCTAGGGGCTCACGAAGGGGTATAAAGAGCACAGAATACACAGAGGTTCTGAGAAGAGCATGAGTCTGGAGAAGATGATACCAAGGGAAAGAAGGAAAGTCAAACCATACCCCACCCCAACCAGGGATCTCCAAGCACCTTTAGTGCTCTTTGGCTGAGGTCTTCATAGAAAACAAATTCTTGGGGAGCTGTAGAGGGCCTAAACTTCCCAGCTCCAAAGGCCTTTTTAGAAAAGAGGGAGGAGCCAAGTAGGGTGCGGTAGAGTTGGGCAGGGATGGGTAAGGTAGGAGTGGCCTGAAGCTTCCAACGGCTGGATTTCAAAAATGTCACTGTATTCTGGTAGTTGAACAAGGCAAAGAACAACAACAACAAAAAGTCAGCGGCTGAGAGGACGGGCCAGAGCAAAGGCTGCTCAGCTTGGCTGGGAAAATGAAAGCGGCTCACCCCAAGGAGGGAGGAAGGGAGCGACAAGCCCCCAACCCTCTAAGACTCCAGGCAGAGGGTGAGGGTGGGATGGGGGGAGGTGGGGAAGGGGGGAGGCAGACCTGGGCATAGCACAACTTCCTGAGCTGGGAGCCTCTGCCCTCTGTCTCCCTCCCTCCCTTGCATTCCTGGGCCAAGCAGGCCAAGGGCTGTGAGAGCTGTGGGGAAGCTGCTCTCCTGGAGCTCTTTGGTGGGCCTGTCAGAGTCCAGGGAAGGTCCCAGACATGTAGGGAGTGAAGGAGAGCTTCCCAACTCTTAGAGAGAACCCAGGTAAGGGTAGTGCCGAGGGGGCCATCGCCATGCCCCTGCAGGGGAAAAAGGGGATCACCCTGCTTTGGTGACCTCTCTCCAGCACCACTGGACATCTGCCAGCTTGGGAGCTCTGTCTTAGTGGGTGTCATGTGTTCAGAGACAGGCTGGGCAAAGTTGGCACAGTGCCAAGCCTGCCAAGAAAGTTCTAACAGGACCCTTTCACCCACTCCAAAGTGTCCTGTGTGCCCAGATTTCTTAGACCTGGCAGGGCCAGTTCCGCTTTGCCCAAGAATCTCCCCCAGGCCCCAAATGACTGGTAAATCCCACCCTGACAGAATGTGGACCTGCCACCAGCCCCTACTTGGCCCTGCTGCCCGCGCCATTACCTTATATATCCCACCCTCTCCCAGAAACCCCTCCCTTCTCTGTCCTGTCTTGACAATTTCCCTTGGCACTGCCAGTCACCCGCTGGGGGCGGTTCCGGTGAGGGAGGAGACTATAACGCAAAGTTATCAGCCGCCTGGAGCTCGGCAAGGGCGACAGTCCGCCCGCCCTCTCTGCGCCTCTCCCGGCCCCACGCCGCCACCTGGGCGCACTCACCGTGCCTTGAGCTCCTTGAACTCCTCGCGCACTTTGCTCAGCTCCAGCTGCAGGCGGGCGCGCTCCTTGGCCACCGAGTCGAGGGTCTTGCGGGCATCCCCGAGCTCTGCCTCGTAGGCGGCCTTGATGCCGGACACCTCGCGGCTGACCACCTCCTCAGACTCGGTGATGCGAAGGCGCAGACCTGCGTTCTCCGTCTCCAGCGAGCGCACACGGTCGATGTAGACAGCCAAGCGATCATTGAGCTCCTGCAGGTCCTCCTTCTCCTGCAGCCGGGTGATGCGGGTGGGCGACAGCGGAGTGGAGCTGGCCTGCGCCCCAGTGCGGGTGGCGCGCCGCTGGGACGGGGTCTCCATGGCCGGCAGGGTGGCAACGCTGCCCACGGGGCAGAGGTCCCGAGAAGGGCAAGGGGCTCGGGCCGAAGGACAGAGACTGCTCGGGGTGGGAGCGCGCCGGCCGGCTGACTGGCTCTCGTCTGGTTCCTGGCAGGCGTGGGGATCTGGGCCAGGCGCTGTCTGACCTCTGGATCTGGGCTGGCCGGTATGGATGCGGCGCTCCCGCGAACACTCTGAGTCACCGGCGCCCAAGCATAGGCTCTAATAGGTCTAGGGAATGGGAGGAGGGGCCATTGCTCTTAAAGGGGCCGTCGCATACCCACGGGGGTTTGGTGGGGGCGGGAGGGGTGAGGACCACCCGGCGGTGGTGGCGGAGTAGGGCTCCACCCTCTGTCGCGCACCCCCGCGTGCCCGAGGCTTAGCTGAAGCTCGCGTCTAGGTCCCTAACTGCTCAGCACTCCAAGCTGCAAGCTTGCCCCCACTGCCTCAGGCCTTCGGGGGTAGAGGGCAGAGCCAAGGGGTGAGGGTGGGTGGGCAAAGGGCGGGGGAGAGAGGGAAAGTGGGTGTAAAGCAAGGGAGGGTGCCAGGCAGGCAGATCCAGGAAAGTAGGGGGAGGGCTAAGGCTGGTGCCCATCAGGGTGACTCACTCTTCTTCCACCACTGGCTCCCCCTTTCCTCCCCATAGTGATAGTGAGTCACCCCTTCCCCACCACCACAACCACCCGCCCCCCCCCCCCCGCACATGTGGGCAGTCCATTCAAAGCTGCATCTCAGGATGCCAGGGTGGGGTGGGGAAGAATGCCTGGGTTCCCTGGGGTAGTTGGAGGGAGGGCTGCAGCAAAGTTCTGGATCCTGAGTTCCTTTTACACCCTCAAACTTGGGGTGGGGACCAGGAGTTTGGAGTCGCTCTTTTCCTATCTTCTGCCCCAATTTAATCTGCCTTCAAAACCAACCATTGGGTCTTAGACCCAAGGAACAAGCCACAGGCCCCAGAGAAGGCCAAGAATTGGAGCCAGGCACTGCCCATCTCCTGCCCCTTTCCTTTGGATTCAAGCAATTGGAAAAAGAGCCTGCCTTGGGTTCCTCCCCCTTCAGTCCCTTTCTACTCTTCACCCCACCCCACCAACTCCAGGGCTGTACTTATTTTTTTTTCCAGGACTGTACTTATTTTAATGGATAATTTAAAACAGATACCAGAGCTGTGCATGCATTCATCACATTGCCAGGACACCAGGTCCCAGATTTTTGTGGTTCCCAGAGGGGCCTGAAAGGGAGAGCAGGGCTGGGGGATGGACAGCCAATGTTGGGTCTCTATCCTGGTTTCAGCCAGAGAAGGGGTGGTGGGAGGTAGGGACAGCAAAGACTCCCACAACCTTGCTGGCTGCAGGGCCAGCACTGCACTTATCTCTACCTTCCTCTCTGGCCAGGTCTGCTTTGCCACTGGCTCTGGGGAAGGGCCAGGCCTTCTCACAAAACAGGATCACCCAAGTCCCCAGGCTTCCCCACCCCAGGCTCTGGAGCTTCCATCCTCAGGACTCACCAAAGACCCCTTTAATCAGCCTTCTACTCCCCTCCCGTTATCCTGGCCCTGGCCCCACCAACCATCTTATCCTAAGAGGTGGCAGTGGCTGAGGCTCCAGAACCCATGTGCTTTCCTGCCCTCCCCCTGTGGCCTCTACAGCTTATTCTCTGATGAGCAACGGGGGAAATTAAATTATGTTGCTGACTCCTACAGCTCCAGGATATCAGGATACACGAGACAAGCAGAGCTGGACAGGTCCTCTGTTCTGGGTTCTGGAGCTGGCTTCAGAGGGACAAAGGCCTGGAGTGGGATTAAGGCAGGGACTCTTGAGTATTCAGGGAGAGGAACCGGGAAGTGGATGCTTAGGTTCCCATCTCTAGGGGGGTGGCTGGCAGTGTGGTGAGTATCCAGAATGCACCCAGTTGAGGGACTCAGGATATGGCTTCCCCTTCTTGCAGCCCTCTCCCCCAGGGCATGGCACTCACCTTCAGCTTCCCAGACAAAACAAAAAGCCTCGTTCTGTTTCTCCCTCTTGTACTCTCCAAACCAAAAGCAGAGGCGGGGTGGGTGTGCCAATGCAACGTGTGGGACACTGGCTGTTCCCACTGCCTTAGCCCCCACTCCACTGAGTGCCCCCCCTCCCAAGTCCCCGCCTGGCCTGGCTTCCCCTCCAGGCTGGGGAAGCAAAACCACACTTAACCCTTCCTAGCCCAGACCTCCCCATCTTTGGAGAAAAGAGGCAGGAGAAAGAAGGGGGGAACTCACCCTAAATTTCACTCTAGGTCCTTTCCAAAGGGTCCCCCCCACCTCACCACCACCACAATGGCCTCAATCCTAAATGTGAACTTCGAAGGGACTTTATCTTGAATATTCAATCCTAACTCTGAATCCCAAATGTCATCATCTGCTCTCTTGCTGCCAGGTGTAGATCACCAGTCCCAGAAGAAGCAGGAGAAAGCAGGGAAGGTCAGGTCCAGAGGAGCAGAGCCTGCTGGGTGTGAGGGTTGGGGGGAGTTGTGACTGGGTGGAGACCAGGTTCCAATCTTATCTCCCACTTGCTATGTGATGACAGGTCTGCTACTGAATTCTCTGGGCCTCAGTTCCCTCATCTGTAACATGGGTAGTGTGGCTACCAAAGACACAGGGGTTGAGCTACTATGTTTGCTCTCAAGGGAGTTGCCCACTTGTAGGGAAGACAGAGGGAAAGGCAAAACCAAGCACAAGTGGTTAAAGAGCAGCATAGAACCCTTAACTGGATAATGAATTCCAAATGGATCCCAGAAGCTGGGAGCTGGAACATTAATAAGTGATATCAGAATATAGTTGTTGAGTCCAAGGGGTGGTTTGGGCAGTGGAGGGGCACTTGTCTTGAAGACCAATGACCTTGGAGGGGGACCCTCCTCTGTTCCCATAGCATCCTGGGCCTTTCTCTGATCCTGCCTCTCAAAAGTGCTGTGAGAGACAGGAGGGACCAAATCCTGGCCATCTGTGTCCCTAACATTTGGCCCAGAGCCTGGCATACAGGAGGTGTTCAGTGTTTCTTTTTTTTCTTTTAGTGTTTCTTAAATGAACAAATGCATCTGGTCCTGCCACTTTTTCAGGTGACTGACTTTAGGCAAGTTATTTCTTTTCTTTCAGCCTCAGTTTCCCCATTGCAGCATGGGGATGCTGCAATGATTAAGTAACATACATTTAGAAGGAGGCTCCTTGGAGGAGGTAGATTTCGGGCTTTACAGAAACGCCTTATACATAGTGAATTCACTCATCCAACAAACATTTATTGAACACCTACTGTGTGCCAGGCACAGTGAATAAAACAGACAAAAATCCCTACCCTCATGGAGCTGACATCCTAGTGGAGGGAGATGATCCATAAATAAAAGACAAAATTATAGTTTGTTAGAAGGTGGTTAAGTGCTATGAAAATAAAATATAAAGTGGGATAATGCTCAACAAACTGGCTAACTTACACTTTGACGCTCTTTATAGTTGCATGTTTTCACATACATTCTCAATTTCATTTCACAAAACCACCTTATGGGCTGGAGATTATCTCCGTTTCACAGCTGAGGCTGACTTTCCCAAAACTAAACAGTAATAGGCCGAGCTCAGAACTTGGACGAGGCAGCCAGGTCCAGGACTTCACTATCTTATGCCACTTTGGCAGGGATGTGTGGGAGGAGTAGGGGTGGACTGGTGCAGGGAGGAAGTCTGTGTAGAGG
This sequence comes from Kogia breviceps, assembly GCF_026419965.1. Taxonomy (NCBI): domain Eukaryota; kingdom Metazoa; phylum Chordata; class Mammalia; order Artiodactyla; family Physeteridae; genus Kogia; species Kogia breviceps. The sequence continues at coordinate 86,624,639 of NC_081310.1, read as the reverse complement.
TGCTGAAGCGGGAAAGAGCTGAGGAGGGTGCACAGCTGAGCTGAGCAGGGAGACACTAGAGGTGAGGCAGGAAAGTGTGGGAGGAAAGTCAGGACCAGGACCAGAGAAGGGGGAGATGGAGGCAGCTGCCTGGTTCAGGGATGGGGACTGCGAGAGATGTTTCTTGCTGCTTGATAAGCCTGGGGTCAAGAAGGAGAGAAGGGGACTTCTGTGGAGGTACAGTGGTTAAGACTCCACACTTCCAATGCAGGTGGTCCAGGTTCGATCCCTGATCAAGGAACAAGGTCCTGCCTGCCACAACTAAAAGAGCCCACATGCCGCAACTAAAGATCCTCTACGCAGCAACGAAGATCCCGCGTGCCGCAATTAAGACCCGGCACAGCCAAATATATAAATAATTTTTTTTTAAAAAAGTCTTCAGATAGTGCTGTGGGGCAAAATCACCTCCAGTTGAGAACCACTTATCTAAGATCATATGGTAAGTAGCAGAACTGGGATTGCAATACAGGTGGACCTGACTCTGAAAGCCAAGCACTTACCCACCAGGTTATAATCCTGGACAGGTAGGAGTGAGAGAGAGGAGGATTCAAATGGGTCCTAGGCCACTGGGGAGACAGTTATACTCCCCCATAGGGGTGGGAAGAGGTAACTCTTTGGAGGAGGGTCTAGGGAGTGGGGGCTGATTTGGAGAGTCAAGGCCATGGTTTGAGGATCCCTTTACAGTGAGTTCTTGAGGGAGGGACCCTGTCTTATTCATTCTTTGATCACAGGGTCTGGTACTAAACACCTGTTGAGCTGCTGAGTCACTTGTGCACAGGTGATTATTATAACCTTGAGAGTGGAAGGACTTGCCTGTTCTTTAAGGGGCTGCCATGTACCAGGCACTGGGCTAGGGGCTGTGTGTGGGGTGATCCCACTTAATCTTCACCTTAGCCTTATGAGGGAGGTATTATTATCTGCATTTTATCAATATATACCAAAACCCCAAAACTCCGAGAGGTTGACTAATTGACCTAAGGTAGCCCAGCTGACTAGACTGCCTTCTTCCTACCCAGACTCAGCTAGATGGAATGATGCAGGTTCAGGGCAATTAGCTTAGCTTAGTTCAGCCAGGAAGGCCCTTAGAAGGAGCGTGTGTTTGACAGCCGTTTGGAAAGACAGAGAACCCCTCATTCGAATGAAATCTCACCCAAAAAGCCCAAGATACTAAATGACAGAGGCAGAGCCTCTCTAGTAGGGAGATTTGGGGACCCCTGCCTGGTGATCCCTTGTGCCTCTCCCAAGAGGCCCCCAGGGCTCTGGGGAATAAGCCCCTCTCTTTACAAGTGGCTTCTAAGGCCAGAGGAGGAAAGATTTGCCCAGGGTCACTCAGAACCCCCGAAATAGCACTCTGACCCCGTCGCATGCTATCACAGGAGACAGGACAGCACCCTGGACCTATTTGAGGGACCTAATCCACCTCAAGAGACCGGCATTAACGTCACTGTGACGTAGGGGTGCTGGCTGCTAAGCCAGAGCGTGGTTCTTTTCCTTCAGGGTTCCAGCCTGGCCAGAAGGGGCTGCTGGATGATGGACAGATAACTAACCCTTTACACCTCATACCTGGCTGGGCAGGTCTCCCAGGTGTGATCCTTTCACAATTGATTACTACCCCAACCCTCGCCAACCTCTTAGAGATGCAAAAAGCAAACACCATTACCCCCATCATACAGATCAGGAGATTGAGGCTTGGCCAGGTTAACTGATTTGCTCAATCCCACGCAGCCGACAAGTGTCAGAAGCAGGCCCCAAACCCCAGGTGTCTGCCTCCAGGTTGACTACATCCCACCTCTTTTTAGCCCAGGCCCTGAGGAGACCAATCCAACAGCAAAATCCGGAGAGTCTGCCGGGGAGGTCCTGCCCAACATTCCAAACCCCCTCCCCCTCCCAACTGGGCCAAGAGGGCCGCCCCACCTGTGAGCCTCAGGTTTCCGGAACGGTCACAGTACCCACCACAATTCACAATACTGCCACAGTACACACCAGACTAGGGCGCAAAGAGGAATTCGGCAGTGACATCGTCCTCTCTCCTCTCCATCCCCCAGCTACGGCCCCTCCCCACCTGGTGAGGGTGGGGGAGGGGAGGTAGGAGTGAGGAGGGGCGGGGCACCGGAGACATGGGTGGAGCCATGTGGAGCGGCAGATCAGTTGGGGCGGTAGTGTGGGTTGTCGGGCGCCTACTGGGTTGTTCCTCCCTTCACCGCCCCGCCCGGGCCCGGAGGCGGGCAGTGCTGACGGCTGGTGCTGACGCAGGCGCCTGCGTGTGGGCGGCTGCCTGTGAGTCTGTGTGTGTCTCTGTGTGTGTGGTTGCTGGGGCCTCCCGGGTCTCCTAAATGGGGGTTTCCTCTCCCTGTTGCCAAGGAAACAAACAGAAGCTCCACAACTCCAGGACTGGGGCTGGAGAAAAGGGTCCCCAAGCCCTGCACACCCCTACACTTGCAGAAAGTGAGGTAGAAAAGGATTCCCTGTCCCCCTCCCCTCATCCACGTGAGGACCAAACGTTACCAAATGTGGGGCCTGAAACTGGAGTGGCCACCTGTCCTGTTTGCAGAGCACTGAGGAGTTTCCTAAGACAAGGGACAAGGGACTTGCGGTGCTCAAACCAGGACAATTCCTGGCAAACCGGACAATCGGTCTCCCTAAGTGTTCATCCAATTTTTGTGGGGAGGCTTTATTTTTAAAATATGAGAATATCTTTTACAGATTTTACACAGAAATGTGACCACATGCAAACATGGGCAGGCTCCTCTGAGGGTCCTGGAAAGGCCTGTGCAACTGAGGGTCCCTGAGCTTCACCTTTGTTACCTTCAACATAAATCCCCCTGAGGCTCCAGCCCCTGCCACTCCTAAGCTCCTCAGGGCCTGCTTTGAAGACTACCCACCCCACACCCCCACACCCCGGGCACTCACACCAGGGGGGTCAACTGGGAAAGTGAACTCTCTAAAGGAGAATGGTGGTTAATCTGCAGGAGATTTCCTGATGGGTGGACGGAGCAAAGTGCACTTTCTGGAGAAGTGGCTGGGACTGCCAGGTGGGGCAGGTGGATGGGCAGCATCTGCCAAGATCAGGAGCTCCTGGAGGGGTGCCCATGGGATGGGGAGGGACTGCCTTGGGCCAGTGCTTCATCATTCGTTGCCTAGAAGCCAGAACTTCAGAGCTGGGAGGAGTTAGGACATCATGCAGACCAACCCCCCTCATTTCTAGACCTGCCTTTTGGTCCAACTTCCCAGACTCCCCCTTCCCACTCTCCCTAAGCCGCCCACAGATCTGCCCCAGAGTAACACCCCATGTGCCCTCTTTGTCCAGTAAATCCAAAGCTCACAGGGCACCCTGAGAGCCCACCTCACTTTGGCCATCGACCCCTGAGGGGCTCTTCATTACAGTGATAGGTGATGGGGAAACCACTGGAGCAGGGGTGGGCAGCAGGGGACTGGCTAGGAGGGACAGGATGCATGGGCTGAGGCTGGTGTGCTCTCAGGCTGCCCAGGGAGGGGCCAAGGGGGCATCTGTTTCCTCTTGGCCAGGATTCCCTCCATGCCACCCCCAGAGGAGGTGAAAATGGTGCTGGCTTCCTGAAGTGGAGCTGCCTGGCCTGGGAATGGAGAACGGACAGGGTACCCATCAAAACATCCCACATCCCCTCTCCTCCCTCTGCCTGGAGCTTTGGGGAGCTCAGATAAGGTTTAGGGGTGGGGGCATATTTTTTGTTAGAGCAGAGGAGGTTAGGTCCTGGGGCTCAGTGAACACCAGTCATGTACCAGATGCTATAGCCAGGCTGGGCTCCAAGTGGGGTGTGGTGGGGTAGAGGCAAGGGACTTATCTGGCTCAGAGGTTGGGCCTCACTTTAGTAGACCAGCGGTGGAGGATGGACCAGAGAGATCTGAGCACAGAGGGTAAGTGGGGATGGGGGAGAGATAAGAGTGGGCAGAGGAAGAAGGTTGGGGAAGAAGTCTACGGTGAGGGAGGAAGAACTGAGCTTTGAGGTAAGTGTGGGGGAGATCACATCTGGAGTCCAGGTCAGAGGGCCCAGGAGGAGTGGAGAGCTGGGCAGAGGGGAGGCCTAGGAACTGAGGAGAGGGGCAGCTGCCCGGGCTGACGCCAGCTCCAGCCCAGCCGCAGATCCGGGTGGGGCAAATATTTACCCAGCAACAGTTGCTAAGCAAGGAGGAAGGAGGAGGGAAGCCAGTAGCTAGAGGGCCTTCCAGGCTCCTCCCATCCCTCACAAAAGACAACTTAGAGAGGGTGAGCCATACAGTTCCCCTCGGGCCCTCTAGATCGCTCCAAGCACACATATCTTGGAGTCACCTCTACCAATGTCTGCCCCCGCCCCATGCTGGTAACAGGACAGAGGGCTGGGCTAGAGGCAGCTTAATCCCTGGGCTGCCCGGCCTTCCCCTTCCCCTAGGACAGCTCTGGGGGCTCGAACCTTGCAAAATTCCCCTTCCCAATCTGTTGTTCAGTGGGGGCTGGAGAGGGGGGTGGTCCAAGCAGTCAGGATACAGTGAGGGAGGGGATGCTGAAGGATGGAGTCAAGATGTCCAGGGGTTGGAGGCTGGAAGAGAGGATGAGGAGGCTGAAAGGAGGGGAAGGAGTGACTCCCTTAGAGGCTGTGAAAGGGCAGGCAAGGAGGGCTGATGGATCCAGAGAAGAGAGGTTCTCAGGGGTCCTTCCTGATCTGGCGCCTGGGCAGAGGAGGGGGAGGGACAAAGGAGGGGATGGTGTGCTCAAATGGAGCCAGATGTGGCCCATGTGATGTGGGCTGTTGCTGGCATGGGCACAGTGGGGGCAGGACATACAACTGCCGCCAGGAAGTATTAGTCAGAAGCTGGGAGGGGCAGGGGAGAGGGACAGCTAGGCCAGGACCCCTGAAGCAGCAGATGGGAGCTTTGGGGGAGGGTTAAAGGGCTCCGGGCCTGCAAGAAGGGATTGAGGTGACCTCCCCACCACCTTTTAGGTTCCCATCCATTTCCCTGGCTGAGCCTCGGTTTCCATATGCAAAATGGACATCCTGACACCCCTTCCCAGGGCAGAAGATGTGCCCAGGGCCCAGCACACAAGAGGGGTTCTCTTCTTTACCCACCTCCTCAGGGTGAGGTATTTGCTCTGCAGGGCTTCTCCCTGGGGGTCAGTGGGTTCTCACCCTCGGCCACAGGCCCTCTGGAAATCGGGGTGCAGAAATGGGAGGGAAGGACACAAAGAGGAAGCTACCACAGCAGAGAGGAGGTTCTTGGAGCCCAGGCTCCCTGGTGCTGATGGAGGTTCTTGAGGGCTGAAGGGTTGGCCAGAGTGGCTGCAGGCCCCATGGGTCCACCCTGAAATGGAGGTAGATGGAGGGCCATCACTGTGAAATGACAACAGAGGCGAGACTGAAGCTCCACACCAGGAGGGACTTCCCCGAGCCCGTCCACAGCATGAGCCAGCCCAGAGGGAGAGGGGTTGAGATCCCAGGAAACAAAGCAGACCTGAAGGGTGGGCCAGGGCACAGCCCTATAGAAACAGACCGAGGGACACTTGGAGAGCCAGGTCCAAGCTGGCAACCAAAAAAGTGTTGCTTTCCAAACTCCCACTGGAAAGTTTGAAAAATACACACGGAAACATGACTCACTGCCCCCTCCCCATGGCTCCCCTTTCCTGGTTTCTGTGATTTTTCTCCCAAGAGTTAATTCAAATCACATTCTACAGAAAACACATTTAATGAGGGAGGGCAAAGAGCATGCTGAAGAAGGCAGAGAGGCGCCGCAGGAGGGGTCTAGAAATGGAGATGAGCGCTGGGCCTGGGGCAGACAAGCATGCGGTGATCCATCCACTGGGAACACCACGGGCCAGGGAGAATTCAGCTTCCAAACACTTAGATGCTCAAGTGAAGGGAGGAAGGAGAATTCATTCACACAACCACTGCCGACTGCAGTGTGGCCGCTGCACCCTGCTGCCCTGTGTAGCCCAAGCCCAGAGAGCTCGCCTCTGGCCTCCTCCTCAGAATCTGTTCCCAGGGCGACACGGAGGCCAGAGGCCCAGGGAGGTGGGACAGGAAGTGGAGCTCCCTGAACTCTCTGCCTCCACTGCTCTTTCCCCAAAACATGTGTCCTGGAGCTGGCACATGGGTACCTCTCTCCCTTTGGGCTGGAGAGGATCCAGGCAGGCCTGCCCCAACATGGTGTCTCTGGGCCAGGAAGTCCCAGCCTGTCCAGGAGAGGCCAGCGAAAGGGGAGCCTGGCACTGGGCCATAGGTGAGGGGCCCTTCCACTCCAGAGAGTTCTTGGAAGAGGCCTCCAAGGAATCCCAGGTCAGGGGTGATTCCCGAGCTGCCACACTTGATACCCCCCCTTGGATGTCCCAGATGGAGTTCTTCATGTCTGCCCAACACCACCCCAGCCCCACTCTGTTCCTCCTTCCTCAGCCTCACCCCCTCTGTCTCCCCTGGCCAGTGACCCCCCCACATTCTGTGGACCCAGAATCTCTCTCCATCCTGCCTCCAGCTCCGTGGTTCTTTTCGTTTTGTTTTGCTTTGTTTTTTGGCCACACCACATGGCCTATGGGATTTAGCTCCCTGACCGGGTATTGAACCCAGGCCCTCGGCAGTGAGAGCACGGAGTCCTAACCACTGGACCGCAACGGAACTCCCCAGCTCCGTGGCTCTGATTACCAACAGCCCTCGCCTGAGTAACTGCAGTAGCCTCCTGGCCAGTCTTCCTTCTTCCACCTTTGCCTCTGCTCTGATCCTTTCTCCTCCCTAAACCGCAGCCATCTTTCAAAAATGTAAACCTCAGAATGTTTCCACAAAACTTCAAACTAACAGCACTTCTCAAACTGTATTTGGGATAAAGTCCAAATTCCTTGAGCTGGCCTGTAAAGCCCTCTGTGGCCCAAGCTCTGCTTGTTATCTCCAGCCTCACTGCTTGTCCTCTAGATTCCAGCAATCCGGATCTCTCTCGTTTCTTCTAAGCTAACCTTCCTGTACTTGGCACATGCTTTGCCCTCTGACCAACTCCTACTCACCCTCCAGGCCCAGCTAAAAAGTGCCACTAGGTCTGGGTTAGGTGTCCCGCTAAGCCCTCAACATCTCCTGTCACACGAAATTGACACTGTCTGTGTTCGCCTCTGTCTTCCCACATTAGGGGAACTTCTTGAGGGTAGAGCCTGGGTGGGTCTGGCCCTTCCCTGTATTCCCAGCACCCAGCACAGTGCCTGGGACAGAGAAGTTTCTCTGTTCACATGTGAGCTGAGCATCTCAACAGACCTCCCTTCAGAAGCAGCACTCCGGAAGCTCAACTCCTCCCTCTACTTTGTCCACATACCCCGCTCTTCAGCACCTAATTCTAGCCCTGCCTTCCTCCCATGTGCTCGCTCTGCAACCACGCCTCCCTCCACGCCCAGCCCAGGGCATAGTCCCAATACCAGTAGTAACAACGGCTACTGTTTACAGAGCGCTTGCTATGTGACAGGGCCTGTTCTAGGTTCTTTCCATTCATTGGCTCATTTGATACCCAGCAGGAGCTAAAAAAAGAGACTGGCCCAAGAACCTGACTTGTCTGATGGTTCAGGACCAATCTCTCCAGGAGCTTATAACTCTGTCATCACTGTGTGTAAAGGAGATGGGTTATATACTAGGCTGTCAATAAATGTCTACTGAGGGAAGGAACAATATAATTGCCTACCTTTACAGCAGGTCCTATCACTCTTGAAACATTACCTCTGGACAGCACTGGGAGTTGAGCTGGGCAAGGTCATTATTCTCATTTTATAGAAGGGGACTTGGTCCAAGTGAGTGGGGAGAGACTGGCTTCCGGCCACACAGGTGGCTCTCAACCAAATGGCAGAACCTCCAGCGCCATGCAGGGGGGTCCTGTGTGGCACAGGACAGGGAGCTGCTGTCCAGAACAGGGGTGAGGGTGGGGTGGGATTTATTCGAGGGTTTTCAGGGGTCATGGCTGGGGGGAACCCTGTGGTCTCAACCCTCACTGGGCATCAAAATCGCTTGGGGGAGGAGGCTTTCAAAACTGCCAGCACCCAAAGTTTGGGTATTTTGATTCAATAATTCATCTAGGGTGGGACCCTGGCATTTTTCAGTAAACACTACTTCAGTCTGTCATTTAACAGATGGAGAAGCTGAGGTTTGGAGTAGGGATTATAATAACAGCTAACACTGAGTGCTGATGATGCCAGGCACTGTTCTAAATAGAGCAGGTGCATAGTTCACCTGATCCTCACTATGACCCTGCATGGGAAGGACTGTTATTATCAGCTCCATTTTACGGGTGAGAAAACAAAGCACAGTGGGGTCCAGGGTCACACAACCAATCAGTAGTGGAGCTGGGATTCAAACCCCAGAGACCTGGCTTGGAAGCTCACACTCTCAACCCCAAAGTTGCAAAGGAGCCAATGGTGGAGCCAGGCCCAGCCAGATGCCATCTCCTCTAGACAGAAATCAGAAAGCCGGTGAGAGTGGGTAAACCGAGGTCAGAGAAGCCACAGTCCAGGTGGGAGGCCTGAAAGCTCCCGGCCCCTCCCTCACAGGGGCAGGAGGGGCTGGGTGGTAAGGGCCTGGGCAGTGAGGCAACTTCCCCATGGGACCACACTTCCACCTGCCTGCCTCCCTCCCCTCCTGAAGGGGAGCCCTGACCAGCCCCAGCTTAGCCATCACCCTCCCTGTGCTAATTGATGGAGCCACCTAATTGCTGATCACAAGCAGGCAATTAAGTCCAATTAGGGAGTGAGAGCTAATTAGTCCTCAGCTTCCCACAGCCTCTGGGCACCCCCAGGGTCTGCAGGAACCTGCTGCCCACCTCCCCCTGCCCCCAGGGAAGAGAATTGCTGCTTGTAGTGAGCATATCAAAAGTTCATGTGGCTTCCTTGCTCTCCTAAGGATCAAGGGTCAAGCACCTCAGCTTATCCCCTACCTCTGCACTCGGGCACAACTCTGTCTCCAGTCCCACTATATATGACTTGCCTTCCCTGACAACCAAGAACATTCATGTCACCCCATAATTCATAAGAACTTGCCCACCATCCCATCCATCATCCCTAAAACCCTGGAGGTAGGGTACTCCACATTATCACTGGGGCTCAGAGAGAGTAAGTGATTTGCCAAAGATCACGCAGTCCACTTTGACCAAAGATCCTCTACCCCCTGACATACCTATGTGATAAGACTTTCTGATGATCCCCCCACTATCATTCCTGTTGTAACATGGTAGACAGGTGGGGCATGAGCTGTGTACCTTCTTTCCACGGGCTATATACTATGTTAGGTTTTCCCATTTAATCTGCTGTCCTCCCTCTGTTCCTCTGCCTGACTCCAAGAACCCAGTGCCAAATTCAAGGTTCTTTCTGGGATCACAGAACTTAGAAGACAGAGGATCTAGTTCTCTCTTCCATTAATTCGCTCTGTGACCTTGGAGAAATTGCTTCCTTTCTATGGGTCTCGGTTTCCTCATCTGCACAACAAGTGGACTGAACTGGAAGATTTCCAAGGCACTTCCAACCTCCATCCCTTCTGCTGCAGGGGAAGAGATGGTGAAGAGCTACAGTTCCTTCTTTTTTTTTTTTTTTTTTTTTTTTGCGGTACGCGGGCCTCTCACTGCTGCGGCCTCTCCCGCTGCAGAGCACAGGCTCCGGACGCGCAGGCCCAGCGGCCACGGCTCACGGGCCGCTCTGCAGCATGTGGGATCATCCCGGACCGGGGCACGAACCCGTGTCCCCCGCACCGGCAGGCGGACTCCCAACCACTGCGCCACCAGGGAAGCCCTACAGTTCCTTCTTGCATGTCATTAGGGGATGAGACAGGGATATCCCCTTTCATACTGAAATTGTGGGGGCCCCACAGCTAAACAAGAATGAAACTGTCCTGACAATGACTGGAGGATGCTGGGAATTCCCAGGCTCTAGCAGGGGCTGGGAGTGGAGAGTAGGGGGTCAAACATGATGATCTCTCTCACTCTCTCTCTCTCTGTCTCTCTCACACACACACACGCACACACACTACTGCCCCAAGGACCATGCCCCAAGGACCAGGATACAGGAAAACTGGTAAGGGAAATTGCATGGCCAGAATTATGGCCTACTTCCTTGGGCTTGGAGGACAGTGAGAGGCAGGCTGGATGCACAGTTGCTGGCCCACCTCAGGCTGTACATTTTGCCAAGCTCCCTCTCTGTCGGGGTTGGATTCACACAGGGCAGAGCAGGCAGGGAGGCTGGGGGCGATGGAGGGGCCCCTTCCTGTCTCCTCCTGGGTCTTAGCCACACTCTAACTTCCATGCCCCTGTTCTTCTTTTTCTGCTTTCTGGGTCTTCACAGGATGGTTACAGTCAGACTAGCCTGGGTTCCAATCCTGGCTCTACCACTCATGTCCTACTTGTGTCACCCTTGGCCAGCCTGACAATTTCCTCTTCTGTAAAATAGGGTAACACTAATTCCAGAGGGCCGTTGTGAGCAATATGTGAAATGTGTATGTACGGTGAGGAGCACAGGGCCTGCCTCTTGTCAGGGCTCAGCGCCCCTCGCAGCATCGGAAAGAGCACAGGTTCAGGAGCTGTGGTTGGGAGAACATGTGCTGAGCACCAAGAAGGAACCACAGGGCATCCGGTCCCCAGCATCCAGTCCCTCTGCAGCTTTCCCGTTCCTGTGGAGAATCACTGTTCACAGGCCCTGGGGTCCCAGGAGTCCCCAGCTTGCCACAAACACTACCATTGTCATAGAAACTGGACCTCCTCTTCCTCTCTCACTGAGTGATTTCACCACATCGTCCCCCACACTGTGTCTGGTTCCTAGATCTCAGCTTTTGACTCACTGATTGAACCGCTTCTCATTTCATGTCCCCAGGATACCATCAACCTTGTCCCCACTTCAGGATCTGTGCCTACAGCCCCTCAGCAGAGCCCTCTTCCTCAGCGGCCTCCACTCCCTTCCCTGCCAAGTTAGTCTGGGCACCTCCTAGAAAAACGTCTGCCTATGAGGGATGAGTGAACTTCAGCCCCGGCTGCCCCCGCGGGCCTCAGGACCCCACCTTTCCTGCCCATTTCAAATTCCGTTAGCGTGGGTTGTAAAACCAGCGAGGGAAAGGGAGGTGGCCACGGACAGAGACTGACGGGCGCTGGCGCCACCTGCTGGCCCGGGGGTACCAGCTCCACCTCCTCCTTAAGGGTGGGCGTGTCCAGGCTAGTCCTGAGTGGCAGAAGGCCCTGGCCCTGTGTCCTGCCAGGGGAGACAGTCATCCACATCATTCGTTCATTCATTCACTCACAGATATTTACCATCTGTGTGCCCCAAATAGCTCTTGTCCTCCCTCGCGGAGCTAGCAATTAAACTGTCATGAGTGCCTCAAAAGGCGCAGCTCGGGATGAGAGGGTTCGCGGGGACAGAGAGCCAGGCACCTAACCCAGGCTGCGGTTCCCCCGAGGAAGGGGTGACTAAGCTAAGTCCTGAATAATAATCACCAACATTTATTAAGCACTTTCTGTGTACTAGACGCTATGTCAGTACTTTACATGCCTCTTGCCACTAATCACATAACAATCCCATGAGGTAATTTCTACCCTTATCTTCATTTTATAGATGGAGAAAACAAATTCAGAGACATTAAGTAATTTGCATAGAGTTCACCGGTAATAGGCCACCTGCCCACCTGTAGCCCAGGTGCGGAGGACTATGGGCTCCCGCCTGAATAGCTGGGCAGAAAGGGAAAAGAAAGTGTGTTCCAGGTGGAGGAAACTACAGGCCTGGAAATCACTGGCCCTGTGGAAACAGGAGGAGAGACGGGCAAAGGAGACCAAAAAGGAGGACCCAGGGAGGTAGGAGAAAAGCCGGGGAGGAAATAAAGGGTATAGAGAAGGAAGGGGAGGCCAGCAGGGTCAGAGGTCAGAGGTCCAGCAAGATAAAAACTGAGACTGGACTCAGCCCCTGCTCTAAGGGAGCCCATCGGTGTGGGAAGGTGGGACCCAGAAACACCGGGAGAGCAGGGTAGGTAATCCCTCTGCACAGATCTGATGTCAGGGCTTGGGCCAACCAACAGGCCTGGAGCAGTCTGGGAAGGCTGCCTGGGAGAGACATGTATAGTTACCCACCTGGAATGGGCATGGAAGTGCCTCTAGAAAACTGGCAATAAGGGTATAACTGGCAGCCTGGGTATAACTAGCCAAGTCCTGGAACTGGATACAACTGGGAAACAGCCTGACCTCCCTCAGGTTCTGGAGAAGGGGCCTTGTGCAAGGATGTTGAAATGAGAAAGTGCCTTGAAGTCCCTCTGGCCCAAGCCACCCCATCTGGAGTCCTGAGCTGGAGGTAGCTTATACCTGCTGGTAAGAACCCATTGTTCACATTGAAATCAGCCATGGTAAGATAATTTACACCTTGGAAATTGACAACTGCCACAAACCAGGACTTCCCCCCACCCCACCCCTGTTATTAAACATGTGCAAGCACACCTCTGTTCTAGCCTCTCCTGTCCCTACTTCACAGAAGAGGAAACTGAGGCCCAAAGATGGGGAGTGACTTATTCAGTATCACACAGTAATTTTCTTCCTCTTACTCATTCAATTAATCATTCACTTAATAAATTTTTATTGAGTGCCCCCTCCGCTAGGCTTTGGCAAGACATGTCCCTTGTCCTGGGGGAGCTTGAAGTCTGGAGTAGCACACAGAACATGTACACTGGCTGTGACGGCACTGTGGGCTAAGTTCCACCAGAGAGGTAGGTACCAGTGCCACGGCAGACTCAGGAGAAGCACTGAAGTCCATCAGCACGGTCAGGAAGGCCTCTCAGAGGACATGACTCCTGAGCTCAGCTCTGAAGGATGAGTGGGAGATAGACAAGATAATGGGGGAGAAAGGGTTGGAGGCAGAGAGAATAGCACCTGCAAAGGTGTAGGAGGATGAGAGGACCTGGCAGGAGCACATGATCTATGTGTACTTCTTTGCACTCTCAAGGGCCTACTGGGTCCAAGACTCCTTTTACCAGCAGTGACCGAGGGGAGGGGTTTACATGCTTAGAGATCCCTTCTGAGCCATCAGTCAGAAGTCACACCAGTGAATTAGCACCATTATGGAGTTCCTGCTGTGAATGAGTTCCAGACTAGGCATTGGCGAGAGGACTCCTGGTTCCAACCCCGTGAAGGTATATGCCAAGTATCATGCAAATGGCACACCTCTGGAGATCAGATGAGGGATGGCTGTGAGGGCCCAGGGGTGGAGCTTGCTTGGGAGGGGAGGGGAGAGATGCAGCTGGGTGTGGAGGGTGGGAGGTATGGTGGAAAAGCAGAGGGAGAAGTTGAATATTTGGTGGGGTGTGGGGGTCAAGGGAAGAGCCTGTTCAAGAGGGAAGTATGGATGAGCACGCACATTCAGCTTCCAAGCAGCAAACATTGAGCACCTACTGTGTGCCGGCACATGTGCTGGGAATACAGGAGTGGACTAGAGCCAGTCCTTGTCCTCAAGGGACTCCCAGGGTACTTGGGGAGACATAAATGTAAACTGACAGTTACAATATAGTGTGATGAGTGGTTAGAGATCTCCAAAAATGAGCGGGAGAGATTTCCCAGGGAAAGTGACATGGAATTTGAGTCCCACAAGATGAACCAACATGAGCCAGGTGAAGGGTGAGGGAACAGCAGATGGAACAGCACAGGCCAAAAGCTGGAGGATGGGCAGAACATGGTGTGCTCAAAGCCCTGAAAGAGGGCTCATGTAGCTGGAGTGGAGGGTGAGAGGGAGGGCAGGATCAGCTGACCGCTGGACAAGGGCCAGAATGTGAAGGATATTCTAAATCACACTAAGGAGTTTGGTCTTGGATCTAATGACAATGGGGAGCCAATACAGTGTTTTAAGAAGGAGAGTTTCATGATCATATTTGGTTTTTAAAAATTATCTCTCTGGCCACCATGTGGAGAATGGATTGGAGGGGGCAGGGGAGGCAAGAATGGAGGAGAGAGACCAGCTAGAGACTATTGTAGGCAGGAGAGGATGATGGCTTGTATCAGGAGAGTAGCAGTGGAGGTGGGAAGTTGATGGATTTGGGAAATGTTTTGAGGTGTAGTTGACAGAACTGGTTGATGGACTAGATGGGAGGAAGCTAGGGAAAAGGCAGGGATGATAGATGGCTCCAGATTTCTGGCTTGAGCAACCAGGTGGAGGGTGATGTCATTTACCAGAAGTGGGGGAGGGGAGAGCCAGTTTGGACTGTTGTGGCAGAGCCAGGACTAAAAACTCAGGACTCCTGGTTCCAAGCCAGGACCTGTTTTCCCTGGGGGGACTACTGGGAGAAGGCAGGGAGAATGTGAGACAGAGGAAGGGGAACATGGGGATGGAGAAGGGCAGAAGCAAAGGGAACAAAATAATAGTAACAATTGCTAACTCAATGCCAGGCACTGTGCCTTATATATGTACAGTTAAATTCTCACAACATGACCATTCTTTCTAAATTAACCACCTCACACCTTTCTACCCCCAAATCCCGCTTTGTTTTTCCTACAGCGATTATCACTACCAGAAATTACATGATCTACTTGTTTACTCTGTCTCCCCTCCCCCACAGAATATCAGGTCCATGAGAGTAAGGACTTTGTCATGTTCAGTGATGTATCTCCAATGCCTGGAACAGTGCCTGACACAGCAAGTGTTCAATATGTGTTTCTTTCTTTTTTTAAATTAATTAATTAATTAATTTTAATTTTTGGCTGGGTTGGGTCTTCGTTGCTGTGCACAGGCTTTCTCTAGTTGTGGAGAGCAGGGGCTACTGTTTGTTGCAGTGTGTGGGCCTCTCATTGCAGTGGCTTCCCTTGTTGTGGAGCACGGGCTCTAGGCGCGTGAGCTCAGTGGCTGTGGCGCACGGGCTTAGTTGCTCTGTGGTATGTGGGATCTTCCCGGATCAGGGCTCGAACCTGTGTCCCTTGCATTGGCAGGCAGATTCTTAACCACTGCGCCACCAGGGAAGTCCCTCAATATGTGTTTATTGGATGAAAACTTTTTAACTCCTTATTAGGTAGGTTTTATTATTATTCTGCTTCAGACCCAGGTCGGTTGTACTCAAATGTCTGTTTGGTTAGCCTGGCCCCCGATCAGTGTCTGCCAGGGACTCAGGAGGGCAACTGGACATGAACCAGTCTTAAGCAGCTGGAGGGGGCTCAGGATGACCTGGGGAGCTGGTCAGACCACGGGGATGCCCAGGTCACGGCCACCTGGGTTTTTGTCCTCAGTCAGGAATAGACTGGTAGCCTCCTTGTCTCCCACTTGGTGGATGCCCCTCCAGAAAAGGGAAAGGTGGAAGCTTGAGATGACACTTGAGGAGGCAGGACTGGGCGTGGATCCCTAACTGGCAGGGAAGAAACCTCTGGGTCCTAGTGTGCAAGCCCACGCTGGAGCAGCTCCCAGTAGCTGGCCTGTAGCGCCACCTCGTGGCTAAAGTTCAAAGGTGCTTTTCGTCCACCTGTCCCTGGTGCTCTTCAGGATCCTGGCAAGCAGGCCACCTTCCCAACCAGCAAGCCTCCTGGCCACCTCTGACATCAATCTCCAGTCATCTCCCTTTGAATGAACCTCACTCATCCTGCAGGGACTCCAGATCCAGGAAGCCTCTCCTGGTCCAACTTCAGTGATCACTGTCTCCTAGGCCTCCAGACTACTCACTGGGTGTCACTGTTCACTTCTGGGGTCCGAGGCTCTGGAGTCAGACAGATCTGGCTTTGAACACTGGAGTGTCCATTTACCAGCTGTGTGACCTGAGCAAGTTACTTAACCTCTCTGAGCCTTAGGTCCCTGATGTTAAGCAGAGATGGCAATTCCAGCCTCACATAGTTGTGAAGAGGATTAAATGAGATCAAGTCTGTAAACACCAAGAAGAGAGCCTGGAAATAAGGAAACTCAGGAATTGGAAAGCCCCTTGTCCCACCCCTCTCTCTCTAACTTCCTCTTCCCTTTCCTGAAAAAGGAAGCATGATGGAACAGAAGGCACAAGAGAGTCATAGGACCTGAGTTCTCCGGGCCTCAATCTTCCTCTCTGTAAAACAAGGCCATTAGATAACTGGTGAATCTATTCATTCATTCATTCAGTTTCTAGTCCACCTATGACATTCTATACAGTCTTTTATATCCATTCATTCATCTGTGCCAGATTGTGTCTTATGCTTCAGTATCCCCTGTTAGTATCCAGTACAGTGCCTGGCACAGAGAGGGCACTGGAAAAATCCCTCCCCAACAACCTAGCAAGGGCATGTTTACTGCCTCCCTCTCCCTGCCCCAAGAGAACGCCCAGCCCTGCCTGGCACCAGGTGCCCCTCCCCCTCCCTTGCCTCAGCCCGAAACCAGAGCTGGCGCCACTGGGTGAGGAATCTGGGGACCAACTGTCACAGCTCTGGTATCACCTGCCTCCCGGACACCTGGGTCCGGCCCTGAATCCCAGAGGGGCCCTGCCAGCCAGCTGTCCTGGGGGACCCTAGTTCTGCCCCAGCCCCTCGGAGCTGCTCTCCCTAGGGAAATCAGAGAGTACAGGGGACCTGCTAGGGGGAGTGCTGGAGTGGTCCCTGGGGAGGAGCAGAGAGGTGTTTGTCTGTCCAGGTCCAAAGCCCTTGGAGATTGGGCCCACAACAGTGGAAGGACCCAGAGAGACCTCCTCTCTTCTCCAACCTCTGCAGCCTTCCAAATACCAAAGACTGTTTTGCCCTCACATTTAATTCTGTTTGTCCATGTTCTCTGGGTCATGTAGGCTAGTTTCTGTGTCTTGCTGAGGGCAGAGATCAAGCCTGTTACTTTTTGTGTGTGTCCTAGAGAATTTTACCCAATACATTCTCACTGATTGAAATTAATGAGTTGAGGGGAATTCCCTGGTGGTCGACTGGTTAACTCCGTGTTCTCACTGCCTCACTGCAAATGGCCTGAGTTCAATCCTTGGTCTGGGAACTAAGATCCTACAAGCCGTGTGGTGTGGCCGGAAAGAAAGAAAGAAATAAAAGAAAGAAAGGGAGAGAGAGAGAGAGAGAGAGACAAAGGGATAGAGAGAGAGGGAGAGAAAGAAAGAAAGAGAGGAAGAAAGAAAGGAAGGAAGAAAAAGAAAGAAAGAAAGGAGGGAAGGGAGGAAGGAGGGAGGGAGGGAAGGAAGCAAGGAGGAAAGAAGGAAAGAAATTAATGAGTTGAGTGTATTTGAGCAACAGAGAGAAAACTGGCTGCACTCTCAGCATGACGAATGGTGTTTAGATCACAAGGTAGACTTCCCATAAGGGAGGGGTATTAAGAAAAGAAAACATAAACCCCATAAAGCACAGGAGAGGAGGCTTAGCTGATTAAGACAGATGGAGAAGGCATCCTGAGAGGGGTAGGGAGATGGATAAGATAACCTCTATAAGGGCCAGCCAGCCTGCTAGGGCAACCTTGGTGGTAGCCTCCTGTGTCTGCCTCCTTCCCTGGGGGCTCTGAGAATACCGCAGGGGAGGGGCAGGTGTTAGGTTTGTGCCCATCCCTTGGTACTTGACAGCAATAATAGGTGTCCAGGTTTGCTGGAAGAAGAAAAGGGACACAGCTCCACACACAGATAAGCACAGTCTGGATCACCCACCCCACTCCTGTCTTTCAGCTTCCACTCGAGTTCTGGGCCATCCCACTCTCAACTGGGTCACCTTTCCTGCCTTGCAGCCAGACCTGTGTGTACACACACACACACACAGATACACTTGAACACAGACACACACGCTCATACAACCAACTCAACGACTCCACAGGGTCCTTTGTTCCTCAGGCCTGAGGCTGTGTGTGTGCTAGAGACATATAGAGTTCACCTGCACTCCAGTGCTCAACAGGAATTATTTTTGGATTTATCTGCTATTTTTTGGGGATGATCTTATTTCTGCAAGTCTAGATCTAGAACTATCTTCAAATGAGTCACAGTGGGTCAGGATCTCCTCTAGTGCCTGGCACATCCTAAGAGCTCAATAGGAAGTAGTTAGCTGAATGAATGAATTAACATTAATTAATGAAGACCACAGTCTAGGTAAAGTCAGTTGCCAGGGGAGAGCAACCAGGGCCTCCAAACTAACATTGATTGAACACCTTAAATGAGCCAGGCACTGTGCTAGGAACTTGGATTATTATTTCTATTTGAGAGATGAGGAAATCGAGGCTCAGCAGTAATTGACTGCTCAAGGGTCAGAACTAACACCCAGCATGTTTGGCTCCAGAGGTCTGCTCCTTCCTCTTACATCATGAAGCTTGGAATGCGCAATTACACTCACTACACCCTTACTGAGCTTCTGCTCTGGGCAGGGCCGTGTGCTAGGTACTGGGGGACCAGGGTGGGAGACAATGACAAAGATGAGACACACAGTCCTGTCCTCCAAGGTCCTGAAGGGGAGAGATATGCCACCTACACACCTTTCTGGTCATGGACAGAGTGAGGGCTGGGGTGGGGCGGGCATAGCTACCTATTTCCAAGCAAAATTATTTAAGTAAGGCCTTCAGCCCTCATGGGCCTAATTCTAGAATGGGCAGGCAGGGGGAGAGAGGAAAAGGAGGGCCCCTGGACAGAAACTTAGCTTGGCCAACACAAATGTCAGTGGAGGAGGGGAGTCCCCTGAACAAAGGAGGGCACCAGCCTCTGGGAGTGAGGGAAGGGCTCATCAAAACCCCTCCCAAGGGAATTCCCTGGCAGTCCAGTGGTTAGGACTCGAGCTTTCACTGCCAAGGGCATGCGTTCAATCCCTGGCCAGGGAACTAAGATCCTGCAGCCAAAAAAAAAAAAAAAAAAAAAAAAAAACCTCCTGAGAACCTGGCTCCTCAAGGTGCCCATCGCCAGGCTCCGCTGCCGCTGGGCACTCTGGCAGGCCCCCCTGTGGGTGGATGTACCCCGCACAATCTGCAGGCACATGCCTCTACGTGCACAGCCAAGCCCCAGACCTAAGTGCACTCACACACACATCCTGCCCTCCAGGTGCCAGATTCACGTTTGCCTCTCTCACCTTGGATATTTGGAGTCAGTGGGAGCCTGAGGGTGGACCCATGGTACATGAACACACCCAGGGCGGCTAATTAGTCCTTGTTGGATCAGTGAGCGGGGGGTCCAGCAGGGGCTGCCCCTTCCCCTACCCTGCCCCTTAGTCTGTCCCTTCCCATTCAGCAGCTGTCCCCTCCCTACTCGCACACACTTGTTTCTGTCCTTTGTTTTCCTCCCTGGCCAAACCCCCAAGGCTTCTTTGGTCATTAGCCTTCTGCTTTAATTAGCTTAGTGGGGAGGAAAGTGGAAGCAGGGCAAATTCAGGAGTGGGCATCTAGGGGGAATCTCATTTCAGAGGGGACAGGAAGGCTCAGACCAGCTGGTGACAAAAGGCCTGGCACTCAGTCAGTCCCTATGCAACTGTTTGAGATTGCTGTTCATGTGAAAAACAGTCACCTGGTCCACAGAGTAGGAGGCTTTCCCCATAGCTCCTGGTTCCCCCAATCCAGGCTCCTGGGGCAGAAGGAGAGGGGACAAGAGCAGGAAACAGCCACTCCCACAGGGCCATATCTCTCCAATTCTTCCTCGCCCACTCTTGCTTAGAGGCCGGAGCGCCCAATCCAAGAAGGCTTGTTGTTAACTTTATGTTAAATCCTCGATCCAGAGGGCACCCCTCTCCAATTCCGGGGGCTTCCAGGGTTTCTCAGTCATGGCTCCCCTTCCCTGGATCTTCTGCCGGGCAAAGAAGCAAGAGCCCTGCAGTGAGCCAACCCCCAACCGCTCCGGAGATCCTCCACACTGGCTCCCACCCTCCCATTGGTGTGCAAATTTACTCTCTCCAAGAATCAATTTAGGGAACTGGGCTTGCAGCTCAGCCCTCACGGCCTCACAGTGCCTGGTCTATGAGGTCATCTCCTCTGTCCCCCTGCCTCCAAGCAGGACTTTACCTCACAAACTAGTTCAGATTTTTGGTTTCCAAGGCACTCCAGAAAAGGACACCTTACCACTGTAGCTCACCCACCCATTCTTATAAAACTCTTTTGGGAAGTTCTTAAAAGTCTGACCTCAAGCCCTCAAGTTGCAGTGCCATCCCTTCTACTGGGAAAGACCCAGGCATAAAAAGGGTAACAAAAGAAATGTTGAAGCTATGGGGTAAGGGGAGAAAAGATTGCATTACACTCCAACTTCCACAAACTCCCCTAAAAGTGCCCAACTGTCCAATTCATGGCTTAAAAACTGATTTTTACTTTCACCAAATTTCCAGAGTCAGAGGAGCTGAATTAATGGATTTCAATGGGGGAGAGGTGGGATGATGGTGAAGGCTAAAGAACAGATCACCCCCAAGCTACATATATGGCCCAGGCCTGAAGAAGTCTGGGGCTCCATTCCATCCAGTCTCTCTTTCCTCCTTCTGTCGCACCCAAAGCTCCTGGCTCTCACCCGAAACTGTTAAGTCACATCATGCCTTTAAGACTTCCCTTGCCGCCTCACTCTCTGTCCCCCAACTTCTCTCCTCTCCCTCCACTCCTTCATCCTCCTCACTTCACCTCTCCACAGTCCTCCCAGCTCCCCTCTACTGATCAGAAGGATGTTAACTAACTCACCTCCCAGTCGGTGCCTCTCAGATCTCCGAGACTGGGGGAGCGGGAGGGGACGAGGGGGGATGGCTTGCCGCTTGGAGATGAGGGGACCCCGTCTTTTGCCAAGGGGTCCCACCCTCCAACCCGGCCCCCCATCCCGGCCCCCCCAGCGCGCAGAGCCGTGTTCTCCCCGCATCGCGGCTGCGGGCTTTGTCTGCTCTGCGGAGAACCTCTCCCCGCGGCCCAGAGCCGGGATCGACTCTGGTAGAGCGGGAGGGGGGAGCTGAGAGCGGAGAGGGAGCGCGGCAGGGAGGGGGAAGAGGGGAGAGAGAGCGAGAGCGAGAGAGAGAGCGAGCGACAGAAAGCCGCAGTGACCCAGCCGGGACCGCTCCCCGCCCTCTCGCCCCCCCCTCATTACCATAAGAAAGAGGGACCAAAGACCTGCCCGGATCGGGAAGGAGCCCGTCTTGGGAGGGGGGCACATTCCATTAGCCTTTTTTCAACACGTTCCGTTTCTGTACACTGACTCCTCTCCCGGTGCCCGCCTCTTGGAAAAATGAGGGACCTTGACTTCCATCCCACCCCCAGCTTCGCCTCCCAGCCGCGGGTAAAGACCGAAGGCACATCCATATATTCCTCGGGTCAAGGAATTCGTCCCCGCGCCCCCGAGGGCGGGAAACTACAACTCCCGGCATGCCCCGGGCGCCCCCGGCGCGCCCCCCTCCCGTCAGTTCCATGCTGCTCCATCCAGTTCATTTAAAACAAAAGAGTTTGAGCGCTGGAAGGGGCTGGGCTCTATTGGGGGCCACTGAGCGCCGCTCCTGGACTGGGGCTCGGTGCGGGAGCCTAAGGGGGGCGTCTGGACGGTGGGGTCTAGAGACTCCCGGGACCGAGGCGGGAGGGGTGGGGGCAGAGATCCCGCAGCCCCCCGCCCCCCGTCACCCCCGGAGAGGAGAGGAGATCTGCTTTCTTGGTTTTGCTTCTTTTTCCCCCCACCCCCACCCTGGGGGCTGGGGCGAGGGGAGTCGGGTTACAGGGTGTTTGGGGAGGGGGGCTTAGGGGGAGGGTCTATCTTTCTATCTCGCTTTCTTCCCCCCTCCCCAGTTCTTTGTTCCCCCCTCCCCACACACCCCCCTCCTCTCCTCTCCCCTCCCCTCCTCTCTCCTCTTTTCCCTTCCACCACCTCTCTCTCTCTCTCTCTCTCTCCCTCTCTCTCTCTCCCCCAGCTTTTGTTTCGCCATGCCTAGTCTAGTGGTATCTGGAATAATGGAAAGAAATGGGGGCTTTGGAGAACTAGGATGTTTCGGGGGAAGCGCTAAGGACCGAGGGCTGCTGGAAGACGAGCGCGCCCTTCAGCTGGCTCTCGATCAACTCTGCCTCCTGGGTTTGGGGGAGCCCCCCGCCCCCACGGCGGGCGAGGACGGGGGAGGTGGGGGGGGCGGCGCCCCCGCGCAGCCGGCCGCCCCCCCGCAGCCGGCCCCGCCGCCGCCGCCCGCGGCGCCCCCGGCCGCCCCGACGGCGGCCCCCGCGGCGCAGACGCCCCAACCCCCCACCGCCCCCAAAGGGGCCAGCGACGCCAAGCTCTGCGCTCTCTACAAAGAGGCCGAGCTGCGCCTGAAGGGCAGCAGCAACACCACCGAGTGTGTACCCGTGCCCACCTCCGAGCACGTGGCCGAGATCGTGGGCAGGCAAGGTAAGCGGGCGCCGGGACCGCGGAGAGGGATTGGAGTGGGGGGCACCCCATCCCTACCACGGAAAGTTCATTTCCTCCCTTCTTGCCCGCCTCTGGCTCTGTCCCTTCCCCACAAAGGGGGACCCGCCCCCTACCCTGATTTCCAAGTGCCACAAAGTTCCCTGCTACCCCCACCCCCCCAGTTGGGACTGTTCTCCAGATCCTTCCTCCCCCAGGGCTCTGCCCTTAGACAAAGAAATATCCTCTCGTGGAGAGAGGGAAAAGGGAGGGGGATCGGTCTTCCAATCCGGGGAGGCTGTCCGGAGGGGGTGTCCACTCGTAGACAGAAAAACTGGTGGAATGTGCAAAGAGTTACTCAGAAGCCCCAACTCCGGCATTTGCTAGTGGTTTTGGGGAGGGGGCACCCCTGGGACCCCCAGCCCCCTGGAGTTACAGACTTTGGGGGAGACCTGGCCTGGGAAGCTAGACTGAGTATCTATCTCTTTGTTGGGCTGAGTGTAGGAATGAAAGGGGGTGTGGCTCATGGGAGGGTCCCAGCCTGGGGGTGAGGTGGGACAAGGGGGCTGCTGGGAGGAGGGAGTCCTGTGGTCACCCACACACCAAAGTTGAATGGTCTATGGGGTTTTGGAAGGGGAGCCTCCAATGAAGTGCCACGTCCTGGTGTGGACCTCTCCTCCTCCCTCTCAGGCTTTTGTTCTGGGCTGGCCACGGCAAGGGGCCAGAGGCCTGGAGAGGGGTCGCTGGTAGTAAGAGAGTAGGACGGAGTGGGTGAGGGCATGCTGGGGGTTAAGAAACCTTCACCTGAGAGATTTGGTGGAGGGCATGTGTCTGGGTGTGTTGTTGGGGGGAGGGGGGTGTGGGTGTAGAATTAATCCAGTATAGTATGTCTGATACCACACCCTCCTCCGCTCCAGCATCCCTGGGCGGGTGGGGGTGGGAGTGTTGGTGAGGGTCCAGACTGAGCAGACGGGATCCTGGGGACCCTTCCCTCTCCCAGTTTCCCAAAGGGGAGTTGGGGGGTGGGATTTGGAAATTGCAAGGGGGCTGGGCTGGGAGGTGTGGGGTGGGGGAGGAGCAGGGGAGGAGCTGTCCCACAGTGGGGAACAATAGAGGAGCTGCATTCCGGCTGGGAGTGAGGGAGGAGGCCGGCTGCTGGCCGGGGAAGAGGGGAGGCAAGCCAGGAGGGCCCCTACTCCACATCTCACCTCATCTACCAGAAGTGTGGGGGGTTGGGGGGATTTTGCAGGGAGATCCAGAATGGAGGAGGGGAAGATGCCACTCCCAGACATAGCCCTCATCCTCCTGGGCACTCCATCTCTTGAGATTTCTGGTTTTAAAAGTTGGATTTCCTCTTGTTGCCAGAAACTAGGGACCCAGAGCCCTGGAATTGGGTGGGGACACTGATATCTTTTCTTGGGTGCGGGGGTGGTCTTGGGAGGCCCCGGAATTTCATAGAGTCATTCTTTCCTCTTCTGCCTCCGCATCAGATGGGCCTGTCTCTCATAAAAGTAGGGGGATTTCTCCTATTCAGAGAAGATAAGCCTCTCCCTCATTCCTTAAGTAAATGGAAGTCCTTTCTCTTGTCTAACCTCCCTCCTCCTGCTGCAGTGTCAGTGCTCCTCTATTTGACCTCTAGGAAGGTGAAGCCAACTGGGTCTTCCCTTCAAGAGATGATTCTTCAGGGTTGCGAAACCCAGGACGAGGTCCACCACCAGTTCTGCACCTCCAGGCCTCTAGCTTTTCTCCCTAGTTTTATACCCGGCCTGTCCTCCTCACCCTAACTCCAATCCCTAAAGACACCTAGCTCTCCCGTAAGTTTATGGGCTCAAAACTTAGAGCCAGAACCCCGATGCCTATCAGATGCCATGCGATTAGAAGTTGTAGGAGAAGGGGCTTCACTGTTCCTTAACCCTCCATGCCTCACAAATAGAACAATCATTAACTGACTGACATTAAAGCAGCAAGGATGTGGGCTGGACAACAGGTAGGACTTCTCAGCTGTCAAGAGGTCTGAAGGCAAAAAGGGAGGAGCAAATTCTCCTTCCTGAGGTCTCTTGAAGGTGAGGAGAGCTGCCCCCTACCCACTCTCTCCTCTTCCCACATGCCAATCTGGAGAAGAAGCCATCTGGAGTGGAGGAAGGAGAGGGAAAAAAAGATGAGCTCACCCCAGGCCTGTGGTTGGAGGGTTGGGGCAGAATCAGAAAACTAGGACCACTGGCGTTGGTTGGGGAGTGAGGAAGGGAATGGTGAATGTGTATCTGGAGAGGGGTGTGAACGTGTGTAAATGTGAATGGGGACCAAAGTTGTGGGCAGGTGTGTATAGGAATGTGTTGCTTGTGTGCTGGGGATGATGGGGATGGAAGAGTGGGATGGATGAAAGGTTGAAACTCAGGGAATCTGTGTGTATGGGAGAGAGGGGTATGTGAAAGTGTACATTAGGTTTGCACCATAAGTGTCACTTAGATAAAGGCACACTGCATCACGGCTCCTAGGTCCGTGTGTGTGTGCGCACGCGCAAACTCACACACGTAGCATGTGTGCTTCGAGGAAGCATGTGAGTCTCTGAGGTTCTGTGTGAAGCTAGGGGCAGGGAGTGGGAAGTGGGAGAGGAGGAGAGAGGCTTGTTCACTCAGCCATCAAGGTCTGCCACCTTTAAACTGCAGTGTGGCCGTCCCAGCCTCCCTCACTTTTCTCTTTTCCCTTCTCCCTCTTTGTCTCTCTTTGTCTGGGCCTTTCTCCTTTCTCTTTCTGCCTCTCTCCCCAACCTCCCACCTTGAACCCACTCCTCCTTCAGAGCAAGAGTACAGGTCCAGAACACCTTCTTCCCCACCCTACTCAGCCCCCAGCCCATCTTGGCTCTCCTGCCCCCAGGGGACTGGGTGGCAGGAGTGTCCATGGGGTCAGGTGTTACACATCATTATCCTCCTTTCCCTCTTGAAACTCTGATTCTCAGACCCTTCCCACTCTTCCACACTCCACTAGTTGCTAAAAACTTGGTATGAATTTGGGACCCACTGAGAGACACTCATGGTGGAAGCCATGGGAGCAGCTGGGGGTCAGTGGTCCCAGAGTAGACTGGAGGACACTTTTAAGGCATGGAGATCAAGTGAGGAGTAGATTGTGGGTTGCTGGGTCCATTGCAGTTCTGAGGAAAGATCAAGGTCAGTGACAGATTGGAGATTGCTGTTGCAGGGCAGGGTGGGGTGATGAAGTGATTTGGAAGTTTGAGTAGCCAGAAATCAGTAGAGAAATTGTGGGAACGGCTGGTGGTTGGAGAGGAGTTAGTGAGTAGGTTTGAGGTTAGCATCTTGTCTGAAGGGTCAGTGATTATTTCAGGGTTTCAAAGAATGCGTGAATTTGGATGTGCTGAATGGAATTCAAGGGAAAGTTGGGACATTTGGCGATCTGTGGTTGATAGAGACGTTGGGTAGATTTTAAGATACGATGAGTGAATTGTTCTGGTTAGGGTGGATTGGGGGGGCAGAGTTCAAAGGGTAGACAGAGGTTCCTGGGGGGCTGAGTATCTGAGTAGGAGCTTGTTGGACTCAGCACAAACCTTCTTGCCCGGTGAGTTTCTTTCTCTCTTCCCTTCCCTACCTACCCCAGGCTGCAAGATTAAGGCTCTGAGGGCCAAGACCAACACCTACATCAAGACGCCGGTGCGAGGCGAGGAGCCAGTGTTCATGGTGACCGGGCGGCGGGAGGACGTGGCCACAGCCCGACGCGAAATCATCTCAGCAGCTGAGCACTTCTCCATGATCCGGGCCTCCCGCAACAAGTCGGGCGCCGCCTTTGGCGTGGCGCCTGCTCTGCCCGGCCAAGTGACTATTCGTGTGCGGGTGCCCTACCGCGTGGTGGGGCTGGTGGTGGGCCCCAAGGGGGCAACCATCAAACGCATCCAACAGCAGACCAACACGTACATTATCACGCCAAGCCGGGACCGAGACCCGGTGTTCGAGATCACCGGTGCCCCGGGCAACGTGGAGCGTGCGCGCGAGGAGATCGAGACGCACATCGCGGTCCGCACAGGCAAGATCCTCGAGTACAACAATGAAAACGACTTCCTGGCTGGGAGCCCCGACGCCGCGCTTGATAGCCGCTACTCCGAGGCCTGGCGGGTGCACCCGCCTGGCTGCAAGCCCCTCTCCACCTTCAGGCAGAACAGTCTGGGCTGCATCGGCGAGTGTGGAGTGGACTCTGGTTTTGAGGCCCCGCGCCTGGGCGAGCAGGGAGGGGACTTTGGCTATGGCGGGTACCTGTTTCCCGGCTACGGAGTAGGCAAGCAGGACGTGTACTACGGGGTGGCGGAGACTAGCCCCCCTCTCTGGGCGGGCCAGGAGAACGCCACGCCCACCTCGGTGCTCTTCTCTTCCGCCTCTTCCTCCTCCTCCTCTTCCGCCAAGGCCCGCGCTGGGCCCCCGGGCGCACACCGCTCTCCTGCCGCCTCTGCGGGACCTGAGCTGGCAGGACTCCCGAGACGCCCGCCGGGAGAGCCGCTCCAGGGCTTCTCTAAACTTGGGGGGGGCGGCCTGCGGAGCCCCGGCGGCGGGCGGGATTGCATGGTGTGCTTCGAGAGTGAGGTGACTGCCGCACTCGTGCCCTGCGGACACAACCTGTTCTGCATGGAGTGTGCAGTACGCATCTGCGAGAGGACGGACCCGGAGTGTCCCGTCTGCCACATCACAGCCACGCAAGCCATCCGAATATTTTCCTAAGCCCCCTGCCCCTTGCCTCCTGGGGCCACCTCCCAGGGGCCCTTCTTGGAGCTGTGTTCCATTAAGGCCTTTTGGAAATCAGTGATTTGAGGGGCAAGGTGCTTAGAGATACTCGCTCTCTGGGGATGGGGGAGGGGAGGCGATGGTGGCTGGAGGGTGGACCACTTTCAGAGCCTCTGGTCACCCTGTCCTGGAAAGGTTGGGAGGGGGCCAGGCCGGAAATTTTACTAGAGTTACAACTCTGATACCTCAACACACCCTTCAGTCTGGAAGCAGCTAAGAGAAACTTTTGTTTTGCCAGAGGTGGCCACTAAGGTATCCTGACCCCCTCTCCACCTACCCTTATGTGTGTCACACTACCCTTTCCTCTGTGGAGGGGATGGGGAAAGGGAGAGGGAGAATTACCATCTGTATCTAGAGGTGCTCTAACAATCCCCAAGCCCTCTGGTCCTGACCTCTGACCTCCAACCACGACCCTTTAGACCCTCCACCGCCATATCCTGTTTGGGAATCTGTTCCTGGGTTTCCAGCAGTATAAGGGGGTTGGGGCCCTTTCGGAAGTCAGGATAGATTTTCTAAGGGTGAAGGGGAGGAAGTATGTCAACCAATAAAGGGTTCAGAACTCATCTATCCCCACAAAGCTGGGCTAGAGGAATCTGGAGAGGGTGTGCTCCTCTCTGACCCCTTGCAGCTTTTCCCTCCACTCTCTCCTCCCCATCTTTCTTCCCTTTGGGTTTTCCTCACTCCTTTGTTCTCACCCCCAACTCTCCTCTTTGCTTCCCTTTGCTGGCTGTCACAACCAGCCCTGTCTTGCTCTTTCTCTTTCTTCCCTTCTCCCCCCTCCCTCCTGCTCCTTCCAGCCCAGCTTTGGGGACACCATCCCCCTGGGGAGAAGTAGGGGGAAGAACAATTTGATGGTCCCCCCTAATTCCTCTTCTGGCATCCGGAGGCCCTCTCTCCTACTCCTCCAAAGAAACACCTCAAATTCTTGATGGAATGTATCCCCGTTCTCAGTGAAAATGTGAGGAGGGGACCAATACTGAGTTACATAAAGGGTCAAACCTCCACCTTAATCATCTTGGGGCATTACATTTAGGGAACAGTTCTTGGGCTGGATTTTCTGGTGGTGGGAGGGGGAGAGCCAGGGTAGTGTGTCTGCAGTTTTGAGCAGGAAAGGGCCTGAGGCCATAGGAGAGGCTGCTGGGGGGAGGGGCTGCTCCTCCTCCCCTGCAGTGCCCCACTCCATGCGCCCCTCTCTGGACCTGACCTGAACCCTTATTAGCACGCTAATCATGAAGTCTCTGTCTCACTCATTGCGGTTGAGGAGAGAGACCAGGTCTTCAGACAGGGGTCAATCCAGAGCCAAGCAGGATTGGGGTACAGCAGGGCCTATTCTGAGAATCATGTATGATTTTAAGCCTTGCACCCCCTTTGCTGCTTCCCTACTGCTCATCTGGGGCAGCCACCAGCCTCCCGCCCTCCTGGGTTCCGCTGGTCGGGCCAGGAGAGGATGGGGGATGGGAGTCCCACGGGGGTCCTAGGAGATTCTTGTATATAGTAGGGTGGGACTCTTCTAAGTGATCTCTGAGCACTTAAACTCCGGAGTCCCATTCTTCCTGGATGGAGAGGGGGTACAGGGATGGGGGTACAGAGGGGATTTCCTCCTCTCCTTCCTCCTGTTGTGAATTAACTCACCTCTCCTCAGCCTTCCCCTCCAGACCACCAGCCAGGGAGGGGAGCGGAAGGAGGTCACAGCCAGGAACACTGGCCTGTGACAACTTCCCTCCTTCCCGCCAATGTGAGCCATCCTGAGATGTCTGTACAATAGAAACCAAACCAAATGGGCACCCCTCGGTCGCCGAGGGGGGGTGGGGAGGGGGGTGGGAAGATGGGATGTCTGTCTGTCGATCCCCCTCCCCCTCTCCACTCTACCCACAAAGGCAGAAGACTGTTACACTAGGGGGCTCAGAAAATTCAATCCCACTCTTACTAATTGAGCCAAACCTAGAAACAAACGCAAAACATAGTGAGAGACAAGATAGAGGAGAGAAAGAGAGCGTGAGAGGGAGCGAGATAGGTGACCAACACAGAGGAGAGAAAACAAAAATAGCAAAAAAAAAAAAAAAAAAAAAAAAAAAAAGCAGTTCTTTATAATTTAATATTCTATTTTAATAAAGGCGTTTATTACCGTATAAATGTAGCAAAGAACCTGGGCTAATATGAAAAAAAGACTTTTTATTAGGTAATTTATTATATGAAAAGGATATTTTATTTTATGATAAAGTGATCCTTAAAAAAAATAAAAAAACTTTAGAAGGTTTAGAATATATGTAGGGAGAGAAGAAAAAAAATACATTTGTATTCAGAGTTAAATCTTAAAAAAGTGTTTTTAATATATGTTCGGGTTTACGTTCCTTTTTCCCCCCACTTTTTTTTTGGGGAGGAATGTCATTTGCTTTTCCGGGGGAGCATCCTGGGATGGATCGTGGAGACAGGGGCTAGGGGAACTTGGTCCCTCTGGGGCCCTGCAAGTAGATTGGATTTCACTCCCGGGGCTCCCTCTCCCTTCTACCCCTCCCCCTTCGGGGGAGCCGGCAGAGCCAAACAAAGAAAGGGATTAAGGAGAAAGGAAGAAGCTGGAGGACTGAGGACTGAGGATCCTGGGGTGTCCCCCCCTTCCCCTGCCCTGTCCCAGGGGCGAGTGAGAAGGGGAAGTCCAGAACTGAGGCCTAGCAGGCCTATGGGAACCCTCAGAGAGGTGTGAGATTTAAGAGAAATAGTTTTTTTTGTTTGTTTGTTTTTTTAACCAAAAATGAGAGAGAGAGAAGAAAAAGAAAGAAACCGAGGGGTTTAAAAGAAAAGAATACTACAAAATAATAATTATAATAATAATAATTCAAATTTATTTCATATAATCCTAGAGAAAAAGAGAAAGAATTACTAGTTACTTAGTAGATGATATTCAGATAGCTTAAAGTTTAGTAGCATTGAGGGCCCCTGGGTCCAGTAGAATGTATAAAAGTCATAACGAAAAGGAAAATAGAGGAGGGAAGTGTCTGAGTCCACCCTGAGCCGCTCCATCTTCAGATATCAGGGTGGGAGCAGGTTGCTAGGTAAGGTTAGGAGCTTCCTTCCAGTCTGCTGGGGTTGATTCTGAGAATCCTTGGATTTTTAAATTATAGGACAAATAGATGAGGGGCCCAGTTCCCAGGGTCTTTGAAAGGATGAACAGTGGTCATTTCAACCAGAGGAGGGCTGGGCTAGGGACAGCAGAGGAGGGAGAGCACATTCACCTGCACCCCTGCTCTGCACCCCAGTACCCGAGGGCCTGCCCATCCTGGCCTTCCCTGTCTGTTGGGCAGCCCTTACTCCGAATATGTCCTCTTGGGGTTCTCTGGGAGGATGGAGACTGCCCAGCTCCAACCCTCCTGAGGCAACTTCTCCCAGGCCTAACTGAGGAAGTCCTTCTTGTAGTATAACCTCAATCCACTCCACCTCAGATTGATTCAAGAGCCTGGTAGGTCATTTCACCAACAGACACACATGCACACGCTTCTTTCTCAGAGCTTCAAGGGGACTGAGGGGGTGGTCTGTCCCCCTTCCTTGTTCCCACCCAATAGTCTACTTAGCTTCTGACCTCTGTGGCAGCAGGTGGAGGAACCAACTCAATAATCGTTCTCCTTTAAAGCTGCACTGTGCTTTACAGGTTTGCAAAAGTGCTTTATTATCTCATAGAAGTTAGATTCCAAGAAGGACTTCCCACCCACTGGGGTAGAGCAGAGATGCTGTCCTTAAAGGCCTGGGAGAACTGGTCCCCAAGGGTACAAAGGCAGGGGGAGGGCGGCAGCAACTTTGGGTGACCCTGACCCTAATGCTCTGTTCTAGTCCACCTCCATCTGTAAGTGTTCAGGTAGGGGTCATCCACTGTGCCCTGGCCCCAGGGCACATCGCCCTCCCCACAGAAAACTGGGGAGCTTGGCTTTTGCTTGTGAGAAATCAACTCTTTTTTTTAAGCACTTGCCTTCTACCAACCCCAGCTTGCAATCAGGTCGGGCCCCTCCCTCCTATCCAAGGGGGTGTGGAAGCCCCTTGGCTCTTGGCAAGAAGAGCCTGCTCCATGACACCAATGACTGTCATGGCCCTCCCTGGCCCTAGACCCCAAACACACATCTCCCTCTCCCCAGTTTACTCTTCTCACCCCACCTAGGGACAGATATCCCCCCTGCTCTTTTTGTCCTAGAAACCCCGCTAGTTTGGGAAGGTAGCGTCTGGGGTGGGGAGGGCTTCCCCTTCCCCGCGCGAGGGTACGGGTGGGGTAGGGTGGGTGGGGGGAGACAGCCCTGGGGCAGGGGGAGTGGTCTCTCCACTGTAGAAAGTAGAGTAGGATTGTGGTCAGACTTAATTTGAGGCATCTAGTGAAGACACGTTACAAATCCACCAAGGAAAAACGTTTCAAAAGCAAACTAAAGGCGGGAAAAAAAGGACCCATGAATAATCAAGTCAAAGTGATGTTGCACAAAACACAGAGAAACCAAGAAGGGGGAGGGTTAATGTATTAAATGTGCTATTAAGAACTTAATTTTATTAAAAGTATTATTACTTAAGGCTCTGGCTTCTTTCTCTGCATGTGAGTCTGAACCACCTTGGGGCGAGTGGGGTTTTCTCTGGTGTGATTCCGGGTGACCCTGCTCACCGTGCAGGAAGTGGATGGCTCCTGCCTGCTCTCCACAGCTCCCTACTTGCATCTCCAAGGGCTCAACCTCTCTTTTCTCCCCACTTACCGCCTTCTATTCCTTTGGGGTGCCGGCAGACCTCCTTCCACTCTGCCCTGCAGAACAGGGGAAGGCGAGGCTGGGTGACCTCGACCCTCCCTGGACAGCCAGCTCGTGGACTCGATGGAGAAGGGGCAGAGAGCTGAGAGCCCGACACTCTCCACTCATGCCCACCAGATTCAATCCATCCCTACACACCGCACCCCCTCTTCTTCGGGGTCAGGCAGAAACCTGGAAGGAACACTTAGACCCGCCACCTCCCAGGCTTAAAACTCCTTCCCCAGCACACACAGGGCTAGCCCTGACTCCCCCTTCTCTCGAACATCTCTCCCGCCTCCTCCCCTCACCCCTGGCATCGGAGTGCCCTCAGTTCTTGGCACCAGGGCCCTGGGCACCAGATGGTACCCGCCGATGGTTTCCTTTTGTCTCGCCTTCCAGATACCCCCTCTCTGCCATGCTGTCCTCCCTCCCCTACCTGCCCTGGGGGTTGGCAGAGGGAAAGGCGGGCCCCTCCCACCCCCTTGGCACTGTCCCCGGACCACAGGACTCCAGAGGCAGCTGGCCCTGGGGGGCAGTGTATGGTGGGGAGGATGGAGGGAGGGGGAGGGGAAGGGGAACTGAGCCAGAGATGAAGGGGAGGCACCAGGAAGCAGCAGGATATCCAGGTCTTGATACAAAACACAGCTTTATTGGGGGGCCCTAGTCTGTGAGGGGGTGACCGATAATAGAGATACGTGGGGAGGAGGGGTGGCGCATGAAGACCTTAGAGCTCTGCGGGGCTGCGAACAAGGACCGGCCACTCTGACATCTAGAACCACAGGGCAGGGAAAGCTCCTGGATCTGGGGTGGGAATGGGGGACACCAGAGCGCCAGCGGGGGCAGGTCAGAGGCTGATGCAACAGGCCCTTTTCTCACCAGGGCCCGGCTCACTGCCCAGGGTGAGGGCATTGGTCCGGGTGCTGTTCTGCCTCTGCTTGGACACCTTGGCGAAGATCTCTGTGAGGGCAGAGGGCAGTGGTCAGGTCAGATGAAGATTTAGAGCCCGCCCTCCGCATACACACTCTACGTGCCCCTTTCTGAACACCGGGGGTTTTGCTAGAAGGAAGAGGAGTCTGGGCACCTGGGGCCCTTCTACTTACGTGGGTGGAGAAGGGCTAAGACTCAGCTCCCTGGTAAGTGTGGCCTTCTGTGTCTTTCCCTAAGCTCCAGCTGAGGGGGTGGGGGGCATACTAGGGAGGCTCTGAGAAGGCTGGGGGCCCACAGAGGGGCTGAGGAATCAGCTGGGGCGGGCGAGGGCTGGCTCTCTGCGTTCCTCACACTGTCCACAGAAGGCTCACGGATGGGATGGGGTGCCTGCAGAATGGCAGGGGCTCTACCTTTGAGGACAGTCTCAAAGGCCAGCTCAACGTTGGTGGAATCCAGGGCCGAGGTCTCCAAGAATAGCAGCCCATTGTTTTCTGACAGGAAAGGAAGCACACCATTAGCTGTGGAGGGCCAACGCGATAATAATAATATTTACTTCATGTTTACCATGTACACTTGCTACGCACTAAACCCTTGGCATGTGTAGCTCATATAAAACTTAAAACAGCTTGTGAGGTAGTTTTGAATACTAACCCTTTCTTATAGAAGAGGAAACTGAAGCCCAGAAACAGAGAGAATGAATAAAGAACTTGCTTGGTGTCCCACAGCTAGTCATTGGCCAAGAGATGTGAAGCTGGGCCATGGGACTCCACAGCCTACACCCTTAATGTATCTTGCTGCTTCTAAACCCCAGAAAGCCTGGGGAAAGTGTGACTGCAGGTGGTCAAGGGAGCCCACCTGCTACACTTAAGATCTCTGAGCATCGCAGGGTGGGCTGTCCTAAAACCAACTATGAATAATTGCCCATAAAGACAATCTCAGGGCAAGTGGTGAGACATAAAGAGGGACACAGGGTCACAGAGGGGAGGGTCTAGGAGATTCTGAGGAAGATGGGATAGAGGTGGTGGATTCTGCGGAGGATGTCCAAGCCGGAACCCTACGGTGGGAGCAGGGGCTGGGGAGGTGGGATCTGGGATTGCATTGGCAGGGCTGGAGGGGTCAGGCTGGGTCATGGTGGGCTCTCACCAGCGAACATGCGGGCCTCGTCAGTAGGCACCTCTCGGGCCTGGCTGAGGTCACTCTTGTTACCAACGAGCATGACGACGATCGTGGCCTCGGCATGGTCATAGAGCTCCTTCAGCCAGCGCTCCACCACAGCATAGGTCTGGTGCTTGGTTAGGTCAAACACCAGTAGGGCCCCCACCGCACCACGATAGTACCTGGGTGGGGGGTAGTGGGGTGGACAGAGGCAAG
Source organism: Kogia breviceps (assembly GCF_026419965.1). Classification (NCBI taxonomy): domain Eukaryota; kingdom Metazoa; phylum Chordata; class Mammalia; order Artiodactyla; family Physeteridae; genus Kogia; species Kogia breviceps. Next base: position 86,590,598 of record NC_081310.1, on the reverse strand, counting down.
GTCAGGGCCATCAGGCCCAGCCTCAGAGCAGAGCCCTCAAGCCAAAAGCCACAGATGAGTACCAGAGATGGGGAAATATGAAAACTAGAGTCCAGAGACCCAAACCGCACAGGGCAGCCCAAAGCTCCCATGTCTGAAGCTGAGCGCCCTCCAGGGATACTGGTCTTGAAGCCTCCGAAGACTCACCTCCCTTCTCCAAAACCACTGGCTCCCTCCTCCTTCCTAGCCCTTCTGCTTCTCCAGGTCTTTTTTTCTGATTTTAGCCCCTGCTATTCACCAATGTATACCAGGGCTCTGGTCAAGACAGCCTCCTAGATGTCCCACCTCTAAGATCTTGACCCACAGTGTCTTCTCTCTCATGGCCATCTTTCTAGGACTAGCTAAATCTCCCCTATCATCTGAGGCATCCTTGCAAGCATCCAGTCTCACTCTTGGAGTTAGATGGAGCTTCTTCAGACTGGTGGTATCTAATTATTCCCATTTTATTGAAGAGTCAACTGAGGCTCGTAAGAATCAGGTGGTCAGGACTTCCCTGGTGGCGCAATGGTTAAGAATCTGCCTGCCAATGCAGGTGACATGGGTTTGAGCCCTGGTCCGGGAAGATCCCACATGCTGCAGATCAACTAAGCCCGTGCGCCACAGCTACTGAGCCTGCACTCTAGAACCCGTGAGCCACAACTACTGAAGCCCTCGCGCCTAGAGCCTGTGCTCTGCAATAAGAGAAGCCACCACAATGAGAAGCCCGTGCACCGCAATGAAGAGTAGCCCCCTCTCACTGCAACTAGAGAAAGCCCGTGCGAAGCAACAAAGACCCAACACAGCCAAAAATAAATAAATAAAATAAACGTTTTTTAAAAAGAGTCAGGTGACCAGTCCAAGAGTAATGGGTATGTATAAACAAAGCCCCTGACTCCTGTGCTGTCCCCACTACACACACACACACACACACACACACACACACACACACGCACACACACATGCACACACACACCACCTTTGGCCTAACACTGACTGGGAGACACTCTGTGTCTGGTGTCAGGAGACCTACGTTCCTCTGTGTCCTCTGAGTCTTTGTAAAATGCAGCTGAGGGGTCCAGCCCTTTACCTTGTGGTTAGACAGTGAAGGCTGCCAAGTGCAAAGCACTGTGCAGAAGTGAGGGGGTGCTCTTGATCGCGGAACCTGCCCCTATCCCAGCTGCACCCTAATTTCACCTGCTTGAGACTCAAACTCCTCGTATTTAAAGAGGAATTAATGATAGCACCTTACTCCTGTGGTACTTTGAGGATTACATAAAATGCCCAATGTAAAGTGCCTTGTACCTTCCTGGGCACATAGCAAAGACTTAAGTAAGTGGTGGTGATGACCCTTGTGTTTAGTTCCAGCAGTCAGTATCACTGCAGCCTGTCTCAGACTGTTTGTAGCTCACAGTACTCACGTCTCCTGACTTGGGCCACAGTGGCCCATGGTCCCATTCAGGGAACTTACTGTTAAGTGTCCTTGCCTCCTCCTCCTCCTCCACCTCTCCTCCAGAGGTATGCCCTGACTTCCCCAGCACCCCCGCGCCCCAGGAGACCCCCAGCCCCAGCTCACGCCGAGGTGATGGCTCGGTACCGCTCCAGGCCAGCCGTGTCCCAGATCTGAGCCTTGACAGCGGCGGTGCCCAGCATGACAGTGCGGGTGGAGAACTCAACCCCGATGGTGGTACGGCTGTCGTGGCTGAACTCATTGCGAGTGAATCGGGATAGCAGATTGGTCTTCCCCACGCCTGACTCGCCGATCAGCACCACTGAAGGAGTGGAGAGATAAGGGCTGAGCTTGGAGGGTCTGCCCATCCGAAAAGGGGAGCTGAGCTCAGAAAACTGAGGGAGCCAGGTCTCCTGGCAGAGGCTAGGGTCTGCAACTCTACATGAATGCATCCATCCAGGGGCAGAAGGGCTGAGAGTTTGAAACAGGCTGTTTAAGAGTTCTAGGCCTGGTCTGTTGTGACGTGGCTGCAGAGTCAACTTGCGAATATGGTGATGGAGTGACGTCTATGGGCTGTTTGTGGGTATTGGCATTCAGGGTTGTGAGGCAAGAGGGAGGGTAGGGGCCTGGGGGGAGGTTGCACATTTCTGGGTGGGGGAGTATGAGAACATTGTACGTGTTTCTAGGTATACGAGCTGGAAGGACAAGTGGGAGGTTTGTGTGTCTCTGCGTGGGGAGCAGAGGTGTGAACAGGAGAAAGTTTGGCAGGTGACACGTCTGTGGGTGGGGGGAGAGGTATGGACGTATGTGTACAAGAAGTTAGGATCCAGTTGTCCCCAAGAAGGGGCAGTCTTATATGGTTCAGACCATGGGACTGGGTGTGGGACCAGCTATGTGTGTCCTTCAGCAAGCTATTATCCTCTCTGGTAAGTGGTAATAACAATAGCATCTATCTTATGGATTGTTGCAAGAAGTAAATGAGATATTGCCCAGGATATAGTGAGTGTGCAAAACTGTTACTGTCGTTATTGTTGTTGGTAGGCCAGTGCTTTTACCTTTAGGTTTTCAGGGACAAGGATCCACCAGCAGGGCCGTGAAGAGCCTTACCCACCATGCGTGAGCTGGGACTGGGGTTAAAATGTGGGGCTGATGTAAGTATAGCTCATAATCGCACTGGCCCTGAGCTACCCAGGGTGGTTCAGGAAAGGCAGGCAGGCACCCCAGGACTGGACACCACATATTCTGGGTGCTGGTCCCCACTCAGCCTCTGACTAGCTGTGTGACCCTGAACAAGTGGCTCACCTTTTCTGGGTCTCAGTTTTCCTGTTTATAAAACCTATAAAGGCCCCCTCCAACTTAAAAAATTCCCTATTTGTTTAGTGCAAGAAAGAGCTGGGAGCTGTATGGGTGTGTGTGGATAAGAGGTTGTATGGACGTGTGTGTGTGTGTGTGTGTGTGTGTGTGTGTTCCTGCCTCTCCCCTACTGGGAACCTCATCCCCATCTCATCCCTCCCAGTGGGTGTGCTCTGAGCCCTATCCTCAGGCCCCAAAGGGGCTCAGGGCAAGGGCTTTGGAGTCAGACAGACTTGGGTTTGAGTTCTGACTTAGTGACCTTTTGTAAGCTATTTGCTCTGTGTCTCATCCTCATCTGTAAAATGGAGATACTAATGGTTAACATTTATTGAGCGCCTACTGTGTGCCAGGCACCATCCTGAAGGCTTTACAAATATTAACTCATTTAATCCTCACAACAATGCCATAAGGCAAGTACCATTATCAGTATCACTGCATTTTTACAGGGGGTTTAAATGATTGGCACAAGATGGCACAGCTAGTGAGGTAAACACGAGGTATGCTGCTCAGGTGAGGCTTCTAGGAAGGACTTGCCCCCAGCCGCAGGGAGTGCAGTCAGCATACAGCCTTCAGCTGTTGGCTCCTTCAGCATCTGCTTCTGATGCAGAGGGCAGCCTCACCTGAGGTCATACCTTTCCTGGGCAGCCTGCATGCAGCGCCCGGGCAAGGAGCAGGGAACCCAGAGCTGCCTGCCCTTGGCCGAGGCTCTGTGATCTTTGCAGTGTGACTTCTCTCTCTGCCCAATCCTGCGTCCTGCCTCTTCCTTTCCCTGCTGTTGAGCCACAATAAACATCTTACACCCCAAACTTCTCAGTGTCTGCTTCTAGTGACCCCAACCTGTAATAACTCGTAAACAGCAGGGCTGAGATCTGAACTCATGCTTTCAAAATGAGAGATAATTTTGGGGTTGTTATGGTGATTAATGAGCCAGTGGCTGGCACATAGCAAGGGTTCAAGAAACGATAGGAGTAGTATTGCCCCAGTCTACTGCTAACCCTTACTCTGTCTCCCTTCCTGGGAAAGATGCTGGGAGTACAGGTTCCCCAACCCTTGGTCAATCGAGAGTCCCAGCTCAAGTGAGGGCGGGGCCGAGGCTGGGAGAGGCAGTGGGGTGGGGTGGCTGGAGGGGGAACCATAGGGCAGCCATTCCACCCTGCCCTGAAGGAGGTGTGCAGGTGGGGGTGGGGAACACTAGAGTGGCCAAACACAGGGGCAAGATAAAGGAGCAGTAGAGATACATGCGGGCTTCCAGGGACAGCCAAGTTGAACCCACTTCCTGGTATTTGAGCCCAGGAGTTCTATTAGACCCTTCTCCCAATCATTACATTTTCCCTATGGCTTTCTCCAGCGCTATGATGGGATAGATCTATCCTATCTCTCCTTTCCTGTACAGCTGCCTAGAAAGGTGACTTTCTTCCTCTTAAGTTGGCTTGTTTCCCCTTCTCAGGAGGGAATCCTCCATCTCTGGTGCTGCAGTGGCTGACTATTCCTAGGCGTTTGGGCTTCCATTAGGAACAGGGCAGAGGAGCCTAACTTGGCACCATTAAGGGGTGATCAGCATTATTTACTAGAGCATTCTGGCAGTGCCAGTACACAGACCCTCCCCCACTCCTTAGGCTTTCTTTCTTATCCAAAGGACTGATGAGCCCTAGGAGGTAGGTCCTGCTAAGTGATTAAAAAGCAGGAAGGGGCCTCTGGCTCTGTTGTGCTCTTCCTGGGTCTCTCTCAGGCATTCCTTTTTCTCTATGGACCCCGACTCACCCTTGAAGACAAAGTTATAATCTTCCTCGTTTCTGTTCCCCATCTTGGCTCCGCATGGAGGGCACAGGTGTCTTCGAGGGCAGAGGTGACGGGTCTATGCGTTGGCTCAATGCCCTCAACCCTCAGCTCTCCAGAGACCTGGATCTGCCCTTCCTCTCATCGGGAGTAAAGAAACTTCTGCAGCCAGAGGGATTGAAGGCCGACTTCAGGCTAGCCAGGGCCTAGTGGGGCTCAGCTCTGGCAGGTGGCGGTGCTGTAAGGAAGCTGAGAGGACGGAAGCTGAGAACAGGAACAGTGAGCGGCTGGAGACCTGGGGCCCAGGTGGGTGGAGAGACAATGACGTCAGACAGGTTAGACAGGTTGGGTGTCTGCTCTGTCTGAGCTCCTGCAAGCAGGCGAGCAGGCTCAAGGGAGTGACAATGGGGGCAGCTGGGACAGGGACAGGACCTTCACAGAACCAGCTGAGAGGACGGAATCCGCATTGCTAGGTTCCTGGGACCTGTGGCCATGCGGGGCCCAGCCACCAGTGAGTAAGAAATAGTCCCTTGGGGAGCAGGAAGCTACCCGGCCTCCTGCTTTTCCGCAGAGCCTGGGGTGAGGGGTAACTGGGGGCACAAGAGGAAGGGCTGTTGTGAGGAGGGGCTGGGGTCACCCTGCTGCAGTGCAGAGCTCTGGGAGGTGCATCTTAGATATAGCAACTTTTGCCGCTCCTTGACAGCCCAGGGCCTGGGATGGGCAGTTTCTCATCCTGGGTGGAGCTGGAACTTGCAACCTACCTGCTTGCCTGGGATGGGTCCCTTGCTACAGCACTAGGAAAGGGGCTGGTAGCTCCCCGTCCAGCCTTGCTCTAAGGACACTGGATAGGGGGAGACCTGGGGCAGAAACAGCAGATGAGGAGAGGGGTCTGAGTGCAGGGACAGGACTTCTGGATTTTTTCTACTCCTTCCCCAGGACCTGAGGCCTCAGAGCAAAGCCCTCCTGTCTGCAAAGGGCTTCCTGATCTGGAGAGGGTCTGTGTGAGCTTGTGAATGCCTGGAGAAGAGGGAAGCGGTGGCCCTTGTAGGCCACTAGGGGTCACCCTCCCAACCCCAAGAGTAGAAAAGGTGCCCCGCAAGGGACTTCAGGACTGAAGGACACTGAACTCCCATGCCCTGTTTTCTCTCTGTCCAACATGACCCCCACCAGCCCCTTGTTCCTCTCAGCTTACTCCCAAGGTTTTGCCAACAGGTGGCTAAGATTCTTCTCTGAGTGGCAGCGGCCAGGTGAGGTCACACCACCGGAGAGGCCAAGGGACCTGAGGCACCACTGCCAATAACCTTTTGGTGTTGGAGGCTGTGGAGAAGGAGTGAGTGGAAAGCCCCTCACTTGCAAAACATGAAGAACCTTATAAGCAATCCCTGCTCCTTCCTATCTCCTCTGATTCCCCCCATCCAAGAAAGCAGCCAAGACACAAGACAGGAGTTGAAGTTTATTCTTGGAAAGAACAAAGTCCCCCCAACCCTCCACATCCAGGAAGGCTTCCCCAGGGGGCCCTGCCCCTCCAAATGGTCATCTCTCTTTTCTGAACCCCTGCTTCCACCAACACCCATTATGATGCCGCTACTTGGGTGAGAGGCTCCTCCAGGTACTGCACCAAGGCCAGGGCCTGCGGGAAAGGGAGGAGAAACCAGTCCTACACAAGGCCTGCCACTAGAGGGATCTTAAATTCAGGTCTACTCCTAATGCCGAGCCCCCAGCCCCCAGCCTCCAGTGTTAGCCCGCACCAGACATGGATTGGGTGACATGAGAATGACTCCGGGAAGGTGGGGATGGGAGTGGACACAATGATGGAGCATGAAGGCTGGGCCCAGGGTTTTACAGGGATGGGCACATACACACCTTGGCCTTGAGCATTCCGAAGCCAACAGTCTCCTTGGCATACATGCACAGTAGAAGGTTGGCCACTCGAGTGATGGCTACACGGCCCTCCTGGTGGGGGTGATATCAGGGGATGTGATGTTCTGCTTGCACCCTTCGCCCTCTCTTTCCCCATGGACTCTTCTTGAGAGAGACTGTATCTTCCTTCCATGTCCTGGGCACAGCAGGAGCTTCTGCTGGGGGACTTTGGCCACAGACCTGGATGTGAAGTTCTGAGGCCATTCCAGCCTCAGCACAGCCACCTACTAACCAATCTCCCAGAAGCTCAGTTACTCTTTCTGTAACCCGTACCTCACTCCAGCTGGTGAAGATGCTAATACACAGGAAGGAGTTTTGTATCTGCAAAGGGCTGTCCAGATGGGTGATGTTATTATTATGGTTTATTATACAGTTATTATCATTATGGTAAGGGGAGAGTAGTAACCCAAATTATACTTCTCCTCACTTCCCAACGTAATGTTTTTCAAACTATAGGTTTGGCCCCAGGGTTAACTGACCCCAGATCAATTAAGAAGTTGATCAGCAATAAAAGAAAAGAAGGGGAATTCCTTGGTCCAGTGGTTAGGACTCGGCGCTATCACTGCTGGAGCCCAGGTTCAATCCCTGGTTGGGGAACTAAGATCCTGCAAGCTGTGCAACGTGGCCAAAAAAAAGAAGAGAAATGAAGTATATTGCATATAGTAAGGGAAGTACTGTTTCATGAAACTTTCGTTTTACTGGACTCTGACTTAAAATATATTTCTTATGGCTGGGTTGTGGTCAGAACATTTGAAAGCTATCACCCTTATAGCACCAGCTCTAGGGTAGGCACCCTAGGAATCATCAATGGAACTGGCATCCTTGGTTAAGGAGGGAGTGAGGAAGAGGTAGGTGGCTGAGTTACAGTGGAAATCCTTCCTGGAGAGTTCACTCTTGGGGCCTTTTCAGTTTGGTTCAGCAAACTTTCACTAAGCATCCACTGTGTGCTTGGAACCAGGTGCTGCACCCCCTGTCTCTCTGGGTGCCTCATCTACTAACCTCTCCCATTCTCATGCTACTCCAGCCACTTCAACTTTGTTGATCTCTGCCCAGGCATCATTCTGCCTCAGGGCGTTTGCACTTACTGTTCTCTCTATCAGAAATGTTCTTGGACTTCCATGGTGGCGCAGTTGTTAAGAATCCACCTGCCAATGCAGGGGACACAGGTTTGAGCCCAGGTCCAGGAAGATCCCACATGCTGCGGAGCAACTAAGCCCGCGAGCCACAACTACTGAGCCTGCACTCTAAAGCCCGCGAGCCACAATTACTGAGCCCGCGTGCCACAACTACTGAAGCCTGAGTGCCTAGAGCCTGTGCTCCGCAACAAGAGAAGCCACTGCAATGAGAAGCCTGTGTACCGCAACAGAGTAGCCCCCTCTCACTCCAACTAGAGAAAGCCCATGCGCAGCAACAAAGATCCAATGCAGCCAAAAATAAATAAATAAATTTAAAAAAATAAATATTCTTAACCCAGAGAGCCACATGGTTTGCCAACTTCCTTCAGATCTTATAGATCTTTGATGAGATGCCACCTTTTCAGTGAGATAGTCCTTGACACAAACATCCTCTCTATCTCACTTCCTTTTTGCTTTTTCTCCACAGCATTTCCAATACCTAACATACTACTTTTTACACTTACATACATACATACATTACAAAACATATTTATTAACTTATTTTAGGAACATACATATTTTACTTAATTTAAGGCTTATGTAAGACTGTAAGCTGCATTAGGGCTGTAGTTTTTGTCTGTCTTGTTTGCTACTTTTTCCCCAGTCCTGAGAACACTGCAGGGATCTAAAAATTTGTTGACTGAACAGATAGAAAGGTGAATGAGACAGCTTCTGTTTCCAAGAAGTTTACAGTCTAATGGCCACTTCCCCTTTCTGGACTGCATCGAGTTTCTCTGTAAACTGAAGGGATTGGACTAGAGTCTGGAGACTCTGCCATGCTTCTGAGTCTGTGAATCTCAGATGACAACACTTTGTGTCTGCATATCACTCTACAGTTTATATCCACCCTTTCATTTGATCACAACAACCCTGTGTGCATGATGTCGTGATGGGGATTATTGTTTTCACCTTGGAGGTGTGGTAAGAAAGCTCAGAGAGGTTAAGTGACTTACCCCAAGGTTCCACAAATGATAAGTGGCTGGCTGAGATCAGAACCCCAGCCAGACCTCAGGTCCAGGACTCCTTTCTCATCACCACTTGATGCATAGGGTCCTGCCTATTATAAATGTTGCTGCAGACCGACTCTTAGTAATCTTCCAGAGATCCTGTCCCTGCCCCTCCAACCATCCAGGATGGGGTCCAGGTCGCCCCTTGGGGATGCCCTTAGAGAAAGAGGAAGTGGCTCCCTTCTCCATACCATGCAGTCCATGAGGATGAATTTGAGATTGTCTTCATTAAACGCTTGGTTCCCGTTCCGGTCGTAGGCCGCCCAGATGTTACTGGCGATGGCAGCGGTGACCCGGGCGTCCGTATCCCCGTAACCGGAGTAGGCCAACAGAGATCCCTCGTTATTCAGCAGCCTGGCGAAGGATCAGGAGGGATATCAACGTGCTCAGGACGGGGAGTCAAACGCCTGTGCTCCCATCCTAACTTCCGCCACCAGCCCTTCTAGAAAGCAAGCGTCTGGGCTGAGTGTGTGCTACAATATGCCCCGAGCACCCAGTACGTCGGTTTCTCTTTTCGAGAGGTGCCCTCCAGCCGGTTCACCTAGCTGCTGCCCCCTCTGCCACCGCCTCCCTTCCCCACCCCTCCCCCGGAGAGTCGCGCGCTGCGCCACGCCAGTGCTCGCCACTCGGGTTCTCGGTCCGCACTCACAGGGTGCTCTGGACGCCTCCAGTGTTGGCCTGGCTTAGCACCTGGGTCAAAGCCTTGGGACGCAGCATGCCTGCGGCTCCTATCCCTGGGCTTTTGCTCCCAGATCCCCGAGTTTCCTACTGCTGCCCTCCGCTTCCCGTAGTCCAGCTGCCCTGCTCCTGAACGCCCTGGGAGTTGTAGTTTTCTGGCCTGGCTTTGTGGTTCTGACTCAACTTCGCCCCACCGCGGGGTGCCCTGGGAATTGTAGTTCTTTGCGATTCCGCGAGGCACCCTGGGAACTACAGTTCGCTTTTCCAGTGCGACCACGCGGTTATGGGGGAAAAGAGCGGGAGAAAAAGGACAGAGGCAGTACTGGAAGGACATTTAACCCCCTCGGGCAGAGAAAAGTCATATCCGCTTGACAATTCACGATTCAGTAGTTAAAAGAAAATAAAATCCCTATATTTGTCGGGCACACCTTTGGTAACTTTTCAAAGCAAATTTCTACATTATGCACAGTTCTGTGAGATGAGGCGATAGATACTATTGAGGAAACCAAGGCTCAGAAGGGCCACGCAGGCAAAATTCAGGTCTCTAGAAGTGTACTTAATAGACTTCGTGCAGGCCACTAATCTCAGGGGAACAAAGTCAATCCTAGAGACAAGGTTTTAGGTAGATATCCAGAAGTGGGAAAATTCAACCTCAAAGTCGGGAGAGGTCTCAGGCCTGGAAAGAATTTGGGCTTCCCGAGAAAGACCAGTTATCACAGGGAACGGAGATAAAGCGGCGACACAGAAAGTCCTTTGTCCCGGAGCGGGACTTAACCCGCGGAGGGGCGGGGGCAGCTTTGGGCCGGGTGGACCTCAGCTCGGCTCGGGCGGGCTAGTTCGGCCCCCGTCCCGCAGTGACTGACACGCCCCGCCTCCGCCCCGAACCCCTCGGGGGCCGCAGCCCAGCAAGGCCCTGTCCAAGCTGCTGGACCCCGGGCTCAGTCCTGGGCGGACCCCGCTGCAGTGGCCCCCCCAGTCCGCCCGGGGCGCTGTGGCTGCGGCTGGTCCGGAGGGGGCGGTGAAGCCTTGGAAAGGGGAGGGGAGAGGGGAGTGTTGGAGGCGCCGGAGCTGAGCCCGGACGGCCGGCCGGGCGGGGAGAAGGAGGAGCCGGGGCGGGCTGGCGGGCGGCCGGGTGGCGGCGGCGGCATGGCGGAGCCGAGCGGGGCCGAGACGAGGCCCCCCATTCGGGTCACCGTCAAGACCCCCAAGGACAAGGAGGAAATTGTGATCTGCGATCGAGCCTCGGTCAAAGAGGTAGTACGGGTGGCGGGGGTGGGGGTGAGCGCGGAGGAGGGGTCTGCGAAGAGGGGGGTGGCTCTGAGACGGTGGGGCGTACGGGAGGGCCGGGGAGAGGAGGGCGGGGGCCCAGCACGCACTCGGAGGAGCGGAAGGGAAGGGCAGGAGGGTAGGGGGCGTCCTGCGGGGGTGGTCTGGGGGAGCGTGGCGCGTGTTGGGGAAGGGAGGCCGGGGGTTTGCCTTGTGGCCTGGGCTGGGGGCGTGGTGGAGAGTGCGAAGAGGACACCTTGCACAGGGAAGGGGGAAGGACCCTGGGTTTGAGGGGAGTATTCGCCCCAGTTACTGGTCGGGGTTCGAGGCGCCGAGTCAGAGTGGGGGCCGGGCAAAGAGCTGAGCGGGCGGGAGGCGCAGGTTGGGGGAGAGCTCCGGGCTCCTACTGTGCGCCTCAGAGAACGCCCAGCATTCTCACGCCCGGCCAGGGGGTAGGATTTCCGTCTGCCCGGATGTTTCCTACTCTTTCAAATCAAGGTGGTTACATTTGATTCTCAGCCCCTCTGGGATTTACACAGTGTGCAGTAGGTGCTCAATAAAAATGTGTTGAATGAGTGAATGAGGGAATATTGCCTGTGTTCACCACCCCCCTGTGGCTGCTCCAGAATTTCACAGAGGCGGGGCTTAAGATAGGCGTCTGGTTGGAAGGGAGGGATCTAGAAGCTGCCTTTGCTTAACAAGTGCACTCTTTTTACTTAGAGTGTGGGTTTGATTTGGTTGGGTTGATAGGGGTGTTGCTGATAGATTTGGGGAGTCTAACTCTCCCCAAGCCAGCCTTTAGTGCCGTCATTGCCCCTCTCCCCACCTTATAAAATGACTACATTCCAGAATTTAAATAATTTTTGCCTGCAAAACTGAATTTGAAATCCACCCTTGAGTGGATTTAATTGAGTGGCCCCATGTGTTTGGTTAAGAGCCTGGGCTTTGATATCAAGACCTGAGTTCCAGTCTGCCCAGAGCAAGTTACCTAATTGCTCTGATCCTCAGTTTTCTCATCTTTAAAATGGAGATGGGCTTCCCTGGTGGCGCAGTGGTTGAGAATCCGCCTGCCGATGCAGGAGACACGGGTTCGTGCCCTGGTCCGGGAAGATCCCACATGCCGCGGAGCAACTAAGCCCGTGAGCCATGGCCGCTAGGCCTGCGTGTCCGGAGCCTGTGCTCCGCAACTGGAGAGGCCACAACAGTGAGAGGCCCGCATACCGCAAAAAAAAAAAAAATAAAATAAAAAAATAAAATAAAATGGAGATAATAATTAACATGTATCTCATGGGACTTAGACTCTTAACTAGTGAATAGTTAGTGCTGTTATAAATGGGATCTATTTGCTGTAGTTGTTACAAGAACACTGGGAATAAAGAGAGGAAAGAGAAGGCTGAGGGGAGATAGGGCCTGGGCCCAAGGCTGTTGAAGGAGTTGGGATGGAGAGAACTGCCCAGGTAGTATGCTCACAGGGAACTGGGTGGATGGACTGAAAAAGGAGTGTCAGATAGAAGCAAGGGCTTTCTAGGGTGGGAGACCCTGGGGTAGAGCTGAGAGGAGTTCTCACTGGTCCACCTCCTTGGTTAAGAAAGGAGCTGCTTATTGCAGCTGGAGGGATGCAGTCAGGACTGCTGAAAGGACTTCCCACGACTAGAGGTGGGAGCAAGGGAATGCAGAGGCTTTGAAAAGAAGCAGGGTCCCTGGTTGGAGGAGCCCAGGCAGCCTCCACAGTGACCTTTGCCTCTTGATCACAGTTCAAAGAGGAAATCTCCCGGAGATTTAAGGCTCAGCAGGATCAGCTGGTCCTGATCTTCGCAGGCAAGATCCTCAAGGATGGGGACACACTGAACCAGCATGGGATCAAGGATGGGCTCACTGTCCATCTGGTCATCAAGACCCCTCAGAAGTAAGTTCAGGAGAGGAGCAGGTCCAGCTTTGGATTGGGCATTTTTTTCCCCAGCTGATACTTTCTCACCCATTGTTCAACTGTACATCTAAGGCCTATGCCAAGGCCCAGGAAGGTGGCTCTTGGATGGATTGCCAGGAAGCCCTGTGATCTCATCTGCAGGGGAATGGAACCTGATTTACCTCTTCCTGCATACCCTGAAGATAGAGGATACTCGCTCCTCTCTTCCTCTGTCTGATTTACTGACTGCCCCCAGTATCACCCTGCCCCAGCCTCAGGGTTGCTTAGGAGGTGGCTTGGGTTAGGGCTATAGCTGCACAGCAAACATAGAAATCATTGTCTTCCCTTTTGTGTTCACTTCAACTAGGATTTTTCTGTCTGTCCTCAGGGTTCAAGATCCATCTACTGCCCCTGCTTCTTCCCCTTCCACTCCAGACCCAGCCTCAGCGCCCTCCACCACGCCTGCTTCACCTGCCACTTCTGCCCAGCCCTCTACTTCTGGCAGTGCCACTTCGGATACTGGCAGTGGAAGCCGAAGGAGCAGTGGGGGGGGTACCTCCCCAGGGACTGGGGAGGCACCTCCCAGTGCCACTGCATCCATACTCTGTAAGCCTTTAGGGTGGAAGGCACTGTCCTGTTTTGGGCTGTGGAGTGCGGGAGAACCAAGAAGAGGGGACAATATGGTCCCTGCTCCTGATTTGATGGGAATTGGGGACCCCTGGACATAGGTGTCCAGACATTGGTACTTGAGCCAAGAGGGGGAAGAAACCAGTTTGTGAGGGCTTCCCAGAAGAGGAGAGCATGGCAAAATGTGAAGAGTGAGGGGAGAAATGGGGCTGGGGATGTGGGGAACCCTGGGTAAAGATATTGGAATTTGGGAAAAAGGTGGGTCCAGCAGTAGCCAGTTGGGGAATATTTATTTGCTCATTCAGTAGGTCATCACTGGTTACCCTCTCTGTGCTCAGTATTGTGCCTGCCTGTCAGCCTCGGCCATCAAAGATGTCTCAGTCTAGTAGGCTCACATCTCTTTGCCAGCAGTGGATCAGGGCTGGGGCTGTGGAAATGATTGGAAAAGGGAGATGTGAGAAGGAGAAGGGGCCCATCCTGGAAACCTGACTTCAGTGGCTCTGGCCAGGTAGGGGAAGAGTCTTGTGACAGACTGTGACCCTGCCCCCTCCCCCCAGCTGGCTTTGGGGGCATCCTGGGCCTGGGCAGCCTGGGTCTGGGCTCTGCCAACTTCATGGAGCTGCAGCAGCAGATGCAGAGGCAGCTGATGTCCAATCCTGAGATGCTGTCGCAGATCATGGAGAACCCCCTGGTCCAGGACATGATGTCTAACCCCGACCTGATGCGCCACATGATCATGGCCAACCCCCAGATGCAGCAGCTGATGGAGCGGAACCCCGAGATCAGCCACATGCTCAACAACCCTGAGCTCATGAGGCAGGTGGGTCTGAGAGAAGGTTGGGATTGTGGAGGACACCTGGTCCCCAGCTGTGCCCTGCCTGACCTTTTCCCACCTTGTTCTACCTTGACTTGTTCATTCATTCATTCATTCAGCAGCCATGTTTTGAGCCCTGGGGGTACAGTGATGAAAAGACATAGGCCTAGCTTTCCAGGAACTTCTGGTCTCAAAGGGAAGTGGGACAAGTAAGCAGGCTGTTATAATAAAATGTGGTCGGTGCTATTATAGAGATAGTCACAGAAGCACACAGAAGGGCTCCTGATCCTACCTGGGGCTCAGAGGAGGCCCTAAAGGAAGTGTCACCCAAGCAGAGACCCAAAAGAGGAAGAATGAACCAGAGGAAGAAAAAGAGAAGAGTATTCAGGGCTGAGGGACAGCAAGTACAAAGGCCTGGGAATTAAAGATAATAGGAGGACTGGGGAGCATTTTGTCTGGACAGGGCCTGGTGGGTAAGGGAGACCCAGGGGAGGTGGTTTGGTGTTGGTCTTTGGGAGCTCCATCTCGTAGCCATCCACCAGGGGACGAGGGTAGACGATCTCAGCAGAGCTGTGGACACTAGTGCTAGACTCACCAGAAGATAAGTTCCAGAAGGGCAAGGATTTGCAAGTGTTTTGTTCACTGCCTAGAACAGTGCCTGGTATATAGTAGTCACTCAATAAGTACTTATTAAATGAACGAATTGTGGGATAAGAGTTCAGAATCTTATCATAGACATAAAAATGTCTTAGAAGAGGCAAGTGTGGAGCAAATTTGGGAAGAAGGACAGGGAAGGCATTCCAAGTTGGATGGGAACAAGAAGCAGCTATGCTCATTTTATCTGTTATGTACTGCTGTCCCCTAGAGCTGACATAGGTCACCCCCTCCTTATTGAAAGTGAGCCATTGGTTCCCAAGAGAAAGCCCCCATCCTGTTTCTCAAGATTCAGTGAGGCCAAAGACCTGGGGTAAGATCTAGAAGGTGTTGGTAGCATTGTCCCAGCTTGAATCCTTTCCCTCCCCAACTTGTCGTTTACCAGACAGACCAATCTGGCCTTGAACCCTGTCTCCACCACTAACTGGCTGTGTGTCCCAGGCAGTGAGTCCCTGAGCCTGTTTTCTCATTTGCTAAATAGGGACAGAAATACCTACACGGGATGGTTATTGTGGGTATTAAATGATTTAAATTCTGTAAAGTACTTAGCCCAGTGCCTGTATGTCGTAACTGCTCAGTAGATGTTAATTTTCTCTTTTGCTTCTTCTTTCTCATGTCCTTTCTTATTCAACTTCCTTGTGCTCCCTGACACTTCTGGGGATCCTCTGAACCTGAGGGAGGGAAGCTGCTGCCTTCATCCTATCTGGGATCATTGTACCCCCAAAAGTCAACCAGAATTCCCATAGGGAGGCAGGGTTAGAGCCAAGGTGACAGTAGAGGAAGGAAGTCCAGTTCACCCTACTCCCTGCCACTATGGGTCAGTTCCTAGGCCCTGGACCCTGATCCTGATGCAGACCTCCTCATCAGGGCCCACTCTTTTCCAAGCTTGGTGATCCCCTGCTTCCAGGGCCATTATCTCTCTTTCCCTTTTCCACCAGACGATGGAGCTTGCTCGGAATCCAGCCATGATGCAGGAGATGATGCGGAACCAAGACCGGGCCTTAAGCAACCTGGAGAGCATCCCTGGAGGGTATAATGCCCTCCGCCGCATGTACACGGACATCCAGGAGCCCATGTTTAGTGCTGCTCGGGAACAGGTGGGGCCAGGGGCTGGGCTGTGGGAGGGAAGTCTGGACTCAGGATTACCTACCCCCAGACCCAGGCAAGACTGAGGTGCTGTCTGCTCCTCTTTCCTTCCCTAGCCCCCTGAGGGTGGGCCTTGGCTTAAAAGTGGTTCTCATGCTGCATAGCCAGGGATGGTCCAACTTGGCATGGGACTGAGGCACTAGGGCAGAAGATAGCAGAGTTCCCTAGGGAAGTGGGCAAAGGGTAGTATCCAAGGGATTTGACATTGTTCTGACAAACTTTTTGCACCAAGGGCTCAAAGATTGTGGGGCAGGCCTGGGGTCAAACAGCCAGCCCTAGCACAGTGTGTCTCAAGTGTGGTCCACAGATCACCTGCATCAGAATCACCTGGGGAGCTTGTTAACCATGAGATTCCTAGTCCCCACCTTTGAGCTACTTATTGAATCAATCTCTGGAATCAAGTCCTGGGAATACGCACTTTAAAAAAGGCTTTAAGAATTCTTTCCAAATATACAAAAAGTATAGCATTCTCTTGTATCCTTGTGGCCCTAAAATGTTGCCGTATATAGTTTCAGTGCCTTTTTGGGTTCTTTTTTTAAAGTTTAGCTTACACTAAATACAATATACATTTACCTGTTTCAAAACTCAAAAGTTACACAACGTAAACAAAAGGGTATTTAAAAAGTATAGAAAGGTATGCAAGCTCAACAAAAGTATACACAAGGGATCCTGCTATTTCCATCTCCCAGCCACCTCTTTTCCACCCCAGAGTTAACAAATGTTGTTAGTATTTTGTATGTTTTCCTAGACGTATTAAACATTAGCAAATAAGATATTACACATAGAATTGCAGCCTTCACATACCCCTCCCCCATCTTATACCTCTCTTTCCCTCTCCAGAGCTAACTACCACCCTGAAGTTGGTGTTTGTCATTTCAATTCTTTTATTACCTATGTATGAATCCATAAACAATCTGTGGCCACGTTTTGCATATTTTCAACCTTATAGAAGTGGTATCATGCTGTTCATACAATTTTAAACTTGTTTTTTAAAAAAATCTAAAAATGTTTTATTGAAGAATAATATAGTTGTAGAAAGGTGCACATATCATAAGTGTACAGCTTGATGGACTTTCACAGACTGAATGCCCCGCCATCCCCAACCAGCACCCAAGTGGGAGGGTGGGGCCTTACATTCCTTCTTCCTTGTGGAAAGGAAAAAGCACCATATCCTGAGTGGCCCGTGCTATCCCAACGGATTCTTTGTTCATGCCGTCTCTGCCCTACACCAAGTCTCCACAGATGAGTGTGCCTTGTTGACCCTGTCCCTACGATGATGCCACATTGTCTTAATTAAGTCTGGGCATCGGGTAGGGTGAACCACCCCTCTCCCCTTCCAGCTGATTCTTCACCATCATCTTGGTTATTCTTGGCATTGCTCTTTCAAATTTTAAAAAGCGCTATAGGGATCAACTGTGAGTTTTTAAAGAAATTAATTTATTTTAAGTTTTATTTTATTTAAGTGTTTAATTAAAAATATAAATCAAAGTAATGTATGTACCTGGTTAAAAAAATTTTCAAGTAGTTGAGCAAGGCTTTATAACAAGCACCCAGCTAATTCTGATGTACTCTAAGGTGTGTGAACCACTGGTTCAGCTAAAAGGATGTTTGGCATCAACAAACCTGGATTCAAATACCTGCTCCATCATACTTCAGTGGTGTGATCTTAAGTGAGTTGCTTAACCTCCCTGAGTCTTCACTTCCTCATTTGCAAAATGGAGACAATGTGTTATAGCAGTATTCTCAATCACTTTGGTCTCTGGACCCCTTTATTTATTTTTTGTTTAATTTAAAAAAAAATTTTTTTTTTTTTTTTTGGCCACACCGTGTGGAATGCGGGGGTCTTAGTTCCCCAACCAGGGATTGAACCCGAGTCCCCTGCAGTGAAAGCTCGGAGTCCTAACCACTAGACCACTAGGGAATTCCCCTCTGAATCACTTTATACACTTAAAAATTATTGAGGACCCAAAAGGTTTTGTTTTTGTGGGTTAGGCCTATTGATATTCACTGTGTCTGAAATTAAAACTGAGAAGTAAAAAAAAAATTATTTGTTAACTTATTTAAAAATAACAATAAATCCATTATACATTAACATAAATAGCATATTCTTTTGAAAAATAACTTTATTTTCCAAAACAAAACTTTAGAGGAAAGAATGGCCTTGTTTGACTTTTTTGCAGATCTATTGAATGTCTGGCTTACTACAAGACAGCTGGATTCTCACATCTGCTTCTGCATTCAGTCCGTTGCAATGTCACATGTTACGTAGCCTTTTGAAAACTCCACTGAATACTTATGAGAGAATGAGAGTGAAAAAGGCAAATAACATCTTAGGATTATTAAAATGGTTTTTAAACCTTGCAGGGGTCCTAGGACCACACTTTGAGAACTGGTGTATTAGAGGGATATTGTAAACATTAGAATAAATGGGTCAGGCACATAGTAGGTGCTCAATAAATGGCAGCTATTATCACTTTTGGGAGTTCACAGAAAGAAACTCAGGCCTTAGGGTGTATGGGGAAGAGCAAAGCAGTACCCAGAACTAGGTGGGTTTGGATGCTAGGCAAGTTACCTGAACAGGAAATCTGAAACGTTGACAAAGACTGAAACTGTGGTGCATGAACCCTCGCCTGCAAGCCCTGTTATCTGAACAGGCATCCGGTAGGGTGAAGGAACCACAGCTCAGAGCAGGAGAGTCCTTGGTCAGCCCTGGTCCCCATGACCCACTTTGAATAAACAGGAAAAGTGACTGGATACGAAACTCCATGGTGGGGAGGGGCTGAGGCTGCTCAGGTACCTCCTGCGTGGGTGTTAGTGGGTCCAGAGGGAGGACATGTGGGTGCTGCCATGGGCAGCCCACCATATGGTGGGGTTCAGACCCTGAGACAATCCTGGATAACATAGATGGGGGCCTGGTGCTGAGGGGGACTGTTTAGCTGAAGCAGCCAGTCTGAGGAGATAGGCTGTGGGAAGGGAGGGGAAGGAGGAGATTACATGGAGGAAGCAACAGAAGGAGGAGAAGACCTAGGGAGGTGTGCTTAGCCGGAGGTGTGCCCACTAAGGGGCTCCATTGTGGTGTGCCTGGATGGACAGAATGCCACGTGGGGGACCTGGGGGTGAGGGAGAGGGTTCGGTGGAGTTAGTCTTAGACCAAGGTGGCTGGAAAAGGGAGAGCTAGAGGCAGATCGGGGTCGAAGTAGAGAGCCAGCTCCCATCAAGCCAATAATTACCTATTGAGCACCTACTAGTGTCAGGGGCCAGGGGTGCAAAGGTGAATCTGACATTGTCTCTGCCCCTTAAGAGCTAAGGAAAACAAATATCTCACTACACAATGGGAAAGGTTTGTGTACAGTATTGATACTGTAGAGCACAGAGGAGATTAGATACCAAATATTTAGAGCCACCAGGGGAGATGTTGAGCTAACCCCTCAGTTATCTGAGGGGTTCAGTTATCCAGTCATCAGCATCAGGCAGCTCCCACCCTGCAGGATGAGGGTGAAGTTGCCCATTGTGGGGCTAGAAATTGACCTGAGGACCTCCAAGGTTTTAGATCTCTCTCCCTTTCCTGGGGAAGGGGAGGCTATTAGGTGAGAAGAAAGAAAGGGCCTAGCCCTTAAGGATTTGTTTCAGTCCTTAACCCAAAACCTTTCCCTCCTCCCAGTTTGGCAACAATCCCTTCTCTTCCCTGGCCGGGAACTCCGACAGCTCATCCTCCCAGCCTCTGCGGACTGAGAATCGAGAGCCCCTCCCTAACCCCTGGAGCCCCTCGCCCCCCACCTCCCAGGCCCCCGGGTCCGGTGGGGAGGGCACCGGAGGATCGGGGACCAGCCAGGTGCACCCGACAGTCTCGAACCCCTTTGGGATCAATGCGGCTAGCCTGGGGTCAGGTATGTCCTAGGGTGGAAGGAGCTTAGTGGGGTCACCAGGGCAGTCCCTCTGCCCCAGGACTGAATGGGGTTCACACTGCTGCAGAATATTGAAGACAGAGGTGAGACTGTATTGAAGCCACAGAGGGGGCTCTGTAGCCTAGAGTAGTGGCTCGACCCCTCAGGGTAAGGGTTGGTTCTGGCCCTGTCCTGATGTGCCTAGGAGTGACCTAAGTAAAGGCTCATGAGTAAACCAGGCCCCACTTCCTAAGCTCTTTCAACACTGCTGGTACTATCCAGAGTAAATGGGTCAGACTGGGAATGGGGTGTGGGAGAGGAAGCAGGGGGCAGGTAGATGTGGCCTGGGGGAGACGGATGTGCAGAGCTGCCGTGTACAGAAGTGCAGGTTATGTACTGCACAACCTTGGGAGATGCCCCATTTGTCTGGACTATGACTATACATATGGCTCTAGGGATGTGTGGTAGATGCTCTGATTTCTCTGTACCCTGGGGAGCATCTTGATTGGGAAAGTCCCTTCCCCTCTATGTGCTTATTTCATAAATAAGGTACTTGAACCTGATCCATGGTTTTAAAATTGTACTTCTGAGTCTTGAGGGCTCTGGCCCATCTCCAGGATGAGGGAAAACCAAAAGCGAAAGGCTCCAGGCCTCCTGCCCCGGCTCCAATCAGACCACTGACATACTTGGTTTCCTAGTGAGATTTAGTTTGAGGAAAGGGTCTCTGCTGCTTAGACAAGTTTGAAAACCATTGAACTGGATGATCTTTAGTCAAATCCTTTCCAACTCTGACATCTGACCTGTGGAAGGAACAGTCCAGAGGGCCATGAATCAGACCCAGTTTGCAACTGGCCTGTCCTTAGCAGAGTAGTTGGGGAAGGGGCCAGGACAAAGCCGGGTGAGATGACCTCGGAGTCAGGAGAGACTTGGACCCACGCCCCAGTACTTGGGTGCCCATTTGACTGTTGCCTTTCTGAGTTTTGTAACCACTCAGTGCCTGAAGTAATGTAGATTGAAGTGAGGCATCTGGTTTCCATCTGGACCCCTTTTCTCTTGTTTTTTCCTTCTTGTCCTAGGGATGTTCAACAGCCCGGAAATGCAGGCCCTCCTCCAGCAGATCTCTGAGAACCCCCAGCTGATGCAGAATGTGATCTCAGCCCCCTACATGCGCAGCATGATGCAAACGCTTGCCCAGAACCCCGACTTTGCTGCTCAGGTATGGAACTGGCACGAGGGGAGTGTGTTGGGGGCTGTTGCTTGTGAAGATCAAAACACTCTGGAGCTAGACTGCCTGGGTTTCTGTATTGAGCTCTGCCACTTCTTAGCTGTGTGAGCCAAGCAAGTTACTTAACCCCAGTTTCCTCATATGTAAAATGGTAATAACAATAGTTCCTGCCTCAGAGAGTTGTGAGGGTTGAGTTAATACCATAAAGTGTTTAGAACATGGCATGGCACGTAGTAAGCCCTACGTACTCGGAAATGTTAGCTATCGTCATCCTCGTCAGACCGGCTCCTGACTCTTGTCCTCGTCCAGAGTATAGTTCCATTTCCTCTCACTGTCCCACTTAGGCCTTCAGGATACTTTGAGAGCCTTGGAAAAGCTGGCCAGATTTCCTGCAGTGGAGGGGGTGCCAAGGGAGATGAGGCCGTGGGGGCATTCTGGGGGTGGGTAGGCCCAGGCCTCCCCTACTGCCTTCACCCTGGCAGATGATGGTGAACGTGCCGCTCTTCGCGGGGAACCCCCAGCTGCAGGAGCAGCTCCGCCTGCAGCTCCCAGTCTTCCTGCAGCAGGTGAGTGAGGAGCCTGGATGGGCAGAGGTTGAGGGCTGGGGTGGACCCCGAGGCCCAGTGGGTGGAACTTAAAGGAGGGGCCGCGCTTGGCTCTGGACTCAGGGTCTAGGCTGCCTCCTGTCTCCTGGCACCTCCTGTTGCCTTTCTCTGATGTTTCCCACCAGATGCAGAACCCGGAGTCACTCTCCATTCTTACCAATCCCCGAGCCATGCAGGCACTGCTGCAGATCCAGCAGGGACTGCAGACCTTGCAGACCGAGGCCCCCGGACTGGTACCCAGGTGAGGGTTGGTGGCAGATGGGCAGCAAAGTTCTGGCTACCCCTCCCCCTCAACCCCTTTCCCTGCCACTCTCTGAGCAGCCCTTGTGTCTCTGAGGGTGTTTTCCTGTTCCTTCCAAATGCTTTTCCTTCTGGATCTCACATTGCCATCCGTTTCTCAGAGGCCATCTCCCACCTCTTGGTCTCTCCTGCCTGCAGCCTTGGCTCTTTTGGGATGTCCCGGACCCCAGCCTCCTCTGCAGGCAGCAATGCTGGATCTGCGCCTGAGGCCCCCACCTCCTTGCCAGCCCCTCCAGCCACATCCTCTCCAACAGGGGCCTCCAGTGCTCAGCAGCAGCTCATGCAGCAGATGATCCAACTTTTGGCTGGAAGTGGAAACTCACAGGTACATGGGGCAGCGGGGCTGGCGCTGGGACCCTGCAGTGTTAAGGGTGGCAGTAGAATGGAGACAGCAGAGCAGGCTTCGGAGTCAGCCAGACCTGGCTTTAGTTCCTGGTCTGCTACTTTCTAGCCTTGGGCAAGTTACCGATCTTCCGTAAGTTTAGTTTCCACAGCTGTGAAATGGAGATGAGACTAGTAATGGCACTTACTGGGTCATCTGGGTACTGGTCTATGTGCCTTATGTATAAGAGCTCATTTACTTTATTCTCCACAACAGCCTTGCCAGGAAGCTATTATTATTATTTCTGTGTTACAAAAGGGGAAAACTAAAGCCCAGAGAGGTTAAGTGGCTTGCTCAGAGTCACATATCTAGTAAGTAATGGAGCTAAAATTCAAACTGAGGCATGCTGGCTCCAGAATTTACACTTTAACTACTGTTACACCATTTCTGCTTATATCAGAGGACCCCTTTTGATAATTAAAGTAGCCTCCCTTTCTGAGACAAGAGAGGAGGATTCTGGGAGGTGAGGTGACCAGAGCCCTGGGCCACACAGCCAAGGCCTGGGGTTTGGGGGAGGAGCAGGGATGAGCCCCTTAACCCTTCTATGGCCCCTGTGACTCATCTGGGAAAAGCCTTTCAATAGGAATATAAGTGTGCCCAGCTTTGTGCAAGGCACTGAGGGGGGCTGGATGAAGGGATCCCCAAGGCCCAGTCCAGCTTAAATTGTGTGGACCGTGATGAAAAACAGCACGGAGCATTGGAAACGGCTCTTGTACTGCGTGTTGGGGGCCTCTGTGATTGCTGGGCTCCTTCCAGCTCTGAGTCTTCTGTTCATGATCTAGGCTAGTGCCTCCTAAAACATGCCTTGGGGAAAACATTTCCAGGTGATGTTTATAGGAGTGTCAAAAATGAAAAGCCTCGGGCTTCCCTGGTGGCGCAGTGGTTGGGAGTCCGCCTGCCGATGCAGGGGACATGGGTTCGTGCCCCGGTCTGGGAAGATCCCACATGCCGCGGAGCGGCTGGGCCCGTGAGCCATGGTTGCTGAGCCTGCGCGTCCGGAGCCTGTGCTCCGCAACGGGAGAGGCCACAACAGTGAGAGGCCCGCGTACCACAAAAAAAAAAAAAAAAAAAAAGAAAAGAAAAGCCTCTCTTTCGTAAATAACCGTGTTTGTTGATTGGTTAAACACAATTAACAGGTTCTTGCTTTCCTGGGGCCCTTCTCTGACCTTTACTATGGCCGTGTGTGTGATGACTGCCAGGAAGGAGGGGGTTTGGAGGTAGTATTTATCAACCACAGAACATTTGGCTTTTGGATTTCCTGTTAACATCTCCAGAGTGTTGATGGAAAGCAGTTGGGAATATCGGCTGATCTAGGCCTATCCATTACTTCGAAATCTTAAGAAAGATGCCCCCCGCCTTATGATGACACAGTTGTTTAGTGACTTGGGACACTGGCTTCTTGGCCTCTGTTTGCAGCTCACCGACCCATGCCCCATTGGTTGACTCTGAGGATGTCTTCTTCTCACCATTATAAATGTTCAGAATCAGATAGGCCCCCTGGGGTTGGGTTGGTCCTGTGCCCGCTTCAAAAGGCCTGTCCCCTCCAGGTGCAGACGCCAGAAGTGAGATTTCAGCAGCAGCTGGAGCAGCTCAACTCCATGGGCTTCATCAATCGTGAGGCCAACCTGCAGGCCCTGATCGCCACGGGAGGGGACATCAACGCAGCTATCGAGAGACTCCTGGGCTCTCAGCTGTCCTAATCCCTCAGCCTGTGCCTCCTGCCTCTCCTGTCCCTCGATGCCAGCGTTTGGTTCTTACCCTCTGCGGCTTGTCATCCCTTCTGTCTTCTCCCTTGTCCTCTCCAGACGGCAGGGTGACTTTAGAGGCGTGGGCCCCAGCCCCGTAGCTCTGAGAATTCCAGTTTTACTTCTGCACCTCTTGTAGAACCTTCTCTCCTGGTCCTGCTCTAGCAGAGCTATTTAAACAGTTCTCACAGTTTTGTTGATTGGCCCCTCCTCTTTGGCCCTCCCCCACTTCACCTTTGCAACCTTCAGACTTCTCAGTGGCAGTGCAGAGCTGAAGGAGGAACTGACTCTCTGCTTTACTGGAACAGGGTCTTCTGTCTGTACCACTAGGATTTTGCTTGTCTTATGTTTACTTTTGGTAACTCTTCCTTCTTTCTCTCCCCCATCCCCTCCCACCTCCAGCCTAACCCATGCTAGACTTCCATACTCTGAAGGAGGGGCAGGTGAAACAGGCTGTGATTTTCCTCCTCACCCCCTGTTCTGTTCACTTCACCCAGCACTTTTTCATGGTCTGTTGGGACTTCCAGAGGAAGGAAGATGCCTGTTCTCCCTGTCTGAAGGGAGAGGTGAGACACAGCCCTCTGGAGCACGAATTAACAGGCCCTGGACCAGCCCAATGAGGGGAGGAGGGAATGAGATTTTCTGGAGGAAGGGAATCGGGGAAAGAGCCTGAGTAGAGGACTTGGAAGTTGGAATTGACAGTTAGGGAATGGAAGCACTAATAGTTCTTTTAGGCTGGAGAGTCCAGGCTCAGGCCTGGCAAAGGAGACTTAAGAGATGTTAACGGAATTTGAGTTGAAGAAAAGGGCTCAATGAAGCTAAACAATACGGCTCACAAGGTGTTATGTTGGTTCCATTTCTGCCAACACACATGCTTATATATATATACACACACACATTTCCATGAACCCAGGACCTGTCTGTGTCTCCAGGTACCAGTAATTTAAGCTCCCCTCAAAAGACATGAAGAGGATTGGGATCTGTCTTAGCAGTGGGTGTGTGTGTATGGGGGTGGGTGCATGCATGCATGCACGCACACATGTGCATGTGAGTTGAGTGGGAGGGTGGATCCCTTGTTGATTTCTGGTTTAGAGTTTTCTCCCACCAGAGAGAAGTAGGCAAAAGGGCCAGTCTAGGTCAGGAATAAATACAGCCTGGAGAGCTAGATCCCCTGGGCTTCTGGATGCTGGGTAACCCAAGGGTAGTGTGGGTACCTCTTCTGAAGCTGTCAGGGCTGTGACCAGCACCCTTATTACCCCTCCCCTCATTGCTTCGGGGAATAGTAGGGGAGGAGTCTTTCCCTCTAGAACCCCTGGCCTTTGGTGTCTTAGCTCCTGCCCTTTGAGTTTTCACTATTTCCCTCCAGGCCAGAAAGTTCTATTTGAGGAAGGAAAGGAGAGGGCAGCAATGATGCCTTTGATCTGGAATTGGACATTGCTCTATTGGAGCACAGAGGAGGCTCATATCACCTCCTCTCTCTGCTACTTAGCCCAGCTGCTTGGAGGACCCATTGCTGGGAATATGGAGGCAAGAGGAACAGAATTTTCTCCAAGTGGGAAAGGGTCCCAAGCAGTCCAGAGAGGATGTCTGTGTGGCTTTCCCTCCCTACCTCCCCCAACTCCCACACTGGCCTTTGTAAATAAATGGTGTGGTCTTTGTTGTGAGGGTGTCTTGGTGTTTGTTTTCTGGGGGAGAGGAGGCTGGCTGAAGACAACTTCTTGGTTTTAGAGGGCTTTTGTAAAGTGGGATCTAGAGGAATTTGAAGTTGGGTTCGGTTACCACAGGTGTTCAGAAACATCGAAGATAAAGGGATAACTGATCGTGGGGATATCTATAATCTGTAGTTTAGGAATGGGAAGGATTGCTTTCTTCTACTCCCCATCGCCAGACCATAAGTTATCAGATCCCACCCCTGCTCTCCCATAGGTCAGGGCTGGGAGAAGAATGTATGAAAGGTGCTGGGAATATGGCTAAGTCCTTACTTCCATCCTCTGATCTTTTGGCAAGACTGCCCTCTCCTTACCCCAGGGAAAACGGTCAAAACAAGAGAAACCTTTGAATCCAGACCTAATGCAAGTGGAGTTTAACAGTTATTAGTCTTGAGCTCTGAGGCTAAACCTAGCTCTACCACTAAATATGTGAATTTAAGGAAGTCTTTTCATATGTGTGCGGTTTTATCTTTTGTGTAGTGAGGTTATGGATTAGAGCTCTGTGATGTCAGAATAAAGCGAGTGGGAGGTTCCACTTCTGATAGTGGTAGGCTGGATGTTTCAGACCAGCACTCTCAGAAATTTTAAATATGAAAACTATCAAAAAATCAAAGGGTTAATAAGATTGGCTGGGAATCCAGAGAGAAAAGAAGGCCCTAAAGGCTGCCTTTGCCCAGGGGGCTTTTCCAGTTAGGAAAAGGCTGCTGAGAGGCTAAGCTGTGGTTTTGAGGGCCTTGAAGGATTAGGAGCTAGAACAAAAAATTGGAATCTGGGGAGAGCTAAAGATAGGGATGCTGGTAAAGATCCACTTGGACTAGGAACCCCTAAGGATGAATCAGAAGTAAGCCAGTCCTCATATTCTGCAGGCTAGTGTCCCAACATTCTGGGTGGTCCAGAAATTCTCAAGTCTCAAACTTGGAATACGATGATCCCAGATTGCTAGTATCTCCAGATGCTTGGTAGAATCAAGCAGAAATCTCAAGGAACTTAACAACAACCTAGACCTCAAAAGTATTATAATTAATAATTTTTCAAATATAACATCAGCCACAATAAGAATTAGTCAATTAGTCGAGCTCTTGAAGAAATAAGGCAATGAAAACGAAAGCAAGCAAATGATAGACAAAAAAAAAAAAAAGGAAATGACAGACAACAAATAGACAGTTCCATATATTAGAGTTATACAGAAATGAAAACAACTGCTTAGTATTTCAAGACAATAAAAGCGAGGCTTGGAAATTTCAGCAGAGACCTGAAACTACACAGACACAGCACAATTGGAAAAGGACCAAATAGAAATTTTAGCTAGAAAAATAAAATAGATGAAATTAAGGTCTCAGTAGATGGGTTTAATAGCAGATTAGACATAGCTAAGGAGAGAATTGGTCAATTATAGAAACAGAATGAACCTTGGAAAAATAAGAGGATGGAAAATACAGAAGAGACAGTAAGTTGGGCTAAATTATGCTTAATTGGAGTTCAAGGAGAAGAGAGAAAGGGGAAAAAGCAATCTGAAGAAATAGTGTCAGAATTATCTATAACTGATGAAAACCATCAAGTCACAGATTCAGGAAGCCCAGTGAATTACACTCGCACTCTGCAAAAAGGCAAAAGCAAAAAGAAAATATTTTAAAGCACCTAAGGAATAAAGATGGTTTATCCTCAAAGGAGCAACAGACTACTGCTTACATCTCAACAGCAAAACTGGAAGACAGTGGAGGGAATGCTATCTTCCCTATGCTTAAAGAAGGTAGCTGCCCAGTGAAAATATCTTTCAAAAATGAAAGTAAAATAAAGATATTTTCAGACAAAAACAGTCCACCACCAGCAGTCTCACATTAAGGGAAATTCCAAAGGGTGATCTTCAGTCATAATAAAAAGGAAAAAAAAAAATAAATAAAAGGAAGAACAATGAAAGTAGTAAATATGTATGTAAATCTAAATAAACATTGACTGTAAAACAAAAATGATAATGTCTCATGGTGTTAAAATGTATAGACAAGGAATTAAAGTGCGTGACACACCAGCATAGGAGTCAGAAAGGCAATGGTAAATGGAGTTGGAGTATACTAAGGTCTTTGCGTTGTGCTGGTAGAAAGTAAAGTGTCAGTTAATGTTAGGCGGTGGTAAGGCAAGGATGAATGTTTTGCTAAACCACTAAACATAAAAACAATGTATAACTACCAAACTAATACGGGGGAAAATAAGATAAAAATTACCTTTCAAAAACGACAAGGGGAAAAAAAACGTCAAGAAGTACAAGAGATTTTCTAGGATGCTGAGACTATTCTGTATGATCCTGTAATGTTGGATACCCAACAATATGCATTTGCCAAAACCCATAGAACTTTACTACACAAAGAGTAAACATTAATATATGCAAACTAAAAAAAAACATATAGGACTTCCCTGGTGGTCCAGGGGTTAAGACTCTGAGCTTCCACTGCAGGGGGCTCAGGTTCTATCTCTGGTCAGGGATGTTCCACATTCTGCATGGTGAGGCCAGTCAGGGGATCCCAGGATGAAATGAAGAATGTAACCAGAGAATCTAACTATACTACAAATGTATGGAATAACTTCACTGAAGGATGGGTGGTAAGTTATTACCTAAGTAACTTGGAAATTAGTGGAATCTATGACTAAAGGCAAAAGAAACTATACATAAGCAGGGTACTCTGGTTGATGCAGTTGATCAGATACCTAGTTGATACATGTTCCATGGTTAACAATTCCGATACCACTGTACATGTATACCAGAATTGAACAATAAAGTAAATGGTGGATGGTGGGAGCCAGATTTCTCACTATGAGTTTATAGATAAGCAAGGTGATAAGGCTAGAATTATTTATGCAGTAATGGACTAGAGGTGGAAACATCAGTATGAACACATGTTTAGCTTAATACAGATACAGATATTTACAAATGGAAATATTTATAGATATTAGTGAGTTAGTATACACACATATTTTCTTGTTCTGTCAGCTGAGAGGGCCCAGGAGTAATGACACTTGGTGGCAACAAGCACACCTAGTACCCAGATCTTGGTTTCTAATACCATTTTCAGTAAAAGGAGCCAGGGGTCCTCGGAGAAATGGCTGATTCCAGGACGGGGGCAGGAAATAGCCAAAATGTGTCTGGTGGATCTTGCAGTGCCAGAAAGTAAGTGATTTAAAAATTAAAAAAACAGCAACCTACAATGATGAGGGCATGTCAAAGGGACATAAGAACCAACTGAAAGAACTCCCAATGGCCAAACTAGAACAATTTGAGCAACAAAATAAATAAGTATAAAATAAATGCCCTTGAATCTGTACTGATACAAATAAATAATTGAATAAATAAATGAGTGAGAAGAGACAAATCTCTGCAGAAAAATTACAAACAACTTATGTAAATGTTCTGCCCTCAAGGAGGGGATTGTAACACCCAGTCCTCAAGTGTGGGCTGCACATGCCTTCCTTCCAGAAGACCGTATGGAAAGGGGTGGGGTGGGGAGTGACTTTAGGGGAACACTACCTCAGCTAGGTGATCATGGTCAATGATAAATCATGCTGATAATGTACTCTTGATGTGATGAAAACTACGTTTTACCTCTGTTCTCTTCCTCCCCCAAACTCATAACCTCAGTCTAATCATGAGAAAAACACCAAACAAATTCCAATTGGGGGACATTCTACAAAACACCTCCCCAGTTCTCAAAACTGTCAAGGTCATCAAAAACGAGGAAAGGCTGAAAAAGTGTTACCGCCAAGAGGAGCCTTAGGAGAAATGACAACTGAATGTAATGTAGCATCCTGGATGGTATCATGGAACAGTAAAAGGATATTAAGTAAAAATGAAATAAATATGAATAAAGTATAAACTTTAGTTATCAGTAGTGGTTCATTAATTGTAATAAATGTACTATACTAATGTAAGATGTTAATGATAGGGGAAAATGGGTTTGGGTATATAGGATCTCTTTTACTATCTTCACAATTTGTCTATAAATCTAAAATTGTTCAAACTAAAAAGTTTAAGACAAAACAAGAGAGAAAATAAAATCTACAGAACAAATAGAAAGTACACATAATATGGCAGATTTAAACCTTAATATATAAGTAATTTTATTAAATGTAAATGGATTAAATGCTTCAATTAAAAGTCAAAGATTGGGCTTCCCTGGTGGCTCAGTGGTTAAGAATCTGCCTGCCAATGCAGGGCACATGGGTTCGAGCCCTGGTCTGGGAAGATCCCACATGCCGTGGAGCAACTAAGCCCGTGTGCCACAACTACTCAGCCTGCGTTCTAGAGCCCGCAGGCCACAACCACTGAGCCCATGTGCCACAACCACTGAAGCCCGTGTACCTAGAGCCCGTGCTCTGCCACAAGAGAAGCCACTGCAATGAGAAGCCCGCGCACCGCAACAAAAAGTAGCCCATGCACTGCAACGAAGAGTAGCCCCCGCTCACCTCAATTAGAGAAAGCCCACGCGCAGCAATGAAGACCCAACATAGCCAAAAAATAAATAAATAAAATCTATTTTTTAAATAAAGTCAAAGATTGTCAGCCTGGATCAATAAAATAAAAATCTAACTACAAGGCTCTGAAGATCTTGCAAATGGAGGCTCTGATGTGAGCCTGCAGGACAGCTCAATCCACACCCCACCCTACATCTACTGGGGACCCAGAAGCCAAATCCAGGAGGCCCTGGGCCCACTGGTGGCCCACCTCTGGAAGGAGAAGCCCGCACATCACAATGAAGAGTATCCCCCGCTCACCACAACTAGAGGAAGCCCGTGCGCAGCAACGAAGACCCAACACAGCCATAAATAAAAACAAAAAATAAATAAATAAATTTTTAAAAAGAGATAGTTAATTCATAATGATAAAAGGTACAATTCACCAGAAAAATATGATAATCCTAAATATTTATGCATCTAATAACATGGCCTCAATATATAAAAAGAAAAAATTGAGAGCACTTTGAAGAAAATTAGAAAAACCCTTAATTGTAGATTTGAATATGCCTCTCTCTGTAATTGATAGAATAGGCAGGGAAAAAATATCGATGTTAATTCATTCTAAGATACAGATTTTTTCACATTTTAACAACTCTGAAAGGAAGTTTTGTTTTGTTTTTCAATCTGTTTCCTGGTTTTGAGTCATAGTTTAATTGGCAGCATGTTAAAACTTTTTGATAGCAAGTAAAGTAACAGTGTGTTATAGGTTGGATTGTGTCCCTCAAAACTTAATATGTTAAAGTCCTAACCCTCAGTACCTCAGAATGTAACCTATTTGGAAAGAGGGTCATTGCAGATGAAATTAAGATGAAGTTATACTGGAGTAGGGTGGGCCCCTAACCCAATTAGACTTGTCCCTTTTAAAAAAGGGGACTTTTGGGGCTTCCCTGGTGGTGCAGTGGTTGAGAGTCCGCCTGCCGTTGTAGGGCACGCGGGTTCGTGCCCCGGTCCGGGAAGATGCCACGTGCTGTGGAGTGGCTGGGCCCGTGAGCCATGGCCGCTGAGGCTGCGCGTCCGGAGCCTGTGCTCCGCAACGGGAGAGGCCACAGCGGTGAGAGGCCAGCATACCGCAAAAAAACCCCCCAGGCAAACAGGGAGAACATCGTTTGAAGATGAAGGCAGGGTGATGTTTGTAGAAGCAAAGGAACACCAAAAATTACCAGCAAACCACCAGATGCTAGGGAAGAAGCATGGAACATATTCTTCCTTCAGCCCTCGAAAGGCACCAACCCTGCCAACACCTTGCTCTCATACTTCTAACCTCCAGAACTCTGAGACAATAAATTCCTATTTTTTAAGCCACCTGGTTTGTGGTACATTTTATTTATTTATTTATTTATTTATTTATTTATTTATTTATTTTGCGGTACGCGGGCCTCTCACTGTTGTGGCCTCTCCGGTTGCGGAGCACAGGCTGTGGATGCGCAGGCTCACGGGCCCAGCCGCTCCGCGGCATGTGGGATCTTCTCGGACCGGGACATGAACCCGTGTCCCCTGCATCGGCAGGCGGACCCTCAACCAGTGCGCCACCAGGGAAGCCCTGTGGTACACTTTAAAGGCAACCCTAGCAAAAAAATACTGGGTGCGTCTTCGTTTCAGTGAAAAACAATACATATAATGCTGCATCCAATAAAGTATAGAATATATATATATATATATTTTTTCAAGCATACATGGAACATCTACAAACATTAAATATATGCTGGGAAACAGAGCAGTTTTCAATGAATTTTAAAGGACAGAAATAATACAAAGTATGACCTCTAATCATAATGCAGTTTTCTAGAACCCAAGATTTTTGGAAATAAGGATATATACTAATAAGTAAACCATGGGTCAAAAGAGAAATAACAATGTAAATTATAAAATGTTTTAAAATTAAATAATAAAAAATTACCTGTAAAAACTGATGGGAGGCAGTTAAGCGAGTATGTGGAGAAATTTTTGTAGCCTTAAATGCATATATTGGAAAAGAAGAAAGTTTGAAAAGTAAAGGGTTAAGCAACCAGCTCAGAAAGTTAAAAAAAGAATAGCAAAATAAACTCAAAGAATGTAGAAGGATGGAAAAACAAAGAGAAGAGCAAAAATTAATGAAATAGGTGGTCCAGTGGGTAAGACTGCGCGCTCCCAATGCAGGGGGCCCAGGATCGATCCCTGGTCGGAGAACTAGATCCTTTGTGCATGCTGCAACTAAGAGTCCACATGCTGCAACTAAAGATCCCGTGTGCCACAACTAAAACCCAGTACAGACAAAATAAATAAATAATAAATATTTTTTAAAAATCTCAGCACTAACTCATGAGGTTGTATACTATTATAAAAAAATTAATAAAATAAAAACCACAATGAATCATATATCTGATGAGGGATATAGAATAAATAGAAATATATATAGAATATATAGAAAACTCCTAAAACTCAACAACAATGAAACATACAACCCAATTCAAAAATGGGCAAAGGACTTGAATTGACATTTCTCTAAAGAGGATAATACAGATGGTTAACAAGCACGTGATAAGATGACTAATTATTAGGGAAATGCAAAGTAAAACTACAGTGAGATACCACCTCACACCCATTAGGATGGCTACTATAAAAGAAAAACGAATGAGGAAAATGACCAACACAAAGGGAAAGAGGAGGGGTACCTGCTACATGTTCTCTAGGCCTTTTTGAAAACATGGAGTTGTTCTTTTGGCCACATACATGCGAATCTACAAGAAAGGTGATATTGTAGATATCAAGGGAATGGGCACTGTTCAAAAAGGAATGCCCCACAAATGTTACCATGGCAAAACTGGGAGAGTCTACAATGTTACCCAGCATGCTGTTGGCATCATTGTAAACAAACAAGTTAAGGGCAAGATTCTTGCCAAGAGAATTAATGTGCGCATTGAGCATATTATAAGCACTCTAAGAGCCGGGATAGCTTCCTGAAACGGGTGAAGGAAAATGATCAGAAAAAGAAGGAAGCCAAAGAGAAAGGCACTTGGGTTCAGCTGAAGTGCCAGCCTGCTCCACCCAGAGAAGCACACTTCGTGAGAACTAATGGAAAGGAGCCTGAACTGTTGGAACCCATTCCCTATGAATTCATGGGTGTAAAGAAAATAAAAGACCTGGACTGTATAAAAAAACAAACAAACAAAAAACAAAAACCAGAAAACAACAGGTGTTGGCAAAGATGTGGGGAAATTGGAACTCTGTGCACTGTTGGTGGGAATTTGAACTGGTACAGCTGCTATGGAAAAGAGTATGGTGATGGTTTTTCAAAAAATTAAAAATAGAATTACCACTATGATCCAGCAATTCTACTTCTGGGTATATACCCAAAAGAATTGAAAGCAGGGTCATAAAGAGATACTTGTACACCTATGTTCATAGCAGCATTATTCACAATAGCTAAACTGTGGAAGCAACCCAAGTGTCCACTGATGGATGAATGGATATGCAAAATGTTGTATATACATACAATGGAATATTATTCAGCCTTAAAAAGGAAAGAAATTCTGTAATATGCTACAGCATGGATGAAACTTGAGGATATTATGCTGTGAAATAAAGCATTCACAAGAAAAGACAAATACTGTATGATTGTATGAGGTACTTAGAGTAGTCAAACTCATAAAGACCTAAAGTGTAATGGTGGTTGCCAGGGGCTGGAGGGAGAGGAAAATGGAGAGTTATTGTTTAATGAGTATAGAGTTTCAGTTTTACAAGATCAAAAGAGTTCTGGAAATGTGGGTAGTGATGGCTGTACAACAATGTGAATGTATTCAATACTGCTAAACTGTGCACTTAAAAATGGTTAAGATGGTGAATTTTATGTTGTATATTTTACCGCAATAAATTTAATTAATGAAATAAAAAATAAATACAACAAAGCAAACAGGGAAACACAAACGAATATATGGTCTATGATTTCATGTATATAAAACTCCAAAACAGGCAACATTAAACTTTACTTTTTAAGGATGGTTGCCTGGAAGGAAAATTTGTAATGCAAAGCAAGGAAGTAATTACCATAAAAATCACCATAGCAGTTACCTGTATGAGAAGAAAGAAGTTGTGATTCGGAAGAAGGACATGTGGGATAATTCAGGGGTACTGATAATGTTCATTTCTTGACCTGAGCAGTGGCTACCATAATTTCTTAGAGTGAGCATTTATTTATTTAATGTTTTGTTTTGAAATAATTTTGTACTTACAGAAAAGTTGCAAAAATAGAACAAACAGTTCCCATGTGTTCTGCACCCAGTTTATCCTATTGTTAGTATCTTGCGAATTAACATTGGTATGATACCATGAACTATACTACAGACTTTATTTGAATTTTACCACTTTGTCTATTAATGCCCTTTTTTCTGTTCCAGGATCCAATCCAGAATCCCACATTGCATTTAATTGTCATGTCTCCTTAGTCTCCTTTAATATGTGACAGTTCCTCAATCTTTCCACAGTCTTTTAGAGCCTTTTTTGGGTAAATATATTTTTTAAAATTTTATTTATTTTTTGGCTGCGTTGGGTCTTCCTTGTTGTGTGCAGGCTTTCTCTAGTTGCAGAGAGCGGGGGCTACCCTTCCACCGCTTCTCATTGCGGGGGCTTCTCTTGCTGTGGAGCACGGGATCTAGGCGCCTGGGCTTCAGTAGTTGTAGCACGCAGGCTCAGTAGTTGTGGCGCACGGGCTTAGTTGCTCCACGGCATGTGGGATCTTCCCGGACCAGGGATCGAACCCGTGTCCCCTGCATTGGCAAGCGGATTCTTAACCACCGCGCCACCAGGGAAATCCCCCTTGGTGAATGTTTTTATTTTTAATTAATTAAAATTTATTTGATTGAAGTACAGTTGATTTACAATGTTGCGTTAGTTTCTGCTGTACAACAGAGTGATTCAGTTACATATATATATATATTTTTTTATTTTTTTATTTTTTTTCGGTACGCGGGCCTCTCATTGTTGTGGCCTCTCCCGATGCGGAGGCAGAGGCTCCAGACGCGCAGGCTCAGCGGCCACGGCTTATGGGCCCGCATCATGTGGGATCTTCCCGGACCGGGGCACGAACCCGTGTCCCCTGCATCGGCAGGCAGACTCTCAACCACTGCGCCACCAGGGAAGCCCTATATAAATTCTTTTTCATACTCTTTTCCATTATGGTTTATCACAGGATATTGAATATAGTTCCCTGTGCTATACAGTAGGATCTTGTTTATCCATTCTATACATAATAGTTTGCATCTGCTAACCCCAAACTCCCTCTCCATCCCTCCCTCACCACCATGCTCCCCCACCCATGGCAACCACAAGTCTGTTCAAGCCTTGGCAATTTTGAAGAGTACTGATCAATCATTTTGGACAATATCCCTCAATTTGGGTTTGTCTGATATTTCTTATGCTTAAAGGGAGGTTATGCATTTTGACATGAGTGCCTTCGCAGCACAACATATCAGGGATACACAATATCACTGTGTCTTATTACCGGTAACGTTAACCTTGATAACTTAATTAAAAGGGTATGGGGTCTTCTGGGTTTCCCCCTGTAAAGTTATTATTTTT
This sequence comes from Kogia breviceps, assembly GCF_026419965.1. NCBI lineage: Eukaryota > Metazoa > Chordata > Mammalia > Artiodactyla > Physeteridae > Kogia > Kogia breviceps. Next base: position 86,554,905 of record NC_081310.1, on the reverse strand, counting down.
ACCTATGTAATTAATACATATCTTGAAGGAGATAGTTTGAGACTGTGCAAGTATCCTGTTTCTCCTCAGATTTTCACTGAGTAGTTTCACCCTCCATGGTCGGGTCTTGCTCCAACAATTATGACTCTGGTGTTTTAATAGTGGTTTTCTATCTCCTGCATTTCTTCTACATGTGTTTGTTGCAGTTCTTCTGTAAGGAAGAGCTGGCCTTTCTCCCCCATTTTTATGTTAACTTTTATGCACTTTACTGGAATACACTTTTCAAGCACACCTGGGACATTTACAAAAATTAAATATATACTAGGAAATACATGAATCTCAATGAATTGTAGAGTTGCCCTGCCCAGATTCCCTTTATGGAGCCACACACCCATTCCCGGCTACAGTGGGGTTGATTGCTAACAGCTAAACATCCCCTTCACCGGAGAATTGCCCTCATTCAATAGGGAGGCTGCTTCACTGGAGAACCTAGGGCAGCCCGCAGTGATTGACTGATATGGGCTTACAAAAGGCCAACCCCTTGCCTCAAAAGCGCAACCAATTTTGTGATGTAACTCACGCTTCAGAGTTCCTTGGGATCAGGTGGAGGCCAACTTAACTGTTAACTGTTAGCAACCCTGCTTAGCTTTCTTCCCCTGCCCTATCCTGCTTCCCTCGCTCCCTTTCCTTCTCCTGAGAGCATTCTCTCAATAAGATCCTCACACAAGAACCTCCATCTCAGGCTCAGCTTCTAGGGAACCTGCCCTAAGACAGGTTTCCTGATTTCTAAGATTCTTTCTGAATGATTAGTGTGTATGTGGGGAAGGGGGGTGGGCTTGGGGAGGCTCTGGAGGGTAAGGGTTCCTCTTCTCCTTTACTCAAGCTGAGGAAGGAAAAGTGAGATAGCAATATAAATTTGGGAGCTAGCTTCAAACTTTGTTGCCGGGAACAATCACGATATTAAAAATGACTTCTAAGTTCCCTCTGGGCAGTTTTTGTTCCAGTCTTTTTGTTTGCTACAAGCTCAAAAGCTTTGCTGTACAGAGCTGAGTGTTATGAGGAAGGAAATGAGACAAGTCTGGAGTTGAAACCTGGAAGATTAGGCCTTGAAGCCTCCCTCATGAGTTACATCAAGACTCTTTCTCAGGCTTCCCTGGTGGCGCATTGGTTAAGAATCTGCCTGCCAATCGAGGGGACACGGGTTCGATCCCTGGTCTGGGAAGATCCTACATGCCGCAGAGCGACTAAGCCCATGCACAACTACTGAGGCTGCGCTCTAGAGCCCACGAGCCACAACTACTGAGCCCATGTGCCACAACTACTGAAGCCCACGTGCCACAACTACTGAAGCCCGCACGCCTAGAGACCATGCTCTGCAACAAGAGAAGCCTGGACACCGCGACGAAGAGTGCCCCTGCTAGCCTCAACTAAAGAAAGCCTATGCGTAGCAACCAAAGCAGCCAAAAAAAAAAAAAAAAAGACTCTTTCTTTTCAGGTTGTTTTTCACCTTCTTGGGTTGCAGGTTGGAAGGGTTCTAAAGCCTTCTCATACCTCTCAAGGTCTCACCCATCCATATGCTAGCCCCACATCTTAGAGACAGAAATTCATATAAAATTAGAAAGGATGAGAAGATGTTCAGAGAGATAAAAGGGGGGAGGGGAGGAAGAAAGTCAATACATCGACCAAAAAAATTAAGAAAGATAAAAACCTGGAATCATCAATCAGGCTCATACATGCCATCCACAAAAATAAAATTTGCTTTATTTACAAGCTGAAGGATTACACTCTCCGTTCTCCTGGCTTTTGCCCACACCTTCCTTTGGAGTTCCCCCAGGAGCCTGTTGCCTCTCTCACTCATTAATGGAACCTGTGATTCCATCCTCATTTTCATTTGGGTCTCTACTTTCTTTGGAGTCCGATGCCTTGTTTTCCTCCATTGATTTCTGCTTATCGTGGCAATACATACACAAGTATTGACGGAACTTGGTCATACTCCAGCGGGATGACTGGGTCTTGGAGGTGGGCGTGCTCAAGCTACCTTCCAAGATGCTCAAGTGCTCCTTTTGCCTCGTTTGGCAGGTCTTGGAGTATGAGTGTTGCTTCCGTCTCACCCCAGGAGAGCGCTCTGCCTCGTCCTCCTCATCATCATCATTCTCATCTTCCTCCCTCACCTTATTTCTCCTCATCCTCACAATGGCAACTTTATTCCGCTTCTGACTCTTGGCTTGATCAAGGCTGGGATCTTCTTCCTTGGGGGATCAGAGAGCAAGGAATGAAGCGTGCTCTCCACTGACCCATCCCATTACACGTCTGATGGGGGGAAGTGAGGCAGAGAAGGACTGAGATCAGAGGGAAAGGTTAAGCCAAGCACCCACCTGAGAGTACAGAGTGGGCAGCACAGATAACAAAAGACTGCCCTGCCCAGGGCAGACATGCACTTAAAATTACCAAAGAGGGGCTTCCCTTGTGGCACAGTGGTTGGGAGTCCGCCTGCCAATTCAGGAGACACGGGTTAGAGCCCTGGTCTGGGAAGATCCCACATGCCGCGGAGCAACAGGCCCGTGTGCCACAACTACTGAGCCTGTGCTCTAGAGCCTGTGCTCCGCAACAAGAGAAGCCGCTGCAATGAGAAGCCCGCGCACCGCAACAAAGAGTAGCCCCCGCTCGCTGCAACTAGAGAAAGCCCATGCGCAGCAATGAAGACCCAATGTAGCCAAAAATAAATAAATAAAATAAATAAATTTATTTTAAAAAAAATTACCAAAAAGAAGTTACAAATCAGTGTCAGCAAAGGATATGCAGGTGTATTCTGAATACGTTAGAAGAGAGCTCATTATTTTAAAAGGATCCTAATGCAAATACTTTCGTTAAATAAAGACTCATTTTAGAAGTCAGGTAACAATCCTCCAATTTATCTATTCTAGAAATCCTGGTTGTTCATATTTGGGGGTGATGGATATGTTTATTATCTTGATTGTGGTGATGGTTTCACGAATATAAATATATGTCAAAAAACATATACACTTTAGGGCTTCCCTGGTGGCAGAGTGGTTGAGAGTCCGCCTGCCGATGCAGGGGACATGGGTTCGTGCCCCGGTCTGGGAAGATCCCACATGCCGCGGAGCGGCTGGGCCCGTGAGCCATGGCCGCTAAGCCTGCGCGTCTGGAGCCTGTGCTCCGCAGCGGGAGAGGCCACAACAGTGAGAGGCCCGCATACCGCAAAAAAAAAAAAAAACATATACACTTTAAATATGTACAGTTTATTGTGTGTCAGTCATAGCTCAATAACAAAAAACACAGCTAGCATTTAAACCCTCCCCCACATAAACAAGCAAATAAGTTCACATATCATGTGTGTTTAACAGCATGTGAATGTTGAGAGGATACCTTGGAGGACTCATAAAAATGGGGTAGCTAACTGGGAGGCAGCTCTGTGTGTGAGATCTTGAGTTAGACAAACTGAGCTCAAACTCTAGCATCTCTGCTTCCCACTTATGCGATCTTGGCAGAGTTACTTAACTTGCTCATGTCTCTGTTTCTTCATCTGAAAAATGGGGACAATAATAGTATTGAGCTTACCGGGTTCTTATGAGGTTTAAATGAGATATAAATTCTTTCAAGTGGCATGTAGTAAGTACTCAGTAGATGTAAGCTGTGACTACTATTACTGTTGGCATTTTTTTCTGGAAGGAGTAAATTTGAGCCATGTTTAGTAAAGATGTGAATTGGAAGGATGTAGAGAAGACATGGAAGGTTGCCACAGGACACCTTAGGGGAGGTCAATGAGCTAAGATGCCGACATATAGTGGTAGAGCAAGGGGTGGGAGACCCCAGAGGAGGGAGAAATACAAAGTAGGGTACTCACGCTGGTTAGGTCCTGGCTGCCTTGATAGCCTAGGTCATCAGTGAAGCTGTAGATGGATGTCAAGGATACATCAACGGTGTTAAAGGAGGGATTTTCTGTCCCTGAGGACCCCCAAGCTTCTCTGGTCTCCTAAGAGGGAGAACAAGGAGAGGTTAGTTAGAAGCGGGGCCCCTCAACACCAGGCAGAACTTCAGGAGTCACCCTACCCTTGCTCCTGCCTGTGTCCCATCCTGCCCTGCTACTTTGAGATTTGAAGATAGAGACACATTATCTGTCTTCTTCATTATCATAAAGTTCTATGATCATTAATGCCATGAGACTCTGGTGTGCCCCCTTCCCCCCTAACCCCACACTCACAATTCTTTAGTCCCCATGTCCTCACAGAAGTGGTTGTCATAGCAACAGGAGAGTGGGGTCCCAGGCCCATGGGTTCAAGGAGGACTTCTCTGTGGGATGTGAGAGGGTGCACGTGCACACACACACAGCCCTCCTTCTCCTTCACTTTCAGCAAGAGGAGGCTGGATCTGCTCATCTCCCTCCCCTGGCCCCCACCAGTGATCAGAATAAGAAGACTGGGTTTAAAAAGAGACACTGTGACCAAATTCTAAAAAATGGGACAAAAACCCCAAAGGGCACCTAGACACGGCAGATACAGATTCCAGAATCCAACCTAGGAATCCACATGTGCTGGAGAGAAATTTGGCATGAAGCAGACAATAGTCCATAACCAACTTTGGGTGGCCAGGTCTGTCTGAGATCTTCAAGGGATCCAAAGACTTAGAAGGGACACTTCAGTGTCTGTTTCAACAGCCTGAACTCTGTCTGAGCCTTCTCTTCCCTTTCTCCTCCCATCCTCTCAGTCTGGGGAGGTAGTAACCAAGGCTGTATCCTCCATGCATTTTTTTTCTGTCCACACTCTCCCTGGGAGAAACTCATTTCGTTGAATCAGCACTCATCAAAGGCAATGCTGCAATGTATGATCATTGATAGGATCCTATATTTTTTTTTTAAGTCTTAAAGGGCATTTTGGCAAAAATTGCATATGGATTCTATCTGAAAATAGTATTTTATCAGTGTCAAACTTCCTGGGTGTGACAATGTTATTGGGGTTACAGAAGAGAATGTTCCTGTTCTTGGGAGATACATGCTGACGTACACAGGGATGGAGTATCATGATGTGCAACTGACTCTTGAATGGTTCCAAAAAATGTGTAAGTGAATGTGTAGTGTGTGTGTGTGTGTGTCCGTGTGTGTCTGTGTACACACATATATTAGTTTATATATAGAGAGATAAAGTAAATGAACCAAAGGTTAGCAGCTGGTACATCTAAGTGAAAGGCATACAGGTATTAATTGAGCCAGTCTTTCAAGTTTCTATAGGTTTCAAGTTTTTCAGAATAAAAAATTGTGCGTGGGGGCATGCTAGACAATGTTCTTGGCTCTGTAACCTGGCCTTCTTTTCCCACCTCTCCTCCATTTCCAGCCAAACCTAACTATTGCGTGGTCAGCTGCACTGCTTTTCTTTTCCCACCATCACTCAGTTCTGTTCAATAACTATCTATAGGGTAGCCACTCAACAAACTCAAGGTGTGACCCTCTAGATGCTCACCATCCAGCGAGGGAACAGACTTGGTGACAACTCACCTTATGAAAGCATGGTGGGTGCAGTAGCTGAGTGGGAGCAGAGAGCAGGAGCTCGCCAACACTGTCAGTCATGCCCTGGTGTCTGGAAGAATTAATGGGTGGGCACAGTTTATTATCTGAAAGAAAACAGACCCATTAGTAGTTGGTCATTAACACACATAGACTCCTGGCCTGAGAGGTGGGACATGTATGGATTCACTTTTCCCATAATGTTGCCTTCTAGAGTCAGCCTGGAGCAGATACTTGGAAGTCCCTTTTTTCCTTTCTTTATTTACTTTCAGTCCTTCCACTGAGGCCCTACGTCTTTTTTTGTTTTTTAAGCGACATTTTATTTTATTTTATTATTTTACTTTATTTTTTTGCGATACGCGGGCCTCTCACTGCTCTGGCCTCTCCCGTTGCGGAGCATAGGCTCCGGATGCACAGGCTCAGCGGCCATGGCTCACGGGCCTAGCTGCTCCGCAGCATGTGGGATCTTCCCGGACCAGGGCACAAACCCGCATCCCCTGCATCGGCAGGCGGACTCTCAACCACTGTGCCACCAGGGAAGCCTCTGACATTTTATTTTTAAGTTTTTAAAAAATTACTTAATGAATTTATTTTGGCTGCATTGGGTCTTCGTTGCTGCGCATGGGCTTTCTCTAGTTCCGGCGAGTGGGGGCTATTCTTCCTTGAGGTGCGCGGGCTTCTCATTGCGGTGGCTTCTCTTGCTGCAGAGCATGGGCTCTAGGCACGCAGGCTTCAGTAGTTGTGGCTCATGGGCTCAGTAGTTGTGGTGCACAGGCTTAGTTGCTCCACAGCATGTGGGATCCTCCCGGACCAGGGATCGAACCCATGTCCCCTGCATTGGCAGGTGGATTCTTAACCACTGCGCCACCAGGGAAGTCCCAGGCCCTACTTCTTTCTGTTGCTTCTTTCTGTGGTAATGTGGGGGGATTGCTATTTCTGACTGCTTCCTGAGGCCTCACAGTGAATCAAGCCATGTCTTCTTCAGACTGTGGCATCTGCAAACCAACCAACCATCCAACAAGCCACTCTCTTGCTCATAGAGACCGTCTCTCAGAGCACAGGGATGATGTGTTCTTATGCTAAAATAGCTCCTCATTCCTAGAGATGAGGGTGCAGTTGGGGGGACAAAAAGGTGAAGGGGCTAAGGGAGACACAGGAGTCCTTCATACCACACTCTCCTATTGGCTCTCTTTAGCCCTCCAAAGGAAGTGCAGCTTCCTTCCCCCTTAATGAGTTGGAAGACTGAGAGTAAGGGGGAGGGCAGGAAGGGGAGCACTCTGTGCTTTGTACCCCCAGAAGCATCTACCACAGCGAAGGTGTCTTCCCTGGGTTCAGGCAGTCAGTGGAATCAGTCGAGATCTGGGCATTTCCTGGGGACTCGCTGGGAGCTGTCCAATATGCTGCACCTCAGACCGTGAGTTCTCCCAGTGATGGGGAGAAGTATTGTTTCAGAAGAAAAGCAGAGAAAAGGTTTGCTGAGTATCAAAACCCTGGCCTTTTGGAATTCAAAGCCAAAGGCCAGAGAGGTGTCAGGATATATAAGAGCTGTGCTGTCCAATCCACTAACCACGTGCGGCTATTCAAACTTAAGTTGAAATTAGTAAAATGAAATAAAGCTAAAACTTTTAGTTCTTCAGTCTGACCAGTCACATTTCAAGTGCTCAACAGCCATATGTGGCTGGTGGCTAACATAATGGACAGTGGAGCTATTATAGAACATTTCCATTTTCACCGAAAGTTCTATGGGACAGTGCCTCATTAGAAAGAAAGGCATGGGGGCTTCCCTGGTGGCGCAGTGGTTGAGAGTCCGCCTGCCAATGCAGGGGACACGGGTTCGTGCCCCGGTCCGGGAAGATCCCACATGCCGCGGAGCGGCTGTGCCTGTGAGCCATGGCCGCTGAGCCTGCGCGTCCGGAGCCTGTGCTCCGCAACGGGAGAGGCCACAACAGTGAGAGGCCCGCGTACCACAAAAGAAAAAAAAAAAAAAAAAAAAAAAGAAAGAAAAAAAAAGAAAGAAAGGCATGGCATTCTGTCTGTTTTAAGAGACAGGCAGAGATTTTGTCTGTTTTGTCCACTGCTCTTGCCCTACGGCCCAGAACATTGCCTGGCACTTTGGAGAATGATCAGTAAATTTTTGTTGAAGGAATACTAGAGACATTAGAGCCAGTTTTCCATCACTTCTATCCCTTCACCCAAATGATTTCATCTAGATAGAGTTCAACCAAACTGGGGAGAAAGAAGAGAAAGAGGAGAGAACTGGAGAGAGGGGATCTTAGTTATCTGTGGATAAATCCCTCAGAAGAGCTCTGAGGCTCCGCTGGCTCCGACTTGACATAGTTTGGGATTTGGAGGGGGTGGCAAAGGAAAAACCCAAATGGGTTGGTGAATCCAAGAGCAAGAGGAGTCTTGTGCCTGCTCCCAAAAATGCACATTGTGCCCAGGTAGGGGGTCTGGGACACTTTTCAGTATTTCTGCTCATCCCAGGTCCCAGCCTGGTTTGTGGAATTGAGGAGTGACTGAATAGCAAGGAAGAGGTGAAGGGCCTGAGAGAGCCCAACTGAGTTCCCTATGGCTCCAGAGAGGCACAGAAAGTAGAGGGAGGAAAAGGAAGAGGGAGAGAGAGGAGCACTGTGCCTGGGAAGGCCTGGGATAAGGCTGAGGGGGATGCACCTGCATTCCGTGTGAACTCACAGCCCAAGAGCAGACAGGATCCAGATGTCTCAGTGGACACCAGAGAGGAAAAGTATTGATGACCAAGCACCGGAAGTCCCTGATCCCCTCCCCCCCATGCCTCTGGCACATCGGGAGCCCTCTAGAAAACTAGAGGCACCATTGGAGAAAAATGGCTGGGTAGTCCCTACATTAACAGAGATTTAAGTCCTTACTACCTGATGGAAAAGGGGCTGGAAGCAGAAATTGGGTTTGATTGTAAAAGTAAGGAAGTTAACATTTCTTGGACATCTAAGTTTGCATGCTGACATTTATACTCACTATTTCAGTATTGTTTGATTTTTTAACAATGAGAATATAAGCATGTATTATTTATATAAATTAAAAATGATTTTTTGTATGATTCCACTTACATGGGGTATATAGAGTAGTTAAATTCGCAGAGACAGAAAGTAGAATGGTAATTGCCAGGGGCTGGGGACAGGAGGAAGGAGAGTTAGTGTTTAATGGGTATGCAGTTTCAGTTTGGGAGGATGAAAAAGTTCTGGTAATGGACGGTAGTGATGGCTGCACAACAATGTGAATGTACATTTAAAATGGTTAAAATAGTAAATTTCATGTTATGTATATTCACCACAATTTTAAAAATGAATGTAAAAGAGAAAAAATTATTGTTGCAAAGTTACTGTAACAGCTTTGATTCTGGATGTTTCCTGAAAACTGGCATGGTTCATATTCACTCCATTACCAGTTCTAGCTAACGTAGGCCCATCTGAGGTCCCTAGGTTTGTCAGCAAGGCCCTATTTCTGGGTGCTTACCTTTCTGGAAAGAAAGCAGCTTGCCACCTCCTTCTCAGCTTGGTCACACACTCTCTTGGTGGCCCTCTTGTTGCAGATCCCAAAAGAGAGGTCAGTGGGCAGCTTGGGCTCTGTCCTAAACACCAGGAAACAGGACCTAAAACCAGTGACACCATCCTGGGGACACAGTAAGCACCCTAGCTCTGCATGCCTCTGTTCCTGGCACACAGTTCTCTGCACATCTAACAAAGTTCTACTCAATCTCTTGGTTTGGGGTCCTCTTGAGGATGGCAGGAAGAAGTTGTATTCTTTTGGAAGTCTTCAACAGAAACATTTCCCTTAGCAATTGACTCTCTCTCTCTCTCTTTGGCAGTGGAAGTGTGGAGTCCTAACCACTGGACCACCAGGGAATTCCCAGCAGTTGACTCCCAAAATCTCTCCTCTAGTCAGAATAGATTCCATTAGGGAGACTGTAAATGGAGATGATGAAAATTCCTCCAATCAGCAGGTGTTTCTTGAGCACCTCTGTGTGTTCAGCATCGCTGCAGGACCTTTGGATAAGTATATACTAGAGAAATAGCATTTAATCATGAAAGTAGAGTTTCCAGATCAGAAACAATCAGAAAAAAAAATTACTAATCTGTGGTGCTGTTAAGAGAGCAATGCAGTCTGGTAAAGCCAAGGAAGGCTTCCCAGAGGGGATGAGACTAGAGCGGGGTCCTGAAGGAGGGCTTGGATTTGGATAGGAAAGAGAGGCAACAGGGCATTTGAAGGAAGCCACACACAAAGGAAGTAGGAGCAGACTGAAGGTTGTGTGTAGAGAATTTGTTATGATTCATTCCTGGAGTATGTCCTGTGTGCTCAGGCATGACACTAAGCAATGGAAAACAAACCACCTGTCCTCAAAGAGCTCTAGCTTGGGAGGTGGTGAATGGGGGGAGATACTAAAACAAATACAGGTGATGTGTATTAGTCCACAAGAATGTTAAGCCCCCAGAAAGTAGAAACCTTATCTGTCCTGTTCATCACTGTATCCTCAGTACCTAGAACAGTACTAGACACAAATTAGGTGCCCAATAAGTGCATACTGAATGAAGGAATGCTACAATGCAAAAATAGGATAATAGCAATATTGATAGTTACCATTTATTGAGCACACAAATGTGCCAGACAATATGCTAAGAGTTTTACATACATTATCCTATTTGATCATCCAGCATTTTGAGAGTACTATAATTATCTCATTTCACAGATTTGGGAACCAAAGCTTATAGAAGTAACACTTGGACTTCCCTCGTGGTCCAATGGTTAAGACTCCGCACTCCCAATGCAGGGGGCCCGGGTTCCAGCCCTGTCAGGGAACTAGATTCCTCAGGCCGAAACGAAGATCCGCCTGCTGCATCTAAGAGCCAGCGCAGTCAAATAAATAAATGTATAAATGAATATATATATATATAAAAGAAGTAACACTTGCCTTAAAGTTACCTAAACAGCAAGTGACCTAAGGGAGATCTGAATTCATGACTGCCTAACTTCACAGTCCATCCTCTGAACATAGAGTCTACTGTTCAAAATGCTGTTTAGGGAAGTTTTTCTGGTTGCTGATTGAAATGCGCCGGGAAAGGCCCAAGAAAGTGAGACGAAAAACAGCAACCGCAATGTGTATGAACTAAAGCGGTTACAGTGGGAATGGAGAAGAAAGGACCTACTTTTCTTTTTTGTTTTTTTTGCGGTACGCGGGCCTCTCACTGCTGTGGCCTCTTCCGTTGCGGAGCACAGGCTCCGGACGCGCAGGCTCAGCGGCCATGGCTCACCGGCCCAGCCGCTCCGCGGCATGTGGGATCCTCCCGGACCGGGGCACGAACCCGTGTCCCCCGCATTGGCAGGCGGACCCTCAACCACTGCGCCACCAGGGAAGCCCGAAAGGACCTACTTTTGCGGGGCCTTAAAGGGCTTCTAAAGAAAGCTCAGGGATTGGTGACTTATTGTATATAGGGGATGACTAAATTTCTCGCCTGGGAATAAGTATAATAGCCCCGAGAGAAACAGCTTTTCTCTAATTCCTAGCTCGACAGTACACATTATTTTGCTCCAGACGCGCAGGTTCAGCGGCCATGGCTCACGGGCCCAGCCGCTCCGCGGCATGTGAGATCTTCCCGTACCGAGGAACGAACCCGTGTCCCCTGCATGGACTCTCAACCACTGCGCCACCAAGGAAGCCCCGACAGCACACTTTGGATAGATAACTCTAATCTCTAGGTTTGCCAATTCCGCAAAGCACTTAATCAGGTGCTAGTCATCTACAGTAACGGCAAGCCAGCTTGAAAAGTCACTCTCTTAGACTGCAGAATAATAAAAGCGTGAAAGAAAGAACAGGAAAGAAAGAAAGAAGAGAGTGGAAGATACACAGATAAGCCTTTTCCAGGAGCTGTTGCATCCCGGAGGCGGGCGGGTACTACAAAGGGAAAGGTGGGGCTTGTCTATGAACTACAACTCCCAGAAGGTATCGGGAAGAGCACCAAAGTTTCCGGCCAGAACTTACTTCCGGTCTTTCGGGTGCTGACGCTCTCTTCCGGTTTTGGCGGCCCCCGAAAGGCTTTGAGGGTGCGCACAGTGAGTCTCTCGGCACTGGGGGTGCCAGCGGCAGCCGGGGAGTCTCACATCAGCACGACACTCGGCGGCTGACTGTTAGCTCGGGGAGGGCGGGGAGGAGAGAGGGCATGCCGGCGGGAGGACGTGTAGTCTTGGCAAGAGGAGGGGAGGGGGCAGAGCGGACTGAGCTCTCGGAGGGCCGCAGAAAGGGATGTGGAGGGCGAGGACGAAAGGGATCCCGGGGGAAGGATGGAGGGTGGGATACAGGGGCGTGGGGGAGGACCCTGCGAGCGCGGCGTGGGATCACAGGGAAGCTGGTGGAGAAGGAGGAGCAGCGGGAAGGCAGCAGCCGTGGGGGACTCCTGCGTGAAGGAAAGCTAGAGGCTGTTGCAGGTCTGAGATCGGCCGAAATCCGGCGGCCCAAGGAGTCTGGCCACATGCAGTCCTCTCAGAAGATCGCACCAGTTGGGGAGCACCCAGGGCCCCGGTGGCTTAGAGACTGCTCTGTAGAAGGGGCTGCTGCTTTGATAAGCTCAAAAGAGTTTTGATAGACTTTGTAAGAAAGGGCTGTCAGAAAGCTCTTGCTCGTTTTACATGCTTGGGTTGACTGCTCACTTTGCTTTTTTCTCCAAAGATGAGGCTGCTGGCATTCCTGGCGTTGGCTCTATTTGCTGTCACTCAAGCAGAGGAAGGAGCCAGGCTTTTGGCCTCCAAATCACTGTTAAACAGATATGCCGTGGAGGGGCGAGACCTGACCTTACAGTACAACATCTACAATGTTGGCTCAAGGTAAGGAGGCCCTGGAGCTATAGGTTGGACCCTTTTCAGGCTTCTTAGATTTCCCAGCTGGGAACAGGGACCAGCAGTGATTTGTCTTTGGGAAATTTCCAGCAACAGATATCATGAGTGAATGAATATACTTCTGGATCTACTTCTGGAAGAGGAGGACATTCTTACCTAAGCTACAGGAAACCATCTTCCACTTTTTGAGCTGGAAGAGTTTCGGAGTGGGGAAGAAGCAAGAATTGTGGTGAAACAGGGAGAGGAAAATGAGAAGGCAGAAAATGTATGATCCTTCATTACCTCAGAGGTTTAGTTTCAGCTTCCTTTCTTTCATTAGCATTTTTGTTGTCTTTTTTTTCACTTTATTCCCTTTAATGTTCTTTTCCACATGCATCTTGCTCCTCTTCCCCTCCTTACACACACACGAGAAGAAATTGGGGCAAAAACGGATTCAAGCCCATTCTTTCCTAGATATTTGAGTATTTTGGTGCCCAGAATCCAGGCCTTACCTGGGATTCTTCAGTGCAACAAACCCAAATAACTGTGACTCATATCTGTCTTTTGTAGTTCTGACTTTTTAGGACAGGCAGGCAGATTTGATTGCTGATTGCTTTAATTTTATCTTTTTTTTTTTGCGTTACGCGGGTCTCTCACTGTTGTGGCCTCTCCCGTTGTGGAGCACAGGCTCCGGACGCGCAGGCTCAGCAGCCATGGCTCACGGGCCCAGCCGCTCCGTGGCATGTGGGATCTTCCCGGACCGGGGCACGAACCCGTGTCCCCTGCATCGGCAGGCGGACTCTCAACCACTGCGCCACCAGGGAAGCCCTGCTTTAATTTTATATCCATTACTAACCTTTCTTTGTTTCCTCCCTTTTCTAGTGCTGCATTAGATGTGGAATTATCTGATGATTCCTTCCCTCCAGAAGACTTTGGCATTGTCTCTGGAATGCTCAACGTCAAATGGGACCGAATTGCTCCGTATCCTCTTGATACTGGGTGATGAAGGCTGCTGGTGGTGGGTGGGAGGGGTGAATGTTGAAGCAAATCAGCAGGGTCATTCTTGTCACCGCTCTGGATAAGATGGGGCAAGAGAGACTGGTGAGAATTGTGTGAGCATGATTTAGGGTGGGCCTGAGGAAGGAGGTTCCTGAATTTCAGGTCATAAAGTTCTAAAACATTCTGTATTGGGAGAATGTAGACAGACGTTTGTGGCTGGGCAAGGATGTTTAAGGTACTTTTAAAAGAAATTCAGTGGGGGGCTTCACCGGTGGCACAGTGGTTAAGAATCCACCTGCCAATACAGGAGACATGGGTTCGAGCCCTGGTCTGGGAAGATCCCACATGCCGTGGAGCAACTAAGCCTGTGCGCCACAACTACTGAGCTTGCACTCTAGAGCCCACAGCCACAGCTACTGAAGCCCGCGCGCCTAGAGCCCATGCTCCGCAACAAGAGAAGCCACTGCAGTGAGAAGCCCGTGCAATGCAAGGAAGCGTAGCCCCTGCTCACTGCAACTAGAGAAAGCTGCGCACAGCAACAAAGACACAATGCAGCCAAAAATAAAATAAATAAATAAATAAATTTATTCTAAAAAAAGAAATTCAGTGGGATGCCAGTGTGGAGGACCTGGGTGACTTTTTTATGTTTTTTTTTTTGGCTGTGTCGGATCTTAGTTGCGGCACAAGGGATCTTCGTTGTGGTGCGTGGGCTTCTCTCTAGTTTTGACCTGTGGGTTTTCTCTTCTCTAGCTGTAGTGCACAGGCTCCAGGGTGCTTGGGCTCTGTAGTTAGTGGAACGTGGGCTCTAGCTGAGGCACATGAGTTCAGTAGTTGTGGCACGTGGGATCTTAGTTCCCTGACCAGGGATCGAACGCGCATCCCCTGCATCGTAAGGTGGATTCTTTACCACTAGACCACCAGGGAAATCCCCTGGGTGACCTTTTGAAGACTCTTCTTACTCAATAAATCCCTTATTCGGATCTACTCGTTATTTCCTGAGTGTTTTGAATTAGATTATTTTTTCCACTGTGATTTAAAGTATATTTAGATTTTCTGGCAAGGGTAAGTGTTCTCTTTGGGTATTTGGGGTGTTTTGTTTTATATTTTCAAGAACTTCCTGCAGTTTTAGGCAGCGAAAGATTTTCTGTGACCTTAAGTGACTAATTTTTCATCCATAATCTATATTGCTCTAAAAGTTTAATTTAAACCACCTCAATATTGAGTATGTCATAGACCTCTTAAGACTTGGCTAGAAAGACATCATATTATACCACACACTTCAGGCTTAGAAAAAAAGCCCGTGTTTATTATTTTTGCAGTCTATTGCAGATGAGAAATTATTACATGTGTTGGCAACTCTTTTTGTGAGTGGTGCGTTTAGTCCCTAAGTTGAAAGTTTGTTACAACTGTAGCTTCATCTTTTTCCCTCCTTAACTCTTGGGTCAGTGCTAGCAACGTCTCCCACACCGTGGTCCTACGCCCTCTCAAGGCTGGTTATTTCAACTTCACCTCAGCAACTATTACTTATCTGGCCCAGGAGGATGGGCCTGTTGTGGTGAGTTACCCAAACCCTTAGTTGGATGGGGCTTAGCTGCCTTCCTTTGAAAACTCTTGCAGAAAATCTCCAGAGCAGGTGCTAAATTCTGAGGAAGATAAGATGGACCAGAAACTTGAGATATCATCATAGGAAGGAAGTATGTTTCAAATAGGAAGGAAGTATGTTTCAGGGCTTCCCTGGTGCTGCAGTGGTTGAGAATCTGCCTGCCAGTGCAGGCACATGGGTTCGAGCCCTGGTCTGGGAAGATCCCACATGCCGCGGAGCAACTAAGCCCGTGCACCACAACTACTGAGCCTGCACGTCTGGAGCTTGTGCTCTGCAACAAGAGAGGCCGCGACAGTGAGAGGCCTGCGCACCGCGATGAAGAGCGGCCCCCACTCGCCGCAACTAGAGAAAGCCCTCGCACAGAAACTAAGACCCAACACTGCCAAAAATTAAATAAATAAAAATTTATTTTAAAAAAAAGAAAGAAAAAGAAAAAGTATGTTTCAAATTATAAAGTCCCAGAATCAAGCAATTGAAATGAATGGGAGGGGAGTACTGTAGCATTCCCTTCCGCTTCACTTTTAATCTGTACAGTGTCATGTGCTGCCCAGTTTACTGCCATCATTGTCCTTCCCATCTGTCTTCTGTGCTGCCATCAGATGATTCCCGGTCTCCGCTGTGTCTGTGTCTTTCCCTTGCTTAGAATGCCCCTGCTTCTTGCAGCAAGGATGAGTTTCCTGCCTCTTCTCACTGTACCCTCCAACATTCTCACTGTGCTCTGCCTCTCCCTTCCTCTCTCTACCCTGGAAGACCCTCCATCCTAATTAGACCAAGCTCCTTCCTGTGGCACCTCCCCCACTCTCAGTGCTCGTTCTTTCCACTTTGCCTTTGGTCTCTGCTTGAAGTACTCTATTCTCTCCTCCACTTCATTATCCAAAGCCTCCTCAAGACCTAGCTCTGAGCTGCGTCTCCTTGTTTCTGTCTTCTGCTTTTACAATTCATATCGCTCTTTCCTACTCATTCTTTCACTAAACAGTCACTGACTGCATCTAAACTTCTATAGCTCTTATAGTCTATGCCACTTGAACATTTAATTATTGACCATCTTTATTAGTTCTCTTTCCTGTATCTAGGTCTTTCCCTCACTCCCACCTCCCAGTTTAATTATAAACTCCTTGAAGCAAGGGGCTTTGTCTTAGATTTCTTTCTGTTTCCCATATAGAATAGAAACCCAGCGATAACCAGTCTCTTGACTGATTGATATAAAGGTCAGCAGACATTTATTGAGCCCCTGCAAGGTGCTAGACTCTAGGAAATACCAAGCAGATTAAGACACTGTCCTAGCCCTCAAAAGCTTAGGTCATGAATTTATAAATACAGATGGGCTTTAGGCTACTTAGTGAGTGCACAGTAAGGAAGGGACTTAACAGAGTCAACCATAGAACTAAAAGAAATCCAAGAGTCTCAAACATTCAGTGCACTCTCTGAGTTATCTTTTTTTTTTTTTTTTTTTTTTTTTTGTGGTACGCGGGCCTCTCACTGTTGTGGCCTCTCCCGTTGCGGAGCACAGGCTCCGGACGCGCAGGCTCAGCGGCCATGGCTCACGGGCCCAGCCGCTCCGCGGCCTGTGGGATCTTCCCGGACCGGGGCACGAACCCGTGTCCCCTGCATCGGCAGGCGGATTCTCAACCACTGTGCCACCAGGGAAGCCCAGTTATCTTTTTTTTTATAAACCATGTGGAACCATATTCTTGTAATCCTGGTTATGTTTTCATATATTCTATCATGTGTGCTTTAGAATCACCTCTAAGACTCTTTGGTTCCACCTGGTCCTTGATGGGTTAAAAGACACAAAATTAAAGGCTCAGCAGCCACTTTAGAACAAAGTTGTTTGCAATGTGCTTCAAACTCTTGGCCTCCTCTCCAAGACAAAGGAATGTGGGGCAGACTCAGCCCCTCCACTAGTAATGTACATTTGGGTAGGGCTTTATACTTTTCAGAATCCTTCTCATTAGTTCACTTGAGCCTCATGTCAACTTGTGAGGTACAGAAGAGTGTTTCCACTTGAGGAATGGGGAAATGATCACCAAGGGCAGAGGGGCCAGTGGTGGTGAACAACTCTTTCCAGAGTCCAAGGCTAAGATAGAAGGATTTGGCTTTAATTTCAGCTGCATACCTGTCCTACCTTTTTTTAGTAAATGCTCATCATGTGTCTCCTGGCTCCTAATTTACTCATCTTCACAACACACTAAGAATCATCCAACTCTCTCTAGTTTGGAAACTTTTCCTCATCTTGTTGCTTTCTTGGGCCTTTGGGAACTAAGAATCTATTGCTTAGAACTGGGTTGGTTGGAACTACCCTTTCCCAGATGAGAAAGAGCTGGAGACTTGCCTTAATGCCCTTCTTTTCTGCTTTTCAGATTGGCTTTACCAGTGCACCTGGACAAGGAGGAATCCTGGCTCAGAGGGAGTTTGATAGGAGATTCTCCCCCCATTTTGTAAGCTTTACAGTCTTTTTGTCAT
Source organism: Kogia breviceps (assembly GCF_026419965.1). Classification (NCBI taxonomy): domain Eukaryota; kingdom Metazoa; phylum Chordata; class Mammalia; order Artiodactyla; family Physeteridae; genus Kogia; species Kogia breviceps. The sequence goes on along the minus strand of NC_081310.1, from coordinate 86,537,503 downwards.
TCCCCTGGAAGTAGAACATGCTTTTGGTTCTGGGGCCTTTTGGCTTCCTTAGAAGATATGTTTAGTTGGTTGGTTCTTGTCGTATCTCTGTTCTGATGTCTGATACACACAACCATCAAATATCCTGATTTAACCATGGTTAGAGATTTTTGGCAATGAGATCACAATTGCCAGAACCAAAAAAAGCTGTGCTTTTTCTCTGCTCAGCCTTGAGTAGAGCTCCATCTTGGAGTCCTGGGTCTAATTTGAGGATTAAAAGTGTATCTGCTTAGATTAAAAGAGTCACAGAGCATCGGGAAGGTTAAATGGGAACTTTGTTGTAGTCTAGTTTAGGGGAGAATTCTTTGAAGATTTGCCTAAAGTACTGAATGAGGAGATTCATTTATTCATTCATTCGGGGAATAATTATGAGGTTCCTAATTACGTGCTTAGTTCTGTGCTTTGCTTTGAGAAAACAATGCAAGACACACTCCCTTCCATTAAAGATCTTATGGACTCATAGAGGCTTCAGCACAAGTCAGTGGGGGAAGAGTGCTGTGATAGAGATCATACACAAGGCTCTGGAGGAGATGCAACAGGAACACCTAACCTGGTCTTTGAGAGTCGGGGAGGATTTTCTGGAGGAGGGAGGTTTAACTTATTAAAGAGGAGGTAAGGAAGGGGAGGCATCCTAGGAAGAGGGAGTAGCTCAGAAGTGAGAAAAAAGCATGGTGCAATCCAGGAATGGCAGGTAGTTTAGTGAGGCCAGAGAGCAGAATGTGAGACAGGAAGAGCTGGAGGTGGGGGCAGGGGTTAGGTCGCAGGAGGCTTGACTGTTAGGGCAAGACCTGGGCGTCTCCCTCCTCAAAGATTGTTTGGAAGAGAGAAGCTTCTCTTCCAGATTGGGTTGGGTCAGGTGAGACCTTTGGTTTCATAGCTCAAAAGATATAGATTGGTCTTTAGCGAGCCATTCTGTGTCCAGAGTAGCCAGAGAGGAACCTTCCTGTGAAAGTTCTGCTAAAAATTTGGGCTGGACTGCTCCCTTTCTCATTAGACCCCTTCCTTCCTGGTCCCCTCCTGTGCCCTAATCCAGACTTCTAAGCAAGGCCTTTGTCTTCCACAGCTGGACTGGGCAGCCTTCGGGGTCATGACTCTCCCTTCCATCGGCATCCCCCTGCTGTTGTGGTACTCCAGCAAGAGGAAATATGACACCCCCAAAACCAAGAAGAACTGAGTGGGGCTTCCACAGTCCTCCCTTCCCAAGAAATCCAGGTGCTTTCCAGACTCCAAAGGGTATCTCAAATGCAGTCTGTTCTCTCTCAGCCCTTGGCCACCTTCTCCTTGATCCTGCCCTGCTCTCAACCAGAGTGAAGGACCAGACCTGGCAGTCTGTGAGAGCCTCCTTGGTTCCATCGTGAAGCCATACAAACAGGAAAGCCTTTGGCAACTGCCTTGAGCCTAGGGGCCCTGTGGTGCACCACCGAGGTGCCGCGGGGTAAGTTGCTGGTGATGTAAACTCTCTCAGGGGTCCAGGAGGGGGCACTTCGGAGACTGCCTGACACCGCCCCGTCCCCCGCCCTCCCCTCTCAGAAGAGGGTGGAAGATAAGATTAAAGCTATGGGACTTTTGGAGGCTACCCAGTCTCTGTGCTGGCTTAGGGAAGATCTTACCAAATGGGGTTTTCTAATAAAAACAAATGCCACCCTGACTTGTCTGTTTTCCCATCACCTGGATGAGCTCAGGTTGCTGTTGGTACTCAAGCCCTGACTGCCCAGGCTCCTGGGCAAGTGAGCTGAATTCCTGCCTCCTTGCTCTAGGGATTGTGGGTCCTGTTCCCACAGAGATATCCCACCCCCTGCACCCTCCCTTTTGAACACCTTTGCTTCCGTCCCTTATTTCCCTCTGTTCTCACCAGTCACCATATATTCCCCTAAACCTTTGTTGCCTGTGAGCCCCTCTCCACAGTAGAGGAGAGAATGGGGAAAAGTGTTCTGCAGTTGTTCTCATGCCCCGGGAGACCTTCTAGGGGTGATTTATTCACTGATTGTTCTTGAGAAACTATCTCTTATGCCTGATTCTAGCCCTTCCTCCATTTAAGAGCTAGCTTTTCTTGAGCTTGAACTTATTATTTTGGCCACATTGCGGGTTATGCAGGATCCCAGTTTCCCGACCAGGGATTGAACCTGTGTCCCCTTCAGTGGAAGCGTGATCTTAACTACTGGACTGCCAGGGAAGTCCCATCTTGAACTTATTTTTAATGCCTTTGCTTTGAGCTCAGGCCAGGCAGAAGCGCCTGTATCCCCTGAGTTGTTACCTAAGCACGGCCTCTGGAAAGGCAGTGGGTATTGCGGCAACAGCAGTGGGGAGAAGCCATGCTGAGCTGACTCTGTCCAACCCAGGAATGCCGTGGTCCGAGAACTGCCTCCCAGGCAGGAGAGAAACCCAACAAACACCCGCTTTGTTCCTGTCACCAAGTTTCCTAGCTTAGATTCTGGTGGGGGGGGCAGGGGGAGAGTACTGCCCAACCAGTTTAACCTTTCCTTCGCCCAGCCTTCGGAGCCTCTGGGCCCCAAGAAGGATGAAAAGGACCTGGAGACAACGGGAGGCTCCAAATGGAGTAGCCCTCCACCAGCTCACATCCCTCTTTCAGGGCCTACGGCTTGGACACCCCAGGACTGGCCAGGTCAGAGGGCAAGAAGGATATATTTGCTTTGGTTCATTGTGTTCCTGATGGAGACCTGGGACTTGCTCAAGAGAATGAGGAGAAAGACAGTGGGTCAGAAGCTTGGGGTGGAGAGCAAGCATAGGGAAGGAAGAGGGAACTAGTTTGATAATGTATTGTCTTCCTCTAGGACTATGAACTGTTGGTCTTTGGACCAGCACACTATTTGTCATCTGTGTAGTGTCCACTGAAAACAGAGTGAGGAGTTAACCTATAGGAGGTGGGGTTCTGGTTTAAAGGGTAGGATAAACTTCCTAACTTGGGAAGGTAACATAAGAGATTTCTCCCTCAGTCTGAGCTCTGGGAGATACTCCTTTTCCAAAAGCTGGGGCAGTCTTTACCTTTCCTTGCAGAACTCAGCAGTTTGTGTCCTGGCCCTTGTTACAGAGGAGACTAGGGGGGAACCCAGGTCTGACCCAGATGACAAGAGAAGCATTGTGAAGGCAGTGTCACAGGCACCTTGAAAAAAGGCCAAAACTAGATACTTCATCTCTCGAGAGATCAAATTCCTTGGAGTCAGGATGGAATTTGAGCCTCCCTTAAGTAGTAGCATTGAAGAATATAAGCCTCTCAAATCTATAGATGGTGAGACTCAGCTGGAGTAGTTGCTTTAGGCTTGAGCCCTCTTCTTGAGGTAACTTAATGGAGGATGAGTAGCAGACAGTACTTCACTCTAATGGAAACTACCCAAGGGAGATGTGACCCCTGATCTCCAGACTTCATGCAAGTCTGCAAGGGAGAGGGAAAGCAAGCATTGGCCCTACATCCTTTCTGGAGATTGAGTACCCAAACGGAGGGCTTCCTCCTTAAAAGGCAAAACAGATAGCAACCCAGCTCTCAACGTGTTCCAGATCCCCTCCTCCCGCTGGAAACTAGCCCTCTATCCCTCCCACGTCGTCCAAACTTTTAGCTGGCACCCGCTCACCCACACCCAGCCCTGGTACCAGGAGGAGCCAGGGCCCAGATTACCACCCCTTTCACATACTAGGCTTTGGGACTTTACCTGACAAAAGTTAATTGGAAACGGGTATAAGGATTCCCAAGAAGCTGTGGATAATGCAGCGGCTTGGTGACAGGGTGGGAAGTTATCCAGGCTGGATCCCTCGAGAGAGAGCGGCTCAGGGTGGTGGAAGCAGCTCTGACCACAGAGGCAGCAGTGTGGGATCCCCCCGCTCGGAGCCTGTGTCCTCATTTGGACAATCACAGGATTGTTAAATTAGAGAATTTCTGAGGACCCCACACCGGTAAAACAGGCAGCTGTTTCCCCTGTATTCTTGTGAAGTGAGAAACAACCACTGTCACTCATGGTTTGGAGCCCAGCCAGGTAGGAAAAGGCACACAGTTTCCACATCTGGCAATAACTGCCCTCTTCCTCTCACCAAGAGGGAGAGTTTTAGAGCAAGGATAGACCATAGATCACCTAATTTAATCTCATTTAATAGATCAAGAAAGGCAGAGTGGTTTATCCAAGGTCACAGTAAGTGGCAGCTAGCATATCTATTGAATAACAATTATGGGCCCAGCATTTATGTTCCACTATTTGTACATATCTCATTTACTATCCCCATTTTACAGAGGAGGAAACGAGGCTACTAGGGAACTTCTCCAAGGCCCCTTAACTTGTGAGTTGACAGAGGCAGCCAAGCTCTTCCGATTCCAACATGTCCTTTCCCCTGGACCACGAGGCCCATCAGGGAGGAGGCTCCCTGGTACCTCAGGAAGTCCAACATCTGCCCGCTCCGTCCTCTGCCCCAGGGAAGCGGTGAGGGTGAGTCAGTGCCCCTAGAAGCTGTTATCAGGGAAGGGGGTGGAGAGCCAGTCAGATATCCTGTGCCTGGTATCCACAACACACCGCGAGTTGAGTCGGGAGCCGGGTGTGTGCTAAGCTGCCTGCTCACCCTGTTCCTGTTGGCTGAAGGAGGGTCCTCCTCTGATGTAGCTGCCCTTGTCATCGCTCCTCCCTGTACTTTCATCACAGAAAATACAGTCTGTCCTCCTCCCCCCTACTGTAACCTGCCTCTTAAAGGGAACGACAAGCATTTTGAAACCAAATTTGAGAGAGAGCAAAGGACCTCCCTGACCCCAGTAGGACCTTGCTGTTAAGTAGGGTTCCAGCTGTGGGCCTTTCCCTGAGTTGTCTTCTTTTTCCCCTCAGTTCCACCCTGTCTCTGCTGGAGGGCGGGTGAAGGTTCCCTAGGATGTCAGGTTCCCACATACTCTCCCCTCAGGGTGACCCCAGCTTGGTTTTCTGTATCTGTTCCTACGTGTGCCTGAAGCCGGGGGCTGCCCTTTGGGGGATGCTGAGGATGGGGAACCCAGGAATCCTTGGGACCAGCAATGGCACCCAAGGGGTTAAAGGTCTGGGCACAGCACTGTCTAGGGTGTTTGAAGTAGGGCGGGGAAGGGAAGGGCTAGAGTAGTTGGAGAGGCAGCTGATCTGGACTGGAATGAGTCCCCCCTGTCTCCTATGCAAACTTCTGGACCATGAGCAATTCCCTTAAAAGGACCAAGAAAGAGGCACCCCCATTAAGGTCCTGGACTGGATTCTTAGAGGGGCTGTCTGAAGTGGGACTTTTTCCTATACTGCAGTCACCAACCGAAGGCAAGAACAGGTCTCCCATCTTTGGGATATCTCCCAAGTCTGGTGAGTTTCCCTCTTCCCTTTCCCTGAGTCCTTACCTCATGAATGGGCATTTCCCAGAAGCAGAGATCTTCAGGAACCCCTCAGCACCCCCCAGGAAGTGGCAGAACAATTCTTCACCAGTTTCCTGCATTCAGCTCCCTTTTTTAGAAAAAAAATTATTTATTTTTGGCTGCATTGGGTCTTCCTTGATGCGTGTGGGTTTCTCTAGTTGCAGCGAGTGGGGGCTACTCTTCATTACAGTGAGCAGGCTTCTCATTGCAGTGGCTTCTCTTGTTGCGAAGCACAGGGTCTAGGCGCTTGGGCTTCAGTAGTTATGGCACACGGGCTCAGTAGTTTTGGTTCGCAGGCTCTAGAGCGCAGGCTCAGTAGTTGTGGCGCACGGGCTTAGTGGCTCTGTGACTTGTGGGATCTTCCCAGACCAAGGCTTGAACCCGTGTCCCCTCCATTAGCAGGCAGATTCTTAACCACTGCGCCACCAGGGAAGTCCCATCAGCTCCCTTTTAAAAAAAATTTTTATTAATTTTATTTATTTTTATTTTGGGCTGCATTGGGTCTTCGTTGCTGTACGCGGGCTTTCTCTGGTTGCTGAGAGCGGGGGCTACTCTTCACTGCGGTGCGCGGGCTTCTCATTGCAGTGGCTTCTTGTTGCGGAGCACGGGCTCTAGGCATGTGGGCTTCAGTACTTGTGGCACGCAGGCTCAGTAGTTGTGGCATGCAGGCTCAGTAGTTGTGGCACGCGGGCTCTAGAGCGCAGACTCAGTAGTTGTGGCGCACGGGCTTAGTTGCTTCGTGGCATGTGTGATCTTCCCAGACCAGGGATTGAACCTGTGTCCCCTGCATTGGCAGGCAGATTCTTAACCACTGAGCCACCAGGGAAGCCCTCAGCTCCCATTTTTAACTAGGGTGCATTGAGAGTGTGTGTGTCTCTGTGTGTGTGCACACAAGTGTGCCAATGGGAAATCACCATAATGGCCAACAGTTAATTAACACTACTTATGGGACAAGTGATGCCAAAGATTTTATATACACTTTTTTTTCTCTTTCTGGCCGCGCCACTAGTTCCCTGACCAAGGATTGAGCCTGGGCCCTCAGCAGTGAAAGCACGGAGTCCTAACAACTAAACTGCCAGGGAATTCCCTTATATACATTCCTTTTCTTTTTTCTTTTTTTTTTTTGACTGCGTTGGGTCTTTGTTGCTGCGCAAGGGCTTTCTTTACTGGTGTCGAGCGGGGGCTACTCTTCGTTGCGGTGCGCAGGCTTCTCATTGTGGTGGCTTCTCTTGTTGCGGAGCACGGGCTCTAGGTACGTGGGCTCAGTAGTTGTGGCACGTGGGCTCAGTAGTTGTGGCACGTGGGCTCTAGAGAGCAGGCTCAGTAGTGTGGTGCACGGGCTTAGTTGCTCCGTGGCATGTGGGATCTTCCTGGAGCAGGGCTCGAGCCCGTGTCCCCTGCATTGGCAGGCGGATTCTTAACTACTGAGCCACCAGGGAAGCCCCCTTTATATACATTCTTAATCCTCACAGTCCTATGGGGTTAGCATATCATAATCCCTATATTAAAGTTGAGGTTCAGAGGAGTTAAATAGCTAACGCTCATCAATTAAGAGGTAAATTATAGGGCTTCCCTGGTGGCACAGTGGTTGAGAATCCGCCTGCCAATGCAGGGGACATGGGTTCGTGCCGCGGTCCGGGAAGATCCCACGTGCTGCGGAGCGGCTGGGCCTGTGAGCCATGGCCGCTGAGCCTGCGCATCCGGAGCCTGTGCTCCACAACAGGAGAGGCCACAACAGTAAGAGGCCCGCGTACCACCAGAAAAAAAAAAAAAGAGGTAAATTATAGGACTGGGATTCAGACTCAAGTTTATCTGACACCATTAAGACAGGAGGTATGGACAAACAGGATGGCTAGAATTTTAAAACTTTAAATCCTAATTCATCCTGGGTCCCCTTCCTCTAGGCCCTGACATTCCCTTTATCCCTGGTGGTTAATTGTGAGATTTAAAGGGCCACAATCTCATACCTGAGAGCCAGGGGCTTCCAGATTCCAGAATACCCCATCCATTCAGATTAGGGGCTCCTTAGTTCACCCACTATCTTTAGCTGTTCCCTGGGATCTGATTGGATTAACTCCTTGGGACTCAGTGGCCAAAGTCTTCTCAGGTGTGTCCCTCTGAACCTCAGCCCCTCTCTTGCCCCACCCTGCTGGCATGGCACCCAGAACGCATGCCAAGAAACTGACAGGAGGTAGAAGTGGACTGATTGGTCTTCCCCCTTTTATTCTCTAGCCCTGACACATCATGGGCTAGTCTGGGTCCCAACAAACCTCTGGTAGAATAAGCACACAGGCCCAGCAGAAAGAAAAAGGATAGGATCCCTAGGTTCAGTTTGCAAACCAATTTAAAAAAGAAAAGAGAAAAGATGATCACACTTGGAAGCCCAAAGCAGCAAAAATCCTGACTGATTTGTGAGCCTAATATATCAAAGAGGTGGGGATGATTTAGGGTGGGTGTTTGAGATGCTTGATGGCTGACTTTTAAGGAGATATGATGGGACTTCCCTGGCGGTCCAGTGGTTTAGAGTCTGCACTTCTACTGCAGGGGGCATGGGTTCGATCCCTGGTCAGGGAACTAAGATCCCACATGCTGTGTGGTGTGGCCAAAAAGATAAATAAGTAAAAATTTAAAAAATAAAAATAAGGAGACGTGGTTAGATTAGGGGACTGAGGCTGCCTGGCTCTCTAGCTTTGAACTTCCAGAATTAAGTACTGACAATAACATCGACAACTCTGCCCTGTGGGCCCTGGAAGCAGGTGGAAGCAGGAGTCAACCCCAAAGCTGATATGGGTAGATGGCTTTTGCCTGAACTAGCCCCTGTCCCACAGAGGGGTGGTACACTTGCCTCACCACTGTGTTTGTGCATAGACCCTTCTGGGTCCTCGTCTTGGTGCCTGACACCTGGTAGGTGCTAAAGAAATATTTGCTGAATGAAGGAATCCCCTCTACATACCCTTTACCTTTTCTTTGATTTTTGGAATTGTGATACCACTGTCTGGCAGTTGACAGGAAAGCCAGGGAAGGAGGGTGAGTTCCAGGATACAGTGTTGAACGCACAGCAAAATCTCATATGTCTCACACTGAGAAATAGAGCGATGATGTAGCCAGGTCAGGGTGAGGTGAGAAGGAATTAGAGACCTGGGTGCTATATGACTTGCTGTAGAATGGTGTATTTGGGAGCAGGGAGGGGTGGGAAGGAACTGTGGTTACCAGGGCCTTCTTCATCTGAAGCCCTGCTTTAGTCTTCTTTGCAGGACACTGTTGGATTAATGGTTTACTTTCTATGGGAGAGGAAGCAGGTAGGTTAAATTTTGAACCATCAAAGGGTTTTCTATGACCCTGTTCCCCCAGGGCTAGGACACCTGGAGAGAAGCCAGCAGACCATGCCATCTGGCCTCTCCCTTACTCCCCGTTCTTTATTATCTGGTTCTTTCGGGTCTTCCCCATTATTGCCCCATTTGGGACCCCAGAGCCAGATCCAGGGAGCCCCCCAGGCTGCGAAGGGGCGCACTAGCCTTGTCCACCGTCCCCCGTGCCTAGCTGTGTGGTTGCTATCAGCAGTTCCTACCCCCAGTGTTTGCTGGCAGCAAACAGAAGCAGGGCCCTGCCTGCCCCCCATCCCCTCATTCAGATTTCTAAGATGCAGAGGGAGTAGAAAGGACAAATTTAATTTTGGGGATCCCCCATCTAATTTCTTCTGGAAACTGCTTCCTTTCTTTGGCTGGGGTGGAGGGGGCAGGAATGAGGAAGTGAATAACAATATTGCCAGATTTCTTTCAAAGCTAGCCACTTGCTCTCATTAGGAGCTTGCCTTCTGGTTTCAGAGAACTCAGGCTGTACAGTGGGATGCATCTGCTTTGAAAACTCAGCTCCACCTCCTACAGCCCTGTGACCTTGAGTAAGTTACTTACCCTCTCTGTGTTGCCTGTTTCTTCCTATGTAAAATAGGGATAATATCTATTTCAAGAAATGGTTGTGAGGATCCCACAGGATGCTGTAGGCACTCATGTGTTAAGCCTCTTCCCCCTGTAGGCTCAGGTGCTATTTAGGAAATGGGTGTGCTGGGGTCTTCAATGTCCCTCCTCCCCCAAGCTGGTTGGTGGGCAATGAGCCTTAATGTCTCTCTTTGATCTCTTTTTCCTCCTTCCTGAGATATTGAGACCCAGCTTCTCTAAATCAAGAGTCTGCAAACTTTTTCTGTAGAGACCCAGATAATAAATATTTTAGGCTTTATGGGCCATATGGTCTCTGTCGCAACTACCAACTTTGCTGTCATAATGCAAAAACAGCCGTAGACCATATGTAAATGAGTGAGCATGGCTGTGTTCCCCAGAAAAAAACCTTTATTTATGAGCACTGAAAATTGAATTTCATATTATTTTTATGTGTCACAAAGTAGTATTCTTCTTTTGATTTTTTCCCAACCATTTAAAAAAGATTTGGCCCACAGGCTATAGTTTGCCAACCTCTGCTCTAAATTACCAGAGGCCATTGTCCATCCCTTCTCTTTGAAGAGTGCAGGTTCATCAGGGTTCATCAGGCTCCTTCTTGCTCTGGTTGTTAGGTGCTCTTTTCTATCAGAAGTTGTTTATGTTAATGAATCCCCATCATAGTTGTTTTAGTGTCAGCCTGTGGGTTATTTATTCTCTCTCTCTCTTTTTTAATCATCATATAATGCCTATTTCTGCTTCTGTCTTGGGCCTTCCTCTCTCCAGCTCTCCATTTCTCTATGCTCTGCCTTCTCTCTGCTTCTAAATAATAATAGTAACAACAAAAATAATAGTAGCATTTACTAAGTACCCATATGTGCCAAGCACAATGTTAGTTGTATTACATACATTACAAGGTAGTATTACCATTCCCGTTTTACAGATGATCCTGAAGCTCAAAAACATTAAATAAGCAAGTTCCCAAGATCATGTGGCTCATGAAGGTGGCAGAGCTAGCAAATCTGATGAACTTCAAAGCACCCTGAAGAAATTATGGTCTCGGAGTTTTGAATAAGAGAGATTTCTCTCAGTACTTCCCTGGCGGTCCAGCAGTTAAGACTCCGAGCTTCCACTGCAGTGGGCATGGGTTCAATCCCTGGTTGGGGAACTAAGATCCCGCATGTTGTACGGTGCAACCCAAAAGAGAGAGTGAGAGTGAGAGAGAGATCTCTATTAAAATATTATATGCTCCCATCTCAGCACACGGTAGAGTGTCTAATGAATCACTGATGACTAGGGCAATTGGTGGAGGTCACACACTCAGAGGAGGAATCATGAGACGCTGATGGTCTGTGTCGATGGGAAAACCATCTGATCCAGAGGCAGGAAGAAAAGTAAAGTGACTTAGCGCCCCTTCTTGCTTTCCTCCCCTGCCCCCATCTCAAGCATCTGATCTCAGACCTATTTCAGAATCTCCTATCTGTGCTCAGCGGAAGCAGTGATGTGACATGATGTGATCTCATTCCGGAGCTAAATAAAGCCATTGTGTGAGACCCAGCCCTGGTTGCTCCCTTGCACAATTTCCTGAGCTCAGGAGCCTAGTGAAAGATGGGAGGGGGCTGGGAGAGAACTGATGGAAGGAGGGGCAAGGAAAGGAACACAACCACAGGGGCTCCAGCTTGAATTTCAGAAAGCGGCGGAGGGACTATCTCTGGGAGGGGGTTGAGGAAAGCTTGCTAAACCTCATCTCTCTGAAGGATAGAATGAAAATTATTGACATGATAGCATGAAGGGGTGGAATTTAGAAAACAGAAAAACTTTCTGAGGAATGGAATGAAGATTTAAGGGAGAAGGAGCTCAGTGGATTCCATTTTCACAGAGGGCAGAGACCATGAATGACATGACAGAGAGGCTAGAAGGAGGGTAGTTCTTTGAGAAGAGGTCAGACTCCAGGTGGTCTCAGCTGGAGGAAGAAGGGTGAAATTTCAAGACATAAAGGTCTCAGGATTCGAAATGTCTGTCCACCAGGCCAAGGCAGCAGGGTACCACCTCCAACAGGTGGCATCTCCAGGGATGGAGGGAAAGGAAAGGGCTTCCATTCACTGCTTTTCATTCATCTCGTCAAATCCAGCCCTGCGGGCAGAATCAGGGAAGGAAGAGTAGATAGAAGCTAGGTACAGGGCGTGTAGGTCAAACAGTTTTTTCTCTTTTGTGAGGTCACTGAATGCCAGATCCAAGTTCCTTGTAGTGCCCCCTCAGTGCCCCTCCATTTCTGTCCTGTTCCCAGCCCCTGTTCCTCTTTTTCTAGTGAACATACCTAGTTCCTACTCTTTCCTCCATCCCAGCTTCTCACGATACTTTTTGTCAGTACCCCTCTCCCCCTGCCCCCAAATCTCAGCTTTGGAGACCACTGGTTTGCAGGGACCATGCTGTGGCCCTCAGGCTCTGTCCTGCTGCCTGAAGATCTGCCCATCCTGTTTATTTATTTATTTTTAAAATATTTTTTAAAGAAAATATTTATTTATTTGGCTGCACCGGGTCTTAGTTGTGGCACACGGGATCTTCTTTGCAGCGTGTGAACTCTTAGTTACGGCACGTGGGATCTAGTTTCCTGACCAGGGATAGAACCTGGGGCCCCCTGCATTGGGAGCACGGAGTCTTTTGTTTTTTAAAAAAGATTTATTATTTATTTATTAATTTAATTGATTTTTGGCCGTGTCAGGTCTTAGTTGCAGCACACAGGATCTTCGTTGAGGCACGCGGGATCTTTTGTTGTGGTGCTCAGGCTTCTCTCTAGTTGTGGCGTGCAGGCTCCAGTGCATGTGGGCTCTGTAGTTTGCAGCATGCAGGCTCTCTCGTTGAGGCGCGCGAGCTCAGTAGTTGTGGTGTGTGGGCTTAGTTGCCCCACGGCATGTGGGATCTTATTTCCTTGACCAGGGATCGAACCTGCAGCCCCTGCATTGAAAGGCAGATTCTTTACCACTGGACCACCGGGGAAGTCCCATCCCATCCTGTTTATAGATAGCACATCAGATGGCACGAGGCCCAAGTTTGTGGACACAGAGAGAGGATGTCTCCCAGCTGCAGGCTGAGAGGTCCCCTCTATGTGGCTTCCAGATGTGATGAGCACAGACAGGCACAGGGCCTGGGCTGGTTTCCTAGGCCTCTCTTTTTCTATCTTTAGACCCACCCAGCAGGGCAGCAAAATGCCATCTGCAGAGGCCTGAGTACTTGTCTCCTCCTTCCCCGTGGTAGGCAGGTGTGCAGCTGACACAGGCACAGGCACCATCTCAGTGGTCCTGGGTGGAGTGGGGGCAGGCTGCAGTGAAAGAGGGAAAAGTAGCTGGAAGGAACGACTGTCCAACAACCTGAACTTTGCGGGGGGGTGTCGGGGGCGGGGAGTAAAATAACTTGCAGAAGGCTTGACACCCTCACAGGAAGCCTGGGAGGAGGGGGAGTTCTGGCTCACTGCTTCCTGGTCCTCCAGGGTCCTCCGAACATCTCAGTTGCTTCACCCCTGGGAGAAGAGGAGCCTGGGAAACTCATTCTAGCAGAAGTTCTACAGAGATAGGGCCCAGAGGGGGTGTACAGAGGTAGATGCAGTAGATGTGAGTTGCCTTCCCGCCCCTCCATCACCTTAGTACTCGGGTATATGGTACTTGTTTCTGGAGCGGAGCTTATCATTTTCAACTTTAAGAGCTCCTGAGGGTTCTTAAATCTGAGACACACTGAGGCAAGCCCTGACAGCAGCCAGGAGTGTTGGGCAGTGAGAACAATGCCCACTTGGGAGAGAGAGAAGGAATTTCAATGTGGCTGGTTTTGGAGCCCTTCTCTTTACTTCTTGGGAAAAGGTCAGAATGGCTCTCTTACTCCCAAAATGACCAGAGTCTTAGAAAGAAGAAATCATAATACTTTCTCACTCACGCACCTTTTCTCCCTGCTGTTTTATTTGCCTAGACTCCTCCCTTTCCAACGTGGCCAAATCCTAACCACTCCACCCTTCCAGGCCCATCTCAAAGGCTGTTTACTTCCTTCTGTTTCCCTTTTTTGAGTCCTCCAACTGGCTATATGCACTTATTCCTTTGACAGCACAAAGGCTTTTTTTGAAACTTCTCTTGTGGCATTCGGCAAACTCTGGCCAGTTGTTTGTGTGATTTGTGCTTTTGTCTACGTACACACATGCACACACGCACACACACACACTCACTAGAACGAATTCCTTGAGGGTAAGAACAATATCTATTTCTCTTTGCTTGGATTGGTCCTCTGCCATATAAGTGCTCATTAAATGGAATAATAATAAGTGAATGAGGATGTCATTATGTACTGGAAAGAACACTAGACTGGGAGTCAGAAAACCCAAGTTCTCTGCTTGACTCTGCAGCTAATTCCTCATGTGATCTTGAGCCAGCCACCCTCCAATTCTGTGCCTTGGTAAAGGGAGGGGTGACTGGATGCTCTAGGTCTGGCTGGCTGTGACACCTTTCTAGTTCCAAATTCCAGAATTCTAGAACTCACCATTCTCTATCTTCTTGGTTCAGACTGGCCTGTGTGTGCCTCCCATGAACAAAGACGTCCCAGAGGTGTTCCTCACAGGTGGAGACCTGGTGCCCCAAGGCCACACTCGCCGCTGCCTGTCTGTGGTTGAGTCCAGAGAGCAGCTGGGGGAGAACGAAGAAGAGGAGGAGGAGGGAGAAAAGAAGGAGGGAGACGGCTTCCACGCTGTACCCCTCCGAAGGTCGAGGGCTTTCCGTGCCCACAGTCACAACTACGACCCCTTCAAAAGACATAGTTGGGGGCCGGGCAAGGAGCTCCAGGATCCACCGAGCAGGTAAAACACCAGGGGACCTCCTGTCTCTCCTTCTGTCAAGTCATAGACCTAGAAGAAGTGGTTGGAAAGGAATGACAGGAGTTGAAGAGACCTGGGCCCCTAGTCTCTTCCCTGGAGAATCCGAACGCAGGCCTGTTGCGGGCCTTTGGGGAGGGTGGACCCTGCCTTTCAAAATGTGGCTCTACCTAGTAGTCCTAGCTCCTTCTTTCTACCTGGTCTCAAGGGCAGGTGGGTGAGAATGGAGAGGGAGAGGTATGGAGGTGAGGTGAGTAGCAGGACACTCAGGTCTTATTGCCTCCACCTCCCACTTGGGTTTCTTAGGACCATACAACAGTGTCAGAGCTGGAAGGGACTCAGGGATCATATGGCCCAATCACCTCATTTTACAGATGAGGAAACTGAGGCCCGGAGAACTTTGGGAGGTTTCTTGAGAGAAGTGCTCCCAGGGTTGGGGCATGGAACCTGTACCCTTTCCCAAATTGCTCCCTGCCTGCTGGATCCAGGCTGAGGCAGGCCCAAGATATTTAGACATCATAGTCCAGCCCTACAATGGGGGAAGAGCTGCTTTTGCCGAGAGGTCTACATATGCTTGGCAGACTAGAAGAGGGGGACCCAGCTCTTCCCCTCTCCTGGAAAATCACTGACCATATCCCCAAAGACAGAGGAAGCCAGAAAGAGAAGGTCCGGGGGTCAGCATGAAGAGTTCAGTGTGAGTGGTCACTGTGAGGGCCTGCTAGCCGTGGAAGGGCCCTGACTCTCTGCTCTGACAATGGTCCCCTTAGACAAGTTCTCTTAGCTCTGGTGAGTAGACCAAGCTTCTCTAGCTCCTAGGCAGGGCTGGCTGGGCTGTGTGAGGGGAGAGGACCTTGTCCGTGAACTGGCTTGGGAGGAAACTTGGGTGAGAAGCCTTGTCCGCAGGACTCATAGCACCTTCCTAAGAGCAGCTAATCTAAGGCAGAGATGCCCTGAGTACCCTTTATGTGGGGCCGACTCTATCTCAGGGTCTTCCAGGTGTCACCTTTCACTATCAGGCACTAATTTTGACCCTTGGGTAGAGAAGAAAGGGAGCCCTGGGCACACCATTTATCTTAGTAGGAGCTAAGGTTGGCATCAGAAACCAGGCAAAGAGCGAGAATGCAGCTTACCCTTCCTTTCCCTCCCTGCTGAACGCTGGCTGTTTTCTGGAGGGCAGTACTGTCCTTTGACCAGCAGGGGTCACCCTTGCCTGAAGCCAGCTCCACAGTTTTGCCAAAGCACAGCCCCAAAGGGAAGCCAGTTTGGGTCTGGCCTGCGCCTAGGCTAACAGGAAGGGCTGGGCTGGGGGCAAGCAACAGGACTGGGCTGAGGCGGTGTTCCTCCCTGGTGCCTGTCACAGGCCACTGGGACCGGAGGGCAGTGGTGGCAATGTGTGTTTCAGGAACAAACTGCAGGCATCGGGATGTGTGGGCTCCCGGGAGGCCCCCTTACTGCAGAGCCAAGAGGAACTGGACCCCTTTCTGGAACTGCAGCACCAAGGTGGCCAACCCTCCTGCATGGTATGGATAGACAAATCCCCATGGAAGCTACCACCTTCCTCCCCCTCTCCTGCCCCTTTGCCTGTCCAACCACCACTCTGTGCCTCTTCTGTTCTGCAAGCTGCTGGGTCTCTCTGTGCCCAGGCATCACTTTGACTCCATCTGATGGAATCTGAATCTGGTGTCTCTACCCCTCTGTCTGCTTTCCTGGATCTGTATGCTCTGTCCCCCACTCTTGGTATCCTGCCTCTGTCTCTCTGAGACTCTCTGTGCCTTCCTTTCTGTGTCTGTGTCTCTGTGTTGATGTGGGGATCTCTGTTCCTCTCTCATTAAGAGGCCCCTGCTCCCCTTGGTGTTATAACTACTTTCTGTAGACCCCAAATTTCTCAGATTTGGAGATGAACTTATTATTTGTAGGATGAAACTAGGCATCTGGTACCCTGACACACAATAGTTCTCTAACAAGATAATCATGGGATTATCAAGTGAGAAAGGATATAGAGATTGCTTAGCCTTCTGGCTTAAGGGAACATCACAGGGAATCTCAAACCAGGACCCAGAGACCACTGAGGATACACGAAGCTTTTAGAGACATCACTGGGTTTGTCAGCTAAGAGTCCCTGAGTACAGTCAGCCCTCTGTATGCATAGGTTCTGAGTCCATGGATTCAACCAACCATGGACCAAAAACATTTGAAAAAAAATTCCAGAAATTTTCAAAAAGCAAAACTTGAATTTACCTCATGCTGGCAACTATTTATATAGCATTTACACTTTGTTTACAACTATTTACATGGCATTTATATTACATTAGGTATTACAATTAATCTAGAGATGATTTAAAGTATATGGGAGGATGCACACAGGTTATATGCAAATTTCAGTATTATGCCATTTTATGTAAGGGACTTGAGCCTCCTCAGCTTTTGGTATCCACAGGATCCTAGAATCAATCCCCCATGGATAATGAGGGACAGCTGTACATGGAACTGTCTCAAGCCCAGTGATTTAAGGTTACCTCCCCTCCAGCACATCCTCTAACTGGCCAGGGGTACCCACCCGGCCTCATTGTTCAGCGCCTGTGGTTTGGGAGAGAGGTTGAGAAGAGGGGGCTGTTACAGCCTGTCAGGGAAGCAGCAAAACCCATCTTATCCCAGCTCCCACTTTTCTTCATCAACATCTCTGTAGGTCTTCCCTCACATCTGATTCAATGTGGTACGGTAGAAAGAACAGGATTTGGGAGTCACATTGCTCCTAGTTGAACAATTTATTTCAGCTTTCTGAAAATCAGGATACTAAAAACTGTGTTTTAAAGTTGTGATTATTAGATGAAAAAAAAAAGTGTTAAAGTGCCCAGTACAGAGGCTAGCACACAGGAGATAACGGTTTCTTTTTTCTCTTCTCCCCTCCATTCCTTTGTACTTCTTTCTCTCTCTTCCACCTCTCTTCTCCCTGCTTCCTCCTTCTTGGTATTATATGTCTTCTTTCCCCCCTCCTCTAGTGGTTTTTTTTTCTTCTCTTTTTATGCCTTCCTGTTCTGATTCCTCTTCTCTCTTCACCTAATCTTTAAGCACTTCCCTTAAAGTTCTCCTTGTCTGTATGTTTGGGGCCTTTTGTATCTTCCTGCAGCAGCAAATAGGTATAAGTCTTCAGCAAAGTCCACAGACCAAAAGTCTGAGATTCATTAAACTAGACTGGGGCTTTCAGACTAGTTTGAAAGCCAAGCCAAGTCTAGCTCAAAATTTATTTTGTTTGGCCAGCATGGTGTTTACACTTTCCAAAATTCAGATGTCCTTAGATGGGAGCTGTACCCTCCAGTTTGCCAGAGTTGCTAGTACTCTCTATTGTATTTTTCCATTTGTCAAAAATATGATACTTTAAAATGAAAGCCTAATCAATCACCCATCCATCTCCAGAACTAGAATGTCACCAGTACATTTATCTTTACTTATGTCTTCCTCTCTTCTCTTATTCCCTTGCCTTCCCACCAGAGGTAATCACTATCTTGAATTTTCTTTTTTTCTTTTTTTTTTTCTTTTTTTTTTTTGCGGTATGCGGGCCTCTCACTGTTGTGGCCTCTCCCGCTGCGGAGCACAGGCTCCGGACGCGCAGGCTCAGCGGCCATGGCTCACGGGCCCAGCTGCTCCGCGGCATGTGGGATCTTCCCGGACCGGGGCACGAACCCGCGTCCCCTGCATCGCCAGGCGGACTCTCAACCACTGCGCCACCAGGGAAGCCCTTGAATTTTCTTAATCACTCATTTACTTTTTTTTAAAATAGTTTTAACACAAAGCATTACCTAATGATATATTATTTCTTTTTTGTTTGTTTCTGACTTTAAAAACAATGATGTTATATTGTACAAAATTTTCTATAACTTGCATTTTCACTCAGCATTCTGTTTCTAATCTTTATCCATGTGTTGCAAATAGTTATAGGTAATTATTTTCATTCCAATATTCT
Organism: Kogia breviceps; assembly: GCF_026419965.1. NCBI lineage: Eukaryota > Metazoa > Chordata > Mammalia > Artiodactyla > Physeteridae > Kogia > Kogia breviceps. The sequence goes on along the minus strand of NC_081310.1, from coordinate 86,519,372 downwards.
GTTGATGGACATTTGGATAGTTTCCATTCTTTACTATTATGAAGAGTGTCATTATGAACATCCTTTTATCCATCTTCTGGTGCTCATTTGCAAGAATTTCTCTGGGGTATATACCTTGGAGTAGAACTGTTGGGTCATAGTGTACACAGATGTTCATTTTTATAAGATAATAGCAAACTGTTTCCACCCACATCAGCAGTATATAAGAGTTCCCATTGATCCACATGCTTTCCAACACTTGGAGTCATCAGATTTCTTAATTTTGCCAATCTAGTGGTTATAAATCTCATTGTGGTTTTAATTTGAATTATCCTCATTACAAATGGAATTGAGCAATTTTTATATGCATCTTGGTCATTTGTGTTTCCTCTTCTGTGAAATTCCTCTACATGTCTTTTGCCCACTTTTCTATTGGATTATTTGAGGGTTTTTTCCTTTATTGTTTTGAATGTGTTCTTTACATATTCTGAATACTAATCCTTTGTTGTTATATGTGTTGCAATGATCTTTTCTCAAAGATTGAGAAAAGTGGTTTGTCTTTTCCTTCTCCTATGGTGTCTTTAAAGAAACAGAGTTTCTTAATTTAAAAAGAGCATATTTATTGAAGTATAACATACATACAAAACATGTATTAAAAAAACTTTTGAGATTTTAGCTGGAGTTGCATTGACTCTAAAGATTAATTTAGGGAAAGTGGACATCTTTACAGTATTGCTTCTTCCTACCCATCCATGAAAATAGCATACTTCTTCATTTAATGTCTTTTAATAAAGTTTTATCAATTTTTTTCCATACAGAGTTTGTGGATATATATTAGATGTATTCTTAGGTATATTATACTTTTTTTTGTCAATATTTTAAATTAAAATTTTTATTGAAGTATAGTTGATTTATAATGTTTCAGGTGTACAGCAAAGTGATTCAGTTATACATATATAGAGATAGATATAGATATGGATTCTTTTTCAGATTCTTTTCTATTATAAGTTATTACTGTCAAGATTTTAATTTTAGACATTCTGGTGGGTGTTTTAGAATTGTCTCATTTTGGTTTTAATTTGCATGTCCCTATTTAAAAATTTTATTGAGCATCTTTTCATATTCTCATTGACCATCTGAATATCTTCTTTTGTGAAATGTCTGTTCAAGTCTTTTGCTCAATTTTTAAAACAGCTTGTCTTTTTCTTATTGATTTGTAAGAGTTCTCTATATATTCTGGATCTGAGTCCTTTGTCAGATATATGTATTGTGAGTATCTTCTCTCAGTCTTTGACTTGCATTTTTACTTTAATAGTGTATTTTAATAAGCATGAGTTTTTAATTTAGATGAAGTCCAGTTTATCGATTATTTTAATGGTTAGTGCTTTTGGTCATGTTTAAGAAATCTTGCCTACCCCAAGAACATGAAGATTTTTCTTCGATATTTTCTTCCTGAAGCTTTATAGTTTTAGCTTTCATGTTCAGGTCTGTGATTTATCTAGGTTCTTGTGTATGGGAGAAATCAAGGTTTTGTTTTTTTCCCCATGTAAATATCCAGTTGCTTCATTAAAAAACTTACTTTCCCCATTGAATTGCTGGTGACTTTGTTGAAAATCAAGTGACTATATTGTGTGAGTCTATTCCTGGGGACTGTTCTCTGTTCCATTAATCTATTTGTCTATTCTTATGCCAGTATCACATTATCTTAATTAATGTGGCTTTATTGTAAGTCTAAAAATATAGTAGTGTTAAGTCCTCCAACTTTATTATTTTTCTTTAAGATTATCTTGGCTATTCTAGGTCCTTTGCACTTCTATGTGAATTTTATTTTATTTATTTTTTAAAATATTTATTTATTTGGCCGCATAGGTCTTAGTTGCAGCACATGGGATCTTAGTCGCAGCGTGCAGGGTTCTCCGGTTGTGGCGCGCAGGCTCCAGAGTGCACAGGCTCAGTAGTTGCGGTGTGCAGGCTTAGTTGCCCTGCAGCATGTGGGATCTTAATTCCCCAACCAGGGATCGAACCCGTGTCCCCTGCATTGGAAGGCAGATTCTTAACCACTGGGCCACCAGGGAAGTCTCTACACTTCTATGTGAATTTTAGAATCAGCTTATCAATTTCTAAAAATGAAAAATTCTGCTGAATTTTGACTGAGATTGTACTGAATTCAAAGATTAATTTAGGAGGGAAGAGATATGGGAACATATGTATATGTATAACTGATTCACTTTGTTATAAAGCAGAAACTAACACCATTGTAAAGCAATTATACTCCAATAAAGATGTTTAAAAAAATAAATAAAACATGAAAATATTTGGTGGATGAATAAAAAAAAGATTAATTTAGGAAAAATTGACTTCTTTCTGATATTGAATCTTCTTATCCACGAAAAATAATATCTCTATTTTGTTAGGCTTTCTAAAAAAATATGTCTTTTAACAAAGTATTAGTTTCCTTCATACAGGTCTTGTCAATCTTATTAGATTTATTTCTATGTGCCTTATATATTTTGTTGCTATTATAAATGCTTTCTTATATTTAAATTACATTAATTACATTTTATAGTTATTTTCAGTTTATAGAAAAGCAATTTAATTAATTATAGTTATTTACCTTGTAACTCTTTTTTTTCAGTTATAACAATTTATCTGTGGATTTTTTTTGGCTTTTCTAAGTAGACAATTATGTCATCTTTATTTTTATTTTTTAAAGAATTTTATTTATTTATTTTTATTTTTGGCTGCGTTGGGTCTTCGTAGCTGCGCGTGGGCTTTCTCTAGTTGCGGCGAGTGGGGGCTACTCTTCCTTGAGGTGCACAGTCTTCTCATTGTGGTGGCTTCTCTTGTTGCGAAGCACAGGCTCTAGGCACACGGGCTTCAGTAGTTGTGGCATGTGGGCTCAGTAGTTGTGGCTCATGGGCTCTAGAGCGCAGGCTCTGTCGCTGTGGTGCACGGGCTTAGTCTCTCCACGGCATGTGGGATCTTCCCGTGTCACCCTGCATTGGCAGGGCTTGAACCCGTGTCACCCTGCATTGGCAGGCAGATTCTTAACCACCACGCCACCAGGGAAGCCCATATGTCATCTTTAAATGAACTTTGCTTTCTTCTTTTTCAATATTTATTTATTTCATTTATTTTTCTTGCCCTGCTGTGTGTGCTTTGCTAGGGCTCTATTGCAGTGCTGAACAGCAATGGTGATAATGGCTATCCTTGTCTTGTTTCTGATTTTAGAGGGAGTGCATTTTATGTTTCACCATTAAAATCGATTTTGGGCTGCAAGGTTTTAAAAGATACTCTATCCAGTTAAGGAAGATTCCTTCCATTTGTAACTGCCAGGTCTTTGGTTTTACAATGAGTGAGTGTTCGATTTTATCCTATGATTTTTTTGCTTTTACTGAGTTGGTTATGTTTTTTCTCCTTTAATATGTCTTTGAGGTAAATTACATTTAAAGATTCTCCTCATCTTAAAACCACCCTTATATTTTTAGGATAAGTCTGACTTTTTCATGATGGATTGATTATCTTTTTTACACACTGCTGGATTTTATTTGTGGCATCAATTATCTATTGCTGCATAAAAGATCAACCCCAAACTTAGTGGCTTAAAACAACAACCTTTTTTTTCCCCCCTCACAGTTCTATGGGTGGTTAATTTGGACTGAGCTCAGCTGGGTATTCTTCTGCTGGCTCCACCTGGACTCACTTATGTGGCTGTAGTTGTCTGGTGGCTGAATAGGGCTGATGGTCAAGGACTGTCATATTCATACCTGTGGATTGGCAGGTTGCCCATTGTGATACTTTGGTTCTTATCCACATGGCTTCTCCAGAAGGCTTAGCCTTGGGCTTGTTTCATGTGGCAATGGCATTCCAAGTGGGCATGAGTGGAAGCTTTAAGTTTTCTTGAGGTGTAAGCTCAAAAATCACATCATGCTACTTCTGCCACATTCTATTCATTGTAGTAAGTCACAGGCCAGCCTGTGACTGAGTGAAGAAATAGACTCCTTCTTGATGGTAGGAGCTGCAAATAATTTGTGGCTGTTTAAAATCTATTACAGTTTGCTAATATTTTGTTTGAAATTTTTGTACTTTTCATAAGAGAGATTGGGCCATAATTTTCCTTTGTCATATGGTCTGTGTGTAGTTTAAGAATCAAGGTTATACTTGCCTTATAGAAAGAGTTGGAAAGCTTTTGGTTTTGTTTTCTATTCTTTGGAAGAATTTGTATAAGATTTCAGTGATCTATTCCTTGAAAGCTCTGTTCCTTGACTATAAAACTGTTTTGGCCTGGTGTGTTTTGTTTTGTTTATAGAAAGATTAACTACTGATTCCATTTCTTTAATAGGACCATTCAGACTTTCTATTTCTTCTAGATTCAGTTTTGGTAAGTTATATATATTTTGTTTTTTTAAAGAATTTGTCTATTTTGTTTGTATTTTCAAAATTACTGGCATTAAGTTGTAGATAGCATTATCTTTCTAGTCACTACTGTTTCTGTAGTTAGGTCCACTCTTTCATTCTACTTTTATTTGTGCATCACCCTTATCAAAGGTTTGTCTATTTTATTTGCCTGTTCCTAAAATCAGCTCTTGGCTTTATTGATCCTATTTCATTTGTTACTACTTCATTGATTTCTGCTTTTATAATATCCTTTCTTCTATTTACTTTGGGTTTGTTTTGTTGTTCCTTTTCTAACCTTTTAAGCTGGCATAACTCATTAATTTTCAGTTTAAAAAGTTTTCAGTTAAGCATTTTAAATTGACAAATTATCCTTGAGATACATTTTTGCCATCTCCCACAAGTTTTGTTGAGTAGTATTTTCATTATTGTTGTTATAAAATATCTTTAAATTCCCATAATGATTTCTTCTTTGACCAGTAAGTTTATTTAGAAGGGTGTTTTAAAATTTCTAAATCTATGGAGATTTTTTTAAAACTTAAAAAAAATTTGAAATATAACATAGATACAGAGAAGTATATAAAACATATATGTACAACGTAATGCATAACTAGGAAGCAAACAACCATGTAACTACTCCAGGTTAAAAAAAAATAGAGTACCACCAAAACCCAGAAGCCCCCCGTGTCCCTCCCCATTCATAGCTCTCTCCCTCCTGGCAGAGAGGACCACTTTCTTGAGTTTTGAGATCGATTTTCCCTATAGATTTACCACCTTTATGTGTATGTCTAAACAATATTGATTAGTTTTGCCTGTTTTAAACTTTATATGAATGTAACCACAAAGTATATAAATCTTTTGTGTCTTCGTTCTTTCATGAGATTCATCCAAATTGTTGGGTGAACTGTAGTTTGTTCATTTTTATTGTTGAATAATGCTTCTATATATAAATATACCACAGATTCTTTATCCACGCTACTGAAAAGGGATTTCTGGGTTGTTTCCTATGATCTCTCTGATGGAGGTTATCTGAAATGTGTTAAATTTTGCTTTATGGACTGATAGGTAGCCAGTTTTTGTAACGCTCCATGTAGGCTTGAGGGAAAAAAAAGTGATTTTCAGAAGATTGGGTGTGGGGTTTATGAATATTTCTACTCCCTATTGTTTTAAACCCAGATTGCCCCAGTTTTTTTGTGTGTGTGTTTGTTTTTTCATTACCTGCCTGACCTCTATATATTGAGTTTTTCATCTCTGGAAACGATTCAGGGTAAATCTTTTCTAAAATATTTTCTATATTAAGGCAGCCTGGGTTTGAGTTGCAACAGAGTGATGACTGCTAAATAGCAGGAATAACTTCTCAACTATTTCAAGTGGAATGCTCCAGATATGGGTAGTGGGGAGGGGTAGAAGGCCTGAAGGCCTTGAAGAAGGGCTTTGCTATGGGAAAGTGAAGAGCCTGGGGGGAAGATGGATGAAGCCTGACCTTTGCATGAGGATTCTTAACATGATTCTAGGGTCAGCGTTCTTGTCACCCATCTGCTGGCCTTTTGGACCACTCAGCCACTGGCATGCTTTCCAAGTCTGTATCCATGAGTGGCATCAATTACTTCTTGGGCTGCTCAGATCCAGCTGGTGAGTAAAAGTAGGGAGCGAAGCAGTAGTGGCCCCTTCCTCTACCTGTCTCACCCCACTCCTCAGAGCCAGCTGTCTAGGGTCCAGATGTCCTGCATTATGTTTAACCACACACCCTTGGAAACCCCAAAATGCCTTTATTCAAATGAGAGATCTGAATTCAGGACTCTGATATTCTGAGGCTCTCCTTCCAATGAAGCAGGACATAGGACAGAGAGAGGCTCTCTAGCTTCCCCTGTCACCAGAGATGGAGGACAGTTATACGCAACGTACCTTGTCATCAAGAAGAGGCATTGGGAGCTCAGAGTGAATCCTCTGCCCTTGCCATTCGCTGAAAAGGAACTGAGACATTGGCCTCTCAGCCCCCTCTCCACACAACGCTGGTGCTCTGTTACCCTGGCTCCTAAGTTCTTCAGCTCCGCTCTGCCCAGACGCCGCCCTCCTTCCCTACTCCCCAGTGCCCGCCCTCAGGAATGGCGTCACAAGCACCTGCAGCTTGGGAACCTGATCCAGGTGGAGGGGGTGGGGGAGGCAGCCCTGAGCGCCTTTGTCTGGCTTTAGCTGGACACCTCACGTCTCCTTTTGTGTTGGCAGGGAATTTGTCCCAGTCCTCTGCCGCTGACCTCAGCCAAAGGTGAGTTTGGGGGACACAGAGCCCTTCAAAGCCCTGGATGGGGGAGGGACAATGGGACTGGGCCATGGGTTTTGTAGCCCCAAGGGTCTCTGTTTCCTGAAACATTGTTCCCCTTAACGTTTCTTATGAAAGACCTCCAAATATCCTTCTACCTGCACTGCATAGAATTCCCCTTCTTCTCATTGGCTGGGGAAGGCTAAGAAGGTTCCCGGTAGCTCCATGGGATGAAGAAGAAATCAGGGAAAGAAAAGAGTATATAGACCCCAGGGTGTCTGTTAAATAAGAGAGTGGAGGTTGACTACTGTTGTCAGTGTCAGAAAAGTGAGCAGGCAGATTGGCTGCTGCACAATCTTAGGGAGAGACGGTGACCAAAGACCATGGATCAGCTTTGGATAGCTGAGATAATCAACCAATGGGGAGTGGCCCTAAGGAGAGCTGGGCACGGGCTGTAGTGCCCCAAGGGGAGAGGGCGGGGGCTGAAGGCATATTGTTCAGGAATCGAGGTGGAATGCTGGGAGATTTACATAGTGTAAATAAGCATGCAAAATCAGCACCTGTTTATTTGGCTCCTATAGCTGAAGCCTGATTAGAGTGGGTCAGCCCTCTAAGACAGTGTGGGTGTGTGAGCTAGTAATGGGCCCTTTAAGATATCAAGCTCTGATTTGTGGTCCTGAAAATCTCTAGCTGACACATCCTCCTGGCTCTGGGTTTGGGATTAGCTCATGGGATGGGGCTGATGAAATCCCAGGAAATTCAGTCCTTATTGGCGTTAGGCCCAGAGGCCCTTTCCAAACAGCAGGGAGGGTCGTACACAGGACTCTTGTTTTGTGAGGGGAAAACATCCCCTTGGAGAGCCCCCCTCCCCGTGTATCATTTCCGTTGGGAAGCTGCATGAAAGAGGAGATTGGGCCTGGATTAGGTAGGAAGGGGGAGTCTGTATTTATCTGGGAGGAGCCTGGAGTCTTCCTCATAAATAGAAGGGCCTGGGAAACTGTAGTGACCGTATCTAGGAAATCCCAGGAGGTAGGGGAGTGGGAGCCTCTTTCTCCTGAGTCCTTCCTTTCTCTTCCTCACCCTTCTCTCAGTCTTTCCCCCGTATCTCCCCATTCTCTCTCCCCTGGTCATGGCACTTCATCCACCATATCTCTGGGAGTATCTTGTTGTTCTTTTCCAGCTCCGTCTCCATCTCTTCACCTCTTCTTTTTCTCTCTGCAGCTGTAGCCAACTGGAAGGGGGCTCAGGCACCTGGGCAGGCTCCTCCCTGAGACGGACCCTCAGCTTCATCTTGGGCATGACCGGAAAGGCCAAGGTAGGAGTTGGGGAAGCAGGAGGCCCGGGACCCACTGCCCTCCCCAGTTCCCTTCCCCTCCCCCTCACTGTCTGCTCCCCTCCCCAGCGTCCCCTGGTAGGCAGAGACTCAGGGCAATGGTTCAAGTTTTAAGGGAACATGGTATATCTCCCAGTCTCTCTCCTTCTGTCCCAGTAAATCACCTTTCCTCTGCTTTCCCTGTGTCTCCAGCTTAGCAGCCAGCTGTACACAGCTGGAAGGGGAGATGGGCCAGGAGCCTCAGAAGCTGAGGAGTGGCCTAGCCCTCCCTCTCTGGAGGCCCCATATAGCTGAGAGGTGGGCAGCTGAAATCTTAACCACTGGGCATAATAATCATAATAATTACAGCAATACTTTTTACTTCTTCAGAGAGTATTTGGGTTTGCAAAGTGCTTTTACACTCATAATTTTGTGGGTGGATATGGCAGCTGAAGGAGTTGAAATGAGACCATAGGCAGAGTGGAAGCCAGGAAAGTGTATGTTTGTGGAAGCGAATGCACACCGTACCAGTGGGGCCACATGCTGTTCCGACCCCAGGAAGGTGAAGGCATGTTGCTCTCTTCCTTATTACCATCCTCCCACCCCCCAGCCCCCACCCCCCGACTCTGGTGAAACTAGGAGCTCTGCATGCTGCTTGAATTCATTTCCACTCTCTTCATTTACTGGTAGAATGAGCCACTCCCCCCTTTTCCTCTCCTGGCTTCCCCAAGTATGCATGTACTTTCCCACCGGGGCGGCTTCTGAACATTGAGAGAAACCCCAGACAAGACATCATCAGATTCACCTGGAAGCACCACGGGATCCTCAGGATCCTCACCCAGTAAGGTTGCCTGGGCTCCTCCTGGCCCCACCGGCAATGCCAGCGCTCTCTTCTCTGCCACCCTTTCAGCCAGGATTCTCCTTCCTCTGGGTGGGCAGGCAGGGCAGAAACAAAACCAGGTTCTCAGCTCCTTCTCGTTGCAGGCTGCAGGCGGGGAGCTGAAGCGTAAGATCAGGCAGTCTGAGAGCAGGGCGAGGTGGGCACAGTGAGGCTTCTTCTCTCCCGTGGTGGGGAGCAGAGCTCTCTAGAGAACAAAGCCAACACCCAGACCTTGGGTCTGAGTCCCTCTCCCCAGAGCCTCTCTGTTCAGGGTAGGAGAGTCTGACAGCAGAATCACCCTCTTTTCCTGCAGTGGGAATGGTAGAGGAAGTCAGTGCTGTCTAGGGGCCATCCAGATCCCAGTTGGTCTGCATTTTGCCCGCTTTTGGCCTAGCAGTTTGGTGAGGGGATGAAGGAGAAAGTGGGCAGAGACTGAAGCCCAGACAGCCAGCAGGAAAGAGCTAAGCATCGTCAGGACATTGTCCTAGTTGCCTTTCCTTGCTAGGACTCTTGTTCTGTCTTCCTGTTTCCCTCTCTGTCATCTCCTGGTCCATCTTTCTTCCACCCTCATGAATGTGTGTGCTTGCGTCACTAAATCTCTTCTTCCCCCTCCTCCCAGCTCAGGATAGGGGCCATAAGCAGGTAAACACCAGGGGTGGGGGTGGAGAGAAGCTCAGTCAAGCAGTGAGAGAAGGAAGTAGCTTATTCCTTCCTATTTGACTAGCTTTGTAGAGTTGACAAAACACTTTTCTAGAGGTCATTTCATTTAATTCTTATAACACTCTGGCAAAGATAAATATTTTAATCTCTGTGTTTTGTTTTGTTTTTAAAGCTCTTATTTACATTGGTTATTATTTTTAAAATTAATTAATTAACTTATTTATTTATTTTTGGCTGCATTGGGTCTTCTTGGCCGTGCGTGGGCTTTCTCTAGTCATGGCGAGCGGAGGCTACTCTTGGTTGAGGTGCGCAGGCTTCTCATTGCGGTGGCTTCTCTTGTTGCAGAGCATGGGCTCTAGAGCACATGTGCGGGCTTCAGTAGCTATGGCTCGCAGGCTCTAGAGCACAGGCTCAGTAGTTGTAGCGCACGGGCTTAGTTGCTCCGCGGTATGTGGGATCTTCCTGGACCAGGGCTCGAACCCGTGTCCCCTGCATTGGCAGGCAGATCTTAACCACTGCACCACCAGGGAAGCCCCTTAATCTCTGTTTCATAGACAAGATAACTTAGAGCCTAGGTTACTTGCCCAAGATCCCACAGTTAGCAAAAGGTGGAGCTGTATTACAAACCTAGAGCTTTGACTATATATTGTCTCTGCTTCTGTCAGTAAACCTATGTGACAGTTTATCCCCTCTCTTCACTTCTTCCACCATTTCTGATGGATGGCCATTGGAGTCAATAATGCATTAATCATCCCCTCCCAGAATACACAAGGTCCAAAGTAATAAGAAGAAAAGTAAACCTCCTCCTGGGCACTGTAGGACTTGGGCCCAGGTATCCCTGTGGCTTTCTCTGCTCACCTACTGTCCAAGACCCTGACAACCAAGTTCTTCCCTGGGATGGCCTCCCTACCCCTGAAATGTGGGGGACATATCTGTCAAGTTAAATGAGCTAAAGAAAGTGGAGGCTACTTTTAGATTCTGGCAGAAATTAGGGTTGGCTTTTGTTTTTGTGTATCTAAAAAAATAATTTCTGGAAATCTGGGCAGCATCACTGGATAGGAAGAGCAGGGATTGGGATGAAAATGATTTGAAAGAAGGGGCAGGGGATGCCAAGGAGAAAGGAAAAGGGTTCTCTGTTCCAGAGGATACAGAAAATGGAAATTAAGTCAAGCTGCAGGCCTAGCTCACTAGACCGGTTTCCTTTACCCACCCCGCAAGTCCCCTTCCTTACTACTCATCTCTTAAGAGGAAGAAGAGGGCATAGGGTGAGAGGCAGGGTAACAAAGAGCAGATGAGTGGAAAGTATAATGAAGATTGGGGTAGGAGACAGAAGAGGGTTGGAAGATTAAGTCCTCTCCTTTCATAGAGACCATCTACATTGAGTTTGGGGACTGAGATCCTTCACATAACTCTGGGATTCAGGTCCTGGGTTTATTGGGTATCCAGACTGGAGTTTGGCCCTTTAAGATTCCATCCTTAGCTTGAAACACCCTCCCACCCCAGGCCTGGGAGAAAAGCCGAGGTCTCAGCCTACCCCTTGTCTCAGGGCCCCTAGTGGGTGGAGCTGTGAGGCCTGGATTCTGGCTTCTGGCTGTCTGTTTTTAAATTTAGTACATTCCTCAGCCCTGGCTGCCCACTGGGGGGAGGTAAGTCAGGGGTTCTGGGCCCAGGAACCTCAAGACTGCTGGTTTGGGGGAGTTCCTAGGGCCTTCCTGTAGGTCTCCCCTGCAGGTACAAGCCTGGAGGAGTCAGCCTCCCTCACGGCCCTGGGAAAGTCCTTTCTGCTTTCTAATTTCCATCCAGCCTAGAACTGGGCATGGTTATTTTCTCTCCTTTTTTTCTTGTCTTTGCTATATAAGGATCCTAAACAGGGGAATGGGTGAAGAAGGAGGTGAAGGAGTTGCTAGGCAGGAGGGGAAGCCAGAGGAGCAGTGTGGTGGTGAGGAGCCCAACTAGCTCAGCCAGTGGTCAGGCAGTGGAGCCCAAAATAGTGGCAGAGGCTAAAATTGGCACCTACAAGAGTGCTGAGCTGGGCTTGAAACCTGCAGCCAGGCCTTGCTGCTGAACCCGGGCAGGGAGCCGCTGGGTCTGGGTTGGGCCTCCTCTCCCTCCCTCCTTCCTCCACACCTTTGGGGACCAGAAATCAGGCAGGACCCTGCAAACATAAGATGCTCTGTCCCAGGACTCTGTACTTCTGTTTCTCCCAGAGATATGGGAGACCCTGAGAGGAAGAAATGAACTTCAATGTGAGTGATTACAGTGGAGGAGGAATTTTCCCCAAAAGGTGGAGGTTGCCTCCACACTGGGGCAGAGTGTCCAGAAAGAATGTTCTACTTCACCCCTCCTTCTTGTGGAGAGACTGGCCATACTCCAGCCGTCTCTGACTGGGGAAGGCTGGTTGCTGGTCTTTTGGTTCTGGCCTAACTTGCAACAGAGGGAACTGGGGTTAGACACAAGGAAGGACTTCCTCAGCTTCTTAGTCTTCTCTAACAGTGGCGCGAATTCCTCCCCTCCACCACCCCAGTAGTCAGTGGAGGCAGAGGTAGGAGGGAAGAGGATGGGCCGAGGGCGGTCTTGTAAGGCCCCAGAGAGTTGGGGGCTTGTGGAAGAATGCTCTCCTCTCAGATTCTTCAACCTACGGGAGTGAATCTTCCCTTTCAGGCCCTCTAAAGATCCACCCTTTAGTTCCCCTTTGATTTCTCCGCCCTCTCCCCACGCCTGCCCCCAGTCGTAAAAGGGGTCGGCGGCTCTGGCCTGCTTTGATGGGCCCAGAAGGCCAGGAAGGAACTGGTCCCGGGTTCCCTGGAGAGCTGGGGGCGGCTGGAATCCTCCGGCCCGAGGGTCTTTCTAGACTGATGGACTGCGGAGGGGGAGGAGGAGGGGAAAGGGAAGACCAGGGGTGGGGTGAGGGCTGCGAGGCGGGCCAGGGTGGGTTTTAGGAAAACCGAAGCCAGGAGGCGGGCGTCTGGGGTTAGAGGCGCCCGGCGCTGGAGGGCAACCAGTCAGAGGGCCCTGAAAGCTTAGTCCACGGTCCCCTGTACTTGTGCGAGCCGCTCCTCCAGGGACCGAGGCGTCCCGTCCGGCGCTCGGCACCCGCCCTCCCTCCGCCCCGCCTCCCCCTTTCCTGAGCTCGGGCGGGGGTGGAGACTCGGGTTTGAGGAACTGGCGCTGGGTGCCGGGCGAGGGGAGTCAGACTTCCTGTCCCCAAGAACGACGCGTGCGGGTCGGACCCCTCCCCCGCCCTCCCCCCCAAACAGCTGGACGCCAGAGTCCGCGCCGCGTCCTCCTGGGCTCCCCCCGCCCCCATCGGATTATGTCTCGGATCGAATCCCTCACACGGGCGCGGATCGACCGGAGCAAAGAGCTGGCCAGCAAGGTGGGCTCTGAAACCCCTGTCCCTCTCGCCCGCGGTCCTCAGGGCGCCCTTCGATCCCCGGCACCCGCAGCGCCCCCGGGTCTCCCCTCCTGCTTTCTGGGCGCCAAAATCGGGCGGAGCGTCGGCCGGGAACGCGGCGGGACGGGGTGGGTGGGGACTGTGAGTGAATGGGGAGGGGGCTGGGGGAGCAGTAGACGCGACCCGCGCCTCCAGCTCCGAGCAGATTCTCTGCCAGGATCCCGGGAGCCAGCGGGCCTGGGGTTTAGGGGCTTCCGATCTGGCGGGACCGGGTGTTTTGGGCCGCGTGAAAGAAAGTTGCTCCGGTAAGGGACAGCGCGGGAAGAGGGAGGTGTGTGTGTTGGGGGGTGGGGGCGGCGAAAGCTCTCCGGAACCCCCTCCGCCAGGGTCCCACCGGTTTGCTCTCGGTATCCCCCCACTCTGCAGTCGCTGGCTTGGTCGTTCCCTCTTTGTCCCCGCCATCCGGCGGAGGGGTGGGAGGGGATGGTTTCCCGGCTTCCTCCCACCATCACCACCACCATCACCACCCCTCCGAGACAGCAGTCAGCTCCTCCTCTCCTCGCAGATGGACTTTCCAGCTGTGATTCAGTTCTTCTCTCTGGTGGGCGGGTGACGGGTCAGGACAGCTTAGGGACGGCTTACTTTCCCCCAAGCCATCACCCTCAGGTGAAGGGAGCAGAAGTCTTTGTGTAGCTAGGATCCTTTCTTCCATCCTTGGGGCCCAGAGCACCCCTGCTCCTGAAACACCGAGGGTCCCCCCATCCCTTTTTGCTCCACCAGCTTCCAAGCTCCTTGTCCTTGCAGCCTGAAACAACCTGAAACCTTTAGACTGACCCACTTGGCACTGTGCCCTCATCCCTCCTCCCCACCCCAGCTCTCTTAACTCTTTATCTTGGGACTGTTCACCTACCATTTCAAGAGTCTAGCCCCCCCCCCCCTCCATCTTGAGCTCTTGGCCACTCCTTTGCAAGTATCCTTTATTTCTGCTTTTGTACCCAGGCCCACTCCCAAAGGCCATGACCTCTCCATACCTCAGCCCCCAGGAAATGATGAAGCTGACTTGTAGGTGAATAAATGAGAGCTGGGAGGAAGGTGGTACATGCAGACAGCACCTCCCAGCTGCTCAAGGCACCCACACTGTACCCATTATGGGAAAGGCCAAGACCCAGTCCACAGCTGGTTTAATCTCTGGCCTCTTTCCAATCCCAGTGTCCTGCCCTGGCACGCAGCCTATGCTGATCACCATCACCGTCTTCAGGCATGGGAGCAGTACCCTTTCGGAGTCCTCAGAGATGGTGGAAACCCCTTCCCACACTTCCCTCCTAGCTCCTAGCCTGGCTACCTATCTAGAGGCTAAGTTGGGAGAGGTTGGGAGAGGTTCCATCCTGGAACTTTTCCTTAGGGGGTTGGGATGAGATTCTACTAACAGGAAAGCAACTGGGGATTTGGGTAGGGCTTAAGACAAACAGAGGGCCAGAGGAGAGATGGCTGAAGTGCAGTGGAACAGTGGGGTGGCAGACAGGCTCTTCTCAACCCTGCGCCAGGCCAGGCCCCAGCTATGAAAGTCTGTTTATTTTTCAACCGTTTGAGCTGAGACCCTGGAGCAGAGCCAAGGGGGGTGGAGAGGTTTTTTGAAACCACGGAAATTTGGTTCCACCCTAAAAGGGAAAGCCATGGGGGCACCAGCGAGGGGCAGACCTGGAGAGGGGCTATAGACAGGGGTTCTGGGAAGGTTGATACTCGGGTCCTTTTTCCGTTAGTTATTGGGAGGAGTTGGGGAGCCAGATACCTGTGTCCTCATGCCTTTTTTTTTTTTTTTTTGGTAGCTGTGGGGACTGGGAATCTAGAAGCTTGGCTTTTTCTATCCTGGGGCTGGCCTTGGTTTTGGGGGGGGTTGGGAATCTGACTGGGGGTGGGGATGTGCGGGGCTGAGTGGGTAGATCTGAGAGGGCAGAGAGGCCACTGCAGGAGGTTGGTTGTTAGTTTGGGCTGGTCGGAAAGGGAGGGCCACCTCCGGAAAGCTGTGGTTACAGAAGGGGGGAGTTGATTCTTAGCCAACAAACCCTGGATCCCCTCTTCCCCCTCCCCCAAGCACACCAGCTGTCTCCTTTCTTTTTATACTGTGGTGGGAAGTAGAGGGGGGCCGCTGGAAACGAGATAATTTGAGGAAGATGGTCTCCCCTGCTACCTATTTGGGGGGATGGTTCAGAGCTATGTCCTGACCCCTCCCCCCCCCCATTCCTTGCCTTCCTCCCCAGGACCTCCTTGAAGTAGGAGGAATTTAAGTCGAACCTGTCCCTTTCTCCTTCCCACCCTCCTAGAATCTTTCTGTGCAGCTCCCCCTCCTCATGCCTCCTCTCTTTTCACTCCATTTCTATTCTTTCAGGCTATCTTCAGTCCTCCACCCCCTCATTCTCTCTGCTCTACTTCCTACCTCCACAGACCCCAAACCCCAGAGGTCCCTTTCTCTCTTTCATCCCCTGTTCCTCCCTCCCTCCTCCCCCCAAACCCTAACTGTCTCCTCTCTCAGAACAAAGGGTCCTCTCCTGCCTAGGAGGGGGCACGGGCCAGAGGATCAGGGATGGCCCTAGAGCCTAGGGGGGTGTCCCTGGAATCTCAAGGACCCCAGATTTGGAGTGTGGTGGAGAGAGAGGAGAGAGACTGTTTCTTTGTTCTGAGTGTTGGAGAGATGGCTGGCTTTGTGTGCAGGACTAGAACTGGAGCCGGAGAAGAGGGCTGGGGGAGCCTTGGAGGGAGCTGAGAATACTGGCAGGTTGGGGGGGAAGTTGAGGAATTGGGGGTCTCCTGGGAGGCTGAGACTTTTGGGGGAATAGGAAAAGATTCTAGGGGACTTTCTTGGAGGTTAGGGAAAGAGCTGAGGGGAGGGGGAGAAGCAAGGATGGGGGAAGGGAGCCCAAAGCTTAAGGAAGTCACTGAGTGACTGCAGGGGGTTGGATGCTGCCTAGAGAAGGACCTGCCAGGGCTGCCCGAGGGATTTAAAGAGGGGTCCAATCTCAGTCCCTCTGGCTTCCCCGGAACCCTGAGCTTGGAGTCGGGGAGGGGACAGATCTGAAGAAATGAATCCCATGCGTGCACATGACCTGTGTGTTGGTGTGCGTGTGTGTCTGTGTCGGTCCGCCTGTCCCCAGATGCTCTGTGTCACTGTTTTGAATTATGGTCACCAAAGTAGGGGGCTCACTGCACTCTGGATGCGAGGAAGTAGTTCCATTCTTAGCTTCAGTCTGTGCTTTGAAGTATCATCTAGGAGCTTGAGGGAGCAGGTTGGTCATGGTTCCTGGAGCTGGTCAGAGAAATGGCTGAGAGGAACTGGCTGGACCCTTCTGGGTTTGTTTATGTCTCCTTGGGGGAGGGTGGGGGAGGGGCTGCAGGCAGCAGCTGCCCCCCTCCCAACTCAGCCGGCCTGCCCTGTGCCAGGAGGGCAGGGAGTCCTGGCACAGCTATTGTTTGCCTGCACAAATGCCCGTCTGTTTGCATCACTCCCCCCACCGTCTCTGCTTGTCTTTCTCTCCTGACCCGACAGGTGTGGCCGGGTGTGGGGGTGGTAGGGGGGGTCCAGGATCCCTGGGTCTCAGGGTAGCCCGACTTTATTCCCTATGGTCCTTAGCACCCCTCTTCTGCTTCACCAGTGTGCCCAGCCCCATTGTCCGGTGTCTCATCTTCATTCATCAGGCAAGCGTTGATTAAGTGCCTTTGTGTGTTCAGCGATGTCTTTTTGTGTTATGTTTCTGGCTTTGGCGTTAGCATTTCCGTTGGCCGCCTTCTTCTTAGCCTCCTGCCTTTATCTCATCTGTGGAAGCTCATAAAGGAAGCAGAGCCTGGCTGAGACCATCCCAAGCCCTCTTCTCAGTCCCATGGCCAGGAACCCTCTCTCTCCTCTTTTCCCAGCCTTAGAGCCCATCCCTCATGACTCAGTGCCCCTTGCAGCCTATAACTCTGAACCTCTGCTGTCCAGGGCCTAAGTCACAGATGACTGGAAACCCAGTGGAACCCTCCGGGGGCCTTCTGGTCCCTAAACAAAGGGCCTGGACAGAGGTTGCGCCACCTTGGGGAAGGGGCTGCTGCCACGTGCAGCTGGAGCAGAGGTCATTCTGAGCACCATGTGACTTCTCCAGAGGTCTTGGTTTGGACATACCCAGTGGAGAAACAAGGACAGCTGAGAGCTTAGACTTTGCTTGGGAGAGGCTCTTACTCGGCTCCGCCATCCTCTGCTGCCCGCCAGGGAACAGGAAGCCGAAGTCCAGGCTTTGGCATTCCTTGGGCTTCACGTATGTCGCTGTTTTCCTCATCTCTCGGCCTGGGAGACAAAATACGGAGAAAGGGGAGACTGCCTCTGTTCTATGAGCCTTTGAGCCACCAGGCTCAATGTCCTCTGCCATTCGCCTAGTCTTTCTTTTCCCAAAATGACCAAGATCTGGGATGACAGTGGAAGGAAAGTTTGGGTTGGTCTTCTTCTGACCTTCAGAGGATACCATCGAGTCCTAAGTTCAAAGGAATCAGGAGAAAAGGTCTGGGAGGAGGGAGAAAAGAATAAACAAGAGAGGAGGAGACCAGAATTCCCTGGTGGTCCAGTGGTTAGGACTCCATACTTCCACTGCAGGGGGCACGGGTTGGATCCCTGGTCAGAAAACTAAGATCCCACAAGTGCGAGGTGCGGCCGGGGGAGAAAAAAAAAGAGAGAGAGAGGAGGAGACTGAAAGCTCTGAAGCTCTGATACGGAATGAGGGGATCCCTAGAGTAGAGAGGCAAGGGTGCTGCTGGGACCCCTTGTCTTGGTGTCTATCCATCCACCCATCCTTCTTTTCTTCCTTTCTTTCTAAACATGTATTAAGTGGCTGTTGTATACCAGCCACTGTGCTAGGTGCTTTCCCGTGCTTTATTCATTTATTGTGTAGCATTAGCAAGAAGGACTTTCTGTGAGGGTTTGTAAGAAAGCAAGACTCTGGACACTGAACAGTAGAGAACTGAACCAAGCAGGAGGGGCCTCTGAGTGTTGGGGTGGGTGTTGTGGATTGCAGAGTAATGGCCCCTTTTCTTGGTGGACAGATGGGGCCATGAAGGTGAAGGGCTGTCGCGCTGGCGGGTGGGCGGGTAACTGAGATGATCTTAAGAAGATCTGGAAAGAGTAGGACAGAGAACCAAACAAGCCCATTCACTCCATCTCTGGAGCAGGAACCCCTGGTGAGCAGGCCCTGTGTCCTTCTAGCCTCACCAGCCTGAGCCCTGGGGCGGGTGCGGACTGCCTCCAGGACAATAGCGCTAGGCAGTGCCAGGGCCGCTTGCTGCTGGGCAGTGTCCGTGTTGGGATGTGCTGCTGCTGTGGCTGCTGCCCACTGCTGGCCCACCTAGAGAGAGAGTCACTTGGAGAGAGGGTGAGTGTTGGCAGGTGGGGAGCCTTGGCCCAGAGTAGCTGGGTCGTCTGTGGGATGTTGATGCCAGAGAGGTGAAGGGCCACAAGAGACCCTGTTCTCTGGCTGCCCCTAGTTCTCTCCCTCCCTTTCCCCACTTCTTTCCCAGGTGAGAGCTCCTGGAGGCCTGAGGGCAGAGGGCAGAGGTCAGGGGAGGGGAGGGGGAGTTGTAGCAGCCCTAGGGCAAATCTGCAGGACTGCCCATTTTTGAGTTGACCCTGATTCAGACATGTTGCTCTTTTTATTTTATTTTTTGAAGTATAGTTGATTTACGATATTATATTAGTTTTAGTATTTTTACAGATTATATATACTCCATTGAAGTTATTACCAGGTAACGATTATAAATCCCCATGCTATATAGTACATCCTTGCTGCTTATCTGTTATTGTTTTGTTTTGTTTTTATTTTTGGCCACGCTGTGTGGCTTGTGGGATCTTAGTTCCCTGACCAGAGATTGAACCCGCACCCTCAGCAATGAAAGCGTGGAGTCCTAACCACTGGACCACCAGGGAATTCCCTGATTATTTTATACATGGTAGTTTGTGTCTCTTAATCCCATACCCCTAATTTGTCCCTCCCCGTGTTGCTCTTTTAATATGATTTTCACTTTTTTTTTGCTTGTTTACTTTTAATTCAAACATAATAAGCCCTCAAACTTCTGTATTTGTGTCATAGAGAAGGTTGGGAGAGCAGGAGAGGAGAAGAGAAGGCGGAGTATAGGGCAGTAAGAAGAGCTATTTGGACTTGGACTTTGAGATCCTATAAAGGCTGTTATTCGGAGGAGGATTTGATCTCCTAAAGAACTATAATTTGGAGCAGGGCAGATGGAGGTTAGACTAAATGGAGAATTTTCTAGTGGTCCAGATAGGTAGGTACCAGAATAGAAAAAGGGAGGTTAGAGTTAAAAGTTGGTGAGCTTTCTTGACAAGGTCTAGGAGGAGGAGGGCAGGGAGAGGCCAAGGGCAGTAGAAGAGAAGCAAGGGTGAAAAAGGGGCAGCCAAGGTGGGAGGCCATGGGGGAGAGGAGGGAGGCCAGGGGATGGGAAGGAGACTGATATAGGAAGAGGAGGATGATGGGAGGGGAAGAGAAAAGAAAAATGGGTGATTGTGTGGGAAATGACCTGAAGACCTAGGCTCTGCTCATCATCAGATACACCTGGAGCTTCTGAGGGTAGGCAGGAGAGAGAAGGATCTTGGGCTACCAGGAAGCCCTGAGGCCCTAGGTCATCATAGTCCAGTGCCCTCTGGCCCCTGTGCTGTTGACTCGGCCCGTTCACACTTCCCTTTTCTACCCTCGCACCAGGCCAGTGCTTCTCTTCCCCTGCCCCACCTCTTAACTGCTAGTGTGGCTTCAGCTGAGAGTCAGGACTAGGCCCCCAAGGTCCAGGCTGAGGATTCTCCTCTGAGTTTTGTTTCACTGCCCTGCGGCCCCAGACAGTGTCCTCTGACTTGGGGCTCATTACCCTCAGCCTCAGCCCTCAGGATCTTGCTCTTCGCTTTCTGAGAGGCAGGGAATCCTTGGAGGGAGTGGTCTTGCCAGCTCCTCTTCCTGCTGTCAGTCCTCTAAGAGTGGAGGGAAAATCAGGGATCTGAGGTGACCACTGAGAAGGGTCCTGGAATAGGTGGAAAGCATGGTGTCCCATTGTCTCATCTCAGTTTCAGGGAAAGCTCAGGGGCTTGAGAAAGGACAGAAAGAGGTCAGGGAGAATCACTTGACCTGCCAGAGGTCAGGGGGAAGCAGGAGAAGAGAAAGCTAACGGGAAATGCCAGCCTCTGAGGTTCTGTGGAAGGGCCCAGAGAGTGTGCCCCACCTCGACGGAGACCAGAGCAGGAGGATGGAGGGTAGATGCCAGAAAGGACTTCCTAGACTAATTGGGTGAGGAGGAATAAGGGGGATATCCTAGGTTTTGGAGGGTAGCATGAGAGGGATAAAAGTTAGACTGCAGAAGAGGCTTCCTGCCGGGAATGAGACCTTGGCCCAGTTTCCTTTCTTAAAGATCCCAGAGAGGACAAGTGACCCGAGAGTGAAACCAGGCTCCTCCTCCTGCCTCGAGGTTAACAGGGGACATGCTGCCTCCCACAGAGAGGCCCCGTGTACCTTGGCTGAGCAGATGTGGAAGAGTCAGAGTGTTTGGGATCCTGACCTCTGGTTGGGGGTGGCAGTGGAGGCATACTACCCCCTTCAGCCAATCTAATAAGGGGATCTTCTGCCCCCCACTGTGACTGCCACTGCCACGGAGATAGCGGGCCCCAACACTGGTTGTCATGGTTATAAGAGGAGCTAACTCCCATAGATTTGAAAGCACTGGTGAGCTGGCACCTTCTGCTTCGCCTGCTCTCCCCTCCTCTCTGCGCATCTTCCCCCGGCACAGAGAAGAGAGTACAGCAGCTCGGGGGCGAGCAGAGCTAGGGCTGGGAGGTGGAGTGAGGACGCGGAGGTCTAGAGCCGGGGAGATGAGCAGCAACAGGAGGCAGCCCAGCCGCAGGGGCCAGGTAGGTCAGGGGCCGGCTCGGCCCTCGGGGCTGGCCTGGTCACTCCTGGACAGCTGCCTCTGACACAGCGCGGCAGGCTCTGCTTCAGGAAGTGGTGTGTTTCAGGCAGGCATTGCTCCCTTGCCTCTGCTCTCGGCCTGTGTCTCTGGACTCCTCAGGCACCCTGGCATCCTCCAGCCTCACTTCCTGTCTCTCTCGCCCCTTCTGCAGACCCGGGAAAAAGAGAAAATGAAGGAAGCCAAGGACGCCCGCTATACCAACGGGCACCTCTTCACCACCATCTCCGTTTCGGGCATGACCATGTGCTATGCCTGTAACAAGAGCATCACAGCCAAGGAGGCCCTCATCTGCCCAAGTAAGTTGTTTGGACCCTGAATGTCACGCTGAGTCAGCACCCACTGACCCTAATCTTTCTCTCCATTCTTTTACCTTGGATCCATAAGGATCACTCTCCTCTTTGAGCCCCCGCAGGGCCCAAATGCCAGGGCCAGATGCTTGATCCCTTTCTCCCTGTCCTCATGTCTAGGGGTAGTGGCAGTCAGAATATGGCCTAAGCAGGACTAGCTGGGGGTATGGGGGAGGGGAGGCTGGAGTGGCTCCCCTTGCAGCTGTCGTGTCCGCTGGGTATCCCCCAGCTCCCTGAACAGCTGCTGAGGGTCAGGAGAACTGATTGGAGGAGGAGCAGGAATGTTGTGTGTATGCGGGGTAGGGGGGGGCGTGGAAATAGGGGAGCTGGGTGGGAAGCTGCTGGCCTTGCAGCTGTTCTGCTGATCTTCCTGGGCAAAACTGGGTGTTCCGGACTTCAGGGTCCCCTTGCCCCTTCCCTTTCTATTGACTGGGGGGAGGCTGAAATCTCTAAATCTCTACAGTTTGAAGCAGAGGATTAGGGATTAGGACTGCCCTGTCTCTGATTTCTAGTCTGACTGATACACAGTGAGAAAGAGAGAATATGGCAGCAATGCGTATGTTGGGGGAATAAGGATTAGATAGAACTCCTGACCTTCACCCACATCTAAGGGTAGCCCTGTATTTAGTAAGTACAAGCAACGAATTCTTCCTTCCCCAAGATGCCTACACGGAGGGCTCCTGCCCTGTCTACCCCCCCACCCCCCCGCCCCCCGCCACACACACAGATTTATGGCAAAGAGCTGCTTCTGATTAACGCAGGACTAGAGGTGGTGTGGCCTGCAGCGGAACAGAGGGACAAAAGCTTTAGCTTCTAAATCTCTATGGAAGCTGCGAAGGAACCCCAGAAAGAACCAGCGAGGCTTCCCTACTTCCTCACTGTTCAACTTAGAGTTATGAGGATGAGGAGGGAACCCCAATCTAGATCTCTCTAGAGACCTGACAGAATTCCCAATCTGGAAGCTTGTTGCCAGGGGAACCGGGGAGGCGGGCAGCAAGCGCTATTTTGAGAGCAGGTGGAAAGCGGAGGTTCGATCCAGAGACACTGGGTGCTGCGGGTAGGAGAAGGGAGCCCCGGGGAGGGGTGGTGGACGCAGCTCCAGCCCCCACTTCTGTCTGCCCCTCTGCCCCACCCTGCTCGCCTTGTATTTGTGGAAGTAAGCACGGTGCTGGGTATTGTCTGAAGGAGTTAGCAGAGTTTCCGGTGTTGTTGGGCGGGGGGGAGGGGAAGCTGGAGACGGCCAAGGGCTGTGAGGGCATGTTGGGGAAAGGAATGGCCAGTAGTCCCAGTGCCTAGGCTTAGCTACTCTTCCTTTCCTCTCCTCTTCTCTCCTACCCCATGGCAGGGTGGGGTGGGTGATGAGGGCGAAGCAGATGGAGTGTGGGAGCTGTGGGTTTACCTTACTTGGGGAACGAGACTCCCTGGGTCCGGAAGGGAGGCTGGAGTCATAGCAAGCATAGCTGAGCAGTGCAGAAGGCAGGCAGGCGTGGCGGGCAGGGGCAGGGCCTGTCCCCTGCTCTACCGCTGGATCCGTCACCGTCACCGTTAGCACTGCTTAGGCCTAGCCAGAGGTCGTGAGCATACGTATGGCTCAACAGGAAGTGCACAGACACTCCTGAGTTAAACCTCAGCTCTACCACTAGCTGTATGACCTCTGGCAGATGGTTTAACCTCTCCAGGCGACAGTATCCTCATCTATAAAATGAGGATCATTGAATCTACCTCAAGGGGTGGTTAAGATCAAGCTCAGGGGATGTTTCTTTCCCCCTCTCTGCCCCTAGCCCCCATCCCAGCTGCTCCTGTGCCACCTTCTGTTCCGTGGGCGTCCTCTCTGCCATCTGTCATTCTCAACCACCTTTGTGCTTCTTGAGCTCATCTCTGGCAGCCAGTAACCCCTTCTTCCCTCTAGTCCACCTCGCAGGTCATCTCTGAGTCAGGATTGCCTACCCCTCCTGATGGCTTAATTGGGGTCCACACCTATACCCCCTCACTTCATCTCCTGCTTGAAGGAAGGGGGGAGGTGGGAGGAGAGGGACTGGGGTGCGGCGATGGCCGAGGAGTCTGGGAAGGGGGAGAGTCTCAGGCTGTGTGGCCATGGGGAGATGGGTGTCTGCATGTGGGTGTGTCCCCCCCGTACCACCCGGCCCTCCCGTCACCCTCTCTACCCCACCCTCCCAGCCTGCAATGTGACTATCCACAACCGCTGTAAAGACACCCTCGCCAACTGTACCAAGGTCAAGCAGAAGGTGAGATGGCAGGGAGGGCAGAGGGCTGGGGGAGAGGGTAGTGAGTGTGCGGTACCCTCATGCCTTTTCCGTTCATTCCTCACCCTGTGTTACTCAACCCCTCTCCTCACCAGGGGGCAGCCCAGACCCTCCACCCCAGGCAGCAGGGCCTGCAAGAGGGGGTCAGCCTGTTGCTGTAGACACATCCCCTCAGCACTGGGCTCAGCCACCCTAATGCCCTTAGCCATCGTGCCAGCTTTCTCCCTAGGGGGCCAGCCACCCAGCTCCTGCCCTGGGCCTATGGGGGTGACCCTAGGGTGACAGCTGTTCTTGGTGTCTCTCTCTTGCTCTCTGTCTCACAGCAACAGAAAGCTGCCCTGTTGAAGAACAACACTGCCTTGCAGTCTGTTTCACTTCGCAGTAAGAGTGAGTAGTGAGGATGCTGGAGCCCCCATAGGACCTGGACCCCAGGCCTCTCAGCCCATGAGCTGTGCTGCCCCCCTGAGGTCATTCCCTGGCACAGCGCCTTCCTCTCCAGTTGGATGCTGATGGTGGGGTCATAAGGGAGATCCGGACTCTTGGGCTTAGGGGCAGGACAGGAGCATTCAAATGGGGATGAAGGCTTGGGATGGCTGGTCATCTGAGCCTGGTCACACCTTATATTATTATTATTAGTTATTTACACTGCACTTGGGAATGTTGACAGAAGTTGTCAAGGGCCAATTCAGACAGATCTGGTATAACAGAAAGAGTGTGGTGCTTAGTCAAAAAGACCAAAGTCTGTATATGTATACATATAGCTGATTCACTTTGTTATAAGCAGAAACTAATACACCATTGTAAAGCAATTATACTCCAATAAAGATGTTAAAAAAAAAAAAAAAAAGACCAGAGTCCGAATGTCTGCTCAGCCATTAGCTGAGTCACCCCAGACAAGTCTCTTAACCGTCCTGAGCTGCAAATTGCTTATAGTCTTGTGGCAGGAAAGACATAGGCAAGAAAAGCTCTTTATAAACATTAAAAGTATTGCACAAACATATGGGTAGAATTACTGTTATCATCTTCCTTTGACTAGAGCAGGGCTAAAGGTGGGGCTGGAGAGGAGGCCTCACTTCTAGTCGAGGAGCCTGGGAGGCTTGAATCCTGGGAAGGCACCAGGTTTGACGCTTGCCTACTTGTTATCCCCCTGACAGCCACCACTCGGGAGCGGCCCAGCTCTGCCATCTACCCCTCCGACAGCTTCCGACAGTCCCTGCTTGGCTCCCGCCGTGGCCGCTCCTCCTTGTCTTTAGCCAAAAGTGTTTCCACCACCAACATTGCTGGGTGAGCCTCTGCTTGGGGAAGGGAGAGCCAGGCAGGCAGAGTGTGGCAATGGAGACAGGGGGCTGAGAGATCTTTCCCATCCCTGAGTTCAGAATTATAGACAGACAGGTAAGGAGAACTTGGGGTGACTGCCTCTGGGATCCCACCTTGGGTCCCCCGCCGGGAAGGGAACTCTTGCCCGAGTCGGGTGATGTAGCCAGGCTCCACTTCCTCAGACACTTCAACGATGAGTCTCCCCTGGGGCTGCGCAGGATCCTCTCCCAGTCCACAGACTCCCTCAACATGCGGAACCGGACCCTGTCAGTGGAGTCCCTCATCGACGAAGGTGACTGTGCCCGGACCTCAGGGAGACCAGGGCATGAGGGGCAGGTGGGAGCAGTCCTGGGAACGGCAAGGCGGGAAGGGATCTAGAGAAGGCCCCAGGACCCAGGGAAGAGAATTGGGGTCCGAGTTGTTTCCCCCACTTACGTCCAGGTGCAGAGGTGATCTACAATGAGCTGATGAGTGACTTTGAGATGGATGAGAAGGACTTTGCAGCTGATTCCTGGAGCCTTGCTGTGGATAGCAACTTCTTGCAGCAGCATAAAAAGGAGGTGATGAAGCAGCAGGATGTCATTTATGGTGAGCCAAGAAGACCACCCCAGACTTCTCTTTTGTCACCAATCCTGTTTCTTTGTGTCCTTCCTCTGCCAGCCCCTACCTCTCAAGACCCTTCCCTCTTATCCCATTGGCCTTCAAGACCCTGCCTAGCATCCCCACAAGTAGCCACTAGGCCCCCACCTTTTGGTCTGTTGACCTCCAAGGCCCTTCTTTATCCCTTCCTTCCAATCAATTCTTAGTCTTTCCTCTCTGCCTGTTTCAACACTGTGCTGGGAACTGTGGGACACCTAGTCATGTAGGGGACACATGGTTCTTGACCCTAAAACAGCTCATAGCTTAAGATGGCATGGCATAAAGATTAAAAAATGATTAGAAAATGATCTAAGATTGTAATAATGCAGAATGTTAACCTGGAAGGGATCTTGAAAACCTCAAATGAGCCCTGAGGTCCCCAGCCTAGGCCCCACCAATTGTGGCCAAGCCAGGGTAGAGGCCAGGTGTCCCATTGTCCCCGCAGAGCTGATCCAGACAGAGCTACACCATGTGCGGACCCTGAAGATCATGACCCGCCTCTTCCGCACGGGGATGCTGGAAGAGCTACAGCTGGAGCCAGGAGTGGTCCAGGGCCTGTTCCCCTGCGTGGACGAACTCAGTGACATCCATACACGCTTCCTCAGCCAGCTGTTAGAACGCCGACGCCAGGCCCTGTGCCCTGGCAGCACCCGGAACTTCGTCATCCATCGCTTGGGTGACCTGCTCATCAGCCAGGTGAGAAAAGGCAGGACCCATGGGCAGCATTCATGGGACGAGGTGTGACTAGAGTGGGCATTTCTCATCTTGAAACTCTAGGGGGTGGAGACAGAGAGAGCTGGAGAGGCAGGAAGCCCGCCTGTTTGGTGGGAGGCCAGAGGGTGTTG
Organism: Kogia breviceps; assembly: GCF_026419965.1. Lineage (NCBI taxonomy): Eukaryota > Metazoa > Chordata > Mammalia > Artiodactyla > Physeteridae > Kogia > Kogia breviceps. The sequence continues at coordinate 86,493,100 of NC_081310.1, read as the reverse complement.
GGGATGAGATGTGGATTTGGGGGAAATGCTGACCCAGCCCTGCTCCCCCAACTTCTAGTTCTCAGGTCCCAGCGCAGAGCAGATGCGGAAGACCTACTCGGAGTTCTGTAGCCGCCACACCAAGGCCTTAAAGCTCTATAAGGAGCTATATGCCCGAGACAAACGCTTCCAGCAGTTCATCCGGGTGAGCAAACCTCTCCAGGACCCACACTCAGCCTCCTCTAGTGGCCCAACCCTTGTGGACACATCCGCTTGTGGATCCCATCAACAGACCCTCATAGCAGTAGAACAAGTGCTTTTGCTACTTTGGTCCTCACAATAAACCTGTGACCTTGTCGTCCCCATTTTCCAGACTGGGTCACCTACGCCAGCCGGTGTGAGGTAAATGGCCAAGTTAGGGCCGGCACCAGGGCTTAGGCTCCAAGAACGCTCCAGCGTTCTTTCTGTTGCCCTCCCCTTGGGCCCCACTCTGGCCCTGAGCCCTCCTCTGCTCTTGTAGAAAGTGACCCGCTCGGCCGTGCTGAAGCGGCATGGTGTACAGGAGTGCATTCTACTGGTGACTCAGCGCATCACCAAGTACCCAGTGCTCATCAACCGGATCCTGCAGCATTCCCACGGTGAGAGGAAGAGCCTGGGAGGGAGGAAGGTGGGAGAAGGCTATCTGGGGTGAGAAATGGCTTGGGATCACCAAGGGGAGGGATGCTGGGCAGCCTCTGAAGGTGGGATTCGAGATTGGTGGGAATTGGGGCTGGCTTGAAGCTTGGCTGAGCCATCCCTCCCTCATGCTGACCCCCGGTGTCAGGGATCGAGGAGGAGCGCCAGGACCTGACGACGGCACTGGGGCTGGTGAAGGAGCTGCTGTCCAACGTAGACCAGGATGTGCACGAGCTGGAGAAAGGGGCCCGCCTGCAGGAGATCTACAACCGTATGGACCCTCGGGCCCAGACCCCGGTGCCTGGCAAGGGCCCTTTTGGCCGAGAGGAGCTTCTGCGGCGCAAGCTCATCCACGATGGTTGCCTGCTCTGGAAGACAGCTACTGGGCGCTTCAAAGGTCAGTGGTCAGCTTGGCAGTCCAGGCAAGAGTCCTCGGTCAGATATAAAGGAGAAGCATCCAAGCCTTTAGGACCTCTTTTAATGCAGCCCTATACCCAGGGTGAGACCCAGTGGGAGGAAAATATGTGGTCTCTGTTGCAACAAAAGTCTGAATTCTGGATTTCACGGGCGATACAAGGACTTCCTTGTCAGTATTTATTCATTTCTTTGGTTCTTGCATGCCCAGAAAGCTACCAGTTTTAATGAGGAAAACAGAGAAATTCCAGGATCAGAGGACAAATTCAGGGTAGTTGGTTCTACCAGCTGGAATCCCAGCCACGAGGGCTGGGGAATGGGCAGGAGCTTTGGGAACACAGCTAGGGAAGGCCCACGGGAGGGGGTGGAGCCCAGGGAAGGGCGGGCTGAGTGGAGAAGAGGAAAGGGAGTGGGGCATGTTGGGCTGGGGCACTCTTTCCCAGGCTGTCTTCCCAGATTGCACTGGCCAACACTTTCCTACCTAAATCAAGACAATAGAGTTGCAGGCCTTGACTAGGGGGGTGAGGAATGAGGGGCAGAAGTATACCGTGCTACCTGAGGCCAGAGCCTGCCTGCACCTCTGTCCTGTCTCATGAAATCCCTACTCCATAGGCTTGAGTATTACAGGCTTCACCAGCTACTTTCCTTCATCCCTTTCTCTCCTTCCCATCCCTCCCACGCTGAAGCTAAGAATATAAAGCATGGGGGGGTTAAAAATAGCAAGGGTGGAGAGCTTTATTTCTGAAAGCCCTCCCCTTCTGTGTGCCCACAACTTAGAAAGATCTCCAAGGGCAAAGGGTAAGTGTGTGTCTTCTCGACTGTGACATCCAACTTTCTTGGGCTTGACCTTTATTTCCCCTTAAGTCTTAAAGCACAGGACCTCTTAGGATCTGAGAGCCTGGAAGGTGGGGCAGAGAAGGAAAATGAAATCAGGGCCTGCTGGGGTTGAAGATTGGGATTGTTCAGTGGTGGGAGAGATGGATAAGGAACCCAACTGTTCCCCTCCCTGTGGAGCACAAAATGAGAAGTGGCAATATGCTGGGGTTGTGGGGAGCTTAGACCAAATATCCAAAAAGGTCTTATGTTAGTCAGTTGTTCAACATGGAACTGAAAGGCTCTGGGAATCCTTTTACCCTCACAAAAGTTCTGGACCCTTTCACACAGAAAAATACACATGTGTGATATATTAATATGTAAAGTTGCTTATGTAACTTCAGAGGATTTGCAGAGCCTTTGAAGCCCAACAGTAGACATCCTAGGGGGGGTCTGTAGACCCCAGGTTAAGAAACCCACATTCGTTGGATAAAGAGGGTTTTCTCCAAAGGCATTGGGTGATCACTTATGGGCATCTCTAGCCCAAGAAGCTGATTTATCTGATGGCACATGCATTTACCCCCCATTTCTGAGCTATAAGAATGGGAGAGGTGGGAGGTCTGCAAAAGTGGAGGAAGCAACCAGAGGAAGAGAGGTCAGGAAGAGGGGAAACAGGAGCTCTAACCTAATGGGGTAGACCTGGTCCTTGAGAAAGAAAAACAGCTGCTCAGACACTCTATAGTGCTGACTGTCCTCCTGCCTTTATCCTCCTGCCAGATGTGCTCATGCTGCTGATGACAGATGTGCTGGTATTTCTCCAGGAGAAGGACCAGAAGTACATCTTTCCTGCCCTGGTGAGACCTTCTACCTTCTTCTTCCTCAGCACAGACAAGTGTTGAGGCCCTTCTTGCTTTCTTTTTTTTTTTTTTTTTTTTTTTTTTGTGTGTGTGTGTGTGTGTGTGTGGTACACGGGCCTCTCACTGTTGTGGCCTCTCGCATTGCGGAGCACAGGCTCCGGACACGCAGGCTCAGCGGCCATGGCTCACGGGCCCAGCCGCCCCACGGCATGTGGGATCTTCCCGGACCGGGGCACGAAGTCGTGTCCCCTGCATCGGCAGACGGACTCTCAAGCACTGCGCCACCAGGGAAGCCCCCTTCTTGCCTTCTTACCCCAGCCTGGAAGAACCCTGGAATCCTCCAGAGTCAAACAGCTGTTATTGTAACCATTACTATAATATAATAAGGAGAAATAAGAATAGCCAAGACAAATTGTTACTATATGCAGGCACTTTTACACCTGTGAGGAAGGCCCATTATTATCCTCTTTTTGTAGATGAGGAAAGTAAAGCTTAAAGTTAATTAAATTGTCAAGGGTCACAAACGTTTCTAAGTCCTGTCTGGCTGGCACCAGAGCCTGGGTTCTTAACTTGTATTCTCAGCAGACTCTTCAATCCTTTGGGTATTCCAGAAGGACTGAAGACTCAAATATCCAGGGGTCAGGATTCCTAGCTTTAATCCTTCCTTTCTCCTGACTGGCAGGACAAGCCCTCGGTGGTGTCACTGCAGAATCTAATCGTGCGGGACATCGCCAACCAGGAGAAGGGGATGTTTCTGATCAGCGCGGCACCCCCTGAGATGTATGAGGTCCACACGGCATCCCGGGATGACCGGAGCACCTGGATCCGCGTCATTCAGCAGAGCGTGAGAGTGTGAGTGTGTGTATGGCCTCACAGTACCTGCAGTTTCAGGCCCCAGGCCACAGCACTCCCAGGGAATGGAACCCAGGGTTCAGAGGTGGAGGCAGAGGCCAGGGGAGAGACAAGATGGCCCAAGGCAGGAAATGTCCTCTATGTTCTACTGTCCTGTAAAGTCACACTTTATATGATGATGACCGCAACCATCTTCCAAATGCAGCATGAGCTGACAAGCCAAAGGAATACTTTTTTTTTTTTTTTTTTTTTTGCTGTACGCGGGCCTCTCACTGTTGTGGCCTCTCCCATTGAGGAGCACAGGCTCCGGATGCGCAGGCCCAGCGGCCATGACTCACGGGCCAAGCCGCTCTGCGGCATGTGGGATCTTCCCGGACCAGGGCACGAACCCATGTCCCCTGCATCGGCAGGTGGACTCTCAACCACTGCGCCACCAGGGAAGCCCTAAAGGAATACTTTAAGCTGTCACATTCTGGCATACCTGCCAGCCAGCAGTACAATTTCACCTCCATTAACATCTTAGTCTGTAGGCAGTGGGCCGTTATTTGGATTGTACTGTCTTTTACCTTTATTTTCTAAAAATGAATGAAAAAGAGGATAATGAAAGCATTGATACTAGTGGTAAGAGGAGCAAAACTCAAACTCCATACAACAGAGATGAGAAGGAAATCATTTCATGTGCTAAAGCAGCAGATCTTTGGCTTCTGTTGGACACACATTAGATGTGAGGCAGGCAACTGTGTGTCTGTTGTGATGAAAAAATGTAAAGTCATGGATTCTCAAAGATTATGCCTGAAGAATAAATTCGGTTAGGATTTTTATGATTTTTTTTAAGTAATTAAATATTTTATTTACATATTTATTTTTGGCTGGTTTGGGTCTTTGTTGCTGCGTGCAGGCTTTCTCTAGTTGCCGCGAGCAGGGGCTACCCTTTGTTGCGGTGCACAGGCTTTTCATCGCAGTGGCTTCTCTTGTTGCGGAGCTCAGGCTCTAGGCACGTGGGCTTCAGTAGTTGCAGCACACGGGCTCAGTAGTTGTGGCTCGTGGGCTCTAGAGCACAGGCTCAGTAGTTGTGACGCACGATTTAGTTGCTCTGCGGCATGTGGGATCTTCCCGGACCAGGGCTCGAACCCACGTCCCCTGCATTGGCAGGCGAATTCTTAACCACTGTGCCACGAGGGAAGTCCTATGATTTTTTTTTTTTAGCTTTCAGAGAATGGATTCTTCTCTACTTTATATTATGTAAACCTAATTTTTTTTTTACTTCTGCAGTTAAGATGAACAAATTTTTCAGAAATGCGTGAGAAGTATGAAATTACTAATTCTAGGAAAACAAGGCAAAGTACCTGTCCCATTGACAATAGATCTATAGTGCCCTTTTTATTAATAATATTTGTAGTTGTGAAAATAATATTCATTATAATTGATTTATTGAGCTTCTGCCGTGTTCAAAGCAGTGGTACATTATTTCATTTAATCCTCACATAAAACCTGTGAGGAAGATATTATCCCTATTTCTCACATGAGGAAACAGAGAGGTTACCACCTGGTAAATTGTGGAGCCAGGATTTGAGCCCAGGGTGCTTGATGCCAAAAACTGTAGTTGTCCCTCTGTACTACGCTACCTCTCCAGGTGACCTTTGGAGAGGTACAGACCAGTAGATGCAGATGATAGTGCTAGGAAGAGGAGAGGGTCAAGAGTGGATGAAGCCAGGGCGTGGAGCTGATGAGGCTTACCAGGGAGAAATAGAGCACATTTGGGAAGGAGGGTAGGCAGATTCCTGGCGTGTAACCTGACTTCCTTCCCGAAACCCCACCCAACCTGTTATCACTCCAGATGCCCATCCAGGGAGGACTTCCCCCTGATTGAGACAGAGGATGAGGCTTACCTGCGGCGTATCAAGAGTAAGTCCACCCACAGAGTTTGTTTAAATAATTTATGATATATCCACACAGTGGAATACTGTCTAAAAAGTGAGATGGCTCTATGACGGCTGATATAGATCCATAACCAAAATATATTGTTAAGTGAAAAAAGCAAGGTTTAAAACACTGTAAAGTATTTGCTACCACTGATGTGAAAATATTGGGGATAGATATACGTCATATGTATTTTGTATATGTGTGCAATATCTCTAGGAAGATAAGATATTATTGCTGTGGCTTCCTCTGGGCAGGGAAACTAGGAATAACAGGGTTAAGAGAGTAACTTACTTTTTTACTATAGGGCCTTATATTAATTGGGGTATAATCTAACTGCTATACAAAAAGATTAACAAAAATCAGTCGGTTACATGAGGTAGATTATTTCTCTCTACATAACAGTCCAGAAGTGGGAAGTTCAGGGTAGTTGTGCAGCTCTGCCCTCTTCAACGTGAAGATTCCCCATCTCTATGTCCTCTATGTCTGTGTCTCCATCACTACTCCAGCTCCTGCTATCACATCTGCATCCCAGCTAGCAAGGAGGGGTAAAGAACAAGGAGAGTTTATACCGATTTTTAAGGGAAGACCTGGAAAACTTTCACATCTGTTGGCCAGAATTTAGTCACGTGGCAATGCCTAGCTGCAAGCCAGGCTGGGAAATCGAGTGTAACTGGGCAGCCGTGTGCCCAGATGAAACTTGCACACCTTCTCTAATTAAAGGAAGGTGGGGAGAATGAAAACTGGTGGACAGCCTGCAGTCCCTGCCACACATTGTTTTACTTTTTTTGTTTTTAAAACAAAAGTACATGTGTTACTTTTCCCCAAAAAAAGTTATTTTCTTTTTCATAAATGCCAAAAAGCCAAAATTAAGTCCTGCCACTCTGCCCAGGCCGGGCCCCTGACCCCTGGGGCTGCCCCTCCACTACTGGCTCTTCCGGGTGCTCACCTGTTTCTCATCCACAGTGGAGCTGCAGCAGAAAGACCGGGCACTGGTGGAGCTGCTGCAGGAGAAGGTTGGGCTGTTTGCCGAGATGACCCACTTCCAGGTGGAAGAGGATGGCGGCAGCGGGATGCCCCTGCCCACCCTGCCCAGGGGGCTTTTCCGCTCTGAGTCCCTCGAGTCCCCTCGTGGCGAGCGGCTGCTGCAGGATGCCATCCGTGAGGGTGAGGGAGCTCCTAGGGAAGAGTCCAGACTCACCCATTCACCATCACAAGATATGGACCCGTGGCTAGACCTGGACACACACAGACAAGGGGGATGTCAGCCCCATAGGCCATAACTCCCCTGAGTGCCTGTTGTTTGCGGGGGAAGATGGTCCTTGCTGCTGTTTGACACCTCTCATCCTGCACGTACTTGTGCTGCCCCTTGGGCACCTTTAATGACCTTTGCCTTGTATGTGGTGGTGGTAGTGAGACCCCACTACATGTGCAGGGGGCATTCCCCTAGATGCCCGCATGTTCCGTGTACTGAGTGAATGGTATCCCCTCCCATCCCCCACAGGATTCTCTGTTGCTCCTGTCCTCACCTCTTCTTTTCCCGCAGTGGAGGGCCTGAAAGACCTGCTGGTGGGGCCTGGAGTGGAGCTGCTCTTGACACCCCGGGAACCAGCCCTGTCCATGGAACCGGACAGCGGTGGTAACACGAGTCCTGGAGTCACTGCCAGTGAGTGCCAGGGCAGGGGACCAAGGTAGCACGTGGGAGGGGTTAAAGAGAATGGGGTGGTACCAGGGACCGAGTGGTATCGGGGTGCTGGGGAAGTGGTTCGGCCCATCCTTTTCCCCTTCTCAACAGATGGTGAGGCCAGAACCTTCAATGGCTCCATTGAGCTCTGCAGAGCTGACTCAGACTCCAGCCAGAAGGTGGGTTTCAGGAGGTGTCAGGACTTGGCTAGAGGGAGGGAAAGGGACAGCTGTTCTATAGATCCTTGACTCAGAGCTATCAGGGACAGGCACCAGGGACTTGTGTGTCTGCTGATTCCCCATCCTTGCCCGTTTCTGCAGGATCGAAATGGAAATCAGCTGAGATCTCCCCAGGAGGTGAGATGGGAATGTGATGATATAGGAGTCTGAAGGAAGGGTACTCTCATCTGAGAAATTAGAGCCCAGTATGGAGTTGGGAGGGGGAATGTACACCTCAAAGTACCTGCAGTCTTATTGTCCCACGCCCACACTTATTCAACTTCTGGGCAGTTCTCCCATCCTGAAGCTTAGACTTTGTTCCCACCTTCTCCTCTGTCCTCAGGAAGCATTGCAGCGATTGGTCAATCTCTATGGACTTCTACATGGCCTGCAGGTCAGTGGGGCAAGGGCTAGAGTGGGAAGGGGAGGAGCCAGACCCGAGCTGCCCATTTAGGTGGGACAGAATCATCCTAACAGGCCTTTCTAAGCCTTCCCGATTCGAGCTCTCCAGGAATCATGACCTGGGCCCTGGGGAGTGAGGGTGAGGGGTAGAAGAAATGGGGTCCTGATACACCCCTCCATCTCCATTCCACCCGCAGGCGGCTGTGGCCCAGCAGGACACTTTGATGGAAGCCCGGTTCCCTGAGGGCCCGGAGCGGCGGGAGAAGCTGACCCGAGCCAACTCCCGTGATGGGGAGGCTGGCAGAGCTGGGGCTGCCCCTGTGGCTCCTGAAAAGCAGGCTACAGAACTGGCATTGCTGCAGCGGCAACATGCGCTGCTGCAGGAGGAGCTACGGCGCTGCCGACGCCTCGGCGAAGAGCGGGCGACGGAGGCTGGCAGCCTGGAAGCCCGGCTCCGAGAGAGCGAGCAGGCCCGCGCCCTGCTGGAGCGGGAGGCTGAAGAGGCTCGCAGGCAGCTGGCCGCCTTGGGCCACACGGAACCACTCCCGGCTGAGGCCCCCTGGGCCCGGCGGCCTCTGGATCCGAGGCGGCGTAGCCTCCCTGCAGGCGATGCCCTGTACTTGAGTTTCACCCCCCCACAGGTAAGGAAGCTTGAAGTAGTGAACTGACATCAGGGTGGACATCAGGGTCCATGCGAGAACCAGAAAGGAATTGGAGATTTGAGGCCAAATGACATCAGGCATCAGACTTGAAGGATATAGGATACTGATGGGAGGACTGTATAGTTGCGATGGGTGCGGAAAGAAATCAGTCAGTGGTAGAGGTGCTGAGAGTTGAGCCTTCACACTGCTCATTCCCTGGCCTCCTGCTTTTCTGGCCCGCCGTCCACAGCCCAGCCGAGGCCATGACCGTCTGGATTTGCCTGTGACTATTCGCTCCGTCCATCGACCCTTTGAGGATCGAGAGAGGCAGGAGCTGGGCAGCCCCGATGAGCGGCTGCAAGATAGCAGTGACCCCGACACCGGCAGCGAGGAGGAAGGTAGCAGCCGTCTGTCTCCGCCCCATAGTCCACGAGGTGAGATCCTGGTGGAGACATGGAATGGAAATGGGAAGTAACCTGGGTACAGACCCTTGGGCTGTGGTTTCCAAATGGAGCCTGCATCGTAAAGCACAGGAACATTTAGGATGGTCCCTAACCCACCACTGAGGTCTACAGTAACTCTTGGGAGGGGCACAAAGCACTTCCTGTTTTGCCTTCTGGTAGAGGGCAAGTGGAACTCTAGGAAGCAAAGAATGTAGGGGCCTCTGCTCCAGTAAGTCCATGATTCCCAACCTTTTCAAGCAGAAATAGATTTCCAAAGTAAAAAAATTTCAAAGACCTCCAAGTTCGTATAGTTGGTTCAGGAAATACAAAATAACCCAAAGCTACTGTGACTTCATGTAATACTAATCTTAACATATTTTGTATTTTATTAATCAAATTGTGTCTCCATATACTTACCAAGTACCTAGGTGTGGATACCTTACTTTGTTGACAGAGGTTTTCCCCTCACCCAAGGATTACAGACCTCTGCCCTCCCTCACAGCTCTCTGACCTCCTCAGCCCACAGACGGGGAGGCGTCAGTGTAGGGCTTCAGTTGATCACGGGAGCATCTGTTCACTCACTAACTTTGCCCCATCCTCCTTCAGACTTCACCCGAATGCAGGACATCCCAGAAGAGACTGAGAGCCGCGACGGGGAGCCTGTAGCTTCAGAGAGCTAAGGGGGCCCCTCCCCCCACCCCGTGTCCCCCTGAAGAACATTACTGAGGGAGGCAAACCTGGGGACTCCAATCTGCCAATGACGAGGGAACATTTGAAAGAACTGCTGATTGTCCTTGCCAGCTCTTGGGATCCTTGGACATGGGGGGGCCATTTAGGAAGCTGGGGGTATTAGGCCACAGTGCCCCCTGGTGGCATCCAGAAGCTACACTGCAGATGCCAATTTTTCATGCCTTCTTCCCTCTACTTTAGGAAAATTTATTTATTTATTGTTTATTAGTTATGGAGGGAGAGGGGAGATTTAGAGGACCAGGGACATGGGAACCAAGCCATAGGGATCAGGGGGCCTTGTCCTTTAACACTACTGGGGTTTATTCAGGCTTAACCATGCAACTGCTGGGTTCTAGCCCTGACACCCCTCCTGAGCAACACCCATCTTTGAGGAGAGGCTGCAGCCATAAGACCCTACTGCCCCTTCAGGAAGGGCTGTGGTCAGGGCCATGTCCCTCTCCCCTTCCCCTCAACCTCTTACTGCTGTTCTCCCTTCTCTCTGTCTTCTATGGAAACCCCAGGGAGATAACCTGGCTTCCTAGAGTTGATGGAATACAGGTTGAGGTGGCCGTAAAGGTTTGTTGGGGGGTGAGGGGAAGAACTCACAGGGACCAGAATGTTTCTTTGTTGTTGTTGTTTTCTTTTTTGTACCAAAGCCAACTGCACGTGTTTTATATTTTTAAGAGAAGATTGTAGGCAATTAGAAATCGCAGCCTTCTATCTCTACATCTCAGAAGAACTCGAGGGATGGGGGGAACAATGACTTCTCCACTCATCTATAGTACTGGGGGACCCATTTTGACCTCTTCCCCAGCCATTTGGCAAAACAGTTCTTGGGTGAGTTGGGAAATCTCTACAAACCCTGACCTCATCCCCCACCTCAGCAACCATGACCTGAAACCTCTGCGTGAATTTGGGGGATTTTTCAATGGACCTCCCCCCGCTCCCCAGTGCCTGCCAGCCCCAGCCAGTTTTCTGCAAATTTGATTGTTAAAAAAAAAAAAAAAAAAAAAAAAGAAAAGAAAAAAAGAGAAAAGGAAAAAAAAGATAAAACAGGGAAAATTAAAGTCCTGGAACCCCAGGAAGTACTGTCTGTTAATGTCTGCCAGTTCTGAGGGTGCTGGTGAGGGGGAGAGCCAGGCAATGACGTGTGTTCCTCCCAAAAGAGCCTCTTCCTCTCCCAGGAAGGGTGACTGCCTCCCTGAAGACAGGGGGTGCTAACAAAAGAAACTGTTGCCAACCTTTTTTTGTTATCATCTTTGACGCTCACAAATACAAGGATAATAATGAAGGGGCTCTTAGGTTCCAGTGGCTGTTGGAGGTTCCAACATTAAAAAACTTGTTTTCATCTCATTTGCATGCCATGCTCAGGAATTGCATCAGCCTCTTGCCCCCTTCCCTCCCTTTCAGCACAGTTCCTGTTAGCCTCTCCCCAGAGTCATTCATTTTCAGGTTCAGCCCTCACTCTGCCCTTGTTCTTCACAGTGCCAGAGCCCTGGTTTAACCTTTTTAAGACAGTTCCCCTCATAGGAGCTGCTCATTTGCTCTTTGCCATTTTGAGAGGCAGTGAGAGATGAAGTAGGTTTCAGTTCTTGTTTTTGGTTAATTTTTTGCTTCCTGTTTCTGGTTAATACCCTGCTCTGGGGCTGTAGGGGGAGGGGTGAGAGAGTCTAGAGTTGTATAAATGCTGGCACAGTGCACAGACCTCTGTTGGAGCCCATGGGGTAAGATGGGAAGGATGGGGCTCGTGACCTCAGCTAGAAAGAGGAATTGAAATCACCTGGGGTGGGGGGCAGGCTTGGGGGGAGCAGCCAGCACCCTCCACTCCTGTAATTCTCATCCATCAGCATCTGGCCTTGACAAGGTGCTTTCTCATCCATAACGGAATCTGTGAGGTAGGAATCATTCTCATTTCATAGACAGGGAAACCTGGGTGCAGAGGGTTGCCAGCCCAGCAGAGGGGCCAGGAAAGGGCCAGCCCTCCTAGCTGCAGTCCTCCACTTCCTCTCCTCGGCTACTCTGCTGGAAAACACCAGAGCTCCAAAGTTTCCAACACGATGGCCCATGGCTCAGCAGCTGTCTGCCGCGTCAGTGGGAAGCAGCTGGGACCCAAAGCTGTAAAGGCAGAGCAGGGGCATGTTAGCATCCAAAGACCATTAGGAAAGGGAATGCAGGCTCCTCCAGCATTCTTATAGATCCAGTGAAGGATGCTGGTCAGGAGGGTAACGGAAACCTGGGGACGCAGAGCCCAGAGCGTGGGTTCTGAGAAGCCCACAGCTCACAGGAGAGCTGCTCTGTCCCTCCTGCCGCCCCTGCACTGAAACCCCCTCCTCATCCTTGATCCCAAAACAAGACACACATTTCTCTGACATGGTAGTTCCTCTGAGATTAGTCCCTCTCTCATGTCTTTCCCATTCTGTCCGTTGTCCCCTCTCTATTCCCATTTTTGGAAACTCAGTCTTACTCTCTGTCTACCCTGTTGGCAGTTTCACAGCTCTCTGGCTTGAGCTCCAGGGAGCCAGGGCCCAGCTTCTTGCCACAGCAATGCCTCCTTTCCATTGCACCCTCCCCTCCCTCACCCATCCCAAAGGGTGGGTCTGCATGCATTCATTCACCTCTGACTTGGACCTGTTTAAACTTTGTCAATATTTACCTCCGGGTCCCATAAAGCCCATAAAGCAACGATGCCCCCAGAGGAGCCCATATCCGGAGCCCCAGCAGGGCCATCAGAGGAGCTGCAGGGGATGGGAAGAGGGGTGCTTGAGTGGTGGAGGATTTTCCATCCTGAATTGGCTGGGAATAGATGTGGATTTTGGAACCGTTTAAACATTATCAAAGAAAGGAAATTAAACATCAAGAGGCTAATTAAATCTCTTTAGCATTGCTTAATATGGTGTGAATTAGGCGGCTCTTTAGAGCCTCTTCTGTTCAGCAACTGGATGGAGCTGGTGCAGGCGGTGCCCCCTCCAGAGGGGGCTTCACTCACTCAGGAGGTGCCGAGCCCAGCTGGGTTCAAGACATGTCAGACCTTGGGGTGGGGCAGTGGCAGTGGAGCTTCACCCCATTTTCCCTCTGCCACCTCCCTCCTTCCCAGGGGCTGCCCCCCCACACCTCAAAAGTCCCTTCTGATGGCTAGCATTTATCATTGCTGGGTATCTACAGATACAGAAACCAAAGGGGAACCTCCCTGCTCTGGAGCACCTCAGGAGGGGCCTGAGGGGCCAGCCCCTCACTCATTTCCTTATGTAAAACTTTCATTTCACTCCAGAGCATGTAAAAATTCCATACAAGACCTTTATGGCTCCTTGTCCCTGTCTCCCAGTTGCCCCCTTATTTCTTCCTTTTTTATTCTGTCTCCATTTTACATGGGGTGTAAGAATAATAGCTAAAAGTCTATTTCAGGCACTGTTAAATCCTTAACAGCCCATTTTAAATTGAGAAAACAGGTACAGAGAAGTAAAGTAACTTACCGAGGTCCCTCAGCTGGTTAGTGTCAGACCTAGGATGTGAATCCAGGTGTTTTGACACCTGAGTTGATGCTCTGAGCTAAGCCCTTGGGGGAGGAGGAAGAGTAGCACCATATTCTGTGGTTCCCACTCCTCTAGCTGCACATTCAGCCTCCTCCCAACCCCCTTCCACATCTCTTGCCTCCCTATGCCCCACCCACATCCTTGCCTTGTCCTTATCTTCACTTCTCCCTCCAGATCCTGATTTAAGGAGAGACACACGAGTACTCCCAGCCAGAAAGAGGGGTTTGTGCTCCGGGCTTGGCTGGAGCTAGGGATCCAGCAAGACCCCACACACAGCAGGGAGAACTACCGCTTTTGCAGCTGAGGTGTCTGTGGGCACCAAGTTTCTGTAGATACTAATGAGATGGTAAGAAGGTAGAGGTGGCCAGAGGAGAAGGGCATATTTGGCCCCAGCACCAGAGAAGGACAAGGGTACACCCCATTTGAGGTGAGGGAGGGAGGGTGGAAGGGATAGAGGGAGATAGGCACTGACCTATGACCCAATTAATCTAGAACCCTTAGGGAAATTTTCCTGGGAATTCTCACAGAAGGCAGAAATGGGGCAAAGAATCCTTTTGGCCACCTTGACCTGGAGGTGGAACTGAGATGAAAGGTGCAGACACTTTGTGGATACTCCAGAGGTTTATTCTCAGATCCTAATCATTCCCATCTTCATGTGGAGACTTCCACTTGGTCATATCCAGCCCTGACCTGGGTCCCAGCCTCCCTGTTCCCCCATAGCCAGAGTTGGGGATCAAAGATCAGACTTTCCCTGAGGGCGTTGCATCGTGGCAGAGAGGCCAACCTCTCTCTCCTTAGGATGCGTGGATCCCCACAAAGAGGAGGGGGTTTCCCTTGCCCCCTTCATCCAGGTGTCCCTTTGTCCAGGTTGGTAAGCCTGGTAGAAGGGCCACCCTCCCAACGGGTGCTCTCCATCCACCGCCTGCCCACCTCCTTTAGGGCCACCTGTTCTACCCAGCCCTGGCCCTGGGGCCACAGCCTTGCTCACAGATCCCTGAAGGTGTCTGCCGGGGCTCCCGCCTTAGGAAGCAGTACAGCATGGGGTTGAGGCAGCTGTTGCTGTGTGCCAGGCAGGTGGTGATGGGGAAGGCATAGGTATGGATGGTGTAGAAAGTGCTGTCCCAGGGCACCAGGTCAGACTTCACCAGGACTCCCCACAGAGGGACCACGTGGTTGGGGAACCAGCAGAGGAAGGGGGAGGCCAGGAGGATGTGGATGGAGCGGGCCATGACCCTGCTGTCCTGCCGTTGCCGCCGCCGCAGGAAGGCCAGCAACAGCAGGTAGCTGGTGGTGACGATGCCCAGCGGCACCATAAAGGCCAGGACCACCCTCTGCAGCTGGTAGGCCTCTAGCTGATACCTGCTGGGGAAGCGCAGCAGCCACAGACGCACGCCAGTCACCTCGCCCTTGGCCCCAAAGACAGCCGTGGGCACAGTCACCATGGCAGCTGCCACCCACACGGCCAGGGTGGCCACACGGGCCCAGAGCGAGAGGTGGGTGCTGGGTCCTGCAGCCATGGCCACCACCCAGTATCGGGCAACACTCAGCGCCGTGATGAGGGAGGTGCTGGCGTAGTGTTGAGGACAGTGGCTGTCAGGACCATCTTACAGAGGGCACCTCCGAAGTGCCAGTGGAAGTCCAGTGCCGACTCGGCTGCCTAGAAGGGGAGAGTGAGAGCCAGCCCCAGGTATGCCAAAGCTAGTTTAAAGACAAAAGTGTCAGAATGTGGGCAGGGGGTCGCCGAGCGAAGTTACCCAGAACCCAGAGTATGGCCAAATTTCCCAGCAAGCCGATGGCCCCCACAAGCCCATAGGCCAGGGCAACCCTCAGGGCTAGGAATCCAACAGGCATCACAGCTTCATCAGCACTCAGCACACTGCCTCCAGAGGTGTTGACCCAGAAAGCAGGCGGGGGCACAGAGGTGTTGGGCGTGGACATCGCAGGGCATCAGATGTCAGTGGTGCTGGGCAGAGGGGCCAGGGGTGCCTGCCAGACTGGCAGGGGCCACCTAAGGCTCTCAGCAGGACGCTGTAGATCTGAGCGCTTCTCTGCTTCTCTCGGAGCCTCTGGCTGCCCGGAGGCCCAGCCCACGCCCACACCTCGGGGTGGGAGGGACAACCTGCCTCTTCTCTGTTGGTCTTGGTGGTGGGTGGGGCAGGGTGAGAGAGAACCTGAACGTTGGGATAAATGTGTTTGTGTTTGTGTAGAGCTCTCTGCAGAAGAGGGTGGGGGGAGGGAGAATGATCCCACTATGCAGGGTAGCCCCAAGCCTCCACTCCAGGGAGAGGGCCACAGATACCCCATCTCAGGGATGACAGGAACCAAACTGGAGCCCCCTCTAATCCTAACGGTGTTCAGGGGCCCCCTTCTCTGCAGAAAATGCTCCCTTGGAGCCAAGGGGAAGGGGCCTGGGAGGGAGCATGGAGGCAGGGAATCAGAACATGTATTTGAGAGAGAAAAAGAGCAGACGTTCTGGAGTCCCAGATCATCTCCTCACTCGCTGTGTAACTATGGGTGAATTACTTTACTCCCCTGAGCCTCAGTTTCCTAGCTTAAATTTCTCGGGTAAAAGTCTCTGCTTTACGGGATTGGTGTGGTAAAATGAGATAAAACATGAAAAAGCACTTTATACATTGCTACTTGCATGAGTGATTATTATTTCAAAGGAAAAGTTGGGGGTGTTTGTGGCACAAGGGAGCAAGGTACCGAGCAGCTATTATCACCATGCCCCGGGAACAGTGCCAACTAAAACACAGATTGGAATTCATTGCAGCATCAAGTGACTTTGAGGCTAAGGGCAGGGAGGAAAAGGGGAGAGGAAGTCACAGCTTCCTGTTCCCTCCCTACTGGGAACACAGCCTACGAGGACCTGAGCAGGCCTGGGGCGTGCCCTCCGTTCTCTTCTTGCTAAGAAGTCCTGTAACCTCTACCATTCCCACTGCCATTTCACCCTTTCCTACTCTAATCTGTGGAGACAGAGGTCAATGGTACCCCTACTCTCTCCTCCAACCCCCAAACCCCCTTTCAGAGCTGTGGATTCTGAGATATACCCTTAATCACACATCATCCTGTCTCCCCATGATCTCAGTCCTAAATGGAAAAAGTGCATCATTAGGTTCTCCCCTTTTGTGCCTGTATCCCTATCCTTTGCAGAATTTGCAGTGATGGCGGAAAATAGAAGACGTGGGGCGAGGGGCAGGGTGTAGATAAAAGAATGAGGCTTTTTGAAAATATTCAGCACCTTCCTGTCCTCTGCTAGCTAACTAAGATGTTTGACGTTCAGTTCCCTTGGGTGCTAGGGGAGGAGAGGGGCCCTTTCAGGATAATCAACAATGGGTTTGATGAACCCTATGGGAGAGACGCAGGGGTGAAAGAGATTCAGACTGGGTGCCAGGATGTTTGGGTCCTTCAGCAAGGGATGGGTGTGAAGGGGGTGGCTGAAGGGGAGTGCCCAGCCCAAGTTCAGGTAAGCCCCAGGGGCTACCTCCTGGCCTCAGGGACTGCTCCCGTTTGACTCGTGCCAATCATTCCCTCTCTCAGGGCCATGTTTACTCTTCCACCCACCCTGCGTCACCTTGTCCATCTGGCAGCCACGATGTCTTTTAGTGCACTGGACCTATTGTCTCTTGGCTTGGAAAACAGAAGCTGGGTCAGAATTTCAGGGTTCTGCTTTCCATTTGAAATATCCGGTCCTCTGATCATTTTTTTTTACCTTTATTCTTTTCTAATCGAAATCCTTTCCCTTGGTCTGAGACTATCAACACTCCTTTGTGGTTCTGTAGAGAGGTGGTGCCGCCAACTGACCAAGTTTAAGAACTTCACTTTGGGCCCCTTCATTGTAGTATTTTGTTAGTTTGCTCCTTGATTCATCCATTCATTCACTAATCACAGCATTTCTTGAACACTTACTATGTGCCAGGCACTGTGCTAGATGCTGGGGAGACGAAAACATAATATGGTCCCTATCCTCGTAAAATATAATAAGCTTTTTGAGATGGGTGGGCTTTTCAGATCATCTAGTTCAGTTTCTCATTTTATAGGGTGTGAAAGTGACTTGTCCAAGGCCACAGGGGAAGTAGTGGCAGAGTGAGGATTTGAGATAAAAGTCTTCTGACTCCTAGAATCTAGCTCTTTCCAGTACCTCACAAAACACCCTTTGGGAATTTCTTTCCACCTCTAACCTCTTCCCCTTTCGGAGTGCCAGAAGTGCCAGACCCTGCCTTTGGGAAGCGCCAAAGGAAAGAGCACCAGGATATGGACAGAAGGACAGCGACAACTCTGCTTTCGATGGTCTTCCCCCACAACTGCTGCAGGAAGAGGAGGAACTGGACCCAACAGAAATGCTTTTGCCATCTCTCACGTTCATATTACCCTCTAGAGCCATACTTTTCCAGCCCCATTTTCTATCTCAGAATCCAAGGACCTGTAGTGGTAGATTACAGTGTCTCCCTTTCATAAAAGGGACTTCCAACATCTGGGACTTCCCCTCAGTCACCTGAATATCCTCCCCTCCCTCGTCCACATGTCTTTTCAGCCCCACATCCCTGTCCTGCACTCCAAAGCCTAGGCAAAGAGGAATTGGGGGAGGTGGCAGAAGAGACTGGGTTATCCCTCCACAGAGCATAAAGAGAAGGGATCTTGGCATTTGTATTTATGACAGTGGAGACTGAGACTAGCTGCTTGGAGGACTACAAGTGGCAGGAGGAGGGGACCTGCGCCTAATCCAGATCTCTAACCTCACATCAACCCAATCAGCCACCACCTCTACTACTTCATGTGTCTGTCAAGAGCTACTGGAGAAAATCCTCCAGTGTTGGTAAGGGGCATGGGCAGCTTCAGTGCTAAAGGGCAACTTCTGAATCAATCTCTGTCTCTCTCAACTTTATATTTTGGAAGAGCTTTATATTTACAGAAAAATTGCAAAGGCAGTGAGAGTGATCCATCTCTTTTATTTTCCACATTAAGATGAAGCTGCCAGAGCATCAAAAATAAAAAATCTTTGAGATAAATCTGACAAGAGATGTACCAATACTTGTACACTGTAAACTACAAATCACTGCTGAGAGAAATTTAGAAATCTTAATAAATGGAGAGGTATACTGTGTTCATGAGTTTGAAGACTCAATAATAAGATGTCAGTTGCCCTCATAATGGGTCTGTAGATTCAATGCAATCCTAGTCAAAATTCTAGCAGCCTTTTAAAAAGAAATTGACAAGCTGATTCTAAAATTCATGTGGAAGTGCAAATAGCCAAAAGATTTTGTAAAATAGCCAGAACAATTTATATAAAGTTGGAGTACTCATGTATCCAATTCCAAGCCTTTAAAGCTAGGGTAGTCAAGACAGTGTGGTATTAGCAAAAGGATAGACATATAAATCAGTGGAATTGAGAGTCTTGAAATAGGCCCACATATTTACAGTCAACTGATTTTCCACAAAGGTGCAAAGGCAATTTACTAAAGAACACATAGTCTTTTCAACAAATGATTCTGTAACAACTGAACACCCACATTAAAAAAAAAAAACAGCGTGCATGAGAGAACTTCAGTCCCTACCTCATACCATGCACAAAAATTAACTCGAAATGGAACAGCGTGCATGAGAGAACTTCAGTCCCTACCTCATACCATGCACAAAAATTAACTCGAAATGGATCATAGACCTAAATGTAAAACCTAAAACTCCAAAACTTCTAAAGGAAAACAAAGGAGAAATTTTTTATGACCTTGGGTTAGGCAAAAATTTCTTCGATACAACATCAAAAGCACAATCTGTAACAGCAAAAAAATTGATAATTGGGCTTCATTGAAATTAAGAACTTTTTTTAAGCTTTTTTTTTTTAGCTTATTTTTTATTGAAGTATAGTTGGTTTTCAATGTTGTGTTAGTTTCTGGTGTACAGCAAAGTGATTCAGATACATATAACATCTTAATGGAAAACCCTGAACTTTTTGGGCAACCATATATATATACACACACACACACACACGCACACATAGGGTATATACACATATATACACATATGTATGTATTCTTTTTCATACTCTTTTCCATTATGGTTTAACAGGATATTGAATATAGCTCTCTGTGCCATACAGTAGGACCTTGTTGTTTATCCATTCTATATATGATAGTTTGTATCTGCTAATCCCAAACTGCCAATCCATTCCTTCCCATCCCCACTCCCCCTCAGCAACCACAAGCCTAGAATTTCTGCTCTTTGAAAAACACTGTTAAGAGAATGAAAAGACATGCCACAGACTAAGAGAAAATATTTGCAGATCACAGATCTTATAAAGAACTTGTATCTGGACTTCCCTGGCGGTCCGGTGGTTAACACTCCATGCTTCCATTGCAGGAGGCATGGGTTTGATCCTTGTCGGGGAAGATCCCACATGCTGCTTAGTGTAGCCAAAACAAACAAAGAACAACAACAAAAAAAACTTGCATCTAGAATATCTAAGGAATTCTCACAATTCAATAATAAGAAAACAACCTTATTTTTTAAAAGGGGTAAAGGATTTGAACAGATAGTTCATCAAAGAAGACACATGGATAGCAAATAAACACATGAGAAGATGCTCAACATCATTAGCCTCCAGGGAAATGCAAAGTACAACCACAGTGAGATAATACTGCATTCCTATTAGAATATCTAAAAAAAAAAACTGACCATACCAAGAGTTGGTGAGGAAGTAGGGTATCAAACCTTTCATACATTGCTGATGGGAATATAAAATTATATGATCACTTTGTAAAACAATTTGACATTTTCTTAAAAAGTTAAACATAACTCCATATGTCCTAGTCTTTCTCCTCCTAGGCATTTACACAAGAGAAATGAAAGTACACATTCACATAAAAACTTGTACACCAGTGTTCACAGCAGCTTTATTTGAAGTAGCTTAAAATGGGAAACAACTCAAATGGATAACCTAATTTTCTATCAACAAGTGAATGGAGGAATAAATTGTGGTATATTCATACAATGGAATGGTACTCAACAATTAAAAGGAATGGATTACTGCTATATGCAACAGCAAGCATGGAGGAAAGAGCCCTGATGTCTGCCAGGCCATGGTTGTCCCTTCCCGTTTGCCTCACTGAAGCATCTGTTCCTCCTCCATCTGTTCAACATTCCAGGTCCATCTACAGTGCAGCCAAGTCCTGCCTGCCCCAGCCTCCAATCCTAGCAGTGTGCTCCTCTGAAACAGGACAGCCTCATTGCTGACTCCATTTGCTCTGGGCCAGGTTTACTCTAGAATGCCCCACACTGGGCATCCCAGGCTGTGGCTCTGAGCATCCTAGCTTTTCTGTCTTCTAAGGCCCCCTACATGAAAGGTAGGTTTCCATTTCAGATGTCAGGTATTCACCTTCCTGAGAAAGAAATAGGACAGATGCCTCCCCATGCACATAGATGAGCAGAGGCTCTTTCTGGGGCCACTGTTCTAAAACCAAACAGAGTTTAAGTCTTCAGTAATGGACACTGCTAGTCAATTTCTTGGTGGGATACCCTGCTATACTCTATACTAACATTGGTATCTGACTACAACTTACAGTTTCCAGCCTCAGAATGAGGCTTTGGCAATGCATGAAAATCTTTTTACATGTCCCTGATCAGCTTGATCTTTCATACATTCATCCAAAATGCATTTCCTGGGCATCTGGTAAGTGACAAGCACCATGCAGCCCTGGGATACACAAAGATGATTAAGACATAGCTCCTGCCCTCAAAGAGCTCACTCTTAGTAAAGGCAACATAAACAATACTTGTAAATACAGCATGAAAGGTACTATACTAAAGATTTAATAGAGTTCCAAGGTACTACAAAGGAAGAGGTGTTTAGCTTTACCTGGGATAGTCACAAAGATGAGTTTTGTACTAAGCCTTGAAGTATCAGTAGATGCTTGTCCAGGGAAAGGGCATTTCAGGTGATGGGAACAGTATGATCAGAGACATGGGGGCATGCAACTGCATGCAGAATCTGGGGAAATCCAAGTGCTTCAGCATGGTTGGCACAATACTGTGTGTACCAAGGAAAAGACCAGGAAAGATGGGTGGGGGAGGCAATAATGAGGGTATGGAGGACCTTAGGCCGGGCAGAGAAGCTTGGATTTTATCCTGTAGAATAAGAAGCCACTAAAAGCTTTTAATCTAAACAGTGACAGAATCAGATTTATTTTTTAAAATTATCTATCTATTGACAATGTGAAAGACCATTCAAGGAGGTTGAGAATGGTAGGAGAAGAAATATCAATTAGGAGGCTTTTGTAAACAGGGGCTGGGATAGTTAGGAAGTAGAGGAGTGAAGGAATATGGATTATGTTTAGGAAATAGAATCAAGTGACTGGGGATGTAAAGTGACTAAGAGCAGGGAGGAATTAAAAATGACCACCAGTGTATAAGCTTGGGGAATTAAGTACATGGAGGGTACATGAATGGTGGCTGGATCAATGTATGGCAGATGTATAGCATTGGCATTAGAAAATACAGGAGGAAAAGGAGGTTGAAAAATTTGTGAACATTTGGGTATAGTGATCCAATATGCAGATGACTACATGGTCTGGAAAGAGACCTGGTCTTGAAGATCTAGACTTAGAAGGTTTCAGTGGAAAGTTGTTATGGATAAGCTCATAGAAGGAAAGGTCCAGAAGCTTTGTGACCATGTTGGTTGCTTTCATAGCATCCATGTCCCCCTCTTCCTTTCTAAAGAACCTAATTCTGTTCCAGTATCCATTCCTCCCCTAATTCTGTTCCAGTATCCATTCCTCAAGAGCCCAGATGACTTGGAGAAAGCTAACTTCATTTCCAACTCTAAGAGTGGATCCTGATTAGTTTAAGCCCATCACAATGTAACCATCCTCTTGACAGTAACTGATTCAAGAGTCAAGGATTAAGCCAATCAACACGTGACATTATCCTGGTAAGTGTTATTAGTCCACAGGTTGGTCCAATCAGACTGAACTGGGGGAAGAATTTTTATTCTAGGAGTGGCAGAGAGGATTTCTTTCTCTTGCTGGACCTAAACATAGAAACATGTGCCCCAGCTGGTATTGGCCATCGTCAGCATGAAGGAAGCCAGTCTAAGGACAAAGCCTTCCCATGGAGGCAAGCAGAACAGAGCAGCTGAGCATACACCATCTAGGGACTTGTAGCTATGAGACAGAATACATTTATTATTTTTCAAGACATTTTGAGTTACGTTTTCTGTTATTTGTTATGAGAAGCACCCTGGTTCAAGCAGAAGGGAATGCAAGATAGATCAGTAAATAGTATTTTTTATGGCAGAAGGAACCAGAAATGTTCACTAAATTTATTGCTTACTACAGTAAGAGAGAGACATGTTAGTCAGACATTATCTCCATGGGCAGAGCAGACTGTAAATCTTCTAGCTACGGGATTTGGGGAAGCTGGAGTTCAGGAACTGGTGGATTTTCAGAGGTATAACTAGATAGATATCATCTATAGAAGATGATTACTCTTATGAGACTGCTGTTGATTGGTTGAAGATTGTCTGACTTTGAGAAATGAGGGCCTGACACTGGACGGTGTTCACTAAGGTGAGTTGTTCATTGATTCAACAGATTTAAAATAGGTTCTGATGGCTACAGAATAATCAAATCAGTTTTTCTTTGCGCTTGTGGGAATTTTTTTAATTCCCAGGAAGAAGTATTCCTCTTCCTGTCCAAGAGCAATCTCTATATCTGTGTTTTTAAATCCTTGTCTTTCCAGATCCTGCTCCATCAGTCATTCTCTTCCTCTTGGGTTTTCTACAGTTCCTCTTTTATTGCAAGGAACAGAAACCCCCTTGAGTTACTTCTAGTGCTGAAACCTGTATCTAAGGACAGGTTGATGTTTATTATACCAGAGTCCTTAAAAATCCTCACCGTTTTGCCTACCTATCCCTGCCTTCTCTTTCCTGTCTTCACTGCAGCGGGTGGACATATTGGCATGAACGAGTAGAGCCAAGAATGCATTTTTAGAGTTTCAGTAGATCTGAGTGGATTCAGGTGAGATAATGGGAAGACAATACAGTACAGCCCTCAGGAAGCAAGTTTTATTCCTTTTGCTTTTCATCTGGTTCCTGTTTCTGCTTCTCTCAGCACACCTGCTCCAGTCTCCTGCTTCTCTTTGCAGACTAGCTCCATCTTACACCTTTTCAGAAAATAAGCACCCAGACATCTGATGTACATTACTAGGGGAAAACACAATTACAAAAAATTTCTTAATTAAAAGGGAGAAAATACAATGTAACCTCCAGCATATCAGCACCATATATTGGTCAAATCCTCAGAGGTATTTTACATCCCTCAGCTCAGCACACCAGCGTTGTAGGGCAAGCATTCCATTGATACTGTAGGGGTACCCACGGTGGGTGACCGTGTGTTTGAGGACATGAGTGAATTCCCAGCACCAGTTTGCTGACTCACATCCTTAGATGTGGAGGGAGTTCCTTAGTCAAAACATTTGATTACATCATTTTTGCTTATTGGGAAGTTTTCCTTTCACCGCTGATCTTTACATCATCCCTGAGATAGTCACTGATAAAAATTTCCCCCCATGGAACAGAGCTCCTAAAATATTTCTTTTCTGCCATTATCCTTTGTACTTGGGATTAAGAATCTCTGGAGAGGTTGAGATGCCTTGCTATGTTGATCTGAGTAAAACACAGGACCCAACAGTTCAGGCTTGGTGTTTTTCTGGCAATTCAGTTCTTACAGAACTTTAGTGGGTTGCCTCTCCTTTTTGCTTCTAAGGGTGCCATGCTGTTGCTCCTCTTGTTTTACTGTTGTGATAGCCTTCTTTTTCCTCCTTTCTTTTACTTTTGGTATTTTTTTCTTTTGACATAATTACAGATTTAGAGAAAGCTACAAGAACAGTACAAAGAATTTCTGTATCCCCTTTACTCAGATTCCCCAAATGTTAACATTTTTCCACATTTGCTTTTTTTTTATAAGTTTTTTTATTGTTTTTGTTTTAAAAATTTATTTATTTTGGGCTGTGTTGGGTCTTCGTTGCTGCATGCGGGCTTTCTCTAGTTGCAGCGAGTGGAGGCTACTGTTCGTTTCGGTGCGTGGGCTTCTCATTGCGGTGGCTTCTCTTGTTGTGGAGCACAGGCTCTAGGCGCGTGGGCTCCAGAGTGCAGGCTCAGTAGTTGTGGCACATGGGCTTAGTTGCTCCGCGGCATGTGGGATCTTCCGGACCAGGGCTCGAACCCATGTCCCTTGCATTGACAGGCAGATTCTTAACCACTGCACCACCAGGAAAGTCCGTGTGGGTTTCATTTGAACTCCAAGCTGTCACTGCCTTGGAGTTGGTAGATGGCCTAATACTACCTAAATGAGAACCAGGAAATGCACAGTCATTGGGATTCATATGTCAATTTTTTGGGGCCATGCACCAAACAGGAAGAAAAAATGACCTCAGCCTAACCTCTCTTACTTTAGAGAGACTTTTTTCAATTAGCAATATAAGGAAGTGCTATTGAATGGAGTTTAGAAAATCAGACTTGGTTGTACCCTTAGAGGAATTTTGTTGGGGAAATTCTGAGAGAACTTTAAAATAAATGAACTCGGACTTCCCTGGTGGTGCAGTGGTTGAGAATATGCCTGCCAATGCAGGGGACACGGGTTTGAGCCCTGGTCCAGGAAGATCCCACATGCCGCGGAGCAACTAGGCCCGTGTGCCACAACTACTGAGCCTGCACTCTAGAGACCGTGAGCCACAACTACTGAGCCCATGTGCCATAACTACTGAAGCCCATGTGCCTAGATCCTGTGCTCTGCAACAAGAGAAGCCACCACAATGAGAAGTCCGCACACTGCAACTAAGAATAGCCCCCGCTTACCGCAACTAGAGAAAGCTGGCATACAGCATCGAATACCCAATGCAGCCAAATAAGTAAATAAAAATAAAATAAATAAAATAAAATAAATGAACTAAGCATTTGACTTAAGAAACTAGGAAAAACATTAAACAAAATAATACCAAAAGGAGAAGATAATTAATAAAAACAAAACTTTAATATACTATTGATGAATTGATGAACATGATGATTAAAACTAAATCATGGGTTCTTCAAAAAGGTGAACAAATAGACAAGACCCTAGCAAGCTAAGGAAAATAAAGAGAAAAGAAAAAAGAGAGAAGAGAAAGAAACAACCATACAAATGAGATTAAAAGAATAAGAGACCTTTAGTCAAATTTTATGCAAAACACTTTAAACTCTAAGTAAAATGGATGATTTTTAAATCAATAAAATTAACTCAAGGGCTTCCCTAGTGGCACAGTGGTTAAGAATCCGCCTGCCAGTGCCAGGGACACAGGTTCGAGCCCTGGTCCAGGAAGATCCCACATGCCGCGGAGCAACAAAGCCCGTGCGCCACAACTACTGAGCCCACGCTCTAGAGCCCGAGAGCCACAACTACTGAAGCCTGCATGCCTAGAGCCTGTGCTCTGCAACAAAGAGAAGCCACCACGAGCCTGCGCACTGCAACACAGAGTAGCCCCCACTCGCTGCAACTACAGAAAGCCCGTGCACAGCAACAAAGACCCAATGCAGCCAAAAATACATGAATTTTTTAAAATAAATAAAGAAATAAATAAAATTAACTCAAGAAAAGTAAGAATTCTGAACAGATGAATAACCACATAAGAAATTTAAAAGATTTTCAAATATCTATCATTAAAAAGCTTCCAGATCCAGATGATTTTATAAGCAAGTTCAGTTCCATCTTCAAAAAAAAATCTAAGTTATTCAAAGTATTTTAGAGCATAGGAAAAAAAATGAAAGGGCTGCAACTAGTTTTTCAAAGCTGGAATAAATCTACAACTTGATTTTTTAAAGTACCAAGACGTCACCTATGAACACAGATGCAAAACTCATAAACAGAATAGGTGTTACAGGTTCGGGACACACTACCACAAAATTAGGCAACTTGGCACACTGAATATTTTCAGCTGAAGGACTTTGAGAAACAACATGTGTAGGAAGGGCTTTCTGAACTTCCCTTGAAGCAGGTCATCAGGACCTCATGTGAGAGAGGCCCTCCCTATACCCAGAGGAAAGGAGCATCCTTATTTCCAAAATGGAAGGACACTGACAAGAATCTGAACAAACAGGGCTTTCTAAGTTTCCCCCAAATTACCATTGTTAGCTCACATCCCTTTTTGTCCTTTCATATTTTCTCCATGACTTTCCACTCTAAATTAAACCTAGTATAAAAACTCTCAGGTTGGACTTCTGTGGTGGCACAGTGATTAAGAATCCTCCTGCCAATGCAGGTCACATGGGTTCAATCCCTGGTCTGGGAAGATCCCACATGCCACGGAGCAACTAAGCCTGTGAGCCACAACTACTGAGCCTGCCCTCTAGAACCCACAAGCCACAACTACTGAAGCCTACATGGTTACAGCTTGTGTTCCACAACAAGAGAAGCCACGGCAACGAGAAGCCCGCGCACCGCAACAAAGAGTAGCCCCCGCTCGCCACAACTAGAGAAAGCCCACTCACAGCAATGAAGACCCAACACAGCCAAAAATAACTAAATTAAAACAAAACAAAACTCTCAGGTTTAACCATTTCTTTCGATCTTCATCTCCTTATGCAAGCCTCCAGTGTTACATAAAACTTATACTGTGTTAAATACATTTGTATTCTCTTCTCTTGTTAATCTGTGTTTTGTTACAGAGACTCAGCCAAGAACCAAAAAGGGTAGGAGGAAAAAGTTACTCTTCCTCCCCTACATCAGCAAATGAAATTCAGCAGGTCAAGAAGGGTTTATTCCAAAATGGAGGGAGAGTTCAATCTTAGGAAATCTAGCATCAGAGCTGTTTACAATATGCATTAAAGAAAAAACTAACCTACCAAAAACAGATTTGCTAAATCTTAACACTCATTCTTTTTTTTTCATTGGGTCTTCCTTGCTGCGCGTGGGCTTTCTCTAGTTGTGGCGAGGGGGGGCTACTGTTCGTTGTGGTGCGCGGGCTCATTGCGGTGGCTTCTCTTGTTGTGGAGCACGGGCTCTAGGCATGCAGGCTTCAGTAGTTGTGGCATGTGGGATCTTCCTGGGCCAGGGATCAAACCCATGTCGCCTGCATTAGCAGGCAGATTCTTTATCCACTGTGCCACCAGGGAAGTCCTTAACACTCACTCTTGATGAAAGTGCTTAATAAAATTAAAATAGAAGAAAATTTCCCAAATATTTACAAATAATATTTATCAGAAGGAAACATTATATTCAAAAGTGAAAGTGCATTTCTTCAAAGAAGATATACAAAAGGCCAGAAAGTATATGAAAAGATCATTTGTCCTTAAGGAAATGCAAATGAAAACCGCAATGAGATACCACTTTGCACTCATTGGGATGGTGATATATATAAAAACAAACAAACAAAAACAGAAAATAATAAGTGTTGGAGAGGATGTGGAGGAATAGAAATGCTTATACATTTCTGGTGGGAATGTAAAATGTTGTAGCCCTTTGTTTTGGTGACTCCACAAAAGTTAAATCTAGAATTACTGTATGACCCAGCAACTCTACTCCTAGATATAAAATCTAAAGAGTTAAAAACAGATTCTTAAATATTTGTTAATGAATGTTCACAGCAGCACCATTCACAATAGCCAAGAGGTGGAAACCCCAAATGCTCATCAACAGATGAATAAGTAAATTGTGGTATATACCTCTGATAGAATATTATTCAGCCACAAAGAGGAATGAAGTACTGATACATGCTACAATTAGGATGAACCTTGAAAACATGCTAAGTGATAGAAGACAGACACAAAACACCTATATTGTATGATTACATGAAATATCCAAAATAGGTAAATACATAGAGATAGAAAGCCAACTGATGGTTACCAGAGGATGGGAGACAGGGAAGAATGAGAAGTGATTGCTTGTTGAGTATGGGGTATTCTTCTGGGGTGATGAAAAAAGTTTTGAAACTAGACAGAGGTGGTGGTTGTGCAACATTGTGAATGCACTAAATGCCACTCAGTTGTACACTTTAAAATGGTTAATTGTATGTTATGTGAATTTCACCTCAATTAAAGAAACATACACAAACAACACTATACTGCATATTGTTTATGTATCTGTACAATGTTGTAACAATATAGAAACATGGACAGGGAGAACAAACAACAAATTCATGATACTGCTGCCTCTGGTATGATGATGAGGAGGACAACAGGACTAGAGAAAATAATTAGGGGACCTAAACAGTAATTGTTAAAGTAATCAACAGTATGCCTTTTAATAAAAATAAAGACAATCTGCAGTGAAAAGGAAGTGAAATTAATGTCAGAAACAAGAACGTTCAATCACCACTAGTTTTCACTATTTACTTTAGTAATAATAAAAAAGAGAATCCCCCAAAATAAGTGGTACAAACATTAGAAATTAAAGATTAATTTTATTGATACATTCTTTATAAATTGTATCTTATACCTAGAAAATAATTAGAAACACATACCTTTAGTATGCTAAGAACTTTTATTATTAACTCACATAGCCCTCACAACAAATCTGTGAGATAAGCACTACTATTATTAGATCTCCCTTTTATTTTATTTATTTATTTTCTTTTTTGGCTGCACCACGTGGCTTGCAGGATCTTAGTTCCCCAACCAGGGATTGACCAGGGTCCTCAGCAGAGAAAGTGAAGCGTCCTAACCACTGGACCGCCAAGGAATTCCCTCATTATCTCCCTTTTAAAGGTAAGGAAGGGGGCTTCCCTGGTGGCGCAGTGGTTGAGGGTCCGCCTGCCAATGCAGGGGACACGGGTTTGTGCCCTGGTACGGGAAGATCCCACATGCCGCGGAGCGGCTGGGCCAGTGAACCATGGCCGCTGAGCCTGCGCGTCCGGAGCCTGTGCTCCGCAACGGGAGAGGCCACAACAGTGAGAGGCCCGCGTATCACAAAAAAAAATAAAAATAAAAATAAAATAAAGGTAAGGAAGGGACTTCTCTGGTGGCACAGTGGTTAAGAATCCACCTGCCAGTGCAGGGGACATGGATTTGATCCCTGGTCCGGGAAGATACCACATGAAGCGGAGCAACTAAGCTCGTGTGCCACAACTACTGAAGTCTGCATGCCTAGAGCCCATGCTCCACAACAAGAGAACCACCGCAATGAGAAGCCCGCGCAGCACAATGAAGAGTAGCCCCCGCTCACCACAACTAGACAAAGCCCACAGGCAGCAACAAAGACCCAACGCAGCCAAAAATAAATAAAAATTTAAAAGTAAATAAAGGTAAGGAAGCTGAGGCTCAGAAGTGAAGTAGGTCACAGCTAATTCAGTGGCGATTTTGGGAAATAAACATATGCGGCATGTGCTCTTGTCCATTATACTATTTTATTAATCCAAGAGATTTGGCTACAAAATTATCAGAACTATTCAGAGTTTAGCAAGGTAGCTGGATAACATAAAAATCAGTAATTTCTTTTACATCAAGAATAAATTGTTTAAAAAGACAATTCAAACGTCTTTCAAAATAGCAGTCAAAAATTTTAAATACCTATGAATATATTCAAAAAGAAAGGAACCAAAATCCAGAAGAAAAACACTGTAAGACTTACTGAAGGGCATAACAGAAGACTCCACAAAATGGAAAATCATACCACATTCCTGGGTGGGAAGAATCTTGTGAACTTGTCAATACTTCCCAAGTTTAAAAATAAAGAAAATGCATAAACAACAAGGATTTACTGTATAGCACGGGTAACTATATTCAATATCTTGTTTTAACCTACAATGCTTCATCAAAATTAATAAATGTTTATGCTTCAAAGGACACCATCAAGAAAGTGAAAAGGGGGACTTCCCTGGAGGTCCAGTGGTTGAGACTCCATGCTGCCAATACAGGGGGTGAGGGTTCGATCTCTGATCAGGGAACTGAGATCCCATGTGCTGTGCGGCCAAAAAACAAAATTTAAAAAAAAAAAGTGAAAAGACAACCCACAGAATGGGAGAAAATGTTTGCAAGTCATATATATGAAGGGACTTGGATTCATAATAAATAATGAACTCTTACAATTTAACAATAAAGAGATAAATAACCCAATTTTAAAATGGGCAAAGGATTTGAGTAAGCGTTTCTCCAAAGGCGATAAAGAAATGGCGAATATCTATAAACAAGTGAGTGGATAAACAAATTGTGGTATATCCATACAATAGAATATTATTCAACCATAAAAAGGAATGAAGTACTGATACTTGCTACAACATGGATGAACCTTGAGAACATTATGTTAAGTGAAAGAAGCCAGACACAAAAGGTCACATATTCTGTGATTCCATTTACATGAACTGTCCAGAACAGGCAAATCCACAGAAACAGAAAATAGATTAGTGGTTCCTCGTGGAAGGCAGGAGGGGAAAATGGGAAGTGACTGCTAACGGGAGCAGAGTTGCTTTTGGGGTGATGAAAATGACCTGGAATTAGATCATGGTGATACTTGTACAACTTTGTAAATACACTAAAAACCAATGAACTGTACCTGTAAGATACCCTTTTAAAAAGAGTACATTTTTACAGTATGTGAATTATAGCTCAATTTTTTTAAAAAAGGAAAAAAAAACCACAATGTAATTTTTGTCATAATCCCAACAACACTGTATTTTGGGGAGACAACACAAAGGGAAAACGTTTCTTAATCTGAAATTCATTTGTAAAAATACACCTGTCAGAATAAGCAAAGAAATGTAGGTGTATCCACTTGCCCTAACGGATATTAAAGTATGTGTAAAATTATTGTTATAAAAGCATTAAAGCAAAGGAAAAAGTAGATTTATGCAATAGAAAAGAATGCAGAAATATTATATATATATATAATTTCATATACGATAAAGGTGACGTTTGTATGGAAGGGACATTTATTTGTAAAATGCTTAAGGGAAAACACTATAAACTTGGCTTTTAATTGAATCTGTATTCTGTTAATCCTATCAGAATGTACTTATTTGAAAAATAGCATTGTATTTTATTTATTCAGTCTAGAGACTCCCTGCTGCACCAAGATACCCTACATGTTGGAAACCTCTGGCTTTCAGAGTCAACTCAGATTGCATCCAAGGGCTTTCCGGATCCCGCCCCACTCTCGGACAGTTAGTTCAACCGTTAAGTAGGCAGAAACCCGGAAAACGTGTTTCATAACCGACGCTGGATCATTTCTCCAGCCCTCACCCGCACGTTTAACTTCCGTTTCTTTCAAAGACCTGCGTATAAGCTCCAAGTGGAGCACTATATCTTCTCCACCTCTGCTTATTTTACAACCCTATTCCATGTATTTACCCGCAAGCCTACCCCGCCACATTGTAACTAACAGAAAGGCAGGACCCGCAGCTTGTTCGTCTTTATATGCCCTGCTCTTAAAACAGCGCTAGGCGCATAGAAATGAAAAAAATAAACAAATTCTTCGAATGACCTTTGGGACGAATCGTTTCCTTTTTCCTAAATAGGTAACTGAAACGTGAAGTTCGAAAAACTCGTGGGAAAGTGTTCTCCCAGGGAAGAAGCTGGGACTCCACACGAACGTGACCAAAAATTAAACAGGAAAACCTGTTTAATTCTCTGACTCATGCGTATTGTCTTCTAGGCTACCAACTTGCCCACAACAAAGATGGATTTTCCTTGCCCCAATTCCTCCTTAATACGAGATTTAGCAGCCATCTTTTTCAAGGGCAAGGCGCAAGCAGGAAGCTCACACCCTGTCTCACAGAACGCCAGACGCCTTGAAATCAACGAGAGTCCAATCGGAATAGACGTTTACACCGGAACCGCTTTGCCTCACGACCGGAAGAGGTTTTGCGTAAGGGCGTTGGGGCGGAAGTGACGGGAAGGTGGTAGCGGAGTAGTTGGCGGGTGGTTGATCAGAGCCGGTCGCCATGTCCGCGGGGAGCGCGACACATCCTGGAGCCGGCGGGTAAAGCTCCGCGGGAGAGGGCATCGCTGCGAGCATGGGGCGTAGGAGAGGCGGAGGGATCATGGGAAGCAGCGTATGTGTGGAGGGGCGCTTAGTTGGGAAGTGTACATATTGGAGGGCCGGACTCTTGAGAAGGGTGGTGAGCAGGCCCGGGGACCCTGAAAAAGGCCAGCGGGTATTCAGAGAGAGGAGGAAAGCAGAGACTTCGGGAAGGGCTAGACAAGGGGAAGGCGAAAACGAGGGCGTATAGGACAGAGTGGAATCTTTTGATAGGGACGACGGAATAGAAAGGAAGGAGACCCTGGGAAAAGGTTGAAAGAAGTATTTGGGAAAATGTTGCAATAGTTATCTATTTAAGGAGAGATGGTAATTTCAGCTCTGATAGGAGATTCGAATTTGCAAAGGGAACATGACAGAGGGAAAATGGGATGCTAAGGCGTAGTAAGGGCAGAAAAATATAAATGAAAGCTTTGGTGGAGCCCAATATTTTCCTTTTACTTCCATAGGCGCCGCAGCAAATGGGACCAGCCAGCTCCAGCCCCCCTTCTCTTTCTGCCACCAGCGACCCCAGGTGGGGAGGTTACCAGCGGTGGGGGAAGCCCTGGGGGCTCCACCGCTGCTCCCTCTGGAGCCTTGGATGCTGCTGCTGCTGTGGCTGCCAAGATCAATGCCATGCTTATGGCCAAAGGAAAGCTGAAACCAACTCAGAATGCTGCTGAGAAGGTATTTGA
This sequence comes from Kogia breviceps, assembly GCF_026419965.1. Taxonomy (NCBI): domain Eukaryota; kingdom Metazoa; phylum Chordata; class Mammalia; order Artiodactyla; family Physeteridae; genus Kogia; species Kogia breviceps. The sequence continues at coordinate 86,460,277 of NC_081310.1, read as the reverse complement.
AGTTGAGGGGATTCTGCTAATTGCAATTTTAATGGGGGTTATTTTGTAATCTCCCAATAATTTGCGTTTATGGAAGGAGAAAACAACGATACAGTAACTTAAAGATTCCTTAGTTTTGGAACATATTTGATATCTTGTCATTTGTTTTTAGGAGACAGTTTTAATTAGGCTGATTACATTTATGGACCAAAAAGCTTGTTTTGTCTATGTTCACGTAGTTTAGCTTAAGTTCTATATAGTCATCTAAAGCAATGATGTAATATGTTTTTTGATAACATGCACATTGTCCCTGAAGTCAAAAGAGAAATTCAGGTAAATCATGTGAGCTTTAAAATGTGTCTAATTAGAAGCTGTAGATTCAGATTTCCAATGACTGCCTAACTAAAGTGCAGTTAAGCATAAACTAAAATGAGTAATTTATATATGGGTTGTTTTGCTGTTTTCGTACAAATTGAGGAAATTATTTGGTCATGTTATAAAATCCCTGTTATAATTAGAATCTTACAACTAGAATGAATCTGAACTTTGAAGCCTTTAATTTACCTTGCCATAGAATGCAAGAATCTTCCTACAAGATAAATTGTACAGTTCCGTTTGTATTGCTAGAATGCATGCTTTGTGCTTAAAAAAATCCTTACAACAATTTTATGGAATGGATTATCGTCACCACTTTATAGATAAGGAAAATTAGGTTCATGAATAGACAGTAACTGTCCTAGATCTGTAAATGGTAGGCACAGATGTCTGCTTTCAGAGTCACCTTGGACAATTGGGTGTTTAGCTTTTGTTTGAAAGCCTCTGGAGTTGGAGAATTCTGTGTGTTCCAAGATAGCACATTCCACTGTAGTTATACTTTGAAAAAAATTCCTTTGGCTTAAATTAAAATTGCGTTCCATGGTACCTGGGAAGAGATGAGTTCTGTGTTTGAAAATGCAATTCATGTGAAGTGATGGATATGTTAATTAGTATGTTTGTGGTGATTATTTCATATTGTATACATATATCAAGACATAAAGTAGGGGCTTCCCTGGTGGCGCAGTGGTTGAGAGTCCGCCTGCCGATGCAGGGGACGTGGGTTCGTGCCCTGATCCGGGAAGATCCCACATGCCGCGGAGCGGCTGGGCCCGTGAGCCATGGCCGCTGAGCCTGCGCGTCCGGAGCCTGCGTGTCCGGAGCCTGTGCTCCGCAACGGGAGAGGCCCCAACAGTGAGAGGCCCGCGTACCACAGGGAAAAAAAAAAAAAACAAAAACATAAAGTTGTACACTTTAAACGTATACTGTTTTTGTCAGTTGTACCTCAATAAAGCTGGGGAGAAAAAAGAAAGAAAATGTAATTCGTCAGCCTTCCAGTTTATCAGTAGATAACATCAACATCGTTTATCAGTAGGCACCTGTCTGGATGCTTTAATGTTCAAGTTCTGTGGATTTGGTAAAAACTTTTAGTGAATTGGAAGTTTGTTATTCATTGTATTTTTATGGTTTGAAAAGATCGTGTGAGTCAGTTGTCTCTTTCTAAGGTCTAGAAGGAAATACTAAAAGCACACTGACAGGATGGATACTTGAATGTTAAAATTTATAATACAGATGTTAATCATTTAGACTCATTTTTTCTCTAAAAAGTAATCTCTAAAATGGTAATTGAACTCAGCAGGAGGCAGCATGGTGCATAAATATTGGATTTAGAATCGGAATTCCTAGGTTTGAAACCCAGAATCCCCAGTTAGTTGTTGTAAATGTTAAGATTTAGTTCCTTGGTCACGTTAGCCACATTTCGAGTGTTCGATAGACATGTGGGTAGTGGCACCCGTATCAGACTGGCAAGTAGAAAACAGAAAGTTCTGTTGGACAACACTGATATGTACCTTTAAAGGTGGCCATAAGGATTCAGTGAGATAAGATGTGTAAATGCATTCTGAAAGGGGCTAAACAAATGAAAAGAGATATTGTTGAGTTTGTTTAGTTTGCCTCCACATTTAAAAAATGTACCTAGGGCTTCCCTGGTGGTGCAGTGGTTGAGAATCCGCCTGCCGATTCAGGGGACACGGGTTCGTGCCCTGGTCCGGGAAGATCCCACATGCCGCGGAGCGGTTGGGCCCGTGAGCCATGGCGGCTGAGCCTGCGCGTCTGGAGCCTGTGCTCTGCAACGGCAGTGAGAGGAAAAAATGTACCTAATGAGCAAATAAATAATCTGTATTTTACCTTCCTTGTGCTGTCCAGGGTAACTAAAGGTTGGGGAAGGCCATCTTGAGGTTAAAATTTTTTCAGATAACACTCGGATCCAGCTATCTGGAGTTGCCTATCGTTTATTTTATTTTTATTTTTTGGCTGTGCTGCACAGCTTGTGGGATCTTAGTCCCCCAACCAGGGATTGAACCCAGGACCTCATCAGTGAGAGCACGGAGTCCTAATCACTGGACCACCAGGGGATTCCCTGTAGTTTTTTTTTTTTTTTTTTTTTTTAATTGAAGTATAGTTGATTTACAATGTTGTGCTAATTTCTGCTATACAGCATTTTTTTTTCCACTTTATTTTATTTTTTTATTGAAGTGTAGTTGTTTTACAATGTTGTGGATTTGTGTGTAGTTTAAATTGAGAGAAAACAGATCAGGATTTAGGATCTTACTCGGCTTTTCATTCATTCTCTTTTGTTCTTCCTTAATAGCGAGTAAAGGGATGTGAATTAAATACAATTTGAGGTCACTGTAAGGATGGAATTAGTTGAATTTGTTGTGTTGTGACTCTACCATTGGCACAAAGGCAACTTCCCATTACACGAATGAGATGTATGAGTTGTTGGACTCATGTTGTGCATGGACTCTACCCTACCCTATATTTTATTACACGTGTAGCTATCTAACTGAGCAGTAAAGCATCATAACTTGGCCCTTTAATTTTCCTTTTGGAGATTGCAGCTTCTATTCCATAACGTTTCTGTAATTATATGGTCATAAAAATGCACACACGACCAAGGTTACAGAGAAATCTGATGATGGCCTTCAAGTGAATTGACTGTACTTGATGTCATTTTAGTGAGGTTTTATTTGCTTTTTATTTCATTTATGAAGAATGACCAAGGAGTATTTCCAGGTGTGTTGCAGGCAGGCAAAGGGAACGGTAAGGAGGTGATGGCACTCGGGAAAGGGTAGTTTCAAATTGGACAACATAGAGATATTTATTTCATCATATAAACTTTTTAATCTAATTTCTCTTTTTGTAGCTTCAAGCCCCTGGCAAAGGCCTAACTAGTAATAAAAGCAAGGATGACCTGGTGGTGGCTGAAGTGGAGATCAATGATGTGCCTCTCACGTGTAGGAACTTGCTGACACGAGGACAGACTCAAGATGAGGTTTGGAGATGTCGGGCCTCTTTGGGGAAGGTGGTGGGTGGATGTAGTTTCAGAAAAACAAGGCCTTTAAACACAAACAGGAGTCAAATTTTTATTAGTGGATTTGGGTCATCGTCTGCGAAGTCAGGATTAGGTTTAACTGTGGAAGAACTTCTGAGAGAAGGTAAGGAAACAGATATGGGTGAATTCCTTGAGTTAGTTTGAGTACGAAACAATGGAATAGGAGAGAACTCATTCCTGCCTATTGGTGGAGTGAATTAACGGGGAAGATCTATCCTGCCACCTGTCATTGAACTCAGTTGCCACATCATCTTTTTAATAGAATGTTTCCTTTTTAGATCAGCCGACTTAGTGGGGCTGCAGTGTCAACTCGAGGGAGGTTCATGACAACTGAGGAGAAGGCCAAAGTAGGACCAGGGTGTGTATGCATATCCTGTACTTTGGGGAAAGGTTGGACATAGGACATAGGACTCACATTAGCTTCATATTTTTCAGTCGTAGGGAATATGTGTATATGTTTGGTTAGTAGCTATACACACGCACATGCTTTATAGCAAAATTTGGGATGTCTCAAACAGATGTAAGTGTTAGCAGCTATTTTCTTTCCTCTTGCTCTTTGGTTTTTTACTTAACAATTAATGCTTTTATTGGAGGAAATAAGTTACACTAAAGTGTAAAAGAAGATAATAATTGTTAGCGTTTAATGTATACGTTTCTAAGCTTTTTTCCTATGGAAATATTTCCCACAACAAATGGGTTCCTACTTTGTCATAATCTCCCTTTTAGAAAAATCCTTTTATCAAATTCCTTATTGCCTCTATGATTATAGGTTGTAGGTTATCCATATAAAGGTTTCATCTCAGTTTAGTTTCATTACTTCCATTATTCAGTTTTTGAGGGCAGGTATTCAGGCAGTGCACCATTTTTCACATTGGTTTAAACTAAATATAATTAGGAGGCAAAATTTGCTCCCCACCCCAAACCAAGACTATATTTTAACTTTGTATATGGAGGGTTGCTGTTTTGAACTTTTTTATCTTTAAACATGGTTATATTTTACCTACTGCTTTTTATTAAATGTATGGTTAGTGATCACTTTCTTCATTATTATAATCACAATCTGAATCTAAGCCACTTTATGTTTAGAATCTAAACAGTCTTCTCAGTTGGATGTGGGCCTTTATTTTAATTTTATTTATTTATAAATTTATTTATTGATTGATTGGCTATGTTGGGTCTTCGTTGCTGCGCATGGCCTTTCTCTAGTTGCGGTAAGCAGGGGCTCCTCTTTGTTGTGGTGCGCAGGCTTCTCATTGTGGTGATTTCTCTTGTTGTGGAGCACGGGCTCTAGGCACGTGGGCTTCAGTAGTTGTGGCACGCGGGCTCAGTAGTTGTGGCTCGCGGGCTCTAGAGCACGGGCTCAGTAGTTGTGGCGCGTGGGCTTAGTTGCTCTGTGGCACGTGGGATCTTCCTGGACCAGGGCTCGAAGCTGTGTCCCCTGTATTGGCAGGCAGATTCCTAACCACTGTGCCACCAGGGAAGTCCCAGGTGCGAGCTTTTAAAGAAATGTATCTATATGCCACCATCACTCTTGTCTCATTAATTTGGATAGCCAAGAGCACGTTTGTCTGTAACTTATTAGACAGCCAACAAAAAAGAATTCTCTTCTCAAACATTGGGTTATCCAGTTGACTGGAGACTAATGTTCATGAGCCCATAAGAGCATATTTGATCCCTGTGTGGGCCCATTAACTTTAAACAACCAACAAAGTTTATCCATTCCCCAGCTGAAAAACCATGTTCTTGGAAATGAACTAGCAACAGCCATTTTCGTGTATATAGTCTCTTTTACTTATTTGGAAACTTTGTGAAACATTACAAATTAGATTTGGTGACCCATTTGGCTCCTTTGTTTGTTACCAATTTGGGATCACCATTTTATATTTCTCTTTATAGGGATCGTCCATTATATCTTCATGTTCAGGGCCAGACACGGGAATTAGTGGACAGTAAGTAATGTTTTTGGCTCACTTACTGTTTTTGTGAAGGGCAAAGTATTATACGTAATAAGTTGGCAAACTATTTGTTCCTGATGGCTGTTCTAAGTCTTCTATATGAACTAGTCATGAATGTGGGGAATCTATAAAATGGATTAAAACATGAGTAATTGAACATTGGCCTGTGTTTACCATTGGATACTAGTCAGTTTGTTCATTTCTTTAGTATAGTATCTTACTATCTGTATTTTTCCCTAGGAGCTGTAAACCGAATCAAAGAAATCATTACCAATGGGGTGGTCAAAGCTGCAACAGGGACAAGTCCAACTTTTAATGGTGCGACAGTCACTGTCTATCACCAGCCAGCGCCCATTGCACAGCTGTCTCCAGCTGTTAGCCAGAAGCCTCCCTTCCAGTCAGGGGTATGTTTTGTGGAGAGATCATTAACAGCGTTATCATTTCTGTAAAAATAATATATGCCAAATACTACAGAGAGTATGAAGAAAAACCTGAAATTCCAATCTGAAAGTTACTGCCATTGATATCCTATTAATGGACCATTTAGGTTTCTGAGGGGTAGTGAACATCTGAACACACATCTCTTTATACTGACACATTCTAGAAAAGGGATTGATAGAGCAAAGAGTACACACGTTGTACATTTTGAAGTTAGTGGTTTGATTTAAATTTGTAAACTCAATGGCAACTGGAGGACTAAGAAGGCTGAGTCTGATGAAGCAAGACTCTGCTGATACAATCCTCCTAGAAAAAAGGGTTGGAGAGAGCAGCCCTTATTGGAGAACATCACAGGGCTGACTGTACTACCCAACATTTTACTCCAGTTTTACAGTAAACTGTCTTTGCTGTTTCTTGTTAACTTACATCAGTTGGGGTAAATAGGTATGGTTACTCAGTATTGAATCTTGGGTTTTCACCTCTAAATAGATTTCACTGAACAGAGTAAGGTGTTAATGTTGTAGGTTTATACATGGAGTATGTAGTTTGCATTTAAATTAAGCTACTTGATAGGGTTTATTTTTTAGGCTCATGGTAGAAATTATAGGGGGTGTTTATTCTGGAAGTGATTGAAAGTATCTGGAGGATTAAAGTATTTTGCATAATAATTTTCAAGATTAGGTTTTAATTATGTATTCTCTGTTTAATTTGAGGTATTCTATTCTTCTACAGATGCATTATGTTCAAGATAAATTATTCGTGGGTCTAGAACATGCTGTGCCCACTTTTAACGTCAAGGAGAAAGTGGAAGGTCCAGGCTGCTCCTATTTGCAGCACATTCAGATTGAAACGGGTGCTAAAGTCTTTCTGCGAGGGAAAGGTTCAGGCTGCATTGAGCCAGCATCTGGCCGAGAAGCTTTTGAACCTATGTACATTTACATCAGGTATGGATGGATGGGGTGAAGATATTTGGATACTTGTCAGCTGATCAGTACAGGCAGGAATGATTCAAAAGGAGCAAGAGAAAATGGGCTTAATAAGTAGTAACGTAAGGAACTTAAGGAAATACAGCAGTAATCACTTTGTAATTAGTTAATAAAAACTGAATTAAGAGGTGGAATTGGTTTTTTTAGTATTCAAATCCTTGGGTTTTATAAGGGCTATGATCATAAAATGAGCTGTGATAAGCCTAAAATAACTTCATGTAAACCTGTGAGAGTATTAATACATCTTATAGTAATTTTAATGACCTTCACATACCTTTTCTGTATATCAAGAAGTACCATTACTCAGAGGAGACCAATAACATTTGGGTGACGATATTAGTTATATCTTAAAGGGCTTAAAATGACTTAATTTTTGTGTTCCTATTTTGTGATTTTCAGAAACTTAGATTTGTGCTATATTGAATATATTAAATTTATAAAACAGCATACAAAGTGGAAGCAGAATTCTGTATCTTTTCTTTTTTTCCCCTTCAAATTTCTTGGTTCTTATGTCTTTGCAGTCATCCCAAACCAGAAGGCCTGGCTGCTGCCAAGAAGCTCTGTGAGAATCTCTTGCAAACAGTGAGTTATATTTATCTGTCTGAAACTCATCTAGGAGATCTACTGCCATTTTGGAGTGTGTGTCTTAGCTATTTTTCTATCTGTATTAGTTTCCTAGGCCTGCCATATCAAATTACCACAAACTGGGTGACTTAAAACAACAGACATTTATTCCCTCATAGTTCAGGAAGCCAGAAGTCCAAAATCAAGGTGTGGGCAGGGTTGGTTCCTTCTGAAGGCTCTGAGGGAGAATCCATCCCATTACTCTTTGCTAGCTTCTTATGATTACCTGCAGTCCTTGGCATTCTTTTCTAGTTTCCAAATGAGGTCATATTCCAAGGTTCTGGGCAGATAAGAATTTGGTGGTGGGTGGGAACAACACTATTCAAACCACTACATTATCCTGGCAACTAATATTCTCCATAAGGAAGTCAAACTCCCCTAACCAGGGTCACAGTTGGCTTGCATTTCTTCTTCAGGAGCTATTTCAGTATGAAATTTTTAGTATAGAGTGTTATAAAATCTCATTGTTGTCAGTTATTTAAATACTACTGTTAATCCCAGTCAAGTTGTTTATGATGCACATTCCAAATTTAATAGTAGCTTTAGCTAAAGTAAGGGTGGAGCTATAATAATTTAAAACCAATTAGCAATGCCTTTGGGATAATTGGTTTAATTATCCATTCTTTTTATTCTATAATCAAATAAGCAGAAGTTAAACCATAGGGCTGTTTTTATAGCACCTAAAGGAAATCAGGTTTGGTGGTTGAATATGTAACCTTGTGTTATTTGGTTAAGGTATTTGGTATTAAGCTTCTTGGGAAGAAGCTATTGTTTTCTTTGCTTTTGTGAGTAACCTGATGTACCAACCCTTGTACCATATAACGTCCTTGACCATTCCCCTTCTTTTTCTTTGTTGCCACTTGAAGTTGGACTTAGATGCTTATAATAAAGAACTGGACAGGGGAAGTACTAAACCTTCATTAAACCATGAGCTTCTTGAGGGCAAATTACCCAGTAAATAAAAGAATGAATGATTTACCTACAGTTATACAGACAACTTAGAAATTTCCTAACTGCTTAATTTCTGTGGCTCTCTGAATGATTTTGTACCCCAGAATTGAGTCAGTTTGTGGGGGGTGAGTTAGGATGCTCCTGATGTCCATGCGCCTGGTTCCCAAAACCTGCTTAATAATTTATAGGTGTGCCTTATTAAAATTTAGATTAAACAAGTTTAAATTCGATTGAAACATCAGTGGAAATGTTTTAATTCCTAATTGCTTTGATCTTAGAATTATATATCCTTATACATACTCAGTGAATTGGGTCTGTTCCATATTGATTTGTTTTCCCTTCACTTTCAGGTTCATGCTGAATACTCTAGATTTGTGAATCAGATTAATACTGCTGTACCTTTACCAGGTGTGTATGTCTTGAAGTGTTTAACTAAAAAATATTTTGCTAGTGATACTGATGTATAAAATATAATACTTGAGGCTAGATTAACTGTGCCAGGGCACTAATAATGTTCCCTTTAACTTAGGGTAATTTGGAAAACCATTTGTGCCTCAGTAGTTTTCTTCCCTAGAGATTAAGTTTAATATTCAGCGAAAATGTCTCATTCTGCTGCAGCTGATTAAACACTTTTTTTCTTCCCCCTCAGGCTATACACAACCCTCTGCTATAAGTAGTGTCCCTCCTCAGCCACCATATTATCCATCCAATGGCTATCAGTCTGGTTACCCTGTTGTTCCCCCTCCTCAGCAGCCAGTTCAACCTCCTTATGGAGTACCAAGCATAGTGCCACCAGCTGTTTCTTTGGCACCTGGAGTCTTGCCAGCATTACCTACTGGAGTTCCACCTGTGCCAACACAATACCCGATAACACAAGTGCAGCCTCCAGCTAGCACTGGACAGGTAGGATGCCAGGATATGATACATGAGACTGTTGAATTAGGAAAAATTGGGGCAGGGAAGGGTGGAAAGCTAAGGGTGGAAAGCTGGTGGTATTATTTAGAAGTAATATGGAATGTGACGTATTTTTTTTTTACCTATTGTCTTTTTCCTGTGTTCTTACCACCAAACTACCTGAATACTTTGGAGTAGTGTGTACATGTGTGTATTCATCCTAAAGTTTGCAGTCAGTTTCATAACTTTTGCCACCAAATACAACTTTAGAGCAAGAGATGCCAACCTTTCTATGAAGGGCTGGATGGTTTTAGGCTTTGTGGGCCATACAGTCTCTGTCATAACTACTGCACTCTTGTTGCTGTAGCGCAAAAGCCGCCTCAGACAATACCAAATGAATGAGCATGGCTGGGTTCCAATAAAACTTGATTTACAAAAATAGGAAGGCCAGAACCATAGTTTGCCTGTCCCTGGCCTTGCAGTGTTAGGAAAGTTCTCATGGAGAAAGGCTGGCGTACTGCACTCATCTAAATGATTGGAACTGATTTACTAATCTTAGAAGAAATATTATACCATATATAGGTGTTCCTAGGCCAAGAGATAATGTTCTTTTCAAACTCAAGGATTATAAATGCTGGTATATATTTCTTAAGCTAGGTAAGAAACTAGAATTTTAGGAAAAGAGTCAGTAGCCAGCTCATCTAGATTATGTACAGTCCTTCTTAGAGGCAGGGGAGAGATTAATGGAAGCATGGTAATGGATTTATGGCGGGTCCTCTGTGGGCCTCTCATAGTGTACCCATGCCAGAGTAAATTGAAGCCTCGAACCATTGCCCAGCCTCCTTACCAGTGGGCTGTGAGCACTGAAGGGGGTTGTACAGTATGAAACCAAAAATGGGCATATGAACTCACTTCTGTTTGTGGTCCCCTAGTCATAATTATTTTATGACTTTTATATTTAGGCAGAGCTATAGTTCTGCAGTTTTGAGCCACATCCTTTTGTAATTAGGAAGCAGTATGGCAAAGTGGGTAAGAGTTGGGGTTTAGAGATAGACTGGCAGGGTCTGTGATGCTTCCCCATTTTTGAGCTGTGTGATCTTGGGATAGAACTTAGTCTATCCAGGCTTTGGTTTTCCTTATATGCAAAATGGACATAATGATCATATCTCAAAGAGTCGCAAGGATTAAGTAAGCAGTCAATAAATATTAGCTGTTATTAATGAGAGTTTTCCTTTTAGAAGTGCTTGTTTTCTCTAATATATCTCTCTTTTCCTTTTGGGAACAACCTCTTAAAACATTAGACTTGCTCTTGACATAACAACTTACCCATGGAAGTGATAGATGTAGTTGCCTTTGCCAAGCATTAGCATTTATGATCCAGAAAGAGCTAATCACATTGATTAAAGGGCTTTAAATAAGAGAGGTTCTTGTTTAAGAACTTCTGAACTAAGTAAGTGGCTGGAGTATCTATTGTTTGTTAATGATCATGTTTGCTCCTAATGGCCAAAATGTGCATCAGGTTTTTCCTGAGTTCAAAGCGCTATTGAGTTTGTCAATTTCATGTTTTCCTACCATGAAGGTAGGAAGACTAGGTGATACTGTTACCACATTATACATGATGAAAACTTAGGACCAGAAGATGAAGGATTCATATGAAACATACTGATCATTAAAGTATATTTTAATCATCCTTTAGTTATTTGTTAGTTGGACATTCTCACACTTTTTTCCTCCTTGGTTTGTTTTGGTCCCAGAGTCCGATGAGTGGGCCTTTTATTCCTGCTGCTCCTGTCAAAACTGCCTTGCCTGCCGGCCCCCCGCCCCCGCCCCAGCCCCCACTCCCAAGTCAACCTCAGGCACAGAAGAGGCGATTCACAGAGGAGCTACCAGATGAACGAGAATCTGGACTTCTTGGATACCAGGTTAAATAAAATATCCTGTCTTACTTTCCTCATCTTATCTTACTTATTCTCCCTTTAAAGAAAGATAAATTCACATCTGTATCAGCTGTCCTCCCAGTACTGGGATTTCTGCTTTCTGGAATCCATTTAGATTAGGTATTTATCCTTGGGGATTAATTAAAGCAAGAGTGATTCCCTTTGGGTGGGTTTTGTCTTTGGGGTCAGCGCGATAAGAGAGTACAAAGCTCTCTGCCTAGAGAGAAGTCTCCTGTGACTAGCATCTGGAAGTTCTGTAGAATTCTGCACTTCCTCTTTATACAGCAGACTCTTGAAAGCCTCTGATAGCTTGTAGTGAAATGTATAGGGAAGAACTGTTATTCTCCCAATGTATTTAAAACCTTGGCTTTCAACTTAGTGTTTTCTTTTCCCTCCTAAAAAAGAGGATGATGTCTTTCTCCAATTCCTACACCCCTAAAAAAAAGATAGCTAGAAATGCAGTGATTCTGTGCATGTATGTAATTATAAACTCAGTCATTCACTAATGAGTTTTTTTAAGATTATTAAAATACATAATTTCGGTGCAATTTTGTTTTATCAGGAGAAGCACCTTTTTGCCAGAATCCTTGAAGCATTCTTTGAAACAAACTTTGGAGCATTTTTATAGTTTATAACTAGTTTTATACAAACCAGTTAAGTCATAGATAGTTGAAAACATACAGACATAGCATAGTGAATCACAATATCCCTAACCAAGTCCTACAGAGAAAAATAAGTTTCTACTCAAACTATAGTTACACTCCAAATCCCAAAGAGCTATGTAGTGCAGCTTACTGCAGTTTATCAGAAAGATGAGGCACTTGACAGTTACATTAAGGAGCTAAAGTCAATACAGCAGTTGTAGATTTGCTAATGCTACTGTATTTTTCTGCTCATAGCATGGACCCATTCATATGACTAATTTAGGTACAGGCTTCTCCGGTCAGAATGAGATTGAAGGTGCAGGATTGAAGCCGGCAAGTTCCTCAGGCAAAGAGCGAGAGAGGGACAGGTAGGTTGGTTGTAACATAATTATATATGAATACATTCAGATGTCATTTTTTTGTACTATTAATTTGAATAATGATTGTTGCTACAAGCTTCCATGTTCTGAAACTGAAATGAAATCATTTGGATCAAACAAGCTCCTCCTGTTTGTTGTAATTGATGCAGTAATGGAAAATATGATATCCCTTACACAGTCTTAGAAACAGTTATACTCAGCCTTGAATAATTCAGTACTTGATTATTCACCTATCTTCCTTTACTTTTATAGTCTGAGTCTTAGACACTTTGCTAAGGATAGACAGTAAAAGAAGTGTTACACCATTTTTGCTACTTAGAATCATAGAATATCACTGATGCAGGTGTTTGAATGGGAGTCCAGCCTGCCATCCAGTGCTTGAATTCTCCTTTCCTATATTATGTTAGCCTTCATAAGATGGAGCTGACTTATCACAACAGTTCATTCTGTCTTATTCGTTCATTCTGTTATATCTTTTTTTGTTTTTCATTTCTTAAGTGAGAATATCATACTTTAATTCTTGGTGCATCATTTTATAAACTGCCTAGAAATATGTAATGTGACTGGCAAATTCCATTAATGGATAGACCATGTTTTACATGTAATTGAAAGTATACAAAGGCATATCCATACAAATCAAACAGTTAAGACGGTTACTTTCAGGTCATGACAAAGATAATTTGCATTGGAAAGATCTCATTTTTTTTGTCTTTATTTTGACTTTTTTTGGTTGTTTTGAAGTGTAGTTGATTTACAATGTGTTAATTTCAGGTGTAGAGCAAAGTGATTCAGTTGTGTATACCTACATACCTATTTTTTTTCAGATTCTTTTCCTTTATAGGTTATTACATAATATTAACTATAGTTCCCTGTTGTATCTATTTCATTCATATATTTCATTCATTCTATTACATCCTTATAATCTTACTTTTTTTTTTTTTGGCTGCACTGCTCAGCTTGTGGGATCTTAGTTCCCTGACCAGGGATGGAACCCTGGCCCCTGGCAGTGGAAGTGTGGAGTCCTAACCACTGGACTGCCAGGGAATTTCCTAATCTTACAACTTGATAACAGCTTGAAGAGTAGGGGAGTCAGGTGGAAAGGGTTGAAGTTAATAGTTAAACTGAACTTGAAAGATTATCTGCAGACTATATTATCCTACTTCTTATCTACTGGAGATGTTGAAATTGTTTGAATTTGTCTGAAAAATTATTTAACTTTTTCTTTTAACAGGCAGTTGATGCCTCCACCAGCCTTTCCAGTGACTGGAATAAAAACAGAGTCTGATGAGAGGAATGGGTCTGGGACTTTAACAGGGAGTCATGGTGAGTAAGGTGTAGCTGGGGGAACAAGGGAATGGCTAAGACTGTTCTTAAACTCTTGGTTTTCTAACCTGATGTTCATTCAGGGGTGACTCATTCAGATGTTTAATCCAACCTCTGTAATCTACTGGCTAATGAGAATACTTTTTTTTTTTATTTATAAGGACAGCATATAGTTACACAGCCTTTTATTTTCAACCGACGTGTGTATAGAAAAGAGTCAGTCGACTTATATTTTATACATAGCATCAGTGACATTAAAACCCTAGGAAAAAGTAATGATTGGTAGGTCATTTCAAAATTTTGTTGCCTTTGTTGTTTTGAATACCTGGAGATAATCTGATACAGACTTAAAGATTTTTCTTTGCGTTGGGAGCTGAGCCACATCTCCCCTTATAGCTCTATTTATTGGTTGGGAATGGTCAGCCAGTGGCTGTTTTTAAAAATGTTGCTTCTTAGTATCCCAGAACTCTAAATCCTGGAGAGGTCCATAAATGGGATTATTTTGTTCTTTGCCTGTAGTCATAATAAAAATGAACAGAAGAAAATACATTTTTTTCTTTTCTTCTTTTCTTTTAACTCTTTAAAAGGTGAAATATTAGCCTCCAGAGACTCACTTGCTAACTTTCCTTTTTTTTTCTTTTTTCTTTTTTTTTTTTTTTTTTTGTGTGTGTGTGTGTGTTTCTTTTTTCTTTCTCTGTTTTCTTACATGGTTCTGGTGGATTCACATTTGCTGATGCTGGTGCTGTTTTTCGTGTGATCTTCAACGTTTTTGGGTGACCATTGACCCTGTGACCTCAAAATGGTGTCCAATTAACCACTTACAATTAACATCTTTTTTTTTAATTAACGAATTTATGGTATTATCTTTTTTTTTTTTTTCTTTTTCTTGGCGGGGAATGGGGTTGGGGTTGTTTTTCTCTCTTCTAGATTATCCAGTCAAGAAGATGAAAACTACAGAGAAGGGATTTGGCTTGGTGGCTTATGCTGCAGATTCATCTGACGAAGAGGAGGAACACGGAGGTCATAAAAATGCAAGTAGTTTTCCACAGGGCTGGAGTTTGGGATATCAGTACCCTTCATCACAACCACGAGCTAAACAACAGATGCCATTCTGGATGGCTCCATAGGCAACAGTGGAGCAGAGTTTTGAGCCTCGGTGACTCTTTAGCAATAATGCATGCATTTGATTTAACAAGACTCTGGGGCCTGTACTGGGAACCATCTTGGATCTTTGCAGAAGTCAGAGATGAGTGTCCCCTTTCTTAAAGGGGTTCCATTCTTTTTAAAACATCCTTATTTCTGCCGTGGCATAGCATCTGTTAAAATTTACTTAGAATCACAAATTTGTCTCAGAAGCTTTTTAACAGTTGGTGAAATATGCTTGTTCAACAGGGTCATTCCAGTATACCCTTTACCTGGTCCAGCCTTTTCCAAATGAATAGCCCCTATTCTGACGTAAAGCAAGTTTTATTTGTATTTTACTACTGTTTGGTGAATTTTGATAATAACTGGTTACATACAAAGCCTTACTATTTATTAGTGGGGAAATGATTTTAAGACCATCCATCCTTTCAGTACTTAAATCTAAGAACCTCCTCATCCCTGTTTCATTTTTGGATTCTTTGTTTTGGAAAATGTGATTTTACTAATTTAAAACTGTTGGATATAGCTGGATCCTGGGATAGTGAAGGTTTTTTTTTCCATTGGGATGATCCAAAGCTGGCACCTTCAGGCACTCTTGTCTCAGATAGCCGTTGCTGTTTTTATTGCCCGTCTAAGCTCATTGTCTTCAGCTGGGTCAGAGACAACTACTTGATCAAAAGCTGGTCAGAACTCATCACAGAAATGAAACCCAGTGGTCTGTCTCTCTCAGAACTGGTTGCAGCTAAAATAGAGAGATTTGACTGCTTGCAATAGAATGGTGGACTTAGTGACTGAAATTGCAACTTGTCCTTTTTCTTGGCATTACAGGTTTTGCCAAAAGAACTTTTTTGTATCAAATATTGATGTGTGAAAGTGAAGGAGCTAGTCTGCTGAACCAGGAGTAGTTTGAGATACCGAACTGTCATTTTTGCACATTTGAATACTTTGCAGGCTGGCTTTGTATAAACGTATCCTCTGGTTTCCTATATGTTGTAAATATTTAGACCATAATTTCATTATAAATAAATGTATAAATATTCTGCTTGTCGTTTCTCTGTTCTTTCTTCTACACCTCATCCATATGCTAAAATTCATAAACTTTTTTACTCATAGCATAATATCATAACCCCATCAGAAAAACACATACACGGACCCAAAAGTTTGCATGTAGTTCCAAGAGTTTTATGACTTTACAAAGTAAACCCTTGAAAGTCAAAATGAAAATGTAAAGTATTTTTGTGATGGATGTTTTCCACTTTGATATTCTAGCCCCCCTTTATTGAACATGGTTTGTAAAGGGACTGAGTGAAGGAAATATTTTTAAAGGAAATACAAATTATTCTTGGAAAAACATGCTTAAAAAGGAAGAAGGGTGGGCAGAAGTTGCAACAGAAAAATTTCCCTGTGTGAAGTTCCTTCTAGTATTTATGTATGCTACCTAGAGGTGAATATAGTTGATAGTGCCTTCATTTATTGCTGTATTTAATTTAAGGACCCCTGAAAACTCTTGAATTATCATTTCCTGCCAGAGGGTAGTATCAATACATTTATTAAAAACAAAACAAAACAAAACCGTAATTTAAAAATATCTTTCGTTTACATTTGTTTAAAATATGTGCAGAAATCTGATGAGTCTAACTAGAACATTATCTTTGAGACCTGATTCTGTTTTTAAGAGCCGAAGTCACTGTCCTTGTCCCTTTGGGGAAATTTGCTTTTTCTGCTGTTAAGCCTTAAACTTGATCTTGGTCCTATTTTTTGGGAGGATTTGGTGGGTTCCCGTTTCCTGTTTCCACATTCATTTGGCCAAATTTTTTTTTTTAATCTTCAACAGTACTGGGTAAGTTGTTATTCTAGAGGCCCTTTGTGTGTCGCTTATCACATACTTATTTGACTTTTGTGTTAATAATTGTTTTAACGCCTTTGTTTGTGGGCACGTCCTGAGTGTGCTACTCTCCCAAGGCCCTTAGCGGTGAGTCGCGGAATGGGGTTTGAGGACCTGCAGGGGACATGGCCCTCCCCGGGGGGGTGGGGCCAGTTGCGGGCGTCACGGGGCAGCCCCGCCCCTCCCGCCGAGACGCGGGCGCTGGTGGCGCCATCTTTCCCGGTTGCGGGAGGGGTCACAGGTCAGTGCCGATCCTCGCCGCGAGTGAGGAGGGCGAGGTGAGTGATCAAACCCGGCCGACGCCTTCAAGTCCCGACTGGTACGAGCAGCAGGAGTGGGTTGGCTCGTGAAAGGGAAGGGTGGGGGGCCTGATGGCGGGCCGGAGATGCAGCTGGGGGAGGGGAGCTGTCGAGGGGAATGGGGAGGGGGCGGAACCTCCGGGTACCGCTGGTGTGAGAGGACCCCTGCGGCCTAAGGGGCGGTGTTCCTTTGGTCCCCAAACCTCATCTTTCTCACTGGGCTCCTTCATGCTGTGCCAGTGCCCCAGTTTGAAAAGAAATTCAAAATTTCTTTGTCTCTTTATTCTTTCTGGAAAGTGTAATAATTCGGAAAACCTGTGATGTTTCATAGGCGTGAGCTGTCCCGGAGGGAAGGTGAGGATGTAGGGTTTCTTAGGGCCGCCAGAAAGGAAGCAGGAGTAATAGGTTAGAGTATGGGAAGGTAGGGCACTGGCTCTAGGACTGTCGTCACGGTGTCTAAATCCTGGTTTAAATATTTTCTTCTTTATTTCCAGGTGCCTTTTCCTCGGGGCAGCCCAGGATTCTCCAAGAGCACAATGGATTCTGGAACTCGCCCAGCTGGTAGCTGTAGCAGCCCTGCTGGGCTGTCACGGGAATACAAACTAGTGATGCTGGGTGCTGGCGGTGTAGGGAAGAGCGGTAGGTGTTTATCTTCCATTTTAAAAGTTAGAATGAAAAATTCTTAAAACAAATGCCCTCCACCCAAACCAGCTGGGAGACTGGCTATCATGCAATATTGATACTTACAGTTCTTTCTGTGGGTGACCTTTGTGTGGATTTTAACTTTCCTTTCTTGTTTTAAAGCCATGACCATGCAGTTCATCAGCCACCGGTTTCCAGAAGATCATGATCCCACCATTGGTAAGTCAGATTATCACTTCGGTTTTCCAAATAAACCCCATAAAAGTGTCTTGGTGTCAATTTTTTCAAACAATTTTAAACCATTTATATTTTGAGCCTTTTTTTGGTGTCTAATTCAGATTTATTTAATAAGAATATCATAGCAGTTGGTAAGCATATGGATTTTTTTTTCCTAGCTTAACTGTATATGTATATCAGCCATCTTAGTTTGTCTTTTATTGAGTATTAGTGGGACACTTTCTTTGTTATATTTTTATGGTTGGTATATTGTATTGCCAGGTTAATGGAAAAATTTAAAGGCCACTTAACGAAGCCTTTTGCTATTATTTTTTATATGGGTCTGACTTGAGACTGACTCTGTAACTATGAGTCAGCTGGTTTGAACTTCCACAGAAGGAAGCAGAAAAACAAGTAGAGCCAGCCTGCTGAACTCTTACAACCCAGACATGCAGAGCCTGGACTTGTTCCACTAGAAGCCTTTCATTTACTTCCTTATACCTCAAGTTCATTACATAGCAAGGTCTTTCTTCGTGTCTTTTATAACCCTTAATGCTCTATTGTTAGTAAAACAGTGTTAGAGAGTAAAAAGTAATTTTGTTTTGCCTTTTTAAAAAAACTGCTGTTCTATGTAAACCCTAAGAACAAGAATGTTACATATCATTCCTGAACCACAAGGAGGCAGGTTTGATTTTTAGGAGTTATATCCCAGGATAAAAGAAAAATGGTGATGGGGATAGAGGAGGGCACAGAATACCTGCCATATTACTTGTATTTTCAGGATGTGACACTTTGTCGTGATTCTGGGTCTCTAGGAAGGATTTCCATTGGGTCAGTCCTCTGCTGCTCTTTTTCCCACAGAGCCAATGAGTGTTCTGTGCTAACCCATCTTTGGATGTGGTCATTTTATATAGTAGATGCTTCTGTGGCTTGGGGAAAATAGAAACAGTTCTTATTTTTTTCATGTACTATATTAAATTTAGAACATTGTTCAGGAATTCACACTATGGTGGGAATTCTAGGAATAAAATTAATTTAGGGCCTAGCATAATTTACTTAGAACTCCAGAAATATCTTTTCCTGGGACTTCCCTGGTGGTCCAGTGGTTAAGACTCTGTGCTTCCACTGCAGGGGGCACGGGTTCAATCTCTGGTCAGGGAAGTAAGATCCCGCATGCCATGCAGCACGGCCAAAAAAAAAAAAAGAAATATCTTTTCCTTTCTTCAAAGTAAAACCTGGGAATTCCCTCGTGATCCAGTGGTTAGGACTCAGTGCTATCACTGCCAGGGGCCTGGGTTCAATCCCTGGTTAGGGAACTAAGATCCCACAAGCCGCATGGCGTGGCCAAAACAAACAAACAAAATTTAATAAAATTTAAAAAAATAATAAAGTAAAACCCATATCCTTGTCCCCTGAAAAGTTACTTTTTTTAATCAGTTGATTTTTTTTTCCCTAGTCAGCTGCTCTTCTGACAATATTATCTGATTTCAACAACAAATACTTTCATCTCTTGAGTTCCTGTTATGTGCCAAGCACTGTGTTAGGCCCTAGGGGTACAGTAGTGAGCAAAAAGATATGGGGTCTGCTGTCATTGAGTTTACAGTTTTAGTGCAATTTTGTTTCAGACTTTGGCTGCTAACTCTAAGAAGAAAAACTTTATATTGTAACCAGTACACATATAAGTATATGTTTGCACATATGTATATGTAGTTAAAATATCATGAAACTATATTTACCTCACTAAGTGTGGTGCACTCTTGTTATTTCCTCTTTCATTTTAGATTTCTGCTTGTTTACTTTAATGCTGGTCTCAACCCATTAAATTCATCCACAATTCGCAAATACTAACGGATCATGTGTGACCTGTAGTTTGAGAATCATTGATTTAGTAGGCTCTTTATTTTTGAGGAAGAGTCAGAAGCAGGGGTTCAAGAAAAAATGTTTGAAGGAAATACATAAGGATGTAAGCAGCAATTGTTTGAATGATGGAAATACTGAGTGAGGTTTTTCTCTTTTTTACTTTGCTGTATTTTCCAAGGTTACCATAAGAATACATAAATGTGCTCTCATAAAGGAGAAATTATGACAATATGGATTCTTTAGAAACTAGTAAACCCTGGTTTTTGCTTTTCCTATAATATTAAAAATGAGGAAGGCTTCCCTGGTGGCACAGTGGTAGAGAGTCCACCTGCCAATGCAGGGGACACGGGTTTGTGCCCCGGTCCGGGAAGATCCCACATGCTGCGGAGCAGCTGGGCCTGTGAGCCATGGCCGCTGAGCTTGCGCGTCCTGGAGCCTGTGCTCCGCAAGGGGAGAGGCTACAGCAGTGAGAGGCCCGCGTACCGCAAATAATGAACTTTGTAACATGGGGAATACATTTAATGTTTTAGAGTTTAATTTTCTTTACCTGTAAAATGGAGGTAATAATACCTACCTCACTGAATTACTGTCACTGTTGAATGACCTAACATACATAAATCAGTATAATGCCTGGCATCTAATAACTATTTAGTAAATGGTAAAGTTACTTTTCTGGCCTAACATTTTTCAAAAAGACAATCTCTCAAGTCTTTTAGAATTATAGGTGAAGTCTAATAAGCTTTAGCGATAAATAAACTTATGTCATGGTTTATGTGGGAAAAAAGAAATTAGTTGAAGACCCAATTTACATATCTCAATGGAATTAGGAGCTTCCTGAGAACATTTGGGCACTTAAATATGTAATCTACTTCTCCATAAGATGAATTTCAAAATAAGGTTACATATTCCTGCATTTATGGGTTAATAGTACCACCTTTCTTCCCTTCTGTAGAAGATGCTTATAAAATCCGGATCCGTATTGATGATGAGCCTGCCAATCTGGACATTTTGGATACGGCTGGACAGGTATTAAGTCCCAAAATGCTATGAGTAAAGGCTTTTTTGTGCTAGTAAAGGGGAGGGGAAGACTTATGCAGAGAAGATCATTAGTTCATCTCTTTTAATTTTTCATGCACTCTGACTCAGGATAGCAGGTAACCAACATCTCTCTTTAATCTGAAATAAATAGCTAAAGTGTATATAGTTCCAGGTTGCATCAATACACTAATAATCTTTGTTTCCCTCTAGGCAGAGTTTACAGCCATGCGGGATCAGTATATGAGGGCAGGAGAAGGGTTTATCATCTGTTATTCTATCACCGATCGTCGAAGTTTCCATGAAGTTCGGGAGTTTAAACAGCTTATTTATCGAGTTCGACGTACTGATGATACCCCTGTGGTTCTTGTGGGAAACAAGTCTGACCTAAAGCAGCTAAGACAGGTGAGGATAGATTAGAAAATGTTATGTGTAGTCTTGTGTCATTTGTGTTTGTCATTTGTGTTTCTCTGTTTATAAATTTCTTTGCCTTAAAAAGAAAATTTTAAATTAGCTTTTCCCTAGCCTGGAAAACTTCCCTATATCTACTAATGTGCTCTTATGGATTTTAGGAATCAGTTTACAGGACAAAATCCACAGGATAATAATCAGATGACAAATAGAATACACATTAAGTGTAGGATCATGGGATTTTCATTTTCTAAAACCTCAGAAGTAAATCTCTTTATGTTGCAAAAAGAGAAACTTAGGCTTCAAGGTATACTTCCTGATGGTGAGGATTATGAGCCATGGAAAGGGAGAATAAGAGAAATTATAGAGAATTTTAGAATAAATGATACCCTTCAAGTTAGCAACAATGTTTAAAATTTTGCTCTTTGGTATAGAGTTGAAAGAGTGGTGAAAGGGGCACATTTATCACTACCAGTGAAAGCAATGAATGGTACAAACTTTTTAGAAGTAGTTTGACAGTAGTTAAATTCATAATGCTTCTCAGTTAATTCCTGTATGAAATAATCTATTCAGGGATTTATATATGAAATGTTCATTGCCAGGCTATTTATGGTAGCAAAAAATTAGAATACGCCTGAATGTCCAAAAGTAGGAGAAATTATGGAATATCCATAATTGGATATATTGATTTCAGGTTCCTTATGGTTTTTAGTATTGTAGTTTAAATATACCTCTCTTTGCCTTGTGATTTACATTCTTGAAGTGAAAAGTGTGAAGAAAATTAAGATTGTATATTTGATATCTATAACTATTCCCTGTTCCAAAAAGTTATCTTTAAAATAGACTAGAAATAGAATCACATAATTTGAAAGCAGAAGGAATTAGAAGTCATGTAAATCCAGCCTCCCAACATTACAAATATCACTCTGCTCTGCTTGGACCTTTCCAGAGTTGAGGCGCTGTTTTCCTGTTAAGGTAACCCCTTCACTTTTGGGGGCAGTTGTGATTATTTTCAGCTGTTACCACTATAAATTTTCTCATGTTTACATTTTTAAAGGTCACCAAGGAAGAAGGATTGGCTTTGGCCCGAGAATTCAGCTGCCCCTTTTTTGAGACATCTGCTGCATACCGCTACTACATTGATGATGTATTCCATGCCCTTGTACGGGAGATACGTAGGAAAGAAAAGGAGGCAGTACTGGCCATGGAGAAAAAATCTAAACCCAAAAACAGTGTATGGAAGAGGCTAAAATCACCGTTCCGGAAGAAGAAAGATTCAGTAACTTGAAGGGAAGATGTGAAATGTTTATCTGTGAACTGCAGTGCTTAATCAGAGCAGTCCAGTAACCTGCATTAGTGAGCATGGTGCTTGTTCTTTCTCCTGTTATGACCGTTATTTTAAAAATAACTGATGAAGGGGACATGCCCACTAGGAGTTTTCAATGATGTGGTATTTAAAATATTGTTTCTTAGTTAATTCTGATTCTATTAACCCAGTGGAGCACTGTCTACTTTTAAATTGTCACATTAGAATTCAATTTACCAATGTTTTGGGTTCTGTTGCTGATATTAATTAATGTAAATTTTTTATACCTGGGGGAATATGCATACCATACGTGTTTGACTAAGCTCACAAGAGGAATTTTTTGCCATGCACTATTCTGCATTCTCTTTCAACTGCAATTTCCTGGGACTGTCCCAGGGAAGGACTATCAGTCTTTTCATGCTGTGCTTCCTGGAGACAGAACAAAAATCATCGGGAAATCACTTCTAAAGAGATCGGTGCTAAAGTTCAGTAAATAGCTGTGGAACTGACTCCTGTTGCAGATTATGGAGTGATGAGATTGGGGAAATCAGGCTGTATGTTTTTGCAGGAGCTTGGCTAGAAAAAGTCAGGATTAGAACAGTGCTCCTCAGAGGAGCCTGTCTTTTCTAAGAAGTACACATTTGACCCAAATGCACTGGGATGGATGAGAGCAAACAGAAACATATAAAATGTAATGAAGCTTTCTCCTACAAGGTTATTTTACTCTTCCTTTCAGGGTTTTGCCCTTCTTTACCTTGAAAGGTAAACATTTTGGGAACCATTCCTGGGTTACTAAAGTGTTGTTTAATCTAAATCCTTGGTTGGGACAGCCATTGCCTTGTACAGGTTTATTTTTTCCTCAGAGATGCACACACCAATACATTTACATTAATTGCTTCCTAGTGCTTTCCCTTAGCTTCCCTGTGCTCTCTAGAAGAGCTTGGCCTGGCAGAATGTTTTTTAGGCCCTTCGTCAGACTGACTGCATTTTCCAGACAGAAGAGACATCAGGAGTTAGTAAAATTGTATATGTGCCTCCTTGACATAGACAATCACTAGACTCAGTGTTCTAAGAAAGCCTGTGGCATTTCTGTGTAATGAGCCAGTCTTGAAGCTTTAAAATTCCCCTATGTTGAGTTTCTCATTGAAGATTTCTTTACAAGGACCTTGCTAAGTTCACCTCAGGGTTTTGCCTGAGCCTTGACAAAGCTTAGCCTAAGACAGTACCACTTCGATAACTGCATATTTGAGAAACTATCCTATCTTCTTGGGAAGAATCAGCTTTAAATATTGGTGGTGAGTTCTTTCTTTTAGAATCAGGATTATTTTGATACCTGAACTTGTTATGTGTGGAGATTAAGCACAAAAGTGCTAAGAGTAATGTAGCATATGTTGAACATTGTTTGTGACCACTTTAAACTCTTAAGAACATGACTGTGTAGAATCTCTTAAAAAGTGCACAGCTCAATTCACTGTTTTCCGTTTTTATTACAGTCAGGACAGGGTTGTTGTATTTTTTATTCCAGTCAATGGTATGTGTTCTAGGTTTAAAGGAAAGTGATGGTTGCAACTTTTTTAGGTGAGTAGTGATCCGTTTTGAAACTCCTGAAATGTTTTTGCTACCAAATAAATCATGGTTTATGGTACTCAAGCCATCCAAAACTGAAAGATGCAGAATTTGAATCTATGCAGGACAAAAATCTTACAGGAACCATAGCACTTTGGAGAAGTGTGAAGTTAGAAAAGAAGTGCAGTGCAATTCTATTTTAACAGTATTTCACCACATTTAAACTAGCTTAGAGCCTGTTAGGTTTAATGCCTTAGCTTCTCATTACTAATAACCTAGGGAATTGTTATTAGCATCAAGCAAAAAGTTGACAGCTGTGTAATTATATCTATAAGACAGGAGGGAGTTTGTAATGTATATAAGAAAAATAACAAATGGGTGTTTTTAAGACTATCACTGTCATATATTTGATCATTGGATTACTTAGCCCATCAGTTAGTATTGAGAATTCTATTCATGGTGCTAAATAGTTTGAGGGGTATAATATGTGTAAGTCATAGCTCTATTCTTAGTGATTGTATAGTGTAAATAATTTATAAACTCTAAATAGTCAGCTTTATCTAATTTGAGGGCATTAAAATCAATTACTGCCTGGAACTTTGAGGAGAGAAAAATTCAGGGACAAGTTGAAAAGCACTGGAACTGTTCATGTCCATACCAGATTGGTAAGTTACAAAATTTGGAAGCTGGTATCTAGAATTAACTGTTTAGAATTCCAGAAGAGATATATGTTTTAACTTTGTGGTATATTAGCAAGAATTGGTCTACTGTAATGTTTGGGGAGGAGAGGGGAGAGAAAAGTTTTTCACTTATGCACTTGTATATGATGACAGTTTGTATGACACAATACAAAACTTTTAAACAACTTATTGGGCCTTTACTTACCTATGTATGGGTAGAAATGTCTGGAATCATTACACAAGGGTCATTTTAAGAAAAAACTTAATACCTTGAGATTTTATATTCTGGAAAATATTGATTCAAAAAAATTTGAGTGCCCACCATATATAGAACACCTGTGTCAAGTGCTCGGGAGCATGCCACAGAATGCTCCTTTGTCCAGAGATTACCTCAGTGCTTGCCTAGATCGAGGGGTGGGTGGGAGGTGGAGGTACTGCTCCAACTGTGGAAGAGTCTCCCCCATGTGACAGTGAGCTGGGGTCCCGGCTCTAGGTACCACCTGGCTCTGATTCCTGACCCTAAAGCACTGCCCACTGTCCTGGAGCCAGCAGATGGATGACACTTGGTATTTGGCCATGCCATTGGAGGACTTAGGTCGCAGAGTGAACTGCTGCTTCCAGGGCAGGTGCCAGAGAGACCCCACTGATACCCCAGCATCTCTGGGGAGAGGTGAAGGGACAAGGCAAAATTTTTCAAAAAGAGCCTACCTCTTTGGTGGGCAGACGGGAAAAACATGTTGAAAGTGGTAGTGCGTTTGCCCACCTGATCAAGGGTTAACTAACGTTGTTTCAAGTATGTAAACTAAATGTGAGAGAATGAGGGATAATTTTTTATGTGAAGGTCGTTGCTTTTATCTCCACTACTCGAAATGGGCATCAGTGTTGGTAGAGAGGACTTAGTTTGGACATTAAGGGAATATATTTTTGTGTCCTCATGATTTAACATTTATTGAGTAGGTCAGTAACTGTCAGTGTGTCCACTATTAAAATGGGTAATGGAAGAGGAGCATTCCATGTTCTAATGTAACCTCTGTTAGGATAGACAATGGAATTATAGTCAGAGTATTTATGGACGCTTATGTGCACTAAGCACTGTTTGCTTTAAGAGCTGTGAGGGATTCAAAGGGCTGTAAAATATCCCTGCTCTGGAGCTTTGATTAAATTTGCATATACAGAACAACTAGAGATCAATCTTAAAGTAACAGATTAGGTGCTTCATGTGGGGCGCGGCAAAGCGTTGCCGCAAAGCAGGGTAGAAAAAGCTGAGTCATCCATCCTGTAGCCAGTGCGCATGCGTTGAGATATGCTAACAAGGTTTTAGAGCAGTAACCAGTCCGAAGGCGACGCGTAATTATGCCTTCGATATGAACCAATCAGAGACTTGCACAGTATCCCGAATCTTATATAGGCAGCTGCCGTTAAGGCTGCGGCGTCTTCCTTCCATCTTTCTCTAACCAAGCTGTACTCCAATAAAGTGTGATACGAGAAGAATCTAGCGTGTGGCGACTGTTATTCTGCTGGTCAGACGCAGCTCACCATAAGTGGTGCCGAAACCCGGGACTCGTTGCACCTCGCATGGAGGACCGATTCAGAACTCGACACACGGAGTGAACCGTCGGAGTGAACCGTCGGATCAGGACCCGATTTGGGTGCCGTCAAGACTGACACGGAGCGTGGAAGAGAAACTCGAAAGGGATGCCGAGTGTCGCACGGATGATGCAACAATGGATGATCATGCACTCAATAAAAGCAGAGTGATCGGAAGATTCCTAGCGGGAAATTGGTCCCGAGAGGCGGAACGGATGATACTGAAACGGAAGATTCAAATATTGCGGCTTAATGCTACCAAACTGGAGCCAGTTACTTTCGGGGACTTTACCTCTTGGCTCTCCTCTGCTTTCTCCTTTTTCAAAGAGTGGGTGGGAGTAGCTACGTTTGCAGCCTGCTGCCTGTTTGGGATTGTGCTATGTCTCTGGTTGGTCTGTCGAATTCGTATCCGAGCGCGTCGAGATAAGGTTCTGCTCACTCAGGCGCTTTTGGCTATCGGTGAAGGTGATTCCCCTGCAGCCTGGCTCTCTGCCCTGAATAATCCCAGATGACTGCCCTTGCACGGAGAGGCCTTGCTGCCATTGCACCTCCATAGGGAGCTCTGTTTTAGGTCTCGACAGCCCTTGCACCCTGCCGCCCTATGATGGCATTGCACGCAGGAGGGTGTCGTAGATGTGCCATCGACAGCCCTTGCACCCTGCCGCCCTATGATGGCATTGCACGCAGGAGGGTGTCATGGATGTGCCAGTGGAAAACTGCCGTTGAACCGTGAGCACACCATGGTGTGAGCATGTGTACCGGCAAAACTTCACTGTGCTATAGTAAATAAATAAGGGGGAGATGTGGGGCGCGGCAAAGCGTTGCCGCAAAGCAGGGTAGAAAAAGCTGAGTCATCCATCCTGTAGCCAGTGCGCATGCGTTGAGATATGCTAACAAGGTTTTAGAGCAGTAACCAGTCCGAAGGCGACGCGTAATTATGCCTTCGATATGAACCAATCAGAGACTTGCACAGTATCCCGAATCTTATATAGGCAGCTGCCGTTAAGGCTGCGGCGTCTTCCTTCCATCTTTCTCTAACCAAGCTGTACTCCAATAAAGTGTGATACGAGAAGAATCTAGCGTGTGGCGACTGTTATTCTGCTGGTCAGACGCAGCTCGCCATAGCTTCAAAGTCAGTGTTACGAGGATTCAAAGAAGGAAGGAATTAACATAGTTCCAGCAGTTCAGTGGAGCCGACTCTTTAAGAGTGAATGGGCCTCCAATAAAGATGTTTAAAAAAAAACCAGAGTGAATGGGAGAGGAGGCAAAATTGAGGAGAGATTGAATTTGACCTGAATAGAATAATGAAGAGATAAGATCAGAGATGTAATTTCTGAAATTCCTCATTCCTTGTATGTATTGCTTATTTTCTTAAAAAAAATTTTGTTATACGAGTTTAGTACGCCATTGACAAATAATTGGCAGTGTTGCACTTTTTCCAAAGTCGGTCTTGAGAGGGGTGAGACAAATTTGAAGTCTTATTTTTAAAAGTCCTTGTTAACTTGGCAAACACTTGGCTTTAAAAGATGGCTTAGGGACTTCCCTGGTGGCACAGTGGTTAAGAATCCTCCTGCCAAAAAAAAAAAAAAAAAAAAAATCCACCTGCCAGTGCAGGGGACATGGGTTCGAGCCCTGGTCCAGGAAGATCCCATATGCCGCAGAGCGACTAAGCCCGCGCGCCGCAACTACTGAGCCTGCGCTGTAGAGCCCACCAGCCAGTGCCTAGAGCCCGTGCTCTGCAACAAGAGAAGCGACCACAATGAGAAGCCTGCACGTCACAACTAGAGAGCTGTTTTGTTTTTTCTCATTTTCTCACTTTAACCTCTGGAGATTTTGATTTCATAGATTCCTGATAGGACCCGAGAATCTATATTAAAACAAAAACCTCCCAGGTGATTCTGATTGCAGCCATGCAGCCATTCTTGGATTAGGAATCAGCTTGATGATGTCAAAGTGTCTTGGTAGACCATTGGAGGACTGTTTAAAGCAGTGATGAGTTGTAGTTAACAGATGTGGAAAATTGTGGCTCTATGTAGAATGGTGTGGGGATGAGGAGCAACTGGAAGTAAGCAACAAGAAGTCTGCTCTAGTACTTCATGAGTAAGGAAACAAGGCCTTTGACTGTAGGGACAGGCAAGAAATATAAATTCATACCTTGTTATGAAGGAAGCCATTGGATAGCACAAAGTGCTGTTAGGTCTTAATGTTTGGGATATTTTGAAATATATATAAAAATATATATCAATATATATCAATATATATCAACTTTTAAAATTATTTTTGGATGCATTGGGTCTTTGTTGCTGCACATGGGCTTTCTCTGGTTGCGGCGAGCGGGGGCTACACTTCGTTGCAGTGCACGGGCTTCTCACTGCGGTGGCTTCTTTTGTTGCCGAGCACAGGCTCTAGAGCGCAGGCTCAGTAGTTGTGGCGCACAGGCTTAGTTGCTCCACGGCATGTGGGGTCTTCCCGGAACAGGGCTCGAACCCACGTCCCCTTCGTTGGCAGGTGGATTCTTAACCACTGTGCCACCAGGGAAGTCCCTCCAATCAACTTTTAAATATGAGTTGGCCTTGAGACAAAATTACTGGAATATTTTAGTTTTGTCTGATAGTCCTTGCTTTAAAAAAGAAGAAAAAAACATGGTGAGCAGCTTTTGGTTCAGTGTGTACATTCCCCAGCACACATGATTATATCATGAAGTCACCCAGTTTTTTGAACAAAAGCTGCTGGGGTGGGGACATGTGTCATTTCCTGCCCTTCCCAGAGCTGGTTATTACTAGAGTTTATTACAGTTTGCTCTGAGCCAGGAGAAAGTCTTTAGCTCCAGAAATATCCCCCACCAGATACTTTTATTTTCCTTGCACAGGAGTGTGTAGGTAAGAGAGTGGAAGCAGAGAAACTTATGGTTTATATGAAGGTGAGTCTAACTATATGCTCAAATATGGTGCAATCGACTTAAAATCTCTGCTGGCCTGGAAGGCATGCATGCACATACAATTTAGTCAGAAATAACTTGCACAGTCCCACCCAAAACACTGAGGCTATTCTTACTTTCATATCCTTAAACTCCTCAAGAGAGTATGTGGGTCTGGTTGCAGCTAATATACATTCACCGCCACCACCAAAAAAACAACTCTAGACCAAACTTCTTTTGAAACTCTGACTCAGAGTAAATAGGAAGAAGAGGCAAAGGCTTTTTCTGTTTGCTTTAGGTCTGCTTCCTAGACAGTATTTTGTTCACTGCCTGTCTGCCTTTATTTGACAAACCTTTGCTGAGTGCCTACTGAATGCCAAGGCTTCGTGTTGGGTGTTGGGAATTCAACAGTGAATGAAAACAAGCATACAGCTCTTGGAGTCTCACTTCTGTTCTTTGGGTGCCTCTAATTCTAAAGTGCAAAATCTCCTGTGAGATTTGATCAAATCAGATGGTAGGAGAGTGAAAGGGGGTGGAGGATAAGCAGGAGTTTCAACTCCTTGGTAAACAATAATGTTTAAATGTTAACTTGGAAAAATGCCTGAGAAGAGGCTGATTTGGTGTGAGTGAATGTAAATCATGAAAATGTCCAGTTTTGTACAATAGCAGATGACCCTCTAAAACATTCTTGAGGACATTGGCATCAAGAGCATGAATACATTCTAATTTGCATTATTCCCGGTAGCCTCTGTTTGTATCTTTGAAGTCTCCACTAGTAGTGATGGTAGTAAAAAGCGGTTCTGGAGTCAGAGTGCACAGGGTGAATCTGAGCTACATTGCTTGTAAGTGGTGGAACTTGGAACAAGTTGTGCAGACTCCTTGGACTTTTTTTAAAAAAAATAAATTTATTTGTTTATTTTTGGCCGCGTTGGGTCTTTGTTGCTACACGTGGGCTTTCTGTAGTTGCGGCAAGAAGGGGCTATTCTTCGTTGCAGTGCACAGGCTTCTCATTGCAGTGGCTTCTCATTGTGGAGTACAGGCTCTAGGCGTGCGGGCTTCAGTAGCTGTGGCACACGGTGCTCAGTAGTTGTGGCTCGCGGGCTCTAGAGCACAGGCTCAGTAGTTGTGGTGCATGGGCTTAGTTGCTCCACGGCATGTGGGCTCTTCCTGGACCAGGGCTCAAACCTGTGTCCCCTGTGTTGGCAGGTGGATTCTTAACCACTGCACCACCAGGGAAGTCCCACTCCTTGGACTTCAGTTTTCTCATCTATTAAATGGGGATAATAATAGCACATATCCAGGGCTTCCCTGGTGGCGCAGTGGTTGAGAGTCCGCCTGCCGATGCAGGGGACATGGGTTCGTGCCCCGGTCCGGGAAGATCCCACATGCCGCGGAGCAGCTAGGCCCGTGAGCCAAGGCCGCTGAGCCTGCGCGTCCGGAGCCTGTGCTCCGCAACGGGAGAGGCCACAACAGTGAGAGGCCCAAGTACCACAAAAAGAATAAAAATTTAAAAAATAATAGCACATATCCAGCAGGATTGTTGGGAGGATTGAGTTTTAAATTTATAGTCCTTAAAATAGTGCCCAGCATTGATAAGCATTCATTCGTGTTAGCTATTTTTGCTATTACTATTAAAAAGAAAATGAGTCCCTCCTTACAGCTTGTCAGAGCATTTCAATTAGATTGAGGTTTACCATGATGTTTGAGGTGAATTACCAGCTCCCCAGACTTGAACAGGAGAGCAGCTAATGAATTCCCAGGCTCTTATCGATTTTTCTGTTAGCACTATTCCTGGACCTGCTGAGCTTTAAGACCTCCTCTAGGAGTTTGTTCTTGAACACCAAGCAGAGTTTTGAGCATTTATTAGAGGTGCTTAGGTGTATTTGACCTAATATGGTATTAGGCAATTGAGATACTCTACAGCTTACTGTCTTGTAAAAGTTATACTGAACGAGAATAAATTGTTCTCAGTTTTCTGAAAAATTATGCCCTATGGCTAAAACTTATGTTGTTCTTGAATTATTTAAAGAAGACTTCAAGCACTAGGCTGTTTGTCTTTTCAAACCACAAGCTTTGGGGGATGGATGAGATTGGTAGGTGAGGCACTTGGTAGGTTGGCAAACTCTTCTCAGAGAGTTTGTTACAAGATCACAGGAGAAAATACCTTGGAGTGAAAGGTACTATAGAAAACCATGTGGGAATTCCCTGGTGGTCCAGTGGTTAGGACTCCACACTTTCACTGCTGAGGGCCCAGGTTCAATCCCTGGTCGGGGATCTAAGATCCCACAAGCTGCATGGGGCAGCCAAAAAAAAAAAAAAAACAACTATGTGATGTTCTTCATTCATTGCCCACCCTGCATCAATTCTTTCCTCCAAA
This sequence comes from Kogia breviceps, assembly GCF_026419965.1. NCBI lineage: Eukaryota > Metazoa > Chordata > Mammalia > Artiodactyla > Physeteridae > Kogia > Kogia breviceps. Next base: position 86,428,815 of record NC_081310.1, on the reverse strand, counting down.
GGAAATGTTTTACTCAAGAATCCACCCATCTCCCATACTCAGTTCCAGGACAGTCCTAAATGGCCTAAAGATAATCTCATCCTCCTTGCCTGTGATTGTTTCAGAAATGACCATGTGACACATTTTGGACCAGCAAGATAAGAGGAAAGAATAGCTAGAGGCTTCTGGGAATGATTGACCTTATTTTTCTAGGAGAGGTCCTTTTCCCCCCCGGGGGGGGTGCTTCTATAAATATCATAAAAGCCTTATGATTAAGCTAGTGATGAATGTCAGAATGGCCCACAGAAAGAACCTGGGCCCCTCATAGGATTAGTGACCTTTTGCTGAGTCAACTCTGAAGCCTAACCTGCCTCTGGACTTCCAGTTAGGTGAACCGATCCATATTCTTAATGTTTAAGCCAATTTGAATTGGGTTTCATGTTAATTATAGCCAAAAACATCCTGAGTGCCAAGACACTATTACCATCATTATTATATTATCATGTTAGAAAAAAGTAATATGCAAAACTATATACATATATGATTGGAATCATAAGGTAGTTCAAAGAAATTGGAAGGAGATATGCCCAAATTAATACTGTTTTCCTGTAGGTGGATTTTTTCCAGTTCCTATGAATTGTACTTTATGTGTTTTCTACAATGATCCTGAGTAATGTATCAGGGAAATAAATGTACAGGAACTAAGACTAGAAGACAAAATGGTTGTTAAGGTTTTGGAATCTTGATTTTTTTTCCTCTTCTCTATTTTCCACTGTTCTTATAATATGCTTATGATGTTTGTTAGTTTTGCAATTTAAAAATGTTTTATAGTTCCTTAACTGAAACTTTAAAAAGTTTTAAACTATTTCTCTTGCTTCCTTTATCTCTATTACTTGCGTGTACACACAGTGTTCCTTTTCTTTCAGGGCATTTCTCAGTTTGTGATTAAATATTTATTAGTGTGATTAATTGATTAATGCTTGTCTTCTTCTAAGCTCCTCAAATGCAGGACTCTTGCTCATCAATGTCTTGTATCCCCAGTACCTGGCATATGATAGAGACTCAATTAAAAAATATTTCCTGACTAATGAATAAATAAGAGAACAGAATCAGCCAGTCTCAGCATTGCTTTTGGAAATATTTCCCATTAAAGGGGCAGACTAATTCTCAGCACTAAAAGCCATCCTCTCTCTCTCTGGTGATTATGATCTTAAATATTACATTTTAAGAGGAAAACAGAAGGACTAGAAAAAGGACCCTCGGTCTGGAGCCTGGAATCTGCATTTTTTAACAAGTGTCCCAGATGATTCTGAATCAGGTGGTCTAAGACCACGCTTTGGAGAACATGCCCTAGAACATCCTATTGGAGTCTGAATGTTCCCATCATTCATAGTCATCCAGCTTCCAAGAAAATCATGCTGATGTCACCGGGCCTATTTAATGTGAATCAGTTTTTATTCTGCACTTGTGTGGTGCATTAACAAATTCAACATACAAGATAGCATTACATATTGTAGGTTAGCGTTACAGCATTATGCAGTTTCACACAATTCATGTTAGCTTTTTCTTTTTTTTTTTTTTTTTTAATTTGACACGTTTATTTTATTTTTGAGTTTCATTTTTACAAGAGAAGACACAAGGTAAAGAAAGACGACCACATCGGAGAAGAAGCACGGTGAGGGCAATGTCACTATCGTGGCCATAATAAAAGCCTTCCAAGAAAAAGGACTTGCATTATTCCCTCTCCTGAGCAAGCCGCCCCTGTCCCATGAGCCAGTTCTATCTGTTTTCACATCCAGAGCACCGCTCATAACCATGTACATCTTGGCTGTGCTCCACTGAGAAGAACTGAAGGCAGGACTAACTCATAAAAGGGACTTTTGTTATTAAGAAAAACTCTTGTCTTCCCAAAGGAATCAAGATATCAGCAGAGAAGGACTGACTCTTGGAAAATCAGAAGTGACCATTCCCTAACCTATTCCTGACCATGAGTGCCTTGTGCAAAAGCTAGAATGTGACTCTCTTGTCTTTTAACTGACTCAGGAATAGGCATTCCTCCTCCACCCTTATCAGTTAGCTCTGGGAGGAACAAATGTGAAAGCCAAAGCCAGCTAAGAAACTTTAGGACAGCAAAGTCAAGGGCACGATGGATCAGGCCTGAGGTAAGAGGGAGGAACCCTGTACTGTCCGCCTCTTTACCATTTTTCTGAGAAAGACACCGAGGCAGCTCCTAGGCTACAGAACTACTGGTTCCTTCCCTGCCACCGCACCACCCACTGCTCAGTAGACCCAAAGAATGCAAGGAATAAAGCTACAAGGAGGTGGGGAAGAGAGGAGTTGGGTGAGGCTGCTTTCCCAGACTTATGTCAGGAGGAGCTACAGAGGCACACACAGCAGGGCAAAGGCCAGACTATCTCCACCTGTTGCTTTGCATTGTTTCTGGGAAGGAAACAAAAGCGGGTTGCTCAGCGATTTCTGATCTTTAGACATTAAGGCGATGAAGAGGAACCATTTAAAATTTTTCCTAATGGGGCTTCAGAGTGCTCCTGTCAGATTTACATGAAACTATCTCAAAATGCATTTTTAGAAAACAAAAATTATTTTCTTCTACGTATGATACAGTATTTACATTCCATGGAGTGTTGGATAGAGACTGGTGGTGTGAACCCAACTGATGATGAGATTGTGAGTCAGATTATGGGGGATGTGGGATGACAGGGACAAGAACAGAGAGTGGGCTTTGTGCCTGCTCAGAACTGCTGTTCTGCATTGTCAAGAATCCAGGTTAAAAAAAAAAAAAAAAAGAATGGGGGTAGACGGGGAACAGATTGGTTTTAAATCCAGAGTTAAGGGAATGTCAAAGGCAACATCACCACTCTCTCCACGGAGACTCAGCTTTTCAACTCCCTTCTCAGAAGCAAGTCAGATAGTGATGTTCTTGTATGAATGTGGAATTTCAATCTTGGCTAATCTTTCAGGTCTTGGTTCAAGCTGCTGTTTATTTGAGTTCCTTTTCAGGCTGGCAAAAATATCTACTGCCTATCCAGGCTTACTTATTGTCAGTGAAGTCTCTGCCATCTGAAAAGTCTCAACTGTAAGAGACATGACTGGTCTAGGAATAAGGAGATGTGAATTCTAATCCCAGCAAGACGCTGAATCTCTCTCAACCTCTATTGTCCACTGGCAGAAGGAGGATTGAACTCTGTGGTTACCCATCCCTTCATCTTATCTTGAGATTCAGAAGTCCTAAGAACTAACCACTTTGTTTTCAGGGAAAGGATGTTCTGAAAAAGTCAAAGTTATCTTTATTATTAATTTAGCCACAGGTACTTATTTTACTCATTTAGTTATTTTTAAGAGCCATGATTGAAAAATTTAAGGAGAAAGAATAATTTCTCAAGTCCCTTTTCCTTATAAAGCAAAACTAACCTCATCTAAGCTACTTGAGAAGACTCTAAAGCTTCTCAGTTTTCAGCATTTCTGGAAAAACAAAGGCCAGTTTAATCCTTCAAAACTCTGATGATTTCTAACCCATCAACCAACGAATGGCTGTCCTTCCAGACACAGTTACAAAGGGAGATGGCAGTCATCTCATTTTCCTTTCCTTGTCTTCATACCTACATTTGGGATCAGCTGGATGTATTCATTGGTACCATCCTGTAGCTGAATTTGAAGTCGCCAAAGCTCTTTTTAGACAAGTCATCTAGTTTTGTAAACCCAAATTCTACCTAAAAGTCTGCTGTCTTCGTGTACTTGATCACAAATTAATCAAGGACTGCCTTTTACCCATTCATAGCAGGAGAGCTAATAACAAACATACCTCATTTCTCAAGTACTCTTTCTCCTGCAAACCCTGCTTTATCCATTCCACCTTTGTTTCTTGGCTTACTACAGACCTCTGGACCTTGTGCTCAGTCAAAGAGCAGAAATGTAAGAGGTAACAGGGAGAAAAGATGGGGATGATAAAAACATGAGGTTTTACAAGAGCAAAAGATTCTTCCACAGAGGTGGGGAGTGAAAATAACTCTCTAGAGAAGCCCAATAAAAAGAGACCAATTTCAGGTAATCAGCAAATACAATTCGGCACAAAACACAATTTTCATGGATTAAAATCTGTACCTTGATGTTGGCAGTTAGGCTAATTTCTTCAGTTTGTATTAGACATGCAAGTATAAGGTTACATTTTTATATATAGACTTGTAGAGGTCTTTCCCTCTCTTTTTTTCCCCCATAAAAAAAAAAAAAGGGATTTCCTAGTGCCTTGCAAAGGAGAAAAATCATCATCGCTAAGAACTGATCTGCAGCTGTGGTCATGTGGGGTGTTCTTTGTGGGGTTTGTTTTGTAAGAAATTTTCTTCTACAGCTAAAATGAGGTTTTGAGTCCGCTTTTCTCTGTTTATCTCTCTCCCTGCCACATCCCTGCCCAGCCCGGCCCTGGGGTTAGAGGCAAGGAGAAGAGGATTAGTACTCGCTCAGACTGTGCCACTTGGCCACAGGCTTGCGGGGGCTCTCACAGACCTCTCTCCAGTGTTCAGCACCGCTGACTGTGACACTGTGCGCCCCCAGGATCAGCCTCCCCACCACCTCGTTCTTGGTGGTGCGATCGAAGTCGATGACAAGGAACTCGATGCTGATGTCAGGCAGGAGGTCAGTGGGGATGTCATAGATGAAAGACTCATTGAAGACTGGGTTCAAAGTGCACTTCTTCACATGGGTTTTCTTCTTGGCAATGCGCTTTCTGCCGTAGTAGACGTTCACCTTGACATAAGGATCTGGGGCCCCCAAAGAGATCAGAAAAAGGGAGACAGGCCTATGACACAGTCCTCTCCTATACAATGGTGGCTTCTGGTTGGGGAGGAGGGGCTTCTGCTGTTCATCTCCTTGGTGTCCCCCCACCCCCACCCCGTGCGGTCTTCAGTGATTACACACTAAGTGTACACTGACTGTGTACACGTCTGCCCACCTGGACAAGGGGCCAAGGAAACCAGGCAGGCATGGAACAGAACAGCCACCTCGAGTCAGGGCCAAAGAAACCCCATGACACCAAGAAGCATCTTCAAGGGCACAGAGACTAACAAAGCCTGCAGGCTTTTTGCCGAGTCTCACCTGGAGCAAGGGCATAGCACCCAGCATGCAAGCACAGCACTGAGGATACCTCGCCAAATGTAGAGACCCCACTTGCTTACCCAAAGCACCTTCCCAGCTACATTCATCAGGAAAAGAATGTAGACAGAGAGAGGAATGGGTGGACAATGAGAGGTGCCAGGGGTCCTGAAAGGTGGAGAGGGGGTGTCTGGGTCACAGGCAAGGGGCAGTGGTGGGCGGGGCGCGGACAGATAGAAGTAGGTTGAAGTACAAACACATGAAAAAATGCTCAACATCACAAATTATCAGAGAAATGCAAATCAAAACTACAATGAGATATCACCTCACACCGGTCAGAATGGCCATCATCACAAAATCTACAAACAATAAACCCTGGAAAGGGTGTGGAGAAAAGCAAACCCTCTTGCACTGTTGGTAGGAATGTGAATTGATGCAGCCACTATGGAGAACAATATGGAAGCTCCTTGGAAAACTAAAAATAGAACTACCATGTGACCCAGCGGTCCCACTACTGGGCATATACCCTGAGAGAACCATAATTCAAAGGGACACATGCACCCCACTGTTCACTGCAGCACTATTTACAATAGCCAGGACATGGAAACAGCCTAAATGTCCATCGACAGAGGAATGGATGAAGAGGATGTGTATGTATATACAGTGGAATGTTAGCCATAAAAAGGAATGAAATTGGGTCATCTGTAGAGACGTGGATGGACCTAGAGACTGTCACGCAGAGTGGGGTGGGTCAGAAAGAGAAAAACAAATATTGTATATTAACTCATATATGTGGAATCTAAAAAAATTGGTATAGACACGTCTAGGTCTTATTTGCAAAGCAGAAATAGAGACACAGACATAGAGAACAGATGTATGGATACAAAGGGGGGAAGGGAGGGGGATGAATTGGGAGACTGGGATTGACATATATACACTATTTATACTATGTATAAAGTAGATAATTAATGGGGGCCTGCTGTATAGCACAGGGAACTCTACTCAGTGCTCTGTGGTGACCTAAACGGGAAGAAAATCCAAAAAAAGAGGGGATATATGTATACGTATAACTGATTCACTTTGCTGTGTAGTAGAAACTAACACAACATTGTAAAGCAAATATACTCCAATTTTTAAAAATGTAAAAAGAAATAGGTTGAAGTAAATAGCTGCTACCTGAGAGACCGGTGATATCCATCTTCGGCAAGTGTCTGGCTTTGAGGACCACCACTGTCATTCTTTGTGCCACAGGCTGATATGACAGAGACACCTGGAGCTCCCCTCTGCTAATGCACTTCTGGTGAGAAGAAAGAGCAGGTGAGAATCCCAGCAGAGCGAGCAGGCCACAGCACAGAAAGCATGTGGAGGAAAAAGGAAATGTTCTCATCATAATCCTGATACTAAATAAAATCATTTGCAGGGAGACACAGCATAGTCTAGTATTTAGGAGCGCACACTCTGAAGCCAGACAGGCCTGGATTCAAATCCTGACTCTACTACTCATCTGTCTGACCTGGGACAAGCTACTTCTACTTCCCCATCTGTAAAATGGAGATAAAAATAGTCCCAACTTCCCAGGATTAGTAAGAGGATTCGATAATTTAGAATTTGTAAAACACCACAGTGCCTGGCACACAGTGTGTACCAGAGATGTGCATTCTCTCCTATTCTCTCATTCAGTTCTTTAAAAAAAATTTTTTTTTAAATAAATAAATTTATTTATTTATTTATTTTAATTTTTGGCTGTGTTGGGTCTTTGCTGCTGTGCACGGGCTTTCTCTAGCTGCAGCGAGCGGGGGCTACTCTTCATTATGGTACACGGGCTTCTCATTGTGGTGGCTTCTCTTGTTGCGGAGCACGGGCTCTAGGCACGCAGGCTTCAGTAGTTGTGGCACACGGGCTCAGTAGTTGTGGCTCGTGGGCTCTAGAGCGCAGGCTCAGTAGTTGTGGTGCACGGGCTTAGCTGCTCCACGGCACGTGGGATCTTCCCAGACCAGGGATAGAACCGATGTCCCCTGCATTGGCAGGTGGATTCTTAACCACTGCGCCTCCATGGAAGTCCCTCATTCGGTTCTTGCCATAAAAATAGTTTTGAAGACTGTATAGTGGGAGACAGGAAACTTGAGTTTGAGTAACTTGGCCAATTACTCACCAGCTGGCCCTGGGCAAGTCCCTGAACTTTCTGAAGCCTGTGCCTCCATTTCACAAGGTGAATATCCACACCTGCTCCACCAGCCCCAGTGTATGACCTTCAGAGTGTCTTCTCTAGCCACCTCGGATGCCCACAACTTTGTTTCCCCACTTTCAAATTTTATGCTAGGCTCTATTTTGAGCTTGAAAAAAAAAAAACAAAACAAAAAACCTCTAGTCCTCCAAGAACATTTTAAATAATATTTGGAGGACTTCCCTGGTGGCACAGTGTTTAAGAATCTGCCCGCCAATGCAGGGGACACGGGTTTGATCCCTGGTCCGGGAAGATCCCACATGCCATAGAGCAATTAAGCCTGTGTGCCACAACTACTGAAGCCCGCACGCCTAGAGCCTGTGCTCTGTCACAAGAGAAGCCACCGCAATGAGAAGCCTGCGCACCACAACGAAGAGTAGCCCCTGCTTGCCACAACTAGAGAAAGTCTGCACGCAGTAACGAAGACCCAACGCAGCCAAAAACAAATAAATAAATTTATATATATATATATTTAAAAAATTTGGATACTAATTACATGCCAGGTGCTGGAGATTCAGAACTGATAGGATTCAGTTCTTGCTCCCAAGGAGTTTATCATGCACTAAAAGAGACAGAGATGTAAACAAACATGTTTACTTGTCAGAAAAGTGAGAAGCCTGGAAATTCCCTGGCGGTCCAGTGGGTAGGTCTGCGCTCTCACTGCCAAGGGCCTGGGTTCAATCCCTGGTCAGGGAACTAACATCCTACAAGCCACGTGGTGCAGCCAAAAGAAAAAAATCCTCAGTGCTGTTGAGAGATTCAGGTGGAGGCTTTGCCAGCTGACGTCTGGGCTGAGTTGATGGTGGGTGAGTAAGAGACACGGGCAATGGGCAGAGAGAAGATCCCGTGTGGCAGGGCAGCAGAATAGCTGGTACAAAGTCTTTGGGTGCTGAAAGGGTAGGCTGTGTTCAGAGAATGCTGAGAGGCAAGAGTGTGCCTGATGTTGAGATGCTGGCAGGAGGGGCGGGCCAGGAACCCAGAGAGGTGGGTCAGGCGAAGGTGAAGAAGGGCAGTGGGGGTGAGCTAACCAAACAGCAGAGCCAGCCGCAGCACCCAGACAAGAGGAGGTCTGCAGGCATAGGTGCAACAGTTATTGTTGTTGTTAGTATATTAATAATAATACGATTCAAGTGAAAGCTGGAGAAGGAACTAAAGTAGAGAAAGACCAAAGTCAGAAAGCTCAGTTAAGAGGCTGCTGCAACAGGCTAGGGAAGAAATGATGAGGCCTGGAACCAGGGCTGTGGCAGAGGAGATGGACCTGGGGTAGGATATGTCTCAGGAAGAATTGTCAGGATTTTCTGCGTTGGGGCAGCTAATTGGATGAAAATATAGGGGAGAGGGAAGAGATGGAGGACTATTTCTTGTGTTTCTAGCTTAGGAAGTAGGGATGAGCCTGGGATAAAGAAAACAAAAGGAGGTGGGATAGGTGGATTTTAGGACATAATAAGTTAAATTTGAGACAAAAAAAAATTTCGAGACCAAATCATTCCTCCACTATCAAATCCTATTCCTTGTATTCTTCATAGCCCCAAAGGAATGTCACCTACTTGAGGAATTCTTCTTAGATTGAGCAAAAATAGACCAAACTCACCACCAGCCTTACATATGCCACATACCCACCAAAATGACTTGCTGCGCACTCACTAAGTGCCAGGCACTCTGCTAGCAACTAGGGCTGACATGATGCACAAAGAAGACCCCTACCCTCCAGAAGCTCACGGGCTAGTGCACTACCTGCTCAGGTGTGGTTGGTGCAGGAAAGAACAACAGCAGTAAATAATTTAATTAGCTCATCAGTGAAAAACAAGCGAAAACCCCTAATAGTTTATGCTTTGATTATAAGTCTTAAGTCACCTCGAGGAATGAACTGTGATAATATTTCCATTTGCCTTAAAAAAGTTCTTGAGGCTATATTTCATACCAGGAGCATATGGAAATGTCTCTCGTAGGGTACTGAATGTGACTGAACTTTAAACTTAGCCGTTAGCTTGTGAAATTGAAGTACAAAAGAAAATAGACTTTAAAAAAAGATGTTAATGGACTTCCCTGGTGGCGCAGTGGTTGAGAGCCCGCCTGCCGATGCAAGGGACACGGGTTCGTGCCCCGGTCCGGGAAGATCCCACGTGCCGCCAGAGCGGCTGGGCCCGTGAGCCATGGTCGCTGGGCCTGCGCGTCCGGAGCCTGTGCTCCGCAATGGGAGAGGCCACAACAGTGAAAAGATGTTCATGGTATTCTCTGCTAGATTGAAGCCCCACATCTTTTCCTTACCCCTAACATATAGCCGGCTCTTGATTATATCCACGGGAAGTACTCTCAGCCAGTGTAAAAGCACAGGCTGGTTGCCCTTGCCAATCAGTTTACTTCTGGGCTGCTTCCTTTTGATGAGTCAGAATGCAATCAGAGAAGGTAAACTCATTTTTACTATCAGCCATAGCCAATGGCATCAGGAAAGTAATCCCTCACGAAAAAGAAAATTAAATGCCTTCTAAAACATTCAGAACTGGCCTGCCCAATAGAGTAGCCGCTAGCTACATGTGTCTATTTAAATTTTAATTCATTAAAATGACATAAAATTAAAATTTTAGTTTCTCAATCATGCTGGCCGTATTTCAAGTGCTCAGTATCCACATGTGGCCAGTGGCTACCATACTGGACAGTGCAGATATAGAACATTTCCACCATCATAGCATCCAGTGGATAGTGCTGATCTAGAAAGAACTTCTGGATTATTTGGGTCACTGCTCCCCTCCATTGCCATGAATAATGAAATGTTAACTAGTTTTGATATCTATCTCTGGGACCATCCTTGAATATTGGTATCTAAATATTAAGTATGCAATCTTGGGGACTTCCCTGGTGGTCCAGTGGGTAGGACTCCGTGCTCCCAATGCAGGGGGCAAGGGTTCGATCCATAGTCGGGGACTACACCCCACATACATGCCACAACTAAGAGCCCGCATGCTGCACCTAAAAGATCCTGTGTGCCCCAACTAATACCCTGTGCAGCCAAAATACACAAATAAAATATTTTTTTTTAAAAAATGTTTTATTTGTAAAATAACATTGATTACAAGATTATACTTAGGTTTCCTGGTTATTTATTTAAAACTCTGTTTCAAAAAACAAAAACTGTTTCCTAAATCATCCACTGTAGCAAAATCATCCTAATTTAAATCCCGTGCCCCTTCCTTAGTTCTTTGGGAAGGTGGACAACTTCTGGTTACCTTCACAATAATTTCCTCCCCTAAAATCACTCCTCAGACACCTGTTCTCCATCTGATTCCCACCCCCCCTTCACCTTTGGCCATTTTACATGGGCAGAAAGCCCATCCCCATTCAGCTGCCCCTTTGTGATGCCCAAGTCTGCAGCCACAACACCACCTGAATGCCATTCCATTCTGCATTGAAGGCCGGAGTTTCAAGTCTCCCCCTCCCCCCTCCCCTTCTCTTTCCACCCAATTCCCATTCCAAGCAGCATTGTCAATGACTCTTTGTCAAGGGCTCTTTGTCAAGGGCTGGGAGCGAACTCTGTTTCCCAGCCCCTTGGCCTAGTGAGGTAAAGACCCTGTTGGGGGGCAGGCAAGCAGAAGAACAAGGGGGAGAACGGGTTTTATCCATGCCTGACAGAGCTGGGAGGCTTTGCTCTCAGAGAGCGGGATCCTTTCTCACTCTGTGGAAAAGAGGAACAAGAGCAGTGGTCCTAAAGAAGACGTTCAGCTGAAGGAAATAGTTAGGCGAGGGATAAGTCTATTTCTTATAATTAGCAGGGCCCCGCCCACAGTGATTTTTCTAGCCACAGCATCTTTGCAAAGAGGAGGACTCATGTGTCCTCAATAAACCTTTACTGGGGCTGGAAGTTCTCAGTGCTACCTCCACATAAATCACAGTCATGAGAAAACAAAAGAAACAAAAACCTCAACATTCAATCACATCCCTCCTTGTCTTCTCCCCAATACACAAATATAGCATCTTTCTTTTTGTGTGTGTGTAGTTTTATTTATTTACTTATTTTACATAGCAATTTTCTTTATTGTTCCTGGATAACTGACATTCCTTTTTCTTTCTTTCTTTTCAGTACCTTTTGACTAGACTGGATGAACTCCAAGGTCTCTTGTAAATCTGAGATTCTAAGAATCCTATTATTCCCATGACCATTGTCCCAGGTCATGAACACCAATCTGGTAGTAGAAAGACAGGAAATGGTTTGGGGAAACAATGACCTGAAGAAATTAGGAGTCTAACAACTCTCCATTATCCACCTTGTAAATCACTTCTTTCCCACTGTCTCTTCTTTAACCCCAGCCCTTGGCTGAACCACCTCCCTTCTCCTTGTGGGGGATGTATTATGGGAATGTAAATTCACTTTTATTTCTATCTGAATAAAATACTAGGAAAAAAAAAAAAGCTGCCACTAAAAAAAAAAAAAATCCAGTTCCAAAGTCCAACTCAGAGAGTTTTGGGCATTATAAAGTTTATACTGTGAACTTCTTTCATTAATAATTGAGTGTTTAAAAAAATTGAGTGTTAATTTTTAATGCTTCTTATATCTTTCTGTATATTCCTAAGAGCTGAGTACTCTCAGAGAGTCACTCCATTAGCCTTCATGATCCAGCCTAGAGGGAGACTGAGGCCCAGAATAGGTAACTGCTTGCCCAGAATTAGTCAGTGAAATGGACAGAATCAGAAATCATGACCAGTCCAGGGCTTCTTCAACTGGACTGCACTGTAATAACGGAAAGGAGAAGAGCTGAATTTTCTGCTAAAGGTCAGGAAATGCAGTTAGGTGTGGGTGGTTGTCTAGAGAAATGCACTTCTCACCAGTCTCCACCCAGGAACATTTGGCTCCATTATTATAAGAGGGTACCTTACCCAGACCAGAAAGAGCTCTTTACAGACAGGGTGGAATAGTCCAAAGCAGCTGTAACTGATAAGCCATGGGGAGATCCAGAAAGGGCAGATTCTTGGCTATGGTAGGGAGGGTTTAGGGTAGACATTTGGAGGCTGTACTGCTAGGGAATCAGGGGGATGAGTGACTAGAGAGATGACAGCCATGACCCAGGATGGAACACAGCTCTACCCACTGGCACTGGCTGGGGAAAACAGGCTTAGGACACCCGGGAGGCTGCAAGGCTCTGGGGTGGGGCTGCAGGGGCTCTGGGTGTCCTGTCTGGAGCCTCTTCCAGAGGATGTGTTGCTCAGGATCCCAGCCCCGGCTTATCCCTCCTGAAGGGCATTAATAAAGTGGAAAGAAGCTTGGCTCTCCCCAAGAGCCCCTGGCAGTTTAGCAAATGGCATTGTCTGTGCTCCCTGCCCAGTGTCCTGGATTTGAGACTGAGGCCCCAAATCTGTCCCTTTCCTTGCCAGTGTCTTCCCAGCTGCAGCTTGGTACAGAGCCATCCTCCACAGTCAGCCGTGGGCTGCGACTGCATGAGCTGTCTGAAGGAGTCCAGCTAGTTGGTGGATTTACCAGGCTGGTGCTCCAGGGAAGGCTGTGCTGGGAAAGAACCAACCTGCGAGGAGAGCTAGATGAAGGCAGGGAGTAAAGCACTGGAGCTGCTATAAAGGGGAGTCAGGAATCAGGGGAGTGGGTTGGCAGGGGGGAGCCACTTCCTGCCTCCCCTCCCCTCCCCAGCCTGGCACTGCACAGCGCCCTTCAGCAGTGGCCAAACCTTGTTCCTGGGAGCTCACTGCACACTCAGCCCTGATGGCCTGGAAGCTTCCTTCCAGTCTTGAGCCTCCTGCCTCCCCACTGAGTCTGGCGTGGGATGGCAGCTGAAGAAGGCAGTAAGAGATCAGTAAGGCATCTACAGGCAGAGCTCTTTCTGGGAAAAGTGCAGTTGATTTTAGTGGCTCTGATATCCTTTCTGAACCTTCTACCCTCTTCTCACTGATCCAGGCCTCCCTTGTCTTCCTTCACTTTGTCAAAACAAAATATAAATACCTACAAATCATATATCTCTCCCAGGGATCAAACTTTATTAATAATAGAAATAATAATAGTAATAATAATCATGGTTCCCATTTATTGAAGGTTTACCATGGGCTAGGGATTATGTAAATTCATCATCTTAATTCCTGTAAGAAACTGAGACTTAGAGAATTTAAGCAGCTTGCCCAAGGTCACTTAACACGTGGAATTTAGATTCAAACTCAGGTCTGACTTCAAAGTCCTTGCTATTAACTCCTTATGGTAAATCCTGTAAAAGGAATGAAACTCTAAGTGTAAAATTTCAACAACTTCTTTCATAGCACCTACCATACTCACTATGTGATAATTGCCAAGATTTTTTTGTATTTCTCCTCCACTTAAGTAAAAGCTCCATAAGGGCAATAGTATGCCAGGTATATTATCTCATTGGATCCTCATAACCCATAAGGAAGGCAATATTATCAGCTCCACTTTACAGATGGGGAAATAGAAGCTTAGAAGAGTTAAGTAACTCACCCACATCACACAGCTGGAAAATGGTGAGCTGGAAGGTGAAGCCAGGCAGCCTGAATCAAGAGCCCTTGTGCTGAACCGCAGAGCTACACTGCCTCCCAGATTGAGGAGGAAATGAACTAGTGGGGCTGGGGGTTACATTTCTTGCATCCCTGAAATAACTCAAGAGCCAATGCTGGCCCAGTGGAGAGGAGGCAGGATGGAGGGCTCTCATCCCCCTTCTAATGCAAACAAGCAGGAGAGGAGGAGCGGGGAGAGAAGTATCTGTGGCAAAGGTTTGGACCTGGGTAAGGGGCCCCAAGGGTGAAGCAGTTAAGTTGAATTTATAAAATGGTTAAAAGTCATACAGATGATACTACTTACATCTCTAGATCTGGGTCGGGAAAGGGAAGCTGAAGGGAAAATTACTGATTTCACAGTTTCTCAGCTGTGAGAAATAAGTTCACTAGAGGAAGATCACACATTTTGGAGAAGAAATTAGCCCCCTTATCCCTGAAGTGATGGGTCTGTGACTGGTGAGCCAGCCTACTCCAAGCAAGCTGGATGCAGCATCAGGACACCAACCTCTAAGTGAAATTTCAGAAGCTACCTGCCCTTCTCTCCTCAAGAAGTTGCTTCTTGGAGGAGACCTAACCTGCCAGGTTCTCTGTCTTCCTTTGACCACTGCATATCCTTGACAGCCAAGAGCTTCCTCTCTACAGCCCCTCTTTGCCATCCATCTCATCCCTCCCCTCCGACTTGTCCCCTTCTCTCCCCCAACCTACCATCCCTCCCCAGCACACTCTTCCTCCTCACCTGGATGTTCCTTTTGATGATGTCCCTGGTCAGCTGTACCTTGCCTGTGCTGGGGTCTACTCCAGCCAACGGCACCATGACCTCCCCAATGACGTCATCCCGGGAGAAGCGGTCAAAGCTGAGGACGAGGAAGTGCAGTACCAGGTCCTGAAGCTGGCTGTATGGGATGCCATAGAAGGTGAAGGTCTCGTCAAACACTGGGTCCAGGGTCTTCCGCAGCACTCTGGTCTTCACCCGATGCCGCTTGTCAGGAAGGATGGTCATTTTGATGTAGGGGTCAGAGCCCTGGCTTTGGTCATCCATCACTGGCAGCCCATGAGCCTCCTGGATTGTCACCACCAGGGCTTTTTTGGGGAAGTTATAGTCCACTGAGAAGGTGAGGGATCCTAGCATGACATCCTCCTCTGGAGATGATGGAGAAGTGGTTTTGCTCTCCCCGGGGGTCAGGCTCGCAATGGGGCTCCTCAGTTCTTCCCCATAGTCCACTTTGATGGGTAATTGGTCTATACAAGATCCAGAGCTAGGACCCTTGTCTTGGCCCAGCAGGCCAGCCTCTGCTGCGTCCACCAACAGGTTCCCGCGTCCACCTTCCCTCGCAGGACCATCTTTGTCTCTCCGCACTTTGATGATTTTCTTCTTGTTGCTGAGGGTCTCTGGGTATATGCTGATGCCTTTGAGCATATGAATAAACTTGTATGGTGGGTTCTTGTGCTTCTTCTCTGCCTGCTGGTGGCAGCATGTCCAGACAAAGACGGTCACCGAGACACACACCACCAGCACGGAGGCCCCGATGAGGCCAGCGACCACTGGTGATACATCTGAAGGTGGAGACCAGAGACATGTCAAGGCAGGTGGACCTCAACCCCTGCCCAGAGCACCCCTGCTTAGTGCTTCTGGCTGGAGCCAAGCTAATCTGTAACCTAGCCTCCAAAGCAAAACTTGCTCATCTGGGCTTATGAACTTCTCCCCTTTCTTGGAGATGCCCTCACCCATCCTCTCCAACAAATCCATGGCTCTTCCTTTCCACCAAACATGGATGAAACACTCATCTTCTCTAGAAATCCTCCCCTGAAGTGCCCCACCTGACTGCCTGTTCTTTTCTTGGCCTTCCCTCAGCACTTATGGTTTGCTCATATTGATTTGTGTTTCACATAAAGCCGCACTATAGGTCGGCTATAAGTCGACTAAGGTGTTATAGGTCACCTTGCTACATGAGAACCCATTCACCTCAACTGTTTCACAAGGGTATGAACTGTGTCTGGTTTCAGGAGGATATTCCACAGCATCCAGTTTGCAACAGTGGACTTGTGTGGACTGACTGACTGACAGGTAGGGTAGAAGGATGGGGGATTGATTTTGGATAGTTTTGGTAGGGTACCCAAGGGTGATAAAAGTAGGTGGGTGGTAAGAAGTAGAAGAACTCTGCATCTAAGTACTTGAAATATGTTCCAAATTTCAGCTCCCAGGTATTTAAAATACTTGTATTTTAAGATAAAATAATAAAATAAAATAAAATAAATTATTAAATTAAAATACTTGTGTTTTAAGAAAAAATAATAAAATCTTTTAATATGAAATACAAGTATTTTAAATCGGGAGAAATAGGGACTGTGGAAAATGTCAGACCTTGTCACCTTCTTAGTAAGGTCTTCCCTGACCACCCTATTTAAAAGTGTAAACTTTTCCACCCCTGAGACCCACACTTCCTGGCCCTGCTTAATTTTCTCTACATGTCTTGTCATGCTTCTCTCTCACTCTCTCTCTCTCTCTCTCTCATTCTCTCATACACACACACACACACACACACAGGCACACACATACACATAAGAATATATAGAGACACACACATATAATTTTACTATTTACTGTCTGTCTTCACTAGAATGTAAGTTTCATAAGGACAAGGATTTTGTCTGTTTAGCTCATTTCTGTATCCCCAGCACTAAAAACACCTAACAGTTACTTAATATAGATTTGTTAAGTAAACAAATAACTAAAGAGAAACATATTTTTTTCCTTCCCCTCCTCTAGTCCTGTCTTTTCCTGCACAAATCGGGCCCCTGACTTAGATAATTAGGTTTAGGGATTTCCTCCCCCTTAAGTTCATTGAAGCCAAATTGGGTTTAGGCCTTAAAGATCTAGATAAGGCCTATAGTTATCCATACTACTCATTAGGGTAAGTCTTGGGTAGGGCAGGGGAAATAAGGAAATAAATGTGATTCTAGCATATTCCAGATTCTTCCTAGAACATCCTTCCACCAAGTATAACCCTGGCTCACAGCCTCACTCACTGCAGGCCTCTGTTCCAAACCTCATCTTATCAGAGAAGCATTTCCTGACTGCTCCAAGTAAGATGATATCCTGTTTACCCTGCTTTATTTTTCTTCATAGCACTTATTACCCCTGACATATATTTGTCTGTCTGTCTTCCCTCACTAGGTAAGTGTAACAAGAATAGTGACTGTTTGGTTCACTGCTACATTCCCAGGTTCTAGAACCATGTGGCACATAGTAAGTGTTCAGTGAACAAACGAATTAGTGAATTCAAAACAGCTTCCACTTTAGGAGTTTGGGATTAGCAGATACAAACTACTATATGTAAAAGAGATAAACAACAAGATTCTACTATATAGCACAGGAAACTATATTCAATATCCTGTAATAAACCATAATGGAAAAGAATATGAAAAAGAATATTCTTTTATATAGAAAATATCTAATCGAATCACTATTCTGTACATCAGAAACTAACACAATATTGTACATCAACTATACCTCAATAAAAAATAAAAAACAGCTTCCACAGATTAGAAAAACAGGATGAGGTCAATATTATTACACATAACAGGGATAAATGTAAAATTCTATTTGCCTTTCAAAACCTATCGATAGGCAATGGGAGACCTTACTTGATGAGTGTGAGTAAAAATAACTTAGTAGTTTAGGTGACAAAAAGCCTGGAGTATAATTAGGCTGATGCTAACTTATATTATCAGTGCAATGTCCAAATCACAGGAGGGGTAGTATAATTTCACGACACATATGGAGTATTGTGTCTAGTAATGACAAGAGTAAAAATTGCTATTTTTTTGTGTACCTTTATGACATCCCTGCCAGGCATCATGTTAGAGATTTTTCTCTCCGAAACAAATAACTCATTGAATAGGTACCATTAATATCCCCACTTTACAACTGAGGAAGCTGGGGACTCAGATCTACACTAGGCCACATAGCAGCAAATGGCAGTGATGGGATTTAAACCCTGGTCTATCTGACACCAGAATGTCTCTACATTATGGATAAGCAGGAGAGAAGAGGGCCTGGAAACCATATCAAGTGAGGAGAAATTGAAGGAACTGGAGCTGAGGGGTCTGGGAATAATAACTTCCTTCAATTATTTAAGGCATTTTGCTGGAAGAAGGTCTGATGTGATTTTACTTTGGAGGTCAGGTCTAACATCAGCGCGTACAGGCTACAGGAAGACAGATTTTGACTCAATGAAAAGAATCAAATTATTGTTAGAACTGCCTCTCAGTGGCCCAGATGGCTTCAGGAGGCAGTGAATCTCCATTTGAAAACTTTCAGAGATTGGATCACCTTGGTCAGGCATATTCTAAGAAAGATTTCTTTAATGAGGATTGGAATAAATGTCTCTGAAATTCTTTCTACCGCAAACATTCCATGGTTCTATGAAAGTTGGGACCAGGTAAGAAAAGAAGTGTTTACATTTTGAAATATTAATATAGATTAGGAGTAAAGCCATTTAACAAAGTAAACCAAGGTGACTGTGTCCATGGCCATACTGAATAATAACAGCATTTATTTTCAGAGTATCAAGTGAAATAAAAGCTGTTAGGGAGAGGTTTCAACAAATGGGAGCAGCCTTAGCTGTAAGCACCTTGAGAGTGGGCAGAAACAACACCCTGTTCATCTTTGAATCCCTAAGTCTCTTGCATCTCTAACAGGAGCTCAGTAAATATTTGCTTGAACAATTGATTGGGTTCAACTGTCAATCAGAATAGGCACAATTTGAAAAAGTGGCTCTCCATTCACCCATGAGGGACTTCCTGAAGATTGCTTGCTACCGATTATTAAAACTGAATATTGATTGTCTCTATGAGAAGAGAAAAGCAGGGGACTTACCAAGACAAGTATATTTTTGAGAATGATTTGAAAGGGAGTCTAAAGGCCTGGGATGAGAGACATCTGAGTGATCCTTTTGGCTCTACCATGGATTTACTCTGTGATCTTGAGAGATCCCCATTGCTGCTTACAGTGCCTCAACTTTTATTGCTAGAAAATAGAGGTGGAGCAGGTAAAAGAGAAGAAAAAGGATTCTCATCTTTCAGGAGGATCGAGAAGGAAAAAAAGAGAAATGGATGAATCCACTTGTGAATTACCTAGGCGATTTCCTCCACCTTGTTTCCCACTTTTGTCCTACTTTCTTCTTCATTTTAGTATTTGTTAACTCCTGCCTCTCTTCCCCCACCCCCAAGGCAGTGAACTAGAAGAATCAGAAATATTGCCTAGCTTTAGTCAAAAGCTTGGTGGGAAAAGGAAGTTGGAAAGAAAAGCTGAAGTGAGTGTTTTCAAGTAGTTGTAAATTGCAGTGACCCATGCTGCTTACTCCTTTTGTCCTCCAAGGTCATGGATAATTGAGTGTTGGCTTGGTGAATCTCTCAAGGGCTAGGGAGTTTGAAATGAAGTCCTCTATGAGATGTGAAAAAGTCAGAAGTGGCAGTTCTCTGTAGAGGAGATCCTCTGTATGGATTTAAAGATCTGCAAGACACATCTGGGCTTTGTCCAATTCTCTGTCTCTGACCAGCCCTGCTTATTGACACTTCCTTTGCTAAAATAGCTTTTCCCTGTCAAGTAGGCCAGCGTGACACAGTAAAATGAGAATGAACTTTGGCATCAACTGGAAATTGGTTTAAATCTTAGCACTACCCTAACTAGTTTGTTTTACTTTAGCAAAGTTATTTTATCTCCCTTAGCCTCAGTTTTCTCATCTAGCAAATATATATAATAATGAATACACTTGAGGATATTTGTAAAGATTAGATAAAATGTAGTATGTAAGTGCCTGATAATTTCTTTTTCCACTAACATTCCCTCTAAATGAGATCAGTGTATTATGCTCTACAGCATCTACGTTTCCAAGGACTCTGGAACTTCAATTAAAATAAAAGAATATGTTGGAAAGAAGGCATAAGAAGAAAAAGCAAGAGCAAGAAGAAAAATCATGAGGTGCTCATGTGATGACAAAAGGGACATCTATTTTGGAAATTTAGGACTCAAAGAATAAAAATGCAGAAGGTGAAGTGGAAGAAAGAAATATAATCAAGATTTAGCCTTAGGGAATCAGTGCAAACAAGTAGTAAATGGGTGTGATCTGTCGTCTGTATACTTTCTCTGATCTGATGTCTTCTTCTGGCATTGAGGGGATAGAGCACACTGGGTTCTGTTCATTTCCATAAACCTTTTACTTGGGAGTGAGAAAAGCCATTTCCTAGTTGGATTGTGGCCCCACCCTAAGCACTGGAGTCTGGATGCTCAAACCTTCTGGATTGTCTGAGGGATAGAATCTCTTAAGGGAAAAGGAGGAACCCTAGGCTGACAGCAACTCTCACTGGCTTCTCCCATACAAACTGGGATAGAACTGAGGGAGAAACAGGGCAATTCTTTTTTATTTTGGGGCCAGGAAAGCATAGCACAGGAAGTTTGCTACCCTAGCACATTCTGGAGGAATCCCCCAGAGGAAAAACTTGCTTCTCGAGCTTTTCTTTCCCATCTGCTTCCCTATTTTCTACCCCACTCTGCTCCAGGGAGTGTAACTGATCTTGGAGCCCGTAGGGTTGGGTCGGGGACCAGCAGCTCCGAGATGACGTAATGCTTTCTCTGGTACACAAAGCGGCCTCCCCCGGGCTCGGCCTTTTTCGCCCCTCCCCCTCCGGCCTGGCTCGAGCCCCCGCCAGCACCAGCGCGGGTGAGTCCCCTTTTTTGAAAAGCCAGCCTAGGGAAATAGGGAACAAAGGCCTGGGAAGAAGAGCCTAGGCGCTGCCAGGAGGCCCAGAAATAGACATCACGTCATCCCCCAGCCCAGCAGCGCCAAGCGCCATTTGGTAGCTACGGACGGACCCCATCATTACGATGCAGAATAGAAATTGCAGGGCCACGTTTCCTCCTAGCCCCAGCATCCAGCTGACCGGCTTAAGGAGTGGCTTCCTTTTTGCTCCCCACCCCCGCACCCCTCTTTCCCCAGAGGCCGCCGCCTCCCCTGGCTGCCAGCCACACAGCCCACAGTCCCCAAGCTGCCATCTTGATGCCCCATCTCCCTTGCCACCTCCCTCCCCCGCAGGCCTGAGGAGTGGGAGGGGGAGGAAGGGGCACCGCCCTGCGTGCCCCAAGGAGGAGGGCTCGGCCTACCTCACCTCTCCTCCCCCAGAAGGAGGGGTTCACATCCTCTTCAAGCGCTCTGCTTCTCACCTCCAGCAGTGCTGACAGTGCACCATACAAGGTTTTAGCATCCTGGACCTCCCCACCCTCGGTGTGGCTCTGGCCTTCTCAGCCCGTGCAGCCCATAGCTCAAGTTCGGGTGCCGTACACTGCCTGCTACCCACCACTGTAGGCCCGATTTTACCCACTACCACAGGCCTGATTCTAGAGGAGCTGGCGCTTGAAGGCCCTGGTCTGGGCTTCACGCTCTGCCCAGCTGCTGGGCTCCCTTGGCTTTGCAACGGTTTCGCCTACCCCAGGCTTAGTTTGCCAGATTCTACTTACCAAAGCTAGGTCGGATATTGGTGATCTCAGCCATGTCGTAATCAGAGGCTATTGCTATAAATGCTTTTGCAATGGTCAGACAACTCTGGGACCTCCGGTCAGTACGGAGGCCGCCGCTGCAGAGCGCTAGGTCAGGGGAAGGGGAAGGTATCTGGCCGACGCCTCCTGCGACCGTCTGGTCTCTGGTTGCCAGCTGCGGTCGCCTCTTAAGATGCTCCAGGGATGCTCTGAGCTAAGGAAGCAGGTGCAGCCAGACTGGTCCTGATGCGAGGTAGGCCCCGCCTTCCTCCGAAAGGCCCTCGGCAGAAGACTCCGCCTCTGTCCGAAAAGTTCCGTAAGGCAAGCCCCGCCCCTTTCCGGAAGATCTCTGGGAGGGCACCCCTCCCATCGCCAAGATTTCCAGAGAATGAGACCCCGCCTACTGATGGGTTGTGGGACTGTAAGGCGAAAACCCCGAGGCCTAAGGAAAAGTGTTGGTACTTTATCGTTTGAGATCCCCTAGATCTTGTGATTCCGGTTCCCTGGGCCTAATATAGCAGCAGAATGTTCTGGCAGGATTTTGGAAAAATAAAATTCTATATTGCCTGCATTTCAGTATTAGTTGCCTTTATTGTTATGCGTTTCTGAGACCACTAAAGATTATTATGGAAATTTTCTTAAACTTCAGAAGCTCTGATTAAAGACCAAACCTGGTGGTGGTTTCACAACTCTGAAAATTTACTGAAAATAATTTAATTGTATAAGTAAAACGGATGGATTCTGTGATGTGTAAATTGAAGCTGTTTTAAAAAAAGACTAAAAAAGAGTGCTAAAGTTAATCAGTGTTGGACATGTCTCTTCCAAAAGCTTCAAGTGCTTAGAACTGCTTAGGGAAGTGAGTGAGAGAGAGAGAGAGAGAGAGAGCGAGCGAGCCAGTGAGCAAACCAACAGATCTGTGTATTCTGTAGTTTCAAAAGCAGGACACAACTGAAACTCCAAGCTTCTAGAGATTTCCTTGGCATTTGGAAGAGTTAGAGTGATTCACATAAGAGTCAGACTACTGGCGGTTATCTCCATGATTACATCAAGTTCATCATTTTAGGCTGTGGATACTTTCATCCTGTCGGATTCTGTTTACAGACAGAATCAGGTCAAATAAATTATTTAAATGCATAAATATTTGTTGATGGTTCACCTGTAAAGTGAGAGAGTTGAATGTATTTCTTCAGCTTTGACGTTCTGTCCTTGTAGAAAAGAGGAAAGAACAGTTCTAGGAGTTATTCATTCAGAACACATGTATTGAATTTATTGGACATCGACTATGCCTCAGGCACCTTCCTGGACACTGGATTAATGCATTAGAAGCTAGAGTCAGGATACCTGATTCCTTCTGATAGCTGTGCATCTTGGTGAAATCACTTACCCAGCTGAGCCAAAAATTTGTCCTGTGTAAATTGGAAGGTATAATAATACCATTGTCCCATAGGATTTATTGTGAAGATTAAAAAAAAAATCACCTTTGATAAAGTAGGTGAAAGCATTTTGTAAGCAGAGTATTATACAGATATGAATAATTACTATGGATTGAGTCCAAGACTGCCTTAGCTTTATTCAGGAAACTGCACTATTTGTAACCCAGTGATTCCTCTTTCTAGAATTTTATGAATTCTCCATTGCCTTGGTCCTGTATTCCAGGTGTCTACAGGCGAGAAGGATTAATTGTCAATTTAAACCACTGAACCTTAACCCCCAGTTTTGTTTTTAGTAGGATAGCTCCATGGACAGAGAAAGCGAGGTATTGCCTTTAAATTTTTTTGCCAACAACGGACATACTAGCCCTTTGGCTTCTTTTTGCCCTGAAATAAGATGGCACCTGTGGTGGGCGCATGCTCTTTGATGCCCTGACGCCGCGCACCGCGACTCGGGGGCGCGCACGTCAGTCACTGACGTTGGCTGACTTCCGGTGGTACCGAAGCTGAGTTTCCGCGGGATCGGGCAGGCTGGTGAGGGTACTGGGTCGTGTACCGTGGGGCGGGAAGAGGCAGGTGGGAACTGGACATCCGGGCGAAGGATGTCCAGGCTGAGGCGGTCGGGTCTGAGGGCTGGTGCGGGGTGCGTGACAGAGGTAGGGGAGTGAAGGCGTGTAGCTGGGAGTGGGGACTTGGGCCAGCGCTCGGCGGCGAGGTCAAAAGCGCAGTTAGGACCCCTTTGTGAAATCTTTTCCCAGGAGGGGTCCGCGCTGGGCCTGCCTCCGGATTTGCATTCATTCACTGTTGGTCTGACTGCAGTTCCCCAACCGGGGGGGGGGATGGGCTCTTTAGAGATTCTGCTGTCTTTGAAGTGCCGGAGCTAATCCCTGCACGTTGCTGACTTTGAATTGTAGCTGCCTTTTTTTTTTCTTTCCTCCTTTTTTGGACCTCAGTAATTTATCTGAAATATACGGCTCGCCTGAACTAATCCCACTCCCCTTCATTCTCCCTTTCCATTCCGTTATCAGCGGAATCTTCAGGTGTTTATTGAACTTTAATTATCAAGATAAGGACATCAGTTGATTTGGCATGGGTGGGGGAATCTCTCCTAGTGTCCTGGAGAAACTGAATTAAGGAGGTTTAAAACTAACCTTATAGTTGAGACTCTTAGAAATAACTTTATTTTGCAGTCCTCTAGTCCACGCTCTCATCTAGTCCCCTGGTAGATGGGTGTTCAGGCCTTGCTTCAACATTGCCAGTGATGAAGAACTCACTGTAACAGGAGGCAGATTATTCTATTCTTGAACCTTTTGTATTGAGAATAAAGTTTTTTGGGGGTAGAAAGATGCAGTCAGTTTTCATATAATGCTCTTGATCCAAGCTGCATCGAATAAGCACAGAATAGGAAGTTCACACACTCTTCCATTCATTCGTTCGAGGAACATTTATTATCTACAATAGGGCAGATACTGCTGAGTACTAGGCGTACTAGCTGGAAAGAGTCCTTTCCCTCAAAAAGCACATTGTTTTGGGGCAGGGTGGTGGGTAGGAGACAAGAAGCAATCATAAAAGTGGTAAGTATGAAAAAAGAGGTTTGCAAATAGCTGCTATGCAAACGTAAGAGAAGATACCGTCCATTTTAGGTTAGTGTTGCCATTAAAATGTGATAATTGGGATTGAAACCAAGAGTCCAGAAGTAACATAGTATAGAGAACAGTTAGGAATCTCTTTCTTGTTTTCAACACAAAATTTCTTTTAATATAATCTAACCTTTTTAAACAACCACACTTTGCTTTTGGATTGTTTCTGTTAATGGAAATACCTGTTTATGAAAGCAACAATAGCAAACATTTATTGATCTAAGAAATTACTATCTAATGATGTAGGTGCTATTTTTATTTCATTTTATAGCTGAAGAAACTGAGATTCAGTTTAAGTAACTTATGCAGGGTCACAGAGCTGGAGAGAAGCTTACTTGGGAAACAAATCCAGACAGTTTGACTCCACAGTTTGCTTTCAGCATCACGTTATTTTGCCTCCCTGATGGTAATAATAATAACTAACACTAATCACTTACTATTTAATTCTTAAAACAACTCCATGATGTGAGAACAATTATTATTTTTTACAGTTGAGGAAACCGAAGTTTGGAGAGGTTAAGTCACTCAACCAAGATAACACACTAATCAGTAATAGAGTTAGGATTTGAACTCAGGCAGTCTAACATTGTCTCTCACCTGCCATCTAATGGGACATTGTGCATTTGGTGTAAAGTACCGTGTTCATGATTGAACATGAATAAGTGAAAAGATTTGAGGAAATGTTATTATCATTAATTAATAGGAAGGTGATAAGAACTTGCCTTTATCCTTTCAGGATGGAACAGAAGTGGGACTTGCAAAATGTTGCCCTGTAAGAAGAGAAGAACTACATTGACAGAGTCCCCACAGCATCAGGGCAACCAGGAGGAAGATGACTTAGACCTAGAGTCAGCTGTTAAACCAGAATCTGACCAAGTTAAAGACCTGGGGTCAGTGTCAGTGTCCTGGGGTCCAAGTTATGGCAGAGCAGCTGGCCTTGAAGTGCAGTCTGTGCAGGATGCAGGAAATCAGCTTGGTATGGAGGACCCATCTTTGAGCTCTGGGATGCTCACCCAAGACACAAATTTACCAGTTGTAGAAGCTGTCGATGTGGCCATCTCTCAGGGAATTACCCTACCTTCCTTGGAGTCTTCCCAGCCCCTAAATATACACATTGGTAAAGGAAAACTCCAGGCCACTAGTTCAAGGAGAGGGAAGAAAATTACACTCAGGCCTGGGTCACTTGCTCAAGAAGACAGAGGTGATCATCTTATTGCAAAGGAACCTTTTTCAGGAGATCCTAGTGAAGAATTCAAGGAAGAAGGAGGTAAGATATGGAAGGTCTTAGGTTACATTTTCCTTGTCAGTACCAGCTTGCCATTGCCTTTGCTGTTGTCATTGCACTCTCTGCAGTGCCTTTACAAAATAGCGTTTCTGAAAGAGGATGCTGATTTGCTATGGAATTGGAGGTGTGGTGCTTGTAGGGTCAGTGTTGAACGTTATGAATGGGTGGAAACTTTCTTCTCCCCTGCCATTTCCTGGATCATCTTCTGTATCCTTTTCTTTCCTTTCTCTTATCTTTTCATCATTTCTGGAGGGATGAACTATGTATGGCCTTTTGTGATTTGGTGAGTATTTATGAAGTGGGGCTTGAGGAGGGGCAGTGGCTTAAAGGGAGAGACTGCTGCCTGCGGCATTTGGTAAGGCTCTACAGAGGTGACGTAACGCTTAGGACTTGAAGGATCAGTTGTGGTTTGATGGACTGGTGGCATGGAGTATCTTAGGCCAAGAACAGTCTGAGCAGAAGCAGAGGCAGAGGCAGGAGAGGTAAGTGAGAGATATCTTCAGAGTGGTAGATTGTGTTTAGATTGTGAAGGGCTTTGTTTTTCACACTTAAGTGTTTCAGCTTTTCCTGAAGGTTATAGCCAATTAACAAAAAGCAGAAGGCATAGTTCTGACCTCAGAAAGCTTATAGTCTAGTTGGGAAGACAAGACACTGCTCCAAATGAATTATGGATAATTCATTTGGAGCAGTTTAAGATACTATGTGATTAAATGCTAGTGTGGTACAAGAAATTAGGATTTTTGAAATCAGAACTTGGATTGATAGGATTGGACGGATTGGGGTGAAGGAGTGGAGGCAGAATAGCATTTTCTGCAAACACATAGAAGTGCTGTTTGTGTGGGAGGGTAGCAGGGCTTCAGATAGAAAGGATAGATCCAGATTACTATGCAGAGCCATGCTGTTATGCCCTGGAGACTGTATAAAGTATTGGTGTAGGATGTTGGCAGTAGGATAGAGAAGAAAGGGTATATCTCAGAGACATTACAAAGAAAGAATTAATATTACTCAGAGACTGATACCATTTAAGATAACTGGACTGGGGGATGGTGAAGCATGCCTTCACGGGGAAGGTATTTGAGGGGGTTGAAATGAGTTCAGCTTTAGATATATGGAGTGTGAGGTGCCATCAAGGAAAAATAGAAAATTGAGATTGGAGTTTTCTCAATCTCAGTTGGTAAGAGGTAGGACTAGAAAAGTGTTAATTGTGGTTCTTCTTCATGGAAAGGAGCATGGAAGAAGATGACAGAGAAGGGAAAACTGGAGAAGTAATAGTGGAAATCAAGGAGAGAGGAGAGTTTTAAGAACAGATATACATCATTTAAAATTTAGTGACAAAGGAGATATAATGATGCCTGAGAAAATATTACATTTAAAGGTTGATGATCTTTGAGAGTAGATTTAGGAGAGTCTTTTGGAAAAAGGAAATCAAATGATGGCATTAAAGAGGGAGGGATGAAAGCCCCAGTAATAATTTGTGCCATGTGAGAATGGAAATTGCTAGAGGGGGAGGCAAGACTATAGAACTTTTTCCTTGGCTAGTTTGTATTTGTTATATGAAGACAGGAGGAAATGGAGGAAAATGCAGGATTAAAGTGCTAGAGAAGGAATGTAAAATTAAGTAGGGGTTCCAAGTCACTCACCTATTGAGGCGTGGAATCTAGAGATATTTTCAATGGTCAGTTTACAAATACCCAAATGTAGATAAATAAACATTTATTTTTTAGGATTATCTGTAATACTACTACCCGTTGATTCTCTCACCTTGTACTTCAGTTAGCTGTATATACAAGTAATACCAGTAAAAGAAGTACATTATGACTTCTTTTATCCCCCCAAGTAACTTTTTTCGGCCAAATAGAAATGTCACATAAAAAGCAGAAAGGAGGAAAGAAGGAAGATTGAAAATTCATACATGTATGTTTTGGAAAATATTGAAAAGTTGAAAGAAGAAAATAAAAATCACCCATAATCTTACTGCTCAGAGTAGTTACTGTTATAATTTAGTGCATATTCTTTTCGTTGTTTTGCTTTCTTTTAAGTGACATTTTGGTTTTTTTATTATGATTATGTGGGGGGAAAAAACAGGAAAAACATCTAGGTTATTTTGAAGTATCAGTATTGTGTTACAACTGATATATACTGTTAAATCATGTTTCTAGACTGCAGGTGCTAGTGATTAAACCTTTCTCTATATTCGTGTTTATTCTCATAGAATTTTAATTGTTCTTTTAAAATTGATTTATGGACCCTGATTTCAACTTAAGCCTTTTTTTCCTTTCTTTGCCTTCTAAAAATGATAACTTAGGCAGATTTCAGCTTAAAATTAGTTGGTTTTTACAGTTTTCAGCTAATTATTTTCATGTTATCAATTTGCAGTAAACAAGTTACAGCTGTGCTCTGAATAAGGCTTTTACTTCTCTCTTACCCTTCTTTATTTCTTTATTTGGCTGCATCGGGTCTTAGTTGCTGCACACGGGATCTTCATTGCGGCAGGCATGTGGGATCTTTCGTTGTGGCGTGTGGGCTCCAGAGCGTGCGGGCTTAGTTGCCCTGCGGCATGTAGGATCTTAGTTCCCCTACCAGGGATCAAACGCATGTCCCCCTGCTTTGGAAGACAGATTCTTAACCACTGAGAAGTTAAGAGAGGGAAGTCCCTCTCTTACCCTTCTTGACTTCTCTTTCTGAGGTCTTTGGAATCTAGCAGATTGATAAAAGGAAAAGAAGAGTGGGATCCTAGGGGGTTCTGTAGGAGGGGAATTAAATTGAGAAGCAATGAGATGGGATCAGGAAAAAAAGGTTGCAGAGAGAAGGAATATTTTCTCCTTGTAGAGTATGGTGCAGCTGATAAACTGTAGGGACAGTTTTGGAGTAGTTCCAACTGTTTGAGGTGGAAAAAGTATCAGTGGAAGCTCTACCTACCAAAGTGAACTTCTGTATTTTGCTTAGATGTAAAGATTCTGGTATGTTTGTTTAAAAAAATCATTTGTATCAGTTCAGTTTTTAAATGTTAGACATTCTAAAAATTATTAACGATTGTTGATTAATGAGAAAGCTCTGCTGTGCTATTGATTTAAGTTCCTCCCTCTTTTTTTTTTTTTTTTTTTTTTTTTTGCGGTACGCGGGCCTCTCACTGTTGTGGCCTCTCCCGTTGCGGAGCACAGGCTCCAGACGCGCAGGCTCAGCGGCCATGGCTCACGGGCCCAGCCGCTCTGCGGCACGTGGGATCT
The DNA here is from genome assembly GCF_026419965.1 of Kogia breviceps. Lineage (NCBI taxonomy): Eukaryota > Metazoa > Chordata > Mammalia > Artiodactyla > Physeteridae > Kogia > Kogia breviceps. Next base: position 86,399,892 of record NC_081310.1, on the reverse strand, counting down.
TCCCGAACCGGGGCACGAACCCGTGTTCCCTGCATCGGCAGGCGAACTCTCAACCACTGCGCCACCAGGGTAGCCCTAAGTTCCTCCCTCTTATGAGAAATTTGCCTGAGAGGAACTTTTTCTTTTTTAAATAAATTTATTTATTTTTGTCTATGTTGGGTATTCGTTTCTGTGCGAGGGCTTTCTCCAGTTGCGGCGAGCTGGGGCCACTCTTCATCGCGGAGCGCGGGCCTCTCACTGTCGTGGCCCCTCATTGCGGAGCACAGGCTCCAGACACGCAGGCTCAGTAGTTGTGGCTCACGGTCCCAGTTGCTCCGCGGCATGTGGGATCCTCCCAGACCAGGGCTCGAACCCGTGTCCCCTGCATTGGCAGGCAGACTCTCAACCACTGCGCCACCAGGGAAGCCCCCTGAGAGGAACTTTTGATTTGTTGGATTTAGAATTCAACTCGTTTTACAGCCCCTATTAAAAGCACAGCTTTTAGCCTTTTTGACATTGTGAATTAATCATGGGCTCCTGAAGTAAAGGAAGTAAGATTTAGAGTAAATAGAATTAAGGATTCATTCATACTTTAGTTGAAAATAAAGGCTTTTTTTCTTTGTTGACAGAGTGTTCTCCAATTAAAAATCTTGTGTTTACCAGTTGAAACTGCTAATGTTGATGGGATAACAGTCTAAAAAAGTATTATCTGTTTTGAATGGGGCACAGTAACAAATAATTCGATCTCTTTTTGAAAAACAATTTTTTTCAACTATGTAATACACAAACATGGAAAAAAAGTTCCTAAATGCAGAAAGTACACAGGGAAAAGTTAGGCACCCTTTCACTTTGTCCTCTTGTTTTCCAAGTTCTCAGAAGCAATCACTATTTAACAATGCCTTATGTATATTCTATAGATCTTCTGTGTATACACAAGCCTGTATGTATTCTTGTTCCTATGACAGCTTGATTCTAATGTTTGCTTTTGATATTGCATGAATGTTTCTTTGTCTTTTTAATGCCCCTCACAAAAAATGGAAAGGAAGGTAGCACTCTAAGAGTTGAGGTGAGGAGGGAGTTCCCTGGTGGTCCAGTGGTTAGGACTCAGCACTCTCACTGCTGGGGCCCTGAGTTACATCCTTGGTTGGGAAACTAAGATCCCACAACCCATGCGGCTCAGCCAAAACAAACAAACAAACAAGAAAGAGTTGAGGTGAGGAAAGGAGAAAGTTGTCTAATGAACTGTATAACCATGATTTATAATGTTATGGTGATTTTTACTCTAAAGCTTTGTGAGATTGATCTTACGGAGTCAGAAAGTTCAGGACATTTTATAATGTATATCTTTAAAAAAAATTATTTATTTTTGGCTGCATTGGGTCTTCGTTGCTGCATGTGGGCTTTTCTCTAGTTGCAGAGAGCAGGGTCTACTCTTTGCTGCGTGCACGGGCTTCTCATTGTGGTGGCTTTTCTTGTTGCGGAGCACAGGTTCTAGGTGCACGGGCTTCTGTAATTGTGGCGTGCGGGCTCAGTAGTTGTAGCTCGTAGGCTCTAGAGTGGAGGCTCAGTAGTTGTGGCGCATGGGCCTAGTTGCTCTGCAGCATGTGGGATCTTCCTGGACCAGGGCTCGAACCCATGTCCCCTGCATTGGCAGGTGGATTCTTAAGCACTGAGCCACCAGGGAAGTCTTATATCATTTATAGTTGATTAAATGTGGTGTTAATGGTCATCTATATAAAATGTCTCTTTGTTACCAGGAATATATCTCCCCCCACCCTACAATTATGGATATGATTTTTTCATAGGGAAGAAATCTGCATGTTAGAACTAGAAAGACCTTAGCGATTACCTAGTTCAATTCCCTGACATTACAGATGAGTAAGTTGGACCTGAGCTTTGATTTCAATATTTTTCTTAGGATACTGTCTTTAAGAGAGAGGAATGCCTACATAGTAAATGCATCATTAATGAAGTTATCTAACTAGAAAGGACTTTATAACAAGATGCTGAGTTTTACAACAGAGTATAATTGAGAATGGACAAAGTGTGGAGCAATATTTGTGATTCTTCCAGGAAAATCTCAAATGCATTCTGGAGGGGAGATGCCTTCATTACCATCAGACAGTCACTCTGCAAAACCAGCAGCCCAGCCTAGGAAATCATCTCAGCCAGATGTCTGTGCCTCTCCTCAAGAAAAGCCACTCAGGACTCTAGCTCACCAAGCTGAGGAGGAGATAGAGGATGGTGGACTCTTTATTCCAATGGGTAGGCTTTCTTTTCTTTTCTTTAAAAAAAATCCTCTTTATTGAAGTATAATATGCAGAAAGCTGCACATATCCCAAGGTATCCAAGTTCACTGAATTTTCAAAGATTGAATACACCCATGTAACCAGCAACCAGATCAAGAAATAATATTACCAGTACCCAGAAGTCCTTCCTTTCATTTATTACTGACACCCACCCATGGGTAACCATTATCTTGACTTCTAGCAGCACAGATTAGTTCACCTGTTTTGTACTTTATGTGAAATACGAATATGTTTTTTGATTGCCTTTTCCCACTCAACATTATGTTTATGAAGTTGGTCCACATTGTTGCATGTACTTGTAGATTGTTCATTTTCATTACAATATAGCATTCTGTTGTTAGAATATTCTATATTTTCTTTATTAATTCAACTCTTAATGAGTGAATACTTTGCAGTTGTAGGCTACTCTGAATGGTGCTGCTGTGAACATTCTACTATAGATCTTTTGGTGAACATATATGCCTAATTTTTCTTGTGTGGAATTGCTAGGTCATAGGATTAGGCCTCCTTAAAGTTTTTTTGAAACATTTTATATATATATATATATATTTTTCTTTTAAATTTATTTTATTTATTATTTGTCTTGGGCTGCATTGGGTCTTCGTTGCTGTGTGCGAGCTTTCTCTAGTTGCAACAAGCAGGGCTGCTCTTCATTGTGGTGTGTGGGCTTCTCATTGCGGTGGCTTCTCTTGTTGCGGAGTATGGGCTCTAGGTGCGCGGGTTTCAGTAGTTGTGGGACGAGGGCTCAGTAGTTGTGGCTCTCGGGCTGTAGAGCGCAGGCTCAGTAGTTGTGGCGCACAGGCTTAGTTGCTCCGTGGCATGTGAGATCTTCCTGGACCAGGGTAGAACCCATGTCCGCTTAATTGGCAGGTGGATTTTTAACTACTGTGCCACCAAGGAAGCCTGAAACATTATATTTTTATGGTGAAATATAACACATACAGACAAGTGAATAAAGACTTCTTTATTTAGCTTAACAAATGGTTTTAAAGTGAACACTTGTGATTACTTTTTCTCATCGCAAATAATAGACCTCCATTGCTATGTAGGTTAGGAGTTGTGATAGTGGGCATCCATGTCTTATTTCTGAACTTGTGGGAAGGTGTTCAGCATTCCTTATTATGTGTGATGATAATTGTAGGCTTTTTATAGATATATTCTATCAGATTATGGAAATTTTTTTCCTAGTTTTCTGAGTTTTATCACATTGAATTTGGTCAAATGCTTTTTAAAAATCTCTATTAAGATAATTGTATGTTTTTTTTCCTTTATTTTTGTTTTATTTTTTTTGGACGTGTTGTGTGACATTCAGGATCTTATTTCCCTGACCAGGGATCGACCTCGTGCTCCCTGCAGTGGAAATGCGGAGTCCTAATCACTGGACTGCCAGGGAATTCCCTCCTTTATTCTGTTAACATGGAGAGTTACATTGATTATTTTTCAATGTCAGATTTATTGAGATAATTTTCGTACAATAAATTTTTTTCAGTGAGTTTTGAAAAATGGATATAGTTGTGTAACTGCTACTACAATCAATATATGGAACATCTCTCTCTAAAAGTTCCCTCAGGGGCTTCCCTGGTGGCGCAGTGGTTGAGAGTCTGCCTGCTGATGCAGAGGACTTGGGTTCATGCCCCGGTCCAGGAAGATCCCACATGCTGCGGAGCGGCTAGGCCCGTGAGCCATGGCCGCTGAGCCTGCGTGTCCGGAGCCTGTGCTCCGCAATGGGAGAGGCCACAACAGTGAGAAGCCCGCGTACAAAAAAAAAAAAAAAAAAAAAAAAAATCCCTCATTCCCCTTTGCAGTCCTTCATTCTCAGCCTTTGGGAACCAGTGATCTCAATTTTATTAACAGTTTTGTGTTTTCTACAATATTATATATAGGTGTTATACGGTATGTATGTAACCTTTTGCATCTGGTATCTTTTAAAATTTTTATTGAAGCATAGTTGATTTACAGTATTGTGTGCATCCCGTATCTTTCACTTCGCGTAATGCTTTTGAGATTAATTTGTGTTTGTTCTTCATTGCTGAATAGTATTCTATTGTATAGATATACCACAATTTGTTTATCTGTTCACCAGCTGATGGACATTTGGGTTCTTTCTGGTTTTTGCCTGTTATGACTAAAGCTGCTATGAACCTTCACATGTAGTTCTTTTTTTTTCTTTTCTTTTTTTGGGCTACCCCATGTGGCATATGGGATTTTAGTTCCCCGACCATGGATCGAACCAGTGCCTCCTGCATTGGGAGTGTGGAGTCTGAACCATTGGACCGTCAGGGAAGTCCCCACATATAATTCTTTTTTTCTTAAATAAATTTATTTGTATTTTATTTATTTATTTATGTCTGCATTGGGTCTTCGTTGCTGCGTGTGGGCTTCTCATTGCAGTGACTTCTCTTGTTGCGGAGTATGGGCTGTAGGCATGTGGGCTTCAGTAGTTGTGGCACGTGGGCTCAGTAGTCGTGGTGCACAGGTTTAGTTGCTCCGTGGCATGGGGGATCTTCCTAAATTTCTATACATTTAATTTATAGACATATAGATTTTGGTATATTGGTATATCTTGTGACTTTGCTATAAATTCACTTATTAGCTTTATGTACTTTTTTGTAGATTCTTTAGGGATTTCTTTTTTTTCCCCCATTTTTTAGGCCGTGCCATACGGCATATGGGATCTTAGTTCCCTGACCAGGGATCGAACCTGTGCCCCCTGCATTGGGAGTGCAGAGTCTTTTTTTTTTTTTTTTTTTTTTTTTTGTGGTACGCGGGCCTCTCACTGTTGTGGAGCACAGGCTCCAGATGCGCAAGCTCAGCGACCATGGCTCACGGGCCTAGCTGCTCCATGGCATGTGGGATCTTCCCGGACCAGGACACGAACTCGTGTCCCCTGCATCGGCATGCGGACTCCCAACCACTGCGCCACCAGGGAAGCCCCATCTTGCTATAATTTTTGATTGGATGCTGGACATTGTGGATGAAAAATTCTAGAGGCGTTGGTATTGTTATCTTCCTCTAAAGAGGGTTATGTTTTCTTCAGGCAGGCAGATAATTTTGGAGGGTCACTTAAATTCTGCCAAGCGTTGGTTTTATGCTATATTAAGTCTACTTTGTTTCAACTTTCTAGATTGTGGCCTATATTCCTAGTGGGTGGCTCTTCTGGGGTTTCAACATTTCTAAAAAAGCTATAGTGTTTATGAAGACTTTTCCTCCTTTGCAAGACTTCAACTACAACCTCTGTCTTCCCAACACTTGTGGAGTGTGATCTTAGTTACCCAACCAGGGATTGAACCCATGTCCCCTGCAGTGGAAGTGCAGAGTCCTAACCACTGGACCGCCTGGGAATTTCTGATGATTCAATCATAGTTTTAGGAGGAGTTTGAACAGAGACTTTTTGGGCTCATTTTTCCTTGGTTTCCTCCTCTGCAGAATTTTATCCGTCAATCTCAGCTGCTTCAGCAGCTCTAAATCTCTAGTTTCTTAGTAAAGCAAGAATACTGCTTTCAGCTTGGATTCTCCTTATGTGCTTCCCTTCTCTGAAGGATCACAACTCCTTAAATCATTTCTGTAGGGGTTCTCCAGTGCCTTCAGACTGTTGTATATATTTTATTCTGCTTTTATGTAATTTTATAGTTTTATATAGTTCCACAGTTGTTTTTGGCAGGAAGGTTTCATCTGATAAAAAAATACATTGCTGGGCTTCCCTGGTGGCGCAGTGGTTGGGAGTCCGCCTGCCGATGCGGGGGATACGGGTTCGTGCCCCGGTGCGGGAGGATCCCACGTGCCGCGGAGCGGCTGGGCCCGTGAGCCGTGGCCGCTGGGCCTGCGCGTCCGGGGCCTGTGCCCCGCAGCGGGGGAGGCCACAGCGGTGAGAGGCCCGCGTACCACAGAAAAAAAAAAAAAAAAAAAAATACATTGCTGTGGCCAGAACCAGAAGTCTTGGGTGTGTTTTTGACAGGGCTGTTAAGCAACTATTTTCATACAACAAAGTGACTTTGGTGATTTAGATATTACTGAACCCACCCATGTTTTTATAGACATCATCCATTTTGCAGTACATTTACAGTGCAAATTTACTTTCAACTTACTGCTTACATCATTAAATGTGCTTCTCAGCAAATACCTTGTTTTTAGCCACATCCCACCTTTCTCATAGAAGGAAAAATTAGATATTCTTCTTTAATCTATTCTGATTTTTATAGAGTGGCTTCCTTTTTTAAATTTTTAAAAATTTAAAAATTTTATTTATTTATTTATTTTTGGCCGGCCACTGCGGCATGTGGGATCTTAGTTCCCTGACCAGGGATCGAACCTGCGCCCCGTGCAGTGGAAGCACGGAATCTTAACCACTGGACCTCCAGGGAAGTGCTTTTTTTGTTGTTTTTGTTTTCCTTTTTTTTTTTTTTTTTTTTTTTTTTTTTGTGGTACGCGGGCCTCTCACTGTTGTGGCCTCTCCCGTTGCGGGGCACAGGCTCCGGACGCGCAGGCTCAGCGGCCATGGCTCACGGGCCCAGCCGCTCCGCGGTATGTGGGATCTTCCCGGACCGGGGCACGAACCCTTATCCCCTGCATCGGCAGGCGGATTCTCAACCACTGCGCCACCAGGGAAGCCCTGTTTTCCTTTTTTTAATTTTTAAATTTCAGTTCTTTAGAATTCTTAGGGTCAGTGGTATCCTAGTATTTTAAAATTAAGATAATAGATTAGTTCTAAAACAGAGTAAGATGTAATTGAATTATCTGTTCTTTCTTGGATTGTCCATGCAATGTATTAGAATGTGTTCAGTTTTCCTTATAGACCCACATTCCCTATTAAAGTCAGCCTTAAAATCAGAAATCAGAGGAGAAATAAGTGTGATGTGATTTAGGGGGATGTAATTAAATGAGGTGGTGTAACCCCACAGTGATTACTTTGATTATGTGTTTTTAAGATAGCCATTCTGAATGGGAATTATGCTAACTCCAATGCTTTTTCTATTGAGAAGTATTTTCTGCAACGAATTTTGTTATTTCCATTTTAATTTTGTGATAAGTTTTCTTCACAATTCTTTAAAATTATTTTTTATGTTTGTCTTTATTGTATTTTTGGGGGGATTGAATCTTTTTCAGTGTATATTTTAAAGCAGTGTTACTCAAAGTGTGGTCTGAAAACCAATGCTAGTTTGAAAACTGTTTGTTACTGGTTTGAAACAAAATAATTCATGGAAACTGAGAATAAAACTTTAGAAATATTGTAACATTTGACATTATGACTATATTCTTACATTATAAAAGTATGAGTCTACAGTGGATTGGTCAAAAACAAGACTAGTTTTTCACCACAGAGAGTTTGAGAAGCACTGTTTTAAAAGACAATTTGATTCCTCACCAACTATCTGTATAAAATTTTATTAATTTTTAAAATTTTATTAATTTTAGCTGCTTCCATTGTAAATTTCCTTTTTTTGGTCTTCACTTCTATGAATTTTTGTTACATTCTGTAGATCTAAATTTCGTAAGGAAGATTTTATTTATTTAGGTTAATTTTTAGTTAATAACACACTTTATTATTTCTGGTATAACATTAATAGTTTTAACTTGTGTCTTTCATACATTTTTCCCCGGGTCAGTTTTGCAATTGACAGTGTTACCAACAACATGATAGGATATGAATATGAAGCTGAATCAAAACTTCTTCGGATGTCAGAAATCCTTTTTTTGCTCTGCAACTACCAGTTCATTGTTTAAGTATTGGTAAGATGAGGAGGGAAAGGTGGATGGCAGAAACCAAGAACCGGCTAGATTGGTCTACATGAGAAAGGATGCAGGAGGGAAGGGAGGAGCAAAGAGAGGAGATTCAAGAGTGGTGAACAGAGAGAAGAGTTTTGGAGTTTATGGAGAAAGGGGGTAAATGAGGTGAGAAGAGAGACTTTGGGAAAAGATATGTGTACAAAGGTTTTTTAGACAGTTTTGTTGTGTATTATGCTATGTAATTCCCCTTTTGCTGCTTTCTCAAATGACCATCAGTAAAGAGCTTTGTCACTTTTCTGATGCATTCTAGAGTTTTATATTTCTTTTGCATCTGTCACTTTGTTGGGATGTACCTCAAGGTAGCCCATTTTTTGTTTAGGTTACACAAATGTGTATGTTTGAATTCTACTTTTTTTTTTTTTTTTACTTAAAAATCATTATCGAAATTTTTTCCATATCATTAAAAACTCTTTGTAGACATTTTTAACTTGTCCCCCCCATCAGTTGCTTAAAAAGACTTGTTAATGGGTCAGTTACAGTCCAGTGTATGGTGTCCCAGTGTTCACTTAACCATTTTTTTCATATTGGCTGTGCATACAAAAAATGTTGCCTACCTTTTCAGTAAACAATAAATGTTGCCTGCCAGCCCCAACCCCAAAGGGTGCACCCTGAGGGGAATTCAGGTTGGAGAAAAACAGGTTACTGGCCCTAGATAGTTAAGATGCATAGCTAAGGAGTAACTTCAGTGAGCCAAGACTCTTGCATCTTCCTCTACATAGAAAAGCACTAAAATCATTAACTTGAGATGTATTTTTTTGTGATTAGCAGTAATCTTTTGATGTTCAATTACATGTCTTTTTTTTTTTTCCAGTGAAAACTTCTGTATAACCTGGCTTCTCCCTAACCTCTTTGGAGCAGTTCCTCAGAGCTATCTGAGAGGCTGTCTCCCAGGCTGTAGTCCTCAGTAAGGTCCCTGAATAAAACATAACTTGCAACTTTTAGGTTGTGTGTTCTTCTTCAGTCGACATTTAGGTGTTTTCCATGTTTTTGCTAAAATAATTAATGTTGAAATGAATAACTTGATTAGTCTTTACATGTGTAATTATTTCCTTAAGAAGAAGATTGGATTGAAAGTTACAAACATTTATCGAATTCTTGATATATATTCACAAGTACAAAAGCAATTGTTTGAAATTACTAATAATTTTTCACTGAGTAAACATTGCAGGGTGCAGCTTGAAGGTCATAAAATCTTTTTAAACCAAAAAGGTTGTCTTGATGTTAATCTTCTCTAATCCCTTGTTTTCAGACGGTAGCAGACCAAAAAGTATCAGAGATGAGAACCTCATTTTGGTGTTGCGTGATAATCTACTTCAAGACTTACCAGATTCTAATAATCAAGAAGCTTTTCCTTTTATCTGGTTATATATGTGCTCCTTTCTTGTAGAATAGAGGTACTTCATCCCCTCCCCCCTTTTTAAATCAGAGTGGATATTTTTATTGATTTGCTCCTTGTTTTTTTCTTTTCTAGACTCAGTATAATATAATGATAAATTACATTTGTATAATATTTCATTGGTTATAAAGCACTTTAATATATATTATTTCACTTAATATGCATGGCATCCCTGATGGGAAGATATCTGTATTTTACAAAAGAAAAAAATAAGACTATTGCCAAGGCAACCCAGTTAAGTTATAGATCTGGGACATAAACCTGGGTTTCTGATGTATTATCTGGGTAGTATAGAGTAATAATTAAGAGTTCTAGAGCCAGAGTGCTTGGCTTCAAAACGTGGCTTTGTCATTATTAGCTCTTGGGAAAGTTTCTTAATCTTTCTGCCTCAGTTTCTTCCTCTGTACAGTGGGAAAAATAATAGTCTCTACCTCATAGGGTTGTTATGAGGAGTTAGTGAATTAATATGTATAAAGTGTATAGAAGAATGCCTGACATAAAAGGAATATTTAGTGAATGTTAGGTGTTATTACTACAACAGTACTACCACATCTGCCTTTACCACTGCTGTTATATCTTAGTCTTCTTTGATTTCCAGGGCCAGACAGCTGTATTTTTCTTTTACTGTTGGCTTTTTGGGTTAAGTTCCGGGAGTAGTTGCTTTGGTGATTCTTGTGATGTTCTTGGTTTATTTGCAGAAGAGCAAGACAGTGAAGAAAACGAGAAAAGGCGAAAAAAGAAAAAGGGTACCAAGAGGAAAAGAGATGGAAAGGGTCAAGAAGAAGGGACTTTGGCTTGTGACCTGAAGCTGGATGACATGCTTGACCGCACCTTAGAGGACGGCGCCAAGCAGCACAACCTAACAGCAGTCAACGTGCGAAACATCCTTTATGTGAGTAAGACGAGGACAGCTGTGGGCAGCTCTTTTCACCGGGAGCAAATAAAAATTCTCAGGAAACTCTTTAGTCTTGGTGTGTGAATTACTAATTTTGTAAGTTCCCTGTGGCAAAATATTTTACATTTCAAGGTAGTCTTCTCTTTGCACTCAGCACAAGTTTGAAATGTGAACACGTGTGAAAGAACTTAATTGGGAAGGTAAACTGTTACTCTGCTTCCTTCCACTGATTTGATTGTTTATTGTTTAGCATATTCAGAGATAATGGAAGATGATAATGTTCACAGTGGATTTACTCTTGTGAGTCAATGTGTCTTAAAAGATGCCCAGTTAACAGTTACAGTCCTTTGCACATGTGCAAATACTCTTCTTTGCTATGTAGCAGTACACCTATTTATAAAGCCTTTGCTGTTTATTAACCTGAGAATTTTTTTTTTTTTTTGAGCCATTCCTGTTTGTATCAGCTAATGAGATTGGTCCATTTGATTGCTACATTGTTGGAAGCTGTGTGCTTCTCTCCAAAAGTTCCTTCTCTGCTTTCAGTTGCCTTGCTTTACCCTAATCTGAAACCATTTGGGTATCTAGCTCTCGTTTATCTTCTACATATATCTAGCAGAGTTACAGAGACATGAGTATTATCTAGATGATACATCTTTGTTGCATAAAGTGAAATTTCATCTTTCTCCAGGAAGTAATCACAAATGAACATGTAGTTGCCATGATGAAAGCAGCCATCAGTGAGACGGAAGATATGCCAATGTTTGTGAGTAGTTATCGTTCTTTCAATGTCATGGAACAGAACTATCTGTAAACTGGCTAAGTGTAGTGAGTTGTTTACAAACTCACGTGGCAGTTTGTAAATAATTTGGCAGTTGGGGGCAAACTCAAGAATCACTTGATGATTTTTATTGACTGTTTTCTTCTCATTTTCCCTTCTTAGGAGCCCAAAATGACACGCTCTAAACTGAAGGAAGTGGTGGAAAAAGGAGTGGTGGGTGTTCTGTTTTTTCTTTATTGTTTATTTAGCTTTGTTAATAATATATAATTCCAGGTTATTTGTAGGGAAAAAAATATAGGAAATATTTATTATGATCTGGGTTTGACTCCTTCAAGAAATATTTGTAAAAGGCAAATTGACATGTGGAGATGCAATATATGAAATCATTATTATACTTTATTTTTATTTTAGTTGCTTTTTTGGAAGTGCTAGGTAGATAACCACTTGGAGCAGTTGAAAGCAATGAGTGATGACAGTTTTTCTATTCATGTTGTGAGATATGTGGTGAAGTGTTTAAAGTAGTGTATTTCAAATTGTATTCCAGGGACCAGTTGCATCAAGATCACCCTGGTATGGGGTTCCTCAAGAGTGCTTATTAAAAATGCACATTCTTGGGCTCACCTCAGACCCAGGAATCAGGACCCATGGGTAGGGCCTGGGAATATGCATTGTTGAAAGCACAACAGTACATTATTTTGCACACTAAAGTATGAGAACCTCTTGAAGACTTTTGAAGCATTCTGATACAGCAAGCTCTTTGATGCTGGGCACTGTGTTCTATCTGCTTAACAAGCGCCTGTCCAGTTTGTGCTTACCTTCTGCGACAAGGCAGGTGATAGTCCTAAGGGAGTCCATTCTATCTCTGATAGTAAGAAAGATTTACCATATGGACCCAGACTGCATAGTGTAGTTTTTGTCTGTCTGGTTCTGTTCCTTGCAGCCCTGTAGAAGAAATGTCTGTTCCTTTTCCACATGACCTTTCCTCTAGTTGAAGAAAACATATATATATATATATATATATATATATATATATATATATATATATATATATATATATATATGGCCTCTCGCTATTGTGGCCTCTCCCGTTGTGGAGCTCCGGGCGCGCAGGCTCGGCGGCCATGGCTCACGGGCCCAGCCGCTCCGCAGCATGTGGGATCCTTCCGGACCGGGGCACAAACCCGCGTCCCCTGCATTGGCAGGCGGGCTCTCAACCACTGCGCCACCAGGGAAGCCCACCAATATATTTTTTTACAACATTCTTTTCTTGCTAAACGTCCCCTAATTTTTTATTGGTCTTCATGTGACAAGGCTTTGAGTACTTCTGATCCTTTTCTTCTGCATGTGCCAAGTTTGTCCATATCCTTTTTTAAAAGTATGCCTTAAGTGGATCTAGTGCTCCAGATAGGGTTTAACTAGTATAGATTAAAGTTAGGTTGGGACTTCCCTGGCAGTCCAGTGGTTAAAACTCTGAGCTTCCACTGCAGGGGTACAGGTTCAATCCCTTGTCAGGGAGCTAAGATCCTGCATGCTGCAGCCAAAAAAAAATAAAATAAAAAGATAAAGTTAGGATATTCCCTCAATGTTCAGATTCCATATTTCCCTTAATGCAGCCTAAGGTTGCATTGGCTTTTTTTTTTTTTTTTTAATATGCCAAAGACATACATTTTAGGGTGGCAAATTCTGCTCCCCTATGCACTGGCTTTTTTTGACAGCCACATCATATATATATATATATGTATATATTTGTATATATTTGTCTAAGTGACTAACCCTGGTTGCATAAAGTGAAATTTGATCTTTCTCCAGGAAGTAATCACAAATGAACATGTGTTAGCTGTGATGAAAGCCATCAGTGAGACAGAAGTTCTATGGAGTCTACCTGACATAGAATATAATTAACATTAATTCCATATTTGATTTAAAAAAACCCAAGGAGATCCAAATCAGGCTCTGGATTATGTCTACCAACCATGTATATAGTTGCAGAGAAGGTAGACAACCCAAGGCTATAGTTTATGTGGGAGAGCAAAGATTAGAGTCCATTTCTCTTGCTTCTTAATCTTGATAGACTGACTCCTTCCTGATGGATTTGGCAGTAGGAAAATTGATTGGTATAGAAACAAACATGGGAAGAGGTATGGACCTGAATCACATCATTCCCTTTACCCTGTATTGGGCCTGGCTCCACAGAGGATTTTAAAACAATAGATAAAGAATCCTCCACAGAGGATTTTAAAACAATAAGTAGCCACAACATGGCAGGGCTGAGGAGATGTGGAGGGCCTAAGGCTCCTTATAGAGACAGAACCTAATGGTCTGTTGGATTTTGTTCATGATGATTTTGTTTGGGTCACAGTTAGATGGTCAAGAAATTATGCACTCCAATGGTATTGTGTCAGGAGTACGTAAGAGGTTTTAAAGAATTCTTTAAAAACTTCCCCCCACCAACTCTATTTTATTTATTTTTTTATTTTTAAAATTTATTTATTTTAGGCTGCATTGGGTCTTCATTGCTGCGCACAGGCACAGGCTTTCTCTAGTTGCAGTGGGGGGGGGGCTACTCTTCTTTGCGGTGCGCGGGCTTCTCATTATGGTGGCTTCTCTCATTGCAGGGCGTGGGCTCTAGGCATGCGGGCTTCAGGAGTTGTGGCACACAGGCTCAGTAGTTGTGGCTTGCAGGTTCTAGAGTGCATGCTCACTAGTTGTGGTGCACAGGCTTTGTTGCTTCGCGGCATGTGGGATCTTCGCAGAGCAGGGCTCGAACCTGTGTCCCCTGCATTGGCAGGCGGATTCTTAACCACTGCGCCACCAGGGAAGCCCCTCTATTGTTTTAAAATCCTGAAAAAGTTGAAAAGAATTTTACAGTGAATCTACATTCCATCTAGATTTAACAATGTAAAATTCTGCCATATTTGCTTTAACTCTCTCTGTGTCTGTCTATTGTTTTTTCCTGGACTATTTGAAAAGAAGTTGTGTACGACTTGACACTTCACCCTGAAATCCTTCCCTAAGAACTTTTCATGGCTAGCTTTTTGGAGGCATACTTATGGTGGATTTATGTAATTGATTAAGAAGTACTGATGGCAAAAGGCTGCTATCACCTGTAGTATCCTAGGTTTGTATACTATTGTAGTTTACAAATAGTTTTCATATTTATTATTCTATGTGAACCCAAGCTGTAATATAAAGTAGACAGTATAGACACTTTGTCCATTTATGGGTAATACAGATACTTACTAGGTTTAAGGCAGAGATGCTAATGATGGAAATAGATTCATCTCTCCTTTTCTTCTGCCAAGCTCTGACAAATATTTGACAGTGTAGATCAGTACCCCTACATCACTGCAGCTATATGTTAGTCTGATGGCTCCTTGTGATGGTAAAGAAGAAGTAAAAATGAAAAACAGTATGTTTTTGTTAAGGGAACTTAACTATTTATATTCTTTGTTGGTAGGTAATTCCAACATGGAATATTTCACCAATTAAGAAGGCCAATGAAATTAAGGTAAACTTGGAACAGGTAATTTTAATTCTTTTCCAGAAGTACTTCATCAGTTTCAAAATGCTTCTATTTGTTAACTTTTTAGGACCTATGTATTTATTTAAATTCCAGCTTTGATTTTTTCCATTTCATTAGTCTTAGGTTTGACTCTCATGCTAGAAATCTTTTTAACTCCTGCCTCTTATTATTACTTGCTTTAGCTGCTTGTTGTGCTCTTAGGATTTTTTTTTCCTGATCTGCTTTCTTCCCCTTATCTCCCAAATACATATGATTCGTGTTTTCTCTTATTTTATTTTTTTCTATAATTGTACTTATGTAGCCTCCTCAGTTTGTGGATATCCACCTTGAAGACGATGATTCCTCAGATGAAGAGTACCAGCCCGATGATGAAGAAGAAGATGAGACTGCTGAAGAGGTCAGTGGTTACCTGTGTGAGTGTTAGTAGAAAAAATTTCACTCCACAAGGCAGAGTGTACTTTGCTTCCTTAGTAATATCACTTGTTCTATACAGAGGGTTGAAACACAGTTCTTCTTTCTACTCATTTCTTTGCATAAATCTGAGACTGTGACTCCTCTTCATGCTCCCTTGATTTTTTCATGTCTTGTATTATGAAATAGAACACACATATAACATGCAGAACTGTGCATAGGATAAAAATTAAAATATACAGCTTAAATAACTCTAAAGCTAATCCTTATGAAAACTTCCTTAAAGTCATTAAGTATAACATTGCCAGACACCTCTTATCACAGTCACTTTTCTTCCCCTATAGACAGCCACTATCTTGACTTTTTGATAATTACTTCCTTGCTTATCTTTCTACTTATATCACCTAAATGTGCAGCTTTACACACTGTATTCAGTTTTTTACTGTTTCTGAACCTTAGGTAAATGGAACCGTAGTCTCTTCTTTTGTGTGGCTTTTTTTTTTTTTGGTTCAACACAAGTCATTTGAGATTCATTTATACTGTTGCTTGTAGCTATAGTTCGTTCATTTTCATAGTTAATGTAATATTCTATTTCTTAATGTGTTCTTTGACTTGTTTGTTAAAGGATTTTAAATCAGTGCCTTACAGTTTTACAGAGTTTACAGTGCTGACGAGGACAGAGATCTGATCCCTGTTCCTACCTTCAGCAAATAAAGCTTTTATTTAAATTTTATTCTCTTACTCTAATTCAGTGTTTGGTACTTTGATTGATATTTTGTGATTCATTCTATTGAGGTACTTCAGACTCAGTGGAATGAGGTAGGGGCATACATATGAAAGTGAACTGGATTTGTTTTGTAGAGCTTATTGGAAAGTGATGTTGAAAGCACTGCTTCATCTCCACGTGGGGCAAAGAAATCCAGATTGAGGCAGTCTTCTGAGATGACTGAAACAGATGAGGAGAGTGGCATATTATCAGAGGTAAATCCACATCATACTAGCAAGATAAATTAGAGGTGCTCTATAAGTAGATTATTTAACTGTGTAAATAGATCATTTATCCATGGTGATTCTAAGCAGTCACCCTTTGCCAAACATGATTCAAGATCAGTAATCATGCCATTATCTTCCTGGTATTTGTGACTAGTTATAACTGAATTTCAAATTCCCTTAAGTCAGTGAACAGTTAAAAGAAAACTAGAACTCAGTGACAGGGAGAATTCTTATTAAGGGGCCAAATGTGAGTGACTGGCAGTTTCTTTCCTTCTACCCTTCTCTTTTTTGTATGTGTTTTCTAATATTGTTCTAAAGCCATTTTTATTGTATTTCCCCGCTTTTGATAACCTAAGTAGCATCCTGTTGGCTTCATGGGAAATAGGATGAAACCTAATTAGATTAATGTACTTGACAGTGCCTTTGTTTTTATATACTTCTATCTAGATGGGAAGAGAAAGATTGCTAGCATATGAAAGACATGCTTCTCTCCTCCTGCCTTTTTTTTTTCTCTTTTCTTCCCTTCCTCCCTTTAATTTTTAACATATTTGACCCTTTTAATCAGGCTGAGAAAGTCACCACACCTGCCATTAGGCACATCAGTGCAGAGGTAGTGCCCATGGGGCCTCCGCCCCCACCAAAGCCCAAACAGACCAAGGATAGTACTTTCATGGAGAAGTTGCATGCGGTAGATGAGGAGCTGGCTTCCAGTCCAGTCTGCATGGATTCTTTCCAGGTAAACATAACTCTAAATTGCTGAAAAAGTCAAATGGAATAACTTAGTCATTGCTCAGATTGGGAAGGGAGAAGGGAAGATATTAAATTCTGATACAGTAAGTAACATTCATGAAATTATAGGTCTTTGGTACTCTATTTAGTTTGTGCTATTTTATTGTAAGTGAGAGTTAAGTGAGAATGGCAGTTCCTAAGGAAGAAATAAGGTATGTGACAGAGAGCATTTTAAAATGTGGAACATAGGAACAACCTTCAGCCAGATTCCTCAAATATTAACCTTTACCACAATTGCTTTATCATTTTCTCCTTCTTTCTCTCTCTCTGTACACATTTATTTTTTCCTGAATTGCTTTAGAGTGTGTTGCAGTAATGATGCACTTTTACCCCTAAATATCTTTTTCTTTCTTTTTTTAACATCTTTATTGGAGTATAACTGTTTTACAATGGTGTGTTAGTTTCTGCTTTACAACAAAGTGAATCAATTATACATATACATATGTTCCCATATCTCTTCCCTCTTGCGTCACCCTCCCTCCCACCCTCCCTATCCCACCCCTCTAGGTGGTCACAAAGCACAGAGGTGATCTCCCTGTGCTGTGCAGCAGCTTCCTACTAGCTATCTAATTTACATTTGGTAGTGTATATATGTCCATGCCACTCTCTCACTTTGTCACAGCTTACCCTTCCCCCTCCCCATATCCTCAAGTCCATGCTCTAGTAGGTCTGTGTTTTATTCCCGTCCTACCACTAATCTCTTCATGACATTTTTTTTTTCTTAGATTCCATATATATGTGTTAGCATACGGTATTTGTTTTTCTCCTTCTGAGTTACTTCACTCTGTATGACAGACTCCAGGTCTATCCACCTCATTACAAATAACTCAGTTTCATTTCTTTTTATGGCTGAGTAATATTCCATTGTACATATGTGCCACATCTTCTTTATCCATTCATCTGTTGATGGACACTTAGGTTGCTTCCATGTCCTGGCTATTGTAAATAGAGCTGCAATGAACATTTTGGTACATGACTCTTTTTGAATTATGGTTTTTTCAGGGTATATGCCCAGTAGTGGGATTGCGGGGTTGTATGGTAGTCCTATTTGTAGTTTTTTAAGGAACCTCCATACTGTTCTCCATAGTGGCTGTATCAATTTACATTCCCACCAGCAGTGCCAGAGTGTTCCCTTTTCTCCACACCCTCTCCAGCATTTATTGTTTCTAGAGTTTTTGATGATGGCCAATCTGACCGGTGTGAGATGATATCTCATTGTAGTTTTGATTTGCATTTCTCTAATGATTAATGATGTTGAGCATTCTTTCATGTGTTTGTTGGCAATCTGTATATCTTCTTTGGAGAA
Source organism: Kogia breviceps (assembly GCF_026419965.1). Taxonomy (NCBI): domain Eukaryota; kingdom Metazoa; phylum Chordata; class Mammalia; order Artiodactyla; family Physeteridae; genus Kogia; species Kogia breviceps. The sequence continues at coordinate 86,381,729 of NC_081310.1, read as the reverse complement.
ATGTCTGTTTAGTTCTTCTGCCCATTTTTGGATTGGGTTGTTTGTTTTTTTGTTATTGAGCTCCATGAGTTGCTTGTAAATTTTGGAGATTAATCCTTTGTCAGTTGCTTCATTTGCAAATATTTTCTCCCATTCTGAGAGTTGTCTTTTGGTCTTGTTTATGGTATCCTTTGCTGTGCAAAATCTTTGAAGTTTCATTAGGTCCCATTTGTTTATTTTTGTTTTTATTTCCATTTCTCTAAGAGATGGGTCAAAAAGGATCTTGCTGTGATTTATGTCATAGAGTGTTCTGCCTGTGTTTTCCTCTAAGAGTTTGATAGTATCTGGCCTTATATTTAGGTCTTTAACCCATTTTGAGTTTATTTTTGTGTGTGGTGTTAGGGAGTGTTTCATACTTTTACATGTAGCTGTCCAGTTTTCCCAGCACCACTTATTGAAGAGGCTGTCTTTTCTCCACTGTATATCCTTCCCTCCTTTATCAAAGGTAAGGTGACCATATGTGTGTGGGTTTATATCTGGGCTTTCTATCCTGTTCCGTTGATCTATATTTCTGTTTTTGTGCCAGTACCATACTGTCTTGAGTACTGTAGCCTTGTAGTATAGTCTGAAGTCAGGGAGCCTGATTCCTCCACCTCCATTTTTCTTTCTCAAGATTGCTTTGGCTATTCGGGGTCTTTTGTGTTTCCATACAAATTGTGAAATTTTTTGTTCTAGTTCTGTAAAAAATTCCAGTGGTAATTTGATAGGGATTGCATTGAATCTGTAGATTGCTTTGGGTAGTAGAGTCATTTTCACAATGTTGATTCTTCCAATCCAAGAACATGGTATGTTTCTCCACCTAGTTGTATCATCTTTAATTTCTTTCATCAGTGTCATATAGTTTTCTGCATACAGGTCTTTTGTCTCCTTAGGTAGATTTATTCCTAGATATTTTATTCTTTTTGTTGCAGTGGTAAATGGGAGTGTTTTCTTAATTTCACTCTCAGATTTTTCATCATTAGTGTATAAGAATGCCAGAGATTTCTGTGCATTAATTTTGTATCCTGCTACTTTACCAAATTCATTGATTAGCTCTAGTAGTTTTCTGGTAGCATCCTTAGGATTCTCTATGTATAGTATCATGTCATCTGCAGACAGTGACAGCTTTACTTCTTCTTTTCCTATTTGGATTCCTTTTATTTTATTTTTTTTCTCTGATTGCTGTGGCTAGAACTTCCAAAACTATGTTGAATAAGAGTGGTGAGACTGGGCAACCTTGTCTTGTTCCTGATCTTAGTGGAAATGGTTTCAGTTTTTCACCATTGAGAACAGTGCTGGCTGTGGGTTTGTCATATATGGCCTTTATTATGTTGAGGAAAGTTCCCTCTATGCCTACTTTCTGCAGGGTTTTTATCATAAATTGGTGTTGAATTTTGTCAAAAGCTTTCTCTGCATCTATTGAGATGATCATATGGTTTTTCTTCTTCAGTTTGTTGATATGGTGTATCATGTTGATTGATTTGCATATATTGAAGAATCCTTGCATTCCTGGAATAAACCCCACTTGATCATGGTGTACCCCTAAATATCTTAGTGTATATTTCCTACAGATGAGGACATTTGATTATGAAAATAAGGATATATAATATTAATAGTCTATTAAAGTCCTTATTTGGATTTTGCCAATTGTCCCAATAATGTCTTTTATATAAAGCAGAAGAAAAATTATTTTTTTGTGTGATCCGGGATCCAGTCTAGGATTACATGTTGTATTTAGTCGTCTTGTCTCTTAGACTCTTTTTATTGGGAACAGTTTCTCAAAGTTTCATAACCTTGACATTTTTGAACCTTATAGAGCAATTATTTTGCAGAATGTTCCTCAATTTTGACTTTTCTGATACTTCCCCATAATTAGATTCAGGTTATGCACTTTTGGCACTAATATCACAGAAGTGATATGTCCTTTTTAGTGCATCATATTAGGAGGCACGTGACTTCTGTCATGTTAAATTTGATCACATGGTTAAGGTGGTGTCTGTTTTCCTCGCTGTAAAATTATTATTTTCCCATTTTTAAATTAATATGTATCTTTGAGGCAAAATATCTTTTCACCCACTAATTTTAGCATCCATTGCTCTTCTTGATTGAAACAGTTATTACTATGGTTATTGTCAAATGATGACTTTCTAAATTCCATCCTTAGACAGTTCTTTCTTTCTTTTTTTTTTTTTTTTTTTTAATTTTTATTTATTTATTTTTCTTTTGGCTGTGCTGTGTGGCATGTAGGATCCTAGTTCCCTGACCAGGGATCAAACCCGCACTCCCGGATTGGAAGTGCAGAGTCTTAACCACTGGACTGCCATGGAAGTCCCAGCCAGTTATTATTATTTTTTTAACATCTTTATTGGAGTATAATTGCTTTACAATGTTGTGTTAGTTTTTCCTGTATAACAAAGTGAATCAGCTGTATTTATACATATATCCCCATATCCTCTTCCTCTTGTGTCTCCCTCCCTATCCCACCCCTCTGGGTGGGCACAAAGCACCGGGCTGATCTCCCTGTGCTATGTAGCTACTTCCCCACTAGCTGTGTATTTTACATTTTGTAGTATATATATGTTAATGCTACTCTCTCACTTCGTCCCAGCTTGCCCTTCCCCCTGGTTGTGCGCAACTGGCCGCATGCTCTTGCTCTGGAGCCTGCACGCCACAACTAGAGAGAAGCACTCACACCATACAAAAGATCCTGTGTGCCGCAACTAAGACCCAAAGCAGCCAAATAAATAAATATTTCAAAAAGTAAAAATAAAAAAAAGATACTTCTCTTAAAGTATCTTTTTAGAAAAAAAAAAAAGGAATAGACATACAGATCAGTGGGACAGAATTGAGAGTCTAGAAATAAACTCTTAAATTTATGGTCAGTTAATCTTTGACAAGTGTTCCAAGACCAATTAATGGGAAAAGAATAGCCTTTCAACAAATGGTGCCGTGACAACTGGAAATCCACATGCAAGAGTATAACGTTAGACCCTTACCTCACACCACACTCAAAAGTTAACTCAGAATAGATCATTGACTTAAATGTAAGGGCTAAAATTATAGAACTCTTAGAGCAAAACATAGAGTAAATCTTTGTGACCTTTGCTTAGGCAGTGGTTTCTTAATACAATACCCAAAGCACAAATGACAAAAAGAATAGGTACATTTGACCTCATAACAATTAAAAACTTGTGCCTCAGAGGATACATCAAAAAAGTGGAGACAACCCAGAAAGTGGGAGAAAATAATTGCAAATCACATATCTGATAAGGGTCTTGTATCTGTAATGTATAATGAACTCTTATAAGTCAACAATAAAAAGACAACCGAATTAAAAAATGGGCAAAGTGTATGAATAGACATTATTCATTTCCTTTTTTCCTCAATAAAAAGGAATGAGGGGCTTCCCTGGTGGTGCAGTGGTTAAGAATCCATCTGCCAATGTGGGGGACACGGGTTTGAGCCCTGGTCTGGGAAGATCCCACATGCCGTGGAGCAGCTAAGCCTGTGCGCTACAACTACTGAGCCTGCACTCTAGAGCCCGCAAGCCACAACTCCTGAAGCGCGTGTGCCTAGAGCCTGGGCTCTGATATGAGAGAAGCCACCGCAGTGAGAAGCCCGCTCGCAGCAACCAAGACCCAATGCAGCCAAAAATAAAATAAATAGAGTAAATAAATTTTATTACAAAAAAAAAGGAATGAGTACCGATACATGCTACAAAATGGATGAACTTTGAAAACATGCTAAGTGAAAGAAGCCAGAGACAAAAGGCCACATATTGTATGATTCCTTTTATTTATTTTAAAAAATATTTATTTATTTATTTATTTATTTATTTAGGCTGTGCCGGGTCTTCGTTGCGGCGTGTGGGATCTTTTTAATTGTGGCATGCAGACTTCTCATTTGTGGCATGCGGACTCTTAGTTGCGGCATGCGGACTCTTAGTTGCAGCATGTGGACTTCTTAGTTGTGGCATGCGGACTCTTAGCTGTGGTATGTGAACTCTTAGTTGCAGCACATGTGTGGGATCTAGTTCCCCGACCAGCAATTGAACCCAGGCCCCCTGTATTGGGAGCGTGGAGTCTTACCCACTGGACCACCAGGGAAGTCCCTATGATTCCTTTTATATAAAATGTCTAGCATAAGCAAATCCATAGAGACAGAAAGATTAGTGGGTATCAAAGACTGGTATCAGGGAAGAATGGGGAGCTACCACTAAGGGAAATGGCCTTTCTTTTTGGGGTGATGAAAATGTTTTGGAATTAGATAGTGGTGATGGTCACACAACTCTGTGAATATAGTAAGATCCACTCAGTTATACACTTTAAAAGAGTGGGTTTTATGGTGTGTAAATTATATCTTTTTTTTTTTTTTTTTTTTTGTGGTACGCGGGCCTCTCAGTGTTGTGGCCTCTCCTGTTGTGGAGCGCAGGCTCCGGACACGCAGGCCCAGCAGCCATGGCTCACGGGCCCAGCCGCTCCGCGGCACGTGGGATCCTCCCAGACCAGGGCACGAATCCGTGTCCCCTGCATCGGCAGGCGGATTCTCAACCACTGCGCCACCAGGGAAGCCCCTAAATTATATCTTAATAAAGCTCTTATAAATGTTCCTGAAATGTTTTTAAAACTGATGTCATTATAAGTACAAGGATATATTGTACAACATGGGGAATATAGCCAATATTTTATAAGAACTATAAATGGAGTATAACCTTTAAAAAAATACATTGGCACCTATAAAAAAAATTGATGTCATTATCCTTAAAGTTTCTCAGACAAAGAATAATAAATCCATATGGTTTAGAGAAGAGACCTTGTGTTTTAAGCTAAGAAGAGAAACACACAGGATATGATGAAGTTTGGAGAAATTGAAAGCATTAGGCATTCAGTGATATGTTTTTGTTTCCTTCTCCGTTGGCTAGCCCATGGATGACAGTCTCATTGCATTCCGAACTCGCTCTAAGATGCCTCTGAAAGATGTTCCCCTGGGGCAACTAGAGGCAGAGCTCCGAGCTCCAGACATCACCCCAGACATGTATGACCCCAATACAGCAGATGATGAGGATTGGAAGATGTGGCTGGGGGGACTTATGAATGATGATGTGGGGAATGAAGGTAAGTGGTTTTGTTTGCATTTAATATCTACTCTGTCCATGGTCTCTGGTAAAATTTTCATTAGTTAAAAGCTTAAAGAAAGGGGGTGTTTTTGGTTAATTGATTTAATTGTGTACTTAACAATGTGGTCTAAGTCAGTAGTTAAATTCCACTCCCCCCCCTTTTTGTTTTTGTTGAAGAGCCTTTTGGGGAATCTTTTGAATGCTAATCCTCTGAAACATAAATGTACATATAATTTTATTTTATTTTATTTTTTTGTTTTTTGCATTCTGAATTTTCCGTTTAATTTTTTTCTTTTTTTTTTAAACATCTTTATTTGAGTATAACTGTTTTACAATAGTGTGTTAGTTTCTCCTTTACAGCAAAGTGAATCAGTTATACATATACATGTTTCCATATCTCTTCCTTCTTGTGTCACCCTCCCTCCCACCCTCCCTATCCCAATATAATTTTATATATGATTTCACGAGAGTGCATTGACTCACTCGAAGACTGTCATGTTAGTTAAGGTTCTTCCTGATGCAGGTGAAAGAATCCTCTCAACTTGCTGAAGTTGAGAATCCTAACTCTCAACTTGCTGAATGAAACCAGACTTTGGGAGTGGCAGAAGAACCTACAGTGGAGTTGAGACCCACTTTCCCTCTCAACAGCTGTTACCTCTGCTTTTAGTCAGTCAACTCCATTCTCAAACCTGTTTTTTTCTACAAGGCTGGAACTGTGATCATAAACACACCATTCACTTCTTGGTTTGTCCCTACATCAGAACAACTCTCTCCTACAGGCTCCAGTTTGAAAAATCCAGAGGAACAACCCTGATTGGTTGGGTTTGATCACATGCCCACTGTCTTGGTATTGCATGGCTTCGATAGGGAGACTGTTTCAGCATGGAGTCCTGTGATTGGCAGCACCTTGTTGCGAATCACAAACAATGGGGTTGGAGTAAGCAGTTACCCAAAAGAAGTGACAGTGTTTCCAGAAGTAGGGAAGGAGAACTGATCAGACAGAAACAATGTTGACTACAGTCATACATGGTGTAAGAATCCCTGCTGCAACCCTTATTTGTTTTAGAATATAAGTAAATTCTTACCTTAAAACAATACATTGTTAAAATTGTCTTTGGTGGGTTTTTTTTTTAAGCGTACTATAGTGAAAGTCAGTTACCATTCATCATTTTGTGCAGTGTTTATGTAAATTTAGAGGAAATGAGAGATTGATTTAGTTTGTAGTGATTCCAGATGATGTCACATTCTTTTGACGGAATCAGGGCAATTTTGTTACTATTGTTGTTTCCTTTTGACTCTCTTCAATGGGGAGTGACCAGGATATTCATACTGGTTGTGTTGTGGAAGATTCACACTTTTTAAAAAATGTGTATAACTGAACTAAAGTCTTATTTGCATTTTTATGTGAACAGAGTCATTCACTATCTCACTTTAATCCGTAGCCAAATTCATTGCTTCTATTTCTGGATCACATGATGTCCTATCAAACTTAATTACAGACAACTTACAGAGCATATCTTTATTCTTTTCCCTGTCTTCTAAAAACAACTACTGTAGGGCTTCCCTGGTGGCGCAGTGGTTGAGAGTCCGCCTGCCGATGCAGGGGACACGGGTTCGTGCCCCGGTGCGGGAAGATCCCACATGCCGCGGAGTGGCTGGGCCTGTGAGCCATGGCCACTGAGCCTGCGCGTCCAGAGCCTGTGCTCCGCAGTGGGAGAGGCCACAACAGTGAGAGGCCCGCATACCGCAAAAATAAATAAATAAATAAATAAATAAATTAAAAAAATAAAATAAAAACAACTACTGTAAGATTCTTGTGTTGAAAGGATAATGCTTTAAGATAAATAAGAGAACATATAACTTGTATGGAAATAGACTGAGTAAATATTTGGGTAGGTAAAGCCAGGAATAAATTAGGATAAGTGAATGAAAGAAAGTTCGTTCTCATATTTACCTTATAAAGCTATTAATAACTATACTGCACATAATTTGGCATTTGGTATTGAGTACTTTCTTTTACAAGGCAGTGTGTTAGATTCTATGAGAGATAGAGGAAAATGATCATTTTGTTAGGGAGTAAACATGTATGAATAGTGCTTGGTCCATTGTTAAATGCATGATACCTTTCAGATTAATGAAGTTGAATGAACTCAGATGCACCATAAAAGTGGCATAAACTCTGTTCTAAGGTTTTAGAAGAGAGAGAATTATTGTTTAGCATGACCAGAGATAGCAACATGAAAAAGGTGGTAGTTGAGATGGACCTTTGAAAGATATTTGACAAGTGACGAGAGGAATCATATGGGTGGAAGTGACATTGAGATAACATGTATTTAGGTTCTGTAGAATATATGCTCCCCAGAGTTTTCTCTTATATTCTGTATTATAACCATAAGGGTAATATGTGCTTGGAGTAAAGAAATCAAATATTGTGTAAAGAAAACTGTTAAAGCCTTTCCTCATGATGACAGTTTCATGCTGCAGAGGGATCACTGATAATATTTTGATGTGCCTCTCGTGAGAGTTTTCAAATATGACGTTGCCTTTTAGTTTTCCACATTAATGTGGCAATAGGAAGAATTTTAGTCCTAAATTTAAATTCCCGAAACATTTAGAAGAGACAGGTACCAAGAAGCAAATTGGTTTGAATTTTAGCATTTTTGTTCTTCTCCACCCACCTTCTATAGCAGAAGTGGTAATAAGCAATGAAATGCACAAACTTGCATGAAGGAGAAAAGGATGAAATTTGCAGCTGAGTCATTGACATATTAACTGGAGAGTCAGTTCCTTAATAATCAGCAGCTGATGTATTATCGCATTAGTCTTCTGATAGGAGTGTAAGCTGCTAGCTTTTCCATTCCTTACCCCTTTGAGAATCTGATGAAAACTGTGCAGCCACTCCCCAGAAAAATGTACACATCTACATACATGAAGTTTTTTTATGTCACTTTTTTGGGGGATTTATTATTCTCTTGAAGTTCATTTATTGACACTTCCTTTTTCTATCAATGCATTCAAGGTCCAAGATACCAAGGCTCAAAAATCTCTGCAGAAAGGAGTGAACAGGGACAAAGATAATTTTATCCATTTTGTAAAAGTGTCAGAGGAATTCATTGTGTTGCTCTGTGTTATAGAGTCAATTTGTTATACTGCTAGGATTAGAACCCATTTTAATATTCTAGGAACATAATCTCAGTCAAAGAAGTCTCAGGGGGCATTAAAGCATTTTTTAAATGCATGTGATGCTTCATAAGCAAGCTCTGCATTTTGCCCTTAGACCTAAGCTAAGACAAAATATTGATAGTAATTAAGTCAGGTTTTCATGGCTTTATTAGGGCAGCAGCTTTGGTGCCCTGATTGTTATCACCTTGGTTGAAAGAGCTGAGACGCTGGCTGTTGAGGAGGAAAGGCTAGACAGAGTTGGCTGTCAGGATTTTGGGAGTCTGGGTGGTGTTTCTCATAATTTGTCCCTAGAATTTGAATCAGAATCAGGGAGTGTAGGGATGTATTTGTTGGATGGTGTTAAGTTACAGATTCCAGGGACTTCCCTGGTGGTGCAGGGGTTAAGAGTCCACCTGCCAAGGCAGGGGATGTGGGTTTGAGCCCTGGTCCGGGAAGATCCGACGTGCCGCAGAGCAACTAAGCCCATGTGCCACAAGTGCTGAGTCTGCATGCCACAACTACTGAAGCCCATGTACCTAGAGCCCGTGCTCTGCAACAAGAGAAACCACCACAATGAGAAGCCCACATACTGCAACAAGGACCCAACGCAGCCAAAATAAATTAAAAAAAAAAAAGATACAGATTCCAGGGCCTCACTCCATACCTACTGAATCAGAATCTCTAATGGTTATCATCTAGGTATCTAATTCTTATATATCCTAATGGTTGGAAACTACTGGTCTGGGAGAAATAAGAGTGTATGATAAGGGTTGATTGAGGAAATGGAATAATGGTTAGTGCGGAAGGTGAAAATCCTCTTTCTTTATAACAGTATTTTTTTGTTTCCTTATTAGGATAGATTTTGAAAAGAGAACATAGAGTCAGTGACTAGGGTAGGTTTGGATCCCCAGATCTACCAGCTGAAGTTTGTGAGTGCTGGTAAATAGGAAATGATGCTAGATATAGATCACAGTACCGAACTTTAGCCATATGCCGGTTTATTTTGGTAGTATTACGTGGCTAACTATTTTCACATGTTCCTAGTACCATCTGCTCTGCATATTATTAAAAGTGAGAGTATCATTTGCAAAAAATAAGAGGCTGTACTAGAGGGGGTGGGTACACAAAATTGAGATCAGCTGGGTAGATGCTGACATTATCAATCAGTCAAAAAAGTAATTAGACCCAGAGGGCAGGTTCCACGATCAGGGTACTAAAAGCTAAGCAGAATTCAGAAGAAACCTTCCTAAATGATTTTTCAACATGTTTGCCAAATGGGTTCTCTGAGAATATTGGCTGACACATTTGTATGGTATGGGCAGAAGCTGTCTATTGTAGTTCTTGCACCTAAACAGATGGGGTGTGTGCAGACGTCTGTGCAGTATCCATATGTTATAGGCTTTCCCCAGAACTTGTATTATTCAGCAACGTTTGTAAAGAACCTGCTGTAAAGAGACTTACATAGAAAGTACTATAGAGATTACGAAGACAGGATTCCATTCCTAAGGATTTAAAACTTTTTTATTGGGGGATAAACCTATAGATGGGTGAAAAAGCCTTCACATTTAAATAGCTATATATACACAATACAGATTTATATATTATAAACAATAAATGTTGAGTAAAGAATATCAGTTTAGGGCTTCCCTGGTGGCCGCCTGCTGATGCAGGGGTCACGGGTTCGTGCCCCGGTCCGGGAAGATCCCACATGCCGCGGAGCGGCTGGGCCCGTGAGCCATGGCCGCTGAGGCTGCGCGTCCGGAGCCTGTGCTCCGCAACGGGAGAGGCCACGACAGTAAGAGGCCCGCGTACCACAAAAAAACAAAACAAAACAAGAATATCAGTTTAGATTGGGTAGATTGGGGTTTATCAGTACAAATTTTCCAGTGATTATGAATCAAAAATGTGTTTGGGACTTCCCTGGTGATGCAGAGGTTAACAGTCAACCTGCCAATGTAGGGGACGTGGGTTCATTTCCTGGTCCAGGAAGATCCCACATGCCGCGGAGCAACTAAGCCCGTGCGCCACAACTACTGAGCCTGCGCTCTAGAGCCCACACACCACAACTGCTGAAGCCTGCGTGCCTAGAACCTGTGCTCCACAACAAGAGAAGCTACCGCAGTGAGAAGCCTGCACATCGCAATGAAGAGTAGCCCCCGCTCGCCATAACTAGAGAAAGCCTGCACGCAGAATGAAGACTCAGTGCAGCCAAAAATTTTTAAAAAGTGTGTGTATATATTTTTATTTTATTTTTTATTATTTTATTTTTTTTTGCGGTATGCGGGCCTCTCACTGTTGTGGCCTCTCCCGTTGCGGAGCACAGGCTCTGGACGCGCAGGCTCAGCGGCCGTGGCTCACGGGCCCAGCCGCTCTGCGGCATGTGGGATCTTCCCGGACCGGGGCACGAACCTGTGTTCCCTGCATTGGCAGGCGGACTCTCAACCACTGCACCACCAGGGGAGCCCTATTTTTATTTTTAATAAAAAATATTTATTATGAAAAATTAAGAAAGAGTTCTATTCTTCAGTCTTTGTTGATTCTTTCTAGATATTTTCTCTGTGTTTAATCCAAGAAAGGAATCATACTATACATATTGTCCTGCATCTGCAACTTGCTTTGTTCACTTAATATAATTTAGACATCTTTCTATTGTAATACATAGAGGTCTCCCTTTCCTGTGTAATGGCTACATAGTGGTAAGGAATTAGTTATTCTCATTTTCTAGACTTTGATTTTGCTTTTGGTTTTAATTCAGTTCCTCAGTTGCACTAGCCACATTTCAAGTTCTCAGTTGCCTCATGTGGCTAGTGGCTACCATTGTTGTACAATACATATGTAGAACATTTCCGACCTTGCAGAAAATTCTGTTAGACGATGCTGATCTAAAGTTGTCCCAGGAAAAATTTTACCTTAATATAACAATCCAGGGACTTCCCTGGTGGCACAGTGGTTAAGAATCTGCCTGCCAATGCAGGGTACCTGGGTTCGAGCCCTGGTCTGGGAAGATCCCACATGCCGTGGAGCAGCTAAGCCCATGCACCACAACTACTGACCCTGCGCTCTAGAGCCCACGAGCCACATCTGCTGAAGCCCGCGTGCCTAGAGCCTGTGCTCCACAGCAAAGAGAAGCCACCGCAATGAGAAGACCATGTACCACAACTAAGAGTAGCCCCCGCTCACTGCAACTAGAGAAAGCCTGTGCAGCGACAAAGACCCAATGCAGCCAAAAATAAATAAATAAAATAAATAAATTTATTTAAAAGAAAATGTATATATAACAATCCATAATTGATTGACTCCTTCAAGATTTTTAGTTAGGAATCTAAAAAACATCATAGCATCAACATTAGAGAAAATTGCGAGGGAGAAAAATACCCATACTTCTATGCTCTGCCATTACAAATGTTTGTTATTTTTGTATATTTTTAGTATTTCTGAGTTATTGTAGGGATATAATTTTATGCTTATGAGTATTATGTGTGTATTGTGTTGTACTTTTGTCATGAATGTGTTGAACATGTATAGAATGTTTACATTCTATATGTATATACTATTTTATACTAAGTCATAATTATGGTCATTCCTTTTTTCACTATCAATGCCTTTGTATAAAGAGTTTTACAAAAATATTATTTTAATGAGATGCACTACTCTAAGTGGGTTTACTGAGATAAATTACATGTTCAGTTTTTAGGCTTTTGCTGCATTTTGAGAAATTTTAAGTTTTGTTTGAAGGAGGGAAGGAAGGAACTTGGCTAATTGAGGGGAATAGGTGAGATGAGTCCACTTTGGGAAATTATCTGTGCACAGGCACTGAGGAAAAAAAGAATAAGTTGTTTAAAAACTTCAGAATAGGCAGTTCCCTTGCAGTTAGGACTCTGCGCTTTCACTGCTGAGGGCCTGGGTTTAATTCCTGGTTAGGGAACTAAGATCCTGCAAGCCGTGTGGCACAGCCAAAAAATAAGTAAAAAATAAAATAAAAATAAAAACTTCAGGATAAATGTGCTTTATTGGAGTAGATTCTTATGGCGCTGAACATCTTAAATTTTCATTAGAGATATGAGTTCAGGGTTGGGAATAAGTGTCTAAAACATTTTTTTTTCCTAGATGAGGCAGATGATGATGACGATCCAGAATATAATTTCCTGGAAGACCTGGATGAACCAGACACAGAGGATTTCCGCACTGACCGGGCAGTAAGAATCACCAGTGAGTCTGTGTTTATTATAAGTCCTGGTCTTGACTTCTCCACATCTACCTTTGTTTACTTTGCAGATTTTTGAGGTTGAAGTTTGTAACGCACTTAAGACATTTAAGCTTCCTCTACCCATTTATTTCTGTAATTCTTTAAATTTACATATATATTCAGGAAGCCTATCAGTTACTCATTTATACATCCCGCAGTCATGTATTGAGTATTTGGCAGCGATTGTACCAAAATGAATGAGACATGGCCTCTGCCTGTAGGATGTCAGCTTAGTAGGAGGATACAAACAGAAACAGTTACAGTATCAAGTGATAGGTGCTATAATAATAGTTTGTGTATACACTGGTGGCCCAAAAGAGGGTTATACTGTCCTAATGTATGGTATGGGTTAGGGAAGGATTCACAAAATGGGATGTTTTATTTTAGTTTTGAAGGAGCAATAAGAAATTTTTGGTGAACGGGGGCAGAGAGGGATATTGCAAATAGAAGAATTCTGCAAACCATGGAATTATGAAACAATACATGTGTTTGGAAAATAGTAGTTTGGTTAAGTTGTATGAGTGAGTGGTGATAGATGAGTTAAGCAGTGTTCAGTTCATGGAGAACCTTAGATCTGATTTTTGATCTGTCAAAAAGGAGAGCTCAAATAACTCAAAGCAGGAAATATAGGAACTGATTTGGATTTTAGAAATATCACTTTGATTTAATGCCAGTTTAATGTATTGATTTGGTGGGTAAAGAGAGCAAGATTGGAGGCATGGAAAACAATTAAATAACTTGGCTTGAGTCATTTGTTTAAAATGATTTCATTGCTAGTTTGCCAATGATGGAAAGCATATTTCAGGAACTGTTGATTTTTATTGAGTGTGTGCATGACCCTGTACTGGAATAGTATACACAACATGATGAACGTAAGACGTTGGCTCTTGACGAGGTTATGAAGAAAGTTTTTAAGTATCCAAAAGTGTTTATTATGTACCTAAATAATGCAAGTCTTTGTGCAAAGAGAATTATGTAAACACAATCCTTTAGGACTTATGTTCTGTTTTGTTGCTTTATTTCATCTTTCATGTTGTTTTTAAGATTAGAATGCCGTTTCCTTTATGAAGATCTTCCATTTATTTTGGTATGTTATGACAGTTAAGGTTGCGTTGAAAGGAAAGCACCAGGAATCAAAGAGAAAGTGTAGAAAGAAAAGGCTTGAGGATTTAGGTTTTGAGAAAATTGTGAAGGAGGGTCTAGGAAGGTATGAGAGAAAACAAGAAAGCCTTTTGTCTCAGAAACCAAGGGAAGAGTCTTTCAGGAAGGAGCGAATAGTCCACAGTGTCATGTGCTGGTCATGAAACATTTTCTGCTTGAAGCAGAAAAGTAGGAGATTGCATTTCAATTCAGCTCTCAGCCTGGTGTACACTTGCCTTCCCTTCTTGTTTGTCTGTTACTTTCTTCAGTTTATAGATACAGTTGACCTTGAGCAACTCAGAGGCTAGGGGTGCCCAACTCCAGTGTAGTTGAAAATCCGACTAGAAGTTTTGACTCCCCAAAAACTTAACTACTAGTAGCCTACTGTTGAAGGCTTACCAATAAAATAAATAGTTATTAACATGTATTTTATATATAATGTGTTTTGTATACTGTATTCTTACAGTAAAGTAAGCTAGAGAAAAGAAAATGTTATTAAGAAAATCATAAGGAAGAGAAAATACATTTACAGTACCGTGTTTATCGATACTGTAAGTTTATGTTATCTGTTTACAAGCTGAATCATCTGTCAGTATCTATATTAATATTGTTTTATATGATACAAAACACTGGAGATATACATGTTACACTAGACAAGAAAAATGAAAAGATAATGTGAAAAAGGAACATTTATTTACTGGTATAAGGATGCAAGCATTCATAATGAAGAAGCAGCAGTATGATGGCTTGATGTAGCCTATTGTAATTGATACGTTTGCTTCACAGATCTCTTCTTCGTACTCTGGCCTATACACTGCTGAATGGTTACAAAATTTTTATGGCATACAGTATTACAGTCATATTCATGTACAGGATTGGAAACATTGTTACATTTTAAAAAAATGTGATAATAGGCTGATACACAGTTGGTAATGTAATTCTTTGAAAGCACAGTTATAAATCATTAATAAAACTAACATTAATTTTATTATTAATTTTATATTAAATAGTACTCACTTTATGCCTATGTAAGGATAGGCTATCCATTTCAATACAAGTCTTGCACATGATGTTCTACATGATGAATACTTAGGTGATGATGATGATGATGACACAAAAACATCTCATGCGATTCTTGCCATACAGTCATTAGATTTTCACACAAAGGTACACACATATACACAACAGATAAGTTTATTAACTGTAGGCATGATGATTATTTACTATTCATTAAGTCGCAGTGGGTCATCATAAAGGCCTTCATCCTCCTTGTCTTCACATTTAGTAGGCTGAGGAGGAAGAGGAGGAGGAGGGGTTGGTCTTGCTGTTTTGGGGTGGCAGAGGCAGGAGAGGTGGTGGAAGAGGAAGGGGAGGCAGAGACTGTAACTTTATGGAAATACATTGTAATTTCTGTAAATTTCTGTAAATTTCTCTAAAAATGTTTCTGTATGGTACCAGTCCCTCTCCCACCATGTACTTTGGTTTCAGTGTCTATATCATAGAAGCGTCCTTGTAAAAGAAGTCAAAAGCAGTCTTAAATAATCGGAACCCTGCTGCCTGATTGTCTAATGTCAGTTTGTTTTCTGACACAGCTTCTTCTACATCTTCTTCCTCATTGTCTGGCACTGTTTTGGAAGCACTCATCTGCATCAAGTCATCTTTTGTTAATTCCTCTGGTGCGGTGTTTGTTAGCTCTTGAATTTCTCCAAGATTCAGAACTTGAAACCCTTCACCCCCATCTTTTTTTGGCCATATTCACAGTCTGTTTCATGATTTCCTTGATTGGCTCTGTCGTAAATCTTGTGAAGTCATGCAGGACACCTGAACACAGTTTTCTCCAGCAGGAATTTATTGTTTCAGGTTTGATGGCTTTCATGGCTTTTTCTTTAACAATGATGGCATTTTCAGTGGTGTGATCCTTCCTCCAGACTTACGTGATGTTCTCTCCATTGGGGTCTTTTTTTTAGTGTGGATAATCCTTTCCATAGAATATCGTGTGTAATGAGCCTTTAAAGGTCCTTATGACCCCTGATCTAGAGGCTAAATTAGAGACATGTTTGGAGATGAGTAGACCACTTAGACACCTTCAGTGTTGAATTCATGGGGTTCTGGGTACCCAGGGGCATTGTTCAATTTCAAAAGAACTTTAAAAGGCAAGCTATTTCCTGACTTCAGGGACAAAGCATCGATGGAACCAATCCATAGAAAGGCCCTTCTTTTTGTATATCTAAAGACTGGCAGCTCGTGTTTATCTTCTCCCTTCAAGGTGAGCAGCTTTATAGATAAGGGCAGTCCTGGTGGTAAATGCGATTGCATTTTCACAAAACAGTAGACTTAGCCTCTCCCTTCCTGCCTTAAATCCTGGTGCTTCTCTTCCTTACTAATGTCTTTTGAGGCTTTATTTTTAAAAATTTTTTCCCATCCAGAATAGGGCATTTTCATCTGCACTAAAAACCTGTTCAGGCAGATATCCTGTCTCCTCAGTCTGGGAACTTGTCTGCTGCCTCTGCGTGAGCAGAGGCTTCTCCTGTTATCTTGACAGTTTTTAAGCCAAACCTCTTTCTAAAATTATCAAACCATCCTTTGCTGGCATTAAATTCTCCAGCCTTAGATACTGCATCTTCCTTTTGCTTTAAGTTGTCATGCTTTTTCTCAAATCATATTAGAGTCTATAGGTATGCCTTTCTTATAGCAATCCTGCACCCACATAAAAGCTACATTTTCAATATGAGATAAAAATGTATTTCCCAAAAAGCGCAAGGTTTTTGCACCTGGCGGCATAGTGGCAGCTATGGCTTCATGAATTTCCTTTTCATTTTTTACAATGGTCCTTACACTGGATTCATTTATCTTGAAATGGTGGGAAATCACAGCTGTAGACCGCAATCTCTGGTACATATCAAGCAATTCAGCGTCTTCTTGTAATGTCATGACTTTTCTCTGCTTCTTGGGAGCACTTCCAGCATCACTAGTGGCACTTTGCATGGGTCCCATGGTGTTATTCAAGGCCTATGGTATTGTACTAAACTTGATGAAAAATACTCAAGAACCACAAGAGATCACTTTTTCCTACAGTACGCAATTTGCTGGAGAGACAAACTGCTCAGGAGATGTTTTAAGCAGATACTTGCAACACCTGAGCTAGCAACAGGAGGTGGCTATGAAATTATTAGAGAAGTACAGTATATGCCACAGTTAATTTTATGCAGTTATGATTTCATACTGCATCTTTATGTTTGGGTTTCTCTCGACTGTGAATGGTGCCGTGTATGGTCTGTAAGTGTGTGCGTAAGTTTTGATAAATTTTAACTTTTTAGAGTAGATTTGTGTACATTTTATGGTAGTAAATGATAAAATAGACTAGTATCTACATATAGTTTATGCATTCATGACATACCTAACTTTTTCTTAAATTTTTTGTTATTTCTAGGCTCTGTGGTTTGTCTGAGGGTTTTTTCAAATTGTTGCACATCCCCCCCAAATTGTTCCAATATATTTACTGAAAATATCTGCATATAAGTGGACCCATACAGTTCAATTCCATGTTCAAGGGTCAACTGTAATTTCTCAGGGAGATCCTTCTCAATTAGGATTGATCTTCTTGCTCTGTAATCCATACTATTTTTTTTTCAACTTACACACACACACTGTATTTTATTTTTACACGAGATAAATAAATTGACACCAAGCATTGTAAATGGATGACCACAACAAAAGCAACAATGTTTGCAATTACCAAACATGAAACACACTCATACTATGTCATAAAATTGACATTCAGTCCAGTAAACCTCCACTGTAACAGCTCCTTTACTTTGCAGTGAAAATTGATTTGTATATTTTTTGCCTCTGAGTCCTTGTGGGATTTTTTAAAAATTCAAACAGAAAGTCACAAAAATTATAATCATCCTCATCAGTTCACTCAGTCCCATGCAATTAATTTTTTTTTAATCTTGATCTTTTGTTAGCACTTTTATGAATTCATCAGTTTTCCATTAGAATTCTGAAAATACTTATTCATTCAGTTCAGCAGTATAGTCATTACCAGAAACCTGTACATGTCAGTCTTTTCCATGAATTCCTTGAAGATGAAACCCTTTAATAGGAACATTTTTGCGAAAGCATCAGAATACACCCAGAACTGTCTGTAAATGACAAAAGACTTAAAAATGACCACGATTAAAGATTTGATGAAAGTTCATAATAATGCAATTGACAAGGAAATTTAGTTACTTCTGAGATATACATTTTAAAGTAATAACTAGAATTATGACTTATAACATTATACCAGAACATATAAGATTTTTAGAAATTTCATGTAATGTCTGAAACATTTATATTAACATGTTTCCGTACAAATATCCCAAAGAAAGTTTAGTATTAGTTATTTTTGTTTTTTTTAATACTGCAGGTTCTTATTAGTCATTAATTTTATACACATCAGTGTATACATGTCAATCCCAATCGCCCAATTCAGCACACCACCATCCGCACCCAACCA
Source organism: Kogia breviceps (assembly GCF_026419965.1). NCBI lineage: Eukaryota > Metazoa > Chordata > Mammalia > Artiodactyla > Physeteridae > Kogia > Kogia breviceps. The sequence continues at coordinate 86,363,546 of NC_081310.1, read as the reverse complement.
CGGTTTCCCCCCTTGGTGTCCATATGTTTGTTCTCTACATCTGTGTCTCAACTTCTGCCCTGCAAACCGGTTCATCTGTGCCATTTTTCTAGGTTCCACATATATGCGTTAATAGACGATATTTATTTTTCTCTTTCTGACTTACTTCACTCTGTATGACAGTCTCTAGATCCATCCACGTCTCAACAAATGACTCAATTTTGTTCCTTTTTGTGGCTGAGTAATATTCCATTGTATATATGTACCACAACTTCTTTATCCATTCATCTGTCGATGGGCATTTAGGTTGCTTCCATGACCTGGCTGTGGTAAATAGTGCTGCAGTGAACATTGGGGTGCATGTGTCTTTTTGAATTATGGTTTTCTCTGGGTATATGCCCAGTAGTGGGATTGCTGGATCATATGGTAATTCTATTTTTAGTTTTTTAAGGAGCCCCCATACTGTTCTCCATAGTGGCTATATCAGTTTACATTCCCACCAACAGTGCAAGAGGGTTCCCTTTTCTCCACACCCTCTCCAGCGTTTGTTGTTTTTAGATTTTCTGATGATGCCCATTCTAACTGGTGTGAGGTGATACCTCATTGCAGTTTTGATTTGCATTTCTCTAATAATTAGTGATGTTGAACAGCTTTTCATGTGCTTCTTGGCCATCTGTATGTCTTCTTTGGAGAAATGTCTGTTTAGTTCTTCTGCCCATTTTTGGATTGGGTTGTTTGTTTCTTTAATACTGAGCTGCATGAGCTGTTTATATGTTTTGGAGATTAATCCTTTGTCTGTTGATTCATTTGCAAATATTTTCTCCCATTCTGAGGGTTGTCTTTTTGTCTTGTTTATGGTTTCCTTTGCTGTGCAAAAGCTTTGAAGTTTCATTAGGTACCATTTGTTTATTTTTGTTTTTATTTCCGTTACTCTAGGAGGTGGATCAAAAAAGACCTTGCTGTGATTTATGTCAGAGAATGTTCTTCCTATGTTTTCCTCTAAGAGTTTTATAGTGTCCAGTCTTAACATTTAGATCTCGAATCCATTTTGAGTTTATTTTTTTTAAAACCTTTTTTTTTTTTTTTTTTTTTAATTTATTTATTTACTTTTGGCTGTGTTGGGTCTTCGTTTCTGTGCCAGGGCTTTCTCCAGTTGCGGCGAGCGGGGACCACTCTTCACAGCGGTGCGCGGGCCTCTTACTGTCACGGCCTCTCCCTTTGTGGAGCACAGGCTCCACACGCGCAGGCTCAGTAGTTGTGGCTCACGGGCTTAGTTGCTCCGCGGCATGTGGGATATTCCCAGACCAGGGCTCGAACCCGTTTCCCCTGCATTGGCAGGCAGATTCTTAACCACTGCGCCACCAGGGAAGCGCATGAGTTTATTTTTGTGTATGGTGTTAGGGAGTGTTCTAATTTCATTCTTTTACATGTAGCTGTCCAGTTTTCCCAGCACCACTTATTGAAGAGACTGTCTTTTCTCCATTGTCTCTCTTTGCCTCCTTTGTCATAGATTAGTTGACCATAGGTGCGTGGGTTTATCTCTGGGCTTTCTATCCTGTTCCATTGATCTATGTTTCTCTTTTTGTTCCAGTACCATATTGTCTTGATTACTGTCACTTTGTAGTATAGTCTGAAGTCAGGGAGTCTGATTCCTGCACCTCCGTTTTTTTCCCTCAAGACTGCTGTGGCTATTAGGGGTCTTTTGTGTCTCCATACAAATTTTAAGATGATTTGTTCTAGTTCTGTAAAAAATGCCATTGATAATTTGATAGAGATTGCATTGAATCTGTAGATTGCTTTGGGTAGTATTAGTCATTTTCACATTATTGATCCTTCCAATCCAAGAACATGGTATATCTCTCCATCTGTTGGTATCATCTTTATTTTTTTTATTTTATTATTATTTTTTTTTTGGTGGTACGCGGGCCTCTCACTGTTGCGGCTTCTCCCATTGTGGAGCACAGGCTCCGGATGCGCAGGCTCAGCGACCATGGCTCACGGGCCCAGCCGCTCCACGGCATGTGGGATCCTCCTGGACCGAGGCACGAACCCGTGTCCCCTGCATCGGCAGGCGGATTCTCAACCACTGCGCCACCAGGGAAGCCCTGGTATCATCTTTAATTTCTTTCATCAGTGTCTTATAGTTTTCTGCATACAGGTCTTTTGTTTCCCTAGGTAGGTTTATTCCTAGGTATTTTATTCTTTTTGTTGCAATGGTAAATGGGAGTGCTTCCATAATTTCTCTTTCACATTTTTCATCATTAGTGTATAGGAATGCAAGAGATTTCTGTGCATTAATTTTGTATCCTGCAACTTTACCAGATTCGTTGATTAGCTCTAGTAGTTTTCCGGTGGCATCTTTAGGATTCTCTATGTATAGTATCATGTGATCTGCAAACAGTGACAGTTTTACTTCTTCTTTCCAATTTGTATTCCATTTATTTCTTTTTCTTCTCTGATTGCCATGGCTAGGACTTCCAAAACTATGTTGAATAATAGTGGTGAGAGTGGACATCCTTGTCTCGTTCCTGATCTTAGAGGAAATGCTTTCAGTTTTGCACCATTGAGAATGATGTTTGCTATGGGTTTGTCGTATATGGCCTTTATTATGTTGAGGTAGGTTCCCTCTATGCCCACTTTCTGGAGAGTTTTTTTTAATCATAAATGGGTGTTGAATTTTGTTGAAAGCTTTTTCTGCATCTATTGAGATGATCATATGGTTTTTATTCTTCAGTTTGTTAATATGGTGTATCACATTGATTGATTTGCATATATTGAAGAATCCTTGCATCCCTGTGATAAATCCCACTTGATCGTGATGTATGATCCTTTTAATGTGTCGTTGGATTCCGTTTGCTAGTATTTTGTTGAGGATTTTTGCATCCATATTCATCAGTGATATTGGTCTGTAATTTTTTTTTTTATAGTATCTTTGTCTGGTTTTGGTATCAGGGTGATGGTGGGCTCGTAGAATGAGTTTGGGAGTGTTCCTTCCTTCACAATTTTTTGGAAGAGTTTGAGAAGGATGGGTGTTAGCTCTTCTCTAAATGTTTGATAGAATTCACCTGTGAAGCCATCTGGTCCTGGCCTTTTGTTTTTTGGAAGATTTTTAATCACAATTTCAATTTCATTCCTTGTGATTGGTCTGTTCATATTTTCTATTTCTTCCTGGTTCAGTCTGGGAAGGTTATACCTTTCTAAGAATTTGTCCATTTCTTCCAGGTTGTCCATTTTATTGGCATAGAGTTGCTTGTAGTAGTCTCTTAGGATGCTTTGTATTTCTGCAGTGTCTGTTATAACTTCCCCTTTTTCATTTCTAATTTTATTGATCTGAGTCCTCTTCCTCTTTTTCTTGATGAGTCTGGCTAATGGTTTATCAATTTTGTTTATCTTCTCAAAGAACAGCTTTTAGTTTTATTGATCTTTACTATTGTTTTCTTTGTTTCTATTTCATTTATTTCTGCTCTGATCTTTATGATTTCTTTCCTTCTGCTAACTTTGGGTTTTGTTTGTTCTTCTTTCTCTAGTTCTTTTAGGTGTAAGGTTAGATTGTTTACTTGAGATTTTTCTTGTTTCTTGAGGTAGGCTTGTATAGCTATAAACTTCCCTCTTGATTGATTGATTGATTGATTGATTGATTGATTGTGGTATGCGGGCCTCTCACTGTTGTGGCCCATTGTGGAGCACAGGCTCCGGACGCACAGGCTTAGCGGCCATGGCTCATGGGCCCAGCCGCTCTGCAGCATGTGGGATCTTCCCGGACCAGGGCATGAACCCGTGTCCCGTGCATCAGCAGGCGGACTCTCAACCACTGCGCCACCAGGGAAGCCCTAAGCTTCCCTCTTAGAACTGCATTTGCTGCATCCCATAGGTTTTGGATCATCGTGTTTTCATTGTCATTTGTCTCTAGGTATTTTTTGATTTCCTCTTTGATTTCTTCAGTGATCTCTTGGTTATTTAGTAACATATTGTTTAGCCTCCATCTGTTTGTGTTTTTTATGTTATTTTCCCTGTAACATTTCTAATCTCATAGCATTGTGGTCAGAAAAGATGCTTGATATAATTTCAATTTTCTTAAATTTACTGAGGCTTGATTTTTGACCCAAGATGTGATCTATCCTGGAGAATGTTCCGTGCGCACTTGAGAAGAAAGTGTAATCTGCTGTTTTTGGATGGAATGTCCTATAAATATCAATTAAATCTATGTGGTCTATTGTGTCATTTAAAGCTTCTGTTTCCTTATTTATTTTCATTTTGGATGATCTGTCCATTGGTGTAAGTGAGGTGTTAAAGTCCCCCACTGTTATTGTGTTACTGTCGATTTCCTCTTTTGTAGCTGTTAGCACTTGCCTTATGTATTGAGGTGCTCCTATGTTGGGTGCATGTATATTTATAATTGTTATATCATCTTCTTGGATTGATCCCTTGATCATTATGTAGTGGCCTTCCTTGTCTCTTATAACATTCTTTATTTTAAAGTCTATTTTATCTGATATGAGTATAGCTACCCAGCTTTCTTTTGATTTCCATTTGCATGGAATATCTTTTTCCATCCGCTCACTTTCTGTCTGTATGTGTCCCTAGGTCTGAAGTGGGTCTCTTGTAGACAGCATATATATGGGTCTTGTTTTTGTATCCATTCAGCAAACCTCTGTCTTTTGGTTGGAGCATTTAATCCATTTATGTTTAAGGTAATTATCCATATGTATGTTCCTATGACCATTTTCTTAATTGTTTTGGGTTTGTTTTTGTAGATCCTTTTCTTCTCTTGTGTTTCTCACTTAGAGAAGTTCCTTAAGCATTTGTTGTAGAACTTGTTTGGTGGTGCTGAATTCTCTTATCTTTTGCTTGTCTGTAAAGCTTTTGATTTCTCCATCGAATCTGAATGAGATCCTTGCAGGGTAGAGTAATCTTGGTTGTAGGTTCTTCCCTTTCATCACTTTAAATATATCATGCCACTCCCTTTTGGCTTGTAGAGTTTCTGCTGAGAAATCAGCTGTTAACCTTATGGAGTTCCCTTGTATGTTATTTTTTGTTTTTCCCTTGCTGCTTTCAATAATTTATTTTGTCTTTAATTTTTGCCAATTTGAATACTATGTGTCTTGGTGTGTTTCTCCTTGGGTTTATCCTGTATGGGACTTGCTGCGCTTCCTGGACTTGGTTGGCTATTTCCTTTCCCATGTTAGGGGAGTTTTCGACTATAAGCTCTTCAAATATTTCCTCTGGTCCTTTCTCTCTCCTCCTGGGACCCCTATAATGCAAATGTTGTTGCGTTTGCTGTTGTCCCAGAGGTCTCTTAAGCTGTCTTCATTTCTTTTCATTCTTTTTTCTTTATTCTCTTCTGCAGCAGTGAATTCCACCATTCTGTCTTCCAGGTCACTTATCCGTTCTTCAGCCTCTGTTATTCTGCTGTTGATTCCTTCTAGTGTATTTTTCATTTCAGTTATTGTATTGTTCATCTCTGTTTGTTCTTTAATTCTTCTAGGTCTTTGTTAAACATTTCTTGCATCTTCTTGATCTTTGCCTCCATTCTTTTTCCAAGGTCCTGGATCATCTTCACTATGATTATTCTGAATTCTTTTTCTGGAAGGTTGCCTATCTCCAATTCATTTAGTTATTTTCCTGGGGTTTTATCTTGTTCCTTCATCTGGTACATATCCCTCTGCCTTTTCATCTTGTCTGTCTTTCTGTGAATGTTGTTTTTGTTCCACAGGCTGCAGGATTGTAGTTCTTCTTGCTTCTACTGTCTGCCCTCTGGTGGATGAGGCTATCTAAGAGGCTTGATGGGAGGGACTGGTGGTGAGGAGAGCTGACTGTCCGCTGTGGTGGGCAGAGCTCAGTAAAACTTTAATCCACTTGACTGTTGATGGGTGGGGCTGGGTTCCCTCCCTGTTGGTTGTTTGGCCTGAAGCAACCCAAGACTGGAGCCTACCTGGTCTCTTTGGTGGGGCTAATGACAGACTCTGGGAGGGCTCATGCCAAAGAGTACTTCTCAGAACTTCTGCTCTCAGTGTCCTTGTCCCCATGGTGCACTACAGCCTCCCTCCTCTGCCGCTCCCTGCCTCTGCAGGAGACCCTCCAACACTAGCAGGTAGGTCTGGTTCAGTCTCCTTTGGGGTTACTGCTCCTTCCCTTGGGTCCCAGTGCACACACTACTTTGTGTGTGCCCTCCAAGAGTGGAGTCTCTGTTTCCCCCAGTCCTGTCGAAGTCCTGCAATCAATTCCCACTAGGCTTCAAAGTCTGATTCTCTAGGAATTCCTCCTCCCATTGCCGGGCCCCCAGGTTGGGAAGCCTGATGTGGGGCTTAGAACCTTCACTCCAGTGGGTGGACTTCTGTGGTATAAGTGTTCTCCAGTCTGTGAGTCACCCACCCAGCAGTTATGGGATTTGATTTTACTGTGATTGTGCCCCTCCTACCGTCTCATTGTGGCTTCTCCTTTGTCTTTGGATGTCGGGTATCTTTTTTGGTGAGTTCCAATGTCTTCCTGTTGATGATTGTCCAGCAGCTAGTTGTGATTCTGGTGTTCTGGCAAGAGGGAGTGAGAGCACATCCTTCTACTCCGCCATCTTGGTTCCTCCTCCTGATTATATCAATCCATACTATTTTATATATCCTTTTTAATATTCATCTCTCTCATAGTTGCTTATTTATATCTGTCTCCTTCCCTAAACTGTGAGCTTCTCATGGCTTTTGTATTGTTTATTGCCTTAGAGCCAGTGTTTTGCACGGGGCTGACAGTATTTGCCAATCAAATAGTGAACTTTTCTGGGATGCCTGAATGATGGGTCTTCCTTTCTAGTCATAGAGTTCTATGGTCATAAGTAAAAACTGGGATAGAATTTTAATTTTGTTTCTACCCCTTGTCATCTTATGTTATCATGCTTAATTATAATCCCCCCCGCCTTTTTTTTTTTTTGCAGTATGCGGGCCTCTCACTGTTGTGGCCTCTCCCGTTGCGGAGCACAGGCTCCAGACACGCAGGCTCAGCGGCCATGGCTCACAGGCCTAGCTGCTCCGCAGCATGTGGGATCTTCCCGGACTGGGGCACGAACTCGTGTCCCCTGCATCGGCAGGCAGACTCCCAACCACTGTGCCACCAGGGAAGCCCTATAATCCCTTTAAGAGGATTTTCTTACATGGATGATAAAAATTTTAAAATAAAAAAGCTTAGAATCACAGAGTTTAGAAAGCCTCCTGTGGTCACATATATTTTCCTCCCACTTAAGTGTTTGTTAACAGCTTCTCTCATGTGGCCTTTCAGTACGTTTGGATACCTCCAGTGACAGGGAGTTCATCAGTTCTGCATATAGTGTGTCCTACTCTTGAACACCTCTTCAATTAACATTTTCCTTATTAATTTTTCTTTTAAATTTTTATTTTTTGGCTGCGTTGGGTCTTCGTAGTGTTGCTGCGCGAGGGCTTTTCTCTGGTTGCGGCGAGCGGGGGCTACTCTTCGTTGCAGTGTACGGGCTTCTCATTGCGGTGGCTTCTCTTGTTGCAGAGCATGGGCTCTAGGCACATGAGCTTCAGTAGTTATGGCACGTGGGCTCAGTAGCTGTGGCACGTGAGCTCTAGAGCGCAGGCTCAGTAGTTGTGGTGCATGGGCTTAGTTGCTCCCTGTCATGTGGGATCTTCCCGGGCCAGGGCTCAAACCCGTGTCCCCTGCATTGGTAGGTGGATTCTTAACCATTGCGGCACCAGGGAAGCCCCCGCATTTTCCTTATTGAACCTGAATCTATCTTTTATTTTTCTCTGTTTGTCCTTTGTTGCCATAAAATGTAATTTACTCCTAAGTGTGCATAGTATGTTTCTTTTTCTACATTTTTTCTTTATTATGTAAACATAACAAGCTTTTTCAGTTCTCTAAATGCCAGGCTTTCCACATTTCAATCCCCAAGTTACCCTCCTCTGGATTCTAGCCTTTAGTTTTAAGAAAATTCTCCCCCATGACATTTTATTATGAAACTTTTCGAACATATAGAAAAGTTGAAAGAATTGTACAGTGGACACCCGTATACCCACTACCTATCTTCTATAGTTAACTTTTCATATATTTGCTTAGTCATGCAGCTATCCATCTATGAATCCATTTTTTTAAAAAGCATTTCATAGTAAGTTGTAGTTATCTAAACATTTCAGCATACATATCATGAATTAGAACTCAGTATTTGTTTACAGTTTTTCTTTTTAGGTAAGTTTATACACGTTGTAGTACAGAAATCTTAAGTGTACCATTCAGTGAGGTTCGATGTGCCTCCTTTCGTATAACTCAAACCCCTAACAAGGTAGAGATTTGTCACCCCCGAAAGTACCCACTTGCCCCTTCCAAGTCAGTCCCCACACCATCCTCTCAGATGCGACCACTGTTCTCTTTTCTTCTATCACAGATTAGATTTGCCTCTTTTAAAACTTCATGTGAATGGAATCATATAGTATGTGTTCTGTTGTATACAGCTTCTTTCACTTAGCATAATGTTGAGATTCACGCACATTGCTTGTATCATTAATTTCTTCCCTTTTATTGCTGAGTAGAATTCCAGTGTATAAATATACCAATTTGTTTATTTTTCATCAATCCCCAGGTGTTGATGGACACCTGTGTTCTTTCTAATTTCTGGCTATCTTTTTTTTTTTTTTTTTTTTTTTTTTGCGGTACGCGGGCCTCTCACTGCTGTGGCCACTCCCATTGCGGAGCACCAGCTCCGGACGCGCAGGCTCAGCGGCCATGGCTCACGGGCCCAGACGCTCCGCGGCATGTGGGATCTTCCCGGACCGGGGCACGAACCCGCATCCCCTGCATCGGCAGGCGGACTCTCAACCACTGTGCCACCAGGGAAGCCCTCTGGCTATCTTGAATAAGGATAGCTCTGAACTTTCTTGTACAAGGTTTTGTGGACAAGTGTTTCACTTCCCTTGGGTCAGCTATTTAGGGGAAGAATCAGTGGTCATAAGGTAGCTGTATACTTAGTTTTCTGAGAAATTGCCAAAACTTTTTCCAAAGTGGCTTTCCACTTTACATTCTTTTTACAGTTCTAGTTGCTCCACATCCTCACTAACGTTTGGATTTTAGCTTTTTAATGCCCTCTTAAGAAGGGCTTTTACAGAAATGATCACAGTCCTCTAGATAGAGTCTGAGACTGCTCTGATTCAGTGATATGCTTGGCCTTCTTGGTTGTGAGCACTGTTTTGGAGCTACTGTGTCGTGTTGAACTTAAGGTCAACCAAAACATTGAGATCTTTTTCAGATTAATTGTTTTTGAGCCATGTTACCTTTCTGTGCACTTAAGAAACTGATCTTTGAAAATCCTAAATGTAAGACTTTAAATTTAATCCCCATTATGTTTCATCCAATTAATTTGAGAAAACCTAGAATTTTGAATCTGTCATCAGTTGTTCTAGCAATCCCTTTCAGCTTTATATCATTTACAGATTTGGTAAGTGTGTTTTCTGGGTGTTTTAGGTTGTTGATGGGATTGCTGAATAGTTCAGGTCCAGAGATAGGGTCCTATGACACGCTGCTGGAGACTTCTCTCTTGACTCCATTCAGTAGGATAGGCCAACAAACTATGAATTTATCTCATTATAAAATCATCTAGCTTACGTTTTTGTGTGTTTTCCCATTAGAATTTAAGCTTCATGAGAGTAAAGTCCTGTCATGTATCTAAGCATCTAGGACCAGGGATTAAGGCATATAGTTGGTGTTCAATAAATGTTTTTAAATGAATGAGTGACTGATGGATAGATATGAGGATTTTGTTGAAAAGCCTTGCTGAAAACAACTTTCATTGAATTTTCTTGGAATTCCCCCTATGGCAAAATGAAACAAACAAATGCCAACAGCATACCGTTTGGCTTTTTTGCAGAAAAAGAAGTGAATGAACTGATGGAAGAGCTGTTTGAAACTGTGAGTAATGATCTTTGAATGAGAATTCAGAATAGTAAAAGTGGATTCTCCAGCAAACTCTCTCCTTCAGTCTCAGGGCCTCTCTCTCCAGAAGGGTCGTGTGAAGCAAGCCCATTCCCCTTTCAGTCCACCCAGGAGAGAATATAGTGACAGGAGAATTTTGCTAAGTAATAAACTTTGATTATCCATATGTAGGTTATTCTTAATAAAGTTTTCCTTGCAAGCTTTTGGATGGACTCTTCACTGTCACATGTTGCATCCTTAAAGATTGAAAACTAATTTTAGATTATTCTGAGCCCAACTAGTTACCTTTCTCATAAATTTATCTCTTTAAAGATATTCTGATCATTTCAAGTTATCCATGCTCTGTTTTTACCATTACAAGTTGGCTGATTGAGAAACTTTTTTCCTGGCATAATAGCTACCCCATGTGCAGGATTGTGCGAGCCCAGAAGTGAGAAAGGTGATGCAAGCTCTTTCTGTGCGCCAGCGTTATTAAAGTCCTGTAAACTAGTCTTTGCTTTCCCTTCTCACTGCTAGAATGACTTTTGCATGCCCATTCCCCAGGAAAGTCCTTCTTTTCCTTTTCCCTCAGTTTCAAGATGAGATGGGATTCTCCAACATGGAAGATGATGGCCCAGAGGAGGAGGAATGTGTGACTGAGCCTCGGCCTAACTTTAACACCCCTCAAGCCCTACGGTAGGCTAACCAAAGACCTTGAGACTTAGAATGGAGGAAAAGTGTATGTCTGAAAAGGTTTTGAGAAATTTTGGTTAACAATTTCCCATCCCTGACTACCTGCTGTTACTGATATTAGGATGCAGAGCCCCTTGGGGGTGTTAGGTGTCAAGTGAATAAGTCTCCTCATTATGGGGCAGTGCAGCTATAGATCAAGCTGTACCTGTTTGGGAAGGGAGAAAAAGCAGTAGCTGGCATCCATAGCAGCTTCTCCAGGTGAGTGGTGCTGGAGAGGTGTGTAGGACTCTATGTGGCCAGCCACAGAAACTACCCCAAATTGTAATATGCCATATGTCCCTTTTGTTCTTCTATTTGTCGTTAACATCTAGTAAATGTTAATGAACCTTTGTTAGTCACCAAGGCATTAATTGAGCAAACCATAAAGTACCTGAAGTAATGCCCTGGAGTCTGAAATGTGTGTACTGCCCTCTTCACTTAAATTAGCACTTCCGTTGTCCCACCCAGAGAGTAGAGGCTTTAAATATTTCCCCCATTTTTGATGAGTTTGCATAGTTTATCCGTACTTTATTGCTATCCATTCTGAGTAGCAGCATATTATCGTTAGGTGACTGGCTGGATGTCAGGGTATGGTTTGTGCCATGCATGGAACAAAGCAAAACTGAAAGACACATAGTCTCTAATTAGTCCTGTGTTTTAACTTAACAGCATTACCTAACTAGAGAGCTTTGGATCCATCTGAAAGCTAGACCTTCAGGGAACTTGCAAATTTAGTGAAAAAGACAAGGTATACTAATCATTGTGTAAAAGTCAGAAATATCATTCATACTCCATTACAATAAATACCATGCTGTAACCACAACAGAAATCTCAGGAGTTCTTTTTTTTTTTCAGCTTCATTGAGGTATAATTGAGAAATAAGGTTGTAAGATACTGAAAGTGTACAATGTGATGATTTGATAAACGTATGCTTTGTAAAAGGATTCCCCCTGTCAAGTTAATTAACACTTCTATCACCTCACATATTTACCTTTTGGTTTTTTTTTTGAGAACAAATTTCAAAATTTGTTAGAGTCTGTATTTGACCCAGTTATTTCACGCCATATTTCATAGAAAAAAATTCTAGTGTAGCAGAATAGAACCTGGGAACTTATCATGGGATTTGATCTGTAAACATATTTCAGTTCCACTAGTCAACTGTGTGTATGAATTTTTAAAATTTGGTCATTATGTAACTACTTAAAAATCCTTGTTCCAATTCAGTTACCTTTCGGTATTCAGTTGATCTGCTTGGGCTGCTGCTGGTTTTCTTTCAGCTAGAAATGCAAACCTAGCTTAATCTTTGATTAAGTAAAATATCACAGGGAAAGTGAGTTACCTGCATTCCCCTTATCAACTTCCCATCCAGGTAATACTTACTAAAATCAGGTACAGGCTTTTTTTTTGCATTATCTACATTTTTCATGCTTCTGTTCTTCTGTTCCTCTGCTAGTAATGCAGATAATCAAGAGATTTCAATTCTCAGTAAAACTGTACAGAGGATAGGCCTGTGTCTTTAGGTTTTCACCCTGTGCCAGCCCATGCTCACAGTAAATACTGTAAAAGGAAACATAACTTTTTTCAACAGCCTCTGGGGATAAAGATGATTATCATTTAACTATTGCTAAATTCTAGAGGATTTCTTGAATTATGATAACGTGCTAGTCATAGCTACTTGAGCAGGTCTTATCCTGATTGCACAGAGTATCAGCTCTTGCTTAATCACTTGAGTGTCTTGTTCTGCCTTTACCTCAGAACTAGCATGCTAGGTATTTGGATTCTTACTTCAGCCCCAGACACAGTCTCTCTCTCTCAGGAGGTAGGGGTAGGAGGGTAGTGTTAGAAAACTTGGAGAAGATTCTGTGTCACCATTAAGAACAAGTCCGAGATTAATTTGGCTGTCAGTGTGATGAAAAATGATGAGTTCCCATTAGCTCCTTGGCTGCTTTGTTATCCAGACGCTTCCCTACGCTTAGATTTTTGTTTAATTTCCCCTTCATTATGATATTACTTAGAAGACTGATGTAGAAGAATGGGTGGGGGGGCGATTCAGAACCATCTTATTTGAATCTATGCTAACAACTTTGGGAGAAGATTTGGGTAGGATAGGAGTTTGCCTATCGGCTAAAGTGAGCTTTGGGGATTAGCAGTAGATATAAGTTGTTCAGACTTGCTTAGCCCACCATTAGAAGGAACTGGATGTGCTATGGACCCAGGGAAATGTTCAAATCCAATCATCTCCCTGTTGAGGATAGGTTTGAGGAACCACTGGCCAACTTGCTAAATGAGCAACATCGCACAGTGAAGGAGCTACTTGAACAGCTGAAGATGAGGAAATCTTCAGCCAAACAGCAGCAGGAGGTAGAGAGGGTTAAGCCCCAGAGTGAGAAAGTTCATCAGACTCTGATTCTAGACCCAGCACAGAGGAGGAGACTCCAGCAGCAGATGCAGCAGGTAAGACTCTTCTTGGTAATGTTAATATTGGATCATCCCATGGCCTGGCTCGAAGCCAAACATTAAATTAGCAGCTTTGGAAAAGTCGGAAATAGGTGTTTTGATAACCACTGAAACCACAGGACCACAGGATCTTCACATCAGTTAGGACCTTGAAAGGCCATCATGTTCGTGTCCTTATGGCTCAGGTAAGAATGCATGTAAGGACCCTGATAGTATTCAGAATGATAGATTTCAAAGAATCTTTAGTAATCCCTTCTGAATTTAACAGCCTTATTGCCAGAGTAGTTTTTTCTTCTTTCTAATCTTAGTCCCTCTGGCTTGAGGTTAAACTTCCTCTGGTTCTGTCATTTTGCTCAAGTGGAACATATTTGAGAAAAAAATTCATACCAAGATACTGTGTTGTTCTCATAGTTTCTCTAGAAAGCCAAACATATATGCTGAAGTCACTAACATCTTGGTAAAGTCTTCTGGGTTCCTGAAATGACAACATCATAACATGTCACTATATTATTTTCTTTCCCTCCCCAGCATGTGCAGCTCTTGACGCAAATTCACCTTCTCGCCACCTCCAACCCCAGTCTCAGTTCAGAGGCCAGTACCACCAGGATATTTCTTGTAAGGTTTCAGATATCGCTGACTCTAAAGAATTGTGTATGCAGTTAGTTTGGAAGTCATTTCTCACAAATATTGACTCATCATAAGCTACATTTATTCTTCTCTCCTGCATGTTTTGGTAGCTGTTCGTATGGCTTCATGTGCTTGCTGATAAAACATAAGTTACTGGTTCCCATGAAAGGACAGAGAGAGTATTCAGTTTTCTTAAGACTATTCCTCTTACCTTTTTATTGGGTTCTCTTACTTTTAGATCCACTCATTTTGGGCTTTTGGTACTTCTCTTCTTTTTATTGAATTCATTATTTATTAGGCTCAATGTCAGTGTTTTATGTATAAAATTAATTTTGCTCATGGCATTATGAAATATTTTGGAGGAAGGGCTTTTAATTTCAAATTTTGGGGATTTCCCTGGAGGTCCAGTGGTTAAGGACTCGGCACTTTCACTGCCGGGGCCCAGGTTCAATTTCTGGTCGGGGAAGTAAGATCCTGCAAGCCGTAGGGCACGGCCAAAAAGAAAAAAATTCAAATTTTAACACATTTTTGACTGGAGATGTATTACAGCCACAGGCGTTAGTTTCTGCAAAAATTCCCCTGTCAGTAATGTGTTAAAATCCTATAAAAATTGCTCCTGAACTTTGGGGTAGGTAATGAGGATATTCTTTGCCTCTTGGGTAAGTCTCTTTGGAGTTTGAGTTGGCTAGTAGTCTGAGCTTCCTTCGATAGTCAGCAGAGTATTATTTCCCTCTTATTATGTTCAGAGGATCATGAGAAATACTTTGTTCTTCAGAGAAACCAATGAAGACATTTAAAATTTTTATTTTATTTTATTAAGTAATGGCTCTCACTCTTGAGAATTTTAATTCTAGCTGGGGAGCTAGACCATACATCCAAAAGGCTGAGGAACACTCAGACTAAGAATAAAGCAAGAACAAATTAGTGTATCACAAATCCCCAGATATCTGAGGACTCAGCAAAAGAGCAGTCTTAATGGCAAAATGTTAATTATGGAAGACTTTATGATGATTTTTACCTGTTTTTATACTATTGTAGGAAGGACAGTTTTTCACTCAGAGGCTAAGGGCTACTGGTATTAACTCTCTGGAACTTAGATCTCCTTTGTGTCCTGTTTTCCCAGAAAGAGCTGGGAACCTTTGCTCAAAGCTCCATCGCCCTTCATCATCAGTTCAACCCCAAGTTTCAGACCTTGTTCCAACCCTGTAACCTGATGGGAGCTGTGCAGCTCATTGAAGACTTCAACACACATGTCAGCGTTGACTGGAGTCCTCGTAAAACTGTCAAGAAGACTGGTAGGGGACAGATGTGTCCGCTTTAAGTTTTTACTTGCAATGAGAGGTGGGAGTCTTATTCCATAGATAATTTCCTAGGGATAATTTCCTAGGGGTGGAGAAGACAGGGTGTTTATAATTTCTTCTCTCTTTTATCCTCCCTTTGTGCTCATTATCTAAGTTCTAGAATTAGGTGATAATACTTGGGCTTAAGTAAGGGATGGAGGCAATGGACAGGGCAGGGTTGTGGAGGGTAGAGATGTGGGACTCATGCTAATAATTGGACTTAAGTAGACATGAGGGTAAGTATTAGGAGTCAGGTCAAGAGAAACTGGTATCTGATAAAGATGGAAGTCAAGTGGTAAAGTCGGGTTGTGTTTAGGTTTTTACTCACTTCTTCATTAAGATCATTTTATTTCCCATTATGATTATAGTGATATCTCCATTTTGAGTGAAACATTGATTTGGGAGTTAGGAACAAATTAGAGATGTTGTACATTTACCATGTTCAATATTTTAAAGAAATTTGCAGGTTTGGTTTCTACCTTGCATTGGTTTAGTATTTTTTGAGAAAATATTTGCTGTTCCCTTAAACTAAATATTTGCTTCTGATTTGTTCCTAGTTTAGCAAATTAGTTGTGTTTTGCTCTGGATTTGGGTTTGTCTTTGGATTTGATTTTAAATCCCTGACTCTTATAGTTAAATTGAATATAGTTGAATTTAAGTGCATTATGTCATAGACGCTGATCTCAAACTATGTTATTAGTTATATGTTGGTAATGAAAACTTAATTTAACACCAGACTACAGTTATAACTTACACATATAGTGTCCTGTGTTTTTCTTCTGGGGATATAAAAATAGCATTTATGGAAGGAGAAATATGGCTGTATAGTGGTGCTTATCTCTGGAAAGGCAGAAGTGCCTGGAATTGAGAGGCTTAGACAGCAAGACAGAAATGAATGAGACTGAATTGTCTCATTCTCTTTATGGTTTTTTTGTTCCCAACCTCAGGAGGAATCTGGGAGAACTTAATGAAAGTTAAGTAAGAATCAAATAAAATAAAATTTGGAATACCAGATTTGTGAGGGAGATTAAAGAAGTTGGAATCTTATCCTGGAAGAAAGAAAGCATTGTTGAAGGTCACTTATCTTTCAAGGATTTAAAGGGGGAAGGAGGTAAAAATTTTTTGAGCATACACTATCTGCCAGGTATTACTAGGTACTTTATAAGTGCTTATGTTACTTAGTGTGTTAAGTATTCCACACAGGAAAGAAAAAGAGAATCAACTTTTAATAACATTGAATGGGACTCCTTTTAGGTATATGTTAGGCTGAGAAAGATTGTGGAAACTTTTGGGAGGGGGGTATGTGGGTGGAAGGGCATCATGTTAGGTAGGGGTGGCTCTATCTAAATGCAAAAATGCATTCAGAAGCTTCTGTGAAGCCCTCTTTTGTTCTAGAATTTCATTTATCACGAATTTTTTTCTTACAGCCTATGAATTTCCCTGTTTGCCAAAGCAAGTGGCTTGGATCCTAGCCACAAGCAAGGTTTTCATGTATCCAGAGCTACTTCCAGTGTGTTCTCTGAAGGCAAAGAATCCCCAGGATAAGATTTTCTTCACCAAGGCAGAGGACAAGTAAGGGTTTACTATGAGGTGAACAAGAGCACAAAATATCCCAAGGAGAAGACCTATATAATAAAGAACGGACACAAAAGACAAAAAGAAAAGCAGTGTAGATGGGCGCAGTTCTGTAGTATGTGCTTGTTCCAGCAGTGCCAAATACTGCTTTTTTTAGGGAATGACATACACATTTTTGAAGCATTTTAAGTTGTTTTTTGTCTTTTATTTATTGTAAAAACTTACCTTGTAATACTGTTAGAGGAAAATTTTCAAAGGAAAACAATTTTTTTATCCATTATCCTAACCATCCCAAGACAATGATTTTTCTTTTCGCATTTCTTTTTTTTTTTTTTTTTTTTTTTTTTGTGATATGCGGGCCTCTCACTGTTGTGGCCTCTCCCGTTGCGAAGCACAGACTCCGGACGCGCAGGCTCAGCGGCCATGGCTCACGGGCCCACCCGTTCCACAGCATGTGGGATCTTCCCGGACCGGGGCACGAACCCGTGTCCCCTGCATCGGCAGGCGGATTCTCAACCACTGCGCCACCAGGGAAGCCCCACATTTCTTATATAATTATTGGCAATATAAGTGTAATTTTGTTTTGCTTTTTTTTTTCTTTTTTCTTTTTTCTTTTTTTTTTTTTTTTTTTTTTTGCGGTACGTGGGCCTCTCACTGTTGTGGCCTCTCCCCATTGCGGAGCACAGGCTCTGGACGCGCAGGCTCAGCGGCCATGGCTTACGGGCCCAGCCGCGGATCTTCGCGGACCGGGGCATGAACCCATGTCCCCTGCATTGGCAGGTGGACTCTCAGCCACTGCACCACCAGGGAAGCCCATGTTTTGCTTTTTTTAACTTAACGTCTTCTTGAAATTGTTTTTTCTATCAGATTCCATGCTATAACATTGTATTTTTGTTTCTGTATATTGTCTTTTAAGGCCATATTAATGGCCCTATGATAGTCCTTTTATTTGCCGCCCCCCCCCCCCCCCCACCTTGTTTAGCTGTTCTGAGTGAGGCTTCACCAAGGATCTTTGTGCATAGAGCTTTTGAAAATCTTTCCAGTTTATCTCTTTGGGTAAATTCTCAAGAGTGAGATTATTAGATAAAGGTTATGAACACTTTTATGGCTCTTGATTTGTATTTCCCCACTGCCATCAGCAAATACGTACATAGGTAACTGTAATTGAATATATTATGTTGGGAGGTAGTGTTGGTGCTGTGAAATATGTCTAACATGGTGCCCAATATTCATTTTATATTAGTTTTGTTAGAGCCATTCTTCTTCCTTCAAATTTCATTTGTATTATTAGTATAAAGTACATCATGATCTGTCATTTATTAGTGATTTATGCCTGGTTTTTCCTCTTCTCACTTGATTGGGAACTCCTCATTGAGTCTTATTCACATAGTACTTCTTAGCACTCAGTAAATATCTGAAATTTTCTATTGAATTGCCATTAACTTGTATGAGAATTAGATGTAGAAAAAGTGGGTTATAGAATGTGGAGTTTATCTGGGAGGCTTTTCAGCAGGATGGACTGTCAGGTGAGATTGAGTGTCACTGCCCCTTTCTCAGTTTGTTAGCTTTAGGACTGAAGCACTTTGAAGGGACCGAGTTTCCTAAGCCTCTAATCAGCAAGTACCTTCTCACTTGCAAGACTGCCCACCAGCTGACAGTGAGAATCAAGAACCTCAACATGAACAGAGCTCCTGACAACATCATTAAAGTAAGTGCTCCCTGCACACTCCACTGGAGACCTTGCCTGAGTGCAGCCATTCCTTTTATTTTGCTTAGTCTCAATGAACAGCCTTTTATTTAAGGCTAGTTCCTCCCACCTGCACACTAGGTTAATCGCCCTCTTTCCTTTCCAGGAACAGTGATCCATTATTTTCCTCTGGAGTATCATCTTCTTCCTCTGTTATAGATATTTCTCCTAACTATAAAATTGTTCAAATTTTAAAATACTTCTCGAATCTGTTTTCCTCTAGCTATTCATTTTCTCTTTTTTTTCCACTCTAACCTTCTTCAAAGGGTAGGCCACAGTCCACTTATATCCTTCTCCTTAACTCTTTATATTTAGATATTTATATCAAAGTTATAAAGTATACTTTAAAGAATCAAATAGTTCTATGAGACTTGTCATGAAAGACAATAATTTTTCTCCCTATTTCCTGCTAAGCAAGGTTTTTGTGGGCGATGGTACATTTACCTCCATATCTAGGTAGCATGCTTATAATTGCTACCACTTGATGATTTTTTTAAAAATATTTCTTTCTTTATTTGGCTGCATTGGGTCTTAGTTGTGGCACGTGGGATCTTCATTTGTGGCATGTGGGATGTTTCATTGCAGCACGTGGGCTTCTCTCTAGTTGTGGCATGTGGGCTTCAGAGTGCACAGGCTCAGTAGTTGTGGCACACAGGCTCAGTAGTTGCAGCGTGCGGGCTCTCTAGTTGTGGCTCACAGGCTCTAGAGTGTGCGGCCTTAGTTGCCCTGTGACATGTGGGATCTTAGTTCCCTGACCAGGGATCGCACCCACATCCCCTGTGTTGGAAGGCAGATTCTTAACCACTGGGCTATCAGGGAAGTCCCCACTTGATTTTTTGGATTTAGGCCTTCTCTGTTAAACTGAAACCATGGAAGATGAAGACTTAGTTCTCTCCATACTCCTATAGTCTCACCACTCACTATAATTATATCACAGTTTTGCTTAGATTGTTTTTATTTTTTAATTTTTTTAAATAAATGTATTTATTTTTGGCTGTGTTGGGTCTTTGTTGCGGTGCATGGGCTTTCTCTAGTTGCAGTGAGCGAGGGCTACTCTTCATTGCGGTGTGTGGCTTCTCATTGTGGAGGCTTCTCTTGTTGCAGAGCAGAGGCTCTAGAGCGCAGACTCAGTAGTTGTGGCGCACAGGCTTAGTTGCTCTGTGGCCTGTGGGATCTTCCCGGACCAGGGCTGGAACCCGTGTCCCCTGCATTGGCAGGCAGATTCTTAACCACTGCGCCACCAGGGAAGCCCACTTAGATTGTTTTTAGAGTTTACGTTATAAGCACGATTAAAAGCTCCTCACAGCTGAGCTATGTAGTGTATCATGATTACTTTGCTTTTCCTGCTGGACATTTTGTTTCTCCTGGTGTTAATAATTGCATTTTTGGAGGATGAGTGGGACTTGGTTTTATTATGTATGTATTACCAGTTCAACACTAAAGTCTACTTCAGTTTTATAAATCTCTTTTTAGTGTTTTCAGATATTTTAGGTGTCCTGCTATCATTTTCATCTTCCTGAAGAAATTCTTCCCAGAGCACTCTGATGGTGTTCCACTCTACCCATGTTGCTCTCTTGGCTTGCTGCATTAATGTCTTCTCCGGCTTTTTCTTCACCATCATCCTGGGGATTCATTTCACCTCTTACTTACGTTGGATCCTTTTATTTCTGAACCCCACATCATTTTTTCCTTGTTTTAGTGTAGCATATCCTAGTAGCATTCTGAGGAAGAGTGCTTGAGAAACAAATTTTTAGGTTTAAACTACTTGTATTCATTGTCTGTCATGACATGACATGACCAATGTAATTAACTAGTTTTGCTATTGTACTATATACCTGGTTTGTATATGTAACTATTGTTACTATGTAACAAGTGTACATGAGACCTGTCTATGAATCTATAATTATTCAAAATCAAAAGTTTGAAATATGTCTCTATTCTCCCACTTCAGTGGGTCTAACATTCTAGGTTGAAAATCACTTTTATCAGAACATTTTAAGGGCTCCATTTTCTTCTAGTTTCTAGTGCTGGCTCTTTAGAAATTTGATGCCCTTTTGACTCTTAAACCTTTATGTAACACCTGTTTTTCCTCTCCCTCTGGAAGTATGTAGGATTTTTCATTTTTCTCCAGTGTTTTGAAATTTCATGATAATATGCCTCAGTATGTGTCTAGTTTCATTAATTATGCAAGGTACTTGATAAACTTTACTTTGGAAACTCATAGGTTCCAGTATTGGGAAATGTACTTGAGTTACATATTGATGGTTTCCTTCCCTTCTTTTGGTCTGTTCTCTCCTATGGTGCTCAGTGGTCAGATGTTAGACCTCTCAGGCTCATCTTCTCATCTTGTCTTTCTTCTTTTTTCCCATCACTCTGTCTTTTTGTTGTACTTTCTGAGATATTACTTCAGCTTTTCCTTTTAACCGTTCTGCTGAGTTGAGTTCTTTATTTTTTTCTATCATATTTAAGATGTCTAATAGCTATTTTTATTGTTGTTCATTGAATATTCTTTAATAGCAAATGGCAGAGGAAATGTGGGAAAGCAGGAGAGGAAGGAGGCTGGAGTTTTCTCTTCTATACTTGATCAGCATAGTACTCCTGCCCTCACATATGCCTGACAGCCTCAGTTCAGAGAGCATCCTTTCCACAGCCCTGGCTTCTTTCTGCCAGGGTTGGGGGAGAAGCTGTCACTGGGCTACATCAAACAAGAGAGGGGATTCGGGGTCTAACCGCCTCTTCAGCAGATTTAAAACCTGTCCTCATCTCGACCTGTTTTTAATTCCTCCACTTCTGGAGGTACCTGGTGTCTTATCCTTTTGCCAGTCTTTGATATAAATTTAGTTGACCCATAACTTTTCTCCACGTGGAATTTGGTTTTCTTCATTCTCCTATGTGACTTACCACTCCTCCATCTGCTTTTTAGCTTTGAAAAAAAATTTTTTTTAATAAATTTATTTATTTTTGGCTGCACTGAGTCTTCCTTGCTGCATGCGGGTTTTCTCTAGTTGCAGTGAGTGGGGCCTACTCTTCATTGCAGTGCACAGGCTTCTCATTGCGGTGGCTTCTCTTGCTGTGGAGCATGGGCTCTAGGCACGTGGGCTTCAGTAGTTGTGGCACGCAGGCTCAGTAGTTGTGGCTGACAGACTCTAGAGCGCAGGCTAAGTAGTTGTGGCGCATGGGCTTAGTTGCTCTGCAGCATATGGGATCTTCCTGGACCAGGGCTCAAACCCGTGTCCCCTGCATTGGCAGGCGGATTCTCAACCACTGCGCCACCAAGGAAGTCCCCCCGCCCTTTAACTCTTTAACCTGTGAGAATGTGGATATTATCTCCACAAAGATCACGAATTATTTCCCGATTAGCTATCCAGTGGATACTTTTCTGCTCTTATCCTATTTAACTTTGTAGTTACATTGATACTTTGATAATGGTTCACACATTCCTTCTTCAGACTCCTATACTCTTATCTCCTGTGATACCCGACTTTTACCTCAGGCTGCTGTTTCGTGAACTCTTCTTCCCCTGCTCTACCCTTAAATGTCAGTGTTCCACGGTAAATTTGCAGTGTGTGGTCTCATCCAGATTGATGATTTTTGGTGTGCCTGTCTCTTCATGATTTTCAAATCTGTGTCTTTGGTCCGGGTTTCTCTTCTGAGCTCCGCCTCAATGAAGTCACCTGTTTAAAGGAATTCTTAGCTAAGTTGCCTCACTGATGCCTCAGACTGAACTGTGTCTCCCTCTGCACCCTCCAGTTGTTGCCACTGGCACCACCACCACCAGCTAACTCCCTTCTGTCCAACTTACCCCTTCTTGGATATGTTCTTTGTGTATGACATTACTGTCTAGCCATTTTCTCAATCCGTAAACCTAGGAGTTATACTCGACTCCTGCTTGATCACTACCATCTGTCTGTCTGTCACCAAGTCCTCAGTTTTCTTACACCATTTCCTACTCTGTTGCCCACTGCCTTGGTTCAGGCACCTGAATTAAGTTATACCTGCATTAATGCAGTAGTTTTATAACTGGTGTCTCAAATTCTGGCTCCATTTATTCCATTCTTCAGATTACTGCCATAGCTACCTCTATCTAATCCTTCAGTGTAGAGTTGAGACTGCTTGGCATAGCACAGAAGGCCTCTCTTGCCTACCTCTGACTTGTCTTCTGAAGTTTGCATTCCTTTAGTTGTAGCCAGACCGGTCTCTTTGTGGTTCCTTAAACACATTCATGATTTTGAAAATGAATTATATCATGCCCTCCCCTGCTTCATTTAACAAACTGTTTCTTTAAGATTTTTCTGTAGTTCCACCTGCTCCAGAAAGATCTTTCATTTTCAAGTTTGAGTTGTGTGTCATTTTTTGTGCACATCTTTATACTTTCTTACACAGCATGTCATTATTGGTTTCTACTTGACTATCTCTCCCACTGGTCTGTAAGCTCCTTGAGAGCAGGGATTGCTTCCTTATTTGTATGCTCAGCTTGTAGCACAGTGCCTGGTGCTTATTGTCAGTGTAAGTTCAATTCCCCTCTTCATTCACTCTTAAAACTGAACTGTCTCAGTCTTGCTGTTCTTCTTTTCTTCCCTTCTAATGTCCTTTGTACCATTATTTGCTTAAAAGGAAGCTTCCGTGGGCCAGGATAAGGATTAATAAGGCACTCTCACTGCGGCTGCTGAACAGCAGCAAATTTTAGATAAGATGACTCTGACCATATGCTTCCTTTTCTCTGTGACCTAAACTTTTCCCTTCCTGGTGACCAGAAGGGAGTATATCAGAAGATATTGAGTAATGATAAAATATTTGTTAATTAGAGATTAGCTTAATTTGAAATGCAGAAGCAGTCAACATATGCTGTTCATGGATACATGTAATATGGATCTGTGTGTGTCTGTCTCAGACTGCTGCCCACCACACTCCCTACCCTGACAAAGGGCAGTGTTTCTGGAAGGAATGTGACTCATGCTTAATTTCTTCACGCTCAGTTTTATAAGAAGACCAGACAGCTGCCCATCTTATTGAAGTGCTGTGAAGAGATCCAGCCACATCAGTGGAAGCCACCTGTAGAGAGGGAAGAATACCGGCTTCCATTCTGGTTAAAGGTATAGCCCTCCTCCTCAAAGTATGTTAGAAGTAGAAGGTCACTAGAAACCCGGCAGAAATGTCAAAGGCTACTTTACACCTCTGATGCTTTAGTTGTAGAACTAGGACTTAAGAAATCTTCTTCAGTTACCCTTCCTCTCCCACTTCTCCACCTGATTCTATAACCTTTTAAAAATAGTGGTTAAAATGCTAGTTTCTTTTTTTTTTTTTTTGGCAGTACGCGGGCCTCTCACTGTTGTGGTCTCTCCCGTTGCGGAGCACAGGCTCCGGACGCGCAGGCCCAGCGGCCATGGCTCACAGGCCCAGCCGCTCCGCGGCATGTGGGATCCTCCCGGACCGGGGCACAAACCCGTATCCCCTGCATTGGCAGGCAGACTCTCAACCACTGCGCCACCAGGGAAGCCCAAAATGCTAGTTTCTTAAAGGAAATTCAGAGGAGAGTTTCTAGAGTATATAATGGGAATGTAGTCTTTTTAGAAATATCTGATATCATGCAGAAAAATCCTTCTTAAAAAGATGTCTCGAGACTGTCCTGGAAAGGTACCTAACATCTAGAAAGCCCAAGTATTATTCTTTTTTAATATGTTTATTGGAGTGTAATTGCTTTACAATGGTGTGTTAGTTTCTGCTGTACAACAAAGTGAATCAGCTGTATGTACACCTATATCCCCATATCCCTTCCCTCTTGAGCCTCCCTCCCACCCTCCCTCTCCCACCCCTCTAGGTCATCACAAAGCATCGAGCTGATCTCCCTGTGCTATGTGGCTGCTTCCCACTAGCTATCTGTTTTACATTTGGTAGTGTATATATGTCAGTGCTACTCTCTCACTTTGTCCCAGCTTCCCCTTCCTGCCCTGTGTCCTCAAGTCTGTTCTCTACCTCTGCGTCTTTATTTCTGCCCTGCCACTAGGTTCATCATTACTGTTTTTTAGATTCCATATATGTGCATTAGCATATGGTATTTGTTTTTCTCTTTCTGACCTACTTCACTCTGTATGACAGACTCTAGGTCCATCCACCTCATTACAAATAACTCAGTTTCGTTCCTTTTTATGGCTGAGTAATAATCCAGTATATATATGTGCCGCATCTTCTTTATCCATTCATCTGTTGATGGACATTTAGGTTGCTTCCATGTCCTGGCTACTGTAAATAGTGCTGCAGTGAACATTGTGGTACATGTATCTTTTTGAATTATGGTTTTCTCAGGGTATATGCCCATTAGTGGGATTGCTGGATCATATCGTAGTTCTCTTTTTAGTTTTTTAAGGAACCTCCATACCGTTCTCTATAGTGGCTGTATCAGTTTACATTCCCACCAGCAGTGCAGGAGGGTTCCCTTTTCTCTACACCCTTTCCAGCATTTATTGTTTGTAGATTTTTTGATGCTGGCCATTCTGACCAGTGTGAGGTGATACCTCATTGTAGTTTTGATTTGCACTTCTCTAATAATTAGTGATGTTGAGCATCCTTTCATGTGTATGTTGGCCATCTGTATGTCTTCTTTGGAGAAATGTCTGTTTAGGTTTTCTGCCCATTTTTGGATTGGGTTGTTTGTTTTTTTGATGTTGAGCTGCATGAGCTGCTTGTATATTTTGGAGATTAATCCTTTGTCAGTTGCTTCGTTTGCCAATATTTTCTCCCATTCTGAGGGTAGTCTTTTTGTCTTGTTTATGGTTTCCTTTGCTGTGCAAAATCTTTGAAGTTTCATTAGGTCCCATTTGTTTATTTTTGTTTTTATTTCCATTTCTCTAGGAGGTGGGTCAGAAAGGATCTTGTTGTGATTTATGTCATAGAGTGTTCTGCCTATGTTTTCCTCTAAGAGTTTTATAGTGTCTGGCCTTACATTCAGGTCTTTGATCCATCTTGAGTTTATTTTTGTGTATGGTGTTAGGGAGTGTTCTAATTTCATTCTTTTACATGTAGCTGTCCAGTTTTCCCAGCACCACATATTGAAGAGGCTGTCTTTTCTCCATTGTATATTCTTGCCTCCTTTATCAAAGATAAGGTGACCACATGTGCATGGGTTTATGTCTGGGCTAGAAAGCCCAATTATATTTACCGAATTCTGGCATGTGCTAGATCTGAGTGTTCTTGTTCCCAATAGGCCAGTCTGCCGTCCATCCAGGAGGAACTGCAGCGCATAGCTGATGATGCCAGAGAGGTAGGAAATGTGACCGGAACCACTGAGATCAACTCAGACCCAGGCCTAGGAAAAGGCAGCTCGGAACTGGGGAGTGAAACTCGGTACCCATTGCTACTACCTAAGGGTGTAGTCCTGAAGCTGAAGCCAGTTGCCAACCGTTTTTCTAGGAAGGCCTGGAGACAGAAGCGGTCATCAGTCCTGAAGCCCCTCCTCATCAGACCCAGCCCCTCTCTCCAGCCTAGCTCCAGCTCTGGGAAAACACCAGCTAGGTCAACTCAGTCAGAAGCCCCTCCGAGCAAAATGGTGGTACGGATTCCTCACGTGATCCAGCCGACCACTGTCTTACAGACAGTGCCAGGTGGCCCTCCACTGACGGTCCCTGGGGGTGATAGTTTTGAGTCTCCAACAGCGCTGCCTACTACGCCCCCTGAGGCCAGGACCAGCTTCCCTCAGCCTGAGCCCCAGACCCTGCTCTCCTCTGCCCCTGTGCCCAAGGTAATGCTGCCCTCACTTGCTCCTTCTAAGTTTCGAAAGCCGTGTGTGAAACGGAGAGCCTCAAAGAGAAAGGGGGCCAAGGCCTCTCTCTGTCTGAAGCCTGCCCCCCTCATCCACCCTGCGCCTGTTATCTTCACTGTTCCTGCCACCACTGTGAAGGTTGTGAGCCTTGGCAGTGGCTGCAACATGATCCAGCCTGTCAGTGCAACTGTGGCGCAGAGTCCTCAGACCATTCCCATCACTACGCTCTTGGTTAACCCTACTTCCTTCCCCTGTCCGTTGAACCAGCCCCTTGTGGCCTCCTCCATCCCACCCTTAATTGTTTCTGGCAATTCTGTGAATCTTTCTGTACCATCTACCCATGAAGATAAAGCCCAAGTGAGTGTGGACATAGGTTGTCCTTTGGCTGAGGGGAAAAATGCCTTTCAAGGCATAGAGCCCAAATTAGAACCTCAGGAACTATCTCCTCTCTGTGCTGCTGTCTTCCCCAAAGAGGAGCACAGCCCAGGACCTCCACCAGCAGATAGAGTGTGCCAGGAACAGTTGTCAGAGAGCAATGCCTATGGCTGGACTCTTGTGAAAACAGAGGAGGGGGGGCAGGCTGCAGAACCACTGCCTCAGGGCTTCCACGAATCTCTAAACACTTCCCCTGAGGATTTAGAGCAAATCATTAAGATGGAACCTAAAGACCCCGGAGAGGACATCTCTGGTGGATCCCCAGAGCAGGACAGCTGTGATGAAATCAAAGAAGAACACTCTGTGGAATTGGACGCTGGCTTCACAAGTGAGGAGTCAAGCGGGCCTAGAGAGGTGAAGAAACAGACAGTCCTACAACAGGAGGAGGAGAGGAGTCAACCAGCTAAAACCCCTTCAGCTTCTCAAGAGCCTGCTGATGAAGGAAACTCAGGAGATGTGAGCAAGGGGTCCCCAAGGAATGCTTCAACCTCCACTGACCCTGAAATGGTGCTTAGCAGCCCCTCAGGGAAGCCCGAAGACTTATGCAGTGTTGATGGTCAGTCAGTGGGGACCCCAGCTGGGCCAGAAACTGGAGGAGAGAAGGATGGGCCAGAGGAAGAGGAAGAAGAGGACTTTGACGACCTTACCCAAGATGAGGAAGATGAGATGTCATCAGCTTCTGAGGAATCTGTGCTCTCTGTCCCGGAACTCCAGGTGAGAGTTGGGGAATGCTCCAATATTTTGTGGACTCAGTGATAAGTTTAATTTATTGATAGGCCACCTGCTTGCTTTTTGCACTATAGGTAGTCCTAAAATCATTTTTGACTTTTTAAGGTATCATGGGACATAATTTGGGGCTTGAGGTGAGAGGAGAGGGAAAGAGTGAAATGTTACTTATTACATTTGACTTAAACTCATTTAAACATTAAATTGAATCACTTGAGCACAATTTAAATGACCCCCCCAAAAAAGATCATAAGTATGGACCCTGGCAAAAGAAAATTATCTTCAGGCTCGACCTTTCAAAACACAACTGCTTGGGAATTCCCTGGTGGTCCAGGGGTTAGGACTTGGCACTTTCACTGCTGGGGCCTGGGTTCAATACCTGGTCCGGGAACTAAGATCCCGTAGGCAGCGCAGCGTGGCCAGAAAAAAAAAAGCAAGACCCCCCCCCCCACCAAAATATCTGCTTCCCACCCCCCCATCAGTTAATTAACCTCAGTTTTCTCCTGAAAAAGTCTGTACAGTCAGCACTTGATGAGCCACTATAGCGCTCTTGAACCCTCTTTGGGGTGTTTTGCAGGAAACAATGGAGAAACTGACTTGGCTTGCATCTGAAAGGCGCATGAGTCAGGAGGGTGAGTCTGAGGAAGAGAACTCCCAGGAAGAGAACTCTGAACCTGAGGAAGAAGAGGAGGAAGAAGCAGAAGGAATGGAAAGCCTGCAGAAAGAGGATGAAATGACAGACGAAGCCATTGGAGACCCCGCTGAGAAGCCTCCTACCACCTTCGCCTCCCCCAAGACTGCTCCAGAAGTGGAGACCAGCAAGTCCCCACCAGGTGAGTTGGACAGGCCTGAATGGGGGCGGGTCTCAGGTGGCCTCATTGTCTCAGGGACATGTGCAGAATGGCTTAGCTTATAAAACAGGTGCTAGTTTCCAGAGGAAATCCTCTGGATCCCCCCTGCCAGTCACCCTTCCCCCAGACAGATGTTTAACCTGGTGCCATTGCAGAGAAGAGACTCTCAGAAAATTTAAATTTGACTTTCATCAGCTGCTAGATTTGTACTCAGTTCATGCAAGTTTTTATACTGGTTCTTAATTCATCTGTCATGCATGAGGCCACGTAAGAGTTACGTTTATTTCAGAAAGCACTGCTTATTCCTCACCAAGACATAGTCTTTTGAGAGCCCAACATCAGACCATACTCACTCTTTTTTAGACTTCCATTTTCAATATGCAGTAGCCACGTATCTCATTATCATGCTAGTTAATGCAGTTATGCTGCCGACTGCATAGGCCTGACTTGACGGGGAGAGACGTGCCTCTCATAACATTTTTCCAACAGCTTTTCTCCCAAGTTACTACATAATATCGAATAGGATTTGGGTGGGGCGGTGGGATGGGGAGAGTAGAGGTTGCAGGGACAGGCAGACAGTTGTTTTCACATGTACTCTAAGGAGAGAACATCAAAGCTGCTGGAAAGGGCCGGAGCAATCATCGAGTTCGCAACAAGCGGGGCAGTCGGGCCCGGGCCAGCAAGGACATCTCCAAGCTGCTGTTGCTGTATGATGAGGACATCCTCGAGCGAGACCCGCTCAGGGAGCAGAAGGATCTGGCCTTTGCTCAGGCTTATTTGACCAGGGTAGGCAAACGCTGCTTCCTGTTCCTGCCAGTTGCTCTCAGTGAGACTGCTTCTATTTCAGGGGAGGTGTTTCTAAAATGAAGTATGCTTTTCAGGCTGCACAACAGCCTTCTATGCCTCTGCCTTTGTTTTCCTGGAGTTACCAAAAGAACTGTGTGAGAGAACTACAAGGACACCGACTTCAGTCCTAAGCAGATTTATTACTACTGCCTTAGCATATTACTCCTCTATTGCCCAGAAATGGGGAAAAGGTGATTTATACCATCATCAGTGAGAGGATAGGCTAATAAGGACCTTTACTGAGCCCTTGTCTTGAAAAGAAAGACATTTGGTACCCTGGCCAGAAAGTGGGCCTCAGTGATCTTTAGAGTCATGAACCAACCTGTTGGTGGCAGTGGTCCCTATCTCATTCTTTTGGTAACCACCTGGTTCCTTTATACCCCCAGCAAAGTGGAGTACTAGCAGTGATAGTCATGGTTTTTCTTGTCTCCTAATATTTTACTAGCATTCCTAATTTATGTGTTATTTACCCTCAGATGGTATCGTGCTGAAATATACATACCAGGTACTCCTTATATATCTCAGTATCGAGCTGAAACCAGGAAGGAGAGGTTAGGGGTGTGAGCTAGAGAAAAGCTTACCTGGTATTGTGGGTAGGGCTCTGGTCCCTGGAAAATCAAGGTTTTTCCATCCCCCACTGCCAGAAAAAGAGCTGTGCCTAGCTCATGGCCCTGTGTCTTCCATTAACAGTCAGATCTTAGGACCTGTCAGAGGAGTAGCCTCTGAAGGATAATTCTAGAGCTCTCTAACAGTAACTCCTCCTCCTCCCTCTGTCCCATTGTTTCTTGTTGGGGCCCAAAGGAAGGGTATTGATGATTGAAAGTCCTCCTGTATAGGTCCGAGAAGCCCTGCAGCATATCCCTGGCAAATATGAGGACTTCCTTCAGGTCATCTATGAATTTGAATCAAATACTCAGAGGCAGACAGCTGTGGATCTCTACAAGAGCCTGCAAATCCTGCTCCAAGACTGGCCTCAGCTTTTGAAGGACTTTGCTGCTTTCCTATTGCCTGAGCAAGCCCTGGCCTGTGGATTAGTAAGTAGAGGGGCAAAGACAGCACACGAGGATTCTTCGGTTAGAGCACGACTGGGATTGAATAGTGTTGATCAGCACTGTTCCAGTCTCCTGACTGCTTCCAGTCAGATAGCCTTCCCCTAGCCCAAGGTCATAAGAGCCTCCTCCTTTGCAAGGGATGATCTTCCCAACTTCTGTTCTCTCATTTTCTTTACATGTAAAATGAGGGGGGTTTTCCTTTGTTTCCAGTGGAGACCTTAGGTAATTCATATGCCTTTTGCTTCTCATTGTTGTGAAACAGGCATTCATTCAACAAATATTTATTGAGTACCTACTATTTGTCAGGCAAAGTTCTAGGTACTAGGGATTTAGTAATTATAAAAGACTAAAATCCTTGCCCTCATGCAGCTTATGTTCTCATGGGGAAAGTTAGGTGATAAACAGTAAGACATATATATATATATTGTAAATAAATAAATAAAATAAAAATGATAGTGTATATATAAACAGTAAAATATATATAATGCTTTATAGTGAGAATGTTGCAGTTTTATACACGGTGGTCTGGGAAGGCCTGTATGGTAAGGTGACATTTGAAATGTTGGAGAATAAGTATCTGAACATGAGCAATATCCCACTAGTTCTGGGTGTCTGTCAAGATGGATAAACACAGGAATAAAGGATATAATGAGATTATTTTGAGAGTCTTAAAGCAGTTAAATGGTAATGGTATGATTATACATCATCTTCCCTTCCTGTATTATTACGCAGATCAAATGAGTATATATGTGAAAATTCTTTCTAAACCGTGAAATGTGTCTGATCTCACAATCCATGAAACAGTAAGCAACTTGAGATGTATAACTCTTGAATCTTTCATTTACATCTTAGTTTTCTTGGGTTGGTAGACCCCAGTGACCCAAGGTGGATAGATGCTAGAGTCTTTAAAAAAAAAAAAGATCTCACAGGGAATTCCCTGGTGGTCCAGTGGTTAGGATTCGGCGCTTTCACTGCCAGGGCCCGGGTTCAATCCCTCATTGGGGGACTAAGGTCCCACAAGTTGCGCAGTATGGCCAAAAAGAAAAAAAAATGATCTCACAGTTGTAAACCAGAGCCTTGTTATTCCCTGTGCCCCTAGCATATTTTTCTTGCTTCTTATGCTTAGAACCCTCAAGTCCTGCTCACACTGTATCGATGACTCCTCTTTTGCCCTCTTTCCACTCTTGTAGTTTGAAGAGCAGCAGGCTTTCGAGAAGAGTCGCAAGTTTCTTCGGCAGCTGGAAATTTGCTTTGCAGAGAACCCCTCACACCACCAAAAGATTATCAAGGTCCTCCAGAGCTGTACAGACTGCTTGCCCCAGGAGATCACTGAGGTATTATTTCCTGTCCTGCTTCCTTTCCATCGTCAACCTGGGCTTTAAGCCCTTCATTCTCCCTTCCCTAACCTATTCCATATCCTCTCGCTTCTGAGCAGTGGACTTCGTGGAGGGGATGAAGAAGGCAAGGAATTTTTAGGCTTACCTAAAGCATAAAGCACTGGGGTGGGGTGGTTGCCACCTGAAACCAAAGCCTGACTGCTCCTCACAGGCTTAGGGGTGCCGTAAGTGCCCTGGAAGGGAAGTTCGAAGAAGGAAGTGATGGTCTGGGGTGGCGGGTATGAGGAGGATTGGGTTGCTTCCTTGCTTTGCCTTGAGTTAGTGCCTGAGCTGGAGATCAGTAAGGCAGGGATAGAGAGTTGTGTCACTGGGAATCAAACCTGTTAATAATACAGGCATACCTAGCCAAGACATGGAAGCAACCTAAATGTCCATGGACAGAGGAATGGATAAAGAAGATGTGGTGTGTATATATATATATATATATATATATATATATATATATATATATATATATATGCAATGGAATATTACTCAGCCATAAGAAAGAATGAAATAATGCCATTTCCAGCAACATGGATGGACCTAGAGATTATCATAGTAAGTGAAGTAAGCCAGACAGATGAAGACAAATATCATGTGATGCTGCTTATATGTGGAATCTTAAAATAAAAGGTACAAATGAACTTATTTACAAAACAGAAATAGATCCACAGACATAGAAAACAAACTTATGGTTACTAAAGGGGAAAAGGGGGCGGGGGAGGGATAAATTAGGAGTTTGGGATTAACATATACACACTGTGTAAAATAGATAACCAACAAGGACTTACTGTATAGCCCAGAGAACTATACTCAATATTTTGTAATAACTTCTAAGAGAAAAGAATCTGAAAAAGAATGTGTGTGTGTGTAAACTGAATCACTGTGCTGTACACCTGAAACTAACACAACATTGTAAATCATCTATACTTCAATAAAAAAAATATACAGGCATACCTTGGAGATATTGCAGGTTCAGTCCCAGACCACCGTAATAGAGTGAATATTGCAATAAAGTGAGTCACACAAAGTTTTTGGTTACACAGCACATGTAAGAGTTATGTTTACACTATACCTTAGTCTATTAAGTATGCAATAGCATTATGCTCTAAAAAATTTACACACATTAAGTAAAAAATGCTCACCATCTGTAAATCAACTGTACTTCAATTAAAAAAAAATGCTGGGCTTCCTTGGTGGCACAGTGGTTAAGATCCGCCTGCCGATGCAGGGGACATGGGTTCGAGCCCTGGTCGGGGAAGATCCCACATGCTGTGGAGCAACTAAGCCTGCGAGCCACAACTGCTGAGCCTGCATGCCAAAACTACTGAAGCCTGCACACCCAGAGCCCATGCTCCACAACATGAGAAGCCACCACAATGAGAAGCCCATGCTCTGCAATGAACAGTGGGCCCCGCTCGCTGCGACTAGAAAAAGCCCACACACAGCAACCAAGACCCAACGCAGCCAAAAATCAATAAATAAATATATTTTAAAAATGCTAATCATCATCTGAGTCTTTAGCAAGTTGTAATCCTCTTGCAGCTGGAGGGTCTTGCCTCAGTGTCGATGGTGCTGACTGATCAAGGTGGTGGTTGCTGAAGGCTGGAGTGGATATGGCAGTTTCAAACAACAAGGAAGTTTGCTCCATCGATTGGCCCTTCCTTTCATGAATGATTTCTCTATAGCCTGCAATGCTGTTTGATAGCATTTTACTTACAGTAGAACTTCTTTCAAAATTGGAGTCAGTCCTCTTAAACCTTGCCACTGCCTTATCAACTAAGTTTATGTAATATTATGTAGTATTATTATGTAATATTCTAAATCCTTTGTTGCCATTTCAACAATCTTCACAACATCTTCACCAGGAGTAGATTCCATTTCAGGAAACCACTTTCTTTGTTCATCTGCAAGAAGTAACTCCTTATCTGTTCAGGTTTTGTCATGGGATTGCAGCAATTTAATCCCATCTTCAGGTTCCACTTCTATTTCTAATTCTCTTGCTGTTTCTACCACATCTGCAGTTACTTCCTCCACTAAAGTCTCGAACCCCTCAAAGTCATCTGTGAGAGTTGAAATCAACTTCTTCCAAATGCCTGTTAATGTTGACTATTTTTACCTCTTCCCATGAACCACGAATGTTCTTAATGGCATCTGGAATGGTGAATCTTTTCCAGAAGCTTTTCAATTTCCTTTGCCCAGATCCATCAGAGGAATCACTATCTGTGGCAGCTGTAGCCTTATGAAATGTATTTCTAAAGTACTAAGACTTGAAAGTCAAAATTACTCCTTGATCCATGGGCTGCAGAGTGGATGTTGTGCTAGCAGGCATGAAAACAACAGTAATCTCTTTGTACCTCTCCATCAGAGCTCTTGGGTGACCAGGTGCATTGCCACTGAGCAGTAATGTTTTGAAAAGACTCTTTCCTGAGCAGTAGGTTTCAACAGTGGGCTTAAAATGTTCAGTAAACCATCTTGTCAACAGATGTGCTTTCATCCAGGCTTTGTTGTTCCATTTATTTATTTATAAATATATATATTTTTAAATTTGTTTATTTTTGGCTATGTTTGGTCTTCATGGCTGTGCGCAGGCATTCTCTAGTTGCGGCGAGCAGGGGCTACTCTTTGTTGTGGTGCACGGGCTTCTCGTCGCGGTGTCTTGTCTTGTTGCAGAGCACGGTGTCTAGGCATGCGGGCTTCAGTAGTTGTGGCACAAGGGCTCAGTAGTTGTGGCTCAAGGGCTCTAAAGCGCAGGCTCAGTAGTTGGGGCACACGGGCTTAGTTGCTCCGCGGCATGTGGGATCTTCCCAGACCAGGGATCGAACCCATGTCCCCTGCATTGGCAGGCGGATTTTTAACCACTGTGCCACCAGGGAAGTCCCTGTTGTTCCATTTAAAAGAGCAGAGGCAGAGTAGATTTAGCATAATGCGGAAGGACCCTAGAATTTTTGGAATGGTAAATGAGCATTGGCTTCAACTTAAAGTCACCAGCTGCATTAGCCCCTAACAAGAGAGAGTCAGCCTGTTCTTTGAAGCTTTGAAGCCAGGCATTGACTTCTCCTCTCTAGCTCTGAAAGTCCTAGATGGTATTTTCTTCCAATAAAAGGCTTTTTTGTACACTGAAAATCTGTTGTTTAGTGTAGCTACGTTCATTAATTATCTTAGATCGTCCAGATAACTTGTAGCTTCTACATCAGCACTTGCTTCTTCATCTTGCACTTTTATGTTGTAGAGATGGCTTCTTTCCTTAAACTCTATGAACCATCTCTTCTAGCTTCAGAATTTTATTCTGCAGTTTCCTCACCTCTCTCAGCCTTCATAGAACTGAAGAGAGGGCCTTGCTCTGGATTAGGCTTTGACTTAAGGGAATGTTGTCACTGGTTTGATATTCTGGTTTGATCTTAGACTACAAAAACTTTGCCCATATCAGCAATAAGGCTGCTTTACTTTCTTATCATTTGTGTGTTCACTGGAGTAGCACTTTTAATTTCCTTCACGAACTTTTCTTTTGCTTTCACAGCTTGGCTAACTGTTTGGCACAAGAGGCCTAGCTTTTGGCCTGTCTCGACTTTAGACATGCCTTCCTCAATAAGCTTAATCATTTCTAGCTTTTAATTTAAAGTGAGAGATGTGGGACTGTACCTTTCACTTGAACACTTTGAGGCTTTGTAGGGCCTAAGTGTTGTTCAACTGAAATTGGCCTAATTGTCTCAGGGCATAAGGAGTCCCAAGGAGAGGGAGACAGATGGGGGAACAGTCGGTCGATGGAGTAGTGAGAACACATACAGCGTTTTATCTTTTAAGTTCACTTCTCATATGGGTGTGGTTCATGGTGCCCCCAAACAATTACAGTAGTAATGGCAAAGATCACTTATCACAGATTGCCATAATAAATATAATAATAATGAACAATTTTGAAATACCGTGAGAGTTACCAGAATGTGACACTGAGACATGAAACGAGCAAATGGTGTTGGAAAAATGGTCCTGATAGATTTGCTCGACACAGGTTGCCACAAACCTTCAATTTGTAAAAAACACAGTATCTGTGAGGTGCAGTAAAGCAAAGACACTAAAATGAGGTCTGCCTGTACCCTTGCTTTGTAGGCAAGTAAGGAAGGAGAGGAAGTTTAAGAGTTCTTAGTTATCAGAGAGAGGCTTCTGTGTGTCTCCCAGTTAACTAGGAAAGTAGAACCCAGAAGTATGTGGGATTGATTTGGAATGGTGGCCTAGAGAGGCTCTGGAGACTTCATCTTTCCTTCTGCAACTCTCCCCAGCTCAAGACACAGATGTGGCAGCTCCTCAAAGGCCACGACCACCTACAGGATGAGTTCTCCATCTTCTTTGACCATCTGCGCCCAGCAGCTAGCCGTATGGGTGACTTTGAAGAGATCAATTGGACTGAAGAGAAAGAGTATGAGGTACAGGCTGTGAGGCTGCCGTAGGGTTGTGAAGGGGGAAGGCCATGTGTAGGAGGGATATCTGCCCAGAGTCTGTGTTGAGTGGCACCAACTCCTCCCCAGTTTGATGGCTTTGAAGAAGTGGTACTGCCTGATGTGGAAGAGGAAGAGGAACCTCCCAAGATACCCACAGCCTCAAAGAACAAAAGAAGAAAAGAGATTGGGGTCCAAAATCATGATAAGGTACACCAGGTTGTTGGGGATTATCCATCTTTCATGAATCAAGCCTTGAGTTTTCTGTCTGAGTGGTCCTCTGGCTTAGGGTGGTGCAAAAGCCTCTGTGATCTGAGGCAGTCATGGAGCAGAACCAAAGGTCAGGCTGCTGTGGACATGTAGAGCCCATGGGAAGAACGGTGCAGCTGCTGAAGAGGTCCCACCCATGATTGCCTCATTAGAAGGATCTGTTTCTCTAGCTCAGAGCTATTTCTCTCATCTTGGGTCTTCTTCCTTTCTGTTCTTGTGAAAAAACAGAACCATGATTCCTCATTTTAATAATAATGACGACAGCTAATACTGAGCTGTGTTCCAAAGTATCACGTGTCTCTTGTATTTTACATGTACTATTCACTCGTTTAACTCTCACAATAACCCTATGAAAAGATTGCTCTTGTTTGCATTTTATAGAAGAGGAAACTGAATTGCAGAGAGGGGCCATTGCCAGGGTCTCATGTTTCATCAGGGGCAGCGCTAGGATCTGAGCCCACGTTGTCTGGCTCCAGAGTCTGCTTGTACTCACTGCTGTCTATTGCTCTTCAAGAAGTAGTCTTTTTAGTCCATTTCCCTTTACTACATGTCTTGTACTCTTTCTTCGGGAAAACTGCTTCTTAGTAGCTGAATGACCTTGGGCGATTTATTTAATCTCTTTGTTTCAGTTTCTTCATTGTCAGTGGGGATAATAATGGTACTTATGTCTTGGGTTTGTTGAACAGAGAGTATCATTGAGTGAGCCTTCCATATGTACAAAGCCCTCTCTCAAGGGGATTGGAGGAGAGGGGAGAGCTCAAGGCACAGGGAGACAGAAACAAAGACAGACGAGTGAGTAGATCGTATCTCATGAGGGAGCTCTCCAGTGACTTTGCCTCAGATTATATTTCACTTAAATATTTCTTGAAACATCTGGGCAATTGGGATATGTCAGTCTTTGGGTCATTTACAGATTGTTTCAGGGATTCATAGTAGGCTTTAACTGAGTTTGGGCATTGATTTCCCCAGGCAACGTGAAGAGATGGTGTATAATGAAAGAGAAAGGAAGCGGGGGAGGGGGTCAGGGGGCGGGCTTGTTCAGATGGCTCACAACTTAGCTCTCTATATGGGTACCAAAAATGCTTGGCAGTTAACCAAGCCCAAGTGTCTCCTAGGAGGCTGAGTGGCCAGATGGGGCCAAGGACTGTGCCTGCTCCTGCCATGAGGGAGGTCCTGACTCCAAGATGAAGAAGAGCAAGAGGAGAAGTTGTAGCCACTGCAGCAGCAAGGTGAGGAGGGAACTGGTACCAAGGGGTATTGGAGCTGCCTAGGGCAACCCTTAGGTTGCCTTGCTGTTTGGGGTATTGTTTGCTACCACAGATGTGTACCTTACTGAATTCCTAAAAAGATTACATGTGGATAAGTAATATGCTGTACATATACACATTAGTGTGTGTATGCAAAATAAATAGAATCTTTAAAAAATATATATATAATGGATTTTGCTTTTTAAAGAGAATCTTGTAGGTGAAGCTTTTGGAATAGGGAAGAATCAACCAGTTCATGTATTTCCCTCTTAGTTTTTTTCTTGTTTTTTTTTTTTTGCTGTACGCGGGCCTCCCACCGCTGCGGAGCACAGGCTCCGGACGCGCAGGCCCAGCGGCCATGGCTCACCGGCCCAGCTGCTCCGCGGCACATGGGATCCTCCCAGACTGGGGCACGAACCCGTGTCCCTTGCATTGGCACGCGGACTCTCAACCACTGCGCCACCAGGGAAGCCCCGATTTTTTTTTTAATGAAACAAACCTGTATGAGGAAAATAGCCTAAAGGTAATGCTGGTTCTCTAAAGTAGGGTTGGTTGGCAACAGAAATACAGTCCTTGGTTAGAGGATTGGTAGAGTCCAGCACTCTTTTTTGGGCCATTTAAAATTGTTGGAGCAGGCATGCATGTTGGTTGACTTGCTGAGCATCATGGCAGGGTTTCTTCCTTTGGTCAGCCCCTAAGATAAAAGAGGTCAGGAGACCCTTGACCCAGAAGGCCATCCCTGCAGGTCTGTGACAGCAAATCCTGCAAGAGCAAGGAGCCCCATGAGTTGGTGGGCGGCAGTCCCCACGGAGAGGCCAGTCCTGTGCCTGGTGCTAAGGAAGCTGGGCAGGGCAAGGACGTGATGGAGGAGGAAGCCCCAGAGGAGCGAGAAAGCACTGAGGCAACCCAGAGCAGGACTGGCAGGAGTACCAGAAAGGGAGAGATGCCTGTTCCAGGTGAGTGGTCCAACTGCCAACCCAGCCTTTCTCCCTTTATTTCTGTCTCATTCTCACATACTTCAAGCAAGAAGGTCTTTGAGCCTGGATAATACTAGTCTTTTCAGGGATGGACTACCACCTCTTTTACTAATAAACCAGTAGGAAATCCTTACTGTCCAGCCTTAATTTTCTTTCCTGTGGCCTCAATCCTCTTGCAGAAATAAGAGTGCTACAAATCAACACGATCCAGCATTTTCTTCTTTTTTTAAAAAAAATATAAATTTATTTATTTATTTTTGGCTGCGTTGGGTTTTTGTTGCTGGGCGCAGGCTTTCTCTAGTTACGCAAGTGGGGCTACTCTTCCCTGTGGTGCGCAGGCTTCTCATTGCGGTGGCTTCTCTTGTTGCGGAGCACGGGCTTCAGTAGTTGTGGCTCGTGGGCTCTAGAGTGCAGGCTCAGTAGCTGTGGTGCACAGGCTTAGTTGCTCTGCGGCATGTGGGATCTTCCCGGGCCAGGGCTCGAACCCGTGTCCCCTGAATTGGCAGGCGGATTCTTAACCACTGCACTACCAGGAAGTCCCAGCATTTTCTTCTTGTGTTCCCATTCCTGAACCCCTTCCCCTTGTCTCCAGATCCTCTATGGTCTGTATTCTAAAGCCTCAGCCATTCTCAGCTTTGGCAGTCGGACTTCATATCTTTTATGTAAGCGACCCTAGCCCCCACCCTCATCTCACTCTTGGACCTTAGAACTTTATCACGGTAGCTTGCCAGAGTGACCCCGTGGTAATTTGTGTCCTTAGATGCATTGTGACCCTGTCCATACCCTTACATCCTTATTTTCCTCCTAAACAGGATTGGCAGCAGGGAGCACTTTGCTGTCTCCTCAAGAAGTGACTTTTACAGACCAGCTCCTCCTCGATGGCCCACCACCCTGCTCACCAGAGACTCCTCAGTTTCCCTCCAAAACTGGAACTGTGCTGTGCGCTGTTAGGAGTAACCAGGCTGGGCCTGAGGTTCTCTCTTGCCCCAGGGCATCCCCCAGACTTGAGGATGAGGGCGAGGGCCATAAGCCAGGGCATGAGTCACAGGCTTCCATGTTGGTCTGGAATGCTTCAGAAACTGAGAAATTGCCTGGAACCATTGAACCCCCTGCTTTCTTCCCGAGTCCTGTTTCCTCAAGGACCGGAGACTTAGGGGGAAGACAGGTGTCTGGGAAACCAGATACTCAGGAGAGCTGGCTGCCTGCCCGTAGAGCTGGGGTGACAGCGGACAGGGTGTCTCCTGTCCATGAATCTTCTTCATCAGGAACTGACACCTCAGAGACTTCTCCCAAAGCCCCTAGAGGAGGTTTGGCTAAAGACAGTGGAATACAGGGCAGGGGTCCAGTAGGGGAGCCACAGACGAAGGCCACAGAAGCTCAAGTGTGTGCCAACAACAGCAAGGTCAGCTCCACGGGGGAAAAGGTGGTCCTGTGGACAAGGTAGGTGGGGATGGATGTGTGAGCGTGTTTGGAAAGTGCATGGAACACACCCATGTTACTGATTTAGATTAATTGCCTTATGTGGATTCCAGGGAAGCTGACCGTGTGATTCTGACCATGTGCCAAGAGCAAGGAGCACAGCCACAGACTTTTAGCATCATCTCCCAGAAGCTGGGAAATAAGACCCCTACTGAGGTAAGTAGGGGAAACCCTGCTAGAGCTTCAAGCTCCAGAGGAACCAAGGAAAGGAAGAGGGCAGGTTGGCCAACTAAGAGGTGATTGGTGATTATAAAGGTCTGCCCTGAGGAAGACCTTGACTTGTCAGTGTGGTTAGTCGTGGCTCTAGAAGAGAGAGGGCATGGAATTTTGAGGTAGAAGCCCCAGGGATTACATTCTAGTTTTGTTTTTAGAAGGAATGTGACTTTGGGCAAAATGTTTAGCCTTTTAACCCCTTTCCTTATCTATAAGGAGGGCACAGCCCTCACTGCCTCACTGTGTAGAACTAACAAGATTGTTCAAATTGGTATATAGTGCTTAGTAAATGTTAAAACGTTACTAACTTGAGAAAGGTGAATGCAAGCCTCCTCCTCTCCTCCTAGGTTTCCCATCGTTTTCGAGAACTCATGCAGCTCTTCCACACAGCCTGCGAGGCCAGCTCCGAGGATGAGGACGATGCGACCAGTACCAGCAATACAGACCAGCTGTCTGACCACGGGGACCTTCTGTCTGAGGAAGAGCTGGATGAGTGAGACCCTGGGAGCGTGAGGGCATCATCTGCACAGGATCGAATCCAACAGGCACCCTGATCAGGGGAAGGGTGGCTGTACTTTGCTTGTAAAACCCTTGAGCTCAGTATGAGGAGCTGGAGGAGCAGGGGGCCAGGGACAAGGACAGTGGCAGGCTGGGGGTTGGATGGCCCTGCCATCTGTGTGTCTTTTATGAAGAATTTAGAAATCTATGTTGTAAAGAACATTGAGGGAGAGTGCAGCTCAGCTCCTTTTCTGTGTGTTTTTTTATTTTCTTTTTTGTCTGGTGGTACATATTTATTGTTGTGTGATCTGATCACAGTGTTTCTAAATGTAATAAATGCGTATGTTGATGTAGCCAGTCCCAAGACACTGAGCTCCTGCATCCAGCAGTTTTTATTGTAAACTAGCTCTTTCCTTTTCTTGGAGCTTTAGTCCATGAGGCTGTCGCCACTCTGGTAGCACTGGGCCAGGCTGTGTAGCTCCTGCAGTGTCTCCTCTAGGTCATCCTGTTCCACTCCAGCGTCCATGAAGCTGGCCCAGCGCCGCAGGTCGAGTTTGGCGAGATCTTTGGCCAAATCTCCCAGGGTCCGGTTCAAGGATGAAGAGGAGCAGAGGGCCCCGAGCACGGGGATGCTCTCCACCGCTGCGGAGGCAGAGAAACAGGAGCCCTGTGAATGGACCACTGTTCTACCCTTGGGACTCCGTTGCACACACAGGGAAGTCTGGGCCTCTGGTAGACTTGATTGTATAGTAAACTCAATAAATTTTGTGTCCTCTCCCCTTTGTATACCAGCAGTGCAGAGGAAGAACACTTCTCTCAGGAGCCATAGAGTGAATAAAGGAGTGTTAAACTGGGAATTTCCAAAGTACCTTTATCCAGGAAGGGGTATAGTAAAACTCTCCCATGCTTGAAAACCTCTTGGTTTTCTTCACCTCCTACATACCTGCCCCTGTTGGGGGACCATCCAGAACCAAACCCTGCTGGCTGAGGCTTGAGGAGAAGAGGTAGGGGTAAGGAGGAACCACCTTACAGGGAGTCAGCAGCAGATGAGAAGAGCTGTGGGGCAAGAGGACAGCAGCTGAGTGAGGAAAAGTCGGGAGGTCGGAGGTCTGGGAGGAGAGCAGGAGCAAGCGTTAATTATACTGACCTCCTGACTCTGGGCTGCTGCTGCTGCAAATACTGGGCCAAGACTTCTTCCCCGGTGGTGCACGCGTGGAGGCGGGAGGGCAGAGGTGTCCCTGGGGTGAGCTGACTGCCAGAACAAAGCCA
Organism: Kogia breviceps; assembly: GCF_026419965.1. NCBI lineage: Eukaryota > Metazoa > Chordata > Mammalia > Artiodactyla > Physeteridae > Kogia > Kogia breviceps. Next base: position 86,321,749 of record NC_081310.1, on the reverse strand, counting down.
AAACCACCTTTAATCTGTGGCAGCATGAATGAGAAACTAGGACTTAGGTTCTCAGGCCATCAGCTGGATCAGTGGGCCAGAGGGAAGGAGAGCAAGGCAGTGCCATTAGAATACCCAGAATGATGAGAAAAGGATGTGAAACAAAAGTCTGACAAGGGCTTCTAAGGACCACCAGCCCTCACCTGGTGTGGCACGCTCTGTCTAGACCCCTCAGTACCACGGACTGGGCAAAGCAGCACGTTCCAGAAGGGTCCCCACATGCAGACAGTGGGGTCCATGGGGTGGCCGTTCCAAGCTGCATCAGTGTATCAGGGAGGGACTGGCTTGGAACTAAGGGGAAGGGGATGGTTGCTCCTGCTGTGACCACCTAAAGATAAGGAAGAAATCAAGTTATAGAGCTTTTTCTCAGCTCTGACCCATCTCCTCACAAAACTTAGTACCTTTTTCCCAGAGAAGTTCAACATATCAGCCAGATGAACCATGGAAACTGGTGAGGAGCATAGGCGATAAGGAACAGTGACTGTGTCCAGGGCTGTAGCCAGGATGGCGCCACAGTGGAAGGGCAGAGCGGCCTGTAAAGAGGATACAGAGAAGAGCACTTGGCCTTCTGGGTGTGGAAAAGAGAGTGCGGAGGCAGAATAGTAATGGCAGAGAGGCCCGCATGCTTTGGGACAAAGCAGGGCTGTGTTTGGCCCAGGGATGGATAAGCATAGGACAGTGTCATCTAAGAGGCCACATCAGAGCTGAGTTCAAGCTGAGGCTTCAAGAATAGAGCCAGGGGCTTCCCTGGTGGCGCAGTGGTTGAGAGTCCGCCTGCCGATGCAGGGGACACGGGTTCGTGCCCCGGTCCGGGAAGATCCCACATGCCGCGGAGCGGCTGGGCCCGTGCGCGTCTGGAGCCTGTGCTCCTCAACGGGAGAGGCCACAGCAGTGAGAGGCCCACGTACCGCAAAAAAAAAAAAAAAAAAAGAATAGAGCCAGTAGTAGATAAAGGCTGACTTGGTGAGCGCGTGCGCGTGCATGTGTGTGTTGCCCTATCACTAGCTGCAGTCAGAACAAGAGCATCGAGCCTTACATCATATTGCAGGTGAGGGAAGTTGACAGGTGGCTCAGGTTGCAGCCCCAGGCTCCCACCCAAGGATAAGGGGCAGACCAGAGAGCTGTGAGCAGACAGGTGCACCAGACCGAAAGCTGTGTTTAACAGACGGTAGATGTTTTTCTGGGGCTCCTGGTGAAAGAAAGGAGAGTAGTTTCTTTTAACCAAATTTCTCACTGGGCTATCCTCATTTCTCCCTCCTTACCCTGTGACCGTTTCTCCCCACAAGAACTACTCACCCTGAGGTGGTACGGACCAGGGAGCAGGCCCCAGGTTATTATTCCCCGCCCTGAATACTCGTCTTGTAGCAACTCTGCGGCCTTGGCACCTACTCCAGAGAAGCCATTGTGCAGGTCACACAGGATCTGGAAGCCCTGGAGAGAGGTGAATGGTGAAAGTCGGCAGGATGAGGGGAGTTTCTACCCAAGTGCCCGCCATGCCACGCAACTACCTGCAGGTAGTCGCACTCCTCCACGTAGAAGTGCAGCCTGTCCTCCAGCTCTTCCAGGTACTTGGGTTCCTTCAGGATACTCTCCCCTTGGCCAAAAGCCTCCAGGCGACCTGCTTCCCTGCCATGCATAAACACAGTCCAGGATTTACAGGACTCCCCCACTTCCATCCCTCCGCCCAAGAGCTCTTGTATTGGAGGAGGGCAGGGAAGATGGCCTCAAGAGCCTCATCCAACATTAGTGGGGACCCAGTTTCTTGCCTCACAGCCTCTGGGGCCCTCCATACCCATCATGGTTGTACTTCTGAATCATACAGATGCTCCGGGGATGGAGATGGATTCTGAGAAAGTCTGACCAGACTCTGATGCTGCCCTCTGTGGGGATAACTGGTTTTGGAGTCGTAGCGGTGGTGAATGGTGGGGGAGCTGACGAAAAAGCAGAGGAAACGTACCTTTCTCCATGTTCCTGGTCTGCCCCATTCCCCATTTTGCAGTATCTGGAGAAGTCTCACCTGTGCCATTGGGAATGGATTTGACCCTCCAGATACCATCACTATTCAGCACTCCCTGGGCGGGATGAGAAAATCTACATTTAGGTCCAGGCCATCTAGACGCAAAAGTTGATTTATCCTCCCTGATTTTGCTGACCACACTCTACAACCTCCTTTCCATTCACGTACTCACAGTCCTTTAGTAGGAGAAAAAAGTGCTTTTCCTCAAAATACCATCCTAGGGCATTTAAGATGGCTAAAATTCTCTTTTTCTCTGACCCAGTGGAGGCACTCTGGTTGTAGCACTGGGCCTAAAAGTTCAGGGCAGAGGCCCTCACCTCTGCACTCAGGAGGTCCTGGAGATAAGGGTTCTTGGGATAGAGTTCCTCTTTGTGTGTGGTGAGCTTCCCTTGCCTGAAAGAAATTGGAGATTGATCATAGTGTCAGTTTTCCTGACTTCTCCAGCTTCCTATGCTCCTTCCCAACTCCTCCAAACATCACAAGTACCACGCTATTGCAGCATCTAGCTGTTTGTCCCTGTAGAGTCCACCGTCTTGTTTTAGGGAGCTCAGACTACCTGTACAAAAATAACAGACAATATTAGGTAAAGCCCTGTCCCTCCCATCGTTCAGCTAACCTTCCTCTGATCACCTGACAACCTGCTGTCATCATCACTCCAGCACTTGGCCCTTCCAAGCTTTCTCGATTAGACATGGGTTGAAAAAAACCCTTGCCTAGGAGAATGTAGATTCCATCCTTCATTTCCCAGCTTAGTCCTTAGCTTTGGGACCTCGGCAAAGACCACACCCAGTGGTTCTACGGGAGCGCCACAGTTCAACATCTCACTGTGTCTAGGGACAAGTAGGCCATTCCAGAGATAGCTCTTGAACGGAATAAAATTTTGCTCTCTTGCGTCCCCTCAGGTGTTGGCATTCTGTGGTTAGCTCTCCCATATGGCTCTTCATCTCTGGTCCTTCAGCCTAGTATAGTCGGGGTCAAGGATCTTGAAGCGAACGGATGCTAGAGACTCCACACGCGAAGGGAACACTGGGAATTGGCTGACTCCAGCCACCACCTAACCCTTCAGATCCATGAGTATGAGTCTCGGCGTGTAAGTCTCTTGGCCGTGTAACGTCCGGCCGGTCCGGTACAGGACGTCGGGGCACAGCTCTCCCGGCGATTCTTTGGCATCGGTCGGCCTGCACAGCGCAGCATCCTAGGGAGGCACAGAGGAAGGACTGGACTCGGGTGGCGAGAGGACCAGGCCGGAAGCAAGGACTAGAGATCCGGATAGGTTCAGCTAAGGCAGTCGCCCAGAGACCTTACCTGCTGGTTCCACCAGTGCGCTCCCACGAAACCCGCAAAATGTCCCAACTGCAAAGTGAGCACCTCCTGAGCCCCGCGCGCCATACTGCGCGGCTCCGCTGGGTAGCACAGCCACAGCCTGCCCACCCGCTGCTCCTTACCGATTGGCTCAGCAGGCTTGTGGGTGGGGCCTCAATCCCGGCGTCCTATTGGCCCATAAACACATCCTTTCCCATAGGATAAACGATTCGTGGAGCTTTAATGACCGCTCCTCGTACCCCGCCTCTTCCTGGCTTGGAACAGTCCTGCTTGTCAGTCGTTGTTGTCAAGGGGCGGGGCAGAGTGGCGCAGGCCGGAAGTTGTGGGCACCAGGGCTCAAGCGCCATGCTGGAGCGTTCTTGGCGCTGGGTTCTTTGCACCTCCCTGGCGCGGCTCACTAAAGATTCTCCTACCTACTCCTGACGGCTCTTGCAGCTGTTGTGTCTTTTTTCACAGGATACTTCTGCTGGCTAATAGCGACTCAGGCAAAAAATAAAACCTTGCCAGAAAACTAGACGCTACCCTAAAGCCTCACGTGTCCTCGCCTTCCTGTCCAAAACTCACAGGCTTCCTGACTTCTAACCTTGTGGACTGGCTCCCTCTATCTATCGATATCTGTGTAATGTAAGTCAATCAGAGTACATATTCTTTTGCGTCTGCCTTTTGCTCAATATTGTTAACTTCTTCCCTGTTCGTGCATATACTTATAGTTTATTTTCATTGCTTCAGAATGCCATTGTAGAAATATACCTCAAATGATCTACTCTGCTGATAATAGACTGTTTCCAGTTTAGGGCTATTAGGTACTATTAACATTCTTGTGCATGTGGACAAGCACACATTTCTGTTGTGTATATACGTAGGGGTGTAACTGTTGGATCATAAGGATGGGTATGTTTGAATATGGTAAATAACACCAAACTTTTCTAAATGTACCAATTTAGTTTCACCACCAGTGTAGGAGTGTTGTCAGGTGATGCTCCATAACCTTGCCAACATTAAACATTTTTAGTCCATATCATTGGTTTGTTTTCCTGATTACTAGTGAGATTGAGAGCACCTTTTTATGTTTATCCCCATTAGAATAGCCACTTTTGTGAAGAGCATGTTAAGTCTCTTGCCCATTTTTCTTTTGGGTCATCTCATTCATTTGTAGGAGTAAGTACTTTATTCTGAATACAAGCCCTTTGTCAGTTACTTGTGTTGAAAATATCTTCTCCCACTAAAGTATATTAACTCTCCTGCTATGATTGTCTACCTCCCTGTAACTTTGTCAGTTTATTTTCTTAGGCTATGTTATTACTGCATACTACTTTACAGTTTTACTTTCCTGATGGATTGAAACTTCCACCATTATAAACTATCCCTCTTTTTCTCAAATAATGCTATTTTACCTTAATACCTACTTAGATAGTAATATAGATGAACCAGCTTTCTTTTGGTTAGTGTTTGCATGGTATATCTTTTTTTGACTCGCAACTTTAATTTGTCTCTTGAAGACAGTATACTATACGCCAGAAGCAAACACCAAGATGGGATTATACATGCATGTGCTTTATTGGGGAAATGCCTGTGTGGGAACAACTCAGGAAACCAGAAGAGGCTGGGAGAGTCTCAGACCTTGATGAAGGTATAAACCTGGTGAAGAATAGAGGGAAGGAAGAAATCTGACTGCAGCGTTTTTAACACCTTTATTGACGTATTATTTATATACAGTAAATGATATTGAGGTGTCACTTATATCCATCTTAAGTGTATGATTTTGTAAATATAAGAGTTGTGCAGTCATCACAATTCAGTTTTAAAGCATTTACATCATCCCCAAAAGATTCTTCCTGTGTGATTACAGGTAAACCCTGTTCCTACCTCTAACACCAGGCAACCACTGATCTACTTTTGCCGTTATAGATTTGCCATTTCTGGATGTTTCATATAGTCATACAAATGTATTTTTTTGTGTTTGGAGTCTCAGCATAAGGTTTTTGAGTTCCCATGTTGTAGTATGTATTAGTATTTTGCTCATTTTTGGTTATCCGTTTACAAGTCGATGGATATTTGGATTATTTTTACTTTTTAGCTGTTATGAATAATGTTGCTATGAATAGTCTCATGCTGCTTGAACACAAGTCTTTGGACATATTTTCTTTAGGGTGGATACTTAGGGGTGGAATTGCTGGGTCATGTGATAACTTTATTCTTAACATTTTTAGGAACTGCCAAACTGTTTTCTAAAATTATATTTCCATTGGAAATGTTCGCGGGTTCCTTTTTTTTTTCCTGCACCCTGCAGCTTATGGGATCTTAGTTCCCTGACAAGGGATTGAACCCAGGCCCTTGGCAGTGAGCACCAAGTCCTAACCACTGGACTGCCAGGGAATTCCCATGGAGGGTTCCTTTTTCTCCACATCCTCCCCAACGCTTATTGTTGTCTTTTTGATTTATAGCCATTCTAGTGAGTGTGAGGTGGTATCTTACTGTGGTTTCGATTTGCTCCTAATCAGTAGTGATGTTGAGCATCTTTTCATTATCCTGTCAGCCACTTATATGTCTTTTCTTTTTTTAAGTTTTTAATTTTTTTAAAAAATAAATTTATTTTCGGCTGCATTGGGTCTTCGTTGCTGTGCATGGGCTTTCTCTAGTTGTGGCAAGCGGGGGCTACTCTTCACTGTGGTGCACGGGCTTCTGCTTCTCATTGCAGTGGCTTCTCTTGTTATGGAGCACAGGCTCTAGGTGCGTGGGCTCAGTAGTTGTGGCTTGTAGGCTCTAGAGCGCAGGCTCAGTAGTTGTGGCACACAGGCTTAGTTGCTCCGCGGCATGTGGGATCTTCCCGGACCAGGGATCAAACCCATGTCCCCTGCATTGGTGGGTGGATTCTCAAGCACTGCACCACCAGGGAAGTCCCCAGAATTACTTCCTTAATTTCATTTTTGGATTTTTCATTGCTAGTATAGAGAAATACAATTGGTTTCTGTAAATTAATCTTGTAGTATTTTTGTGACCTTGTTGAACTTGTTTTTAGTTCTAGTAGATTATTTTGAGATTTCCTAAGGTTTTCTATATACAAGAATATGTCATCTGAAAATGAGGACAGTTTTGCTTCTTACTTTTCATTCTGAATTCAGTCCACCTGAGTGATGAAGAAAAGCCCCAAGACACCAGCTGTGCAGCAGGCTTAGCATGGAGAGAAAAAAGTAGAAGGATCTTAAGAAAAAAAGGGGACTGGATAGGGTAGATTATGATAGAGTATTTGGAAAAAAATTAAGAATCCATATTTAGCAAATTGCAAAAGTAATGAGGCAATTCTTCAGTAAGGATTTTGTACATAAATGATAGTATAGTCATACAGCTTACTATTCCACATTCATGAAAGAGAATAAGGCATATTGATTATGAGCCTGGCCTTCCAAAGATGGAAGCCTATTTCCCAGCCTCATTTACAGTTAAGGATCAGGCTTGTCAATCAGATTCAGGTCCTGTCCAGTAAGTATCTGGTAAGGGTAAGAGCAGTGGCATCTTGCTTTTTTGGGGAGGCAGCAGCACTGCAGTTTCTGGGGGCTAGCTGTCATTATCATTAGTATAGGCTGCAGTGTCAATGTTCATAGTAGCACTGGTGACTTTATCACAGCAGACCCTCCCCTGTTGTGTTTAGGATGTTGTCCGTGGCTGCTGAGCTTGTGACAGTGTCCCTCTTGGAGGTTCTGTGTGCTACCTATTTCCTTTTCTTTTTAAATTCCTTAGAGCAGGCACTTGATTTATAAGAAAAACTCCTGACAGGTACAATTTCCAAGATACCTGGAAACACCAAGGTATAGAAGAGTAAGTACACTATTGTGTTTAAAAAAATGCATATTTTTTTAGAATTTTGTCTCTATAATTTGACTGCCTCTAGAAAAGGGAGCTGAGAGGAAAGGAGCCTGATTTTCCGTGAAATGTTTTTGTATGGTTTGAACTTTGTAACCCATACATGGCAAAAATAAAGGCATAGTGAAGCCACTGAATGACATTAAGGGAATTGCATGATGTGCTGTGCTTAGAGAACTCAATCAGGCAGCCCAGTGAAAGACAGACTGGAGGGAGGAGCCAAGGGTAGTTGGCAGAGAAACAAATTAGCAAATGATTATAGTAACTCAAACAAGAAGCGATGGGGTTAAGAAAGGCAGTGGTAGTAAGGATGGAGAGGAGGAAGTGAGTTTGAGCTATTGAAAAGATAGATCTCAAGGTTTGACTATCTGTATTGGGAGGCGTATCAGTCAGGGTTCAGTCAGAGAAGCAGAACTATATTAAAAGGGATTTGTTAAATGGATTCAAGCCTTCCAGCTGTGGGAGCTGGTTAAGCAGTCTCTATAAGGCTGTTATCTTTTGAGTCTGATGCTAGAACATCAGTCTAGCTAAAGTGTCTGGGGATTGGGTCAGGGATGGAGGTTTTATTTTTGACAGGGAATCCCTGAGGAGGTGGTTTGAGGGTAGGGGCAGCTGGCTCTCTAGTGAAAAATGCTGATATACATTCAGACTCTCTTCTCATAGTAATTGTTCAAATAAAGCATTAATAAAATCCAAGTTTTAAATAGTAGCTACCTATCATTTAATGGGGGCCTACTATGTGTGAGGCACTTGACATTTATTATGTGATTTAATTCTCACAAAATCCCTGAAAGTTTGGCATTATTATTACCTTTACATAAGGTGAAACAGAGATAAGGTAAAATTAGAGAAGGAAACAGGCTAACACAGCTAATAAGCAGCAGATCTGGGAATCAAACTTCTCACTCTTTAGAACCAACAACCTGGGTATGGTGAGAGAATCAGACTTTTGAAATTGATGAGTCACTATTTTCTCAAATCTCAGAAAGATGGTACACAGATAGTACTATTCTACATGGACTAAAAAGATGTTAATTCACTACATACAATGTATGCTGTAGGGGTTTAGAACTTACTTCTTTCAGGAACCTGTAGAAAGGGGCTGTATTATACAAAGTTGCCAGACTCAGCTGGAGTTTGAGGAAAGTTCTCAGGGACCACTGATAAAAGAGTAAATAGGAAGTGAATGGTCTGGGAGGGAGAAGTTAAGCTGTGAGTCTCAGTCTCCTATATAGAATAAAGTCTGGAGAATTTCTGTAGAATTTAGTCTCAACAAGCAGAATGCCAAAGAAATTCAATTTGGCCAATCTGAAGGCTCTTTCCATCTTTTAAATATAACACACTTTAAGAAAGATACTTAATTTTTTAGAAAAAGCTACATGATTATTTAAAATGTGAAAAAACCACAACTAATAAACTGATGTTAGTTTCAGGACATCTTATTGCCACCACAGTCACATCACAAGGAACCCACTGCAACGAAGGTTGGGAGCTGACTGCAGTCCTGTCCGATCCCATAAGTGCACGTGCCTGGCTGCTCTTCTTGTGTCCTGCAGGACTCCCCCATCTGATTGGGTCCATTAGAAGAAATGTCCATTGTCTTCCACGTACCTTGTGACCATGGCTTAGAGGTAGGCACAGAGCCGCTCCAGCTGCCCGGGATTCCTATTACTTAGGAACAGCAGCTCCTTTTTCCCTTCTTCTGTATGAGCTAAAATGGAGTCAAACACAGATAACTAGCAGGTAGCATTGTGTTACTTATTAGCAAATTCTGTAGTCAAAGCCTATGTTATCCGGATTATGTTCTGATATAATGAGCACTCCCAAAACCTCACTTCTAGGCCCTTTATTCCACCCCCCAGTATTATTTTTTCTTTGCATAATTTCCTTCTTTTTTTTTTTTGTGGTACACGGGCCTCTCACCGCCATGGCCTCTCCCGCCACGGAGCACAGGCTCTGGATGCGCAGGCCCAGCGGCCATGGCTCACGGGCCCAGCCGCTCCGCGGCATGTGGGATCCTCCCGGACCGGGGCACGAACCCGTGTCCCCTGAATCGGCAGGCGGACTCTCAACCACTGCGCCACCAGGAAAGCCCCATAATTTCCTTTTCTGTCTCTATTCCTCCAACCAGCCTCTATCTCTCCCTCTGTTTCAAGACTATCCCCTGGACTTTAAGGACTGTCAAATCTCAACCCCCTTTTAGAAATCTCTCCATTGTGCCTCCTAACTCATCATGCTGCAGCTGCTTTATACTCTTCCCCCTATTCTTTTAATAACCTATTCCAACTGCAGCTAATTCTCTATTATCTAGTGACAGAACCACCTTTATTTTTCCTCTACACCCTGCCCCCCAACATAGCCACACCCACCCAGAACTGAGGGCAAGGGTTAAATGAGCAGCTGGAACACTTTCATCTACAAATACTAGGACAGGTATAGCAAGGATTTGGTTGGGTGCTGGAGTAGCCTCTCACACAGCATCAGTTGTTCTGGGGATGTCCTAGCATATAAGCCTCTCAATCCAAGTGTGTTGAATGATGAACAGATGTGACAATGAGAGTGTGGCAGCAACCCAATCACCTGGAAAGTGCCAGTGGCTGGGTTCGGTCTCACCTCCTCTGTTAGCATGAGCATCTTATTCTAGACTAATGTGAGAATTTTAGGGAGAGATATAATGTGTCTTGTAAATCAAACTTTAACCAACCCCACACCTTCTGTACCATCTAATCAGCCAGAAAAAAGTCAAGATAAAGGGAAAAAAGATGAAGTACAAATTACAGGCTGCTGCTGAAGGAAGAAGAGATCAAGACTCTGCCTCAGTGGGATTCTTCTGTGAGAGGAAAAAGCTAAGCAACCGACCTTTCTCATGTTGAAGCCAATTGTTCTCCAAATAATAGTGAATACAACTTTCAAATTCCTTTGGGTTATAGTTGGAAACCAGGATGGGAATAAAGGGATCCAGGGCATCAAATCCTTCCTGGAGAAGAAAAAGGATAAAGATACAGTATTCATTAAGTGACAAATCAGTGTTTATTTAAATACTTCGAGGATAAGGTCTTTGATTTTGTTCTATTCTCCTCTACTCCACATTCTCTGGGGCTGGCTACCCTTGCTCTACATGGCCACAAATATACTTAAAAAAGAGATAATGCTTGAGGCCAGGGGTGGTGGAGGCGGGGGCAGGGGTGCGGAATGCCATTCATCTTAGAGTGTACACACATAATCGTATACGTGTTTAAATTTTTTTACAGTTCTAACTTCAGTAGTCAACAACAGTTTTGATAGTTCATATACTCAAAAAAATTAAACAAAATGACAAGGATGGGGGAAAAGATCCTATATAGAACATAAACTAAAACAAATGAATCAAACTGTTATTTCAAAGTTCAAACATAACACTGAAGGGAGCAGGGAAACTAACCGAAACTAACTTCTGAACAGAATATTTGAAGGAAAGACCCTTAGGCTAAAGATAAAAAACTGCTCTAAAAGATACTGAGCCTAAATAAAACAGAAGTAAAAAAAAAAAAAATTTGCCCTCTAGTTCGCAGCTTATTTATATAGAGGCAAGGGTTAGCAATTCTGAAACTACTTTTACTATAATCTAAGATTGAGCTAATATGTAAATACACTGTGAATGAGAGATTATCGTTGGAGAAGAGGGTTACAAATATGGAAAGGGTGAAGGATACAGTGAATGCTGGGATGCTAGCCTGGAACTAGAGGTATCAGATTCATGGTTTTTTAATATAGAGAAACAGATACAGATGTGTGTGGATGTGTATATATAAACACATATATGCATATAGCACATATACGTATATAGCACATATACATGTATTTCTGTATATATGAATAGTGCATATATCTACTTACTAACTCTGCTGGAGGGCCTAGAAGAATTGACACCACATCCCAGTAGCAATAAGTATACCTAGCACTCAGGTCTTGGTTTCTAAATACCATTCTCCTCTAAAATGAACCAAAGCTCCTTGAAGAAATGGCTGATTTTAGGGCTGGGGCATGGAAAGTACAAGATGAGTCCGGAACATATTCTTTTTTTAAAAAAATAAATTTATTTATTTATTTTTGGCTGCGTTGGGTCTTCATTGCTGCGCACGGGCTTTCTCTAGTTGTGGTGCGTGGGTTTCTCACTGCGGTGGCTTCTCTTGTTGTGGAGCACAGGCTCTAGAGCACAGGCTCAGTAGTTGTGGCACACGGGCTTAGCTGCTCCGTGGCGTGTGGGATCTTCCCGGAGCAGGGCTCGAACCCGTGTCCCCTGCATTGGCAGGCGGATTCTTAACCACTGCGCCACCAGGGAAGCCCTGGAACATATTCTTGTGCCAAAAGTAAAGAAGTGCTTAGAAATGATGGGGACAGAGGAGGAAAGGTAGGGAGAAAAATGATGGGGACATGTTAAAGGGACATAGAAGCCAGCTTGAAGGGCTCCTCCTGGCCAAATCTGGGATAACTTAAGCAGCAAAATAAATAATTATAGTAATTATTTAATGGGTTCTAAACCCAATAAATAAGAATCCACGTGTCTATGTTGAAACAAATACATAAGGGAGAAAGGAAAATTCTTAAATATAAGAGAGGGCCAACTGATACATTTAGAAGTAATGGTGGAGCTAGAAAATATCCATCTTGCAATTATCATGATAACTGATTTAGGGAAGAATCACTGATGGAAACTAAAACTAGTAAGGGGACGTCTGAGAAGTAAAAGGTTATTTACCTAGTCTCAGTATATCTCCACAAGATACTTATTCATTACAAAAGGAAAAGAGTAACTTTACTGAGGAGAAATCAGGTGGAGAGCACCTTAACTAAGTGTTCAAAGTTTATATTGCCAGTAACAGGAGAAATAAGTTCCTTGTGCTTTCTGATATTATGCACTGAGAAGACACAATATAACTTCTAACATCACATAGAATCAGGAAAAAACATCAGACAACCCCATAAAATAACCCATCAGATAACTAGCATGTACTCTTCAAAAACAGAGATATAAATATTAAGGTTATAAAAGACAAAGTGAGGATCTGTCCCAGATTAAAGGAGACTAAAGACACTTGACAGTTGAGTGCAGTGCATTATCCAGGACTTCCTTTTCCTGTAAAGGATGCTGGGATAACTGGCAAAATCAGAATATATTCTATATATTAGATAACAATCAATGTTAAATTTCTGATTTTTATAATTGTGCTGTGGTTATACATTAGAATATCTTTGATTTTAGGAAATATGCATTATTTAGAGATAAAAGAGGGCATCAATATCTCAGGTTACTGTCACATAATTCAGGAAAAAAAAACAGACAGAAAGAAAGAGTAAAGCAAACATGGTAAAGTGATAACATTTTAGAGATCTAGTTGAAGTCACAGAGGAATATCATTTTTCTCCAAGTCTGAAATTATGTCCCCCCCCAAAATATATATATATATATATATCTATGTATACTTAGACAGAATGACTATCTATCTAAAGGTAAACAATTTTTCCAGTGATTTGACCTTTCCCAGCAACTCCTGGGGCAGATAGGCTTTCCGGGGCTTAAAGAGAGACCCAGTCTGGCTCACAGTCAACACAATGGCGCCTCCTTGCTGAAAGAAAGGAGAAAAAGCTAAATTTGAAAAAGACAGAAAAATGCGTTTTAATCATCTGCAGTTTTTTGTTTTTTTGCCATATGGTGGTATGGCAGTGTGATCTAGCACAGTTAAATGACAGCTAAGTTGATTATTAATTTTCAATTTGACTCTGACAATAAATTGCTACATGATCTTAAATTTATCAAAATCCTTTCCAAAGTTGATAATAAATAAAAACACCTTGAACAACTGCAGCAAAGTGAAATTGTGCCAATATTTCAAAAAAATGGTTTTGAATAAGTGTATTCCAGTCAAGTGGAAAGATAAGAAACCAAATATATAGATTTAAAACTTGGTACAGGGGCTTCCCTGGTGGCACAGTGGTTGAGAGTCCGCCTGCCGATGCAGGGAACGCGGGTTTGTGCCCCGGTCCGGAAAGATCCCACATGCCGTGGAGCGGCTAGGCCCGTGAGCCATGGCCACTGAGCCTGTGCATCTGGAGCCTGTGCTCCGCAACGGGAGAGGCCACAACAGTGAGAGGCCCATGTACTGCAAACAACAACAACAACAATAAAAACTTGGTAGAGTTATGTGAATTAAATAAGATATAAGAACTTTCTGTCCATAAAATTAGAGTCCAGTAAGTATTAGCAATGAGGCAGCTGAACATCTTTAAGATGAAAATACATTTCTTTCTGAAATCTGTTAGGTATCATATGCACTCACCCAATCATTTTTCACCATTTTCCTCAGGTTGTAAATAAATGCTAGTTCTTCTGGGGCAATCTGCACATTGGTCAATGTGTGAGACAGAGGTGAGAGGGAGGAGAAAGGGAGAAAAGAGGGAGAGAAAAGAACATTACTTGCTCTGCCTGGATGCTTCCGAGATATCTGCACTGAAAACAACTAGAAAATCCTCAACTGGGAAATCCCTGGAGGTCCATTGGTCAGGACTTTGCACTCTCACTGCTGAGGGCCCGGGTTCAATTCCTGGTCAGGGAACTGAGACCCCACAAGCTGTGCTGTGAGGCCAAAAAAAAAAAAGAAAAAGAAAAAAAATATCCTCAACTACTACATAACCACAGTACCTGAAGGTACCTCTGGAATAAGCTACATGGCCATTGCTCTTCAAACTGCCATGCTTCTGGAGATTAAAAGACAGTTATCAAGGGAGAAAATACCCACTCCCCCAACCACCCCCTTCCTTGATGCTTCTGATCATTGTCTCTGCTTAGACCAGAGAACATCATTTTGAAAAGAGAATAGAAAGAAAAAAATTGACAAAGAAAACACAGCTTTTGTTGTCATGCTCTTGGTATTCAGTGGATGATGTAATGTGGCATCATCTCCTTATACTATTTTCACTATACATCTTATTTCAAATATTCCAAGGCAAGAAAATATACTGCATGGTCTAGAAGGCTATGTCTCAGCCTACGTATATGATGGTTTCTGAAATCAGAGAAACCAAAATAGAGAAACTCAGTTTTCCTACCGGGCTTTTATCTTCTCTTTTCAGTGTGGTCCTTCCCCAGAGAGCATTGACTCCATCCACTGCCACCAGGAGGCGAAAAATACCCAGAGAACTTTGCCTCTTTAGCTCTTTGAGCACAATCCCAACTGCATCCGTGGCATTCCTCACCCGCATTATGCCCTGTAGGGAAAGAGAGACAGTGGCTTGCAGTCCTATAAGAGGCTGTCTCTGGTTAGACATAGTACATGTTCAGTGTCTTTTTTTATACCTGTTCAACTACTTCTCCCAGAGGACTGCCTTTCTCAGTGCTTTCTCGCTTATTCCAGACATACTTCTCTTGAACTTTTATCTAAAAATAAAACAAAGACCAAAAAAGGCCACTTAGCCTAAGGATGAACCCATCCCTACCTAAGAAGGTAGGGTAGGAGGCTAAGGTTATTAGGAGTCTATTTTCATCTATCTTTCAAGCCTTGTAAGAGAGCTCAGCAGGGAAGTGAATGCTTTCTAGCCCATTTTTGCCTGGAGCTTAAAGAAACACACACACAAAAGTAAGGGATTCTGACTAAAAAGGCCCAGGATGAAGCCTTGGCACCTGCATTTTTAACAAGCTCCTAGGTGACTCTGACTTACATCCAGAGTTTAAAATCCCTGGCCTAGAGACTGTATCCAAGAATCACTAGAGAATAATTTTACGAATATGTTTCTGCTACCTAAAAGATCTAATCTGGAGAAAATTATGTAGTTGAAATGTGTGTTAGAGGATTTTAGGCTGTCACCTTGGAAAAGTCAATGAAGCAATCTGGACTTCACTTTGCTACCCACCAGATGCGACCAGCTTACTGCTGCCTCTTCATTTTACATGGATAAATGAGTTTCAGCGTGTAAACTCACTGTGAATAAAATGTATGAAAGAAATACAAAATGGTATAGTTATCCCAACTACAATATTAGTTCTCCACAGTCTACTGGTACTCAGGGCACAAAGAAGATAAAAATCTTAAAAGATTGTCCAGCACCAAACTTCTGGGAGTCTAGTCACCTGACTCAAGAAATGCTCATTTGTAGTTTTGAAATTCTTCAGCCAGGTTGAAGCCTCTAAAGGTTGATCAAAGCGCTGTTTGTTGTAGGTGGACTGCAGAAGATCCCGGCAGTTTTTCACCCAAAGATGAGCTAATCAAAAGGCAAAAGAAAACAAACTAGGCAGGAACTGACTGTATTCAACTCAAAATACTCTATGCTTCTTTAAGTTATGGGAGATGACTTTAGTTTCCCATATATATTTCTTAAAGCCTTCTTGCTTCAGAGGTTTACTTTTTGGTCTGGTCCATCTTAGATTAAGTATTATCATTACACACAATCCACAAATAAATGGATTAAAGGTCACCTCAGCTTCCTGGCAGTTTTTAAAGACAGAAAATGTGGATGCAAAACAACACTGAATAAAACAAGGAGGGATATATGCCAAGTATGAGAGTTTAAGTTTTTAAGATCCATGCTGACAACCAAGAATGCTGACAAACAGTACCATGTCAAAGGCTCTATGGGTACTCAAAGATGTTGGCTGATGGCAATAAAGCTTGTGGTGGACACTAAGGTGGGAGTTTATGCTCTTGGGCATTATCTATCTAAGTGAGGATTGCTGCGCCAAAAAATACTTCATTCTAATTATCAAAAGGTTCCAAAACTAACTCAGACCAGCCTGTACCTGGAGCAAAGACCTCTCCCTTAGTTGTCAGAGCCCTGTCAGAAGAAAACTGAAGCCACAATGTTACCACAGTAACAGAATAACCCCAACATAGTGAGGGAAGTTCTTACCATCTGGAATATGGAGTATCAGCCAATCCTGTTTTGCACAGAAATGAATACCATGGCAAAGGCTGAGGGTTTTTCCTGTTCCCTTCTCGCCATCTAAAGCACTTGCTGTTAAAGAAAACACCACCTTCCAGCAGTTGAGACTACACGCTCCCAATGTGGGGGGCCCGGGTTCCATCCCTGGTCGGGGAACTAGATCCCGCATGCTGCAACCAAAAGATCCCACATGCCAGAACTGAAGATCTTGCATGCCGCAAAAAAGATCACGTGTGCTGCAGCTAGGACCTGGCACAGCCAAATAAATAAATAAATATTTTCTTAAAATAATAAATTTATTTAAAAAGAGAAAGGAATAGTAGTTTCATTTTTCTAAATCAGGAATTGATTTAGGAATGGATGTGTGACGTAATTCTGGGCAATATGAAATGAGGGATATCTGATGGAAGCTTCTGGGAAATTTTTCTTTGTTTTAAAAAAAAAGAATTCAAGAAAGGAATGTTTACTTTTCTGGCCTTTGGACATGGCTCTGTGAAGATGAGATGTTTCGAGCTGCTGCAACCATTTTGTCAACATGAAGAAATCAACCTGGAGACAAAAACCTAATATGGTGAGGATGACAGCAGAAAGATTAAAGGAATCTGAGTTCTCTCTTTTTTAAAAGAATATTCATTGGTTTGTTTTGGCTGTGCCCGGTCCTGGTTACAGCGTGCGGAGTCTTTAGTTTTGGCATGCCTGCAGGGTCTGGTTCCCCGACTGGGGATCAAGCCTGGGCCCCCCTCATTGGGAGAGCAGAATCTTACCCGCAGGACCACCAGGGAAGTCCCGGAATCTGAGTTCTTGATGACCTCAATGAACTGCTGAAATAACCAAACCTGAGCCTAAACCTGATGTTCCTGTTCCTTAGGCAAAAATCATTTATTACCTAAGCCATTTTGAGTTGGACTTTCTTCTTACTCAACTGCAAATGAAGCATCTTAAGTGATAAACTAAAACAGGAGAAACACAACATGAGATGAAGAATTGGGTCATTTTAGAGATGAGCCACCAAAAGTTGGAGTATGTTAATATGCTATTTAATATGTTCATACCTAATTCTTTAAAAAAACACTGTTTTGACAGTACACTAAAATAGATTACTTATGTCTTTTAAATTTAGGACTGCAAAAATCTCCAATTAGAGCAAGGAGTAAAAGAAACAAGTTCCTGAAGAAAATAAATTTTGTCAATTTTCAAAATATTAGAATTTTCATGCACTCTTATTACAGGAGTGTCAATTCAGACTTAACCCCTTCTGGCTAAAAATAAAGGTATTTTCTTTTTTTTTCTTTTTTTTTGCAGTACGCAGGCCTCTTACTGTTGTGGCCTCTCCCGTTGCGGAGCACAGGCTCCGGACGCACAGGCTCAGCGGCCATGGCTCACGGGCCCAGCCGCTCCGCGGCATGTGGGATCCTCCCGGACCCGGGCACGAACCCGAGTCCCCTGCATTGGCAGGCGGACTCTCAACCACTGCACCACCAGGTTAGCCCAAAGGTATTTTCTTAATAAAAAAAAAAAAAAAAAAAAAAAAAGAAAAAAGAAAAAGAAAAGAAAACACCACCAAAAGGGACACTTCGACTGTTAACAAATAAAGCATTTCTTCTTTTCCCACATTTGAGGGAGGAAAGCATTGGCTAAGACAGCCCAGGCAAGCAGGAAAGGATACAGAAAACATATCGTACAGCTGGATGAGTAAAATTGGTGTTTTTCAGGTAATGCAGAAGCTCTAGGGCTGGTCTTCTTACCATCAGGCAAGCTTCATTGAATGTCTTCACCTAACAAAACAGGGAAAGAGGAAGGAGAGGGTGGGGTGTGGAACTTCTAGCCAGTTCTTGGTAATATACACTGAGTCCAACATAGCAACCATAGCATCAAATTGCCTGTTTTTCATTTATTCAGTTAGGAGAGGTTGGTATTGAATTTGAAAATTTAGTCACGTAATTTAGCTAAAAATTGAAACACATTATCCCGCAGCAAGTGTGTAACAGTCAGCTTTTGATTATTTCTGTAAATGAAGCACAGATACTACATCAGTTAATTGAAATTTACAAATAATCCAGACATAACTATGTAAACTACTTAAGGTTGATATAAATATTAAAAGCGTGTAAAATGCTTAACAAAGCATCTGACACATGGTAAGCATCAAATAAATGTTAATTCTTTTAAATTTATTTTTAGCTAATTCTTTTTTAAATTTAATTTAATTAATTTATCTTTGGTTGCATCGAGTTTTAGTTGCAGCATGCAGGATCTTTTGTTGTGGCATGCGGGCTTCTCTCTAGTTGTGGCTCGTGGGCTCCAGAGTGCTTGGGCTCTGTAGTTGCGGCAAATGGGCTCTCTAGTTGTGGTGCAGAGGCTCAGTAGTTGCGACGCGTGGGCTTAGTTGCCCCATGGCGTGTGGGATCTTAGTTCCCCGCGTTCCCTGCATTGGAAGGCAGGTTCTTAACCACTGGACCACCTGGGAAGTCCCTTTAGCTAATTCTTATTACTGTAACCACCTAGACTTTTCTCTAGAACTTATATACATACCAGCTCAGGAGCAGGTGTGACCAACTGCCCCACAGCTATGAGGCCATACCTGACACCACCAGTATACAGATACACCAGAGAACTGACACACAAAATTCATTCCCTTTTTGCCACCAGGAATAATTTGGTGGAAAAATTTGTGAAGCAGTGATATGTGTGAAAATAATTTGCAAATAAAGTATTTAATAATGTCTACTGATAAAAATAAATACCTAACAAATACTATTCACAAGTATATCAGGTAAGGATTAAGATAGTGTTGGTCCCGTCCCGTCCCACCCCCCGCCCGGTACGAGGGCCTCTCAACTGTTGTGGCCTCTCCCATTGCGGAGCACAGGCTCAGTGGGCATGGCTCACAGGCCCAGCCACTCCGTGGCATGTGGGATCTTCCCGGACCGGGGCACGAACCTGTGTCCCCTGCATCAGCAGGCGGACTCTCAACCACTGCGCCACCAGGGAAGCCCAGTGTTGGTATTTTTTAAAGAAATCCTAACCAAATAATTGAATTGGAGAGGGACTTCGACAGGTACGTTCAAACTTAATGGAAAGTGAAACCTTCAAAAACATGATACAGATATTAAAACAGAAATGCCATATTAGGCAATATGACAGTACTAAAATACACAAACAATGGTGAGGGAGTTGGCCTTTACATAAATGTAAGTTATGGAAAGAATGTATGAGTAATTCCCTCCAAAGCACTGGTAGTTAACCATTCTGAAAGCAACCTGCAATAGTTAAAAGTTAGGCCCTCAGAACCATGTTAGAGATTGTACTATGAATGTCTTGGGACAGTTTAAAGTGAGGATTTCTTCTGACCGTGTCCTATTTCCAAACGTAACAAAATTTTTTTTTTTTTTTTTTTTTTTTTTTTTTTTGTAACAAAATTTTTGATGAAAAGCTGTCTATGGCCTAGAATTAGCCCCTTTACTGGTGTCTCATCTAACTTCTTGAAATAAAACACATTGAAGAAATGACATCCTCTGGTTTCTAAGCTAAAAATCATCTGCACAGTCAAGTTTGATATTTCAATAAGAAGGAATAATTTCTGAGGCTGAAACTAATTGAGCAGGAATTAGCCAAAAGAACCACTTTTCCCAGGGACTTCCTTGGTGGTCTAGTGGGTAAGACTCCATGTTCCCAATGCAGGGGGCCTGGGTTCGATCCCTGGTTGGGGAACTAGATCCTGCATGCATGCCACAACTAAGAGTCTACAAGACGTAACTAAGACCTGGCACAGCCCAATAAATAAATAAATGTTTATTAAAAGTGTTAAAAAAAAAAACAAATTTTGCCAATAAACTCTGCTTGCAGTTAACTATGGATTCTTTCAATGGCTATAAAGCAACCCAAGATTACATTCTTTGGGTTGAATTTATGACCACAAAACTACATTTTCTGAAAACCCACGAGACTGAAGAAGAACAATGAATGATGCATCTAATCTAAATATCATTTCTATTTGGCTCAAAAATATATTATGTTTTTGCTTTTCTATACATATAAACTATTTTCATGATATTTTGCTAAGGCAGATATTAAATTCATTTTTAACAATTATCTGAAGTTTAAAGTTTCTAGAAATCTGTTGGGTAACACAAGGAAAAGAGTGGAATATTATTTATTTACTTAAGAACATTTTGCCTGGCTCCAAAAAGGATTTAAAGAGGTTAACTGCAGATAAGCATTTGCTTAAAGTAATTATAACAACAGCACTATTCACAAAAGATAATCAATAGCTCAATTTATCTGTTTTGTTTTTAAGATTCAAATTAAATCTTTTATAGTCTTCTACTCATTTAATTCCACCCCTCTGCTATCAACAGCTTGTGTTATAAGCTCCCTCCAATTCCCTCCCCTGTTTTGAGCACCTGCATTACAAAGCGAGGAGGCAGGCCATGGGAGAATACAGTCTTCAGATCTTGGAAGGGTATGTTGTAGTGCTGACCCTCATGCTGCTCCCCATGCTTGGCCTAGGAAATAAAAATGCAAACAGGTATAATGGATAGAGTGACAAAGACTTTGAAAAAGTGTCAAGGGCCTTCTAGACTGTAGTGAGGAAACACTTCTCTCTCAGAGCTGGAAAAGATATTCTTCCATTTCTTAGACAAAAAATGCTCACTGTTGTCCCCAAATCCACAGTGTATATATAAAGCTGATGTTGGCCTGAATGATGAAGCCAGTTGCTCGGCAACATAAACCCTAGATGTGGAAGGAGCAGAGACAATTCTTGCCATCTGGATTCTTCTGTGCTGTGCATAGAGATGATCCAGTCATGTGACAAGATCATCTGCATGCCACTGTTGCCATAGAAACCTCGGAGGAACTGGCAGATAAAGGGACTACAATTACAGGGAAAAGCTGAAAGGCAATTCAATGACTTCATTCACTTATTCTATTTCATTTTGTGCTTGTGAAAGTAGATGAACGCTAGAGACATAAATAAAACACACCCTGCTGAGATGGCGTTTTGGGTAATGAGTTATTTTTTTCCCTTCCACAAGCACAGCATATGTTAAGATGGGGCAACTCAGAGGGCAGGGGTAGGGACAAAAAGGGAGAGAAAAGCTATTGGTTCCCTTCACATTTAAGCACAGACCATACAACTAATTTCATTTATAAGAAGAGGCAACAATAATACTGAGGAAGGAGAAATCAGCATTTAGCCTAATGGGACCTGAAATAGAAAATGCAACACTAGATACTGCTGGAATCCTGGTTTCTGCTGATAAACTTCACTTTAAATGCTGCTCTTCTCAACAAATCAAGTTAGTTCCCTCTCCAGACACTAGGAAATCCACTTAGAAAGGTGGAAGATAGTACCAGATTGGTTATTAGGAAAACTATGTGGTCCCAGGCAAGTAAGTTGGTTTCGTTAGGATTCTCCATACCAGGGTTGGTAAACTATGGCTGGCTACCCATTTTTGTAAATAAAGTTTTACTGGAACATAGCCAGGCCCATTTGTTTATGGCAGAGCTAAGTAGTTGTGACAGAGATCACTTTGGCTCATATGCCTAGAATATTTACTATATGGTTCCTATAGGAAAAGTTTGCCAACCAATCCTACACTAAGATCAATAATAACTACTAAATTTAACTTCTAAGGAATTGAGTAGTTAAGTATTTACTAGGTACCTACTCTATACCCAACAAAACCCTTGGCACAAAGTGAGTTCAATGGTAGGAATTAAACCAAAACAGATATGGACTGACCTGTCTGAGCTATGTTACCATAGTATCAGATAGGGATGGGGAAGATCAGGGTTCCAGAATGCTGTCTCAGGTACTGTCTGACTATATGTAAAAATCTGCTTAGCTTCCTTCAGTTTCAGTTTTTCTTATGTGTAAAATGATGGCAATACAAATTATAAGCCCTGAAAAAACCCCATATACACATTAGCAACTCACCGGATCATTCTCACTGGTGCGGGAAATAGGTCTGGGACTCTCAATTGCAACCTGGTTATCCAGGTGAGCAGCAAGGCATTGGGGTGCCTGGGTCCCTATGTGCAAAAAACGTCCAGGGTCCAACTATAAAAGAAACCATTTTAGTGTTTTACAATTAATAGGCTTTTTATGCTTGCTACAACACTGAGGTTTTAAGCCATATCTGCAACAGGGAAAAATATCACTAACATGCATTTTAGTTTTATGTAAAACAGATCCTTGTTATTATTTATAATTCTCTAAGTCCAATCCCATTATTCATAATCTGAATCTGTTCCAGCTTGTGTTGCTATGTCTGGGCTCTGTCCCATATGGAAACAATTCCGTTAGAGATTGTTCAGGAGCATAGCTCAGCCATTAACAACCTAACTCAGGAAACTTCATTTAATGCTCTTGCCTACAGTGATGAATGGTGGCCAGTATTGTACAATTCCCAGCTGTCTAGTAATCCTAGTCACCTCAGTTATTAGGGGATTAGTGCAATGTTCCTATTTGATAGGTATAATTACACTCCTTGCAACAATTTTCTTGCTAGCTGTGTCCTGAAATAAAGAATCTTTCATTAAGGACGTGTAATGAGGGAGTGAGTAAAGCATCCAGCAAAGTGAAAATAAACTGCTCTACAGGCAAGTCAGTGAACTGCACATGGAAACCTCAGAACTGGGAAAGGTTTGGGGAAGAGGATGAGATTTCAGGAGATAAATCTGAGAAAATGCTAACTGGAGAACTCCCAAGCTGAGTTTAAGGATAACAGGCCTTGTGTATAAGTGAAAAGATGCCAGTTACAAGAGAAAGATTAGAGTATGAATCCAGTAGAATGAGGAAAACAGGGTTGTGAGAGATGGCTGTAGAAAGGGAGCTACTCGCTAGGTCAATAGATAGTATGAAAGCTGCCTGTATTTATATTTAGTCTCACCAAGCAGCTTCATGAGTGCAGAAAATGTATATTATTTTTGTACTACCTCTCATAACACTTACACCCATTTAACAAGACCTTTGACTCCCTGACAACTTTTTAACTGGTATCTTTAAATCTTTGACTCTTCATCTTTCACAGTCCAGAAGATCTGTCCTCCCAAATAGGTTTAACCTTCAGCTAATCAAAAAGTTTAGATGGTTCCCTATTAATGTCAAAATAAGTCTCAAAGTCCTCAGCATGATAATTAAGGCCACTGCTGTAAGTTCAACCTACTTTTCTAGTCCCATTCCTTTATAAACTCTATACTCCAGCCAGCCAACCATGCTAAAACATGTTATTCACTTTCATGCCTTTATATTTCTGCTCATTCTACTTCAGCTTCCCTCTCTCCCTATTTAAATCTTACTCATCATTTAAGACTCACATCAAATGTCATATCCTCTGTGAGGATTTGCCAGACACCTCCAGGCAAAAGCAATTATCTTTCCCTCTCTATAGATAGCACTTTCTTTGTATTGCATGCATTTTTACTCTGCCTTGAATTACATTCATGGCTTTTGTTAACTGAGTACCTATAAAATGCTAGGCAACAGTGTTATACACACATTATTTTTGAGCCAAGAATCCTAGAAGATAGGTAGAATATTATGCTCTTTTATTATGAGGGAAATCAAAGTTCAGGGAAGTTAAATAACTTTGTCTAAAGTCACAGAGTTGGTAGGTGATGAAACCAGAATTCAAATCCAAGTTTGTCTGACTCCAAAATCTTTATCCTTTTTATTGTATCATGTTATCTTACACACAAGTTTGTCTCACATTTTAGGCCACACATACTTGAAAGAGAAGGGATCAGGTTTTATTCATTTTTGTATCTCCTTCTCCAAGTACTTAATGCACCACAAATACTTCATACTTGTGCCCTGGAATAAAAAAATCTTTCTTAGAGACAGGATGAGATGGGGGAGTTTGTAAAGCATCTAGCTAAGTGAGAGTAAACTGTACTACACTGCAACTCAGTGAACTGCACATATAAACCTCTGAACCAGAATTTGCATATTTAATGTAAAGTAGTAGGGTAAAGTAATACAGTTGCTCCAATATTGTCTGCGAATGCAGAGACAGCAACGTATATCACATGTACTCTATACCTCCCAGCCTCCCTTGCAGAAAGATTGGGGTCACATGATTAGTTCTGGCTAATGAGCTATCAACAGAAATAACTTCGGTCAATTCTAGTCAGAGCCAGTTAAGAGTAGGTATAAATTCTCTTTTTTCTCCTGCTGTGGCAACCTTAAAACCTACATGCTGAGATGGCATCCCAAGATGACAAAACTGCATCCCTATGTCTACCCCCTCCCATATTTGCCTGTAAACCATTTTTTCTGGCAGCACTGCACAGCACGTGAGATCTTATTTCCCCGACCAGGGATCGAACCCATGCCTCCTGCAGTAGAAGTGCAGATTCTTAACCACTGGACCGAAATGGAATTCCCTCCCTGTAAACCATTTTGGAAATATAGCAACATCAAGAGCAAAACAAAACATATACACACAACACAAACAATATCATGTGTTGAGTTAAGCCAATGAGAATTCAAGGCCTGTTACCTCCACAGGATCTGAACAATACACCCTACAATGTTCTCAATTCTACTGGAGAGAAAGCATCATGTCTCTAAATAAAGTAGCAGTCAAGTGGAAAATTAAAGATATTCAAGGACCACAGGGTGGTGCTATTTCTACAAGAAACCTATGACTTTCTAGTTAAATGTTTTTTTGCAGCAAATTAAAAGCTAGCAAAATGGATTCCTTACTTCTTCGTGTTATGTATGGCATCACCCAGCTAGTCTCGTCTCCAGGGAAAACAACCATATGTACAACTGCCTCTGCATCGTTCCAGAATGAAAATCATGCAGTTCTTCAAAGAAGGGCATTCATGAGCCAATAAAGAAGGTTACTCTAAACTAATCTACAAAAAGCATAAAATCTTCTCACTGACATTCCTCTGTACTTTGGACTCAGGTCTTTCTTGTCTGCTATAAAGGAAGAAGAAATTATAGCCTTTTAATATAATAAGTTGGGGCCAGAATCCATTCCTTTGTTGATCTTTTCTTTTTCATATTGTTTTATAAAAATGCGTTATTTTATGTACATAGGTTTGTCATGAATCCCTGGAAGAAAGGTGAATCCTATAAGAGGAAGGGCTCCTTTTAAAGGAAATCTAATCTGTAATTAAATGATCAGATAGAAGTGACTAAGCCCTTCCAGCTCAGTTCTCATCCTGTAGGACATAACTCTGGGAGGATTTCCTCTGGACCCTACTAATCCAGGTTAGGTGCTTCACCATGCTATGACAATCATTTATTCATGATCCCACTACTGGACTTCGAGGTCCTGAAGAAAACATGGACCATAAAATGCAATACAGCACCGTGGTTAAGGCCACAGGCTTTGAAGTCAGACAGGCCTGGTATCTACTCTGGGTTAGACAACTTCACAGTGTGTTACTTCAGGCACATTACTTAGCCTTTCATTTTTTTTTTTTTTGCGGTACGCGTCCCTCTCACTGTTGTGGCCTCTCCCGTTGCGGAGCACAGGCTCCG
Organism: Kogia breviceps; assembly: GCF_026419965.1. Lineage (NCBI taxonomy): Eukaryota > Metazoa > Chordata > Mammalia > Artiodactyla > Physeteridae > Kogia > Kogia breviceps. The sequence goes on along the minus strand of NC_081310.1, from coordinate 86,296,094 downwards.
GACGTGCAGGCTCAGCTCAGCGGCCATGGCTCACAGGCCTAGCCGCTCCTCGGCATGTGGGATCCTCCCGGACCAGGGCACGAACCCGTGTCCCCTGCATTGGCAGGTGGACTCTCAACCACTGCGCCACCAGGGAAGCCCTACTTAGCCTTTCTAATCCTAAATTTCTGCATCTGTTAAAACAAAGATATTATCTACCTCAGGGGTTTGATCATGAAGATTAAGAGAAATAAAGCACTTAGCATAGTGCCTGGCACATAATGAATGCCCAACAAATAGTAACCACTGGGACTTCCCTGGTGGCACAGTGGTTAAGAATCCGCCTGCCAATGCAGGGGACACGGGTTCGAGTCCTGCTCCAGGAAGATCCCACATGCTGCAGAGCAACTAAGCCTGTGCGCCACAACTACTGAGCCCATGCTCTAGAGCCCGTGAGCCACAAGTACTGAGCCCGTGTGCCACAACTACTGAAGCCCACGTGCCTAGAGCCCGTGCTCCGCAACAAGCCCACGTACTGCAAGGAAGAGTAGCGCCTGCTCACCGCAACTAGAGAAAGCCCAAGCACAGCAACGAAGACCCAATGCAGCCAAAAATAAATAAATAAAATTAAAAAACAACAACAAAAAAACCAAATAGTAACCATTAGTGAAATGAGTCATCTTAGAATCCTGAGTATCTGCCATAAGGAAGGTGCTGAAAAACTATTTGCTAAACAAATGAGAGAATGAATTAAAGCAACAGAATAGTCTTTCTTACATATGATTTTATTATTTTAATCAACTATCAGAAATCGGCAACTTATTTTTTTAAATATTTCATGATGGGATGATAATCATTGACCCAACTGGAGAATAATAAAAGTTAATAAAGATAACTGCACTTAAGCTTATTTATCTCCTTTAAAAATTGTTAGTTCTCCTATGATAGGGTAAATTCCCAAGTGCAACTATTCTACTGAGACCTGTTATTGGATTTTTAGGGCAGTTGGGAGTGTAGTTTATGGGCAGAGAAATCGAATTGTGACTGTTCTTTTGAGCAAAACTAGTCAGCTGAAGTTCTCTAGAGCATTTTATTCTGGATACAATCAATCCAGAAAAGAAATCCACCTAAAGAGAGTTTGCACAAAGCACTTAGGTCAGTCAGGACTCACCTTATGGACGCTGGAGATAAGCCTTGTCATTCCTTTCAGCATTATCCCTGTACTTTTAAAAAAAAGTGAAAAGGTAAGCCACAACTGGGAAAAGATATTTGCACAATGGATAAGTATCTAGAATAAATAATGCCTTTAAATTGATTTAAAAAATGAGCAAAAGACACGAACAGATATTTCACAGAATAGGGAATACAAATGGCTAGCTAGTAAACCCATGGAAAGAGTTCGACCCTTATGACAAATCAGGGAAATGTAAATTAAAACCACCACAATGAGATACCATCCACAATCATCATATTGAGAAAAATGAAAAAGACAACAGCAAATGTTAAAGAGGCTGTGAAGCACTGGGATGTTTCCTATACTGTTAATGGAATTATAAATATAAATATCTTGGAAAACAAATTTGACATTATCTGTAAAGTTGAAAATGTACATGTCTATGACCCAGGTATTCTACTCCTTCGTATTTATTTTAGAAAAACACATACACATGTACACTGGGAAATATGTATCACAATGTTCATAGTAGTAGAATATGAATTATCAAAAACTGTAAAAAGCCCAAATGTCCATTGATAGAAGAGTAAATAAATGGATATATGGTCACGCAATGGAATGCCATACAAAAATAAAAAGAATAAACTGCAGTTACATAGATGGATCTCAAAAACTAATACTGAGTGAAAACTATAATATACAGAATGATATAATTTATATGAAACTCAAAAACATAAATCCTAATTATCTGGAGAATACACATATGTAATAAAACTGAAGGAGAAAGGCAAGAGAATGATAAGCACACATTTAGAATCCTTACCCTTAGGGAAGACGTAAAGGTACAAGATTGGGGCAGGGCACACAAAGGAATTGTAATGATCTATTTCAAATGATGGATAATAGATATGAGTATTTGCTTTATTATTTTTATACCGTGTGTGTTATATTTATTCATTTGTATGTTGGAAGTATTTAACTAAAAAACCCTAATCATATGGGAGCTAAAAAATGTTTAAAATACTTAAATGCAACTCTCAATATTCACTAGTAGATAGCATAACTAAATCAAATCTCCAGGTAATCACCTACTTCATTTTGGCTAATAATTTTCACCTTTCTTACATCCAAAATCTTTAAAGCAGCAGCAACAACAGTGTTACACCCATTTATTCAACAGTAACAACAACAGAGTCGCACCCATTTATTCAACAGTTACTGAGCACCTATTATGTGCCAGGGCCTGTGAATAAGATGGTGAACAAAGCTGTTCAGTCCCTGACCCAACAGAGCTTATAGTATGGTTAAGAAATGACACAAACTCCTCTGAATTCTATCTCCTTTTAGTTTTCAAGTTTACTATTTCTCTTTTAGAAACTGCTTATTTTGCCATCAACCTCTTTCCATTTTAAGAGTTTGTGGAAGAACAGCTTAAGACCACTCAGTGGTTGTTCCTACTCATTCAGTGGCCTGAGCAGTGGGAGCTGCAAACCAGTCTTCAGTGGCAGGCTGCGCACTCCGGTCTTCGGCAGAGAACTGCTGAATAGGCACAGGGAGCACCTGCACACCTTTGGACCAGTCTGCCGCCTCAGGTTGAGCAGCAGTGAACTCAAGACCTGGAGCAGCACAATTCACCCTGAAATTCCTCCTTGGTCACAGTCTTCTCAGCTGCCGCCTGCTCTTCCTTTTCAATCTCTTCAGAATCTCTGTAGAAGCAGAGATCAGGCATGACCTCCCAGGCGTGTTCATGGGAGATGGTGCCACATGCACAGAACTTCACATCAGACTCACTGAGTGAGCTCCCTTGTTGTTGCATGGGATGGCGATGTCCACATAACGCAGAGGAGAGTCTGTGTTACACAGAGTAATGGTGGGCAGGTTAATGTAAAAGGCTTCTGTGAGAGACTGGTCAGCCCTGGAATCAGTAACCACCAGAAGTCTCAGCTCCCGGAAGGCTGCCTGGATCTGGTTAGTGAGGCCTCCAGGAGTGAAGCGGCCAGCAATAGGAGTAGCTCCAGTGGCAGCAGCAAACTTCAGCACAGCTTGCTGGAGAATATGACACTGACATCAGCTGGGTTTTCAATGGCAACAATGGCACCAGCTGCCAAGAGAAGCTTCTCTCAGGTTCTCTTCAGATTTATGATGTAGATGCCATCACTGTTCCTTTTGTAGATGTACTGTTCCATTTGGAAGTCAAGTTTGGTGCCACCTAAGTGGGTTCCAGCTGCAAGAAATTTGAAGACATCCTTCTCCTTCATTTGCAGGACATCAAGGGCTCTGGACATTGTGAAAGTTTCCCTTTAACTTACAATGGGAATCCAGAACAACGCTGTATGGATCCGTCTGGGTAGCGCAGAAAAGGCAAGTTTACTTTTTAATAAAGATGCCAAATCATTCCTTAATTCAGTCATTCAAAAATGTGTTTTGTGCTTTCACATGCCCACACTATACAGATTACACAGTGGTGAACAAGACTGGCATGGTCTCTACTGGCCTGCCTCACATTTACATGTGGGACTGCAGGGCTCCTTTGCTGTGTTTGAAAACCGAAAGTTCTAGAGCAGCAGTTCCCAAAATGAGTTTGGTGAATACTAACTAGTCATAAAATGCGCCACTGTTCTCTGGCCAAAGAAATTTGAAAATGCTATAAAGTTATTTTCTTGAATAATTATAATGCATGCACATATTCACACATTTAAAGGCTATGGGGAAAACTATAGTTAAGAGACTTCATTTTATTCCAAATTTACTTTGCCTTGGAACCCTTGGAACTCCCCTTGTTGCAAAATACTATTAATAACATTCTCCTGGCTGCTAGTGGAAGGGCTGCTGCTGTGGAGTAAGGTAGTGGCTGTGAGCATGTGCCCAGGCATGAGGATGAATTCTACTAGGCCACAGGCAGGGTTGAGGTCCCCTCTGTTCCCTGTTCTTCAACGGTTCTCCTTAGTTCTGCCTTACACTGCCTCTACTGCTGTCCACCACTGTCCACCACCCACCACCACCACCTGCTGCCTAATCCAACTGTGCAGAGAAGAGCTAACAGAGCAAGTCTAAGACTGTTGTCCTTAGAAAGGCCTGCTTGCAAGTTTGCCCCTTAGCTGGTGTCTGGGAACTTGGATTTCAGGAGAGTTCGCACCATTCCCAGAACTGGTAAGAGTGGGTCACTGTGCCTCAACTATTTATACAAACAACATGGTTTACATTAAACACCTACTTTCCTTCTGGGAGTCTGGAAATTTACTACATGTGAGGCTGATAATGACTATATGACCAGCCCCAATAGAAACCGTGGGCACTGAGACTCTGTTGATAGTTTCCCTAGGTGGCAACATTTCATGTTTTGTCACAATTTTTTGCTGAAGGAATCAAGTGTGTCTAATGTGATCCTACTGGGAAAGGACTCTTGGAAACTTATACCTGGTTTCCTCCAGATTTTGCCCAATGTGCCTTTTCCCTGTGCTGATTTTGCTCTGTATCCTTTTGCTGTAATAAATCATAGCTGTAAGTACGACTATGTGCTGACCTGAGTCCTCCTAGGGAATCACAGAACCTGGAGGTAGTTTTGGCAACCACTGACACAACCACCCAGTGCCCAACACTACCCAGCATCGATCTCTACCTTATACCCACCATAACCTGGCACCCAACACCACCACCATCTTTGACCAGCTCAATTTTCTTAACCCCAGTTCTTCTCAATCCTCCCCTATTTCAATTACCTCAACTCCCTGCCTCCAACACTGTCCTCCCCGATCCGTGACCAACTAACTCCCATACCAATTCTAACCCTCTGTTATCAGCTGATTTCCAACCCTAAGCCCTCTACCTAACCTCAAGTTTCCCAACTCCCAAACTACTCAGGACCCCAATGCCACTCCAACAGGATCTGGCCTACCCAACCCTGCTCCCCAGATCTTCCCAATGTGCCCTGGTACAACCACTATTATGAGACAGCTGTGGGCTGCAGCTCTGGAGGGAGGTAGTGTCCTAGAAAGAGTGGGTGACATGGTCCTGAGGTCACTAGTTCTTCCTCCAGGTATGCCTGTGGTCATTGAGGCCATTATGATTATGGGAAATGCTGGTCAGGAAAATGTGACCAGCTTTCCATCTTGTATCCTGTCATCTTGTATCCATATTACAACATTGGGTCTACCAGCCTCCATCCTTGAACTTCTCCAATCCATCCTTTCCACTGAAGGCTGGCTCTTAAAACCCTTCAATATTTTCCTACTGCTTTTAAAGGTAAATTACACACACACACACACACACACACACACACACACACACACACACACACACACACACACACGGCTTATATAAGAATAACAGGGCTTCCCTGGTTGGGGCAGTGGTTGAGAATCCACCTGCCGATGCAGGGGACACGGGTTCATGCCCCGGTCCGGGAAGATCCCACATGCCATGGAGCAGCTGGGCCTGTGAGCCATGCCCGCTGAGCCTGTGCGTCCGGAGCCTGTGCTCCGCAACGGGAGAGGCCACAACAGTGAGAGGCCCGTGTACCACACACACAAAAAAAGAATAACAGAAGATACTTTAAGAAAAAAGGGGGGGGTGAATCTCAAAAGTCTGATCTCAAAGCAGACAATCCAGACTTAAACCACATTTTCCATGTTCTTTAAAATATCTGTAAGTAGAAAAAAATCCTGTTGACAGGCCAAATGAAAGCAGAAGAATGGAACATTTGCTCATTCTACATTCCAAGACATATACAAATCAGGACACTGCAAGAAAAAGGTTCAAAGCCACTAATACTATGAAAAAATTGAGTAATGATTTCTGCTTTTGGTTTTTTCATATCCTTTGAATGTTGATTTGCAGAGTATAGGTTAACCACATTGTAACTGGAAGGCAGATAAAGGACAGGTTTCCTATTAAAACTGACTGATGGTACAAGATGAAAAGAGTTATGGAAATGGATGGTGTGATGGCTACACAATAATGTGAATGTATAATATCATGGAACTATACACTTAAAAATGGTTAAGATGGTATATTTTATATTATGTATATTTTACCACCATAAAAAAAGGGAAAAAACAAACCAAAATAAGACTGATGGTTAAAATTAAAGATAAATAATTTTCTGAAGCCTTCTAGGAAGATGAGGAAAAAAAATTCTCAAAGATATAATTAAAATACTTCTTTAGGGCTTCCCTGGTGGCACAGTGGTTGAGAGTCCACCTGCTGAGGCAGAGGACGGGTTCGTGCCCCTGTCCGGGAAGATCCTACATGCCACGGAGCGGCTGGGCCCATGAGCCATGGCTGCTGAGCCTGTGTGTCCGGAGCCTGTGCTCCGCAACAGGAGAGGCCACAACAGTGAGAGGCCCGCGTACCGCAAAAAAAAAAAAACAACCCACAACTTCTCTAATATTGTTCAACTGCCATCATTCTGAGAATCTACCTGTTGTCTATTTTTACTATTTCAAGGAAGAAGAGTCCTCCCTCCAATTCCAGTCATTCTTTGTTTAAAGTGTGGATAGGGACTTCCCTGGTGGTCCAGTGGTAAAGAATCCGCCTTACAAGGTAGGGGATGCGGGTATGATCCCTGGTCAGGGATCCCACGTGCTGCGGGGCAACTAATGCCATGTGCCTCAACTAGAGTCTGCGAGCCGCAAATTACAGAGCGCATGCGCTCTGGAACCCGCACGTCACAACTAGAGAGAGAAAACCTGCATGCCACAACTAGAGAGAAGCTTGCAGGCTGCAATGAAGATCCCTCATGCCACAACTAAGACCCAACGCAGCCAAAAATAAATAAAAAATACATCTTAAAAAAATAAATAAATAAAGTGTGGATAAAACAAATCCCAGAGACAAATAATTCCTTAGTCTTTAAACCCTTTGAAGTGTTTTCAGTTACACTTGTAAGGGACATTTACTCACTATTGTATTTAAAGTTCTGTCACTCTTCTGACGAAACTTTCTGGCTAGCGTTAGAGCCCTCTTTCTTTAAAAAGAAAAAAAAAAGTATTGTCATATAGGCCAAGTGTACACTGAAAAGGAAGTCAGAAAAAAAGAAAAAAAAAAGTATTGTCACATAGGCCAAGTGTACACTGAAAAGGAAGTCAGAAAAAGCCTGTACCAAACTTAGAAAGGTATCCCAAAGGCTATATGCTAACACTTCAGTGGTCACAAAAATCATAGATTATTTTTTAAATTAAACATTTACTATTGAGATATTTATATAGTCACAGGCAAGTGAAAGAAATAATACATGTTCCATGTATCCTTTGCCCAGTTTCCTCCAATGGTAACATCTTGCAAAACTATAGTACAATATCACAACCAGGATATTGACCTTGATACAGTCAAAATACAGAACATTTCCATCACTTTAAGGATCCCTCATGTTGCCCTTCTACAGCCTCCTGCACTTCCCTCCCACAACCCTCCTCCCATTCCTTAACCCATGACAACCACTAATCTGTTCTCTATTTCTGTAATTTTTTCATTTCAAGCATGTTATATAAATGAAATCATACTGTATGCAACCTTTTAATATCGGCTTTTTCCATTCATCATAATTTTCTGGAAATTCATCTAGGTTGTGTGTTACATGCATCAATGGTTTTTCTTTTAATCCTGAGTACTATTCCATGGTATGAATGTGTCTGTTTGTTTAACCATTCATCCATTGAAGGACATCTGGGCTGTTTCCAGGTTTTGGCTATTACGAATAAGCTGCAATGAAACATTTGTGTACAGATTGTGTGAAGAGAATCAAATTCTTCAGGTTAAGGTGATCTAGTTCAAGAACTGAATTAATGCTACAATGATCTGAATAATAATAATAGTATTTTTCAGAAATAGGCTCTATATTAAGCAATTTATAGGCACTGTCTCACAACACAATCCTATGAAGTAGATATTACATCCATGTGAAAATAGGGATGGATAGACTAACTTGCCTGAGGGTATATAGCCTAAAAGTGACAGTTCTGGAATTCAAACCTATGTTCGACTCTGCAGCCTTTGCCATTAGTCACTGTGTATATTGTATTATCAATTATCAAGTGCCTGAACATTTCCACTGATGGGGAACTCACAAAGCAGTCCTGCTTTTATGGAAAGTTCTTTCACAATCTGAGGTGAAATGTCTCCTTGTAGCTTCCATTCACTATCCCAGCCTTTCTCTTTAGTTTTACAAGCTACCTTCCATGTGATAAATTGAAGGTAGTTATATCCCCTGTTTTTTCTTTTCCAGGGTAAATGTCTTCAGTTTCTCAAAGCAATCATCATACAAGTCCTTTATATTACTCATCAATACTCTTCAGCTATCATCTATCTTTTTAAAAAATAAACTTATTTATTTATTCACTTATTTAATTTTTGGCTGCATTGTGTCTTCACTGCTGCATGTGGGTTTTCTCTAGTTGCTGAGAGCGGGGGCTACTCTTTGTTGTGGTGTGCGGGCTTCTCACTGTGGCGGCTTCTCTTGTTGCGGAGCACGGGCTCTAGGCGCGTGGGCTTCAGTAGTTGTGGCTCGCGGGCTCTACAGTGCAGGCTCAGTAGTTGTGGCTCATGGGCCTAGTTGCTCCGCGGCATGTGGGATCCTCCCAGACCAGGGCAGGGCTCGAACCTGTGTCCCCTGCATTAGCAGGCAGATTCTCAACCACTGCGCCACCAGGGAAGCCCTAGTTCTTTCTTTTTTAAACAAATATTATTATCTAACAAAATCGCAGCAGCCCTTTTAATGGAAATTGTCAAGCTGATCTCAAAATTCGTATGAAAATGCAATGGACTCAGAAGAGTGTATAAAACCTTGAAAAATAAAGAACAAGGTTGGAGGGCTCACATTCCTGATTTCAAAAGTTACTACAAAGCTACAGAAATCAAGACAGTGTGATATTAGCATATGCCTATAGATCATATATGTCTGACCCCTATGTCTACAGATCAATGGAACAGAGTTGAAAATTCAGTAATAAACTCTTATATCACAGTCAGTTGATTTTTAACATGGGTGCCAAGAAAATTCAACGGGCGAAAGCACATTTCTTTTCAAGAAATGGTGCTGGGACAGCAGAACATCCACATGTAAAAGAATGAAATTGGGCCCCTACCTCATATCACACACAAAAATTGACTCAAAATACATCACAGACCTAAATGAAAGTGCTAAAACTATGAAAGTCTTCGAAGACATATAGGAGTAAATCTCCACGACCTTGGATTAGGCAATGGTTTCTTAATGATGCCGGAAGTAACAAAAATTAAAAAAAATAGATACTTGGACTTCATCGAAATTAAAAATTTCTGCTTCAGAGGATATCTTCAAGAAGGTAAGACAGGAAATCCCCTGGCAGTCCAGTGGTTAGGACTCGGAGCTTTCATAGCTAGGGCTGGGTTCAATCCCTGGTGGAGGAACTAAGATCCAGCAAGCCTCGCAGAGTAGCCAAAAAAAAAAGTAAAAGACAACCCACAGAATGGCAGAAAAGATTTGCAAGTTATATATCTAATAAAGGACTTATATCCATAATATATTATATAAAGAACTCTTTACAACTCAACAATAAAAAGAAAATGTAACTCAAAAATGGGCAAAGAACTTAAAGTTTCTCCAAAGAAGGTATACAATGGCCAATAAGCACATGAAGATGCTCGACACCATTAGTCATTAGGAAAATGCAAATCAAAAACACAATGTGATACCACTTCACACTCACAAGGATAACTAAAATCCAAAAGAACAGACAATAACAAGTAATGGGGAGGATGTAGAAAAACTGGAATCCTCATACATTGCTGCTGGAATTGTAAAATGGTGCAGTCACTTTGATAAACTGTTTGGCATTTCCTGAAAAGTTTAAATGTGGATTTACCAAATGACCCAGCAATTCTGTTACCGAGTTCAAGCTCGCTCTGCTCGCTGCACGACAGGTCAACCAGTCGGAGACAAGGTGTTGAGGCAAGGAATATGACTATTCCGAAAGTCGGCAGACCAAGAAGATGGCAGACTAAAGTCTCAAAATAACTATCTTATCCGGGTTTGGATGCCAGTTTCTTTTATAGCACAGAGAAGGGGAAGAGATGAGGAAGTAAAAAGGCCATAAGTTTTGCAAATATCACCTGGAATGGCCAGCCTCGGGAAGGGGAGGTGTTAATTTCTTCTTTCTCATAGCCATCCACAGGTGGACAGGGTCCGGATGTTTCCCTGAATAAAGGCACTTTGGTTTAACTAAATTCAGGCAGAGCGGCCGGTTCCCCGAGGCAGGCCATTATGTATAGACAGTATCCTTTTAGTGAACAACAACAGTGGAAAGCAAAGGTTAAAGTAAAAGAAACAGATCCAACATGTACTGTTGCTGTAACAAATTACCACAAACTTGGTGTCATAAAACAACACAAATTTGTCATCTTAGAGTTCTGTGGTTTAGAAGTCCAAAATCAAATTGTCAGCAGGACAGTGTTCTTTATGGATGCTCTAATAGAAAATCTGTTTTCTTGACTTCTCTAGGTTTTAGAGGTTGCCCTTTCATCTTCAAAGCCTACAACAGTTGGTCAAGTCTATGTCCTACTGCCTCACTCTGACAGAGTCTCTGGTCTCCCTCTTCCACCTTTAAAGAACTCTTGTAATTACAGTGGGTCTACCAGATAATTCAGGATAATCTCCGTATTTTCAGGTTAGCTAATTAGTACCCTTAATTTCCTTCTGCCATGTAACATAATGTGTTTACTGGTTCCAGGAATTAGGACACGGACATCTTCGGGGGGAACCATTATTCTGTTTTCCATACCTTCCTCGGTTCAAATAATTCAGGGTTCATTCATCCAACGAGGTCATTTTATTGAGCACTTAATGTATTTTAGTCTCTGGTAGGCACTGGAGCATAAAAGAATTGAATACGATCTTATTTGTCTATACTTAACTGACAATTCATGAATCAGTGCAGTTATCCAAGGCTAGTTAAAAGCAGAGACTGTAAGTAACTTTCTTTATATACAAGTGTAGTGGAATTCCATTAAAGGTGTTTTTTCTTTCTAGCATATGCAATTATGTTGCTAATGAGAAATTTACTATGAAGGCAATGTGGTATAGTGAAAAAAGTTAAGTTTTTAAGACATAGGCAAATTGAAGTCTAAAGACAGTTACCGGACTTCTTTGAGCCTCAGGCTTCTCATCTGTAAAATGGGGTAAGATGATCTATTTCAAAGTGTTGTATAAGGATTAAACAGGAACACAAGTTCTCTTGGCATGGTATTCCACAAATGTTAATTCTCTTTCTCTTCTCATATTTTAAGTATCTAACATTCATTTCAACATTTCCATGACCTGCTTTGCACTAGACTACAAAAGAATATAAAAGAAACGTTACACATAGTCCCTGCCCTCAAATTAAAAATGTTCTTGGTAGGGTAACACACCTGCATACATGACACAATAAAAAAAAGATCAATGGCTCCAAAATGGCTCCATGAAAAAGTTGGGACTTAAGGTTAGGAAAAAATATATATAGTGAGGTAATTAAGGTGGATTTCCCTTAAAAATAAAAAGCAAACAAATAAAATCTGATCCATATTTTGAAATATAATATGTTAAGGGGGAAATTTAAGAGTGTCTACTTGAACTTTAGAGCTTGAATAGGCCTTTGAGATTAATCTAGTACAATGATTTTCAAACTAGGAAGGAAAAGGGAAAAGGGAAACCCATGTGGATCCCTCACCTAATTTATTCGGCTTTATCCACTGGGTGAAACTAACGATTACTAGGATAGAAGAAAGCTTTGGAATTACCTGTGGATTTTAATAGTCCATAGTTCTCCTGAATTCAATCATCAAGAAAAAGTAAATGTTCATGCAGAGTTTTGCGAAACAAGTATTAGTAACCACGGAAATCTGACAGACCTAGTCTTGCACTGTTTACCAACGATTTGGAAGAACAGGACACAAACTACCAATTACACCCACAAACTTATCAAGAGTACTGTGAACGATAACATTAACTCTCTGCACTTTCCCTGTGCCTAGGAGCTAATTCTACTTTACACATATTTTATTATTTTACCACACACCAACCCTGAAGGCAGATTTGGAGTTAACTAATTTTTATTTTATTTATTTATTTTTTTGTTAACTAATTTTTATGTTCAGTTTTTCGTTTCTTGTTGATAAGGAACTAAGAAGAATAACTTTTTGAAAGACACACAAGACACGGGAGATCGAGTCCAGACCTGAACTTGAAATATATGGTGTCCTTATCCTCTAACATAAGGCTGCTTAATGAGGTTGAAAATGCATCATCCAGCTACGAGGTTTGTGTAAAAGTGCACAAAAACATCATCGCGTATAGACAGTGGTGTGAAATTCGAAAATCTAAGCTGGGTTTAAAAAAAAAAAAAAAGGAAGAAAGAAAATGCCGACCACTGAGCCGGTTCCTTCTTGGGTCCTAGGTCCGCAACACAGAGCCTGGAGGGAAGCCCCCTAGGAAGGTAGCCGGCCCTACGGTCCTCACTCCCTACCTCTTGGAGGTTCGGAGTCCCGCTCCTTTCCCTCATGGGTACAACCCCCGTGCCGGTTCACTTCCTCACCGAGAGTCGCGGACCAGCTCCCCCAAACCGGTAAACCGCAGACGCTGTTAAGCGCTAGCTCCTCAGCGATCGTCCTGCAGCAGAGACTCAAGCTCGGGTCGTACGGCAGGAAGCTGCTCAACGCGCAGCCGCCGCGGCCTCCAACCACCGGCCAGCGGAGGGGCGCTAGGCCGCCCCCAACCAGCTCACTGCGGCCGGGACGAGGCAGGGAAAGGGAGCCGCGACGTCGCGGCGCCGCTGCCAGCGAGGTAAGTAGTCCTAAGTGTCTATCCGCCACTCGGGGTTCCGCCTTTCCTAACGGCAAGCTCTGCCGGCTTCGCCTGTCGTTTTCACCCCCGCTTCTGCAGCCGACAGGAATGGAACAGTCCCGCGAGGGGATTGTGGGAGGCGCACGCGCGAGGTGTGGAGGGTTTGTGGAGGGGGGGGCCGGCGGAGGAGGAGGCGGCGGCGGCAGTGGCGGCGGTTGGTGGCAGTGGGGGCGGGGAAGGGGGGGAGGAGAGGAGAGGAGGTGGAGGAGGAGGCTTGGGCTCTCGCTGTCGAAGGTACGCGTGAGGGCCCGCGGTAGAACTGGCTTGACAGGGGCCAAGGGGAAGTGGGGGACTGTGCGAGGAGGCGCCCCAGAGCGAGTGCGTACTGGCTGGCGGGCGCGCAAGGCGGCCGAAGGCGGTGGTTGGTGGGAGCAGCGAGCGACGAGCCCAGATATACTCTGGCGCGTGCGGGCGGCCGTGCGCGCTCCGCCGCCCGAGTCGGGTGAGGGGGGAGGACGAAGGGGGAAAACGCGAGGAGGGAGGAGTGGGAGGTGGGGGGGCACGAGGCGCCCTTCGCTCCCTCCCTCCCGAGGAGCTGCCGCCGCCGCCGCTCTGCCGCCGCCGCTCCCGCCGCCATTTTGGGTTCGCTTTGCGGAGGGGGAGACGATCCTCGTCTCGGTTGCGGGACCCGCCTCCCCTCAGTTTCCCCCGCTTAGCCCCACGCCTTTCCCCTCTCCTCTCTCGCATTTCCGCCAGTCCGCTCACCCGCTGGCCGCCTCCTGACAAGCGGGAGGGATCCGCTGTGGACCAAGGGAAGCGGAGGAGCCTGGTGGCGGCCGCCCCCTCTTCCCCACTTCCCTGCACTCTCATCTCTCTCGGCCTCGGCCTCTGACACGGTGAGTAGAATCGCCTGGGGAGGCCTTTGGGCCTAGGTACTCCCTCAGCGACTTAGTCCTTGGTTTCCTGGGAGCTACTGTCATCTCCCGGACCTGGACCTCCGGGAGAGCGGTGGTAAGGATGGGGGAGGGGAGAGTAGGGAAGGGGATCCTGAGCTTACCGGGAAGTCCCTCCTGGCGGGGGTGAAGGGGTGTCCCTGACAGGCGGACTCCTGGCTTGGGGGAGGGGGCGGGAAAGTAAGCGCGTGGAGGCGGAGTCGGCTGTGCCCCTGACAGGTTAGTTTGTTGTGGAGGTAGGATTGGGGCATCCCCCATAGTCCTGTTTGTTTCGTTTAAGGGATAAGAGCGGCAGGAGGAAAGATCTTCTGAGCGTAGTTTACCTGTACGATCAGATCTGTGGTGTCCCTGACACGCTGAACTGTATGTAGGAAGGATAGAATGATCTCAGTGTTACAAGTTTAATAAAGGTTACTGGCTAATTTGTGCATTGAAAGACATGGTTTTGGTCTGGAAGATAGATGGTATGTTGGTGTATAGCGGCTGTGTTTGTGTGTGTATGCGAAGAAGGAAAGTGTTCGGAAGAGTTTGCTTGTATTTGTATAAGTGTAATGGAGTTCTACTTACAAGTTAGCTTATTTTAAAAATAAAACTTGGGGTGTTCCCTGCTGGTTGATATGTATGTGTATTTTAGGGTTTGGGAGTGCCTTAATATTTGCTGGGAAAGAGGAGTCATGGCAGTGTTTTAGAAATACAGCATGTAAATGTGGGGTCAGGGATGGGAGAGACTTGTCATAGCCAGTTATTCTTAAGAATAGTTTGTTCCTCAGGATAGAGTGAACTGTAGATGTAAGGCCCAGAACATTTTTACTTGAACAATTACTATGAGGGTATAAAGAATGAATGGCCTTCTTGTTGATCTGAGTTTATATTAACACTTTATAATGGAATAAAACATTTTTATTGTTCAGAATGCTCTTGCAGTTTGTTTGTGATCCTAAATAAATCTCTGAAAATGGTGGGATGGGTGTTCCCTCCCATTTTACAAAATAGCAAATTGAGGCATAAAGAGATAATTTTTCCAAGGTCATGTGTTAAATTGGTGACAAACTTGGGTCTATAACAGATATTTTGACTACTAGTTCAGTAGTATATTCACCATACCATGGCGTCTCAGGAGGTCTGTGTCAGGCAGTTCTGAGTTTATTGGAAAGATAGGGTTATATTGACTGGTTGGATGGTATTTGGTAGAGATCAGTTGTGTCAGACAGAACTTA
This sequence comes from Kogia breviceps, assembly GCF_026419965.1. NCBI lineage: Eukaryota > Metazoa > Chordata > Mammalia > Artiodactyla > Physeteridae > Kogia > Kogia breviceps. Next base: position 86,280,977 of record NC_081310.1, on the reverse strand, counting down.
GGTTGTCCTTGCCAGGTTAGCCTGTGAGAAATGGGTATTCCATGACTGTATTACTTTCTGTTTATGGAGGAAGCATAGCATAGCATTTCTGACACTTTAGCTTGTATGTTTGAGGGAGCCATGTTTAATTTGTACCATAGCAGCTGCATGGGGGCTGACAGCTTAACTTTAAGGGAGGAAGGATCTTCTTAGATTCATTCAACAAATATTCGTTGAATAAGTCTTCAATAAATGCTCCCTGCCTTGGGGTGGGAATAATCAAGGTGACCCTTTTGAAACAGCCTGGGTACATATGAGGGGATTTGTCTTGACAGCGATAAATACTGAGACAGTGATACATATCGAGTCGAGTGAGGCTCACAGGTCAGTGTGGAGTTGAAACTAGAAAACCTTCCTAAAAAGCCTATTCAGTTTGGAGGGAATTTAGATCTTCCAGACATTTTACTACGGAAGGATACAAGTGTATTTAAGCATCTAATAGGGTGGCCAGTTTGTGGTACAGTGTGCTGCCTTTTGCATTTTCTTTTGGCATTTCCGAGTAAACTGCTTTGGGGATCTGGAATTGTTAATATATGTGCCAGTGGATATTGGAACTTTTTGGCTTGGCTGAAGAAATTCTTCCAGAGGCTAATTTTGTACTAAGAATCCCCTCTATGAATATGAGGGAAGAATACTTGAATTAAGCCAACTTAACTATTTCTTGGAAAATGGAATGTTTTTGATTTGCTAGATTAGCGGTTCTTAAAAGTTTTTTTGGGTCACTTATTCTTCTGAGAATCTGATGGAAAAACCCTCATTATAGAAAATGAGCATGAGCACAGTCGCACAAATTATGCATACAAATTTCAGAAACTTAAATTGTAGTGAAGTATTGACAGAACCAATTTATATTCAGGTCTCATTTAAAAGCCTTTTTTAAAAAAAATAGTTTTGTTTGGGGGTAGAGATGTTGGTACGAGTTTCAGGTGAAAGGTTCTTTGACAGTGAGCATGCTGACGATAAGGAGAACTTTAAGATCTTTGTTTTTTATTCTTTATTCTTTGCAGATTGATTTCTCCAGTGTTAATACATGATTCTGAATTAGTTGATAAGAGAATATAACACAAATGTTTATAGCTTTATTCTTTTTCATTATAATAATAATTTGTATTCTCAAACTCATCGGTTTCCAGTTTTGCATTGGGACTGAGGTGTTTTGAAGCTCATTTCCTGGCATTTATCTTAGTTATAACAAATGTTATTGAGTTATTTTTATGCAAGGGACACAAAGATGAATAATATATGGCTTCTGTCCTTGAAGCTATTCTAATCGTGTTGAAGCTATGAATTGCATGATAGTGGGGGCTTTCTAAAGGGCAAGGTGGATTGAAGCATGTTCCTAGAAGTTGAGATTTCATGACTTAATTGCAGAGAGGTTTTGCTATTCTTAGGAAGTTACAAAGTCTTCACATTCTGTATGCAACTTTGTAGCTTAAAAAATGTGTTTTAATATCATTTGATATTTTGGGATGAAGAAACTCTGGTTTGAAAAGGAGGCAAATGTCGGTAGCATTCCTGATCTTGTCTGGGATGTATTTCTATAGTGAGTTTATGTGAAAAGGTCTTAATGTCATTTTGGATATGCATGTATCTAGACAACACTTCTGGGAAGAAATCCAGTAGCTATTTGACAGACTACCCATGAATCTAGTACTGAAAATTAAAAGTAATTACTGAATTTTTTTTTTTTAAGAAGATGTTGGGGGTAGGAGTTTATTAATTAATTAATTTATTTTTGCTGTGTTGGGTCTTTGTTTCTGTGCGAGGGCTTTCTCTAGTTGTGGCAAGCGGGGGCCACTCTTCATCGCGGTGCACGGGCCTCTCACTATTGCGGCCTCTCTTGTTGCGGAGCACAGGCTCCAGACGCACAGGCTCAGTAGTTGTGGCTCACGGGCCTAGTTGCTTCACGGTGTGTGGGATCCTCCCAGACCAGGGCTCGAACCCGTGTCCCCTGCATTAGAAGGCAGATTCTCAACCACTGCGCCACCAGGGAAGCCCCCTGAATTTTTAAAGAAAAGAAATTCAGAAAGGTGTTTTAATAGTACAGATTATAGGATTCAGTAAGATAATGGAGATATCTTAAGAAAAATGGTCTGATTGTCTCTTTATTGTCATGTCCTCTGTGTAAGAATGTCATGTAAATTTGTGAAAAGTTTAATACTTTATGTAATTTTTAACTTGGGTAGTAGGTTCATGGTTTTTGGGGTTTTTTTAATAGCATGTCATATGTGTGTGTAGTGTGTCTATATCTGTGCGAATGGATAACATAATGTATGTAGTCTCCTATAATGTATGAGATACTTCACAATTTAAAAAAACAGTGCTTGCAATAATTACAAAAAATACACAGGATCTTTAAGGATCGGGAATAGAAAGTGATTTTGATGTCTTATTCTTGAGTTGTATTCTAAAACATGGAGTATAACTTCCCTTTATCTTGCTAAGCACTGTGTCTTTATAGTATTAGCAATACCACTTGAAGCTTTATTCTAAGTCTTCCATGCCTTACAAATAAAGAATTTGGACACATTCAGTCCTGCCTAAAGTGATCTACCTGCACACAGTGGAAAAGTTTTACCATATGTGTAGGTGGTGCGTCTCCATTAAATAATTTCATATTCTTGAGTTATGCATGTTGATCTGAGTCTTTTAAAGGTAACATAACACCTTATATTACCTTATATTATAATCCACTGTGAGGTCTGCTTTGTGCCAGCCTTTCCAGAAGCATGAGATATCTTAACCCTGGCTATCATAAGAGAGGGAAACGAAAGTAGTTTTTGTTTTGAGCTATATTGCTAGTCTTTTAAAAAAAATCATCCTTCTTTAAATTACTTGTAATTTATTTGGTTTATATTCTTTCCTTTGGAGAGGTTAGATTTTCATACTTATGATTTGCCGTCTTAGTTAATGATAACTGTCATTTCATGGTTTAGAAATCACTTTCTTAAAAAAAAAATCACTTTCTCAGTGACTGTCTCATTGGGGGTGTTGGTGGCAGTGTGATTTTTTTTTTCCCTTCTATTTTTTGGCCACGCCACCCAGCTTGAGAGATATTAATCCCCCAACCAGGGATTGAATCCTTGCCCCCTGCAGTGGAAGTTCCGTGTCTTAACCACTGGACCATCAGGAAGTCCCGGCAGTGTGATGTTGACACAATATAATAAATTATGGCTTCAAGTAATGATGAAATTTAACTAATAATCTTATTGCTATTTCAGAGTTCTGTTTCCTTCATTGAGCATCTAACTTTTTTATGCTTGAGTAGTATATAAAATTTTATTTTTAGCATTAATAGTTTTTGCTTTCCATAGTTTTTAGTCATTTGCTCACAGACATACGCAAGTTGATGACAGGAGTGTATACTTTTTTTTTTCATTTAATTCTGTTCCTTTTTTTAAGTGAGTGTGGAAAATTTCTAACATATACAGAAATGAAGAGAATAGTATAGAGTTCTCATGTACTTAACATCCAACTTCAACAGTTATTCACACCCAAGTTATCACACTATATCCAATCTACTAGCCTCTCTTCCTCCTCCCTCGCTTTGCTTATTTGGAAGTGAATCTTCCAGATGTTATATCATTTCATCCATAAATTCAGTGTGTACATTCTTTTCATTCTTAAGTGGGGAATTATTTCCCCATAGTTAGGTTTATATAACTTTTAAAATAAACTAATGATAGTTGGAACTACACTGCTCATACCAAATACTTCCAATCTGTATTACCTGTCAATAGGAATTCCCTCTGCAAACTAAAAGAAATGAGCTGAATAGAAATTTACCTCACTGCCTTTAGATGTTTGCATTGAAAAATGCAGTTAGTTGCTATGTTTCCTAGAAAAGTTTATCAGCTTTTTTCAAACACACAAGTGAGAAATAATGTCTTTTAGTTCTTTCGTTTGTTTTGTGTTTTTAGTCATAGTGACAAGATGCTAAAAACATTTCCTGGTTACTCTTGGTTCCTCTTGATTTTCTAACTGGATCCAGTTACCACAAAGAAATCAGATGATACTGGTGATGTTGAATAGGAGGGGAAATTGGTCTAAAATCAACTTGCTTTTTAAAGAGAATGAAATACACCTTGTTTTGAGTTTTTAAATTCTGTTTGTGGATGTTTGAAAATACATATCAAAAAAACCCTAAATACATTTCATTGCTTAAACTGCTAAATATGAACCATGTTACAGAGCATGGTTATGATGAGTAGAAATACTGTAGAAAAAGAAAGTAAATATTCCTATTGAGTTATGAAAATGAAACAGTATAGAGATTTGAAGTGGTTGCCAGTAAAGTAGAATATAGATGTATATCCTTTCCTTCCAGAAAAGGCTGACAGATGAATGTGAATTCCATCACTAATGAAAGTTTGGTCAACTTATCTTTTGTTATATCTTATGTTATAGTCCCACAGTAAATAAATCATGAATCTTTGACTTAATCTTCTTGTTTTACATTTTGTTCTATCTTTTCTACACTTGATACCAACTCACTCCTCTCATTCAGTTTTATTTGTCCTAAGACCACAGGTGGACAGTGTGTCAGATTATAAAGGAGCTATATCATGGCTTCTAGGTGTAAATGACATTGAGAATGTGGTAGAGACATTCCTTATGATAAGGTTTCTTAAATTCAGCACTGCTGAAAATGAAAGCCCTAGAGTTTAAATAGTAACATTTAAAGCTTAACAGGGCTTAATGGAGAGAATTTAAAAGATTGTCTTTGAAAGAAAAACTACTAATTCTGACATTTGAAAAAATGGAGTGAATTAATCATGTATAATCATTATGGGTTGAACAATATTTTATATATATTATATATATATTATATATATATATGAGGATACAAAGATTGGAGAATAAGAATCTCAAACAAGTAGAGAGTCCATGTATATGATTGATAACTAAATGATAACCCAAGTTGGAAAGTTAAAGTTTAGATGCAGAAGCATATCAAAGAAAAAAGAGCAATCACCTTAAAAATGTAATTAGAGATTTAAGTTAATTATAAAAATAATTCTGAGTGTGTGTTTAAGGGGGAAAAAACCCCTCAGATGTAGAGCAAATCAGGGTTTTATTTCTTCTGAACAGTAATTCTTCTGTTTGTTCATTGATTCATTCATCATTCAACCACCGAACATTTTTTCAGTACTTACTCCATTTGCATTTCTGTGCTTAGGTGTTGGGAAAAAATTAGGATTTTTTTTTTTTTTGGTTGGTTTTTTTTGCCTGAAGCGAGTTGTGAATCTAGTAAGAGAAACATCATGTTAACAAACTTAATATATGATGTAATACATTTCTCCCAGGTAGAGAGGGGAGAAAGTTATTAAGTCTGTGGGGAGAAAGGAAAGGTTAGGGATGGCTTCTGACCAATGGGAAGAGACAGGTTTTAAAGGATAAATATGAGTTATTCAGTAAGGTATAGCAAGAGCATTCTAGGTAGAAGAAGATCATCTGCAAGGGTATGAAAGTGAATATAACATAGCAGAATGAGTTCAAGGGACTGTAATTTGAATCACTATAGAACTTTCCACCCATTCCCCTATGATTTCCTGTGTCTTCAGTGCTATATAAGGTTGGCCTTTGTGCTTAGAGATCATCAAAAAAATAAAGATGGAACTATGTTCAGTACACTCTACTTACACAAAATAGTATATTCTTATAGTTAAAGGTAATTTTAACAAAGATTCAAATCAAGAAAATAATTGGTTCTCTTTTAGTTACTCAGAAAATTTTTACTAGAATACACTCCTTCAGCATTTTAGTTAATCGGGGCTTGTCTACAATAGTTACCCAGCCAAATAAAATGACATATAATTGCTTTTATTAATAATGAAAAATCTCCCAGCCTCCACATTGGTATATTTCTCCTCAATTTGTTGCAAATTTCAAATAGTGATTAAGACTGTGGACTCTAAAATCTGATTGAGGGACTTTCCTGGTGGTCCAGTGGTTAAGACTCTGCACTTCCACTGCAGGGGGCACGGGTTCAATCCCTGGTTGGTGAACTAAGATCCAGCAAGCCACGCAGTGTGGACCAAAAAAAAATCAAATTGAGTAAGCTCAGATTCCAGTTTTGCTACTTACTGTGTAACCTTTAGCAAAATACTAAAATACTTATGGTCTTTAGTTTCCTTGACTGTAAAATGATAATACTTATAGCAAAGGATTTTAGGAGGATTGTATGAGATAATATGTGTAAGTTCTTAGCATAATTTATGTCATGTAGCAAGTGCATAGTACAGATTTGCTGTTATTTCATTTCCTGAAAAGAGAAATTTTTTAAGGAAAGCAAATGACCTCCCTTATATATATGAGGTAAGAATATGTAAAATACATTTGTGAAAGTGTGTATAAACAACTTATTTACATGTATACATGTTTTTTCCTGATTCTTGGTTTATCTTATTTGCCTCACATGTGAATTCTACTTTTGTTTTTTTTCCACTTAACTCCAGGTTAGGTGTTTGTGTTTGGCTTCATTTTACCTTCTTAACCAAATCAAGGATTTGTCTCCAAAGTGAACAGGAATATATCTCACTGTGTGAATATTTTGGGGTGGAGAACCTTAAGTCTTTGAACAGAATTGAGTTTAGTTATGACAGTTCTCTTTTTAAAGCTGATCCCAGGACTTCCCTGGTGGCGCAGTGGTTAAGAATCTGCCTGCCAATGCAGGGGCCACGGGTTCTCGCTCTGCTCTGGGAAGATCCCAAGTGCCGTGGAGCAACTGAGCCCGCGTGCCACAACTACTGAGCCTGCACTCTAGAGCCTGCGAACCACAACTACTGAGCTCATGTGCCACAACTACTGAAGCCCACACGCCTAGAGCTCGTGCTCTGCAACAAGAGAAGCCACAGCAATAAGCCCGTGCACCGCAACGAAGACCCAACTCAGCCAAAAATAAATAAATTTATTTTTTTTTAAAAAAAGCTGATTAGTATTTCCTTTGATCTTTAGGAGCCCAGTGTAGTCTTCTAAAGCAGAACCCATCTCTTTTATTAAACCACCTCATTTGATTGAGAAAAAAGACCAACATGTATTCACTGAGTGATTATTATGTGCCAGGCACTAGGATACAGTCACGAACAAATAAGGTCCTTGGGCATTTTCCTTTTCCTTCGCCAGGACAAAATCTTTCAGTATTGATTTAACATATTGCTACCATCATATTACATGTGGTTCAAGCAAAACTCGTTCTTAAGGTATAGTAAAGATTTCTTGGGATATGTTATTTTCTGCCAGAGCAAATCAATTCTAGGAAAAAATCTCTAACTCTTGAGGAATCTTTATTGTGTGCCTATGTTTTATCAAGGCAGTCCATTGGACAGTTAGGCCTTTGGGGTATCAGTGGGTTAAGTCCTCTGTTCAGAGTCAGATAAAAACCAGCATTCTGCCTCCTCTGCCTTCCAACAGAAGGCATTCAACAAGTATTGATTGTATACAGTTGGCCCTCCGTATCCATGGGTTCTGTGTCTGCAGATTCAACCGACCACAGATCAGAAATATTTGGGGGAAAAGAAATTCCAGAAAGTTCCAAAATGCAAACGTGAATTTGCCTCATGCCGTCAACTATATAGCATTTACATTGTAGTATTTACGACTATTTATGTAGCATACACATTGCATTAGATATTATAAGAAATCTAGAGATGGTTTAAAGCAGCAGTCCCCCACCTTTTTGGCACCAGGGGCTGCTTTCGTGGAAGACGATTTTTCCATGGACGGGCTGGGGATGGTTCAGGTGGTAATGTGAGCGATGGGGAGTGGCAGATTAAGCTTTGCTCACTCACCCGCTGCTCACCTCCTGCTGTGTGGCCCGGTTCCTAACAGGCTGCGGACCACTACGGGTCTGCAGCCTGGGGTTTGAGGACACTTGGTTTAAAGTATAGAGGAGGATGTGCTTAGGTTATATGGAAATACTATGCCATTTTGTATAAGGGACTTGAGCATCCCATGGGTTTTGGTATCTGTCAGGGGTCTTGGAACCAACCACCTGCAGATACCGAGGGAGAACTGTACTTTATGCCAAGTACTGTGCTAAGCCCGGGGGATAGAGCAGTGAATAATGATAGTCAAGAATCACTGCCATCATGGTACTCACTTTCTGGTGAGTGCTAAGATAGATATTGTATACATGGATATGATGTCATAGCATTCCAGTGATAAGTGTTTTGTTTTTTTACTATTTATTTATTTGGCTGTGTGGGGTCTTACTTGCAGCAAGCGGGGTCTTCGTTGTGGCATGCAGGATCTTTTAGTTGCGGCATGTGGGCTTTTAGTTACGGCATGTGGGATCTATTTCCCTGACCAGGGATCGAACCCAGGCCCCCTGCGTTGGCAGCACGGAGTCTTAACCACTGGACCACCAGGGATGTCCTTCAGTGATAAGTGTTGTAAAGGAAATGTAAACAAGGTAAGGGGATATTAGGTAGTTAGGGAAGTCCTTTGAGGCAGTAGTAGTTGAGCAGAAATCTGAATGATACGAAGGACCCCATGAATCTATATGGGGCATAAGCATAAGTGCTGAGGCAGTAGTGTGGTGTATTTCAGAAATGGGAAAGAGCTGGAACAGAGTAATGTGGGGAAGAATAATAGAAAATAGGGAGGGGCTTCCCTGGTGGCGCAGTGGTTGAGGGTCAGCCAGCCAATGCAGGGGATGTGGGTTCGTGCCCTGGTCTGGGAGGATCCCACATGCCGTGGAGTGGCTGGGCCCGTGAGCCATGGCCACTGAGCCTGCGCGTCCGGAGCCTGTGCTCCGCAGCGGGAGAGGCCACAACAGTGAGAGGCCCGCGTACCACACACACACACACACAAAAAAAAAAAAAAAAAATAGGGAGAAGAGGTAGCCAGGGCCTAGCTACTGTAGGGACTTTTAAGACTTGACTAAGTTTCTAGGTTTTATTCTGGACTTGATAGGAAGCTATTGGGAGGTTTTGAGCAGGGAAATGACTTGGTCTAATATATACACTTTGGAAGACAAGGGTAATGCAACCAGAGTGATCAGTTAGTAGGAGGTTGTGATATTTGAGGCAAGAGATGATTATGAGTTGAACCTGAAGTGTTATCAGGGAGATGGATTGGGGGATATATTTTGAAGGTAGTAGGGAGGATAACCTGGATTGGATGTGTGGTCTGAGTAAAAGAGTAAGTCAAGAATGATTCCAGTGATGGCCTTCACATTTGGATGCTAGTTACTGAGATGACGAACACTAGGAGAAACGGGTTGCGGGAATGCAGATATGTTTGGTTTGGATATACTGACTTTAAGTTTTCTATTAAATGTTTCTGATTGAGATATTGAGTAGGACAGGACAGTTGGATATGTAAGTCTCGAGGTTGGGGCAAATGTAAATTTGGGAGTTGATCAGTGTAGAGATGCTGTTTAGAGCCATGGGACTTCATGAGATTACCTGCATAGTCAATGTAGAGAAGAGATGAAGTTCTTGGACTGAGTTGTGGAGTATTCTTGACACTTACTAAAATTCCAGGGTTGAAAGAATCTTTTGATAATTTTAGGGATAATACTTCGCTGAGTAAGAAAACCTAGCAAGTACTAAACTAGTCAAGACATAGAGACAAAAATAAAATGGTTGAGGAACAAATTGCTATTCTTTTATCTGTTAAATAGCTCTTTGTGTCGCAGAGCTCAGAACACTCATTTTATGTGAAATTAAGAACCAGAGTACCTATTTCTACTTGGTTACTCTGAAAAGATGGCCAGAATGGTCATTAGCTTCCTAGATATCTGTTGTGGAGGGCAACGTAAGGTAAAACAAATAAATACAAGTTTATAAAGTAATGAATGAGGTGTCAAAAGACGTGAAGCTGCTTACTCATTAACATGATAACCATTTCTAGCTTTGAAAATTTAGAGTAAGAATGAGATCAAGCTGTCTCCTAATTTCTTGTGTAGCCTATCATTGGGCATTGTTATACCTTTCTTTTATTAAGCTGATTTTTCATCTGTGGACTTAATTAGTCAACATACCTAACCTCCTAGAATACATTTGTAAGATGTAACTAATAGTAACTCTTAGGGGCTTAATATCATTTAGGTTGACTTACTGCATTTTGCAGGACATGTTTTTCTGGATGTGGGTAAGGATCTATGTAAATATATTTAAGGTGTCAGAAATTGGAAGGAATAGAAATAATAGACAATAAAAGCAATCACAGTATATAGGGTTTTTTTTTTTTTGGCTGTATTGGGTCTTCGCTGCTGTGCGTAAGCTTTCTCTAGTTGCAGTGAACGGGGGCTACTCTTCGTTGTGGTGTGCGGGCTTCTCATTGCTGTGGCTTCTCGTTGCGGAGCACAGGCTCTGGGCACACAGGCTCAGTAGTTGTGGCTTGCGAGCTCTAGAGCGCAGGCTCAGTAGTTGTGGCGCATGGTCTTAGCTGCTCCACGGCATGTGGGATCTTCCCAGAGCAGGGCTCGAACCTGTGTCCCCTGCATTGGCAGGGGGATCCTTAACCACTGCGCCTCCAGGGAGGTGCCTAGGTTTTTTGCTGTTGTTGATTTTAAAACCTATCAGGAACCCTCTTAGCTAATGCATGAAACATATCCTCTTGCTTGAACACATGAGTTCACATTTGCTGATCCACCTCTACCATTAGGAAAATGTAGGGCCCATCTGTTGAATTGGCACTGTGCCCAAAAGGCTGGTAGTTTCGGACTTCGTCAGTTCAGGAAAAGGAATTAATTCCAGAACATTGAGGGGAAACTTTTCTAGTAACAACATATTCCCTAAAGTTTTTCTGATCTCTTGTTGCTGTTTTACAGAAATCACCAGAGAATTAAGGATCCATATCATGTATGATTTCTTTTTTTTTTTTTTTTTTTTTTTTTTTTTGTGGTATGCGGGCCTCTCACTGCTGTGGCCTCTCCCATTGCAGAGCACAGGCTCCGGACGCGCAGGCCTAGCGGCCATGGCTCACGGGCCCAGCCGCTCCGCGGCATGTGGGATCTTCCCGGACCAGGGCACGAACCCGTGACCCCTGCATCGGCAGGCGGACTCTCAACCACTGCGCCACCAGGGAAGCCCCTATATGATTTCTTTTTCCTAAGTCTAAGTCAGAATTATCATTTGTATGTATTAGAGAGTCTGTTCTCTTCCATGTAAATGGTGTCCTTAAGAAAATATTAACAAAAAATTCCAGATAGTTAGAGGCTATCTTCTTAAGTAGAATTGAGATGTTTAAGAAAGTAGTATAATTTGGGATTCAGATAGGCCTCGAAAAATATTTCTAGATGAATCTGTTCCACACAAATCTGGAAACTATTTACTGAGACTTAGAACTAGGTGATTAAAAGTGGCCACCTCCAAGTTTCTTGTTTCATAAGCATCTTAATTATGAATATTATGGAATGACAGTTGCATTATTTACCTGTTCTTCAACAGGGACTGCATTTAAAAATGGACATAAACTCACATGGGATGGTGGTGGTTAAATGGTGATTTAAGTAAATCTTTGTTATACTGTCTGTTACCTGTCCACCTTCTTTTTCCCTTCACCATTTTGATAATGCAGTAATTTCTGGAGAATCATTAGTTAAAGCAACATACCAACGTTAGAATGGCAGACTCTGGGTATAAGAAAAGTAATTCTCCAAAATCAGTAAAATGGCAGCAAAGTGATTATCATCTATCTGAGACCCACCCTGATTGGCTTCCAGCATACAGTTACCAAGCCTCCCTAGCTATATCCCACACACGTCTCTGAAATGCATGCGATTTCTGAATCCAAACCTGAACCTGACCATGTGCCTTGGTAGGACACACTCTTTAGCACTCTTCAAGATCCTGCCTACCTCTTTAGCTTTGTGTCTCACTGGGCCTCCTACCCTTGTGGTTCAGCTGTTTGGAACTGTCATCATTCCCATACACGGTTCGTTTATATCTCCATGACTTTCATGTTCCTCCCAGTGCCTGGCTGCTTAGAGAACACCTACCCAACTTCTGAGACAAAGTTCAAGTTGATGCTGTGAAGCCTTACCTGGCCACCTCCCCTCTTTTGGTGAACAGTATGCACTCATTTGTCTTTGGCATATACCTAGGAGTGGAATTGCTGGGCCACGGGGTAAGCATATTTTTATCTTTAGTAAATACTGTCAAACGGTTTTCCAAGTTGATTTTATGACTTTATAACTTTATCAGGCTCCACATCTTCCCCAGCTTTTGGTGTTGCCATTCTTTTTAATTTTAGCCATTTTGGTGGGTAATAGTATTTCATTGGTATTGATTTGCATTTCACTGATGACTGGTGAGTTTAAGTAACTTTTCATGTGTGCGTTGGATGTTTGGACATCCTCTTGTGAAGAACCTGCTCTTAATATATATTCTGAATGCAATTCCTTTCTCAAATATACGCGTTGCAAATATCGTCATCCAATGTATGGCTTCCCTTTTCACTCTCTAGGTGGTGTCTTTTGATGAACAGAAGTTCTCATTTTTCATAAAGTCCCATTTGTCTTTTTTTTTCCCCTGATCTAGTTTGAAGAGGCATGTAGTTGTGGGTAGGAGGAAATGGAGAATTACTTATTAATAGGCATAAAGTTTCAGTCAAGCAAGATGAATAAGCTCTAGAGATTTATTGTACAGCATTGTATGTATAGTCAACGATAGTATATTGTACACTTGAAAATTTGGTAGATCTCGTTTAGTGTTCTTACCACAATAAAACAAAATAATAAAAAAGATAAAGACACAAATAAAAGATAAAGAGGTGGCAGTCTATTGAATGGAAACAAAAAGGAGAGGAATATATTAAGAAAATAGCTAGTCAGTATTAAGATAATGGAGTTAAAAAGTACATCCAAAAGCTATTGGGTTAGTTTTCTCAATTTCATGTATATATGAATAAGACTTCAGAGGTGTGTGCATATAGTACCTGTGTATATTTCAAATCTTTTAAAAATATGTTTTTATTGGATTTGTGTTTAATTATAAAACTTACACAAATTCTATAACAGGTCAAGGAAAAAAATATTTATAAACAAGATTTTTCCCGTTTACTTCCAAACCTTTTCCCCTAAAGTAACCAGTGCTATCAGTTGATGTATAATCATCCATATTTATTTCTTTGTGCATACAAATACATGTTTTTTTTCTACTCTTTACAAATATGAAATCATGCTTGCACTTTTACTTAAAAATAGCATACATGTGTGTGTGAGTATATATATATTTAACTGTTTTTGTGTATGCAGCACCTCAAGGACTGCTATAATAAGTATCCTTTTATTGGTGCTTTTATTTTTCTATAATAGAAAAGATTACTTTCCAAAATGATGGTGGCCACTAGTGCCCTCTTTCCCACCTTGCCAGTATTAGTTGTTATCAGTCTTAAATTTCAACCAAAGTGATAAGTGAAAAATATCTTAATTCACACCTCCCTACCAGTGAGGTAGATCATCTTTTTATGTTTCTAATTATTTCTGTCTCTTCTGTAATTTCCTGTGTATATCTCCTGTATGTCTTTTCTTATGTACTAGTTTATAGAATAACTTTGTATGTTAGAGATATTAATCCTTTTTCATGTTCATTATATTTTCTCCCAATCTATTGTTTGTCCTTGATTTTGTTTACATCTTACATTATAGTATGTAATGCTTTTATGTAATCAAATTGGTCACTTTTTTCCTTTATGGTTTCTAGTTTCCTGATTTGCATAAGGTTTCTTAATCATAGGCTATAGAAATATTCACCAGTACTCTTCAAGTGCTTTTATTTGTACATATAGCTCTTAAATCCAATTATTCTTTAATTAATTAATTAATTAATTAGGTTGCATTGGGTCTTCATTGCTGTGCCTGGGCTTTCTCTAGTTGCAGTGAGTGGGGGCTACTCTTCGCTGCGATGCACGGGCTTATCATTGTGGTGGCTTTTCTTGTTGCGGAGCATGGGCTCTAGGTGCACAGCTTCAGTAGTTGTGGCATGTGGGCTCAGTAGTTGTGGCGCACGGGCTTAGTTGCTCCGCGGCATGTGGGATCTTCCCGGAGCAGGTCTCGAACCTGTGTCCCCTGCATTGGCAGGTGGATTCTTAACCACTGTGCCACCAGGGGAAGTCCAAGATAAATGTTTTCATTTCTCTTGGGTATATGCCTAGGAGTGAAATTGCAAGGTTATGTGGTAACTCTGTTTAGCCTTTTGAGTAACTGCCAGACTGTTTTCCAAAGCAGCTGCACCATTTTACATTCCAACTCCAATTTTTCCACAGAAAAGTTTTATGAAAACTAAATATAATGTATTTACAAAGTAAATGGTACCCTCTTGGAAACGACTCTCTTGTTTAGTGTATAACCAAGTGGATTGGCCCTGAGTTGACAGCCCTTAATCCTGGTCAAAGTGTAATAATTCACTAATGAGAAAACCTTTCTGTTGTTAACTTCTGCTTCCCTCCTTTTGCCATTTTAGAATTCCCTAGGGATAGAGTTCAGTGTCCCTACATATTCCTTGCAACCATGGACCCATCCTTCCTTTTAAATTTATTTTAATTTATTTTAAAAATATATTTGTTTGTTTATTTATTTTGGCTGTTCTGGGTCTTAGTTGTGGCATGCATGCGGGATCTAGTTCCCTGACCGGGGTTGAACCTGGGCCTCCAGCATTGGGAGCGAGGACTCTTTCTTACCCACTGGACCACCAGGGAAGTCCCCATCCTTCCTTTTTTTTTTTTTTTTTTTTTGTGGTACGCGGGCCTCTTACTGTTGTGGCCTCTCCCGTTGCAGAGCACTGGCTCTGGACATGCAGGCTCAGCGGCCATGGCTCACGGGCCTAGCTGCTCCGCGGCATGTGGGAATCTTCCCGGACCGGGGCACGAACCCGTGTCCCCTGCATCAGCAGGTGGACTCTCAACCACTACGCCACCAGGGAAGCCCTCCCATCCTTCCTTTTTTCAAAAACAATTGAAGTTATATATATTCGATTTGTGTTAACTTTGCTTGTCAGGAAGAATTAAGTAAGCTTTGATTAGATTATCTGTCTGACAGTCGATGAGTATAATTTTTTCCTCAGGATTAGCTTTGGGAATTCTTTCTGTGTATATTTTCCTCTTGTGGCTTACTAGTTATAATTTATGTCTGCTATTTCACTTTCCTGTTCTGAGTTTCTGAAGTTCTTTGTTGGTATAATACAGTATTTCTTTGGTCATGAGACACATTCTTTACTCCCAGTTTAATGTTTCTGAAATTAGGAAATAATACAATTGATAATTACATTTAATGTGGTAGTGGTTTATAAAAATATTTCCCCCTGAAAATGCGGTCATTGATTCATGAAGCCTCTTAAAATCAGTGGCATCTTGGAATTTAAGAAATATATACAATACATAAATATAAAAATAACTAGATTTACTGGTGATGAGTACTTTGAAAGTTAGGAATTGTTGGTGATTGTCCCTATCTTTTAAATGAAGGGTTGTTCTGTAGCTGAGTAAAAAAGCTTAATTTGTCCAGCTTTTTAAGTGTAGTTTATGTTGTATAAGTCATTTAGGGACATAGTTCAAATTTTTTTGGTATCTTCATGAAGATATTTTAGCTTTTTCTGATTTCAGTGACTTATGTAACATCAGTGATTCAGTGGTTTAATGTAAAACATCTTAAACCAGTTAGGACACTGCTTACTCTTTTACTGGTGATATACATAGAGCTTATTTTTTAAGTTGTAAAAACAGTATAAGATTAAATAGTGTTTAAAGACAATTAAAATATCAGTTCTTTAACATTTCAATTTGCATTTTGTCTATTCTCTATATACATGATTAAAAATATAGTAATATGCATGTTGGCTTATTCAGTCAGTAGATATTTATTGAATACCTTTTATGGTCCAGGAACTTTACTAAGGATATATATATCAGTGATAAGGCAGATAGGATTCTTATTCTCATGAAACAAATGGTCTAGTGTAAAATATGGATATTAAGCATATAGCTTACTGGTATGATAAGTTTTAAGGGACTTACAGTATACTATATGACCCCCTAACAGGGAGATCTCCCCTGGTCTAGGGGGTTAGGAAATGTCTCCCTGATAAAGTGACCTTTAAGCTGAGATGGAAAGGATGAGTAGAAGTCATCAAAGAAGCAGGTAGAAAAGAGTACTAGGCAGAGAGAAGTAACTATGTTCTCCTAGAGGGAGGAAGACAGAGACGTTTGGGTAACTGAAAAGTACTTAGAACACTTGTATGTCACACATATGTTATTGCTTTTTTGGGGTTTTATTTACCCCTGCTATGCTTATAGAAGAGTGGGAAATGATGTGGCTAGAGTTAGGTAGGGGCTGATAATAACAAAAAGTAAACGTAAACACTAGTGTGTGTGTCTGTGTGTGTGTGTGTGAAGTACTTTTGTAAGTACTAATGTATTAGTTCATTGAACCCTAACAACAGTTTCTATTCACGGATGAGAGAACAAGGCATAGAGTGCCTTGCCCAAAATTAATATACCAGAACTGGGATCTGAGCCTATGCATTCTGGATCCAGAGTTTGTGTCTTTAACTACTGTACCATAGTGAAAATTTAAGTTATAAATTATTGTTAGGATAGGGGACTTTTATATCCAAATGTCAGTATGAAAGCATCCAAAGATTCTAAGTGGAAAAATGACATAATTAGATTATTTTAAAAATCATCTTTCTGGCTGGAGGAAGGGACTGGAGGAGAGCAAGGTGGATATACAAAGGAGTTAGAAGGCCACTACTATATTCTGGGTAAGAATTGTTTTTTTGGACAACTCAGTGGCAGTGGAATTGGAACGGTGTGTAATCAAAAATTGTTTACATGGTTTTCACAGGTTTTGGTGTTAGGTTGAGAAGTCAAGGATGATCCCCACATTTCTGACTTACTGGTGATACTGTGATTACTTAGCTAATATGATATGTTCTAAGAAATATTATGGTCATTTATAAGAATTTTAAAGAGCATGAAACCCAGGACAAATTAAAATGCATAATGAGCTATGAATTTTTAAAAGTTTTGTATAGTTAATTTATATCTGGTTTTGAATGTTGAGAAATACAGCAATGATTACAGTCTCTAACTATGTTTAATAAAGACAACAAAGGAAAATGAAAATTTATCATAGATGAGTCAAGCTAGATTTTACTTATTTTAAGCTAAAAATCTGCAAACATTGTTCAGTCTGCATTGTGGTAATTTTAGATATGTACTTATCCAAAAAGAAAAAAAAAATGTTACTTTTACATATTAGGGAAAGTTAATAAGATAAATTACCTTTCTTACCCTGTTAAAACTAAAACTTATAAAACTCCTTTTATGTTCATAAATTGTCATACTGCCTCCCTCTGTATATATCATGTGCCTATATTTCCATCTGTCTACTTGACCTTTCTACTTAAATGTTTCACAGGCATCTAAAATTAAACAAGTTTATTACTGAACTCTTGATCTCCCCTTCTGTGTCATTCTGGCAGACAACTTATAGGATGCTAGCCCCATGAGGGCAGGATTTTTGTGTTTTTTTGCAGTGCTATGTAAGTTTCTGTTACATAATGGGCACTTAGTAAATATTTGTTTAAGGAGTGTCTAAATGGTACCACCGTACAATTCTATGATTGCTCAAGTCTTCATATTTTATTTCCCTCCCCTCCTACTTCTTATTGACAAATCATATCTATTATACCTCTAAAATATCTCTTAATCCATCCATTCTTAAAAAATTTCCAGTGCTACTACCCTAATCTGTCGATCTTATGTTATTCCAGAATCAACTTTTACTATATTTCTAATCATTCTTCCACAGCAACCAGAGAAGTTTTCTTAAAATGTAAATTGTATCATTACTTTCCTTTTCAGAGCTTCTTTTTGAATTCCATATCTTTCATGTAGGCCAACAAGGCCTTCTGCAAGCTATTTTCGTTTAACATTCCATTTTTGTATTGTGCTGTTCTCCATTTGGTTTACCTACTGTTAACCTTTACAGTCTCAGGGAGTTTTTACACCCACTGTTCCCTATTTTTGGATCATTTTCACCTCCACATTTTTGCCTGGCTATTGCCTGCTCATACTGGGTCTCAGCTTATAGTTAACATGTTTTTCTAAGATATGTTCCCCGTCCCTCCAAGTTTCCTTGATATACTACCTCACATAGTAGTACCTTCACATTTATTAGAAGTTATATATATTTGTATGATCAGTCATTCGTCTCCCCCGCTAAATTTAAAGTTCATGACACCAAGGACTATATTTGTATTACTTATGACTATATCTACCGTGGGTATCACAATTCTCAAAACATATTTAGAGACTGAAAATATTTATTGAATGGATGAAGGGGATAGATTAAGAATGATGAATCCATAAAGGAAGTGGTGGACTGGTTAGAGAGGTAGTTGGAGAGCCAGTAGAATGTGTGATCATAGCAGCCAGGTGAGAGTTTCAAATATCAAATATGCCAAATGTAGCAGAGAGGAGTAATAAGATCAGGACTAAAAATGATCTTTGGGAGGCAGAATAACATAGTGTTTAAGAGGAGCCAGGCAGACCTAGACTCTACCTTTTATTGGTTGTTAACTTGTCTTTTCATCTCTAAAAAGAGAAGAAGGAATAGTAACTACCTCATGGTGATTGTGAGGCTTAAATGAGATAATCTGTATAAAACTTTTAGCATACAGCTTTGCACATATTAAGAGCTCAGTTAAACTTTGGTATTTTTATTATTTTTATTTTTTATTTTATTTATTTATTTTTTTTGCGGTACGCGGGCCACTCACTGTTTGTGGCCTCTCCCGTTGTGGAGCACAGGCTCCAGACGTGCAGGCTCAGCGGCCATGGCTCACGGGCCCAGCTGCTCCGCGGCATGTGGGATCTTCCCGGACAGGGGCACGAACCCATGTCCCCTGCATCGGCAGGTGGATTCTCAACCACTGCGCCACCAGGGAAGCCCTTTGTTATTTTTAAATTGCTAATGCTAAACCCACTGTAAGGACTCAATATTTGTAGTACTTAGAAAATATATACAGTTGACCCTTGAACAAAACAGGGGTTGGGGGCGCAGACCCTCCAAGCCGTCGAAAACCCACAGTCAGACTATGCAGTTCCTCCACGTCTGTGGATTCAACCAACTGCAAATCATGTAGTACTGTAGTGTTTACTATCGAAGAAATCTTCATTTAAGTGGACCTGTGCGGTTCAAACCCTTGTTGCTCAAGGGTCAACTGTAATTAGCAATTTTCTAAAAAGTTTGTTCGTAACAAAAATGATCTGGGAAAAAGGGCTTCATGCTGTAGATTAATGTTAGTTTCCCTTGAATTTGGACTAGACTGTTTTGGATTGTTTCAATGCTTTGAAAATGTGAATCCCAAAGTTGCACGTGAGATGAATGTTGAATTTGCCTCTTTGAGTGTGAATGAAGAGATTCTAGCATTCTTAGTTCTGTGTTTCTCCTTGCAACTGTGTTTTAAATTGAATGTATTATAGTAGGAACCAGAATAAGTTGTGTAACAACATAGCATCCTTGCTCCTGGATGGAAAACCTAGATTGTATAGATACATCTTTCCAAAAGCTGAAAGAATATCATTCACAGAGAACATTGCTTTGAAAATTCAAAAACAACGTCTGGCAGCTGCTCTACGGACTGCTTTTCAGGCAGTTTACATTTAGCAGATAAAAGCATTCTTTGTTGTGAAGTATCTTCAGAACTTGGATTTATCTTTACTAGAAACACTTAAATTTGGTATGTGGAGTTTGCCAATCATGATTTTCCAGTCTTACTGCCTAAGTGGATTCACAGAATATGCCCTAAGAATACTATTCTTTTTTCTCCTTGATCAAGTTAAGGAAACGTTATATTTCTCTATTCCTACATACATGTCTAGGGTAGTGATCAGTATTTTCAAATTAATTTCCTTTTCAGTTTATTGATACTCTGCTATTATTTAATAATCTGTGTCACTTGGTTTCAGTTTTTTCCATTTTTAAAATGAAGAGAATCATGCTCTCCAAACCCTTCTCTGTAATGTTTTAAGAGTGAGTAAGTGCTGGTAAAAAACGCTTTGAGTCCTTTGGAAGAAATATGGAAATTCTACTTTAAATATTTATAAATATACATTAAGACTTCTGTAGTTCTTTCATTATGAAAATCAAAAATTATAGGGAAATTTTAAAATGTGTGTACTTGTGAGTAGTGTATGTAAAAGTAGTTGTTTTTGTATAAATTATTATTTGTTTTTTATTCCAAAAAGGATTTCTTTTAATAACTAACCAATAAGATATTTGGCAGGTCCATCAGTTCACCATTAGTAACGCAAAACCCTGGATGGGCATTTGAATTTAAGAAACAAGAAAGAAAGAGGAGGGAAAAAACTAGACAAGGAACAAATTGAAGCCAATAACATGTAACCCACATAAGGCATGGAGTTAATTTAAATATTTATTGACTACCACCTATGTGCCAGGTACCATTCTTGATGCTGGAATAGTACATTGAACCAAATTGACAAAAATCCACTTCCATGTGGACTTTACATTCCAGTGGAAGTGTGTAGACAATAAATAAATATATTGTACACCAGATGGTGAAAAGAGCACAGGAGAAATAAAACAGGATAGAGTGTGAGAAGAGGTGGGATGGGTGTTTTTCTATTTTGTAAAGGGAATGCCTCTTCTATAAGTTATATTTAGGCAAAGACATGATGGAAGTGACAGAGCAAACCATGCAGTGATCTGGGGAAAGGGTGTTCTAGTCAGGTAGAATAATAAGTGCAAAGGCCCTTAGGTAGGAGTATTTTTGTTGAATTTGAAAAACAGAAGGAGAATACCTGTGCCCGCCCCCCCCTTCTTGGAACTAAGTGGGGAGACTGGTAGGAGATGGAAGAGAAGTAGAGGGGATTGTAGGGAGTTTAGACCATTGTAAAGACTGGCTTTTACTTTGAGTGAGATGGGAAGCCATTGAAAGGGTTTTTGAGCAGAGGAGTGACATGATATGATACAGGCTTTAATAGGATTACCCTGCTGTTGAGTTGAGAAGACTATAGATACAAAGGCTGAGACGAGGAACCAGTTAGGAGGTTATTGAAATAAATAGTACAGGGCAGATATTATCAGTTGGATCTGATTGGTAGCTGTCAAATTAGTGAGAAATAGGTTCCACATATATTTTGAAGGTAAAGAAGACTTTTCTGACCGAGTGGACATATGGGACATTAGAAAAAGAAAGGAATCACAGATGATTCAAAATTTTTGATCTAAATATTTCTGGTTGGAGTTTCATTTATTGAGATGAGTAAGCCTGTGGGAAGAACAGATTTGGGGAGCTTGGCGAAGGTGAATTGACTTTGGACATGTTAAGCTTGAAGTGCCTAATTATTAACTATCTAGTCAGTGTGTCAAGTAGGCATTTAAATATATGAATCTGGAGTTCCAGGAGGGGTCTCAGCTGTCTCTGGAGATAGAAATTTTTGAATCATCTGTGTTAGATGGCATTTAAATTCAAAAGACTGGATCTGGTCATTTAGGAAGTTAGTGTAGATAGAAAAGGAAAGAGCATGCCCTGGGGGCACTCCAGTGTTTAGAGTTAAGGGAGAAAAAGAAGAACTGGCAAAAAAGACTCCTTAATCAAACACTTTAGTACTTCTGCAAGTGTTTGACTTGAAGTGTATGACTGTTCATAGAAATTGTGATAATTAAGACCAAAATAGATCCAGATCAGGTCAGGTCACATTTTGTCGCTAGGGTGTTACGAGAAAACTTTTGATTTTCAGAGTTTTGAATTTCAGGATGTGCACACATCATGGGGAAGATAGGACTTTGTACTTTTAAAGGAAAGAAAGCACATGGCACAGAGCAGAAATGAACATGATTTGTTAGGGACAGTAAAGAAAACAGAATGTTAAAAAAAATTTATTTATTTATTTATTTATTTATTTTGCTCTCTGGGGTCTTAGTTGTGGCACGCGGGATCTTTGTTGAGGTATGCAAACTCTTAGTTGCAGCATGTGGGATCTACTTCCCTGACCAGGGATCAAACCTGGAGCCCCCTGCATTGGGAGCTTGGAGTCTTAGCCACTCCACTGGAGCACCAGGGAAGTTGAAGAAAACTGAATTGACTAAATCATAGGGGATGTGTGTTGGGAAGTAAGGAAAGACAAGTTTGAGAAGTTAGAGCCATATTATGAAGAGCCTTGAATGCCATTGTGAAGTGTTAATATATGAAGTGGTAGACAGCAAGAATAATTGTCATATGCAGTTGATTTGAAAATTACTCTTTCAGCTGTTTGTGTGAATGAATAGAATAGGAATACACTTTAGTTTAGTCAGTTGGCCAGTATTTGTTGAGTAACTACTTAAAATGCTGCTAGCACTGCTAGTAAAATTGTCGGCACCTTCTATTGAGCCTTGCTGTGTGCCAGTCATTGGGCTATGCATTCTACTTAGATTTCTTGTAGGAGTTGTAAACGTTGTATCATATGATCTTTGCCTTTGTAACTCTTATTATCTTGTTGGAAAGAAAAGTCTTAAGGTACATAGTTTAAACTATAAAATATTCTACTGCATAAATGGAACTTTCTAAGGGATAGGATGTTCTTTTTTTTCCAGATACTGGTCCTGGATCTTGATTCGGATATATGCTTGAAATAAGACTAGTCTTTCAGTCCTCAAGAATAGTGAATAATTTTGGTTTTGTTTTATATTTTCTAGTCACTAGATTATATGCCAATCCTATATGGTTTCCTGAGGATCTTTATTTATGAGAAAGGGGTTGCCCTGTGTGGATTGTTCAGATTCTCTGTTAAGGTGTACCAACTATTGTAAAATAATAAATCTACGTTCTGGTTTTAAAATAATTTATAGATTTGGAGGATTGAAGCATAACAGCTGACTATTTGCTATTGGGAAAACTTGTGAAAATATATTTCTGGTTTTTAGAGTTTTTATAACAATAAAATCATTGTTTTTCTAAATCATTTATATAATTATTTAATGTTTGTCTTTCTCACTAGAGTATAAGGCTTGTAAGTTTAGGAACTGGATCTGTTTTGTTGAATACTGTATTTCCAGGGTGTTGCACAATGCCTGGCACATGATAGGTGTTTAGAAATATTTTTTAATGAATGAATGAGTAAAGGAATTCAGAGTTGAATTGTAAACCAGCAATAGAGATAATTCCAGCCTGAGAATCCTAACCTAAAAAGTCTACCACCTCGGGGCTTCCCTGGTGGCACAGTGGTTGAGAGTCCGCCTGCCGATGCAGGGGACACGGGTTCGTGCCCCGGTCCGGGAAGATCCCACATGCCGCAGAGCGGCTGGGCCCGTGAGCTGTGGCCGCTGAGCCTGCGCGTCCGGAGCCTGTGCTCCGCAACGGGAGAGGCCACCAACAGTGAGAGGCCCGCGTACTGCAAAAAAACAAAGTCTACCACCTCTTATAAATAATATTGGAGTGCTGAAACCAGCCCAAAACATGGTTCTTTACCTTCAATGAAATTCATTTTATTTGTAAGAAATATATTTCTTACATGTAAGAAATATATTCCTTTGAAACTGAGGAGTGTTAAAATATACGATATTATTTTTATCTTAGACTGTGTTTGCTTTACTGTCAGTTGCAGAAGCTTGTTGATTGAGTTAGAACAGTGGATCTTAAACATTGATTTGCCCCATACCACTACAGCTTATTTATGATATCTGGAGAATAATAAACTTATTTTGAAATTTACATTTATTTATAACTAAATGAATTTAAATCCGTTTTGAACTGCATTTTGATTCATTTTAACTGATTTTCGGTTCTTCCTGATCTTCTGGTTCTCCTCCCCCTATACCCATTTCTCATGCTAATAATTGCCTCTGTTCTGATAAATTTTTTGTTATGGTCTATCCTGCAGAGAAAGAGATGCTGGTTGCCAGTTTTGGAGATCCCTGTTTTTTATGGAACACAGTTCTGTAAAATTTTCATAAGATTCCTTGGCAATAACATACACTTGTGATGGACCCTAGAAATACTGCTATGTTAGGATTGGGTTCTGATTCCGAAGGATTTTCAAGAAAGAGTTCCTCTGCCATCAGTACTGGTACACTGGTCAGCAAGAGAGAAGTAGAGCTAGAGAACAACACAAAGGAGGAAGAGGACCTTCGCAAGTGGAATCGGGAAAGAACCATCGAAGCAGGGAAGGATGATGGTTTGACTGATGCACAGCAACAGTTTTCAGTGAAAGAAACAAACTTTTCAGAGGGAAATTTAAAATTGAAAATTGGCCTTCAGGCTAAGAGAACTAAAAAACCTCCAAAGAACTTGGAGAACTATGTATGTCGACCTGCCATAAAAACAACTATCAAGCACCCAAGGAAAGCACTTAAAAGTGGGAAGATGACAGATGAAAAGAATGAGCACTGTCCTTCAAAGCGGGTAAGTAGAATTCCCAACAGTATGTAATCATTTACAATATTTGGATTTCTCTATTAATTTTTATCGAACCTACGTACATATTTTAGGAATTTTGATTTTAATCTTTTTATGTTATTTCCAGATAGTCTGTTTTGTGAGCCAAAACAGGCTTTGAGGCTTGTCAGAGATGTGAATGATGGTATAATCATGTATGTACTTGTAAAATTACGGCAAATATTTTAAATGGGGTATATCCAGATTGCTGCTCCTACATGGCCTAGTGGAAAGAATATTGATTGGATTTTTAGTTAGGAAACCTAGAGTTGAATCTTGCCGCTCCTGTTTACTAACAATGTGACTACAGACAAACTAATAGAGAAGAAACTGAGGCTTAAAGATGTTAAATGATTACAAAACCACCTACCTTTCAGGATGGTTCTATTCCTGCTGACCTCAAGAATTTTCGAAAGGTGGATTAAAAAATTTTTATCTAGACCTTTTTACTTGAGACAATGTTAGAGCTTGTCTTACACAGCTAATTTTTAAAGGGCTTTGAGATGATTGTCTTTAGTAATCTTTCTATAGTATTTTTTTAATACTGCTAATAATGAGGTTTTGTACTGAAAGGATTTCACCCACAATACATACTTATTCTTAATATATAAGTAGTTTATATCCCACTTATATTATTTGTAGCAGAATATAGTTTGTGGTTCCTGGGGAAAGCTATCTGTATACTTACAAAATTGTTGGTAATGGGTTAGGTGTTTATTTTTCCAACAGTTACTTTAGCATAGGATGTTGACTATATTACTGCCCTCTTAATTAGTTCTTCATAAATGATGGAAAGAGCATGAATTACAGAGTCAGAACCAAATTCAAATCCTGGCTTAATAACTGTATACAGGCAATTTGGTTTATCTTAACTGAGCTGTGGTTTCCTCATTTATAACATGGGACTATTAATGCCTGTATTAAATGGGTATATAAAGAATTAAATTTCAGTAGCCAAGACATACAACCCAAGTACCAATCAACAGATGATTAGCTTAAGAAGATGTGGTGTGTACGTATGTATGTAGGTAGATGTGTGTGTGTGTATATATATATGCATATATACATATATGCTTTTATATATATACATACATACATACATACATACATACATACATACACAGGGGAATATTACTCAGCCATAAAAAAGAAATAAATATTGCCATTTGCAGCAACATGGATAGACCTAGACAATATTATACTTAGTGAAGTAAGTCAGACAGAGAAAGACAAATATTATTTGGTATGACTTATATGTGGAATCTAAAAATAATATAAATGAATCTTTATATAAACAGAAACAGACTCATAGACGTAGAAGACAAATTTATGGTTACCAAAGGGGAGAGAGAGGGACAGAGGGACAAATTAGGAGTATGGGATTAACAGATATAAACTACTATACATGAAGCAGATAAGCAATAAGGATTTACTATATAGAGCAGGGAATTATATTCAATATCTTGTAATAACCTATAATGGAATATAATACGAAAAAAAACCCTGAATCAGTTTGCTGTATACCTGAAATGAACACAATATTGTAAGTCAACTGTACTTCAATTTAAAAAAAGAATTGAATTTATATATAGTATTTAGCATGTGGTAGATTCTTGTGAATGTTCTTTTTACAGCCTAAGGTATTGCTTTACAAGGGATCTCTGGAAGGGTTTGGTTATCTGTGCTTGCTTTCAGCATATATGGTCTGTGAGGAATTTTGTGTTTGTTTGCATGCGTTTTTACATAGTTCTTATTACCAGCTTCTCTAAAGGGTTCATGACTCCAAAAAGATTAAGCATCAGTGGCTAAGGAGGGAAAGATGCACTGTTATGAGGAAAGCTTGGGAGTTTTGTTTTATTTATTTTAAAGCAACCAAAACATTTTCCCCCAGTGCTTCAAAAAGTGTTGGGTTTTGTCCGTGCATTTATTTATTTATTTATTTATTTATTTATTTATGGCTATGTCGGGTCTTTGTTGCTGTGCGCTGGCTTTCTCTAGTTGTGGCGAGCAGGGGCTACTCTTCTTGCGGTGCATGGGCTTTTCATTGTGGTGGCTTCTCTTGTTGCGGAGCACGTGCTCTAGGCATGCAAGCTTCAGTAGTTGTGGCTCGCGGGCTCAGTAGTTGTGGCTTGTGGGCTCAGTTGCTCCGCAGCATGTGGGATCTTCCCATACCAGGGCTTGAACCCATGTCCCATGCATTGGCAGGCGGATTCTTAACCACTGCACCACCAGCGAAGTCTGTCAGTGCTGCTTTTAAAGCAAATATTAAGCCTTAAATTTCTAGTAAAAACATAGAAATATAGATCATATATTTTATTTCTTAATTGAACTTTTCTTTCAGCAATGTTCAGAGGGCAAAAACAAGACCCTCTGAAAAAATAATTTGCTATCCTGGTTAGTACTAACTCATTGTTAACTGTTGATGTAATTTTTAATGACAAAACTCAAGTTCAGTTTCAAAAGTGAAATTTTCCATTTCTTTAATTATGTGACATATTGTTAAATTTATAGTCGTTTACTTATGGATTCTGTTATTTAGAGTGATTCAAATATGTCATTTATTTTTTAAAAATTTCGATCCACAGTTTAGTAACTGGCATGTTAATAACTAAAGTTTAAAGTTTAGTTTATTCTTTTGAGAAGTATTAGATGCTCTTCATGTCATATAAGTTATCAATTTTAAGGGTCTGATTTTTGGGTTTTTTTTAATGTATTTTCCCCTAGTTTTATTGTGATATCATTGACATACAGCACTGTTTAAGATGTATTTGGTTTATTTTTAATTACTTTTGAGATTTATCTTTCTGTATTACATTTTGGCAAAACTAAAAAATTTCATAACATTCAATGTTGTCAAGAATATAGGGGAAACAACCACTCTCATGCCCTGTTGCTGGAGAGTATATTGATACTGTACTTTAAAAAAAATGTATTCATTCATTCCACGCCTGGTCTTAGTTGCAGCATGTTGGGTCTTTTTTAGTTGCGGCATGTGGACTTCTTAGTTGTGCCATGCAGACTCTTAGTGTGCCATGCATGTGGGATCTAGTTCCCCGACCAGGGATTGAACCTGGGCGCCCTGCATTGGGAGCACAGAGTCTTACCCATTGGACCACCAGGGAAGTCCCGATACCATACGTTTTTTATTTTTTATTTTTTTATTTTTTTACTTTTGGCTGTGTTGGGTCTTCGTTGCCGTGCACAGGCTTTCTCTAGTTGCAGTGAGCAGGGGCTACTCTTTGTTGCAGTGCAGGGGCTTCTCATTGTGGTGGCTTGTCTTTGTTGTGGAGCCACGGGCTCTAGGCACGTGGGCTTCAGTAGTTGTGGCATGTGGGCTCAGTAATTGTGGCTCACGGGCTCTAGAGCACAGGCTCGGTAGTTGTGGTACACGGGCTTAGTTGCTCCATGGCATGTGGGATCTTCCCGGATCAGGGCTCGAACCCATGTCTCCTGCATTGGCAGGCGGATTCTTAACCACTGTGCCACCAGGGAAGTCCCGGATGCGGTACTTTTTGAGAGTAGTTTGCTTGTATCTGTCATAATTAAAAACGGACAATTCCTTGATTCTGCAGTGTCACTTCTAAGAAACTATCTTACAGAATACTTGCAAGTATATACCAAGATATATGTGTAAGATATTTATTAGAAGTATAGATTCCTGATACGTTCTTGTTCGTTCTGACTCAGTATGTCTGGGTATTTTTAAAAATATCTTTATTGAGATATAACTCACATATCATACCATCCACCCATTTAAACTGTACAATTCAGTGATTTTTGATATATTAAATTATTAATTTTAAAAAATTGTTGTAAAATATATTAATACAGAATTTGCCAATTTGGTCATTTTTAAGTGTAAATTCAGTGTTGCTAATTCCATTCACAGTGTTGTGCAACCATCCCCACTATCTGTTTCCAAAACCTTCTCATCACCCTAAACAGAAATTCTGTAACCATTAAACGATAACTCTGTATTGCCCCTCCACTAAGCCTCTGGTAACCTATAATCTACTTTCTGTCTGTATGAAATTGTCTATTCTAGGTACCTCATATAAGTGGAATCCTACAATATTTGTCCTTTTGTGTCTGGCTTATTTCACTTAGCATAATGTCTTCAAGTTCATCCATGTTGTAGCATGTACCAGAACTACTTCCTTTTTATGGCTGAATAATTTTCCATTGTATGTTTATACCACTTTCTGTTTATCCATTCATCATCTCTGGACACTTGGATTGCTTCCACATTTTGGCTGTTGGAAAATATGCTGCAGTGAACATTGGTGTACAGACATCTGTTTGAATTCCTGCATTCTATTCCTTTGGGTGATATACTTAGGAGTAGTATTGCTGGATACTGTGATAAGTCTGTATCTTTTTGAGGAACTGCCAAACTGTTTTCCATAGCAGCTATACCATTTCATATTCCCACCAGCAATGCATGGGGGTTTCAGTTACTCCAAATCCTCATCACTGCTTTTTATTTTCTCTCTCTCTCTCTGTGTATATTTGTGTATGTATGTGTATTTTAAATAATAGCCATCCTAAGGGGTATGAAGTTGTATCTCACTGTGGTTTTGCTTTGCGTTTCTCTGATGACTAATGGTGTTGAGCATCTTTTCTTGAGCTTATTGACTATTTGTATATCTTCCTTGGAGAAATGTCTGTTTAAATCTTTCGACTACTTTTGAATTGTGGATTTTTTGTTGTTGCTGAGTTTTCAGGGTTTTAGATATAGTCTAGATATATGAGTTGCTAATATTTTTTTCCCATTCTGTGGGTTGCCTTTTTCCTCTCTCTTGATAGTGTCCTGATGCATAGACGTTTTCAGTTTTGATGAACTCCAATTTGTCTGTGTTTTTTTTTTTTTTTTTCTATTGCCAGTGCTTTGGTGTCATAGCCAAGATATCACTGCCAAATCTAACATCATGAAGATTTCCCCTATGTTGTCTTTTAAGGGTTTTACAGTCCTGGCTCTTACGTTTAGGTCTTTGAGAGATTTTCAGGTATCCCTCTCACCCTGAACTTGCTCTCTGAATTCAGAAACTGATTAAGATAACAAGAGATACTTTGGACATGGGAAACTTATATAAAAAATTTAATGTATAAGAGTATGGATATTGGACTAGCAACTGTTATTTTGATTAGGTAATACACTCCTATGATTCCAAATTTAAAAGATAAAAAAGGAAACAGTGAAACATTGTTACCATCATTATCCTTCTCTCCCCTCAAATCCATTTTGGAGTCTCCTTTTAGGCAATCATGTGACAGCCCCATGCTAACTATGATAACTAGCTAAGCAGAACAACCATTTCTCAACCAAAATGAAGAAAAACTGTTCTCTGTATTGAAATTGTCTTACTTGGAAAATAAATAAGAGCAAGTTGTTTGGAACCAAAATTGGTGCAAAGAAGCTTCCAGGAACATAACTACAACATCAGTGCCTTTGATATCTCCCAGAAATATATTATATATATATATACAAGCAAATGCAAGTAATCAACCCCCCCAATTTAAAAATATAAATGGTACTATACACTGTTTTGTGTCATTGTTTTTTCCACTTAAATAGTGTGTTAGTGTATTGTGGAGGATTTTCCTTTACGAAACTAAGAGAGCTTCTTTAGCCCTTTGAAATATGGGTGACGAATATTTTTTTTTCCAGTTTGTCATTTGTTTTTAGACCTTGCTTATTTTTTATTTTGCCATGCAGAAGTCTTTAGTTTTTTACTGAATTTAATTAATAAATCTTTCCTTTTATGGCATCTAGAATTTGACATATAACTAGAAGGGCCTTCACTCTAAGTTTATAAAAGATCTCCTTATATTTTTTAATAGGACTTTTTAAACGTTTCACTTTTTTATTATTATTATTTTTGGCCGCGGATCTTAGTTCCCTGGCTAGGGATTGAACCCAGGTCCACAGCAGTGAAAGCTCAAGTTGTAACCACTGGACTGCTAGGGAATTCCCTGGTGTTTCATTTTAAATATATAAATATTTGATCCATTTGGTGTTTATCATGATGTGTGATATGAGTTGTGGATCCAAGTTTATCTTTTTCCAAGTAGCTGCAAGTTGTCTCAACCCTTCTTCTTTTTTTTTTTTTTTCTTTGCGGTACGTGGGCCTCTCACTGTTGTGGCCTCTCCCGTTGCGGAGCACAGGCTCCGGACGCGCAGGCTCAGCAGCCATGGCTCACGGGCCCAGCCGCTCCGCGGCATGTGAGATCCTCCCGGACCTGGGCACGAACCCGTGTCCCCTGCATCAGCAGGCAGACTCTCAACCACTGCACCACCAGGGAAGCCCCCTCAACCCTTTTATTAAGAATTTTTTTTTATTCCTCAGATTTGAGACCCTACCTTTACCATACACTGAATTTCCATGTGTACTTGAGTCTGGTCTGATTTCCCACTTTGTGTCATTGGTCTCTATTTGCCAGCATGATAGTTTTAATTATTATGTTTTATATCTGGTAGGGTTAATCCTTCCTCATTACTCATATTTAAGAGTGTTCCTTGCATTATTGTCTATTAGTTTATAAGCTTTATGTGATTTTTAATAAAAATAGAACTTTTTTCCAAAACTTGTCCAATTGATTATAAAGTTCATATTTTGTTCATCTTTATCTGTGGTTAAACTTGGAACCTAATTGGTTCTCCTTCAGAAGCTCTGAATTAGCTTTGCCAGGAATTAGGGTGTGTTAGTAACACCTTTCCTGGGGGAGAGCCCCATTTTACTCCTAGGCCATGGATTGGTACATTTACCCTCTGGGCAACTACGCCTACTTTTGGTACTTTTTCTTTTGGTACCCTTGGAGATTTTTCTTACTTCCTATGAGGCCACAGTGCAACAAACTTGGCATCTTATGCTGGATTGAGTTATTTTATTGTAGTAGACGGACCTTTATGCTATTTAGCCTGTCTTACGGCTAGAGTAGAAATCACCTGATTGTTTTATAAGAAATACGTTCATTATTAATTTTAAAATAGATTTTCCTGTCTCGTTTTTGTTTGTCTACGGTGGAAATGCATATTTTCTTTTAAATTTCCTGTAAAAATTTGGGTTTGGCTGTCTTGCAACTTCATGTTGTGTCTGTGTCATTTCATAAGTTGTCAGAATGGTCTAGTCGTTCATCTACTGCAGTATTTTAGAAAGTGAAAGTAGGGGTGGAAGTCACTATATTTACTTGTATTTATCACACACCAACTTAAAAGGAGAAGAGGCAGTGTTAAAATTTACAGCTGTAATTATAATTTCCCTGCCGAAAGATAGTTTTCTGTGTAGGAAAGAAATGAGTGTGCTGACTTAATAGATTATTTAAGAAACAGTCCTTTGGAGATGTAATTTTGAGTTTCAGTGAAGTGATTTTTATGGAGCATTATTAAAACCCTCAGTGAATCCAAGTGTTCTAATTAAGGTCTGTTGGCCTAAGTTTTTATTAAATTACAGAACTGATAGATTAATATAGATTCTTTAGTAAGAAAATATACAGATAATAACAGTTATCTCTGTTCTTGCTCAGTATGGTTAATTTGCCTAGCAGTCTTTAAATTGTTTCACACAAATTACAACTGTTTTGAAATGAAATGTTGAGGAAAAAAATGGGTTTGATATTACTTAGGTTTTGGCTTTTCTTTCCTTGGCATATCTGTTAAACAGCAGTAATTTATTAGGTTTTCTGCATATAGTAGTTCCTTTAAATTGTGCCCTATATTAGATTAGCCTGGTTTTAGATGAAATATATAATTTTAATTGAGATACAATTCAAATACCATAAAATTCACTCTTTTAAAGTGTACAGTTGAGAGGTTTTTAGTATATTCAGTATATTAGCTACATACAGAGGTGTGCACTAATTTCAGAACATTTTCATTACCTTAAATGTGTATTTTTATTTTGTCTGTTACACTTTAGAAAACTAATCCTAGGACTAATATTTTACTTCGTACTTTTCACAAAGGAGGGTCAAATTTTGTATCACTTAATTTTGAACATAATCTCTTGTCTAGACTCATAACATTCTTTTATTTATTTATTCTTCCATAAAATATTTGAGTGCCTGTCATGTGCAGTAAATGAATAACTATGATGTAATATGATAACTTCCATAATAGAAATACATATGGAGTGTTTATGGAATCAGAATTGTTAGGAGAAGGTGATGAGCAGGAGAATATGCATGGAAAGCTTTACAGAGGAACTCATATTTAAAATTAGATGTTGACATCTTTGTTAGAAATTGCTAGAAAGAGAAGGACTCTGGGGGCAAAGTAAATAGTAAAGGGCAAAGGCGGTTTTAGCATGTCTCCTAGATGTTTGTCAGTTGTGCTGTAAAACAAGAATTTGACAACCCTTTAGTGTAGGTGAGTACTAAGAAAATAATAAAGGATGGAAGATAGGTGGGGAACTTATCACCTCTTCGTATTGCACTCAAAAATTTAGGGAACCTCCACTTCACTTTTTGTCTACTTTTTCTTTGTATCAGATCTTTGGTTGAAGTTTTTTTCTCTGATCTGACTTACAATGTAAGTTTTAATCTTAAAATCATAAAGTGTTGCTTTTAATGCTATAAGATTTTATCTATCTATCTGTCTATTTATTTATTTATTTATGGCTCAGTTGGGTCTTTGTTGCTGGGCGCGGGCTTTCTCTAGTTGCAGCGAGTGGGGGCTACTCTTCCTTGTGGTGCACAGGCTTCTCATTGCGGTGGCTTCTCTTGTTGCGGAGCACGGGCTGTAGGCGTGCGGGCTCCGGCAGTTGTGGCTCACGGGCTCTAGAGTGCAGGCTCAGTAGTTGTAGCGCACAGGCTTAGTTGCTCTTCGGCATGTGGGTTCTTCCTGGACCAGGGCTCGAAACCGTGTCCGTTGCATTGGCAGGCGGATCCTTAACCACTGCTCCCAGGGAAGCCCAATGCTATAAGTTTTTAAAGCAGAAATTGCATGACCATACCGATTTGTTCATGGGATTTTTTTTTTTTTTAAAGTTTTGTGATCCTGTTTTATATTAGTATTCCTCTTAGAAAGAGGAAACATTTTAAAGTTAAAATTGATTTTGGGGAAAGTTTTTCTGTTTGAGAAATTTAGGATTACTTGTACTAAGTAGGAACCCTATCATTTATAACTGTAATGTTAAATATTACCAAAGTTATAGTACCTGAATTTTATTTTATAAATCTGTTAATAGTGAACTACCTTGGTCTTCATACAGTAGTGAAAGTCAAGCAGGAATAATATTGGAGCAGATTGGTAGAGCTTTTTGAGGACACAGAACTGCAACAGCAGATGGCATTAGAGATCAGGTTTAAGGATGAGTTGCAGGGATTTAACTGTTAAGGGGGGAAGGGAAGTGAGGTACATTGAGGATTCAGGGTGCAGCTGGCAAAGCTCATAATGATCCTTGGGTGTTGTTGGTCTGTTTAAAGGTATATGTGTATTTTTTTTTGAAACCAACTATTTCAAAATCTAGCAATTAAGAATTCTCTTCCAAGAAGAAAGGGAAACTTTTGTTGTATGCCTGATAACTCCTTCTTCCCTCCCCCACCTAAAAGCTAGAAAAATATGAAGGTGTCATACAAGATCTATTTAATATAGCCTTTGCTTCTTCATTATAAATAAGTATCACTTTGCACCAGCAAGTGCCTAATGTTATATGTTAAGAGAGGTATGTATATATGATTGGGTAAAGACCTACCAGGGAAAGGGGCAATAGTTTGCATATTAACTGTGGCTTCCTTGGAACCCCTTAATATAAATATGACTCTTTCTCCAAGCTGGATTTATGGTGTTCCTAAAGGCTTTGGTTTCTCCAAAATCTGTTAGCTAAATTGAGGGATTACCAATCAGTAAAAGAAGGTAATGTCTCAAAGATGTCAGAAATAAGTAATGTTAATGCGAAATAGTGATGAGAACTCACTCTTTAAACAAAATAGGTTTTGAACTGTTAAATTTGGTCTTTTTCTGCTCTTTATTTTTTAATAGCCAAGTCCTGATCTGCTATGTATATTTTACCTTCATTTTTGGAAAACATTTCAAAGTCAAGTATACATGCTTGCAATAAAGTTCTGCTACTATATTAGGAAGTCAGAGTTTAGGAGGTGCACAAAAGCATTTTGACAAAAATTCACAGATGGTAAATATATATACTAGAATATTTTAGCTGTATTAAGCCAAGCTACATAGAATTACTAACATCTGAGTATATATGTGAAGGCAAAAAGACGATCCTAATAACTGCAGGATTCAGTAGTAACTTTCACAGTAAAAACAGTGAAACAAGTGGAATCTGCTTCTGAACCCCACCTTTTCAGTTTTTGGCAAAATTGCTGACTGTGATTATCTTGTAGTTCCTTGTCTAGCCCTTGATTGCATGGGTAGGGAGCTACAGAAGACTGCTGAAGAAATCACAGGTAGATACTGAAAATTACAAGCCAAAGGCAGGGGAGCTTGGTAACTTCTCTTGTTTGGTAATTATGACCGTTAGGAATTCTCAAACAAGTGGAAATTTTCCTAGGCATACTTGGTGACATATTTTTCTTCTGTTGCAGCTTCGAAGATAAAGATGAGAAATTAGAAGAATAAATTTAAGGTTACTAAGTTCCTAAATAACAAGCAAAAAGAAAGAAGTTTCAGTATACAGTAGAGAGAGGAAGTAGGATGAGGGAGTGGAAAGAGTTAGCTCAGATGTCACCCAGTTCTTTGACATGTTTCCTGAATCCTCGCAGGCAGAGTTACTCTAACCTCTGTGCTTCCATTGCATATATTTCTCTGTTTTTAACACATATCACATTATATTGTAATTATTAATTTGTCTTTCTTTGACTAGTGAATGCTCCTTAAATGTCAAGGTGACCTTTTTAGTTTTTGCATTTCATGATCAACACAGAACATGCTTTTAAAATGGTTCAATAAGGGACTTCCCTGGTGGGGCAGTGGTTAAGAATCTGCCTGCCAATGGAGGAGACATGGGTTCGAGCCCTAGTCCGGGAAGATCCCACATGCCACAGAGCAGCTAAGCCCGTGCACCACAACTACTGAGCCTGTGTGCTCTGGGGCCCACGTGCCGCAACTGCTGAGCCCGTGTGCTGCAACTACTGAAGCCTGAAGCCTGCACGCCTAGAGCCTGTGCTCTGCAATGAGAAGCCACCGCAATGAGAAGCCCGCGCACCGCAACGAAGAGTAGCCCCCACTTGCTGCAACTAGAGAAAGTCTGCGTGCCACAACGACCCAACGCAGCCAAAAAAAAAAAAAAGTTCAGTAAGATTATGGACTGTGGGTTTATATCTGTAAGTATAAAACAAATACTACCACCACCACCAAAAATACTGCCCTTAAAATATAGCTTGGGGATAAGAGAATTTGTTTGCCTAGTCCTAAGATGGTGCTTGTATACATAACTTTCATAACTGGACTACTCATAAATGTTTTCTCTTCTTTCGTTTACTGAAAGTGTATGTTAAAACTTTTAGGTCTTTTCAAAACAACCTATGGTTAATTTTAAGAAGTAAGTATTATTGGTAGTAATGCTATGACTTGTGGCTGTTTCATGAATTTCCTGGTAAGGCACAACTTTGGTTACTACCCTTATAATAGGTCAAACAAAAACTTTTCTTTAAGTATTTTGTCACAACACAGAGTGTTGAACTGAGTTGTCTATGTTATCTTCATTTAAAAACAACCCCACATTAGGCTCTTAGTTTAAGAAAACATTTTTAGTCCTCAAATACCTTTTGAATGCATTTAGCACATCTTAGTGACTCATCCACTTAAAGATGATACCAGATTGTTACCAAGCAAGGACTCTTGTGCCCACAGAGGAAACCAAACTCTGACAGCAGGTGTTTGCAACAAAGTAAGGGTTTATTTGCAGGGCCCCAAGCAAGGAGAATGAGCAGCTCACGGACTTCTGATTGGTTGGTGATAAGGTAACAGGGTGATGTTCGGGAATCCCAGCCTTCTTTTTCCAACCAATCTGGGGGGTCTGTATGCTTGTGGTCAACAGGTAGTCAACCATCTTCCACCTGGGTGGGGCGTCTTAGTTTCTCTAAAGAACAACTCAAAGATATACACCAGATTGTTATCTCTGTCCCTTCAGGAGGAACTAGGAATCCTGTGACCCTATTCCCCTAATCGTTAACTGCTTGAGCCTACTCTTTGGAACTCCTGGAAGCCTAGGAGACTTTTTTTTCCTACAAACAAGAAACAGGGACACGGAGGTGCTTTTGTACCCAGGAGGGCTCCACAGGGTCTTGCTTGGTTTCAGTATCCCCTTTTCTTTGGTACTCCTCAGTCCTGAGGGGAACAGGGGCAGGACAAGAAAGGGAATAAAGTTTTGGATAGAGAGATTAGTCATAAACTCAGTATGAACTTGGTTTTAGGGAGACTTTGTCTCCAGATGAGCCCACGTGAAACTGTTTTATTCTTACTGCTATCTGGTTTATGTTTTTCAGTGCCTTTTTTTTTTTCAACCAGTTTTCTTTGTGTTTAGGCTCCTTAGCTCTTATCAGTGAATTTGAGACTTGCTAAATAGAAGATGGTCACATTCTTCTTACCTGTAACTTTTGAGCTGAGTGCCATCTATGAGTGTAGTCTTTCTTATACCAACTTATGAAAATGTCCAGAATATAAGTCCACATTATCCCACTGGAATTCTGTTGTCTTACCTTCATACTGATTGTTTGCTTTGGAAGCTGCTTGAGCTAGAATTATTTTGTAGTAGAGAAGAAGAGAACGGTTGGCATAGAGCCCAGCTTCTCCAGGGCAGAGGCTATTATGCAAATTCTCACAGATCTTCACATTTCAGTAAAGCCTTCTTTTCTCCTTTTAACAACACACAAAACAGACTGCTAAGGGGGCAGCCACGATCTGCCCTAAGCTTTGGAGACAAAACAAGGAAGGTGCCACTCTTTTCCCAAAGTACCATCAATTGTAGAAGCATATGCTTCCATAAATGGAGGGGAAGAGTAGATCCCTTCTTTTGCACTGTATGGCTTCTGTTATAAATGTACCAGGAAGATTAAAAGTACCATAATTAGTTTCATCAGGTTCAGCCTCAATTCTTGCTTTCATTTTGTAGTAGAAACTTCTCTAATCAGTGCTGCTTCTGGCTGATTGAGCAGTTCACTTTCTTTTAAAGTGTAGCATGTTAGGAATATGTGCTTGAGTCTGTATTATGGTTTGTTTTAATGGTGTACATAATGAGGTATGGTAAATGTGAATGTTTCTCATTTCATTGTTGATCTTGCTAATGGAAAAAGTCATTATTGAAACAAATTAATAGAAGGCATAACTTCCTTAGTACCAGAGAATTAAGCCTAGTATCATCACGTTGACTCACTAATTCACATGCTGCTCTTTTATGGTTGTCTGTTCATATCTTTATTTCATTTTAATGACTGTAAATCATTCCAGAGATGCTCACATATAGACTGCTCCATATGTGCACATTGCTAATAAATTCTGAGGTACAGCTGCATAGAAATGAATGAAGAGTTTTGGGGAGACATCAGAATTAAAGGCCCTATATGATGAGATAACAAACCCGGAGCTTTTATGAAACTTCATGAATAGGGACAAAAGGTTGAACACATGATGAAAGAGATGTTTTTTCCTGCCTGACCTCACTTTGTGAGTCTAAACCACTGAAGACATTATTCTAAATTGCCCCTCTTTCCCAATTAGTAGATAGGGATTTGGGGGCAAAATCCTGAGAGAAAGAGTATAGATTAATTTAGATATGTGCTATGGTGGTGATTTTACACTTTAGGAATAAACTAGGTGTAAAGAAGAATTTAAAGACTTTGTTTCCTCTGCTGTTGATACCTGGGACAGATTGGCATCTAATGTTCCTTAAATTATATTCAGTAGCAAGAAGAGCTACACCATATTATTATTACTATTCTTTTACTATAATATTTTCTGAAGGAATTAAACTTCCTGTAGTAATATGTTTTGGTTGACTCTTGATTGTAATAGGGGTGATATAATAAGAATGAGCTTGATTTTGGGCTTCAGTCCAGAATATAGAGTTCAAGTGCAGCACCTAATTAATGATTTTGTAATTTAAAAAAGCCCATAGTGGTCTGCTTTTGAAAAGAAAAATTTTGTGATTTTATACTAAAATACTTAATTATCTATATGTTAAATTTTCTTTAATAATTTATTTTGGGACTCCTCCCCCAACCCCCATTCTCAGATGTTTTGGTTCTCTCTTTGATTGTATGTCACAAACTGAACCTTTGCACATTTCTTAAAGATGTTTTCTGAATATTTTCATAAGTAGACTTAAGATTCTTACCTTACTTATAGTTCTAATTTTTAACATAGTTTTGCAAGTAATTTATGTTCCATACAGTCACTTGGGAAAAATTTGTCCATAAGCATTTTTCTTTACATTTTTTAGTGCTTGTCTAGAGTTTGCAGTATACATTTACAACTAATCTAAGTCCACTTTAAAATAACACTATTGCTTCACAGATACCTGATTAATAATAACACAAATTCCTCCCTTTCCTTCCTTGTCTCTTATATCATTATTGTCATTCATTTCAGTTATACACAGGGATATACATATACATCATACTTTTTTTTTTTTTTTTTTGCGGTATGCGGGCCTCTCACTGTTGTGGCCTCTCCCGTTGCGGAGCACGGGCTCCGGACACGCAGGCCCAGCGGCCATGGCTCACGGGCTTAGTTGCTCCGCGGCATGTGGGATCCTCCCGGACCAGGGCACGAACCCGTGTCTCCTGCATCGGCAGGCGGACTCTCAACCACTGCGCCACCAGGGAAGCCCCATCATACATTATTGAATATGTTGTTGCTATTATTATTTTAAATACACTGTTTTCTGTTAGATCAATTAAGAATTAGAAAAGTAGGGAATTAGCTGGTGGTCTAGTCTAGTGGTTAGGACTCTGTGCTTCTAGTGCAGGGGGCGTGGGTTCATTCCCTGGTGGGGGAACTAAGATCCCACATGCCACGCGGTGCGGCCAAAAAAAGGGAATAAGAAAAATAAAAGTTTCTATTTTACCTTCACTTTTTCTTCTCCAGTGGTCTTTTTTTCTTTATGTAGATCCAAGTTTCTGACCTATGTCATTTTCCTTCTCTCTAAAGAACTTCTTTTAATACCTTGCAAGACAAGTCTACTGGCAACAAATGCCCTCAATTTTTGTTTGTCAGAGAAAGTCTTTGTTTCTTCTTCACTTGTAAAGGATAATTTCCCAGGTTACAGAATTCTAGTATTTTTTTTTTCTTCCAACACTTTAAATATTTCACTCCACTCTCTTCTTGCTTGCATGGTTTCCGAGGAGAAGTTGGATGTAATTCTTAGTTTTGCTCATTTGTACCTAAGAGGACAGTCTTTAGTCCTATGATTAGGTCTCAGTCTTTTGGTTAGCCTGTACCTCTAGACTATAAACTTCACAGATACTTCTCGGTGCCCCCTCCCCTTTTAGGTAGGACAGGATAGCTAGAGTGGGCTAGAGTTGGATCATTTCCTCCCCCCAGATCAGTTAGGCTTTGTTAAATCCCAGCAGGTTAGGCTCTGGTTAGTAGTTTCTCCTGAGGGCAGACCTTGTTGGGAACCAGATGGCCTGGCATATTTCAAAGTGGTTGGTTTTCCCCTCCCACAGTGGGAATTAAGAGGGGACATTTCTCATTTTGTGAACCTCTTAGAGATCCAGGAGATAAAACTCATAAAACTGTGGGGGAATCACAATAACTGAGTCCTCCTGGAGTTTTCGACTCTCAAACTTGTCTACATTGAGCCTCCAGCAGTTTGTCAGAGTTCAGGTTTCCCTACCCTAGCACTCACTCCATTCCATCAGGGTCTCAGCTCATGGGTTTCTGCTCTGGTAAATGATGATTCTCTGTTACTCACTGCAGTTTGGGTGGCAGTATTTTGCCCTGTGACCTCACTTCTATTATGGATATAAATGGTTGATTTTTCAGTTTGTTTAACTTTTCACTTGTTGTTAGGACAGAATGGTAACCTCCCAAGCTTCTCCATAAACTTGTAATCAACAAACATTGCAATAGAATTGTATATAATTGGTTTACAAGAGGACGAAATTGTGAATTTCCATCTATATCTCAGCTTTCATTGCATGCAGACTAGTTTCAAAATCTTCCACGTAATAATACAATGATAAGAGGAACTTTCCAGCACATATCATGTAAAAACAAATATATAAGGCACATCACTGTTTTAGTGGGTTCCAGTAAACAAACTACTTTGAATAAGTTTTCTGTGTTGATATTGTTATCTATAGTGTAACTTTAAAGCTTTCCTGTGTTCAAGTGATCTTTTTTAACATGTAATAAGGCTGTCCCTTCCTGTTTCATTAATTTAAGTACATGGCAAGTTAATTTCAGAATCTCTTAGTATAACAAGCCTACTGTATTTCTGTTTACAGACTAATTCTGTAACTGAAATTCTATGCTATAATTCTGTAAACACACAACTTGAGGACGTGAGCAAAACATCCTATTCTTAATTCCCAAATCATAAGTTAGGAGCTCATAAACTTCACTATGATTGTTCTTAGTATCAAATAATAATTTAAATTATTTTTCCTTTTTTTAAAACTGATTTTCCTATTCTATACAAATTTTTTTTTCAGTCAGATTCATTCTCTTGTTATGGCATGTGAGTTGCAGATATCTTTCAGCAAACAATCAAAACAGAATTTTAATTTTATCATCCCTTGCTGTCAAGCATGCATGTCTGATGTGTGAGATATAGAAGTAGCATATTTAATTATATCATTAACATTTTGTTCACAGCAGAGTGAGATAGTAGGAACAAGTTTTTCAACAAAATGTTTTCTCAAAAGAACTTTGCAACTTGAGCAAATCTCAAATTTTTTTCGTCATCTACTACAGAGGATGATTGGCGGTCTGTAGAAACACTTCAAAAAGCTTATTCAAATTTTACACCTCATGAATCGTCTCCATAAAGACATTTTAAGGCGTTTAATTTTTTTTGTATGGAATGAGAATAACCCTTGTTTTAGATGTTTTGTTCTCCTTTAACATTTTCTTCTTTTTTGTACTATTTCTTATTATGTCCAGATTAAAGTTGAATTATAATGGATAAAGATGATTTATTTTGGAGTTTCTCTTGTGAAATTTTGAGCTAAATTGACATTTTGCTTTTATTTAATTTTCACACAATGTGAATAATTCCCCAATAGGAATTTTCTTGAAAGACTCAAGAATTGCTGAGAGTAAAATACTTCACTTAAAGGTTAATACATATAATGTTATTTAGCTTAGTATACTAAAAGTTTAGGAAGATTAGAATTATGATATAGAGGACTTCCCTGGTGGTCCAGGGGTAAAGAATCTGTCTTCCAATGCAGGGGGCACGGGTTCGATCCCTGGTTGGGGAACTAAGATTGCACATGCCATGGGGCAACTAAGCCCTCACGCCACAACTGCTGAGCTCACGCACCTCAATGAAAGATCCCACGTTCCTCAATAAAAAGATCCCACGTGCTGCAACTAAGACCTGACACAGATAAAATAATAATAATAAATCATAAAAATTATGATATAAATGCAGTTCTTATTATCCTGTCTTATATGATTATTTAAATTTTATTAGCATTTATTTACTTATTTAATATATTTATTTATTTTTGGCATTGCTGCATGTGAGCTTTCTCCAGTTGTGGCGAGCGGAGGCTACTCTTTTTGTGGTACGTGGGCTTCTCACTGTGGTGGCTTCTCTTGTTGCAGAGTACGGGCTCTAGGTGCGTGGCCTTCATTAGTTGTGGTTCACAGGCTCTAGAGCGCAGGCTCAGTAGTTGTGGCACACGGGCTTAGTTGCTTCACGGCAGCATATATTTACTTACTCTTAAGAAAATGTTTATACACATCTAGATAACACACTCTTAATATTTATATTGCCAGTCAGTTTCTGTGTTTATTTAACTATGTGATAGTTTTAATTTTAGACCATGAAATTAACAGCCTTTATAATCATAAGTATTTCAGTACTAGTTATAGTTTTGCAGTAACACCTATACCTCAACTTCTTTATTAAATGTTACCACATGATAACCGTAAGGAAATTCTTCACTCCATGTTTCAAATAGAATGCTCACCTGTATTTGAAAGTGAAAATTCAAATAATACCATAAATCTGAGTGGCATGCCTTGTTTGTATTACTAACAATGTTAAACTAATTATAATTGGTAGTGATCTATTCTATCATGTTGATTATTCACAAGTTTTGTGATGCCAGAAATAACATGGGAATAAGCATTTACTTATTTTATTTTTCTGGCCATGCCACGTGGCCCTTGGCGGTGATAGCATGGAGTTCTAACCACTGGACTGCCAGCGAATTCCCAGGAATAAGTATTTGGTGGTTTGGCTTTCCTGAGACTGAAGCTGAACTTGGTAAAAAAATCTGCCTTCAAGTATTAATTCATAATATCTTTTTTAAATTTATTTTTTGACCACATCATGTGGTATGCAGGATCTTAGTTCCCCAACCAGGGATCAAACCCATTCTCCTTGCAGTGGAAGAGTGGATCTTAACCACTGGACTGCCAGGGAAGTCCCCATAATATCTTTTTTTTTTTAAATTTATTTATTTATTTTATTTTTTTTGTGATACGCGGGCCTCTCACTGTTGTGGCCTCTCCCATTGTGGAGCACAGGCTCCGGACGCGCAGGCTCAGCGGCCATGGCTCACGGGCCCAGCCGCTCTGCGGCATGTGGGATCTTCCTGGACCGGGTCACGAACCCGTGTCCCCTGCATCGGCAGGCGGACTCTCAACCACTACGCCACCAGGGAAGCCCCCATAATATCTTTTAAAAGGAGACATTTTACAATATTTTTCTACTTGTTATTTTTTTCTGTCTCCGTGTTTGTAGCTTACCTTTTAATTAGATTCTGTGAATATATTTATAGAGGTCTCATTTATTTTCTTATTTTTCTTGTCAGTCACTCATAATAATGGCAAAATATTGAAATCCCTATTTTTAAAATACATATATTTTCCCTTGCTAGTGAGTTTGAACTTTTTTATCTTGTTCTACTATTCAGTTCTTTGCTTTGAATTATCTGCCCGTATATTTGCTCTTTTATTTTTGAGATATTGGAGGGTTTTTTTTGTTGTTATTTTTTTAAAAAACTACATCTCAGTCTTTTCCTTTATATATTTCTTGTTACCTTTCTCCCGGAAAAATTACCCCTACCTAGAGAAGAACTAAAAATTTACCTCCAGTTTATTCTAAGCCTATTCAAGGTGGGCATTTGGGACTAGGATCCTTCAGGGTCTATACCCTCAGTGAGCCACCTCTTAAGAAGAGCTCACAATTCGAAATGAAAAAACAAGAAAGTTATGGAGGGACTTCCCTGATGGCGCAGTGGTTAAGAATCTGCCTGCCAGTGCAGGGGACACAGGTTCGAGCCCTGGTCCGGGAAGATCCCACATGCTGCAGAGCAACTAAGCCTGTGTGCCATAACTACTGAGCCCACACTCTAGAGCCCGCAAGCCACAATTACTGAGCCTGTGTACAACAACTGCTGAGCCTGTGCTCCGGAACAAGAGAAGTCACTGCAATGGATAGCCTGCAAACTGCAACGAAGAGTAGCCCCCACTCCCTGCAACCAGAGAGAAGGCCACTCATAGCAACGAAGACCCAACACAGCCACACACACACACACACAAATGTCCAGGCAGATTTTCAAAAAGAAGCCAATGAAATATGTATTCTAGATGTGAAAACTATGTTTTCTTGATGAAAAATGCATTCATTGACATTTAAAAAACAGTGAATAATTAGTTTAAGCATCCAATTTAGACACAGCTATGGAGAGAATAGTGAACTAGAAAATGGCATTGAGAAAATTACCTAGAATGTAGCCGATCCAGAGATGTCAAATTTGATAGGAAGAATAAAGAGAAGATAAAGGATGGTAATAGGAAGTCCAGTACGTTCTAATGGAGTCCTGAAGAATAATTGATGGGATGTAATATTTGCCAGGTAATTTTCCAGAATTGATTATTCATGAAGGACAAGTTCTGAAAAGGATTAATAAAGCTATATGTACACTGAGACACATCTTAGTGAGTCTGTAGAGTATCAAAGACAAAAAATCCCCCCAAAATGAGAATTAGATAAAGGAATGACAGTTAAGCCAATATTAGGCCTTCAAACATCGATTAAAGGAAAGTAGGAAATCAATTATATCTTCAAATACTGAGAGGAAATAACTGCCAATTCATAATAGAGCTTCCTCAACATGTTTTAGCAGAATAGATTACAGATTTAGTAAGATACTGTTTCCAGATATTTTGCTGGGAATTATAAAAACATAAAGTCACCTTCTTGAAAAGGATGAAGGGTAAAACAACAATACAAGAGCTTAGGAAACAGGAGAGACCTCTAAAGGCACCCAAGGAGACATAGAGGGAAAAAAATCAATTATATAAA
Organism: Kogia breviceps; assembly: GCF_026419965.1. Classification (NCBI taxonomy): domain Eukaryota; kingdom Metazoa; phylum Chordata; class Mammalia; order Artiodactyla; family Physeteridae; genus Kogia; species Kogia breviceps. The sequence goes on along the minus strand of NC_081310.1, from coordinate 86,236,093 downwards.
AGTAAAATTAGAAGCAGCACATGTGAAAACAGTGAGAAAGAAGGAACAAAATGGAAATGACCAAAGTTCAAAAGGGTGGGAGAAGTGTGATATATATGGGGGGAAAAAAAAGAAACTACAACATATGCATAATTGATATCTTTAAAGAAGAAGGCAGAAATTTTGATTTAGATCAGTCTTAAAGCCATATTGTAAGGGCATTTTTCACAAATATCAAAATTCATGGAAACAATTATTGTATTATTAGACTTTATCAGTAAAGCTAAGAATCTCTTTGTGAGCCAGGTCAAAGGATCAAATTACTTCGTAAGGATAAAATTCAAGATGTTCTCAAACATCAAAATCCAGAACCAAAGAACGGTGGAGCAAAATCCATAATGTCCTCAAATTGGACAGTTCATCTATACCAAAATGATAGTGACAAACATTTTTGAACACTTGAAATCAGGGAATGTTTTTCTCATTCTTCAAGAAACTCTAGAAAATAACCTTTAATCTTTTTATTCGCCACAGAGGAATGGAAAGGCTAAACAAAGGGACTGCTGTTGGTTTGTAAATTAATAAACAATGTGGAAATGAGAGAGAAAATCAAGTCATTTAAGTATATACTGATTTCTTAATTTATTATAGTAGGAGTCAGTGTCATTTGAAGTTGATAAAACTGATACAGTAAAATGATACAGTAAAAAGAATATGTCTAATTGGATAGTGAGGCAGCAACAGGAAGAATATGGTAATTTAATCACTGCTAATAGTAGAGTCAGCAAATATTGAAGGCTAAGTATATTATAAGTCTTTTGAACTTCTCTAGAACAGAAATATACATGTTCCAGATTTTTTAATGCAGCAAAAAAATAAGCACATTCCACTTAGTTAAAAAAATGTTCAGGCTATGAAAGGTCAAAGTAACAAAATATGGTATAACTGATTCACTTTGCTATACAGCAGAAACTAACACAACATTGTAAATCAACTATACTGCAATAAAATTTTTTTTTAAAGTAACAAAATATGACAGTGTACTATTAGTCTGCTAGGGTTGTCATAACAAAATATCACAGACCAGGTAGTTAAAAACAGGAAACGGAACTCACAGTTCTGGAGTCTGGAAGTCCAAGATCAGTTTGCCATCAGCATTGGTTTCTGATGAGGGCTCTCTTCCTGGCTTAGAGACAGCCACTTTCTCACTGTTTCCTCCCATGGCCAAGTGTAACAAGAGATACCTGAGCTCTCTCACTCTTCTTATAAGGACACCATTTTTATTGGAGTAAGGCCCCACCTTTATGACCTCATTTAACCTTAAGTAAAGGCCTCCTTAAAGGCCCTCTCTCCAAATACAGTCACATGGGCATTAGGGCTTCTACATTTGAATTTGGGGTTATGCAGTTCAGTCCATAACAGGTGGACACTCACAAAAACTGAACATACATACAGTAAGCTACCACAAGAAGTAAAAATAATATTTTCTGATTACAATGCAGAAAAACTAGAAATTAATAAAAAAACATAGTAAAAACTATGGTCTGGAAATTACCAGATCTCAGAATTTGTAGAAAATAAACAAAACTTTTGATTTTCATGGAAAGCTGTATTTAAAGGGAAGATACCTTTAAATATTAATTAAAAGGAAAATAATACAAATAAATGCAATAAATCATTCAACTCAGTAGTTACCAAGAGAACAAAATAATTCTAAGAAAAGGAGACTGAAAAAACTGAAGGCAGAAGTGAACTAGAAAACAAAGGCAGTAACTCTCCAAATAGTGGTTCCTTTGGGGGGAAATGAAACATATTTAGCAAGTCTAACCTGGAAATAAAGAAAAATGAGGGAAAACAATATGTAAAATAAGTAGTGCTAAAGGGCAAATAATTCCAGATACAGTAGAAGTTAAAAGGAAACTATAGGGCCTCCCTGGTGGTGCAGTGGTTGAGAGTCTGCCTGCCAATGCAGGGGATACGGGCTCATGCCCTGGTCCGGGAAGATCCCACATGCCGCGGGGCAGTTAGGTCCGTGACCCATGGCCGCTGAGCCTGCGCGTCCGGAGCCGGTGCTCTGCAACGGGAGAGGCCACAACAGTGAGAGGCCCGTGTATCGCCAAAAAAAAAAAAAAGGAAACTATAAGAAATTTGTCTGCTTTTAATTATATGCAAATAAATGTGAAAAGTGAAAATGATTTTTTAAAAAATAATTTACTGAATCTGAGTTCAGAAATCAGAAAATTTTAACTGACCAATCACCATAAATATAATAGAGAAGTCCCTCAAAAAGCTACTGCTGTTGTCAAAAAATGCTGGTCTTAGATGGCTTTAGTTTAATTCTGTTAAACTTCAGGGAGAGAGAATTTCAAAATGATTTAAATGTTTCAGAGCATACAAAAGGAAGGAAAGTGAGTATAAAATTAATCCTAAAAATTTACAAAGATAGCACAAAAAGGGAAACTACAAAATAACCTTGCTTAAACAAAAATTCAGGTTCTTCTGAATACGGGTAAGGTTCACTTTAGCTTACTTTTATTTTTTATTTTTATTTTTATTTTTTTTTCAGTATGCGGGCCTCTCACTGTTGTGGCCTCTCCCATTGCGGAGCACAGGCTCCGGACGCGCAGGCCCAGCGGCCATGGCTCACGGGCTTAGTTGCTCCGCGGCATGTGGGATCTTCCCGGACCGGGGCACGAACCCGTGTCTCCTGCATCGGCAGGCGGACTCTCAACCACTGTGCCACCAGGGAAGCCCCTAGCTTACTTTTAAATACATACACAAGGAGGACTACACACAGTCCCTTTTATATTTGTTGAATTAATTGAAGGTATATTACTGTGTTATTTAATTATACCACTGTTTAAGAATATACATCGATAATTTTTAGTGATAAAAATATTTTTTATAGTAAACAGTCTGTATAGTTCTATAATGACTTCATTTTAGTCTCAAGGTTACAAATAGTTCCTTGGAACTTTAAATCTTTAAATGTCAGAGCAAAGTCTTTTGCCTGTCTTACCAAAAAAGCTTAATTAAGCATATCTCAATTTGGGAAGATACAGAATAGATTTGCTTTACATTTTATAGAAACAAGTTCATAAATATTCACTTTACTGAGTGTTGTGGTATCTCTGTGCTTGTCTTCTTAAGGCATTCCATGTCATTAACAACTGATAGCTAAGGCTGACAATCTTTGACTTCAGTTATACTTCTTTGAGTTAAAGAATATGGGCTTAAAATTTTGTTTTCCTCATATGTAGGCATAATGATGCAAAATGCTAAGTAAACTATCAGCATACAATTTCAGCAGCACATTAAAAGAGCTATGCATTATAAAGGGACAACACAAGCAATCCTTTTGGAATTGGGTAAAGGGTATACTGGACCTCTGTTTCATATAATTACATGTGAATCTACAATAGAGCTATATACCATTATGAACTGTGTTTTTCCCCCAGGAATCCAAAGTAGTACAATACTAGGAGATGTGTTACTATAATTAATTATATTAATAGTTAAAAAATAAAATGGATATTTCCTTAATGTGTTAAATAGAAATATGTAAAACTGTATAATGTATGTAAAAATAGAAATATATATATGTACACATATATATGTATACACATAGGTATAATGCTTAATGAGGGGACACCAGGGCATTCTCAATGGACTGTCGATGAAAAGAATGCCCGTTTTTGTCACTGGTATTGAATAATGTTAATGAGATACTAGTTAATAAAATTAGAAAATAGGAATTAGAAGGATAAAAATAGAAAAGGTAAAATTACTGTTACTTGCAAGTGATGTTACATACCTTGAAATCGCAAGAGAATCAGTCAAAAAAAATGATAAGAGAATTCAGTGAGGTAATTGACTAATAGAGAAATAAATGAGAAATCAGTAGCCTTCATACAAATAAACAGAAGTTGAAAGAGAAGAAGAGATTCCATTAGGAAAGAGATGAAATATCTAGGAATAAACTTAACTATCAGGGTTTAATATTTAAAGGAAGAAAGCTTCAAAACACTAGAGAATTTTGAACAAATAGAAAAGCTTAAAATGTTATGTAAAAAAAATCATAAAGATGTCCATTGTCCCAAAATTTAGTTGCACTTTTTTTTATTGTGGTAAAATATACATAACATCAAATTTACCTTTTTTACATGTACAGTTCTGTGAGCACTAAGTACATTCACATTGTTGTGAAAACCATCATCACCATCCATCTCCAGAACTTTTTCAGTCTTCCCCAACTGAAATTCTGTTAATTCCTGTTAAATAGTGACTCCCTATTTCCCCCATCCCATAGCCCCTGGTAACAGCTGTTTTACTTCCTGACTCTTTGAATTTGACTTAATACTCTAGGTATCTCATACAAGTGGAATCTTACAGTATTTGAATTTTTGTGACTGTCTTAGTTCATTGAGCATAATGTCCTTGAGGTTCATCCCTGTTGTAGCATGTGTCAAAATTTCCTTACTTTTTAAAGTTGAATAATATTCCATTGTACATATATATACCACATGTTATCATTTATCTGTCAATGGCATTGCTTCCACCTTTTGGATGTTTGTGAGTAATGCTGCTGTGAACATCAGTGTACAAATATCTGTTCAAGTCCCGCCTTTCACTTCTTCAGGGTGTTTGCAAATTTAACAGTCAAAATTAAAGTAATACATACTTTTTGGCACCAGGTAAGTTGCTTATAAAATTTATATGGAAAAATAAGCAAGAGTAGTCAAGACACTTATGAAAAGAACAGTAACATGTAGGAATAAGACTTAGCAGATAATTAAAGTTAAAATGGTTAGAACATTGTGGTATTGATGCATGGATACAGAGAAAATTAATGACCCAGAATGGAGTATCTAGCAATAGAACCAAGTGTGTACGAGAATTTAGTACGAGAAGTGTATTTTGTATCAGAGGATGAATGATGAAATGATTTCATGTATATACATACACACATATGTATTAAACTTAAAGGCTGTATGGCTTTTCATTTCTTTTTCACTGCTATATTTCATTTGAGAATAAAAAGATGCCATTATTTTCCACGTTAAAAAAAAAAAACAACTGGGCTTCCCTGGTGGCACAGTGGTTGAGAGTCCGCTTTCTGATGCAAGGGACACGGGTTCATGCCCCGGTCCGGGAAGATCCCACATGCCGCGGAGCGGCTGGGCCTGTGAGCCATGGCCGCTGAGCCTGTGTGTCCGGAGCCTGTGCTCCGCAACGGGAGAGACCACAATAGTGAGAGGCCCGCGTACCGCAAAAAAAAAAAAAACCCAACTACTTTAATTCCACTTTATCTTCTAGCTCTGCCTCCTTATTTCTCTGTTTCCTTGCTGTTCTTTAGATTTCTCTCTGCCCATTCTCTTTTAAACCCATTCCAATCACGTTATTGTGGGATCTTAGTTCCCCGACCAGGGATTGAACCCAGGTCCCCAGCAGTGGAAGTGTGGAGTCCTAACCACTGGACAGCCAGGGAATTCCCATGTTTTTGCTCTTGTACTTTATAGAAACTGCCTTTGCATGGTTACCAGTGACCATCCCCATGCCACAATGCTAAATCCAACAAACATATGTGTTTTCATTTGTTTGATCTGTCAGCGGCAGTTGGCAGTCATCACTCTTGGAAATAACTTTTTTTACTTCATTTCCAAGGTACCACACGTTCACTCACTCTGCCTTTTTACCCCCCCTCTTGTTGCTACCTTCTGGCCTCCTCAGTCTTGCTAGTTCTTCATCTTCTTGATCTTTTAATGTTGTAATGCCTCAATGTTAGTTAGTCTTTAGTCCTCTACTCTTCTGTTTATATTCACCCTGTTGACTTAAAAAATATATATACACAATGTGAGAGTTAATATATACACAACGTGAGAGTTAAGTTTTATTTGGGGCAAAACAAGGACTGCAGCGTTTCAGATAACTGAGAAACTACTGCTCCAAGGAGGTGATGGGAGGAGCCAGGATATATAGGAGTTTTGCAACAAAGAGCAGGTAATTGGGAATGTCAAAAGATAATTGTTAAAACCAGATATCTCAAGTTAAGGAATTTAGTGCTTTTCTATATATGGGAAGATGCAAGAGTCTGGGCTCACTAAAATCATTCCTTTGATAGCACCTGAGCTATCTGGGGCCTGTATTTTCACAACCTGAGTTTCCTCAGGGCTCACCACAGGCAGTGGCTGCAGTCTGGTGGCTCTAGATGGCAGGTATTCTTTTCAGCCCTGAGTCTCCTCAGGGCTCACCAGCTCACGTTGGAGGGCTGCAGTCATTGGTGACTGTGACATCCTTTGTTTATTGATATGACAGGAAATACTCCATTTATAAGTATTCCATTGATCAACCCTCACCTGGTTATGTGAACCAGGCTCAAGGTTTTAAATATCTATATAAGCTGTTGTCTTTCAAATTTGAATCTTCCTGTTCAGACCTCTTTATTCGGATGTTTAGAACACATTTCAGTTTTAACATGTCCAAAAGAACACCTCATAGTCATTTTCAACTGTCCTCCAACTACAGTCTTTGCTACCTTTTCAGCACTTCCACTGTTTCTACCCTAGTTCAAGTCACTATCATCTCTTGTCTAGAAAACTGTAATAGATTGCTAACAAGACTCCATGCTATTACCCTTAAATCCTGATAGCTTTATGAAGAGAGCAGCTAGAGGGAGGGAATATTTGAAGATGTAAATGAAATATCACTCTTCTGTTCAGAATCTTTTAGTGCTTTCCCATTTTATTCAGAGTAAAAGCTCAAGCCTTTATAATGGCCTAAAAGCCCTCCATGATAATAATAGCTCTTTCTGATCACATATTCTATTCTCCCTGAGTCAGTTGCTTCAGTCCTGCCACATTAGCATTCTTGATGTTCCTGTAGATAACTTTCTCACTTCATGTCTGCTCAGATGTTACCTGATCATTGAGGCCTAGTCCAGTCACCTAACTCAATTTTGCAAACTCTTTCACAGTGCTCTCAATTGGCTTTTCTTTTTCCCATAGCAATTAACACCTTCCAACAAGTAATATTTTAAAAGTTTATTGTTTTTCTTTATTGTCTTTCCCACTAAAACGTAAGCTTTGTGAGAGTAGAGATTTTTGTCTTTATTGTTCTTTGTTTTATTTCCAACAGTGAGTGGGCACCCAATAAATATTTGTTGAATGAATAATTAGGTCACATACCTCCTCTACATAAAACCTTCCAATGGCTTCCCCTCTCTTGGATTAAAAAAAAAGTCCCCCTACCTTCTGCCTGACCACTCTTCCCTTGATTACTCTGGCAAACCTGGATTCCTTGAATTTATCAATATGAGGTAAGTTCCTGCCTCAGGACTTTTGCTCCTGCTGTTTCCTCTTTTTAGTATTGTTCTTTTTCTCAGGCAGCTACATAGACTTTGGGGTTCTGCACAAATGTAACCTCAATCAGGACTTTCCTCACAACCTGTTTTTTAATTTTTTTTTAATTTTTATTTTTGTTTGGCTGCGTTGGGTCTTCGTTGCTGTGCGTGGGCTTTCTCTAGTTGCGGTGAGTGGGGGCTTCTCTTTGTTGCAGTGCGTGGGCTTCTCATTGCGGTGGTTTCTCTTGTTACAGAGCACGGGCTCTAGGCACATGGGCTTCAGTAGTTGTGGCTTGCGGGCTCTAGAGCGCAGTATCAGTAGTTGTGGTGCACGGGCTCCACGGCATGTGAGATCTTCCCGGACCAGGGCTCTAACCCGTGTGCCCTGCATTGGCCGGCGGATTCTTAATCCCTACACCACCAGGGAAGGCCCCTGACAACCTGTTTTAATATTGTAAATCCTTTCCAATCCTAGTCTTTCCCCTTCTTCTATGCTCTCTGATTTTCTCCATAGCCTATTTCACCATCTGATACACTGAATGTTTCACCTATCATTTTATTGCCTCTACCCCTATCATGCATTAGAATAAAATCTCGGCAGTGAAGGAGATTTTTTTTCCCATTACTGTTATTCCTAGCACTTAAACAATCGGTACTTAAAACTATTTGTTGAAAAAATGAATTCCTGACGAAGCAAGAATTCAAGATTATAAAGTAAATTAAATCAGTAGTGTTCTTGAATACCATCAGTTTAGAGTTAGAAAATGTAGCAAAAAATTATTCACAAAAGTAATAGTATTTATGAAATATTTAAAAATAAACTTGACAGCAAGTGTTTAGGATCTATATGGATAAAATTATAAATAGTAACACCAAAAAGCTTGACTAAGTAGATAACATTTGCTTTGTTATTGTGGAGCTAAAGTTAATGTTGTGATATATTTTTTTCCTATTTTAATATATAAAGTTAATGCCATGTGGAGTTTTTCAAAACTTTATATGAACCTTAAAGTCATCTAGAAGTATACATACGCAAAAACAACCAGGGAGCCTTACGAAAATGTTCTAAAGTTAATGGTTATGGTTGCACAACTCTGTGAATATACTAAAAACCATTGAACTTGTGCTCAGAAAGGGTAAATTTTATGGTTATGTGAATTATATCTCAATAAAGTTGTTATAAATAAAATAAGGAATTTCTATAGGATTACAAAAAGGAAAAAATAGCCTTTTTAAGTATTAAAACATACTGTAAGGTGTCCATATATTATTAGTGGCTCAGGAATAAACATAAATGTACGTGAAGCAAAATGGAGAGCTTAGACCCAAATATCAATAAAAATACGTGAGAAATGTATTTCAAATCAGTGAATGTGAAATGAGAAATGGAAAAACTCTTAGAACAACGGACAAAACCTTTTCAGGTAAAAGCTGCTTCTCTACCCACAGATTATGTTTTAAAAATTCAAAATAGATAAATAATTTAAAAGTAAGAATGAGACCATAAAAACATTCATTGAAAATGTGGTGAAGATTGTCATCTTTAGGAGGATGTGATCCTTCCAATTATGCTATGAAAACAACTATAAAACTAAAGAGATTATTTTATCTAGTATAATGGTTGAGCTTTAGCTATGAAATCAGACTATGTTTAAAGCATACTTTCAATCACCTAATGGTTAAGTGACCTTGACCAGGCAATCTAGTATCTAAACTATTCCTATTTAAAAAAAAATAAATTTAATGAGGATAATTACATTAACCACATCATATGGTTGTTGTGAGGATCAAATCACAGAATATGTGTGGTACTTAGTACAGTTTTTCATATGTTTCTGAGTACATTTAACTTCTTTTTAAGAAAAATAATAGGAAGTAGAAGGACAGCCAGTAAATTGGGAGACAGATGTGCAACATGAGAGAAATAAATATTATTTCAAAAATATTAAGGGCTCTTCTAAATAAGAAATGATAAACTCCACAATTCAGAAAAATGACATGGACCTCAAACAGCTATTACACTGTTGAAAAAATATACAAGGCCTGTAAAATCATGTGACAGGATGTCTTGTTCATAATACCAGGCAGTAAGTGAAATGTAAATAGAAATGCCCCAAAAGTGTATCTATAGGTTGTGAAGTCTTAAACACTGACAATGGGAATAAAAAATATTTTCCTGGGCTTCCCTGGTGGTGCAGTGGTTGAGAATCCGCCTGCTGTTGCAGGGGACACGGGTTCGTGCCCTGGTCCGGGAAGATCCCACATACCGCGGAGCAGCTGGGCCCGTGAGCCATGGCTGCTGAGCCTGTGCATCCGGAGCCTGTGCTCCGCAACGGGAGAGGCCACAACAGTGAGAGGCCCGCGTACCACAAAAAAAAAAAAAAATTTTCTTCACATTTAGAACGTTGACATTCACAAAAATAAAACTCACATAGCATAATGAGAAAACATTACAAGCCGTATAACACAGACCAACAGGAGGGAAAGAGTCAACAGATGAGCATAGACTTCACTACCAAAGATCTGGAAATATTGAAACCATCTGAAAGATTTTGAAATGGTTAAAATGGGCAAAAAGATAACCATTTGATAAAAAGAGGACGATAACAAGTGGATTTGAAAATGAACCAAATAGTAATTAATCCTAGAAATAATGGCATTTGAAATGAAAACTCAATGAGTTTATTGGAACAGTAAATGAGAGAGCGTATTTTCTGAAGATAACTATAATCAAATCACCCAATTGTCAAGGTTTGGGAACATTAAGATTGACATGAATACTGTTAGTCTGATGTTTCATTTCAAAATTGTCAGAAGCAAGGTTGTCAGTTACTGTTTCTGCCATAAGAATATCATTGCCTAAAAATGTAGAATATCACAAGTCACAAGGTATTACCTTGGGTTACAGAAATGTAGTGTTGTTTATAAACTCTGAATTTTTATAATGAACTTTTTTCCATTAAAAATGTCTTTCTTGATGCAGAGCTTTCCTACGTGTGTAACTACTTATTATACATACCCTTTTAAAAAAATTTATTTATTTATTTGGCTGCATCAGGTCTTAGTTGTGGTGTGCAGGCTCTTCGTTGTGACACGTGGGCTCCGGAGCACGCAGGCTCAGTAGTTGCGGCGTGCATGCAGGCTCAGTAGTTGCACCGCAGCATGTGGGATCTTAGTTCCCCAACCAGGGATCAAACCCACGTACCCCGCATTGAAAGGCATATTCTTACCACTGGACCACCTGGGAAGTCCCTATTGTATATACCCTTTGATCAAGCAATTCCACTTTTAGAAGTTGATCTGAAGGAAATAATTGGACAAATAGGCAAAGATTTATATAATTGGATGTTCATCATTATATTCCTTACAGGAAGAAATAGCCAAAAACTGGGACTTCCCTGGCTGTCCAGTCGTTAAAGACTGCAGGGGGCACAGGTTCGATCCCTGGTCGGAGAACTAGGATCCTGCATGCCTCACAGCACTGTTTAAAAAGCAACCAGTATGAGGTTGATTTTATGAATTTTGAACTATTATGAAACCATTGAATTGATAGTCTGATTCGATTTATTTGTGGAAAAAGGTGTCTTCCTTGTATTAAGTGGGCTATGAAACAGCAAGCATTTTTGGCCCCATTTTTATGAAAGAATGTCCGTGTATTTGAGTATATGGTGAAGTATCTGAAATGTAAAATTGTTTATTTATGGATGGTAGTGTTTATACCTTCCCTGTTTTCTAATGAGCATACTTTCATCTTTGTTTTCAAGTTGAAGAAAATTATATGCCTAAAATGATGTTTTGATACAATATCTTTTTCATTGACTAACTAATAAACTCTTAAAAATGATACCTCTTATTACTGGTTGTTATTTTAAGAGGTTCTTAGAAAGGTAAGAGAATAATATTACCAGTACCAAGTGTAGCTTTCAACATCTTATTAATATTATCTCATTTACTCAGTTTATTCAGTGTCAGGATTTGGAAGAAAAAAATCTTTGAAACCAAAATCAAATTATCTGCGTTTTTTTGTTTTATTTTTATTTTTTCCTTCTTTAATCATAGACCATTTACTGTGGGATACTAACTATTTTAGGATGATTTTAATTAACCTGAGATATTCATTTTCGTCAAAGGTGAAAAACCAGATTTCAGTACAGTCTTTTAAGCATGTTAAGGGAGCTGGATGTTTCTACTTTTCTTTCAGACAGAATTTTTAAAATAACTTTTATTGAAGTATAACATAAATATAAATGTAACAACTCGGTGAATTTTCACAAACTCAACCACCTCATGTAGCCAGCATTCAATTTAAGAAATGGAACATTACCAGCACCCACCAAGATCTTGTGCTCCTTTCTCATCACTGCCCTACACCAGGGGTAACCATTTTCCTGACTTTAAATATCATAATTAGTTGTGCCTGTTTGTGAAGTTAATATAAATGGAGTTATATAGTACACACTTTTATTCTGTATCCTTTCACTTAGTCTTGTTTGTGAGCATTATCTATGCTATGGTACATAGTCATAGTTTGTTCAGACAGATTTTTAAAGGTAAGTTTTAAAATGGAAGTGTCACAATTTACAGTTATAAATATATTTTAAAATACTTAATAAAGCCTTTTAATTTTTAAGTTTGAAAAGTAACTGTAAAAATACAAAACGGGAATATTGTTTCTTTAACAATATGGGAAGAAAATGTGTTTCTTTAATCGCAAGCTTAATATATGTCAGTTGAATATGAGACTGTCAGAAAAGCCAGTTTCCTCTTGGGCAAAATTGTAAGGGTCCAGTCCAAAAGAAGAGATAGTCCCCTTAATTTTGAGTCAATCAAATATTGGTTGTATTGTGTTTCCTCCCTCATAGGTTACTATTTTCATTAATCTTCTGTTTATTCTTCCATTTTTAATATAACCAGATATGTATATATATTCATATTCCTGTCTTCTTATACAGAAGATAGCATATTATAACCACTGTCCAAATTCTTGCTTTTTTCATTTAATAATACATATTAAAGAGCATTCGATAGCAATATATTGATATCTTCTCTTTTTTTTCCAGTTTTATGGCAGTCCATTGTACAGATATACTTTGATTTATTCAGCCAATCCCCTGTAGATAATCATTTAGACTGTTTTAGGGTTTTGCTATTAAAATGGTGGTACATTTTTAGCGTTTTGCAAACATTAGATTTTTTGCCCATGTGTGTTGGGGTAGATCCCCTAAAATTGGTCGAAGGAATAAATGCATGTGGTATTTTTCTAGTTATTGCCAATTCCTATTTTGTAGGGATTATACCATTTTACGTACAAAACTTCCATATATGCATGAATTTGGTTTTGGGTTTTGTATCCTGGCCCATTGGATCTTTTGTCTTTTCATGTGCTATACTGTTTTCGTGATAGAGGCTTTAAAAATTAATTTAATATTTAATAGTTATCCCCTTCTTTTTAGATTTTGCTAGGTATTTTTGCTTATATATTTTTCCCAGTGAATGTTATAACTTTTCTTATTCCTGAGAGAATCTTGTTATTTTTATTAGGATCACATTAAATTTATAAATTTGCTTAGGGGAAATTGTCAGCTTCATGTCTTCCTATCCACAAACACAGTATGTCTTTACATTTGTTCAAGTCTTTCATTTGTATTTTATAGTTAAGAAAGACTCTTTATGTCAGTTATACCTTAAAAAAAAAACTTTGCTGAAACTTGAAGAAGAAAAAAATCTTTGTTATCTAAAAGTAAAACGGACTGTTGTGTGAAATGATAAATTCATTTGTAAAGTATATAATGAGGATTCATACATTAGATAGCAATTTATATTGTGACTTAAAAGTTACTTCCAACTCTAAGATTTTATATAAAAACACATTCTAAAGAAAATATGAACATATTTTATTGTCTTTTCTATTCTTCTCACATGAAGAGAGAACTTGACTGCTCATTCAAGATTATAATTAAGAATGTGTTAAAGAAGTAAAAGTTGGTCAGGAATTGTCCTGCATTGGTTTGAAATCATTGAAATCAAATAAGGTGGTAGGCAAAGAACCATTATTTTAAATGAGGACCATGGGATATTATAACTAACAATATCTTTTCAAAAATAGTGCATTCATATGCTAATGTATATTTAGTCCATGTAAGGAGAAAGTAGACTATTAATTTGCCTTTTTAAAACAATGTCAAAAAATGCCATAGGGATATTTCTAAATACTCAATAATATGTATGTTCATATGGTTGAAAGTCAACAAAGTTTACATCTTGATAGCCTCTGACATAGCAGTAGAGGAACTAACATACTGTGACAGTATAACATTAGTTAGGTTTTTTAAAACACTGTTGCCTATCTTATATCTCATTTGTCATCATTTAGTTTGTTTGATTGTAATGCTAAACTGAAATGGTATATAAGCTTTACTCTCTCTGAAACCCTTTTCTTGTTCAAATTTTAGGATCCTTCAAAGTTGTACAAGAAATCAGGTGATGTTGCAGCCATTGAATGCCAGTCTGAGGAGAGCATCCATCTTCATTCACAGGGAGAAAACAATCCTTTGTCTAAGAAGCTTTCTCCAGTACACTCAGAAATGACAGATTACATTAATGCAGCATCATCTACTCTTGTTGGTAGCCAGGATCCTGATTTAAAGGACAGGGCATTACTTAATGGAGGAACGAGTGTAACGGAAAAGTTGGCACAGCTCATTGCAACTTGTCCTCCCTCCAAGTCTTCCAAGACAAAACCTAAGAAGTTAGGAACTGGCACTACTGCGGGATTGGTTAACAAGGATTTGATCAGGAAAGCAGGCGTTGGCTCTGTAGCTGGAATAATACATAAGGACTTAATAAAAAAACCAACTATCAGCACAGCGGTTGGATTGGTAACTAAAGATCCTGGGAAAAAGCCAGTGTTTAATGCAACAGTAGGATTGGTCAATAAGGACTCTGTGAAAAAACTAGGAACTGGCACTACAGCGGTATTCATTAATAAAGACTTAGGCAAAAAGCCAGGGAATATCACTACAGTAGGACTGCTGAGCAAAGATTCAGGAAAGAAGCTAGGAATTGGTATTGTTCCAGGTTTGGTGAATAAGGAACCTGGAAAGAAGCTAGGACTTGGCACTGTGGTTGGACTAGTTAATAAAGACTTGGGAAAGAAATTGGGTTCTACTGTTGGCCTAGTGGCCAAGGACTGTGCGAAGAAGATTATAGCAAATTCAACAATGGGATTAGTTAATAAGGACATTGGAAAGAAACTAGTGAGTTGTCCTATGGCAGGACTGGTCAGTAAAGATGCCATAAACCTTAAAGCGGAAGCACTGCTCCCCACTCAGGAACCACTTAAGGCTTCTTGTAGTACAAACATCAATAGTCGTGAAAGTCAGGAACTTTCTGAATCCCTGAAAGACAGTGCCACCAGCAAAACTTTTGAGAAGAACGTTATACGACAGAGTAAAGAAAGCATATTGGAAAAGTTCTCAGTTCGAAAGGAAATCATTAATTTGGAGAAAGAAATGTTTAATGAAGGAACATGCATTCAGCAAGACAGTTTCTCATCCAGTGAAAGGGGGTCTTATGAAACCTCAAAGCATGAAAAGCAACCTCCCGTATATTGCACTTCTCCGGACTTTCAAATGGGAGTTGCTTCTGATGCATCTACAGCAAAATCCCCTTTTAGTGCAGTAGGAGAAAGCAATCTCCCTTCCCCGTCACCTACTGTATCTGTTAATCCTTTAACCAGAAGTCCCCCTGAAACGTCTTCACAGATGGCTCCTAATCCGTTACTTTTAAGTCCTACCACAGAACTAATGGAAGAAATTTCTGAATCTGTTGGAAAGAACCAATTTACTTCTGAAAGTACCCACTTGAACATTGGTCATAGGTCTGTGGGTCATAGCATGAATATTGAATGCAAAGGGATTGATAAAGAGGTAAATGATTCCAAAACTACACATATAGATATTCCAAGAATAAGCTCTTCTCTGGGAAAAAAGCCAAGTTTGACTTCTGAATCCAGTATTCATACAATTACGCCTTCAGTTGTTAACTTCACTAGTTTATTTAGTAACAAGCCCTTTCTAAAACTTGGTGCAGTAACTGCATCCGACAAACACTGCCAAGTTACTGAAAGCCTAAGCACTACTTTGCAGTCCAAACCATTAAAAAAAAGGAAAGGAAGAAAACCTCGGTGGACTAAAGTGGTGGCAAGAAGCACATGCCGGTCTCCAAAAGGGCTAGAATTAGAAAGATCAGAGCTTTTTAAAAATGTTTCTTGTAGTTCACTATCAAATAGTAATTCCGAGCCAGCCAAGTTTATGAAAAACATTGGACCATCTTCATTTGTAGATCATGACTTCCTTAAACGCCGATTACCAAAGTTGAGCAAATCTACAACTCCATCTCTTGCTCTCTTAACTGATAGTGAAAAACCATCTCATAAGTCTTTTGCTACTCACAAACTATCCTCCGGTATGTGTGTGTCTAGTGATCTTTTGTCTGATATTTATAAACCCAAAAGAGGAAGACCTAAATCTAAGGAGATGCCTCAACTGGAAGGTCCACCTAAAAGGACTTTAAAAATTCCTGCCTCTAAAGTTTTCTCTTTGCAGTCTAAGGAAGAACAAGAACCCCCA
The DNA here is from genome assembly GCF_026419965.1 of Kogia breviceps. NCBI lineage: Eukaryota > Metazoa > Chordata > Mammalia > Artiodactyla > Physeteridae > Kogia > Kogia breviceps. The sequence goes on along the minus strand of NC_081310.1, from coordinate 86,220,145 downwards.
ATTTTACAGCCAGAAATTGAAATTCCTTCCTTCAAACAAAGTCTATCTGTGTCTCCTTTTCCAAAAAAGAGAGGCAGACCTAAGAGGCAAATGAGGTCACCAGTCAAGATGAAGCCACCTGTACTATCAGTGGCTCCATTTGTTGCCACTGAAAGTCCAAGCAAGCTTGAGTCTGAAAGTGACAACCATAGAAGTAGCAGTGATTTCTTTGAGAGTGAGGATCAGCTTCAGGATCCAGATGATCTAGATGACAGTCACAGGCCAACTGTCTGTAGTATGAGTGACCTTGAGATGGAACCAGATAAAAAAATTACGAAGAGAAACAATGGACAGTTAATGAAAACAATTATCCGCAAAATAAATAAAATGAAGACTTTAAAGAGAAAGAAACTGTTGAATCAGATTCTTTCAAGCTCTGTAGAATCAAGTAATAAAGGGAAAGTGCAATCCAAACTCCATAATACAGTGTCAAGTCTTGCCGCCACATTTGGCTCTAAATTGGGCCAACAGATAAATGTCAGCAAGAAAGGAACCATTTACATAGGAAAAAGGAGGGGTCGAAAACCAAAAACTGTCTTAAATGGCATTCTTTCTGGTAGCCCTACCAGCCTTGCTGTTCTTGAACAAACAGCTCAGCAGGCAGCTGGGTCAGCATTAGGACAGATTCTTCCACCTTTACTGCCTTCATCTGCTAGTAGTTCTGAGATTCTTCCATCACCTATTTGCTCTCAGTCTTCTGGGACTAGTGGAGGTCAGAGCCCTGTAAGTAGTGATGCAGGCTTTGTTGAACCCAGTTCAGTGCCATATTTGCATTTACACTCCAGACAGGGCAGTATGATTCAGACTCTTGCAATGAAGAAGGCCTCAAAGGGGAGGAGGCGGTTATCTCCTCCTACTTTGTTGCCAAATTCTCCTTCTCACTTGAGTGAACTCACATCTCTGAAAGAAGCTACTCCTTCTCCTATTAGTGAGTCTCATAGTGATGAGACCATTCCCAGTGATAGTGGAATTGGAACAGATAATAACAGCACATCAGACAGGGCAGAGAAATTTTGTGGGCAAAAAAAGAGGAGGCATTCTTTTGAGCATGTTTCTCTGATTCCCCCTGAAACCTCTACAGTCTTAAGCAGTCTTAAAGAAAAACATAAACATAAATGTAAGCGCAGGAATCATGATTACCTCAGCTACGACAAGATGAAAAGGCAAAAACGAAAACGGAAAAAGAAATATCCCCAACTCCGAAATAGACAGGATCCAGATTTTATTGCAGATCTGGAGGAATTAATAAGTCGCCTAAGTGAAATTCGAATCACTCATCGAAGTCATCATTTTATCCCCCGAGACCTTCTGCCAACTATTTTTCGAATCAACTTTAATAGTTTCTATACACATCCTTCTTTCCCCTTAGACCCTTTGCACTACATTCGAAAACCTGACTTAAAAAAGAAGAGAGGGAGACCCCCTAAGATGAGGGAGGCAATGGCTGAAATGCCTTTTATGCACAGCCTTAGTTTTCCTCTTTCTAGTACTGGATTCTATCCTTCTTATGGCATGCCTTACTCTCCCTCACCCCTTACAGCTGCTCCCATAGGATTAGGTTACTATGGAAGGTATCCCCCAACTCTTTATCCACCTCCTCCATCTCCATCTTTCACCACTCCACTTCCACCTCCTTCCTATATGCATGCTGGTCATTTACTTCTCAATCCCACCAAATACCATAAGAAAAAGCATAAGCTACTTCGACAGGAAGCCTTTCTTACAACCAGCAGGACTCCCCTTCTTTCTATGAGTACCTACCCTAGCGTCCCTCCGGAGATGGCCTATGGTTGGATGGTCGAGCACAAACACAGGCACCGTCACAAACACAGAGAACACCGTTCTTCTGAGCAACCACAGGTTTCCATGGACACTGGCTCTTCCAGATCCGTCCTAGAATCTTTGAAGCGCTATCGATTTGGAAAGGATACTGTTGGAGAGCGCTATAAACATAAGGAAAAGCACCGGTGTCATATGTCCTGCCCTCATCTCTCTCCTTCAAAAAGCTTAATAAACAGAGAAGAGCAGTGGGTCCACCGAGAGCCTTCAGAATCTAGTCCATTGGCCTTGGGATTGCAGACACCTTTACAGATTGACTGTTCAGAAAGTTCTCCAAGTTTATCCCTTGGGGGATTCACTCCCAACTCTGATCTGGCCAGCAGTGATGAACATACAAACCTTTTCACAAGTGCAATAGGGAGCTGCAGAGTTTCAAACCCTAACTCCAGTGGCCGAAAGAAATTAACTGACAGCCCTGGACTGTTTTCTGCACAGGACACTTCATTAAATCGGCCTCACAGAAAGGAGCCGCTGCCTTCCAGCGAAAGGGCAGTACAGACCTTGACAGGTAAGAGGGTTATTTTGTTGTCTATTGTTTTGTGTTAGAGAAATGGTGTATTTTGCCTACTGGTTGCCTGATACGTGTACATGAACTTTTAATAGCTCTAGTGTTTTTGTTTTTATAAATGTATTTTAAAATGTTATCTTCCAAGTTTTTATTTTCAGTAGATGTGAGAAGTAAGATAAGGCATGTCTTTGCATTAATTTTGAATTTTGAGAAGAGATATCATTATCAAAACAAACATAATACTCAACTTTTTGGAAATCAGGAAAAATTATTTTCTTATGCAAAAAGGCTATTAACACAGTTTCTTTAGTGAGAAATGACTCATAGATATCTGGGTTTTCTTTTTATTTTATTGAAGTATAGTTGATTTACAGTGTTGTGGGTATCTGTTAATAGCTATGCAGGATTTTTAATATATACTGATCCAGTTTATAAGTGTTTCTGTGTTACAGGAAGAATATGTTGTTAACTGTGTGTCTCATAATAAAAATCAAAACAGTCAAAACTATCAACTTTGGGGAATTCCCTGGCGGTCCAGTGGTTAGGACTCTACGACTTCACTGCTGCAGGCCCGAGTTCAATCCCTGGTTGGGAAACTAAGATCCCACAAGCCATGTGGTGCAGCCAAAACCAAACAAAATTATCAACTTTGTAAAATTTAACTCAGTATTTAGTGGGACTTCATTTTTCAGAGTACCTGTAGGTATCTTCATAAAAGCTGCTTAGGTTGAATAAAATGACATGAAGCAAATTTAGGTAATGCGTTTGTAATGTCTAGAAAGTGTCTTTTAAGAATTGAAAAGAAGATAGAAAACAAAAAGGAAGCATTACCTATTTATGTATAAGATATCGCTAAGTCAGAAGTTCTTAATCAGAGATCTCAACCCTACGGGTTTGTAAATTAACTCTAGAAAGTCTATAAAACCTCTGATGTTGTGAGTAAAATTATGTGTATGTATGCTTGTGTGTATTTTTCAGGAGAAAATCCATAATATTTTTTCAGATTCTCCAAGTGAACTCTGTAAGCCTCAATATCTCTTCCTATAAAATGGGATGAGTAGGGTTATTATAAACAGTAAATGAGATTTTAGTGTTTATTAAAATGATTTGCACATAGTAAGCACACAAATGTTAATTGATATTATTCCCCCCAAATATTAAAAACTTGTGCATTAGAGGAAATGATAAACCCCTCAAAGAGAAGAGTGTTTTTTCCTGAGTTTAATTATTTGTGAACTTTTGAAAAATAAAAGCTATCTTGGTGGAGAAGCTGAGCATTCTTTAGTTTTTAACAATGTAATAAAGAGGGAAAAAATCCTAAACTCTAATTAGGTTCATTCAGCAAATTTTTTGACAAAAATTTAATCAACAGTTATTGAATATCTCCTGTCAGCCAGACATTGTACTTTGTGGGCCCTTGTGATATAATAGGGAACAAGGCACACAGGTTCATTGTTCTCATGGATCTGAATATTGGAGAAGATGGGAAATAAAAAAAATTGCACATTAAATGTCATAAAAATTGTGACAAATGGTATATAAATATATATATATTTTTAAAGTCCAGGGTTCTATGTGAGTATGAAATGAGGGCCTAACTCAGGAAGGCTTCCCTGAGAAAGTGACCCTAGACTGTTACTTGAATGAAGGATGAGCCTTAGTTAGCTAGGTGAACAGAATTCCACTTACTCATTTATTCATTCATTCACTCATTCATTTATTTATTGAATTCCAAAACATGTAGCATTCTTCTAGTCACTGGTATATAGTAGAGAGTAAAGACATGATATCTGGCCTCATTAACTTTCAGGTTGGTGAAGGAAGACAAACTATAGAGTGGTAAGCACATAAATAATGGCATAATTGATAAAAATGCTATCAAATTAATATAAGTGTTAGGGTACATAACTAAGGGGAGAGGGGTGCCTATTTTGATAGAGTTATTAGTTATGGCCCAAGAATAAAAAGTTGCAATTTGAGGATGTGAAACCACCAAGCTTCTCAAGTTGAGGATTGGGTGAAGAGCACTTTTGAAGATCCTGAACTGGAAGGGAGCTTAGATGTTAGAAAAGCGGGAGAGCGCTCAGAAGGTTCATTGTGGTAGGAGAGGGAATACAAAAGAGAGAATGGTGAGAGACTTGTGGTGAAAGAAAGAAGTCAGACCATATGTTAAAGATTTTGGATTTTATACTAAGCAAAAAGACAGAAGTATTTATTTTAAATTTACATTTTTAAAAGATTGTTCTAGCTCATGTGTGAACATTGAATTGTAGAGGACAAAAATAGCTACAGGGAAACCAATTAGTAGACAATTGCAGTAGTCTAGATAAAATGATGATACTTAAGGGTGTTGGCAGACTCCTTCATGAATATTTGAGAGGTTCATTGGTGCAGTGTCCTGATACAGAGAAGACTAGAGGAGGAGAAATTTGGGGAGAGTACAAGTTTGCTTTTTATTATATATAAACCTTGAGATGCCTTTAAAAACTTCAGGTGGTGATGTTGAGCAGACATTTGGGTATCTAGTTCTGGAGCTCGAGAGAGATATTTGGGCTAGAGATAAGGGCATTTCACTATGAGGTTTTGAAAAACTGGTGATATTATTCACTAAAAATAAAAGGATGTCTGGAAAAGATAGATTTGGGAACAGGCTCTCAAAACCTATGAAACTTTGTAACCAGAGCACCAAGAAAAAGTCATTCTAGAAAATACCAGCAGGAGGTAAAAATACATGTTAAATTGTTTAATAAGTAAAGAAATACTACAATAAACATAGGACTCTTTAGGAGAAGATGAAGGTAGCTGGATAGAAACAGATATAAAGAAGGGTTGAAGCTGCTCAGTTGTAGACACAAAGCATATCATAAATATAAAGTGATGCCAGATATAGCTGGTTCTGGTTTATTGTCCTTATTTGTCTCTTTCTCATGAAGGTTGGGGGAACCACACAATAAGCACTTGTAGGAAAATCTGTGACCAGTTGTAGCCAAGAGGGTGAATGGGCATTCTGAACAGAACTACATTGTTCAATGGTTTACTGCATTTAGTTTGTGTTAGAGTATTCTTTGTTTAGCTGCTAACTTGGTGCTTCAAAACATTAATGTACTCTGAAAAATCACGTTTGAACTCCATGTCATTCTGATATTCTGTTTATCAATTGTATGTGAGCTGTTTCACTCTACAGAAACATTCTAACAAAATAGACTATACATCTATGAATCATCTGTTTATCTATCTACCTATCGTTGTGAGAGAGATGATATTTCCCTACAGAGACTATAGAGTGAGAAAAGAAAAGAGCCTTGGACAGCTTTGAGGAATTTCAGTATTTAAAGTAGTGATTAAAAACCATCAGGCTTTGGTTTATATATGACCCTTTGTGATGATTTCTACAGCTTGTTTGTTTTTTAATTGCTAAAATTTCAAAATCTGGAGATTTTACATAAACATGCAGAATTCTGCTTTTCTTTGAAAAGAAATCAGAACATCTGACAACAGTTAATCCGTATTTCCTGGATGACATCAAGGTTAGGTCTCAATAGTGGCCGCCCCTCCCCCTTCCCCAAATCTTTAGTTGGGACATACATTCTTCAGTTTTCCTCAGTCCTCACAGTGTCCTGTTGTATGTTACATCTGGCCCAGTTCAACTATTTAAGAGATTTATCTGGCTCCAAGGAATATTGACCCTGAGGCCCCTAATTTAAGAGTTGTGGGAAGGCGCTTAAAAGAAGTGGGGGAATTGAGGTGAAGGTAAAGTGAAATGACAGCTTAGGTTGTTGAATGTATCATCTACATGGACATTAACGTCACCCAAGAGGCCATTTATGGGAGTCAGAGTGGAAAGGATGAATCTGAATCTGGTTTCAGGGATCTTGGAGAATGAGATAGCAGGGAAAGCTAACATATGCAGAAATACCTGCTGTATGAATAAGAACCTTTTTTTTCCCCCTTCCTTTAAAAATATAACATACAAAAACATTAAGACCTCTCTGAAGTCACTGTTCTGACACCAATCCTTTGCCACCAACCGAGTTTCCTACAATTTAGATCAATTCTGATACTAACCACCTGGAGTTGGAGAAGACCCTACAAGTTAAGAGCAAAGTCTTGGGCTTCCCTGGTGGTGCAGTGGTTGGGAGGGACACGGGTTCGAGCCCTGGTCCGGGAAGATCCCACATGCCGGGGAGCAACTGGGCCCGTGAGCCACAATTACTGAGCCTGCGCATTTGGAGCCTGTGCTCCGCAACAAGAGAGGCCACGACAGTAGGAGGCCCGTGCACTGCAGTGAAGAGTGGCCCCCACTCGCCGCAACTGGAGAAATCCCTTGCACAGAAATGAAGACCCAACACAGCAAAAATAAATAAATAAATAAATAAAAAGAGCAAAGTCTTTTGAAGACTGCCCCCACTTAAGATGCCAGCTGCAAGTTTCAGTGTCCCCAATCCACCCACACTTCTGCCCAGCCTGCTACAAGTTTAGGGCCTACCACAACCCCTCAGTTTTGATAATTTGGTAGAATGGCTCATAGAACTTACTGAAACCACTATAATTACAATTACAGTTTTATTATAAAGGACACAGATCAGGAATTGAAGAGATGCATAGGGCAATAGCTGGGGCGGGAAAGGGGACACAGAGCTATCATACCCTCTCTGTGGAATCTGGATGTGTCATCCTCCCAGCACATCATTGTGTTCACCAACCAAGAAGCTTCACCAGGCCACTGTGTCCAGAATTTTGATTGGGGCTTCACTATATAGGTGTGATTGATTAAATCATTGGCCATGTGATTGAATTCAATCTCAGGTCCATCTCCACCCTCTGTAGATCGGGCTCACCCAAATTTTCAACTCTCTAATCATGTGGTTGGTCTCTAGTGACCAGCCTCCACCTTAAGTCACCTCTTTGGCATAACAAAGATACTACTATCAGGAAATTTCAAGGTTTTTGAAGTTCTGTGCCAGGAATCAAAGATCAGATATATTCTTCATTATATCACAAGTCTAATTTAACTTGTTTTGTTAATTGATCTGTACCTTGGAATCTCTCTGTCTTCTTCACAGTTACTCTTTTGATAAGTAGGTAGAAATGTATCTTGATTTTCTAATAGGAATTTTTTTCAGGTAGACATGAAAATTGGCTTACTTATCCACATAAAACCAGTTGAGAAAAAGATTTTTAGTTAAGGAAAATAATAAGAAAATAGTGCTAAATCATGGGATATCTTCTAATTTGGTCACTTTCAAGATCAGAATTTGTTTTGTTTAGGCAAAGCTTTATGAACTTGATTTTTTTTTTTTTTTTTTTTTTTCCCGGTACGCAGGCCTCTCACTGTTGTGGCCTCTCCCGTTGCGGAGCACAGGCTCCAGTCTCGCAGGCTTGGCGGCCACGGCTCACGAGCCTAGCTGCTCCGTGGCATGTGGGATCCTCCCGGACTGGGGCACAAACCCGTGTCCCCTGCATCGGCAGGCGGACTCTCAACCACTGTGCCACCAGGGAAGCCCATGAACTTGATTTTTTAATCTTAACTATTATGATGGTAGCTGTCCCTTTAGTTATTTTGTATCTTGTTTGCCAGGTACAAGGAATACAAGCAAAAGGAATAAAATATAATTTCTGCCTTCAAGGAATTTATAGTTCAGTGGAGTACTTAAATATGTATCCAAATAGTTATTGATAGATAGCTCCTAAAATTGAGATGCAGTGTGTTTTGAGGAACAGAGAAGAGAGGGACTCACTTTAAAGGAGCCAGGAAGATGTTTTGAGTTTAGTGTGCAAAGAATAAAGGGTGAAGACTATTTCTTATAGAGAAATAAGCTTTTTAGGGTTTTGGAGACATGATACTATACTTAGGTAACTGTAAATAGCCTGATATAGGACCAGGAGATGAGGTTGGAAAGATAGTCAGGGGACAGATCATAAAGCCTCTTGTTTATATAGGATACCAAGGAGTTTGGAGTTTACCCTATAGGCAGTGGGAAGTTAAGGGTTTTAAAGCAGAATGATTTGCTAAGATTATATGGATAGCACTATGATAGATGGATTAGAGAAAGATCAGGTGGACCAGTTTGGATGTTGTCTCAGCAGAATATATGGGGGCCTGAACTAAGGTAGTGATAGAGAAAACAATATTCCAAATAAATAGATTTTTTAAAGAGGTGAAGAAAGAGGGAAGATTTTAGTATGTCTCCAAGATACCTCTCTTGGGCAGTTGGTTGAATGGTGATGTGATTAAGTGAAAGGTGGCGACTGGAGATGGAAAATGGAGTTTCATGCTGTTTAGTGGGATATGCGGATATATGGATCTGTAGCTCAAAAGAGAAATCAAATCTGCAGGTAAAAGTTTTAGATAAGTGGTTGTTTAAGCGAAGGAATTAAGAGAAGGAATGATAATATGTAGGGTAAACACACTGGGTTTCCTAAGGGAGTTTGTAGTCAAGAGTGTCAGGTGTACAGAGATCATTTAGATAAGGACTGAAAGTAGACAGTTTGCTTTAGCAGATTATCTTTTGTGATCTAAGAGCGATTGCTACAGTGGCAATTGTTAGATTTCTGGAGGTTAAGGAATGAATGGGAAATAATAAGGAAATGCAGGTGATTAAAATTCTTACAGCTTTAAATTTTGTAGCATTTCTGACTGGTTTATTATGTACTCTTTCCTTATAATTTTGTATTCTGTCAAGGAAATAACTGCATCTTCTCCATCTGTAATTGTTTCAGTGTCACATAGTTTTCCATCTTAAAGTATAAAAAGCATAACTGAACTTAATGTTATCTTAAATTGACCTTCTCAGTCTTCAGTTGTGAATTTTTCCATACATAACTTGGAGATAGATTCATTTTACATAAATTGCTTTCCTGTTAAAATGTCCAAAAAACTATTTAGTATACCATGTACTCCAAAATTGTCAGTTACCTTCGGGACAGTATTATCCTGAAACAGCTGGCCAGTGGCCAAAGCTGGAACAGTTTAAGCAACAAAATAAATAATGACAGTATTGGATTATAACCTAAATAATAAGGTAAATATCCATGAGTCCATGCTGATATAAATGATTGATTAAATAAATAAATAGAGGAAAGGGACAAATCATCCTTACAGAAGAATTCCAAACAATGTATGTAGACTATCCCCTTCAAGGAAGTGGAACTTAATTCCCCTTTTCCTGAATATGGGCTGGACTTAGTGACCTAATTCCAAAGAACAGAGTATGGAATGGGAAAAGTACTAACTTTACAGTGAAGAGGCCTAGCAGACAGCACCTTAAACCAAGTGAAAGTATAATTTCACCAGTGATGAATCACGGTGATAGTATGTACCCTCTGATATAATGTGATTAGAAGGGAACTTCATTCCTGTGGTGTTCTTTCCAAAAACCCATAACCCCAGTGTAATCATAAGAAAACATCAAAAAAAGGGGAGTGGACAGAACATGGTATAAAATACCTAGCCAATGTGGACAGAACATTGTATAAAATACCTGGCCAATACTCCTCAAGAGTATCAAAGACATGGAAAAACAAGGAAAGCTTGAGAAACCATCACAGATCAGAGAAAATTAAGGAGACTTGACAACTAAATACAATGTGATATCCAGATTGTAACCTGGAACAGGAAAAGGACATAAGTAAAAAAAATTATACTGATGTTAATTTCATAGTTTTGACAAATGTACCATAGTTAAGTAAGACATTAACATTAAGGAAAGTTGGGTAAAGGGTATATGAGAATTTTTGCTCTGTATTGTCTTTGCAACTTTTCTGTAAATTTAAAATTATTCCAAAACGATCAGGTTAGTTTTTTTTAAAAAGCAGAGTACTCATTGTCAAGTGAAACCAATCTCAAACTGATAACTGATGAAGGAAAAAATAAAAAATATTCTTTACTGTTTGCATTGAGTAGATTTATCATAAGTGTTAGTTGGAATAAAACAGGCATGTTTGATAAATTATGTTGATGTAAATTTGAGGAAGCTAGATCAGGGGCACAGGCAGAAATGATAGATATGTAGTCCGGAACAGGGCATTTAACCTTTCCTTGTTTCATAGGTGGGGAAATCAAACTGACTTAATCACTTCAGCAGTTTTGAATTAAATCTCATAAAGCTTTAAAAAGAAAACTGGTCTAGTCATTTTATAAGTAGTTGTGCATTTTATCATTTTATAAGTGATAGCTTATTTTTTAACTTATATACTCTTCTATACTGTTACATACTAACAGTCTAAAATCAGCTTGATGCTAATAAAATTGTAATAAAATTATACTGTTAAATGAGGCCAGGTTTTCTGGTTTCACCCAGTTCTGATAACTAATTCTGTTTATTTAAGTATCTTTGTTAAGTAGACATGTAATAGGACCGGTGAGGAAGAGTTTCTGACCTGGAGTGTCAGATTCTCCATCCCTGCTTTTCAGCATTTTCAATTCATGGCTAGCTGCATGTGCCAGAACCTGCAACCTGATTTCAGAAATAGGGAGAGCAGTCACATGGATTATTTTGCATTTATAACTTACAAATTATAGAATGAAAAAAAGTTATATATCTATATATAAATAGTTATCTTGTCCCCCAAGAATAAATTAGGGCTAAATCTTTTTTGTTTGGAAAAAGTTTATTCACTATAGTAGAAGCATAATGGTTGAAGCACAGTATCTGAGTCTTATTTCCTTTTTAACTGAAGAATATAAGCATTGATCAGAATTTTCTGATTTCTGGGCTTCCCTGGTGGCGCAGTGGTTGAGAGTCCGCCTGCCGATGCAGGGGACACGGGTTTGTGCCCCGGTCCGGGAGGATCCCACGTGCCGCGGAGCGGCTGGGCCCGTGAGCCATGGCCGCTGAGCCTACGCTTCCGGAGCCTGTGCTCCGCAACGGGAGAGGCCACAACAGTGAGAGGCCCGCGTACCGAAAAAAAAAAAAAAAAAAAAAAAGAATTTTCTGATTTCTGACAGTTTCTCTAGGGTGGTGTATAAGATACACCCATAAGTGAAGTGTGACCGTGTGGAGATGAAATCAGAAAATTTATTGTGGTAGTTAGTACAGTTCTGGGAATTTCCAGAGGAATTCCATTTCAGCGAATTATCTGATTTGGGCAGTATGAGAAATACCCTGATTGGAAGGAGAAAAACACAGACTTCTTAGCTTCAAAATCACCAGCGCAGTCTCTGAATCATTCTTGTACTGCATTTAATTGGTGAGTCAGATGAAATGTATTGCTTTCAGTAAATATATTTCCCACAATTGGAAACAGCTGTTTTTATCGAGGAACCAGTTTTTATCTCAGCATTCAGCTCATTCAGAAGAAGCTTCCAGAGCTCTTATGATCTGTGAACTATAGCAGAGGATTCAGAACTTAGATCTGGAAACAAAACAACTTGATCAGAGATTTCCACGTAGTTGATGTTTTACGTTCACATTATTTTACTATGGTATCCATTTTAATTGTAACCAGTTTTGATTCAGTCACTGTTTAACAAACATTGCCAATAGTCTTGACTTATAAATAATAAAAGAAGAGGAATTTCTTAAAATTTTGTAACATGCTTTAGTTTTGGTGGGAAGGAGCAATTTAAATGTTAGAAATTAGTTTTAAATGTGTTATTTTAAAATAAATTTATATCATCTATGAACTGATTAACAGTGTCTTTCCATGTCTAGCATACTTAATCTGTTTCTCCATAGCTTATATTTATAGCATTAGAAACATCAGACAATTTGCTCATTCAAACCATTCCCTAGTTCCTTGGGTCTTCAGTGTTGAACTCCCAGCAGGGTGTAACCAAAACTCGTAACTATATTGTTATTAAAGTTTTAATAGTGGATTTAGACTAAAGAAATGCATGTTTTATCCAACCAGTTGTTGGTTTCATTCGCTATGTTCTTTTGCTAATTTACATTTGGAAATTCCTCATTTTTTAGCCTAGGATACTCAGGGCTTCAGTGAAGTAGTTAGGTTGAATCTTTTCCAGTGTTTTCTTTGCGATGCCTTCCACCTCTCCCCCACACTATTATCAGTGGGAATTTTCTCTATTTACGCTGATAGCTTTGCCCATATGACTGTCCTCACACCCAGGCATCTGTAAATGTACTATTTCTTTTTTATCTTAGATTTGTTTCATTTCCTCCTCTATAGATATCAGTCAACATCTCTTGTGACAAATCAACTTCAGAAGAGCTTTTTGGTTTCCACCCATTTTTGTGTATAATATAAAGATTTCCAGATTCTTATCTCTTTTAAACCTAGTTATGTTCTTTTTTGTTTTCTCAACTTTCTGACACTCTTATCCATGGTTTCATCTTATGGTTTTGCTCTAAAAGTACCATCTTTCCTCCTTTTTGTCTAATTTGACACAAATGTTTCCCTAAAACCTGTCTTTCTCTTTAAAAGCTCATCCAATAAAAACGCAGAGATCCTACAATCAAAACCACTTCCAAGGCTCCCTCACATTTCCAAGGTTTTTTTTAAATTCTTAATTCCCTCTTTATTGTCCCAATTAATGGTATTCTCTTTTTTCAGTTTCCCTCCTTTGGAGTAGTCTGCCTTCTTTTTTACATGAAGGCCTCAACTGAAGAAAAAGAATTTACTTGTGGTAATTACCTTACATTTATGTTAAAGTCCAGTTTTATTTAGATAGTTCTTTTGTGACTTATCTTTAAGTTTTGTTTCCTTCATTTATATGTATAGAATTTCTAAACTTGTTTCTGAAGCTGTCATCTGTGTGATCAGACACGCAGTAGGATTTCTACCAAATATTGAATGGAGGGATTCCCATTAATATTCTCTGTTTATTCTGGAGTACTTAATTATTCAGCTTTATACTGTATTAAAATGAGAAATGGAAACTCATTTCAATGGGAACTCTGATACTTAGAATTGTATGTGTTCTCTGTGTATATTCTTTGAGGAAGTATCAGATTTTCTTGAATTGGAATACATACAAACTTCCTGTCTTACAAGGAGTGGAGAGTCTTCACATATCCCTCCAGGCAGATCTAAATGGACCACTGATGCTGCGGCCATACCACCCTGAATGAGCCCGATCTCGTCTCATCATAAAATGACCACTGATTACACATGAACAAACATCATATGATGGAGACAGTAACAAAGCAGTAACTCCCTTAAACAATCAACCATGATTTAGAAGAACCAAAGAGCCAAACAGTGGAAGCAGAAAACTACTTTTTGCCCTGGTACAGAGCTGAACAGAGAACTAAACACTTTCTGGTTCTGACTCATCATTGGGGCACATCTTATTTTATTGATATAATCCAGAGCATAATCCCAACCCTGGAGAAGCTATGATGAAGAGTCAATGGATTAAAAGATTCACTTTAGAGGAGTTTTTTCCAACCTTTGCAGTTACCTACCAGCCTTGGAGGTACCTATCTTAATAGTACTTCTTAATTAGAGGTACTTACTTTACTAGTACTTCTTTATGTTTAAGATAAATGCTTGATATTCTAGATTAGTTCCAGTCCCTGTCCTTTTTAAATTTCTATTTTAATATTGAATGGTTGCCTATGCATGTCAGTGACATGATTAAGTATTTAGGGTCTAAAAATTCTATGATAAACCTAAGGAGCCAATTTATGTATAATAGTATAACATTTATGAAAACCTTTTGAATTTTTTATATTACCTTATTTCAGAACTCACAACAACCGTGTTAGTTAAGAGTCCTTTATTAAACCAACATTCGAATATGTTTACTTATATACATTCGAATATGTTTCATAGCAGAGCCAGGAATCAAATTCAGGATACCTTACTCCATAGTTCATGTACTTAACATTACTACACTCAACTCTGCATTGCATTCTGTTTTAGGTTTTGAAGCATAAATATATTGGTCTCTTTTGAAATGGACATGATAGTTCTCTGGGCAATATCTTGTTCTTCCCCATCCACCCAGTTGCATAATGGCACTTATAAAACAGTATGTTTCTGGCAGTATTAGAGATGGTGTTTGCCGATTTCATATGATTTCAGCTATTAGGCCAGTTTTAACATACTTTTGAACATCTTTAACAGGTTATTACCTCTTGCATATGAGTTTATATCATCATTTTCCAGTCTTAAACTTGGTTGCTTTACATCATTAGTTAATGTTTTTTTTCAGGTGTTCTCTCATCCTCTTACTGTTCCTATAAGCAATGTTTTTAAGTGAAATAAAGGTCTAGATCTGCTGATTATCAAGCCCTAGAGATCTGTATCTTAGGGATACAACTTTATTCCCCCTTAAATATGGAAAATTGTTAAGAACAGCTCTGCTCTGTATGAACAGGGAATTCAAACAGACTTTTTGAAATGAAAAAGGAGAACCCTCCTGAATGAAGTTTTATTCCAGTTTCCTATTACATCCTAAGAATAGGCTGCTGGCCTCCATTACTTTCAGGAAATGAAAAATGGCTCAGAAGCTAAGTGAGCTAAGCCATCTCTCTCTCAATTGTTTCAGTTTCTCAGGAATTGCTGTACAAAGCTGCCAATAACGATCTCCGGGGATCTGACCCCCATTCCACCTCCCACTGCCTCCTCTGCAGCTCCAGATGCCACCAAAAGAAGGAGCTTTGAAGAAAGTGCCTGTACCCTCTTTTACCCTGAGGTGGGTGAGGCCAGGCAGGGTGATTCTCAGGATATCCTGATGATCAAAGGTATAGTTGAAGCCTTCATCAAGACTTTCTTGAAGATGACCAAGAAATTTGGGAAACGTTGCCAGATAGCCTAGAAACTGAAGATGGAGCTCAAGAATGGATGGCACAAATGCCACCTGAAGTGTAATACATGATAACATACAAGACCCTAAATAAGCTCCTTGAGGGCAGAAACTATTATACTGTTTTTATGTCTCTCCCCCCCCCCACCTCCACATTCTCTAGCATAGTGCCAAACATATAAACTGTAGTCAATAAATGTTAGTTTATGGCTGAGAGAGAAGACTTTATAAAAAGTGCTCTCCAACCCCTTCTTTCCCTAGTTCTTAATCTAAGATTGTTTGTCCATTCGTCAGGAGAGTCATGATAAAGGGAGTTCAGTGATGTCTCAAGCTTCTTGGCCACTGTTGTCTTCTGTCTTGGCTGTGTGTCTGAGTAGGAAATATTTATCTGTTCGGTATATGAATTTTTCAATATTAATACTTAAAGTTATGTCTTCACTGATGCCTGGACTTTTACTTCTTAGATATTTTATTGTGGTATTTAGCTCTTTAATGGAAATCTTATCTGAACCACACTCTAGGGGGATTTATTGTTTTTAAAATCCCTTTTGTATCTGTTTTTAAGATTCAACAATAAACAGTCTTGCTTCTTAATTATATCTTACTGTAGTCATCACTGTGTTTCCAAAGTAGGAGGTACTATCACATCAATTTCCCCAAAATCTAATTTGTTATTCTTGAATGGCAACACATAGTCTTATATCTCACCTGATCAACACTAAAAGAGCCTGCTAAAAGAGTATTTACAGTGATGTGATTTAAGATACTGCATGATTAAAACAAAGCTCATGGTTTACTATTAAGGGAAATATTAGAAACTTAGCTCCACTGAGTTCTTCTGTCCCCAAGTTGTCCTTCATTCAGTCCGTTCATTAAGGAGTTAACTCTCATTTAGAGGCAGAACTTTAAAAAATCTCATCTTCAAGTATTTGATTTATGGTACCTTTTGGGCCTCCAGTTTATATGTAAGGCTTTTTATTTGTTATGTTTTTCAAGTAAAGAGTGAACATTTCAGAGTGCTACTAGTTTTTTGACAAACAGGTTGACATTCATTATGTATTCTCAACAGCTGGCTTTTTAGGGTATAAGGAGTCTAATATCAGAGCCAAGTATATTTTATTCAGGAAATAGTCTTTCCTGAACAACATACTTTTCCCTTGAGTAAGAGTTGTGTTAAATTATGCTGCATTTATTTGGGGTTTTGGTAAGAGTATGAGACTTTTTTTTTTTTAAAGGAAATTGAGTTTCTTTGTCTTCATGAACTTCTGTGTATACAACCAAGGAACTTTAAGTAAGCGTTAAAGGAGGCTTATTCTATTCCATGTATAAATTAATAACAAATTCTTTCAGAGTCTTCTCTGGATTATATGGAATGTATGGATTTAAGTTTCACCTCTTTTAATTTTCACCTCTGATTCTATTAAATAAAATGCGCAGGTTGGACCTGCTTTTCTCATATCAGTTGTTCCTAATTAATTGCATTGTAGGTTTTGTCAGTTTATATGATGAATTTGAGTCAGTAGTCAAGAACAGATTTGATTAGATTATTGCTAGTAATTTTTATCAATAAATATCTTAATAATATGTTTCATAGTGCAATACATAAAAACTAAATCATATATTTTTTTCATTCTTCCACTAAAACTAGTTTTTCCTCTATTAATGTAACAGGAGAAATTATGTATGAGACCTGTGGAATTCTGTCCGCATCATCTAGTGTCATTTGTCCTTCGCTTAATGTCCTCTTATTGTCAGCTTGAAAGTCATATTATTACAGAGAATGGCAGTGACAACAGCTAAAATATTACAGTTCTAACACAGAATGGTTTAACTTTATTTTTAGACTTGGTTTTCCTATGATTTCTGTCTTTTCCTGTCTCTCCAGGTTCCCAGCCAACTTCAGATAAGTCTTCCCAGCGACCATCAGAGAGCACAAACTGTAGCCCTACACGAAAGAGGTCTTCATCTGAGAGTACTTCTTCGACAGGCAAGTGCTCTTTGTTTTAACAGACTTTGAAGATAATTTCCCAACTATTACTTGTGAACAGACTGAAAACAGATTTTTTTCTTTGGCCGTGCCGCATGGCTTGCGAGATCTCAGTTCCCCGACTAGGGATTAAACCTGGGCCATGGCAGTGAAAACACCAAATCCTAACCTCTAGACCACCAGGGAACTCCCTTATAATAGCTTTACACTATAGATTACAATTTATTAGCTTACAGTATAATATTTAGAAAAAACAAACAAAAGTGGTCGTGTAATGTGAGAATAATAATGTATATTGAAACAATAAAATAGTGTTCACCTTTTACCCCTTTCATGTCCAGTTAAGCATACTCTATGAGGTGTAGTGATTTTTTTTTCTTCCAGTTTTAATTGAGATACAATTGACATACAGCACTGTATAAGGTGTACAACATAATGATTTGACTTATATCGTGAAATTGTTACCACGATAAGTTTACTGAACATCCATCATCTCATATAGATATAAAATAAAAGAAAAACATTTTTTTCCTTGTGATGAGAACTCTTAGGATTTACTCTCTTAACAACTTTAATATATAATATACAGCAGTGTTAATTTTACTTATCATGTTGTACTTACATCGCTAGTACTTAATTTATCCTATAACTGAAAGTTTGTAGAGGTATAGTGATTTTAATATAGTTCAGAAGGGATAATTCAAAATGAATAGGTATAAGGGTAGGCACACACAAAAATACAGATTTTGAAAGCGAATTGAGGTAATGGGGTGTGTAGTGTAATAGGGGAGTGTAGATTAGAGCTATTTAATAAAGACTTAGATATATATAAAATTATTTAGTAAAGTGATAGTTTCCAGTAGCATTTACAAATCTTTGAGATATGTAAAACAATTTGAGGTTGTAAGAAGAACCTCTATTAAAATTTATTTTCTAATCAACTTTTAAAATTTGTAATGTTTACATATTTTAAATATATATAACCTCTTCATACAGTATAACATATCTGTATACTTTATATTTAGCTTTAGGTTATACCCTCAGTTTTCTTTTTACTGATAGTATATGTGTTTACCAAAGAAAAAAATAGTAATAATAATGATATATATCTTCTGCCTTTACCGGGGATTAGAGAGTAGGAAATTATTTTTAATTTATCAGTATCATCAGGAGAAATGGGGAGCGGTAGTTTCATTCCCAGTAGTGGGAGTAATATATGTAAAGAGGAGAATAGTGAGTTCAAGAAATTAAATAAAAGAGCCAGTGTGGTTGGAGTAAAGGCAGTGACTGAATATGAGGCTGGAAGGGCAGGTAGGGACCAGTCATGTAGAGCCTTATTGATAACACTTAGAAGCCTTTGAAAGTTTTAGCAAGGAAGTCACATATCACTTCTTAGCTTTCTGTCCATGTGGTTTTAATTAGGAGATCACTTATGACTTACGGTCAGAAAATTTAATTTCTTCGTCAGTATTCAAGGGCTCACTGTCAGATTGTATCAGTATGGTAAATTTGTTTAATTTTTATATGATGATTATCTTCACCATATTTGAAGCTTTTTATTAGTACCATTGTGCCAAAGGTACAGTGGAATTCAAACAGCAATGGTAGTTTTGTCTCTCATAGTACTTTGTCTTTACACTGACTAATGCAATGACTGACTAATTTTGATGGTGTCAGCCTAGACCAGGGTTCAGCAAACCATAGCCTGTGGACTAAATGTTGTCCAAGGCCTCTTTTTTGTGCAGCCTTCAAGCTAAGAATTGATTTTACATTTTTAAAGGGTTATTTTTTGTTTCTGTTTTTTTAAAGGGAAAGAAAAAATTATATGCGAGAAATTGTGTGTGTCCTCAAAAGCCTAAAACATTTACTATCTCTCTTCTTATAGAAGAAGTTTGCCAAGCCCCGAAAAAAATGAATGAGATTTCAATAACAGACATATCTATGAAGAAAAATCACCAAAATGTTTTACTTTAGTAAACTATTTATTTAGAGTTACTGTATATACAGAGCACTGGGGATACAAATATGAATAAGATAAGGTTCCTGTCCTCAAGAATTTGGGCATATTCACCAATTAAAAAGGGTGTTAAATTCTATAACAGGCCAGTATACAGAATGTTATGACACACAGAGGAACTCAAGCACTAACCACTGACATACTGAAAATGTGATATATATACTACTATAATTTGAGTAGACAAGTGGGACCAAGGACATGAAGTTGTAAAAGTAATAATGGACTATATCAGATATGGTGTATTTTTTTATTTGAGAGAATTGAAACTTTATTGTAGATGCAGTTGGGAGCTAGTGAAGGATTTTGAACAGGGAAGATGAAAGTTATTTCATATATTGTATCAATGAGGATAGGCTAGATTTTGCAGTGCTAAAAAAAATCCCAATATTTCAGTGACTGAAAACAGCAAAGGCTTATTTTTTATTCATGCTATATGACCATGACGGATCTGCTCCATGTTGTCTTCCCTCTAGTATCCTGTCTGATGGAGCAGCCTCTATCTATCTGGAATGTTGTTTGTCTTATGAAAGAGAGTAAAAGGCCACAGTAAAGCACTAAATAGCTCTTAAAATTTCTTACCAGAAGTAACATATGTTACTTCTCACATTTCAGTGCCAAAGCAAGTCACATGGTTAAGTCTTATATCAAGGAAGTATGGGAAGTATAATCCTATCAAGGGAGGAGCAGCAAATATTTATGAATAATAATATAGTCTGCCACATAGGCATTTTAGAAAAATGCAGGACATTACAAT
Source organism: Kogia breviceps (assembly GCF_026419965.1). Classification (NCBI taxonomy): domain Eukaryota; kingdom Metazoa; phylum Chordata; class Mammalia; order Artiodactyla; family Physeteridae; genus Kogia; species Kogia breviceps. The sequence goes on along the minus strand of NC_081310.1, from coordinate 86,200,289 downwards.
ATGGAGAATGGACTGTGGCAAGAGAAATGCGTGAAGACAGTAGATAATGGCTTCAGGTTTGGATATATTAAATTTGAGCTGTCTTTGGGCTATTGAGGTAGAGGTATTAGATAGCCATTTGGACGGTGTGGTTTATAGTTTATGACACCTATGGTAGAGATACTGATCTAGCAGTATGTAGATAAACTTGAATTTGGCAGTGAATGAGGTTGCCCAGGGAGAAAGTGTAATTTGAAAAGATGACAGAGTTGGAGATTTAAGATGCATTAGATTTGAGAGGGAAGTGGATGAAAAGATGTCAGTGAATGACATAAAATTTTTAAATAGTTTTTTAATAAAAAAAAGTAAAGAGTACATGTCATAGAAGTCTCTTAATGCCAGACGTCATAAAGAGGTCAAGAAAGATTTGGATAGAAAGTGTGAAATGATTGGGGAAAAGTGGTTTTTGGCTTTTTTGGCTGCATTGAGTCTTAGTTGCTGCACGCGGGCTTTCTCTAGTTGTGGCAAGCAGGAGCTATTCTTTGTTGTGGAGTACGGGCTTCTCATTGCGGTGGCTTCTCTTCTTGCAGAGCACGGGCTCTAGGCATGCAGGCTTCAGTAGTTGTGGCTCATGGGCTCTAGAGTGCAGGCTCAGTAGTTGTGGCTCACAGGCTTAGTTGCTCCACAGCATGTGGGATCTTCTCGGACCAGGACTCAAACCCGTGTCGCCTGCATTGGCAGGCGGATTCTTAACCACTGCGCCACCAGGGAAGTCCCGGGGAAAAGATTTTTTAAAACAGTTTGCAGGTAGAGGTAAAGTTAGAGCAATTTGGAGCTTGAGATGAGGAAAGGGGACTGTTAGAATTTAGGTACCATTGGACTAGATTAGACCTCTTTATTTCCAGCAGTGTGGTAGATTAGATGTGCAGAGGAAAAAAACTTCTTGGTACCAAGAACTAAAAATACTAGATAAAATGTGCAAAACATTTCTTAAAACATTTGCTGAACTTTGAAATACGTAAATAGAAAACCAGAAACTTTCAGAAAGCTTGATTCAACACAAATAAAGAACATTAGAGCTACTTGACATCTGCTTGAGTCCTGGTGGTATAGAGCTTGGTTATTGGAACACATACAGGTATAAGAGACAACGGACAAAGCCTAGAACTCCAGCAGACAGAAGTTCACATCAGATTTCCCTGCATAAATGTGTAACTCCTTAATGGTGACACCAGTGTAAGAGCAAATAGAAACAAATCTATCACATAAGCTAGATCCTTGTGTCAGTTTTAGCTTTGGGTGGAGCAGAAAAAAGAGTTTCTGAACACAAGCTCATACTCACCTTCTGTATCTCATGCAGATTTATATTGCCTGTGAGACAAAGAAAAAAATTAATTAAAATTTGTTTTAGGTTGGTCGTGCCCCCAGTTGCCTTGCAGAGCCAAAGGCGAGCTTAATTTCTGTTCAGTATAAAGCTAAGTTTTTCTTGATCAATGTATCCTCCATCTTGGTTGACCTAGCATTCTCATTTACTCCAGCAGCCAAGGAATGGCAGCCTTTATTTTACAATTGAAAGGCAAATAAATCAACCAGAAACTATGTATATTCAGTTTCTCCAACTTAACATGTTAAAAAGGAAGACAGCAAAATCTGAGCATTTAACAGTGTATCATTACAGTGTCCAGCATCCAATCAAAAATTAATAGACATGCCAAGAAGCAAGAAAGTATGACTTAGTGGAATAAAAATCAGTCAGTGGGAACTGCCACAGAAATAACATGTGATGGAATTAACAGACAAGTACATTAAAACAGCTATCTTTGAAAATTTAAAGGAAAACATGAGTATATCGAATAGTAAAAATGGAAGATATTTTTAAAATCTAATGTTAACTTCTTTAGGTGATAAATATCTGAAATGAATATTTCACTGAATGAGGTAACAGCAGATTAGACACTACAGAAGAAAAGATCTTTGAACTTGCAGAAATACTAATAAAATCTATCTAAAATGAAGTGTAGAGGTGGGGAAAAAAGACTGATATAAAATGAATGGAATTTCAGTGACCTGTGATACAGTATCAGCAGGGCCAACATACATAGGATCTGAGTCTTCTAAGGAGGAATAAAAAATATTTGAAGAAATAATCCTCAGAACTTTTTCACACTTAATGAAAGTTGTCAACCCATAGATCCATGAAGTCCCACAAATCCCAAGCAGGATACACAAACATACAGAAATCAAGGGACATCATTATCAAATTTCCTAAAACTGGTGGTTAAGAGAAAATCTTAAAATTAACCGGCAAGGGGCTTCCCTGGTGGCACAGTGGTTGAGAATCCGCCGCTGATGCAGGGGACACAGGTTTGTGCCCCGGTCCAGGAAGATCCCACATGCTGTGGAGTGGCTGGGCCTGTGAGCCATGGCCGCTGAGCCTGTGCGTTCAGAGCCTGTGCTCTGCAACAGGAGAGGCCACAACAGTGAGAGGCCCGTGTACCACAAAAAAAAAAAAAAAAAAAAAAAATTAACCAGCAAAAGCAAAGAGACAAGAAAACACGTAGTATACAGAGGAACACTGGAACGAATCACAGCAGATGGATTGTCAGAGATGTTGTAAGACAGAAGACGATAAAAATAATGTCTTTAAAATGCTGGAAGGGGAAAAAAACCCTACCAATTTAATATTCTATAACCAGTGAAATACCCTTCAGAAATGAAGGCAAAATAAACATCAGAAAAACAAGCTTAAAGAATTGGTTGGGGCTTCCCTGGTGGCGCAGTGGTTGAGAATCCGCCTGCCAATACGGGGAACACGGGTTCGTGCCCCGGTCCGGGAAGATCCCACATGCCGCGGAGCGGCTGGGCCCGTGAGCCATGGCCGCTGAGCCTGTGCATCCGGAGCCTGTGCTCCGCAACGGGAGAGGCCACAACAGTGAGAGGCCCACGTACCACAAAAAAAAAAAAAAAAAAAAGAATTGGTTGCCAGCAGGTTTACAGTAGTAGAAATGTTCTTCAAACAGAAAATCATAGTAGATGGAAACATGGCTCTACCAAAGGAATGAAGAGTTCCAGAAATTTTCAGTAAATAAATGTAAAACACCCTTTTCTTATATTCTTTTGAAGTTCATGTGGAATTATATCAAGATAACATCATATTCTGGACTTGAAATCATAACAGAATATATTTTAAGAACACAATGGAATTGAATTAGAATTCAGTAACACACGATATCTTGACATTCCCCAAGTAAGTGAAAAGTTAACAACACACTTCTAAATAGCACATAAGTCTAAGAGGAAATCACAGACAAAATTAGAAAATTTTTTAAATTGAATAAAAATGAAAACACATAAAAATTTTATGGAGTATAGCTAAGTCTGTGTTTTTAGCTTTACAGAGTTACATTATTAAACACAAAAGGTCTAAGCCCAAATTCTCACCTTTAGGAAGCTAAAGACAGTAGAAAAAATGAAAGCCAAATTAGATGGAAGAAAAATGATAAATATAAGAGCAAAAATAAACAGAAAACATAGAGAAATCAATGAAAGCTTATACTGGTTTATCGAAAAAAAAATTTTTTAAAGGAGAACTATAGCTGAAAGGATTAAGAAAAAAGAAATTGAATTAGCAGTATCAGGAATGAAAGAGAGAGGATTGTGCAATTGCTACATACCATAACAGGACAATAAGGGAGCATAATGAACAGTTTTATGCCAATAAATTTGATAAAAAAGAGCACATTCTTTGAAAAACACCAGCTACTAAAACTCAAGAATAAATAGCCTAAAGAGTGCTATATCTGTTTAAGAAATTCAACTTGCAGTTTAAAACCATTCTGCAGTGAAAACTCAAAGCCCAAATAGCTTCAATCATGACTATTTAAGGAAAAAATAATACTAAGTATATAAAAACTATTCCAGAAAGTAGGAGCATTTTCCCAACTCATTTTATGAAGGCCAGCATTACCCTGATTCTGAAACCAAGCAACACATTACCAGAAAACTATGCACTATTAAGCATGAATGCAAACGGTACAAAATATTATCAGATTGAATCCAGTATGTTGAATGTATAGCATACCATGACCACATGGGTTTATTTCAGGAATGCAAGGTTGGATTAACATTGGAAAATCAATTAGTGTATTTTACAAAATTAACAGTGAGAAAATCATAATCATCTAACTAGGTAAAGAGAAAACATTTGCCAAAATCTAACATCCATTTTTTATTTTTTTAAAAACCTGATTTTTAGAAATAAAAGGCATACAGATAGGAAAGGAAGAAGAAAATAATATCTGTTTACAGATGATATGATCTATAGAAAAATTCCTAAGAAATCTGTCAAAATTAACCACTGAACTGGGCTTCCCTGGTGAGAATTTCACTTTTATTCCTTTGCGCTTAAAACATTGTCAGAAAAAACACTGGACTAGAAATATATGTATTTAAAGTTTAGTTCTTTATTCAGTATTTAGCTGTTGAGTCTCTTAACTGGACCTTCATTTTTAAAGAAGTAAGCTCTATTCTTTCTGCTCCTCAGAGAGTGAGAATTGTTTTTTTGACCCACCATGTATTATTAGGAAAACATGGGCCAACTTTGAATTTATTGTGGGTACTGTAATGTACCTTATTAAGGAAACTATCAACTTGCCTGTGAAAGACAAACGCATATGGTATTGGGCTGGCCAAAAGGTTCGTTTGGTTTTTTCTGCAAGATGGCTCTAGTAGCACTTAGTTGTCTTTAACTTCATTCAAAACAATTTTGTTAGATTGTATGTGACAGTTGTCATATCAGCGTACATTTAAAAATGACTTATCTGGACTTCCCTTGTGGTGCAGTAGTTAAGAATCCACCTGCCAATGCAGGGGACATGGGTTCAATCCCTGGTCCGGGAAGATCCCACATGCCACAGAGCAACTGAACCCGTGCGCTGCAACTACTGAGCCTGTGCTCTAGAGCCCACGAGCCACAACTACTGAGCCTGTGTGCAACAACTACTGAAGCCTGTGTGCCTAAAGCCCGTGCTCTGCAGCAAGAGAAGCTACCGCGATAAGAAACCCACACACCTCAATGAAGAGTAGCCCCCCTCTTGCCGCGACTAGAGAAAGACTGCATGTAGTAACGCAGACCCTACACAGCCAAAAATAAATAAATTCTTTAAAAAATTTAAAAAGACTTATCAAAATTGGTGAATTTTTGTGTAGCCATTTTAATATTGAAGATGAAAGGAAAAAAGCAACATTTTCCACATATTATGCTTTATTATTTCAAGAAAGGTAAAAACAACTGAAATGCAAAAAAAGATTTGTGCAATGGTTGGAGAAGGTGCTGTGACTGATCAAACGTGTCAGAAATGGTTTATGAAGTTTCATGCTGGAGATTTCTCACTGGATGATGCTCCACAGTCGGGTAGACCAGTTGAAGTTGATAGTGATCAAATCGAGACATTAATTGAAAACAGTCAACATTATACCATGTGGGAGGTAGCCGCCATACTCTAAATATCTAAATCAAGTGTTGAAAATCATTCGCATCAGCTTGGTTATATGAATCACTGCGATGTTTGGGTTCCACATAAGTTAAGTGAAAAAGAACCTTTTTGACCGTATTTCCATATGCGAATCTCTACTGAACATAACGAAAGTGTTCCATTTTCAAAACAAATTGTGATGGACGACGAAAAGTGGATACTGAACAATAATGTGTAATGGAAGAGATCATGGGGCAAGCGAAATGAACCACCAACAACCACATCTAAGGCCGGTCTTCATCCAAAGAAGGTGATGTTATATATATGGTGGGATTGGAAGGGAGTCCTCTATTATGAACTCCTTCTGGAAAACAAAATGAGTAATTCCAACAAATACTTCTCCCAGTTAGACCAACTGAAAGCAGCAGTTGATGATCCAGAATTAGTCAGCAGAAAACACATAATCTTCCATCAGGATAATGCAAGACCACATGTTTCTTTGATGACCAGGCAAAAACTGTTAACAGCTTGTCTGGGAAGTTCTGATTCATCCTCCGTATTCACCAGACATTGCAGCTTCGGATTTCCATTTATTTAGGTCTTTACAAAATTCTCTTAATGGAAAAAATTTCTATTCCCTGGAAGGCTGTAAAAGGCACCTGGAACAGTTCTTTGCTCAAAAAGATAAAAAGTTTTGGGAAGATGGAATTATGAAGTTGCCTGAAAAATGGCAGAAGGTAGTGGAACAAAAGGGTGAATACATTGTTCAATAAAGTTCTTTGTGAAAATGAAAAATGTGTCTTTTATTTTTACTGAAAAACCGAAGGCACTTTTTTGGCCAACCCAATATTATGATATTTAATCTTGCTATGAAAAATAGAGTGGTATTCCTTGTCTTTTATCCTTTGTAAAGTTATTTAAATAACCAGTTGTGTTCAGTTTTTATCGTGTGTGATTTGTGTCTTATTTAGTGAATGGAGTTCCGTCTCGAAGTCCAAGATTGGTTTCTTCTGGGGATGACTCTGTGGATAGTCTGCTGCAGCGGTTGGTACAACATGAGGACCAAGAGCCCCTGGAGAAAAATATTGATGCTGTGATTGCATCTGCCTCTGTGCCACCTTCCTCCAGTCCAGTCCATAGCCACAGCAAGGACCGAACCCTGGGAAAACCAGACAGCCTTCTAGTGCCTGCAGTCCCCAGTGACTCTTGCAGTAGCAACATCTCACTCCTTTCTGAAAAGTTGCCCAGCAGCCATTCCCCCCATCATATCAAGAGAAGTGTAGTAGAAGCTATGCAGCGCCAAGCTCGGAAAATGTGCAATTATGACAAAATCTTGGCCACCAAGAAAAACCTAGACCACGTCAATAAAATTTTAAAAGCCAAAAAACTTCAAAGACAGGCCAGGACAGGGAATAACTTTGTGAAACGCAGACCAGGTCGACCTCGGAAATGTCCCCTCCAGGCTGTGGTATCAATGCAAGCATTCCAAGCTGCCCAATTTGTTGGCCCAGAATTAAATGAAGGTGAAGAAGGAACAGCACTGCACCTTGGCCCTGATACAGTTACAGATGTCATTGAAGCTGTTGTTCAGAGTGTAAACCTGAACTCAGAACATAAAAAGGGATTGAAGAGGAAAAGTTGGCTGTTGGAAGAACAGACCAAGAAAAAGCAGAAGCCATTCCCAGAAGAAGAACAACAAGAAAATACTAAAAGGTAATTTCTTGTTTTAATGTTTTGAGTAGAGGAAACTAGCTTATGTACAAATGTAGCATATCTGTGCAGCTGAATTGTTCATTTAATCTAACAACCTTTTACTATGTAAGACCTGTTCTAAGTGTTCTTACTTATGACTGTCCAAAATTATAAATAATTAAGAAGCAAGGGGGAATGTAACAATCTAACACAAGGCCCTTACTATACAGATGAGGAAATCAAGACCCAGAGAGATTGTGTGTTTTATCCAGTGTATAAATATGAGTGGAATTATTTTTACTGTCACACTATCTTACCTCCTTTGTGCTCTAAAACTTTTCATCCCTGTCATCAAATACATTTTTTAAGTCTTTCTGCGTGTTAGATTTTTTTTTCTTAATTAATTAAATAATTAATGTATGGCTGCGTTGGGTCTTTGCTGCGCGTGGACTTTCTTTAGTTGCAGCGAGCAGGGGCTATTCTTTGTTGCAGTGCGTGGCTTCTCATTGTCGTGGCTTCTCGTTGCAGAGCACGGGCACTAGGCGCTTGGGCTTCAGTAGTTGTGGCTCGCCAGCTCTGGAATGCAGACTCAGCAATTGTGGTGCACGAGCTTAGTTGCTCTGCGGCATGTGAGATCTTCCCATACCAAGGCTCGAACCCTTGTCCTCTGCATTGGCAGGCAGATGCTTAATTAGTGCACTACCAGAGAAGCCCCTAGATTGTTTTGTTTTTGCGGTACGCGGGCCTCTCACTGTTGTGGCCTCTCCCGTTGCGGAGCACAGGCTCCGGATGTGCAGGCTCAGTGGACATGGCCCATGGACCCGGCTGCTCTGCGGCATGTGGGATCCTCCCAGACCGAGGCACGAACCCACGTCTCCTGCATCGGCAGGTGGACTCTCAACCACTGCACCACCAGGGAAGCCCTAGATTGTTTTTGAATAGTTTCTTTTTTTATATTTTTACTTTTCACCAAAAGGTGTAGGGCAGAAGTCAAAAATCACCCCCCACCCCCACCCCCGAGAAGACCATTTAATCCTTTTGTTATATATCCAACCAGATTCTTTCCCTGAAGGAATATTTGATTTTTATTTTATTTATTTATTTATTTATTGACCTCTCCATGTGTCATATGGGATCCTAGTTCCCTGACCAAGGATGGAACCCATGTCCCCTGCTGTGGAAGCACACAGTCTTAACCACTGGACCACCTCTGTTTATAGAAGTTTTTTGTAGCTCTCTATGCATACATCTATGAAAAAATACTTTTTAAATAGAGAATGTATGGGATTTAAATTTTTTTCCTGAGAATACACGCTCATAAATAAATCAGTGAAACTAGAAGTTTATTGATTCAGGAGTTAAAGTCTCTTCACATGATCTCATTTCTTCTCAAATCCTATTTTCATGGGTAAGACTGTTAACAATATATTGTGTATCCTTTGATACTTTTCTTATGCATTTACAGATACATGCATATGCAAAGGTGTTATTTTATATAAGTGGTAACATACATATTATACTTAATTTTGTAACAGTTTTTCTCTTTATATATCTTGGCGATCTTGTCATTTAGTACATATAGAATTACCTTATTGCATGTTAAGAATATATCATAATTTAATTATTCTCCTTCAAAGGGTTACATATTACTTTTTTACATATAGGTCTTAAATCAGCTGAAATTTACTCTTGTATAAGGTATGAGTTAGTGCTATGTTTATTCCCAATTATTTATCAAGGTTGTAGATTTGTAAGCATTTTTGTTTTATATGTAGTGTCTATAATTTATATTCCCATTGGATTTTTGTGAAGTTTTGTGGTTTTTTTTGAAAGGGGAAAAAATTTAATTAAGAGATTTAAATTTTTTGAATTTTTAAATGGTCGTCTTACCACTATTAATTGATCGTCATTTCCCTACTTGTTTGAAATGATACCTTTATCATATAATAAATTCTTAAATATCTTTGGGTCTTAGGGGGTCTTCTTTTATATTTTTATATTCTCTTCCCATCAGTCTGTTTTGTTATCAGTCTGTTATTTCTGTTTTAATTACTGAGGCTTTAAAAATATCTACAAAGAGAATGACTTTTGCCTTCGCTATAGTAAGAAAGTGACAATTTGAGACATCTTAACCATTCACTTTAGGAAGGGTCATGTTAAAAATGCGCCTCAGAGAAAAGGCTTTATTTCAGATAAGCCCTTCTGTTCCAACAAGTTCTAGTAGCATTAGTCAGAAACACTTATTTTCCACAAAATTATATTCTGGAATTTGAGGAGATTATAAAGAGAAAGATACAGTTTCCACCCTCAAGAGATTGTGTAGGTAAGGACATGGCACAGTCAGTTCCCAGAGATAGCAACAGCTTTTCACCTTTCTCGAACTGGAACCTACTGTAGCAGTTGTTATATAGCAGGAGTTTGTTGATTTATTTCTTTATTTTATTTTATTTTTAAAATAAATTTATTTATTTATTTTTGGCTGCGTTGGGTCTTCGTTGCTGCGCACTTTCTCTACTTGCAGTGAGCAGGGGCCACTCTTCGTTGCAGTGCACGGGCTTCTCACTGCAGTGGCTTCTCTTGTTGCGGAGCATGAGCTCCAGGCATGCAGGCTAGTTGTGGCACATGGACTCAGTAGTTGTGGCTCTCAGGCTCTAGAGCACAGCGCAGTATTTGCGGCACACGGGCTTAGTTGCTCCGCAGCATGTGGGATCTTCCTGGACCAGGGCTCAGACCCATGTCACCTGCATTGGTAGGTGGATTCTTAACCACTGCACCACCAGGGAAGTCCCTCTTCATTTATTTCTAAATTAAGTATTTATTGCAAAATTATTTCATGTGCTGAATGTAAATACAGTTGTAAGCAAATATAGAAATATTCCCTATCCTCATGGTTCTTACATTCTAACTATTATGAAGAATTATTTAGGTTTATGAGCTTATATTGGAGGTAATTGACTCAGTTGTTTTGTGGAAGTAATGACTAAGGTAAAATCTTAAGAGCAGACTTTATTTGTTATTTAGAGGAGCAACGCCAGAGCATACATTTTAGACTGGTAAGTATGAAAAGGCATGGCAGGTTCAGGGAAATGAAAGAAACATTTTGTGGCCAAAACACGTTAATTAGAGTAGTATGGTGTCAAATGAGTCTAGAGAAAAGGTGGTAGGGACCAGATCTTGCAGAGGTCCTTGTACAACATGTTAAAGAGTTTGATCACTATTCATTGATTAATAACAAACCAGAATGCAAAAGAATATTGTAATGATTATGAGCTGGGTTCTAGACTCAGAAAAACCTAGGTTCAAATCCTAGATCTAAAAGGAAAAAAAAATTTTTTTTAACTCATGTAAAAAAATAAAATTACAATTAAAATATTAAAAATATTTAGAACTGAGTAAATACTGTGCTACATATTGAAATTTGTGGGATGTATATAAAGAGGTACCTAGAGGGAGATTCATAGCCATTAATTCTTATATTATTTTCAAGAATGCTGAAAATTTATGAATGAAGATATTTTATTTTATTATTATTATATTTTTTTTTGCGGTACGCGGGCCCCTCACTGTTGTGGCCTCTCCCATTGCGGAGCACAGGCTCCAGACGCGCAGGCTCAGCGGCCATGGCTCATGCGCCCAGCCACTCCGCAGCATGTGGGATCTTCCTGGACCGGGGCACGAACCCGTGTCACCTGCATCGGCAGGCAGATTTTCAACCACTGCGCCACCAGGGAAGCCCTGAATGAAGATATTACCAACCAAAACTTGTGTCTGCTCCCCGGTACACAGTAAAGCCAAACTAATGACACCAGGTTGTGGAGAGGGAAAGTGCAGCATTTATTACAGGATGCCAAGCAAGGAGTTCAGGACAGGTAGTGCTTGAAAAGCCCAAACTCCCTGATGGGTTTTAGGAAAACATTTTTATCTTTAATTTCTAAAATTAATCTTTAGTGGAGTATAGTTCTGTACTATGTTGTGTTAATTTCTGCTGTACAGCAAAGTGAATCAGCTGTACATATACATATATCCCCTCTTTTTTGGATTTCCTTCCCATTTAGATCACCAGAGAGCACTGAGTAGAGTTCCCTGAGCTATATACAGTAGGTTGTCATTAGTTATCTATTTTATACATGATATTGATAGTGTATATATGTCAATCCCAATCTCCCAATTCATCCCAGCTCCCTCCTTTCGCTCTTGGTATCCATTCGTTTGTTCTCTACGTCTTTGTCTCTGTTTCTGCTGTGCAAATAAGATCATCTGTACCATTTTTCTAGACTCCACATATGTGCGTTAATATACGGTATTTGTTTTTCTCTTTCTGAGTTTACTTCACTCTATGACAGTCTCTAGGTCCATCCACTTCTCTACAAATGACCCAGTTTGTTCCTTTTTATGGCTGAGTAGTATTCCATTGTATATATGTACCACATCTTCTTTATCCATTCTTCTGTTGATGGACATTTAGGTTGCTTCCATATCCTGGCTATTGTAAATAGTGCTGCAGTGAACTTTGGGGTACATGTGTCTTTTTCAGTTATGGTTGCTGGGTCATATGGTAGTTCTATATATAGTTTTTTAAGGAACCCACCATACTGTTCTCCATAGGTGGCCGTATCAATTTACATTCCCAACATTGCAAGAGGATTCCCTTTTCTCCACACCCTCTCCAGCATTTATTGTTTGTCGATTTTTTTTTTTTTTTTTTTGCAGTACGCGGGCCTCTCACTGTTGTGGCCTGTCCTGTTGTGGAGCACAGGCTCTGGACTTGAAGGCTCAGCAGCCATGGCTCACGAGCCTAGCCGCTCCGCGGCATTTGGGATCTTCCCAGACCGGGGCACGAACCTGTGTCCCCTGCATTAGCAGGTGGACTCTCAACCACTCCACCACCAGGGAAGCCCTGTTTGTAGATTTTTTGATGATGGCCATTCTGACCAGTGTGAGGTGATACCTCGTTGTAGTTTTTATTTGCATTTCTCTAATGATTAGTGATGTTGAGCATCCTTTCATGTGTTTGTTGGCCATCTGTATGTCTTCTTTGGAGAAATGTCTATTTAGGTCTTCTGCCCATTTTTTGATTGGATTGTTTGTTTTTCTCATATTGAGCTGCATGAGCTGTTTGTATAATTTGGAGGTTAATCTTTTGTCACCTGCTTCATTTGCAAATATTTTTTCCCATTCTCACGGCTGTCTTTACGTCTTGTTTATGGCTTCCTTTGCTGTGCAAAAACTTTTAAGTTTAATTAGGTCCCTTTTGTTCATTTTTGTTTTTATTTTCATTACTCTAGGAAGTGGGTCTAAAAAGATCTTACTGTAATTTATGTCAAAGACTGTTCTGTCTATGTTTTCCTCTAAAAGTTTTATAGTGTCTGCCTTACATTCAAGTCTTTTATCCATTTTGAGTTTATTTTTGTGTGTGGTGTTAGGGAGTGTTCTAATTTCATTCTTTTACATGTAGCTGTCCAGTTTTCCCAGCAGCACTTATTGAATAAGCTGTCTTTTCTCCATTGTATATTCTTGCCTCCTTTGTCATAGATTAGGTGACCGTAAGTGCATGGGTTTATCTCTGGGCTTATGAAAGCATTTTTAAAGGCAAGGTGAGGGAGGGGCGTCCCAGGTATATGATCAGCTCATGCACAAATCTGCGATTGGTTGATGGTGAGGTAACAGGGTGGTGTCACAGAGGTTAAGATTATCAATCCTTAGGTGCCAGTAGGTCTGTGTTGCTTATGATCATTAAGTAATTAATTTCTTCCATTTGGTTTTAGCATCTGTAAAGCAACTTCAGGAAATGTGCATCAGATTCTATTATCTAGGTACTTCAGAGAGGAACTAAAGCAGAGGATATAGGGGAGGGGTCTGTCCTGGGAAGACCCCATAGGGCCCTCGTTGGTTGCAAAGAGTCCAATTAAGAAATTTTAAAAACGGTGGGACTTCCCTGGTGGCACAGTGGTTAAGAATCCAGGGATTCTTAACCAGGGAAGCCCTTAACTTTGTAAGCCCTTTACATTTTGGGGCTTATAAAGTTAACACCCACGTAGATACAGAATATGTGAACATACAGAACATTGGTAGCATCCCATGTTCTTTCCCAGTCATACACCACTTCCTTGCCAGTAGCTATAATCAATCTCCTGACTTTTACCTTTTTTCATACCATTTAAGTATTCAATGTAGACAATATAGTTTAGTTTATCCTTTTTGAACTTCACTGAAATGGAATTATACAGGACATATGCTTTTGTGCCTCACCTTTTTTGCTCAGCATATAAATGTAAAACCATCTCTGTTGTTGCATGTTACTGTAGTTACCTCCTTTTTGTTATTTTATAGTTATCCATTGTATGTAATAGTTTTTATTTTTTTTTAATTTTTTTTGAAGTATAGTTGATTTACGATGTGTTAATTTCTGCTGTACAGCAAAGTGACTCAGTTATACATATATATATTCTTTTTCATTTTCTTTTCTATTTATGGTTTATCACAGGATATTGAATATAGTTCCCTGTGCTATACAGTAGGACCTTGTTTATCCATCCTATATTTACTAGTTTGCACTTGCTAATCCCAAACTCCCAATCCTTTCCTTCCCCACCTCTCCTCCCCCTTGGCAACCACAAGTCTGTTCTCTATGTCTGTGAGTCTGTTTCAGTTTTGTAGGTAGGTTCATTTGTGTCATATTTTAGATTCCACATGTAAGTGATATCATATGGTATTTGTCTTTCTCTTTCTGACTTACTTTGATGAGTATGATAATCTCTAGATCCATCCATGTTGATGCAGATATAGAGTTTTTCTGTTTTACTGTTGGGTTATTTTCATTTTGACACTGTTACCCAAAAATGCTGCTCTTAACATTCCTCTAATGTTCACTGGTGGATATGGACGCAAATTCCTCTAGGCTATATACCTAGGAATGGAATCACTGAATGAAACAATGGATTTGCCCGAAGACTTAATTTGAAGCTATGGTATATTGAGCTAGCATGGAACTGAATATAGAATTGGATAAGAGAAACGGATCCATACATGCAAGCTTGCTATATGATGGAGGTGACACTACATATCAATAAGGAAATAAAATTATATTCGATAAATGGTGCCCCAGAAGTTGATATTGCATAGGAATGGGAATGAAATTGGATTCTGTCTTAATCCATGTATAAAAATCAGTTCCCAGGGCTTCCCTGGTGGCGCAGTGGTTGAGAGTCCGCCTGCCGATGCAGGGGACACAGGTTCGTGCCCCGGTCCGGGAGGATCCCACATGCCGTGGAGTGGCTGGGCCCCTTGAGCTGTGGCTGCTGATCCTGTGCATCCGGAGCCTGTGCTCCGAAACGGGAGAGGCCACAACAGTGAGAAGCCCGGGTACCGCAAAAAAAAAAAAAATCAGTTCCCAGTTGGTTAAATAAATACATAAGTGTAAAAAGCAAACCTTCAAACTTTTAAAGGCTAATACAGAGGAGCAAAACTTTATGACCTTGTTTCTCAGAAAGGAGTTCATAAACAAGATATCAAAAGCAGTAAGCATACAGGTAAAGATTGATAATACTGCATTATCATTAAAACTAAGAATTTCCGTCTATCAAACATCATCCAAATAAATGTATGAAGACTTGCTGCAAACTCGGAGAAGAAATTTATAAGATATAATTTATACATTTTTGGTATCCAGAGTATGTAACCAAAAAAGTATTTCAAAACAACCCAGTATGATCCAGCATTTACCTTTCACATAGCTTAGGAAAACTCCTGCCCAGTGATCACCAGAAAGCATTTTTTGGAAAGGTAGTAGCAAGATTGACTATAATATATAAAAACTGGAAATATCCCAGATTAACAGGAAGAGGAGTAAGTATATTGTAGATTTTTGTACAATGGAATATGATATGGTAATAAAAATTAATGAATTATAACTGACATATAATGAATGAGTCTTAGAGACAAGATTAAGTGAAAGAAACAAGACCCTAAAAATGATACACTAACTGATTTTGTTTTTATAAAGCAAAAAAAAGCCACCAAAAAATGTAGATAAATATATCATAAGCCATATTTTATTTTATTTATTAATTTTTAATTTTTTTTGGCTGCGCCACGTGGCTTGCGAGATCTTAGTTCCCTGACCAGGGATTGAACCTGGGCCATGGCAGTGAAAGTGCTGAGTCCTAACCACTGGACTGCCAGGGAATTCCCATAAAGCCATATTTTAAAATACCTTACCTCTTCTTCTTTCTCTTTTCTTTCCTGAAGAATTCAATCTTAAAGCCATTTGGTAGGTATCTGTATGGGATGGTGACCCTGAGCTGGGTGTTGGAGGCTTAATGAGGTGAAGAGTTCAGTTATGGGATGAGGGTGAGGGAATGTTAACCCCGCCTACGGTGTCAGAGCCCGAGTGGGATAAGAAGGATGCTCTTGTAATGAGAGTGCACAGTGTGGGATGTTAGGGACCAGCAAGGTTAGGAAGTGTCCATCTCAGATCTCCTTAATAGGAATTTTAAAAATTCTGTGAGTAGGCATTTGTATTTTCTTTATAAGCCCCCAAGGTGATTCTGATATATATGGTCTATAGACAGAACTTGGAGAAACATGGTACTTGAAGGGTTTATATATGTAGAATATATACATACACATATAAGCAGGAAAGCAGAAAACATTTGTGATTGTAGGAGGAAGAAATATAAGGGAAGGCACAGAAAAAATGAATTTGTCTATAAGGAGAATAGGAAAAAAATAATAAAATATGAAACCAATCCATCCATCTCATTACCAAGTAAGATTTATCCCAGTTATACAAAACTTGTTCAGCATTTGAAAATCAGTTAATGTAATCCATCACATTAACAGGCTAAAGAAGAAATAATCACATGGTCATATCAGTAAATGCAGAAAATTTTTTGACAAAAATCTAACACAGGGGCTTCCCTGGTGGCGCAGTGGTTGAGAATCTGCCTGCCAATGCAGGGGATACAGGTTCGAGCCCTGGTCTGGGAAGATCCCACATGCCGCGGAGCAGCTGGGCCCGTGAGCCACAACTACGGAGCCTGCACATCTGGAGCCTGTGCTCCGGAACAAGAGAGGCCATGACAGTGAGAGGCCTGCGCACCGCGATGAGAAATGGCCCCCACTCGCCACAACTAGAGAAAGCCCTCGCGCAGAAATGAAGACCCAACACAGTCAAAAATAAATAAATAAATAAATAAATTTTTAAAAATCTAACACATGTTCATGATAAAGAGCTAGCAATCTAGGAATAAAAAGAAACTACCTCAACCTAATAAAAGCTATATGTAAAAAACCCACAGCTGACAACTTCAGTGGTGAAAGACAGAGGCTTTCCACTATTAGCAGAAACTAGGAAAGGATGCCCACTTTTGCCGCTTCAGTTCAATTTTGTATTGAAATTCCTAACCAGAGCAGTTAGGCAAGAAAATGAAAAGCCTGTGTTTATGGGGTGGAAGACTTAAGATATCAGTACTACCCAAAGTGATCTGCAGATTCAGTGCAATCCCTATTAAAATCCCAGTGATGTTTTCTGTGAAATAGAAAAATCCATCCTAAAATTCATGAGGAATCTCAAGGGATTCCAAATAGCCAAAACAATCTTGAAGAAAAAGAACAAAATTGGAGGACTCACACTTCTGTATTTTTCTTTTTATTGTCCTTTTGCACTAGCTACGACCTTTAACTCTGACGTTGAATTTAAGTTATGAGAGCAGACATTTGTCTTATCATTGATATTAGGGAAACTATTCAGTCTTTCACTATTAAGTATGAGGCAAAAAGAAAATCTAGGAAATTCCCTGTTATGTCATTGCTTAGGTCCCAAGGTACCTAGCCAATCTGTATGCTTATGTTTATTTTATATATAACTTCAAGGGTTTTTAGTTGTACTGGAGGATAGGTAGAAGTGTCTATTCCACCTTTGCCTGGAACTATATTCACCTTAATTTTTAAAGATGTTTTTGATTGATTTAGAATTCTCTTCTGACAGGCTCCTCCCCTCCCCTTCCTTTTAGCACTTCCAGATGTCTTTTCATTGCCTTCTGGCTTTTATTATTTCAGACATGAAATCTGCATTCATTCTTATTTTTGTACTCCTGTATAGACTGTATTTTTTCTCTGGCTCTTTTTATTTTCTTCATCAGTAGTTTTCAGAAAGTTTATTATGATATGCCATACTTGATTTTTTTTTTTTAGTTTATATTGCTTCTGGTTTGTTTAGCTTCTTGGAACTTTGGGTTTATACTTTTTATCAAATTTAGAAAAATTTTGGTCATTGCTTTTTTTCTTTCATTTTGAATTTTTTAATACTGTAAATGTCACATTATTGTGTGTATGTTTTTTGTTCTTTTCTATATGTTCGATTTTATTTTGGTAGGCAGTTAAGTTACTTGTGGATTGGTTTGGATTCTTTTGAAGATAGTTTTTAAGCTTTATTAGAGCTGGCTTTTATTCCAGAGATAGTTGAGCCCTACAAAAATGGATAATGTTACCCTCTGGGATCTCTATTGAATGCCCACAGTGTTGGGCAGTGTCTTTCACTCTCTCTAGTGAAATCTGAGTATCTGTCATCATGTGGGAGCTCTGGAAATTGTTTAGGTTATAATACTCTGGTGGTTCTTTGTCCAGCCTTATGGAATTTCACCTTGCACATACACAAACCTTAGTATTTAGCAATGTACTGAAGGGGAGACCCTTACACAGATTTCTAGAGTTATTTTTCTCCATAGCTTTCTCCACTCCAGTACTCTGCCTCACAAATTCTAATGACCTCAGCCTCTCCATATTCTGATCTCTCTTTTCATCTCATTAAGTTGGCCATTCTCTGCTTTGGTTCTTCTCCCTCCACCTCAGTCCTTCTTGTAAAGGCAAAGTGGTTATAGGAATCATCTCTTTCTATTTTATTTCCAATTTTCTCAGGGATCACATAGCTACAGTCACTGTTGTCCAGTGTCTGATAATTGTTTCATAAACTTACTCCAAGTTTATTGTACTTTGCCATGTTTCTATTAGTTTCTGTCAGGAGGACAAATCTGGTATCTGTTACTCAGCATGACCAGATGAGGAAGTCCACATGTCTCTTTTTATAATTGCTCTGATGTTTTTATAAGTAGATAATTATTTGTAGGAAAAAAATTTCACCATAAAATTATCTTTAAACTTCTCTTTCTAGCTTTACTGAAGCAGCAGTTGAGATTCCCAGTCCTCCTGAAACCCCAGCCAAACCTCCCGAACCTGAAAGTACCTTGCAGCCTGTGCTTTCTCTCATCCCAAGAGAAAAGAAGGCCCCACGTCCCCCAAAGAAGAAGTATCAGAAAGCAGGGCTGTATTCTGATGTTTACAAAACTACAGAGTAAGTAGTGGTACCGATCAGCTGACATCCTTTAAAGACCTGTCATTCTTCCATGTTTTAAATAATACTTTGACTATGAAAAAAAACAATACAAATGTAATATGTGCAAATACAAATCTCATCACAAACACCTCAGTGTTCACTGTACTCATGATATGTTGTTTGGGGCTAATTATTTTCCCTAATTATCTTCTCTCTGCCTTTCTAGATTATATTTCTGTAGTTTGGATTCTAATGATACCTGTTTTGTTAATTGAAAATAAGAAAAGGGACATTCTGCTTGTATCTAAAATGATCTTGATGGTTTTCTACATTCATTCCTCATTTGTTAAATGCTGTGTTCCAAACTTTGCCAGATGAGTAAAATACTTCTTATTTTTAAGAACTTCATATTCCCTTGGGAAAGTTCAGCTTGATAAGTCCTCTGATGGAAACATTTTAAAACCCCAGAGAGCTATCAACTCACTATATCATTCAGTAAGAAGTAGTTCACAGAGTATAGTTGAGTTAGGTTTTGGACATTCAGCAGTAGTTTGCAAGATGGAGAAGGGCATTCCAGTTAGGATAGCATGTACCAAGGCACATAGTAGGATGCAAAGACTTTTCATATATTAGAACAACTCAGAAGTTCACTTTTTTTTGAAATGTAGTGGTGTTGTGGAAAATAAGCATTGTGTAATAGGGACCGTGGACTTTACTGACTCTTAAGATATTTATCCCACTAAGCTATAGGAAATTTAAAATACTATTTTTAGAAAAGGAAGTGCAAAGTACAATTTTGTGTTTTAAGGTAACTCTGGCAACAGAGTGGAAAATGAATAAGAGAAGGTACTAATGGCAGAAATTCACAGTATCTATCAAAAGGTCATGAGGAATTCTTGAATTTAGGCAAGAAAAGAATGAAATTGAAAGAGGAACAGTTACGTTTTAGAGATACATCTGCATTGGTATGGTTAAAGTGATCACCATATAAACCACAACACTTTATTTTGCATTGAAAAGATCTTTCATTAATTTGCCACTGAGGTAGGTATCACATAAACTCTTTGTACTCCATTTCTGCTTCTTGGGTCATGAAAATATTTTATTAGTTAGACTTAGTTTCAGCTGCCAATGATAGGAAATCCTCTCAAATAACCAAGACTTTTTAAAGATAAACATTTAGGGATTCCCTGGTGGCGCAGTGGTTGGGAGTCCACCTGTCGATGCAGGGGACACGGATTCGTGCCCCGGTCCGGGAGGATCCCACCTGCCGCGGAGCGGCTGGGCCCGTGAGCCATGGCCGCTGAGCCTACGCGTCCGGAGCCCGTGCTCCGCAACAGGAGAGGCCACAACAGTGAGAGGCCCGCATACCCCCCCCCCCCCCCACACACACACACACACACCACATTTATTTTCCTTTAATTTAAAAAACGTTGTGAAGTACACAGTTCAGAGTTAACATGGTATCTTCACAGTGTCTTCAGGGACCTAGACTCCTTTTTTTCTGTTCTTCCATTTGAACACTAAGCTTGCGTTCCTATCGTTACCTTTTGTTCCAACATAACTGCCATAAGGTCTTCATTACAGAGAGGATAAAAGAGGAAAAGGGAGTAAAAAACAAGCATTGTACCTTCTTTGTAAGGAAGCATTGTGGAGTGAATGTGTTCCCCTGAAATTTCATATATTGAACCCCTAATCCCCAGTGTGATGATATTTGGAGATGGGGCCTTTGGGAAGTATTGAATAATTATAGGTTATTTGGGTGGAGCCCTCCTGAATGAGATTAACATCCTTGTAAAGAGAGACACAGAGAGAGATGATTTCTCTCTCTACCATGTGAGTATACAACAAGAAAGCAGTATCTGCAAGCCAGGAAGAGGGCTCTCACTTAGAACCCAACCCTAATCTTGGACTTCCCAGCCTCCAGAACAGTGAGAAATAAAATTTTGTTACTTAGACCACCAAGTCTATGGTAATTAATTATAGCAGCTAATCTGACTAAGAAAGGAAACTTCAAAACCTCATTTACAGTTACTGACTGAAGCATAGTCGTGTAATCATCATACTTCAGCCACAGGGAAGGCTGAGAAATAATGGCCATTATTCCAGGTGACAATGCCTGAAAAAAAATTAACATTGTCACTACAAATGAGAAAATTTGGGAAGATCTAATACAGTTACGATTTTAAAGGAATGTTTTTGCTGAATAGAAAAGCAGGTATAAAGTTCTCTGCTAAAAACTATATTTCAAGTTTTTGTTTTTGGGGTGTTTTTCTTTTTTTTATTTGGTTATGCCGGGTCTTAGTTGCGGCGTGTGGGTTCTTCGTTGCCAAGTGCGGGATCTTTGTTGCGGCATGTGGGATCTAGTTCCCTGACCAGCAATCGAACCCGTGCTCCCTGCATTGGGAGTGTAGAGTCTTAGCCACTGGACCACCAGGGAACTCACTGTAGTTAAAGTTTTACTTCTACTTTTTGACTAATGTACTTCTTCTGGATTAAATTCCTAAAAATGAGAGATTAATAATAAAATCAGACTGTGCCTCAGAAGATCAGTATCATCAACTACATTAGTGTTTTAAAATGTCTCTAGTCAGATAAAAGTCTTTCACTCTGAAAAGGACCTTGTTTATGTTAGAACTAGCTCTTCATCTCATAGAAATAAATAAGAAAATGGTTTATTTTGGAATATTTTTTTAAACATAAATCAAATAATACACGTGTGCATTCTTACAAACTGTGAAGCCAATATATTTTTGTGGGCTGGCTGGTTTTTGTTGGTAGCAATTGGGTTGGGGATTGTTTGTTTTGTTTTTTTAATTAATAAACAATTATTCAGAGCAGTTGTAGGTTCACAACAGAATTGTTGGAAAGTATAGAGATTTTGCATATACCCCGTCCTTATTCATGCACAACATCCCCTACTATGGACATCCTGCACCACAGTGGTACCTTTATTACAATCAATGAACCTGTATTGACACAGTGTCACCCAAAGTTCGTAGTAGGCATTAGGGTTCACTCTTGGTGCTGTGCATTCTATGGGTTTTGGTAAATGTATAATGACATGTATCTACCACTGTAGTGTCACAGAATAGTTTCATTGCCCTAAAAGTCCTCCATGCTAGGGAAATTTGTTTTTTGGGTCACAGAATGGTACAAAGACATTGCAAGTTTACTCTTTTTTATATAAATCATTATAGGTTTTAAAAAACTGTGAGGGGAATGTGTGATTCAGTTAAAATTGGATCAAGATTAGACTGCAGTATCAGTATGGGAAATTAATTAGATGAGGAAATATTAGAAGTTAGAAGACCAGTTAGGAAGCAGGACACTTTTGTGGTTTTCCAGGATAGAAGTCATGTTGTGAGCTGAGGTTATAGCTAAGGTGGCTGGATGTTGGAAAGGGTGGACTCTTGAACATTTTTTACATTAAAATTGAAATGAATTAAAGACTGATTGGATGGTACGGAGTAAAGGATTGGGTTAGAGTCAGTGATGATCCTGATGTTTTGTTTTGTATTCCTAGGTGTATGATGATGTCATTAACTAATATACCAGATAAAAGTGGTACAGCCAGTACTCCTTGGTTTAAGAAAACCTCTGTTACTATGTACATGTATATAGGCACCAAAGAATGTCTTAGTACTATAGTCATCAAACTATTAACCTGTGTATTAGTTTTCTATGCCTGCTGTAATAAATTATTTAAGTTGCTTAAAGCAAGTCAAATTTATTTTATAGTCAAAATCGATCTCTCTAGGCTAAAATCAAGGTGTTAACATAGCTGTGTTCCTTCTGGAGGCTCTAGGGTAGAATTCTTTTTCTTGCCTTTCCAGAATCAAGAGGCTACTTGCATTCCTTGGCTTGGGGCCCCTTCTGTCTTCAGAACCAGCAGTGACAAGTTGAATCTTCACATCAAATCACTTCAACATTGGTTCTGTTTTCACTTTTTGTTTTTCCACTGACTGCCTCATTTTTGTTCCTCTTCCATTTATAAGGACCCTTGTGATTAAGTTGGGCCCAGCCAGATAATCCAGAATAATCTCCGTATCTCAGAATGAACAGATTAGAAACCTTAATTTCTTCTACATATTCCTAGCTTCTGGGGATTTTGATTTGGGGAGGGGGTTGCATATTACTGTGCCTGCTATACCCTTCTAGGTTATAGGGTTTGGAATGGGGTAATGAGGTTTTTACTTCTTATTTTCTGTGTGTCTTTATTGCGTGAAGTTATAAAAATGCTATATTACTTTTGGAATTTAAATTTTATCTAATAGGAGTTTTAAAGAATATGAAATATCAGATATAAATCAGGTGAATTGGAGAGTGAACTTCAGACTTTAGAGTATACATTATGGTGAATAGCGAAATATTGAAAAATTAACAGTACTTTGAAGGGAGCTTTTAGTTCTATGTTTGTGGGGGAAGGTTTCTACTTTTAGTACTCCTAAAAGTACTGCCACTGTCGTGTAATGTTTTGGGCAAATTACTTAGTTTCTCTGGGAGTGGTAAAAATGAAGCTTTATGTATAAAAAGTGAAGCTGTTGAACAGTTCATATCTTAAGATTATCCTGGCTCTCAGATACTGTGACTTCTAAGTTTTTTAAAATAAGAAACTCTCCTCATATACTTCCTTTGATTTATAGGCTACTTTTGAGCACTAAATCTATTACAGGAAATGGGATAACTGTAATTTTCAAGCTTACAGAATATTGCTTGTTTGCATGAGAATTATATATGTAAAATATAGATGTATTATATGTTATATAACACTATATTATTATTTATATTACATGTATAACACATAATGTTTACACTTAGCTGTCATTTCCTCAAAATAGTATGTATCTTTGGAAATAAAAAGAAAGCATGATGCCATCTTACATATGATATATTATTTAAATTTTCAGAATGCTTTCATATTAAATCTGTGGGAAATGGTAAAGTAAGGGTTACTATCTACTGTTTAAGAAATTGACACAGAAAAGTTAAGGATCTTATTAAGTTTATAAAATTTATCATCGAAATCATTACTGGGGTTTTGAACACTTAGAGGTCTCACCACTCGTTTTACCACTGAATCATGCTGCTTGTCAGAAACTGAGGCTCAAAGGGTAGTGGATTAAAATTTCTTTGTTATAGATAATCTAGTGGTTAAGGTTGTATTAAACACCAGAATATGGTTAATTTTCCCCTGAAATGCTTTAGGAACATTCTAAGTTCTAAATTCAATTTAAATATAGGAGTGTGGACTGGATGAATGCTGAACCTCACACCATTCCTTGTATGAAGTAGTTTTGAATTTTTATTTGTTAATTAATAAACTCTTATTTTTTAGAGCAGTTTTAGGCAAAGTGGAGCAGAAAGTTCAGGGATTCCCATATGTCCCTTGTCCCCATCCACACTCAGCCTCCCTCATTTCAGCTAGACCTAACCCTTTATTTGACAGATGAGAAAACTGAAGCTAATAAAAGGTTAAATAACTTGCTCAAGTCACACAGATCATTTTTAGCAAAACAAGGTGAAAATTTCAGTTTATCTGCTTTTATCTCAATCACCAAGAAAATGATGAAAATAACTTGAGTGAAGTATTTATTTATTTATTTATTTATTGCAGTATAATTAACATACAAAATTATAGTGGCTTCAGATGTACAACATAATGATTAGGTATTTGTGAATATTGCAAAATAATCACCACAGTAAGTCTAGTTAAACTATGTCACTATGCATAGTTACAAAACTTTTTTTCTTGTGATGATAACTTTTGCAGTATACTCTCTTAGCAACTTTCATATATGCAATACAGCATTATTAACTATAGTTACCATGCTGTATATTCTATTACCATGACTTACTTCTTTTATAACTGGAAGTTTGTAGCTTTTGACTCCATTCACCCATTTTGTACCTCTTGCCTCTGGCGACCACCAGTCTGTTCTCTGTATCTGTGAGCTTGGTTGCCGGTGTGTGCGTGTGTGTGTGTGTGCGCGCGCGTGTGTGTGTAGGGGGGGGGGTGTTCATTTGTTTGTTTGTTCTTTGCTTTTTGTTTATTTGTTTAATATTTACTTATTTATTTTTGGCTGCATCGGGTCTTAGTTGCAACATGAGGGATCTTTGTTGCGGCATGCAGGATCTTTCGTTGCAGCATGTGGGCTCTTCATTGCGGCATGCAGGCTTCTCTTTAGTTGTGGCGCGTGGGCTTAGTTACCGCACGGCATGTGGGATCTTAGTTCCCTGACCAGGGATCGAACCCGCATCCCCTGCATTGGAAGGCAGATTCTTAACCACTGGACCACCAGGGAAGTCCCTCATTTGTTTGTTCCACATACAGGTGAGATCATTCTGTATTTGTCTTTCTCTGTCTGACTTACTTCACTTAGCGTAATGCCCTCAAGGTCCATCTATATTCTCACAAATGGCAAGATTTCATTCTTTGTATGACTGAATAATAGTCCATTGTGTATTTGTGTATTTGTGTGTATATACTTACATACATAGTATTTTCTTTATCCATTCATCTCTCAGTGGACACTTAGGTTGTTTCCCTATCTTGGCTATTGTAAATAACGCTGCAGTGAACATGAAGGTGCAGATATCTTTTGAAGGTAGTTTTTTTGTTTTCTTCAGATAAATATCCAGAAGTGGAATTGTTAGATCGTATGGTAGTTCTAGTTTTAATTTTGGGGGAACCTCCATAGTGCTTTCCATAGTGGCTGTGCCAGTTTACATCCCCACCAGCAGTGCCC
The DNA here is from genome assembly GCF_026419965.1 of Kogia breviceps. NCBI lineage: Eukaryota > Metazoa > Chordata > Mammalia > Artiodactyla > Physeteridae > Kogia > Kogia breviceps. The sequence goes on along the minus strand of NC_081310.1, from coordinate 86,175,063 downwards.
ACAAGGGTTCCCTTTTCTCCAAGCCTCACCAACACTTGTTATTTGTCTTTTTGATAATAGCCATTCTGACAGGTGTGAGGTGATAGCTCATTGTGGTTTTGATTCACATTTGCCTGATAATTAGTGATATTGAACATATTTTCATGTACCTGTTGGTCTTCTGTATGTCTTCTTTGGAAAAGTGTCTATTTAGAGCATTTGCCCATTTTTTAATCAGATTGTTTGGGTTTTTGGCTCTTGAGTTGTATGAGTCCTTTATAAATTTTGGATATTAACCCCTTGTCAGATATAATTTGCAGATATTTTCTCCTGTTAAGTAAGTTTCCTTTTCGTTTTGTTGATGGTTTCCTGTGCTGTGCAGAAGCTTTTTAGTTTGCTTATCTTTGCTTTTGATGCCTTTGCTTTTGGTATCATATCCAAAAAAATCATTGCCAGGACCAATGTCCAGAGTAACATTTTTTAAAACAAGAGTAGCTTCATGTTTTAAATTTTTAATTAATTAACTATATTGTGGTTAAATATACATGGCATAAAATTTACTATTTTAATCATTTTAAGTGCACCATTCGGTAGCATTAAGTACATTACCTTGTTGTGCAGACATCACCACTGTCCACCTCCAGAACTTTTTCGTCATCTCAAAATGCATTGTTTTGTTTCTAAAGTATGAATTCTGGTATCGCATCCTCGCTATGCAAGTGTGATGACATATGTAAAACCACTGGCATACAATAGGCACTCAGAGTAAATCTTAGTTGTTTCTTCTGCGTCTCACTCTCCGAAAGAGTTGTTTCCTGTCTCCTAAAAGATGTTTCCTACCCTCTTTTTTTTTTATACCTTTTTTTTTTTTTTTTTTTTGCAGTATGCGGGTCTCTCACTGTTGTGGCCTCTCCCGTTGCGGAGCACAGGCTCAGCGGCCATGGCTCCCAGGCCCAGCCGCTCTGCGGCATGTGGAATCCTCCCGGACCGGGGCACGAACCCGTGTCCCCTGCATCGGCAGGCGGACTCTCAACCACTGCGCCACCAGAGACGCCCCTATCCTCTTTTTTTAAATAAATAGTTTTATTGAGATATAATTTACATATCATACAGTTAACCTATTTCAAGTGTACAAGTCAATAGTTTTTCTTATATTACATTATTAATTTTTTTAATTGTAAAATACTTATAAAATTTGCCATTTTAGCTATTTTTAAGGTTACACTTCAGTGGCGTTAATTATATTCACAGTGTTGTACAACATTTACCACTATTTCCAAAATGTTTTCATTACCTCAAATAGAAACTCTATAATAATTAAGCAAAAACTCCCCACTCCGAAACTCTATAATAATTAAGCAAAAACTCCCCACTCCTTCTAAAACTCTCCACAGCACATAATAAGGTCTAATGTACTTTCAGTCTCTATAATTTGCCTCTTCTGGATACCCCATGTAAATGAAAGCATACACAGTATTTGTGTTTCTTGGTCTGGATTATTTTATTTAACATCTCTTTAACTTTCATTCATGTTGTAGCATGTATCAGAACTTCATTCCTTTTTCTGGCTGAGTAATATTCCATTGTAGTACATAGCACATTTTGTTCCTCTGTTAACAGGCACTTTGGTTGTTTCTGCCTTTGGGTATTGTGAACAATGCTGCGGTGAACACTGGCATATATTTATCTGTTTAGGTTCCTGTTTTCAGTCCTTTGTGTATAAACTTACAGGTGAAATTGCTAGACCGTATAGAAATTCTACATTTAGCTTTTATTTATTTATTTATTTTATTTTTTATTTCTTTTGTTTATCCCCACAAGGCCTCAAAAAATTGTAGCAGCAGTATGCCTTTCCCTCCCCAGATGAATCTTTAGTAAAAGCCAAAATATTCATTAGATTATAAAGAGAAGCATGAGTATACATTTAGCTTTTAAAAGAACCACCAAACTTTTCCACAGTGGCTGTACCACTGAGTGTTCATTGTACAGTTAGTTACTGATTTGGGATCTTTCTTCTCTTTTAATTTATGTGTTTTCACATAAAAATTTTCCTCTGGGCTTCCCTGGTGGTGCAGTGGTTGAAAGTCCGCCTGCCGGTGTGGGGGACACGGGTTCGTACCCCGGTCCAGGAAGATCCCACATGCCGTGGAGTGGCTGGGCCCGTGAGCCATGGCCGCTGAGCCTGCGCGTCTAGAGCCTGTGCTCCGCAACGGGAGAGGCCACAACAGTGAGAGGCCTGCATACCGCAAAAAAAAAAAAAAAAAAAAAAAAAAGAGTAGAGTATGTTGTTTAATTTCCACACATAAGTGAATTTTTCAGTTTTCCTTCATGTCTAGTTACATTCCTTTGTGATCAGAAAAGATATTCTGTATGGTTTCAATCCTTTTTAATTTATTGACTTCTTTTGTAGCCTAACATATGGTCTATCCTAAAGAATGTTCCATGTGCACTGGAGAAAACTATGTAATCTGCTGTTGTTGGGTAGAGTGTTGTTTCTACTTCTGTTAGATCTGATTGGTTTATAATGTTGTTCTAATACTTACTGATCTTCTGTGTGGTTGTTCTGCCAACTGTTATTGTACAACTGTCTATTTCTCTCTTAAATTCTGTCAGTGTTTCCTTCATATATTTTGGGTCCTCTGATGTTTGGTGAATATTTTTTTATAATTGTTATAGCTTTATGGTGAATGGACTGTCTTGTCAATTTTTAATGTTTGTCTCTTGTAACAGTTTTTTACTTAAAGTCTCCTTTTCTGATATTAGTATACTCTCCTTATCTCTCTTTTGGTTACTATTTGCATGGAATATCTTTTTCCATCCTTTCATGTTCATCCAGTTCCCATCTTTGGATCTAAAGTGAATCTCTTGTAGACGGCATGTATGTAGTTAGATCATGTTTTGTATTAATTTTGCTCCTCTCTATCTTTTGATTGGAAAGTCTCATCTATTTACATTTATAGTAATTACTAATAAGAAAGGATTTATGCTTGCCATTTAGTTTTCCATGTGTGTTATAGCTTTTTGTCCCTCATTTCCTCCTTACTGCCTTCTTTTGTACTTAGCTGATCTTCTTGTAGTTACCTGTTTGATTCCCTTCTCATTCCCTTTTGTGTATATTCTATAGCTATTTTTTCTGTGGTTACCATGGAGATTACATATAACTTCCTAAAGATATAACTCTGTAATTTTTGTGTGTGTGTGTGGTATGCGGGCCTCTCACTGTTATGGCCTCTCCCATTGCAGAGCACAGGCTCCGGACACGCAGGCCCAGCGGCCATGGCTCACAGGCCCAGCCACTCTGCGGCATGTGGGATCCTCCCGGACCGGGGCACGAACCCGTGTCCCCTGCATCGGCAGACGGACTCTCAACCACCGCGCCACCAGGGAAGCCCTAACTCTGTAATTTGAATTGATACCAACTTACCTTCAGTCGCATAGAAAAATGCTATTCCTGTAAAGCTCCATGCCTTCCTTTTATATTATTGATATTACAAATTACATCTTTTTTCATTTTGTGCCCTAAAACATATATTTATAATTATTTTTTATGCATTTGTCTTTTTTAAAATTTTTTAATTTTTGGCTGCGTTGGGTCTTCATTGCTGTGCTCAGGCTTTCTCTAGTTGTGGTGAGTGGGGGCAGTTCTTCATTGTGGTGCACATGCTTCTCATTGTGCTGGCTTCTCTTGTTGCAGAGCACAGGCTCTAGGTACATGGGCTACAGTAGTTGTGGCACACAGGCTCAGTAGTTGTGGCGCATGGGCTTAGTTGCTCCGCAGCATGTGGGATCTTCCCAGACTGGGAATCAAACCCGTGTCCCCTGCAGTGGCAGGCAGATTCTTAACCACTGTGCCACCAGGGAAGTTACTGCATTTGTCTTTTAAATCCTGTTTTCTATACTCTTTTCTCTGCAGTCACCCATCATGATTAAACTAAGAGCCTCTTGCCTGTTTTTTTCCTAGAAAAAAATAAAAGTCTTTTTGTTTTGTTTTGTTTTTTGGCCCCACGGCATGTGGGATTTTAATTCCCCGACCAGGGATTGAACCAGTGGCCCCCGCAGTGGAAGCGCAGTCTTAACCGCTGGACCTCCAGGGAAGTCCCAAAAGTGATTTTTTAATAATAATAAAAAATAAAGATTGCATTAACTGAGATGATTAAAGAACTTTCCACATGTAAGTTGGCTCCTAATGTGGAGTAGAACATATCAGGCCATCACTGTATATTGTCAGGAATTATAAATCATGATTTATGAAAGTTCAGTGAAAGTTCAGTTTGCCACTTAGAAATGGAGAAGCATTGGGAGGGAATCCATAACAACATTTACATTCCGTTCTATTTTTTATAGAAGCTTGGTTATGTCCAGTCTTATGGCTAAGGAAAATGTTTGTATCTGGCAGCAGCTCTTGCTCTAGCTCCCTCTAGTGATAATAAAATGGCTTCAGTAGCAATTACTATTTCTCACTTGACTGTTCTTTTTTTTTTTTTTTTTTTTTTTTTTTTTTTTTTTTTTTTTTTGCGGTATGCGGGCCTCTCACCGTTGTGGCCTCTCCCGTTGCGGAGCACAGGCTCTGGACGCGCAGGCCCAGCGGCCATGGCTCATGGGCTCAGCTGCTCCGCGGCATGTGGGATCTTCCCAGACTAGGGCACAAACCCGTGTCTCTTGCATCGGCAGGCGGACTCTCAACCACTGCGCCACCAGGGAAGCCCCTTGACTGTTCTTTAATACAGGCCTGATGGACTTTTAATAACAAGATTTAATATATTTTAATAAATAACAAGATTTAAGATACTTCAAAAATTATATCTCATTCATACAGTGGAATATTATTCAGCGTTAAAAAAGAAAGAATTTGGACACCTCCTACAATATGGATGAACCTTGAAAATATTATGCTAAGTGAAATGAACCAGTCAGAAAAAGACAAATACTGTTTGATTCCACTTATAAGAGGTACCTAGAGTAGTCAAATGCATGGAGAGAGAATGGAGAATGGTGGTTGCCAGGGGCTGGTGGCAGTTATTGTTTAATGGATTCAGAGTTTCAGTCTTACAAGGTGAAGTGTTCCTAGATGGCTGATAGTGATGGTTGTATAACAGTGTGAATGTACTTAATACCACTGAGCTGCACACTTAAGATTGGTTAAAATGGGAAATTGTATGTTATATATATTTACCAGGAAAAGTTTGCAGGAGATCTGTTACCTCAAGTTCTGAGATATCCCTCTGTTCTGTTATTGAGAGTGGAAAATGATACAGCCTTCCCTTAGGAAATGTGTGTCTCAAACTGTAAATACTATCAGAGTTCAAGGAAGAGGTTAGGAAAATACAATTTTGTGATGAAAATTGAGAATTAACATATCTTAAAGTGTAGAAATTACAAATGACATCATAATTGCTATAGTAATGATGGTATTATTGTAAACTAGAAATTAGGGAAGTGAAATAATACTTCTTTAAAATACTTTTTAATAGACACGTAGTCATGTTTTCTCTGTAAAAACACAGTCTTAGCACTTTCCAACCTGAACATATCTTAGAAATTACATAATTCACCTCTCTTAAGCCCTAGATCAATAAATCTTGCATTTGCATACAATGGGACTACCTTACCAGATTAAACTTTTATTTTTTTCACAATGTTTTTGTTTTTTTGTTTGTTTATTTGAAAATACTCAAATCTCTGGCAAAATTAACACCCATATACCCTACCTAAATTTATTAACATTTTGCCACATTTGCTTTAATTCTCTATACACACATTTACATTTTTGCATGGGAAAAAATTTTTGTCCAGTGAAAATTTTGAAAGTAAGTTGCAGACATTCACCCCTATGCATTTCAGAAGTTATCACCTTAGAACTAGGATACTCTCCTACCTAATCTTAATACCATTATCATATCTAAGAAACTAAGTAGGACTTCCCTGGTGTGCAGTGGTTAGGAGTCCTCCTGCCCGAGGACACGGGTTCGACCCCTGGTCTGGAATGATCCCACATGCTGCGGGGCAACTAAGCCTGTGTGCCACAACTACTGAGCCTGTGCTCTAGAGCCCGCGAGCCACAAATACTGAGCCTGCGTGCCACAACTACTGAAGGCTGTGCGCCTAGAGCCCATGCTCCGCCACAAGAGAAGCCACCACAATGAGACGCCCATGCACTGCAACGAAGAGTAGCCCCTGCTTGCCGCAACTAGAAAAAGCTCACACACAGAGCAACGAAGACCCAACAGAGCCAAAAATAAAATAAATAAATAAATTTATTTTTTTAAAAGCAGTATATCAGTAATATCATTAATATACAGCCCATACTTATATTTTCCCTGTTGTCCTAAAATTATCTTTTATTTCAATTTATTTTGTTTTCTTTTAATGTAGAATCCAAACAGATAACATGTGTTAGCACCTGATTGCTAGCTATGTGTATTATTTTAATCTAGAATATTCCCTATCTTTTGTTTTTTATGAGATTGATCCTTTTTGAGGAACTTAAGCTTGTTTTGCTACATTCCACAATTTTTAAATTATTTCTTCATGATTAGATTTAGGTTAAATCTTGGCGGGAGTATTACATATGTGATATTTCGTACTTCTAATTGCATCCCGCTTACTGTTTCACTGTTGGTTATGCCATGTTTGATCACTTGGTTAAGATGTGGTATCCACCAGCTCTCTCCAATGTAAAGATACATTTTTACTATCGTAAATTAGTAAATCATGGGGTGATGGTTGAGGCTGTGGCTTCTTCTCTAGTAGTCTTTTTTTTTAATCTAATATTTTAGCATCCATTATGATCTTTGACTAAACTGGTGAGTACATTGTTAGTTGCAAACTGGTAATTTTCTAATTCTGTCATTTCTTCAACATTTATTAGCTGATATTTCTCTGGGAAGATGAGCTTTGACTTTTCTTCCCTTTACACACTCAGAATTTTTCATTTCTTTTGAGTATCGTATGGACTCATAAAAAATTTTAATATATCATAATCCAGTACCATCGTTTTGTGGAGATCTGCTCAGATTTCCCAAATTTTAATCACAGAAGACACTTTAAGCTGGGTCCTGTTTCTTTTAGACATAACCTCATTCATCTTTGAGTATTTCCCTGCTTTCTGTCGTAGAAAGGTATCATTCATCCTGGTTGTTTTGTTTTGGTATTTATTTTTATTTCTTTGCTGTTGTTTATCAGATTTACCTTGTTCTTTCCTTGCCTCAGATCAGGAATCAGTTATTTCACTCAAGAAGTTTTGGTTTCTTTTTCTTTTCTTTTTTTTTTGTTTTTTTTTTTTTGGTTTGTTTTTTAAAATATTTATTTATTTATTTGGTTACACCGCGTCTTACTTGTGGCAGGGGGGTCCTTAGTTGTGGCCCACCATCTCCTTAGTTGTGGCATGCAAACTCTTAGTTGCGGCGTGCATGTAGCATGCAGTTCCTGACCAAAGATTGAACCCAGGCCCCCTGCATTGGGAGCATGGAGTCTTAACCACTGTGCCACCAGTGAAGTCCCTGGTTTCTTTTAATGGGAATTATTTAGAAATCAAAATCTGGGTACTTGATATGCTGTCTGCTACTAGGTTATCATTGTTCCTGAGGTGTAGCAATGCTTTTAGGCTCTTTCAGAACGAGGAAATAAATAAGTATATATATGCACACACATACATGTATTAATTTTCTATTACTGTGTAACAATTACCACAATTTTAGCAGCTTAAAACATTACCCATTTATTATCTCACGGATTCCCTGGAATTTTAGGAGTCTAGACATTTCTGCTCTGTGTCTCACAAGGCTGGAATCAAGGTAGCAGCCAAATCTGTGATCTCATCTGAGACTTGAGGTCTTATCCATGCTCATATTCATTTTATTGGAGTTGTAGAACTCAGTGGTGTCTTGCTTCTTCTAAGCTACTAAGAAAGAGAGTCTGCTTCTTTAAGTCTCTAAGCTCAAGGCAAGCCTTAGCCTTCAGTGTTTTTCCCACCATTTTTCTATCAGGTTGTTAGTCTTTTTTTTTCCCTTGATTTTTAAGAGTTCCTTATATATTAAGGAGATTTGCCCTTTCTCTGTGATATAAATTGCAACTGTTTTTTTGTCAGTTTGTTATTTGTCTTTTGTGCTTATTGGCTATATGTCTTTTGTTATCCCAGTAGCATACTGCGTTGAATACTGAAATATGATGCCTCTAACTTTGGCTATTCTGGCTTCTTCCAACTTTGTTTGGCTAATTCTGGGTCCCTTGCTGTTTCCATGTGAATTTCAGGATCAACTTGTTGATTTCTGCAAAAAAAACCAGCTGGGATTTTGAAAAAAAAAAAAAGTAGATTAATTGGAGAGTTTTAGATCTTACCAATATTAAGTATTTTGATCCATGAACATGAGATGTCTTTCTAGTTATTCATTTCTTTTAAAATTTCTTTTAACAGTATTTTTTAGTTTTCAGTATGTAAGTCTCGTAAGTACTTTTGTTAAACATACTCCTGAGAATTTTATTCTTTTGATGTTATTGTAAATGGAATTTTAAAATTCCATTTTATATGTTTATTGCTAGTATATAGAAATACACTTGATTTTTGTATTTTGATTTTATATCCTGCAAGCCTTGCTGAACTCAATTAATAGTCCTAATAGTATTTTAATGGATTCTGTAGCTTGACTCTGGACTTTGCATATGATGATGATTTTTATCATACAAAGGTCCATATTTTCATGTAGTCAAATTTTTGTTTTGTTTTTGTTTGTATTGTGCTTCTGGATTTTGGATCATTATTAGAAAAGCTTCCCTACACCCAGGTTTTAAAAGAACTAAGAAATTCAGCCTTATTTTCTTCTAGTAATTGTTTAAGTTTGATTTTTACATCTAGTTCCCAGATCTATTTGGAATATTTCTGGTATATAGTATTAGGCTAGGCTGTACTCATTGGGTAAACTGAAGAGAGTTAGTCCATATTGAGTGCCCACTATGTGCCAGTTGCTGTGTTAAGCACTTTACATATATTATCTCATTTAATCTTGTGAAAGACCAGATACTGTTATTGAAGAAGCTAAGCCTTAGAGAGAGTAAGTAATTTGTCCAGTGTTACACAGCTAGTAGGTGACATAGCTAATATTTGTATCTGGGCAATAATTAGCTGCAACACTTAAACCTGTTGCCACTTTGCCCCTAACTTAAATACTGTTTGATTGTTAAAAAAAAAAATTGACTTGTCTGGAACATTTCATTAATTTCTACTTTAGATGGAATGTTCACTCTAGATAAGCATGTATATTTTACATTACATACTTTATGAGAGAAGACATTAGGGCTGATAAAGTTTAGTAATCTGGAAATATAATTTTAACTTCTGTTTTATCTAAAAATGTCATGCTCCTCAAAGGTTTTAAATTGTGAGGTAAACTAGTTTCAATTGGAGGGTTAGGGAAATTACATTACATTTTGACATTACAAAAAAACATGCTTTTATATCCTCCCTCTATAAATTTCACATCCCCAGGACAAAAGTTCTGCCATGATGTTCATGAAGGAACATTGAAGGGGTTTATGCTCCGGTTGTCTGTAGATGGTGTTCAGAATATTTTAACCCTGGTATGATCTTAATTACCTTTCAATATGATTCTGGGCCATTTCTCCCTATGGATAGTTGGTTGTGCTAAGATCATGTAAATTTGTGTTAATCTAAATAAAATTAATAAAATAAATCTGTTACAGAAAATAGTGTAGGTTGGTAAAGTGTGTTGAGAGAAACGTTAACATCTTCAGCAAGGTAGTTTATGAAAATACTATTTTCAGAAGTTTAACTACCAGTGGAATACAGAATAGATTGTCTAAGGAGAAAGAGGCTAGATTCAAGTGATTCTTAAATCCAGTAAGGGTAATGCATCAAGTTGTGGTTATAGAACTCAAATCCTTACTCCTTCACTTACTAGTTACATGAATTGGGGCATATTACTGAACCTATGTCCTCAGTGTCCTCATCTAAAAAAATGGCGTGATGAAAAGTACCTACTTCATAGAGTTTGTGGGTTAAATGATTAACCCTTATAAGACTGACTTTCTCTTGAATACAGTAATATGATATCCTCAGGATTGTTATTCCTCTACTCAGATTTTCTTTGAGATACAGTTGTCTCATGGTATCTGTGGGGAATTGCTTCCAGACCCCACCCCACAGATACGAAAATGCACAGAGGCTCAGTTCCTTTATGTAAAACGGTATAGTACAGTCAGTCTGCCCTGTATATCTGCAGGTTCTGCATCCACAAATAGGGAGGGCCAACTGTACACTTATTTCCTACATTATAGAATCCAAAATTCTTCAATAATATTTAAGACCCACCATGATCTAGTATAACCTGTTTTTCTAGTCTTATCTCCAGTTACACTCCTGAAATACTCATTCCTTTAACTACAGCATCTGATAATTTCCCCCAGTTTCTCCATCCTCCACTTTACTCTTGGTGCTTGTCCTAGGTGTTTGCTCTAAGTGGTATAAACTACCTGCCCACTAGCCTTTTACTTGCCAAATGGCCATTCAGACTTTACTCAAGATATGAAATACTCCCTCATTAAATAAAAGTTGCCTTAATTCTCCTGTAGTTGAGATTAATTTTACTTTTCTTTTCCCTTTTGTAAAGCTTAGTAGCACCTTAAGAGTTTCATCACATTCTAATATTTAAACTAGGCATATAGGCATACATGTTTGTTCCTCCACCAGACTGTAAGCTTCTTTTGGCAATGAGTATGCTTTGTTCCTCCCATGTGTCTTGAAACTATCAGTCCATTTTCTATATTATGAAAAAGAAGTAACCAACTGCCTGAATTTCTAAAAAATGTGTGACTTAAATTTTCCTTAGAAAAATTTTAAATGCTAAGAGCAGCGTCTGCCCTCTTATTTGGTAACAAATATGTGAGGAAATTATTATTTGTCTATCCTTTTCATTTTCACCCAAGAAAGACATTCCAAAATATAGTAAATGCCAAATTTATCCTTAAAAAGTTTGTTGTGTATGTGTATGAAAAACATTGTTTCTGTGATCAACTATTATTACATGATAATTTGTATACTCCCTTGACATTTACCAAGATCTTTTACATAGTTTTTATTTGTCATTTATATTTAAGCACAACTAAGTCATAGTCCTAAACTCTTAGAGATTAAAATCACAACAGTCTTTACAAATATGTTCTACTATGTTTTCCAGTAGAACAGTGTTTTAACTCCTCCAATTCAGTTTTTCTTACCTTTCAGTATGATTTTGGTCCTATTTTCCCTGTGGTTATTTGGTGCTAAAGAAATTTATTCTTATTTAAACATTAATCTAAATAAGTTTTTACTATCAAAGTAAATTAATTTATTGCAAAAACTTGGTTTAATATTTTCCCAAAGCATATCATATATTTATTATTTATTTTTATGTATGGTGGGTGATAACCTAAAGAAGATTGCAAGATTTTACAGAAGCATTATATACCTTTCACCCAGATTCATCAAATGTTGATTTCTGCCACATTTCTTTCTGTACTCCCTTCCTGCCTGCTCTCTTTCTCTTATACACACAGACATTTTTTTTCTCAGTTTTTTGATAAAAAGTTACAGACATTTTAACCAGTGACTCAGAAATATATCAGCATGTATTTCCTATGAACCAGGACATTTTCTTCAGAATCTTAACATCACTACAATACTATTATCTAATACACAGTTAATAATCAAATTTCACTAATTGTGTCAATTATGTCCTTTATAACATTTTTTTTCTGCAGTGATTCAGGATCCAATATATAATTATGCATTGCATTTAGGTGCCATGTCTCTTTATTCTCCTTTAATTTGGAACACTTCTCCAGCCTTTGTCTTTCATCATACTGACATTTCTTTAAGAGTACAGAGGAGTTGTTTCATAGAAAGTTCGTAAATTTGAGTTTGATGTTTCTTCACGAATAGATTAAGATTGTCAGGAATACCACAAAAGTAATGTTTTCTTCTCAGTGAATCAAATCAGGAAGCACATGATATCATTGTGTAGTTGATAATATTAACTGTGATCATTCAGTCACTGTGATGTCAACCACAGCAACATTCAAATATGCAATATAATATCATTAACTATAGTCACCATACTATATATTACATCTACAGGAATTATTTATTTTATAATTAGAAGTTTGTACCTTTTGACCACCTTAACCATTTCATCCCTCCCCACCCCCCCCACTTCTGGCAACCATCAAATCTATTCTCTGTGTCAATGAGTTTGATGTTGTTTTTATTTTGGTCTTTTTTTTAAAAATAAAGTCCACATATAAGTGAGATCATACGGTGTTTGTCTTTCTCTATCTGACTTATTTATTTATCATCATGCCCTCAGGGTCCATTTGTATTGTCTCAATAACAGGATTTCCTTCTTTTTAATGGCTAAGTAATATTCCATTCATCTGTGTGTCTGTTTTTTGTGACAACACCATACTGTTCTGATTACTTTAGCTTTGTAATACAGTTTGTAATCAGGAAGTGTGATGCCTTCAGCTTTGTTCTTCTTTCTCAAGATTGCTTTGGCTATTCGGGGTCTTCTGTGGTTCCATACAAATTTTAGGATTGTCTGTTCTTTTTCTGTGAAAAATGCCATTGGGATTTTTTTTTTATTATTGCATTGAATCTGTAGATTGCTTTGCACAGTTATGGGTATTTTAACAATATTAATTCTTCCAGTCCATGAGCATGAAATATCTTCTCATTTATTTGTATTTTTTTCTATTTCTTTCAACAGCATCTTATAGTTTTCAGCATACAGGTCTTTTACCTCCTTGGTTAAATTTATTCCTAGGTATTTTATTATTTTCAATGCTATTACAAATGCAATGGTTTTCTTAGTTTCTCTTTATTTATTTGGTTGCACTGGGTCTTCGTTGCAGCAGGTGGGCTTCTTAGTTGCGGCTCGTGGGCTCCTTATTTGTGGCTCACTGGCTCCTTAGTTGCAGCACACAGGCTCCTTAGTTGTGGCACATGAACTCTTAGTTGCAGCATGCATGTGAGATCTAGTTCCATGGCCAGGGATCGACCCCAGGCCCCCTGCATTGGGACTGCGGAGTTTTAACCACTGCACCACCAGGGAAGTCCCTAATTTCTTTTTCTGATAGTTATTAATGTATAGATACACAACTGATTTTGTGTGTGTGTGTGTGTGTGTGTGTGGTATGCGGGCCTCTCACTGCTGTGGCCTCCACCGTTGCGGAGCACAGGCTCCAGACACACAGGCTTAGCGACCATGGCTCATGGGCCCAGCCGCTCCGCGGCATGTGGGATCCTCCTGGACCAGGGCACAAACCCGTGTCCCCTGCATTGGCAGGCAGACTCTCAACCACTGTGCCACCAGGGAAGCCCACAACTGATTTTTGAACTTTGATTTTACTAAATTTGTTTATCAGTTCTAACAGTTTTTTGGTGGAGTCTTTGGGGTTTTGTATCATATCATATCATCTACAAATAGAGACAGTTTCACTTCTTCCTTTTATATTTGGATGCCTTTTATTTCTTTTTCTTGACTAATTGCTCTGCTTATAATCTCCAGTACTATGTTGAATTAAAACGGTGAGTGTGGGCATTCTTGTCTTGTTACTGATCTTAGAGTAAAAGCTTTCATTCTTTCATCATTGAGTATGATGTTAGTTGTGGGCTTGTCATAAATGACCTTTATTATGTTGAGGAACATTCCTTTACCCACTTTGTTGAGCTTTTTTTTTTTTTCCTAATTTTTTTTTTTTTGGCTGCATCAGATCGTAGCTGCGGCACACAGGATCTTGGGATCTTTCGTTGCAGCTCACGGGTTTCTGTCTAGTTGTGGCATGTGGGTTTTTCTCTCTGTAGTTGTGGTACATGGGCTCCAGAGCTTGAGCTCTGTAGTTTGCAGCACGTGGTCTCTCTCATTGAGGTGCGCAAGCTCAGCATATGTGGCACGCAGGGTAGTTGCCCCGTAGCATATGGGATCTCAATTCCCTGACCAGGGGTTGAACCCATATCCCCTGCATTGGAAGGCGGATTCTTTACCACTGTACCACCAGGGGAGTCCCTTTGTTTAGCATTTTTATTATAAATGGATGTTGAATTTTGTCAAATGGTTTTTCTCCATCTAAAGAGATAATCATGGGATTTTCCTGGTGACGCAGTGTTTAAGAATCTGCCTGCCAGTGCAGGGGACATGGGTTTGATTCCTGGTCTGGGAAGATCCCACATGCTGTGGAGCAACTAAGCCCATGTGCCACAACTACTGACTCTGCACTCTAGAGCCCACAAGCCACAACTACTGAGCCCATGTGCTGCAACTACTGAAACTCACGTGCCTAGAGCCCGTGCTCCACAACAAGAGAAGCCACTGCAATGAGAAGCCCGTGCACTGCAACAAAGAGTAGCCCCTGCTCGCTGCAACCAGAGAAAGCCCACGTGCAGCAACGAAGACCCAACACAGCCAAAAATAAATAAATAAATAGATTTATTTATTTTAAAAAATTAAAAATAAAATTAAAAACTAAGAGATAATCATATGATTTTTATCCTTTATCTTGTTGTTCCGGTATATCACATTGATTTTGCAGATGTTAGACCATCCTTGCATCCCTAGAATAAATTCCACTTGATCATAAAGTACAATCCTTTTAATATATTGTTGAATTTAGTTTGCTACTGTTTTGTTGAGGATTGTTGCATGTGTTTTCATCAAGGTTACTAGTCTGTAATTTTTTTTGTTGTTGTAGTGTGCTTATGTTGTTTTGGTATCAGGGTGTTGCTGACCTCATAAAATGCGTCAAGAAATGTTTCCTTCTCTTCTGTTTTTTGCAAGTGTTTGAGAAGGATTTATATTAATTCTTCTTTATTGTTTGGTATAATTCACCAGTGAAGCCCTCTGTTCCTGGATTTTTGTTGTTGGGAGGTTTTGAGTACTGATTCAATCTCCTTACTAGTTATCTGGCTGCTCAGATTTTCTATTTTTTTCACAATTCAGTCTTGTTAGGTTGTATGTTTCTAGGAATTCATCGATTTCTTCTAGGTTGTCCAGTTTATTGGCATATAATTGTTTGCAGTCGTATCTTATGATCTTTTGTTTTTCTGAGTTATCAGTTGTAATGTCTCCTCTTTCATTTAATTTTGTTTATTTGAGTCTTATCTTTTTCTGGGTGAGTCTAGCTAAAGCTTTGTCTATTTTGTTTATCTTTTCAAAAAAGCAGTTCTTAGTTTCATTGATCTTTTGTCTTTTTAGTCTCTATTTCATTTATTTCCACTCTGATCTTTGTTATTTCTTTCCTTCCTTGGCCTTAGTATGTTCCTTATCTGGTTCCTTGAGTTGTACAGTTAGGTTGTTTATTTGAGATTTTTTTTGGTTTCTTAATTTATCGCTATGAACTTCCCTCTTAGAACTGCTTTTGTGGCATCCCATAAATTTTGGTATGTTGCATTTTCATTTGTTTTAAGACTTGCTTTATATCTCTCTTCATTGACCCTCTGGTTGTTGAGTAGCATTGTTGTTTAATCTTCACATATTTGTGAATTTTCTAGTTTCCTTCTTGTAATTAACTTGTACTTTTATACTATTATGGTGGAAAAAATGGTTGGTAAGACTTCAGTCTTCCTAAATTTATTAAGATTTTTTTTGTGTGACCTAACATATGATCCGTCCTGGAGAATGTTCCACGTGCACTTGAGAATAATATGTATTTTGTTTCTTTGGGATGGAATATTTTGTATATATCTGTTAAGTCCACTTCGGTGTGTTTAATTAGAAGCCTGCCCCTTGAGGCCAGCTACGAAGATAATAAGCTAATAAGCCTCTTTCATAGAAAGACTGGGCATTTCTGTCTGCTGCCTCTTCTTTGTGCCCTGAGGTGGGGGTGGGAGGTAGCTAGTTAAGAACTGTTTCTCTGTTTGTACAGTGCTATGGGGCCTATGATCCTAAGCCCCGCTGCTCACCGGAGCCAGGTGATCAAGGGATGTCCTCAGGTTGGCAGCTGCAAAAACCAGGGCTCCAGACATGTGCACAAGCTCCTTTGTAGGCAATACCATTGACCTGGAGTGAGGCAGAGGGATAATACAAAGACTTGGAGGCTGGTAGGTGCAGAGGCTGTCATCTACCAGCCTCCGCAGTCTTTGGAGAATATCTTAGTCTGCCCCCCTAGATGTGTGTTATGTTAGATACCTGCCCCTCAGGTCAGAGATTTAAGATAATCAAATGGCCTCTTTCACAGAAAGACTGGGTGTGTTTCAGTCACCTCCCTCTGCACTGTGTGCTGGGAGGTTAGCCACAGTGAATTCATTCAAGCCCTTTCAGAACTGTTTCTCAGTTTGCTGTATAGTCTTTTGGGTCTCGTGGACACAAGCCCCATTGGCTTTTAGAGCTAGATGTTTTGGGGGCCCATATCGCAGCTGGAGGTCTTAAAAGTTGGAGTACCAGATGTGGGGTTCAAAGCCTTTGCTCCTCAGGGAGAAGCTTGGAGTTGTGAGGGCCTTCCTGATTGTGGATTGCTGTTCCATGGATGAGGTTTGCAGTGAGACTGATCTCAGCCTCTCCTAACAGTTTCGATATGGTTTTTTTCTTGTTAGCCCAATGTGTACGAGTCACCCAGCTACTTATAGGGTTCTTTCAGAGGAAATTGTTCTGCATGTAACTTGTAGGTTCACAGTGTCTCTGGGAGGAGGTGAGTTCAAGATCTTCCTTCATCTCCATCTTGAACAGAAGCCTACATACATTGTTTGTTTATTGTTGAACCTTTGAAATTCCCATTTTTCTCCAACTCTGTTACCTGAAAGCGCCTAGAAACAGTGATATCCCACCAGTGGTGAGCACACTTAGTGTATAGAGTTTGGTTATTTTTATTTATTTATTTTTAAACATTTATTTTTTATTTATTTATTTTTTGGCTGCGTTGGTCTTCGTTGCGGTGCGCAGGCTTCCCACTGAGGTGGCTTCTCCTGTTGTGGAGCATGGACTCTAGGTGCACGGGCCTCAGTAGTTGCAGCTCACGGGCTCAGTAGTTATGGCTTGTGGACTCCAGAGCACAGGCTCAGCAGTTGTGGAGCATGAGCTTAGTTGCTCCACGATATGTGGGATCTTCCCGAACCAGGGCTCAAACCTGTGTCCCCTGCATTAGCAGGAGGACTCTTAACCACTGTGCCACCAGGGAATTCCCTAGAGTTTGGTTTTTAAATACCATTTCCCACTGAGAGGAAGTAATGCTCCTTGGAGAAATGGCTTATTCGGGGTGGATCAGGGAATGCACAAGATGAGCCTGAAGCATCATGTTTATACCAATTTTGTTGCAAGTTAGTATGGGAAAAATGTTTGACTGAAATGAGAAATAGCCAAATTAACATGGATTCTGATTTTGTGATGTATACCATGCTAAGTTTCTTTTCCTCCTTGAATCCAAGTGAAAGAATTTACAAGAACAATATTTTATTTCTTAAAGATCACCTATAAATCCAGCTACTTTTTTTCTTCCCAGCAACTCTGTAACATAGCATTCATTGCCTTTTAGTTTATAGTTCTCATATATGAGTGATTTGTTCATAGTTTTTATATGTCAGTGACTATTAATATGGGTAGGTAAATTTGTGAATAGTGTTATGACAAGCATAGCTTTTGATTTCTTAGCTCTCCAGTGTTTATATTTAGGAATTTACAATAGATTTACCACGTTTAATCTTCGTCCATTTTGTCTTCAATGAAAAGTCTACTCTGCTTGACTTTGTTTTGTGTTTTAATGTTTTAGTAATACTATCTTTAGCTAATGTAACAAAGATTGTACAATCGTATTCAGAATTTTAGTGGCTGACTTTTCACTGAAAATACAGTGCAGTTGCTAGGAAGAGCTTTCATTTCCTTTTGGAATTCCAGCTACACTGTGGAAGCTCCCTTTGCTACTAAAGTGACTTAAAACTTTAAGTGCATGTTCTAATCTGTGAGTTTGTTCCCAAGTTGTTTCTCAGCTGTTTGCTATGAACAATATCTACCTAATCCATGAGCATTTAGAACTTGTTCTATGAGTCATTTCTATAATCAACCAACAACAACTACAACAAAACTAAGCTTAATGAAGCTTATCTTTGTTAAAGGAAGACTAGAGACAAATATATATATTTATATAATTCCATTAAAAGTTTTATAAGCAAATCAAGGCTTTAAAAGAAGTATTCTTGTGCCAGTACCATACTCTTTTGATGACTGTGGCTTTGTAGTATAGTCTAAAGTCAGGGAGCCTGATTTCTCTAGCTCCATTATTCTTTCTCAAGATTGCTTTGGCTATTTGTGATCTTTTGTGTTTCCATACAAATTGTAAAATTTTTTCTTCTAATTCTGTGAAGAATGCCATTGGTAATTTGATAGAGATTGCGTTGAATCTTGTAGATTGCTTTGGGTAGTGTAGTCATTTTCACAATATTGAGCTTCCGGTTCAAGAACATGGTCTATCTCTGTATCTGTTTGTGTCATCTTTTATTTCTTTCATCAGTATATTGTAGTTTTCTGAGTACAGGTCTTTTACCTCCTTAGGTAGGTTTATTGCTAGGTATTTCATTCTTTTTTTAAAAAAATAAATTTATTCATTTATTTCTGGCTGCGTTAGGTCTTTGTTTTGCTGCACACCGGCTTTCCCTAGTTGCAGCTAGTGGGGGCTACTCTTCCTTGCGGTGCATGGGCTTCTCATCACAGTGGCTTCTCTTGTTCTGTGGAGCACAGGCTCTAGGCACGTGGGCTTCAGTAGTTGTGGCTTGCAGGCTAGGTAGTTGTGGCATGTGGGCTCTAGAACGTAGGCTCAGTAGTTGTGGCACACGGGCTTAGTTGTTGCACAGCATGTGGGATCTTCTTGGACCAGGGCTCGAACCCGTGTCCCCTGCATTGGCAGGCAGATTCTTAACTACTGCGCCACCAGGATAGTCCCTATTTTATTCTTTTCCACGCGATGGTAAATGGGATTGTTTCCTTGATTTCTCTTTCTAATCTTTTGTTTTTAGTGTATAGGAATGCAAGAGAAAGCAAGTGATTACACTGTTGGTGGGAATGTAAACTGATACAGACACTATGGAGTTTCCTTTAAAAACTAAAAATAGAACTGCCATATGATCCAGCAGTCCCACTCCTGGGCACATATCCGGTGAAAACCATAATTCAAAAAAAAATACATGCGACGAAGAGGAACCAAGGTGGCAGAGTAGAAGGACGTGCTCTCACTCCCTCTTGTGAGAACACGAGAATCACAACTAGCTGCTGGACAATCATCAACAGGAAGACATGGGAACTCACCAAAAAAGATACCCCACATCCAAAGACAAAGGAGAAGCCACAATGAGATGGTAGGAGGGGCGCAATCACAGTAAAGTCAAATCCCATAGCTGCTGAGTGGGTGACTCATAGACTGGAAAACACTTATACCACAGAAGTGCACCCACTGGAGTGAAGGTTCTGAGCCCCACATCAGGCTTCCCAACCTGGGGGTCTGGCAACGGGAGGAGGAATTCCTGGAGAATCAGACTTAAAAGCCTAGTGGGATTTGACTGCAGGACTTCGACAGGACTGGGGGAAACAGAGACTCCACTTGGAGGGCACACACAAAGTAGTGTGTGCATCAGGACCCAGGGGAAGGAGCAGTAACCCCTGCTCCTTCCCCTGGGAGACTGAACCAGACCTACCTGCTAGTGTTAGAGGGTCTCCTGCAGAGGTTAGGGGTGGCTGTGCCTCACCTTGGGGACAGGGCACAGGCAGCAGAAGTTCTGGGAAGTACTCCTTGGCGTGAGCCGTCCCACAGTCTGTCATTAGCCCCACCAAAGAGCCCAGGTAGGCTCCAGTGTTGGGTTGCCTCAGGCCAAACAACCAACAGAGAGGGAACCCAGCCCCACCCATCAGCAGTCAAGCGGATTAAAGTTTTACTGAGCTCTGCCCACCAGAGCAACAGTCGGCTCTACCCACCACCAGTCCCTCCCATCAGGAAACTTACACAAGCCTCTTAGATAGCCTCATCCACCAGAGGGCAGACAGCAGAAGCAAGAAGAACTACAATCCTGCAGCCTGAGGAACAAAAACCACATTCACAGAAAGTCAAGATGAAAAGGCAGAGGGCTATGTACCAGATGAAGGAACAAGATAAAACCCCAGAAAAACAACTAAATGAAGTGGAGATAGGCAACCTTCCAGAAAAAGAATTCAGAATAATGATAGTGAAGATGATCCAGGACCTCGGAAAAAGAATGGAGGCAAAGATCGAGAAGATACAAGAAATGTTGAAGAAAGACCTACAAGAATTAAAGGGCAAACAAACAAGAGATGAACAATACAATAAATGAAATGAAAACTACACTAGAAGGAATCAATAGCAGAATGACTGAGGCAGAAGAATGGATAAGTGACCTGGAAGACAGAATGGTGGAATTCACTGCTGCAGAACAGAATAAAGAAAAAGGAATGAAAAGAAATGAGGACAGCCTAAGGGACGTCTGGGACAACATTAAACGCAACAACATTCGCATTATAGGGGTCCCAGAAGGAGAAGAGAGAGAGAAAGGACCTCAGAAAATATTTGAAGAGACTATAGCCGAAAACTTCCCTAACACGGGAAAGGAAATAGCCACCCAAGTCCAGGAAGCACAGCAAGTCCCATACAGGATAAACCCAAGGAAAAACACTCTGAGACACATAGTAAACAAATTGGCAAAAATTAAAGACAAAGAAAAATTATTGAAAGCAGCAAGGGAAAAATGACAAATAACATACAAGGGAACTCCCATAAGGTTAACAGCAGATTTCACAGCAGAAACTCTACGAGCCAGAGGGAGTGGCAAGATAAAGTGATGAAAGGAAAGAACCTACAACCAAGATTACTCTACCGGGCAAGGATCTCATTCAGATTTCGATGGAGAAATCAAAAGCTTTACAGACAAGCAAAAGCTAAGAGAATTCAGCACCACCAAACCAACTCTACAACAAATGCTAAAGGAACTACTCTAAGTGGGAAACAAGAGAAGAAAAGACCTACAAAAACAAACCCAAAACAATTAAGAAAATGGTCATAGGAACATACATATCAACAATTACCTCAAATGTGAATGGATTAAATGCTCCAACCAGAAGACACAGGCTTACTGAATGGTTACACAAACAAGACCCATATATATGCTGTCTACAAGAGACCGACTTCAGACCTAGGGACACATATAGACTGAAAGTGAGGGGATGGAAAAAGATATTCCATGCAAATGGAAATCAAAAGAAAGCTGGAGTGGCAATACTCATATCAGATAAAATAGACTTTAAAAGAAAGAATGTTACAAGAGACAAGGAAGGCCACTACATAATGATCAAGGGATCAATCCAATCAGAAGATATAACAATTATATATGCACCCAACATAGGAGCAACTCAATACATAAGGCAAGTGCTAACAGCTATAAAAGAGGAAATCAACAGTAACACAATAATAGTGGAGGACTTTAACACCTCACTTACACCAATGGGCAGATCATCCAAAATGAAAATAAATAAGGAAACAGAGCTTTAAATGACACAATAGACCACATAGATTTAATTGATACTTATAAGACATTCCATCCAAAAACAGCAGATTACATTTTCTTCTCAAGTGTGCATGGAACATTCTCCAGGATAGATCACATCTTGGATCAAAAATCAAGCCTCAGTAAATTTAAGAAAATTGAAATCATATCAAGCATCTTTTCTGACCATAACACTATGAGATTAGAAATGAATTACAGGGAAAAAAACATAGAAAACACCAACACGTGGAGGCTAAACAATACGCTACTAAATAACCAAGAGATCACTGAAGAAATCAAAGAGGAAATCAAAAAATACCTAGAGACAAATGACAATGAAAACACGATGATCCAAAACCTGTGGGATGCAGCAAAGAGCAGTTCTAAGAGGGAAGCTTATAGATATACAAGCCTACCTCAAGAAACAAGAAAAATCTCAAATAAACAATCTAACCTTGCACCTAAAGGAACTAGAGAAAGAAGAACAAACAAAACCCAAAGTTAGCAGAAGGAAAGAAATCATAAAGGTCAGAGCAGAAATAAATGAAATAGAAACAAAGAAAACAGTTGCAAAGATCAATAAAACTAAAAGCTGGTTCTTTGAGAAGATAAAATTGATAAACCACTAGCCAGACTCATCAAGAAAAAGAGGGAGAGGACTCAAATCAATAAAATTAGAAATGAAAAAGGAGAAGTTACAACAGACACTGCAGAAATACAAAGCATCCTAAGAGACTACTACAAGCAACACTATGCCAATAAAATGAACAACCTGGAAGAAATGGACAAATTCTTAGAAAGGTATAACCTTCCAAGACTGAACCAGGAAGAAATAGAAAATATGAACAGACCAATTACAAGTAATGAAATTGAAACTGTGATTTAAAATCTTCCAACAGGGCTTCCCTGGTGGCACAGTGGTTGGGAGTCCGCCTGCAGATGCAGGGAACACGGGTTCGTGCCCCGGTCTGGGAAGATCCCATATGCCGCGGAGCGGCTGGGCCCGTGAGCCATGGCCACTGAGCCTGTGCGTCCGGAGCCTGTGCTCCGCAACAAGAGAGGCCGCAACAGTTAGAGGCCCGTGTACCACACACACACACAAAAAAAATCTTCCAACAAACAAAACTCCAGAACCAGATGGCTTCGCAGGTGAATTCTATCAAACATTTAGCGAAGAGCTAACACCCATTCTTCTCAAACTCTTCCAAAAAA
The DNA here is from genome assembly GCF_026419965.1 of Kogia breviceps. Classification (NCBI taxonomy): domain Eukaryota; kingdom Metazoa; phylum Chordata; class Mammalia; order Artiodactyla; family Physeteridae; genus Kogia; species Kogia breviceps. The sequence goes on along the minus strand of NC_081310.1, from coordinate 86,152,355 downwards.
TTGCAGAGGAAGAAACACTCCCAAACTCATTCTGTGAGGCCACCATCACGCTGATACCAAAACTACACAAAGATACTACAAAAAAAGAAAATTACAGACCAGTATCACTGACGAATATAGATGCAAAAATCCTCAACAAAATACTAGCAAAAAGAATCCAACAACACATTAAAAGGATCATACACCATGATCAAGTGGAATTTATCCCAGGGATGCAAGGATTCTTCAATATATGCAAATCAATCAGTGTGATACACCATGTTAACAAATTGAAGGATAAAAACCATATGATCATCTCAATAGATGCAGAAAAAGTTTTTGACAAAATTCAACACCCATTTATGATAAAAACTCTCCAAAAGTGTGCATAGAGGGAACCTACCTCAACAAAATAAAGGCCATATATGACAAACCCCCAGCAAATGTCATTCTCAATGGTGAAAAACTGAAAGCATTTCCTCTAAGATCAGGAACAAGACAAGGATGTCCACTCTCACCAGTATTATTCAACATAGTTTTGGAAGTCCTAGCCATGGCAATCAGAGAAGAAAAAGAAATAAAAGGAATACAAATTGGAAGAGAAGAAGTAAAACTGTCACTGTTTGCAGATGACATGATACTATACATAGAGAATCCTAAAAATGCCACCGGAAAACTACTAGAGCTAATCGATGAATTTGGTAAAGTTGCAGGATACAAAATTAATGCACAGAAATCTATTACATTCCTATACACTAATGATGAAAAATCTGAAAGCGAAATTAAGGAAACACTCCCATTTACCATTGCAACAAAAAGAATAAAATACCTAGGAATAAACCTACCTAGGGAGACAAAAGTCCTGTATGCAGAAAACTATAAGACACTGAGATGGAGAGATATACCATGTTTTTGGATTGGAAGAATCAATACTGTGAAAATGACGATACTACCTAAAGCAATCTATAGATTCAATGCAATCCCTATCAAATTACCAATGGCTTTTTTTACGGAACCAGAAAAAAAATCTTAAAATTTGTATGGAGACACAAAAGGCCCCAAATAGGCAAAGCAGTTTTGAGGGAAAAAAACAGAGCTGGAGGAATCAGACTCCCTGACTTCAGACTATACTACAAAGCTACATTTTGTTTTTTTTGTTTTGTTTTGGTTTTTTTTGCGGTATGCGGGCCTCTCACTGTTGTGGCCTCTCCCGTTGCGGAGCACAGGCTCCGGACGTGCAGGCTCAGCGGCCATGGCTCACGGGCTTAGTTGCTCCGCGGCATGTGGGATCTTCTCGGACCAGGGCACGAACCCGTGTCTCCTGCATCGGCAGGCGGATTCTCAACCACTGCGCCACCAGGGAAGCCCCAAAGCTACATTAATCAAGACAATATGATACTGGCACAAAAGCAGAAACATAGATCGATGGAACAAGATAGAAAACCCAGAGATAAACCCACGCACCTATGGTCAACTAATCTATGACAAAGGAGGCAAAGATGCACAATGAAGGAAAGATAGGCTCTTCAATACGTGGTGCTGGGAAAACTGGACAGCTACATGTAAAAGAATGAAATTAGAACACTCCCTAACACCATACACAAAAATAAACTCAAAATGGATTTGAGACCTAAATTTAAGACTGGACACTATGAAACTCTTAGAGGAAAACATAGGAAGAACACTCTTTGACATAAATCACAGCAAGATCTTTTTTGATCCACCTCCTAGAGTAATGGAAATAAAAACAAAAATAAACAAATGGGACCTAATGAAACTTCAAAGCTTTTGCACAGCAAAGGAAACCATAAACAAGACGAAAAGGCAGCCCTCAAAATGGGAGAAAATATTTGCAAGTGAATCAACGGACAAAGGATTAATCTCCAAAATATATAAACAGCTCATGTGGCTCAATATTAAAGAAACAAAACACCCAATCAAAAAATGGTCAGAAGACCTAAGCAGACATTTCTCCAAAGAAGACATACAGATGGCCAAGAAGCACATGAAAAGCTACTCAACATCACTAATTATTAGAGAAATTCAAATCAAAACTACAATGAGGTATCACCTCACACCGGTTAGAATGGGCATCATCAGAAAATTTACAAACAACAAATGCTGGAGAGGGGTGGAGGAAAGGGAACCTTTTTGCACTGTTGGTGGGAATGTAAATTGATACAGCCACTATGGAGAACAGTATGGAGGTTCCTTAAAAAACTAAAAATAGGGCTTCCCTGGTGGCACAGTGGTTGGGAGTCCGCCTGCCAACGCGGGGGACACAGATTCATGCCTCGGTCCGGGAAGATCCCACATGCCGTGGAGTGGCTGGGCCCGTGAGCCATGGCCGCTGGGCCCGTGAGCCATGGCCGCTGGGCCTGTGCGTCCAGAGCCTGTGCTCCCCAACAGGAGAGGCCACAACAGTGAGAGGCCTGCATACCACACACACACACACAAAAAAAAAAGAAAAAACAAAAAAACTAAAAATAGAATTACCATATGATCCAGCAATCCCACTACTGGGCATATACCCAGCGAAAACCATAATTCAAAAAGACACATGCAAAAAAAAAAAAAAAAAAAAGACACATGCATCCCATTGTTCATTGCAGCACTATTTACAATAGCCAGGTCATGGAAGCAACCTAAATGCCCATCGACAGATGAATGGAAGAAGATGTAGTACATATACACAATGGAATATTACTCGGCCATAAAAAAGAACGAAATTGGGTCATTTGTTGAGACGTTGATGGATCTAGAGACTGTCATACAGAGTGAAGTAAGTCAGAAAGAGAAAAACAAATATCATATACTAATGCATGTATGTGGAACCTAGAAAAATTATACAGATGATCTGGTTTCCAGGGCAGAAGTTGAGACACAGATGTAGAGAACAAACGTATGGACACCAAGGGGGGAAAGCTGTGGGGGGCGGGGGTTGTGATTAATTGGGCGATTGGGATTGACATGTGTACACTGATGTGTATAAAATTGATGACGAATAAGAACCTGCTGTATAAGAGAATAAAATTCAAAAGTAGAGAAAAGAAAAGATACATGCACCCCAGTGTGCATTGCAGCACTTTTTACAACAGCCAGGAGTTGGAGGCAGCCTCAATGTCCATTAACAGAGGAATGGATAAAGAAGATGTGGCACATATATACAAAGGAATATTACTCAGCCATAAAAAAGAATGAAACAATACCATTTACAGCAACATGGATGGACCTAGGCATTGTCATACTAAGTGAAGTAAGTTAGACAGAGAAAGACAATATCATATGATATCACTTATATGTGAAATCTAAAAGAAGGCTACAAATGAACTTATCTGCAAAACAGAAATAGAGTTACACCTGTAGAAAATAAACTTATGGCTACAGGGGGGTAAGGGAGGAGGGGGATAAATTGGAAGATTGGGATTGACACACACACTACTATATATAAAGTAGATAACTAATAAGGACCTACTGTATAGCACAGAGAACTCTACTCATGTAAGTCAACTATACCCCAATTTAAAAAAAATTTTTTTAAGTATTCTTCATATGAAAAATGCAATAGGTTTTTCAGTGAAATCCATACATAAGAGTACTAAGTATACAGTTTTCTGTTCTTGGCAGGAAAATCTAGCAGTTTTCTCACATGATTATCATATTCACAGAGATCATAACATTACATCTCTTCAAACATCAGCATTGCAAAAATTAGGGGAACAGCTGTTACAGATTCAATAACTTATCCAAAATGATTGTTGTGCAAGGTATCAGTTTTACTTTCTCAGTTCCTCTTTGTAGTTAAGTCACCACTCTAAGATGGAGATTTTACCACATAAATTTTTAAAAATTTTATAGAAATATAAACACTTGATTTACACAGTTGTGTTAATTTCTGCTGTATGCAAAGTGACTCAGTTATATATATACTTTTTCATATTTTTTTCCATTATGGTTTATCACAGCGTATTAAATATAGTTCCCTGTGCTATACAGTAGGACCTTGTTGTTTATCCATCCTATATATACTAGTTTGCATCTGCTAATCCCAAACTCTCAATCCTTCCCTCCCCGACCCCCACCCCCTTGGCAACCGCAAGTCTGTTCTGTATGTCTGTGAGTCTGTTTCTGTTACTTAGATATGTTAATTTGTGTTGTATTTTAGATTCCACATATAAGTTTTTATCATATGGTATTTGTCTTTCTCTTTCTGACTTACTCACTTAGTATGATAATCTCTAGTTGCATCCATGTTGCTGCAAATGGCATTATTTCATTCTTTTTTATGGCTGAGTAGTATTCCATTGTGTGTGTAGATAGATAGATATACACACACACACACACCCCATCTTCCTTATCCATTCATCTGTCAGTGGACATTTAGGTTGTGGACCTTTAGGTTGTTTCCATGTCTTGGCTATTGTCAGTGGTGCTGTTATGAACATAGGCGGTGCATGTATCTTTTCAGATTATAGTTTTGTATGGATATATGCCCAGGAGTGGGATTGCTGGATCCTGTGGCAACTCTGTTTTTAGTTTTTTAAGGAACCTCCATACTGTTTTCCATAATGGCTGCACCAGTTTACCTTCCCACCAACAGTGTAAGAGGGTTCCCTTTTCACCACACCCTCCCCAACATTTATTGTTTGTACACTTTTTATTTATGGCCATTCTGACTGGTGTGAGGTGGTACCTCGTTGTAGTTTTGATTTCCATTTCTCTAATAATTAGTGATGATAAGCATCTTTTGTCTGCCTATTGCCATCTGTATGTCTTCTTTGGAAAAATGTCTATTTGGGTCTTCTGCCCATTTTTCAATTGGGTTGTTTGGTTTTTTTGTTACTGCGTTGTATGAGCTGTTTGTATATTTTGGAAATTCTTGTATCCTGCCACCTTGCTGAATTTGTTTACCAGTTTTAGTAGTTTTTGTGGGGAGCCTCTAGGGTTTTCTTTTTTTTTTAATATAAATTTATTTATTGGCTGCATTGGGTCTTCTTTGCAGTGCGCGGGCTTTCTCTAGTTGCAGCAACCGGGGGCTACTCTTCGTTGCGGTGCATGAGCTTCTCATTGTGGTAGCTTCTCTTGCTGCGGAGCATGGGCTCTAGGCACGCAGGCTTTAGTAGTTGTGGCATGCAGGCTCAGTAGTTGTGTCTCTCATGCTTTAGAACGCAGGCTCAGTAGTTGTGGCACATGGGCTTAGTTGCTCCACGGCATGTGGGATCTTCCCAGATCAGGGCTCGAATCTGTGTCCCCCGCATTGGCAGGCGGATTCTTAACCACTGCATCACCAGGGAAGTCCTAGGATTTTCTGTATATAGTATCATGTCATGTGCATCTAAGGACAATTTTACCAATTTGAATACCTTTTGTTTCTTTTTCTTGTCTGATTGCTGTGGCTAAGACTTCCAATACTATGTTAAGAGAAGTGGTAAGAGTGGGCTTCCTTGTCTTGTTACAGATTTTAGTGGGAAGCTTTCAGCTTTTCACTGTTGAGTATTATATTGACTCTGAGATTGTCATAAATAACTTTTATTATGTTGATATATTCCCTCTGTACCCAGTTTGGTAAGAGTGTTTATCATGAGTGGGTGTTGAACTTTACTGAATGCTTTTTCTGCATCTATTGAGTTGATCATGTGGTTTTTATCTTTTCTTTTGTTGATGTGGTGTATCACATTGGTTGATTTGAGTATGTTGAACCATTCTTGTGACTCTGGAATGAATCCAACTTGGTCATGGTGTATATCTCTTACCACATACATTTGTTTAGTGATTTCTGATTAAGTATCATTAATTTGATGTAAAATAAGGCCCATTGTATTTACATATATTGATATATACAGTATAATATTAATTAACATACAAAAATCTCCTTGTAATATGATTATAGCAACTAGAGCAACATTTTTCTAAGGGTTCAGAATCAGCTGCTGGTTGGAAACCTTTATAAAAGTTTTAATTTACTTTTCTGTCAGAAGTATTTTATTGCCCTTATCAACTCACCTACAAAGATGAGGAACCTTCCAACTCTCCTCTATCAAATTTCACATGGGAGACCTATAACTGTAGGAAAGTCCTATTTTATTTTATTTTATTTCATTTTGTTTTATTTTATGTGGCTGCGCTGGGTCTTCGTTGCGGCGCTCGGACTTGTCTAGTTGTGGCACCCCGGCTGTCTAGCTGCGGCGTGCAGGCTCCAGAGCACACAGGCTCAGTAGTTGTGGCACACGGGTTTTCTAGGTGTGGTGTGCAGGCTTAGTTGCCCCGCAGCATGTGGGATCTTAGTTCCCCGACCAAGGATCAGACCCGTGTCTCCTGAATTGGAAGGCAGATTCTTAACCACTGGACCACCAGGGAAGTCCCTGTAGGAAAATCCTCTTACTCTAAATCCCCATGTTTGTCAGTGTTCCTGACCTGCCAAGAGTGACATTTCTTACTCCCTTTAAACTATGGGATTCCATAAGCCATAGAATAAATAGCAGGCCAGTTTCCTGAGAGGACTGTATAGGTATCATTTACGCTTATGAAGTGTACATCTTGTCCTTATTAGTGATCTTGTCATATAAAATTAAATAAGATTTTCATGGTTACAAATTTGGTTTATCCAATTATATATCATACTGAACCTACATAATATAACTACATGGTCATAAAAAGCATGGAAACCGTTAGGTAATAGAAAATGTATTTGTTGGTCTTTGCCCCCAGGTTCTGATACAGGACTCCTAAAATCCTTATAATTTCCTAAGGGATAGGAAAATGTAGGAGTGTCTGTTGTTCTAATATTTGTCTTTGACTCTATCCCGGACACAAGGCTCCTAAAACCCTTGTAAATTCCTAAGTGATAAGAGCTCTATGAGCATCTTTTTTTTTTTTTCAAAAGGCATCTCTGGGTGGGCTCCTGGATGGCCCTTGGTCATCAGAAAGTCCAAACCATGATTAGAAGTTTGGAATTTTCAGCCCCATCCTGCCATCCTCCAGAAAAGGGAGAGGGCCTGGAAATTTGAGTTAATAATTGATCATACCTATGTTAGAAAGCCTGTATAAAATTCCAGTAGTACAGAGTTCAGAGATCTTCCAGGTTGGTGAACAATTGGAGGTACAAGGAGAGTGACACACCCAGAGAGGTAATGGAAGCTCTACACCTCTTCCCACATACTTTGCCTATGCATCTCTTCTATCTGGATATTCACCTGTATCCTTTATCATATCCTTTAATAAGCTGGTAAACGTAAGTAAGTGTTTCCCTGAGTTCTGTGACTGGTGACCAGCTATAGCAAATTAATCAGACCTGAGAGAGGGGGTAATGGGAACCTCCAATTTGTAGGACATAAGTTGTGGATAAATTGGGGACTTACTGTTTTCAGTTGACATCTGAGGTAGAGTGGAGGCAGTCTTGTGAGACTGAGCCCTTAACCTGTGGGATCTGACAGTGTCTCCAGGTAGGTAGTGTTAGACTTGAGTTAAATTTTAGGACACCTAGCTGGTGTGAAGAGAATTGGTTGACGTAGTAAAAAACTTCCACACATTTTATGAGCAGAAGTGTCAGAAGTCAGGTGTTCTGTGTAAAAGTAAGGTGATACACAGGAAAGAAACTCACAGTAGGGAAGAACTGGGTGTTTTGCACATAGGAAGGAAAATGGGTTTTTCGAAACAGGGGCATAAAAAGCAGTTTACATTATATGTACACAGGCATACCTCAGAGACACTGCAGCTTCAGTACCAGACCACTGCAATAAAGTGAATATTGCAAGAAAAGGAGTCACACGGAGGTCTTGGTTTCCCAGCGCATGTGAAAGATATATTTACACTATACTGTAGTCTATTAAGTGTGCAATAGCATTATGTCTAAAACAACAATGTACATACCTTAATTAAAAAATACTTTATAGCCAAAAAGTGCTAACCATCATCTGAGTCTTCAGCGACTTATAATCTTTTTGCTGATAGAGGGCCTTGCCTCGATGTTGATGGCTGCTGACTGATCAGGGTGGTGGTTGCTGAAGGCTGGGGTGGCTGAGACAGTTTCTCAAGACAAGGCAGCAGTGCAGTTTGCTGCATCTCTGACTCCTCCTTTCATGAATGATTTCTCTGCAACATGCAGTACTTTTTTTTTTTTTCTCTCGTGCAATGATCTTTGATAGCATTTTACCCACAGAACTTTTTTCAAAATTGGACTCAATCCTCTCAAACCCTGTCACTGCCTTAGCAACTAAGTTTATGTAATATTCTAAATCTTTTGTTGCCATTTCAACAAAATCGTCACAGCGTCTTCACCAGGAGTAGATTCCATCTCAAGAAGCCACTTTCTTTGCTCAACCATATGAAGCAACTCCTCATCCTTGAAAATTTTACCACAACAGTGCAGCAGTTCAGTCTCACCTTCAGGCTCCCCTTCTATTTCTAGTTCTCTTGCTATTTCCACCACATCTGCAGTTACTTTCTACACTGAAGTCTTGAACCCCTCAAAGTCACCCATGAGGGTTGGAAACGACTTCCAAACTCCTGTTAATGTTGATATTTTGACCTCCTCCCGTGAACCGCGAATGTTCTTAATGGCATCTAGAATCTTTTCCAGAAGGTTTTCAATTTCCTTTGCCCAGATCCATCAGAGGAATCATTATCTGTGGCAGCTGTAGCCTTATGAAATGTATTTCTTAAATAATAAGACTTGAATGTGGAAATTACTCCTTGATCCATGGGCTGCAGAGTGGATGTTGTGCTAGCAGGCATGAAAACAACATTAATCTCGTTGTACATCTCCATCAGAGCTCTTGGGTGACCAGGTGCATTGTCCATGAGCAGTAATGTTTTGAAAGGAATCTTTTTTCCTGAGCAGTAGGTCTCAACAGTGGGCTTCGTCAACAGATGTGCTGTCGTCCAGGCTTTGCTGTTCCATTTGAAAGAGCAGAGGCAGAGTATATTTAGCATAATTTGAAAGGACCCTAGGATTTTTGGAATGGTAAATGAGCATTGGCTTCAACTTACAGTCACCGGCTGCATTAGCCTCTAACAAGAGAGAGTCAGCTTGTCCTTTGAACCTCTGAGCCAGGCACTGACTTATTCTCTCTAGCTATGAAGTCCTAGATGGCATCTTCTTCCAGTATAAAGCTATTTCACCTACATTGAAAATCTGTTGTTTAGTGGAGCCACCTTCATTAATGATCTTAGCTAGATCTTCTGGATAACCTGCTGTAGCTTGTACATCAGCACTCGCTGCTTCACCTTGTACTTCAATGTTAAACCTCATGAACCAACCTCTGCTAGCTTCAAATTTTTCTTCTGCAAGTTCTTCACATCTCTCAGCCTTCACAGAACTGAAGAGAGTTAGGGCCTTGCTCTGGATTAGACTTTGGCTTATGGGAATGTTGTGGCTGGTTTGACCTTCTATCCAGACCACTCAAACTTTCTCCATGTCAGCAATAGGGCTGTTTCACTTTCTTATCATTTGTGTGTTCACTGGAGTAGCACTTTTAATTTCCTTCAAGAACTTTTCCTTTTCATTCACAGCTTGGCTCAATAACTGTTTGGCACAAGAGGTCTAACTTTTGGCCTGTCTCGGCTTAAAGTGTTGCCTTCCTCACTAAGCTTAATCATTTCTAGCTTTTGATTTAAAGTGAGAGACGTGCGACTCTTCCTTTCACTTGAACTCTTAGAGGCCACTGTAGGGTTATTAGTTGGCCTAATTTCAATATTGCTGTGTCTCAAGGGATAGGGAGGCCTGAGGAAAGGGAGAGAGACAGGGCGTTGTGTGGGGGGGATGGGAGATGGGGGGCGGGGATTGGGTAGCTGGTAGAGCAGTCAGAGCACATACAGCATTTATTAAGTTCACCGTCTTAGATGGGCATGGTTTGAGGCTCCCCCAAACAATTAAAAGAGTAACATCAATGATCACAGATCACCATAACAAACATAATAATAATGAAAAAGTTTGAAATATTGTGAGAATTACCAAAATGTGACACAGAGACATGAAGTAAGGGGAATGCCCTTGGAAAAATGGCACTGTAGACTTGCTCCAAGCAGGGTTGCCACAATACTTTCAATTTGTTAAAAAAAAAACACCACAGTACCTGCAAAGTGCAGTAAAATAAGGTAAGGTGTGACTGTGTATATAATATTGTGAACAGTTTTTTAGGTTAGACCAATCAGCATGTATCTTTTTTTTTAAACAGAAATTTTATTAAGTTCTCATGTAGGCTTATAATTTATATTAAGAACATTTACAGGATTTTTTTTTCTTTATTTAAGGCTTTGGAACAGTATACCAGTTAAAAGGTATTTAATTCCAGTGTGTACAGTGATCACCTAATAACTTCAGGGTTATATAGAAAGATTAAGAAGAAAGAAAAGGTCTTTATTATACACTCATTAATGTATAATATTTACTACAGTTAAATCAATTTTATAGTCCTAGGTAATTCTTATTTTGCTGATCTTGAGTTAAACAGTCTGCTTTCACAAAATCATTTGTTTCCTAGTTAAAAATTTCCTGGAAGTTCTAGCTCTGTCCCTTTTACAGTCTAACAAGTATCTGTTTAAGGTGATGCTATGAGTTATAACGTACAGGGAAATCTGTACCCATAATCTTATTGCCACTAGTATCATTAGTCAAAAATAACTGAGATTATCATTTACTGAGGGTTTTTTGATACTTCTTCCAGCAGTCTTAGTCATAAAGATTTAACAAAAAATTGCTCAGAGAATGAAAACATTATAGAAAGGTAAGACACTGACAATTCTCCATACTCTTCTAATGCATCCAATAAAATGTATGTTATGATTGTCACTAACTGACAAGGATTTCAAACCTAGAAAAAAAAAGTTCTTGATAAAGAGGATAAAGTTTTTGACAGTTACTGTTCCAATCAAGTATAAGAACATTAGTGTACTTTTCTCCAGTCTTAAAAGTACACAGTGGGACTTCCCTGGTGACACAATGGTTAAGAATCCACCTGCCATTGCAGGGGACACGGGTTCGAGCCTTGGTCCAAGAAGATCCCACATACCGCGGAGCAACTAAGCCTGTATGCCACAACTACTGAGCCTGTGCTCTAGGGCCCTTGAGCCATAACTACTGAGCCAATGTGCCATAACTACTGAAGCCTACACACCTAGAGCCTGTGCTCCGCAACAAGAGAAGCCACCACAGTGAGAAGCCCGTGCACCGCACAGAAGAGTAGCCCCTGCTTGTCACAACTAGAGAAAAGCCCATGCACAGCAGCAAAGACCCAATGCAGCCGAAAATAAAATAAATAAATTTTTTTAAAAAAACAGCATTCACTTTATTTAAAAAAAAAAAAAAAATGTCAGGGACTTCCCTGGTGGTCCAGTGGTTAAGATTCCACAATGCCACTGCAGTGGGTGAAGCTTCTATCACTGGTCAGGGAAGTTCTGCAAGCCACACAGTGTGGCAAAAAAAATAAATTAAAAAAACCAAGTGTGGGAGTAAGTCCTTGGTGTGACTTACCAGCTGTCTGGGAAACTTCTAAGATAGTTTGAGTATAAAAGACATTTTAATAGTTTTATTATGTTGAGTTTTGGGCCTAGATTAGAGTTGACAAGATTTGAAAATAAGATGGTCAATACCTAAAGCCAAGAAATGACTGTAGACAATATTTAAGATAAACATAATAGCATTAATTGCATAATAGCAATTAATGATTATTAGGAACACTAACTTTTTATATTTTTCCTTAAATAATCATATATTTTTCTCCCATATGATGGTGGATTTGCCTGTTTTAATTAGATATCCTCCCATCCCAATGATAAATCTTTAAAACTAATAATCTACCAAAGAGAAAGTTGACCACAAATACTGAATTGGTTACATTTATAAATAGAACATTGTGAAAGGCAAACTAACTTTTTTTTTAACAGAAGACAGCATTTTTTAAAAATTAATTAATTTATTTATTTATGGCTGTGTTGGGTCCCCTTTTCTGCACGAGGCCTTTCTCCAGTTGCGACAAGTGGGGGCCACTCTTCATCGCGGTGTGCGGGCCTCTGACTATCACGACCTCTGTTGTTGCAGAGCGCAGGCTCAGTAATTATGGCTCACTGGCCCAGTTGCTCCGTTGCATGTGGGATCCTCCCAGACCAGGGCTCAAACCCGTGTCCCCTGAATTGGCAGGCAGATTCTCAACTACTGCACCACCAGGGAAGCCCACTTCTTTTGACAATAAAGGCAAAAGAGTTTTTTTCATTTACACACTTATATATAGTACTAGTAGTCTCATTTTTGCAACTTCAACCATAGGCCAGAGTAAACACCTGTCACAGCAACTTTTTTTTTTTTTTTTTTTTTTTTTACTGTCCAGCCTACTGTAAGTTATGGCAATTTTGTATCTGAAATGGCTACTCTTCATTCTTACAGGTATAAAGATTTTCTCCTGTGATTTGAACTGATAGTGGCACACAAATGAATACCACAGAAAATGCCAGGAATGTTCAGAATCTCCAAGACATGGGCTTCCCTGGTGGCGCAGTGGTTGAGAATCCGCCTGCTGATGCAGGGGTCACGGGTTCGTGCCCCGGTCTGGGAAGATCCCACATGCCGCGGAGCGGCTGGGCCCGTGAGCCATGGCCGCTGAGCCTGCGCGTCTGGAGCCTGTTCTCCGCAACGGGAGAGGCCACAACAGTGAGAGGCCCGCGTATCGCAAAAAAAAAAAAAAAAAAAAAAAGAATCTCCAAGACAAACTGACAGAGACAACCAAATTCTCTCTCTTAATATACCACTCCTCATAGCTCACACAGAATGGAGTATTTAAAACAATGAGAGAGCTTTCCATGTTGTTGTAACCAACAGGGAAATAAATGGTTATGTCTAAATTAGAACCAAAGTCAGACTTGGCTAAGAACTAGGAAAACAGTTTCTCACATGATTATCATATCCATAATGATGTCATGCGTCTTAAGTATCAGCATTGCAAAATCAAGGATAAATTTGAGTTTTTTAGGGAATTAGTCGGTAATTGATAGGAGATATTCAAGGTTTCATTTACTTGAGGGCATAAAACTATGCAGGTGACCCTGAATTTTTTTGTGGTTTTGCTTGTCTGTTCACCTCAGGGCGCCAGGTATTTTCTTTTGCGACTACTGCCCCCTATATGCTTGCTTACCCTGTTGGCACCAGGGTAAAATACCAGTTTTGCTTCCATTCCTATGTTAGCTAAATGAAAACTTTTATGTTATTTCTTGAAGTAGTTTGGATATGTCTTGAATCTAGTAAGGTGTAGACCAAATTTTCTTTCATGCCGAGTGCTTGGTTCTATACACAGTTGTTTTCTTAATCTATTGGACTTTGATGATGAAGAAATACAGTTTTTAGTTGGTTAAAAAATTCATCTTTGTGTTCACAATCATTTTGGGGGGCCATTTTTTTAAACTGAGAAAAGTGGTCTTTAGATATAAGTAGAACAGTCTAGCATCTTTCCTTTCCTTCTTTGTAACTGTCCCCCAAACTACTTACCACTGCCTTTAAACTTTTACATGACTTAGTTTCTAACTTTACCTGGACTGCTTCAGCCTCCTTTCATTTCTTCTAATTCTCCAATCTCATTTAAACTTTTGTCTTTAAACCAGCTATTTCCTCTGCCTGATCTTCCTCCATTTCCCAGATCCTCTCCTGAGTATCAGTAACATTTACATTTTAGCTTAATGTCACTTCCTTAGAACAGCCTTCCCAAATTACTTGCTATTCATCACATTTTAATTATTTGCCTAGCATTTATTATTTTCTGGGTTTTTTTTCATTTTCTTAGTTTTTCTTATTTCCTTATTGTATATCTACCCAAGTAAACTAACGTTTTCCCCACTGTTTCTTAGTACTTGGAATAGGGCCTGGACTTAATGAGTGCTCAGTAATTGTTGAATAAATAAATGAATGATCCACTACAAAGAACCAGTCTTCAAATAAGAACTAAAGGTTCTACAAATAACTTACTTCTTTGGGTCTCAATTTTCTCATCTGCAAAGTGTGTATTAACATACCTACTTGTTACAAGATATAATAGACTAGACTTGTTTTTTGAAAGGCAGTATGTCATAATTCATGAAAGAAATATATCCACCTTGCTTTGTTTACTGGAACTTTAAGCCAAAATAAAATCAGAGTCGACTGAATGAGTCTCTCCTCTTTTTCTCATTTCCTTTTTCCTCCCTTCTTTTCTTCCCTTCCTTTTATGTATCTGTGAAATCTCTTCAGGTTTTGATCTTATAACAAACATTAGGAACACAGACCCAGTAAGATGAGTGGAAGAGGTAAAAGCTGATGGGACATGGTGGAATAAAATAAAAAGAATAGTAAATGAATAGGAGTTTAGCAAGAAACTAAGGTTTTCATCTTGAATCTCCTTGCCAGCTACAAAAATTAAAGCAAGTCAGTTAGCCTTGTAGAGAGAGCATCAGTTTTCAAATCTGTAAACTAGAGTTAACATTTCTTACCTATTTCACGGGATTGACATAAATGATAATATGTGAAAGTACATTATAAACTATAAATCATTAACCAAATATAAGGCAGTCATTATGATCAGATCTGAAATTTAGGTTCCTTCTGCAAAACTGTTGGAGAATGCTAGTGCATTGGAGATGCATTGGAGAATGCATCTTATGTATAATTCCTAAAAGGCAATTCCAGAAATTCAGATTTAAAAATATATGAAAATACTTAGTATCCCTCCCGCCCAAAAAAATGGGTTTAAGATTTAAGCCACTGTTAAAACGAATACTTTTTTTCCCCATTCACAATTTTATTTACAAACCAGATATGTATATAAGTCAACTCTTTTTGACATGTAGAACAAGTCACATGAAATAGTTCATGCACATAAACCATTTGTTATTATTAATTTTCTTTGTCCTTTTTTATGAGTGTCACATGAAATGACTAGTTTGGGATCAGAATTATAGAAAAATAACATACTTTTGTAGCTACACTTTAAAAAAATTATCACTCTAAATTGTGAATTTGGAATTTTGCTACTTTATGAAATCTTATCTATAGCTCAATTGGATTACATAAACATTTTGTAATTAATTAAAGCCCCCCAGTATTTTTGAATAAATTACTGTGAAGCCAAGTTCATTCCTTATTATATTTATAAAGGTGACTTTTAACTCAAAATAATATCGCATTCTCTTAAATTGAGTATAATTAATATAGTTCCAGAGGTACAACATAGTGACTCGATATTTCTATACATTACAAAATGATCACCACTAAAACAAATATTCAATAGAGTGATTTTTTTTTTTCTATTTTACCGCAAAAGGAAATTTCATTCCTCTCACTGTTTTCTATTCTTTTCTAATCACAGCCCAAAGAGCCGATTGATCCAATTAAAGAAAGAGAAGCTGGAATACACTCCAGGAGAGCATGAATATGGATTATTCCCAGCCCCCATTCATGTCGGTGAGTACCCCATATACACAATATATTACTGAGAATAAATGGTATTTCTTGAGTTTGGGTGAAATGTCTTTGTGTTCTTATTATTTCTACATCTCCAGTGAGGTCAGGTCTTTACCATTTAATTATAGTTATTCTGAAGAATTTTGCAAACCCTTTTGCCGTCTGGGGGTCAAAATGACGTAAATCTTATCCACTGGAGTTTCAATAAACAACACTATATCTGTAACATTTCATTCTCTAAGTAAGTCATCTAGGAAAACCCAACTATTCATGACTTCAGTTTCAAGTGTTTTCTGTTTTCAAAGGGAGATGATTTGTGGATATGTAATAATCAAAGGAAAAGGACCCACTGCTTTTTCTGATTGTTTATATGCTTGAAAATTGATCAAGATTTATCTCTCTATTTATTTTTGGAGAAAATTCAAGTCTTTGTTTAGCATTTCAATAATAATATCTTCCAGGATCATACTATTGAGCTTATCAGGTAAGTAAAGTGTACCTAGAAGACAACCTGGATTTCCTGGATTGGCCTCATCCAATCCATCTCCAAGTTCTGTTATTTTCATCCTTGAAATATATCCTACTTCTCTTCAAATTCCATTGCCATTATTCAAGTCCATGCCACTATTATCTTTTGCTCAGGCCATTGCAATAGCCTTCTAACAGATCTGTCCACTTCCATTCTTGCTCCCTTCCAATCTGCTCTCCACACAGTAAAAAGGGAAATGACTTAAACTAAATCGTACTTAAAACCTTTCAGTGGCTCACCATTAAACTATAAACTCCTTACCCCAAATCTTGGGAATGATCTGGTTCCTGACTACCTCATTTTTCTGCCTCTGTTTCCCATATTTCCCTTAATCACTGTATTGTGTGCCATGCTGGCCTTCTTTCAGATTCTAGACCATACCAAACTCTTTCCAACCAAAAAATCATTATGCTTATTACTATCATTGCCTGCAAAGCTCTTCTTCAAACTTCCCATGGTGGATTTCTTCTCATCCTTTGAGGATGAGCTAAGTGTCAGTACCAGCTTAAATATTATTTTCTTTAAAACTTTTTTCCTGATTATCCTACCAAAGAGGGTTCCTCCCTCTATATCAAGTCTGTATCACAGCACCCTGTTTACTTCTTTCTATAATCTATAATTACTGTACTTGTTTACTCATTTAGTAATGTCTCCTCCACCAGATTATAATAAGCTCTAGGAGCACAGGATCATTTGTCTTTCTTATTCTCCTTTGATTTCCCCGTGCTTCGTACATAATAGAAGTTTAACAAATACTGGTTATACAATGAAAGAAAAGGAAAAATTAGAATACATAATTGAATATAGGATGAGATTTTTTTTTTTCCAGGAACAACTTACTTATGTAGTGATGCTGATCCGGTGCTTCTAGTGTTCTCTTCAACTATGACTCTCTTGACTCTCTTGACTATGGGGCTTTTCTGTGTGTTATGATTATCTAGTTCCTTTTTTCTCCCCAGAGGGCCCAGCACCAGCAATGTATTTAAAGCAACAGGGGTAGACAAGTTCTGCAATAAAGATTTGTTTGCTTTAATTATTCTGTATTGGGTGGCTAGAGAATAGTTTAAGTACAACATAGCATTACAAGGTTATTCTCAGTTAGATAACTGTACTTTTGCTTACTTAAGAAAGGTAAAAGTAAGTTCCGTATTCTCTGGGCTTAGTGCCAAAGTTCTTTTGAAAGAGCCTTTTGTTTTTAGTAGTGAGGTCATAGCAGTAGAAGAAGATTCTCAGCAGATTTAGCTATTTCCTAGAACATGCTAATGATAAATAGGCTTTGAAAATAAGAGGTAATTTTAAAAGTTCTGTGTAAAGGAAAACATGACCATTTTGGTCTCACTGGTTTTGCTCTGGATGGGAAATTGGCTAATTCATAACTCAAATTTTGGAAAGAAGCGCTGACTATTCAAGGGGGTGATAGAGTCAGTTAATTCCAAGGGAGGTGAGATGAATAATGGATAGGCCAATATTTCTGTCACATATCTGGCATGAATAGTGGTTAAGAGGTCCAGAATGGAAATCCCTTAATTTAAATAAAGATTTTCTCTCTCTAAATCCCCACTTTAGTCTCTTACTAAGACTAATCTGTACTCAGTGGTCTGCAAATTAAGTAAATAATGGAAAAACCTATCCAAGTAGTGGGCCTTTTTTCCTGTGAAACGAGACATAACATCAGCTGTTACAGGATAAAAATTTTTTTTCTGGACAGTGCTGTTTTGTTGTTCAGATAATAATTTATGATTAGGATAGGGAGGGAGACCAGTCAGCTGTTTCAAACAGGTCACTTCCAGTATCATGTAAACAAAGAGCATGACTTTGAGTCAGCCAGACCTAGGTTCATCTCTGTCTTTGTGATACTAGTTATGTGAATAAAACAGTTATACAGATAAAATAATAATGCATCTTATCATCAATGGAGTCATTCAATAAATGGAAGGTAACATTTATTTTTTAATTTTTAATGAAATCAGGTTTCTTTATCTCTTTAGAGAAATGCACTTCAAAAAAATTTACTTTTTATGATAAATACTCATTTATCAAACTGTATATTATACCTTTACATTTTTAGTCAATTGATTTTTTACAACAGTGCCACAACAGTTCAATGAGGAAAGCATGGTCTTTTCAACAGACGGTTACTGTGATAGCTGGATATGTACATACAAAAGGATAAAGTAACTCAAAATGGATCATCAACCTAAATATAAAAGCTAAAATTATAAAACTCTTAGAAGAAAGCATAAGAGTAAATCTTTGTGACCTTGGATTAGGTAATAATTTCTTAGATGTCTGACACCAAAATCATGTACAACAACAAAAAAGAGACAAATTGAACTTCATCAATATTTAAAACTTCTGTGCTTCAAAGAACACCATCAAGAAGCTGAAACAACCCACAGAAAGGGAGAAGCATTTTCAAATCATATATCAAATAAGAGACTTGTATCCAGAAACCCATATATATACAGAACTGTTAGAATTCAATAATAAAAAGATAAACAACAGGGCTTCCCTGGTGGTGCAGTGGTTGGGAGTCCGCCTGCCAATGCAGGGGACACGGGTTCATGCCCGGGTCTGGGAGGATCCCACATGCCGCGGAGCGGCTAGGTCCTTGAGCCATGGGTGAGAGGCCTGCGTACCACAAAAAAAAAAAAAAAAAAAGACAAACAACAGAATCTTTTCAATGAGTAAATGATTTGAATTAATCTTTCTCCAAAAAAAGATATAGAAATGGTCAATAAGCACATGAAGGGCTTCCCTGGTGGTGCAGTGGTTAAGAATCTGCCTGCCAATGCAGGGAACACTGGTTCGAGCCCTGGTCCAGGAAGATCCCGCATGCCGCGGAGCAACTAAGCCCATGCGCCACAACTACTGAGCCTGCACTCTAGAGCCCGCGAGCCACAACTACTGAGCCCACGTGCCACAACTACTGAAGCCCGTGTGCCTAGAGCCTGTGCTCTGCAACAAGAGAAGCCCTACAATGAGAAGCCCACGCACCACAATAAAGAGTAGCCCCTGCTCACCACAACTAGAGAAAGCCCGCGTTCAGCAACGAAGACCCAACACAGCCAAAAATAAATAAATTAAATAAATAAATAAGCACATGAAAAGATGCTCAACATCATTAGTCATTAGGGAAATGGAAATCAAAACCATAATGAGATTATCACTTCACACCCACTGGGATGGCTTTAATTAAAGGATTAATGACAGTGTGAGGAAACTGGAACCCTCATACATTGCTGGTAAGAATGTGAAGTGGTGTAAACCTCTTTGGGAAACATTTTAGTAGTTCCTCAACAAGTTAATCACAGATTTAATATAAGACCTAGCAATACTGCTGCTTAGATACATACCCAAAAGAATTGAAAACATACATCCAAAGGACTTCCCTAGTGGTCCAGTGGTTAGGACTCTGCGCTTCCACTTGGGGCAGGGGGAGGGTGTGTATGATCCCTGGTCAGGGAACTGGAATCCCACATGCTGTGCGTAAACAAAATGTGATATATCTGCACAATGGAATGTTATTGGGCAATAACAAGAAATTAAGTACTGAGACATGCGACAACATGGGTGAACCGTGAAAACATTATGCTTTGTGAAAGAAGACAGTCACAAAACACCACGTGTTTTATGATTCCATTTATATGAAATGTCCAGAATAGGCAAATACATAGAAACACAGAGTAGATGAATGGTTTCCAGGGACTGGAGGTAGGGGAGAATGTGGAGTGACTGCTAATGGGTACAAGGTTTCTTTGGGGGATGACGAAAATGTTCCCAAATAATGTTGATTATGTTAGTCAGAGGTCTCTAAGGAAACAACCAATAAGATATATAGGGAGAAAGGTTTATTTTAAGGACTTGGCTTATGCAGTTGTGGAGGCTAACAAGTCCAAAATCTGCAGGGTAGGCTGGCAGCATGGAGACCCAGGAAAAAGTTGATCTTGCAGCTCAAGGAGTCTGAAGGCAGTCTACTGACAGAATTCACTCTGTGGAGGTCAGTCTTTATTCTTTTGAGGCCTTCAGCTGATTGGATGAATTCTACCCACATTATGGAGAGTAATCTGCTTTCCTTGGAATCTTTTGATTTGCATGTTAATCTCATCTAAAAAATACTTTGACAAACACATCTAGAATCATGTTTAACCAAATATCTGGGTACTGTGACCCAGCCAAGTTGACACATAAAATTAACCATCCTGTAGTGATGGCTACACACTCCATATACTAAAACACACTGAATAGTACATTTTAAAAAGTTGAATTTTATGGTATGTGAATTTTGCCCCAATAAAGCTGTAATTTTGAAAATATATATTATTTATATTGGTTTGGTCAGGCATATATTTATAAAAATTACAGTGATTATACAATGCAAAAGAAAAATTTTAATGCTTTGAGCTTTACGTTCACAGCTACTTTTAATGTTAATTTAAACACTTTTTTTTAGAGTAGGAGGATGATTGTTCAATAAAAGAATTTCAAGCATAAAAAACATATAATATTAAGATAAAATTCCCCAGCATAAGTGAAATAGAAATAATGTTCAAGGATTAAAAAGAAATGATTTAATTTTCTAAATGTTAAAGAAGGGAGTATTCCTTTTTTAATGAATAGTGATAAGTATTAAATCCCTATGGTATGCAGGTTCATCATTTTTAAATGCTATAACCAAATATTACATCATTTGCAACTGTTTAAACTTTACATTTAAAAATGCATGAGGAGATTCATAGTTTTTCAAAAATCTTCTGGGGAGTATGAGAGCAAAAAAAGTGAAGACATAGGCTTTCACATTTGGCTTCTGGCATTAGTTAGGGCTTGAGTCAAATTCACCTCCAACAATTACTAGCTGTGTGACCCTGGGCAACTTGACACATCTCAAGGCCTCAAATTCTTTAGTGTAAAATAGAAATTAGTATGAATATTAAATAAAATAATGCATGTAAAATACTTAGCATAGTACCTAACGCCAGTAATCATTCAATAACTGGTAATTACTGAATTGAAGCTGTTTTTTCAGTAGACTATCAGTCAGCAAGAATCCATTACTTAGTACCTAGGCCCTCCTCCTTTTTACTTTGACAGTTGTTGTGAAATATATCGTGATACCCTTTTCTGCTGACCTCAGAAAAGAATTCAGAATCCTTCTCAACATAGCTTTTGTCATTTGCCCCTACAAGTCATTCAGACTTAGGCCAAATCTTGATTGCTTTTCCTGATACAGTGGAAAGAACATAGGCCTTATGTGCAGGAAAGAATTAAAATAGCAGACCTAAGACTTATATTCTTAGAAAGTCCTGCTTACAAGGTAGACCATTAGCTGGCATCTGGAAACTTGAATAATAAACAGTTCCCTCTATTATAAAACTTTCCCTAAATGGTAAGAGAGTCTTACTGTGCCTACCATGTATAAACTGTATGGTTTCTGCTGAGCACTTGGTTTCATTCTAAGAGAATGGAATTTTGGTACATCCTAGGCAAAGGGTACCTAAATGACCAGCCAACAATTAAAACCTTGGGTGCTGAGTTTCTAATGAGCTCTCTTCATAGCCAACATTTTACACGTATTGTCACAGTACATTGCCAAAGATTGCATCTTGCATGACTCTACTGGGAGAGAACTTTTATAAACTTGTGCCTGGTTTCCTCCAGATTTTGCCCAATGTATTTTTTCTCTTTATGGATTTTGCTTTGTGTCTTTTTGCTATACTAAAGTATAGCCATGAGTCTGACTGTATGCTGAGTCCTGTGAGTCACCAGACCTGAAGGTGGTCTTGGGGACCCTCGACACACCTTGGACTCAAACACAAGAGACTCCTCTTTTTATTTCACACTCTTGTAGCTAGGTGATCTTGAACAAGTTAATTATCTACTCTACATCTCAGCATCTTCACCTATATATTGAGACTGTTTCCAACCTGAGTTGTGAGGATTAAATGATATTTATTTTGAAATAATTAACACAGAGTGGATACCCCCTCTCCTTGGTTTACTGTGACCAAGTAAAGTTGTCCCTCTGTATCCGTGGGGTATTGGTTCCAGGAGCCTCCTCAGATATTAAAATCCAAGGATGTTCAAGTCCCTTATATAAAATGGTATAGTATTTGCATATAACCTACACACATCCTCCTGTAGACATTTAATCATCTCTAGATTACTTATAATGCTGTGTATATAGTTACCAGCACTGGGCAAATTCAAGTTTTGCTTTTGGGAATTTTCTGGAATTTTTTTAAAATTTATTTTTGATCCAAGTTTGGTTGAATCCACAGATGCTTAGAACCCCACAGATATGGAGGACTGACCGTACTCAATGTCAGTGAGAAGAGTAAAGCCATCCCACTATTTCTAGAAAACTGGTAGATAATAATGAACAGAAATCAGTAAAATATTAAACAGACAATAAGGGAACAAAGGTTTGAAAACAGCAACAAAATTAATAACCTCTCACTGCACTGATCAAGACAAAGGAAGAGGTAACACAGTTTACTGGTATCCATAATAATGGTCCTACAGTCATTAAGAGGCTAATAATATAAATAACTTTACTCCGGTACATTTAACAATATATGAAATGGGCAAATTCCTTATAAAATACAATTTATAAATGAAATTAAACATCTGAATATCCTATAATTGTTTAAACAAATTGAGTTCCTTACTAAATCTTTCACATGAAAAATTCCAGAACTGGGGCTTCCCTGGTGGTGCAGTGGTTAAGAATCTGCCTGCCAATGTAGGGTACATGGGTTCAAGCCCTGGTCCAGGAAGATCTCACATGCCGCGGAGCAGCTAAGCCTGCACACCACAACTACTGAGCCTGCGCTCTAGAGCCCACAAACCACAACTCCTGAGCCTGCGTGCCACAACTACTGAAGCCTGTGTGCCTAAAGCCTGTGCTGTGCAACAGGAGAAGCCACTGCAATGAGAAGCCTGCGTACTGCAAGGAAGAGTAGCCCCCACTCTCCAAACTAGAGAAAGCCCAAGCAAAGCAACAAACACCCAATGCAGCCAAAAAAAAAAAAAAAATTCCAGAACTAAACGGTTTTCCCTTGTGAATTCTTATATATATTTGAGAAACAAATAACACCAGTCTTAACACAAACACTTTGTGAAAGTAGTGGAGAAACAATTCCCAACTCATTTCATAAGCTTAGTGTAACCCTGATAGAAAACCTGACAAAGACTTTAGTTGAAAAAAACAACTACAGAACAAAATTGATTATAAACTCTTAGAACTAGAAAGGAATTTCCTTAGTGTTATATTGAATAAAAAGCAGATCATACTTAATGATAGGATATTGAATGCTTCCTTCTAAAATTGGAAAGAAGGTAAAAATGTTCACTCTATTTACTTCTTTTCAGCATTATTCTGGATGTTCTACCAGTGCAGTAAGGCAAGAAGATGAATAAAAGTCATAAAGATGAGGAAGGAAAAAGTAAAACTTTCTGTTTGCAAATAACATGATTGTGTATGTAGAAAATCCAAAGAGATTCACTAAAAAGTTACTACAACTAGTAGCAAGGCTATTGGGGAAAAAATATCAGTATATAAAAATCAATCGTAGGGCTTCCCTGGTGGCGCAGTGGTTGAGAGTCCACCTGCCAATGCAGGGGACACGGGTTCGTGCCCCAGTCCAGGAAGATCCCACATGCTGCAGGGCAGCTGCGCCCGTGAGCCATGGCTGCTGAACCTGCGCGTCCGGAGCCTGTGCTCCGCGATGGGAGAGCCCACAACAGTGAGAGGCTTGTGTACCACCAAAAATAAAAAGTATTAAAAAACTAAACATACTCCTACCATACAATCCAACAATTGAACTCCTTGGTATTTACCCAAAGAAGTTGAAAACTTAAGTCTGCAGTAACCTGCACACAGATGTTTAAAGTAGCTTTATTCATAATTGCCAAAACTTGAAAGCAACCAAGACGTCTTTCAGTAAGTGAATGGATAAACTGTGGTACATCCAGCCAGTGGAATATTATTCAGCACTGAAAAGAAATAGCTATCAAGCCATGGAAAGACATTGAAGAATTTTAAATTCATAGTACTGAATGAAAGAAGCCAATCTGAAAAGGCTACATACTGTGTGATTCCCACTAAATGACATTCTAGAAGGCAAAACTGTGGAGGCATTAATAAGATCAGTGATTGCCAGTGATTTGAGGGGAAGGAAGGATGAATCTACAGAGCGCAGAGGATTTATAGGGCAATGAAACTATTCATTATGATACCTTAATGGTGAATACATATCATTATACATTTGTCCAAAGCCATAGAATATGCAATGCTAAGATACTAATGTAAACTATGGACTTTGAGTGATAATGATATGTCAGTATATGTTCTTCAGTTGTTAACAAATGTACAGCTCTGGTGGAAGATGTTGATAATGGGGTAGGCTATGCATGTTTAGGGGCAGGAGGTGTATATAAAATCCCCAAATCTCATAACATAATACAAAAATGTCTAGGTTTGAATTGAAAATCGTGTCATACCAAGAACCTGGGAGATCTCAAACTGAATTTTAAAAGGCATCAATGTATGCCAACACCAAGATATTAGAATTAGCTGACAAAGATTTTACAGCAGTTATGATTTTTTAAAAACACTTCAACAAGCAGTTATAAACATGCTTAAAACAAAAAAAGATAGAAAGCCTTGGCAAGGAAATGAAAAATAGGGAAAAGCAAACATAATTTTTAGAATTGAAAGATGCAGTAGCTGAAATTAAAAGCTCAGGGATAGACTCAATAGCAGAATGAAAGATATACAGGAAAGAATCAGTGAACTAGGTGATGGAGTGTTACGAGTATTACCCAATCTGAACAAAAGAGAAAATAGACATTAAAAAAAAAAAAAAACAGAGGCTATGGGACCATAACAAAAGAGCTAATATTTATGTTCTTGGTGTCCTGGAAGGAGAAAAGAAAGAAGGTAGAGATTAAAAAAAGTACTTGAGTAAATAATGGCTTGAAAACTTACCAAATTTGGCAGAAGACATAAACCTTCTGATACAAGAAGATGAGCAAACCCGGAACAGGGTATAGTCAAAGAAATCCATGCTGAGACACATGATCAAACTTCAGCATACTAAAGACAAAACAATTTTAAAACAATGAGAGAGAAATGACTCCATATCCATAGGGGTAAAACAAATCAAATGACAGTGGATTTCACGTCTGAGAATTCATGTAAGTGGCACATTTTTCAAGTACTGAATGAAGAACTGTCAAACCAGAATCCTATACCCAATGAAAATACCCTTCTTTCAGGAATTGAGAGGAGCAAAGGATTCTTAGGTTTATTGCCAGCAAATCTATCCTATGGGTAAAGGAAGTTCTCTAAACAGAAAGAAATAAAAGAAGGAACCTTGGAACATCAGGAATGCAGAAAGAATACAGTAAGCAAAAATATGGGCATTTACAATAGGCTTTCCTTCTCCTTTTGAGTCTTCTAAGTAATTGTTTAATGGATGAAGCAAAAAATTTTAACACAGTTGTACTTTTTTTAACAGCTTATTGAGGCACAATTCACCCATTTTAAAGCACACAGTGGTTTTGGTATATTACATTATTAATTTTAACTTGAGGTAAAATATGCATAACTTAAATTTTGCATTTTGACCATTTTTAAGTATAAGGTTCAGTGTCACTAAGTACATTCATGCTGTTGTGCAACCATCACCCCTGTGCATTTCTAGAACTTTTTCATCATCCCAAACTGAAACTCTGTACCCATTAAATAACAATTTCCTATTCTCCCCTTCCCACAGCCTCTGAAAACCACTGTTCTTTCTAGCTCTATGATTTGAATATTTTAGGTACCTCATATAGGCGAGATCTTAAAATATTTGTCCTTTTGTGTCTTCCTGATTTCACTTAACATAATGTTTTTATGTTAACATAAGGTTCTTCCATTTTGCAGCATATATGAGAATTTCATTTCTTTTTAATGGTGGATAGTATTCCTTTGTGTGTATGTATGCATACGCACACATTTTGTTTATCCATTCATCTGTCAATGGACAATTTCTAATGTTTTCACTTCTCTGCAATTGTGAATAATACTGCTCTAAACATTGGCTTACAGAATTCTCTGTTGAGGACCCCCACTTTCACTTCTTTTATGTGTGTACCCAGAAGTGTAATTGCTTTATCATATGGTACATCTACAGACTATACCATTTTGCGTCCCCACCAGCAAATCTTAAGAGTTCAGTTTCTCCACATCCTTGGTAATACTTGTCATTTTCTGTTTTTTTCCATAATAGCCATCCTAACAGGTGTGAAGCAGAATCTTGTTGTGGTTTTGATTTTCATTTTCCTAATGATTAGTGATGTTGAGCATCTCTTTATGTACTTACTGGCCATTTGTATATCTTCTTTACTGAAATGTCTACTCAAGTCCTTGTCTTTTTTTTTTTTTAACAGTAGGTCCTTTTTGGTTATCTATTTTAAATATAGCAGTGTGTACATGTCAATCCCAAATTCCCAATCTATCCCTCCCCTCCATGCTTCTCCCCTGGTAACCGTAAGTTTACTCTCTGAGTTTTTGAGTCTGTTTCTGTTTTGTAAGTAAGTTCATTTGTATTGGTTTTTTTTTTTTTTTTTTAGATTCTGCATGTAAGCGATATCATATGATATTTCTCTTTCTCTGTCTGACTCACTTCACTTAGTATGATAATCTCCAGGTCCATCCATGTTGCTGCAAGTGGCATTATTCTTTTTAATGACTAATATTCCATTATACATATGTACCACATCTTCTTTATCCATTCATCTGTCGATGGACATTTAGGTTGCTTTCATGTGTCAGCTACTGTAAACAGTGCTGCAGTGAACATTGGGGTGCGTGTATCCTTTCAAACCATGTTTTTTTTCACCAGATATATGCCCAGGAGTGGGACTGCTGGATCATATGGTAGCTCTATTTTTAGTTTTCTTAAGGAACCTCCACACTGTTCATAGTGGCTGTACCAATTTACATTCCCACCAACAGTGTGGGAGGGTTCCCTTTTCTCCACGCCCTCTCCAGCATTTATTGTTTGTAGATTTTTTGATGATGGCCATTCTGACCATGTGAGGTGATATCTCATTGTAGTCTTGATTTGCATTTCTCTCATAATTAGCAGTGTTGAGTCCTGTCTTCTGAGAAGCAATTTTGACTTTTTAAAAAATTATATTTATTTTATTGTTGTTAGAAATAGTACATACTCATAAATATTCCTTTTAATGTAGAAAGATGTGAATTAAAAGGTAAAGTTCCCCTTCCCGGAAATATAATAGTTTAGCATACACCCTTTCAAACTTTTTCCTATATACATATAGCAGGTTTTTCCAACACTTTATTATGAAATTTTTCAGCATACAGAAGTTTGGAAAAACTAAACACAAAATATCCCATCACCTAGATTTTTTCATTAATATTTGACTGATTTATCATATATTTATCCATCTTTTATTCCATCCTATTTTTGGACATGCTGCTGCTAAGTAAATTGCAGGCATTGATATACTTCCCCCATAAATATTTCATCATATCAGAATCAAGATCTCAGTATTTGCTTATAGGGTTTTTCTTTTGAGGTGAATTTTCCATCAGTAAAACGCACAGGGCTTCTCTGATGGTGCAGCGGTTAAGAATCCACCTGCCAGTGCAGTGGACACGGGTTTGAGCCCTGGTCCAGGAAGATCCCACATGCCACGAAGCAACTAAACGTATGCGCTACAACTACTGAGCCTGTGCTCTAGAGCCTGCGAGCCACAACTACTGAGCCCACGCACCACAACTACAGAAGCCCATGCGCCTAGAGCCCGTGCTCCACAACAAGAGAAGCCACCGCAATGAGAAGCCCACGCACTGCAACAAAGAGTAGCCCCCACTCACCACAACTAGAGAAAGCCTGGGCACAGCAGTGAAGACCCAGTGCAGCATGCATGCATCAATCAATCAATCAATCAGTCTTCTCAGAGTAACATCAATAGCTAGTTAGGTTATGTAATTTTAAAAATAAAATAAAATAGGGCTTCCCTGGTGGCTCAGTCGTTAAGAATCCTCCTGCCCTCTCCAAGACCAGCATCATGGCAAAATGAGGAAACAACTAACAAGTGAAGAGTTTGCACAATGGAAAACCACCCTGACCATCTCTTGAAGATTTACAGGGATCATAGGTGGAACGTTCCCTTCACTGGCAGCCATCTTTGGCCGTTCTGTTTCTGCATCACATTCATCCCTCAATAAAGTCAGTGACTGGATCTTCTCCCAAAGTTTCCCCTTTTTCATCAGGCATAGGGAAAAAAAATCGAGAGACATTAGTATCTGCAACTGAGGAACTCTTAATCCAATCCAGAAGAAAAGCATCTGTTATGGAAAGAATGAGATATTCAAGGATGTTGGAGACAGTGCTCTGAACACATTCTGCACAGCAATAAAGAAGATTGCCGAGAAAGGAAAAATTCATTCATTTCCAGGAAAAACTTCTTCAATGGTTGAGAAGAATCTTCTTGTATTCGAGATTCCCTACACTGTGCAAAAAGGCAGTATGTATCAACAAATCTTTAAAATCTGTTTGCCCTACAACACAGCAATTCTGGAATTTATCCTAACAAGGTAATGAAAACTGACCCATAGACATTTAGCAACAAAGGTGTTTATCAGAGTGCTGTTTGTAATAGTGAACTCTGCAAACATTGTACCAAAAAGTAAATTATGGGTACATCTATTTCCTGTAACCATTATATATAAGAGAGCATCTGTTAGAATGAAAGGTGCGTTATGATATTTAAATGGAAAAGGTAAATTACAAAATATAGGTGCAACATGATGACTTAAGAGTCTTTTTTTGTCCTCTGTTATTTGCTTGTTTTCTGTAGCAAACGTATAATTCTTCTAGTAAGAAAAGTTTTTTAAAATGATGAGAAATTCTGTTCCTAAGATCTCATAGAAGCATAAAAAGAAGTCTACAATTAAAAATGTATGTGAATAAAAAAGAAAAGAATCCGCCTGCCAATGCAGGGAACACGGGTTCGAGCTCTGGTCCGGGAAGATCCCACATACCGCAGAGCTACTAAGCCCGTGCACCACAACTATTGAACCTGCACTCTAGCACCCGTGAGCCACAACTACTGAAGCCCTCACACCTAGAGCCCGTGCTCCGCAACAAGAGAAACCACCACAGTGAGAAGCCTGTGCACCTCAATGAAGAGTAGCCCCCGCTCGCCGCAACCAGAGAAGGGCCCGCGTGCAGCAACAAAGAACCAACGTAGCCTAAAATATAATTAATTAATTAATTTTAAAAATTATAAATCAATCAATCTTCTCAGAGTAACATCAATAGCTAGTTAGGTTATATAATTTTTAAAAAATAAAATGCACAAATCTTAAATGTACTTTTGCTCAGTTTTTTTAAATTTTCATACATCTCTGTAACCCAGACCCTTCTCAAGAACATTATCATCACCCCGGAAAGTTCCCTCATGCCCTTTCCTAGACAGCCCCCACCATATATAGCTATTTAATGTGTTGTTGTTTTTGTGGGGTTTTTTTGTGGTACGCAGGCCTCTCACTGTTGTGGCCTCTGCTGTTGCGGAGCACAGGCTCTGGACACACAGGCTCAGCAGACATGGCTCACGGGCCCAGCCGCTCCGTGGCATGTGGGATCTTCCCGGACCGGGCCACGAACCCGTGTGCCCTGCATCGGCAGGCAGACTCTCAACCACTGCGCCACCAGGGAAGCCCTAATGGTTTTTTTTTTAAGTATTTTTAAAAATCAGCCCTTGCTATAATACTATTCTGCAACTTGGAGAATATGTTTTCATATGAGTAAGTATATACCTCATTTCGTTTTAATAGCTGCATATTCATTATTTAAATGTACCAAAGTTTACTTCCTTGTTGATAAACCTTTAAGTTGTTTACACTTTTTCATTACAGACTTTGTAGTTATTCATTCAGCTTTGGTTCCCTATCAACAGGTGGACTCCAGTCTTCTACCAGATGTAACCCCAGACAGAAACTTGTTATATTACCCTACCTCCATAAGTTATTTCCCCTTAGATATACCTGTAATCCATGCTGCTGTATCATCAGATTTGTCAAATGAATAAACTCATTGCATGTAACAAATCACATTTTTATGAAAAATAACACAGCCCCCCTTTTTTTTGAGGGCAACTTTATTATGCTTTCATTTTAGTCTGGATGTGGTAATAACTTTCCCCCCAAATTTTTTTAATGAGAAATGTGACTTTATTTTACATTTTTGTGAATCTCCTTAATGTCTGGCTTAAGTATAGGACAGCTGCATCTATTTTTGCCTTCTATCTGTTGTGATGTTATTCTGGTTTAAATACATGAAGAAATCTGACCTCACATAGGTAAAAAGTTGTAAAAGAGAGGAAGATTTTAATAATTTCAGATAATTGTAGATATTCTTTGATACTGCAGCAAAATAAATTAATAAATGTAATAGTTCCTTAGCACTGCAGTGTTGGAGTATGAAATCAATGGAGTATTAAAATCCATTGGTCTCTCTTGCAATTTAAATGGATTTTTTACCCATGTATGATTTTATCACTTCCTGCATTGGTCATTGAAAAATATTAATTCACTGTATTATATTGCTCTTCCATTTTCTGTATGTATCCAAAACAATTCACATTTGTTAATTGCCACTTATTTCATGAGAAAAACAAGTATTAAAAAACTGAAAATCTCATGGTAGTTAATGGACACAAGTTTTCCAAAATTCCAGTGTTCACTCAAACTTAAATTTTGTCATTGGAAACATATTTTCAGTTGGGTTTCTTGAAGTAACAAGTTCACTTGACTTTCAGTTCCTAGGTTAGAATAACCATTGTCTGTCAGTTCATTTAAGTAAAAATGGTGTTCCATGAAAAAAGCAACTAGTTCAGCTCACCATTCAAATATTTGCACAAGTGCATTCCCTTAAGATAACCATCATACCTCAGTGTGCAGCAGAAGTGCTTTTTGCATACTTCCATTGTGTCATGCAGAATAAAGATTTTGGTTTGTGGGTCAAGATTTAATATTTTTACTACTTTATTAAGAGCATTCTTAGATGATGCTGGCATAGTTCATTTCTACTAGTTTCATTCTAGTACAGTTTTGTGCCACTTGCCTTGATTCATACTAAAACTGCAGTTTTACCCACCATTCTTTTACTCCATTAGTACAAATGTCAGCACAACAAAAATGCATATAATATCTTATAGAGTGTTATTAAAATAGCTTTGACCTCCTAGATCCCTTGGGGTAAGCAGAGCACACTTTGAGAACTGCTGGTCTGGAGACCATGATAGGGCAAAAATCCAGATAACAAGGAAAAGTCTAAGTCCTGCAAGAAATGAGTTGAGCATTATAGTCCTTCACTAACAGAAAGATACAGAGTAAAGAAATTGAAAGGACCTCTTTAAGGTAGAAAGGGGCTCTAAAATTGGCTTTTAAAAGTAATAGTGGGCTTCCCTGGTGGCGCAGTGGTTGAGAGTCCTCCTGCCGATGCAGGGGACATGGGTTCATGCCCCAGTCCGGGAGGATCCCACATGCAGCGGAGCGGCTAGGCCCGTGATCCATAGCCGCTGAACCTGCACGTCCGGAGCCTGTGCTCCACAACAGTGAGAGGCCCGCGTACCGCCAAAAAAAAAAAAAAAAGTAGTAGTATTTCAATAGGTAGGAAAATATGTTAACAGATCATAAATTTGCATGTAAATACTCGAGTTATATAAATTCAGGGTTGCCTATTTTAGAAAACTCTTATACTTCTTTTTATAGTCAACCTAAGGTTATGTACATAATGAAGGAGAGTAGATGACAGATGCTCTGGTTAATAATTTTAACGATTGAACAATTCTTAGTATTTAGTTTGCTTCATAATGACCTATTTTTGGTAGTAAATTTGCTATGCTAGTTGTTTTATATAAGCTACTATTAAAACATCTTTAGCTTATACCAAATGGTGCACAGTGGAAAAGAGTAGCTAAACTTAAGAATTAGTGATGGAAAATTCATAAAATTAAAAATTAAATCTTTATTTTTTTAGTCACTGCATATTAAATCTTGTGGCTATTTGACCCATTGTATAAATTAGATATTGAAATTGATAGTATTTTTTTGTTTCAGGAAAATACCTAAGGCAAAAGAGAATTGATTTTCAGCTTCCCTATGACATCCTTTGGCAGTGGAAACATAATCAGGTATGAGCGTATCTTACCATGTTTCATTCATAAGTGGTAAATGGGGGAAAGGGGGGTGCAAGTCCTTTTCTCTGCCTCCTTGTTATGCTCTCATCTTAGGAAGTATAGAGAAGTGTCCCTGTGAAGGTTAGAGACTAAGAAAAATGAATTTGCATCCATATTTAATGTGACCTCTTTGCCTTTACTCATACTTCAAAATAGCATTAAGTTCCTGCTTCCTTAGGAAACCTTCTGTTATTATTCTGGACTTTTATTTTGGTGGCAAAGATTCTGTTCTGTAAGAATCCTGTTTGATGCAGGTCTCAAGGGAATTTAGATGTACTGCCAGCAGTGCTAAGAAATTTCAAGCTTTATTTTTGTTGGCTCCTTCCCATCAGTTTGGAATTTATTTTTCATATGTAAAAGAGAGTCTTCTACCAAAGGAAACAGGGAAAATATTTAACACTCCTGTACTTTTAAAAGATATTTAAATATACTGGGAACTAAAAATGGGAAGGTGCTGGTTTTCTCTCTTGCTTACCTAATTGAAATGTTTCCCCTAGTTATTTTTATATTAAGCTAAAGCCCCCAGAATTCATATTGAGAACAACCATTGAGAAATAGTCATGCAAATGAGGTAAATAGGCTCCTGAGTTTTGCCAGAATTCCACCAAAGTTTGACTTTGAAAAGCCAAAAGCAGTGAACATTCCCGTCTACATTCTCTTCTCTGGTGGCCTCTCTTGAATTCTAAGAGGATCAGTATGTTAGATATTTGTCTCAGAGAGTTCATAACAATGAAGGAGATAGTGTTTTGAATCTATACCGACTGAAAAATGATGGTGGGATTATTCTTATAGATTAGTACACTCTAGCTTAAACCAAGTTGCCTTTTTTGGGGGGGTACTGTCTTCTATGGCAAAACACTGACCGACTGACCTAATACATTTTCTTCCTAATGCATTCTTTATTGCAGTATGAGAGCACCATTATCCTGCCTGCCATCTCCCCTTTGTTCACTAAATTAATTGATTTAATTAAAACGTGAAATGTGTTTCCCTACAACACTCACCCTAAAAAAGCCAAGGGTTCTCATCTTTTTCATTTCATATACCTACGCAGCCCATCTAAACAAGCCCTGTGCAAGTTTTCCATTCTTTTCATAGCGGCAGATACAACCTTAATTTATCCAAATGTAAAGCTTTGATCTGCAGTGTGATTTTCATTTACGTCTGTCTAATAACTTGCTGAAGAAACATCTAACAAAAAATGTATTTTCTTTAAACTACTTAGTATTGCTTCTGTTGAATCTAGTTCTCTCTTAAACCCTGATCTAGTAAGTCACCTTTTATTTCAGGGTAAAAAAGTGATCACACCAAGTTTACCTCAAATTATCCAACCCAGAAAGTCTTGTAAGTGTTTCCATATGAGTAGAGTACGTGGATAATTTCCTCTATTTTTAGTGATTGATACTGTTTTCTGGCATTTGAAGTTGAACGCTATATCAAGATTTTTCTGTTTTTTCTTCTAGCTATACAAGAAACCAGATGTCCCACTATATAAAAAAATCCGTTCAAGTGAGTAACGTGGGAGCTATTTTTTCTGCCTCCATACAATCAGTGTTCTTAGCCTGGTACTTAAAAAATTATCCTATATATTCACAAACTATTCTTTGCTGTCTTCTCTCAAGATGTCTACGTTGATGTCAAACCCCTTTCTGGTTATGAGGCTACCACTTGTAACTGTAAGAAACCGGATGATGACACCAAAAAGGGCTGTGTGGATGACTGCCTCAATAGGTACTGTACTAAACTGATTCTGTAAGCACAGGCTTTACGATCTGTAAGATACTTCATTTAGGGGAATTCCCTGGCGGTCCAGTGGTTAGGACTCCGTGCTTTCACTGCCAAGGGCCCAGGTTCAATCCCTGGTTGGGGAACTAACATCCCACAAGCCATGGGGCGTGGCCAAAAAAAAAAAAGTCACTTCATTTAGAGGGAAAGGTTAAATAGGCTCTTTGATTTCCCCGCAAGAAGTTGCACAAAGATAGTATATAAAACCTAATTGTTGGGCTGTCTCAGTCTGCTTGGGCTTCTATAACAAAATGTCATAGACTTAAACAACAGAAATTTATTTCTCACAGTTCTGGAAGCTGCGAAGTCCAAGGACAAATTGCCAGCAGATTCAGTGTCTGATGAGGACCCACTTCCTAGCTTATAGACAGCTGCCTTCTCCCTGTGTGCTCACATGGCCTTTCCTCAGTGCATGCTCATGGTAGAGAGAAAGAGAGAGAGAGAGATTTCTCTCTCTCTTCCTCTTCTTAGAAGGGCACCAATCCCATTAGGAGGTTCTCACCCTTCTGACCTAATATAAACCTATTTGACTCCCAAAGACCCTACTTCCAAATACTGTCTCCCTGGAGGCTAGAGCTTCAACTATGAATTTTGAGGGGACACATTCAGCCCATAACATGGCTAAATAGAGTAACAGAAAACAATGTGATCTAGAGTCTTATGTCCTCAGGTTTAAATCCTCTTACTAATTAAGTGACCTGAGGAAAGTTATTTAACCCCTCTAATAAAAATAGTACCATCTTTATGGAGAGGTTTGTGAGGATTATATGAAACAATGTTTATAATTCATTAAGCACAGGTTCTAGAAACCTTCCTAGATCTCAGTATATGGTAGCCATAATGAGGGAGTAAAAGTAGGATGATGGCAGTGAAAGAGAAGAAAGAGGCCATGATATATTTGGGCGGGGGGGAAACTAGGTTGATAAACCATTAGCATATAGCAGATATACACATGATGATTGAGTCAGTGATGCTAATGAGAGATGGTTATGCTATTGTCAGAGATAGAAAGGTGGAATCTAACTGGTTTGGTGATAAAAATTATGATTTTGATTTGGGACCACTGAGTTTTAAATGACATTGAGATTTCAAAATGGAAATGTCTAATTGAGACAAAGGAGTAGAGATAGAATTTGTTGGTTTTTAGTAACATAAGCATATTTATAGCAAAAAAGGAATTAATGAACTTCCTATCAATGCTCCTTGTTCTAGATAGCTTTCCTAGAAAAAGACAGCTGCTTTCCCAGTCTCCATCTCTAGTCAACTGTCCTGCGGGCTGAGGGAATCAGCATTTCTGCTTTAGCATGCCAGTTGGGGAATTCTCCCTTATGTACATCACTGTAAATTCACATCTTGTCATTATACATACATACAGTTGTACATAGTAGTAATAGCTTGGTGTTATAGATAGCTGATTTTTTTTACTCACAGATATTTTATATATGCACTTTTATGTATCATTGTGATCCACAAGCTCATCCTTTTTAGGTTAGTATGTCACAGTTTGCCCTTCTGTTGTTCATTATTCAAGTTATTTTTAATGTTTTGCTATTTAAAATGGCACTACTATGAAACTCTTTGTGTAGATTCCTTTCTTTTTTAACCCTTAGAGTGTATTCTCAAAAGAAGAAATACCTGTACAAACTATAAGGACATATATATAATTTTTACTGTATACTATCCAATAGCTGTCATGAAATATTGAGTTAATTTTTGGTATCACCACCAATATATAAATATATTTATTTCCCCATAGTTCCACCGCCTTTAGTTATTAACATCTAACTTTATTTCTAGTGCTTTAGTATTTTAGAGTATTGTATGTCCTTAAAGTTGTTTAAATGTGCATCTCTTTCTGTGCTTGTTTGTATGATATTTTATTGTCTATGAAAGTTACTACAATATAGCTGCCTCATTGCTTATTTTCTCTCTTTCTCACAGTAGTCCAAAGAGGTAGGTGATAGTTTTACATTGTACAGATGAAGAAACCTAGATTTTTGGATGGTAAATTGTTCCACATTACATAAGACAAGTGACAGACAGAATTTGAACCCACATGTGTTTGATTCAAAAGTCATGTTCTTTCCACTGTACCACACTGCTTATTGTATACGTATTGATAGTCTTTTAATCTCTTAAAAATTGAAATTTGAACATTTACCTTTACATAATAACATTGGTTGCCTTACATCATTTAGTATGGGTGTCACATTTATCCTTCCCATTATGTTGTCATTGTTCGCAAAAAAACCAAAACTTACCCCTAAATAAGAAATAAACAAACACTCAGACACAGTACTGTCAACTTTGTGTCATGAGAATATGAGCACTACATCATCATGTGTCTAATGAATGTGATAAATGTATAACTAAGAAAAATTAAAATATGTTATTCGGTGGGTGCTTCCTTGTATATTTAAAAGTAACCCTCATAAAGATTCAGTTAAATGGAGCTATCTAAAATGTAGGGTGGCTTTGTCTTACCTGTCTTTGTATTCAAAGTTCTGTAAATATTTAAGGGGGTGGGGGAGTTAAAGGATTGGCAGGATCCACTTTCACATCCATGCAAGACTCATATGTAGAACTGTACTTACTTGTAAGTAGCCGAGGGAACACTTGATTCAGGACTATATTTTTTAAATTTTTATTTATTTATTTTTGGTTGCATTGGGTCTTCGTTGCTGAGTGCAGATTTTCTCTAGTTGCATGAAGCCCGGCCTACATCGCGGTGCACGTTCTTCTCGTTGCAGTGGCTTCTCTTGTTGCGAAGCACGGGCTCTAGGCACACGGGCTTCAGTAGTTGTGGCACATGGGCTCAGTAGTTGTGGCTCGAGGGCTCTAGAGTGCAGGCTCAGTAATTGTGGTGCATGGGCTTAGTTGCTCCGCGACATGTGGGATCTTCCCAGACCAGGGAATCGAACCCATGTCCCCCGCATCGGCAGGCGGATTCTTAACCACTGTACCACCAGGGAAGTCTCAGGACTATTTTTAAAAGAAATAATGGGGTTTTACAATTACTTTAAACACTTGTTTTCCTTTCTTCCAAACAATTTCTAGGAATCACCAACACTTTATAAATACTATAGATCTTCCTTGGTGGATATTTGTTTCTGTACACCATCCATATCAAACCCATTGCTGCTCCAGAACATTCCTCTTTCCCTGGAACAGAGTCTTGTCATTCATTTCAAGCTATTTTTTAATGCTGTGCCCATTTGCTCATAGCACATACAGAACCCACTCCTTCAGCTCTCCAAAAGGACAGACATGGTGTGTAACAAAACTGAATACTTAGAAGATAAATGTATATTACTGGTGAGACTTATGCCACCAGCAGTGAACATCAGGGCCCCTGTCTAACTCCCTATTAGAGTCTGTCTATGCTACTTTGTTGAGAGCAGTTCACTTCTACTTGCCCACCAATGAGAATCTCTAGGAGCCTTCACCTTTTGCTCTAGAAGAACCCTGTTCCTCAAATTCTTGGTCCTAAAAAGTCGGGATTGAATGATCCTCTCCCCTGCCTCCAAGGGTTACTCCTTCCTACCTAGCATGATTCATAGTAGGAACATTCATTTCATTTGAGTGAAAACACATTTCCATTACACATTTCCATTCGGACCTCCATAGCTAGTGAAGTCAATCACATTAGTACATTTCTCAATGATTGTTTAACCTTAAATCTTACCATGTGAGAGAAAGAGCAATCAGATGATCTATATTTAGAGGGGGGAAAAATTCTCTTAATTTTTCAAGGGCATTATGACTACAGGTAATGACAATTTACATTGCTAAATCAGAGTCTTCCCATCTTAGTTTGCAGCATCCACTTTCAGATTTTGGTAAGTTTATAGTTATGTTTTCCAGACAATGAATAGAAACATGTTTTACTTTTATACAGCTAAAGGGCTTGTCTTGGTCATTTATCAAAACAAACAGAATAGGACTTCCCTGGTGGTGCAGTGGTTAAGAATCACCTGCCAATGCAGAGGACACGGGTTCGAGCCATGGTCCAGGAAGATCCCACATGTTGTGGAGCAACTAGGCCCGTGCGCCACAACTACTGAACCTACGCTCTAGAGCCCAAAGCAACCAAGCCTGTGCACCACAACTACTGAGCCTACGCTCTAGAGCCCATGTGCCACAATTACTGAAGCTCACGCACCTAGAGCCCATGCTCCACAACAAAAGAACCCACCGCGATGAGAAGCCCGAGCACCGCAACGAAGAGCAGCAGCAAAGACCCAACGCAGCAAAAACTAAATTAATTAATTATTTTTAAAAGCCATGAAAATGAATAAGCCTTTTGAAGAAAAGAGGAGCAATAAATATGCCATGGAAAGTAGAGAGGAGAAAAGGATTCCTGTTTAAAAAAAAAAAAAAAAAAAAGACAGGAATTGTTATTGTAAAGGTGGGAAGTCCATTATCATAAAAGATCAACAAAGCCCAAAATAGGAGGACAGTTCTAGGAGGGGTGTTCATCAATATCCATGCAGCAAAGAAATCAGCAAAACAAAGAAAAACTGTGGTGAATTTGACAGTAAGGCAGTGTCTTTACAAGTTAAACTGATTGTCTTAAAGCTTTTAAATATATTTTTATTCTTTTATTTATTTGTTTGTTTATTTATGGCTGTGTTGGGTCCTCATTGCCGCACGTGGGCTTTTTCTAGTTGTGGCAAGGGGGGCTACTCTTCATTGCTATGCACGGGGTTCTTTTTTTTTTTTTTTCCCCAGTACGCGGGCCTCTCACTGTTGTGGCCTCTCCCGTTGCGGAGCACAGGCTCCGGACGCGCAGGCTCAGTGGCCATGGCTCACGGGCCCAGCCGCTCTGCGGCACGTGGGATCCTCCCAGACGGGGGCACAAACCCGCGTCCCCTGCATTAGCAGGTGGACTCTCAACCACTGCGCCACCAGGGAAGCCCAACGGGCTTCTTATTGCAGTGGCTTCTCTTGTTGTGGAGCATGGGCTATAAGCGCATGGGCTTCAGTAGTTGTGGCATGCCAGCTCAGTTGTTGTGGCTCGCAGGCTCTAGAGCACAGGCTCAGTAGTTGTGGCACATGGGCTTAGCTGCTCCGCAGCATGTGGGATCTTCCTGGACCAGGGCTTGAAACCGTGTCCCCTGCATTGGCAGGTGGATTCTTAACCACTGAGCCACTAGGGAACTCCCTGATTGTCTTAAAGAATAGTCCAGTGGATACTTTCTCTGCTTACTGCTCATTTATGTGATTTGACACTGTGGGCAGCAAAGACCCAATGCAGCCAAAATAAATAAAAATAAAACAAATAAATTTATTTTAAAAATATTATCTTTATCTAAAGGGCAAACAGCCCATAGTTAACCACTGTGCCACCAGGGAAGCCCAAGATAATATCTTTTTGAAGAATAAATCAGACAGCTCTGAAAGTACTTTGAATTGTAAACTGTGAGCTTTCCTGGTGGCGCAATGGTTAAGAATCTGCCTGCCAATGCAGGATACACGGGTTCAAGCCCTGTTCTGGGAAGATCCCACATGCCATGGAACAGCTAAGCCCACAAGCCACAACTACTGAGCCCATGCTCCGCAACAAGAGAAGCCCACGCACCTCAACTAAGAGTAGCCCCTGCTCTTTGCAACTCGAGAGAACCCACTCACAGCAACAAAGACCCAATGCAGCCAAAGATAAATAAATAAATAATTTTTTTTTAAATTAGAAAAAAAATCCGCCTGCCAATGCAGGGGACATGGGTTCAAGCCCTGGTCCAGGAAGATCCCACATGCACTACAACTACTGAGCCTGTGCTCTAGAGCTCGTGAGCCACAACTACTGAGCCCACATGCTACAACTGCTGATCCCGCATGCCTAGAGCCCATGCTCCGCAACAAAGAGAAGCCAATGCAATGAGAAGCCTGCACACTGCAATGAAAAGTAGTCCCTGCTTGCCACAACTAGAGGAAGCCTGCGCGCAGCAACGAAGACCCAACGCAACCAAAAATAAATAAATTTATTAAAAAATAAAATGGTTATGATGATAAATGTTATAGTAAATTTTATGTGTATTTTACCACAATGTTTTAAAAAATCTGTAAATGGCTATGAGCTACTTCAAAACGATAGTGCAGTGTAATCATCAGATTATTAATTCCTCTATGGGTTACAGTTCATATATTCTTAGCCCAGAACTAAAGATGATAGTGTTTACCCAGGATGCTGAGTGGACAATTAACTCATTAATTTATAAGAAGCATCAGTGTTTGCAACTTGACTTGGAAATTTTCAGTATTATTTTTGAACTTAGATATTATTACCTTGTTAACTTTGTTAACCAATCTAACCTTATTAAAATAAAAATTAATTTTATGCATTCATTTTTTAAATTCCTGTGTAAAGAATGGGTTCATGAAGGTTATATATAGTGTTAATTGACATACAATTATTCCTTTTCTTTCTAGAATGATCTTTGCTGAGTGTTCCCCCAACACTTGCCCCTGTGGTGAGCAGTGCTGTAACCAGAGGATACAGAGGCATGAGTGGGTGCAATGTCTAGAACGATTTCGAGCTGAGGAAAAAGGTTGGGGAATCAGAACCAAAGAACCCCTAAAAGCTGGGCAGTTCATCATTGAATACCTAGGGGAGGTTGTCAGTGAACAGGAGTTCAGGTACAGTGGTAAATGATACTCCAGTAAAATGGCAAAGTTACCAGATTAGTATGGAAAATGAAATATTTGAAATTTACTTTCAACTTAATCATTAATTGACTTTCAATCATTTCTCTTCTCTTTAGGAATAGGATGATTGAGCAGTATCATAATCACAGTGATCACTATTGTCTGAACCTGGATAGTGGGATGGTGATTGACAGTTACCGCATGGGAAATGAGGCCCGATTCATCAACCACAGCTGTGACCCAAATTGTGAAATGCAGAAATGGTAAGAAAGCAGGGGAAGGTGAAGACAAGACTCCAACAGAGCAGAGAGCTTTGAGGACATCCAGAGATTGATCTTTCCACAATTTTAGTCAGCTTACACAAAGCAGCTCAGGCAATTCCCTATTATTACCAGATCCTCCAGGTAGAGAGTAAGCTCATACTATTTCTTCACACTTCATCGTAACTACTCACTCCCAGAAGAATGTAATATTTTGTGTGTGTGTGTGTGTGTGTGTGTGATAATACCTAATATTTATTGACTGCTTACTATGTGCCAAGCACTGTTACATGGTTCTTCTCACATCCATGCATTTAGCATATTTATCACATCCTCACTGGATTTGTCACAATGAGAAATAAAAGTAATAGATTAGAATCTAATTGAGAATGAAAAAATGCATCTAAAAAATAGTTTAGAAACGATAACATGTTAGGAGAGGATTCTGAGAAGATGATAGAGTAGGAAGCACAAGGAATCTGTCTCCCTTTAGACAATTGCACTAGCAGAAT
Source organism: Kogia breviceps (assembly GCF_026419965.1). Taxonomy (NCBI): domain Eukaryota; kingdom Metazoa; phylum Chordata; class Mammalia; order Artiodactyla; family Physeteridae; genus Kogia; species Kogia breviceps. The sequence goes on along the minus strand of NC_081310.1, from coordinate 86,110,964 downwards.
CTGTTTGATAAAGCTCTTTGGGAACTTTGGGGTCTGTTGAAGGCTTGTAACGTCCAGGGGAAGTTTTAGATGGTCAGTTGTGGATCATTTCAGTCAATTTGAGGTGTTAGCATAGTAGCAGCTACTCATCCGTACCCACAGCCACATGGCAGGCAGCTGTGCAAGTGTTCCTGAAATATCTTGCATACAACTTGCAGATACTAGCATGGATAAAAAGGACCCTGTTCTCCAAATATTAGGTACCTATGCTCTAATTGCTTCTTCTGATCACAGAGGTGCAAAGAAGCAGGCAGCCACTGTGTACCTCCACCATTGTTGCAAGTCCCTCTCCCTCCAGCTAAAGTGACTCCCAGGAGATTTTACGGGTGCCCTCTTTTTGCCACCTTCATTTTTTGCTTTTCCCCTTTTGGGACAGAAATTAAAGACTAAGATGTTAAAAAACAACTGCATATATAAGGGGGAATAGACAGTGACTGCCCATATCCAACAAAAGGATTGGAAAAGACATAAGATACTAAGTTTACACCTAAGGCTGATCCTTGGCACAGAGACAGCCTACAGCAATCAAAAAAAACAAAAATAATAACAACAGCAAACTGGACGGAGAATCTTTAATTTCCAGAGTTACCACATTATTCGACTCAAATGTCCAGTGTTCAACAAAAAAATCACAAGGAATACAAAGACACAAGAAAGTATTGTCCAATCAAAGCAAAAAAATAATTCAGTAGAATCTGAACCTAAAACAGACTTAATGGCAGATACATTAGACAAAGACTTTTAAACAGCTGCCCTAATCATGCTCAAAGAACTAAAGGAAATTGTCTTGAAAAAAACTTTCTTTCATGAGAAAGTCATGAAAATGATGTTGGAACAAAATGGAAATATCAGTAAAGAGATAGAAAGCCTAAAAAGAAACCAAAAAGGAATTTTGGAGCTGAAAAGTACAGTAATTGAAATGAAAAACTCACTAGATGGATTCAAAGGCAGGTTTGAGCAGGCAGAAGAAAGAAACAGTGAACTTGAAGATGAGGACAATGTAAATTAGCAAGCCTGAGGAATAAGAAAAAGATTGAAGAAAAGAGAGCCCTAAGTGACCCGTGGGACACCATCAAGCAGAACAACCTTACGCATTGTGGATGTTCCAGACGGAGAAGACAGATACAAAGAGGCAGAGAGAATATTCAAAGAAATAATGGTTGAAAATTTCCCAAATTTCGTGAAAGATGTGAATATAAATATCCAGGAAGCTTCCCAAACTCCAAGTAAGAGGAACTCAAAGAGACACATACCAAGTATAATCAGACTTTCAAAAGACAAAGAGCAAATCTTGGAAGCAGCACGAGACAAGCAAATCATCACATACAGTAGATCCTCAGTAAGAAAGTTCGCAGATTCCTTATCAGAAATTTTGGAGGCCAGAAGTCAGTGGGCACTGCCAGTGTATGCAGCATGCTAAAAGGATTCCTGTATGTGGCAAAACTGTCCTTCAAAAGTGAGGAAGAAATCAAAACATTCCCAAATAAACAAAAAATGAGGGAATTTTTAAGTACTAGACCTACCCTGCAAAAATGCTCAAGGGTCTCCTGCAAGTTGAAATGAAAGGACACTATAGACAGTACTTCCATGCCATATGGATAAATAAAAATCTTAATAAAAGTAAATACATGGGCAATTATAAAAGCTAGAATTGTTAACAGTGGTTTCTAACTGTACTTTTTGTTTTCTACATAATTTAGGAGACTAATGCATTTAAAGGAATTATTAGTTTATTTTTTTGCGCCCACAGTTATAAAGATGTAATTTTGTGATACTGAAAGGAGTAGAAAGAGAGCTGTAAAGGAGCAGAGATTTTATATGTTAATTGAAGTTAAGCTGCTATAAATAAAATTATAGTGTTAAAATTATAGTGTTATAACTTCAGGATGTTCAGTGTAAGCCTCATGATAACCACAAATGCAATAGTTACAGCTGTGTACAAAAGGAAATTAAGAAGGAATTTAAACATTTCACTCCAAAAAACTAAATACTATAGAAAACAGGAATTCAGGCAATGAGGGACAAAAAGCTATAGGGCATATTGAAAACAAATTACACAATGACAGAGATAACTCCCTCCTTATCAATAATTAATTTAAAGGCAAATAGATTAAACTCTCCAGAAGAGAATGGGATTCAACATCATTTATAATAAAAACTCTTCAGCAAAGTGGGTAAAGGAATGTACCTCAACATAATCAAGGCCATATATGACAAGCCAACAGGTGGAAGTTTGAAAGCTTTTCTTTTAAGATCAAGAAGAAAACAACGATGCCCACTACTGCCACCTCTATTCAACATAATACTGCAAGTCCTACCCAGAGCAGTTAGGCAAGAAAAAATAAATAAAAGGCATCCAGTTGAAAAAGAAGTAAAACTGTCTCTATTTGCAGATGACATAATATTACATATAGAAAACTCTAAAGACTCCACTAAAAAACTTTTAAAACTGATAAATGAATTCAGTAAAGTTTCAGAAGACAAAGTCAGATATAAAAATTAGTTGCAGGGACTCCCCTGGTGGTCCAGTGGCTAAGACTCCATGTTCCCAATGCAGGGGGCCCGGGTTCAGTCCCTGGTCTGGGAACTATACCCCACATGCCGCAACTAAGTTCACATGCTGCGACTAACAATCCCGCATGCCACAACTAAAGACCCCATATGCTGCCGACTAAAGATCCCACATGCCACAACTAAAGATCCCGCATGACACAACTAAGACCCAGCGCAGCCAAATTAAATAAATTAATTAAAATATAAATAAATAGTTAATAAAATAAAATGCATATTTTTTAAAAAATCAGTTGCATTTCCATACGCTAATAACTATCAAAAATTTGTTTAAATCCTGTATGCAATAGCACAAAAAGAATAAAATACCTAGGAATAAACTTAACCAAGGAGGTGAAAGACCTGTACACTGACAACTGTAAGATACTGATGAGAGAACTTCCAGAAGTCACAAATAAATGAAAAGATATTCTGTGCTCATGTATTTGAAGAGTTAATATTGTTTAAATGTCCATACTACCCAATGCATCCTACAAATTCAGTGCAATAAAAATTAAATTCCAGTGGCATTTTTCACAGAAATAGAACAAATAATCCTAAAATTTTTGTGAGACCACAAAAGACCTCAAATAGTCAAAGCAGTCTTGAGAAAGAACAAAGTTGAAGGCATCACACTTCCTGATTTCAAACTATATTACAAAGCTGTAATACTCTAAACAGTATGATATTGGCAGAAAAACAGATTCATAGATGAATGGAACAGAATAGAGAGCCCAGAAATAAACCCATGCGTGTATGGCCAATTTATTATAGAGGAGCCAAGAATATACAATGGGGAAAGGGCAGTCTCTTCAATAAAGGGTGTGGGTAAACTGGATAGCCACATGCAAAAGAATGAAACTAGACCACCATCTTTCAACATACACAGAAATCAACTTAAAGACTTGAATGTAAGACCTAAAACCATAAAACTTCTAGAAGGAAACAGAGGGTAAGCTCCTTGACGTCAGTCTTGGCAATGATATTTTTTTGGTTTGAACACCAGGAGGAAGGCACTAAAAGCAGAAATGAACAAGTGAGACTAGTCAAACTAAAATGTTCCTATACAGCAGTGAAAACCATAAACAAAATGAAAAGACAACCTACAGAATGGGAGAAAATATTTGCAAATCTGATAAGGGGTTAATCTTCAAAGTATATAAGGAAATCATACAAGTCAGTTGCAAGAAAATCCAATTAAATATAGGCAGAGAATCTGAATATACATCTTTTTTATTCAATATTTATTTATTTATTTGGCTACACCAGGTCTTAATTGCAGCAGGTGGGATCTTTAGTTGCGGCAGGCAAACTCTTACTTACAGCATGTGGGATCTAGTTCCCTGACTGGGAATTGAACCTGGGCCCCCTGCATTGGGAATGCAGAGTCTTAGCCACTGGGCCATCAGGAAAGTCCCTGAATTTATATCTTTTTAAAGAAGACATACAGGTGGCTAACAGGTACATTAAAATGTGCTTAATGTCACTAATCATCAGGAAAATGCAGGTCAAAACCACTATCACCTCACACCTATTAGAACGGCTATTATCAAACAGATAAGAAGTAGGAAGTGTTAGGAAGTGAAAAAAAGGGAACCCTTGTGCACTGTTGGTGGGAATGTAAATTGGTGCAGCCACTATCAAAAAACTGTTTGGAGGTTCCTCAGAAATTTAAAAATAGAACTGCCATACAGTCCAGCAATTCTATTTCTGGGTATTTATCTGAAGGAACCGAAAACACTAACTCAAAAAGATATCTGTACTCCCATGTTCATTGCATGATTATTTACAGTAGCTAAGACATGGAAACAACCTGAGTATCCATCAGTGGATGAAGGGATAAAGAAAATGTGTATATCTACAAAGGAATATTATTCAGCCATAAAAATGAAGGAAATACTGCCATTTGCAACAACATGAATGGGCCTTGAGGGCATTATGCTAAATAAGATAAATCAAACAGGAAGACTAGTACCACATGACCTCACTCGTGCAGAATCTTAAAAAAAAAACAACTGTTAGATACAAATTGGTGGTTGCCAGAGTTAGGGGTTTGGAGGCTTGGAAAAATGGGTGAAGGTGGTCCAAATAAAATAAGACATGAGGATGAAATGTACAGCATGGTGGCTATTGTTAATAATGATACATTGTATAGTTGAAACTTGCTAAGAGAGTGAATCTTTTTATATATATATAAATTTATTTTATTTTATTTATTTTTATTTTATTTTTGGCTGCATTGGGTCTTTGTTGCTGCGCACAGGCTTTTCTCTGGTTGCGACAAGCAGGGGGCTACTCTTCATTGCGGTGCTTGGGCTTCTCATTGTGGTGGCTTCTCTTGTGGAGCATGGGCTCTAGGCATGTGGGCTTCAGTAGTTGTGGCCCATGGGCTTTTTTGCTCTATGGCCTGTGGGATCTTCCCAGACCAGGGCTTGAACCCATGTCCCCTGCATTGACAGGCGGATTCTTAACCACTGCGCCACCAGGGAAGCCCAAGAGAGTGAATCTTAAAGAGCTCATCACAAGAAAATAATTTGATACCATGTGTGGTAATGGACGTTAACTAGACTCATTGTGGTGATCATTTTGCAGTATATACGTATAATGAATCATTATGTTATACCTAAAACTAATATAATATTTTATGTCAATTATACCTCAATTTTTATAAAAGATTGGCAGAATAGATTAAAAACACATGATCCAACTATATACTGTGTATAAGAAACTCAGTTGACATCCAAAGACACAAACAGGTTGAAAGTGAAAGGATGGGAAAAGATATTCCATGTAAATAGTAACCAAAAGAGAGCAGGAATGGCTAAAATAGACTTTAAACCCAAAAAGGTTACAAGAGACAAAGAAGAACATGTGTTTTTTAGAAAGCTTCGGCAAGAAGATCCAAAAACTGTAAGCATTTACACACATAATGACAGAACCTCAAAATATATGTAGCAAAAGCTGACAGAATTGAAGGGAGAAATAAACAATTCTGCAGTAATAATTGGAGACTTCAACACCCCACTCAGTAATGAAAACAACAAAGAGAAAGATGATAAGTAAGGAACAGAGGACTTAGCACAATAAACCAACTAGACCTAAAAGATATTACAGACTACTCCACCCAACAATAGCATTTACATTCTTCTCAAGTGCACATGGGACATTTTCCAGGGTAGACTATATGTTAGGCACAAATTCAGTCTCAATAGATTTTAAAACCAAGATATCATAGAAAGTAACTTTTCTGTCCACAGTGGATGAAGTTGGAAATCAGTAACATAAAGGAAACTGGAAATTTTACAAAACTGGAAATTCACACACTTTTAAAACAACCAGTTGGTCAGAAAAGAAAATCACAAAGGAAATTAGAAAATACTTAGATATGAATGAAAATGATAACACAATATACCAACACTTATGGAATGCAGCAGTAGCAGTGGTAAGTAGGAAATTTATAGCTATAAATGCTTACATTAAAAATCAAGAAGGAGCTCAAATCAGCAACCTAACTTTACAACTTAATGACCTAGAAAAAGAACAAACTATACCTAAAGTTAACAGAAGGAGGGAAGAAATAATATAGAGCAGAGATAAGTGAAATAGAGAATAGAAAAACAATAGAGAAAATCAGTGAAACCAAAAGTTGGTTCTTCAAAAAGATAAGCATAGTCAACAAACTGTGGGACTTCCCTGGTGGTGCAGTGGTTAAGAATCCACCTGCCAATGCAGGGGACACAGGTTTGAGCCCAGGTCTGGGAAGATCCCACACGCCACAGAGCAGCTAAGCCCATGCACCACAACTACTGAGCCTGTGCTCGAGAGCCCGCAAGCCACAACTACTGAAGCCCATGCACTGCAACGAAGAGTAGCCCCCATTCGCCACAACTAGAGAAAGCCCACACACAGCAACGAAGACCCAACGCAGCCAAAAATTAATTAATTAAAAAAGAAAAGAATCCACCTTCCAATCCAGGAGATGCAGGTTGGGGAACTAAGCTCCCATGTACCACAACAAAGACCATGTGTGCTGCAACTAAGACCCAACTCAACCAAAAAAATAAACAAGAAAGAAAATATTTTTTTTAAAAAAAAAGCTAGATGGACAAAGAAAAAAGCACCCAAATTACTAAACTCAGAAATGAAATGAGGGACTTCCCTGGTGGTGCAGTGGGTAAGACTCGGTGCTCCCAGTGCAGAGGGCCTGGGTTCTATCCATGGTCGGGGAACTGGATCCCCGCATGCTGCAACTGAAAGATCCCACGTGCTGCAACTAAGACACAGAGCAGCCAAATAAATAAATAAATGTTTTTTTAAAAAAAACAAATGAAATGAAAGTGGGGACATTACTACCAATTCTGCAGAAATGAAAAAGATTATGAGAGTACTATGAACAGATGTACACCAAAAAATTGGATAATCTTGTTGAAATGGACAAATTTCTAGAAACAAAAAACCTGCTAAAACTACATCATGAAGAAATAAAAAATCTGAATAGACGTATAACTAGTAAGGTTATTGAATCAGTAATCAGAAATCTCCCAACAAAGAAAAGCCCTTGACTTGATGGTTTTACTGGTGAATTCTACCAAATTAATACCAACCCATCTCAAACTTTTCTAAAAAGTTGAAGAGAAGGAAACACCTCCTTACTCACTGTATGAAGCCAGCATAACCCTGATACCAAAGTTTGGTGAAGACCCTACAAGAAAACTAGATACCAATACCTCTTATGAACATTGATGCAAAAGTCCTCAACAAAATACTAGCAAACAGAATGCAACAGCATATTAAAAGGATTATGCACAATGACCAGGTGGGATTTAATCCTGGAAGGCAAAGATGGTTCAGCATATGAAAATTGACAGTGTGGTACACTACATCAATAAAATGAAGGGGAAAAGAAATCACATGGTCATCTCAATTGATGCAGAAAAAACATTTGACAAAATTCAACACCCTTTTATGATAAATGTACTCAACAAGGGCTTCCCTGGTGGCACAGTGGTTAAGAATCCACCTGCCAGTTCAGGGGACACAGGATCGAGCCCTGGTCCAGGAAGATTGCACATGCCGCAGAGCAACTAAGTGTGTGTGCCACAACTACTGAGCCTCTGCTCTAGAGCCCACACGCCACAACTACTGAAGCCCGCGTGCCTAGAGCTCGTGCTCCACAACGAGAAGCCACCACAATGAGAAGCCCATATGCCACAACAAAGAGTAACCCCCATTCACTGCAACTAGAGAAAGCCCACGCACAGCAACGAAGACCCAACACAGCCAAAAATAAATATAAATGAAATAAATAAATTTTTTTAAAGTACTCAAAATAGGAATAGAAGGACTACCTGAACATAATAAAAGCCATATATGAAAACCCACGGCAAACATAATACTCAATGGTGAAAGACTGAAAGCTTTTCCTCTATGATCAGGGACAAGACAAGGATGCCCACTTTCCTCACTTCTATTCAAAATAATATTGGAAGTTCTAGCCAGAAAAATTAGATAAGAGAGATATCAAAGGCATCCAAATTGGAAAAGAAGAATAAAATTTTCTCTGTACAGTCTCTTGCAGTTGCGTTTCTATATATAGTGGGCAATCTGAAAAGGAAATTACGAAACCAATTCCATTTGCAGTATCATGAAAAAGAATGAAGTACTTAGGAATTAATCAATGAGGTGAAAGAATTGTACAATGAAAGCTATAAAACATTGCTAAAAGAAATTAAAGATATAAATGAATGGTAACACATCCCATGTTCATAGATTAGAAGATTTAATATTGCTAAAATGTCAGTATTGCCCAAAGTGATCTACAGATTCAATGCAATCCCTATCAAAATCCCAAAGACTTTTTTTTTTCAGATATAGAAAACCCATCTTAAAATTCATATAGAATCTCAAGGGGACCCCCCCCACACACAAATAACCAAAACAGTCCTAAAAAAGAACAAAACTGGAGGAGTCACACTTTTTTATTTCAAAACTTACTACAAAGTTATAGTAATCAAAGCAGTATGGTATAGGCATAAAGACAGTCACATAGACCCATGAAATAGAGTAGAGAACCTTGAAATAAACCTTCACATATTTGGTCAAATGATTTTTTTTACAAGTGTGCCAACACCATTCAATGGAAAAGGGATATAGTCTTTTCAGCAAATGGTGCTAGGAAAACTGAATATCCACATGCAAAAGCGTGAAGTTGGTCCCTTACCAAACACCGTATACAAAAATTAATTCAAATCAGTCAAGGACCTAAATGTAAGACCTAAACCAATAAAAGTTGAAGAAGAAAACATAGGACAAAAGTTTCACAGCAGTGGACTTGGCAATAATTTCTTGGATATGACACCAAAGGCACAAGTAACCAAAGCAAAAATAGACAAATTGGACTTCATAAAAAATTTTAAATCAAAAGACACTATTCCAGGCTTCCCTGGTGGTGCAGTTGTTAAGAATCCACCTGCCAGTGCAGGAGACACAGGTTCAAGCCCTGGTCCAGGAAGATCCCACATGCCACAGAGCAGCTAAGCCCGTGCGCCACAACTACTGAGCCCGAGCTCTAGAGCCCGCGTGCCACAACTACTGAAGCCCGTGTGCCTAGAGCCTATGCTCTGCAGCAAGAGAAGCCCCCACAATGAGAAGCCCGCGCACCGCAATGAAGAGTAGCCCCCTCTCACCCCAGCTAGAGAAAAGCCCGCACACAGCAACGAAGACCCAACACAGTCATAAATAAATAAATAAGTTTATTTATTTATTTATAAAACGAAGACACTGGGCTTCCCTGGTGGTGCAGTTTTTGAGAATCTGCCTGCTGATGCAGGGGACACGGGTTCGTGCCCCAGTCCGGGAAGATCCCACATGCTGTGGAGCGGCTGGGCCCGTGAGCCATGGCCACTGAGCCTGTGCGTCCGGAGCCTGTGCTCCACAACAGGAGAGACCACAACAGTGAGAGGCCCGCGTACCACAAAAAGAAAAAAAAAAAAAAAAGACACTATTCCCAGAGTAAAAAGGCAACCCACAGAATGGGAGAAAATATTTGCAAGTCATATATCTTATAAGGTATTAATATCCAGAATATATAGAGAATCCCTGAAACTCAACAACAAAAAGACAGCCCAATTCAGAATGGACAAAGGACTTGAATATACATTTCTCCAAAGATTGTACAAATGGCCGATAAGCAAATGAAAAGATGCTCAACATCACTAATCATTAAGGAAATGCAAATCAAAACTATGAGATAACACTTCACACCCTCAGAATGGCTACTGTGAAAATAACAGAAAACAATAAGTGTTGACGAAGATGTGGAGAAAGAGGAACACTTGTGCTCTCTTGGGAATCTAAAAATGGTGTAGCCACAGTGTAAAAGGGTAAGGAGGTTCCTCAAAAAATTAAAAATAAAATTACCCTATGATCCAGCAATTCAGCTTCTGAGTATATACCCAAAAGAATTGAATGCAGGTTCTCAAAGAGATATTTGCATCCCCATATTTTAATTTTTATTTATTTTTGGTTGCGTCGGTCTTAGTTGCTGCACATGGGATCTTTTGTTGCGGCACGCAGGCTCTTCATTGTGGTGCACAAGCTTCTCTCTAGTTGCAGCACGCGGGCTCCAGAGTGTGTGGCTCTGTAGTTGCAGCACACAGGCTCTTCAGTTGTGGCTCATGGGCTTAGTTGCCCTGTGACATGTGGGGATCTTAGTCCCCTGACCAGGGATCATACCTGCGTCCCCTGCATTGGAAGGCAGATTCTCAACCACTGGACCACCAGAGAACTCCTTTTTTAAAAATATATATATATTTATTTGTTTGTTTGTTTGTTTGTTTATTTAGGCTGCTGACCAGGGATCAAACCTGCATCCCCTGCATTGGAAGGCAGATTCTCAACCACTGGACCACCAGGGAACTCCTTTTTAAAAAAAATAATAATAATAATTTATTTATTTAGGCTACACCGGGTCTTAGTTGCAGCATGTGGGATCTTCATTGTGGCATATTTAGTTGCAGCATGCGGGATCTTAGTTGCAGAATGCATGTGGGATCTAGTTCCCTGACCAGTGATTGAACCTGCGTCCCCTGCATTGGAAGTGCAGAGTCTTACCCACTGAACTACTAGGGTAGTCTCTGCACCCCCGTATTTTATTAACATTATTCATAATAGCTAAAATATGGAGGCAACCCAGATGTCCGTAATAGATGAAGGGATGAGGAAAATGTGGTTTTTACATACAATGGAATTATCATTCAGCCTTTAAAAGGAAGTTTTGCAGTGTGATACAACATGGATGAACCTTGAGGACATTATGCTAAGTGAAATAATCCAGTCACAAAATGAAACATACTACTGTATCCACTTATATGAGATACTTACAAGTAGTCAAAATCATAGAGACAGTAGAATGGTGGTTGTACGGGGCTGAAGGGAGGAGAGGTTGGGAGTTGTTGTTTAATAGGTATAGAGTTTCAGTTTTACAAGATGAAAAGAGTTATGGGATTGTATGGTGGAGATAACTACACAACAATGTGGATGTTCTTTTTGTTTGTTTGTTTGTTTGTTTTTTGGCCACACTGCACGTGGCATGTGAGATCTTAGTTTCTCGACCCCCTGCAATGGAAGTGCGGAATCTTGACCACTGGCCCACCGGGGAATTCCAATGTGGATGTTCCTAATACCACTAAACTGTACATTTTTAAATGGTTAAGATTATAAACTTTGTTACATGTCTTTTAACATAGTTAAAGAAAAATAGAATAGTATGAACAACTTTCTATAAGGGTGTCCACTATCACCACTTCTGTTTCACTTCATGAAACATTAGTCACCTAGGAATAGATTTAATGAAAGTTTGTAGACCTCTATACTGAAAACCACCAAACATTATTGGGAAAAAGGACAATTAATGGAGAAATATGCCATATTTATGGGTTAGAAATCTCAATATTTTTGAGATGTCACATCTTACCAACTTGATCTATAAATTCAAATCCAATCAAAATCCAATTTTTATGGAAATTGACTGGCTGATTCTGAAACATATATCTAATTAATTGCAAAAGACCTAAAAAAGGTAAGATAATCCTGAAGAACAAAATTTAAGGACTTAAACTACCAATTTCAAGACTTACTGTAAAGAACACTAATTAAAACTGTACGTATTTGCTTGGGCTAGATTAATAGACAGATGGAATAGAGAGTCCGGGCGAAGACCCATAAATGTACTGTCACCTTATTTTATGACTAAGGTTTCACTGTGAGTCAATGAGGAAAGGATGGGGACTTCCATGGTGGTTCAGTGGTTAAGAACCCACCTTCCAATGCGGGGGATATGGGTTCGATCCCTGGTCAGGGAACTAAGATCCTGCATGCTGCAAGGGTACCTAAGCCCACATACTGCAGCTGCTGAGCCCGTGCACTCAGGAGCCCGTGCGCCACAACTAGAGAGCTCACATGCTGCAATTACTGAGCCAGTGCGCCACAACTACTGAGCCCGCGCACTCGAGCCCATGTGCCACAACTAGAGAGAAGCCCGCGTGCTGCAATGAAAGTTCCCACATGCCGCAACGAAGATCCCACTTGCTGCAACTAAGACCCGACATAGCCAAATAAATAAATAATTTTTTTTTAAAGAAATGAGGAAAGGATGGTTTTTTAATAAGTGGTGCTGAGTCAGTAGGCTCCTACATCAATCCACACACACAAATTAATCTAAGATGAATCTTAGACCTAAATATCACTATTGAAACAATCACCTTTCTAGATGGAAAAATGGCAGAATATTTTTTTTATCGATTTTTTATTGAAGGATAGTTGAATTACCTATACACTGCTGTACAGCAAAGTGACTCAGTTATACATATATATATATATATATATATATACATTCTTTTTCATATTCTTTTGTTATGGTTTATGACAGTGTATTGAATATAATTCCCTGTGCTGTACAGTAGGGCCTCATTGTTTATCCATTCTATATATACCAGTTTGCATCTCCTCATCCCAAACTCCCATTCCAACCCTCTTCCACTCCCTTCCCCCTTGGCAACCATCAGTCTATTCTCTGTGTCCCTGACTAGATTTCTTAGACAGGTTCATTTGTGTCATATTTTAGATTCCACATATAAGTGATATCATATGGTATTTGTCTTTCTCTTTCTGACTTACTTCACTTAGTATGATAATCTCTAGTTGCATCCACGTTGCTGCAAATGGCATTATTTCATTCTTTTTTATGGCTGAGTAGTAATTCATTGCATATATGTACCACATCTTCTTTATCCATTCATCTGTCAGTGAACATTTAGGTTGTTTCCATGTCTTAGCCATTGTTAATAGTGCTGCTATGAGCATAAGGGTATATATATATATATTTTTTTTTTTTTTTTTTTGGCTGTGTTGGGTCTTCGTTGCTGCACACAGGCTCTCTCTAGTTGTGGCGAATGGGGGCTACTCTTCGTTGAGGTGTGCAGGCTTCTCATCGCAGTGGCTTCTCTTGTGGCGGACCACGGGCTCCAGGTGCATGGGCTTCGGTAGTTGTGGCTCACGGGCTCTAGAGCAGAGGCTCAGTAGTTGTGGCGCATGGGCTTAGTTGTTCCGCAGCACGTGAGGTCTTCCCGGACCAGGGCTTGAACCCATGTCCCCGAATTGGCAGGCAGATTTTCAACCACTGCGCCACCAGGGAAGTCCTTAATCCCCTGATTTTTAATGCAACTTAATTGCTATATGACTGTGAACAAACTGTAATACACAACTACCTCATGTATAAATAGGGATTATAATACCTATCTCATAAGGTTGTTCTGAGAATTAAGGAGATAACCTGTTACAATTGTGGCACAGTGGTTCAAAGACTTTGAAGCCAGCCTGCCTTACAATTTTTTTTTTTTCTTTTGTGGTACGTGGGCCTCTCACTGCTGTGGCCTCTCCTGCTGCGGAGCACAGGCTCCGGACGCGCAGGCTCGGCGGCCATGGCTCACGGTCCCAGCCGCTCCGCGGCATGTGGGGTCCTCCCAGACCGGGGCACGAACCCGCGTCCCCTGCATCGGCAGGCGGACTCTCAACCACTGCGCCACCAGGGAAGCCCCCAGACTGCCTTAATTTGAAACTTGATTCCCCCACTTGTTAGCTGTGTAACTTTGGGCAAATTTCTTACATTCACTGTTCATCAGCTTCTTCATTTAGAAAATGGGGTTTATAATACTACCTTTTTCAATATAGTTGTTAGGAGGACTAAGTAAGTTATAACTAATATAACAAGCACTGTGAAAGACAAATATAAGACATGACACCATAAAACTCCTCAAAGAGAACGGGGGCAAAACATCCTCTGACACAAATTGTAGCAGTGTTTTCTTAGGTCAATCTCTCAAGGCAATAGAAATAAAAGCAAAAATAAACAAATGGGACCTAATCAGACTTATAAGCTTTTGCACAGCAAAGAAAACCATAAACAAAATGAAAAGACAAACTACAGATTGGGAGAAAATATTTGCAAACGATGCAACCAACAAGGGCTTCGTTTCCATAATATACACACAGCTCATACAACTCAGTAACAAAAAAACAAACAACCCAATCAAAAATTGGGCAGAAGACCTAAACAGACATTTCTCCAAAGAAGACATACAGATGGCCAATAGGCATATGAAAAGATGCTCAACATTGCTAATTACTAGAGAAATGCAAATCAAAATTACAAGGTATCACCTCACACCGGTCAGAATGGCCATCATTAAAAAGTCTACCAATAACAAATGCTAGACAGGGTGTGGCAAAAGGGGAACCCTCTTACACTGTTGGTAGGAATGTAAATTGATGCAGCCACTGTGGAAAACGGTATGGAGGTTCCTTAAAAAACTAGATGTGATCCGACAATCCCACTCCTGGGCATATATCTGGAAAAAACACTAAATCAAAGATGCATGCACCTTAATGTTCATAACAGCATTATTTATAGTAGCCAAGACATGGAAGCCACCTAAGTGTCCATCAAGAGATGAATGGATAAAGAATATGTGGTGTATATATATATACACTACTCAGACACAAAAAAGAATGAAATAATGCCATTTGCAGCAACATGGATGGTCCTAGAGATTATCATACTAAGTGAAGTAAGTCAGAAAGAGAAAGACAAATACCATATGATATCACTTATATGTGGAATCTAAAATGTACAAATGAACTTATTTACAAAACAGAAACAGACAGACAGAAAAACTTACGGTTTCCAGAGGGGAAAGGGGGTGGGAGAGGGATAAATTAGGATTTGGGGATTAGCAGATAAAGACTACTATATATAAAATAGATAAACAACAAGGTCCTACTGTATAGCACAGGAGACTATATTCAGTATCCTGTAATAAATTATAATGGAAAAGAATATGAAAAAAAGGCACTCAATAAATGTTAGTTGTAATTATATGTTATTATATAAAGCATCTAGAACAAACAGTACATGAACGCTCATTAATAACAGGTAAAATAGAACAAAAGAGACCCTTGTGTATAGGTTAGAAAGATGGAGATTAGTAAGAACTAGATTTTTATAGGTAGCTCATAGAAAATAATTTTAATTTGTTTAGTAAGTAGATAAAGCCATGTGTTAGAAGGACTTTGAATACCAAGCAGGAAAAGTTAAGACCTTTGACAACATAAAACATGTTTTCCAGAAAACTGATTTAGGACTGTTAGTCTGTCAGTATTGTATAGGCTAGATAGAAGAAAAGAGAGATTAAAGACGGAGTGATTGGCCAGGAGACTTGAGTAATTGGATACAGAAACACAGGCAAATTTGAAATCCGTATACCAGCTTTTCTGGGTTTGGGGCATGGTATTATGAATCTCTGCCTTTAACTCATTCCTTTCTCTATAGGTCTGTTAATGGAGTATACCGGATTGGACTATATGCTCTTAAAGATATGCCAGCTGGTACTGAACTCACTTATGATTACAACTTTCATTCCTTCAATGTTGAAAAACAGGTAAGAATGATAAATGGAAAAGAGTGTATGACCTTTGTCACAGTGCTCTTTATAACATGGGCCTTCAGTGAACGTTACTGATTTGTAGCCACTGAGAAGTCACATTGGAGAAGACAGTTTTTCACTCTTTACTCCAGTTATCTAGGATACATAGGTCACAGTTATTCTTTCAGAACTGTGTAGAAGAGACTGCTCAATCATCTTTTGTCTCCAGTCAGTTCTTAATTTTTCTGGTGAAGTTTTCCCAAAATTTAATCTTTCCTTTCTACTACAGTAGAAACCCATTTATATTTATTTTATTCTCAATCAGTTATGTTCCTCTATATGAAAATTTCTTGACTTAAACTTACTGTTGGGTGTCCAGATGCTCAGGCATTCTATTTGAACTTTTAGATGAGACTGCAGGCTAAAAGCATTATTTTCTTTACCTTCAAAGCAACTGTGTAAGTGCGGCTTTGAGAAATGTCGAGGAATCATTGGAGGCAAGAGTCAACGCATGAATGGACTCACCAGCAACAAAAGTAGCCAGCCAGTGACCACACATAAAAAGTCTGGACGGTCAAAAGAGAAGAGGAAGTCTAAGCACAAGCTGAAGAAAAGGGTGAATAATCTCATGGTTTTCCCCAAATAGCTGCTTAGAGGCAATTATTGAAATAAGGGAAATACCAAAGGGTGGCATCTTTAGAGCTGTTTTAATATTCTTTGAGGTGATTTATGATTTATCTTGTTTTTCCTGCAATCTGATCCATCTGTTTTTTAGAGAGGCCACCTCTCTGAGGAACCCAGTGAAAACATCAACACTCCAACAAGATTGACCCCCCAATTACAAATGAAGCCAATGTCCAATCGGGAGAGGTAAAAAGGAGATTTGCTTACCTAAACTCTTTAAATTATGTGACTTGCTTGACAATTTAAAAATTATTAAACATCTTTATAGTTGAGACATTTCTTTTGTGCAGGAAGGCTTTAAACAAGGATTCAGGGGTGAACTTGAGTGGGGGGAAAAAGTATTTTTTCCCTAATTTCTAACTGAAATTTAGCATTTCCTTCAAATGTGACTGTAAGCAAAAGATGTGTATAAGTGTGTGTGTGTGTGTGTAGTAGTTGCAGTTTCCATGAGTTTGTCACCAATATTTATACTTTCATATCATGTTATAGGTATTACAGATACCAAAATATCATTTACACTCACTTCCATTTTAAAATTACTATGGTTATAAAACCCAGCACTAGATCTTGTCATGTGTTAAAAATAAAGGTTCATCTCTATATCACAATTTCAAGGTTTTTGTTTAATATTCTGAAAACTGTATTTCAGTTTATTCAGTTTCCTTTTAATCCTGTGTACTAAAAGTTAGTTAACATTCATTTATGTATTTATTTCTATATTTCTATATTTATTTATTTATTTTTGGCTGCGTTGGGTCTTTGTTGCTGCATGCAGGCTTTCTTTGGTTGCAGCGAGTTTGGGCTACTCTTTGTTGCAGTGCATGGGCTCTAGGCACATGGGCTTCAGTAGTTGTGGCACACAGACTCAGTAGTTGTGGCTCGCGGGCTCTAGAGCACAGGCTCAGTAGTTGTGGCATACAGGCTTAGTTGCTCCACGGCATGTGGGATCTTCCCAGACCAGGGCTCAAACCCATGTCCCTTGCATTGGCAGGTGGATTCTTAACCACTGCACCACCAGGGAAGTCCCTAAAGTTACTTAAAATTTTAAACACTTTTAATTAACATTGTTCAGAGGAGGGTTACATGGGCTTCACCAAACTGCCAAAGGAATGAATGCCACAGAAAAGGTTAAGAATCCCTGTTTTGTTGATAAATTAACAGAGCAATAAAAAGGATCTTTAATGGTCATCTTTGCTTTTCCCTATATTGAGATAATATTTGTCCGTGTCAGAAGAGAAGTAAATATGTATGTCCTATTTTTCAAATTGTCTTGGGACATTTCCTACATCTTCCCTAACTACACACTCCAATATCTTAGAAAGTTCATCCTTACTTATAACTTTCCTAAATTTTAACCCTTTTCATTCTATTTCACTTTGAATCATAGAAATTTTAAACTTCAGTAAAACAGAGAAGTCCAGTGGTTCTCTGCTTTGGCTCCACAGTGGCTTAGGGAGCTTTTTAAAACTCCTGATGCCGAGGCCACACTCCAAACCACTCACATCAGAAATTTCAGAGTTGGAACCCAGGTATCAGTAGTTTATAAAGCTCCCCAAGTGATCTCAATGTGCAGCCAAAGTCAGGAACTATAAAATTAGTCTAATCTCCATTTACTGAGGCACATAGTTTGAGACTTATTCAGGGTCACATCTGTTTATATGTGTGCTAGGGTGAAAATCAAATTATGGAATCATCAAAATTGTGTAGGGTTAATCAAGTTACATATAACTCATTTAACTTTAGAGATCCATGTGGTGGCACTTTACCTAACATGGTTTGCCCAGTGCATATCCATCTTAAATATCTATGCCTTTATCTGCCACTCCAGTTCTCCTTGTTATAGCTGATCCTAAGTCTATACTTCATCTTGGCAACTTCCTTTAGAATTTGTAAACATACTCCATAAAGCTCTGCCTTCAAGTCAGCCCATTTCAGTTGCCAAAATTGTTGCAGCTTTTAGGTGGTATTTGTCACATATTTGTAAATATTACAGAGAAATGTTTTGTGTTATGTGAAATAAATCAAGATTAAAAACTGAATAATGTTTCTCCATATGTAATTCTCTTTATAATAGCTGATTTCACTGATAAGTATTCATATATGTCATCAAAACAGTGGCTTACATAGAGTAGATAAATAAATGCTTATAGTAGATAAGCATTTATCTTAGTAGATAATAAATGCTTATTGAATTGATAAATAAAGGAGCTCCTTTCCTCCTTCCTTACAGAAACTTCGTATTAAAGCATCATGTGTTCTTGGTTCGAAACTGGGAGAAGATTCGGCAGAAACAGGAGGAAGTAAAGCACACCAGTGATAATATTCATTCAGCATCATTATATACCCGTTGGAATGGCATCTGCCGAGATGACGGGAACATTAAGTCTGGTAAGGACTGAGAAACATTCTTGTTAATTCCATAAGGTTGCCTCAAAAGTGATTATTTTACTTATTTTCAAACGGTCTATTCAAAGATTCCGTTTAGTCTGGACCAAAAAAGTTAAGAGCCAAACATACAAGTATCAGTCAGCAATAACCTATCCATCCCAGCTCTTCAACTTCCTTGTCTCTACTCTAAGGAACAGGAAGAAACCCCCTTCCATCAGCCTCCCAAACATCACCTACACCCTGAAAGTTACTAGACATGAGATGGGTAGTGGGTGCTCTGTGTTACACCAGGGAATTCCCTGCTTCTACTTTTTGAGGGAAAATAGGAAAGGATAAAAGAAGAACATGAGGGGAATTCCCTGGAGGTCCAGTGGTTAGGACTCGGCACTTTCACTGCCGGGGCCCTTGTTCGATACCCGGTTGGGGAACTAAGATCCTGCAAGCCGAGGGGTGCGGCAAAACAAAAGTAGAAGTAGTCTGCACGGTGTATGAGGCAACATGCTGAGTGAGGACTAGATCTATTTAGAAATTTGCCCAGAATCTTATATCTTCTCAGTGATTTGATTGGCATAAATTCTCTGATCTTATATTCCATTTAGTTCAAATCTTCTGATAATAGCAATAATTATTTCCTGAGTAATTTTTATAGGTCAGACACCGAGCTAAAACACATTAAAGCATTAACGCATTTGATCTACACAGATTACCTCTTGAGGGAAGTACAGGCATACCTCATTTTATTGTGCTCACTTTATTACACTTTGCAGATAGTGTGTTTTCTACAAATTGAAAGTTTTGTGGCATCCCTGCTTGGAGCAATCTGCCGCGCCATTTTTCCAAGGACATTCTCTCACTTCATGTCTCTGTGTCACATTTTGGTAATTCTCACAATATTTCAAACTTTTTCATTATTATTATGTTTGTTATGGTGATCTGTGATCAGTAATTGTTGATGTTACTCTTTTAATTGTTTGGGGGAGCCTCAAACCATGCCCATATAAGACGGTGAACTTAATAAATGTTGTGTGTGCTCTGACTGCTCTACCAAGCCAACCATTCCCTGCCCCCCCGTCTCCCATCCCACCCCCCACCCAACGCCCCATCTCTCTCCCTTTCCTCAGGCCTCCCTATCCCTGAGACACAGCAATATTGAAATTAGGCCACCTAATAACCCTACAGTGGCCTCTAAGAGTTCAAGTGAAAGGAAGAGTCGCACGTCTCTCACTTTAAATCAAAAGCTAGAAATGATTAAGCTTAGTGAGGAAGGCAGCGCTTTAAAGCCGAGACAGGCCAAAAGTTAGACCTCTTGTGCCAAACAGTTATTGAGCCAAGCTGTGAATGAAAAGGAAAAGTTCTTGAAGGAAATTAAAAGTGCTACTCCAGTGAACACACAAATGATAAGAAAGTGAAACAGCCCTATTGCTGACATGGAGAAAGTTTGAGTGGTCTGGATAGAAGGTCAAACCAGCCACAACATTCCCATAAGCCAAAGTCTAATCCAGAGCAAGGCCCTAACTCTCTTCAGTTCTGTGAAGGCTGAGAGATGTGAAGAACTTGCAGAAGAAAAATTTGAAGCTAGCAGAGGTTGGTTCATGAGGTTTAACATTGAAGTACAAGGTGAAGCAGCGAGTGCTGATGTACAAGCTACAGCAGGTTATCCAGAAGATCTAGCTAAGATCATTAATGAAGGTGGCTCCACTAAACAACAGATTTTCAATGTAGGTGAAACAGCTTTTTACTGGAAGAAGATGCCATCTAGGACTTCATAGCTAGAGAGAATAAGTCAGTGCCTGGCTCAGAGGTTCAAAGGACAAGCTGACTCTCTCTTGTTAGAGGCTAATGCAGCCGATGACTGTAAGTTGAAGCCAATGCTCATTTACCATTCCAAAAATCCTAGGGTCCTTTCAAATTATGCTAAATATACTCTGCCTCTGCTCTTTCAAATGGAACAGCAAAGCCTGGACGACAGCACATCTGTTGACGAAGCCCACTGTTGAGACCTACTGCTCAGGAAAAAAGATTCCTTTCAAAACATTACTGCTCATGGATAATG
Source organism: Kogia breviceps (assembly GCF_026419965.1). Taxonomy (NCBI): domain Eukaryota; kingdom Metazoa; phylum Chordata; class Mammalia; order Artiodactyla; family Physeteridae; genus Kogia; species Kogia breviceps. Next base: position 86,090,270 of record NC_081310.1, on the reverse strand, counting down.
CACTTGGTCACCCAAGAGCTCTGATGGAGATATACAATGAGATTAATGTTGTTTTCATGCCTGCTAGCACAACATCCACTCTGCAGCCCATGGATCAAGGAGTAATTTCCACATTCAAGTCTTATTATTTAAGAAATACATTTCTTAAGGCTACAGCTGCCACAGATAATGATTCCTCTGATGGATCTGGGCAAAGGAAATTGAAAACCTTCTGGAAAAGATTCTAGATGCCATTAAGAACATTCGTGGTTCACGGGAGGAGGTCAAAATATCAACATTAACAGGAGTTTGGAAGTCGTTTCCAACCCTCATGGGTGACTTTGAGGGGTTCAAGACTTCAGTGTAGAAAGTAACTGCAGATGTGGTGGAAATAGCAAGAGAACTAGAAATAGAAGGGGAGCCTGAAGGTGAGACTGAACTGCTGCACTGTTGTGGTAAAATTTTCAAGGATGAGGAGTTGCTTCATATGGATGAGCAAAGAAAGTGGCTTCTTGAGATGGAATCTACTCCTGGTGAAGACGCTGTGACGATTTTGTTGAAATGGCAACAAAAGATTTAGAATATTACATAAACTTAGTTGCTAAGGCAGTGACAGGGTTTGAGAGGATTGAGTCCAATTTTGAAAAAAGTTCTGTGGGTAAAATGCTATCAAAGATCATTGCACGAGAGAAAAAAAAAAAAGTACTGCATGCTGCAGAGAAATCATTCATGAAAGGAGGAGTCAGAGATGCAGCAAACTGCACTGCTGCCTTGTCTTGAGAAACTGCCTCAGCCACCCCAGCCTTCAGCAACCACCACCCTGATCAGTCAGCAGCCATCGATATCGAGGCAAAGCCCTCTATCAGCAAAAAGATTACAACTCACTGAAGACTCAGATGATGGTTAGCACTTTTTGGCAGTAAAGTTTTGTGGTTTTTTTGGTACGCGGGCCTCTCACATTGCGGAGCACAGGCTCCGGATGCACAGGCTCAGCGGCCATGGCTCATGGGCCTAGCCGCTCCGTGGCATGTGGGATCCTCCCGGACCGAGGCACGAACTCATGTCCCCCACATCGGCAGGCAGACCCCCAACCACTGCGCCACCAGGGAAGGCCCAATAAAGTATTTTTTAATTAAGGTATGTGCATTGTTTTTTTAGACATAATGCATTGCACACTTAATAGACTACAGTATAAAGTAAATATATCTTTCACATGTGCTGGGAAACCAAGACCTCCATGTGACTCCCTTTCTTGCAATATTCGCATTATTGCAGTGTTCTGGAACCAAACCTGCAATATCTCCGTGGTATGCCTGTACTACCACTCTTCCCATTTTACTGTTGAGAAGCTGAGACACAGAGTTTAAGTAACTTTCCCAAAATCAGACAGCTAGTAAGCAGTGAGATCAGAATTCAAAAGCAGACAGACTCGTTTTGAAACCCAGACTTGCAACTACTCTATAGCATTTGGCCATTAGTAAGTCCCTTTAAATTGCAGGATTTGTCTCTCTGGTAAACTCCAGTGTTTTCTGATTTTTCTTTAAGGAGGAGAGAAACAACTCCATAACCACTAATTACTTAGTCACTTCAAGGAAAGTAGCAAAAATCGCAGGAATCCATCACAGAAGAGAAAGAGCTCCTCTTTTCCTGAAACTAATTTTCACTTTATCCTTCCAGACGTCTTCATGACCCAGTTCTCTGCCCTGCAGACGGCTCGATCTGTTCGAACAAGACGGTTGGCAGCAGCAGAGGAAAACATTGAAGTAGCTCGGGCAGCCCGCCTAGCCCAGATCTTCAAAGAGATCTGTGATGGCATAATCTCTTATAAAGGTGACCATATTTACCCCAAATTCTTCTTCCTTAGCTTTTTTAAAAATTATATCACTTACCTCACCTGAGATATCCAAGACCAAGAACACATGACAGTTTAGGGCTAGGAATTTAGGTGGTTTACTTAGTTCTTCCTTTGTCAGAGTATAGAATTATAGGACTGATTATAGTCTTCGGGGATTATTGTCTCTAAATCCCTGGGTCTTTAGGTTAATTTTTTGTATTTATTGGAATTTTATCATAGTTAAGTACTATTTAGAAATCACATTTTTTAGCTGTAGGATAGAAAGAAGTAGGTCTTTGCCTTGGATATAATTTTCCTGAATGAGGCAATGAATTAGCAATTTAAGAAAAAAGTATTATGAATGTATGACATCAGTGGTTCTTAACCTGTTTTGATTGACAGATATCTTTGAGAATAAAGTTGTGGACTCTTACCCCAGAAAAATATTATGTACATAATTTTGCATATATTTTGGAAGGTTCACAGGCCCTAACTTCTACATTAAGGAAAAGGATATAAAGTTGCAAAAAAATTACTTACGAAGCATTTTCATGCAAACATATTTACCCCACTCCTTTCCTCTTCTAAGACACATCTCTTGGATTTGTATTGGGGGTGAGGGTGGAGGAGAGAATTTTTAATTTTAGGTAGGTAGTTTGGTAATGTACGTGACTTTTTCTGACCAGGAAATTTGTAGATATTTAAAATGAGAGATTTTAACAAAGAATTACAGCTTTTCTCATCAGCTTTTTTGTCTGTTTTATTTTTTTGTAATTGAGGGTATAATTTACAGTATTATATGTTACAGGTATACAGTATAGTGATTCACAATTTTTAAGTTATAAATTTTTGTTATCACAATTTTTATAGTTATTACAGAATATTGGCTATATCCTTGAGTTGTACAGTAATATATCCATGTTGCTTATTTTATACATAATAGTTGGCACCTCTTAATCTGCCACCCCTATCTTGCCCCTCCCCAGTTCCCTCTCCCTACTGGTAACCATTAATTTGTTCTCCATATCTATGAGTCTTTTTTGTTGTTGTTATAATCAGCCATCAACTTTTGCTTCCTTCCTTTCCCTAAATTCTGAGGAATTTGGTTTTCTTTCTCTACTATTTATCGTCATGTTTTAGTGGGTTTTTGCCATTTTGTTAACCTAAGGATGGAAAGAAGAAAGGGGAGACCAGCCTGTCCTAATACGTAAAGTTTTGTGGCGCCTACTCCCTTTACATTCCCTAAAGATCACACTCTGTATTCTCAACCAGCCCCATCTGATCTAGTGTGAAACTGCAGTAGATGTATCTATATGTCACTGAATTCTGGGCATGAAACAATAGGCTTTTTCTCTCTGTGTAGTGAGTTGTTAGAAAGTAAGATAGCAAGTGAGAAGCAGCCCCACACCATGAATTCTATTTTCATAATACAGAGCAACTGTTATAAGAAGATGGATTCCAGAAAATATTTAGAGTACTGAATTATTCATTATCTTGAATTTAATTGAATCTAAACCAACAGAGTAATATTAACTATGGGCAATTAATGAGAACTAGAAAACATTTTTTGGATGAGATGATCTTTGATGTAATAAATTTTGTTGAGTAGGAATTTGCCCTAAGCACCCTAGCTACTTCAGTAAGTTCCCATCTCTCATTCTTCTTAGAAAGTTTTCATTACCCAACTAACACTGTTCTATTTTACATTTCAATTATATACACTGTATCTTTCATATTCCAGGTAATCCTGAAAGCATCTTCTGATCTCTGCCTTTGACTGCCCACATTTCTGAAAAGTCCTTGCATTTTTCACTGGCCTCAAAAAAAACGTAGATTTTTTTTTTTCCTAACTTTAAATTTTAGGGATTCTACTTTTTCAGTTAGGAGTTAATACTTGCCTTCCTTGTTTCTTATAGTCAGGCCTTCTACTAAACCTTGCATTCTCTTGCAGATTCTTCCCGACAGTCACTGGCAGCACCACTTTTGAACCTACCCCCAAAGAAAAAGTAAGTTTACATATGTGGGAATCATTTGAGTTTTAGAAAAGTCCTAAGTGTACCAGATTGACACCCTGACTTTATGTTCCAGGAATGCTGATTATTATGAGAAGATCTCTGATCCCCTAGATCTTTCCACCATAGAGAAGCAGATCCTCATTGGTTATTATAAGACAGTGGAGGCTTTTGATGCTGACATGCTCAAGGTGTTTCGGAATGCTGAGGTATTTTTCACTGACTTCAAACACAGATTAAGAAGTTTGTTCTGAAGAGATCTATTCTAGAAGTTTAAGATTTTCACACTCTTCTCCTAGCAACCTTCATATTTCTGATTAAGAAAGACAACAATTTTTATTGAGTACCCTTATGATAAGGGTTATAGTTTACTAAATATTGGAAATATAATAAATGAAGGCAGTGATACGACCAGAATGGAAGGTTAAATCATACTCCCAAAACAATTTCTGTAAAAACCTAATTTAGTGCTGAACCTTTATGTTTATGTAATATAGACATTTTACTACATTTAAGTCATATCTGTAGTTTCTTTACTAGAGACAATAAGTATATGTGAAATACACAGAAATATGTATAGGCAAATAAATATATCTTACGCATGGAATTGAGGGGTATTACACTAATAGGTTGCAGAATAGGTGAAGCTCATTGGAGAGAAGGTGGTCTTGAACTGATTTAAAGGAGAGGATGGGTATGATGTGTAGAGGAGAGGATGGGTATGATGTGTAGAAGAGAGGATATCCTTCAGTGATTTTGAAATACCTTGGAGAGGTGTTTGAAGGACAAAAGAGACTACTAGATGAAGGGAGGAATTGAGACTGAAAACAAGAAATGAGAGAAAAACAGACAAGTGTGAGAAAAATTATAGCAATTTTGAATTTTAACATGCTTTCTCCTGAAACCCAGCTTTCAAATATATTTAAACTTGTAGCTTTGTCCCTAGTAACTATAAGACAAAGGTAAACGGAGAGATTCTCCATGTTATGCTTGCAGTACTTAATCATGTTCCATGGCCACTGTGTTTTTGATCCTAATGGATAATAAGGTTTATGATAGGAGTCTAATAACAGAGCAGCAGAGCAAATGGGAAAATTACCATGCAGATTCTAATTTTAATTCATTTTAGTTCAGTTTAAGTTGTTTTCAACTGTGGCACCTATATTTGTTGGGATTAAAAATAGGCTAACCAAATGGGAGGGTAAAGAAAATCCTTCTACCTCTTCAGGTATATTTTTAAGCCATATTGAGAAGACAAACATGATTTCTTTCTTCTGCTTTCTTCAGAAGTATTATGGACGTAAATCGCCAGTTGGAAGAGATGTTTGCCGCCTACGGAAGGCCTATTACAATGCCCGGCACGAGGCATCAGCCCAGATTGATGAGATTGTGGGAGAGACAGCAAGTGAGGCAGACAGCAGTGAGACCTCAGTCTCTGAGAAGGAGAACGGTCATGAGAAAGACGATGATGTTATCCGCTGTATCTGTGGCCTCTACAAGGACGAAGGCCTCATGATCCAATGTGAGAAGTGCATGGTGAGGGTCAGGAGGTGAAGCAGAAGCCTAGTCCTGATGAGCATGGTGACTATATTCAAAGCAGCAGCCCCTGCCTCTTTTGCCGTGGCTTGACGGGCTTTTTATAAACCTTAACTTTGCCTTGGTTTCTGTTATCCCTTACTGTTCACCAAATTGTCCTTCTCCTTTTTGATATCTCCCCCTTTTATTTTATCCTTCTCTTCTTTTTTCTACCTCCCATTCTTTCTGCCCACTTTCCACTGCACACTTCTAATGTAATCTGGATCAAGAAGAATGATAATATAGTGCTTTACCTGAAAAACATTAGAGGTACTACACTCTATATAGCATTAATACAGATGGAATGCAATATATGGAGCTCCTGATGAAGGAGTCAAGGCCTGTATTTGAGCCCTAGTATCCCCATTTGATTCATCTGCACTCATTACCTTATGGAAAGTAGAGTTATGAGTAACACATAGGATTGTTGGGAGGATATAATTAGATAAGGATAAGTCAAAACATAACTATAAAGCCTTTCACAGTGGCCATATTGTTGATATATATTACTTTGTAATTAATAGCTTGGTACTGTATTCATTCATCCTCCTGTTCTCTATCCACCTCCTTATTTTGTTTGCCCAGATCTATGTATTATGAACCAATCTGTATATTTATGTTCAGATAAGTCCTCATTCTTTTTTCCCCCTACTTTACCATTTATCTCTAATTTCTCACTTACCTCCTTAACATCCTTAGTTCCTGTTTTACTTTACCCTGTCCTACTGCTTCTATTTTTTTTTTTTTTTTTTTTTGCCACAGCTTGCGGGATCTTAGTTCCCTGACTGGGGATTGAACCCAGGCCCCAGCAGTGAAAGCGCCGAGTCCTAACCACTGGACCTCCAGGAAACTCCCACACATTTTTTTATTCTTAGCCCCCAGGACTTCTCTCAGTAAGTCTGACCCCCTACATACACACACACTTTTTTTTTCTACAGGTGTGGCAGCACTGTGACTGCATGGGAGTGAACTCAGACGTGGAGCACTACCTTTGTGAGCAGTGTGACCCGAGGCCCGTGGACAGAGTAAGTTGCCCTCTGATAACAGTCTAATCTAAAAGTAGGAGATGTGGCACATGGTATTTTATCTGCCCTGCTCCTAATGCACTGAATTTCCTTTGATAAGTTATTCAACCTCTCTAGGCCTCAGTTTCTTACACTTTACATTGAGGGTAATAATTCTGCCCTTCCCTTTCCCTTTTGATTGAGACCAAAGGGAGAATGCTTAGAAATCTACAGAAAGAATCTACTCTATAAAACCATGGTTTTTATAAACACTACTATCCATGACAGAAGTAACTTATAAAGTTTAGAACTTGTGTACTCTAAATATCACCTATGTTAAGCAGTGTTTAAGTGAAAAGAGCACTGGACTCGGAGTCAACAAAGGTTAGTCTTAGGCTCATTTTTTAGGAGAGCTGGTAGGTCGGGTATCTTGCTCAGGTTATTAAATGGGTTTTTGTCTTGGCTCTGCCATATTTATATGTGTGATCTTCTATAAAAGGAGGTATTTAGGCAGTATTTCTTAACAGTGGTGCTGTTGTCAGTTTGAGTGGACAGTTCTTCAGTGTTGTGAGGGATACATTGCAGAATGTTTGCTTTCTTAGCCGTTGGGCACTAAATGCTAGTAGCCTCCTCCAGTCATTGTGACTAAGTCCCCCTTCACACCTTTTCAGATGCCCTTTAGATGGCACAAAGCAACCACACAATTAGTGCTTCATAGAGTACAGTTTGGGATACTTAGCCTGTCAGGTTTGTCCTCTACGTTCACTTTTTCAAGTTTAACAGCTCTAGTTGCTGTCATCTTTTTTTTAATATCTGTGCTGTATTGAAACGACTAAACAGTAAGTCTTAATTGGTTGGGAATTCTAGGTTTTAGTTCTTTTTCTCTTGAATAGAGAGGCTGGATACAATAGTCCCAGCCCTTACCATCGGCTTTCTGCTCTTACCAGGAGGTACCCATGATCCCTCGGCCCCACTACGCCCAACCTGGCTGTGTCTACTTCATCTGTTTGCTCCGAGATGACTTGCTGCTTCGTCAAGGTGCGTACACAGAAGCTTACTCTACTTGCCAAAGGTGACCATTCTGAACAGTAGAGGGTATCTGCTGTCTGCATAATAGTGGTTGTCACCATATGACGTTTAGCAGCAATAGAATATACCTTTTTTATATCCTCAAGTCCTTAGGCTTACATACATTTACCTCCACCAAATAAAATGAAATTAGAGAGACCAGGGTGTTATAAAGCTAATTTTAAGACTGGGAAAGACATATAGGATTCCAAGAGGTGGAGGACCTCCCTCATGTCATTCTCATAGTCTAGAATTGATTGTCATCACCATTAGACTGCTGGTGTAGTTATATTTTTATTGTTTTAGTTTTTAACTTCTTTCTATGTACCTTGGGTCAGACTAAGGGATACCTAACAGAATTTATGCAGGAATCATTTTAACCTTCTCCTATGTTCTGTGCCTTCTGTGTCTTAACCCTCTCCTGTGCCTTCCTAGGTGACTGTGTATATCTGATGAGGGATAGTCGGCGCACCCCTGATGGCCACCCAGTCCGTCAGTCCTATCGACTATTGTCTCACATTAACCGAGATAAACTTGACATATTCCGCATTGAGAAGCTTTGGAAGAATGAAAAGTATGTGTTGAGGTCCTATCTCTATTCTTTCAGCTGTACCCTACCAGCACAGAGCTGAATATTCACTAGGATCATGCTACTTAACTAAACCTCTCCCTTTCCTTTTTTTCTTTTTTTAGAGAGGAACGGTTTGCCTTTGGTCACCATTATTTTCGTCCCCATGAAACCCACCACTCTCCATCCCGTCGGTTCTATCACAATGAACTATTTCGGGTGCCACTTTATGAGATCATTCCCTTGGAGGCTGTAGTGGGGACCTGCTGTGTATTGGATCTGTATACATATTGTAAAGGTAAGTGATGTGGACTACTTAAAAAATGACCTCCTGGGCTTCCCTGGTGGCGCAATGGTTGAGAGTTTGCCTGCCGATGCAGGGGACACGGGTTCGTGCCCCAGTATGGGAGGATCCCACATGCCGCGGAGCGGCTAGGCCCGTGAGCCATGGCCGCTGAGCCTGTGTGTCCGGAGCCTGTGCTCCGCAATGGGAAAGGCCACAGCAGTGAGAGGCCCTCGTACGGTGAGAAAAAAAAAAAACCTCCTGTCTGCTATTCATTGATCTACAACTGCCCACTCTGTTCATGTAGTCTCTCTCTGATAAAAGGTTATCCAAGGTTAGCTATGAAGCTTCAGAGAGCTATATAATATTCTTTCTTTCTTTTACATAGTGCTTTTGTTACTTAATAAATGTTAATTCTTTTTGTTAATTCATTTTTTTTCAAAGTACGTAATTAGCACTCTATTAGTACTTGTGGGAAGATAAGTTACTTCACCTCCCCATTCCAAAATCCTTACGACCATCATCAACTCTCTACATTAAACAAACAAACAAACAAAAACAATAGTTTCATAAGGTTTGTGGTTAACAGTGGAATCAGACAATCTAATTTCAAATACCAGCTCTACCACTTTTTACCCGTATGCCCTTGGGAAAGTTACTTAGCCTACTAAAAATAGGGATTAGTATCTATTTTAGAGAGTTTTGTAAGGATTAAATGAAATAATCTACAAAAGCACTAAGCGCAGTTTATGGCTCACAGTAAAACTCAGTATGTGTTAGATATCATTATAAGTAAGTTCAGTTGCCTAGCTCTTTCTCTTAGTATCACAACAAAATAGTCCAGGAGAATATATATTCCATGCAAAAACTAACTGCTTGAAGCCCCATGATGACTCCTCAGTCCCCTACTCTATAAAGTGTTCATTACCAAATGTGCTTCCCTCATTTATACAGTTATTCTTTTCTGATAACTTCCCCAAAATGTGCTCTGTTTTTCCTTCGAAATGTTCTCTCAAAAATTCCTGCAGCACTCAGTCTACGTTTCTGGTTTCTTTCCATCCTATAGAATGCCTTTCAACTCTTAGATTCCCTTTCCCCTTTCTTTGACACTAATGTCTCCTTTCTTCTGAAGTCACCAAATGCTTAGTTGTTCCACCTCTCAAAACAGCTACCATGTTTCCCTCTTAGGGGTCTCACTGCTCTCCCAATGGTATGTGAGGGGCAGCTCAGGGTGAGGGAAGGGGAAGTAGGGAGGGTTCTTTAACAGTGTTTGGACTCATAGGGAGACCCAAAGGAGTGAAGGAGCAAGATGTGTACATCTGTGATTATCGGCTTGACAAGTCAGCACACCTGTTTTACAAGATCCACCGGAACCGCTATCCCGTCTGCACCAAACCCTATGCCTTTGATCACTTCCCCAAGAAGCTCACTCCTAAAAGAGATTTTTCAGTAAGTCCCCTTCCTCTCTTCACTGTACATGTCAGGACAATCTAGTTCATGCATGGAATTCACAGAGTGAGAATTTTCAAGTGGCTCTCTGCTTCTTCATCCTGTTTCCATCCCAAACTGGAAAATGTTTGAGCAGCAAAAATGCATTTATTCTGCATTTCCTGGCATGGGCTGTGCCTCAGGGAATTGTTGTTATACTTCAGTTAGGTTTTCCTCTTTTTTCTCTCTCACCTCTTTACAGTCTTTGCCCTTGATCCCCATAGCATAGTTTTTTGTTATGTTTTTCACACCCATAATATTGAGAAACAAAAAGAATATCAGTACCATTGAGAAACCTTTGGTGAAAATAATTCAGTGCTTTTTCTTTTTTATATCTGGATTTAAAATATAAGACATTATCTTATAAAATTTGAAAAGTACAGAAGCATTAAGAAGAAAAAATTGTTTTTTACCTTACTACACAGAAAATCACTGTTTTAACATTTTCATTTTCAGCCCTTTCCCTATGTGTTATTTTTTCTTTCAAATTGTGAACATATTCCTTCAGTTATATTGTGCCATTTGTCATCATTTCATAAAGGTTTTGGTTATCCATGTATTTGCTATAATGAAACGCTGGACTAAATTCCTCATCCATGAGTCTTTTTTCAGTGAGCCTGTCAGGATTCAGAGCTGTCATCCTGGAATGCTTAGAAATAGTCTGACCAGAAAGCAAACCTTTATGTTCCTATTTTTCCTAGTATTATTTTTGGATTTCTCTAAATCATATTTATTTTATATTCTTTCTGCCCACCACCAAGCCCTGCCTCTCATCTAGAATTCTTTGATCTTGCTTGCTCAGTCAGCAGCTCACTAATCAGCTTTGAAACCCCAACCTTAACTTCTTAAAAACTGGGATGGGACAAAAAGAATTTTGAGCCTATCCCTTCTACTATCATTCTAGGCTTTAAAAATGGTAAAAATTTACACTGTGGCCTACAGATTATTAGGACTAAACTTCTGACTTTAACACAGTCACCCAACTTAACAAAGGTTTTAGCCCAATAGCCCAGTTGTTTTCTTTCTTTATCTCCTTACCGCCCCACCTCCCAACCTCCCTTATCCTGAGTTTGCCCCAGATCATCTGTATCAGCTTTGCCAGCTTCTGCAGTACACTTACCACTTCCATTTCTTCTCTGCAGCCTCATTATGTCCCAGACAACTACAAGAGGAACGGAGGGCGGTGAGTCCCATGGGGGATGTAAGGAGCCTAAGGGATTAACAATAACTTGAATGGAGCAAGAGAATGACCACCTACCCACTCAGCCCCACACCTAGGATTGGGGAGTCTCTGACAAAGTAGCCCAATATCGTGCCAACAGTAATATAGAAGAACTAGGCTTCAGTAGGTGTGGTCTCGTTATGGAGCCTTAGTTGGGGCAGGGAGGGAGATTTGTAAGATTACAGATAGAGAAAGGGAAGGATTTGGAACAGAACTCCAGACAGATTTGGAAAAATCTTTTTTAGGTTTCTGCAAGCTTTCCCTATTACCCCAAGGTGTATCAGCTCTTAGGACTTCTGTCAAGGAACAGAAGTAGCTAGAGGGCTTCCCTGGTGGCGCAGTGGTTGAGAGTCCGCCTGCCAATGCAGAGGACACGGGTTCGTGCCCCGGTCCGGGAAGATCCCACATGCCGCGGAGCAGCTGCTGGGCCCGTGAGCCATGGTCGCTGAGCCTGCGCGTCCGGAGCCTGTGCTCCGCAACGGGAGAGGCCACGACAGTGAGAGGCCCACGTAACGCAAAAAAAAAAAAAAAAAAAAAAAAAAAAAAAAAAAAAAAAAAGAAGTAGCTAGAAGTGCACGGTTTTAACTGAGCAGTTTGGGCTTATAGTTTTTATTTGTGCTATTTTGTACACAAGAGGTGTATTCTTAGAGAAAGTACCGAAGGCTTTTCTTCAATTTCCTTTTCTGTTGAACGGTAGCGTAACAATCACTTTACCTACATCAATAGCTTACCATAAGGAAATCAACTGTATTTCAATATTAGAAAAAGAAAATACCAGATAATAGATGTGAGAAGAAATTTAGGAAAAGTAAAAACTCTATTTAAATACTCATTTTAGTTGGACTATTGGTATCACAAGGTTGTGCCATACTTCTGTGTACTCATGAAGCAATCAGAACTGGCTAAATGTTTTACCAGCTCTGGTCTATTTTGTAGATTCCTGAAGGAAAGAAGAAAAATTGAATTTTGTAAATATAAATTAAATTTCAGAGAAAGGTAGTGGTTTTTTTCAAAAAATAATAAAGTGAAGACCATAGCCAAGTTTCTTACCTTTTGAGCCAAGGCTCTAACAGCTAGACTGCAGGATCTCAAGCCATCTCGAGGTCTTTTCCCTTCCTTCCCCTTCCATCCCCAAGTGCCCTGCTTAGCCTTCCTCTCTAAATTCACATATCTTTCTGGCAGATCATCCTGGAAGTCTGAGCGCTCAAAGCCACCCCTAAAAGACCTGGGCCAGGACGATGATGCTCTGCCCTTGATTGAAGAGGTTCTGGCCAGTCAGGAGCAAGCAGCCAATGAGATGCCCAGCCTGGAGGAGCCAGAACGGGAGGGGGCCACTGCTGAAGTCAGTGAGGGTGAAAAAAAAACAGAGGAAAGTAGGCAAGAACCCCAAGCAGCTTGTACCCCTGAGGAACGACGGCATAGTCAACGGGAACGACTCAACCAGATCTTGCTCAATCTCCTTGAAAAAATCCCTGGGAAAAATGGTAAGGAGAATCAAGCTCATCTCTAGGGTTTAAGATAAATGGGAAATCAGCAGAGAGAGAATGAAAAAGAGCAACTTCTAATTACTTGCTTAGAATGGAAAATATTCTTTAAAAATGGTACAGTTCTGGGACTTCCCTGATGGTCCAGTGGGTAAGCCTACGTGCTCCCAGTACAAGGGGCATCGGTTCAGTCCCTGGTTGGGGAACTAGATCCCACATGGATGCCGCAACTAAGACCCGGCTCAGCCAAAATAAATAAATTTAAAAAAAAAAAAAAAGAAGGAACAGTTCTTGGGAATTCCCTGGCAGTCCAGTGGTTAGGGCTCAGCGCTTCCACTGCAGGGGCCATGGGTTTGATCCCTGGTCAGGGAACTAAAATCCCACATGCTGCCAGCATGGCCAGAAAAATGATAGTTCTTCCATGGACCCGTGTTTAGTTATATCTTGGGAATGAAACTGGGAGGTGAGAGGATCCAGCTTATTTCATTAGGGGCTGGAGGAAGGCCTAAATTGCTTATAGGTCAGAAACGGAACCATTGAATTTCTGTGATCTCCTGAGAGCTCAAATCTGGAATAAGGAGTGGGAAGGTAGTATTTGATGAGCCTCCTTGGTTCTGTTTTCAGCCATCGATGTGACCTACTTGCTGGAGGAAGGATCAGGCAGGAAACTTCGAAGACGTACTTTGTTTATCCCAGAAAACAGCTTTCGGAAGTGAACCTCAAAGAATGCGAACGTCAAGTATCTGGGATCCAGTGGAGCTTACAGTCCTGCCTCCTGTTCTCTGAGTGTAGACAGGGGTGGGAAGGGTCCGTCCAGCAAGGGGAATGGGGCCATGTCATTGACATTAGGTACTTAGTAAACCTTGGAGCTAGTGGAGAGGAAGAGGAAGGGGATCTGTCTAAACAGTTCAGTTTAACTTGTTTTCCTCTCCATTGCTTCACCCTGAGGGTTAATAATGTAGGGTGGAGGGCAGAGCACATTGGGGATGACCAGAATCTTTTGGTACTTTACAGCACTTGCCCCTCCCCACAGCTTGGGTTTTTCTGTGTCATCCTCTGATCCTGCAGGCACTGCTAAGAAGCTGCTTCCTATACCCAGGTATAACTCAAACTCCAAAGGGATAGGGCCAGGATCCCCACCCCTACCCTGTCTGTTCTCTATAGGCTCCAAGAGCTACCCGAGACGTAAAACAGAAACAGTAGCTGGGCCTTGTTCCAAATCCCTGACTAGGAAAAGTCTCTCTCCTCTTTTGCCCAAACAGGTCAAAGTAAAATGTGAGTTGACAACTCAAAGCACTTGTAACTGCTGCCCCTCTCCCTACCTCTACTCCCCCAAATGGAATCATGGAATAGGGAAGGCCCCCATGGGGTCAGAAGGGCACCGTACTTATTGTAACTATTTTTGTTTTAACCTTCATAATCTGCCGAACATATTTTTTTCTAATGAGAAGCCCAGGCCCCCGCCAGCACACGTGTTTATGCGCTATGGTTCTTGTGTGTCTGCTGTGCTGTGGGAATGGAGATTCATTTCAAAGAAAAATCGTTTTAAAACCTACATAAAAATGAACTCTAACCACCCCCCAACAAAAGTCACTACATAAACTGTTGAGCAGTATTCACCTATCAGAGTATTTGTTGTGAGTGTAGATTATCAATTGAAAACACTACTTTTTGTTTTACTTGTACAGTTTTCAATGTCCATCTCTTAAAGAGACAGTGTATTCTCCCCACCCCTAGTTCCATCTTTCCTCCACCTTCCTGATGACTTCATCTTCAGGAGGGATATCCAGGGTGTCACCTTCCTTCCCATTCTCTTGACCAGAAGTTACCAGATAATACTGTCTCTTTAAAAATAAAATTTAAAAAGCTTTGCTTTGTTGTCTTTTCAGACAGACATATGCATATACGTTTTAGGTGTTCTAATAAGAGAAAAGATGGTTTTTAAATGTGCCAAGTTGTGTGTGTATATATATATGTATGTATATATATATATATATATCTGCTGCGTGATTAGTAAGCAATACAATAGTTAACATTTTCCCATTACTTTTTTCTAATATTGGACCAATGCTCTCCTAATTGTACATTTTCTCTTATGATGACGACGCTCTGACTTGTTTAGGTAGAAACATTGACCACCTTCCATTCCATTGAATCTTTCTTTTTCTCCTTTCTGTGTCAATCTTGAGGAAAAAAAAAAAAAAAACAAAAGAGACAGGGGATGCCAAAGATCCCCTTGAGCAGAGAAAAAGCAGAATAAATATTTTATTAAAGAAAAAAGAGAATTAAGAAAATAGTTTGGAGTATTTTCTTACTGTAGAGAAGCACTGTACATTACTAAGAGACCTGGGTATAAGATACTCACGTGTGAAGCTGGGAAAATCGCATGTCCAAGCCCGTTTGAGTGGTTTCTTTTGGTTTTCATTGCAGGGAGCCGGGTGGGAGGGAGGTGGGAATAGGGGCACTTTGGGGGTCTCCTTTTAGTCAAAGCAGGAAAATGACAAGAAAGAGATTAAAATTCAATATTTCCTTTAATAGTGTTAAACACTAAAATTTTAAAAAAGACGAAAAAAGAAAAAAAAACTTTGTAAAATGCGAGAACAGAAGCAAAAGACACTACGCTCTGTCATTTTATCTTTCTTTTGTTGAAAGACTAAAAACAAATGTTTTTTAGACAATCAAATGTTAGGTAAGTGCAAAAACTTGTTTTTTCTTACTGGTGTAGAAATTAATGCCTTTTTTTATTTTTCGGTTGTTTTATAATAACGAATAAAAAGAACCCCCTAGCTGCCAGGCGGGTTTTGGTGTTTGAAATGCGGGGCAAAGCACTACATCACTGCAAATAGATACAGAGTTAGTCTGCATGTCTGTAGGCTGTGTGATTGCGGAAAATATAAATGCTGCTAATATATTTCCTTTTTACAAAAGCATATCTAAATAGATGATTGTTTTGATGTTAATCTTTGTAAATTATGTATTACCAATTTTAACATTGGATGTAATTGCATAAAAAGCTTGCATCTCAATCCTTGAAAGTCTAGTATTAAATGGAAAAAACTTTTCCTAACTACAGAGTGGTGAGCTTGCTATTTTTTCCCTCTTTCCTATTCTCCATTTGTCTTTCAGGATCTTCTGCATCGTGTTTCCAAAGAGATCTGTTTAAAACCACATCATCAGCATCCTGGGCCCCACATGGGCACGCTAACTGCTGTTGACCATAGGATAAAGCCATTTCCTCAATATTACAATATTTTTGGTCTGGGCCCAGCCTAGCCAATCAACATAATAATCTTCTACACCTCTACCCCTTGTAACACAAAGACATCATAAGTTTATGCTCCATTTTCTAGGCCACTATGTTAGACCGTTTCCACTGTAAGCAATTTACATGTATTCATTTATTTAGTCTTCACAACAGCCTTTTTGGTTGGTACCAAAACCAAATTTTATGGATGAGGAAACTGAAGCAACAGAGAGGTTAAGTAACTCACGCAAGATCTTGTAGCTAGTTAATCCTCATAATAGCCCTCTGTAGTTACACCCATTTTTGTAGAAGCAAAAACAGAAGCTCTGGAAGGTTAAGTATAACTTGCCAGAGATCACCTAGTAACTAGTGTTGGAGCCAGAACTCCAAAATCTTTATGTTCATCTGCAAATCGGAAAGTGTCAGAAATAGCCAAAGCATGATCCTACTAAGGAAGATAAATCCATTCCTACCAACAGCCGAAAGACCTAACAAAATCTTGCCCCAGACAGGAGTCAGACATTTAGGCTTTGAGTCAGCTAGAATATAGTTGCTCAGAAGCATCAAGACAGTTGACTGCAAGAGCTCAATCTCCACTCCTACAAGTACTTGGGGTTCGTCCCATTATTACACAGTCTATTCAGGGCTGCAAAAACAATACATTAGTAGTTTTTTTAATCTTTAATTTTTTAACCTTTAATATCCCTTTAATACCTACTTACAGCTGTTCTATTCTAGATAATATGTAATGATAGTAGTAGAAAACTAATTTCATATCTATGTTTGTCATATCTCAAGATGTCCTGCAAGGAGGTCCCCTGTTCTGTTACCTGAGAACCATTAGGCTCCAACTGCCAATATCACCATATCTCACTGATGCTCTGACAGTATTTTTCTAGGACTCCTCCCACTTTTGAGGATTACCCACTATAAAACCAGGCACATAGGGATAGGAGTCAGGAAAAGGAGAGGGCAAGTTGAATCACAGGAAATGAAAGCTCTATATCAGTAAAGGATTTCTGAAACTTTAGAATCATGCCCCCCCAAAAGATTACTCTGTAGATCTCACTTTAAGAAATATTGGTCCCAAAGTCATCTTTTATATCTATTCTTTTATAAATTAAAACTTTATAAAACTAAAACTTCTTTTGCAGGAGTAATGTGCAATTGAAGAAGCATCATAAACCTGAGGATTCCTGCTCTTAAGAATATAATTTATTCCCAGAGGCTCTCAGAATCCAGTTTGAAAAACATCACCCTAGAAAACACCTGAAATGCAAACTGAGGTCCAAAACTGAGAGGGCCGCCAAACACAAAAAGCAAAATTAAAGCAAGGACCAGATGAATAACATAAATTGGCCAGGAATGGGGAGCATTAAATCTTAGAAAAAGGCAAAAGTATGAGACATCCGATTCTAACCAACCCTGCCTCTATTTCCAAAGCTTCGGATCTAAGATTTCTATTTCCTCAAGTCCTTTCTCCTAACACCAGCCCATTGTGCTTTTAACCAAGTTCCCAAAGATGAAGGAAAACTTAAAATTTCTTTCCTCTGTTTCACCTCATAGTTCTCAGCTTCTCCCTAACTTTCCTGTTGCCTGGTTATAATTACAGATTTCTATTCTAACCTTTTAGTGATTCTCCTCTAGGCAATCATTTATAGTGATTTCCAGCCCCATCCTCCAAGCTCTAGAGCATTTAGCTATTCTCATTTCAAAAGCCTGAAACTCATTAACTCCTAACAAAGTAATAGATGTCAAGTTATTATGCTTCCTTCCTAAAATTATAGCACCACAGAATGGTGATATTAAATAGAAAAAAATGTGTCCCTTCTTAAAACCCTTTAATCCTTCCCATCACCTCAGATAGGAGTCTGATAAGTACAGTTTCATGGACTAAGTCTTCCCAACTCTCCCATTTCTCCTCAGGCTCCTACCGTATCAGTCTCACCAAAGATATCAAGTCTCAGGCTAGAGAGGCACTTCCTGCAAGTCAGGCACCAATCGGGGGCTACTTCACCATTCCTAAGGGAACAGAAAGAACTAGACCTGGGCTAGGAAGGAAGCATCTCCCTTGGGCTCCCCCATAACATGGCCTCCCTCCCCTCCCCCCTAGCCTATGTCCTGAAACCGACAGTGACAGACACGTTCAACTCCCACTCTTTATTGGGACAAAGGAAGAAGGCAGACCAACACCACAGGCCCACCCGCCAGGGGTGTCCAGACTTCAGCACCTAGTACAGCATGAGTATATCATAAATACAGGCAACATGGGATGGGTGAAGTGGGGAAAGTTTCCATACACAGGAAGAAGCCTAGAGGCCCTTCTAGTCTTGGAAACTGAGGCATATACTGTACTGGCATAGTCTACTTAGAGATGAAAAAGATAGAGGAGGGCTAGATTTCCATTTTGCAGATAGGGAGCTATTCCCTACTGCGGATTGGAAAGAGAAAAGAGATTGCATGGAGGGAAATGCCTTTTTATACATTTGGAAGAAGAACAGATTTCACCTTATAGATGGGTATGGGAGGGAAGGAGAAAGTTTATTTTACATGTTAGCAGAAATGGATGTGGGAGGAAAGTGTCATTTTGTAGACAGGGAAAGTACTTCGAGCATGATCAGTTTATATGGAGGAGTGTTCACAGGCCATCCCATTCCCAGGTGACAGAAGGGAGAGAGGTGCAGGAAAGGAAAAGGTCCTAGGCCTAGAGAACAAGAGAGGTGTACCCCACAGGCACCAGCCCCTCCACTCCATCCTTCCTGCAGCGGAGCCAGTCCTCATCCACGGTGGCGATGACACGCAGCACTTCCCCATGCCGGAAGCTCAGCTGGTCAGGTCCGGCAGCATTGTGGTCACAGAGAGCTCGGACTGCCCTGTGAGGAGCCAGAGGGAGATGCTGGGCTGAAGTGAGGCAGGGATGCCCAGCTGTCCCCAGCCTCACCTTCCCACTGTATGGTATGTCCCTGTTGGTTCAGCTCAGTAAACATCAGTTGGGCTCTGGAAGAGACATGGGGACCATCTATCAACATATTGATTCTATTTGGGGCCCCAGCCCTCTCCTGAGCTCCAAATCCACTCTTTAGCTGCTTATTTGATGCAATTTGCACTTCTCTGGTGCTTCAAATTCAACATATGCAAACTAAATGACTCATCTTAACCCTCCAAACCAGTCCCCTTGTGTCCGCTATAGTGGTAAATGGCATCACCTTCCACCCAGTTGCTCCTGGCAAAATCCAGGCTGTTTCAGCCTTTACATCCAATCAATCACCAAAACCTGTTTGGTGTTTGTATCTCCCACCACTCCACTTATCTTTCTCTTCAACCCCACTACCATTGTCCTCATTTAGGCCTCTATACTCTTTCTCTGGACCACTGGCATATGATCTAACTGGTGTGCCTGAATCTTGACAACCCTCTCCAGCTCCATTCTCCAAACAGCAGTCAGAGAGCTGTTTAAGTCTAAAATTTAAAACAAGCAAGCCTATTATCACCAGACCCTTCAATGGCTCCCACTGCCTTGGAGTGATGTACAGGTTTCTTAGCTGGCCTACTGAAGCCATCAACCTCCCTAACACTGCTGCCAGAATCCTCCACTCCAGCCACAACTAATCATGTACTCATAGTTCCTCACTTACCACACCTGGACTTCTCTACCTTTGCATCCTGTTCCTCAGATGCATATCCCACACCATCACTAGGCCTTCTCTGAGTCCCCAGGCCTGGGGAAGAAGCCCTGTCTTTATGGCTCCAAAGAACTCAGTCTTCCTTTCCTAGAGTCTTTCCCACACAGAACTGTAAATGCTCGTTTATTCACTCGTATCCCCACTGGAATACAAGCTCCCTGTGGGCAGGGACTCCAACAGGTTTTCCTTTGCAGTCCCTTCCCCAGCATAATGCTAAGCACGTAGTAAGTAGTTGAAAAGTACTTGAATGGAAAATTAAGAAGCCTAATTCAATGGATTGAGAGAACCGAAGCCAGACCCTAAAGTCAACGCAGCCCCTCATACCAAATTAGAAGACCCCACTAAAGAGAAGAACAGTGCCCCAGTGGACACACGTGTGCATTCGTATACACATACAGTAATAAAAGTTACCACTAACTGGGCACCTTCTGTGTGCCAAATGCTTTTATATTGAATAAAATCACGTTTAGTCTTCATGAAAACCATAACAAAAGTATAAATTATCCTCTTTTTACAGAGAAAGAAACTAAGGTGCAGAGAAATTAGTGTCACACCAATAATAAATAGCAAAGATGCAACGCAAACCAAGCACTGTCTGACTCTACAGCCCAAGGCCATTTACACCGCCTCCCATCCACTCTGTGAAGACAGAAAAACACATAGGTATAATACGCACACTGCTTTCTCCCCGACCCTTCTTACCTGTGGGTCTGCGCTGTGCTGGGTGCCGAGACCTCAAGTTCCTTAGGAGAAGAGGGAGTCTTGGGAGGTGCCCCCCGCTTCACCAGAGCCAACACACTCACTGTTGGGGGCAGCCAGCTGGATGGTCTCCTGGAGGAAAGGATGCAGGGTCACAGAGGTCAACCCACCTCCATAAAAAGAACCCAAGTACTCAGGACTTTGGAGGGAGGAAGAGGCTGAGGGACACAACTGTGGTTCAAAAGAGGTCAGGAGTTGGTCACTGCTGACGGCAGAGTGGCAGTTGTGGAACAGTTACCTTTAGGGTGACTAGGGAGGTGACAATGAACATCTACAACACCCAAAACCACAAAGGGACCTATGGAACCAGCAGGCTTAGATCCAGAGGGTCACTAGAGAGTACCTTGAAGCCATTAAGCAGCTACCAATGGTCAAAACCTAGAGCAGGAGTTGGCAAATTTTTTCTTTTTTTCTAAGGGGCCAGAAAGTATTCTT
Organism: Kogia breviceps; assembly: GCF_026419965.1. Classification (NCBI taxonomy): domain Eukaryota; kingdom Metazoa; phylum Chordata; class Mammalia; order Artiodactyla; family Physeteridae; genus Kogia; species Kogia breviceps. The sequence goes on along the minus strand of NC_081310.1, from coordinate 86,069,632 downwards.
GGCTTTGAGGGCCAAGAGGCAAAATGGACAATATTATGCAGGTATTTACATAACTGTTAAAGCTTAACGACTTAAGAATATAACCATTTTTACTTCAGGGCTGTAGAAAAGCCAGACTGTCAACCTCTGACCTAAAGGATCCCTACCGAGTTTCAAATTGGGGTGACTGAGGGAATTCCCTGGCGGTCCAGTGGTTAGGACTTGGCGCTTTCACTGCTGGGGCCCGGGTTCTCAATCCCTGGTCCAAGAACTAAGATCCCACAACCTGCGTGGTGTGGCCAAAAAAAAAACAAAAAACAAATTGGGGTGACTGAGGGCTCTGAGAGGAGGTCAGAGGTCATGGAGAGGACCAGGGACCCCATTACCTGGACTTTAGGGCTCCACTCTCAGTTTCTGTGAGGCCCCCAGGCACTCCAAACAGTCTCCCCAGCCATACGCCTCTGCCTGGTGCAGCTTCCTCTGCAGGCAGGGACCTCTCCTGTGCGACCTCAGTTGCAGTCCTGTGATGCCTTGATCCCCACCGGGGAAGAAGGAAGCCATCGGTGCCGCCAGAGGCGTAGACCCGGGAAGCCTGGGTCAGCTGCTCCCACCAGCTGCCTGGGGTAGGAGGGCTTGAGGGGGCCGAAGGGCCTGGAGGGGTCTCCCCAGAATTCCCCCGGAGGCTCTGGGCCAGCCGACCCCCCCAGTGCAGCATGGCTTGCACAGTCTGCTGCAGGGCTGGAGGTGAGCCTGGGGGGTCAGGGGCCTGAGGCAGGCCCAGGGGCAGGTGGTGGTGGTGCTCAAAAAGCAGGTCCAGGTGGAAGGTGAGCACCGACAACGGCTGCAGCAGGAGCAGCAGCTCCGTGGACAAGGAGGGGCAGCCGCCCCGGGCCAGGGAGAAGAAGCTCGTGGGCAGGTACAGGAGGGACAGCAGGCCTGGGGAAGATCAGGCTAACATCAGCCCCTGCTCTGGGCCTAGTCCAGAGCATCAGCCCACCAATCAGCAAACATCCTCCCAGGCCTCTTACTGTGCTGGGCACTGGGAAAGAGAGAGGGGGACACGGAGGGGTGCAGAGCTGCCACATCCCCGCCTGTGTGGAACCACGGCCTAGAGAGGGAGACACACGTAGAACGTGTGGTGACAAATATATAACGAAAAGGAGGACTTGAGGGCCATGGGAGCAAAATGGGCGGGCGAGGTGGGGAATGGGGGCGAGTTAGACTAGTTTGAGGTGGGGGTGGAGCCTCGCTGAAGAAGGACCCAAAGGATGAATGAAAGTTAATGAGGAGGCAGGAGGGGCAGGAAGCCCTATTCTAGGTGGAGGGACAGTAAAAATAGGGCCCTGGGGCAGGAAGAACAGGAAAGGAAGACTGTCACAGGACCAGGGAAAGCCCCAGACCTGAAGGCAGTGAGCAGAAGAAGGCAGAGGCCAGATAACCAGACTTTGGAGGTTACAGTGAGGATTTGGGTCGTTCCTCCTATGGACAGTAAGACTCCTTGAAAGAGTTTTAAGCAGGAGAGTAGTAAGATCTGGCACCAGGGGGAACCAACAGAAGAGATCCCTTCCCCCACCGGCCTCAGCCTAGCACCCCCATCCTCTCCCATCTGAGCCTCTGACCTGCATCTTCCTGGAGACTGGAAAACCACAGCTCCAACTGCTTCATGCTGGGGGAGAGAGGAGGGAACAGAAGTTCAAGGAGGTGGAGGACTCCAGCCCCCTGTGGGTAGAGGATGGGAGATGAGATTGGAAGAGGGAAGGCCATCTCTGGGGACATGGGGCACCCACCATGTGTCCCACCCATTGACACTCCTGCCGTCCCCAGGCCGTGGGAGGGATGCCAGAAAGAAGGCCACTCACTTGAGGAGGCCCAGGATGAAGGCGTGGAAGCGGCTACGGCTGCTTCTTAGCAGGGCCAGACGGCTGACCTGGCCATACAAGGTTCCGAGGGAATGGGCGCTGGAGCCTGAGGGCACAGGGCGCAGTCAGCCAGGCCCAGTCCCTGCCCCCGCCTGCCCAGCCCCACACTCTCCCCCCTTCACCTGGCTTCACAGACGCCTCCACCACGCTCCAGGGGTTGCTCCGGCGCTGCCCAGTGATGAGGTCTTTCCAGAAAGGCTTCAGCCCGTCGGCCACCAGGGCATGGAGGGCCGGACAAAGGGTGGTCAGCACGAGGTGCCCCACATCTGGACTCAGACGGCTATCCCCCAACTGGGCCTGGAGGCAGTGCAATGGGCATGGGTCCAGAGATACCTCCAGCCTTCTGCCCGCCGATTGTTCCCACGCCTCAGAGCTACATTCACCTCCTCAATCCCAAAGCCCTTCCCACAGGCACCTTCACCTTCTGCACTAAGTTCCGGGCGGCCCCAAAGTGCGAGATGATTTTATCCACTGAAGCGCTGACGGCTATCAGGAGACCTGGGTGGGGGCCAGGGAAGGGAAGAAGCGTCAAAGCCCCCTGTCTCTCCCTAGGCAAACCCCGAGGGACTTGGAGAGCCCGGTTTACACAATTTGATCCTGAGAGAGGAGGGCCTAAGTGAGGGGAAGTTGATTCCCAAGCCAAGGGTCAAAAGTCAGGGTGTCCTACCTTTTTTCTGCTCCTGCAGCTGGCCAGTCCCACTCTGGACTTCTGCCATCCACAGTCGGCGGTCCCCGGGGACACCGGTGAACGACCAGGAACTACGAACTGCGGTAAGGGAAGAAGAAGGCAGTGACACTTACCAGGGGTTACCCCAAGGACTCCAGGCTTCTGCACGGGTCATCTCCCGCGGGTCTGCAGCATCCCTGCCCTTCAAGTCTTGGGAAAGGGAGCACAGGGCTGGGTGGAGCATAGGGCAGCTCGACCCAGGCTCCCAGAGTGAAATCCTGCACATATCTCAGCACTGCCATCCTGCTCCCCACTTCCCGGTTCCTATTTCCCTTCCTCACGGCCCAGCTCCCACCTCCTCGATCCCGGAAGTCCCGACGTGGGGCAGCCGCGCTCACCTCCCGCCTGCCAGGCTGGGGCCTGTAAGGCGGGAGATGACAGGGCGAGGGAAGGGAGGGGCAGCCTTGTGCCCGCTGCCCGGGCCCTTGTCAGGTCTGCGGGGACCCAAGGAGCACGTGGGGAGCCTGGACCAATGGAAAGACAGACAGACGGGAAAGGGAGGAGAGACAGGGGGAGAGGAGACCCAAAGATTGGGAGGCTGGAAGGCGCCGGAAAGGGGAAACCGGGGTCCTGCGCCAGCATCTCGGAGGAGGGCGCCCGCTGCAGCCCACGTGGGGCTGGCCCCATGGAGAAGGAGTGACCAGAACCCCTTCGGCCAATGAGCTCAGCGAACTTCACCCTCTACCCTTCCCGAACAAGGTGGGGATCAGGCTCGAACGGCACTGGCCAGGGAATTCCACAGAGGGTGTGACCCAAAGTCCTTACCAATGGACTTGCTGGGACCCCCTTAAACGCATGGGAAGCCTGCTAAGCCCGTATCCACTATGCCCGGGCCTCGAGGGAGAGTGGCTGGGCCACGCAGCGGGGAAAGCAGCAACCTTCGCCCAGCACAGGTAGCCAGCAGGGCCAGACTCCCCAGTACCAATGAACTTAGAATCCGCCCAGGTTGAAGGGCAGGACCTAGACGGGTAAACCCGGAAAAAAACTGAAAAATCGGTCTGGGCGAGCATGGGTGGGGCTTTGGAATGGGCGGGGCAGCGCCGCCTGAGGCGTGGCCCGAGGGGCTGGCCCGGGTCCGTCTTACGTAGCCTGGGAGGAGGCGGTGGGCTCCTGGTCCAGCGAGGGGCCTTCGGCGGACGAGGTGGCCGTGGCAGCGGGGGGGCGGGTACCTGGCGGAGTGGGGAAGCCGCGGCAGGGAAGGTGCTACTTCTGGGAAAGAGCGGGGACAGCAGCAGTGCCAGCTCAGGGCTGGCCAGGCAAGGCAAGTCCCCCCTAGCCGGAGGCGAATAGGCCCCCACCGGGGACAGGCGGACAGGCAGCAGCTGCTCCTCTGGGGGACTCGGCGCCCCCAGTAGCCGCAGCCCAGCGCCGGGCCAGCCGGCCAGAGGCGCCAGGAGCAGAGACCCAACTGCGGCCGCGCCCCCACCCTCCAACAGGGGGCGCCCGTCAGCCGAGAACCGGAAAACCAGAGGCCGAGGGAGCAGGAGGGGACCGGCTGCAGGCGGGATTGGCGGGGCAGGTGCGGAGGGGAAGGAGGCCAGCGGGATGGGCAGCCAGGCAAGGAGGGGCGGGAGAAAGAGGGAGCATACAGTTAGTCCGTAACCCAAGGACCCACCCAGTTTCCCTTTCCCGCAGCGCTCCCTGGTAGAAGGGGACGGGAAGGATGGGTGACACAGAATGGAGGGGAGACAGGGGGTCGGGTTGGAAGCTTTAGGAGGTGTGGGCGAGGCCAAAGCCCCGCCCTCCTCTCCCTACCTCCTGTGGCCTCTTACCCTCAACGCCGGCCTGCGGGCCTGGCTCTTCCGGCTCCTTTGCGGCTGGGGCCTCCTCACCAGCAGCTGGGGTCCCCGCCCTGCCCTCTTCGGGCTGCCCCTCTGCTATGGGCTGCAGCCCAGGTCTGTTCTTCTTCCTCCGGGGAGGGACGGGTGGAGGTGGGGGCTGGGGCGGGACCAAGGCCCAGCCAGCTGGGGGGTCTCGGGGCGGGACTGGCGGGGGCGGGGCCCGGCTTCGGGACCTGAGTTCCTTGAAGGTGGTGACTTCCCGGGGAGGCGCCGGGGAGCCACCGAGCGACCCCGTGGGGGGCAGCTCGGTGTCTGGCGAGAAGACGATGAGCCAGTCACTGCGGTCTTTCTTGGCCTGCGGCACGAGGGGCAGCCCTGGGCCCCGCTTGCGCTTCTGGGCCAGCTCGTGGAAGGACGTGATTGTCCGGTGGGGCACCGGCTCCTTGCTGACGTCACTTCTCCATCCCCCATCAGTTTTCCGTGCATCTGTTTTGGAGCCCGTATCAGTTATTCCAGTATTGGTCTTCCAACCGGAGTCGAATTCTCCAGGTTCAGTTTTCCAGCTAGAGTTAGTATTCCCATTGACTTTCCAATCAGAGTTATTGTTCTCAGTGATTTTCCAGCCAGCTTCAGTTTTCTCTTTGTCAATTTTCCAAATGGGGTTGATTTTCCAACTGGGTTCGGTTTTCCCAGCATCGATTTTCCCATCATCAGCCTCTAGGAGGTCAGAGGTAGGGAGGTCAAGCTCCTCAGCCTCATCCTCTTCCTCTACTCCTGGGGAAAGCAGGTCCTGGCAGGTGGTCAGGGCATTGCAGTTGGAGTCCAGGCCAAGGCCAGGTGGAGAGGAAGCTTCAGAGCAGGAATCAGGAGAGCAACAAAAGCTGTCTGGGGAGCAGGCACCTGAACCTGCAGAAGCCGGTGGGGAGCCTTGCTCCAAAGGAATGATGCTGGGCTGAGGGTGGATATCCTCATTGCCAGGGAGGTCCCTGGAGTAGACCGAGATGGGGGACTCATCAGGGCTAAGATCTGAGGAGGAGCTGAGAGAGGAGGAGCAACCCGGGTCCGAGGGAGAGGCAGCCCCCTCTTCGTCCTGTGCTGGGTCCTGCCGGTTTTCTAGGTCTGGCCCATGCTCCTGGCAGCGTCGGCAGGGAACGGCTGGGCTGTTGGAATTGGCGTCCACCAAGGTCCCGCTGCAGGGGCCCCGGCTCTCCTTGCCCCCAGTGTCCCCTGGGGGGGGGGATGTGCTCAAGGGCCCCTCCCGAAGCTCCGGACGGCGGGACAAGTGCAGGCCCAGAGAGACATGCTGGAGGTGGATGTGGTTGAGGTTGCAGAGTAAAGCCCTCTGAGGGGACAGCATGGTGCCAGCGGCGACGGGATGGCCTCTAGAGAATGAGGAGGAGCAGGCCTCTCACATCCACCTACCTGGCAACCGCAGATGCAGCCCTAGAAGACAGGGATGGTGAAACCCAGCCAGTGAGGGAGCGGGCCGCGGGAAGGACATGGAGGTGACTGACGGCTCGGTGGGGGGGGGGGGGCCTGGAAAGGCGCCTTGGACAGTATTTAAATGAGATGCAAATAGACATCGACTGGCCATTAGTTTCCGCTGCAGTGTTTGCAGGTGGAGTCGAATGTAACCCCCCGGGAATGGGGCGGGGAGGGTCAAAGAATGCGGCTGCGCTCTCGATCTCCTTGGAGGTGCGGGGGCTTGTAGAAGAATGGGGCCCAGAATGGACTCCGGGTCCCCTCTGCTGCAATCTGGCCCCGCTCCCCAGCCTGCCCCTCACTCCCAGGGGAAGGGGTCAAGGGACGCCCCGCCCAGATGCTCTGAAATTGGGTGGTGGAGAGGCTTGTCTGGCTGGTTGATGCAGGAAAGGGGCGGGCGTGGGGGAAAGAACGGAGCAGCCGTCATGTCAACTCCTCCTGGCAGGCCAGCCAGCACAGACCCCGAGCTCCGGCCTCCAGCCACGGTGCACGTTCACCCTGCTCCGAAAACCAGCGCGTCTATCCATTCTCTCCGCACTTGTCTCTATCATCCAGCTACCACCCCACCCCTTCTCTATTCATTTTTTACCGCTAACCTCTCTTGCCCCACCCCGCGTGCCCCAATCCGTCCATCCACACCCACAGGACGAGCCATCCTCACCAGGGTCCTCCTGCAACCGCTCCAGCGTCTGCTCCTTCGCAGCTCAGGTCCCCGCCCGGCCCGCACAGACTGGAGGGGAGGGGAGCTGGGACAACCCGCCGCCAGTGCTGCGCAGCCGCGCCCCTTCACGCATGGGCGGGGCGTGACCCAAACCCAGCCCCCAGCGCTTGACGTCTCGCCTGTGTCACCCACCCAGGCCCGGCTCAATGGCTTTCGATGCGTCCTAAGCTTTCAGTCCCAAGGGGGTCCTGAAGCCAAGGCCCAAGGTCCTCGCTTCCATGAAACTGCCCCCCACGCTGCCCATTCTGGACAGAGCTGCGCCCCTGGCTGGTACAAGCAGGAACAGAAGAACCACAGGTTAGACAACAATTTATTGAGAGCCTCCCCTCTCCACCTTCACAGTCTCTAGGTTACTTTTTCCGCTTGTAGATCTTGTTTGCTAGCCCCAGGAAGATGGCTGGGGGCATGGGCGCAGCATACTGTTCAATGAGACCCATAATGCGGCTGTAACTGTGTTCCTCGTACTGCGTGAACACAGCCCGAAGATTCATCTCCTCGTATAGAGCCTTTACCCGGGCCACCTTCTCAGCCTCCTTCTGCCCATAGTTCTCCTGAAGGATTGGAGGCAGGAAAATGGGCTTATTAATCTCCCCCCAGCACCTCCAGGTCCCCTCTCCTGCCCCCATCCAGATATTCCAGAACATCTCCAATGCCATTCACTCCATTCCTGCCTCCAGTTTAAAGTGTCTCTTAGTATCTAAGATCTTGAACCTCCCCCTCCCCATCCCAAATGCTCAGATAGTGGCTCAGGCCTCAGTTTCCTCTAGCCCAGGGTTTCTCAACCCTTGGCACAATTGACATTTTGGGCTGGATAATACTTTGTATGGAAAGCTACTGTATGCATTGTAAGATGTTTGGCAGCATCTCTGGCCTCTACCCACTACAGATACCTGTGACACATGCGCACACACACCAAGTTATGACAACAAAAAAATGTCTCCTGACACTGCCAAACGTCCTCTGGGGGGGCAAAATCACCCCCACTGAAGAACCACTGCTCTATCCCCTTTTTCAGCAGCTCAGGGATCCACAGCCTTCTCAGGCACCTGCAGGATCTGGCGCTGTTCCGGAGAGGCCCGTTGCAGACACTGGACCACCAGCCAGCTGCACTTGTTGTCCTGGATGTCAGTGCCGATCTTGCCCGTCACACCGGGATCCCCAAAGAGATCAAGGTAATCATCCTGGGTGGGGGCGGGTGCAGAAAAGGAGGAATGAAGAGGCTCCAAGGCAGGGAAGGAGGAAAGTTGGAGCTTTTTCTCTGCCAGTGCCTCATGCCTTCCTACCTGAATCTGGAAGAACTCTCCCATCTCCAGCAGGATCTTCTTGGCATTGGCATGCTCCTTCTCCCCATCAATGCCCGCCTACAGTGAAAAGGGGATTAACAAGCCATACACCAGGGATGCCTTCATCTTCCTGGCCGCTTCATTCCACTAGGTCTTGCCCCAGTGCAGCCCCCAAATCTTCTCTCTTCTTTCAGACATCCCTGGCTTCCCTGATCTAGGAAGTCCTGACTGATGGTCCAGCCCCTATCCCACTTATTTTAGCTAGGTCTTCCTGTGAGTCATACCAGAGGTGAGTCCATTCTGGAGGCCCTCAGACTATCTCTTCTCTCACAAGGCTCAGTCCCTGAGTCACTCTGATCCTTCTTCCTAATCTTCTTGCCATTTCCAAATTCTTTCACGATGAAAAGGAAACTTGGGGAAGGTCAGCATAGACAGTTAATCCCACTGACCGCCTCCGAATCCAGTCTCCTCCCTCTCAGCCTGAATTATATCCTCCCCACTCCGATCCGTACTCAGGTGGAGGATTTACTGTTCCCCCTTGATGGGACATCCACATTCATATTAACCACTCAGTTAATTTTTACAATAGTCCCATGGGTGGGGATTTTTATCCTCATCTTACAGCTGAGGAAACCGACTCAGAGAGATTAAGTAACTTGCTCAAGATCACACAGCCATTCAATGGGGGCACCAGACTGTCCAAAGTTGTCTGCCCTGCGGCCTCCTATCCAAAAGCCCACATGAGCAGGGCAGCGAGGGTGGGGAGGCTCACTCACCATATACATAGCAGCAGCTACAGGAAGGTAAAAGGAGTAGAAAGCTGTCTTATACTTGACAATAGATTTGTACCTGAGTAGGGGGAGAAGATAAACTCTTCAGAAGGATAATGCCCCCACCCCAGCCCTCCCTCACTGTCCAGATATGGTTCCCATTGTCCCTCACCTCTTTTCAGTGAATCTGCCAAGATCTACATTGCCCTGGGGGGCCGTGATGAGGTCCAGGGTCTGTCCGATCTCAGTCTGATAAGAACTCTAAGGAAAAGGAAAATGGCCCATGACCTGGGCTTTCTCCAGGGGTGGAGAACGCTGAAATCTTGGGCCCTACATCCCATACCAGTTGACACCTGGGCAGTCAGAAAGACAGCAGGAGGGAGAGAGGGGCCCAAGACTCAAGGCCCATCCAGTCACACACACAGCCCCTTACCACTCCTCAGTCACAGAGACACAAAAGCCCCTCTCGCCACCACCACCCTCCCCAATTCCCTTCCTCAATTATTTCCCCATCCAGGCAAACCGAGGTATCTCCTGTGTCCCGAAACAAGCTAGACGAGAATGTCCTACAGAGGCCAAGGCTACTGTGGGCAGCCTCTGGGCACTAAGCCCTGGTCTGCAACACACCTGCAGGAAGAGCTCAATCAGGTTCATATAATAGGGCTGCTCCCGGCAGTAGAACTTCAGCAGGCGGTAGACACATGCTTCCAGAAGGAAAGCATCATTGATTGCATCCAAACCTATGCCTGGCTGTCAAGGACACAGAAAAACAAGCAATCAGTCTTTGGCCTAGACTCATACCATGAACCTGTAACTCTGAACACCTCCATAGGCTCCACGCGACCATCTCCCTGCGGCCTGTTCCCATATGCCCACCGCTACCCTCCCGCCCATTTTACCTTCTGATACCAGCAGATCTGGCCCCGTCGGGTGAGGGATGAATCCATGATGTCGTCTGACACCACGAAGAAGGCTTGGAGCTAGGAGAACAAAAAGTGGAATAAGAGCCCCAGGGCTCCTTATTACTGTTCCTTCTACCAGCAACAGAGCTGCTGCTTTTGAGAATCACTGAGCTGGTAAGGAAGGTCAGGATGAGGAGGCCGAGGACTTTTTTTTTTTTTTGCCACACTATGTGGCATGTGGTATCTTAGTTCGCCAACCAGGGACTGAACCCATGCCCCTGCACTGGGAGCATGGAGTCTTAACCACTGAACCAGCAGGGAAGTCCACCAAGGACTTTTCATCTGTGCTGTGGGACTTTGGAAAGTTACATGACTTTTTTGGCTCAGGCTTCCCAACTATAAAAAGGGACAAAAAAAAAAAAAAAGGGACAAAAACTCCCTGTTTTCAAAGTAAGAGACACAACAGATCTCTGACATTCTCCAGACAAGCAGCCCTAGACAATCCCTGGTATCAGGAAGATGATGAAACATCTTCATATACTGTACTCTCTTGCCAAAAACTTCAGTGAATGCTTCAAGTAAGATTTCTTCATGCAATTTGACTTTACATGACTTCTGGAACAAAAAAGGCTGTTCCTGTGTCCTCCCCGGGCACTCTGCTTACCTACTCCAGTGACCAGGAACAAGACCCCACCTCAGGGAGCTCATTTGGGAGCGCAGGTCTAATAGGATGGAACTGAAGTCTGACTTCTGGTAATTTTCACCCATGGGTCTTAAACATCATCAAAGGGCTTACTCTTCTGAGTGTCAGCCCACTTGAAGGTACCCAAACGTGCTGGTTCCCCACAGGACTGGGAACTCCTTGGAAGCAGGGCAAAGTGTTTGTCCCCCTGGCATTCCCAGAGCCCAGCACAGCATGGTCCCAGAATGGGTGTGTCATAAATGTTTGTCTAAGAAATAAATGAGAGAATGAAGCACTGTAACGTCCCCCAGGATACTTCTTGCAGTCAGGCTACACATTCCTGCTCCTTCAAACAGCTTTTGAAGACATGGTTTTTGTTTTTTTCTGGTGTTTTTGGCTGCACCACGTGGCCTGCAGGATCTTAGTTCCCTGACCAGGGACTGAACCCGGGCCCTCAGCAATGAAAGCACCGAGTCCTAACCACTGGACCACCAGGAATTCCCTGAAGATATCATTTTTAAACCTTCACCCCACCCTGATTCCTGTATGTGCTCTAGTGGATCTGCACTGCTCAGAGGAAGAGCCCAACACCACCCACCAGCTCATGTGTGGACAGTGCAGAAAGGGTTATGGCGATTGCTGCTCTTGTTCCAGGCGAAGTCCCTGGGGAAGGATGCATCCATCTGCACCTTGACCTCTGACTTCGCCCTGGGGTGGGACCTGGGTTTTCCACATTGGGGGCACACATTTTATTTACAATGTGTTTATTTGGTGTGGCATTGTTCCCCTGAAGCCACAGGTCCGCTGCCTCCCCTGAGTGATTACAAGGGCCATCTGGTTTCAACCAGCACCACTCAACCAAGATTGTCTCCAAAGGGCGTTCATTCTGTGGCCTCCCTCAATCTTCTCTGCCCCCCAACTGCACTTTCTATTTGTTAGGAGAACTTTAAATCTATAGGTATGGTACCACAGTACTGGGTTGAGTTTTTTTAGTCATCTTCCCAGGTATATGCTACAGTGGGAAGAACGGGAAATATACCACATTACCTATGTAGCATCCTTACCAAAATGTTTACCCTGATTATTTCCTCATGATATTAATCAGACTGGATTGTGAGATACTCTACCAAATAATTGGCCTGGACTTTTAAAAAAGTCATTTGTGATAGAGGAAGTATTCTAAAGATTGGAGAAAAACTACCAAATGCAATACATTACTCCTGCTTGGATCCTGGATGTTAAAAAAAAAAACCTACAGTGGACAATTGGGGTGGAATTACAAGTATTTAAATATGGAATATACATTAGATCATATTTTAGTACCAATGTTAAATATCTTGGATGTTGCTATGATCTGATGTGTCCCCCACCAAAATTCATATGTTAAAATCCTAACCTTCAAAGATGATGGTATTAGAAGGTGGACCCTTTGGGAGGTGCTTAGGTCATGAGCGTGGAAGCCTCGTGAAAGGGATTAGTGCCATTATGAAAGAGACCCCACAGAGCTCCCTTGCCCCTTCCACCTGAGGACATAGCAAGGAGATGCTGGCTATGAACCAGAAAGAAAGCCTTCAGCCGACCATGCTGGTGCCTTGATCTTGGACCTCCCAGCCTTCAGAGCTGTGAGATATAAACTTCTGTTGTTTATAAGTTACCCAGCCTGTGGTATTTTGTTGTAGCAGCCCAGACAAAGATGTGGTAACAGTATTATGGTTACATAGACAAATGTCCTCATTTTTAGGAAGTAAATGCTGAAATAGAAAAATAAGAGGTTGAAGGAGATGAGGTAGAAGTGAAAGGAAGATAGAAGCAGAAATTATAACAAAAATCATCCAAAACAATGGTGGACAGCTCAAATGGAATCTTGGGGAAGTGACAGCAGTACAGCTGCGTTTAAGAAAACACGGGGGGAGGGCTTCCCTGGTGGCGCAGTGGTTGAGAATCTGCCTGCCGATGCAGGGGACACGGGTTCGTGCCCCGGTCTGGAAAGATCCCACATGCCGTGGAGCGGCTGGGTCCGTGAGTCATGGCCGCTGAGCCTGCGCGTCCGGAGCCTGTGCTCCGCAATAGGAGACGCCACAACAGTGAGAGGCCCATGTACGGCAAAAAAAAAAAAAAAAAAAAAAGAAAAGAAAACACGGGGGGGACTTCCCTGGTGGCAAAGTGGTTAAGAATCCGCCTACCAATGCAGCGCACGCAGGTTTGAGCTCTGGTCCAGGAAGATCCCACATGCCACGGAGGAACTAAACCCGTGCGCCACAACTACTGAGCCTGCGCTCTAGAGCCTGTGAGCCACAACTACGTGAGGCCATGACCCCACGTGCCACAACTACTGAAGCCCTCGCACCTAGAGCCTGTGCTGTGCAACAAGAGAAGCCATCGCAATGAGAAGCCCCCGCACCATAACGAAGAGCAACCCCTGCTCGCCGCAACTAGAGAAAGCCCACACGCAGCAAGGAAGACCCAATGCGGCCAAAAGTTAATTCATTAATTAATTTTTTAAAAAAAGAAAACATGGGAGTTCCCTGGTCGTCCAGTGGTTAGGACTCGGGGCTTTCACTGCCAGGGCCCAAGGGTCAATCTGTGGTCAGGGAACTAAGATCCTGCAAGCCGCATGGCACGGCCAAAAGAAAAAGAGAAAAACACCCCCAGGTGCACCCAGTGCAGCTGAGGTTAACAGCAACCGATTCTACCAGGTGAGCTATTGGCCCTTTGCACTCTCACCTCCCTCCACCCCACAGCTCCGCCCCTCTCCTCCCGCCCTTCCCTCCTTGCCCACCCTCTGTGTTTACGGGATCCTCGGCCCCTCCCAATCCCTAGAAGGGCACCAAGGGCCCTTCACCAGGGGCCCCGTCCACAGTGAGGCCATCGCACTTCTACCTCCTTGGAGGCAAATCCCTATTCTCCAGCCCCATCTCTCTTACAGGCTCCAGATTGGAATTTCCAACACCTGCAGGACAGACAGCTCCACCAGATCTGCTCATACCGAGAATGCGGTGTGGCCCACTCATCTCGTCACATCCTCCCTCGGGCCAGCTGCTCCTCTCCGCAGGCCAGAATCACCCGTCATTCACCAAGGCCTGAGTGTCTTCCCTCCTGGGCTCACTGGCCCCCTCCTCAGGGCCTGGCACCGCCGCCCCCAGAACCTGGCCCTCCTGTCGCTAATGAAGACTTTAGGCCAGGCCAGCAAACCATACACCTTCAAGAGCAAAGTGAGCTTGGAGACAGGATGATGTGGGGATTGGAGCAAGAAAAAGACAGACCCACACATGTCCTGTCTTGGGAAAGTGGCCTCAATTCAACTTCAGCCAACTGTTGCTACATGGGACTCTGGACCCAGATCTAGCAATTTTCCGAATAATGCTAGAAATCTGGTGTTTTATGTGAAATCTCTTCTTTGTTAGATTTAGGGAACTTAATTTTAAAATATTTTCAAAAAACTACCAATGGGCTTCCAGTTTTCAATCTTTGCCACAGAATAACCTTGTAGAAGAATTATCTTACTTCTGCGGCTGTCCTTTGCTCAGAGGAAAGAGTTGACAACTTTATAGCCAGTTCCAAGGCCCTGGCCCACAGCAAGTCTACAGGTGAAATATGTACCTACTGGCAAGAGTTTCCCCACATTTGTTAACCCTTGGAGTAATTCACTAAGTCTGGCTGCAGCACACTAGAGGCGCAGAAACACAAATGACCAAGAAACCAAGTTTCAGGCCCATCCCTCCTTGCGCCACCCCATCCTACCCAGGGTACCCCCACTCTAGTAAACCTCATCTTCTCCTGCCCTTCCCCCTCCCTCTTACCAGTTCTACACACCAGCCCACGGTCAGGGCCCGCCGGAGACTATCAGCATCCTGCTTCCCGGGCTCCACCAGCTCCCGGAACGCTACCAGCACTGTCAAACCCCGATGGTACTTGCCTCCAATGGCATTGTACTCCAGGACCTGGGAGCAAGGGACAAGGCATCAGGGTCTACAGAGCAGCTATTCTGAGAGTTCTCATTGCCCTTTCCCACTTCCAACCACGAGACCTAACTTTATCCTCCTCAACCCCGACCCCTCCTTCAGGCAGCCTCTGGAATTACTATTCTCTTGGCTTCTTCCCAAATCCTGGAGCACAGCTAGAAGTTCTCCAGTCCCCAGGCTCTCTCTGCATTGTCTTCTTCGGTACACTTAAAGGCTCCATACTGGAGATTAAAATCTGCTCCCAAACCCAGCACAGGGCTTGAACTGGGTGAAAACCCTGTACGTGCTACTGATAGGGACAGACTAAAAGGACAAAGTAGGTGATTAAATAGTTAATCCCACTAGGGGACTGTAAGTAAAGAAAAAAAGTATGGGAGACCCCTGTAAATTAATGATCACTGAAGAAAGCATGTTCGCCTAACCACAAAACCAAGCAGGCCTGCTTAGCAACAAAACAATGCAACAGAGCATAAGATATGCCCCAAAACAATAAAATAATGGTGGCATGAGACCCACATGCTGCCCAGTGAGTTCAGTAAGTTAATGACCCTTAGAACATGCTCTCTGCACACACAAAAAACAATTTATGGAAAGGCGACATTTCAGTGTAAAAGACCCTCATTGTACTGAGGCCTTAAATAATTGTTCCATAGTGCCACAACAGTCCTGGCTTAAACATGTAGGGACAAGAAAACTCCCCTGCCCAACCCAGAGGAGGAGGTGATGATCAAAGAGGGACATCTACTCAAGAATGAGGAAGAAGGTGGTCTTGTCCTCCTCCCCACTCTTCCTTTGATTATAAAACTGTAGCCCACAAAGTTCTTGGGGTGCGGCACCCTCTCAACCCACCGTCTTGTAAGCCTCACAAGCGTTCTATTCTAATAAATCACTTCTTTTCTATCACTTTGCCTCTTGCTGAATTCTTTCTGCACTGAGACATAAAGAACTGGAGCTCCTCAGAGCCCCCAGAAACACCACCTAGCGGTTTCACTATGGGAATGGCTGGTGTGCTCACCTCTCTCCTTCACCCTGTCCCCAGTTCTCCAAACTTCCCCTTCACAGCGCATTCCTCTTTTCTCAGCCACCTCCTCCAACCCACAGTTCAACCTATCTGCAAATGAAAAGCCTCTTTCACTTTATTAAAGGCAAGCCCCCTACCCACAAGGTTGGCCAGAGGACAAGTTGGAGGGGACTGAGGTTGGGGAACCCGCCCCTCACTCCTCCAATGGCATCCCCTCCTGCTGAGCCTTCTCACTCTGCCTTTTGCTGCCCTGCTGTCAACCAGATCTAATTCACTGGGAAGACGTCCCTTTTAATCTCCATCCCAGTGTAGGCAGACTTCCTTTTCCTTAGTTCCCCTCAGACAAATGAGACAGCATTTACAAAAAGAATTACTAGATACTCCAAAAGAATAAAAGAATTAGGCAACTTAAGTATCCCAGCAGTAGCTCCTGTTCTAGAGCAGGGGTTTCTGATGATACACTAGCTTCACTCAGGCCCACTTCAGACTGCTTCCTCCCAGGTCCCTGCCAAGGTAGCACCTTATGATTTCTGGACACCTAATTCTCTTTCTCAACAAAACTAAAGACTTACCAGGTTCAAGGCCCTCCACCCCCATACAAAGCAGTCTGGCTGGCTCAGCAGAACCACAGGGCAGGATTGATCAGCTGACTAAAATATACCTGCCCAGGCCCCACCCCCTCCAGAGTGGACCCAGAGTCACTCAGATAAAAGCCTGCTCCCATACCTGTCAAAAGCCAGAGCTGGATCCCACACATGCACAGAGAGTGCAAAGGTTCACTCTCTCAAGTCGTAAACCCCTCACCTCCTTGAGTCGGGCAACAGCATCTCCTGTCTCTGGGTGTGCAATGTCCTCCTCAGTCAGCACCTTGACAATCTGGGAGAAGTGCTGGATGAAATCCTGCCTTTCTTGGGCATAAACATCCAATTTCTGGTCTCCATTCATTCTGAGGGAGGAGTAAAATGCTCTGACAAGAGGGAGGACAAGTCAGAAATCTAATCAGCTGCTCCCCTCCCCAAGGCCCCTCACCCCGCCAAACTCACCGAGGCTCCTCTGTCCACGCTTGGCACCAGCAGCGGGCACTGTGCCAGGCCCCCAGGACTGGGCACCCATACACCAGGGAGGGCCGCCGTAGGGAACCCAGCCACCTCTCCCGGGGCACCCAGCAGGGGGCTGGCAGCAAGAAGACCCCCACAGATCTCAGCCAGCGGGACAGGGGCAGCATGGGGGGTGGCATAGGGAGGGGGCATCGAGCACTCCCTGCAGGAGCAAGCACCAAAGGCAGATGCACGTTGTCAGCTCCCCGGGTCACCCTCCAACCTTTTACCTCCATACCCAGAATGCCCCACTCTCTTCTGGGCTGAGCTTGAGGGCATTTACAGAAAGAAACGCAGGGAACAAAAAGTATGGCTGGGTGACCAAGACTCAACTGATCACACTTAAAATAAGACGACTAGAACTTAATGCCACCTAACTTTATCCTGTTGGGAAACCGTCAACGCCTCCTCCAGGGAGCCTCTGGAATTGCTACACTCTTGGCTTCTTCCCCCAAGTTCTGGAGCACATGATAGAAGAGCCCAGAGTAAAGGACCTCAGGACTGGGGGCTGGGAGGACCCTTAAATCACCCTATTTTATGGAGGTCAAACTGAGGCTCTAGGAGATAGGAATATACCTGGGGAGTGTCAGCGCCAAATCTAGAACACAGGTCTCCCCTGGTAGGCGGGGAGAGGGGAGCGCAGGCTCTGAGATGCCTCAAGAAGATAAGTGAAAGCGGAACCCCTGGGTGCTATGGACATGTAGCCTGGGGCTCTGGGACTGGGCGTCCTGAGCCTCACAGAACTGGGACTGCGCAGACAGCCTCGGAGCAACACTGGGTGGGTAGGTGGGGAGGGTTCACAGCAGAAGAGCAAAGCAGGGTGCGGTTATCCTGTGGGGTTCCAGGAAAGTACATGGCAGAGTTCAGGAGTTTCTGCACATCCACAGTGTCAGTCGGGCCCACCAACCCCCAAAACGGGGGAACTCTAACACAACAGACTGGACCTCCTGTGCCTTAAAGTATCGCTACAGAGGTAAGGCCGAGTTTCTAACCCCTGCCAGCCCTCGACCTCTCTCACCTGTTCCTGGACGCCAGTTGCTGCTCCAGATTGTTGGCTGGGTACTCCTAAAAGCCGGACCGCTCGGCGCTCAGCTCCCTGGGACTAGTAGTTCTCGATCTCCTTTCACTCTAGGCAGAAATGCTTCATTAGACTACAATTCCCGACATGCCATAGGAGGGACAAGGACCACGCGATCTAGCGCTGGCTGGCTGGGCGGAGACGAGCCACACTGATTGGCTGCTTCCCCTCGTATGAGCATGAGGTCCTGTAACCAAAAGCCAATGGAAGGGCTGCGCTCAGGGCCAGAAGTTAGGAGGAGCTGGAGTGGGCGAAGGGTGGGGTGAGGATGGAGGCAGCCGAGGTGAAAGAGAAACCGTATGGGAATTCCCTGCACCCTAGCTCCGAGGTGTCACCTTTACTACGTACTTAAATTTTCATTATCTTCCTGTGCAGTTGAGTGGCACATTACTAAAAACCCAGCCGGACCAGCTTGGTCACTTACAGGTTGTCTAACAGGCAAATCATTTAACTTCTCTGAGCCTCAGTTGACTTCCTTGAGACTATCTTCCCTCATGTGTTACATGAGGATAACACTGTGATATAAAGTATATAAAGTGCTTTAAGTGCTCAAGAAAGATAAGACTCAGCAGGAACTAGAAACTTTACCCTTACACACACACACAAACACTGCTTACCCACCCATCATGGGTAAATATAAAAGTTAAAACCATGAGGGCTTCCCTTGTGGCGCAGTGGTTGAGAGTCCGCCTGCCGATGCAGGGGACATGGGTTCGTGCCCCGGTCCGGGAAGATCCCACATGCCGCATAGCAGCTGGGCCCGTGAGCCATGGCTGCTGAGCCTGTGCGTCTGGAGCCTGTGCTCCGCAACTGGAGAAGCCACAACAGTGAGAGGCCTGCGTACCGCAAAAAAAAAAAAAAAAGTTAAAACCATGAAAGGCTTAGAAGAAAACATAAGGGTAAGCCTTCATACCTTGGATTTGGCAATAGATTCTTAGATGTGACACCAAAAGCATAAGCAACAACAACAACAAATAGATAAGTTGGACTTCATCAAAATTAAGATCTTTCGTACGTCAAAGAACACTATCACAGGGTGAAAAAAAAGCCTACAGAATGGGAGAAAATATTTGCAAATCATACATCTGATAAGAGTTTAATATCCAGAATATATAAAGAACTCCTAAAACTCCACAACAAAAATACAAACAACCCAGTTAGAAAACGGACAAAGGACTTGAGTAGACACTTCTCCAAAAAAAATACACAAATGGCCAATAAGCACATGAAAAGATTCTCAATACCATTAGTCATTAGGGAAATGCAAATCAAAACCATAATGAGATACCACTTTACACTTAGTAATATGGCTATAGTAAAAACAAAAAATAAGAAACCTGAAAATAACAAACATTGGTGAGGATATAGAGAAGTTGGAATCCCCATACACTGCTAGTGAGAATGTAAAATGGTGCAGTCGCTGGGGAAAGCAATTTGACGGTTCCTCAAAATGTTAAACATAGAATTATTATATGACCCAGCAATTCCCCTTCTAGGTATATACCCAAGAGAAAACAGAGAGGCAAACAAACTTGTACACCATTGTTCATTGCATCATTATTCACAACAGCCAAAAGGTGGAAACAACCCAAGTGTCCATCAGCAGATGAATGGATAAACAACATGTGGTATATACATAAAATGAAATATTATTCAGCCTTAAAAAGGAAGGAAATTCTGATACATGATACCACATGGATGAATCTTAAAGGTACTGTGTTAAGTGAAATACACCAGATACAAAAGAAAAAATATTCTGTGATTCCACTTACATGAGGTACCTAGAGCAGAGACAGAGAGTAGAATAGTGGTTGTCAGGTACTGGGGAGAGGGAAGGATAGGAAATTATTGTTTAACAGGTATAGCGTTTCATTCTGAGAAGATTTTAAAAGTTCTAGAAATGGGTAGTGGTGATGGTTGCACAACAGTGTGAATACACTCAATGCCACTTAGCTGTACACTAAAAAAATGGTTAAAATGGCCATTTTTATGTTAAGAATATTTTACAACAATAAAAATATTATTAAACCTACCTAGAGTAGAACTAGAGAGAGGTCCAGGAAAACATCATTACATAGTAAATTACAACCCGGGTGAGGAGGATGTGACATTGCTAACATTTGACAAGGCTGGGTTACTAGGATGGTCCACCTCCACCTTTGGACGGGAGTTCATAAGGAAAAAATAGGAAACTCAAAGGAAATTAGAGATCAGGTCAATAGAAACTTGGGTGCTAGGAAACTCCTCAAGGAAGCACACAAGACTGAAAAAAAGGAAAGTCTCACTCCAGTTTCCCCATCCTATACCATGATGCCCCCCACCCCCAAATCATCCCACCCTTACCCTCTCAGCCCCACGCAGCTGGCCAGGCACATCCATATGATTGTTGCAACTCCACCGTGAAATAAGGACATTAAGGGAAAATTCCCCAGAGCTGTACTTTGTATGAGGTGGAGCTCCTAGAAGGGCCCCCCAGGAGGAGGATGGATAGAAAGTGGAGACCAATGCCAAGGGGGAGGGGGTTGGGGAGAAGAGTGGGGGTTAGCAGATGTAAACTATTATATATAGAATGCATAAACAAGGTCTTAAATATAGCACAGAGAACTATATTCAGTATCCTATGATGAACCATAATGGAAAATATTTTCAAAAATAATATGGACTGGGGCTTCCCTGGTGGCGCAGTGGTTGAGAATCTGCCTGCTAATGCAGAGGACACGGGTTCGAGCCCCGGTCTGGGAAGATCCCACATGCCGCGGAGCAACTGGGCCCGTGAGCCACAACTACTGAGCCTGTGCATCTGGAGCCTGTGCTCCGCAACAAGAGAGGCCACGACAGTGAGAGGCCCGTGCACGGCGATGAAGAGTGGCCCCCACTTGCTGCAACTAGAGAAAGCCCTCGCACAGAAACGAAGACCCAACACAGCCAATAAATAAATAAACAAATGTGGGGTTTAAAAAAAAAAAGAATGTGGACTTCCCTGGTGGCGCAGTGGTTAAGAATCTGCCTGCCAGTGCAGGGGACATGGGTTGGACCCCTGCTCCGGGAAGATCCCACATGCCGTGGAGCAGCTAAGCCCATGTGCCACAACTACTGAGCCTGTGCTCTAGAGCCCGCAAGCCACAACTACGGAGCCCGCTGGCCTAGAGCCCGTGCTCTGCAACAAGAGAAGCCACTGTAATGAGAAGCCCATGCACCACAACGAAGAGTAGCCCCCTCTTGATGCAACTAAAGAAAGCCCGCACACAGCAATAAAGACCCAACACAGCCAAAAATAAATAATAAATTAATTAATTTTTTAAAAAAAGAAAGTGGGGACCCAAAACAAAACAAAATAAAACAGGGACTTACTTGGCATTCCAGTGGTTAAGACTCCCTGCTTCCACTGCAGGGGGCACAGATTCAATCCCTGACTGGGGACTAAGATCCCACATGACTCACAGCGTGGCCAAAAAAACAAAAACAAACAAAAACCTAAAAAAAAAAACAAACCAGAAAGTAGAGACCCAGGGTGAGACATCCCCCAGTAGGCAGCCTGGTTATTTGAGACGTGCAAAGCATTCTTCCCTTTTTTTAATTCTTTCTACAAACACCCTATTTATGGCATAGCTATGAAGTCACTGGCATTTGAAATCTGCGCTTTCACAGGTATTTTATCTCATTGAACTTTCACTTGTAAGATTTCCCCTTTGGTGTGAGGACCTTGGTCAAAGCTTTCCAGCTCAAGAGTGGCAGAGCCACATCCAGAATGTTTCGTCTACATTTAAGTCTGCAAACCTCTACAGAGACACCTCCGAGGCACCTGTGGATCCTTCCCAGAGCCATGTCTTCCTTCCCTCACCACCTACCCATCAAGGCCCTGGCTCACGGCTCTCCTGTTCAGCTCATGCCTTGTGGTGTGGGGAAGGGAGCACAATTAACAAAGGATACAGATAAGAGACAGGCAGAGGAGCAGCAGAAAGCCCAGAGCAATCCAGAAGGGAAGGGATGCTTCCAGGGAGAAGCAGGAGGCTCACTGGGCCCTGTGGAGGCTGAGGCAAAGACACTTCGAGAAGGGGCACGGCCTGCTAGGCAATGGGCCAAAGGAGGAGTGCGAACTCCTGGAGAAAGGCCCATTTAATACCTACCTGGTTTGCTTCTGTGGTCAGATGGGAGTCAGGTATCAGCTGCCAGCTAGCTCACCCCCAGAGAGAAGAGCAATTGAAACAGGCCAGGAAGGGAAGCCAATTCAGGCTCCAGCCTTCCTTGTTGTTGCCCAGCTAACATGAAACTCCCTGGGCCACCCTAAGTGCTGTCTGGGTGCAAGTCTTGACTTGCACCATGACCAGGTGGGTGAACTTCAACAAGCCACGTGACCTCTCTGAGTGGGCTCCATATTGCAAATTGAGCATACCACCGTGATTTAGGTGACCCGTGTCTTTTTAATTGATCAAAGGATAAATGTGTGCCCCCTATCTAATTAGCTCATAGAGCAGAGTTGAGAAGCAAGAGTGGAAACTAAGGAAAAGGTCTTTATAAGTATTCAAGTCCGTTCAAATCCAAGGAATTTTTTTGGGGGGGGCTGCATTGGGTCTTCGTTGCTGCGCGCGGGCTTTCTCTAGTTGCGGTGAACAGGGGCTACTGTTCGTTGTGGTGCGTAGGCTTCTCATTGCAGTGGCTTCTATTGTTGCGGAGCACGGGCTCTAAGCATGCAGGCTTCAGTAGTTGTGGCACGTGGGCTCAGTAGTTGTGGCTCGCGGGCTCTAGAGCTCAGGCTCAGTAGTTATGACACACGGGCTTAGTTGCTCCACAGCATGTGGGATCTTCCTGAACCAGGGCTCGAACCCGTGTCCCCTGCATTGGCAGGCAGATTCTTAACCACTGAGCCACCAGGGAAGTCCCAATCCAAGGAATTATTGATCCACTCTCATTGCAAACCTCAAGTTCAGGAAATAGGGGACGAGACCTGGGGTTGAAGGAGAGATGATTGATAGAGGGGGAGGCCATGTCTCCCAGAACTAAAGCCTCTCATTTCTCCAATTCCAGTCTGGGACTTCCCAGAAGTGACCTTCCTAACAGAACTCAGGGGAAGTCAGGGACAGTGTGATCTCAGTCTGGCTAGGTGGCTAGGACAAAAGCCCTTGGGCTCTCCTAGTCCCAGCCTAACCCCCACTGGGAAACACTTAGCAGGGCAAAGGCCAAGGTGTCCTAAACACACTAGGACCCTGGGAAGAGAGAAAGTGTCAGAGCCACCCTTCCCCCAGTCACCAGGAAGCCTCAAGTACTCACAGAAAGAACACAGCTTTGCAGTCAACCAGCCCTGGGTTCAAACCCTGCTTTCAGTCCTTGTTGGTTGTATGATTTGGAATTAATTACCTAAACTCTGTGAATGTCATTTTTCTCCTCCTTCAAATGGAGATAATGTATCTCACAGGTTTGTGGCAGGTCCTCTTCCTCACGTGGTTGAGAGCAAATGCTCCAGCTTTCAGCTGCATCCCAGACCATTAAGGCAGTGTCCCGTTTAGCTATTGTAGTTTGTGGTCTCTGTTTTGTTTTGTTTTTGTTTATTTATTTACTTAGTTGCACTGGGTCTTAGTTGCAGCTCGGCAGCTCCTTAGTTGAGGCACATGGGCTCCTTTAGTTGTGGCATTCAAACTCAGTTGCCGCATGCATGTGGGATCTAGTCCCCTGACCAAGGATTGAACCTGGGCTCCCTGCATTGGGAGCACAGAGTCTTAACCACTGCACCACCAGGGAAGTCCCCTAGTTTGTGGTCTCTTGTTACAAAAATCAACCTGAGTCCTCTAGGAGACTTTCCCTCAATGGGTTAGGTATCTCTCTCTGTCTTCTTGTGGCCCCAGAGCTTACCCCAACCATAACTCTGATCACTAAATACAGTCAGTGCCTGAATTCTTGTCTGTCTTCTCCACTGCTTGGAACTTCTCCAGGACAGGGACACATCTTTGTCGTTGTCTCTCAGAGCATAGCACAGGGTCTGCCCCAACAATAAATTTGCATGGAATTAATTTTGATGTTTTTTATAACATACACCAAAAAGTAGAGAAATATTCTAATAAGCCTCCACGCAATTGTCACCCAGATTTCACAACTGCCAACATTTTGTCCATCTGATTTTATTCAACTACCTCCCTTTTCTTCCCCTGTACCAACCACTACACCTTTCTTTGCTGGAATATTTTAAATTAAACTCTCAACATCAATATTATTATACCCATAAACACTTCAAGATGTATCTCTAATACATAAGGAATTTTTTAACACAACAAACAAAATTAATGGTAATTCTTTAATGTTACTTAAGGCCCAATGTTCAGATTTCCTGTTCAGTCCATGTTCCATGTTCAGATTTCCTGGATTGTCTCAAAAACATCTCTTGCAATTGGTTTCTTCAAATCAGAATCCAAATCAGGTCTACACATTGCATTTGGT
Organism: Kogia breviceps; assembly: GCF_026419965.1. NCBI lineage: Eukaryota > Metazoa > Chordata > Mammalia > Artiodactyla > Physeteridae > Kogia > Kogia breviceps. Next base: position 86,045,799 of record NC_081310.1, on the reverse strand, counting down.
TGGTATGTGTCTTAAGTCATTTTTCATTTTTCAGTAAACACTTCCTCCTTCCCCACTTTTTCACGCTATTTAATTGTTGATGAAACTGGGTCATTTGTTGGAAGAATTGCCTATATTCTGGATTTGGCTCATTGCATCCTCAAGTCTTTGTTTTAACTCTTTCCTGTACTTCCCTGTAAACTAGTAGTTAGGTTGGAGGCTTCATTAGAATCAGAATTCTTCTGAGGCATGGACTCATTCCTGTTGCATTCTCTCAGGAGACACACAGGCCTGGTTACCCCACGTTTAGTGGTGCCAAACCTAATGGTTTTAGGAGCTCTTGATGTGTGTTTTAAATTTAACTGAGTGGAAGAAGAAGACAAGAAAGCCCATCTAATGATGACCGAGAGGAGGTGAAATATAGATGGTTGAATAGGAATTTTGTTTAGCAGAGAAAATAGGCAAGGTGTAGGGAACTGTGTGTGCAAAGACAAGGCACTGAGAGAGAGAGGGTGTAAGGATTCTGGATTGGGCTGAGGCGTGGAGAAAGGGAGGCGATGTGGCTAGAAGTGATCTGGGTCCAGACAGTAAAGGGTTTTTACATGCCCTGATGAGTCAGTAATGTCCTTGAACAGAGCAGGCTGATCAGACTGATTTTTAGACAGACAACTCTGGCTGCACTGGTGGGGACCTACCAGTGATGGAGACCCCAGGCAGGAAAAGTCTGGATAATAGATGAGCAGAGGCAGCCCGCCATCCCTGGCAGTGAGCATGGAGAGAGGGTGCATTTGGAAAATGTTTGGAATTGACAGGTTTTGTTGGCTGATGTTAGATGTGGCTAGTGAGAGTCTCCCAGTTTCACTAAGATGCAGAGAGAGAGTTGAGGAAGCGGTGCAGGATGGGGTGTGGGTAAGGAATCGAAAAGAAGTTGACTTGGCTGTAGTAGAAGGTGTGGGGTGCAGGGGGGCTGACCGGTGGAGTGTGGTCCCACCACAGTGGTGAGAGGGTGCCTGTTGGATATGAGAGTCTGTACCCCAGGAGAGAGGCTGGGGTGGGCTGGGCCCTGTTGAGTCACACTGAGAGCTGGGCCCCCTCATTCATCACTCACAGTTATTGAGCACGTACTTTGCACTAGGAATGTAAAAGTGGACAAAACGGACAAAATCCCTGTCCTCCTGAAACTGACTCTCTAGGTGAGGTGGGAATACTTTTTACAAGTGAAATGTATAAAAGTCCAGCCGGGAAGGAGAGCAAAGCAGGGAAGGGAAGATTGCAGTGTTAAACGGAGTGATCAGAGAAGGCCTCACTGGTAAGGTGATAACATGAAAAGAAATCAGAAAGAAGTAATAAGCAAGGTATTGCTTCCTTACTTAGGGGAAGGGCATTCTCTACAGATAGAGGGGGACCTGCAAATGCAGCGGCCCTCTCTGAGGCAGGAGTTGACCTTCCTCGTTTGAGAAACAGCAAGGAGGTCAGTATGACCGGATTAAAGGGACAAGAGGAGGAGGATTGAGAGGTAGCAGGGTCTTGTAACGACTTTGGCTTTTACTCCGAGTGTCTTGGGGCACATTAGTGGGTGTTAAGCAGTGTGTTATGTTCTCACCCTCTACCTCCTCCTCCCCAAACCTCAGTGTATGGCTCTTCCACTCACCCCTCCTTTCCCCAGAGTGGAGCCCTCTGCCCTGCCCCACATACAGCATGACAGCTGGGCCAAATGGGACAGGCCTTCACAAAAAGCTCCAGGAGGAGGCAAAGACCTGGGCCCATACACCCATGTTCACAGCAGCATTATTCACAAAAGGCAGCAACCACTCAAGTGTCCATCAACAGAGGAATGGATAAACACTGTGTGGCATATACAGATGATGGAATATTATTCAGCCTTGAAAACGAAGGAAATTCTGACACATGAAAGCACATGGATGAAAATCTTGAAGGCATTGTGCTAAGTAAAATAAGCCAGGCACAAAAGAAAAAATACTGTATGATTCCACTTACATGAGGTACCTAGAGTAGTCAAATTCACAGAGACAGAAAGTAGAATAGACGTTGCCAGGAAATGGGGAGGGGGAAGAATGGGGAGTTACTGTTTAATTGGTATAGTGTTTCTCTTTGAGTGCATGAAAAAGTTTTGGGAATAAACAGTAGTGGTTACCCAACATTGTGAATGTACTTAAGGCCACTGAATTGTACACCTAAAAATGGTTAAAATGGTAAATTTTATCTTATGTATATTTTACCACAGTTTTTTTCAAAAGAAAAAGGAGATATGGGCCTAGACTGGCCTCTGCCTCTAGCTCTTCTCTGGCTAGTATCCTCCCATGCAAACGAGGGGTTCCATGGATGGACTTCAGGGAGTTTATTACAAAAGTTGTGAGCAAAATTGAGGCCTCTCTTCAGACGCAAGGCGTTCAAGATCTCCTTTAAGGGGGTGGGGGGGGGGAGTTCAGAATAGTATGGATGGTACCATGCTGCCACGTGACTAAAAAAGGGAACAATTATATATTGTTTGTGCCTGCATTATCTATTTCTTGGAGAATACATAGAAAATTCATATATCTGGTAACGTGCAGGGGGGAACTGAGTGGCTGGGCAGGGGAATGAAGTTGGGAAGGAAGAAACTCTTGGCTTACACCTGTACCTCTGAATTTTGTAGACTGTGCAAATAGCTATTCAAATAAATGTAAATACATTTTGGACAAATTCTATGGCACTTTTGGAAAAACAAAGGCAGGGCCCCACCCCCGATATTCTGATGACTGCAGTGGGAGAGGAGTCACCATATTTGCAGGTGAACAAGAGCAATAATTCCGAGCTCTGTTCGGGCCGTGCTCACAACACGTCCACGTACATTATCGCGCGGAACGCTCCGTAAGGTTTATTATCTCGGTTTGCAGATGACGAAACCGACGCTCAGAGCGTCTCTCCGCCTCACCCTGGCTCGCGGTTGGGGGCGGGGCGCGGGCCCAGGGCCTCCTGGGCCCAGCGGCCCCGCCCTCGCCCTTGCGCCAGCTGGCGGCTCTCTGGCGCCCCTCGCAGGCCTGCCGGCAGCCTTTTCCCAGATAAGGAGGGCGGGTGTTCTCTGGTTTGCAGAATAAAGCCACCTTAGGCTGGGGACAAAACCTGGACTTTGTGTGCGTTTGTGAGAGCTCAAGTGTGCCTAAATGAGTGTGTGTGTGTGTCTCTGTAAGGAAAAGTGTGTGAGGTTCCTGTGTGTCTGTGTCTAACTGTGTGAGTCTATTGTATGAGTGTGTGCTGGTGGTGTGAATGTAGACTGTGTGTGTTAGGGTTGGGTGGGGTGTGCATCGGTGGAATGCAGGTGTGTGTGTGGGTGCACCTGTGTGTGCATACACGCATGTGCATGTGTCCTGGTATTGGTCAGTCTCTGTCCTTGACTCTGTACAGCTCTGGTATCACCTCCGTGAAGCCACCCTGACCTCCCTCACCAGCATCACTCAGTCTCTCCAGGTGCTCTCTGTGTCCCGTGTACAACTCCATCACCCCGCCTGACACACTTTAGTAAACCTTACTGCTAGCATTCCTGCCCCTCCCCCATCTGGGCAGGGATCCTGAGTCCGCATGTGACACAGCACATGGTAGGGGCCCCATCCATGCTTGTGTGTGTGTCTGATGTCACATGCTTGTGTCTGAAGGTGTCAGGGTGCGTGTGTTTGCGGGGATGGGGAGGGGTCGTATCTGACAAAGCTGAGTATACCCATTCTGTTTGGATCCTAGGGGCCTATAGTCCTTCTCCCAGATTTCTAACCCACAGGCCTCCTGCTCAGGGCTGCCTGACCCTGTGACAGAGTGCAGGCCATCTCTCACGTGGTTACTTGTGGACCCAGGGTCAGCCAGACTGTTTTTCCTCTGCGGCCTGATTTTAGGTTGAAGCCGCTGTCCCTCGGCTGGATAGGCCAGGGGCTGCTTTGGGCCACCAGCTCCTCCTCCTATTGGCTGCTTGGGACTTGGATCTCTCGGAATTTTGTTCTTTCAACTGGTCCTGGAGTCAGTTCGAAATTGTCAGGCCAACCTTAAATGTCCCTCTCCAACCCCCAAGCACAAAGCCTGAGTCTCCAGCCCCTGAAGTCTATTATGTTCACTCTGGTAACAACTTTTGTTCATCTTTATTTGTTCTGTCTTCTGTACATAGAGCCTAGGACCCCAAGCTCCTTCCCCCTCGGGAAGTCCTTCCTACTATCTATTTTCTTTCTTTTCCAACCAGGGTCTGAGGCTTCTCCCCTTTTCTTCCACTGAAACAGTCCTGAGAGGGAAGGAATGGAGCTTAGTGGTTACAACTCAGACTCTAGAACCACACTGTCTGGGCCTGAATCCCAGCTCCACCACTGCCAAGATTTTTAGCTCCAGACAAGTGTATCAGAACAAAGTCTTTCTCAAATTAGATAATGTGAGGAGTGTTTCATAAGAGGATTATGTGCAAAGGTATGGGCAGGTTGTTGGTAAACTACAAGGGATAGTGCATTACCCCAGAGCTAGTAGCAGTGGCTTAGTTACCACCCTCAGGGGCCCAGGAGATGGAGGGAGCATGTTTCCTAGAATCTGGAGAGAGAGGGCCCCCCGGCAGGCCCTACCGCAACCTCACAGACGGGAGGGGCAGGTAAACGCCCAGCCTTACTCTCTTCCATCTCATCTCCTATTAGTGTCACTCTCCACAGCCAAGTCCTACAGAAGCCATGGGGCAAGGCCTTCAGCTTCCTGGCCACAGAGCAGAGTGGAAAGGGTAGAGAAAGGATCTGGAGTGGCAACAGAAGATGCTCAATGCACCCTGCTAGCCTCTGTTCCCTCATCTGTAAAACAGGCTATTAGGGGACTTCCCTGGCAGTCCAGTGGTTAGGACTCTGTGCTCTCACTGCTGAGGGCCCGAGGTTCAATCCCTGGTCGGGGAACTAAGATCCCACAAGCTGCACAGCGTGGCCAAAAAAATATTTTTAATTAAAAAAAAAAATGAAACAGGCTATTAGTCCAACCTTCCTTCTAGATCATCATGATGATAAAAGGAGAGGATGTGTATGAGGCCTTGAATGCTGCTCCAGCATATGCTGAGTGCTCAGTGAACATATCCAACTGTCTGCATGTTGATTTTAATGATGAACTGACATGCCAAACTTAAACCTGTCTAAAACAGAAACCTTGAATGTTCTCCCCTGCCAACCTCTTTCTTCCCTAGTCTTAGTGAGAAGCACGACTATCTGCACAACTGCTCAAGCCAGACACTACAGTGTCATCCTTTAGGGATGAAAGCCTCCCTCTCCCTCTCCCTCTCCCCACGTCTCTCCATCATTCCATCCTGTCTGCTTTTCTACAAAATACATCTCAAATCTGTCTCCCTCTCTCCATTTCTACTGCCACTATGCTAGTCCCTCCCACCTAGATTACTCCTAAAAGCCCTCACTGGTCTCGCTACACCTACTGTCTGGTCTCCCCCACCCAGCTAAAGGGCTCTAAAGCATCACTTGGGTGTCACTTCCCTGGCTGAGCCGACTGCCCTCCAAGGCCCTGCTTCGGTCCCCAGTTTCACCAGGGACCACACCCCTCTACCCCAGGCTGAGGGCCTCACTGCAGCTTGCCCTCTCTTTAGCACCAGGCTTTTTCCTTCCTTGGAGCCTTGGCATATATTATTTCCAACCCCTCAGAAAACGCCTTGCTCTAAATTGTCCCCACTGGTTCCTTCTCCTCCTTCAAATCTCAGCTTAAATATGATCACTTCAAAGAGGCCTTCCCCAACCACCTCATTTAAAATACATCCCCCGGGACTTCCCTGGTGGCGCAGTGGTTAAGAATCCGCCTGCCAATGCCGGGGATACGGGTTCGAGCCCTGGTCCAGGAAGATCCCACATGTCGCAGAGCAACTAAGCCCGTGGCCCACAACTACTGAGCCTGCAGTCTAGGACCCGCGAGCCACCACTACTGAGCCCACGCCTAGAGCCTGTGCTCTGCAACAAAGAGAAGCCGCCGCAATGAGAAGCCCACGCACCGCAACGAAGAATAGCCCCCACTCACTGCAACTAGAGAAAGCCCGCGCACAGCAACGAAGACCCAATGCAGCCAAAAATAAATAAATAAGATAGAATACATCCCCCGGTCGGGACTTCCCCCGGTGGTCCAGTGGTTAAGACTCTGCGCTCCCAATGGAGGGGGCCCGGGTTTGATCCCTGGTCAGGGAACTAGATCCTGCGTGCCACAACAAAGGTCCCTCACCCTGCAACAGAGATCCTGCGTGCGCCAACTAAGACCCTGCGCAGACAAATAAATAAATATTTTTAAAAAAAATACATCCCCCCCTTCTCCTCACTGGCTTCTTTGTCCCAGCACCCTGATTCATTCCTTCATAGCACTTACAAAGCATGTAGTTATATATTTATTTGTTTAATACTTGTTTATAGTCTGTCTCTCCACCAAACTATAAATTCCATAGAAGGGTACAAGATTTGTCTGTTTTGCTCACCACTGTATCTTCAGGACCTGGCACAGAGTAGGTGCTCAATAAATATTGCAGATGGTCAATGAGCAAATGGTAGCCAACGTGATAATGAGTGATGCTGTCAGACCCCTTCCAGAGAATCCCACTACATGATCAAAATGCTCCCCATCCCCTTTCTTCAGCCTCCAGTCCCTACCCTAGATCCCCTGCTTCCTAGAATCATCTAGGACTAACTTCAGTAAAGTACAAAAAAAAGGGACCATATCACTGGCAAAAAAAAAAAAAAAAAATCTGTCTTCAGGTTGATGACCGGACAGTGTGAATGGATTGAAAATTTATCAGGAAAAATGGATGAGAGAGGGGGAGATGCCAGAATACAGGGGCAGAGAGCCAGCAGGTCTGGGGGAGGGACTCTGTGTGGGGACAGGGGTGGCCTATTGGGTGTGCCCCTTTTCTTTTCTCTGGCACCCTTCGATAAGACCAGCAGTTTTGTTATCCTCTCCCCCTCTCTCTCCACAGTCCGGGCAGTCCCACCTCCACATTTTGGAAGCATGTCAGTGCAGGACAACATGCGACCCATGTGGCTTTGGTCATGGATCTCTAAGTCCCAAAGGGATTTAGCAAAGTCCATCCTGATTGGGGCTCCAGGAGGTAAGAAGGGGCCACAGATGCCATTAAGGAGAAGGGGAAAACGAGGGTAGAAATCAGGAGTGGGTGGGGATGTACAAATCGTCCATATCTGCTGCTGACTACGAGGTATTTGGGGAGGATCTGTGTTCATCGGAGTCTCCCCTGTGTTAATTTATGGACCCTGGTCTGGGCTTCTTCTCCCAGCCCCAGTCTGCAGGGCAGAGGGGAGCTCGCAGCATGGGAGCCACGGGGTATTCTCGTGGTTCCTGGACTCTGGCTCCTGGTGCACAGGGCTTCCAGTGACAAGGGAGACACTGGCGACACTTTAACCAGGATGCAGAATTGATCCCCAGCCCATCTGGGCCTCATGCCTCTGACAGCTTGACAGTGTGGATCAGACCCCCAGAGATAGACAGGCGTGCAGTGGCATGGAGGGTGCGGCCGGCAGTGGGGCTCCTCTTCCTCTGGGCTGGGCTGGGTCAAGCTACTGGGACCTCAGGACCTGGAGTAGCACTGAAGGGGCTGAGGAAACTCACATGAGGGGGTGGGAAGCCAGCCACTTGCCCGGGGTTGGAAGGAAGAATACAGGGACCTTAGGAGAGGGAACTGGGTGATTCTCGGCCTGGAAATGAGGGGCCACTGTGAACTAGATATCAAGGGGTTGCTGAGGCTGAGAGAAGTCAGCAGCTAAAGGGCAAGTAGTCGGGGGTTGTGAGGGATCAGATAGCTGGGTGATCAAGAACTTGAGCCTGGAGTTAGTCAGACCTGGATGGGAATCCCATCTCTGTTAGTTAGAACTGTACGACCTTGGGCAATTTATTTAACCTTTCTCAGCCTCTGTTTCCTTACCTATAAAATGGGGATAATTGCAGAGCATTTAACAGTACCTGCTTCCTAGCACCCATGAGACTAAACAAGATAATGTATGCATAATGCCCAGCTCATAAGAAGACTCAACAAAAACTGGAGAACCGAGGGAAGGAATAGAGACTGTGCTGAAATGAAAGGATGGGGAGGAGAAGCAGGTGCCCATGCAGCCCCCTTCTACTGCAGGACCAGCGGGGTACCTGCGGCGGGCTAGTGTGGCCCAGCTGACCCAGGAGCTGGGCACTTCCTTCTTCCAGCAGCAGCTGCCAGCTGCTATGGCAGACACCTTCCTGGAACACCTCTGCTTGCTGGACATCGACTCCGAGCCTGTGGCCGCTCGCAGTACCAGCATCATTGCCACCATTGGTAAGCGCCCTCTATCTGCTCCTGCAGCATCACAGGGCCTCTTGGGTGTTTCTCAAGGTGCTTCCTCATCTTTTGTGTCCTTTGAGACTTCTCCCTGTTTGACTGAGGTCATTCATTCAACAAATATTTGTTGAGCGCTTGGTAGACAAGCTTCTGGGTCCTGGGAGTAGATCAGTGAAATGAAATAAACAGACAAAGATCCCTACCCTTGGGGAGCTGACAATCTAGCTGGGTGGGACAATAATTAATAAACATAATAAATTATTTTTAAAAATAAGGGAATTCTTTAGTATGTTAGAAACTGATAAGTACTATGGAAAACAAAAAAAAAAAAAAGGAAAAGAAAAATCAAGGATGGTAAGGGGCATCAGGATGCAAGGGCAGGAGGGAGGTTGCAGTCCTAATAGAGAGTCAGGGTAGCCATTGTTGAGAAAATTAGACCTGAGCAAAGACTTGAGGGAGATGAGTAAATGAGGCATGCAGATGTCTGGGGGAAGAGATTTCTAGGCAAAGGGAACGGTCAACGCCAAGGCTCTAAGTCAAGGAGGCTGGAAACCATCAAGGAGAAGAGTAGCAGAAATGAAGAGGTTGGGGGAAAGGGAAGATCATGTAGGGCTTAGCAGGCCATTTTCAGAATCTGAGTTGAGTTTTCCTCCAAGTATGATGGGAAACTACTGCAGAGTTTTGAGCAGGAGTATGACATGCTCTTACTTATGTCTTAACAGAAAATAGACTGGGGGTGGGGCCGAGGGCAGAAGCTGTTGCTACAGTATTTCTGGTTTAGAACAGGTGGTGGCAGTGGAGCTAGTGAGAAGTGATCAGATTCTGAATGTATTTTGAAGGTAGAGCCAACAGAATATGATGGATTGGATATGGGGTGGGGGTGAGGGTGAAAAAGGAGTCAAAGATTACTCCCAGGTTTTTGACATGAGGGACTAGAAGAATGCACTATCAACTGAGCAGGAAAGGCTGTGGTGGAAAGGTTTAGTGGGGAGGAGATCAATTCAGTTTGAGGCATGCTGAGTTTGCGAAGCACATTAGACATGCAAGTGTGGTACAGAGTAGGCAATCAGATACACAACTCTGGGTTTGGGAAAGGGGTCTGAACTGGAGACATAAATTTGGGAGCTGTCATCATATTGATAGTATTTAAAGCCATGAGACTAGTTGAGACCACCAAGGGAGTGAAGGTAAAAGGAGCATCTAATGTTAAGGGGGGTAAAGAGCAAGAGAGGCTGAGAAGGAACAGCCAGGAGGTAGGAGTATACCAAGAGAGGGTGGTGTTCTGGAGGCCAAGAGAAGAAGGGACAACAAGGATGTGTGTCAAATGCTGCCGATGGACCAGCTAAGATGAGGACTGAGAACTGACCGTTAGATTCAGCAACAACACAGAGGTTTTCGGTGACCTTGACAAGAACAGATGTAGTGGAGAGTGGGTACAAGGAGAATATGGGGAGGAGAATTGGAGGCAGCAAGTACAGAGATAACTCTTGCAGTGAATTTTGCTGCGAAGGCGAACAAAGGAATAAGGCTATAGCTAGAGGGGGAACTGGGATTAGGAGTTTTTTTTTGTTTTTTGTTTTTGGATGAAAAATAACAGCAGGTTTACATGTTGATGGGAATGACCTAACAAAAAAGGAAAACACTGATGACACAGAGGACTGGGGAATGGCTGAATCTGGTTTTGAGCAGGTGAGAAGGAGACCCAGTGCATAAGTGGAAGAACTGGCTTTTTAGGGAGGGATTGGAGAGGTTGGTCAACTGGGTCTCAGTTACACAGCCGTCCTATCAGCAGAGCAGGGATGGGATAGAACTCGACTCTCCTCAGTCCAATATGAGGCCTCTCAGCTCTAAAGCCTGGTACCCCAAATGCCCTCACCTGGCACCCACCCCCTTCTCCTACGCTGGGGTTACCCCCACACCGCAGCACTTAACATCACTGCCAACACAGTTACCTCAGGCCTGGCTGAGCCCACCTTTCTAGGGCCTCTCAGTGCAAGGAGGCGTGTGTTAGCTGGAGAGGGGAACGGAGTTTCTGACCTGCGAGCAGGGGTGGCGTCAGAGAACAAAGGTCAGGTAACAGTATTTCTGTGGTCTGGGGCAGCTCTGAGGATGGTGATGGGTTCACCGGTCTCTCAGGTTTGGGGAGAAAGTTGTCTGAGTGGGATCTCTGGTTCCAGGGCCGGCATCTCGCTCCGTGGAGCGCCTCAAGGAGATGATCAGGGCCGGGATGAACATTGCGAGACTCAACTTCTCCCACGGCTCCCATGAGGTTCGGGGCGGGGCCTCGGGGAGGAGGGCGGGGCTAGAGGATGTCCCAGGGTCCCGGCCACCTCCCCCTGAAATCCTCCCTCTGTTCCCATCCCCAGTACCATGCTGAATCCATTGCCAACGTCCGGGAGGCGGTGGAGAGCTTTGCAACTTCCCCGCTCAGCTACCGACCCGTGGCCATCGCTCTGGACACCAAGGGACCGGAGATACGCACTGGGATCCTGCAGGGGGTGAGAGGCGACCTGCGACCCGCCCTGTCTTGGGGACCGGGAAGGGGGCGGTGCGGCGCGGAGGCAGTTGCCCGTAGGGCGGAGCATGGCGAGGGGCCGGCCCCCACCGAGGCAGGCAGAACTCAGTTCTCCTCTGGCCCCACCCCTAGGGCCCTTCGTCGGAAGTGGAGCTAGTGAAGGGCTCCCAGGTGCTGGTGACTGTGGACCCGGCGTTCCGGACGCGGGGGGACGCGAACACCGTGTGGGTGGACTACCCCAATATTGTCCAGGTCGTGCCGGTGGGGGGCCGCATCTACATTGACGACGGGCTCCTCTCCCTAGAGGTCACGAAAATCGGTGCGGACGCGCCTCCCGCCCTGGCCCTGCGCAATGCGTGCACTCTTTTCCTTTTGGCTCCCGCATTCGCCCTTCACACCCACCACACCTTCCCCTGGCCACCCGTCCTGCGAGCCCCCGGCATCCAGACTCCTGGGCTCACCCTGGGTTGGGGCTGGACTGGCAGGTTAGTAGTTTCTTCAACAGAGGTCTGCCCTGTGCCTATTCGGTGCAGAGCCCAGTCCAAGGACCAAGAAACGAATAGGACATGGTTCCGCTCTCTTGGGGGTCCAATCCTCGTGTTCCCGCTGCCGTGACTAAGCCCCTGGCCTCACCCCTGACCTTAGCTGACTCTATCCATGCCCGTAGGTCCAGAGGGGCTGGAGACCCAAGTGGAGAACGGCGGTGTCCTGGGCAGCCGTAAAGGCGTGAACTTGCCAGGGGCCCAGGTGGACCTGCCCGGGCTGTCCGAGCAAGATGTCCAGGACCTGCGCTTCGGCGTGGAGCATGGCGTGGACATCATCTTTGCCTCCTTTGTGCGGAGAGCCAGCGACGTTGCTGCCGTCCGGGCTGCTCTGGGGCCGGAAGGACAGGGCATCAAGATCATTAGCAAAATCGAGAACCACGAAGGCGTGAAGAAGTGAGCCTTGGTCTTTGTTCCCATCAGGCCCTACCCGTCCCCATCGCCCCTCCCCTTCTCCTGCCTGCCTCTCCCTGGCATCTCCTGGCTCTTCCCCGGCCCTGACTCCCCCAACCGCCCAGGTTTGATGAAATCCTGGAGGTGAGCGACGGTATTATGGTGGCACGGGGTGACCTGGGCATTGAGATCCCAGCCGAGAAGGTTTTCCTGGCTCAGAAGATGATGATTGGCCGTTGCAACTTGGAGGGAAAGCCCGTTGTCTGTGCTACACAGGTCTGGAATGAGCCCTGGGGGCAGGGCCCTCTGTGGGTCTGGGGATACCTGAAGGTGAATACTCACACCTTAGGTCTCTAGCACGTTTTGCTGTCCAGTGTTTGACCCTCAACAACAAAGCTAGGAAGAGATACTGTGACCCCCATTTTCAGATGAGGAAACAGAATAGCCAGGATCACATAGTCTGTGAGTGTGACCCTGGCTTTAGGGGCCCTCAGAGAGTGTGGGAGTCTGAGAAGTAGTTCAGGGCAGGGTCCCCAGTCAGAGTATGACTCCTACAGCTCTGACATCCAGATGTCCCCCAGATGCTGGAGAGCATGATCACTAAGCCCCGGCCAACCCGGGCAGAAACGAGTGATGTGGCCAACGCCGTGCTCGATGGGGCAGACTGCATCATGCTGTCGGGGGAGACTGCCAAAGGCAACTTTCCTGTGGAGGCTGTAAAGATGCAGCATGCGGTAGGAGCTCAGAATGCAAGGCACACGGGCTGGAAAACCACATCCCTTCCAGGTCCCAGTAGCCTTGCCCAGCCTGACCCCCTGGTGCCCACAGATTGCCCGGGAGGCAGAGGCTGCCGTGTACCACCGGCAGCTCTTTGAGGAGCTGCGCCGAGCGGCACCGCTGAGCCGGGATCCCACCGAGGTCACCGCTATTGGTGCTGTGGAGGCTGCCTTCAAGTGCTGTGCTGCTGCCATCATCGTGCTGACCACAACTGGCCGGTGAGGGGGACACTGGGAACACCAAGACAGGGCTTTGGGCCAAGGGCAGGCTGAGATGGGCCCCAGGCTTGGGTTTTGTCTCATCATCAGAGGAGAGGCAGCTATGGGATCTGGAGGCCTAGAGAGGCAGATCTTGAAGCACACCAGGAATTGTACCTGTGAACCCCAGGGGGTTGGAAGGGTAAGGTGGCATCACTGGATGCATTGGCTTGCAGGCCATTTAGGCTCCTAGGGCTCAGAGGCAGGTCCTCTGCATTTAGCCCACAAAGCCTTACAATGCTGGGGTGTTGCAGAAGGGCTCAGAAGGTCTGAGTTCAAGTATTTGCCCTGAAACTTAGCTGTGATACCTTGGGTAAGTCACCCAGGCTCTGTAAGCCTCCTCCATTTGTTCACGGGGTTGTGAGGATTAACAAGAGACGTTTGTAAGTTAAGTACTATATAAAGGTGCATTCCCAGAAGGGTTTTCTGTTTTTCAAAGCAGTTTCTACTTATCTCATTTGATATATTTTTAAAATCATCTCATATCTCCCTTGTGTGGTAAGAAAGGCGGGTATTCTTATACCCACTTTACAGGTGAGAAAACTAAGGCCCAGAAAAATATGATGACTTACCTAGGGTCACACAGCTTATTGCTGGCACCTGGAACCAGAACCCAACACTCTTTCACTCTTCTGGGCTGACCTTGTCTGCCTCCTTCAGCTCAGCCCAGCTTCTGTCTCGGTACCGACCTCGGGCAGCAGTCATTGCTGTCACCCGCTCTGCCCAGGCTGCCCGCCAGGCCCACCTGTGCCGAGGAGTCTTCCCTGTGCTCTACCGTGAACCTCCAGAGGCCATCTGGGCAGACGATGTGGATCGCCGAGTCCAATTTGGCATTGAAAGTGGTGAGCCACCTAAACTCCTTCCCCATCCACCCCTGGATTTATATGATGAGTCCTCCCACCCCACGCCCCACACCCACCCAAAAGGGCCTTGCCTCTCTTCTCTGGTCCCAGATTTTCTCTGTGAGATTCACTAAGACTGAAATATTTGGGCTTCCATGGGTGGGGGGAACGTGCTGAGGGAGGAGGGCTGAGGGAGAGAGGTCAGGGGTCAGGGCCGTCCCTAAGAAGTTGGCTCAGCTGCTGACTGCACCAGGTGGCTAGAGCCAGGCCTGACCCAAGGAGCAAGAGGTGAAAAGAGAAAGGGGAACTCAGTCCCCTGCAGCTGCAACTAAAATCTAATTAATTGGCTATGCTCATACCCCACCTCTTCCTATCAGCATAGCAACACAGGTAGACTTGCTACTTAGCAACATGCCACCCCATGGGCATACATGCAGCTCTGATATACTACAGTGGTCACATTCCTGCAGTGCCACCTGTGGGACACACTGTACAGTTTGCCTCAGGCCCCTCGTTCTCTACCGAGTGGGCTTGAAGAGGCGAAGGATGGTAGCTCATTCTCATTACAGGGCTGGCCTGAGCTCCTCAATGGCTGATTAGCATCTTCTCCCCTTCCTCCTCCCAGGAAAGCTCCGTGGCTTCCTCCGTTTTGGGGACCTGGTGATTGTGGTGACAGGCTGGCGACCTGGCTCCGGCTATACCAACATTATGCGGGTGCTGAGCATAACCTGAGGTGCCCCTCCTCCTCTGACCGAGCCAGCCCTGGACCCGTCCCTCCTTTCTGCTCCCTCCTACCGCCCCACCTCTAAGTCTTCTCTACTCCCAATCCTCCGTACCCTAAGCCACATCTGCCATCCAGGGTGCCCCCTCCCCCTCTCCATTTCGCACAGGTCTTGAAAGTCAGTATCCAGTTAAGCCCTGGCCATCCAACAGCACCAATGGTACATTCCCTGCATCTGATACTCTCAACTGGTCCCTAAAATACTCTGAGCCTTTAATCCAGCTTAAGTGATTAATTCTATTCCTCTAGTCTTCCTTTACCTGGGGGCAGAGGTGAGGGGGAACAGGACAATCATGTCCACAGTCTCCACAAAATCTCTATTTAAAAAATATTTCACATCCATGCAGTTTGACGTCCTCATACGTGGCCCTCATGATAATCTGGGCATCCCCTGAGGAGAGTGCCACCTCTTCATTGTCACTGTCAGTGATATCAAAACACCACCCTTTTGGGGAAGCTAGGGTAGATGGAAGCCAGGGAGCTCCGAGAGCCAGGCGGGCTCATTCACTGTCTCTACCACCTCTAGGCTTGCAGGCCGCTCTCTGGCTGCTCTCATACCCACCTCATGCCTTGCTGGGTCAGGTGTCCTGCTACCTCCTCCTGTACCCCAGAATGCCCACTTTGTTCCCACACACAAGCCAGGAGCCAAAACAAGTGTCTCTATTTTCTTTTTAAACCCAGGTGTTTGGAAGCAATATAAAATCTCTCCCACACACCCAGAACCCCAGAACTGCCCACCCAGGAGAAAAGGAGATTTAGGGTCCTGGCCCCTCATTCTTTGATGCTGTAGAGTAGGTGTGGGGACACAGGGGTGGGGTAGGGGGCTTCTCTTGTCCCTGAGAAGGCAGAGGTACTGGCTAGCCTGCCCTTGCCCAGGCTTGGATACCTCAGGCCCTCCCCTTACTCCTGCACCAGCGGCAAACTCAGTAGAAAGGAAAAAAAAAAAAAACTAAAAATAAGAACAGTCCTCCTCTCCCTCTCAGGTCGCCTTCCTCCTCCTACCTAGTTAGGGAGAGGTCTCAAGTATTGCCACTGATGGGAGTTGGGCAAGGACCACAAGAGCGGGCATGGAGGGGTTCTGCCCATTCCTGTCTCCCTACCAGGAGGGGACGGGAGGGATGGATAAATGAATGGGTAAATAAAATGAATTGATAATAAATAAAATTAGCAAATGAGTGAATAAATACAATTATTAAATGATTGAATAAATAAGAGTAAATAAATAAGGAAGGGAGCAAGGAAAGAAAAAATTCCATCTAAGGATTCACTTGCCCCCAACCTGGGGGGAATCTACGCTGGCACACTAAATAAGGGAGTGCCAACAATCCCTTAGCTTCAAGGGGGTCATCACTGAGACAGGGGCATAGGGAGGAGGTGGCTCCCAGTTTACAAAAAGGCAGTTCTACCACAGAGACAGAGTGCAAGGAACTTGTCAGGAGATGTGTGTTCCCACTCAGCGGGTATAGACAGGGAGGGTCCACGCATGGCAGTAAAGCTGGATGCCCACACCAGGGACCCAAGATATTTGTTGACAGCAGCGGGGGGACGGGTAATTGGCAGTGCCCAGCTATGCTAGCGGACAGGAAGATAACCATGCCAGGCAGAACCTGCAAGGTCATGGGCAGGAAAACAGAGACATCTAGTTACTTGGCAGTGACGGTGGTGGCAAGTACTTGTGCTTCGTAAGATGGGATCATGGGCCTAGGCCTGCACCTGGCAGGACCATGGCTAGGGGAATACCCTCATCAGGGGGCTTGGAGTCAATTCTACTTGGCAGTGGAGACATACAGCATCTGGTACAGTGCCTTGAACATGGTAGGTGCTAAGTATCTTTGATGAATGGGTGAATGGATTAGGAGGAGGTCAGGTTGCAGAGTGCCTGAGCTGAGAACAGAGACCATCTTCTTGGTACTAAGGGGAGATACTCCCATAGGGCAGTGTTTCGGGTCCCCTTGGTGTCCCCCAAGAGGCATCTGCCCTCTGGCACATGCTACTGCACCCGAGAGCTTACCCAAAGGTTTCACATGTTGGAAGACAGTTGGGGGCCCCGGGGAGTGGCAGGCTCAGGCACTGATGGCCTGGGGGGCTGGGCTGTCCCTGGAGGCTTAGCCAGTAGCCCTGAGGGGGGCAGGCGTTCACTTCCTGAGCCCTTACGCCCAGGAGAGCCATCACCTGCTGCCCGCTGAGGCAGAGAGGGCTGGGAGGCTGAGAGTGGGCGGCCCCGAGGTCCTAGTCGCCGTCCACCTCCTCCTGGGGGAGGCCCCAGCAGAGACACCTGGGAGCGTCCAGCCCGGGATAGGCTGGCATGGAGGGTTCGGGCAGGTGGGGCCGGTAGGCGGGAGGTGGATGCCCAAGGCCCCCGGGCCAGCAGAGGGCCGGCTCGGACAGGGACAAGTGGGGAGGCTGGGGAGCCTGCTCCTGCTGATCTTCGAGCAGAGCGAGCAAGGAGGGTGACTGGAGAGTCAGGGGAGAGGGGGAGAGGGCCCCGCTGGTGCGTCAGGGCAATGGCCACGTTGGAGGTCACTGCGGCTGCTTGCAGGGGTGCGTGCACTAGTGGCTCCCACAGCACCGGCTTTCCGCTGAGCCGAGCTCCTGTGCCTGGGGCCAGGCCCCGAACACCCCGAGCCATATCCCTGTCATGCTGCACCAAGTGCTGCTCCATGATGCCCCCGCTGCTGCCTGGACTTGGCTCAGAGCGCTTCCGCTGCAGTATGGAATTCTTCTTGCCTAGAAATTGCCCCAGGGGAAGGAGTTAAGGATAGGAAAGGAATCCAAGATGAATGTTGGATATCAAAAGTATGAGGGTAACAAGATGTAGGCAAGGGATGGTGGTGGGGTGAAGGTAGGGGATAGGGGTCAAGAGTATGGAGATGGAGTTGGGGGTGGAGATTGGGAGATGGGAGTTGGAGGAAGAGGGTCAGGGGATGAGTATATCAGAGATGGTGAGGGTCAGGGACTGGTACTCAAGGGAGGAGGAGTCAAGGCATGGGAACTTGGGGTGATATCTCCACGGGTAGGAGATGCTGAGTGGTAAGGACAGTGACCCACAATGTTGGAAGCCCTATGGGGGCATTTGCTGGGACTAGGTTGGGCTGGGGTATGATGCTGAGGCGCCGGAGCCTGGGGCCTGGGACACTGGGGACTCCTTGCTATGGACAAGGGGTGAGGGCACAGCCTGGACCCAGAGCAGACAGGGTGGACAGGCCTCACCAATGCGGCGCAGCCGATCCATGGCCACTGTCTCGAAGGCCCGGCGCATCATGGGGAACTCCTCGAGCACGGCGTTGAAATGGTCCACGCTGAGCGAGTAGAGGCGGCAGTAGGTGTCAGCACGCACACTGGCTGTGCGTCGGCCCCGAGTCAGCAGACAGATTTCTGGTGAAGTTGGGAGGAGGCCTTCAAAACCACTGTCCACAGAACTCCCTCTCACTGGGCCTGCAGCAGCTGACCCAGATTCCTCAGGCTCCTCCCCAGGTGGGAGAAACTAACGATTACCCACCCACCCAGGGTCCCTAAATGCTCCAAGCATGGTCACTCTCCAGACCTGCATAATCACTGTCCTCATTCTGTCCAAATTAAAGCTGATAACCAGGCAGCTCTTGCTGGCCCCCAGACTCCTAGTTATTCCACTCCACTTTAATTCCCAACCCACCTCCACTGCTTTAGCCCAAGGGATAGGCCTGCGGCAGTGCCCTCTGTGTGCCCTCCCCTCCCACCCCTTTGAAGGAACACCAAGGGCAACCCAGAAGGAGAAAAGCAGTGCCAAAGGGCAAAGGGTAACACAATGGGGAGGTTGGAAGGTGGTGGGTGATTTGGGGACTGAGAGAATATATGAGCCTCACATCACTTTGGGTAGCAGCTGGCAGAACTGCCCCCACTGCCACAGGCTGGGTCCCTGATTCATACCACCATGGCATTCCACAAGGGAGCCACAAAGGTCAAGCCCCTGGGACAGCACTGCTTTATTCCTATCTTTCCCTCATGGAAACCTCATGAGATCCTTGGATTTCACTGCTTAAGGGTTCTAAAAGGCTCACTGGCCCAGTAGTTTTCAACCTGGCTATACATTGGAATCTCTTAAGAAGCTTTTAAAAATACAGAACTCCAGACCCCAGACCCAGAGATTCTGATTGAATAGGCCTGGGGAGGAGCTGGAACTCTATGATCCTGCAGCATAGCCAGGTGAAGACCCTGAGCCAGGGGAGCAGTTGCCCTCTGCTCCAGACCCCCCGACCCTCCCTGAGGCCTGCTGACCCCCAAAGTATGATCCATCAGTGAGGCGGGTGTCCCGGGCGCCACGTGCCAGCACACTGAGCAGCCCATGCTGGATGAAGTACATCTTCCTGCCCACGGAGCCCTCACGCACCACGAGGTCCCCCGGCTGGAAGACCTCAAAGCGTAGCTTGGTGAGCACGGCCGTGACGAAGCTGGGGTCGGCGTGGGCGAACAGCGGCATGTGGGCCACAAGGCCCCGGCAGGTGAAGTTAATGATCTCCTGGGCAGGGGAGGGGCCTGTCAGGCAGGCTGTGCCCCCTGCCCCGAGGTGCTCCCATCGAGCTCATCTGTCTCCAGAAGCCCCACCCCTGGGGTCATGATCTGCCAAAGGACGGGTATGCTTCAGTGGGCCTGGGACCATCTCTAAGCTCCTGCCTTCAGGGCTCTCCCATGAGCCTTCACAGGATCATCCCCCACAAATAGAGATCCCTGCAGCCAGTATATTTCACCCCTATGAGCTTCAAGAAAGACCCTAGCCCCTAAAAGTCCTCCAAAGGCCTGACCTCCCATGGGGCCCTCTGTAGGCCCCACTACCTGTAGGTGCACCCGCTGACCAATAGCCCCCACCCCAGATGGCATCCCAGAAGCCCAGGTCCTTGAAGAGCCTCCCTCCAGGGCCCCGCCCAGTCCCACCTCCCGAAGCGGTTCGCTCAGCTCTCCTAGGATGCTTTCCTCATCAAACATCTTGCCCTGGTAGCGGTGCTCATAGTACTCATGGATGCGCTGCCGTGTGTCAGCTGGCAGCTTGTGGAAGGACATATACTGCTCCACCTGCTTGTACTGGAGAGCCAGCCGATGGCCAGCAGGCAAGAAAACACAGAGACAGATGTGGAGCCAGAACAGTGTGTGGGGAGCGGTGTGTGAAGGAAGGTCACAGACGTGGGCCAAACCCAGAGGGTTGAAACGTGGAGGCAGAAGGGTATACAGATAATGGTGGTGGATACAGGGAGGACACAGAGCACAATCACAAGAAAAGCCAGACATGGGCAGGGCAGGGGGGGTGTCCAAGGACAGGTGCATTGGTCCAAACAAGGAAGAGGTACACACATGGCACAAATGGACATGGGGCAAGGCAGGACACAGAGATCCAACAAGGGCATGCGTCAGAATGGGCTCCAAGTTGAGCTACCCAGCCTCCAGCACCCCTCCCCTGCCTTTTCCTGCCCTGCTGACCTTCTCCTGGTACTGACGCCGAGAAGAGTCCAGGGACTGGATGAGGGCGGTGGCGTGGCCGATGAACATGGCGTAGCACGTGGCGCCCACGATCATGCTGAGCATGGTGAGCCAGACGTCGGGCATGCCTACAGGTGCCTGCTGCCCATATCCAATGCAGAGCATGTGGCTCATGGCCTTGAACAGGGCGTGGGAATACTGGCGGCCCCACGAGTAGTTCTGGGGGGCAGAGTGTATTGCAGAGCTGGGCATAGACCCCTCAGAGCCTCATTCTCCTCCTGCCCCCTCTTCTCTTTCAGTCCTTCTGTCTGCCCCCTTCTACTTTAGAACTGCCTGCCAGGGGAGGAACTTAGGTTTGGTTCTGGGGGGCCTGAGACAGAAGGGGCCTCTTTTACAGCATGGGGGCTGCAGTTTCTGCCTAGGTTTCCTTCCCTGCCTGCTCCCTCCAACACACAAACACTTCTTCTGGGCCTCTTTCCACTCTCCTCTCACCTCCCCACCTCCTCACTCCTGTCTTCTCTCTTGGCCATCTCTCCATCATCTCCCACCTCCTGCCCCCTTTGTTCAAGCCTCCTGCTCAGGGAGAAGAGCCCTTGGAAGGCCCAGGAGGGGCTGAGCTGTGGGGAGTTCTCACCACCATATGGTTGATGGAGACCCAGCAGTCGGGAGGGAAGTCCTGCAGCATGGGGACCAGGAACTGCAGACAGCCATCCCAGTGACATAGCAGCAGCATCATTCCGATGAGGTTGAAGATGCGAACCACAGCACTGGCCAGGTCATAGGTCATGTGAAAGATCTGAGGAGTCCGAGGAGGGGCTGCTGTGGACAGGAACCCCTCTCTGCCAGTACTTCTCCATTCCTGGCCTTGCAAATACTCTCTTTGAATTTCTCTCTAGCCCTGGCCCTCATGAATGTTAAAACTCTGGCTATTATTCACTCATGTAGAGCTTTACAGCGTATATAGCTAATACAAAGGAGGCTGTATTACTACTCTCATCTTATAAAAAGGAAAATCGATGCAAATCACGTGCCCCAAGTCACACAGCATGTGTCACAGCAGAGACTCAAAAAGGTCTGCTGCACAAGTTGCCCAAGTGTAGCCTGGGAAAGAGGAGAGAGGGCATTTCACAGTGTAATGTCCCCAGGGCATATATAATGATTAATGCCAGAAGTCCTCTTCCCCTCCAATAATAAAAATAATAATAGGTAATTTACTGAGAACTTACTATGTGCCAGGCACTGTTCTAGGTGCTTTACAGGTATTAACTCCTTTAATCCTTACAACCTTATCATATGTAAGTATATTTAACATTTTCATTTTATAGAAGGGGAAACCAAGTCTCATACAGTAAACAGTAAAACTGGGATCTGACCACAAGCAATGAGATTGCAGAGCCCACACTCTGAACCACTAAACTCTGCTGCTGTCTTGAAGCTGAAACTCAAGCCTCTCCCACACTCTGCAATTCTTAACTCCTCTCCTACACCTTCCTCCCAGAGTCCAACTAACCCTCAAGTGTTTGTCCAGCAGTTGTGCTCCACCCTCCTGTACCACCACCTTCTCACCTTGGGGACCCATCCCCTGAACACTCATTCTGTCCCTGCTTCTCCTCTACCAACTTTGGAGACAGCCCTCCCTTGGAAGCCCCACCCATCTGCCCCACCCAATAAAGTCACCAGGAGCCCCACCCATATCGCTGTCTGGAGTAGTCTGCGAGCCCCCTGCCCACCTCCCCACCCCACCTCCTCCCACTGGTGTATGTAGCGGATGAGGCGGGAAAGGCGGAGCAGCCGCAGCAGGCTGAGGATCTTGGTGAAACGCACGATGCGCAGGGCCCGAGCTGTTTTGTAGACCTCGGTGTCCAGTCGTGGCTCCAGCTCCACCACCAGGAAAATGTAATCCACAGGAATAGAGGAGATAAGGTCAACCAGGAACCAGGTGCGCAGGTAGCGTGTGCGGATGGCCCGCGGTGCCAGCAGGATCTCAGCACCCTCCTCTACCACGATGCCCGTGCGGAAGTTGAGCACCAGATCCATCAGGAAGAAAGTGTCAGAGAGGACATTGAAGACGATCCAAGGTGGGGAGTTCTCCTCCTTGAAGAAGGTGATGCCCACAGGTAGCACAATGAGGTTCCCCACCATCAGCAGGAGCATGATCAGGTCCCAGTAAAACCTAAGGTAGGGATGGGATGGGAAGTAAGACCACAGCGATATTTCACGATGATGGTCAGCCACTAGACTAAGGGTAGATAGTCTCTCAGACAAAAGTGGGCAAGGATACAGAACAACAGAATGACCATTCACAGCTAGTGGGAGTGTAAATTGGGACCACCATTTGGAAAAAGTTTGGAATTATCTAGTAAAGTTAAACATTTGCATCCCCTGCAACCCAGCAATTCTATTCCTAGGTATACACACATTCAAGGGAAAAACGTGCTCCAGGAGATATATACGGAGATAACAGCATTAAATCTGGAAATAATCCAAATGTCCATAAGTAGAAAAATGTAGATAAGATAAACACAATAGATAAATACACTATGATACACTCATACCCTGGAATATTATACAACTGTGAAATCACTCAACTGCAGCTACACTCCACAGTACGAATGAATCTCACAAATTTAATGTTGAGAAACAAAAGGATACACACTGTATGATTCCACACATACAAAATTCAAAAATCGGCCAAACTAAACTGCGTCATTTAGGGATTCACAGAAAAGTGGTAAAACTATAAAGAAAAGTAAGAAAATGATTACCAAAAGTTAGAATAGTGGGTTTGGGAAAGGAATGTGAGAGCACTAGGGAGCCTTCTGGGATATCAGCAATGTAGTTTCTCTTGACCTAGATAGTTGTTACATGTGAGTTTGCTTTACAATTATTCTTTCATATATGTGTGTGTGTGTGTGTGTGTGTATACATACATATATCCTGCTATGTACTATACTATATATATATCTACCTTATATATTCACTATATATATATCCCTACTAAATATACCCCTAATGTGCATATATATATTCTTTATATAGTAATATATATGTAATATCCTTACTATATGTATATGATCTATGTCACTATTATTAAATATTTTTAAGTTAAAAGAAGATAAATACCCTGTGCTGATCTCACAGGGTTGTTGAAAAAATATGCACTGAGACAACGGATGTGACTGTGCTGTACAAGCACTAGTTGGTATTATGACTCACCCACCCTTTATCCCCAGATTTCTGAAGAGGTTGCTGCTTTTCCCATCTCTAGCTCTCTGTCCATTCCTAGTCTAGGACTTCATGCCTTCCCTAGCCTTCCCCAGCCTTCCCCACCCCATCCCTCCTCCCCAGCACAGTTGGGCCCATAGTTCCTGTTTCTCTGCTGGGATGTGCTCATCTGTGTCCCAGGGTGGGGATGATCTGTCCTGCCTCCCAACTGAACTAGCTTTTCAGGTATGCCCCTCCCTCCTCCACAGCACCTCAGACAGGGCTGCATATACAGAGAAGCTCCATAGCAGGTCCTGAGACAGCAAGGCTTGAAGCTCTGCACTCCTTTCCTCCCCTAACCTCCCTGTGCCCAATGGGACTCTGGCTGAGCCGAGGCAAGGGCATGGGCAGGGGAGAGCCATACTGCTGTGGTGGAAGCTGTGAAAAGAAGAGGTCAGGAGGGAGTGAGATGAAGCCTTCATTCAAAGAACTTCATTGGACAATCTCAGGGTCCCAAGTAGCTATGGTGGTTTCAATTCCAGGACACACCTAGATGCAGTATCAACCCGGGACCCAGTCCCTTCTGACTCTGACTGCAAAAATCAACCCTTTCAGCCCCAGAAAGAAGTTTGGTGGTCCCCAAGTCCAGGCCTCCAGGAAGCCCTTCAGACTGTGTGATTTCAATCAACAACAAATCCTGGATCCCCTCTTCTCCTTCCTGGCCACTGGAGAAATCCTGTACTGTAAGCTGGGAGAGGAGAGGGAAAGAGGGCTTGCCTGGCCATAGAGCATCTTCACAGCCTGACTCACAGGCAGTCACAAGCCTGGCGTGTGATGCAGGAGAGAGTACAGAAAAGAAGCACAATAATAAGGGGAATACATGGCTTCTGGGGATACATCTGAGGGTGAAATGGGGGAGGGGAGGGAGATCCACAGGAGACTAGAAAAGGTGCACTGGTAGGGTGAGAATGAGGCAGTAAAAAGGAGGGGAATGAAAGGAAAAATAAGAGAAAGAGGAACATTTAGGGAGTGTGTATGTCTGTGGATTAAGATGATGTCTAGGTCTCCAATTGTGTTTCCAGGCTCCTGATTCACACCTCATCCTTTCTGCTCATTTAGCTCCCCAGGTTAGGTGCTTTGTACACATCCTTGCCACATCCAGAAGCTGTCCTTCATTTCCCCCAAGGACAGGGTTGCTCTCTTCCCCTAGCGACCTTGATGTAGAGGTACAGCCTGATGGGGACTATGGAATGGCCCCACCCCCACTCTTCGTTCCTTCGGTCTGGTAGTCACCTGGGTGGTGGTCACATGGGGGGTGGCCTTGCCCCTGTGTTGCTGTCTCAAATCGCTCTGCGTCCAGGCCCTACCCTGCCGAACGCCGCCTTCAGCACCAGGGACAGCGATCAGAACTACTGTCTGGACACTCCTTCTTCCCCTTCCGCAGCGTCCCTATTTCTTCTGGTCGCCTTCCCTGCTGAACTAGGCGGGTGCTGGGGGTGGGAATGGGGACAGTGGGAAATAGCGGGGCTTGGTTTCTCCCTCAGGCTGACCCCGAGCCTCGGAACATGACAAAATTCCCCAGATCCCCAGCAAGCAGGACAGGAGGAGAGAGCAGTCCCTAATTCCAGTATTCCCTGTGGTGCAGGTAGGGTACCGGGTTCCTGAAATGGGAAATCCAGGTCTCTGTTGTCCGCTTGTCCCTTCCAGCGCCCCCAGCATGAAAAGTCACCAAGGACCTCCGGCTGGGGATCCTTCACCCAAGAATTCCCGGGCTAGGTTGGGGGAAGTGACTCTGTCGGCCCAACAGGGGACCCCTGGGCCGGAAATGAAGTGTCCGTGGAGGGTGGGGCGGGCCCGGCCCCCCTGTCGCGGCCCGTGAGGGTGGGATCTGTGTCCCCCGCCCTCCCTGCCGGACCCCCAGTACCGGAAGTCGCTGTAGGGGTGGATGATCCAGGCCCCCGCTGACTTGACCCGCTCCTGCTCGATTTCCACTGCTTTGTGGCTGCCGAACACGCGAAGGGAGAACTTGTTGACCGTGGGCTGGAGCAGCGTCCCGAGCTGCCTCCTCTTGGGCTCGGGCCCGGTCCCGGGCCTGGACCCAGGGATCGGATCCGAGGCCGTGGTTGTAGACGCCGGGGCAGCAGGAGGCGCCCTCTCCAGCCCAGGGGTCGCCCCATCGCTGGCCCTAGTCGTCGGCCGCTGCTCCGCCTCCATGACGCGCGTTAGCTTACACGTTTGGCCTCCTAGACCCTGCCGCGGCCATTCGGGACCCCCGACCCCTCCCGGAGTCGGAGCGGGCGCAGCCCAGCTGACTCGGAACGGAGGCGTAGTCGGCTGGGAACCGCCGGCGCGCGGAGAGGAGGGGGTGTGTGCGACAGACTCCCGCGGGCTGCGGGCGGGTTGCGATGCGCCCCCTGGCGAAAGCCGAGCGAAGGCTGGGCAGGGCGGGCGGAGGCGGGGCGGACCGAGAGCCATCCCGGGAGGGGGCGGGACCAATGTAACGGGTAACCCGAGGGACACCCCCCGGTGGGCGTGGCTTAGCCAATGGGGGCGGTCCTCCAAGTATAGGAAGAGAAGGAGTGGAAACGCAACCAGTGCCACGGAGAGGGCATGGTCTAGAGCTGAAGGGGTTTTATCCGCCGAGTGCCAGGGAGGCAGAGCCGCCTGCGAGTGGAGGGTAAACCGGATGCTGGTTGTAGCTCGTGAGGCTCGGGAAGGCGAAGAATTGGGAACCAGTGGAAGAGATGGGGAATAGCTTTTAAGATTCTTCTTACTCTCGCTTATGGACTTCCTGCGTTTCACTTTTTTCTCTCAGCACTCTCCTAGGCATACTCCTTTCTTCTGACCTCCTCCATACTGCTCCCCCTCGTATTTCATTTCCGAACTCATCTGCCAGCCCTCACCAAAAGCAATTCTGCCAGTTACTGAGTGGACGCTGAGGATACAAGGATGAACACAAAGTCCTATCCATAAAGCCAGTGCTCCTCTATGCCCGCAGATGAGACAGGTAAATTACAGTGCTATGTGATGTAAAGGGCTATTTTGGGGGGTTTTTTTGGCTGTGCTGCGCGGCTTGCGGGATGTTAGGTCCCCGACCAGGGATCGAACCCTGGGCCCTCGGCAGTGAAAGTGTAGAGTCCTAACCACTGGATCACTAGGGAATTCCCTGAAAGTTCTTATTAAATATCTCAAATTCTTCCCCTCATCTCCACTTCTTATTGTCACTGCCTTATTTCAAGCCCTCAGAATTTTTTCACCTAGATTATTTCAGACGCCTCTAAATGGGTCTCTGAACTCTCTCAGGCCAATTATTTTTCCACAGTCTGCCAGAGTTACCTTCCTAAATCCAAATGTAGCTATATCACTTGCTTAATGTCCTTCAAACTTCCCCATCTTCTATAGGATTACAGTTAAATTCCTTAGAATGACATACAAGGCCCTGCAAAATTTGGACCTAGTTTCAACAACCTTTATTGTGATAGTCCCTCTCTTGAAAGCCAGGAGTCCAATTCTGTTTAAATGTTTTGTTCTGCTTTGTCTCCAGGCCTTTGCAAATATATTCTCTGCCTGCTATCCTTCTCCTCCAATTTACTTTCCAACAGTTGGTTCAGATGTCATCTCCTCTAGGAAACCTAAATAGAAACACATTTATAACTCTACTTTCCCAAGCTAGGGTCTAGTCCACAGCTTTCTTACAGTGACCAGGGCACTGCTGTTTATAACAGCTCTTTGTCACACAGCTGCCAATATTTGTTTACAGGTCTTTCTCTTCCATTAGACCATTGGTCCCCAACCTTTTTGGCACCTGGGACTGGTGTCTTGGAAGACAATTTTTCCACGGATGGGGGGTGGGGTCGGGGATGGTTCAGGTGGTAATGCGAGCGATGGGGGGGATGGTTCAGGCAGTAGAGCGATGGAGAGTGGCAGATGAAGCTTTGCTTGCTCGCCCGCCTGCCGCTCACCTCCTGATGTGTGGCCTGGTTTCTAACGGGACACTGACAGTACAGGTCCATGGCCCCGAGGGTTGGGGACCCCTGCGTTAGACTGTGAATCTGTGAAGAACAAAAGCCTTACGCCTGCCACATGCTGGACACATAGTGAACACTTAGTAAATGCTTGTTGAATGAATAAGGGAAGTGTTCATGTAAGAGCAGGTGAACTACACTGCCCTCTTCACCCCTTAATTATTCTTCCTCTTCTATTTTAGGAAACTTTTCCTAAACCATTTCTGTCCAATTGATGTAAGCTCCATTTGATTACACCATCCTGGCTCCCCTCAGATATTTTACTTGAATATAGTTATCCTCAGGTTATTTTTTTCATTTCCCTTATTATTTCTCAATTCCTTCTATAGAGTCTCTAACTCTGCCCAGTTTGTCTCAAGGTCTCCTTCACCTTCCTCTTTTTTTTAATTCAGTAAATTTACACTTCTCATATATCATGGGTAAGTACGTAACATAAAGTTCTCAAAAAATTTCCCTTTCTTTGGCACCTGATTCTCCACCCCTCCATTTCTCAAACCTTTCCTCCAAGGCCATACCCCGCTCCCCCACCCACCCCGAAACGTGCGTAGCTTTTGCTCAGGAGGAAAGATGGGAGCCCTTCTTTGCTGTGGTTAAGGTTGCTGAACTGTTTTAAGAACTGAACTTTCACAGGCTATGCTTGAGACTCACACCTCACCACCAAGTCTCAAAAGGTTTGCGGAGCGGCGACATTCCGTAAACAACAACCCCTACTTTTCAACCTCCAAACCTAACAAAACAAGCCACAGCAGTCTCATGAAATAGGTAAAAGATCGAGGAAGGATACGGAAGGACACGAGGGCCTGAAGGGGGACGGGGGGTGCGAGCCTGGTAATCCCATACGACTCTCTCCCCGCTCCCATGAACTTCCGTCCTAGCACCTCCTCCGCTCTCACGGTCGAACTGCTGCGAGCTACGCGAGGACGCGCTGGCGTGCGCGGTCCTGGGGGCGGAGCCCAGGGGTAGCTGGGAAGCGACGCAGGACGTGCGTGCGTGCGTACGTGCTCGCTCGCGGTGGCGGCGGCGGATCGGAGAGGCCAGAGCCGGAGACCGAGCTGGGATCGGGCCCCGGGCGGGGGCGGTGCGAGCGGCGCCAAGCGGATCCTGGGGGCGGGGACGGAGCCGGGGCGGGCGGGACTGGAGCGGAGCCCGGGAACTAGGCGGGAGGTCCCAGGGTCTCGGGTTAGGGGGGGTGGAGCCGCACTTCGTCGCCGCGGGGGTGCCGGGACTCCGGCCTCAGTGCCGCCGCCATCACGGACTTCCTGTGGGACAAGCGCACGGGCCTCGCCGCCAGAACGGTGAGCGCGCGGGCTGGCGGGCCGCGGGGCCGCGCGGAAAGATGGCGACCGCGGGGTGGGCGGGAAGAAGATTGGATTGGGGGCAAGGGGTCGGGGCGAAATTAGGAGAGGGGGAGGGCTGAGAACTGGGAAGTGGCAGAGGTGAGGAGTAGGAAGATGAGATGGAAGGTCGACCTGCCCTAGATGTATTCTGGAAGACAGGTGGGGAAGTTGGGAGGGATCAAAGTAGGAGAAGGGGTGATGGAGGTGGTTCCAGAGATGAGAAAGAGTAGAATATCAAAGTTGGGCCAAAGCCTGAGAGGGGGAAGACACCACGGTGTCACTTGGAGGATATGGAAAGAGTTACCCTAGGAGTTATTTCTGGATTTTCTGAGTGAGAAAGAGAAAAAAAAGATGCACAAGTTGAGAAAGGTTGCAGGCTGGAGATCCTTGGGGGAATGTGGAGAAGGACAGCCTGTGAGGGACTTTGGTGGCAGTATGTATATGGTGAGATGACATTTGTGTGGCTGTGCTAAGCAAGGTTGGATTACCTGGGAGAATCTTGTGCTTGCATCTTCTTGGTTTCCTACAAGCCCTGTTAGGCCAGGAATGAATCAATTGCCACCCTCCTCAATTTGAGAAGTAGCTCAGAATGGGAGCCAGATGTTGCAGTCATGCCTTTTCCACACCTAATCCTACTCCCGCTAACAAGACTTCTGTCCCTGGGCCTATTTAATTGCTTTCTGCCCTCTTATCATCTTCCTGGATTGTGACAGTGATTTCTCTCTGATTCTTTCCTTGAAGGAAAAAAAGGATTTGTGCACCATGCCATTCCAATTCCAATAACCAGAAGGTGGCCAGCTTTTAGCCAACTGGTGCTGATATGAATTAAAAACCAGTTATTCTGTACTTAGTAAGCACAAAAGGGGAGGGGCTGGATGGGAAGCTGACTGCAGCTTGGAGCCACATGTACTTAAAACCACTCTAGGGGGATTTGGCCAGTGATGTGAGAAATGATTAAGATAGTTCAAGGGGCCAGACCCAGGTCCCTGGAACTTGCTTATATTTGGTTTATACAACTATATGTAGAAACCTAGGAAACTGGATTCCTGCCTTCAGGACATGGATGGCCTATTTGGGGAGATAAGATACACTTTTAATGATTGTAAAACATTTGTGATAATAGTGTATAGTAAAGCATTATTTTGTTGAGTTATGAGGAACTTAGCATGGCACAGATCTGTCCTAGATGCCAGCCAATGATGAACTGTTGCAGTCTTCATCAGTTACACAGTCTCAACTGTAATGAGCTGTGGCCCAGACCTGAGTGTCTTCATGAAGGCATATTTGAGGAAAATCAGAATAGAGCAATGAGCTGAGTGGGGGGGAAGATTCCTAAAGTTTTTGCTAGAGTTAGTAGGTGAATATATATACTCCATTAAGGAGGAATTGTAAGCACAGAGGAAGACTGAGGAAGTTGTGAGTGGTTTAAAAAAAAAGTAGAAATTGAAGAGCAGAAAGCAGCTTAGCATCTCTGGAGCAGCCAGTCCTTGGAGGGGACTTCTGAAAACTCAGAGCTCGCCCCAGTATTGCTACTTTTCCTTCCCTTCCAGATGCCTCATCCTCGAAGGTACCACTCTTCAGAGAGAGGCAGCCGGGGGAGTTACCACGAACACTATCGGAGCCGAAAGCATAAGAGACGAAGAAGCCGCTCCTGGTCAAGCAGCAGTGACCGGACACGGCGGCGCCGACGGGAAGACAGCTACCATGTCCGTTCCCGGAGGTGAGGCTTCAGGAGGAGAAAATCACACTTGGCCCACTCACTTATTCGTTTATTCAACAAAGATTTATTGGTCTCAAGCTAAGTAGCTGGTGGAAGGTGATGCTCAGAATGGATAACAAAATAACCCATTTACACTGTGGTGTTAAGAGTCTTATCATAGAGGAAGTATATAGTAAGGAACTGAGGAAGCATCCAACAGGTTTGGTTGGAGTGGGGCAAGATGTGTAGTTCAGGGAGAACGTCCCAGAGAACGTGACATCTAAGCTTGTCTGGAAGATGAGAGAAGTGTCCCAGACAAAGGAAAAGCAAGTGCAAAGGACTAGGGGCTAGAGGTAGCTAATGAGCTAATAGACAAGATAAAGATCTCCATGGTTTTAATAACTTAGCAGCATGTTCAGTGGAGGGATGGGTTAGGGATAGTTTGGAGCAAAGCTGGATATCAATCAGGAATAGCTCAAAAAAGAAATGGCTCTTTATTCCATTGCATCACTGGAGGGGAGGAGGAGGCCCTCAGAGGGAGTTGTTCTGCCAGTGTTTTCAGAGGTTTTGGTGATCTGCAGGTGTGGACATCCTCCTCTGTACTTAGTTACCTCACTGCCCTGGGCCTTGGTCCTCACGGAGAGACTTGAGTGTGTGAGAGCAACTTTTCTAGCGATACTCCTTGTCCTCGGTGAGGGAGGACCTTGTTGCATAGTATGACAAGGAATGTGGCCTGAACAGATGCACTTAATGGGTGTTTGTTGTCCAACAGCAGCTATGACGATCGTTCATCTGACCGGAGGGCGTATGACCGGCGATACTGTGGCAGCTACAGGCGCAACGACTACAGCCGGGATCGGGGAGAAGCCTACTATGACACAGACTACCGGCATTCCTACGAATATCATCGGGAGAACAGCAGTTACCGCAGCCAACGCAGCAGCCGTAGGAAGCACAGACGGCGGAGGCGGCGCAGCCGGACATTCAGCCGCTCATCTTCGGTGAGTGTCAGCCCAGGCCCTTCCTCTCCCCACTCTTCTTCAGCCCTCTGGGACCCTGGTAAGTGAGAAGTATCCTTGTTCTCATCTGAGCATTTGGGGCATGAACACTGAGGTGGGCACTGAGTCTGTCTACTGTCTTGGAAGCTCTCCGACTCTTGGAGGGCCCTGGAATCTGCTTTGGAGATTGATGGGCACAGAGCATTTGTGAACCCCAGTGCCCTCCCTGGCATGCTGGGCTTATTGTGTTGGGAGCAGCTCCTCCACCCCCCAAGGCCTCCACTTTCTAATGGGGACCTTGCTTGTGAACTGCCTTTCTCCCCCAAGCCGTGGACTCCATGGCCCCGTCAGCAGGTGGGCTTGGGTGGGGGCAAGGGGAGACCTGTGCCCGCCTGGAAGGGCATCATGTAGAGCATGGGGTTGTGGGTGACATTGGCAACGACACCACTTCTCTGCTCTGCCCGTACCTCTCCCCGTTCCCATTTTGGGTTTGGGGACTTGGGATTATGCGCCGCTCTCTCTTCTCACCCCGATCCGCCTTACTGCATCTGACGTGTTCCCTTCCACTGTCCCCCATCATCGTCTGTCCCCCCTGGCTGGGCGCCTGTGACCGGTGACCCCTCCACCACCCACCCCGCCTCCCTCCGGCCCCCGCTCCGACACCTGGCTTGCTCCGACCCCCCCCGCCCCCCGACAGCAGCACAGCAGCCGGAGAGCCAAGAGTGTAGAGGACGACGCTGAGGGCCACCTCATCTACCACGTCGGGGACTGGCTACAAGAGCGATGTACAAGCCAAATCGTAACAATCCTATAGCCTGTAATGGTCCCATAGCCATCCTAACGTCCCGAGCCAACCCAAGTCACAGCCTCTTTTGCCTTTTCTCAGTGGTGTTGTTTATCTGGGTGGTTTGAGTTGCTGTTGAGAATTGACCTCTGCTGTCCACTCCCAGCTCTCATGGCCCCTGGGTTAAAGGTGGTGGGAATCATGCAGGGGTTTTCTTCCCCTGTGACCATCTGTATCTGTTCCCCCTTCCTTCATCTCCTCACCCCAGGTTGCTGTACCCTTTTTTCTTCGAACTCAGCTCATTCCCCACCTTCTCTCCCTCCCTCTCCCCGACCCTGCTCTTTTTCATTTCAGATGAAATTGTAAGCACCTTGGGAGAGGGGACCTTCGGCCGAGTTGTACAATGTGTTGACCATCGCAGGTAACTGTCAGCTCCACTCTGTACTCCACACCTGGTAGCCATAAAGAGGTAGTGAGGGTTATCTGGGGCTTTTTTGCTAATGAGCTATAGGGAGGATATCTTAATCCCCAGGCAGCCCTGTTCAGCCTGAGATGTTCTTGAGATTCCAGCAAAACCCTCTTCTGCCATCCTATAGGGGCGGAGCTCGAGTTGCCCTGAAGATCATTAAAAATGTGGAAAAGTACAAGGAAGCAGCTCGACTTGAAATCAATGTGCTGGAGAAAATCAATGAGAAGGACCCTGACAACAAGAAGTAAGTGAGTGAAGGAGTATGTGGGGAGTTTGAGAGGCTCCATCTCTACACAGGAAAACCCTCCCGACCTGGACTAGACAGGCAGGGGAGTTGCAGACCTTCTCATCCATCCATCTCTTGTTCATCATCTTAGAGTAGTAGAACATTAGGGCAGGAAGGGAGGGTCTGTGACATTTTCTAATCCTTTCCCCTTGTTTTCAGGGCAGTTAGATTGTTCTGCAGTTTGGCTCCGACCCAAGATGGCCTCAGTAGGGATATGCACTGGAAATGGCCCTGAGACTGAGAATCAACATTTTCATCAAAAAATTAGTTGTGCTTTTACTACCTAGAACTATGCTAATGAAGCCACAGACATTTATGTGTAATTTTTCTGTTCACACATATTCCATAATCCAAACGTAGAATAAGAATATTAAGCAAAGACATAAGTAGGTATAAACATGGGCCCAATGATGGCTGATGGTGAGTGAATTTCAGGAGTGGGAGTTGGGGTCAGAATGCAGAAGTGGCAGTTTGACAATTTACGGTCCACACTGAAGCCTGGCGCTTGGCAGCTCCTCAGCAAATAGAATTTTTTTTTTTTTTAACTGTTTAAAATGTTGCAGGAAAATGGTTTGAAGTTTCGCAGGTAGTACTTTTCTCCTTGGGTCTGCCAGAAAGGCCACTGCTTAGCTGAACTGAATTTTCTTGGTGATAATAGCTGGCATGTTTTTATACAAGTAGGTGGAATAAACAGCTATGCAGTCCCTCTTTGTTGGAGGGGTGGTGGGCAGATGGGAGCTCATCAGACATCCCCCTTCCCCCATCTCTCTTCCCAGCCTCTGTGTCCAGATGTTTGACTGGTTTGACTACCATGGCCACATGTGTATCTCCTTTGAGCTTCTGGGCCTTAGCACCTTCGATTTCCTCAAAGACAACAACTACCTGCCCTACCCCATCCACCAAGTGCGCCACATGGCCTTCCAGCTGTGCCAGGCCGTCAAGTGTGAGTGGGGCGGGCCGAGGCGGACTCTGGGGCAGCCCCTCCCTCCATTTGACCTCTTCTGTCTCAGTTGTACACTGCTGAAGCCCCTAAACAGTCAACTCAATTATCTGCAGTTCATTTACTCACTATCATGTTGACATCTCTTTCTCTTCTGACTTAAACTCTTTTACTGATGTCCTTACCATCACTGATTGCTCTTACTCCACATTCAACCTAGCAGGAGCTGGAAGAGAAAGTGTTTGAAGTCAAAGCACCTAATTACCTCTTTTTTCCTTTATTCCCCTTCCTTGGGAAAGTGTAAGTCAGGCAGCAGGCACAAAGAGACAAAAAGATTCCTCAAGCTAGAGGTTTACATTTGTCTGAGCTGAGAATGCTCTCTGTTCTCAGCAAACCAGGCGGGAGCAGGGAGTAGTACATACTTCCTCTTGAGTCTTCATAACAGTACAGTTTCAAAGAGTTGAATTCACAGGAGTCAGATAGACACATATCAAAGTCAGTGCAAAAATGCACCCCATAGGGACTTCCGTAGCAGTCCAGCGGTTTAAGACTCCATTCTTCCACTGCAGGGGGTGCGGGTTCAAGCCCTGGTTGGGGAACTAAGATCCTGCGTGTCACGTGGTGTGGCAAAAAAAAAAAAAAACGTAGCAAGCCATCTTTATACATTGGTTGAGAAGTACACGTATATGTGATGTTAAAAAGTATAGGGCTTCTGACGTGGATGGACCTAGAGACTAATACAGAGTGAAGTAAGTCAGAAGGAGAAAAACAAATACCGTATCGATGCATATATGTGCAACCTAGAAAAACAGTACAGATGAACCAGTTTGCAGGGCAGAAATGGAGACACAGATGTAGACAACAAACATGGACACCAAGGGGGGAAAGTGGCAGGGGTGGTGGTGGTGGGATGAATTGGGAGATTGGGATTGACCTATATACACTAATATGTATAAAACAGATAATTAACAAGAACATGCTATATAAAAAATAAATAAAATTCAAAAATTAAATAAGTACAGGGCTTCTTAGACTAGGCATTTCATTTGGATGTAGAGCAGAAAGCAGCCTAGTGCGTCTGGACCTGCCTTCTCACCAGCTTTGAGCTAGGTGACCAAACCTGGGGTCAGCTGGTACCAGTTAGCTCTGGCCACCTGGACCAACCCTGACCTGGCCTTCTCCTCTGCAGTCCTCCATGATAACAAGCTGACACATACGGACCTCAAGCCTGAAAATATTCTGTTTGTGAATTCGGACTACGAACTCACCTACAACCTAGAGAAGGTAAGATGGACAGGGTCCACCCCTTGGCCAGTGGGCACAGGTGACCATGCCACTTTGCCTTTCTCTTAGCCCTTTCTGTCCTCCCTTTTACTTCTTTCTCCTACATTTTCTGCTCTGGCTGTGACTGAGTAAAACTGCAGTACCAGAATAGATGGAAGGGGAGAGATACAAGACTTAAATTGGAAGAGAATTTGGAAAAAGAACCTCAGTTAACTTTCCAGTAGAGTGAAAACACTTGCAAGTTTCTTGGTTTGGGCTTCCTTTTCTTTCTGTAAGGAAAGCTCAGCTCCACTGACTAACTGGAGATCATGGAGATCTCAGCTAAGAAAGCTATTCCTCACTTTGCTACCTACTATGTATTTTCAGAAATACTGTACACTGGTCACTTGGGTATACTCTTTAGATGCATAGAGACTTGCATGCTATTCCACAGTTATTCCTAAATCTTCTTCCTCCCCCACTCCTAAAGTAGTCTGCTGGCCATGGGGGCGGCTGTAAAGCAGAAGGCATGTGTGGGAGCAGGCCAGAGGTCAAAGTTGTTTTTTTAAGACTCAGAAGCACTTTAGAGAATAGTGGTAGAAGCTCGGTCTGTTCATTCTCTGTCTCGATGCAGAGGTTCATGTTCTTCCTGCTTTGCTCCTAGAAGCGAGATGAGCGCAGTGTGAAGAGCACAGCTGTGCGGGTGGTAGACTTTGGCAGTGCCACCTTTGACCATGAACACCATAGTACCATTGTCTCCACCCGCCATTACCGAGCACCAGAGGTCATCCTCGGTAAGGGGGGAAGGACAAGGTTGTCCAAGTATGTGAGGGGGTGTGGTGGTGAGGATAGGGCCCCATGAGCCTCATAGTACCTTTTCCTTCCCATTCCTACCCAGAGTTGGGCTGGTCTCAGCCTTGTGATGTGTGGAGTATAGGCTGCATCATCTTCGAATACTATGTTGGCTTCACCCTCTTCCAAGTAAGTGGTGGGGTGTTTTATATGACCACTAGGTATTCTGTTACCTAATTTCCTCGTCTGCTGAGGAGCTGCCTGCTCACTCCACATTGCTTATCTTCTTGG
Source organism: Kogia breviceps (assembly GCF_026419965.1). Lineage (NCBI taxonomy): Eukaryota > Metazoa > Chordata > Mammalia > Artiodactyla > Physeteridae > Kogia > Kogia breviceps. Next base: position 86,009,872 of record NC_081310.1, on the reverse strand, counting down.
CAGCTAGACCTCAGCATCCCCTCTCGGTCCCATTCTCAATTCTGTCTTTGTTTCCCAGACCCATGACAACAGAGAACATCTAGCCATGATGGAAAGGATCTTGGGTCCTATCCCTTCCCGGATGATCCGAAAGACAAGGTGAACCTCGAGTGGGAGGGACTTAACCCTTTTCTTTTTCTCTCCACAAAATTGGTCTCTATTACATCATTTTCTTTTTTCTTTGACACCTGGCCCTCCCGTCAGCTACTCTTGAGATGAGGGACTAAGGGAATCATCCCACAACAAGAGGAACCTCCTGATTCCTCAACTTCCCCCTTCCCCTCTAGGAAGCAGAAATATTTTTATCGGGGTCGCCTGGATTGGGATGAGAACACATCAGCTGGGCGCTACGTTCGAGAAAACTGCAAACCACTTCGGGTGAGCCGGGCTGGGAATAAATTGTGCCCACCACCCAGAGGTCACTTCCTTCTTAAGGTGTTTTGCCCCTGGAATGCATTTCACAAGCAGAGGGTTAGGAAAGAAGGGGAGGAAAACTGAAAGAAGACATCTTTTGTTGATAGAAGAGAGATAAGAGGGAGTGGTTTTATGGAGGGAATGAGGTTAGACAGCCATGTTTTTCTTGAGCCAACCAGAGATGAAAGCAATGTTCTGGATTCTTTAGGTCAGGCAAAAAAGAATAAAACTACCTTTGAAGAGGTTACATTTTATTGAGGAGCTAAAGAAGATTCATGAAGTTGACAAGGATATACAAGTAGAACTTTCAAAGAGTATGAAGGAATAATTGTGCTAGTGGGAAGGTAGGGTGAGCTGTGACATCAGAAATGGTCACGGTGTGGTCATTCATAATGGTAGCAAGCAGAGCCTTGGTCCTTCAAGATTGAAGTCTAGGGCCTTGAAGAACGCAGGGTTTGTAAGGCATCATGCCTCACCTTTTTCCTGCCCTCCACCACCAGCGGTATCTAACCTCAGAGGCAGAGGAACACCACCAGCTCTTCGATCTGATTGAAAGCATGCTAGAGTATGAACCTGCCAAGCGGCTGACCTTGGGCGAAGCCCTTCAACACCCTTTCTTCGCCCGCCTTCGGGCTGAGCCACCTAACGCCAAGTTGTGGGACTCCAGTCGGGATATCAGTCGGTGACGATCAGGCCCTGGGCCCCTCTGCCGCTCTAACAGCAGTGGGTGTCCAGTCCAGGACACTGGTGCTTTTTTATACAAGAGAACAGAGCCGGAGCCCCCTCCTTCCTACTGGCTCCCTATGTACCTGTGAATATGTGAAATAGTGTAAATATGAAAGAACTTGGACCTATCGCTTCAACCCCTGCCTTGTACATAATGCTATTCCATCTCACACTCTTCCCACCCTCACTTGCCCCTTCACAATTGAGTTGGATGGGGGCAGAATGAGGTAACCAGATGGCATCTATCCCATGTTTTATAAGGAATTTTGTACAGTCTTTGTGAAATAAAATGACGTGCTTCATCTGACCCCCATCCCTGGAGTTTGAGGTTTGGGGGTGCTGGGGTGGAGGGATGAGAAGATTGGCAACGAATGGAGTCCCATCTTATCCTCCAAAATTAGCTATAGTCAGGTTACCAGTTTACCTGTCCAGTTTGTCTCGGGAGGAGAATGATGGGTGGGTAACATTTCTTGACGGTGAGAAGGGTTATCTGGAATGATAAGGTTTGGGGAGGAGGTTCGATTACTGTAGCTCTTAGGCTGGGCAACAGGATAGAGCCAGAAATCCAGATAAAAAAATTTGCTCAACTGGGCTCCTGGGAGACTACCACCACCGGTCGGAAGACCCCGGTCGTATGTCTCGGAAGACTAAGAGGGACCGGGATTCTGACGCGAGGCCTGCTGGGAGGTGTAGTTCGTTGATTGAGGGAAGTCACGTGGGGAAGGGGCGGTACTTGGCTACTGAGACTGAGTTAGAGGTGTCACGTGGGGCACTTCCTTTGCCTTTGATCGAGACGCAGGCGCAACCCTCCTGCTGCTGCGGGCATCCTTGTGACCCTTCCGGCGTGTAAAGCCAATCCGTGCACAGAAAAGCGGGGCGGACCGAGAGGAGCGGAGGGAGCTCTGAGAGCCGCGGCCGCCGCCACTGCCGCGGCAGGGGCGTGGAGGGCAGGGGGCGGCCCAAGCCGAAGTTGCAAACATGGCTCAAAGCAGAGACGGTGGAAACCCCTTCGCCGAGCCCGGCGAGCTTGACAACCCCTTTCAGGTGACTTGCGCCGGCCTCTTTGGGGCATCTGGGGTGATTTCTCGAGTCTGGAGGGTCGGGCTAACTTGTATTCCCGTTCGTGACATTTGATCCGAGGAAGGGCCGCCACGTGGGAGTGACGACTACTCCAAACCAGTGAGCATCCTGGGGGGGCGGGCCCTGCCCCTTAAGGAGCTGGTACTGGCACTGTGGCGTGAAGGATTGGGGGCAAATATGGGGACAACAGCGTGGCCCCAAGCTGCAGTCCTTGGAGTCACAGCAATTGAGAAGAGTCCCCTGTGAGTTCCCCCAGAGGCACCAGGTGCCAGCTGAGCCCCAGATCTTTGCCCACAGGACCCAGCTGTGATCCAGCACCGACCCAGCGCGCACTATGCCACGCTTGACGTCTACAACCCTTTTGAGACCCGGGAGGTGAGATCTGGGAGCACGGGAGGGCGAGGAAGGGTAGGGTATGCTAACAGGCCCACTTTGTTGGAGTATAGGGGACTTTTTTGCACGCAAAGGAAGAAACACCGTGATCTTAGCTCCCTGAGAAAGGCCAGTCTGCCATGGGATGCCTAATCCCATGCCTTAGTGTCTAAAGACACGAAGGCCAAGGATCCATCGGTTTGAGCTCTAAATGTCAGTCTTGGGAGGACCTGGAGTCTGGCAGGGCCTGATGAAGTCCCTGTCTGGGGAGCCTTTTTTGAAGAAGAAAAGGGATGGGGCCGGTTGGAGTTGCGGAGAAAACAAACTATGTTTAGTTATATAGTTAGAAAACAAGGGATGAAGAAGACTAGACCTGTTTCTCACTGCAATAGAAAAAGGTAAGAGTTTTTAAAAGTTTAAGGAGGTTGATACGGTAGATGAGTGCTTTGAGTCCTGGCTAAGGAACTCGATGTGAGGGGTTATGAGGGCTGCTGCAGGTTGTAAAAGAGTTCTCTGATACAAACACAAGAACTAGCTTTCTAACAACTGGGGGAGGGGCTGCCACCTTAGGTAATGAGTTCTAGGTCTAAAAGTATTCAAGTAGACTCTAGATTCCTGTGTTGTGAAGGACTAGATGACCCCTAAGGTTTTTTTCCAAACTCAACAGCCACCACCAAGCTATGAGCCTCCTGCCCCTGTTCCGATAGCTCCACCCTCAGCTCCCCCTTTGCAGTCTTCGAGAAAGCTCAGTCCCACAGAACCCAAGAACTATGGCTCCTACAGCACTCAGGTAAAGGGGGTGTATGGGTAGGGGTTGAGGAGAGGGGCCAGCCCTGGGGTTCAGGACTCACATTGCCCTCTGCTCATACTGCTCAGGCTTCAGCTGCAGCAGCCACAGCTGAGCTGCTAAAGAAGCAGGAGGAACTCAACCGGAAGGCAGAGGAGTTGGACCGGAGGGAGCGAGAACTCCAGCATGCTGCCCTCGGGGGCACAGCTAGTAAGTGGATCCTTGATAGGGTTGGGGAGGGCATCTGACAGGTTCGAAGTCTCAAAAAAGGACCTCAGAGCATGGGCACTGGAGCCAGATTTCTGAGTTTGAATTTGGGTGCTATGTCTTGTTAAGGGTGAGCTCTTAGGCCAATTATTTAATCTTGAATGTCTCAGCTTCCTCACTTGTAAAATGAGAATTATGTTTGTACCTGTTTGACAGGATTGTTGTGAGGGTTAAACAAAGTCATCTATACAAAATGCTGGGCACAGTGCTTAGAAGTTGTAAGTCATAATAAACACTCAGTATTAATACAACTTTTGCCACTTGCCCTTGTTTCTTTGAACCCTCAAATTGGAAATAGAAGAGAGGACCTGGAGGTGAAAGGAAGGGGGAGTGATTTGGTGGTCTCTGTCTCATTTGTGAGATCCTCCTGCTCTTTTTGTGCCTTACAGCTCGACAGAACAATTGGCCCCCTCTACCTTCTTTTTGCCCAGTTCAGCCCTGCTTTTTCCAGGATATCTCAATGGAGATCCCCCAAGAATTTCAGAAGACAGTATCCACCATGTACTACCTCTGGATGTGTGAGTAGTGAGAAGCCTTTTTGAAGGAAAAGTACAGGTAGTAACTTGTACATCTTTCTTTTCCTGGAGCCCACTCACTCAGAACTAGACACTTCACCTATCCTCAGCATTTGAGTTTAAGTCTCATTTCTCCAGGAATCTTCCTGGATTACTCCTTTTATAGTATTTAGAATTTATTCTCCAGCCTTCTAGCAAATGTATGTTCTTGCCCTCTCCCCCTTCCCCGGTCCTTATGCATAAACGTATTCTGAATCCTTTAAATGTCTTTGCCAAGGGGATCACACATGATTGAGATTTGCTAGTTCTGGCTCCCCTGCTGAGGATCCTGTGAAGGCAGAAGCTGCCTTCCTCTCCTTACTCTGCCACATTTGGCGAGAGCTGTGGGGTGGGCTTCTAGGGAAAGGAGCTTTCACTGACCCATCATCCTGTTCCTCTAACCCTTAGGCAGCACTCTGGCTCTTCTCCTGAATTTTCTTGCCTGCCTGGCCAGCTTCTGTGTGGAGACCAGCAATGGCTCAGGCTTTGGGCTCTCTATCCTCTGGATTCTCCTTTTCACCCCATGCTCCTTCGTCTGTTGGTACCGTCCCATGTATAAGGCTTTCCGGTAAGAAGGGGGAGTGGGGATGGTGGCAGGGAGGGGACTTGGATGGGTCCCATTCTGCTTCTCCAACCCTAATTCTTTGCCTACACTTCCCTTTCTTTCTCTTTGCAGGAGTGACAGTTCATTCAATTTCTTCGTTTTCTTCTTCATTTTCTTCGTCCAGGATGTTCTGTTTGTCCTCCAGGCCATTGGCATCCCAGATTGGGGGTTCAGGTCTGTGAGGCTGCCATCTACCTTCACCCCTTCCTCCCACTCCTGTAGACCAAGTCAGCCTTGGGTACTGGCATAGGAGTTGTTCAGAAAAAGGAAATGTGGTTTTTATCCTTGGGAGGTGCTAATTTAACCAGAGAGACAAGATGTCCTCCATGATAGAGAGCCCAGACACAACTCTCAACAGACATAGATTAAGAGAAAGATGGCTGTGGTCAATCTGAAGAGGCTTCCTGGAGGAGACATGTGTAACCATGGTTGGAGAAGAGGAAGAATCCTCAACAGAAAGGTCTGTTTGGAGTGAGGATGTCTGGAAGAGCTTGGAGAGCTGGGAGCTGATCGTTCAGAAGCTGGGATTAAACTGTGAAGAGAGTAGGTGTAGTTTGGGATTGCGGTGCATGGAAAGCTGCCAGACTGACAGGAAAACGGCCCCTGGTGGGAAGACATAAGCAGCAGAGAAGCTGGGGGGACAGAGACCCAGCTGTGAGCAGCCCCTCTTCACTTCCACATACTTTCTCCTCCTTACAGTGGCTGGATCTCTGCTCTGGTGGTGCTGAAGGCCAACCCAGCTGTAGCTGTGCTCATGCTGCTGGTTGCCCTGTTCTTCACTGGCATTGCCGTGCTGGGAATTGTGATGCTAAAGCGGGTGAGGGGCTGTAGGTGGGGCCAGGAGATTGAGATCATGTGTCCCTAGGGGCATGGGTGGAACATTCAGGAGCAACTGGGGAGGGCCAGGCTGACTGATGGGTTCTCAGCTAATGGACCTGGGAGGCGGGTGTTGTGGGGTATATGTGGGTGTGGGTTGGTAGGGAGCCACGAGGGAAAAGCTAGAGCCTGCAGGCTGGTGAGTGGTGGTGATAGCGTTAGATTGGAGTTGGGTAACAGTGGCCAGAACGTGCTGTAAAGTCTATGCCTCTACTTGCAGATCCACTCCTTGTATCGCCGCACAGGTGCCAGCTTTCAGAAAGCCCAGCAAGAATTTGCAGCTGGTGTCTTCTCCAACCCTGCGGTGCGAACCGCAGCTGCCAGTGCAGCCGCTGGGGCTGCCGAAAATGCCTTCCGGGCACCCTGAACCCTAACTGGGATGCCCTGGCCCTGCCACTTAGGGGAGGTGACCTAGCCCCCATCCCTGAGGTCTCTGGGACTTAATGAGACGTCACTACTTGATGTCTTCACTATAGTGCCCCCAGTCCCACAGCCATGGCTGCTGAACCTGACTTAAGGGTGTGGGGAGCCCAGTGTGACCCAGTCACTGCTTCCCTCCCACTCCCCTTCCCCCAATCACGCCACACTGCTGCCACATCTACACACCCCAACCCAGCTTCCTTCTGCTGTGCCAAGGCTGTTGCTTCGGTTATTTAAATAAAAAGAAAGTGGAACTGGAACACAAATCACACCGTTTCCGGAATTTTAATGGGAACTAGGCCTTATGGAAGAGAAAGTGGAGGGGACTAGAATGGAAGCAGAATGTGGACTCCAGAGGGAAGGTCTGACCTGGCCTTAGTGTAAATGGAGAGCTCTCCAGGATGGGACAGCAGAGCCCGATGACAGGCCCAGGAAGAGGGAAGGAAATCCACGGTTGAGGTGGAATCGCGGAGCTGCCAGGGAGCCCAGCTCCCTACCCCTCTCCATTAATGACAGGGAAGGAGCCCTGAGAGGCTGGGTGGGGCTCAAGTGGGAGCCGAAAGCGTTGTTAGCTCTGGCGGCCAGCTCTCCCTGCAACCCTGCCTCCTGCTCCCTCCCTCCCTCTCTCCTTCCCTCCCTCCCTCTCTCTCCTTCCCTCCCTCTCCCTCCCTCCCTCCCTCCCTCCTTCCCTCTCCCCCTCCCACAGGGTCTCTGGCGGGGACTACAACTCCCGGGGTGCGCCGCGCTGGCCCTCGCGCCATGCCCCTCCTCCCGCACCATCCCATCCCCATCCCCCGCCTCTAGTCCCGGACCTGCTGCAGCCGAGCTGGGGGAGCGGGGGTGTGGTGGGGAGGGGAGCGGGGCTGGCGACCCAGGAGGCGGCGGCACCGCCGCAGCCTCTCCCCACCAGGCAGCCTCGGATCCCACTGGACACTGAGGGCACACCGACCGCGCCTCTAGAGTCACGCCGCCTCTCCCCTCTTCTCTAGACTTCTTTCCCATCCTTCTCGCCTTCACCCTTCCCACCCTTCCCTGGGTTCCGGACCGCCGCCCTCTCTTCACTCCCGGACCGGCCCTTCTCGGCGCCTCTCTTCTCTAGAGAGATGCGATGAGTTGGTGCCCCCGCGTCCTCATCGCCGTCCCCGGCACGGTGCCCGTCCAGTGCCCGTGGTGGGGAGGGAGCACTCCGGGGCCCCTCCGTGACGCCCCTCCCTTGGCCCCCTCCTCAGCTGGAATCCCTGGGCTATGCCCCAGGGGACCCATCCAGGGGGTGGGGTCTAGAGCGAGGGGGGTGGAGAGGAGGAAGGACGGGGCCTCGGGCGCCTCTGAGATGCTCCCAAGCGTCAGGGGGGGCCGAGCGAGGCTCAGGCAACCGGGCGGCAGGCATGATGCCCTCGCCTAGTGATTCCAGCCGCTCGCTGACTAGCCGGCCCAGCACCCGGGGCCTTACCCACCTCCGCCTCCACCGACCCTGGCTGCAGGCTCTGCTCACGCTGGGGCTGGCTCAGGTGCTCCTGGGCATCCTGGTGGTCACCTTCAGCATGGTGGCCTCATCTGTCACCACCACCGAGAGCGTCAAGAGATCCTGCCCGTCTTGGGCTGGATTCTCGGTGAGTTGGGTGCACAGTTGTTGGGTGGGGGAGGCTCCTCGGGCCCCACCCCTCCACACCAGCTGCCAGTCCAAATCCTGGCCTCTCCTCCCTCTCCTGGTCCTCCTCTTCCTTACAGAGCTGGGTGTACCCTGTGGTGAGGGGCTCACTCAGGTGCCTCCCCTGTCAGGCTGAGCCTGTGCCCACTCTATCCCCAGCTGGCGTTTTCCGGGGTGGTTGGCATTGTGTCTTGGAAGCGGCCGTTCACTCTAGTGGTAGGTGCCAGGGTCTGATGCCCACGGGGAGGCAGGTGCCTAGCACCTGAGGGGATGCCTATTTATGCCCTTGAAAAGGGAAATGACTCTCCCATTCATGCTGTCCAGGCACAAATGTCTGTGAAGGAGGGTGGCTCCATCTGCGGTAAAGGGTACTCTTGGGGTCTCAGCCCTGAGTCTGTGCCCTGTTTCCCCCAGATTTCCTTCTTCTCCTTGCTTTCGGTGCTCTGTGTCATGCTCAGCATAGCTGGCTCTGTTCTCTCCTGTAAAAACGCTCAGCTGGCCCGAGACTTCCAAGAATGCGTCTTGGTAAGATTTGAGGAAAGAGAGCCTGAGAGTGCTGGTTGGGGGAGGTGTGCAGGACAACCTGGGCTTGTCCTGATTCAGGCTGCCTCATCCTCTCCACTCCCACTCAGGATGGAAAGGTCTGTGTGTGCTGCCCTCCTGTTCCTCTACTGCGGCCCTGTCCAGAGTCAGGGCAGGAACTGAAAGTTGCCCCTAACTCCACCTGTGATGAAGCCCGAGGGGCCCTCAAGGTGAGCATGCACCCCTCCTCCCCCCTCCGCCATTCCTTCCTCTCCCGCCATCTTCCTGGTTCTTACCCTTCTGCTTCCTCCTGGAGTCCTTACAGGCCCCGAGTATGAGGGATTTACTCCACCCCAGGCTCCTCTCACATCCCTCTCTCTCTCTTGCCTCCCCCAGAACTTGCTCTTTAGCGTCTGTGGGCTCACGGTTTGTGCCGCCATAATCTGTACTCTCTCTGCTATTGTTTGCTGCATCCAAATCTTCTCCCTAGACCTTGTGCACATGGTGAGTGGGGAGCCGGGGTCAAGGCCAAGAAGGTAGGATGCAGGCAGGGTGTGTGTGCTGGGATTGGGCTTGAGGGGTGATGGTTACAGTGCTGGCTTTTGAGCACCAGGGGCTGTGGGTCACCTATTAGGCATATCTGTTGCAGGGATATTTAGGGGGTCCAAAGGAGGGTGAGGAAGGAAATGACAGGGAGTAAGAGAAGTATGTGATGCCAGTCTGGGGGCATTGAAGAGTGGGACTAAAAGTTGGGCGGAGTCAGGAAGGTCTTAGATGGGGGTGGGGATAATGGGTTGATGCTCTGGTGGGGACAGAGAACAGATAGTGATTCTGGGTGCAGAAAGGTCCATGTAGAGGAGGACTTTCTAGATGGGCAGGGCAAGAGCTGAAGGTCCTCGGCTGGGGCAGGGTTAGAGGAGGAACTGGTTTTGGCAAAGAGGCCAGAACTGAGATTCTTGGAGGGGGTGGGGCCAGAAAATGTAGATGAGAGAGGAGTTTGGGAGCCAAGGAGCTGTATTCCCAGAAACCAAGTTTGCTGACTTGCTTGCTCCCCAGCAGTTGGCCCCTGAGCGCTCAGTCTCAGGCCCTCTGGGGCCTCTGGGCTGTACATCCTCGCCCCCAGCCCCTCTCCTACACACCATGCTGGACTTGGAGGAATTTGTACCGCCTGTGCCCCCGCCGCCCTACTATCCCCCAGAGTACACCTGCAGCTCAGAAACAGATGCACAGAGGTGAGGCCAGGTGGAATCTGTGGGGAAACTAAGGAAGGCGACTGGGGCTGAGGCCGGGGATTGGTGGGGAGGGATCTTTTTGGAATAGGAGTTCTTTGCCAGGCTTTGACCCTCTCCCTCATCCTGCCAGCATCACCTACAATGGCTCCATGGACAGCCCGGTGCCCTTGTATCCTACTGATTGCCCCCCTTCTTATGAGGCCGTCATGGGGCTACGAGGAGACAGCCAGGTGAGAGCAGGGCTTGGTGTGGGCTGGGGAGTCAGAGATAGAGCCTGAAAAGCTGGGTGAGCTGCTGTCACTGGATAAAGATAATACTAGTTCTCATGATCTTTATAGCACTAGCACATTCACTGTCATCTTTGATCTGCCTGAGAGCTTGGCGAGGTGGGTGGGGTAAGAACTATTATTTCCATTTTACAGATGTAGAAACTGAAGCCCACATAAGTGACTTGAACAAAGTGACAAAGCTGGACTGGAATCTAGGTCTCCAGAGCTCTGTCCAGCCTATGGGATGGCCTAATCAGTGTGTAGGACTCGACCCTTGACCCTTGTGTCTTCTGCAGGCCACTCTGTTTGATCCTCAGCTTCATGAGGGCTCCTGCATCTGTGAGCGAGTGGCCTCCATTGTAGATGGTGAGCAGAAAGTCAGGAGGGTGGACAAGGTCTGGGATGCCTGGGATATCAGAGCTGGGTGTGGGGGGCAGAGGGGGACAGACGAGACCAAGTTGGTGGTTGAGGGACAAATGAGGGCTGGGGCTACTTGCAATCTTGGGCTTAGTTGTCTCCTCTGAGATAAAACTGGAGGCAGGATGGCCCGCAAGAGGCTGGGCCTGAGAAAAGAGGAACCGCCTGGGCCCAGCCAGGCTGGTGCTACCCGGCAGCCCCTACCACCCACAGTGTCCATGGACAGCGGGTCTCTGGTGCTGTCAGCCATCGGTGACCTCCCCGGGGGCTCCAGCCCGTCGGAGGACTCGTGCCTGCTGGAGCTGCAGGGCTCCGTGCGCTCCGTTGACTACGTGCTCTTCCGCTCTATTCAGCGCAGCCGCGCCGGCTACTGCCTCAGCCTGGACTGCGGCCTGCGGGGCCCCTTTGAGGACAGCCCCCTGCCCCGGCGGCCCCCGAGAGCTGCCCGCTCCTATTCCTGCTCTGCCCCCGAGGCCCCACCCCCACTGGGTGCCCCCGCAGCTGCCCGAAGCTGCCACCGGCTGGAGGGCTGGCCGCCTTGGGTGGGACCCTGCTTCCCCGAGCTGAGGCGGCGGGTCCCCAGGGGAGGCAGCCGGCCAGCTGCAGCCCCTCCCCCCCGAGCCCCGGCTCGCCGCTTCAGCGATAGCTCAGGTTCCCTCACCCCACCGGGGCACCGGCCTCCTCAGCCAGCTCCCCGACCACCGCTGCTGCTGCCACGGTCCCACAGTGACCCGGGCATCACCACCTCCAGCGACACCGGTGAGCTGCCACAAGGTTCAGGAGAGGGCAAGCACTGAGAGTACAGGGCCAATGATACCCACCAGGATTTGGGACACTGTTGAGGTCCCTGGGGAGGAAGAATGGGTGAATTCACCCCTGCAGTAGACACTTCTTATGTCACCTCCTAGAAACACATCAAGAGCTTAGTGGCTAAAAGAAGAGAATTTGGTTTTTGGAATGCAGTCTCACAGTTCCCAGCTTGGGCTAGTTACCCTCTTCAAGCCTCAGTTTCTCACCTGTAAAACAGGTATAATAACAGTACCTCACCATAGGTACTGTGGAGTTACTGAGGAGAGATGCAGGTCAAGTGCTTAGCCCTGGCACAGAAAGTGTTTGTCATTACCATTATGTGCCAGGTACTGGAGATGCTGCAGCAGGGCACGATAGCGCCTTAGTCCCTGATTTGGTGGATTGTACCATCTAGTTGCTGGCAGACCTGAGCAGAGATGATGCCCCCTTGGTTGGGAATGGGGTATGGAAGCTGGGCTTGAGTTCTCAGGAGGGCCGTGAGACTGGCGGGCCCATCTACTGAGCGCTCCCACTCAGTCCCTGTCTCTCTCTTCCTTCTCAGCTGAATTCAGGGACCTTTATACCAAAGTGCTTGAGGAAGAAGCTGCTTCCATTTCCTCTGCAGATACAGGTGAGGCATGTGGTTTGTGCCCAAGGGGCAGGGGGTAGGGGAGTGCTGCCTGGCCTTCTCTGCACCTCCCATTCCACCCACTCTCCCTCCCTCTCTCCAGGGCTCTGCTCTGAAGCCTGCCTCTTCCGTCTAGCCCGTTGCCCTTCCCCCAAGTTGCTACGTGCCCACTCAGCCGAGAAACGGCACCCTGTGCCCACCTTCCAGAAGGTCCCCGTGCCCTCAGGCCCTGCACCTGCCCACTCCCTGGGGGACCTGAAGGGCAGCTGGCCAGGCCGGGGCTTGGTCACTCGTTTCCTCCAGATGTCTAGGAAGGCCCCAGACCCTAATGGGAATGGAGCCCATGGACATAAGCAGGTAAAGTGAGGGGATCCAGGGAAGACAATCAGGAAAGACTGGTGCTTCAGGTGGGGCCACACTGATGCTCTTTCCTGTGGCCCCATCTAGGTGCCCCGGAGCCCATGGGGCCGGCCAGGCCGAGAGAGCCTACACCTTCGCAGCTGCGGCGACCTCAGCTCCGGCTCCTCCCTGAGACGCCTCCTGTCTGGCCGCAGGCTGGAGCGCGGCACCCGCCCCAACAGCCTCAGCCTCAATGGGGGCAGCCAGGAGACTGGGCTCTGACCTGGGCGTCCTCCCACACTGAACAGATCCAGATGAATGCTGGGGCCGCAAGCACCAGCTGGTTGGGACCAGCAGCCTCCAGCACCCCCTTGCACTGGCTGATACAAAAAGAAACCTGCTGAACACCCCCAGAAGTATCCCTTTCCCTCCTACCTCTAGGGGCTCCTGCTGCTTGCCTCTGCCCCTCCAGCCTGGGGAGACTTGTCCTGCACTGCATGGGTGTTCAGGCTGTGCAGAGAGATGCCCCTGCTTACAGCGTTGGAGGAGGAAAATAAAGTCCTGTTCCTCCAGCATGAGAGTAACTCTCTGATTCACCATGGGCCCTGTGGCCAGGGCAAAGGCATGTCCCGGTTGTTCAAGCACAAGGGGCTATATGCCTGTGCAATGGAGTGGTGAGGCATGAAGGGTCAGAAAAATCTGGGTGGCCTCTCAGCTCTGCCACCTTTAGCTGCATGATCTTGGGCAAGTTATTTAACCTCAATTGCCTGATCCATAAAACATTGTGAGGACGAAAGTTTGTAAAGCTCTTAACACACTAAGTAAGGCTTCAATAAATTTCAATTTTCCCTTCTCTTCTGGTTCATTCTTTGTCACCATTGAAATCTGTTCTAGCATCTCTCATAGTTATGAAAACTCTCAAGACGCTGATATCTATTTCCAGCTACCACATAATATCTCTGCCCCTTTTCATAACCAAACATTTTTTCTCTTCCTTCCTTCCACTCTTGAACATCCATTCTCTCCTCGCCCATTCCCATCAGACTCCTTCCCCTACCTCTCCTCAGGCACTGCTCTTTTTTTTTTAATTTTTAAATTTAAATTTTAATTATTTATTTTTGGCTGTGTTGGGGTCTTCATTGCTGCACGTGGGCTTTCTCTCATTGCGGCGAGCGGGCGCTACTCTTTGTTGCGGTCGGTGCCCAGGCTTCTCATTACGGTGGCTTCTCTTGTTGCAGAGCATGGGCTCTAGGCACACGGGCTTCAGTAGTTGTGGCTCGCGGGCTCTAGAGCACAGGCTCAGTAATTGTGGCACACGGGCTTAGTTGATCCACGGCATGTGGGATCTTCCTGGACCAGGGATCGAAACTGTGTCCCCTGCGTTGGCAGGCAGATTCTTATCCACTGCACCACCAGGGAAGCCCCCAGGCACTGCTCTTGACAAGTTTTTCAGTAAGCAAAAAAGTTAGACCCACTGGCCAATTCTCTGCCTGCATTTCACTTGACCTCTAAGAAGCATTTAACCCAGATAATCAGCATCTTTCCTCTTGAATTTTTCCCTTTCTTGTCTTTGAAAACATCATACTCTCCTAATTTTTCTCCTACTTTACTGTCTTGGTATCATTTGTCAGAGTTCACACCTCTGCCCAACCACTTAACACTGGAGGGCTCCAGGGCGCTCCCCTTGGCCCTCTTCTTTTTTCTACCTCCAGTCTGTATCAAGATCCATGGCTTTAAAGGCCATCTATGTGTTGGTGGATAACTTTCTCCTTTACCTCTCCATGGGCTCCAACCTCCAATTTGACATCTTTGCTTGGATATTGAATGGGCCTCTCAGACTCAACATGGCCACAATGGAACTCTTGATTCCCACCCCAGCACCTGTTCCTCTTCCAACATTCCCATCTCAATAAGTGGCACCATCACTCACCTAGCTGCACTTTCCATAAGCTTGGGAATCACCCTCATTTCTTCTTTTCCCTCATCCAACACATCTGATCCTACCCCTAATTCATCCATGTCTCACCAACTACCTAGCCCTAGTCATCACCCTCTCTCCCACCCTCTTGATCTATTTCCATTCTTCCTACAATCCACTCTCCACTCAGCAAAGTGATAAGAAATCATGTCATATTAAAGTTCTGCCTAAATGTACTGGCTTTCCACTGTATTTAGAATAATCTCCAAACTCCTTATGAAACTATGGTCAGGTACAACCTGGTCCACTCTACTTCAGCCAAACCGTTGCACAAGGGCCTTTGCACGAGCTAGCTATTCACCAACACGAAACTCGGTGCCATATATCTGTTGCTTTCACCTAATTCGGGTCTTAGTTCCATTCTCACGTTTTTGTTGAGCACTCCCCATTCTATCATAACGCCTTGTTTTGAACACCTATCACTATCCAAAATTACCTTGTTTTTGTTTTCTGTGTCGTTCCACAGAATGCAAGCTCCTGAGAGCAGGGCCTTGCTCATTGCCCTGGATCTAACACTTAGGGGGTCCTCAACAAACTCATTAAGTTATTAAAAGGCAGAGTGGGGCCTTGTAAACAGCTGGGAGACCCTATGACTTTGGGGATAGCCGTGGGGCCCTACAGGAGAGGAAGGGGGTAGGGAGAGGCACTGCCCATAGATGGCGTCTGGCTGCAAGGCTTCTTGAATAATTCACCATCATAACAACCCAGCTTCAGGGAGGGAGAGTTAGGGCGCAGCCAGAACGACAAAATGAGGTAGCAGGGAGTGGAGATTGGGATTCCCAACGGGGCAATTTCTGGGCACTGAATGTTCCCTATCCTGAGGCTCCCAAAGGAGGAAGTTCAAGAATCCATCTCAACTTCTATAAGCTGGACTCAATGAAAGAATTCAATCTCCCCCAACCCTTAGGGTGTGCTGGCAAGTGTAAAACGAGGCGCATGCGCGCTTCTCGCTTCCCGCGCCCTCTTTCCGAATAGACCCCCGTATACGCTTGCGCCCTATTTGGGCTACGGCTGGTCAGCGAAAACAGTCCGTCCCCAGAAAAACCAATAAGACGTGAGGAAAGGGCCTGCGTCCCGCCTCCTGACGATTCAGGGGTCTCCCTTCTGGAACGAGGCCCCGGCCCCGCCCCGCCGGCCCTGCGCGTCTCGCGGCTGCGCGTGGTGGAGTGCAGCGTAGCTCTGCTGAGCTCCTGTGTACCGCCCCGCCCAGCCCGCTTTGCAGGCTGCTCTGGGATTTCCCTTCGCCTCCGTTTGGGGCTGCTGTTTCGCTTCGCCGACGGTAGGCGTAATGGATTTTGCACTTTTTGGATCTTAACTCTCCTTTCCCTGCGTCTGCACTTCACCTTTTTATCATCCTTATTATTAATTGTAGGGATGGTTGTATTTTACTAATGAAGAAGAGGGGGGAAATCTACAAATCCTCTTCTACCCACTAGCTTTTTTGAGGGGTGGAGTGGAAAGAAAGTCTATGTAATTTATCCATTCTTCAATCATCCGACAGATGTTCAATGAGCACGGGACGAGCACCGGGTGCTGTGCTACGTACTGGGGATACAGACTGATCCCCTCCCTACTGGACTTTCTCACGGACAGATCAGCAGACAAAGGAGTTAGCAGGCCACTGGGTGCTATAACTGACATTAAGCCATTTGTACAATTAATTACAAATGTAATAAGAGCTACAAAGGAGATGTAAGGGCTCCTCACACACAGGAGGGGTGTGTGTAAAAGGAGAGAATTTCTTGGAGAAAATGACATATGAGCTGAGTTCTGAAAGAAAGATGAATAGGCATTACGTAGGCCAAATGGAGGTGAAGAGTGATGCATAATAAAGAAGAGCCTTTGGGAGGATTCTGAGGCAGAAAGGATGTCGAACAAGGGGGCCAGTCTGTGGCAGGCTGTAATTGGAGGCTGGTCTCCGTCGTGCGCCTTACAGTCTGATTTCTACACAGCAGCCAGTGATCTTTTAAAAATATGAATCTGATGTTGTCACTTCCCTGCCCCAAACTGTCCAGTGAATTTCCATTTTGGAACAAAATTCAGACTCCTCACTGTGGCCACCAAGGCCCTGCAGAATTTGACCCCTAACCTTTTACTCCAAACTCACTTCTTACCACTGTCCCACTCACTCCTTCTGTCCAGCTTCCTTACCCTTTTAAGATTTTTTTTTAATGTGGACCATTTTTAAAATCTTTACTGAATTTGTTACAATGTTGCTTCTGTTATATGTTTTGGTTTTTTGGCCTCAAGACATGTGGGAATCTTAGCTCCCCCACCAGGGATCGAACCTGCACCCCCTTCATTGGAAGGCTAAGTCTTTTGTTTGTTTGTTTGTTTGTTTTTTTATTTTTGGCTGAATTGGGTCTTTGTTGCGGTGCATGGGCTTCTCTTGTTGCGGAGCACAGGCTCTAGGCACATGGGCTCAGTAGTTGTGGCATGTGGGCTCAGTAGTTGTGGCTTGAGGGCTCTAGAGCACAGGTTCAGTAGCTGTGGTGCACGGACTTAGTTGCTCCACGGCATGTGGGATCTTCCCAGACCACAGCTCGAACCCATGTCCCCTGCATTGGCAGGTGGATTCTTAGCCACCGAGCCACCAGGGAAGTCCCTGGAAGGCTAAGTCTTAACCACTGGACTGCCAGGGAAGTCCCCCTTCCCCTTTATTTTGTTTCATAGTTCTCATGGCCACCTGAAATTACCTGTTTTTTGGCTTCCACCACCACTAGAACATAAGCTCCATAGGGCCAGGGACTTTATAATCTTATTCATTACTGTATCACCAGGGTCTAAAACAGTGCCTGGCACATAGCAGATGCCCAATTATGATATGTCAAATATGTGTCTTGGGGAGCACATAGCAGGGGTGCCCAGCTCATTCAGCGGTATCAGGAAAATGGTACTGATGGTAGGGACGTTAAGGCTGAGGAGTTAATGATGAAAAAGAATAGTTATTCATTTTTTTTCAAGAGAGGAGAAGAAAATAGCATAGAGCAGAGAGGCAAGATGGAATGTGGCCTATTAGGCGAAATGTGATTGGAACATATGGTCCAAGTGGAGAGGTGAGAAATGAGACTGGAACAATGATGCCAGGTCCCGGTAGCCCTCTTAAAAGGCAGTGTGGAGCCATCGAAGGATTTTAGGAGGGAGAGTGGTAGCTTCAGAATTTGTATTTTAGTTAGACCATCCAGTTCTTGGAGAATGGATTGGAGAAGAAAAGTAGAGTGTAGGAGGCCAAGCAAGAGATGTTTCAGTAGTTTAGAAGAGAATAGACAGGGAGAAGGGTACAGGGAAAGGACAGAGTCAAGGATGAGCCCTAGGTTCTGTGAGGAAGAGGTTCTATTTATGGGGAAAGAAAACACAGTAGGAAGAGTGGGTTTGGCTGGAGGAGATGATGCTCTCATGATGTTCCTGCTGAAGTGCCTGTGAGACACCAGAGGAAAGGTCTGGAGGGCAGAGTCACATCACATGGTCCATCCCAGGAGAAGGCTTGGGATTGGAAGTGGAGATTGTGGAACCAGGAAACAACTAGAAGGTTAGTCAAAGCCATGGGTTATCTCTGTGGAGAGAGCATGACGTATGAGAAGAGAAGGCCTAGGACAAAAGCCTAAGGAACAGACAGAAAGAGGACACGAAGCCTGCAAAAGAGAAGGAACAGCCAAAGAAGTGGGAGGACATCCAAAGCAGCAGAGTGTGGAGTCATGAAAACAAAAGAGAGTGCTTCTAGGAGGTAAAAAGTCCAGTCAAATAAGGGCTGAGCGGGGACTTGCCTGGTGACGCAGTGGTTAGGAATCCACCTGCTAATTCAGGGAACGCGGGTTCGAGCCCTGGTCCGGGAAGATCACACATGCCACAGAGTGCCACAACTACTGAGCCTTGTGCCACAACTACTGAGCCTGCGAGCTACAACTACTGAAGCCCCCGTGCCTAGAGCCTGTGCTCTGCAATAAGAGAAGCCACTGCAATGAGAAGCCCACGCACCACAACGAAGAGTAGCCCCCACTCACCACAACTAGAGAAAGCCCTCACGCAGCAACAGACCCAGTGCATACTGAAATAAATAAATAAATAAATTTATATGGGAAAAAAAAAAAGGCTGAGCACTATTCATTGGACTTAGCAACAGAAGGATCATTAGTGACTTTGGCAAGAACAGTTTTGGAGCCAGGAGGGTCCAGTATCAGCCCATGGAGTGTAGGAAGTGGAGAGAGGACTCATCAGGTGTAGCAACTTATTCCAGAGGTTTGGCTCTGAGTAATATTACATGCATTGTTGCATGAAATCCTCATAACACCCCTTGAGGCAAGAGTTTTGGAGATGAGAAAACTGAACCTCTGAGAAGTCAAGTAACTTCCCAATATCTCAGTTCTAGTGAGAAATGAAGCAAGGATTTCAATCCTGTATAATCACTCGGGTGTTCATGCTGAAACACCCTTCCTTATTGCCTCTTCTTGAGGGGAGCAGGAGAGAAATGGTGGCGGCCGGAGGGAGAAAGTTTGGAGGTAGAGGCCTCGCACAGAAGACTCCTTCTACTGTACCTGGAGGGAAGAAACAAAACCTGGATAACAATAACAGTAATAATTCCAGCCATCTATGTGGAATTTTACAGTTCACAAGGAACACCCCAGATTTTTTTTTTTTTTTTTTTGGCTGCGTTGGGTCTTTGTTGCTGCATGCAGGCTTTCTCTAGTTGTGGTGAGCGGGGGCCACTCTTCATTGTGGTGCGCGGGCTTCTCATTGCAGTGCTTTCTCTTGTTACAGAGCACAGGCTCTAGGCGTGTGGGCTCAGTAGTTGTGGCTCGCGGGCTCTAGCGTGCAGGCTCAGTAGTTGTGGCTCATTGGCTTAGTTGCTCCACGGCATATGGGATCTTCCCGGACCAGGGCTCAAACCCCTGTCCCCTGCATTGGCAGGTGGATTCTTAACCACTGCGCCACCAGGGAAGTCTCTTCTCAGATATTGTTATTTTCAATGAGCCTCATTACAGCCCTGCATGGGAAGCTCAGAACAATAACGAATGTGCAAGCAGGCTCACAGTTGTTCAGTATTTGAATCATACTTCCTGTTGCCTCCACCAAATCGCCTTAGTTAGGTCTCATTCTTACTGTAATAGTCTTGTTCAGAGTTAACCTCATTCTTCCTGAAGTTCACCACTCCTTTGCTTCAAACAACACCAAGGACAGTCTCTGAAACACTGACAAGCAGGACCTTAAACAGCGAGAAGGTGAAGTTGGTAACTTAACCCATTCATTTATTCAGTAAACTTGAGCCCCGATTCTGTGCTTGTCTCTAAGTGAAGAGTTTTAAGGTTTCAGAGAAATAGTAACCATGAGATTTTCCCTGTGACCATTTATAAACTTACAGAAGACTAAAAATATGCAACTGAAATATCTGGGAGGCTGTATGACATGATGGCTAAGAGCTGCTTGGGCTTCAGAATAGGACAGACCTGAATTTAGGCTTGACTCTGCCACTCACTTGACCTAAGTCAGTTTTCTCGTCTGTAACATGGGGTTGTCGGGCTAATGCATGTAATAAGCACTCATGAAAGACTGGTTGTTGGTACCTTGAGAAAAATTATAGGAGAGAATGTGAGGTACAAATACTTTCCATTTGCACTGGGCTTTACAAGTATACTATGGTTATTGTTTAAGAGTTGGTTAATCAGGGACTTCCCTGGTGGTCCAGTGGCTAAGGCTTCATGCTCCCAATGCAGAGGGCCCAGGTTCAATCCCTGCTCAGGGAACTAGATCCCATATCCTGCAACTAAGTTTCCACGTGCCGCAATGAAGATCCCACGTGCTGCAACTAAGACCCTGTGCAGCCAAATAAATAAATATTATTTTTAAAGAGTTGGTTAATCAAACTAACTTTATTGCCATAATCATTTGGCAACATATACACGTATCAAATCATCAGTTGTACGCGTTAAACTTACACAGTGTTACGTCAATTATATCTCAATAGAGCTGAAAAAAAAAGTTGATTAATCAGATTAATCCAAGGGTGAAGCCACACCCTAGCAATTAAGGGGCAGAAGGGTCTCACTGGAGAAACAAGTCATTTGGAGTCAGTAATCAGGAGGAGTGGTGTATCTTCAGATCAGAAACCAGAGCTGAAAGGACAGGTTCCAGGTTGACTGATAAGGTTTATCCATTCATTCACTTCTTGAGTATTTTTTGAGCACCTACTCTGCTACGCATGGCATAAGAGTGTCTCTTAAAAAAAAAAAAGAGTGTCTCTCTTTGACTTGACCATGGAGGTGACAGTGGGACTGGGAGGAGGCACCCTCCTTGGGGAGTTGATCTGAGACTTAAAGAGCAAGGAGCCTGTGACATGGTACTTGCCAGGCTCCAGGGCTGGAGTTTGCTATCTGAGCCAAGCCTACAGCTTGTCACAGGGCTGGCTGAAGTGGGATCAGAACTCTTGTGCTGGGTCAGCCAAACTATTTTTGTATTTCTGCTTTTCGCTTAAATTTATTTCCCAGTTGTCCTCCCTTGGTGTTTAGCTAAGTCTTTTTTTTTTTTTTTTTTTAAGCTAAGTCTTTTAAAAGTGCTGTGCAGGGACTTCCCTGGCGGTCCAGTGGTTAAGGCTCCGCACTTCCACTGCAGGGACACAGGTTCGATCCCTGATCCGGGAACTAAGATCCCACATGCCTTGCAGCACGGCCAAAAAAAATAAAAAATAAAATAAAAGTGCTGTGCAAAGGGGACCGAGGATCGCATTTGTGGCCACCTAGTACGTCCCTAGTGGCTACTGCAACCTGGGCGGTTCAGGTGACTGCCCTAAGGGCAGTGGTTATCAGTCGCCCCCTAGAGGGCATTTTGGAAACGTCTCTTTAGTGGAAACCAGGATTAGGAGGCACTTTGAGGATTTAGTGGAAGGAGGACAGGGAAGGTAGACCATCTATAACATGGAGGACAGTCCTGCACAAAGAAGAATTGTCTCTCATTCTACTTGACTTTGAAATGTTCTGCTCAACAATATGTAGAAAGGGCTTCCCTGTGGGCTCAGTGGTTAAGAATCCACCTGCCAATGCAGGGAACACAGGTTTGTGCCCTGGTCCGGGAAGATCCCACATGCCACGGAGCAACTAAGCCCGTGTACCACAACTACTGAGCCTGCGCTCTAGAGCCTGAGAACCACAGCTACTGAGCCCACGTGCCACAACTACTGAGGCCCGCACGCCTAGAGCCCGTGCTCTGCAACAAGAGAAAACCCCGCTTGCCGCGACTAGAGAAAGCCCATGCACAGCAATGAAGACCCAATGCAGGCAAATAAATAAATAAATTTATTAAAACAACAACAACAATATATGCAAAATAAAATCAAATATAAACCAGCAGGACTCCATTATATAATAATGCAGAAAAGTTTTACAAGGTGTTTTTTTGTTTTTTGGAACAGCCCAATTTAGGTGGAGATCGTTATGGAGAAGGAAGCTTAAATAAAATACATTGTCTTGACATTATTGCATCTGTCTACTCAGTGTATTAGAGCACTTCCAGCTATGCAATATACTTCGTTTGAAAGAGTTTCAGGGCTTCCCTGGTGGTGCAGTGGTTAAGAATCCGCCTGCCAATACAGGGGACACAGGTTCGTGCCCCGGACTGGGAAGATCCCACATGCTGCGGAGCGGCTGGGCCCATGAGCCACAACTACTGAGCCTGCGCATCTGGAGCCTGTGCTCCACAACGGGAGAGGCCTGTGCACCGCGATGAAGAGTGGCCCCCGCTCGCCGCAACTGGAGAAAGCCCTCGCACAGAAACGAAGACCCAACCAACACAGCCAAAAATAAATATAAAATAAATAAAATTTTAAAAAAAGACTCATGATCTATTAAAAATAAATAAATAAATAAAAATAAAAGTTTCAATGCAGTAGTGTACCTGCAAAAGCAATGAACCAAAAGCAATTTACAAAATTTACAAAAGAAATTTACAAAAGCAAATATGTAATAAAAGTAAAGTTTTTTTACTAGCTTCATTGAGGTGTAATTTACATAGTATAAAAGTTTCTCCTTTTAAGTGTACAGTTCAATGATTTTGAGTAAATTTACAGAGTTTTGCAACAGTTAATCTCCATTGCCACTCCAGCCCCAGACAAGCACTAATCTATTTTCTGTCTCTACAGATTTGCTTACTCTGGAATTTCATATAAATGGAATCACACAATGTGTGGTCTTTTTGTCTGGCTTCTTTCACTTAACACGATGTTTTTGAGGTACATTCATATCGTAGCATGTATCAGTATTTTGCTCCTTTTTATTGCTGAATAGTATTCCATTTAATGAAATACCACAATTTGTGTATTTATTCACCAGCTGATGGACATTTAGTTTGTTTCCATAAATAATGCTGCTGTAAATATTCATGTGCAAGTCTTCGGGTGGACAAATGTTTTCATTTCTTTTAAGTAGATACCTAGAAATGGAGTTGCTGGGTCATATGGTAACTCTATGTTTAACATTTTGAGAAACTGCCAAACTGTTTTCCAAAGTGGCTGCACCGCTTTACATTCCCACGGTAACATGAGCATTCTAATTTCTGCACATTCTTGCTAACACTTGTTATTGTCTGTCTTTTTGATCATAGCCATCCTAGTGCATATGAGGTGGTATCTCATAGTGGTTTTGATTTGCGTTTCCTTAATGACTAATGTCAAGCATCTTTTCATGAGCTTTGTGCCCATTTTTATATTATCTTTGGAGAAATATCTATTCAAGTCCTTTGCCCATTTTTTAATTGGGTTATCTTCTTATTACTGAGTTATAAGAATCCTTTATATATTTTGGATACTAGGCCTTTATCAGAGATATGGTTTGAAAGTATTTTATCCCATTTTGTGGAATGTCTTTTCACTTTCTTGATGACATCCTTTGAAACACAAACATTTTTCATTTTTTTGTTTGTTTGTTTTGTTTTTTGTGGTACGCGGGCCTCTCACTGTTGTGGCCTCTCCCATTGCGGAGCACAGGCTCCGGACGCGCAGGCTCCGCGGCCATGGCTCACAGGCCCAGCCGCTCCGCGGCATGTGGGATCTTCCCGGACCGGGGCACGAACCCGTGTCCCCTGCATCGGCAGGCGGACTCTCAACCACTGTGCCACCAGGGAAGCCCAAACATTTTTCATTTTGATGAAGTCCAATTTATCTTTTTTTTCTTCTGTCATTTGTGTTTTGGAATCGTAAATAAGAAACCATTGTCTAAAGATATTCTGGACTTAATCTATAAGAAGATGAGACTTCTGGGAACCTTGGGAGGAAGTAATAGTATTTATGTGTGGGAGGGACATGACTTATTGGAAGCCAGGGGACGGACTATGGCAGATTGCCTCCTAGATGGCCCCCAAATGATCCCCACCTCCTGGTGTTTACACCTTTATTTAGCCCCTCTGCCCCACACACATCTGTATAGAAGACCTGTATAACCAATAGGATATTGTGAAAATGATAATGTGTGACTCCTGAGGCTAGGACCTTGTGGCTTCTGCCTTACTCTCTCTTAGCTCACTCACTGGAGAGGAATCCAGCTGCCATGTTGTGAGGACGCTCAAGCAGCCCTATGAATTATTCCACATGGTAGGGAACTGAGGCCTTCTGCCAACAGCCAGCCCCAGTTCACCACCTATGTTAGTGGCTTAACTTGGAAGCAGAGCCTCAGCCCAGTCAAGCCTACTACAGATGATAGCAGCCCTGACCAAAATCTTGGCTATAGTCTTTTGAGAAGCCTCAAGTCTGAACCATCCAGATGAGGTACTCCTGAATTCCTTACCCACAGAAACTATGTGAGATAACAAATGTTTGTTGCTGCCTAAAACAAAAGAAAAAGAAACCACTGGCTAATCCAAGGTCACAAAGATTTACTCCTAGCCTTCCTTCTTACAGAAAATTAAGAGTTTTAGCTCTTACATTTAAGTCGATGATCCATTTTGCTTTGATTTTTGATTATGGAGTGAGGTAAGGGTCTAAGTTTATCTTTTGTTAAAAAAATAAATTTATTTATTTATATATATATTTTTAATTTTTGGCTGCTTTGGGACCTCGTTGCTGTGCACAGGCTTTCTCTAGTTGCGGTGAGCGGGGTTTTCTCTTGTTGCAGAGTATGGGCTCTAGGCGTGTGGGCTTCAGTAGTTGTGGCACACGGGTTCAGTAGTTGTGGCTCATGGGCTCTAGAGTGCAGGCTCAGTAGTTGTGGCTCACGAGCTTAGTTGCTCTGCAGCATGTGGGATCTTCCCAGACCAGGCCTCGAACCCGTATCCCCTGCATTGGCAGGAGGATTCTTAAGCACTGCGCCACCAGGGAAGTCCCTAAGTTTGTCTTTTTGCATGATATCCAGTCATCTCAGCACTGTTTGTTGAAAAGACTGTCCTTTTCCTTACTGAATTGCTAAGGCCTAGAATCAAATAGTGAATTTGTGAAGACATGTGGAATGCACTGAAGCTTATTCATAAAGATTGACTTTTAAGCATTTTGATTTATCATATATTTTATGTTTTTGCAGCACAATAATAATTACATATTGTAAAAATGACATATGATGAAACTTACATATTGAAATTATTAATTCATGGGCTGTTTTTGCTTCTGTTAAATCCTAATTTATTCCATTTACGTTAGTACATATCTGACTATTTTATATTGTCTTATAGGTAATCATGCCTAAGCATTTACTTATTGAAAACATATTTTGCTATAAAAAATAGTCCCATGATCTTTCCTTTATATACCAATTAAGGCAACTATATTGATTCTCTTAAATTGTGTGTGTAGGTAAGTCATATTATCTATACATTCATTTCAGGATAATAGAGAGTATGTGAGGAAATACTTTTTATGAAAAGGGGTGCTCAGGCTGTTGGTCTGAGATCTCCCAGGACAGGGAGAGTGAAGCTTGGGAAGAGAGGCAGACCTGCCTCTCCCCAGCTGAAAATCAATCCATCTTGCCCAACCTGGGAGTCCTGGATTCTGTTTCATTATTGACAAGTTATCCCCTGACCAATGCCTTTGAAGAACGCAGATCCAGAAATGTTGCCATGTAGCCAGCACTTCAGAAGCCAACTTGGGCTTCATTTTGAGCAGGTAAAACACGTGTAGGATACACGGGACGATTTTAAAACAATACAAAACAAACGCTGCCGACCAGCACAGCAGCTTTTGAAAATAACCAGCAGCTAATGTAGCATTTGGCACACTGGAGGCACCCATCAAATGTGTGATGTGTGTCATAGGACCCTGGATACAAATTTTATCGTACGCAAGTCCGTGTACCCAACGCAGAGTGAGGCCAAACAATACCAAAACGTCGGAGTTTGGAGAGAGAAAGGTTTATTGTAGGGCCGTGCAAGGAGACGGGTGGATCGTGCCTTAAAAACCCGAACTCCCTGAAAGAAAGCTTTTCAGCAAAGCTCGTTTATACGAAAGGTGAGGGAGGGCTGTGGTTAGTTGTCACAGACCTCTTTGGCGTCAGATCCTTTGTTCTTGAGGTCAGGTCACGGTCAGGTCACAACATTCCTGTAAACCTCCACCAAAACAAATGTTATTCTCTGTTCTGACGAGAAAGGGCAAGGTCCCAAAGGCTCAACCTTTACCCTCTGAGGTCCAGGCCCTGGCTAGAGGAGGGGGTCCTTGTGAGGGCCAGTTATCCTGCCTGGGAGCATTCATCCAGCCCCTGGTCTGGGTCATCCCGCCAGTGCCCAGGCCCGGCTGAAGAGGCAGATCTCAGCTGGCAGCACCCTCAGGGCCAGGTCCCCAGACCTGCCCAGCCGTCATCACTGAGGGAGCCAGGTGCCCAAGGACCCAGCGGGCCCTCAGGCTTTTCATTTACACCGGAGAGAATGATTTGTATAGGATGGATGGGAATACATGTAGCAAATACCAGTCAGGTGAATTCCCAGCTCACAACGATTGCCCTTCTTTGAGAATAGCCCCAACCACAGAGGTGGACCTCAAGTAATGATGTGCAGTGTCCTTGCAGCTTAACCCTGACCTCTGGCCACCTCCTAGCATGATACAACTGATCTAAGCCGTACCAGTTTTAGAAATGTGAAGGGAGAGACTGAAGCTGGTTGAAGCTGTTACCTTTTTAAAAAATTTTATTTTAATTAATTAATTAATTAAAATTTGTGGCTGCATTGGGTGTTTGTTGCTGCTTGCAGGCTTTCTCTAACTGCAGAGAGCGGGGCTCTTCGTTGCAGTGCACGGGCTTCTCATTGCAGTGGCTTCTCTTGTTGAGCATGGGCTCTAGGCGTGCAGGCTTCAGTAGTTGCAGCACATGGGCTCAGTAGTTGTGGCTCGCGGGCTCTAGAGCGTACGCTCAGTAGTTGTGGTGCACGGGCTTAGTTGCTCCATGGCATGTGGGATCTTCCCAGAGCAGGGATCGAACCTGTGTCCCCTGCATTGGCAGGTGGATTCTTAACCACGATGCTACCAAGGAAGTCCCTGAAGCTGTTACCTTAATGGCAGTGTCCATATACTGCAGTTGCTGAGGCCTCCATGGCCTGGGACCCATGGAGACCGCCACTGCCATTAGGCTGCACAGGCGGGGATGGGGGAGAGGTTTGCTGCTGCTTCGAGGCCTGGACCCGGCCAATGGGTGGCTGTGGTGAGGGCTTGTAGCTCTGCAGGACACAGCCCTCAGCCTGTCCCCTGGGCACCCCAGCTCACCCGCTGGCCCCGCGGCTGGAGGGTCTGGAGGGTCCCGGCGAGAAGGCCGAGATCTGCCTCGGCCTAACCCACTCTCTGCTGAGACGACCACTGCCAGGCTGCTGTTGGCGGAGTGGGACCTCTAACCGCGGCGCTCAGGGTCTCGCGCTAACAGCCGCGAGCTAAGGGGCCTTGTGCCCGCCCCACCTCATTACAAATCCAGGTTCCACGGCTGAGTAGTCAAGAGACTTTGGGCAAGTTCATGACCTTTCAGAGTCTTAGGTTCCTCATCTCTAAAATGGGGAAAATAATAGTATCTGCCACATGAGAATAAAATGAGACTATGAACATAAAGTAGCGCAGAATAAGTTCTCAGTCAATATTAGCCCTTATTATAACCAACTTTATTTAGAAAATAAAATATGAAAGCCTCAATGGCAAACCACATTGTGAGAGAAGAAACAAGACACTCACAAGCTCTGTGCCTGCAGAGGAAAACAGGGAGGGGAGTGGGGCTCTAAGGCCAACAGAGCACATAGCACAGGGAGATCAGCTCAGTGCTTTGTGACCACCTAGAGGGGTGGGATAGGGAGGGTGGGAGGGAGATGCAAGAGGGAGGGGATATGGGGATATATGTACACATATAGCTGGTTCACTTTGTTATACAGCAGAAACCAACACACCATTGTAAAGCAATTATACTCCAATAAAGATGTTAAAAAAATAAATAAAGCCAACAGAGGAGGTAGGGGCAAATGTAGTATGTACTTAATATCAATAAATATCTGTGGGGGCTTACCTGGTGGCGCAGTGGTTGAGAATCCGCCTGCCGATGCAGGGGACACGGGTTCGTGCCCCGGTCCTGGAAGATCCCACATGCCGCGGAGCGGCTGGGCCCGTGAGCCATGGCCGCTGAGCCTGCGCATCCGGAGCCTGTGCTCCGCAACGCGAGAGGCCACAACAGTGAGAGGCCCACGTACCGAAAAAAAATTTAAAAAAATTTGTGGAGTGAGTGAACTATAGGAAAGTAAGATCACCTGCCCTCCTCCCAAGAACAAACCCCGTGCAGCATTTCCTGGAAAAACATAAAGTCTAGATGGGGCAGATTTGACATAGTGATGATGGTTCAATTCAATGCAACAAGCTGACACCTACCCAGCCTGTGCCAGGCCTTCTACTTAGAATAAGTAAGCCATTCCTTTGGGGAACTTCCATAAACACAGCCCTAACTTGTTGCAGTATTTGGTGCCAAGCAGTGTGCTAGACACACATTATCATACTTACACCTCACAACAATTCTGTGAGATAGGAGTTATCTCTCCCCTTTTATAGATGAGAAACAGAGGCTCAGAGTGATTAAGTAATTTATTGAAGGTAAAACAGCCAGTAAGTGGTAGAGCCAGGATTCAAACCAAGCTCGTCTCACTGAGACGGTATTCAGTATAGTCTATACTCAGTATAGTCTCAGTGAGACTATAGCTCCTATAGGCTACAGGAACCTAGAAGAAGAAATGGTCAATTTTGCCTGGAGTGTATCTGGAAAGACTTCACTGAGATAATTTTAAAAAACAAAAAGGCACAACAATCAAGTGGTTCCCAAGTGTCTACTGTGTACCAGGCACTGTGCTTATCTCCCTGATTTCAGTAGTAACCTGGTGAGGTGGTGGTATTCCCTCCATTTTACAGGTGAGGAAGGCTCAGAGAGCTGTAGTCAGTCAGGTCATAATTGTGTGTGTCACCCCCACTGAATCAATGTGATGTGGCCCATGAGGCAACACCATGGACGACCCCCTTGTCACATCCACTGAGGATGCAGCTTTGTACCACACTTTCCAGTTTCTGAACTACTTTACACAACCTCCCTGTCCTGTGATCTCCTTCTCATCTGCATCTGATGATGAAACAAGTGAGACTGGAGAAGCACTGTCCCTCTGCCTAGGGCCCATTGTCCCTGCACTTCTCTGGTTAATATTCCCTAAACCTCACCTCTTCTCCTCCATGAAACCTTCCAGGATAACCCCAGCATGAAGGGTCTCTCTATGCACACCTGTTACCAATTTTGTCTTTATCTGTAACCATCCGTATAAGAGTCTGACTCTTATGAGCCTTCTGAACCTCAATAGGGCAAAGACTTCTTAATCATCTCTCAGTATTTTGGCCTCAGTATTTTACACCGTGAACCTCTTTTATTGGTATCACCTTTATTAGCATGACTTTAAAATTTTTTCTCAAGAAAGCAATGGGCCTGCTGTGGTTCCCATCCTTTGGGATTCGGGAGCCTCTACCCAATCCTTCATTCAGATCTTTCATCTAGATTCTTCCTAACGTTGTCATCCATACATGCTTTCCAGAATTTCACAGGGTGTATGATCACCAACAGCCCGAGGAAGACAGTCAGTCGCCCTTTACAAGTATGGTTGCGATTGCCTCACTTCTTGTGTCATGTGACTCTCCCATAGTTATCACATGACACATCCACTCCATTTTGCCGGAATTAACCCGCAGGGCTCATCTGGTGCATATAGCTACCTCAGGCTCCTGCACCCCTGTTTTTATTTAGCTGATACTCTATCCCTCCGAGGTTTGGGAACCCCACAATCTTCTCATCTGGTGATGGAGCTTTCAAGTCCTTCCAGAGAGGTGAGTGGGTCAGGGCTCCCAAATGGTCTTGTCGCTCTTTCTGGAATCCTGGCCATCCAGGCTCTGGAATTCAGTGAACGACACACTCTCCTCGAAACCAGGCCATCACGGCCCTTTGATGGGGGGACAGATGGAGGGAAGGTGAGGTTGAGGGAGAAATGGTTAGGAGGAGGGGTGGAGGAGGATCCTGGTCGGGGTGGGCAGAGAGCTATTACTAGCAGAGGGCTTGGAGGGTGTCTGGACCCAGGTGTCTGTGGGCTTTGTTCCATTCTTTTAAAGGTGGGAGACTAGGCTGGGTGCCCACAGGCAGCCGAGCCCTGCCTAGGAGAGTAGACGAGAGGTGGAGAGGGGCTTGCCCTCTAGCCTCTCCTCATTCTGTTCTCAGGAGTGTCCCAAGCCCCGGGACAGAGTAGACATCATGGCTCCCAGTCTCATGGGATTGCTTCTACTTCAGGCCGTGTCGTGGGCATCAGGTGAGTCAAGGAGGAGGGAGGGAGCCCCGAGGCCCCCTTCTGCATTATGGTCCCTTGGTAGTCTCTGGCATACTAGTGGTGGACTTCATTAGATGCTCACTAAACCCTTTTGAGTGACTGAGATCAACTGTGGGGTATATCAAGAGAATGTTTGAAATCAGTATTCAGTCTTTCCTTCCAAATATTGTGTCCCTTCTCCCCATCTTCATCCTTCAGCCCTTGCCTCTTTTGTGCTCTCTCCCTCCCAGGTGCCCGCCCCTGCAGCCCTAAAAGCTTTGGCTACAGCTCAGTGGTCTGTGTCTGCAATGCTACGTACTGTGACTCTCTTGACCCCCTGACCCTGCCTGACCCTGGCACCTTCAGCCGCTTTGAGAGCACACGCAGTGGGCGCCGAATGGAGCTGAGTCTGGGGACCATCCAGGCCAACCGCACAGGCACAGGTAACCACTAAACCCGTCACCCAGGCTGGGGTCCCCCTGGAGCTAAATCATACCAGCGATCACCATGGAGTTTCTCCCCTGTGCACTGACACCCTTTTTCCCCTGTGGATGTCCTCAGGGCTGCTGTTGACCCTGCAGCCAGATCAGAAGTTCCAGAAAGTGAAGGGTTTTGGAGGGGCCCTGACAGATGCTGCTGCTCTCAACATCCTTGCCCTGTCACCTCCTGCACGGGATTTACTACTCAAATCGTACTTCTCTAAAGAAGGTAAGGAGGAAGGGGACAAGATGACATAGTGCAATTGACAGTTTGACCTTTCCTTTGACGCTGACATCCACCCATCCCTGACATTTGGGTCTCTGTTAATGCCCAGTGAAAAAAAAGATTGTCCTACCCATCTTCTGCTGAGTGCCTGGGGCCTCTCAGGCTCAGAAAGTCTGTGCTTCACCCAGAACCCAAGTTCCTCTTGGCCCTCACTCAGACATAATTTAGGACTGGCAAGTGGTAGACAATGCCCCACATACTCCTACTGACTCAGACACACATATCTTGGTCTTCTTTTTCTGCAGGAATCGAATACAACATCATGCGGGTCCCCATGGCCAGCTGTGACTTCTCCATCCGCACCTACACCTATGCTGACACCCCTGATGACTTCCAGTTGCTCAACTTCAGCCTCCCAGAGGAAGATGTCAAGCTCAAGGTGGGCACTCTGGCTGCCTCAGGCCCCAGTGGCATTGATGCCTGGTGGTTGAGAGGCCTCAGGCTAGAGCAGTCTTCAGAGAGACATAGAACGTGCCCTCTGCTCTGTGTGTTCTGTCCTGGGGTGGGAGGACGGAGGCTGATAGCTAGGCCTGATACACTGGTTGGGCCAGTCTGTTTATGTTCCAACTCTGGATGTCTCTCTCCTCACCACCTTTGTTTCTAGATACCCCTGATTCACCAAGCCCTGGAGTTGGCCCAGCGCCCTGTCTCACTCTTTGCCAGTCCCTGGACATCACCCACTTGGCTCAAGACCAATGGGGCAGTGAATGGGAAGGGGACACTCAAGGGTCATCCAGGGGATCTCTACCACCAGACCTGGGCCAGATACTTTGTCAAGTAAGGGAACAGCAGGGCCATGGGGTCTGGACCAGCCTCCCCTCTCGGACACCCTGGTCTACGTCCCAGCCCTTGATCTGGTTCCGCCTCCAGATCTCCTCAGCTTACCTTTCTACCTTCTGGCTCTTTCAGACTCAGGCCCCTCAGTTTTCCCCACCCAGTCAGGCCTCCTTTTCCCCAGGGTCTGGTTCCCTGTCTGTCTTGGCCATGATCACTCACACCCGTTCCCTCCCCAGGTTCCTGGATGCCTACGCTGAGCACAAGTTACAGTTCTGGGCAGTGACAGCTGAGAACGAGCCTTCTGCAGGGCTATTTAGCGGGTACCCCTTCCAGTGCCTGGGCTTCACCCCTGAACACCAGCGAGACTTCATCGCCCGTGACCTGGGTCCCACCCTCGCCAACAGTACACACCGCAATGTCCGACTGCTCATGCTAGATGACCAACGCTTGCTGCTGCCCCACTGGGCCCAGGTGGTAAGGACCAGGAGCTCCATGGGTACCCTAGGGACCCCCAAGTCCAGCATCCGAATGGCTGGCTCCCAAACAGAGTGCCTTCCCTACCCCAACTCTTGATTCCTAGAGCACCCTGGTTGGGACCAGGTGCCCAGGTGGCCCCCCTGGGGTGCTGGTGGTGGTGGAGATCCCCCTCTGGACCTCCAGGGCCCCATGAATCTCCACGGTTGTCACTTTAATCCCCTCTGTGTTCATCCCACTGTCCACTTCTCGGGTCCTGGTGCCTCTTCCAGAACCCTTTGTGCAGGACCCAGGCTCAGTGGCTCTCTTTCTCCAGTAGTCCTCCCCTTTCCCTGTACAGGTGCTGGCAGACCCAGAGGCAGCTAAGTATGTTCATGGCATCGCTGTACATTGGTACCTGGACTTTCTGGCTCCAGCAGAAGCCACCCTGGGGGAGACACATCGCCTGTTCCCCGACACCATGCTCTTTGCCTCAGAGGCCTGTGTGGGCTCCAACTTCTGGGAGCAGAGCGTGCAGCTGGGCTCCTGGGATCGAGGGATGCAGTACAGCCACAGCATCATCACGGTGAACCACCTGTCTCCCTTTCCACAAAGCAGACCACCTCAGACCCCTTGCTAGTCTCACCAAAGGCTCCTCTCCAGCTTTTCCCCAGCTGGCTTACTCTTTGGAGCAAATTTGGGGATATCATGATCCCCTCCATTGCCTTCCCTTCACAGATCTGCACACTCCAGCACCCTCGTTCCAAATGCTTGAGCAGTTACATCTGCCTCAGATTCCTCAGCTTCTCTGGCGATGCCTCTGTCCTCACAATCCCTCCCTCCTTAGATATTACTCCCCTCACGAGGTTGAGGCACCATAGCCCGTCTCCCTCATGTGACACTTAACTGTACTCACTGGGGGCCTTTTGTCTCTGCCCTGTTCCTACCCTAGAACCTCCTCTACCATGTGGTCGGCTGGACTGACTGGAACCTCGCCCTAAACCCTGAGGGGGGACCCAACTGGGTGCGCAACTTTGTCGACAGCCCCATCATCGTGGACATCGCCAAGGACACATTTTACAAACAGCCCATGTTTTACCACCTTGGCCACTTCAGGTGAGTGGAGGGCGGGCACCCCCACTCCACACCAGTCCTAGCATCTCCTGCACTGGGGTTGTATCCCTGCCCTCACCCCCCACCACCCCCCCCCCAGTGAGGAAGCAGGAAGGTGCTAGGGGTGGGAACTTTGGGGGCAACACTCATGTCCCCCTTGCACCATCTAGGCAGGTAGTGACTAGCTGGCATTCGAGACACAGACAATCCCTGAATGCCCGATGCTGGGGCTGGGAGGCGGGAGGGCAGGGCACGCCCAGCCGCACGGCTTGAGGCCTGGAGAGTTAGGGCAGAACTTTGGAAGGGTTCTAGGGGGAGGGGGTAGGTGGTAGGGAAGATGACTTAAGTGAGAGACTGATGGGAGCTGCCCTCAGGGCCAGCGGGGCTGGGCTGCGGGTCCCTGACGATGCCTGTTCCCACTTCAGCAAGTTCATTCCTGAGGGCTCCCAGAGAGTGGGGCTGGTTGCCAGTGAGAAGAATGACTTGGACACAGTGGCACTGATACATCCTGATGGCTCTGCAGTTGTGGTTGTGCTAAACCGGTGAGAGCAGTGGGGCCTGGGAACTGGGCTGAGGACAAGACGGTGGGCTTGGCGGGATCACACTCTCAGCTTCTCCTCCCCACCTCCCCCAGCTCCTCTAAGGATGTGCCTCTTACCATCAAGGATCCTGCTGTGGGCTTCGTGGAAACTATCTCACCTGGCTACTCCATTCACACCTACCTGTGGCATCGCCAGTGATGGTACAGATACCCAAGCAGGCGCCTAGGCTCACCATGGACATCAAAGGGATAGAGTCAGCTCACATGCTGTCTGTGGCTACAGAGGGTACAGCAGGACTGGGGGGGAGCTTAAGTGACGTAAGCCCAGAGGCAGTGGTTTGGGTGACTCACTCTCCCCTCTAGTTGGTGCCAGGGGCTGGAGGCCCCTAGGGAAAGGACTGGGAGGCCCCAGTGGTCCTCCACCCCCACGCTTGTGTGAGCATGTGCTGCGTGCTGGTTGCCTGTGGAAACTGGGCCCAGGCCCAGGGTGAGCTCACTGTCTGTACAAACACAGGGGTGGGGGGTGGATGGCAAGAGAGGTTAAGGAAAGGAAGAGACTAGGAAAGCTGAACCCCAAACTGGGAAGTGCTTGTCTTTCTTGGAGATGCAGAACCAGGCCCATGCAGATGTCAGCACCAGGGCACAGGCAGCGAAAGAAGCCAAGCACCAGTGGGTAGACTCAAGCACCCAGATGGCCCCTTTGGTCCAGCAAGGAAAAATGGCAGCCTCTTAAAGGAGAGAATGTCTGATCCCAGTCAGTGTGAGCAGTTTTATTCTGGCGGTGGGACCCCATTTCCAGCCATACCAATGATGCGGAAACAGAGGAGCCTCTGGAATGCATGACAGTAGAAAAATCAGTCCTGGGAGCATGAGGATAAATCATTCCTCTTCAACCTCCTCAGCCATGCCCAGGGCCCGTGTGCGTGGGGCCTGGGCAGGTGGTGCCCGCTGGATGGAGACAATGCCACTGAGCAAGGCATAGCCCGCCATGGCTGCCAGCCCCGCCAACACGGATAGGATCTGGTTCCGGCGCCGATATGGCTCCTCCTCAGTCTCTGGGTTTGCTGGTGTCTGGCGTGGAGGTGGCACCTCAGCTGAGGGGCAAGGAAGGAAGGTGGGTCGGGGGGCTGTTTTCTGGATCCCTGACCCCTCTCCGCAGAGCTAGCGCCCACCCCCCACCTATCTGCCCCTTACCTCCCTCCCAGGGGAAGTAGAGGCTGAGGATGTGGGTGCAGTAGGCACAGAGGTTGTGCAGCCCCCGCAGGTGGGCCTGCAGTTTCCCACTGGGCAGCTTCGCCTGCTGCAGCAGGGCCAAGTAGCTGAAGACAAAGGCATCCAGGGAGG
Organism: Kogia breviceps; assembly: GCF_026419965.1. Taxonomy (NCBI): domain Eukaryota; kingdom Metazoa; phylum Chordata; class Mammalia; order Artiodactyla; family Physeteridae; genus Kogia; species Kogia breviceps. The sequence continues at coordinate 85,975,174 of NC_081310.1, read as the reverse complement.
CGGGGCTGCAGCAGAGAGAAACGGTGGGATGGAGAAGGGGGAGAGATGGAGTCGGAGTCGGAGGAAGAGTCGGCCCTGGGAAGGTAGGCTCTGGGCAGCAGGGGACCACCAGGGGAGGAGAGGACACACAGTTCTGGTCCTGGTGTAGGGAAGGCGCCCCAGGTGGCGCCAGCCTGCCCTTGAATGGGACTCTATCCGAGGGCTGCATAAAGGGCACATTGAGTGCCCCACAGCCCAGCAGGCCCCTCCTGGGCCTGGCGGCCCTCCCACCCTCCTGTACCACTGAGGCGGCTCCGGGCCCACACACAGCCCCACTGTCACCAGACCCAGTGTCTGTCCCAAGGACCTCTTGTCCAGAGCCTGAGCCCACCCTAGCCTCTGTGGCTGTCTGAACCTGTACCTTCTTCCAAGCCACCTATGATTCCCCGGGAGTCAGACTTACGCATCTCCAAAGAAGAATTTCTGAGAGCCCAGGCGCTGAGAGAGAAGAGTCAGGCATTCCCGAGCTTCCTGGTACAGCTATAGGGGGACACCAGGTCAGCTTGCAGCTGTGGGAACAGTGCCACCTCCCCTGCCAGGCATTCCCACTCCTGGCCATCGTCCTGGGGGCTCCTCTCATACAACAGCCCCCTGTCCCAGAGGTACCTCCTTCTCCAGCTCTTCCTCCTCCTCAGGCCTGTGCTCTCCACACAGCAGCTGCAGCCGCTCCATGTACTGCCGCTGCATGCGGCCAGGCAGGAAGAAGTTGAGGGGAAAGGGCATAGCCTCTGCGTACCACTTCCGGGTTACTTCCACATAGTTCTTGGCGTCTACCCAGAAAGTATGTATCTGGATTGGGTGTGTAGGAAGGAAGAGGCAGGTCTGAGCCAGTGCACCTGCCTGACCCAGGGTGGGCTTCTGGTCCCCACGCTGCTCCAAGCCTGTGTGTGGGTGCGGGGGGGGTGTCTGTGTGTATGCCCGACCCTCTCCCCCACTGACCATCCATGCTGGGAGGTCTGGGCACACTCACCAGCACCGGGAGCAGCTTCTCCTCCAGCAGAGACATAAAGGCCAAGGTGTCTGCTCCTTGCCGGGCTGACAGATCATAATCAGCATTGTACTTCTGTGGAGGAAACATCCTGTGTGAGGTGGATGCTGGGGGACTCCAGGGACACTTCCTCAAGGAGGGAGGCATCCTGTCTGGCACCACCCACACTGACCTCTGAGTGCAGCAGAGGTAGAGTGTGGGGCTTTGCTCGCTGAGGTTCCCTTGCCTGGGCCCAGTCAGTAGCCTGTTGCTGTTGGCGGGAAGCCTGGACCTTGGAGCCTGCTGGCCGTCAAGGTCCCGCGCCCATTGGGGGTTGGAAGGCCCAGCCGCAAACCAGGAGCAGCTCCCAGAGTTTCCACAGAAAGCTGGCAGGATGCCTGCTGACGGCAACTTTCTAACAGTAACTTCTCCGATCCAGACACCACAAAACTAGCAAAGCGGAGCTCAGATGCAGGTTGGGCCTCAATCAGTGCCTCGGGAACTAGGGGATGCCATCCTCATGCTCCCAAGACCCAGTGAACCCACATCTAGGGCCCCAGTGCCCAGCTCTTGGGTGTTTCTTCTATGTCATTCCATGGCCCAGGCGCCACCACCACACACACATTCCAACCATACCCCCAGGTCTCAGCCTGCCACACCTTGCTAGGCTCCAGTATCTGCTCCTCAGCACCCTCCTCCACATCCTGAGTAAACATTGTCCCTAAATAACCTCTTGAGTGTGATGCTTAAATCTCTCTGAGTCTCATTCTCCCCCGTGGAATAGGGATAATAATCTTTCTCTCAGTGTGGCTGTATTAGGAGAAAACTCTTTGGAAACTGGGAAAGCTGTGTTCATACATAAGGGAACAATAGCCCAGTCCCACCAGGAACTCTGGCTTTTACCTGGATCCCCTCTCTCCACGCCTCTCAAGCCTCCATTAATTCCCTGGTTCCTCCACGTTTGGGAAAGTTGAAATGAATAAGAGGGCCCCATTTCTGACAATATGTTCACTTTTGGAACTAGACCATGAAACTAGAAGAGCCCTTGGAAAGCATCCTGGCTAAGCCCCGTAGTTTCACAAATAAGGAGCTTATGGCTCTGAGAGGTTAAGCAATTTGCTCAAAGTCACACAGCCAATGACAGTGAAAAGCACAGCCTAGGCCTCCCCAATCCTCTCGTAATGCTCTTTCAACTTCCGCACCCTGGCTCTTAGCCTCGTCCATCCTGAGCCCCATGTTATAAAGCCTGACCTGGTCCCTGAAAAAAGGGCAATGGCCCTTAGCAATCCCTCTCTGGTGCCATCTTTTTTTTTTTTCTGGTTTCATCTTTGAGGACCTCATCTGAGCCAACTGTTCTTTCCTACTCTCCTTTCCCTTCCATGTGTCATCAGCCTGTTCATCTCTCCCTCCTCACCCAGCAGGCAGAAATCATTGTGCCTCCAGATGCCTCGACAGTGGCTTAGCTGAATCTCTAGCCTACTACTTACTACATCACAGGAACACGTCTGTGTCTCCTCAACCAGACTATATGTTCCTTGAAGCTCGGTCCCCTGCGTCTGGTTTGGCATATATTTGGTACTCAATAAATGTGTGTTGCACTGAATTGACTGAACGTCTCTCACTGGCAGCCCCCCTACCCAAGCCACCTACCTCTTTTCGAAGGTGGGTGATGATCTTGTGTGGTACTGAGATGACCTCTCCATGACTGGTCTGAAGGGCAGGCAGAGTTCCTGATGTTGAGAAAGAAGTATGTCCACCAGACCCTTAGCTGCCTATCCATACATAACTGCACCACATCCCTGTCTGTTTCCTGCTCTTCCCCTTGTACACTCCCTTCCTCACCCCCCAGGGACACTGAAGGGTACCTGAAGGGCTCCGCCAGGGGTTGGTGATCTTGTGCACCTTGAGTGGGGCACCAGTAAATCTGGCATAGGTCTGCAGGGAAGGAAGCAGAAGGCAGAGAGGCCAGGGACATGGCCCCCACAGGGGAATCAAGAAAAGAAATAACATTTATTGAATACCTTTTGTGCTACGCCCTATGCTTAGGAATTGCCTCACAAAAAAAAGAGGTAGACATTACTGCTCCCATTTTACAATGGGCAACACAAGGCTCACAGAGATTATGGTCATGTCCATGATTACAAGTCAGCCAGGAAAATCCTTCCCTCTATCTCCTCTCCTGCCATCTACCTGGTGAATACCTAGACTCACTTGGAAGCACCATTCCTTCCTGGGCAGTCTCTATGGCCTGTTCCTACTTATAACTTAGCACCTGAACATTTTATTACACTTATTTGCTGACATGTCTATCTTCCTGTGAACAACTTCAGGGGAGGGACCAAATGCTATTCATCTTTGCATGCCAATGTCTGGTATTTGGAAGAGCCCTAATACATGCTTATTAAATGAAAGAGTGAGTGAATGTGTGAAGTGAACTAGTCTACCTGGCTCCAAAGCTTTTTCTACAGAGCCTGGCTGTGGGCTTTTTGGTTAAATAAAGAATAACCTCAGTAAATGCTGTTGATTGAGGAGGAGGAAAGGGAGGCTGAGGAGAAAGCAGCAATGCCGAGCCGGAAAAACCCCGAGATCGTCCAGCCTTAGTAAACCTCTGGATGAAGAAACAGCGTCCAGAAAGAAGAGATCGTCCCAAGGTCACAGAGCCAGTTAAATGGATGTTCAAGAACTAAAACTCATCTTCTGAACCCCTGATCAGGCCTCTTTCCTAGGCTGCTACGACACAAGACACTGAGTCTATACCGGCCAGGCACGCTCTTTGATGGCCTCAGTTTCCCCCACTGCACCCGTGCTGAGGCGCCCTGGCAAAATTCGGATGACCGCCTAGTCCGGGCCCCCTCCCCAGTCCTCCAGGGCGCAGCAGAGGGCGCCGGCGCCGCTCCTCACCAGCACGGCCAGGCTGTCCAGGTCCACTGAGGGCAGCCCCCAGCCCCCTGACCAGCAGAACAGCTCCATGGGCGCCGCCATCTTACCCGCCCTCTGTCCCGGAAAAACCTCCCCCTGCGCTTCCGCCCTCCTCTGTGCGGATCCGCCCTCAGCCCCTCAGGCGGATCGCAGTGGAGAGCCGGGGGAGGCCCTCAGGAGGGCGCGGCTTATCCCGGCCCGAAAGGCTGACTGACGGCGTGGGGCGGGGCCGAGGGCTTCGTGGGAGGGCGGACGCCGCCTGATCTAGAGGTGGCTCGCGAAGGGGGAAGGGCTTTCAGTGCGGCGCGCCTTGGAGAGTCAGGGTGCCTCGGCTGAGGGGAGCCCTGAACCCCCGAAGGCGCGGCGGGCCCAGGAGAAGGGGGTTTTGTGCTCCTGACGGGCTCTGGGGGGCCCTCGCAAATCTGCACGAGGTCTGGGCTGCTCCGGGGGCCCCTCAGGGCTCTGCCCCGAGCGGGGGCTGCGGGGGTGGGGGGGGTCCCCCGAGCTGCATGTTTTCCACAGCGCGTTATGTTTGGAACCGGCCCCGCGCCTCCTGTCGCCATGGAAACAAAACAGGGGCGGCGGCGGCGGCCGGAGCGAGGCCGGGCTGGGGCCTGAGTGGGGGGAGGGGAGGTGGGGCTCGCGGGCTGTTGCCTTGGTAACGGGAACAGAGGCGCCCCTCTGCTTCATCCGGGTCACGACTCGTCCGCCGGTACCCCCAGTGTTCCCAGTCTGGCCCCCGGCCCCTGGCCTGTCCTTTGGTCTACTCCTGTCTTTGGTGTCCCTTTCCTCTTTCCTGATTTCTTCAACCTCAATGACCACTGTTTTAGACTCTCCCTCCAGTTCCCAGCGGACGCTTCTAGACTCGAAGTTTTCCTAGGAACGAGGGAAAAACGGAGGCGCAAGCACAAGTCATGGGCCCCCCCCTCACCCTAATAAAGAGCACTTGCTCTAGCCGAGCAGCAAACTTCATGCCATGCGGCCATCCCCTGGGCACTACAGCGAGCTAGTTTCGGCCACTCCCTTGGAATTCTCTCATGCCAGCTGTGGAATAATGCCCACTGTCTGGCACTGCCCCGCCAAGGGTGTCTGCCTTCCCCAACTGTGGCTTCCAGAAAACAGTAGCATTCGGTAGCAGCCCCCAACAGCGAGATGCCCGGAGAGAGGGAGGCACCTGGGGGAGAGCACCATTAGGGAGAGGCAGGAGGCAAGGAGGCCTCTGGGACTCTTCCCCAGTGCCCCTGGTTCCCGGAGCTGGGTATGCCTCCAGGGTGATTGGCAGCTCTTTGTTTCAGCCCCCCCCTTACCGCCTGCTGGCCCCCCCTTCAACTCCCTCTTCCAGTCCCTCCGCCCCCCCGCTCCTGCTCTCCGCCTAGCCTTTTCCCCTCCCAGCCGCCTGCCTGCCAGGGGTAGTGAGCCGGCTGAGCGGCATGGAGACGCAGGAACTTCGGGGGGCCCTGGCTCTTCTCCTCCTTTGCACTTTCACATCTGCCAGTCAGGACCTGCAGGGTAAGCCTGTACCAATCTTCTTAGCCCCCTCTCTGCCTCCTCCCCATTTGCCCCCAGCCTAATAGCAGGGAGCATGTGGGCAAAAGGAGAGGGGAGAGTCCTGACACTAAATCAGAGAGAAGAGTTGATGAAATTATGGCCCTCTGGGGAGGAGTTGACACCAGAAGGTGGTGGATGAGTGGGAGCTGGCCGGGTCAGCATGAGGCCAGGGCAGAGGACTCAGGAGCTGGATGCTAGCTAGGGCTGCCTGGCTGGGTTGGTGTCTAAGCAACCCCAGGCACCCTAGGGTTTGGGAGAGCAGCTCAAAGGTGGCTGCTTTCACCCCTGGGCTCCTGGCTGCCTAAGAACGGGATGGGGGGTTGGGGACCAAGAGGTCTGGGCCCTCCTGGAGGTCTGGTGGTAGGATGGGTCTGTGGCTGTGGGAGAGGTAGCTGGAGCAGATGACACAGGCACAGATTCTTTGCTGGCTGGAAGGGAAACCACAGATTGGCCAGGACGCAGGAGGCCGAGGAGCTGAGTCTTACGTTCCTGTAGGAGAGAGCCAGACAGTAGGAAGGTCGGAGCCTTCAGTGAGCAGCTGTTCTCATCCAGAGCGAGCGTGCTGAACTCCCAGGATGGGAGGAGGGGCACTAGGGTGTGGAATGAGCGAAACCCAGCCGTGTAAAGAGAAACTGCCTTCCTATTTCTGTGCTGTGGGCACCAGGTGCTACTCCTGCCTGGGATCGGCACAGTGACTCCTTTGCGCCACCTGGTGGGAGCATCTCAAGTTTGCGGGGTGCTGTTTCTGTATTTCCAAGTGAGCCTCAGGCCTGCTGGTTCCCAGAGTGGCAGTAAGGAAGGCACAATGCCTTGTCCTCTGATGGCGACAAGGGCTGAATTTCGAGGAGGTGACTAACACTATCGGGTGGTGATGAAGGATGCCCCACCCCCGAAGGCTCAGAGGAGAGAGCAGGCCTTAGCATTTGACAGGGGTCTGACCTTGATCATCCCTGCGTGACCAGTGATTGACCTGCTGACTGTGGGCGAGTCCCGGCAGATGGTAGCTGTGGTGGAGAAGATACGGACAGCCCTGCTCACTGCTGGAGACATCTATCTCTTGTCCACCTTCCGCCTGCCCCCCAAGCAGGGTGGTGTCCTCTTCGGCCTCTACTCTCGCCAAGACAACACACGATGGCTGGAGGCCTCTGTTGTGGGCAAGATCAACAAAGGTGACTGGTGGGCATCTCCTTTCCTGCTGTGGTGACCCCTTTGAGCACTCTTCCTCATCCCCACTCTCAGATCCCTCTTAATTCTCCTTGGGCTCCAGTGGGGACCATGGACCCATGAGGCTGTGTCCAGGCACCAGGGGCACCTGGCGCTTAGGAGGTGCCTCAGGAGGCCAGGCACCCAAACAATAGGGTGAGGCATCTTTAGGAATGGGAGTTGTATGTGGGAATGCCTGGGGGGAGGGGACGCATGTCTTCTGTGCCCCAGAAGTGGTATCACTGTGTCCCAGGGATCTGAACTGTCGCAGATCACTGGGACGGTTCAGTGGGTACAGAACCAGCTACCACCCTAGCAGGGTAGAAAGTGATCTGATGACACTGAAGACTAAGAAAGTCCTAGTCTTTGAATCAATTTGGAAAACATTTTTCATGTACCTATTATGTATGAGGTGTTGAGAGATACATAGCTGGATAAGAAATGATAGCCCTAGAGATGTGGTATTCAGAAGAATTGATCCATCCCATCTCTCAGCTGGGAGACGGGATGGGGGACAGTGCACGTACTGACCTCCCCTTCTGGGCAGTGCTGGTGCGGTACCAGCGGGAGGATGGCAGAGTCCATGCAGTGAACCTACAGCAAGCGGGCCTGGCTGACGGGCGCACACACACGGCTCTCCTGCGACTCCGAGGTCCGTCTAGACCCAGCCCTGCCCTGCAGCTCTATGTGGACTGCAAACTGGGCGACCAGCATGCTGGCCTTCCGGCCCTGGCCCCCATTCCTCCAGCAGAAGTCAGTGGGCTGGAGATTAGGACGGGACAGAAGGCTTATTTGAGGATGCAGGTGAGCAGGAAAGGAGGACCCCCTGAGTGTCTGTGAAACAGTTTGCACCGGTGGGAGGAAGACTTGGTAGGTCCTCCCACCCTACTCTGTCTCTGTCCCCCCAGGGCTTCGTGGAATCTATGAAAATGATTCTGGGCGGGTCCATGGCCCGGGTCGGAGCCCTGAGTGAGTGTCCGTTCCAGGGGGATGAGTCTATCCACAGTGCAGGTAACACAGACTTCTGTTAGCTGACATCCCGGACCCCGGGTCCTGTGATCTTTGGTCCCTCCCATCCTCTTGACCTCCCTCCCCCTTAACAGCAGTTCTTTTGGCTCACCTATTCCTGGGGCTTCTGACTCTGTGACCCCAAATCTCCTTCATCTCTGACTCTGTGATCTCCAAATAATACCACACGTCCCAGCAGGAGGTGTGGGTCAAAAAAATCTCCTTTAAGGTCATCCCACCTACTGGGGTGGCCAGAAAAATAAAATGATCCAAAAAAAGAATATAACTCTGAAGGACTCTGAGTGGGGGTGAGGAAGTTAGCTCCTTAGTCTTTCTTGGTTGACTGAGCTAAGGGTCTTGAGTCTTTTTTAGCTCCCACAGGCATTTGTCACCTGCCAGCCATTTCTCTAAGCATTGCCCATCTGCCTGGTCTCTCTAACAGGGATGCTCAGAGGCTCTTACCTAAATAAAATGTCCACTTCTCCCAGATATTTCAGAGAGCTCTTGTGGAAGTGGAATGTACTGGGGCCCTGGCCCTGCTTTGGGGTTACCTCTCACTTGGATCCCTTCTGCCACTACCATGCCTAGGAACAGGAGGATTTGGGTTTCGACTACCTGTGAGGCAGCTCCCTTAGAGGGACCCTCATCCAGTGGAAGGAGCAGGTGCTGCTTACGCATCACCACTGCCCTCCTACCATTCGACACCACATCTTTATTCCAAAACTCCAGCCCTTTGTTCCTGTTCCCTCCTTCCTCCTCCTTACCAGCCAGGCCCCTCCTCACATCTCCACCCTCTGTGTTTTCTTGTCCTCTTTAGTGACCAACGCACTCCACTCCATCCTAGGTGAGGAGCCCACGCTGAGGTGAAGGGGCATATGAGGATGGGGAGGAGGAGCAGCTGCCTGAAACGAAGTCCTTTTCAGCCAGGAACGGGGTGGGGTTTAAAGATGGGTGGGCGACAGTGGCAGCACCTGGCTTATTACCCAGAGAGGGCCCGGTGCTGGTGCCCCAGTTCTCAGCCTCTCTGCACCCTGGACCCTGACAGGGGAGCAGACCAAGGCGCTGGTCACCCAACTCACCCTCTTCAACCAGATCCTGGTAGAGCTGCGGGATGACATCCGAGACCAGGTTTAGTGGGCCGGTGAAGGGTGGTGCTGATTCTGGGGTGGGGTGGCAGATGCCAAGAGCTGACTCTGCCCCATCCTTCTGTCTGCCAGGTGAAAGAAATGTCCCTGATCCGAAACACCATCATGGAGTGTCAGGTGTGCGGTGAGTAGGAGAGTAAGGGAGGGCTCCAGGTGGCATCAGTGTGCTCCCCACCCCAGGGTTTTGGCCTCCACTTCTCGTGAATTAAATGGTGACTTCTAGGTGACTCTGACTGTGCCCACCCCCGCCCAGGCTTCCACGAACAGCGTTCCCACTGCAGCCCCAACCCCTGCTTCCGAGGCGTGGACTGCATGGAAGTGTACGAGTACCCCGGCTACCGCTGTGGGCCCTGCCCCCCTGGCCTACAGGGCAACGGCACCCACTGCACAGACATCAATGAGGTGGGTGAGGACCCTTTCTGGAAGGGCACAGAAAGATGGGGTGAGGGAGTTAGGAGAGGCCCAAGAAGGTGGGGCGAATGTTGGTCAGAAGCAGAGGAACCCTGGGTTTAGGAGAGGCTGGAGACCAGAAAAGACATACAAGAAGGGAGGGAGACAGGTCTGGGACGAAGACTGCAGGGCCACGCAGGGAAGGAGCTGGGAGAGTGGCAGGGGCATTTTGAGAGGGCTGGCTAGGAGGGAACCCACAGGAGGCTGAGGGTGGGATCAGAGCATAAATGAGGTTGGGGAGGGGGGGCCTGCAAACAGGGAGACCAGGAGCAGTGGTCCTGGGATCACAGGCAGGGGCCTGACCTCTTCTCATCTGGTCCCCAGTGTGCTCACGCGGACCCTTGTTTCCCGGGCTCCAGCTGCGTCAACACCATGCCTGGCTTCCACTGTGAAGCCTGTCCCCGAGGCTACAAAGGCACAAGGGTGTCTGGTGTGGGCATCGACTATGCCCGGGCTAGCAAACAGGTCAGGTTGGGTAGTCAATGGATAAAAGATCTTGGCTTTGCAGGGGTGGGGGGCTTCTGGGTTGGATGTGGAGCCCTTGTGATAAGTGGGATGAGGCTCCTGGCTCATCTGCCAGCTTTGCATTGGTTTGGGTCTGGGCTTCATGTCCGTGTTCAAAGATAAGGCCACACCAGTGCTCTCTCCTGTATCTGAGGAGACCCACCGTAGGTCTGGTTCTACCCAAAGTCTGCCCCTTCAGGTCTGCAACGATATTGATGAATGCAATGATGGTAACAATGGTGGCTGCGACCCAAACTCCATCTGCACCAATACTGTGGTGAGCTGAACACCTGAGTGTCTGGGTGGTGGGAATGTGCAACCCCCTCTTCAGATTTCCTCCTTCCCTAGGACATTACATGTGGTAGGCGTTCAACACGGACCCGGTTTGGAATTCTGATTCTGCCTCTTACTAGCCACGGCCTTTAGCAAGTTATTTACCTTTTCTGAGCTTCAGCATCCTTGCTTGAGAAATGGGGCTATTACCCTTCTTGAAAGGTTGTCAGGAGAACCTAAAGGAGATAAGTAATGGACCTGGCTTATTAGCTGTGAGGGTCCCTCCTACACCCCTCAGGGATGGTCCCTCCTTCCTGAGACACTGCCTCCCTACTCTTAGGGTTCTTTCAAGTGTGGTCCCTGTCGCTTGGGCTTCTTGGGCAACCAGAGCCAGGGTTGCTTCCCAGCCCGGACCTGCCACAGCCCGACCCACAGCCCCTGCCACGTCCACGCGCACTGTCTCTTTGAACGCAATGGTGCAGTGTCCTGCTCGGTGAGCTAGGCCTGGGGCTTGGAAGAAAAAGGGTGTGTGTGTGACCATGTTTAGGGACTGGTATGGGGGCTTGCATGGGAAAGGGAGGTGGGCCCAGGCCCAGAAACTGGTTGGTGAAAATAGAGCCTGAAGAGGGTGGGGTATGGGCAGCCAGCCCAGACCACTAACTCCCACCCTTTGTGTTGCCCCAGTGTAACGTGGGCTGGGCCGGGAACGGGAATGTGTGTGGGCCCGACACGGACATCGATGGCTACCCGGACCAGGCGCTGCCCTGCATGGACAACAACAAACACTGCAAGCAGGTGCAGGGGGCAGGCGGGCGAGTGAGCAGGATAGGGCACCCCAGGCCTAGGACAGAACTCATCCATCCATTTCCTCCCCCTGACCTTTAGGACAACTGCCTTCTGACACCCAACTCTGGGCAGGAAGATGCTGATAACGACGGTGTGGGGGACCAGTGTGATGATGATGCTGACGGGGACGGGATCAAGAATGTTGAGGTGGCTCCCAGATGTCCTGACCTTTCCGGCTTCTCTGTGACGCTGTTGCCTTGTCCCATAACCCTGTCCTCCATTGGCCACTGGCAGCTCCTGAGGAGGGGCCCTAATACTCCATGTTAGGGAGCCATAAGCCTGGTGCCCACGATGAGGTGGACTACAGGGAAGCTGGGTGGGTGGAACGGAGCCAAGCAGGTGGGTCATCACAGGATTGGTGACTGTAGACAAGGGTACAGGGATGAGGAAGGTGCGAGGTGGCCAGTGGTTCAAGGGAGGCCTGACTCTTTCCCTCCCACCCCAGGACAACTGCCGGCTGTTTCCCAACAAGGACCAGCAAAACTCAGATACAGATTCATTTGGTGATGCCTGTGACAACTGCCCCAACGTTCCCAACAATGACCAGAAAGACACAGATGGCAATGGGGAAGGGGATGCCTGTGACAACGACGTGGATGGGGATGGTGCAGGCCTGGGGCTGAGGGGGTGGCTGGGAAACCTCTAAGAATTTGGATATGGTGGGAATGAAGCCGGGAGGCTGAGAATTCGGGAAGGGCAATGCTTGGGGGAAGTCAGCTTGGGTGAGAGATTACCTGTGGCAGATGTCAGTGGGAACGTGAGGGAGGGTGTGGGGTTAGGCAGGGAGTGGGCAAGAGGATAAAACAAGCTACAGGCAGATTTCCTGGCCAGCTGTCCTCTGGATGGGAGATAGAGCTCAGGGCTTTCACCAACCTAGAAGACAGAGTGATACGTTCTAGTGATAACCTTGTGTTACCTGTATATCTTCTAGGCATCCCCAATGGATTGGACAATTGCCCTAAAGTCCCCAACCCCCTGCAGACAGACAGGGATGAGGACGGGGTGGGAGATGCTTGTGACAGCTGCCCTGAAATGAGCAATCCCACCCAGGTACAGGGGAATGGAGAGGACAGGGAATGGGGGGGGCGGTGACTGGTGGATGAAGCCCAGCCCTTTGGATGGGAAGTGGTCAGTCACCCTCTTTAGAGTTATCAAGAGGAGATGGTGAGAACGGGTCCCTCTCTCTCAGACAGATGCAGACAGCGACCTGGTGGGGGATGTCTGTGACACCAATGAAGACAGGTAGGCTTTTGGCCAAGAGATGGAAGGTTAGGGGATACTTTACTTTCCTCTAGTATGTTCGCAATTCCCTCTAGGGTCTAACTTTAACTCTCTACTACTATCGAGTAGCAGGTCATTCCCATAGTCTACCTTCCATTCTTACTGCTGGACCTTCACCTCATCTGGCTGACTGGAAAGGGTCTGGCTGAATGGAGGGTAAAGCCCAGAGAGACTCCTAAGCAGAAGAGTGGGGAAGGATGTGGTACCTTTAAAAGCCTTTATTAGGTGCCTCTTTTTCTGGACAGTGATGGCGATGGACATCAGGACACTAAGGACAATTGCCCACAGCTGCCCAACAGCTCCCAGCTGGACTCAGACAATGACGGGCTTGGAGATGAGTGTGACGGGGACGATGACAATGACGGTGTCCCAGATTACGTGCCTCCTGGTCCTGACAACTGTCGCCTGATACCTAATCCCAATCAGAAGGACTCAGATGGTAAGGCTGGAGTTCCCAGAGGATTGCACTGGCATGGGCTTTGCTCTGGGAGAAGTGGCAGGCCTTGCTGGGGAGTGAGGGGAGGCAGGGTGGTGGAGAGAGGCGGTAGTGTTGGCTACTGGCAGTGGCCAGGGCCTTCCTGAGCGCCTGGCTTCACCCTGCCCAGGCAATGGCGTTGGTGATGTGTGTGAGGATGATTTTGACAATGATGCAGTGGTTGACCCCCTGGATGTGTGCCCTGAAAGTGCAGAGGTAACCCTCACGGATTTTCGGGCCTATCAGACCGTCGTCCTGGATCCTGAGGGTGATGCTCAGATTGACCCAAACTGGGTCGTGCTCAACCAGGTACTAGGGCAGTGGGCTGGGTGGGTACTGTCAGGCCAGACTAGCAAGCAGGGCCTAAGGAGGGCAGCACACCTGGACCAGGGCTTTTGTCTTTACTGCATACCACCAGGGCATGGAAATCGTTCAGACCATGAACAGTGACCCCGGCCTGGCAGTTGGTATGTAAGGGACACCCAATTCAACAATTTCAATGATTTCCAAATGGAGGGGTCCTACAGGCAGAGGATGGAGCCACGCATTTAGCAGGCATCCCTTCCCATCCCCACCCCACCATGGGCATCAGTAGCTCTGCTGCCCCTGACTCTGACCCCACCCACCCACCTGCCTCCAGGATATACAGCCTTCAATGGTGTGGACTTTGAAGGCACCTTCCATGTGAACACAGTGACTGATGATGACTACGCAGGCTTTCTCTTCAGCTATCAGGACAGCGGCCGCTTCTACGTGGTCATGTGGAAGCAAACGGAGCAGACCTACTGGCAGGCCACACCTTTCCGGGCTGTTGCGCAGCCCGGGCTACAGCTCAAGGTCCCGCAGCTGCCCAGATTCCCCGATCCAGGGCCCTTTCCCAAAGGCTCCCCCACCAACCCTGGGGCCTCCCCCACTGCCTGAGTAGGGGGAACCCTCTTACCCAGACATCTGGCCTGGAGGTTGGCTCCCGAATATTCTCCTGACTCCCTTTTCCACCTGCACTTACCAACCTGCTGTCTTCCCTCGGTCGGGTCCTGTGGTTGACCCACTGTGTTTGCCGATGCCCCCTAGGCAGTGACATCAGTGTCTGGCCCAGGCGAGCACCTCAGGAATGCCCTGTGGCATACAGGTCACACCCCTGATCAGGTACGGCTGCTGTGGACTGACCCACGAAATGTGGGCTGGCGTGACAAGACTTCCTACCGCTGGCAGCTGCTGCACCGGCCTCAAGTTGGCTACATTCGGTGAGGGGAGGGGCTGAGCCCTCCCAAGGGACCCCAGGCCCAGCCTTTCCTTCACCTCTAGCTGGGACTCCCCAGTGACCTCCCCTCTACTTAGTGCCTTGGTGCCACTGGGCCCGGACTGGGACCACTTCTCTCTACTTCCCCTCCCACCACAGACTCAGCTGTCCTGGCCCTGCTTTCTTCCTAACACCAGGCAGCTTGGGCTCTGGTGCTGGTGCTGCTGAGGACCTATAAGCAATGTTGGGCAAGTCCTTCTTTTTCTGTGCCCCATTTTCCCCTCTGTAAAATGAGGGTGCATCTTGGAGCCTCCAAACCCCAGGCCAGTCTGTGGAGAGGCACATCACATCCAGCCCCATCACTGGTACAGCCCAGAACCTGCCTCATCAAAGTGTCTGACCTGGAAGGGATCATCATTTACAGAAGAGCTAATGGAAACCCAGACTCCACACCTCTTAGTAGCGAGGCTGAGGCTTCTCAGTTCAGCACTCTGTCCACAACTTTGCATTTCCTATTTGGTGGGGATGACAGGGAAGGGAGGGGCAATGGCCAAGAGCCCAGAGTGCAGGGACGTGGGTTGGTTCCCCTTTAAGGTGCCTGGGGCTGCGGGGCGCCAGGACAGGGGATGGGGGGGTGGACTAGAGCCTGGGAAGCGGGTGACTTCACCCCCCAGCCCATTGTACTCATCGTCATGGCAACCCAATCCTCGCTTGGAATGCGGCTGGTGCTTTGAGATGCAAAGGGGGCTGGACAAAGAGCCAGGGGCCCCAGGCCTGAGAAAAGCACCCCCCTTCCCTCCCCTTTCCTTCCTCCCTTTTCCCCACCTCCCTTCTCTCTCAGGCCTGGTGAGCCCAAGGGGGGTTGGGGATGAACAGGGCCAGGTCATGGTGGCACAGTGCCCACTGGCACCCGAGCACCAATGGACACCCCTATCCTGGACAGGGTGAAGCTTTATGAGGGTTCCCAGCTAGTGGCCGATTCTGGGGTGATCATTGACACATCCATGCGAGGGGGGCGTCTTGGTGTATTCTGCTTCTCCCAAGAAAACATCATTTGGTCCAATCTCCAGTATCGATGCAATGGTGAGGCTCCAGACGGAGATCAGCCTGACCTCTCCTGCCCTCATGGGAGTCACTTCTTCAAGACCTTAATCATATCTCCTTTCTCAGACACAGTGCCGGAGGACTTTGAGCCATTCCGGAGGCAGCTGCTCCAGGAAAGACTGTGAAGAGGTGGCCACCGGCTTCAGAATCCTGATTTTAGACCCTCAGGCCTTGGGGTCCATCCTGGAGACCCTGGGGTTTAATTTACAGCCCCTCAGCCAAACACAGAACCTCCTCTGGCACCCATCAGTTCAGCTCCAGAGGTGTGGTGACCCCACTGTTCAGGACATGAGAAGTTTTCGAGGGGGTATTTCTCAGGCATTAACGCCAGGAAAGACAACAGCACGTTGCCATAAAGTTCCAATTGTTTTCTAAGCCAGTGCAATTACTTATTTTAGGGATTTTGCCGGGATAGTGTGGGGAGCAAGAAAAAACCTGAGGCGGGGAGAGGACTAGTAGAATGGAAGTTAGAGATCTAGAGGAAGTTTGGCTGAGTTTGGGGCACGGTGAGGAAGGTGCTGGACGGGGGTTAGGCAAAGGTTAGGTGAAGGATGGGGTGGTGGTCGGAGGATGGCTAAAGTCCTCCCAGCCCCACTTACTCACGGTGGCAGCGGCGACACTCCAGTCTAAGAGCAGCCGGGGTCGAGAGCCAGGAGGGCTGGGGGCTGCCCCGCTCGGGGTGAGGGGGAGGCCGGGGGGCCGAGGGGGCCGGAGGCCGGGACGAGTGCAATATTGGCGGGGGAAAGAACAACACTGCACCGCGTCCCGTCCCTCCCGCCCGCCCGGGGCCCGGAATCCCGCTCTCCACCGCCTGAAGCCGGACCAGCCCGAGAACCCGGGACGCGCTGGGGAGTTAGGTTCACCTTGGAGGCCAGAGAGACTTGGCGCCCGGAAGAGGGTGAAGGGGGTGGTAAGGGGGAGGGAGAAGGGGAGAAGGGTAGACCGCGATATCCCGGAAGGCCGCTTTCAGACGCCGGGGCGTTGCGCGCGCTTGCTCTTTAAATACTCAGACTGCGCGGCGCGGAGCCGTCGCCATGGTGACGCGTGTCCCAGCAACCGAACTGAATGGCTATTGCCTGGCAACGCCAGGGGTTGAAGTTTTGGGGCCGCCCACCTAGATACTCGCCCTTTCTCTAGCCAGCGGGTGAGGGTGCTTCCCCGCCTCCGGCCCGCGCCCTGGCGCGATGACGTAAACGCCCTCCGGCCCCGAGCCCGCCCCGGGTCCGGCTGCCGCACAATGCCGCGCCAAGCCGGCGGAGGCGCGCGCGTCTAGGAGCTGTGGTCCTTCTCTTCCCCGGCTTCCCTGCAACCCCGCCGCACCGAAGTGTTCCTAAAATTCATTTCTCAATCTGTATTTTTTGGGGCTAAGAATTGTCTCCTAATGCGCACGTAATTGCTTCTGTCGGTCTAGACCGCAACCCAGGACCTCCGGAGGGGACTCGATAAACTCCACGTGCGCCGTTGTGGCCCCAAATACTCCTTGGTCCCACGTTTCTGCCCTTCAGAATATCACTTGGTCTTCCCAAATCATGGGCGCTCACAAACGGTTTTACACCACCCCCATCACCTTGTGCCCACCGGCCCCAAATACCACTTTGCTCCGCAAAGGATAGTTCCGTGCCCCTAAATACCACGCTGCCACCCCACCTATTCTCTGCCTCATAAATACGTAACTAATCTGTCCCATTCTTCCTCCCACATTCCGCTGCCCTCGCCAAATACCTCTGTGCCCCTTCCGCGTTAACTCAGGACCGCACCCACTTAGCGCCATTTCCTCCAGACACCGCCCCCACGCGCCTGAGTCCCCTCCTAAAGCTCCCAGACCCTCCGTCGGTGGTACAGTGTGTTCCTTCCCTTCTCTGTCCAAGCCACTGCTTCTTCCGGCCCGGGCCTGCCCTCCACAGCCTCTCTCTGCCCCCACTTAGGCAGCGCCACCCAACCTCCTCTCCCCGGACGAGGCAGCCCCTCAGCCCGCACGGGCAGGCCCGGTGAGGCTCCCGGTGACCGCTAGAGGGCAGGAGAGCCCGGCCAGCAAGCCGCCGCTACAAGGCGGAGGACTGGGGAAGCAAAGACCCTAGGGTTCGGCCGAACCCAGATTTCATATTTCTTTAAGTGGAAATTTCTTCCCCCGCTCCCTTCTCGGGAGAAAGTCAAAGAAGGAACTCAGGCTGCTGAAAAGGCCGGCAGGGGCCGGGACTGTGGGTTTCAGGGTAGAACCGTGTGTGGAACAGGACAGGGAGCGGTTAAAAGAGTGGGGCTGTTCCGGGAAGTAGTGGGGGGAGGGGATCCAAAACTAGTACCTAGTTTACTCATTATCGAGCCTTCTCCCCCCTTCTCAGCCCCCAGAGTGGGACTCCAAGGGACCCAGGGAGAATGGGGCAATGGTGCGGGGGACCTAAGGCCTTGCCATGCAGGACTTTGGCCTAGCCCACTTTCTCTGTTACTTTTCTCACCTTGTCTGTTGTCCTATGGCTAAAATAGGACCATGGGGACCCAGGTCAGGTTCCAGACTCCCTCCACTGCCTTCTGGAGCCAGAGAGTGGTTGGTGAAAAGGGGGCGGCCCGTTGGAAAACAAACAGGTTGTCAGAGGGTTGAGCGATTGGAGCCCACGTACCCTATTTGAGGGGCCAGGAATGGTTGGGGAGGAAGAGGAAGAGGAATAGGTAGGAGGTAGGGAAAGGGGGAGGAGGCGGAGCTTTGTCACCTGTCACCTGCTCTGGCTGAGCCTAGGGCGGGCGGGGGACCGGTATAAAGCAGCGGGTGCCTGTGCCTGCTCCACCTCGTGCGCACTGCCTGCTTGAGTCTGTTCTGCCCCCTCCCCACCACTTGGCCACCACCATGACACTGGACATCCAGGCCCCTTTCTTCTTCCTGCTGCTGCTATTCCAAGTGCTTACAGGTGAGGGGCGCAAGGTGGGGAGGGGGTCTTCCCAGCTTTTCTGTGGGTTTTGCTTCCTGGGAGATGGCATCCAAGAGGCAGAAGTTGCAGACAGGGGTGGCCCAGTCTGTGCCAGAATAAAGAATAAAAGAGTGAGGCTAAGGACAGGCTGAGAAGAGACAGCCCCCCAGGAGAGTGGGTGCCAGGGGCGGGCGAACTTCCTGAAAAGAAGTCTGGAGGGGGTGGGGGTGGAGTCAGGAGAGGTAAACTTAGGAGTGGAGAAACCCAACAAGCCAGGAGCAGACAGATATGGGAAGAAGGAGGGAGGCTGCCATTAGGTAGGGTGGAGGAGGGCTGACCTAGGGGCCACTCCCCAAATATTCCTGGCATTACTTCTTCAGATGCCAGAGAATGTATTTTCTCCGTGTGCTGATTTGTCCCCCAATCCAACTCTGTAACTTCAACTTCTGACAGCTGCCACCAACCCTACACTAACAATCTTTCTTACAGTCTCTGGTACAGACCAAAGCAAAACTACACAGACTTCGAGTATGCAAAGCCCTGCCTCAACCTCTGCTGCCCCTTCGGTTCACGGTGGCACCACACCCGCCAGGCCCAGTGGCGCCTCACCTCCGAGCACCAGCTCAGCCTCAGGCCCGGCTGCCCCTCCGGGCCACGGTGGCACCTCGCCCCGGGCCACCAGTGGCGCCTCACCTCCGACCACCAGCCCTGCCTCAGGCCCGGCCGCCCCTCCGGGCCACGGTGGCACCTCACCCCGGGCCACCAGTGGCGCCTCACCTCCGACCACCAGCCCTGCCTCAGGCCCGGCCGCCCCTCCGGGCCACGGTGGCACCTCGCCCCGGGCCACCAGTGGCGCCTCACCTCCGACCACCAGCCCTGCCTCAGGCCCGGCCGCCCCTCCGGGCCACGGTGGCACCTCGCCCCGGGCCACCAGTGGCGCCTCACCTCCGACCACCAGCCCTGCGTCAGGCCCGGCCGCCCCTCCGGGCCACGGTGGCACCTCGCCCCGGGCCACCAGTGGCGCCTCACCTCCGACCACCAGCCCTGCGTCAGGCCCGGCCGCCCCTCCGGGCCACGGTGGCACCTCGCCCCGGGCCACCAGTGGCGCCTCACCTCCGAGCACCAGCCCTGACTCAGGCCCGGCCGCCCCTCCGGGCCACGGTGGCACCGCGCCCCGGGCCACCAGTGGCGCCTCACCTCCGAGCACCAGCCCTGACTCAGGCCCGGCCGCCCCTCCGGGCCACGGTGGCACCTCGCCCCGGGCCACCAGTGGCGCCTCACCTCCGACCACCAGCCCTGCCTCAGGCCCGGCCGCCCCTCCGGGCCACGGTGGCACCTCGCCCCGGGCCACCAGTGGTGCCTCACCTCCGACCACCAGCCCTGCCTCAGGCCCGGCCGCCCCTCCGGGCCACGGTGGCACCTCGCCCCGGGCCACCAGTGGCGCCTCACCTCCGACCACCAGCCCTGCCTCAGGCCCGGCTGCCCCTCCGGGCCACGGTGGCACCTCGCCCCGGGCCACCAGTGGCGCCTCACCTCCGACCACCAGCCCTGCCTCAGGCCCGGCTGCCCCTCCGGGCCACGGTGGCACCTCGCCCCGGGCCACCAGTGGCGCCTCACCTCCGACCACCAGCCCTGCGTCAGGCCCGGCCGCCCCTCCGGGCCACGGTGGCACCTCGCCCCGGGCCACCAGTGGCGCCTCACCTCCGACCACCAGCCCTGCCTCAGGCCCGGCTGCCCCTCCGGGCCACGGTGGCACCTCGCCCCGGGCCACCAGTGGCGCCTCACCTCCGACGACCAGCCCTGCCTCAGGCCCGGCTGCCCCTCCGGGCCACGGTGGCACCTCGCCCTGGGCCACCAGTGGCGCCTCACCTCCGACCACCAGTCCTGCCTCAAGATCATCTTTCATTCCAGCACACAAGAGCACCTCTTCCAAGGTTACCATGACCCAAGCCAGCAAGGGCACTCCATCCTCAGTACCCAGTTCTGATACTCCCACCATTTCTGCCAGCCACATTACCAGGACAATTGCCAGCAGCACTAACCAGAGCATAGTACCTCCCACCTCCTCCAATCATACAACTTCTCAGCAGTTGCATATTTGGGTCTCCCTGTTCTTCCTGTCTTTTCGCATTACGAACCTCCAGTATAACTCTTCCCTGGAAAATCCCAGCACCAGCTACTACCAGAAGCTGCTGAGAAGCATTTCTGTATTGGTGAGTAGCTGCCTTTCCTCCACCGTGCTCCCCTGAAGCAGCCTTCAGAACTCTTTGAAGACCTTGCATCAAAACTTAGTCCTTTCCCTCTCACCCCAGTTTGTGCAGACTTATAAACAAGAGGATTTTCTGGGCTTCTTAGATATCAAGTTCAGGTATAGTTCTGGGTGTAGACTCTGTGGGATGGGTGGATGTTGTCTTGACTGTGGGGAGGGGCTGGTGCGCTTGTGGTTGCGGCGGGTGTGTGGTGTGCTGACCCAGAAGCTGGGACCCATGGTTGAGTTGCCTGTTTCTCTCTGACCAGGCCAGGATCTGTGGTGGTAGAATTAATTTTGGCCTTCCGAGAGGGTACCACTGCCCACCATGTGGAGAGACAGCTTGGTCAGCTTGAAGCAGCAGCAGTCAAATATAACCTGATCATCAGCGGAGTTAGTGGTGAGACCACTTCCCCAGCTGCCAGCCAGCACCACACTGCCCGGGACCCTCTCTCTCTCCAGCATCTGGATTCCTGCTTTTCCTCTTGGCACTAATAAGGGGAGGGTCACCTTTGAGAGACTGCTCTGACCGCTGCTTTTCCTTTTAGTGCGTGATGTATCATCTCCTTCCTCTGCCCAGCCTGGGTCTGGGGTGCCTGGCTGGGGCATTGCCCTGCTGGTACTGGTCTGTGTTCTGGTTGCCCTGGCCATCATTTATCTCACTGCCCTGGTAAGTGCTCAGTCCCCAGCCCTGACCATAGTGCCTCTGCTAGAACGAACCCCCATGCCCCCCATTGCCTCCTGTCTCCCCAGGCTGTGTGTCAGTGCAGACAAAAGAACTTTGGGCAGCTGGACCTCTTTCCAATCCAAGATGCCTACCATCCTATGAGCGAGTACCCCACCTACCACACCCATGGGCGCTATGTGCCCCCTGGCAGTACCAAACGGAGCCCCTTTGAGGAGGTGAGGATGGCGGAGGGAGGCAGAGGCTTTGGCTGGCAGGGTTCTGAAAGGGTGCTGGGAAAGCCCAAAGAACTTAGAAGAGGTGAGAGTGACAGTAGGCAGTGAGGGACTGACAAGGCTGGGGTTGGAGGTCAGGGGAGTTCTGGGGGAAAGGCCTTGGGAAGAGACCATGGAAGAAGGGGGACCTCAGTAGGGGGTGCCCCCACTACCAGCACTCCCAGAAGAGCATTCACTGCTCCGCTGAACTGGTGCCAGGGCTGTTCAGTGGGATGCCCAGAGGCGAAATGAGTGGGGCACTGCGCCCAGGCGACCCCTTCATGGAAGGAGCACCTGTGCCCCAGCTTGTCTCCTAAGAATGGAGGGTAGATTGAGACAGGCTAGTGGGGAGGAGGGGGTCTCTGAATTGGGTAAGAAGTCTCACCAAGCCCGGTGAGCCTGGGTGAGGGGGAGGTTCTTGGGAATCTCTGGAGAAGCACATACCCCTCCCTCCCTCTTTCTTCCTTTCTCTCCAGGACCTAGTAAATAATTACTTGGCCACCTGGGGCTGGAAAGCCACTCCAAGTGGGGGAGGGGAGAGGAGTTTCCTTTTCTTGACCCCATTTTTCCTCCCCCCTGGGGACTTCCTTCTTCCAGTTTTACAGACACACACAGCTCCTTGGGCTGGAGGAGCAGAGAATGGAGGGGAAAAGGGGCAGGAGGGGAAAGCAGGGGGAGCTGATAAGAGCCAAGGGGAGGGAGTGGAGGGGAGCAGGAGGAGGAGGAGTGGCCCTGTTTACAGTCACCTGGCTGCTGGTGGTGACCAGCAGGTGCTCTCTCCAAATTAACCCTTTGAGAGCTAGTCAGGCGCCTGGACCATTCACCCCAGCCACGGGGTACCATCCAGGGGCCTTGGGGAGGAAGCTTCTCCCAGGAAAGCTTCTGCCCCTCACCCTGGATCCCTTCTCCCCCTACCTAGGTTTCTGCAGGCAACGGTGGCAGCACTCTCTCTTACGCGAACCTGGCAGCCACTTCCGCCAACCTGTAGGGGCACGTTGCCTGCTGAGCATCCAGCCAGTGCCCGACCACCTCCCTGGGTTTCTTCACTGCTGCAGCCCCTGCCTTGCCCCCAACTCTGTTCTGGGCTGGTGATCTGGGCGTTCAGGTGGGCTGCCCATAGTCTCCCTCACAGGCCCCACCAAGTCCCTTAACCCATCTTAGCCCTGGCGAAGCCCATCCGAGCCCCTGGGGACAAGCCTGAGGCAGTGGCTCCCAGGAGGACTGGCCGGGACAGCTCGGAGATGGGAGTGGGAACCTGAACATGGCTGAATAAAACTCGGGCCTCCTCTGCGCTGACCGCCAACTTTTGATCTGTCTTCTGTGACCTGTTGATAGAGGGGCGGTCAAAATATGCGTGAGGGGGTCTGGAAGAGGCCTTGGGAAAGGAGAGGGAGGAAAGAAGGCCTGAAGGAGTGGGGTTCACTTGAGAAGTAGGTGACATCGGGGCGCAGGAGTGCTTGGTGGAAGAACTCGAGTCACTTCTGCATGGCTGGTGGCGCAAGAGGAAGGAGGAAACGAAACCCGGCGGCTGCATCGGCCAGCATGACCCGGCTCCGCCCGCACGCCCGTGGCTCTCCCCTTTCACCCCCGGCCTGAGTTTCACTCCCGCGCCCTCCTCTCCTCTTGGTACGGTGCCCCCAGGCGGCTCTATTCTTAGCTGTTCGGGTGTGAAGTTAAGTCCTCGGGCGGCGATCACAGCTGCAGAGTCAACAGGGCCACGATAAGCTCCATGTCATATCCGGGGGCTGGCACCGGGCCCGGGCCCCTCCCTGGCTGCCCCGCCCGCCTCTGGCTCTGGGGTCGGCTACCCAGCACCCTGGGAATGGGGAAATCGTTCTGGTTCCCTGATCCTTTTGCGCCGGGGCCCGCCCCCTCAATCGCATTCCCGCAGAGCCTGGCGCCGCCGCCCGGACGCCCCGTCGCGGGGCTGACGCAAACAGCCACCGGAGCGAGGCGCCCCCTGGCGGCCACGATCGGCTCGGACCTGGGCTGGGTACAGGTGTGGCAGAAGGCGGGGAAGCGATGGGCTTGGGGACCTCCTTCCCTCAGGCGCCAGATCCATCGTGCACCCCTGCTCTGAGTTATAAGCAGGGAACCCTCGATCCCCGCCGTCCCCCCACCCCACCCCTCCCCGCCTGCCACATCCAGCACAGAAACTAAGAGGAATGGGCTCAGGGAAGGCAAAGACATCACAGGAAGGCCTGGCATCACAGTTTATTGTTTATAAACCATGAAAGTAACAGCTGTTGTTTGACACAGGCCTAGCAGTGCTCACCGCAGGGGGAGGCAACAGCAGGCACCAGAGGCCTTGCCAGGCCCAACCCAATGGGGACACTCAACCTCAGCTGACTCCCCAAGGGAGACTTGGCACGTTGGCATGGGTGCAGGACAGGTAAAACATGCAAGAAAGAGAAGAGGGGGACAAGAGGCATGCGGCTGGGGGTACAGGGACCCAAATAAATAAAGCAGGATGATAGGGTCCCTTTCCCCTCACCAGGGAGTGCCTGGGCAGTGTCCAGCCAAAAAGCCTGCACACCCCAAAGCTGTAGTTCAGCATGGATGGGTCAGAGAGCTTGGCAGGGCAGAGGGCAGAGCTGGGGAGCATGCCCAGTGTTCCAGGTGCCTTCCCTTCCAATCAGCCTGGGGAGGAGCACAGGGCAGGGATGGGGAAGGGGCTGTCTCCATGACTTGGGTAAGATGCCAAGGGCAGGTCACAGGGCAGAGACGTGGGAGTGGGAGCCTGGATTAACAGGCAGTGGAGAGAATAGGGGACATCCAGAGAGGTGAGCAGAGGAGAGACCCTTGGTCAAGAGAAGGCCCTGGGAAGACACAGGCATAGGGGAAGGAACAGGACCACATGGCAGGAAGAGTTTGAGGGAGAAGCTGCGGGAGGAATAACACAGCTTCAGGAGGCTTGGAAGGCCAGGGCCCAGGAGAGGCCTGGAAGGGTCAGTCCAGCTTGGCAAAGCCCCCAATGGTGACCTTCCTCTCGGGCTTAGTGCCCACGGGCTCCTGTAGCTGTACCGCACCACCCCCAATGAAACAAAAGGCAGGGCACACAGGTCCTGAGCAGTCCAGGGGGCACTCCAGGAGCCCTCGGAAGGACACAGCATCCAGGAAGGAAACCCGACCCCGTTCGTAGTCCAGGCAGATGCCCAGGCGGGGCGGCAGGGGCACTGTGCAGCTGGCCGCTGGGCCATCCCTCCCTGTCAGCCCTGCATTTGAGCTGCCCCCGGCCCCCAGCAGGATCTTGCCCATGCCAATGGTTAGGAAAGCGAAGGGTGGCGACGCCTCCACGGTGGCATCCTCGGCACCGCTGTCATGCCCACTGTCCGGATCATACCTGCAGGGGTGGGCGTTGGGTAGGAGGATGTTGGGGGGGGTGGAGTAAGTGTGTGGGGGAGGGGGTACCAGAGGGCTGAGATGTTGGAAGGATGGAATGTTGTGGAGCAAGTGGTTCAAAGGATTGATCTGGGGCGCTTCCTTGGTGGCACAGTGGTTAAGAATCTGCCTGCCAATGCAGGGGACATGGGTTCAAGCCCTGGTCGGGGAGGATCCCACATGCCGCGGAGCAACTAAGTCTGTATACCACAACTACTGAAGCCCGCGCCGCCTAGGTCCCGTGCTCCGCAACAACAGAAGCCACTGCAGTAAGAAGGCCCGCGCACCACAATGAAGAGTAGCCCCCAGCTCGACGCAACTAGAGAAAGCCCGCGCAGCAGTGAAGACCCAACGCAGCCAAAAATAAAAAAAATTAAAAAATAAATTTTAAAAAAAGGATTGATTCTGGGCATTGAGAAGAAAACATGTTGAAGAGACAGGGGTTAGTTAGAATATAGGGCTGGGGGTTTGGTTTGGTAGGAAAAGGGTGTTGAAAGGAATGCACATTGGCCAGAGAGGTGGGGGGAGGGGAAGAAAGACAGGGTATCGCTAAAGCACATTGAAGAAATGCAGAGCTTCCAACACAGGAAGGTGGTGAGGAAATGGTGCTGGGACATCATGCTGAGAGAGCATTTTGAGGGTTAGAGAATCCTGGAAGGATGAGGGGTTAGTGACTAAGGTACTGGGGAGATGGGGAGAGCAGAGAAAGGAAACTGGGAAGGTGGATGTTGGGAGAGAGATGAGGGCGGATCAGTGCCTTAGATGAAGGATGTTAGAGGGATGCAGGGTTTGGGGGACCATAGGGTTAAGAGGGGACTGGTGTTGAAAAGAAGGCATTTTAAAGAAATGGGGTACTGGGGGATAGAGTGCTGGGGAGGAAGGGGTCAGGGAGAAAAGTATGTATGGGTGGGTGTTAAACAGGATGTTGTGGATGAGACAATATGGAGATGGAAAGTTGAAGGGAAGAATTTTAGGATGTTGAGAAAAGATGTGGGTGAAGGAGGTACTGGAGGGAAAAGGCTTTGTGGAGAAAGGATGTTGGAAATGGGGTGTTAGGGAGAAAGGACATGGAGACTTGGAGAGATGATGTTTTAGCCTGAGTGACAGATGGAGGGAAGTGGAGATGGCTCCCTTTACTATTGTCCCTTTCCCCAGCCACTCCGAGTATCAGTCCACAAAGCTCTTTCACTGAACCCACATTTCTCCAGACCACAGCCACCCCCCCAAGCCTGGCTCCTATTACTTCCTCCTAATCTCCTCCCAGCTCCATCCCAGCAAGTGTGTCCTCCCCTTGCACACCCCCACCCTGTCCCCAGCTCCCCCACCCAGGTCCCCAAACCCCCATCCCTTCCAGAGAGGCCTGACCTGGGGCTGATCACATCGGGGGCACCCTGGAAGCTTTCCTGAAGCTTGCTCTCCAGCCCGACGCCCACCTTCACCAAGTAGGAGGCTGGGTCTACGGCGCAGGCCCAGTAGCTGCGGCCCTGGGTCACAGCCACGTCGCCCAGGACCACATCCACGCTCAGGTGGCAGCCCGTCAGTAGCCGCTCAGCAGCCAGCAGCAGGGGCAGCCCTGGAACACTCCGCACCGCTCGCTGGTCCTTGCTGATGGCCAGCCGCTCTCGGCTTGTGCCCCAGCGGCCATCGAGGAAGAAGTGCAGGACTGGAGTTGGGGAGGGTTGAGACAGAAGGAAGGACTTCAGGGACAAAACACTGGCACTGGGGGGACCTTGAGGTGTTAGCACGAGACACTGGGAGATTTCAGAACATGGAACGAGTTGCCAAGGGATGGGCCGGGGGCTCTGGGGAACAGGGCCTGGAGAACTGGAACGGAGAGCATAGGAAAAAAGAAGGGGCATCCCATCCCAAGCGGGCATGGGACCACAGGAAGAGTTTTAGTGATGACTAGTGGGCACAGAAATCAGTCTCCCAGACCCAGCTGACTCGCTATGCTGCCTCCCACCCCTTTCCCACGGCTGCGCCATGGAGGGTCCCCACTGCTGTCCATTCTACCTGGTGACATCCCACCATCATCCACCTGCACTTTCCAGCCCGCACTCTGGCGCTCTTACCTGGCCCTTACACTTAACCCCTAACTCTTCTGCCCCCTACTTGGGTGGTGATGCTTCTCTATTATGCCTACACCCCGGAGTCCCCACTCTTTTCTGGAGAGTCACTTTATCAACATTTATTGAGCCCTTACCATGAGCCAAAAACTCAGCTAAGCCCTTACACATTATCGTCTCACTTAATTCTCACAACAACCTTACGAGATAAGTATTGTTACTATCCCTACAGAAGAGGAACTTGAAGCTCAGGGAGGGTGAATAACTGGACTCGCGTAAAGCCACACAGCCGGCAAGAGGCAGACCTGGGATTTGAACTCAGGCAGTCTCGCTTCAGAGCTAGTGAGAGTGACACACTGTGTTATGCCATCTCCCCGGGGCCCACCCAGCACCAGCTGTCAGTGCCTGGGTCCCAAGCGTACCCTGTGCTCACTCACCGGGTGCTGGGGGCGTGTGCAGGTGCACATCTTCACTGTACTCGCCGTAGCCGGCCTTGTTGCAGCCACGGACACGCAGCACATACACAGAGCCCGTGTCAGGGTTCTCAAGCAGGGCGCTGGTGCCCCTCACCTCTTCCCGCCGCTGCCAGCGGGTGGGGCCCGGCTGGGCCGGCACATCCGTGCGCCGGAACTCAATGGTGTAGTGCCAGGCAGGTGGTGAGTGGGGGGGGAGCCGCCAGCATAGGAAGATCTGGTCGTAGGCAAAGGTGCGCTGGGTGTCAATGACCGGAGCCTCGGGCACTGTTGGAAGAGACAGCGGGGGTCAGTCAGGGCCTGGCCACTGGCCTGGCGTGGAGGGTGAGCAGGAAAAGGGAAAGCAGCGGGAGCCGGGGGGTGAGTGTGAGTGAGAGGGATCTGGAGAGGACAGCTGTCTGGGCCCTGGGCAGGGATGGGCAGGGCAGAGCCCGCGGGGGAAGGAGAGACAGGAGGCCTGACGAAGTCCCGGTCTGCCACTCCTTTGCTCTGGCCTTAGGCCAGTCACATCCCCTTTCTGGGCCTCAGTTTCCTTCTCTGTCAAATGAGGGTATGAGATCACATGGTGTCCCTTCTTTCTATGACCCTTTTTATTCTATGAATAAAGAGGAGCCCCAGGGAAAGGCAGGCAACGGCCACTGAAGCCCAGGCAAGAAGGGCACTGAACAGGAAGGGGGGAACCGAGGGAGGGAGGAAGATAGATGCCAGAGTCAGCAAGACAGAAAATAGGGGACAACAGAGGGCAAGCAAAAGCTTGATGGCAGGGGACAAGGTCAGGGGGAAGAGAAGGAAAGTCTAGAGGGCAAAGGTCACAAGAACAAAAGGTCAGAAAGGCAAGGATTAAGAAAGGAAGGCATAAGAGAGACAGAGGGCACTTGGTCAGGGGAGAGGAAGGCGGGGATGGGGTCTGGTCAGGGCAGGAAAGAGAAGGAAGCCATGAGTGGGTAGCCGGGCTGTGTGGGAGTGGCAGGGCAGGGCAGGGGGCCTGGTTGGGGGCAGGACCCCTGGGGCAGGGCCGCTGACTTGCCTGGGGTGCTCCGGAGCAGAGTCCGCGGTGGCCACAGCCTACAAACAAAGAGAGGGAGAAGCGGCGCTGAGCGCGGTGGGACGGTGTGCTTGGGTGGGGTGGGCTAGGTGGGCAGGGTGGCTGGCCAGGCCAGGCAGGGGGCTGGGGAGTTCCCCGGTGGGCGCTGCCCCCCGGGCCCGCTGCTGGGGAGGAAGGGAGGAAGGCTCTAATTGGGCACGGGGCCTGGCCATCTCCTCACCTCGCAGGAAGTTAAGCTCTGTCAGCAGCTTCATCTCACGCCCCACATCCAGCTGGCAATGGCGGAAGGAGGAGCTGGCAGCTGGCCGGAACATCTGGAGGGCCTCCGTAGCTCGAGCAATCCTGGGATGGGAGCAGGCAAGGGTCAGGCACTGCCATCTGGGCAGCCACCTTTCCCCTTGATTCTGCCTTGCCTGTTCCTAGAGCCTTGGTATCTGCTGGGGGGGGGTCTCTTCCCTGTCCATTCGGGCAAACTGATATCAGTGTGGGTGAAAATCCTCAGGACCCAGCTCTCCATCGGGCATTACTCTTGACATTGCCTTATACATGGACTACGCCCACGACTGCCCCTACCCCGCAGGAGCCCATGCCCCTGTGCCATGCCCCTGAGTACCTGTTGTGCAGCTGTTTGGCTGCTTGCACAAAGCAAGGCTGGTCTGTTTCCTTAAGAACCTCCTGAGCGTAGCCCACCAGACCTGAGCCATCCAGCAGGCTCCGGTGCTCCTGGATCTGGGCGCTGAGACGGGCCAGCCGTTCCTGCTGGCACTCCTCAATGGCCTGAAGCAGGGATGCCCGCTTCTCCTCCAGCACAGCCCCCAGCCCCCGCACCAGCTGGGACACCTCCTCCTTGGCCTGCTGACCACTCACCTGCCCAGAGAGCAACATTTACTATCTTCTTCTTGAAGGCAGCACCTGCACCAGACTCCTGGGGCACCACGCCATGGCTAGGATCACAAAGGATCTGGGGAAATCCTACCTACCCATTCTAATAGGGCCAGGTTCATGGGTCCAAAGGCTCCTGTGCACCTAGATGGGCTCAACTGCTGCCCATTTGTGCTAACCTTGCTGGATGCCCACACCATAATCAATCCTGATCCCTTAAAGACTCTGCCAGATAAGAGGCCATGACTACAATAATGTCCACCTGTACTGTACTAACATCTTCCAGCATCTGTGCCATCCTTATCACCCATCCCCATATCAGCTGATTCAAGCAATCTGGCAAAAGGTAGCAGAGCCATCGCCTCACCCTCCTTGGTCCAGGGATGTACACCATCCTCAGCAGGCAGCTGAGCCTGAGGGCATCTGAGCTCTGTCCCTGGGGCTTTTCAAGCTCTCCCTCTCCTGGGTGATAGACACCCTGTCTCCACTGCAGCCTTGGGTACCACCTGGCCTGGGGCACTGTTGTTCCTGATGACCGGGTTTAACCAGAAACTCGACATATCCATGGACCCTACGTGGGATTCCTGAGCTTGCAACCAGGTGGTTGGGCTGTGCGCATCCACACCCCCTTCCTGCTCCCACTCCCAGGCAGGGCCCAGGGCCCACCTCCATGCCCTCCCTCACCTCAGTGTGCCTCACGGTCTCCTCCAGCTCACAGATCTGGGTCTGTACTGTGTCCTGGTTTCCCAGGATGTATGTCAGGCTCTTTGTCAGCTTGTCCTGAGGGGGAAGAAAGAGGTGGGCATCACACCCGGCTCCAAAGAAGCCAGCAGTTCAGAGGAGGTGTGAGAGGGTGTGAGTGTGGGTCAGCACTGGGGTAGAGTGAGGCGGGGTCCTCACCTTGAGGGCCTGGTAGGCACTGAGCACAGGTGTGATCTTGTGGCCGCTGTGGGTGCGTCGCACACGGCAAAGTTGGCATACCAGTCGTTGGCATGTCTTGCAGTAGTGGGTCACCTCTTCTTTGTGATCTGGGCACATCAGGCCCTAGGGACAGAAAGAGCAATGAGACAGTTAGCCAGTGGTGTGTAAGGGTGCTGACCTACCACAGAGCAGTTTGGTGCCCTCCCTCTGCTGGCCCAATGTGGGTGGAGAGTTCAGCTGGTGGTGCTCCATGGTGCCACCTGGTGGTACACCCTGGCATCAAGGAGAGCCTTTTCTGCAAGCTCCAGGCATTAGCCTTGCTTCTCCCTTCATTTACCTCACAGAAGTGTGTGGTAATAACAATAATGATGGTAATATTAGCCTTGTGCTTAATAACTAGCCTTGGCTATCTTGTTTACTGCTGTAGCCCCAACGCCTAGAACAGCACCAGGCACATAAGTGCTTGATAAATATTTGTTCAATGAATGAATGCATAACAGACCGTTTTAGTGTATAAATAACCTTCACAAACATTATCTCAGTGATCCTTTCAACAACCCTGCAAGCACAGATATTGCAGGGCAGATATTATAATCCTCATTCAGCAGACGAGATGGAGGCTCAAAGCCGTTCAAAGATTTGTCCAGTGCCTTTTTGTTACAGAAAAAGGAGCTCGGCAATGGCAACCCCCTGGCCGTCTCCTTTTGGAAGCCCAAAGTGCTGGGCACGCCCTCCCACCCAGCACCACCATGCCCCTCCCTTCCCAGGCCCTGCAAGGGCTGGCTCACCTTGGGGCGGAAGGAGAGGGTGGGCAGGGTGGGCTCATGTTGGGCCTTCTGGGTGCCCCAGGGGTGGAAGAGCTTGAAGCATTCGTTGCAGAAGGTGGCGCGGCACTCAGTGCAGCCCTTGGTGGCCTCTAGTGGCGGGGGCTTGCACAGCTGGCACAGGATGGCGCCACCCACACTCACACTCTGGCGGTACCGCTCCACCACACGCTCCAGGGTCAGGTTCCGGAACAGCCCTGCCAAGCCCCGCTCCCCCAGCTCCACATCGCCCTGGCAGGCTGGGCACGGAAACATGATCACCTGAGGGTGCAGAGCACCTCGCTTCCGCCCGGGATATGTCCCAAAGCCTGTGGATGGGCCGGGAAGTAGGGAGGTGAAAATTATAGCTGGCTCAGAGTGGGGGAAGTCTTTTCAATTAAAAAATTAATTTCTATTGTGCCAGAGCGCAGCTCTCATTAGAGCCTGGATGGGCAGTATCTACACCCCCTGAAAAACAGACAAATGCCCTTGGCCAGTGATGGACCCCTTCCATCTTCCTGATAGACATCCCAGCATCCCCGCCCCCACCCCACAGGTGCCAGCCCCACCTGACTTAAGCAGTCGGTCCAAGCGGTCTGGCTTGGGGAGAGTTCTGCGGGAGAGGCGGGGACTTCGGGTAGAAGGGGTGGAGGCAGGAGAGGTGGGCTCAGAGCTGGGGTCCCCACCATGGCCTACGTAGCCCTGCTGGCCCAGCACCTCCCGGGCACAGGCCTGGCATACATTGTGGGTACAGGGCAGCACGAGTGGCTGCTTGTACATCTCTTGACACACTGGGCACAGCAGTTCCTTCTCCATGTTCTTCATGCTCGTCTGTGGAGGGACCAGGAGGTTGGATCAGAGCTTGGACACCTGGGCATATCTCAACAACCCTTCAACTGCCCCTTAAAGACCTAAAGGGTCTCAGGAATGGACAAGTACAAGGGACCAGACAAGTTATGGATTTTCCCCAGCACAAGCCTTGGCCTGGTTCACAGGCCTTCCCAGCTCCCTGTCTCTTGCTTCTGTTTCACTCCTGCAGAGCTACAGACCTGAGGAGGAGGGATGGTTGGAGCTCGGGTCACCCCAGCCTCAAGCCCCACCCCCTTCACTGTCCCAGTCCCAGCTGGACCTGCAGCCCCTCTCACCTGGCCTTTGCCCCTGTCCCCCCCGTCTCCGGGCCGCCGGCCCCAGGCACATCTCTCAAGGATACAGCCCATTCAGCAGCTCGGTGCAGACCCCCGCCCCCGTCTCTGGCACTCCCCTGCCCCCCCTCCCCCGCGTGACTCCTCCCTAAAGCCAGGCTCTCTCCATCCTCCTGTTCACCCAGTCTGTCCTCCTGCCGCGGCTCCAGCCTGCAGCCGCCGTCGGCTCCATTCCCCATCACTAATTCATCCGGGTCCTCCTAACCCATTCCCTTTTGCCCCCCACCATCCGGCCCTCCAGCTCCCTTCCCCGGCGTAACCCGGCCTGCCGCAACCCCCTCCCCAAGCAAGGGGGAAAGGAGCGCCCCGCCTACCTGCCCCCTCCCCACCGGAAGTACCCCTCCCTTTTTTGGTGGCGGGGGTCCTCAAGCTATGCCCCACCCCCACACCTCACCTTGGTCCCTCTCTTCGCAGCCATCCCGGTCAGGGGCGCAGCTGACACAAAGGAGGGAGGGACACGGAGGGAGGGGGAAGGAAGTGGTGGGGGGGAGCAGGGCTGGCACCGCCCCTGGGAGAGCCGGGCCCGGGTTGCCATGACAACCGAAGGCTCAGAGGCAGCCCTTAGTGGGGGTGCAGTGGGGTGGGGTCTTGCGGAGGGGCCCAAATTGGGAACTGCACCGTGGGGCGGCCCTTTCCTCGCCCCCCCACCTGTCCTCAGTTTTCTTGGAAAATATCCAAGCTCACTCACGCCCCCTCCTCATAGCATAGCCCCGTTGCCCTGCAGCCCCAGCCCCGCTGCTCGGCTGCAGGCTACCCCAAGCCACCCGCTGCGTCCGGGTAGCTACACGTTCCTCACACCCCATTAGATGGACACCTTCACAGCATTCACCTCCCGACTGCCCCCGGGATTACCCTCTCATACCTGCATCACGACCCTCCCAGTCCTTTCTGCCATCACCCGCCCCCTGTCTACATGCCAGCATCTTGCGGGACCCCCACCTGTTCGAGGTCCCGGCTTGCCCGGGACCCCTATACTCCCCCTCCCCTTCCCCTCGACCCCACCTTAACTCACACTGATGCGGACCAGTGCATCCATGATGGAAGTGAAGGCCTGCATATCCTCACCCTCAGCCATGGTCCTACCATGCCCGCCCGCCCCCGTGTGCCCGATCCCGGCTGCGGCTGCGAACCCCGGGCTTAATGCAGGAGCCCGGTGGGGATGTGGGGAGGGGTGGGGGTGAGATGTCACTGCGCATGCTCCAGGGACCAGCCTCGAGCGGCGCTGGTCGAGGTAGGAGGTGGGAAATAGTTTTTCCCACGTGGTTCTCTGAAGGCTGTCGGGTCGGGGGGTGGGGTGGGGTTGGCTGGGTAACATGGAATCGTATTTGAGGGGGAGCTATTTCTTATGTTCGAATTCTTCATTGGCTTCTAATCTTATTCATACAAAGCAGGATAGTTTCAGAGAAAGATGGGCTCCAGAATGGAAGGACTAGATTTTGGTTGGGGCAAGAGTCCAGGGGAGATATCAAGGCAATGATCATGGGGGAGGTGGTCTTGAGGAACAGGCACTAAAGCTGACATAATTGACAAAGAAGACAGAAGTGGTCTAGAGGCTATAGTCCATGGGCCCAGTGACTTGAAGAGTTAAGTGCAGCTTGCACTGAGAGACAGCAGATGCTCTGGGTGCGGGGAAGGGCGGGGGACGAGGGTGGTGGCCAAGGACGCTCTTGGACGCAATATTTCCTCCCTACAGGAAGAGGGCGCTGCATTCAGGCGCCGAGAGGGAGAAAGAGCAAGCCGTGGGGGAAGCAAGTCCACGTTGGGGGCTGACGCATGCGCAGAGCCAACAGTGCCCGGTTCGGCTCTCCTCTTGTACAGAGGCACGGATTGGACCCAAGGGCAGGGCATGATGGGTAACAGGACCAGCGGGGTCCCCCAGCGGGCGGACTAGTAGGGGTCGGATTTGGGCGGATCAGCTTTCGCGGTCCTCTCCCCCTAGAGCTGACGTGTCCTGGGTTCCAGACGACGGGCATTTCCACGGGGCCGAAGGGTTCGGGGCGTCCGGGGCTGAGGAATTCTTGGGGGTTGCCGCGGGGTGTGGGGAGTTGGGGAGGGTGGCTGCAGTCCCGGGAGTGCTTGCAGGTGGTTGGGCCCTCGAGTTCCCGGACCTGCCGAATCTGCTTGCGGCTCCTGGAGGGAGGGCTGGGCCTGACTCTGCGTCTCTTCTCCACTCCAGTAGTGGGTACAGGCACCTCGCTGGCGCTCTCCTCCCTCCTGTCCCTGCTGCTC
Source organism: Kogia breviceps (assembly GCF_026419965.1). Lineage (NCBI taxonomy): Eukaryota > Metazoa > Chordata > Mammalia > Artiodactyla > Physeteridae > Kogia > Kogia breviceps. The sequence continues at coordinate 85,941,083 of NC_081310.1, read as the reverse complement.
TTCGCTGGGATGCAGATGTACAGCCGCCAGCTGGCCTCCACCGAGTGGCTCACCATCCAGGGCGGCCTGCTTGGTTCCGGCCTTTTCGTCTTCTCTCTCACTGTATCCTTTGTGCGGGGGGAGCGGGCAGAGGTGTTTGAGGGTAGGAAGGGTGGTGGGCCACGCAGGCTTGTACCCTTCCCATTAGCCACACATCTCTGCCCCCATTGCACGTCCCACTCCTTAACTCCCTCAACCCAGGCCTTCAATAATCTGGAGAATCTTGTCTTTGGCAAAGGATTCCAAGCAAAGATCTTCCCTGAGAGTAAGTGAAAACTGGGGGTTGAGTATTTGAACCCTCTCTAGTAACCTTCCCCAACACGGTACTGAATTTCCAGGTACTTAGTAAAGTTTTTTTAGGAGGAAAAAAATATTTATATTAAGATTGTCTGGAGACAGATGATGCTTTTGGATGCAGCACTTTATCTAGCTCCCGGAACTGGAGCTAGAAGAGAGGGTCTCTGAAAGCAAGAAAATTCAGTTACTTCCTGGCCAGTTCCCAGGGAAGGTTTGAGGGGAACAGGCAGGTTTGGGCCTGTAATGAATACATCCAAGAAGGGATGTTCTTTGTTTCCACCAAAAAAAGAAGAAGAAGGGCCAAATCAGTTGAGGGTTTCCGAGGTGAAATTTACCCAAAATTAGTGAATTCTGTTTATTTGAGATGATTGTGAAGAGCCTAAGTATTAGATACACCAGCTTTCTGTGTCAGCAGGAATCCTGACCAAATTAGAGTAACTGTCAGATTGTTTTCCTTTTGAAACGGTTCTAATCAAGATTGATGATTCAGTTATTTATGGGGAATTAAGTTCATAAAGCCAATTAGGCGTCAAGGCCAGATCACCTAAGGGATGCCACATGCCCCAAATTGACAGCAGATGCCATCTCTTGTGAAGCCTTCACCTGGTAGAACAAAGACCTGTCACTGTGGCCCTCGTTTTTTTGTCCTCCTTATGTTTTGCTCTTTCTACCTGGCGCCTTTGTAGGCTTCCAGAGCTCCTTTCATACAGCGGCTTCAGAACTTCTCTCTGTTAGATTTTATTTCTAAGTGTACTGTCTTCATTTGCTTCTGAAAGAAACCTTTGTAGTGGGGCAAGCTATTTGGCCCTCTTCACCTGCCCTGCCCTCCCCAGCTGGGCAGGTGGGATTGCCCTTGCTATCTGCCCTCCCACCTTCTCTCTAGTCCTACTCTAGATGTCTTGAGACCCTTTTCTACCCCCATGGGTGTGTGTATCCAGACACTTTGCTCTCCAGCTTATGTCCAGGAACTGAGGCCCTTGACTTCCATAACTAGCCAGCCAGGTTAATGAATTGATCCCCATTGGCTGGCTTCTGTTGGAAAGGCCTTGACCCTCTTCCTCAAATGGGAGCAAGCCTTGCCCTTCAGATTCTGCTGTCACCTTTCCTTTTCCTTTTTATTGGAGGGAAGCCAGGATAGGGAAGTTAAGTGATATTTGGGGCAGAGCTGGTAATGAGCATGCATCTCCTACCTCCATGTCCTGGGCATCAATAAGGCCATCTGAGGTCCTCCTGCTGTTGTCATGCCCTTCCCCTCCAGTTCCCCCAAGATTCAGAGGGCCCCAGATTTCTTCTAGACTCAACATATGAATGCCTGGTGTTTCCATTCTGACCACCCTCCTTGTCCCCTCTTGCTTCCCCAGTTCTCCTCTGCCTCCTGTTGGCTCTCTTTGCATCTGGCCTCATCCACCGAGTCTGTGTCACCACCTGGTAAGTGCGTGACAGCTGAGTAAGAGGTGTAGCATCCTGTCCTTTGGCACTCGATCCTCCTGTGATGGTTCCAGATTTCACCATACGTCCCTCCCACTCTGTTGTCTCTCTGTCCCCTTCCCCATTTTCTTAAACCTGATCCTGGATTCTTTCTCTCATGCTGGTGTCTGTCTGCTCTAGGAGGCACCAGGCTGGCAGCATGCCCACTGATACCATGACCTTTCTCCTTCACCCTGTAGCTTCATCTTCTCCATGGTTGGTCTGTACTACATCAACAAGATCTCTTCCACTCTGTACCAGGCAACAGCTCCAGTCCTCACACCAGCCAAGGTTACGGGCAAGGGCAAAAAGAGAAACTGATCCTGAATGTTTAATAAAGTTGATTCTTTGTAGCTCTGTGAGCTCTGATATGCTGTGGGCCTCTCCCGCCCATGGCTACATGGGTGTGCAGAATGTTGGGGCAGATGGGTACTTGCTGTTTTCAGACCTTGAGGATGGTGGGGTTTCCTTCCTCCAGGGTTCATCTTTACCAAATATCTATTGAGTGCCATCAGTGCCAGGCACTTTGCCAGGCACTGGAGTGGCATATACTTGTGTAAGAGTCTCATGGAAAAGAAGTGCATGAATGATCGGCAGTCTTGCCCTTTGGGAAGAGGGGTAAGGACTGCAATGCAGGAATGCCTGCCCATCGGAACTGGAATAGATCTTGGAACAGAGGAGTAAGGGAGGGAAAGGCCCCTCACCCCTACACCTCCCCATGGAGTTCCATTTAACCTGTGAGCGCGTTGTTACTCTGGCTCCCCACCCTGAGCAAATGAGCCCCCTGCCCCTTCTGCTCCAAGTCTGCAGGTGGGAATTCCCTACTGATGTTGCCCTCCTGGACCCATCTGTTCTCCAGCATGGATGCATGCCCGCGTTTAGAAAGACTCCCAGGTTGATCACTGTCCCTGTCCTCTTTGGTCTGTGCCTTCATTTTTCTCCTCTGTCTCATAGCCAAGGAATTAAGAAACTTCCTAGGTTTTAGCAAAGTGTTGAATACATAAAACGATAGGAACAAGGCCACCAACCTTGGAGCCGGACTTAATGGAAGTGAGGGATGTGACTTCTCAGGTCCTGCTCTGTCCATGCTCTGCCATGAGGAGTGCCTCTCTGTCCAGAGTGTCTGTCCTCTGGGGCACCTAGGCACCGTCCCTCTTGCTGGGTGGTGTGGGCTTTAGGGTGCTTACCGTGCCTTGGTCAGCTTTGTATTCTCCACAGTGCCTGATAATGGGCAGTGAGGACTGGTGGGTTGGTTGAATGAAAGAATCTGTCCTCCTAGAACAGAAAACCCTATACATGGGATGTGGCTGAGTTTGAGAATGAGACCCAATGAAGATGAAGGAGTGAGTCAAAGGAGTTCTGGTCAAGGATTAGAGGCTCCCTCACCCCAAACCCCCATTTGTAGCCGGACTCCGGGACCCTTTCTCTCTATGCCTAAGCTGAGGGAGTGCTATGCAGTTTACCCACATTGCCTGCAGAGGGCACCACAAGCTCACATCTTCCTCCAGGAGATTCGCAGCAACACTCCCCTGCCTGTTGTCCCTGAGGGTTGGGAGGGTTGCTGCTGGGTCTCGGGGGTTTTTGCTGAGTCTCTCCAGTGGAAGCCAACTAATTGGAGGACCCAAAAGACTGGCCCATTCGGAAGGGCTGAAGCCTGAATCAAGTCTTCTTGCTCCTCCAGTCTGGGAATGGCGGCAAAGAGAGTTCAGTGGAGACCAGAACCTTCCTGAGAGGGAATGGTAGCTCTAGGCTCCAACTTACCTGGTGATGGTTGGGGGTTACCGTATGTGGGACCCTTGGGGAGAGGAAAGGTGGTCCAAATGGGTCCTGGACCTCCGGGGAGGCTGGGTTAGTTTTAGGTCTCGCTTTGTCAAATCTAGACTCTCTCCTGACCTGGAGTGGGAGCATTGGGCAGAGGGCCAGGTCCCAGCCCAGGTGAGCATAGACACAGCTGGGGGATCTGGCCACCTCAGGGCACCATGCCTTCTAAGATAAGAGCTTGGGTGGGGCCAGGTTAGAGGAGGACAGGGGAGAGCCCGAGCAGGTGCCAGGACAATGTTAAGGGATCTGGGCACCTGCTGCCACCCACTACATAGGCATCAGGGACAGTATGTGGCCAGGAATAATGACCCCTTGCTCAGGGAATGGGTGCCTTTACCAGGCAGGTTGGCGCCGACCTCAGCTCTCCACCCAGCCTATCCCTGGGGTGCCTAGCTGCCGGCTGCGTCCACCTGACCTACCAGTTAACCCTGGGAAGGGTATCCCAGACACCGAACACCATCATTAAGTAAGGGGGTGTGAGGCCATCATGGCTTCTAGAGACCCAAAGGTGAGAAGGGCAAAGGTACTAACCTCTTGGCCCCGGGATGCCTGGGTCTCTGCACCACCCCGGAGGCTGGAGGCCTAGGGGAGAGAGGAGCGGTCTGCCCCTGGAAGACAGAGGGAAGCCAGATGTTTCCTCCTGCTCCTTCACACGTGGCCCTGACACCCACCAGCGCCGGCTGCCTGCTCCGGAAACAGGAGTAAATAATACAGGGGGAGGGGGCCTTGGATGCTAGTGGGGGGGCTGGCGGGAGAGGGCTCCTGACCCAGAGGTGCACTTCTTGGGGCAGAAGGTGATGCCACCTAAAAAGAGGGTGGTGGGAAGGTGAGATGAGGGGGCTCCCCTGCCCGGGCAGAGGCTGGACTCCTCTCGGGCTGGCACTGACATGAAGGGATGCCTGGCATTTAGGGCATGCCAGAAGGTTGCGGGGGCAGGGCAGACAGGGAGGGGTAGTCTGCGCCAGGCCTTGGCTCCAGCCCTTTCCGGACCTTATTGTCCTTGGTGAGAACAGGACGCTGTCCCGTTCCCACTGCCAGGCCCCCCACCTCTGCTCCCCAGGGGCTCGGGAAGGATGTTGGGAAACAAGAGAGGCCAGAGATTGGTAGAGACAGAGATTCTGAGAGACACAGAGACAGATACAAAGGGGAAAGTTTCAGTCAAAAGCAAGTATTGAAGCTCATTGTGAGCTTGAGCGAGCGCCTAGCGCTATGGGAACCGTGAAAGAATGGGAAGCTGGAGGCCCTGCCCTCAGGGACCTCTGGACTGGCCTGCCATGCGCACACTCCTCCTTGACTTAGGGTTACTCACAGAACCATCTCCTAAGCAAACAATAGCCAGAACCCTTGTTCGGGCACAGTTGGTGGCGCTTAATTGCTTCACCGCAAGTACCTTTCTTTTCCTCCCTCCCAGCAGGCTGGAAGTTCCTCCGGGGGCAAGGCCAAGATCATGCTCCCAAATCCCACCCCCCTACCCCCTCAGGCCTGAGAGCAAGCTGGCCACCAGAGATTGCACTATAAATGCTATCTGGTTGAGCTCCCGCCCAGGCAGAGGGAGAAGCCCCCTAGTTGGCCCTAGAATTAGGCACTGCATTACCTGGGGTGGAGGGCAAAGTGTGAACTGCCTGCCCTGGGGCAGGAAGCAGGCTTTAGAGCTGCCCTCACCCCCACCCTGCCCCTGCCCCCTGCTTCCCCTGGGCTACAAAGAGCCAGCTATTCCCACCCCAGCCTCCACATCCCTGGGGGGCTCGGGGTGGGCCTCCTTCCTTCCAACTCTCCTACCTGGGCCCACAGTTCTCAACAACCACTCCCCTGGGAGACAGATCCTCTGAAAGGTGGAGAGAAGTCCAAGTCCCTTCTGTCTACTGAGGTTCCAGATGCACTTCAAAATGAAGAAAAACTGAGACATGTTTGAAATGTGTACATTTGACAAATTAACACTTTTTAAGACAAAATTATCATACAATATAATCATGCTACTCACAAGGTCATTACAGGATTTTTAGAAATGTTTCTCTTCACAGGGAACTGCAGGCCCTACTTTATAATGTAAAGTTCTATGATAATGGGCATATCAGAGTCATTGTAGGATTCTTTCTACTTTTGTATATATTTGAAAATTCCACAGTAAAAGTTAAATCATTTGTACTGTATGTCCCTTCTTTCTGTTCTGTGGGAGAGTGACAGTGTGACTGAATGAAACCACACTTGGAGATAACTTCAGAAGCCTACATTTGAGGCCCTGTGTGACAATGAGGCCTGAGCCAAATGGCCCTTCTGGTCTTCGAGGAGCCCTTCTCTGAGAATTCCACTCACCTCAAATAAGCTGGACATGTTTCCCCTACTTTTAGGCTGAGGCACTAACAGAAGGGACTGAAAAGTGGGATTCCCTTCTGCACAGGTCAGGACCCCACAGAAAAACCTCCCCCACGCCCCCATTCTGGGCCAAGAGTTGCTGTGAGGGCTGACCTCAGGCTGCTTCAATGGAATTTCTGGGACTGAGGTGCATGTACACCAGTGTGTGAAGGCCTAGGCTCACTCTCCAGGGAGATCCCTCCCCATCCTGCTCTCAGCCTCCAGCCCCCATTTCCAGCCTCTGTGACCCGGACCTTTTTCTGATTCAGACAGCTTCAGGTTCTAGACAACATGTGGGGCAGTAGGAAAGAGCCCAGGTCTTGAAATCAGACAGACCTGAGTTCTAGTTTTGGGCTCTGACACTTACCAGGTGAGGGTCCTTGGGCAAGCTGAGTGATCTCTCTGCACCTTAAATTTATCACCTGTAAAATGAGGATAATAATACTTGCCTCAAATTGTGGCAAACAGGATTGGAATTAAATAACAATGTAGAAGAGCCTAGCATAGCGCTTAACCTACTAGGCATTTGACAAATGTCATCTTCTTCTCCCACGTGATAACAACCATGACCTTGTCAGCCAACTTAGTGCTTTACAGATATTCTCAGTTTCAACACTTACATCAACCTTATGAGATTGATATTCTTACTCTGTGTGGTTAATTTTTTGTGTCATCTTGGCTGGGCCACATTGCCTGGATATTGGGTCAAACATTACTCTGGATGTTTCTTTTTTTAAATTTTTTGGCCGCACCATGTGGTGTGCAAGATCTTAGTTCCCCAACCAGGGATCAAACCCGTGCTGTCTCCAGTGGAAGTGTGGAGTCCTAACCACTGGACAACCAAGGAATTCCCACTCTGGATGTTTCTGTGAGAGGGTTTTTGAATGAGATTTACATTTAAAATAGGAGTACGGGGCTTCCCTGGTGGGACAGTGGTTGAGAGTCCGCCTGCCGATGCAGGGGACACGGGCTCATGCCCCGGTCCAGGAAGATCCCACATGCCGTGGAGCGGCTGGGCCCGTGAGCCATGGCCACTGAGCCTGCGCGTCCGGAGCCTGCGCTCTGCAACAGGAGAGGCCACAACAGTGAGAGGCCCGCGTACCGCAAAAAAAAAAAAAAAAAAAAAAAAAAAAAAAAAAAAATATATATATATATATATATATATATATATATAAAATAGGAGTAAAGCAGATTGCCCTCCATAATGTGGGTGGGCCTCATCCAATCCACTGGAGGACTACATAGAACAAAAAACTGACCTCCCCAGAGAAGGAGGGGAATTCAGTGGCAGATAGCCTGTGGACTTGAACAGCAATGTTGGCTCTGGCCTGCTGGATTCTCTCACTGGTCTATGCTCATGTGGGCTGGGACCTGGCCCTCTGCCCACTGTTCCCAGCCCCAGTCAGGAAGAAGTCAAGACAGAGTGAGACCCTGCAGATATTGGGTTTGCCAGCCTCTACAACTTCATGAGACAAGACCTTAAATTTCACGGATATATCTCCTATTGGTTATGGTTCTCTGGAGAACCCTGACTAATACATCTGTTTTAGTGAAATGAAATGGGGTAAAATGAAAGAGAGGTTAAAACAACCTGCTCAAGATTATAAGGAAGGACTGCCCTGGTGGCACAGTGGTTAAGAATCCGCCTGCCAATGCAGGGGACACGGGTTGGATCCCTGGTCTGGGAAGATCCCACATGCCGTGGAGCAGCAAAGCCTGTGTGCTACAACTACTGAGCCTGCGCTCTAGAGCCCGTGAGGCACAACTACTGAGCTTGCGTGACACAACTACTGAAGCCCGCGCGCCTGGAGCCTGTGCTCTGCAACAAGAGAAGCCTCCACAATGAGAAACCCGCACACCACAACAAAGAGTAGCCCCTGCTCGCCGCAACTAGAGAAAGCCCACGTGTAGCAACAAAGACCCAATGCAGCCAAAAATAAATAAAGCAAGAAAGAAAAAAAGAAAGAGAAAGAAGAAGACTATAAGGGAAGGCAAGGCTGGAGTTGAAATCCAGATCCATTGGTATTTGCCTTGATGCTTAACCAACATGGTTACAACACAGCATCTGATCCCTGCCACCCCTGACTTCATCTCCTCACACTCTTCCCCATGCTACTCCATCCCACTCCTGGCTTCCATGTGTCCGTTGTGCCACCTCATGGCCTTTGCACAAGCTGTTCCCACTGCCTGGAATAGCCATCCAGCAGTTATCTACACTTCTGTGTCCTTCACCTCATTCAAGTTTCCATGCAAATGTCTCCCTCTCAGAGACGCCCTTCTGACCATGCTATATCACATAGTACAGTGTCACCCTTTAGCCCCTCACCTAGCTATATTTTTCTTCACAGTACTTCTCACTACTTGATATATTAAATATTTGTTTGTTTCCTGTCTGTCTCCTACCATTTCATTGAAGCAGTTTGTTTTCATTGCAAGCTTCATTGAAAGCAGAGATTTTGTCTGTTTTGGTCATTAGAATACTGCTTGACATATAGTAGGTGCTAAATACATGTTTGTTAAGAGAACCAAGAACACCACTAGCCACACACCATTGTCATACTTTGAGCTCTTTGCTAAAACTCAACTTCCAGCCTGCATCAACTCCAAACTGCTGAATCCTCAGAATCAGCCAAATGTTTCTGTCAGCCACCAGCCCTGTTCCTGGATCCCTCCTGCCTCAGACTATCATCTTTTCCCATCTTGGTCTCCTCTAGTTCACCTGATTCACCCAGACCCTTCTCCAATCAGCAGCACAATCTCTGATGCACTATTTCCCCTGAAAGCCCGGCTGTGATCTTGTCTGTATGTGTTTCTGTAGATTACATGTCTGTCTGTCCTGTCACCCCAAAGGAGCTGTGGGTGCCCTGAGGATGCTGATAGAATCAACACAGTCTAATCACCTGGAACCTTCCTCAAGGACCCAATAATCACCATGGCATCTGCTGCCTGACAGGACACACACAGGCACACATGGGGACCTCCCACTTCTCTAAGGGGGGAAGATGCTGACCTGAGGGACCAAACCCAACACAAATACTTTTTTTTTTAACATCTTTATTGGAGCATAATTGCTTTACAATGGTGTGTTAGTTTCTGCCGTATAACAAAGTGAGTCACCTATACTATACGTATACATATATCCCCATATCCCCTCCCTCTCGTATCTCCCTCCCACCCTCCCTATCCCACCCCTCTAGGTGGTCACAAAGCTTCGAGCTGATCTCCCTGTGCTATGTGGCTGCTTCCCACTAGCTATCTATTTTACATTTGATAGTGTATATATGTCCATGCCACTCTCTCACTTCGTCCCAGCCTACCCTCCCCCCCCCCCCGTGTCCTCAAGTCCATTCTCTACGTCTGCATCTTTATTCCTGTCCTGCCCCTAGGTTCTTTAGAACCATTTTTTTTTTGTAGATTCCATACATATGTGTTAGCATACAGTATTTTTTTTATTGTTGCAAATTTATTTTCCCAAATTTCTTACCATTTACTTCATAATTTTGTCCTTTATTTTATTAGGTAATGTTTTTTTTGAATTTTTGAATTTTATTTACTTTATTTTTTATAGAGCAGGTTCTTATTAGTTATCTATTTTATACATATTAGTGTATATATGTCAATCCCAATCTCCCAATTCACCCCACCACCACCACTTTCCCCTCTTGATATCCATACGTTTGTTCTCTACATCTGTGTCTCTATTTTTGCCCTGCAAACTGGCTCATCTGTACCATTTTTCTAGGTTCCACATATATTGTTAGCATACAGTATTAACACAAATACTTTTTTGTGTGTGTGTGTGGTATGCAGGCCTCTCACTGTTGTGGCCTCTCTCGTTGCGGAGCACAGGCTCCAGACGCCCAGGCTCAGCGGCCATAGCTCACGGGCCCAGCCGCTCCGTGGCATGTGGGATCTTCCCGGACCGGGGCACGAACCCATGTCCCCTGCATCGGCAGGCGGATTCTCAACCACTGCGCCACCAGAGAAGCCCAACGCAAATACTTTTAAGGCGTCTTTCTTAGGTAGCCTGACCCTGGCTGGCCTTTCCAGCCTCACCTCCTGCCACTCCACCATGAAACAGTCTTTATGCCAGAGACAGACACAGAGGGTTACTCACAATGAACTCTCAAGCCTCCCTACCTTTGTTTAGGCTTTTCCTTGGCTTTGCAAGCTCCGCCCTCAACCACCACATGAATTCTCTTACTCATCTTTCCAGTATCACCTTGGGCTTTAGGGCCTATTTGAAACAGTCAATCCCTTCCTCTGTGTTGTATGTAATTTTGCATATTCTCCCATCTTTAGTGCACTTTAGAATAAGGACTCCACGGGAATTTCCTGTTTGTCTAGTGGTCTGCTCTCACTGCCGAGGGCCTGGGCTCAACCCCTGGTTGGAGAACTAAGATCCTGCAAGCTGTGAGGTGCGGCCAATAAATAAATAAAATAAATAAATAAATAGAGGGCTCCAGATTTGGAATTTGTCTCTCACTGAAACCAAAGCTTGCCAAAGGTGGGACTTCCCTGGTGGCTCACAGTGGTTAAGAATCCGCCTGCCAATGCAGGGGACACAGGTTCAAGTCCTGGTCCAGGAAGATCCCACACGCCGCGGAGCAACTAAGCCCACGAGCCACCGCGTGCCTAGAGCCGGTGCTCCACAAGAGAAGGCTCCACAAGAGAAGGCACCGCAATGAGAAGCCCATGCACCGCAGCAAAGAGTAGCCCCCGGCTCGATGCAACTAGAAAAAGCCTGCGCACAGCAACAAAAACCTAACACAGCCAAAACAAACAAACAAACAAAAAAGCTTGCCAGGGCTTCCCTGGTGGCGCAGTGGTTGAGAATCCGCCTGCCGATGCAGGAAACACGGGTTCGTGCCCTGGTCCGGGAAGATCCCACATGCCGCGGAGCAACTAAGCCCGTGAGCCATGGCCGCTAGGCCTGTGCGTCCGGAGCCTGTGCTCCACAACGGGAGAGGCCACAACAGTGAGAGGCCCGCATACCGGAAAAAAAAAAAAAAAAAAAAAAAAAAAAAAGCTTGCCAAAGGAGAAAACTCCAACAAACGTGAGAAAACTGAAGCTCAGAGAGGTTAAATTACTTGCCCAAGGTCACATAGCTAAGTAAAGGAAAGAGGCAAGACCCAACCTCAGGACATCTGGGGCTCTAAAAGCCCAAACTTTTAACCTCCAAGCTGTACTGCCTTTCATACCCTGCTATAATCATGTGTACTTGTGGCCTGCTGCAGCTGCAGAAGGGTAACGGTCTGTAAAAAGGTTGAAGAGAAAGGAGTTGGACCATAAGAATCTGCTGGCTTTCGTCCAGTGCTATCCAAAGCCAAAGACCCTGTGTGCAGTAGATGGGAGTCTCTGGAGTAGTTATATTTCCTGGGAGCAGGACAGCTGGGTCAGTTTCCCTGGAGACCATCAAATGCTAACCTGTCCTTCCTTCTGCCCCTCATCTTACATTTATAGAAGCTCTCTGGGTTTCCCACACTATGCTTGGTCCTGGATTTACAATGGTCCTGGGTGGCCCAAGCAGGGAAACAAAACACCTACAGCTCAACATGGTAAGTGCCATCTATAAAAGAGAGCCTGTGGGAGCTCAGAGGAGGAAGATGGTGTCCAACCCTGGAAGACAAGGTCAAGGCCCAGGAAGGCTGCTTGGAGGACGTGATGCTTGAGCTGAACATTAGAGAAATATGTACCCACATTTTCTTGTGGCATATTTAGGGTTTCACTTTTCACATGAAGTTTTGTTTAATGCACTGGGAATTTATTTTAGTATAAGATGTAAGGTTGAAATATAACTTAATTTACTTTTTCAAATGGTATGCTTGTTGCAGATGTTTTTCAAATAATCCATCTTTCCTCACTGGAGATGCCATCTCTATCATATGCTGAAATTGTGTATGTTTGATCTATTTCTTCACTTTTTATTCTGTTCCATTGATCTAGGTAGGGAGATGCTATACCTTAGTGGCAAAGTTTGCAGCCTCTGCAGTCTAGTCTGACTATCTGGGGCGTACCTGTTTCTTCACTTGTGAAATGGAGATAATAATAGCACCTATTTCGGGCTTCCCTGGTGGTGCAGTGGTTGAGAGTCCGCCTGCTGATGCAGGGGTCACGGGTTCGTGCCCCGGTCCGGGAAGATCCCACATGCCGCGGAGCGGCTGGGCCCGTGAGCTATGGCTGCTGAGCCTACGCGTCCGGAGCCTGTGCTCTGCAACGGGAGAGGCCACAACAGTGAGAGGCCCGCATACCGCAAAAAAAAAAAAAAAAAAAAAAAAAAAAAAAAAAAAAAAAAAAAAATAGCACCTATTTCATATGGTGGCTGTAAAGATTGAATGAGATTATGCACATAAAGCACTCATTATAGTGCCTGGCACAGAGTCATCAATCAATGAATGTCAGCTGCTATGATGATCCCTATCTGCCCATTCCTATACCAGTAACCCAGAAAGGTGAAATTACTAAGTATACAGCTTTGAGTCAGATGGGACAGTCTGCTACTTACTACCCTGCATGACCTCGGGCAAGTTACTTACCTTTTACCTTCTCTCTGCTTTGGTTTCCTCATTCATACATGGGGATATAAAAGTACCTACTGCAGCCTGTTGTGAAGATCAAACATGCAGTGTCGCAAAAGGCATGACACATAATAGCCCCTTAATGAATGTTTAATCTTCTGCTGATTATTATGACACTATAATTTATTTTCTGTCTTTATGTGTTGCAGGGCAAGCCCCTTCTCATTATCTTTCCCCAAAAAATTTTCTGGGGAGTGGCAATCTTTCAGGGCCACATCTATTGTGGGTGAATAAGATAGAATTTCTGGATCTGCAAGGCTGATGCCTGGCCCCTGAACTGTGTTGAAAGTCGCTATGACTAGTGAGGTCTTGAGTGCGTAACCAGTAGGATTCTGGGGAAGGGAGTTGAGGTGGGCCTTTGAAGCTCATGTAGCAGGTTTCTAAAAATATTTTAATTTTGCCTTAATTTTTACTTTAACAAAGGAATTTGCATAGTTTAAAAGGCCAACTATTTCTATAAGGCATTTAATGAAAAATAACAGTCCCCTGCTCCATTCTCCTACCCCCTCCCTACACATACACTCCTCCATAAACCACTCTCAAGTTTCTTGGCTGCTTTTTTGGGTACTTACCTCTGTATATTTTTTGTTTGTTTGTTTTTGTTTTGGGCAGTGCTGCATGGCTTCCGGGATCTTAGTTCCCCAACCAGGGATTGAACCTGGGCCACATCAGTGAAAGCAATGAGTCCTGACCACTGGACCACTAGGAATTCCCAATATTTCTAAATAACATGTTCATATTATTATTTCTTTCTTTCTTTCTTTTTTTTTTCTATTTTAGATACAATCAGTTGACTGCCTGCCATGGAAAATGAGAATATAGTTCTCTCTAATCCTCTCCCCATATACTCCCCTCCCCCACCCTTTCAATTCAAAGATATTCCAAATTTTAGTTAAGTCATCACTTAGTGTTTACATTATTATGGCTGTGAAAATATTCTACACAGCTGAGTTATGTAGTGTTTGTGCTAAGACTCTGTGAATCTGTAAAAACTGGTTTTATTAATTAACATGAGGGACATGGGGCTGAGAAACTTCGTTCTCTAAAATCATACAGTCACGAATTATCTGTTTGAAATCAAGCAGTGAGAATGGAATATCCCACTGTTGCTGGAGGTTTAACGCATGTTGATTACTTTTTTTTTTTTTTTTTTTTTTTTGTGGTACGCGGGCCTCTCACTGTTGTGGCCTCTCCCGTTGCGGAGCAGAGGCTCCGGACGCGCAGGCTCAGCGGCCATGGCTCACGGGCCCAGCCGCTCTGCGGCATGTGGGATCTTCCTGGACCGGGGCACGAACCTGTGTCCCCTGCATCGGCAGGCGGATTCTCAACCACTGTGCCACCAGGGAAGCCCCATGTTGATTACTTTGATATAGAGAAGCAGCCTCGTTTTCCAACCTAGGTGCAAAGCTTCAGATATTGGGGTTTTGGACATAACATTGTACAATTATCTTAATTATGTAGTTATCTATTACATAATTATCTAAAATTAGTTAACTTTGTAGTTTCCAAGTGGATTCTCAGTTCACTTCTCAGTCCAGGCTGTTGTTAACTCCTTCACTTACATCTGTGCTTACCTTGAACCTGTCAAAATACTGCTTCGTTTAAATATCACCTGAACTCAACCATTTCCCATATCCTGTAATGACCTGGCTTTTTCCTTTGTTTGATGAGCGGCTCCACAGTTCCTCTGGTGTGTGCTCTCTCTCGCAGCAGCAAGTGAATAAACCTAACTATCCAACTACAGTTATGTTCTTAGTGGTCTTTATCAGACAGGCTTTTATAATTCTCCTTCCTTTCTTTTATAACTGTTTTCCCTGAAGTTGATAATTGCCTGACCTTTTCTTTCACTCTGTTTTCTATATACCTATCATGAATTCATCCCCCAAATTCTGAAAGACGTATACACCTTCTCTTAATACCTTAAACACATCATGTGATTCCTCTGTCCCCACAGTTTTTTTCCCTTAAAGACACCCTCCTGAAGCACTTCTTCTGGCTCCAAGTCTTAGTGGTTGCTCCTCTGAGTTTCTCTTTTAAAATATGACAACCTCTGTTCTAACACCTATCTCAGGACACCTATCTCAGGACACCTATCTCAGGGCACCTGTTAGTTGTCAATGCATCTGCTTTCCTGACTCCTGCTTTCCTCCTTCCACCCCAGAAGGGTCCGTGTCTTGATATCTCTATTTCTCCAAAGTCTGTCGTGACGCTCAAGAAACGTTCCACTGAATGAATGACTAAAAGAATAAGTAAGTGAATAAATGAATGAATGAATGAGTGGAATTTTTGTGCAGGAGAAGTGAGTTTAAGAGGAACGATATTACATTCCCATCTTGCCGCAAGGCTTAAGAGTGTCCTCAGGCTGTCTACAAGCCCCACGCCACCTTGGAGCGGGGTCTCGAGGGAGGGAAGCAGTATCGAAAGCCTCTGGGCCCAGGTCGCCGCTGCAAGACCGGAGCCGGCTAAGCACAGCCTAGGTCAAGACCGCGGCCACGAGCCTGCCCGGCGCCGCACGAGGACTACAACTCCCAGAAGGCCGCGCGGCGGCGGAGCACTAGCCGAGGAGGATTCCGGACGCTGACGTCGGAGGTGTGCGGCGCAGGGAAGACGCTGGCCTGGGAGGTAAGTGTAGGAGGAGGGCTGAGGAGCGGGAGCGGAGAGCAGAGGGCGGAGGGCGGAGGGCGGAGGGCGGAGGGCAGAGGGCGGGAGCGACGGAGGAGCGGCCCTGAGGTTAGGTGGTACGGAGGGGGGTGAGGTAGAAGGACAAGGAATGGGTCTCAAATGAAGAGTGGGTAGCGGGGTGTCAGGGACCTTGAGCTCTGCTTCCTCTTCCCGCAGTGACCATGACGAAATTAGCGCAGTGGCTGTGGGGGCTGGCGCTCCTGGGCTCCACCTGGGCTGCTTTGACCATGGGAGCCCTGGGCCTGGAGCTGCCCTCGTCTTGCCGAGAGGTCCTGTGGTCCCTGCCCGCCTACTTGCTGGTGTCCGCCGGCTGCTATGCACTGGGTACTGTGGGCTATCGCGTGGCCACTTTTCACGACTGCGAGGACGCCGCCCGCGAGCTGCAGGGCCAGATCCAGGAGGCCCGAGCCGACTTGGCCCGCAGGGGGATGCGCTTCTGACACCCTAACCTCATTCCCGCACGGACGGCCTGCTCTCTCCTCCCCCATTAAAGCGCCAGTTTATTTTCTAACTTTGGTTTGAGTATGGATAATGGGAATTGGGGATTCTGTGTACCAGCTGTTGAGAAGTGAGAGGTAGAAGAGCCACCTTCCTGAGGCTCTCTCAGCCTTTATCTTTGCATTCTGCTGGTACTTCCTCCTATTTGCTCTGAAGGAGGCAAAGACGCCCTTCTCAGGATCTCTCGGAATGGAAAAGTCATTTCACTTTCCTGGTCTTTTTAGCCCTGTTAGGAAGGACTTCTTGAAGCCTATTCTTCTTCATAACATCCAAGCTCTGTTCTTTTTAAGGCCTTCCTACGTCTTTACAACTTCTTGGTTCTTTCAGATACCTTTTCTGAGCCAACCCTACCAGCCCAAGAGTAACTGGATCAGACAGTTCCCCTCTACCCTTCACCAAACCAGGCAGGTTGACTATCCCTGAACAGAGAACGAGCCTTGATGGGCAAGGGGTAGGGAACAGTTTATTTTAAGGCACATTCTAAAGATTTCACCCCGACCTCCAAAATTAAAAAATAAAATCTTGAAAAAAAAAAAGTGATTCATCTCCCAGATTCCATCCAGTCTTCTAAGTAAAGCCCTTTCTTTAGTCCCTGGGTTCTCAAAGCAGTTCTTTTCCTTTACCACAACACACTTCACCAGTGGAGGTGACCAGCAGGAAGAGCTGAAACAAGGTTTCTTTGGTAGTAGATTGGCATTAAGGTGCCCAGTAGTCAGGTGAACTCCTTCAGGTTTGTAGAAGTTGATAGTTCCTGTCTTGCTCCTGGGGGTACTTCCAGAAAAGCCAGAAGCGAATGAAGCTGGTGAGGATTCCTGGAAAGTTGGGCATCTGAAATCACAAGGGCTGCTATGAGGAGAGGAGCTGATTTTCCACCTCATACACTTGTCACCCCGCCCCTGTTCTGCTTACCACAATGTAGGGATCTTTTAGTCGAAACCCATAGAACGTCCAGGAGGCAGAGGTGAGGAGGGTGGCAATGGTGAGTGAAAAGGAGAGACGTTGGGTTGACTTAGTACGAATGACCTTGGCCTGTGGGAAAGGATGAAAGACACTCCTAGCAAGGCACATAGTAAATCTCCCACCTTGCCTAAGAATTTCTTCAGAAAAAAAGTCAAACGTCCTCCCTGATCTTCTGTTACCCAACCTTTCCCTCCTGCCCCCAACTCACCCAACTCTACTGCCCCGTCTCCTTCCAGGATTTGGGTCTTTCTTTCCTCTGGAGTATAAGCTACAGTCTCTGGCTATGGGAGACTTATCTTCCTTTCCTCCCTGGACACCCCCACTCACCAAGTCAGCTAGTGGTGAGAGGTACATACTGATGGTGAAGACACTGCAGAAGAGGCCCAGCTGCTGAAGCCGGGTCTCAGTGTCGGGCACCAGGAGCCAAAAGTAGCCAAAACCCAGGACAAGGACCCCCAGCAGGGTTGCAGTCTGAAGGAGCACAGCATGCTGTAGAGGAGAGAGTAGCCTTACTTCTGGATGTACCAGGAGCCCTCTCTGACTCTGCTGCTGCAATTAATTCATCCTGCCCTCTCCCATGCTCCAGTTGGGGAGCCAACCTTTGCCTAAGCCTCCAGTATTGCACTTGTCACATCCTTTCTCCCACCAGTGACTTGAGCACATGTCTGATCCACGCACAACCCTGGAGGTTTCTAGGAGAGGGAAAGGTATCTTTTTTTTGGTGAGCTTGCTACACAGAGTAGGATCTTAATGCTTGTGTGAATGGGAAAGCAGAGCGGATCATCTCACTCTCAGCCACTGGCACTGACTTTGAAGGAACTATGGAGACAAATCCCTTTCCACTCAGTTTGTTGGGCAGCAAGGCACCATCAGGCTAGGCAGAGCTACCAGCTTTGCCAGAATGGGGGACAATATGTGAGTCTCAGAAGGCTGGCTTCATGGCGGAAGGAGGACTGCAAGGCTGGAGGGGTCTTCCAGGAAAAGTTGGCAGTGCCAGCCTGTTATAGTCTTCTAGGAAACAGTGTTTGTACTGCCAGCAAGGCAGGGCAGGGCATGCAGCAGAGGAAGGGGCTCTACCTTCCGATGGCAGTAGTACAGATACACCAAGATATACAGGGTCTGAAGCACAGCACCCACGGCGTTGACGAAGATTAGCGTCCAGTTTCCCTTCAGGGCCCCATAACTCAGCCAGCTCAGGTTGCTGCAGGGTGGAGGGGAGGGACATTCGCCCGCGGGGTTGAGTGTGAGCGGGGGACCCGAGGGCCTCGTCCACATTCCTCCTCACCCCTCCCCAACCTCCCTCAGACAGCCTTTCCCGCCGCAGGCATCGCCCCTCTCACTTGACATCCGTGGTGAGAAAGGGCAGGAACTGGACACTGTCCACACTCCGGGTCATCCGCATGTGCTTAAGGTCCGAGCTGTAACGGGGACCCGAAGGCAGGGGGGAGAGGTGGAAAGGGAGAACCAAGCTGCTGGGGCGTCGAAATCCCCTATGCCTGTCATCCTTTCTGGACAACTGCAGACCCCGGCCCTACCCTCAGCACCCTGGCCTTCTCCTTCAGGTAAAGTGACCAGCCTTGCCCTTGTACCCCGGCCCTCTCGACCCGATTCCACTTTGACCCTAGGTTCCAGATGCAGCCTGGGGCTGCGGCCACGTCTCTGTCCCCTCTCTTTCCTTTCCTGACTTCCTGGTCCTGCCCCAGCCCAGCCCGTCCGCGCTCTCACAGGCCGGTGGAGAACATGCCGAGAGTGAAGAGCACGCAAGCTCCGGAAAGAAGCGAGTCGGCCAATCCGCCCGCCTGCATCCCTCCCCGAGTCGGATCCCGAGCTCGGCGCCTGCGGCCAGCTAGCAGGAACCGGAGACCGCGACGCCGGAGCCCGCGACGCTGGAGCCCCGCCCCTTTGCGCCCGCGGCTCCGCCCCTGCGCGCTCGGCCGTCCCCCCGGAAACTGAACCGGAACCCGGCCCACCCCTAGAACGTCTAGCCGGGGCTCAGGCCCCGCCCTTCCGAGAGCCTGTCTCGACCTCGCAGGCCCGCTGTCGGCTTGTAGGGTTGTTAGTCTTCCCGTTGCTCTCGGTTTTCTGGCTGGTCTCCTTCCTAAGTCTTCGCGGATCTGTCCCCGGCATCAGCCGCTCCACAAGCTCTGCTTACTCCTTAGATCACCCAGACCCCCAGCCTCAACTCACTTTCCCACAGGCCGCGAGCCTACGTGGTAGAACTCAAAAGCTTGCTACGCGGACTTCAACACGCTTTCACGGAGGGCCGCAGCTCAAGTTGCCCAGGGATTGGGAGATTTTTCGCTGTTTGCTGAAGCCTCTTTCCGGTCTCTTCCCTAAGTAACAGGGACTGCCAGGAATCACCAAGTCTTTGTGAGATGCCCTCCCCCTTCAGCCACACTGCCGGCTTTCTGTGACTTGGCCAATCCACTGGACAAACGTATATCACCGACCCCCCCCCCAGTCCAACCAACTTGCTGCCGGGAACTTTCCCGCCCAGGTTCCCACACATCTCTGCTAGTGCGGCTGTGTGGCAAGCCGCATGCCTCAGCTGGCAGGCGTTCTGAGCGGCTGCCTCGACTCACCCAAGAGCCTGAGTACCTGAACAGTACGCCAAAGCCCAGCGCTGAGAGGGTGCGAGTGGGGCGGAGGTTGGACAGGATGAACTTCCAGAGTGGGGTGCAGGCTAGAACCCGAAAGACTGATGTGGGGAGCACTCCTGTCCTGGACAACCCTCAGAGGAGGAAACACTCCACCCTTGTGGGCTGGTGAGGGGCATGTATTCTTTTCAGAGAGAGGGGAAAAAACTCAAACCCAACTGCTACTGACATAGCACAGAGCCTAGCAGCAGCAGGGACTCAATGGTCTTAAATTAGGATGGAAGGGCAGAAAAGCATGTCCAAAAAAACAAACACATTGCTTTATTTTGAGACAAAGAACATTGTATAAAAAACTCCAGTTGTAGAAATCAGCAGACACACATCTAATTCATATACAGATTCTGTACTCGTGGGCCCTGCCCTTCAGGCTACAGTCAGTCTAGGCACAGACTCTGTGCACGTGGGCACTGCCCTTACAGCTACACTCTAAGAACAGGTTGGCACAGCCCCCCTGCTGGCGCAGCTCTGTGGAGTGATGCCCCAGGGTGGGAGAGGATGTAGTGCCTGGCTACAGTCCTCTCTGTGGCACCTCCACAGAGGAAAGTCTTGGGGGAGATGCTGGGTCAGCCCAAGCATGCTGCCTCTCCTGTCCCTGGCTCCCAAGCAGGAAACTGTCTCTTGCTTTTCCTTCAGAGCCATTCTGGCTCTCTCTGGGAGGGACATCTTTGCCAAGCTCAGTGTCCATCCATGTAAACCCAAGCCCCTTTCAGCTCGGCTCCCACAATGCCCTTCTTAAGAGGCCATGTCCGCACAGCTCGTTTCTTTGGCTTAAGGGCAGGAATGGAGGGGAAAGGACTGTCTCCACTTCTTTGTCCATCCCTCTGAGGTGGAGGCGAGGATGGCACTGTCAGGCTTGGTGACCTCCTTTGGGTTGAAAGCTTTAATACTGACCCGTTTTGAGGTTGCTGGGTGGCAGCTTGTGCATGTGGTAGGAGTGGTTCCCAGGACTAGGGCTTTGGGAGGGGCCCCAGGCAGGTGAGGGAAGCCCGCCCTGCCCCCTCAGCCCAGTTCCAGTTCTTACAGTGCATGCAGCATACACCTTCATGGGGTTTGCAGCAGCAGGAATGGCAGGAGCAGCACAGCCCAGGCGAGTGGGAAGAGGCGGGGGGCGGCACTGTGACCAATGCTATGTAGAACCTGCACCTCTGGGTCATCTGCAAGGTGAGAGGGCAGAGGCCCCCAAGGTGAGCGGCCCCCCTATTTGGCACTGGCCCTCAGCCCAGCGAGGTTTCCCCTGCCCCTGCCTGGCAAAAGAGCCACCTCCTGTACCCAACCTCTTCAAGCAGACCCCCTTTTGTGCCCCAGGCCCAATTTGCTCCAGCCACCTACCTGCTGGAAGTCTCTTCTCCTGTGCATTGGCATGGGCCTGAGGACTGTGAGCTGAAAGATAAGGGTGGTCTTAGGTCAGTAACTTGGTACACCAAGGAGGCAGAGGGGTGGGAATGCTGGGTGGGCCAGGCAGTGGGACTTCCCAACCATCCCAGATCACTAGACCAGGCCCAGGATAGGGATGCAGCAAGGAGGCCCACAAGGCTGTGACACTCACTGATTTTGCCATTGACGTTCACCTTCAACCTCAAGCACTGGTCTTCCTGGTAGTGGATGGGTTTGGCTACAAAATAAATCCAGAGAGTGATAAGGAAGGAAACTTTTTTGGAAGAAAATATAAGCGTAAATGCCTCTGACCCTGCTTTCTCAGTCCCTACTCACTTTAATCCCTCTCTTCCCTCTAATCTTTGATTCTCACCTTCCTTAGTTTTTGCCCACTTTCTGCCCCAAGTTCAGTCCAAGCTCCCATTCTTGGGAATAACCCCTGACTTTGGAGGTGGTGGTAAAAAGAACATAGACACTGTCCCCTCCCTACAGGCCATCCTCCACTCCTCCCAGCCTGAAGTTGGGGGCAACCTGCACAATATGTTCCCCTTACCCGGCCACTTTGTCCTTGCCCTGCCTAAGCCCCACTGACAGGGTGAGGCCTGGATTCATTCTATACAAAGCTGATCTCACAACTTGTAAAATCCACCAGTGGCTCTCCACTGCCCTCAGGATAAAGTCCAAACTCCTTAGCACTTCTTAGGCCCCCATGCTCTACCCTGTCTACTTCTCCAAGCTCCTATCTCCCCACTTCCAAGTGTCCCTCCTGCTCCAGTCAGTCTGAACCATATGAAGTTCCCTGAAGATGTCATGCTCTCTTTGCACATGTCCCCTTGTTTGGCCAGCTCCTCTGTCTGTCCTAAACTCTTGGGTCATCTTCCCCAGGAAGCTTTCTCTGAGGTGCCCCCCCCCCCCAGACTAGCAGGTACTCAAGTCATTTCCGCAGGGCCCCTGAGCTCATATCTACCATATCACCCTGTTCTAATGGTCTGTTGATCTATGTATGTCCCTTTCCAGGTTCCTGGAGGACAGGGACTCTGTAATGTTTTATTTATCTCTGTGCCTATAGTGCCAAGCAGAGTGCCCAGGACACAGTAGAAGCTCACTCCACATTTGTAATAGGAATGAGCAAAAACAGACTTCAGGATTGGAGGGGGCCGTCTGCTGCTTGCCTTCCCACTAAGCATGTACTGAAGCATGTACATCATGCCAGGTGCGTCCCCCAGTGTGTGCACCTGTGTGCATGCCTCCTGGGCACTCACAGATGTAGTAGTAGCTGTGTCCCTCTTTGAACTCCTTGCCCAGGGTAAAGGGTGTGAAGCGCTGGAACTTCTCAGACAGCTTCTCTGGGCCATGCCTGGCACTGGGCTGGTTGCACTGCCAGCGGACCTGGTCCTTGGATTGGGGTTGGCACAGTTGGTACTGCTCACGCTCCACCAGGTACAGTGTGTACCGCTCCATGGCAGCATCAGCCACAGAGTCATCCTCATAATGAGGACAGATGATGTCCAGGTAGTCATTTAACTGCACATGTACTGTGTAGTCCTCATTCCGAAACCTGGGCATGCGCAGAGGTAGAGAAAGCAGGTGGTCACTCAGAAGCCAGGCCAGAGCCTTGAGCTTCCAAATGTTTACATGACCCCTCACATTTCATACTGGACCACCGCCCCCACCAAAGATTTTTTTAAAATCTCAACTTCCAGTATTTAATTTACTGATATTGATCTCTTAAATATCTTTCCACCATCTCCAAACATTCCCGCCACCATGGTCTGCCACTATCCTCTAAATAGCATCCACTTAGTATCTCTCAGGTACCAAGGCGCTTCCCATAACCTTCCTGATATTTACCCAAGGATGGGCTTCTAAACATTTCCTCTGCTCACTCTTCTACCTATAAATATTTCCCCAACTCTATTCTACCACTTGCTCTTTTAACTTCTATTAGACCTCAATCTGAGACCCTACTGGCCCATTCTATAATCAAGATCCACATAACCCTTTCTCTTTCCCATGCTAGTACTCGGTGTCCAACCAACTGTCTTCACTTCTCTTATTCCTCTCATTTTTCCCCTTGACCCACTGAGTATATCTCACATTGTTCAACTCCACTTTTCCCCCAACACCCAGGACATCCATGCCCACAGATAATGTCCAGTCCTTTTGAGTTAAATTGCTTTAATCAATTCATCCAGTCCCCTCAAATCTCCCCTTCTAGCTACTCAAATCTATGCTCAGCTCTCCTTGTCCGCTTCTCTCAAAGCACCCCAAAACCTCTCTGTCCCTTTATCTCCAAAAGCCATACTTTCACCTCTCGTGAAATGAGCTCCAGAAATGCTGGAGTTCTCAGATCTGAGAAGGCATCTCCCCTCCCTCTTCCCAAGATGGAGCCAGCTCCCCTCCCCCAGCCCATTCCCCCCAGGCTCCAAAGGCTCCAGCCGGACTGCCCACCGACCCCTCCCCCGCAGCTCTAGACACCTGGCTCCAGTCTAGGTGGGGTCCTAGCAGGGGAAAAAGTGCCTCCCCACCTCCCTCTCCAAGCCGGTCAGCTTCTCTGAATTCCACCAAGCACTGCCAGCTAGAGACTCAGCAGAGTTGGCTGCCAACTTGCTTCAAACCAAAGCCAGGGGCATGGGTGGTGGGGAGAGGGGCAGGGGTTAGGCCAAGAGGCCTCTGAGGTGGGCACCCGCTGCCCAGTCAGCATGACCCTTAAGAGGCCTGGCTCTGCAGGAGCATGCCAGTGCTCCAGCTAGGCTTACCAAGGCCCCTCCCCCACCCTGGGGAAGAGAGAGAGAGAGGGAGAGAAGGGGGGGGAGGAGCAGAGAGAGGCTTTTAAAATTCCTCTCTGGAGAGATAAACATAGAAGCCATTTCAGAACAGGTATTTCAGCTCTGGGTCTGGCGTCTTTCCTCCATTCTGGTGACGGACACTGACTCATTCTTCATCTACCTCTGCCACCCACCCCCGCATTCATGAGAACCTGTGAAAATCTCCCTTGTCAAATGTGGACAGCCCCCAGGACCCCAGGATGGCCCAGTGCCCACTTGCTCTGGGCACTGTCCTCCAGGCAAAGGGAGCTGACAGGTCTGAATGGGTGGGGTACCTGCCCCTCTAGCACCAAGGAGGCCAGGGTGCAGCTCACAGTGGCAATGCCCTTCTTCCCACGCTGCCCCCTGCCTGGGGCCTGGAGGTCCCAGGGCTGATGCCCACTGCCCTGAGTCACCCATGCCAGCCTCATACCCACCCAGCTCATTACCACCTCGTCTTTGCCCTCAAGCTGGGCCTGGCTTGGCTGCTTGTGGCCTCCACTCTGGGCTGGCTTTCTCTTTAGTCCTGGGTATGATAGAGTGTGTGTGTGTGTGTCCAGATGGAAAGGGCAGAAGCTGTGCTTGGTGAGTGCGCCCATCACTCCCCTCCTGGGGGTACAATCTGCTCCACTTAGCACTCCTTTGACTCTTGCTCTCCATCTGGGAAAGGGGGGCAGCGGCGTCAGGGAAGGCGGGGGGGGGGGGCAAGGAAGAGGCTCCTTCCTGAAAGAGAGGAAACCTGGGAGCTTGGGAACGGAAAAGGCCAGGGTCCCCCCCTCCCTACTCCTGGCTTCCTGTCCCCTCCTCCTCCTTCAGCCAACACCTGGCATGGGCATAAACAGGGACTTTGCTCTCTCCCTCTAGGACAAGATTGAGTCAAAGAAGCAAAGAACAGAGAGCAAGGAGTGAGGCGGGGGATGGCTGACTGCACTGCCCCATCAGGCGGCCAATGGGCAAGAGGGCATTGCCCTCTGGGGTTGGCAGCTGGCTGTTCCCTCCCTGCCCAACTCACCACAGATGACAGACCCCCTACCCGGCAATGCTGCCACAGGGTCAAGAGGAAACTGGCACAATCTATTTCTCAAGGGGAGTGGGGGGTAGGCCTGCTAGGGCTGCCGGTGGCTAGGCTGAGTGAAGTGTTTTCCCCCCCCAACCCCAAGGTGTCCAGCCCTCCTCTCCTTACTCCACCTTAACCCCCTCTCCCGTTTTCCTGCAAATATTGTTCCCATAACTTCAGAAAACTCAAGAACAAAGAACAAAGGGTCCGATGGAGCTTCTCCCTTCCCGTACCATTTGCCTCACAGCCCTAAACCTGCCCCGGAGAAATTAACTCCTTCCTGCCCAGAGCCCTTTGTAACCCTTTTAACCCCTTCGGGTCCTCTGGAACCTTTCCCACGACCTCCCTGTCCCCTTCTCTTCAGTTTTACTATCTGAACCTCAGATACCCTCAAGCCTACCCACACACAGCATGTGCCTCATTCATGCCACCTCAAAAGACTCTTGAGGGGGGAGGGCTTTCCAGGGTGACCTTAAATACAGAATGAACACTTAATGCTGGCAGCCCAGGTCCCTCCTGAAGGGTCCTTCCTGGATTACAATAAGCATTCTGCTTACTCCGGATGTCAAGACCTGTCAGTGTGGGCAGATGCCCAAGTAACACACAAGGAGAGGCACAGAGGCTTTCTCAATGGAGAAAGAACAAGAACAAGAGCCTAGAACAAGAGCCCTGGCGGCCAGAGAGAGTGGCCCCTGCTAAAGGCAGGAACTGTTCAACGTGGGTCCCTCACTTCGGAGTAACAGGGGTGCCAGAGGGAAGGAAAAGAGGGGCAGAGACAGTGCCTGTGCAAGCAGATGAGGGCAGAGTCCTGCCCTGGGGTGGGGTACTCCCAGCTATGGGGGAGAAGAAAGTCTATGGGATCCCTCCCGCCTCCGGTCACCTCCCCGAGACTCAGGTTAGGGGCTAGTCGGGACAGTTAACCTGGAGGGGGGAGCAGTGCCAACCGGGAGCCCAGGCTGTCGGCCGGAGACTCGGGGCTTACTTGGGGTTTGAACTGTTCCAGAAGACGGTGTGGCGGTCAGCAGCGGCCAGACTGCAGCACAGACCCAAGAGAGGGGCCCAGAGGAACTCCATAGCGCGGGGCCGGGCCAGGCCGGGCGGGGACGAGGGGCTCCTCCGGGTCTGGGCTCCCGCAGGCTTCCTCCGCGGCGCACTCTGCACAGGGCTCACAGGGCTCACAGCTCTGGGCCCTCCGCCTCGCGACTCCGCCTTTTGGGCCGGCGCCGCCCGACACCCCGCCCCGCCCCCGCCCCGCCCGGCGCGCGGCTGCCCAGGGCCTGGGGGCTGGGGAGGTGGAGGAGGGGAGGGCAGGGGGGAGGGGAGGAGAGGGAAGCAGAGCGCGCACCTCCGCGCGACAAATCTTCTCAGCGCTGTGTGTTTGCTCGCTCATTCGTGGATCCGCGTGCAGCTTTGTGGGCCTATGCGCTGTGGTGGGTCTGTGCCCCCCGCGCAGTCTCGTGCGGGAGAAGGGAACCAACTCCACGTGCGGGTCTGCTAACCAGCGGGTGCGGGACCCGGCTGGCGGGCGCCGTGCGCCGATCTTGAAGGGTGCGAGGTTGCTGATAGGTCCCGCACCTTTCCCAAGCCTTGCACACCCAGGCTCGGGCGCCCTCGTTTCCACACCCTCCTCTTACCCACCCCCTTCCTGGACTCTGCGCTCGGCTGCCCCTCCCCACACACGCTGCTGTTTGTTTTTGTTGAGTTTGTCAATGTTGTCTTTGTTCGGGAGATTGTGTCATCGCCTAGATGCCAGGAATAAAGTGCAACCCTGTGCGTGATCAAGTGTGTAACGTGTGCGGCCGGGGCTTAGGGCGCCTCTGTCCGTCAGTGCCTGTGAGAGGGAGGAACACTCGTGATTCTGGGCCCGCGAGGGGGTTCGCTCTTGTTTCTAGGTCTCCAAAGGGCACTAATGACCTGTGTGTGAGTGTGTGCTAACACGTGTGTACCGTGCGAACAGGCTTTGAATATGGACTGTGAGAATCTGGGCCTGAAGGGTGACAAACTGTAACCGCACATGTGCATCTGGCATGTGTAAATACGTGTGATGGCGCGCAAGTGTGAAAGCATTTGTGAGTAGTATCACAGCCGCGTGTGGGGAAGCGTGTGAAACTTTGACGTACGTATGCTAATGTTTGTGAACAGCGTGTGAAGAGGAGGGGAAACACGCACAGGCGAGCAACGTCTGGGGGCTGGGGGCTGAAGGCGGGGAGGGGGTTTTTGTGCAGCGTCCCAGACTGGGCAACTGTGTCTAGACCAGTTTGGGCTGGGTCTCCCAGTCAGTCAGGCCCCAGTATCCAGCTCTCCACCCCGCACCCCGAGCAGTGTAAACAAACCCGCTGGAATTCGCCTCTCGGGGCTCCTCTCCCCGCTGGGATCTGCACCGTCTGGGGCAGGGGTTGGGGGGTGGGTGTCTGCCTCCCAGATCTCGGGGCGGAGAGGGCGGGCAGGTGTTTGATCAGGTTCGTGTGTGTGTGTGTGTGTGTGTGTGTGTGTGTGTGTATCTGGAGCTGGAAGTCCTAATGCTGTATGACTGCGTGCGTTTGGTGATTCATGTGTGTAATTGTGTGGCTGTTCGCATGCCCGTCCGGAGTTGATTTTCCGAGTCTGTAGACACCCCTGGCCAGCCCTTCCAAGCGGCTGAGCA
This sequence comes from Kogia breviceps, assembly GCF_026419965.1. Taxonomy (NCBI): domain Eukaryota; kingdom Metazoa; phylum Chordata; class Mammalia; order Artiodactyla; family Physeteridae; genus Kogia; species Kogia breviceps. The sequence goes on along the minus strand of NC_081310.1, from coordinate 85,913,849 downwards.
ACGCGGGAAGCCGCAGACCCGGGGCCCCCTAGAGGCTCGAACCCAGCTTCCCCGGTTCCCAGGCTGTTTCATCCTCCTCTTTTACGGCCAGGCCTTGCCGCAGCCCCTGTAATTACGCGGGGCCGGGACACAGTGGCTAGTCCGGCGCCTGTCGCGCCGGGGAGGAGCCTAGGGCGGGGGAGGGCCTGGGCCGGCCCTACCCCGTGGGGGGCGCAAGTTGCTAGAGGCCCGACTCAGCCGGATTCCGCCGCGCGTAGGATAAATATTTACCCCGCGCGAACTAGGGGCTTGGCTCGGTAACCCGGCGGCCGGGTCCTGGCCAGGCGTTGCGCACGGGCCCTACCACCACCCCCTCGCACGCACCTGCCCCCAGGCGACGTGCCCGGCCCCGTGTTTACCCGAGGTGTAGCCCGCCCCTCCCGCCGGGGCCGAAGTCTACACGCCGAACCAGCCCCGGGGCGGCGCCTCACGCGCGTTTTGCTCACCTGGGAGGGCACCCGGGTGTCGGCCACCCACGTGTCCCACGCGAGATTACCCCATCCCTCTGCTCGTGTTCCATAGAATCGAAGTCCCACGAGGGCAGGGAGTTTTGCTGGTTCACTGCTGTATTGCCAGCGCCTGGCACAGCACCCAGCACGCGTAGTAGGTGGTCAAGAAATCTTTGTTGAGTGAGTGAAATCACTGTTCAGTGTTACTTCTGCGGTACGTACTGCTCTGAAAAGAAACCAGAAGGGTTAGAGAAGGAAGGAGTGATGGTAGTTCTTCAGAGAGGGTGGCCCAGGATTGCCCCCTGGAGGAGACAGTTTGGGGCACCTTCCCCCGTTTCTCTGACCGCCGGGATTTCTGGGCGGGAACGTGTGGGGTCCCCTGGGCTGCGCCGCTCGGGCCGGGCAGGTTCGGGCTCGCTCGGCCCAGCCCGGAGGGGCCATGTCCGTTCCCGCCCTGCCTGCGTGTAGGGCTGGAGCAAGCCGGGTGGAGAAGAGGTGGGGGGAAATTCTGGGCACGAACGTTACGCGGACCCCTCTTTCCCCAGCTTGGCACTGTCCCCAGCATTCTCTCTGAAGGCTTGGAGCTCAATCACTCTTCTTCTATCCTAGTATTTGTCCGTATGGGGGTCTTTCGTCCGAACTAATGGGGCACCTCTAGACCCCAGCTGTTGTGATGGGCACCGAAGGTAAGGGTGCGTCTAGGATAAAATCCCTGCCCTTGATTAGCTCTCAGACCAGTAGGGGAAATAGAGAAGCCACCATTTATACAATAGACTTGCTACGAGGAAAAGCCGAGATTGCAGACCCACAACCGCCCTCGCGCTGCCTGGACACTCCGGGAGCCGCCGCGACTCCTGGTGGACCTGGAGGAGAACTGCAGGTACTGAGAGACCCAGACTGAGACCGCAGAAGGGACTTTGGCTCTGAGACTCGACCTGCAAACCAGCTCAGCCCCGTGCCCTCCCCCATCCCAGCCCCAAGCCTGCCCAGGCGGGTCTCGTCTTGGTTCTTGCTTTGGGCTACCTCTCACCACAAAGTGGTGCGCCTGTGTTGGCTCTCAGCATCGCCACCCTCAGGCAAACATCTGTGCTCAGTGGCAGGAGCCGTCTGAGTTGTCTGTCTGTCTGTCTGTCTGCCTGTCTGGGAAATTCCCCTCATGAGTCCTTTCTGGAAATTCCTCGGGGACAGGATTAACCCTCTGAGGGCCGTGGGGGAGGCCCAGCCTCTGGAGGGAGGTGCTGTTCACCTGTGGGGCACTGTTGTCCTGGAGGTACCATTCCCACTCTGGACCGTGCAGAGCTACTTGGTTGCTACTGCCTTGCTGAGCGCCCTGTGGTTTGGGGTGGGGAAGGCCAGAACCACAAGGCCCTGGGACACAGCTAACCTGGCACAGCCTCTAAGGGCATCACTGGGCAGTGGGATGAGGCAGGGCCCAGAGGAGGTGATCCAGAGCTTGAAGCAGTCTCTGCTCCTCTCCATATGTCATTTTGAAAAATGAAGTGTATGTTTCCCACTTTATTAGTAATGTGTGTATATTTTTCAAAAGTTGAACAAGAGAACAAGAGAATAAAGGGGAACCACCAGCTACTGTGAACATCTTCAACCCTTCCCTGCCAGCTTTTTGTTTGTAAGGTTTTGTTTGTTTGCTTTTAGATATTGTGTTAAATATGATCCATTTCTGGGCTTCCCTGGTGATGCAGTGGTTGAGCGTCCGCCTGCCGGTGCAGGGTACACGGGTTCGTGCCCCGGTCCGCGAAGATCCCACATCCCACATGCCGCGGAGTGGCTGGGCCCGTGAGCCATGGCCGCTGAGTTTGCGCGTCCCGAACTTGTGCTCCGCAACAGGAGAGGCCACAACAGTGAGAGGCCCGCGTACCGCAAAAAAAAAAAAAAAAAAAAAAAAAAAAAAAGACTCATTTCTGTCTTGTAATTCTTTTTCCCCCTTTAACTTTATGACAGAAGATATTTTCATGTATAAACTCTTTGTAAACAGTATTTAAAAATATTTTTAAAGTTTATTTGTTGTGATTGTTTATGAGATATTTCTCTCTATATATATTTTTAATTTTTTAAATTTATTTATTTTTGGCTGTGTTGGGTCTTCATTGCTGCGCACCGGCTTTCTCTAGTTGCAGCGAGCAGAGGCTACTCTTCTCTGCGGGGCGAGGCCTTCTCATTGCGGTGGCTTCTCTTGTTGTGGAGCACGGGCTCCGCAACAAGAGAAGCCACCGCAATGAGAAGCCCTCTGCAACAAGAGAAGACACTGTAATGAGAAGCCCGCGCACCGCAAGGAGGAGTAGCCCCTGCTCGCTGCAACCAGAGAAAGACCACGCACAGCAACGAAGACCCAACGCAGCCAAAAATAAAAATAAATAAAATAAATAAATTTATTTTTTTTAAAAAAGAAGAAGTATGGGACCGTGGTTTCTGCACAGAAAGCACCAGAAGGTGTTTGTTAATGATACTACCAAAAATTAATCACTTATATCAAATACTGTACTGGGAGGTGCTGGGGGCTCTGAAATATACCCTTAGCCTAAAGGAATGTAATCTGCTTGCAAATATGTACTGAGAATATAAAATAAGAATTATAATAGTGGTATAAGTGGAACAACAGGCTGTGGGCTCACAGAGGAAGGAATGTTTATTTGAGGTCAGGAATGCTTCACAAAGGAGGGGATATATATGTTTTTTCCTCTGCCTGCTTTTGAGTCTGCCATCATGGCTGACTGAGGAGGAGATATTTGAAATGGGTTTTGGAGGATATGTAGGCATTCATATTCAGGGATAAGGGGAAAAAAACACAAGTAGAGGGGTTAGGGTGTGTGCAGCGAATACTCTGGTGTAGCTAAAATTACAGAATGGGTCTGGGGGAGTGGCAAGAGATGAAAGCAGAAGGAGGTTTGGGGGCCATGTTGCCAAGGGCCTTGACTGCCATGCTTAGGATTTGGAACATTATTCTGTAGCCCATAGATGCTTAAGTAGGAAACATAATCAGATTTGTGTTTTAGAAGAATCACGGTGGGTAACAATGTGGGTAGAAGAAGGAGCTCAGAGGTAGGGGGGCTGGTTAGGCCTGAGCTGCAGGAGTTCTGATGGGAGTGAGACGGGCCTGAAGCTGATGAGCAGCAGAGGAGGAGAGCAGAGGACAGATTAGACAGAGTTGGATGAGAGCTGAGCCATGGGCAGGAGGCCAGGAGGAATCTGGGATGGCTTGGTGGGCAGAAGTGCCATTTACATATAGGAAATGGAGGTGAGGAACAGACCCAGGAAGGATAAATAAAGAGGACAGTTTTGGACATTGTATCAATTAGGAGTGATTTTGGCTGCAAATAACAGAATGCCCAACTACTAGTGGTTTAAGCAAGAGGTTTTATGTTTCCCCCAACACAAAGCCCTCTGATGTGGGACAGTAGCTCAACAGTGTCGTCAAAGATCCAATGCTGTCCGCCTCTCTGCTCTGCTGTCCTCGTGACTGTGGTTACAAGATGGCTGATTGTACAAGAGCTACATTCAAGCTGCAGGAGCCACAGGAAGAAGGGGTGGGAGCAAGAGGGTTTCTCCTCCTAAGGGTCTCTTTCTATCTGGTAAGAAAATCTTTCCTAGCAGCTTCCTAGACAATTTACTCTCGGGACAGAACTGGTTCAGTGTCCATGGCTACAGCAGCATTCGTGCCGGAGAAGGGACGGTTCTGGAGGGCTGGGGCTGGGCCTGGGCCCTCCTCCCTCAAATGGGATCTGTTCTGTTCCCCAAAGAAACAGGAGTCTTGTTAGACTGGGAGCAGGATAAGCACTGAACAGTGCCTGTGCAGACATGTTGCATTTGAAGGATCAGTGGAATCTCCAGGTGGAGGTGTCTAAGGGAGGCAGTTGGGGATGGGAGCCAGGAATCCTTTCCCTGTGATTTTGACGGGGGAGAAATCCTTGCTTCCCAGCTACCCAGCCTTGGTCCTCTGGTCCTCCAGGGTAGAAAAGCCGGGTGAGGGTGGGCAGGAAGACATTTACTCTCAATGCAGCTGATAAACCTCTTTTCCACTTCCCTGTCCCCCTCCCCCTCCCCTCCCCCTAATCATTCACTATAACATAGTGTAGAAGCAGGAATTTAGACACTTTTAATTCAGAGACATTACTTTTACATAACTTTTTTTTTCCTAATTACAGAAGGAATACATGATCAATGCAGAAAACTTGGAGAAGCACAAATGAAGAAAGAAGAAAAATCACCCAAAGATGTTAAATCTCAGGAGCAAGCACATTTCACAGTTCTTTTCCCCATGGCTCTGGAATTTTTTATGGTAAATATCTTTGAGCGGTTACAGTTTAATGCCCATGTTACCGCCAGCTCGTAATCCCTTACATTTGTGTAACATTTTACGCTCTTCCAGTGTTTTCAGCTGTGTATTTTATCATGTACTGTTTCATCCTTATAGACTCCTCCTACACATTTTGACGTGGGCAAAAGCAGGAATTATGCCCCCACTGATTAGATGAGGAAACCGAGGCTCAGAAAGATGATGGTATTCAGGACTCAGATGGTTAGCCTCGGTGGGGCTTGGGTCCACAGCACCTTATTCCTTCCACACCTCACTGCCCAACTCTCCTGGGTATAAAGGAAAGACCTGGGCCCAAAGTGCTGAATTTGCTGTGGGCAAATGGGGGAGTGTGTATGGAGAAGGGAAAGGAAGGGGGTGGAGAGGGGGCAGTTCCTTCCCTCACCAGAGCCCTTGAGGGAGACGGAGGAGAGGGGCTGGGGAGGTGGGAGGGGAGGGACCTGAGGGGGTTTGTGGGTCAGGCTTGTGAGATGCAGTCTTCCAGCGCTGAAGCCTGCCTTGGCCTGTCCCTGCAGGCAGTAGATGTCCCGATAATGGCTTACTTTCCACTTCACCAAACATTTTTTGAGGTCAGTTTGTTTATTAGGCACTCATTTAGGCACGGCAGGGAAGGCCAGATAAGGCAACCTGTGAGCAGGAGAGAGTGGTGCTGAGAGCTGGGTCTGAGTCCCAGATATGGAAACTTGGAAAAGGCATTTTTCGTCGCAGAGCCTCCACTGCTTTCATCTGTAAGATGGGGGCAAGGCTACTTTCTTCCTGGAATTATTATATGGATCAAAGGAAATAGCAGCTGTGAGGGGCCTGGTGCTAAGCCTGGGGGAGAAGACTGTCAGTAAGGACTGGTGTATATTTCTCTTTACCTGGGCCTGACCTCCTGGACTGACTGGGGGTAAATGTACTGACACTGGGAATGAGGAAGGGGAGTCTTCAGGATACAGGGAAGGCGATGGAGGAGGAGCCTTAGGAACACAAATATTTGTTCCTCCAGGTACAGGCAGTACTTGATAAATGCCCCAGGGACAGGGCAGCCAAGAGCTCTGAGGTGCAGTGGGGGCAGAATTGAATGGGGGAAATCCTTTTGAGGGTTCCCCAGGTAGGGATGGTGGGTAAGGGCATTCTATGCCCAGAGGGAAGGTGCAGGCCTTTCTCCCCTGACCTGCAGGGGCGAGGGGAAGGAGATGGGGAGAGGATCTGTACCCCCTCCATGTTCCTTATTGCCCCCCAGCCTCCATCTAGTCCCCTCCATCACCCTCTCCATCCACTAACTGTGGGCCAGGCACTGCTGGGTCCTGGAGATCCCGGGCTGGGTCTTAAAGAGGAGTAGGAATTGATGAAGTAAGGTGGGGAAGGGCACACAGCATGAAAGGGCGACACAGCTTGGGGCTGGGCACAGGGAGGGGGCTGGAACCACGCAGAGGGGAGGGGCAGGAGTGTACAAATAGCTGGAATGCAGGCGGAATGTGGTAAATACCTCGGGGAGATGGGCTCCCAGTGTTTTGTGACTCAGAAAAAAGAGCTCCTCACATGGGCAGGAGTCCCTGTGTGGGGAGGTGTTGGGATAGACATTCTGGAGAAGGCCCTTTGGAGATGTGGCTTACAGGGAAACTGCTTTTACATGGGCTGAGGACATTCCAGATTGGGCTGGAGCAGGCCAACCCAGAATGGCCTCAGAGACAAGCCGAGGGGGTTGTATTTCATTGGGGAACCCTAGGCTGAGGGAAGGCAGAGAGAGAGGGGAGGTTTGGAGACTTGAGAGTGGATAATGGGCAGGTTGCCCTGGGAATAATAACATCAGCTCGCATTTATAGAACACGTTCTCCATTCCAGGCTCATTTGAAGCACTTTGTGTACATTAAGCACTTACTGCTCACAGTCACCATAAGAGATAGGTAATATTATCATGCTCATTTTACAGATGAGCAAAGTGAGAGCACAGAGAAGTTCGTAACTTCCCTGAGGTCACACAGCTGGTAAAGCGGTGAAGCTGGAATCTGAAACAAGGCAATCTGGCTCGAGGGTCCTGATTTAACCACTGCACCATACTATCCAGCTGTTCCTAGAAAGGGGCAACTAGCACAGGCCACTGGGAGTGCAGAGTGATGCAAGGCCATTCTGGAAATGATCTCTACAGGATGCAGCTGCTTTTTGGATGTGGGGGAAAGATGGAGCTGTTAGTTCAGCATGTGGAACCCAGGTGGGAGGCAGGGCCATGAAAGCCTCCAGATAAAAGCCTTGCTCTCCCAGGCCTTTCTGCTAGAGCTCAGTCAGTCAGGTGCTTCCACCCAGGGCTCTTACTACAAAGGAAGGACTCCAGAGATGTGGGGAGTTAGAATTCATTTCTCCCTAGACTCTTCCTGTGATCCTGGCTGTAGTCTTGGCTGCCCCATGTACCTTGATCCCTGCCCATCTCCCAAAGCAGGTTCCCAGCCTTTCCATCTGTTGTGTGAACTACCGGAATTCCTTCCAATAAATCATTTTTCTGCTTTAAGTGACCTGGAGTCAGTTTCTGTCACTGGCAAGCCAGGACCTGGATGGGTACAGAGGGAGTCGGTGATGATACCAAGGTCTAAAGCCTGGGAGACCAGAAGGGTCAGTTGCAGATGTGCGTTTTTGGGGAAGGACAGGGAGTTCTATTTCAGCAGGTTAAGTTTAAAAGTGCTTGAAAAAAGCCTGGAGAGGGCTTCCCTGGTGGCACAGTGGTTGAGAATCCGCCTGCCAATGCAGGGGACGTGGGTTCGAGCCCTGCTCTGGGAAGATCCCACATGCTGCGGAGCAACTAAGCCCATGCACCACAACTACTGAGTCAGTGTGCCACAACCACTGAGTCTGTGTGCTACAGCTACTGAAGCCCGCACACCTAGAGCCCGTGATGCGCAACAGGAGAAGCCACCGCAACGAGAAGCCCATGCACCACAATAAAGAGTAGCCCCTGCTCGCCGCAACTAGAGAAAGTCTGCACACAGCAACAAAGACCCAATGCAGCCAAAAATAAATAAATAAAATAAATAAATTTATTTTTAAAAAAAGAAAAAAAAAAAAGAAAAAGCCTGGAGAATGGGTTGAGAAGAAGTTTCTTCTTGGCCTCTGGGCCTGAGGACAGTGCTTTGATTTAGAAGTGTGGAGATGGAGCAGAGAATTAGGGTTTGAGGTGCTGGAACTGACATGAGAGAGCGGAGAGCTGGTTTGCAAACAGTGCCTGCAGGGAGCCAGGCAGGAATCACGAAAGAGTGAGGGGGCCCAGGTATATTTGTGAGGGAGGCAAAATGCAGGCTTCAGGCAAGCATCCCATTGCTTTAGTCCTCCCAGCAGAGGGAGAGCATCTTTACTGTTTCATCAAGAGCCCAAGGAGAACTCGCACTGTCCTTCCTTGGGCCACATGCTCATTCCCAAACCAATCCTTGTGGCCTGGGGCTGCTGTGCTGGCACTAGCCAGGCTCAGGACAGTGGCTCACTACTGGACCTGGGAGGAGGACTGAGCATGAGGGGGGTCCCACAGGAAAACTGGGCTTCTGTCCCCAGAAGGGGAAATGGGAGCTGGGCAAACAAACAAGCAGATGTCAACTAAGGGAGCTTGGTAGCTTGAGAAGTTTGCAGAATGGAGGGATGGATTCTTTTGGATGGAGAAATGTGGGCCCAGTTATAGGTAAAGAGGAGAAAACTACTGGAAAGAGTCTGGAGCTACAGAGGGGAAACTGAGGAAGCAGGCCCCAGGAAGGATGTGTCGAGATGGGCTTCAGGCTGGAGGGTAGGAGTCCATCCTGGTGAAAGGAGGAACAGCTGTTTCTGATTGGAGGCAGGGAGGGAGATGATGGTAGGAGGAGGGCTGAGAGGTACTGGAAGGAAGTCACTAAGGAACCCGTTCCCAGGCCTCACCCAGGCTAAGAGCTTGGGCTTTGGAGACAGGCTGCAGAGATTCAAATCCTAACTCTAACGCCTATTAGGATGTGATGCTGGGCAAATCCTATCCGGAGCCTCAGTTTTCTCATTTATGCAATGAAGATGATAATAACAGGGCCCACCAGAAGGATCACAGAGAGGATTAAATGAGATAATGTATGTAAAGTACTTAGAAAAGCTGGCTAGTGTCTGGCATATGGAAAGACCTCAGGATTAGCTATTATGATGGTAATTATTATGATTTTTATTGCAGAGGGCTCACAGTAACAGTAATGAATTCCAATACAACTGGCTCTGGCTCCCACCTGCTGACATAGGACCTCCAGCCCCCTGCCAAGTCCCCCTCGAATGTTGCTGATGGTCCCCATAGGGTGTTTCAAGTGGGTTCATCATTGTGTCTGTGCACGCTGAGCGCTGCAGCTGTTCTGCTGGGTGCAGTGTTTTTCTGTTGGTGGGAGTGGGGCGGCAGGCATCTCCCTCTCCTCTCCTGTGTGACCTCGGTCGGGGGAGGGGAGGAAGGTCCCTGAGAAAGGCCACTGGTATCTCCACATGATGTGGTTTGGTGGGTCAGCTCTTCAGTTTTCATTTGCAGCTGCTTCTCTCTAGGAGGCCTGACAGGCTTCCCTCCGGGGCTGGGCTGAGGATGGGTGTGCGTATTCGCCACCTTGCTGTACTGTACTGGGACCTCTAGTCCTCTCTGAGGATGACAGCTTTGCCACGGAGCCTTTGGGGAGCTTCCACAGCCCCTCCGGCAAGGGGACTCCTGTGAGGTGTTCTCTCCTGGCTGCCTGGTAATTGCCGACCCCAGTGCACACACAAGGCTCGGGTGAGTGACCTGCCTCAGCCCCTCCTGCCACAGCAGCCCAGCTGAGTCCCCAGCAGAAAGCTTGGGCAAAGAGATCGGCCTTGCCCCAGGTGAGGACAGACAAGGATAATGGTGAGGGGCCAAGGACACAGCGGCCGGTCACCAGCACCAGGTGGAGCCGGACCCCTGGCAAGGCAGGCTGGGAGTGGGCCCTCTCTCCATCTCTGGGCAGTGCTCAGTCACCAAAGGCCCAAATCAGCCCTGAGGCCCCAAGGCCCTTATCAAAGCCAGTTATCTGCCTTCTGCCCCCACCCTTCTACCAGGCCAAGGACAGACCCAAGACCTCCCCCACTGCCTAGTCCCCATCTCTTCCCAGACTCCTGTTTCAGCAGAACTCTCTCCTCTTTCTTCTTCCAAAAAAGAAAAAGAAAAGAAAAAATTCCCCATATGTCATTTGAAGCACCTGGATCCTCTGTAGGAGTGGAGAAGGGCAGGGTACCAGCCAGCTACAATGCCCCGCCAGAAGAGTTTAATTGATTTTAGGACCGGCAGCTCTAATCTCCAGGGACAGAAAGCAGCTCAGTGGTTGCCTGGGATAGGGGGTGGGGATGGGGATGGGGGTACTGGCTGGAAGGTGGGGGGGGGGGTGAGGGAACTCTCTTGGGAGATGGCAATGTTCTCTATCTTGACAGGGGTGGTGATTACAGGGGTGAATACGTTTGTCGAGAAAGTCGTCATCAACCTATACACTTAAAATGTGTGACTATTATTGTGTGCAAATTATACTTCTCTAAAGGCGATACAAAAAAAATATAGCTAACAAACAACAGCAAAGGTTAACTGGAGACTCCAGCTTGTGAACCAGTGACAGGGATAGTGGATGAAGCAGCTGGGGTGGCTTTCTGAGGGTCCCCTGTGGGTAAAGGCACTGGGCCAGGGGCTGGGGCACTGAGAGGGGCCTGTCTCAGCCAGCATCCTCTGGGTGCCCCAGTCCCTGCTATGAGGTCCTTTCCTTTGTCCACAGCCAGGCTCGCTCTAGGAACTGTCCGATTCATGGCAGGAAACTATGTCCTTGAGAAGTTTCCTCATAGGTGCACCCGGAGCCTCATAAATGGTTTTGTCCTGGGCTGCTTGTGTGGCTGGTGCTCTGAGGAACAAGGACTGCTCCTTCTCTCCCACTGGCTACTGGGAATGCCTATAAAATAAACATGACTGAAAAAGCCAGTGACCACAGTAGACACAGATGAAATGAAAAAAAAAAAAGAACAAAATCAAAATAAACAAAACCCCCAAACTCACCCTGAGCCTCACACAGAAAAACCAAGATCCCTGAGCTGGGTGGGATGCAGAGCAGGCCTGTTTGGGGTGATATTTATACAAGGGGCTTGGTTCCTCCCTCGGGCAAGTATAGCAAGTTGTAAAATTTGAAGGCACATTTTAAAATTGTTTAAAATCCTCCAAATGTGTTTCCTGTCTGGCACTGCGCATTGGGACTTGGTAATATGTGTGCATGTGTGGCCTGGAGTATGTGTTAATGAGGGAGTTTAGAAGTAGTGATGCCAAGGAGCTGACGAGAATCAGGGGCAAGAAAGGAGTCTGTTGTTGGTCAGGGTGTGTGTTCCTCGTGTTGGAATGTGTGTAAAGGGCCGTGGGACCTGGGAAGGTGGTTTAGTCTGGGAAATGAGCATCTTTTTAAAAAGCACCGTACTTACACATCATTAGTTAAAGGCCTATAGGGGTAATCATGCAGGTATGTGATTTTTACTTCTCAAGCAAGTAGGTATGATAATATTTGACAACATATAATAATTAGAATGTCTCAATACACATTTTGATCAATTAGATGATTATGATTAGTACTCCCGCACATCATGGCCTTCTACCTTTGCTTAAGCTGTTCTCTCTGCCTGGATGCCTTCACCAGCTGTCAAAATCCTAGTCATCCTTCCCAGCTGGCTCAGTACCACCTCCCCACAGTGCGAATTAATCACTCCCTCTTCTGGGCCCCCATGACATTTTGTCTTTTACAATGTTTACTTTGTTCCTTCCTTTCTGAAATTTAGCTGAATAAGTGTCTGTTCCCCGTCACACATCCTTTGAGGACCAGAACCAACTTGGCTCTCAACATCTTCCCTGCAGCTCTGTGCCCAGAGTGGGCTCTCAGTCAATGTTTGCTGAATTAAACTGTGTTTTTGTTTTTGTTTTTTAAAAGAGGGTTACTTTGCAGAAAATAAAGACTCTGCATTGGCACAGACCTAATTTGGTAAAAGCCATCACACTTCAAGATATTTTTATTTCATACTCTTTGAAGTTCACCTCATTTGGAGTGTTGAGTGCGCTGAATTTGGAACTGGTGGAATTCAAAATCTAATTTGAAGAAAATGTGGTATTATGTTATTGTAGTTCTGATACATAATGTTTATCTTGTTAGGAAATCCTTTGTTTGGAGACAGCTTTTGTGGGAGGGCAAGATGGCCTGTGGTAAGTTTGTCTTTATTATGAAATTTCCTGGCATCTGATTGATGAAGGATGGTGACACTCTGGCAACTGGGCACCATTCCCTGTAGTGGTTTCTGGGATGGATAATGGGGAACTCAAAACTGGGTATGGAAAAAACACTTGATTAGTGTGAATAATTGAAAGACACCCCAAATGTAGCCTGGTTAAATAGAAATGTTAAAGGGAGTGGCAATCTATAAGTCTAGCTGTTGTATTCAGCTCTCAAAAAAAAAATTACAAAAAGCAAAAGATGAAGGCTCCTTGGTGTTCAGTAGTGAGGCTGTCTTGGAACAGAACTGGAACAGATGCCTGGGGTGGGCTCTCTCATGAAGGTGGGTATTCACGCTTTTTTTCCTTTGCTTCCTGGCTGCCCCCTGGGAGGATGTGGTACCTGGGAAGAGACAGGTGCTTAGGAGCCAGGCAGATGGGGTTGGGGGGTGGGGTGGGGATTTAAGTGGTCTTGAGTCTCAGTTCTTGAGTCTTGAGTCTCAGTTCCCTCATCTGCAGAATGTAAGGAATAATAAATACCTTACAAGGGTTTGGGATACTCTTGTAAATGGCCCAACACAGTGCCTGACAGATGTAAGCGCACACGTGTGGTATTCCTCCACTTAGCTTGTGGGGGTCCCCCATCCTCTTCTCCCAGCCTGTCTATGCTACCCTTTCTTCCAGATTAGGCTTATCAGATTTAGCAGATAAAAACAGGACGTGCCCAATTTAACTGGAATTTCATATCAGCAATGAAGAATGTTTTAGTATAAGTATGTCCTGTGGAATATTTGGGACATATGTACGCTAAAAAAGTATTCATTGCTTATCTGGAATTCCAGTTCAACTGGGGGTTCTGTAGTTTATCTGACAACTGTATGTCAAGGTGCATTTTCCTTTGTGAAGCCTCCTGGGTCAATTTAGTAAGCTCCACCCTCTGAACTCTTGTAACCCTTCATGACTTTGACACTTGCTTGACATCCAGGAAACAGCACCACTTTTACTTGTCACTAATAATAATGACCATTTGTTGAACATCTATGGTGCACCAGGCATGTAGGGTTACACAACCTGCCATATTAGCCCTCACACTAACCCTACATGGCTGTAATTAGTGTCCTCAGAGGCCCAAGGAGCATCAATACAGCCCAGCGGGTACACAGTGGTATCATCCTTCAGGCCCAAGTGTGCAGGACTGAACCCAAACCCCACACTTCTGCTTCCTGGGTGTCTGTCACTGCCCGGCCCACAGCGGCCGCTGCCCACGTTTATTGTTACGGAGAGTGATGCTACAAAGGAGCAGCACCACTATCAGCATTGATTTGGGGACGGAGGGGTTATGACCTGTTTCCCGAGTCCTAAAAATATTACTGTCGGGGCTTCCCTGGTGGCGCAGTGGTTGAGAGTCCGCCTGCCAGTGCAGGGGACACGGGTTCGTGCCCCGGTCCGGGAAGATCCCACATGCCGCGGAGCGGCTGGGCCCGTGAGCCGTGGTCGCTGGGCCTGTGCGTCCGGAGCCTGTGCTCCGCAACGGGAGAGGCCACAACAGTGAGAGGCCCGCGTACCGCAAAAAAAAAAAAAAAACCAAAAAAACAAACAAAAAAAACATTATGGCAAAGACATGGGTTTTCAGACAAGAACAAGAAAGTTTCTAAACTTCTAGAAATTTCTAAAGTGCTGTTTGCTTTAGTGTGTAACTCTAGCATTGTTCCTTGCAGTACTGTGAAACTCATCCCTGAGCAAAGTCCTCTCTGACACTGCCGGTGACAGAGCATGTGTGGGATGCACAGTGTATACGTGGCTTGTGGTAGAGAGCTGGCGCTGGCCAGGACTGAGGACATCCATTACTCCTCTGGGAGTTTTTTTGGTTTAAGCTTGAGAAGCAACTGTAGGAAGCTATGGTCCTTTTTGGAAAAGGTGTTAGGCATAACTAAGCAGCCATTTCCGATACCCAATCTCCATGGGTTTTCTTCTCTCAGATGCAGAGGATCTAGGAGTGTGGGTGAGCGGTAGATAGGTTTATGATCACCAAATGGAAATGCAGCTCCTTCTGTGGTTTGGACCTCAATTGCCATATTAATGTTACTTCCTTGCTTGTGCTTCGAAGTTAGACACATGCATCATGGTCAAGCACGTTTCGTTCCCAGGATAGAAGGAAGTGACTGATGAGCATGAATGGTTATAGCTGTGAATATACCTGAGCTAGGGGGTGGATCTTCACCCCAACAGGCTGGCTGCCTCTTTTTTCTCATTACCCCCTTTTCTATTTTTATTCCCATTCTAGTTTATATGAATTCTGGGGAGGTGGTTTTATAAGGGGGTGGGGAGAGCGAAGGAACTAGCCTCTCCTAATGATAACCAAGGAGTAGGTATCATCTCCATCCCACAGTAGGGATGGAGGGGTTTAAAAGCCTTTCCAGGCTTGCAGACCTGAAAATTGTGGAGCTGGGACCTGAGCTCAGGTCTGTCTGACTTTGAATCCTCAGCATTTTCCGTGCTGATGCACAAATTCTGCCCTTTAAAAGACTTGGGGAAACAGGAGGGGTTAATCACACATGTCTATTTCTTAAAACCACACTAGAATGACTGTCAATCATTATATAATAATAATATAGCTCCTCCAAAGATGAGAGGTTTAACACATTTTGGAAGGTGGGCAGCAGATCGGGGAGTGGGAACTGATTTTTTGAGAAAGGAAGAAGCTCTAAGGTGGGTGCCTGCAGAATGGACTCTTTTTTTTTTTTTTTTTTTTTTTTTTTTTTTTTTTTTTTTTTTGCGGTACGTGGGCCTCTCACTGTTGTGGCCTCTCCCATTGCGGAGCACAGGCTCCGGACGCGCAGGCTCAGCGGCCATGGCTCATGGGCCCAGCCGCTCTGCGGCATGTGGGATCTTCCCAGACCGGGGCACGAACCTGTGTCCCCTGCATCGGCAGGCGGACTCTCAACCACTGTGCCACCAGGGAAGCCCCAGAATGGACTCTTGCCAAAGGATTTTGGAAGAGTAGGGCATCTCTCAAGGCAGGATCTGGCCCAGGGCTGGAAATGGAGATGGGGTTAGGAAAGGGGGGTCTGGGGCAGTTAGGCCCCCAGGTCTTTCCTGGATGCCCAGAAGTGAAGCAATTACACCCCTATAAACCCTACCCCATAGGAAACCTCCCCATTGCCCTGAGTGAATGAACTCCTTAAGAGACCTCATCAGGCTCCCAGCTCACACGTGCGCAGTGGCTTGTGAGATCTTAGTTCCCAGACCAGGGATTGAACCCCCGGGCCCCCAGCAGTGAAAGCGCAGAGTCCTAACCGCTGGACCGTCAGGGAATCCGGACTCACACATCTATATCTAACCCATCCCTCACCCTAAACTTCACACTCACAGATCTCCTGCTTATGTGACATCTCCACCAGGGAGTCTAATTCGCATCCCACACTCTTGTGATGGCCAAAATGCACTCTTGATTTCCACCCCCAAACCCATTCCTCCTCCTAGTGACTCCCACCTCAGCAAATGGCACCACCTAATTGCCAAGACAAACCAAAACAAAACAGAGCAAAATGGGAGTCATCCTTGACTGTCCTATCTCTCAACTGTCATCCAGTCCTCATCACCTCTTGTCAGGTCTGCCTTCTGGTACATCCTGAAGCTGACCCCAGCTTACCACCTCCACCTCGACCACTTGGGCTGAGCCACCAGCACCTCCCCTCACCTGGATCTAAGCAACAGCCTTCCCTCCGGTCTCCCAGCTTCCACTCTCACCCCTATAATCCTATTCTTTACAAGATAGCCAAGAGATCCTTGTAAGCGTAAATTTTATCCTGGGCTCCCCTGGCCAAACCCTCCAGTGGCTCCCAGTCACACAATGGAATTCAGGTGCTCACTGTGGTCTACCAAGCCCTTCATTATCTGGTCCCCGGCTCCCTCCCCCACCTTATCTCAAACCATTTTTCTCGTTACTTACCACTGTCCAGCCACACCGGCCTTCTTGATGCTCTTTGACCTCCCCAGCTTGCTTTAGCCTCAGAGAATTTGCACTTTGATTGTCAGGCTGGAAAACTTTTCCCCAAGGTATACACTTAGTCAGTCACATGTCGCCTGCATTGAGAGGTCTTTTCTGATGACTCCAGCTCGCAAGAGCTTGCACGAGGAAGGTCACATGCATGCACTCCTGTTCCTCGTCATCTTCTTTTTTTTGACATAACACAAAACATGTTTATTTCTTACTCATATAAAGTCCAAAACAGACATCTGATTGGCAGGTGGCTCTCCTCCAAGTGAAGATTTGGAACTTCCTTTATCTTGCGATTCTGTTATCTTGAGACTATGGCGTCCCAGGTCACCATGCTTATTATCACTGGTAAAGAGAAGGCTCCACTGGATGAATACAAGGTGAACATGGCATGATTGTTATTCCCACTGCATCTGAGGCCTTGCCAGCTTCATCAGTGGTCCTGAGGTCTCAGCTTCAGTCTCTGGAGCAAGCTGGAAGTCCCAACCATCCCATCCTCGTTGCCAAACTGTCCCCTCTTCATCTTCTTATTTTGCTTTACTTTTCCTCATAGCACTTGTCATTACCTGACATTTATATTCATACATATATATATATTTAAAATAGAGTTTATGTATTTATTAAATATGTATATATCCTTTTCTGTTTATTTTATGTTTCTTCCCAGTAGATTTTAAGCTTCATGGGGCAAGGACTCTGTTCCTTACTGTAGAGAATAATGCCGGGAAGATAGTAGGATGTGAAAAAATAATCTAGCCTCAGGAACACCAGGCAAAAATAGGTAAAAAGAGTATATGGATAAAAATAATCTGTGTGCTGAATGATGAAATTCCTGCCCCCTTCCCTACCTGCTTCCTGAAAGCTAGGGCTGCACTCCTTCCAATTTTCCCTCTGTTTCTTCCTCCCTTCCTTCCTTCCACAAATATTTGCTGAGCATCTACTATGTGCCAGACAATCTTCTAGGTGCTTGGACTCTATCTGTAAACAAAACTGAGGTAGATCTTTGCCTTGAAGAGCTAGTATTCTATCGGAGTACAGTCACAAACCCAGCTTGTACATACAGTTACCCAACAGCTTTTTCTGTGCCTCATGCTGAAGTATGAATGGATAGCCAAGGGTCAGCAGGCATCTGAGGAAGGCTCCAATGGGAAAAAGACAGAGATAAAGCACACAGAGAAAAAGAAATCACAAAGAAAATAGGAATAATGCAGGGAGTAGAAGAAATCTTTTAAAAAAATGGTAACTGATATTTTTAGAGAGGTAAGAGGATTCATGAAATAAAAAGATTATGTTAGGGCTTCCCTGGTGGCGCAGTGGTTGAGATTCCGCCTGCCGATGCAGGGGACACGGGTTCATGCCCCGGTCCGGGAGGATCCCACGTGCCACGGAGCAGCTGGGCCCGTGAGCCATGGCCGCTGAGCCTGCACGTCCGGAGCCTGTGCTCTGCAACGGGAGAGGCCACAACAGTGAGAGGCCCGTGTACCGCAAAAAAAAAAAAAAAAAGGCAATTAGAAACTTAATTAGTCAGAAATTAGACATACGTTAGTAAAAACAATTAACTAAAGGAATGAAAAATTTAGCTGAGGAAATCTCTGAGAAAGCAAAAGAAAACAAAGTTTTAGGGAATAGGGGAGGAAATATAAAAATTAGAGAAACAACCCAGGAGACTGAACATCCAACTAATAAGAGAAAGGAGATGGGAGGAAATTATCAAAGAAATAATACTAGAGGGTCTCCCTGGTGGTGCAGTGGTTGAGAATCCGCCTGCCAATGCAGGGAACATGGGTTCGAGCCCTGGTCTGGGAAGATCCCACATGCCGCAGAGCAACTAAGCCCATGTGCCACAACTACTGAGCCTGAGTGCCACAACTACTGAGTCTGCCTCTGGAACCCGCGAGCCACAACTACAGAAGACTGACTGTGCACCGCAACAAGAGAAGCCTCCAGGGCATGGCAAGGAAGAGTAGTCCCCTCTCACTGCAACTAGAGAAAGCCCCGTGTGCAGCAATGAAGACCCAATGCAGCCCAAAATAAAATAAGATAAATAAATTTTTTTAAAAAAAGAAAGAATACTAGAAACTTTCTAAGAACCAAAATTTTAGAATGAGAGTGATAAAGATTTGCATTCACACAAAGGATCAGGAATGGGTTTAGTCTTAGACTTCTCAGTAGCAACGCTAGAAACTAAGAGACCTTGATGTCCTGAGGGAAAACGTTTTCCAAACTATGATTCTACCCCAACCAAACTAGCAATGAAGGATGGGGTTAGGATAAAGAGCACTGCAAGTCACTCAAACACACAAAAGAAAGCAAATGTTTCTCAGGAAGTTCTTGGAAATATGTCCACAAAGGAGAAGTGAACACAGAGAGAATGGGACATGGGATCCAGGAAACAGGGCTCTAACACAGGATAAAGGGGAAGGGAATTCCCAGACTGTTGATGAAGAGGAGCTCCAAGGTGGCAGCTGTGCAACAGAACTAAAGACAAACCAACCCAGATTAGAGCAAAGGAGTGAATGAGTCCAGGAAGACTGTCTCCAAGAAAAAGGGCACTGCCAAGCTATTGATGAGTTTGACCACATTGACTGGAAGGATCGATCAGAGAGTTTGGGGATAAATTAGTAATCAGGAAAAGAAAACAAAAATAAATAAATAAAATAGTCCAGGAAATATTTTAATTTTAAATTCATTTTTGAATTGGTAATACATTCATATGGTTGAAAAATCAAAATGATATAAAAAGCAAAATAACTGACTCCACATACCCCCTGTCTCCCCCCAAATAGGCAACCATATTATGTTAATTTCTTATGGACACTTCCAATGATTTTGTTTTTTTTAAAGTTGTGGTAAAAAAAGACATAACAAAATTTACCACCATAATTTTTTTTTTTTTTTTTTTTTTTGCTGCACTGCACCACATGTGGGATCCTAGTTCCCCAACCAGGGATCGAACCCGTACCCCCTGCATTGAAGTGCAGAGTCTTAACCACTGGACCGCCAGGGAAGTCCCCCATCATAATCGGTTTTTTTGTTTGTTTGTTTGTTTGCGGTACGCGGGCCTCTCACCGCCGCGGCTTCTCCCGTTGAGGAGCGCAGGCTCCGGACGCGCAGGCTCAGCGGCCATGGCTCACGGGCCCAGCCGCTCCGTGGCATGTGGAATCTTCCCGGACTGGGGCACGAACCCGTGTCCCCTGCATCGGCAGGCGGATTCTCAACCACTGCGCCACCAGGGAAGCCCCATAATCGTTTTTAAGTGTACAGTTCAGTAGTGTTAATTATATTCACATTGTTATGTTCCAGTGTTTTTTCCATAAGGTATGAGTAAATATGAATATACTATCTTATTTTTATTTTATTTTATTTTATTTTATTTTTACTATCTTATTTTAAAAAAATATTCTATATACATTGTTCTACACTTTGCTGTTTTCGTTTTCCATTATATCCTGGAGATCTTTCCACGGAGAGTTTCCTCATTCTTTTGTCAAGTGGCTTAGTGTTCCACTGTGTGGATGTACAGTAGTTTATTAGACCAGCTCTTTATAGAAAGACACTTTTTTTCCTAATACTTTACTGTTGTAAATGAATGCCACAGTGAATAACTGTATACATACTTTGTTTCAAATGTCTGCAGATATAGCTGCAGGACAAATTTGTTGAAGTGGGACTGCTGGGTGAAAGGGTAAATGCATTTGTAATTTTGCTTGATCTCTCCAAATCCCACTCCATGTGAGTTACACCATTTTGCCTTCCCACTGGCAATATATGAAAACGCCTGTTCCCTGAAGCCTCATCAACAGACTGTGTTATAAACTTTTGGATCTTTGCCAAGCTGATAAAAGAGAAGTGCTACCTCAAAGTAGTTTTAATTTTCATTTATCTTATGTATGAGATTGAGCATCTCTTTAAACATTTAAGAGCCATTTGTCTTTCTTTTCTGTGAAATATTCATGTTCTTTGGCCATTTCTCTGTTGGGTTGTTGGTCTTTTCAGATAATTATTAACTACAAAGAAAATAAAAAGTTCTTGAAGAAAATTCTAGAATGGATCATAGTATATTACAAGGCTCAATTCTGAATAATTATTACAGTTTCATAACTATCTAAATGCTAAATATTGAATTTACCAAAAATTTGGATTTGACTATATTGGGAAGGTAGAAGCAAAGTGTGTGTGTTTGTGCATTAAGGGGTAGAACATAGAGAACTAAATACCTTCCATAAGAGGAAGTCATAGATAAAGTCTAAAGTAAAAAAAAAAAAAAAGAAAGAAAGAAATAACAAACAGCAGTACCAGCTAAATCAGATTGTTTAGAAATATGAAGGTAAATATCAGAAGAAGCAACTAGAAAGTTTGAGTGTGGTTGCCTCTGGAAATGGGGATTGGGAGTTGGGGAAGGGTGTGGCAGGGGCTATTGTTTTTCCATCAAAGTTATTTAGTCCTATTTGACTTTCTAAACTATGTAATGTATTCCTGTGATAAAACAAAATTAATTATATACAATTAAAAGGGGGTGGTATATACATTACAATATAAAGCCTCCCCCTTTTCAATAGAGGGATATAATGGAATGTGATACACAGGAGTGTTTATGCTAGTTATTGCAACCAGAAAAGGTTAAAAGACTGAAGAAGACCCAACAGGTCTTTTTTAAAAATAATTAATTAATTAATTAATTATTTTTAGCTGCATTGGGTTTTCATTGCTACACGCGGGCTTTCTCTAGTTGCGTTGAGTGGGGGCTACTCTTTATGGAGTGCGGGTTTCTCATTGCAGTGTTTTCCCTCGTTGCGGAACATGGGCTCTAGGCGCATGGGCTTCAGAAGTGTGGCACTCAGGCTCAGTAGTTGTGGCACGCAGCCTCAGTAGTTGTGGCACACAGGCTTAGTTGCTTCGTGGCACATGGGATCTTCCCAGACCAGGGCACGAACCCTTGTCCCCTGCACTGGCAGGCAGACTCTCAACCATTGCACCACCAGGGAAGCCCTGGCAGGCAGATTCTTAACCACTGCACCACCATGGAAGTCCCAAGGGCTTTTTAAAAAACAAACAAAGTCATGTTTGCAGGAAAGTCTCTTCCAATCGTAGGCCAACTTCTGATTCCTTCCATTATGGAGTAATAGGGACCATCCTCTACCCTCCTGCATTAATCAACTAAACAAATGGACAGACTCTATGAAACAATGATATTCAGACATTGGACAACAGGCAGAACAGAACAGCGATCCCTGAGAGGGAGGAAACAAACGAAGTGAGCTCTAAGATTTCCCAAGATTACTGCCTGAAGAGAATTTCCAGGCAGTGGTGTAGAGAGGGGCACCTAGGCTGAGCCTGGTGATCTCCCCGAGTTGAGGAGAGGGAGCTGGGAGTCTGGGGAGGCTGAGGTGGGCAGTTCACAGGTCAGGGCACTGAAGAGGAGAGAGCTGCATGGAGAGAGAATTCTGGAGATCTGCAGAGCGTCCCCTCCAGGTCTTCAGTTGTGTGCTGAGCAGTGTACACATGTAGGGGAAGAACCAAAAATTTGGATTTGACTATATTGGGAAGGTAGAAGCAAAGGAAAGGAGGAAAGGAGGCATTCCTCAGAGCTTAGACAACTTCAGGAATACTTTGTGTTCCTGTTACCAAACCAAACTTGGGTGTGCTTGCCCGCTGGAAGTAAAGCCAATCTATGGACACCAAGTTGTGGTGAAGGAAGGTGGAGGTTTTATTGCAGGGGGCCAAGCAAGGAGTCCAGGCAGCTAGTTCTTAAAAGACCTGAACTCCTGGGTGGCATTCAGAGAAAGGTTTTCAAAGACAGGGTGAGGGAGGGGGGGGGGTTGTAGGGTATGTGATCAGCTGGTGCACATTCTTCTGATTAGTTGGTGGTGAGGTAATCCAGAGTCAACATCATCAACCTTCTGGTTCCAACCAGTCTGGGGCAGCATACAATTAACTTCTTCCACCTGTGGGCGTTTCATTATCTACAAAACAGCTCAAAGGGTATGGCTCAGAGTATTGTCTGTAGCCCTTGAGGAGGAACTAAAGGTCCTTGACTTTATTTAATGGTTAAACTATTATTATTTTGTCTTACTTGACTGTTTTCCTTTGTTTCTACATTTCTTCACTTCTCTGATTAAATTTATTCTTTGGAACTCGGGGAAGGCCTAGGAGTCTGAAGTTTTTCTACAAACAAGAGGCAGGTGGAGGACATGGTGGGGGTCTGTCCTGGGAAGGCCCCAGAGGGTCCTGCTCAGTTATAGTCTCACCAGCCAAAGTGGAAAGACCTCCTAACAGTTATCACTCTGTGCCAGTTATTAACTTATTGCCTCTCAGCTCTAAATTGATTCCTCAGGGGCTTCCTTGATGGCACAGTGGTTAAAAATCTGCCTGTCAATGCAGGGGACACGGGTTCGAGCCCTGGCCCGGGAAGATCCCACATGCTGCAGAGCAACTAAGCCCGTGCACCACAACTATTGAGCCTGCACTCTAGAGCCTGCGAGCCACAACTGCTGAGCCCACGCACCACAACTACTGAAGCCCGTGCGCCTAGAGCCCGTGCGCCTAGAGCCCGTGCTCTGCAACAAGAGAAACCACCTCAATGAGAAACCCACGCACCACAACGAAGAGTAGCCCCTGCTCACTGCAACTAGAGAAAGCCTGCACGCAGCAATGAAGACCCAATGCAGCCAAAAATAAATAAATTAATTAAATTAAATTTTAAAAAATTGATTCCTCATTGCCTGCTCTGTGAAAATGGAGATGAGCTCTTTAAATATTTTTTGTTATTTTAAAATTATTTTTTCTTCCAGTTTTATTGAGATATAATTGACATACAGCTCTGTGTAAGTTTAATGTGTACAGCATAATGATCTGACTTACATACATTATGAAATGATTGCCACAGTAAGTTTAGTGAACATCCATCATCTCATATAGATATAAGCTAAAAGAAAAAGAAAAAATATTTTTCCTTGTGATGATAACTCTTAGGGTTTACTCTCTTAACAACTTTCACATATAACACACAGCAGTGTTAGTTAGATTAATTATGTTGTACATTACATCCTTAGGACTTATTTATCTTATAACTGGAAGTTTGTAACTTTTGACTGCCTTCATCCAATTCCCCCTCACCTCATCCCCACCTCTGGTAACCATAAATCTGATCTTTTTCTACTAGTTTGTTTGTTTGTTTTTGAAGTATATTGACCTACAACACTAAGTTCCTGGTACATAATACAGCGATTTGATATTTCTATACAGTACAGAATGATCACCACTAAACATTATGGGCATGATTTTAGGCTTTGTTAAAGGAGGATGCTGTAGAGACTTTGCAGGAGGAAGAACTTTTCCTTCTGGATTCTGGTGTGCTCTCTCCATAGGTTTCTGTAGCATACACAGCTTCTTAGATGCAGCTGGGGAAGGGCTTGTCCTTCCCAGCCCTAGAAGTAGTGGCTGAATATCTGCTATTCCTGTATGCCTTTAGAGTTCTGTTTATCTCTTACTGACCAGTCTCTTGTTACGGTTAATAATTCTTTTTTAAAAAAAATATTTATTTATTTATTTTTGGCTGCATCAGGTCTTAGTTGCGGCACGCGGGATCTTTCATCGCAGCACACTGGCTCTTTCATCACAGCACATGGGCTCTTCGTTGCCACGTGCAGGCTTCTCTCTAGCTGTGGTGCGAGCTCCAGAGCATGCGGGCTTAGTAGCTGTGGTGCATGGACTTAGTTGCCCTGCAGCATGTGGGATCCTAGCTACCCAACCGGGGATCGAACTAGTGTCCCCTGCATTGGAAGGTGGATTCTTAACCACTGGACCACCAGGGAAGTTCCAATAATTCTTTATATTAAACTTTCCCTGTTCCTGGCTGATACATGGGCATCAAGTAGCATCCTCAGAAGAGTATTGCCTCAGTGGCCAGACCAAATTGGCCCTAAATGAAAGGCTGTTTTGGTCTTGCCAAATGGCACTTAAAAGCAAGTTTTAAAAGATCAATCTGTTTCCAAGTAACTTAACTGTGTCCCTGAACAAGGCTCAAAAATATTCAAAGCAATTAAAAAAAAAAAAAAGGCCAGCACCAAACAACATAAAATTCACAGGGTCTGGCATCCAACCAATAACTACCACACATGAAAAAAAGCAGGAAAATATGACCCAAAATGAGAAAAATCAACCAATCGAAACAGATCCAGAAATGACACAGATGATAGAATTAGTAGACAAAGCATTTTAAATAGCTATTATTAATATATTCCTTATGTTCAGGAAGATAAAGAAACACAGGAACATGATAAGGATAGATGTGAGAGATATAAAATAAGACATCAATTGATCTTCTAGAATTGAAAATTACAGTGCCTGGGATGAAAAATATACTGGATGGGATTAAAAGCAGATTAGACACTGCAGAAAACAGTTGGGTGAACTTGAAGACTTAGCAATAGAAAGTAGCTAAAATGAAGCACAGAGAGGAAAAAAACAGAAGAATAAAAAGAAGGAGAGGAGGAGGATGTAGTAGTAGTAGTAGCAGTAATCAGTGAGCTCTGGAATAATATCAAGCAGCATATATACCTGTTTGGAGAACCAGAAAGGTGGGGAGAGAGGTGACAGAAAAATATGTGAAGAAATAATGGCCAAAAGACTTTGTGTTTTTGATTAAAACTATAAATGCATATATCCAAGAAGCTCAACAAACCCACAAGAAATATGAAAGCACATCATAATCTGCCTTAATCACTGCTGAACATCAGTGATGAACAGGAAATCTTAAGAGCAGCCAGAGCAAAAAACATGTTAAGTAAAGAGGAAAAAGAGAAGCAGACTTCTCGTCAGAAACAACGCAAGCCTGAAGACAGTGGAGCAACGTCTTTAAAGTACTAAGAGATAAAGCTGTCAACCTAGAATTCAGTGGAGATGTCTTTCTAAACTGAAGATGAAACAGAGATGCTTCAGACATTCAAAAGCTGAAGGAATTCATCACCAGCAGACCTGCACTATAAGAAAAAATTTGAAGTCCTTCAAGCAGAAGAAAAATGATACCAGATGGAAATCTCCATCTACACAGAGGAATGAAGAGCACCAGAAATGGTAAATATATGGGTAAATATAAAGACTATTTTCTTATTTTAAAATTCTCTTTAAATGATAGTGGAGGGATTAAAACAAGAACAATAATGTGTGTGGGATTTATGGGATATGTACAAATAAAATGCAGGACAACAATAGCACAGAGGCTAGGAGGTGGGAAATAGACAAAGTAAGGTGCTTACACTATAAGTGGTATAATATTACTTGAAGAAGATAGTCTATGATAAATTAAAGATACATTCTGTAATCTTATGGAACCACACACACACGTTTAAAAGTATAGCTTAATAAGATAATAAAGGAGACAAAAAAATGGAGTCACGGTCACAAGCATCCACAGGGGCATGTTGGCTGCCCGCTCTGCACACTGAGCGCTTGGGTTGGGTTCCTCAGGACAGAGGGGTGGGAGGGGGCGCAGGGGGTGGGGGGGATGTCCCACAGACCCTCCAGGTGTTTAGGACAGAATAAGTACTGTCAGAAAAGCGCTTCCTCTCCTGCCACCTTCTGGCAATAAATCCAGCCTATTTTACTCAGGCCTCTGCTTAAGTGCTCTTGGCTACAAGAGAACCTGCCGCTTCTGAGGCCCCGGGCGGCCACAATCTCCCTGGCTTCTCCGCTGTCCCCAGCGCCGGGAGGCTCACGGGCTGCTCCGGATGCTCCCAGCTGCCCAGCCACCTGTCCCAGGAGAAGAGGCTCCTTCGCTGCGGGTGTCACAGCGAACACCCACGCATGATAGGCGGCCCCTCAGTCCCGGCGCAGATGTGCGAGAGAACCTCTAGGGGGCGCCATGCACACAGAGACTGTGGGAGCGGCGCCAGCAGGGTAGTCCCGGGACCGAATGGGACCGCAGACTCGTGCCCAAGGGGGTGGTGGTGGTGTGTGTGCATGAAGGTGCACTGTGTGAAAAGGGTGTGTTCTACTGCGAGTGTGAATGTTTTTGTGACTGCTTATGCTATGAAACATAAACATAACAGCCTCTGCCCTTTTGGTCAGCCGCCCCCTCTGCCGGGCCTGTCTTCCATCCTAGTGGGCCAGCCAGCTCCCACACGCTAGCTGGCAATCCACCACCCATCCCTCAAGCCTATCATCTCTCCAAAAGCCTTCCCTGATGGCCCTGCCCACAGGCCCAGCCAAGTGGCCCTTTCCCTCTAGGTTGTACACCCAGGGCTTAGCACAGGGCCTGGGGTGTGCTTAGCCCTCAAGGAGTGAAGAATGCTCCCAAGGTGCGTTGTGAGCCCTTTCTAGGGGTCAGACCAGGTGCTGGCAGGCCTAGAAGAGCTGCCAGGTGACAGGCCTCAGAACACAGAGGGGTGCCAGGATCACCCTCCAGGCCGGCCCAGGACTGGATCTATGGGGTCTGTGCCCAGAGTGGGCAGTGCTGGTGCCCAGGGTGGTAGGTGTGGGGACATGGCCCACAAAGAGCGGGGCAGGCTCTGTTGGTCTCTCCCCGGGTCCCTACCCCAGGCTCAGGGTCTGGTGCGTGTGTGTGAAGACGTGTCCGTGATGTGCAGAGAGGGGTCCCTTTCATTGTTGTCTCCTTATTGATCAGCATATGGAAGGAGTGGGAGGGTTGTTCAGGGCCCCTGGGAGGCATTGCGGTGGGCATCTGTGTCTAATGCCAGTGTGGACTCATGTCTCTGTGTACATATGGACGTGGGTGAGAACCCCCTGCCTCGCCCTGTGTCTGTGTGTCTGGACATATCCTTGGGGTCCTAGGAACCTGCAGGTTCCAGAGGGTGTGAATGTGGCACTGCTCTCTCCCACACCCCACCCTCTCCCTCCCCTAGATTTTCCCGGACTCCAGACTTTGTCCAGCCGGTTTGGCTGCTGCCCTTTCCAGCACGAAACAGTGTTTGCTTAATTGGGACCGTCAGCGTGGTCTTTGTTGGCAACTGCCATCTGTCGGATGCCAGTCCTCAAGCGTGTCACCCTGTGTGACCCTGGGTGCAAGTGTGGCTTGGGTGCCTGTGAGCCCCTCCACCTGTGTGTGGGCTCTCGTTTGTTGAGTGTGTTAGACAGTGTGACTTTCCTGTGCGTGCCTGGTGCCCGTGAAGGGTAGGGGTGTGGCTTTAAAGTGCGTTGAGCACGCATGCCGGAATGTGTGTGGAAGTGGCGAAGCGGTGTGTGTCGGGGGCCTGTCCGCAGGGGCGGCTTCAGGGGCGGGGGGCGCCGGTGGGCCCGTGCTGCCTGAGCTGCTCCCTTGGCCCAGGGAGGACCCTTCCATTTCAGCTGTGTAAACAAAGCCCCTGCCTTCCCTTCTGAGGCCCCTTCAGGGGTTATTCCCCCACCCACCCCATCTGAGAGCAGGGAATTTGATTGAATGCGTGGGGTTGCAAGGTTGTGAGGTTATATGACCCTGTGTGAACTGAAGTGTGCAAAATTGTGCGTGAGCGCGAATGTGAAGCTGAAGAGTCCCCTGGCCAACACCAGCCTCTCAGGAACAGGTTGGGGGACCCCAAGCCACTTGAGCTGAGCTCTCGCAGGTCCCCAGGCCAGTTCGTCCACCCTCTTATAGCCAGGCTTGGCGACAGCCCTGTAATTAACCCCGGCCAGGTGCTGTGGTGAAAGCCAAGAATGTGACGCTGACCCTCTGGAGGAGGGGCTGTATCTGCCCCCGCTCCCCGCAACCTCTGTTTAAGCCAGAGGCCAGGCCTCCCCAGCTCAGATCTCAGGCCAGCATCGCTGGGTTCTGCTTGCAGCTGCTCTTCCTGCTCTGGTCCCAAAGTGTCCTGGCTGGCCTGGCCCCAGCACATCTGGGCTGTTCCCTGTGTCAGCACCACACTTGCCAGTGTGTCATCCAGGGGCTGAGATACCCAGCCTATGTGTCCCCACCACTTCCCACCTCTGTCCCTCATACTAGCCCTCGCCCCACCCCCCAACCTAGCTCATGTCCTTCATCCACACCTGTGTCCCCCCATCCAAGTCCATGTCTCCTGGTCCTAGCTCTTCCCTCCATTTCAATCTCTGTCCCATCCCAGCCCATGTCACCACCACATCTAACCCATGACCCATGTCCCCCCAGCTCAGCCCATGCTCCTGGGTTTGCCGGTAAGGCAGAACAAGGATGGCAAGGGAGACTGCGTAAGGCTTTGGGGCTGAGTAGCTCTAAGCTGGACAGGTGTGGACTTGGCCCAAGTCCACTCTCAGCCCCATAGCATCTAGAACTGAAGGAAGGGAGAGAAGGGGGTAAGAGGTCAGAGAAATTCTGAGATGGACGATGGACTGGGATGTCTCCACTCTGCCCCAGGCTCCAGAATAGGCTGAGCCTAAAGCACCCTCCAGCGCAGCTCTCTGCTCCCCTCAAGGGCCAGCACCCACCCTTGCAGGCCCCCATCCCAGGGCACAAGGCTTTGAACCCAGCCTGGATTGCAAACGGCCCTGTTGACCTCGTGTCCAGAAGGGGAGGACGCAGCTGGCTCTGAACTTCACTCCACCAGCCAAAATCTGTGCTGAGTTGTTTGTTGTGGCTGCTGCTTTTCACCCTGGGGAGGGCAGGAAGGAAGGGGCCATGTAAGAGTTTCTGTCTGGCTGTGTCCTGGGATGTCCCTATGAGGACCCTCTGGGAATTTCAGCGTGTGTTGATATGAACCCTCTTGAGGCCCTTGTGGAGGCGGCCAGAACAAGAGAACAAGGAGGAAGAGGACCCTGTTCAGGGTGGGCACACTGCCATCTGGAGCTGGCTTTGCCAGTCTGAAGCTGGCACAACTCACTGAATTGAACTTCCCTGGCCTCAGGGCCCTGTCTTTTGGGGTGGGGACAAGACACTAGCAGAATGTCAGGTCCTGTGGCATCATCTGGCAGCCATCAGCAGATTCTAGGGGCCTCCCAGGTGCTGGAACGTGGCAGCAGGAAGAAGGTGGCTTAGCCTGGCTTTCCCATGCCCTGCTGTTGTCCTGTTGCCCTCTGCCCCCCTCCCCCCAGTATCTTGCTCAGTCCCATATCCCAAACTGTTCTGTTTGGTTCTGTGCACTCCTCCCCTGCTTTATCCTCTCCATCAGCAGGTATTGAGTCTGGATCGTAGGCCCCCTTCCTTCCTTCCTGCCACCCCTGCCCTCATTCGCACCTCCAGCCCTTGCCCTCAGGCCCACCACTGGCATCATCTCACCTCTGCCTTGGCCGGGACACCCTGGGCTATGCAGATCTTGGTGCCACAAGGCAGAGGCCCTGTGCCAGGCGAGGCGGGCTCAGGGTCATGTCATCTGTGCATCTAAGTGCTGAGCCCTCACCCCACTCCATCTCACGTGCTCTGGGAACTTAAGCCTTGCCTGAGGGGGATCCCAGCAGCACCCCAGAACTTCCTGAAGCCCCAGCCTCGGGGGAAATGAAAAGAGATCTTTGAAGTGAGTCGTGCTTCCTCCTTAATCCCTGCTTGTGGGGGATTAAGGGGTTTCAAAGACCAGTTTCCAATTCCTGGGAAGGTGCAGATCTTCCCTTCTGGGGCTTCACAATATGATAGGAAAAAATGGGGGCTCAGGAAACCTGAGTTTCAGTCCTGGCTCTGCCATGGACATCTAAGTGACTGTGGGCAGGTCACTTGCTCTCTCTGAGCCTCGGTTTTCACATATGTAAAATGTGGGGTTTGGACTGGCTCCCCCAATCCAGAGCTGAAGTCCTTTGATGTCTTTCTCCAAAAACTCTGAGTGACTCTGATGGAGGGGATGACAGGAGGCAATCAGAATTTGTGGGAAAGGGTTCCAGGTGGTGGTGCAGGGTCCAATGGTCAGAATACAGTGACAGACAGACCCATTTTGAATGTCAGCCTTGAGGGACATAGCCTCTTAGACCCTCAAGTTTTCCTATCTGTGCTATTGGGGTAGGAAGGCTTCCAAGGGCACAATGCACACAATGCATGTAAAGCACTGGGCATAGTGCCTGGCACGTAGTAGGCGCTCAGTGAATGGAAGCTGGCTAGGTCTAGTTCCTGCTTCCAAATGCCTGGCCTTCTTGCAGCCTTCCCATTCTTGGATTTTTGAACCCACTAGATCCTCCCCATCCCAGCTGGCCAGCTCCTGCCCCACGTAGCCCTGGGGTTGGAGGGAGCCTGCAGCCTGGGCTCCTTTATGGGACAAGCCCACACTCCT
Organism: Kogia breviceps; assembly: GCF_026419965.1. Classification (NCBI taxonomy): domain Eukaryota; kingdom Metazoa; phylum Chordata; class Mammalia; order Artiodactyla; family Physeteridae; genus Kogia; species Kogia breviceps. Next base: position 85,883,686 of record NC_081310.1, on the reverse strand, counting down.
CAGCCTTCAAGGCCCTCAAGACTGCCTAGTAGGACCCCTTCTATGTGTACCTCCTCCTCCTATGTCCCCAGGCTAGAGTGTGATTTTTTTCCCCCATGTTCCTATAGCTTCCTGGCATTTACTCATGTTACACCTGGTTATATTGCCATGTGTGTGTGTGTGTGACTGATTACTCATCACGTATCAACACATGTGAAATTATGAGCTTATCTGAGGCTAGAGACGGTCTTCTTTGTATCCCCAGTACCCAGGTTAGGGCCTGGCACTCAGCAGGCGCTCAATAAATGTCGATTGAGTCCATGAATGACTAGGTCGATGAGCCTACCTTTTCAAGTCCTGTCTCCACGTAGGGAGCCTCAGACTAGTGCACTGGCTGCCCCTGATCCTTTCTCCACCTGCCCTCCCACCCCCACGCCTCCCAGCTCTGCCAGTGGGAAACCTACCCACTCTTCACGGTCCAGTCGAAATTCCGTTTCCCATGTTTTATGAGTACAGAGGGGGAGAAGACACAGTCCCTGCTGCTCAGAGACTCACAATGCAGCTGGCAAGAGCCACAGGGCACACAGGAGGGGCACTTACTCAGGACCCAGCCTGCGCACACAGTGCCCTGGTTGGGCTGGAGTCACTGCTTGGCAATGAGGAAAAAGGCACCCCCTTCCTGGACCAGGGAGCTTGGCTGGGCAAGGGAAGCCTGGATAGATTTTGGCCCCTATATCAGCAACCCCTCACCGCCCTCCTGAAGTGCCCACCTGTACAACCCTGACCTCACTGGGCTTAGGTGGGGCTGTGACCTTTGACTGCTTCAGCCACTGTTCTGTCTTTTGCCTTCTGTCCCCTCACTCTCCTGATGGATGTAGGGTGCTGTAGTTATATGTGGCTCCAGCACCAGCAAACTCTCAGCCTTTTGGCCATAATGTTTCTTTTTGTTTGTTTGTTTGTTTGTGTGTTTTGCGGTACACGGGCCTCTCACTGTTGTGGCCTCTCCCATTGCGGAGCACAGGCTCCAGATGCGCAGGCTAAGAGACCATGGCTCACGGGCCCAGCTGCTCCACGGCATGTGGGATCTTCCGGGACCGGGGCACGAGCCCGTGTCCCCTGCATCGGCAGGCGGACTCTCAACCACTGCGCCACCAGGGAAGCCCAGCCATAATGTTTTAAATGAAAAAAATAAAATTACAAAGGATTATAAAGGAAACCAATTATACTGAAACACAGTTATCAAAACATTTACATTTTTTGGTACAGTAATATATATGCTTCTTTATTAACTCATTAAAAACAAGATCTAACAACAACGGTTATTTCAAAGAAGTGACGAGAGTAAATGATATTTTGAGATATCTTCAAAATCTATAATGCAGTCTGAACACATCTGTGTCTGTTACAAAGTCACGGGCGCCCTTAAAACTACTGTGGCTATTTTTTTTTAAAGCTTCTTTGTTTTACCTTCACATTTAAAAAAAAATTATTTATTTATTTATTTAGTTTTGGCTGTGTTGGGTCTTCGTTGCTGCGCACGGGCTTTCTGTAGTTGCGGTGAGCGGGGGCTACTCTGTTGCGGTGCGCAGGCCTCTCATTGCGGTGGCTTCTCTTGAAGAGCAGGGGCTCTAGGAGCATGGGCTTCAGTCGTTGTGGCACGGGGGCTCAGTAGTTGTGGCACACGGGCTTAGTTGCTCCGCGGCATGTGGAAGCTTCCCCGACCAGGGCTCAAACCCGTGTCCCCTGCGTTGGCAAGTGAATTCTTAACCACTGCGCCACCAGGGAAGCCCACTACTGTGGCTTATCGCCCAAGTACATAGGAGAATGTTAAATTTCAGTTACAGGCGAATGAAAATAAAGATATAATTTTTTCCTATCTAGGTTCACACCCCCCTGAAATCCATAGACCACAGTCAAGAACTTCTGGTTACAGAATGGAATGGGAAGAGGAGAAAACCATCACTGATTGAGCCTTATACTCCCTCTACCATTTAATCTTTACACCAACCCTGTGAGAGGTGTATTATAACCTAAATTTTCTGATGAGATACTTGAGGCTCAGAGAGGTTGCCATGCCCTGGTCGGAAGCCCTTGTTGCTCCCTCCACTCAGAGCTGCCTCCTTAGGGGAGATGAGCCACAGAACAAAGTGTTCAGTTGACCCTTTGGCCTTAGAGTCCTGTCCCCTCTGCAGGCCCTGTGACCTGTGGGGTTTATTTAACCAGTGTACAGAAGAGTGATGGCCCCTGGAAATCACACACATGCAGTTATTTTCATCTCCAGTTTATTTTTTTAGACTAAGAGCAGAGTATGAAAGTCACAGCCAAAGCACTTGAAAAAGGCCCAGGAGAATGGGTGGGGACCACAGAGGATGGGCAGGGCAAGGTCCTGGGAGCTGGGTCCCCCGCTCAGGGCTGGAGGGGAGGGGGCGTTGTTGTCTCACGGTCTCCAAAAGTGTCTGTGCGTTGCATAGGTCCTGTCTTCACAGAAGACAAAAGAGGGGCCAGGTGGTCCCCCAGTGGGGTCCTAGCCTGGTGGGGAAGGGGTCTGAAGCTGGAAGGGGATGTCAAGGAAGGTCAGGGGGTTAAGGAGGGGAAGGGACTCTGTCCATCTGTACATTATATATAGAGATATAGAGTCTGTACATGCCTGCCTGGCACCCCAATGCCCACCCCTTGTCACCCATGTCCACTGCCGGCCCCCCTAGGGGTGTCTACTTGTAAACTTGGATTCAATCCAAACCACAATCCTGGGAGTGGGAGTAGGGGGAGGAGGACGTGCTTATTGCTGTAAACAGGGGAAGGGGGCAGCAGGCGGTGCCACCCCCTTGCCCATCCAGTCCCCTCCCCATGTTCTGTCCCTGGAAGAGAGTGATTGGGGGTGTCTCCCACACTTCGATTTGCTCTCTCTGGGGCACATTTGTCTCTCTCTGGGGGGACAAGGGGGGAGGGCACCAGGGGTCAGAGAAAGGTACCAGGGGGCAGGGAGTCCTGAGCACTGCCCCTTATATCCCCCCGGGTTTGGTACCAAACATTACCAGAGCCACAAGGCCACTTGGAAACCTTGGCTGTCCCTGCGCCTGGTCCACTACAGTGCCCTACTTGGTGGGGACGGGGCAGAAGGGGTGGGCACAGATTTATGGTGCAGACCCCACTTCCAGCCATCGGAGGAGGGGTCTAGGCCCCAAGGTTAGGCTTCCCTTGGAGAGGCCAAAGGCTCCCTGCTCTGTCCCAGCCCCACTCCATCTTTCCCTGCCAAGGGAGGGGGCAGAGCTAGGAGGCCAAGAGTGTCATAAGGAAGAGGGCGATGCCCATCGCCAGGGGCAGGTGTTCCCGCTTGGGGCTGGTCCCGCTGATGCTCTTCTCAAGCTTGGGCACCTGGGGGTTCTCTCCTTCAAAGTCTTCTGTGGATAGATGAATAGACAGACTGGTGAGAGCTGTGCTGCGTGCTGGGGCGGGGCACGCGGCAGCGGCAGCAGCAGTGGAGCGGGGGACGTGACCACCCACGGGGGTGGTAAAGATCGGTGACCCCGGGAAAGACATGCAAGATGAGCAGGCACCGGGGAGGGGGCTGCGGTTCCAGCAGTGGCCACCAGAGGGCGCTGCGCAGACTCACCCAGCACGTTGATCTTCACATTGGGGCCCATGGTGAACTGGGGGAGAGTGGGGACCGGCTTCTCCCCGGAGTGCGATGCTGCGGGGGGTGGGGTGCAGGGGGGGAGAGAGGAGGGGATAGTCAGGGCCAGGATCCCCTCTCCCTTTTACAGCTGAGGAGCGAGTCCCCCTCGCCTGTGCCCTCCGCCCCCACCCCCAGGAAGCCAGGGGAGCCCCAAAGCAGGGGAGCCGAGGATGGGGTCGCGGCTGGGAGCCTATTATACTCACTGGAGGCGCAGCAGACAAACACCTTCATCCTCAGACACTTCCAGTGCAGATTGTGGGTGGGCGTGGCTGGGGAGGAGACTGGGCCTGAGTCACTTTTTCCAGATTTACACCCCATGCCCTCCTCGCTCAGAAACTCTCTTTCTCACCCCCTCCAAATTGCCCCTCTTGGGCAGTGTCCTTCAGTAACTCCTCCACCCTTTGCGCATTGGTCGTGGTGGCTCCGCCGTCAGCCCTAGAAGCCCCTTGGGTCCCATCCCTCAAGAAACAATGACCCCTGAGGTCCCGGCCCCGGAATGGTCCTCACAGAAACAGTGACTCTGCGACCCAAAGTTCGGAGTGCCACTAAACCTCTTTCTTAGCCTCAAGACTCAGAGCTGGAACTCTGAGGTCCCCAGCCCCCACGCCTCATCCCGAGGTATCACTCCAAGCGATGAAGACCTAGTGCCTTGCAGCGTTGCCCCGCTCCCGGCCCCTCGGGACTCCACCCCCGGCACTCTTAGGTCCCGCCCTGGCCCGCCGCCTGGCCGTCACTTACAGATGTAGTAGTACTCGTGGCCCGCGTGGAACTCGTAGCCCAGAGAGAAGGCGCTGTAGCGCTGGAACTTCTCCGAGAACTTGATGGGGCTGTGGGGAGCGTGCGGTCGGTTGCACTCCCAGCGCTTGAAGCCTTGGGTGGCGTTGCAGGTGCGGTAGCCTGCCCGGCTCACCATATACAGCACGTACTGCTCCGCCCCGCCTCCGGGCCCTGGCCCCGCCCCCGGGCCCACCCCTGAGCTGTTGTAGTGCGGGCAGTAAATATCCAAATAATCGTTCACATTCACCTGCACCGTGTAGCCCTCTCGCCGCAGGCTGTGGGGAGAGGAAGCGGGTCAGAGCGAACAAACCCAAAGCCAACGCACTTTCCACCTCACCGCTCCGCAGACCTTCCCCAGGGTCCTCGGAGCCTCCCGGCTTTTCTTCGGAGCTTCCTCTCTTCTCAGTCCCTGTCTCTGTTCCCAGGGCCCTAGTGCCGCCAGTCCCCCCACTATCCTTCCAGGCCCACTCCTTGTTCTGCCCTTCTCACGGTGGCCACCAGAGGGTAGCAAAGGCGCAGGGAAGCCCTGCCGGCCTCCGAAGGAAAAGAGGCGGGGGAGAAGGGTGGAGGGAAGAAGGGAACGTATGCTCTGGTTACCACAGAAACAGCGCAGGCCTCTGCGACTCCTAGACCCAGGCCCGGATTTCCTCTGTCCATCCCCCATAATTCACTAGTGGGGAGGAAGGATAGAAGGAATGGAAGTGTGAAAGTGGGAGGGATCCCTTCGAGGTATGCGCACTCTCCATCGCCTCTCCCAGAATGCTTTCCTGCTGCTGACAGTCCGCCTCCAAAGGCGAGTCAGACAGGACCTGCCCTCACAGACGCATGTATGGAGGCTTCATGCATATACATGCACAAGTTCAATGGCACACACACAAATATGTTCACCGCCCACTCATAGGTGGCATACACATAGAAAACCTAGGTGATATGTGTGCTGGACTGGCATGCCAGTATTGGTTGACCCCAGCAATTTCAAGCTCTCTTCCTGCTCTTCCCATACACACACACACACTGGCACATGCTCTCTCTACACTATGACTGGCCTCTGTACCTTGAGTCCCACTGACCTGAACCCTGAGGCCACGGACAATCAGGTCCCCAATAATGTGCGTGACACAATAGACCAGGGAGCTAAAGGGACTCAACACCAAGGCTCCATGTGGTGTTATGTTAACCAGCCAAAACTTCTGTCTCTATACACCTCCCTCCTCAACCTGGACACCAACGCCCCCGGTGATGATGATGCTGTGAAGAGTAGTGGGTATAGGGCCCAGACAAGATGGCTGTGCCTCTTACTTCCCTGATCCTTCTATGCGCAGAGAAGCAGATGCTGGGTCCCTTGTAATCCCCACTTGCCTTGCTAGTTACCATCAAAGTGTTGGTGTTACTGTTCTCCATGGTAGTACTGAGTGGTGTGGGGATGGGAGAAACATCTGAATGGAGAAAGAAACTCAGAGAAGTAGGCAGGAGTTTCCCCTAATTTCCTTAGCATAAGAATGCACACATGGGCTTCCCTGGCGGCGCAGTGGTTGAGAGTCCGCCTGCCAATGCAGGGGACACAGGTTCGTGCCCTGGTCTGGGAGGATCCCACATGCCGTGGAGCGGCTGGGCCCGTGAGTCATGGCCGCTGAGCCTGTGAGTCTGGAGCCTGTGCTCTGCAACGGGAGAGACCACAACAGTGAGAGGCCCATGTACTGCAAAAAAAAAGAATGCACACATCTTGGCAGTGAGAGGGGAGTGTGGTGGACACAGGAAGGCATGGGGTACTTGGCAAAATATCAAACCACTGGGGTCCCTGGTCCCTGGAACTCCCTGAGGGGAGAGACTCTCTCCCCATGTCGCCAGGCACGTCCCAGTTCCACAAACAGTAATTGGATCCATTAGGGAAAGGAGCTTGGAGGCCTTTGGATGGCATGGGGACTTGAGGGGCCCTCCTCACCTCACCCTACTTCCTTGGCCTTGCCTGTGCCACCCCCCCCCGACACTCCCTTCCAAGCCTAGCAGTAAGGCAGATAGGTAAGAGCTGGTGTTTGAGCACCCCAGTAAGAATGGGCACAGCCTCCCTGAATCATCAGGAATGCCACCAGCCCCACTCGGTTCCCATGGGAGTGATGGGTCACTCTGGCCCCTCCTTGGCCCTGGCACTCAGGTGGGCAGGAGTCTCTGCCTGGGGCACTGGGAGCAGGAAAACGGGTTAGACCAGGCCTATAGCTCCCAGCCACCACCCCAAGTTTGCCTCTCTATCCCCAAGCCCAAAGTCTACTGTTTTCTCCACAGGCTTTGAGGAGGGGGCCACGAGTGCCAGGCCTGGAGCAGCTGCACAAGCACACTGGGGCCTCTGTCCTTGAGCTTCGCCCGGGTTTCCAGCCCTCCTCTGAAGTAGCGCCTCCCTAGGGCACTGCCCAGTTCCTCCACAACACACCCTGCTCTAGCAGAGAGGAAGCCAAAGCCAGAGCTATCCCTACAGGTACCTCAGTTTCCTCAACGCAGAGGGGAGTAGCCTTATACAAAGGTTGCTGGGCCACAACAACTGAAGAGAAGCCACCTCTTTCCCATCCCTGGGCTGAGTGGAACAGCCCCTGAAATGCACCTCCCTCCCCCCAAGCTTGGCATGTGGGAGAAAAAACTGCTTGTGGAATGACTGTGCCCAGTTGGTAGCTGGTGGACATGGGGCAAAGGGCTGGGTGACAGGAATCCCCAGCCACACCTCCTGGGAGACCTGAGGTGTCTGCTTGGCTTGGGCGCTTTAATTGAATGTGTCATCCTCCCAGCCTTAGCACTGAAGAGGGAGGTGCCACTAGGCCCCGGCTTAGCGCCACAGCTCACCCTCCCTCCAGGGCCGCACCTCTCTAACCTAGAGCCACCCCCCACCCCCGCCCCACGGGAGAAGAGGATAGGCTGGGATCTGGGGGCTGGGTCGTGCCTGCCCCTTCAAACAGTTCTCTATTCTTCCTACTTCATCCCCTCCTAGCCTCCCACTTCTCCAGAAAGGCGTGTCAACACACCCCACCTGGAGGGGGTGCCCCCTCACCCTGTTATTTCATTTCTCCCAGCTCTCACCGCCCCTGGTGCGCATTCCGACCCCTCACTTTCGCTCTTTCAGTGCCCTACCTGATTGAGCCTGGTGGGGTGGGCGGTGGGGGAGCGGGGAAGGAGTAAACCTCTCCCCCTGGGGCAATTAGGGGCAGGTAAACAGGGTGTCTAACAGACCAGGGAGTAGGGAAAGGATCCCCAGAAAGCTGAACTTGTTAAATCCCTGCCCCCACCCCTAGACGCCAGGATGCAGAGCTAAGGAAGTGGAGGAGGGATAAAGACACGGGACCCCGGTTCTCCTTCTCTCTAGCGCGCGCCCCCGAGGCTGCGCGCCGCTCACCCCAGCAGACTAGGCCTGACCACGTGTGTGCGGCGTGGGGTCCGCGCACCCGGGCTTGGGTGGGTGATTGGCGAGAACGCTCGCGGGGCGGCGCGTGCACGCTGACACCCCCTCACCCCTCCGGCGCCCCAGGCCTCGGGGCCCCACCGCACTGGGTCTTGCCAGCCCGGGACTGGGCCCCGGGCTTCTCCGGACGGCGTCGGATGGGAGAAAATCAGCGCGCCCCATATCCCAGCCCCTCCTCCCTGCGACAGCGGCGGCGGCGGTGGCGGCGGCGGCGGCGAAGGTTTATTGATCTGCAGCGGCGGAGAAGCGCGAGAAACCCGCCGAAAGCGAGACACAGAGAAATGGAGAGAGGGGGAGACACACACCGAGAGGGGGGATGAACAGAAACCGGATTCACTGAGAGGGGAAAGGGAGTGAGACACAGCGAAAGAGAGGGATCCAGAAACCGAGAGAGAGAGGGAAGAGAATGAGACGGGAGAGAGGCTTGCAGAAAGGGAGAGACCTAGAGGCCGCTCCAGAGAGGCCCACAGACAGCAAAGACGGAGACGGAGAGACGCAAAGCAGAATATCAGGGACGGGAAAGGGGTTCAGGACAGAGACTCGGTGACAGAGAGAAAAGAGAGAGAGAGAAAGACCAATAGGGACGTAGTATAGTCTCAATAAATATTTGTTCAATAAATGTATGAATGAAAGAGAGATAAGCAACAGAAACATTTCAGAGATAAAGAGACAGGTAGGGAGACAGCTAGAGAAAGATGTTCCGTACGCTTCTTGAGGTAGGGGTGAAGACCAGCACCTTTGCACACTTCTGCAAAGAAATGAAACACGGGCCTGGGCGCATATATTTGGCCATTGGCCAGTCCAGCCCCCCCCCCATTCGATTCCGGGCTCAGGGGACTCCTCGACCTCACACTCTCACGCTTTCCTCCAGTATAGTTCGCCCAATCCCTAGTTTCTGGGCCAGGTTGGGAACAGGTCTCGCCTATTCCAGAGGACCAAACGGAGGGGCCGAGTGGGAGACAGGAAGCGAGATCACGGTCGCTGTGCAGGGCACTGCCCCCAGGTCTGTCAAAGTGGCCAGCGCACAATTTCCACCAGTACCCTCCCACGTGACCCCCAGGAGGCGGGGTCGCAAGACCCTCTCCACGTGATCCCAAGGGTCAGAGACCCTCGGCAAGTGACGGGGGGTGGGAGCCTGGAGCCCAGCTCACGTGACCGGGGGGAGGGGGCGCGGGAGCCTGTGATTTGGCCCGGCCCCGCCCCCAGCTCCCTGGCCCTCTCCACTCCCGGCTCCGGAGCACGTCGCTCTCACGATTTATGGGGCCGCGGCTGCCGCAGTGAGGGAGCCGGGGAGCCCGGGCGCAGCGGCAACAAAGGCGGAGGAAGCGAGGCGGGGGCGGCGACGGCCTCCCGGCCCGGTGCGCGCCCCCTCCCATCTCTGCCGGTCCAGACCTGTGGGGGAGCGGGGAAGACAGAAAGGAGGCTCTCGGAACCTGGGCTCCCCCACCCCCTCCCAGCGCTTTCACCTGCGCCCAGGTGTATGAGGGGAGGGAAACCTGATCGACAACATCCCCCTTCCCTCCCCGCCATTCCCGCATCCCCCTGGCTCCAGCTTCTCCTAAGAATATGGGGGTGCCCTGACGGTGGTGGGAAACCCGGGGCCCCTCACCTGCGCGCTCTCTGCTCCCCGCCCCCCGCCAGACTCTAGCGGGGCGGGGGGCAGACTGTGAGTCTGGGGGAGGGGGACGAGCTAGACTGAGCAGGGGAGTCAGCCCCCAGCGCCTCCCGGATTTCTCCGAGTCCCGGTCCGGGGGGAGGGGCCGTATCCCCACCCCCGAGGTTTCCATGGGAAGCGAGAGGGGGGCGTCGTTGGCTCATCCCCACCCCCAGTCTGACACTCCGGGCGCGAGGAGGGAAAGAGGGGGAGGCGCAGAGCCCCAAACAACAAAGAGCGGAGCGGCGAGCGGCACTCCCTCCCCAGGGAGGTTGGGGGTCGCGGCCGCCCGGCCTTCTCAGTCCCCTCCCGTGGGGCCTCGCCATTTGCTCCCGAGTCGCCCCCTGGGGTGGGGAGCCAGAAACAGTGCCACCGCCGCCGCCTGGGTAGGTGTGACAGTGACCCCCGTGTCCCCAGGGATTCCCCCCCCCACAGACACACAAGGAGGCGGCCGGGGTGATACACACGGCGGCTCGGCGGGGAGGAGAAGACAAGGGCAGCAAGGACTGAGCAGAATGAGGACCTGGCCCCGCAGCCGGCACCCAGCCGCCGCTTCACACACCCGGGGAAACCACACGGCCGCCCTGACACCCGCCCAGACCGCGGCCAGCCACCTTAGCTCAGAAGCGGCCGGCCACGCGGACAGCGACCGCAGCCCCCTCCCCGACCCGTCGCCCGCTCCCACCCCCAGACAATCGCCGACGCAGACACACAAATCACACTCAGACACACACACGCACACTTGACAGCCGCGCACGCCCGCTCACTCTTGGAGCCACACGCCGTCCCCAGCCCGGGCGTGTGTGTGCGTGTGTGACACGCCATCTCCTTGCCTCCCTCCCTTTCGCCGGTACCCCACGTTCCCATCCTGTCCAAGCAGCACCTCCAGAGCCCCCCAACTTGGCGGCCCAGCCCCAGCTCACCCCAACCGGGCTTATCCATACAACCAGGGTAACCCATTCGCCTTCGTTCTGAGAAGGTGCTTGGTCGGACTCCTTGCCTCAGCTCTGGACTCCACTTTTAAAAGCAGGAGTCATAGACAGAACCCCTTGAAACCCTCACGGCTGAAAACGAAAACAGGTCATCCCTGGGTGCCCCAAGTGTGGCGGCCTATGCCCAGCACACTGGTACTCCCAAACCCCAGCCCGGCCGAAGGAGAGGAAGATGGGGGGACTGTCGGTGGGGGTAAGCTATTTCAGAGGCGGGTGTGGAGAGAAGCCACGGTAGGGTGGGGTGTCCCCGAGCAGCCTCCTCATCACGGCCCAATCCCTGGTTACTATACCTTAACAGCCTCTTTCAGACACCCCCCGAGTGTCATAGATGCCCACAGAGTGTTTCTCCCTCTCCCTCGCCTCCTAGCCCCCAGCTATGGTCTCCCAGGACTCCCACCCCAGGTTCCCCCAGGACTTCCCAGGCCTCCCCCTCTCACTGACGCGGGACGCATGGGCTCCCTGGGCCCCCGACTCACTGCTGGTTGGAGCTGTTCCAGTACACCGCATGCCGGTTTCCCAGCGCCCCCCCGGGCCCTTGGGCCAGCAGCGGCAGCAGCGGCACGGGCACAAGCAGCAGCAGCAGCAGCAGTGGAGCCGCCGCCATCCCCGGAGCCGCCGCCGCCGCCGCCCCCCTACTGAGCCCCGCGCTCCCGGTTTCTTGCTTCCCAGCTCCCTGCTGCCGACGCCGCCAGCCACAGAGCCTTAGGCCACGCCCCCAGCCCTTCCCTCCGCCCTCCCGGGCGCGCCCCTGAAGCCCCGCCCCTGGCGCGCTCCCGCCAGGCCCCGCCCCTCTCGGGCCCGGAGCGCGCGCGGCGCGTGGGAGGTGAGGACCGTGCTATCCCCTCGGGAACAACCGGAGCGCCTCTCGCCTCTCACTCTTAGGTTTAATTTGCTACCGCCGGCCCTGGGCCTTCTGCTTCCCAGTCTGGAGTTCCCAGGAGAATTAGGGAGGCCAAGACAGGGATCTTGATCTCCTGTGAACATTCATTTCTGGGATGGGGCGAAGGAGACTTGAAAAGAAGCTGGGTGTCCAGGACCCCTTAATAAGTAGAACTAGGCCCCCCTCCTTTCTGAACAGTCTGGTCCTCTGCACCCTTTATGCCCCTCTTCCCATGTGCATGAGGAGTCAGGTGGGTTCTAGAGGGTGGCTGAGAAACCCTCTACTGCCACCTAGGACCTGACAGCTGTTGACCTGAAGCCCCCAGCTGAGCAGGCGGCTTGTTTTTCTTGGAGGTAGTGTAGAGTAGCTCAGCCCCCAAGACTGTCAATACTGGGTGCTGGAAGGGCCTTGGGCAGTCCAGGGCCCAAGGCAGAGGAGGGACCAAGGAGAGTAAGCTAGAGCAAAACAGGCTTCCCTGGGACACCTACAAAGGATTCTTGACTCACTCAACCAGAGCCCCCTCCCAGCGCAGCCAGTGGTGCCCCCAGGCATTCTCACTCCTACTCTTACAGATGCTAACGAGAGGGCAGCAGGCAGAGCACCTTGCATTCCAGCTCTCACCATAGTCATTGTCCTCACAGTGGCACCCAGGCACAGACGTTACACTCACACATTCAGGAGAAAAGGCACAGACACCCAGAGGCAGAGAACATTAGAAACACAGGCATTTGATACAGACATACAGACACACACACAGATAACCCTTCGGAGACACACACAGGTAAAGGTACTATCAGACAACTAGAGATCTGTAGAAACACAGGGATTAGGTACACAGAGACTTAGGAGCACACACCCAGACACACACACACAGTGACTCACACACAAGACCATGCACACACTCTGACACACACACAGCTCTGCACTCTCCTCTTCTCTCTTTTCCTATGAAGCAGAAGTTGAGGGAAAGGGTCTAGAATCCGGACCTAGGGGGTATCCACCCCTCATCCCCTTTTTTGGAGAGGCTCAGATTAAGCGTGATCAGGAGGACCAGGTCTCAGACCAGACTCTCAGAAACCAATCCAACCACCTGTGCCCAGGGTGACAGGTATGATGATCTTTTCTTCTTACTGCAGGAGAGAGGACATACAGGCACTCTTTATCTGCTTATTGTTGGCAGGAAAGGGGTCCTGACCACAATTTGGCCTCAGATGCTGGCTTTGGGGGAGGGGCAGTGCCAACCAGAAAAAGCCCCGTGCCTAGCTGCTGCCAGGCAAGAGCAGGCTCTGTCCTCCCTGGGCTCCTCTTCACCGCAGGAGATCTCCTCTCTCTTCTCAGAAGCCAGAAAATAAATTAGGCCCCTTGGGGTGGGAATGGGGGACATTGCAAACAGCTCTCCCTCCCCCCAGACTCCTCATCCCCAGGGAGATTTGTTTCACCCAAATGATGCTGACCTGCCTACTCCACGTGCCACAAATCCCAGCCTCCTCCCTGCCTACCCACACCCCTGCTCTGCAAAGGGAGGCTTCTCTCTGTTGGGCCCACAGTTGGCAGAGAGGCTGCCCATATTCATAGGGAGTGGGAGCCTGCTGGTTTGGCCTAGGACTTTAAATTCCATTTTAGAAGCCCTGTTTGTAGAATCTGGGTCCCACTTAATGATTTGGGCCCTTTTCTGTGGGGCTCAGATACTCCTCTTTAGAATCTAGCATGCTCCCCGCCAACCCCTGCTCAATAATAACTGAGTTCTTTTCTCTACAGTTTGGAGCTCTCTCTCCAGGATTTAAGCAGCTCTCTCTATGGGGTCTAAGCCTCTGGTTTTTAAGTTCTGAGACACTCTCTATAGAGCCTAGGCCTCAGTCTATGGGATATGGTGCTCTGTCTGTCTATCTGGGCCCCTATCTAAATCAGGTGCTGGCTGATTTGGGCTTTTGGGTGAATTAGAAAAACCACGCCTCTATGCAGACCCAGTCCTTAGGGTTCATCTCTTGGCAAGCGGTGCCTTTGTGCAAAAACAAAGGTGCCGCTTCCTTCTGTGGGAGGTGGCCCTATGTGTCTCTCTATCTTAGTGAGGGAGCTTGGGCTGATCTTCTCTACTACTTCTTGGGTGGCTCCTTTGTGCCAGGCACAAACCGCACACCTGTATGTGGCAGTTCTGAGTATAGGATATGTGCTTCCAGCTGTAATGCTTAGGCCTGTCAATAGGCCTCTATTCATGGGGTTTGGACTTCTCTAGGGTTTGCGTCTCTGTGTGTAAGAAAGATCTGGGCCACTGTCTACAGTCCTGGAACCGGATCTGAGGCCTAGGCCTCTTTCTGTGGCATCTGGGTCATGGAAGGACCCAGGCCTCCATCAATGGGGCCTAGGACCTCTGTTTATAACATAACAGTGACTCAAATCTTTCCTGACTGTGACTCACAATAAGATGTATATTTTGCATTTGCAATACAGTACACACACACACACACACAGACGCACACACATTCACATATAACTGAAATAATGTTTCATGAAGCAATACTTACCCGTATTATAGAAGATGCACTCATATTTTTCTTCTGTTCTATTCTTAAAAATTTATTAAATGAAGTACAAAGCTCGTTAAGACCCAGAAAATTGATACCTTGATTGTATCACCCTTAATCAGTTACAATCTATAGTTTGAAACACTCTAAGGCCTGGGCCCTGACTGACACCTCTCTGCAGAGTGAGGGCCTCTGTGGAAGCTGGGGTTCTCTCCATGGGGCTGATCCTGTTTCTCTAGGGCCTCAGCCCTCTTTCTCCTCTCCTGCAGGCTCTGCCTATATTTCCCTCTGACCCTCAGGCTTGCCATTATGCTGCTGGCTGCCATGTTCTCTCCAGGGGCACTGAGCTCAGGCCATTGGGAGTTCTCTGAATGTGGTGCCTTACCCCACCCACCCCTCCCCCTGGGGCCAAGGAAGCAGGGAGCTGAACAGGTCGAGGGCAGAGGAAGTGCTCAGGCTGTGCGGCCCAAGGCAGCTCCCAGGACATAGGGCGGCAACCACAGAGCTGAGCTGTGTTCAATAAATCATGGAGACTAGGGCCTGGGGGAGGTGGAGGCCAGGACGGAAGGGGGGCCATGGATAAATAATTCATTAAACAAATAAACAAGGAGCCTGTGAGAGGGAGGTTCAGGCACGCATGTGAGCGGGAGAGGCAGCCAGCCAGTTCCAGACATGAAATATTCACAGGTTCTGCACCTTGCCCAGGGCCCATGTGTGCGCCAGTGCAGGAAGCCTGTTGGCGTGGTCCTAACATGGGACCCTGGGTGCCAACAAGGAGGGCAATGCATGTATCTTCTGACTTCCAAGTGTGATGTGTATGTCAACACGGCTACATGGTGCTCTGATGTCCATGAGTGGACATGGAACCACACACATGACTGACAGCAGGGAACATGGTGCACTGATGTATGGTCCAGGCCACAGGAAATTAGAATGCAGGGCTTGGTGGGTGGGGTTAAGGTGTCATAACTTCTGATCTGATTCTAGTCATGCCCTGATCCCTCAAATGAGTCCAGCAAACTCAGAAGCCTGAAGTGGAGAGGCATCTCTGGGGTGTTACAATGGAGGTGCGTGTGCATCCTCTGAATGTGCTTCTAGAAAAGCTGAGAGGGAGGCAGTTGGGCTTGGCAGTTAACAGGATGGGCTTCGGTTCGAATTCCATTTCCACCATTCACTGGCTGTGCTAGTCATCTCACTTCTCTGAGACTGTTTCCTCATCTGTAAAATGGGGATAATAACACCTTTCCTCAAAGAGTTGGCTGTTATGAGGATTAAGATCCATGTCTGGAAAGCACTTAGCACAGAATTTAGGACCCACAAGGTGCTTGATTGATGGAGGCCTCATCATCATTATTATCCTGTGGCCCTGCCCACCTAAACTAGCTTCAGATTCTCTTTTTCATTTGTTCCTCCCCATCTCCAAACTTCTCTTAATAGCTATCATAGTGGGAGAGGTGACCTTGGGCTTGGGGAGTAGGGATGGGATAGGAAAAGATTAGATAGAATGAGGGGGAGGAGAAGTTACAGCCAAAAAGAAGCTCACATCCTTGACAGTGTGAAAGGAGGGGTCCTTGACCTTCTTCTCAGACCCCAGAGCCTCCCCTTAACCCCTAAAACTGTCCTTAGATCCACAGTCTCTTCTCTTTCCTGCCACCGAAATTTAGCTTTCTAGCAAGTGGCTGCAAAGGGACAGAAGGAACTGGGGTAGAGTCTCTGAGTAGCATCACAGTCTCCTCACCCCACCCGTCCCCAGGCCAGTCTTCACTGCCAAAGCTCTAGCCCCTACCCTCTGCCTATTGGTTGAGCGCTTCCCTGAAAAAGATGACTATGTCTGGGCAAAACCCAGAGAAGTGGTACCCCAGAGTGGGTGGGGAGAATCCAGTCTGGAGAGAGCTGCACAGGGCCAGGGTGGAGTACCTGGGGCCTCCCACTAGGCCCTAGTATTCCCCAGCCCTCTCGTGTCCTCTGGAAAGGATCCGCTCCCAGTGGGAGAGAGCCAGCAGACAGGCCTGAGCCGGCCTGCTCCTCCACAGACAGAAGAGGAACAGGCTGGAGGAGGGGGCCTGAGATCTTGGTGGGGAGTGGTGGCTGTAACCCCCACATCTCCTGTGAGGAGCCAGGGGCAGAGGGGACCATGGCCTGGGCACACCTTAGGCCGTAGCCCAGCCCTTGCCTCCCTTGGCTAGCCTGCTGCTACTTGGGGTGTCAAGGGTCTGGGCCCCCAGGTGTGAAAATGGTGCCTGCCCACCTCTTCCCAAAGAGCCAACATCAGTTCTCCACTTCCCCTCCCCTGGGCTGGGCAGGTTCAGGCTAATCTGCACCAGAACTTCACAGCAAACACTGATCTGTAATGAAACCACAATGTGTGTTCGGGAGAAGGGATTCCAGACACAGAAAATCCAGGCACACATACACACTCACACACATACACGCAGATGCAAAACCTATAGCTCTGGGAGGACAGACACCAGTAGTACTGAAAACACAGCTAAACATGGACCCATACACTGAGTCAAACACACGAGCATGGTTAGTTCTACACCACTCCTCCATGCCATAAACTTTGTCCTTCAAAACCCAAGTCTTCTCTGACAGTCCATCTTCCCAGTGCTCCCATAGCACTTTCTGCACAGTTCCATAACTGCATTTGCACTTGGTATTGTAATTATTTGCTGGCCAGTTTGTCTTCTAGAGTAATCTGAAGATTCCTTAAGGGAAGAAATCCTGTCGTTTGCAAGTGTATATCCTCAGCATCTAGCATGCAGCCTGGTATTTAGTTAATAGGATTAGGTGAGGTGCTTAATAAATAACTGTTGAATTGATGAACAGAAGAATAAATGCATTCAGATAGTGAGACACCCATGCCTAGAATCCCTCAGAAGCACACAGAGCATAACCAGTGCATGCTACCCAGACCTCTGGTTCCCACCTTCTTGTCTGCTGGTCCCCTGACCCTACTGCCTCTTAGCTTCCTCAAAGTCCCTCCTTTCTCCTTCTTTTGCTCAGTGAGAGACCATGAATTTGAGTACCACCTGAGGGCTGGCAGGCGAGGTAAGGGTTAATGACACCTCATTAGTGCTTAATTGGAGGAAGGAAGCTGCCCTGGCACCAGACAGGTGGGCAGGCCTACCCCTTGCTGGAAACAGGCATCCCTAGTTCCAGCACCCTGTCGGGCATGTGGGTGAATTGGCCCTGGAGACCCTCATCTCAGCCCGGGGCACCTCCCCCCACCATTTGCTTTGCCAATTTAGTCTCTAGGCAGTACAGACCAGCCCTCCCCATCTGTCACCAAACATCCAGAGGGAGAGGCAGCCTTCTTATCCTTTCTCGTTTAGCTAGGCTGTGCCCCTTCCCACCCCTGGAGAGACCGGAGGCTGGGAGGAGAGGTGGGGTAAGGAACTGGACAACTGAGAGGTAGATTAGAGAGCCACTAAAGGATAGATTTGGGATACAGACAGGCAACAGAGCTGGGGATGTGGAGATGTCTGCCCAATTTGACCTTAAATGAAGAGAATGCAAATGAGATGCAGACGATATGCAGATAAAAGCGAGGAGCTCATAATTAACATTCCGGGTGGCATCAGCTCCATACCCAGGACCCCAACGCTGTTGCCAATACTCGCCTCCTAACCTTCCTGGGTTGAGTGGCACTGCCCGTTACTTTGAGTGAGAAAAATGAGCTCAAGAAAAATAAGAGCTTGGCTGGGCTAGGACTGCAGGACCTGGGAAACAGGGCTCCACCCTCGCCTCCCCGCCCCCATCCCAAGCACCACCCAAGCTGCCTTTGAAGCACAAGCAAAGACCACTCTCCAGGTTACGCTCGGACGCACCGTCGGTTGCTATGGGGACCCCCTCCACGTCCAGGCCTGAACCAATGGGCATCACCACTGATGACCTCATGCCCCAGGCCCCGGGATTCTATTGGTTATTTGGAAGCCAGAGTGCCCTTCTCCAACTGCGTCACCGCTGGGGATCCCCCGACGACCCCAGCTGGTGTGGCCGACTGAAAGAAGGACACGCTGGGAGCTCACAATTTGCTGTATGAATGAATAAGGAAAGGAAGGAAGGGATTAATGAAAAGGAAGAAGAAAAGAGGGTGGGGTCACATAAAAAGACCAAAACTCCAGGTTTCAGCCTCTAGGGAAAGACTTGCAACCCCAGAAAGTGCGGAGCAGGATCCAGGTCTGAGACTCTCGGGACAGCAAAATAGAGTGATGCAAAGATGAGGGGAGTTTTTGCATCGTTCCGAAAAAACTAGGGCAGGCCCAGCAAATTGAGGGCCCCACCCTTGGCCATCTAGCGCCGCTGAGCTTTGGGGAGATCGGTGACTCCCCCAAACCGGCAGGTCTCCCAGCCTTCTGGAACCGCGCCCTGGAACACACCTCGAGGACTTCTCATGGGTAGGGCCCAGAGCCTTCAGCCCGTCTAGGTTCCATAAGCGGACTTGGCCCTCGCTGGAGACGCGCCCCAGGACTGAAACAGTTGTCCGCACAGGGCCCAGGCTGTAAGGAAAGTGAGTGTAGGGAGGGGCTGGCTTGAGGCCTGCGGCCGGCGGGCCTGAGTTTTCACCGCCCCCTCCCCCCCGCCCCCAGGCCAAGTGCGTGGCTGCCCAGGTGTCCACCCTTAACACTTGCAGGGAGCTTAGGCGGCTGGCGAGGGTGTGTGTCTGTGTCAAGTGTGCGCGTCTGCCTAAGAGTGAGGGCGTGTGTCTGCGTGCCGGGGAAAGCCGACTGGGCCCCGCGCCTCTTTCGCACATGCGTTATCAGCGGCGGATCCGCGCGCCGGCCACAGACTCGGGAGCGAGCGCGCCCGGCTTGGTCTGCGAAGAGAGGGTGTCTGGGGCCGCTGGGAGCAGGATGAGACCCGCACGGTCCTCAGTGCCAGGCTAACCAGTCATCCCCGGCCTGCGCCGCCTCTGCTTTCACCGGAGAGGGGCGGAGGTAGCAGTACAGTCGGTTTACAAGGCGACATATAGACACCCTCCTGGATGACAGTAGAGACTGAACTCGAACTCAGGACCAGAAGACCGAGCCCATAGCTCATGCTTCAGCTCAGACTTCACCCTCTCCACTCCAGCCCCTCGCCCCCGCTAAGGATCTTGTTTTGGGGTGAGGGCCCTGACACGCAGGCACACGTACCTACAGACATGGCATTTTATGAAAGTGGCCTTGAATGGGGGGCGGGAGGGTCCACTCATGTATGCTCCATCCGCGGCGCTGTCCTCCATCCCAGGCCTCAGCCAGAGCAATGGAACCAGCCCAGAGGGACCGGGGTCCGACCCAGGTGTGCAAGGGGGTGGGGCAGCGGTTCGCAGTCTTCAGCACTTCGGTCTGGTCTGTCAGTCTCTGGACCCCCAGCACCCTCCGCGGCGCCTCCCCCTCCCCGCGCATGTTCACACGCCGCCTCTAGCCGCCGCAGCCCCGCCGAGCTAATCAGCACAACATCCACCTATCGATCGTTGGCTGGGTGCCAGGCGGGCCGGCATTGTGCCAGTGCAGACTGTGTGGGGCACCGGGGCGGGTAGAGCATAGCTTCGGGGGAAGGGGCACCCCTTTCCTGGCTGCACCCAGGACACCGTTCAGAAAGAGGACCCCGGTTAGTCTTGGGGTGGAACATAGCCTTGCCACCTCTGCCTGCCTGAGGTGGAAGAGACCGAGTGAGGCTGAGAGCAAAGGGGGCCCTCCCTCCTCGGCCCCACCTCCTCCTCCTTATAAAAGCGAAGAACAAAGAGGCCGCTGGGGAAGGAGGCTTTGATCTGACCCCACCTTCCCAGTTCTAGGCCAGGCACCGCCCAGACTGCCCTTGGGGAGGGGGAGGGACATCCAGCTCTCAGGGACCCACGCATTCTGAAACCCAGGTGCTGTCTTTCTACTACCCCTTGCTTTTGCCCCAATGCCCTGCTTGGTGCTACCACAGCTTCCGCAGTGCCCCAAGTGGGTGGGCTATCAGGAGCACCTGTCCCCTCCCCAGCACAGGAAGCCAGCTAGGGAGGTGGTAGAGGGTGCCAAGCTCCACAGCTGCTGCGGGCACCCACCCCACACTGCCCAGAGGGTGCCTACTGAGGCCTGGCATGGATGGTCTGGGCACAGCTGGCAGGGAAGTCAGGCCAAGCCAAGCTGAGAGCAGAGGCTGCAGGGAGTCCCCTCCGGTGTCAGGGAAGGAGCCAGAGGGCAGTAGGTTGGGGAAAGCAACAAAAAGATGGGTGGTTTATTGAAGGCTTGGTCCAGACACTTATAAAAATACAAATTGGCATGAAATTCGACCTCATGGCAAGTCCGTCTTCACAGAAGACAAGTGGGTGACCCCCTGGGGAGGAAAGGTGCTGCCCCAGGGAAGAGGCCCACAGGGCACTGGGCACAGATGGCAAGCATGGGCTTCTTGCTTGACCTGGTCCAGCAATCACCTGTCCCCAGGTCTTCGGCCTTGGCCCCCAGCAGGCTCAAGGATCCGATCCCATCAAATCCCAGTCTTCCTGGGGTATGGGATGAGAATATCAAAGCAGCTGACAGAGACCCTATGTTTGTCTTGCCTCTGTTCCAGGGTGCCCAGTGCTGTCTGCAGCTCTCCTGCAGCTCCTCTTCAGTCTGTGATGAGGAGGCCGGCACCTGGAAGGGTCACCCCAGACCCTCTGACCTCCTCCATCACTATTCCATCTTGTCTGTCTGGCTTGGCCCTCCCAGCTCAGGTAGGGGGCAGGGGCCCTCCTCCAGGGAGTCTTGGGAGGGCTCTGGTTCCTGGGGGTGGCAGGAAGGGTCCGCTTGGCTCAGAGAACTCTCAGGAGACGCAGAATTGGGAGCAGCAGCAGCAGCAAGAGACAGAGGGGGCTGGGAGTGGCCCCCCCTTGCCACCCTGACGTGCCACTCTCTCCAGGGCTCCCAACAGGATGGGCTGACTCAGGCTCTGTGAGGGGGAGGGGGTAGCACTGATGGGTCCTCCTGTTTCAGCAGCCTCCTTCCTGCTCTCCCCATTACCTGTTCACTCCCACCCCTTTCTAAGGTGTCTCCCAAACTGGCCAATCCCTTCCCATAATCCACCACCTCATCATCTCTAAGCCCCAACTTTCAAGTCTCCTTCCAGTTGCCATTAGAGACCACCAGTTCAGCTAAGGCCTGGGACAGCCTTGCCCCTGGAGATGCCATTCCCTTTGTGGAGGGGAGGCTCCCACAGGCTAAATGGGCGGAGAAGAGGTTCCCCAGAGTTTGATGCTCCCAGATTCTTCCCACTCCTCCCCTCATTCCTGAGGGCCCCACACTAGCCAGAAGGGTTGCTCCCCTGCCCCAACCCACTCACTGTCCTCCTTGCAGCAGACAGACACCTGGAGCCTCAAGCACTGGCCAGGACTCTCCGGAGTTGGCACTGCTGGGTGGTGGGAAATTGGGAGGAAGAAGTTAGCACAGGCTAGTTTGTATGCCTCAGACTCCATTTCAAACCCTCCCCACTTCTTTTCTCTCCAGTTCCCTGGAAAGCTTTTCCTTATTTTGGGGCCACATCTAGGTGCCAGCCCCCCATCTGTGACCCTACTCATGTCCTCTTTCCTGGCTCCTCTTCCTTTCCCCTCCTCTCTATTGGTTCGCTCTAGATGTCCCCCTACTCGGTCCTGGACTCAGGCTCCCTGCCCACTCCCCCCTCCTAGGCCTAGCCTTCCTTCCCAGTCCTCTCATTCCCCCACCCCTCAGGATCTCTGCCTTGACTGCTGGCCATGGCAGCTAGCCCCGTTCCCCTCCCCACCTTCCTCAGGAGGCAGCCAGTGTGCCCATCTTCACTCACAGATGTAGTAGTAGGTCTCTCCAGGCAAGAATTCGAAGCCAAGGGAGAAGGGCGTGAAGCGCTGAATCTTCTCTGAGAATCGAACAGGGCCAAAGGGAGCGAAAGGCAGGGAGCACTCCCAGCGCTTGAAGGCACCCGGCCCCTCAGCCCGGCAGGCCTCATAGCCTGGCCAGTCCACCATGTATAACGCAAATGTCTCAGGGCCCTCAGGGGGCCCTGGACCCTCATAGTGTGGGCAGAAGATGTCTAGGTAATCCTTGAGGCCCAGCTCCACCACGGCGTCTCCTCGAAGCAGCCTGCAGGCATAAGGTAGGTGAGGGCGGAGGGGCTCATGGCACGGCACACCTGGGGCACGAGGGTCAGAGATACCTCTTCCCAATGGTCCCCACCAGCCAATCCCCCACCTGCTGGAGAGGGAGCAGCTTAGGAAGGCCTGAGTTCTCTAGACTGACACCTCCTGAGAGACAGAGTGCAAGAAAAGGATGAGGTAACCGATTCACAGGTTCAGAGAGGTTAAGGAACTGCAGTGCCTATAACCACATGGCCCAAATGTGAGAAGGCCACTCACCACACCCTAGCTTTTGGGTGGGAGCTGCCACCCACCTATCTAGCCCTAGTGCCCAAGACAGGGCCTTGTGTAGCACCTATGCTTGATAAATGTTAGGTGGATGGCTGCTGAGAAGAAGGGGCACAGAGGCAAGGGCTATAGATCTGGGCCCACAGAGCAATCACAGACTAGAGATGGAGACTGGGAACAATATCCTCATTAACAGATGCGTAAAGAGGAAGGCTTGCCTTTTAAGACCTCAATTCAATGCTGAAAAAAATGCCATAGTAAAAAAAAAAGAGAGAGAGAGAGAGTGGATGGTGGGAACCTCCCTTTTTTTTTTTTTTTTGGCCAGGACAATCAAGTGCCATACAAAGAGGGGAGCCCCCTCCACATATCTCCCAATCTTTGGCCTCCTCAGGACTCCCTTCCACCTGCCTGGGGGAGCCAGTACAGGTGGGAAAACCTGGGACATGCTGTCCCCCTCCAGCATAAAATAGAGCATGAACCACTTCCCCCCGCATCCCCACCATACACAGAGTCCAACTTGACTTATGAAAGGCCCCCAACTGTCTCTCAATGAGTGGTCTCAAGACCACCTGCATCTGGAGTTCTGATTAGAAATGCAGATTCCTGGGCTCAGCTCAGACCTACTGGAACACAAGCTGGGCCTTTGTACGTTTTGTTCCATGGCATCCCCAGTGCCTGGAAAAGTGTCTTGCACAAGGACAGTGCTCAATAAATATTTGTGGATTGAATGAATGAGCCAGAAACCTCAGGCTTAGGGGCTAGCAACCTGAATTTTTAACAAAACCTCCAAGTGATGCAGAGGCACTGGTCTAGAACAGAGAGTGAGGAATTCAGAGTTGGAGGACAACAATAGCTCTTTATCACACAGCATTGGTATTGTAATGACCTGTCCCAAAGCTTGCTGGCCCAGGGGTTCTTTGGGCTCCCAGAGGGCAGAGCCTAGGTCTTATCTCTAACCCCCCCAGCACCCTAGCACAGATCCTGGAACAGAGTATATGCTTAATAAATGTTAGTGAGTGAACAAACGGCATCACAGATTGTCTTAAGTGAAAATCAGAAAGAAAAACAGATGGAGAAAGCAGAGGGAGGCAGGGAGAATTGGGGAGGAGGATGGAAACAGGAAAAAATATCGACGTTCAAAGACAGGCAGCTCAGGAGAGAGAAATAAATAATAGTTTATATCTGTGCAGCCTGCACTTCTTTCACACACATGACCTCAGTCCGCTTGACTTCCCGGGGTACTAGGCATTATTAGCCCATTTTACAGATGAGATAACTGAGGTTAGGGAGGTCAAACGACTTGCCTAAAGGTGATTCAGCTAGAAGGGCAGGGCCGAGACTGCACAGAAATAGGACTAATAATGCCGAGATGAAAGCAGAGTTACAGAATGAGATCAGGAGAAAGAGTAGCGCCAAAGGGAAGGCCAAACGAGCAGGAAAGTAACCTTCTTTCACTAGAGTAAAGCCCCCCCCGCCGCAAGTCCCCCCGCCCCAGCTCGGGGCCGTAGGGAGGCTGGGGATCACCAAGAGAGAAGCGAGGGGGGCGGGGCTCGGAGTGCAGGCCGAGGTCTCTCGGCTGCCGGCTCCGAGACCCCACCGATTGCCTTCGGGGCTGGGGGTCCCCCTCTCGCCCCACAACGCGTGCGGGCAGGGGTGGGGGACCCCGGGCACGCCTCGCCCCTCCTTCCTCCCCCGCCGGCTCAAACAAAGGAGCCCCGGCGCGCGGCCGGGTCCAGGCGGCGCCGCGCACAGTGCGAGTGTCGGGCGCGCGCCCGACGCGGGCGCGCGCAGGCCCGGCTCGGAGCCCGCAGGTTTCAGCCCTGCTACCTGGGGTTACTGGAGTTCCAGTAGACCTCGTGGCGGAGGCCACAGCCCCCTCGCAGAGGGGAGCTGAGGAGCGCGGCCCAGAGGACAGTCCGCAGCAGGGGCTGCAGCCGCATCGCCCCCGGGTCTGGTCTGCTCCGGCCCGGGCGGGCCCGGCCCGTCCCGTCCCGCTTCGCAGTCGCGCCGAGAAAGGTACAAAGTGCGGGGGGCGGGGGGGGACTTGCGGGAAGGGGGTGGGGTGCTGAGACTCACAGGCCACGCCCCTGGATAACTTTCCACCAATGTGGGCGCGTCTCCGCCTCTTCATTCAAAGCCAACTCTTGTTAACCTTCTGTGCGCTGTAGCGCGCACGCCAGCTTAGGCAAGTTCTTGCTGAGGCTAGACCGCGTTTCAAGGGGGCGG
Organism: Kogia breviceps; assembly: GCF_026419965.1. Taxonomy (NCBI): domain Eukaryota; kingdom Metazoa; phylum Chordata; class Mammalia; order Artiodactyla; family Physeteridae; genus Kogia; species Kogia breviceps. Next base: position 85,859,194 of record NC_081310.1, on the reverse strand, counting down.
CGAGGCGGGACGTATTCCACTGTCTAGGAGTTGTTTTAGGGAGGTCGTGTTTTTCGTGTCTGTATTGGTACAGGGTAGAAAGCCTTATTAAATCTTTGGAAGATTTAAATATGGGCCCACGCCTTTTGTCCAGAAAGAGGCAAGTGAGGCACGGGAGAGGATCCACGAAGTTGTCCTGCCATCTTAGGCACCATTGCTCCTTTTTCTTTGCCCATCTAGGGATATAGCGAGGGGAAGGGACAAATCGCCTCCTGGGACCACCCCCCCACCCCCATCCCCCCTTTACAGAACCTCAGATGGCGAGCTCGATGTCCACCTTGGGGTTGGCCCCTGTCCCTTTCCGCCCCACACCTTCGTTCTGGGCGAACGAAGGCCATAGTCTCAAAGACGAAGTAATGATGTGGTTGCGGCCCATACAAAGCACTTCTGTTCCCGAACCCTCAGGTGGGGTGGGGGAGGGGAGAGGCAGGTGCGCGGCCTTGGAATCGTGGGAGCCGCCGCCGCGCCCCGCCCCGGCTCCTGGGCTCTGAGAACACCAGCCAGTTCCATTTTTCCCAGCCGCTGGTCAGAGGGTGGGGACAGCTAGTCCAACAGCTTGGCCGGTTTGTCGATGGTCGCCGCCAAGGGGCCGCGCAGCGTTGGGGGCGAGAACTTGGCTACTGGGGGTGGCAGAGGGCGTACAGCGCCCTTTGTGGTACTGATTGTGCAGAAGGTCATCCCAAAGTGGGCAGAAACAAGCCGCGAGCATCCCAGGGACACCCGCGGACCCAGCTTGGGGCTCTCGCCCTCCCTATCCTGTCTTCATCTGAGGCGCAGCGTCTCCTGGCGGCCAGATCTGGAATCGCGGCAGCGGAGACCCTCCTTCCCTAAGCAGACAAACTTCGAGGCGCGCTCCCAAGACCTCACTTTTATTGCAGTTCTGCAGAGACAGGCTGTGCGCACCTCCCTCAGCTCCGTCCAGCTCCCAGACACTCCCCAACCCCAAGATGCCACTGCGTGGGCGGGTCCCCAGGGTGCTGCTCGACAGCAAGTGAAGGTGCCTGGTGTCAGTGTCTTAAGACTCCTGCTCCGTAGCGTCCAGGTCCCCCAGCTCCTTCAGTCACCGCGGGGGACTCCAGGGGTCGGGTCTGCCTGTTGAAATTCTAAGTCCAGGTTGGAGGCAGCGGAACCTTAGGAGAGGTCAGAGGTAGAGCGAGGACACTGCTGGGGGCGGCGGTGCAGGCCTGCGGTGTGGGAGGCCAAGAAAAAAGGTCAGAGGTCCCCCCAGACCACTCGCCCCACCAGCCCATCCTCAGCGCCCCTCCTCCCCTACCTGGTGGGTACCACTGGGGACGGGATTCCAGCTCCAGGGCCAGGCAGGTCAGCCGAAGGGCGCTGACCCTGAGGGTCAGTAGGCAGTGGTTTCCTCGAGGGTGGGGGCTTGGTGGGCCCCTGAGACTGAGAGAGAGAAGGCAGGAAGCCAGCTTGGGAGGGGGTATCATGTTGCCCACCTCCCACAAACTGGTGCTGGGGAACACCAGCTTGAGGGGCGGCACCAGAGGACACCTTTGTCTGCAAACAAACCTGTCACCATTAAATATGCCACTGGGGTATGTGCCCTTAGGTACAGGGGGCATCTTACTACCAGCACCACTGCCAAGGCTACCAGCACCACAGCCCTGGGTGGGGGAGGAGGCTGTGCCCTTCTCTCCCCCCACTGTTACCTTCGGGCACCTCACCACCGGGTCAGCGGGCAGAGGGCGGGTGGGGGGATTGGGTCGGCCAGCCATCTCAGCCTGAACAGAGAGAGGGGCAGTGACTATGAGAGCACAGCCAGGAGCAGTGGGCATGCAGTGGATTTCCCGAGGGGTTCAGGTCAACATGCAAAGTCAGCCAGGGGGCAGGAGAGAACGGGGGCATGCGCATGGGGCCTGAGTGCATGGCAGTAGATGCCTTAGGGGAGAAAGGTGTGGGTCACCTGTGGTGTCCCTGGCAGACTGCAGTCCCACCACTGACCACCAGATGGTGGTAGAAACCAAGGCAGGAAGCTCACCCTTTGCTACTTCTGGGGAGCGTCTGAAAGCTGAGGGACACTCTGGTCCCCTAGTGAAAAGTGCCACTGGCAGGGAACAGGGAGGAGAACTGCAGTTGGGCACCAAGCCTCCCACCTGCCCTGGGCCAGGGTAGGGCCTGGCCCAGATTTACCTGGAGTCTCTTGGGCACAGGGTCAGGAGGCAGCGGCCTGGAGGGAGGGGCCGGGAAGCCAAGAGCACTAGCCTGCTGAAAGAGCAGGAGGAGCAGACAGGCAGAGTGGGCGGGGGAGAGGGAGCAGAGAGACAGATGTGGGCAGAGAGGTGTTAGTGCTCAGGGATGGGCAGCCAGGGCCCCGGGGGCAGTGGGGACTGTGCATGCGGTTATTCAGTTTCACGCAGAGGGGGTGCCAAGTGGTGGAGTGGGAGGGCGTGCAGACCACCTCCACACACACACTTCTGTCATCAGATCCAGAGGGCTCAGGGCAGGGGCATTCACCAGCCCTTCTACATACGGTGACCAGGGCCTCATCAGGTCCTGGCACACTGAAGGCCACTTTGAGCATCACCCACTCATGCCCTCCAGGGGGCATCACTGCTGGGAGCACAGGTAGACCCACCTTTCAAAGCCACTGGCTAGGCCAGCTCTAAGAGCACAGCACTCCCTCCTCTAGGTGACTTCCCCTCCCCAGTCCAGGCTGGACTCTGCTTCTCAGCCTGCAGCCAGGGGACGGGAGGGGAGGGCTGGCCCTGACTCCTCTGACTGACTCTTGGGCAATGCAAGTCTTTCTCTGAGCCTAGAGCCTTCAATACCCGCCCCCCACAGGGCCCAAGCTGGATGCCTGGCCAGGACGGGGCCCTCTCTCCTCTGGCATGCAGACTTACCTTGGCACCTGGCATCAGCAGAGCCCTCTGCGGGGGTCCTGGGCGTTCGGGGGGAGCAGACTGGGCTGCCCTGAGCATGGAGAGAGGCAAGGAGAGAGAGGGCCCAGCCTCAGACCCTGTTCTCCACCCATTTGCAGCCTTTGAGTGGGCTTAACCCTTTGTGGCCCCTTGGATCACGGTGTAGGCCAAATCAGAAGTGGGAAGGGGAAGCTGAGCAGCCTGAGGGAGGGCTCCACTTCAGCACTGGGGTTCCTGGAGAGAAATGATCCTAGCACCCCAGCTTCCCCACTTGGGTCTACATGTGAGGTGAAGGGTAATGGGGCACATGTAGGGAAGGGAGATGTGTGTGGGGTGTGGTCTGGGGGGCTTGGGTTCAGAATCAGGTGTCAGGGGCTGCCTAGGGGTGGGGGTGGGGCTCCAGAGCTGTTGTCCTTAACAGAGCTGTGGAGAAAGCTGGTAGCAGGGAGGCTGGTACCTGTATTGGCAGCTGGGTCCCTTAAGCTGGCAGAGTCGCTGGCGCAGGCGGGCACGGTGCCAGTAGCTGGCACCAAGCAGCACCAGGACCAGCAACAACAGAAGGCTGAGGGGCAGCCCTGTGGTCAGGGAGCTGGTTGCTGTGGGTGAAGGCAGGTTTGAAAGTGGGCAGGGCTAAGAACTCTACACCCAGGAAGAGGTGGGGGGGCAGGGAGTGAGGTCAGGTGATCAGAGAAGGTGAAGGGGTCAGGGGTCACAGAGAGTCAGGGAACCAGCAGCGAAGGGGTCAGAAAAGAGGGGCAGTGAAGGATGCCCTCTCAGCTGCCCCTGTCCCCCACCTCATGCTACCTCTGATGCGGGTGGTGCAGTCTGGGGGTGCCCAACCCTCCTCACAGTGGCAGTGTCTGTTGCTGTTGCAGACCTAGGAGGTACAGGTTGAACAGTGAGGAGCTGTGCCCTCTGGGGCCGTGTTTCCCTGTCCCCAGCTTTTCAAGATCTCAGATGTCCAAAACTGGAAGGCGTGCTGAGAATGATAGTGTGGAGGGCGCCAGTGTTCTGGAGAGAGACTCTTTATCTGTGCCAGAGAAAGTTAGATTGAACTCACATTGTGAGTGCCTTCTATCTGCCAGGCACTGTGCTAGAAGCCTTCATACTCATCTCATGTGCCCCCAGGAAGTGGGTACTATTATTATGCCCATTAGTTAGAGGAGGAAACTGAGCTCAGAGAGGTTAATAACCTGCCCTGGATCTAACAGTTCAGATGTGGTAGAGCACGGATTAGAACCCAGGTGTGTCTGTTTCCAAAGCCCACCATTCTTTTCCTTCCCAGAGGCTCCCTGCTCCCCTTTCATCTCCCACCATGCCAACTCACCCCATGCCCATGGCATTTGCTTCGACATTCCTGTGTTCCCAGGATCTCCACCGGTTGGCATTGATGGTCGATGCACACCTGCCCGATGGCGAGAGAAGAGCAAAGATCACCTTCTCTAGAGCTTTACTGGCACTGGAAGGCCAACAGAGACAAAGCCCACCCCGCTTTTACAGATGGGGAGACCAAGGCTCAGAGGATCATGGGACTCTGCTCCATCTGAAGTGACAATCTGAACTCCCCTCAGAGTCTGCACCTTCTTCACCGGTGGCTAGTGAGGCTTGGGCGCTGCCTGCAGCAGTCCAGATATCCCTCCCCACCTGGTGCTGCCCACCTAGGCTGCTCACCAGGCCGGGGCCACAGGCTGTGCCAGGCAGAGTCAGCAGGGGCTGGGCCACGTCGTTGCCCAGGTCCAGGTGTACCCAGCTGCAGTTCAATTTCAGCTGGGTCCCGTTGGCTTCCAGCATCTCCCAGTGAAGATCTCGGGCTGAGCCCAGCAGAGGCTGGGCCCTCCCTCCCTGGCACTGGAGCTGCCCACAAATGGCATCTCTGGGGTTAGATAGGAGGTGTAGGGTAAGTGGGGCGGAGCCAAGACTCCCACAAACCCAGAGGAGGAGCCAGGTTCCCTCACTTACCTAGGGGCACAGGACACATAGCTGCCATCAGGGCTGCGCCCACAGCTCCCAAAGGCGTCCCCCCGAGTGTTGGCAGTAAGAAGGCAAAGTGGTGCAGCGGGCTGGGCCCCAGGCCCCCAGAGAGCCTGGCACTGCTGGGCATAGGAGGTACAGCGTCCTTGCATGCACACAGCCTGTCCATCAGCACACGGCTCACCGTCCCCCAGGCTGACATCAGGGGGACACTGGGAGCTGTCTCCTGGGCAGAACTCGGGCAAGTCACAGTCACCTCTGGTAGAGCGGCACTGCCAGCCAGCCGGGCGCAGCTGTGGAGGGTGGGTAAGCATCAATGTGGGAGCTGGGCAAATCCAGCCAGGCCCTGGGAGTCAGAATGACCTTTTCCACACTGGCCCCTGGCAGGTGGGCTCTGGGCGGCCAGTCCAGTCTGTGCCCACCTGGCAATTTTGACAACAGAGTCCATCGGACGCACACTGTGCCCCTGGCCTCAGCTGGCAGGTGAAGTAATCACAGCAAGGATCAGTGCAGTCCTATGGGCAAGGGCACAGAGGGGCTGAGGGTCAGAGCAGGCTGGGCCTGAGAGCCTGCCCTTACCCCCTCCCAGGGCCTGAACCCAAAAGGATGCACACAGCAAATGAAGGCCAGAGCCCAACAATCTACGTGCAGTCCCCGCAGACAGGGAGGTGGGGAGAGGGGTTCCTGAGGCTTGGAGATGGCTGATGAGCCAGGGTGAGGGCACAGAAGTGAGTGGGGCAAGGCTCTGGGTGAGGGGCTCACATCTGGGAAGCCACAGTCACACTGCTCGCCGGGCTCCACCAACATATTTCCGCAGACACTGGCCATCGAGAGCAGACTGGAGAGCCGTTCAAAGAGGCAGCTGCCCATTCCACCCAGGAGGGCTTTTTCCAGGGCCTGTCGGCTGCAGTTGCTGAAGTTCAGGCCTGGCAGGAAGCTGGCAATGGCGGCAAGGAAGGTTGGGGCTTCGGACGTCTCCCTGCCCCCTGCCCCCTGCCCTCTCCATCCTGCAGCTACTCACTCTGTTGAGGCCTCCATGATGCAGCTCTTGGCCGGGGCTGGACCTGGACAGGGGCAGCTGTTCCCGGGTGAGTCATGGCCCAGGCCTAGGCTGTGGCCCAACTCGTGGGCTATTGAGGAGGCGACTCCCAGGATGCTTGTGGAGTGGTCCTGTCATTGGGGAGGGGATACCCCAGGTCCAGCACCAGCCTGACTCCTCCTCTTCTCTCCCATCTGACCTCTTGGGCACTGAGCAAGCACCGCCTCCCTCTTTAAGTGCTTCTAAAGTAGGAGAGCCTGGGCCTGGGTGGCAGGAAACCTGGGTTCTCACCTCTGTTACCCCTCTCTAACTATATGGCCCTGGGAGAGCACCTTTGTTCTTCAGGCCTCAGCTACCTCCTCCTGCCCCAGGAAATGGGAAGAGCTCATAGGTGAAGACACTAATGAGCTGGCCACAGGCGAGGGTATCCTGACAGCAGAGGCCACGTCATGCACCCTGGCCCTCTATACCCTCAGGTTTGGGGTTGGTAACTTTGCTGGGGGTTTCAGTGAATACATGGTACCACATTTGGGAAGAGCTGAACGGGAATGGGGAGGAGATGTGGAAATAGCTCACCATGTTCACACCTCCTGAGAATTCAGGAGAACAGATGGAGTTCTGAATGGCCATGCCCACCATAGGCCCAGAGAATGAAGTGGCACTGAGGGATTGAGAGGGCAAAGGTTAGGGCCCAAAGCCAAGGTGGCCAGAGCTTCAGGGCCTCAGGTAGGGAGTTGGGATGTGAAATTTGCCAGGCCGGGGCAGGGCCGGGGCAGAGCTGGGCCCCGCTGGCTGAGCCTGGGGGGTCTTACGTCACCAGCTGGGCACTGTCGTGGGGCAACCGAGGCAGCAGGTCTGTCCGGCGCCAGCGGAGGAAGCTGTCTAGTGTGAGACCTGGGTGCTGGCTTATCTCTATCAGGTCACGCTGAGTCCAGGCCTCCAGGCCCACTAGCACCACCCGGACATTCAGAGGCCTGAAGAACTGAAAGAGAACTGGGGCTCAGGAGAGGGATTCCCATGGTTGGGGGCCATAATCATGCTTCTGGGTCCAATACTCACTGTGTCCAGGAGGAGGGCCACTTCCAGGGTGCGGTTCAGCAGGCTCTGGAAGTCCCGGTACCTCTGGACCTGTGGGTCAAGAGAGGTGACCGTGAAAGGCAGCAGGGCAGGCAGAGGTCAGGGGAGGACTTGCAGGGGTCAGCAAGCTCACCTCGGAATGGTCAGCCACAATCACCAGCTCAACAATCTTGGTCTCTGTCACCACGTCCCGCCTCCACTGTGGACAAGAGGAAGGCGCATCAGGCACACCCACCACTCACCGCCAGCAGCTGCATAGGGCTGACCAGGCTGTGTCCACAACCACTCTGTGTGGTGAAACGAGAGTGAAGAGCTCATTTTACAGAGAACCACTGAGAACCTGAGAGGCCAGGGACTTGCCCAAGATAGACAAAGAATAGGTTTAGAAGCTGGGAGTAGAGCCCTGCTTTTCTGGCTTCAAATCCAGTGCTTTTTCCAAATTAAAAAAAAAAATAATAACAGCCAACACCATCAAATACTTAACGTATGCCAGGCAGAGTTCTAAGCATTTACACATATATATGTATTTATATAGATTTATTTAATCTTCACAGTAATCCTATAAGGTAAGTAGTTTTATTATCCCCATTGAATAAATTAGAAAATTGGCTTCTTATTGGTTTATGGTCAGCAACTATGTATTTGCTATATCCAAGTGAGAGCTCTCTGCATTTGGATCATAAGACAGATGAGAAGTTTGAGTCAAGTACCTGCATCCAAATCCTGGATATACCATTTATTAGTTGAATGGCCTTGGCCAAGTCACTTAATCTCTCCGAGCCAGTTTTCTCACTAAAATAGAGCAATGGATAGCACCTACCTCCCAGGGTTGCTGGGATCAGTAAAGGAGATAATGTTCACAAAGTGCCTGGTACTGGGAAATTGCTCCATTAGCAGGAGCAGTTGTTACTGTGAACAAATAGCTCTGAGGGCCCGGGGGCCAGCCCTGCGGACAACAGAAGCCCAGCCCTCCTGCCATTCATCCTCACCTGGAGAAGGTGACGCTGTCCCAGGGGGTGCTCTCGTGGAGCCTGAGTGGACACAGATGCAGGCCAGCTCAGGGCACAAGTGTGGCCTGGCAGGAGGAGGTCTTGGAGCCGGGAGATAACAGGGGGACCCTGAAGGTCCCCAGGCCCCAGCTCCAGGGAGTAGCTTCTCTCTGGGGACAGGATCACCAAGCCCCTATGCAAAGATGCAGGAAGTCAGAAAACTTTTCAGCTCCATGCCTCGTTTATGCTCACTCTCTCCACCTTCATGGAATCGACCCCTTGTACCTGAGCCCGGAGCAGGTGCAGACAGAGACCCAGGAGTTGGCGTGGCCCTGCACTCTTCCCTGGTAGCAGCAGTTCTCCTACAGCAGAGAAACATGAGTGCCAACTTGAAGGCCAGGCCAAGGTTTGAGCCCAGGAGGCTAGCCTGTGGGTGAGGATAGGCAGTGTCCTCCCATTCTCCAGGGATGGCACCTTCCAGTCACCCCTTTCCTTCTTCCCTCAGGCCAGAAACAGGGCACAAGATGACCTGACTCACCAGAGTGTGTCCCTCACTGACCACCCGGGTGCCATCAGGCTGGTACCACACCAGGGTTGGGCGGCCTGAGACTAGCTCCCTGTGGAATGAAGAAGAAGGAGGGCAGTGCTCCCAGGGTGGTGCAGTGACAGCCTGAGACCTGGACGTGGTAGAGGAGTGGCAGGGGGCTGGGCAATCCCCGCAAGCTTCCTGCTTCCCCTGGAGACAGCAGAGTATGGTGGTTGGGCCACAAACTCTGTCAGGCTATCTGGGTTCCAATCTAGTTTTCACCACCCACTAGCTGTGTGACCTTGGGAGAGTTACTTAACTTCTCTGTGCCTTGACTTCTTCATATATGAGGCCAATAATAATACATAATAGTATCTACCTTATAGAGTTGTTATGAGGATTTAATGAGTTCAAGCTCTTAGTACCTGGTACATTGTAGATGCTATATAAGTTGTTAGCCATGTTATTGTTAATATTACCACTATCATTATTACCTATTCTGTAGCAGCTCCAGGATATGACTCTCACCATCCAATTCCAAATTGATCCGCAAAGCCTCAGGCAGACTGGTCTGTGGGCACCAGAGGGCATGTCACCTCCCTGGCCCTGTCTGAAACTCCTATCTTCTCTAACCAGAAAACCTCAGGCCCTTAGGAGAGCACCAATGATTAGATCATTGGTGGGGGGATCCTGAGGGAGGGGCCAGGAAGCCCTGCCTGGCCTGGGGTATTGTTCTGGGGGGTTGTGTGGGTAGGTCAAGGAAGGTATCCGAGCCGCCCCTTCTCGGCTTCCTGCCCAGAGAGGAAGCATCATGGAGGACCCATTGCAGGCCCCAGCCCTTCCTCTGACTCAGCTTTAGAATTGGGAGGGGAGGGTGTTTGGTGAGGCCCTGACCCTCTCCAAGTCTCCCCACTGAAAAAGCTGACAACATGAGACCAAGAAAGCAAGTTTGGCCCCAGAATTTCCCAGTGGAGATGGAAGGGTTGTGTGGGGCTGAGGCAGACAGATGTGTGTGCAGAGGGGAGAGCGAGATAAGTGAAGCCAGGTGCTGGGGTGCAGAGGGAGAGGCAGCTAGACCTGGGATGGCCATGCTACAGTGAGGTCCATTCACCCACTCCTCAGCCAGTCTTTGCCTGGAGACACCTGATTATTCAGGGTGGTGGGTGGTGCGGGTGTATTTCTTTATTCGAGGGGAGAGAGAGGCTCACCTGAAGTACCTCTGCTAGGCTGAGCGTGAGGTTGTCCTGAAGGATCTGGGGCTCCGAAGACCCATTCAGGGCCCTCTCTGGCCTTGCCTGCTTCTCCTCAGTGCCACCTGCAGGGTTCCCAGGACACCCCAAGAGAGTGCTGAGAGAATCAGCACCACGGCTGGGGATGGCTGGTGCCCTCTGACCCACCTGGCTCCCAGCACATCAAGGCCCTTCTCTGCTTGAAGGACCCTTGCATTGCATGCTGGGACTTAAAGAATACTAGAGGGAGGGGGCAGGGGCTTCTCTCCAATTTTTCCCTTTCATCCCACCAACTCATCCACAAGTCCCCAAAGAAAGAAGTTCAGTTTGCCCAGTCTGTGGCCCCCCTGTCCCCCTCAGACCAATGCCAGGTTCTCACAGGGACCCTCCCCCTGTTCCTACCCCCTCCCAACCACCTCCCCCCAGGAACGCCCCCTCTCAGGACTGGGCGAAGACTTGTGGCCCGGTGCCCACTGACCCTCCCTTTCCTCACATCAGAGATGCCGGGAACGCCCATTTCTGGGTGAGCATTGCAAACACCCACCTCCCTAAATACCCCTCATGCCCAGTTAGGCACACCCGCTCCCCACAGCCTCCGCTTCCTCCCGGAGTCCGCCCCCCATCCCCACAATGGCCCTCTCTCCTCCGGACACTCCACCCCCCGCCTGCCCTCTCGGCCCCCAGACCAAGACAGCAGCGGGAAGTGAAAGTTCCAAGGAGGAGTTGGTGTCCCAGCCTCTTTCCTGGCCAATTCTCCCCACTCCTGGCTCCTCCCGGGCCCCCTCCCGTTCAGTCAGCTTTCTGGTGGCATCAGCACCAGGGTGAGGGGTGCCTGGCCGCTCAGGTCTGGGATGGGGGCCAGGAAGTATCCTCTTCGCCAAACCCTAGGAGACGTGCCTACTCGGCGCCCTGGCACCGGGTGGAACGGTCAGCTAGGCCCCAGAGGAGCGAAGACATCAGTCCTGGGGAGCAGAGACCCTCTACCGCGATCCTGAGGGGGCGCTGGGCCAGGCCCTGCGGTGCCTGGTCCCGGAGCCTGAAAGTGTCCGCGGGGACTGTGCAGAGGATGACAGAGTAGGGGGCGCCGGCATCCCTCCTCCTTTCCTCCCCACTCCATCGCCCAGTCTCTGGGCCCTCGGCCCAGGACAGCCGACCAGGGCGGGCTGCACTCTGGTTGGGGTCTCTCAGGGTCTCCGGCCGACCCCAGGACCCCAGTGCTTCCCGCCTTCCCTGCGCGTCCTCCCAGTCCGCCCCGCCGGCCCACTGCTGGCAGGGTACTCACCTATATCTGGGAGCGGCCGGGAGGGCAGAGGGCTGCCGGCCCCCAGGAGCCCCAGGGCCCAGAGCAGCGCCAGCCGCATGGCAGCGGCGCCCGGGGTCGGGCGAGGGCAGCAGGTGCTGGGCGGAGTGCCGAGGAGCCGCGGCTGCCGGGTCTGCTTCGCTCACCTAGCGGCTCGGCGCAGACACCAGGCCCCGCCCCGCCCCCTCCCACCCCGCAGAACCAGGCTCCGCCCTCGGAAGGCCCCGCCCCCACAGCGCGCCGGGTCCCAAAGAGGCGTGCACCTAGCCCATGACTGCGACTCCCGCACGACCAACGCTGATCTGCACAGCGGCTTCCCGGCTACTGTGCGAAATAGGAGCCGAGGCCCGGTCCGACCGCCTTGGGAGTCGCGCCTCCACCCGGCCCTGGGTCCCGACGCCTTCCTAGCAGCTTCACTGCCCTCTGGCCTCAAGTCAGCCGTCCCACTCTGTCAGATCAGGCGGGCCAGTTCTCCCGATTGCCCGGCTCACCCTCCCCTAACGGACCCCTGCGAAGCGCGGGCAGCAGGCGTGTACAAAACATTTTATTAAACAGGAAGGAGCGGGTGGGAGAGCCAGCAGGACGCCCCTTCACTCTGCGTAGGTAGCATCGTCGTTGCTGTCGCTGTAGGCGGAGGAGGAGAGCTCCTCGCGGGGTGTGCAGACCGGGCACCGCTGCCGCATGTCTTTCCAGCACGACCGGCAGTACACCGCCTCGCAATCCGCCGTAGGGCACACGTAGGACTCGGGCGTCTCGGGTGCCTGGCACACCACGCATCGCCTGCGCAGCCAGGGGCGCAAGAGGGACAGGCAGCGGCGGTGCAGGATGTCCGCCAGGTGGCGGCGCTGTTGGGAGGCAAGGGGGTTTAGAGCCTGTTAGAGCTTCTTGTCTCAAGTCTCAAGGCCTGACTATGCCCACATGTTGGAAGAAGCTGGATTGGGCAAAGAAGACCCCTGGAGGGCGAGGGTGCTATGCAAGTGGGTCCTAGAGAGCCTCCCTCACTCCGTGATGGAGAGTGGGAGGAAGAAGCCTCGATTCTCTCCCAGCCAGTAACAGCAACTACCATCATCACGTTACCATAAATCGCTTTATTTGATTCTCACCGTGGGGCTGAGAAGTGAGTAGGGCAGATAAGACTATCACTATTGTGTCCCCCCCCCCACTTTACAGATGAGAAAGATGAATCTCATAAATGTTAAGTGACTTTCCCAAAGGCACAGACTGAACAGTCAAAACCTGCCTGGACACAGGTACCCTGATTCCAAATCACAAGCCTGGCTCATTATGCTCCCTCCCTCTCCCACCCTCTCTCCGCACAATTGCCAGGAATTCTCAGGCCACCTTACCAGATGCTCTTTGCTCAAGAAACTCCCGGGGGGACTTCCCTGGTGGTCCAGTGGTTAAGACTCCGCGCTTCTGACACAGGGGGCCCAGGTTTGATCTCTTGTCAGGGAACTAGATCCCACATGCCACAACTAAGAGCCTGCGTGCTGCAACTAAAAGATCCCGCATGCCACAAAGAAAATCCCACAGGCAGCAATGGAGATTCTGCTTGCCGCAACTAAGACCCGGTGCAGCCAAATAAATAAATATATATATATATATTTTTAAAAGGCACTCCAGGGATTGGGACTTCCCTGGTGGTCCAGTGGCTAAGACTCCATGCTCCCAACGCAGGGGGCCCAGGTTCAATCTCTGGTCAGGGAATTAGATCCCAAATGCCTCAACTAAAGATCCTGCATGCTGCAACGAAGATCCTGTGTGCCTCAACTAAGACCCGGCGCAGCCAAATAAATAAATAAACCTTTTTAAAAAAAGAAAGAAAGAAACTCCAGGGGCTCCACTGCCTGCCAAACAAAGGCAGAACTCCTGGGCTTGGCCTTCTGAGCCTTCCACAGTCTGTTCTCTTTCTAGCCTCTGCTCCAACTTACTCCTCCCTGAACTTTGCATCTTCTGTGCCAGTTTCTCCTTAGACTAGCTCTGGCACTTGTCATTCCCTTTGTACTCTGAGTCTTTGCACATTCTGTTCCCTTAGCTTGGAATGAATGCCCTTCACATTTCCATCTACCCATCAAAATCCAGTTAACTCCATGATTTGGTCATGGAATCATACTATGTTCATTTTCAGTGAGTTTCTTAGGAGGCTGGATCAAGATGGTGGAATAGAAGGACATGGAGCTCACCTCCTCCTGTAGTATGTTCATTTTCTTCATCAGACATTCATTCAGCCCCTACTGTGTGTCATGGGAGTTGGGGGATCTAGGCACTGGAGGAAAATGTTAAGCAAACACAGTCTCTCACTTTTTTTTTTTTTTTTTTTTGCATTACACGGGCCTCTCAATGTTGTGGCCTCTCCTGTTGCGGAGCACAGGCTCCGGACGCGCAGGCTCAGCGGCCATGGCTCACGGGCCCAGCCGCTCCGCGGCATGTGGGATCTTCCTGGACTGGGGCACAAACCCGTGTCCCCTGCATCGGCAGGCGGCCTCTCAACCACTGCGCCACCAGGGAAGCCCCAGTCTCTCACTTTTATGAGCTTTGTTAGGGCTGATTAAATAAGAGTGACTGCCACTTGCTTTTTAAATAGTATTGGGCACTGTACCAAGAAACTGTAAGTAGATTAACTCAATTCAAACAATAACCATGTAAGGCAGATATTGTTGTTATCATCTCTTTTTCAGGCAAGAAAACTGATGCTTGGAGAGATGATCACTTGCCTAGGATCACACAATGACAACTAACAGGCATATAGAACTTGCTATGTGCCTGCACTGTGACAGTGAAAGTCATTTAATCCTTACTACAACTAGATGGAGTAGGTAACTCCATTTTACAGAAGGGAAAAACCAAGGCTCAGCATATAAGTGTGTTCAAGATCACACAATTGTCATAGAAATAAGGAAAGGAGCCAGGATTCAAACCCAGGCTCTCTGGCACCAGAGCCCCACACCTGACCACCACTCTATTACTGATCTCTAGTGAGCAGGCCTTACAGATCTGTCCAAACTCCCCATTCTTCAGAGGAAAAACTGAGGTCCAGTGAAGACCATGGCCAAGGTCACACAGCTTAATGAGGGAGTGTGGACTGGAGCCTGGTTCTTCTGACGGTGTGCTCTTTCTGTACACTGCATGCCCCTCCATGAAGCCTCCCTGACCCCCAGCCCACCTGCTTCCCCTCATCCACCAATCTGCCACCCCATCCACTGATGGAACTGCACTGAGGTTCTGGTCTTAAGCCCTCTCAGAAGAAACTGTGGCTTTGCCTTGGGTTCCTTGTTTCTGATGAACCCCTCTTGCTCTCCTTTGACCTGATGGTATCAAATCTGATTCCCCTTTTCTGCCTGCTTCCCAATGGTCCACTTAGGATCTCAGGCTGGGCTGAATCCTGGGGCACAGAGATGGACACAGCCTTGACCTCCAGGAGCTGAATGACCAGGGCCCTTGGCATGCATCCCATCAGAACTCACTGAGCATCAGTAGGCCTGGGGCCTTGGTGGGGGCTGGGTGGACTGAGGGGAGATGCTCCTCCCCCTCAGTTCTCAGACCCAGCCAGGGGCACAGGCCTGGACTTACAGAAGCCCTCTGCTGTTGTGCCCGCCTCACAATGGCGGCCCTCCTCAGTTGGGTGAAGGCTGCTCTCTTCCTCAGGAGCTCATTGTAGAGGAAAAGGATCCGCTTCTTCTCACGCTGGGGCCAGGGAGACAGTACAGAGGAGGAAGACATTCCCCAAAGATGGGGCTTGTGGTGAGCTGGGCTCAGGCTGGTGTGTGTGTGCATGCAGGGGTGGAGAGGGCGGGGCGAGGCGCACCTTGGGGAAGTAGAAGGCTACGATGACCCTCCGGAGCCGGTAGCCGAAAGCTTGGAGCAGGCAGAGACACACTAGCAGGATGCTTGGTAGTGCAGCCCTCAAATAGGCCCTGGTACTCAGGGGCACAGGCTGGGGCAGGCAGGCTGGCAGAGGAGGCAGGCCTGTCAGGGGTCTGGCCAGGACTGGCCACGGCTCTGGGTTGAATTCCCCATGCCAGTGGGGTGTGGGTTAAATCCCTGATTACCCTGTTCTCCTCCTGCCTGCCCCTCACCCTGCAGAGCTGTGTTGTCGGTATTATAGCCATTAGGCCCATGAAGCTATTTGCTCAACTTGGCACAGATGTAGAAATTTTCCATCACGGCAGAAAGTTCTGTTGAACAGCACTGCTCCAGAGGGCTGGGACCATCTGGCCCCAAAGACCCAGCCCTCAGACTCCTCTGACCCAAGTCTGTCATCCTGCAACTCTTCAAGCCTGACCTGATGTTCTCTAGTTTAATTTCTCCAATGCAAGCACGCCAACCCCCATCTCGCCACGGCCAAGGCCCAGTCCCCCAACTCTTTGTCTTGGAAAGACCCTGGCCCTCCCAGCCCTCAATTCCTCTGATCCAAACTTTCAGCATCACTCACGCATGTTGTTGGATTCCACCACCATCTCCGAGGAGGTGTTCAGGGCCCCAATGGTATTCCGAAGAAGTCGGGCAAGCATGGAGTCTCCCCCGACTTTCACCTCCAGTTTATGACTGCCTGAAGCCAGGATAGGGGACGTGGTGTGTGTGGAGCAGGGAGTCAGGAAAGGGTTGGGGTTAAGGGGATGGGGCTGGTTGGGGACTGGACGTAGGGGAGAGGTCAAGGCATACAAATACTTCTCAACTGCACGGGACTTTCCATCCCTTCACTGACTACTAATTCCTCCTTTTGGTAGATATAAAGGGTGGTGGAAACAGAGGCCCCCAGTGATAGCTGTCAGGTTGCAGTGCTGATATTTGACCCTAAGGAGGACAGGCAGGGGCCGAGATGCAGAAGGAGGTGACGGAATTGGAAGAATTGGGGACGGGTGGCTGCACAAGGGTGGGAGTTCTCCAGGGGGGTGTCTCTTGGGCCTGGAGCCTGGAGTCGGGACTGGGCTCACTGCGGAAGGAGTACTGCACGAAGGAGTGGTGGTGGATGGTGTTGAAGATGGAGTAGAGAGCCCGGTCCAGGCCACACAGCAGTAGTAGCAGCAGCAGCACGGGCAGTGTCTCCACGAGCTCCCTTACCTGCCCAGGGAGAAGGAGGGGCAGAGCAGGGCAGCGCCTTTGGCCCTGGCATGGAGTCCCCTCTGACTCCTTTGCCCTCCCCCCACGCAGATCCCCGCCTCTAGTAGGATCCAGGGGCCTGCCCTCCGTGCCATCCTCACCACATTTCTCATTTCTGAGGCCTGGATAGTGGGGTCCCAGGGGAAGATGACGGTTTTCTTCTCGGCGCCGCGGAGCGGCAGCAGAGTCTGCTTGCCCTGGAAAAAAGGTCCACACGGTGAGAGCACTGAGCGCCCTCTCCCTTTCCCCTCTGCTCTCCTGGAGCGTGAAGCCACACAGGGCGCAACGCAGGGCACCCTTGGGCGGGGCTGCGCCCACTCACCAGCTTCTTCCTGCGTTCATCGATCTGACAGAAGTAGGTGCTGATGTAGATGTTGTCGAAGCGGATGTCCCCGTTATAGCTGTCCATATAGGAGAAGCACCTGTGGACAAGGGTGTCTCCATCGCCTCCAGGTTCACCCACCCCCAACCATGGGCTTCCCTGGCGCACAGTCAGCTGGCCACACAGCATGCACTGAGCACCATCTGCGTCCTAGGAGAAGAAGGCTCTGCCCTGCCCTCCAGCCGTCCACGGTCCAGTGAAAGACATGCACAGACACACTGATGAGACATAACAGAGGTGAGGAGGGGAGGGAGCGTCGTGTAAGTGCATGCGTGTGCCTGGGAGGTAGGGGGAGGTTTCCCAAGCATGGAACTTTCAGAATGAATATCATGCAGAAGAAAGAGCAAGAGCAAAGGCATGGAGACAAGGAAACCCCTCGAGGCTGCAGAAACCACCTGATCCATTGACTCCCACGTTCACCTCTCAAGTCCCTGCCTCTTGGACGAGCCCTCAAAACATCTCCCGGAGGTCACTTCAAGCAAAACTCGTCTCAAGCATCATTTCCCTTCTCCTCTGACACACCCTTGAGTACGGTGATGTTTTCCGTGTGTGCGTGTGTGTGCCCGCGCAAATGTAACTCTCCTCTGTGTATCTCCCCAAAGTCCCGCATAATGATTCAGTTTCCTGAGGAAAAAATGTTAATTGTTGGAAATGTGTTTAAAACTGTATAAGTACATTAAATAAGCTCTGTAAACTGTGAAACATAAGTTCCAATGCTGTTGGTTCTGGGACCCTGTAAAAATCCACATCTTTGCCTTTAGAAGTAACTATAAATGCAAAGAAAGACTGTGGGCGCCCCCTTGTGGAGAGACCTAGCGTTGTTGGGCCTGGGCCTCCTGAGTCTGGTCTACACCCCTCAGCCAGCTCAGCCCCTTCAGTGAGTGACCTCACCCAGGTTGCAAACCTGGAAGTGGCTTTTGACTCTGCCTCCTTCCTTCCCTCCCCAAGCTGGCTCTGAGACCTGCTGCACCTTCCCGCTACCTCCCTCCATCTCAGGCCAACTTCCTGCCACACCCCACTCCACTCAGGCTCCCTAATCTCTGACCCACCTTGGCCTCCCTGCCTCCAGGCTGTTCCAGTCCACCCTTCAACCTTGCAACTGGGGGGCAGTTCAGGGCCCCCCTGCAGGGATTTCCAGACTGTTCTGGCCATGCCCACTTCAGCCCAGTCCTCAACCCCAGCCTCTGCCTTCCACATCCCACAAATGCCAGATTCCTGGTCCAAGAGGACACCTTTCCTCTTCTTGACCGTAGCTCCCCATCTGCAGCCTTCTGAAGCCTAGTTATGGTCCTCGCAGGGGCCTCTCCTCAGCTCCCATACCAGTCCCAAAGAGCCAGTCCATAGTACAGCCCTTGAACCATCTCTGTTTTGTGAATGCCTCACCTGCCTCCGCTAGACCCTGAGCTTCTTGAAGGCAGGAAGATGGCTCATTGATCTTTGTCCTCCCACAGGGCCCTGGGCACTCACATAACCGCTCACCTGCAGTCACTCTAAGCCCCACAAATGGGGGCAGACAGAGCAGGTGCCCCTGTGGCCACCCTTGCCCAGCCCCTGCCCCTCTCAGGCATTTGGGGGTGGAGACAGGAAATAGAGGGTCCAGAGGTCAGCAGGGAAGCCGAGTCCAGCCCAGCTGGACTCCAGGCTGGGTGGGGTTGAGGACTTTGGTCCAAATGGAGGGAAAGTAGCAGCCAACGCAGCAGGCGGGAGAAAATGAAAGCAGAGTTGGACGATAAAAATGGCACAAAGTCAGAGCCAAGGGGAATATGAAGGGCAAGAAAAAAAAAATCAAAAGTCAAAGCTAAAAGTGGAAAAAAAAAAAAAGTCAGCGTTGGGATAAAGGCCGGAAGGAGGTAGATAAATGAAGACGGTCGCCCTTTTAAGGTGGTGGGAACACGGGTAACGTTTCTTCTGACAAAATGTCCACATTTCCTTTACCTTTGGGTAAACAACGATCCCAGCTTTTAAAAAAGGCAAAGTTAAAGGCACAGGAACGTTCACATTCAGAGTCGGAGGAGGGCCCTGCAGCTCCGTTCTTAGGGCCTCCCTCAGGGCAGGGCTCCAAACCAGAGAGGAGGAAGGGGCATCTGGGTGGAGGTTCAGGACTCACGCTTTGAGGACGAGCAGGAAGGTGCAGGAGAACAGCGTGTGCAGCAGCCCCAGGACCCACTCGAGCTGGGCCTCCTGGCGTCTCACGTAGTCCAGCACCTCGGTGCTCACGTGTTCCCAGCTCGCGTTGAGGCCCAGCACGCCAGCCCGCTTCTCTTCCTGGTGGACAGCCCGGGTGCCGACTCAGAGGCCCAGACCCAGCCTCCCAGCCTCTCTGTGGCTTCTCTCCCCTGATGCCGCACTCCTGTCCCCGGCTCTTTCCAGGACCTTTAGGAGTTGCCGCTGCCCTCTGTTCGCGGCCCTCCTTGACACAGTCTTGCACCTGTACGAGCTGACACCTCCTCACCCCTGGCCGACCACCCATTCAGAGTCAGGACCCTGCGTGCCGCAGGCTCGGCACCCTCCCTCACAGCCAGCCACCTCCCTCCTGTGCCCTCCTCCCATTCTCTATCTCCCCCCTCCCTCACATTGCCCCTCTCCTACCTTGAGGTTAATAGTGGCTGAAAATTCCCCCTCCAGGCTGTGAATAGACTGGTTAAGGGTGTCATAGGTCTGCCCAAAGTTGCCTTCCACCGGGATGCGACTACGGCACCAAACTTCCATCACTGGTGGATGGGGGGGCCAGGTTAGGGGCCTCCCTGGGCCCGGCCTCCAGTCCTCCCTTCCCATGATCCTCTTCATGCTCTTCTTTTGTCTCTCTGCCTATGATTTTCTTTCTTTCTTTCTTTCTTTCTTTCTTTCTTTCTTTCTTTCTTTCTTTCTTTCTTTCTTTCTTTCTTTCTTTCTTTCTTTCTTTCCTGCGCTCTCTGGCTTGCGGAATCTTAGTTCTCCGACCAGGGATTGAACCTGGGTCCTTGTCACTGAGAGTGCGGAGTCCTAACCACTGAAAGTCCCTGCCCATGACTTTCTACCACCCTGAGTCTTTCCCCTCTTCAGTCTCCTTGAATTCTTTCCCCCGTTTTTTTCACCTGTCTATAACCATACCAAACACTAATTATGATAGCCAATACTTAATAGAGCGATTCCTCTGTGGGCCAGCTCTGTTACCTGCTTTACATGTATTATCCCCTTAAATCCTCAAAAACCCCTAATGGCATGAGTACTATCATTATGCCCACCTTTCAGATGAAGAGACGAAGCTGAGAGCCTTGCTGTAAACTCACCTGAGTCACAAAGCTGGTCAGTTGGAAGGGCTGGACCCTGAGGATGCTGTGTCCTCAGAGCCGAAAGCCTCCCCTCCTGAAGGTCTTCCTGCCCTACACCTACCCAGTGGTCCCCAAGGACTCAGATCCCTAGCCCTGGTGCTCCCCACCCTCCTGCCACTATGCTGACCCTTGGCAATGCCACAGAAGAACTTGAACTTCATGGGCAGGCAGAGCAGGTGGTTGAGCAGTGGGACCCAGATGCGTCGAATGCACTCTCTGTGCTTTTGGTCAAACCAGCGGCGGCAGTTTATCACGGCCTTGTTCACCACATCTGCGGGAAGGGGCAATGGGGGTCTGAGGTCCCCACACCCTGACCCGGAGCCCTGGCCAGGCAGCCCTCCCCGCCCTACCCTGCCCAGGGATCCCCCTCACGGGAGCAACGCAGCTTGGTCTTCAGCTCATACATCTTCTGTGTAGAGAGGCGGTGTCTGAAGGCTGAGGCGTGGAGGGTCTGTCTCCCTGTCTCCCTGACAGCCCTGTCTCGGGCTGTCTCCCCCGAGCCCTCGGCATCCTCGGGCGTGTATCCACTCTCACTGTTCACCTGGGCATCCAGTTCCTCAAAGGAGTTGGTGATGTTCTGAGTCTTGGCTTTCAATGACTCTTTGCTGCTCTGGGGTCGGAGGGAGGAAAGGGGTCAGGCGTGCGAGCTTAGAGCTTCTGCTGCCGGACAGCCTGTTCCTCCCCTGTTAGCCAAGCTCTGGGCTCTTACCTCAAGCCTATAGGGAGCCTAGGCCCAGAGATGGCCTCTCGCCTCAAACAGTCCACTGTTCGGAGTGCTTGGGAGCCCTCTCTCCTCCCCAGGTGCCTCTGCTCCGCTTACGTCCCAGGCTCCCAGCTCCTCCTGAGGCCTCCCATCCCAGGTCCTGGTTAGTCAAGGAAGGGTTCCCCAGGCCCTTGGACTTCACCCCTCATTACTAACCTCTCAGGCCACTGTGCCATCTCAATGTCCCCGACTCCCAAGCCCCTCAGCCTTCCTCTCCCCAACTCCTCAACTTTCCAATTCGTCTAATCCCAGGTACCCAATTCCCTCATCCCCTGATCCTCAAAGTTTCCAAACTCCTCAAGGCCAGGGCCCTCAGTTTCCTGACATTCTAGCTCCTCTGTGCAGAGTACCACCTACTCAGGTGTTCGGAAGTGTCTGTGTGGTATGTCCCAGTGGCTGGGGGTGGGGGCTCTCCTGGCATTGAGTGTCCAGGGACCAGGGCACATCCTGCAATGTTTGGGAACAGTTCTACCAAAAATGCCAGTACCGCCCCCATTGGGAAACTGTAAGTCCAGGGTCCCAGCTCAGGTCATCTAGGCCCTGCAGGGAGAGGGACCCCTAGGCCCTGCCTGTGTAGGGTCCTGACCAGCAGGTCCTTGAACACTGCCCGCAGGGGGGCTGTGGAGACACGCCAGGCCGAGCGGGTGTTGTTGATCTGCAGCTCCACAGTGCAGCCGAGCGATGCTATCACCTCATTGAGGTTGTGCCGCAGGTTGGCCACGGGTCCTGGGGGAAGATGCCCTGGTAGATTATCTCCCTCTAGAGCCAATTAACTTTCTTCAGCCCATCCCCAGCTCCTGCTCTGCGGGCAGTGACCACCTTCTAGAACTGTACACGGATGGGGCTCAGAAGCTGGTGAGAGGTCATCTCATTCAACCCCTGATTTTTTTCTCTGTGTGAACTAAGGTGGCCCAGAGATGTGGAGGAACTCTCTCAGGGACACACAGCAAGTAGGAACAGCTGGGATTAGACCCCCACTCTTTCTCCTTCACCAGCCCTGGCTCTCAATGGATGGCCCACCCAGGGTCACTGCTTCAGTGTCACTAACTGGTACCCAGGGGCACACACTCACCCTCATAGATGGCGGCCAGGGCGTATCCCAGCACAAAGAGCCGGCCCTCCTTGCCCAGCATCTTCGGTACTAGCAGGAGGCTGGCGCAGCGGATGTGAGGGGAGGTCCCCCAGCCTATGGCCCCCAAGCCTGTCAGGAGAGCCCAGGAGGTGGCGAGGCAGAGTCAGGACACTAAACCACCAGGTTTAGCAGAGCACGCACCCCCCCCCCCCCCACCGCCCAACTCCCTTCTAGAACCATCACCATACTGCCCTTGTCCCATTTACACTGACTCTGATACGCCTTATAGGCCACTCATGCATTCATTCATTGAAGAGCCATTTACAGAGTTCGACTGTGTGGCAGCCTGTGGAAGGGCTTGGAGAGATGGCTAGAGATCGAAAAGCCACGGTTGGTGATTGACTTGGTGTGTGTATGAGTGTGTGGGTTTGTGTTAGGGAAGGGGGCCAACACTTCCCTTTTCCAGGCTGGATTCACAGTAACCCTAGGTACTGAGGGAGAACAGAGAGCAAGAGAAAAATTCTGGAAACAGGCACTCGTGCTCAGAGCAGTCAGAAGAGAGGTCACAGCCACCTCAATATTCCCCGTGCTCTGACACCTACAGCACTCACCATCTCGGTCCCTAATTTTAGCCCTTAATCGTGTACCTCCTGGTATGTTTTAGCAGTTTCACATGTGTCTCCCTGTGGTCTCTGCAGGGAGACAGTGAGCTCCTTGAAGCTCATAATCCAGGGAGAGAGACAGACGGGTAAACAAATGACTGCAACACCAAGTGCTAAGTGCACAGGGAGGTGCTTATAAAGAGCTGTGGGAGCCAAGGAGGGAACGGGTATTTCTGCGGGGGCGGGTGGGACTGGGAAGGCTGGACAAAGGAGGTGATGTGTCAGCTGGGCCTGGAAGATGAGTAAGTGTTGTTAGGCATTCCAGGCCAAAGGAACAGCATAAACTGGTCAGGGAACCTAGAAGATTTCCTGTGTGGATAGAGTGTTCTCCCAAGGATCGCCAAAGCAAATCCCAAGTCCTGACTCTTCCCTCCATCTGCACTGCCCTCATAGGGTCCCCAGCATCTCTCACTGGGACTAACTAGTCCCCTAATTCCTCTCTTGCTAACCTAAACTTCAATTTTCACAAGGCAGCCAGAGGGATCCTGTAAAAATGTAAATCCGATCATGTCCCTTTTCCGCTTGAGACCAGGCAATGACTTTCCATCTCACTTGGGAACAAATCCAGACTCTCCTAACACGGTCTACCGACTCTCGTGATCTGGCCCCTGCCTACCTTCTGAAGTGATCTCATGCTACTCAGCCCTTCGCCCACCATGTCCGCCCACGCTGGTCTATTGCTGTTCCTAGAACTTGCCAAGCTCATTCCTCCTCTCAGGTCTTTGCCCTCGCTGTTCGCCCTGCCAGGAGCACTCGTCCTCCTAGTCTTCACCTGGCTGGCTCCATCAGCCTTTTGGCCTTTTGGCCAAGACTCAAGCTGAGGACGATAGTGGACAAATAGTTGTCCTACATTCTGAGGATGATTGCTGACCAAGCGCTGCTCTACATTCTCAAGGGAGCCCCATGGAGCTTACTGATCCCAGTCTGGCCTCTACCAAAAGAGCAAAACTGGTTTTTCACGCCTCTACCCCAACCAGTCTATACAAAAACAAGACCAGATATCTGAGTTTTCTGGACATAGAGAGAAGTGGTTAGAGTAGGCAGATATGGGAGGAGAGGCTGAGGAGAGGATGGGTGTTCACTTCCTCATGCCCAGTGACAGACTCCAAGAGAACCCTTCTGAAGCTGGTGCTGCAAGAAGGGGAACCTGGCTCATCCCTCCCAGCTGGATGCCCGCTGAGCTGCAGAGCCTGGCAGCGCGCCACCCCAGGGCTGTCACCGGAGCACAGAGAGGGAGGAGAGTTCACGGACGTGCTCAGCAGGGCCTCCTGGGAGTGTCAGGGAAACATGAACATGGAGAGTGGTACTCGCTTCTCATCATGACAGGGGAGAGGGCAGCTGCAAGGGGCCCTGCTTTCCCAGTTTGGCAGGGCAAGGATGTGTGCATTTCCTCTGGGAAAAGCAGACGTGTGGAGGGCAGCAGGCCTCAAGCCATCCCTCTGGGATGGACACCCTCTGCCTGCTTGGGTGGAGGCATCCAAAAGTAAGAGGCTGCAGGTGGCCTGTAGGAGCTACAGGGAGCTTCATTCGAAGTCAGTCAAAGAGAATTGCCCTCAGCAGGAAACTGGGCACTGTGCGGTCCACACAGAGCCTCCAGCGGGACCATGAATGGGCCCCCTGAGACAGCCAGGATGTGAGCACTCGCCGCGCAGAGGCGGTGGAATTCAAACAGTATCGATGACTTCAGACTTTTGTCCCTTTTCCTCTAATTCTTCTAATCCCCTTTCTGACATCAGAAGAGCCAGAAGGGGAAGGAAGTGGAGAAAAACAGTGAGTGAGCAGGCCATGCCCCCTTCTCCACCGCGGGACCTCACGCCAGGGATCAGGCCTGAGCTGCGGGGCAAGGGGGCGGTAAGGAGGGAAGATGTTTGAGAATGGACGTGAGATTGAAATCTTGATGTAGACTGGATTGGACCTCTTAAACCCTAAAAACAGTCATAATTACTGAAGCAGGACTAGGTCTTCTAGATTAAAATCACCAGAAAGCTAAGGGTCTGTGTGAGAGGTCATCAGTGAGAGAAAGGTTGGAATACAGTGGTCAGGGAAAAAATAGTTTCCTGTTGGTATCCCATAGAGGTAGATCATTCAGTGAACCGGGGATGATGCCATGTCTGAGCCCCTTGCTTGGGACAGTGTTAGGAAGGGACACGTGCTGTCGCTCTGACCAAAGAGGTGTGGGGGAAGTTGGCTGGGGGGGTTCTGGGAAGTTTTCTTTGTTCTTATAAGAGACATGAGGAAGGAATGTTCTGCTCTTTGACACTCATGTATGAGGATGTGATGCCTGGATTTGCTGCAGCCATTTCATGACCCGAAGAGGAATGTTCTACAGACCAAAGATAGCAGAGAAAAAAGTCAAAAGGAAGCTGGGTCTTGGTGGGTTTACTGAGCTGCTGAATTATCCAAACTCCAAAACCACTCTACCTTGAAACTTGTTATATGAGATGATAAACTCCCTCTATGGTTAAACCACTTTTAGGTGGGTTTTCTGTTCTTGCGGCCCAACACCTCCTGATACGAGGTCTCCATTCAAATGTAACCTTCCCTGAGAAGCCTTCCCTGACTACTCAAGTTAGCTTCCAATCCCTTTCTATCACATCCCCTTGGTTTACTTTTTTCATACCACTTGTCACCATCAGAAATGCTCTTGTTTATTTCTTGTTCATGTGTTGTCTAACTCTCCCCACTAGAATGTAAACTTGAAAGAGAACGTAAACTCTGAAAGAGCTGGTTGTGTGGGTGTGGGGTTGGGGAGGGGGGAAGTAGTTGAAGGGAATTAAGAGGTAAAAAATTCCAGCTATGTAATAATTAAGTCACAGGGGTATAATATATAGCATAAAGAATTTGGTCAATATCCCTATTGACCAAAATACGGCCAATATTTTATAATAACTTTAAATGGAGTATAATCTATAAAGATATTGAATCAATATGCTGTACACCTGAAACTAATGTAACATTGTAAATTAATTGTACTTCAATTAAAAAAAGAACATGGCCAATAATATTGTAGTAACTTTGTTCGAGGACAGATGGTTCTTAGACTTATGGTGGTGATCATTTCATAATGTCTGCAAATGTCAAATCACTGTGTAGTATACCTGAAACTAACATATTGTACATCAACTATATGTCAATTAGAAAAAAAAGAAATCATTATAAAAAAAGAAATCATTAGATTTATATTGTAGCTGTCACTGCACATGTACATATACAAGTATGCACTATATATTACAATGTACATATATGTATGTAATATGTGTTATATATATTATAAGCTCTAAGAGTGTAAAACTTTTTTTTAAAAGTGCTGGGTACTTGTCAACCTTGTCCACTGCTGAATCCTTAGCAAGTGCTCAGTTAGTGCTAAATGAATGAATGAGTGAATGGATTGAATTTATCAGGAGCAGCAGGAAACGAGACCCGAGAGGTCAGGAGAGATGGGGATTATGAATGGTCGTTGGGTTTGGACCATATCATGGGGGTAATAGGGAGTCCCTCAGATTGGGGAGACTCTAGTGGGCAAGGACTGTGTCTTCTTCTGTAGGCTGGGGGCCTCTTCCCTCCTCTCAAAGGCCAAGACAAGGCTGAGGCTACCAGGGACACTTGGGAACAGAAGAAACAAGTGCAGACTCCTGCCTGGGCACCCAGGGCTGGGTTGTGTCCCTGTCCTTAGCCCGGCACTAACCCACCAAGCTGTACAATGTCACCATCTTCTGATCTTCATAGATGTTCATAGGGTTCACCAGGAGCTGAAAGAGACCTAAGGATAGAGGGTCAGGCCAAAGGTCAAAAGATGGGCCCCACCCCTGACGTCTGCTCTGTACTCACCTATGGCCAGGAGTCCCCCGGTGCCTGCCCCCAGCAGGAAAGCACTGACCGGAAACTCGCCCCGTTGGCGCCACAGGAATCGGCTACAGTGGACGGGCAGCCCCCAGCTCAGGAACCTCTGCACCGCTGAAGGGTCGAAAAGTTTAGCCCAGCAAGGTCAACATACTATTCTTCCGTCTGGGGTGTGGTTCATTAGGATTAGGGGCTTGCAGCGGGGTAGAGGCTGGGGGAATCTGGATGAAGGTGGCAGGAACTTGGGGGATCCTGAAGGAGGATGAGGGACGCTGGGGAAGTGGGGCAGACATGAGCGAGAGAAGAAGAAAGGGCTAGGCTGGAGGAGGGCACTGGATGAGGGGGTGGAGGCTGGGGGACCCCAAAGTGGGGGAAGGGGCTGGGGTCCTGGAGGAGAGATTGGGTGAGAGGAGTAGGGGCTGGGAGTCGCTGGGAGTCACTGGGAAGGGTTGGGGTCTCTGGTGACTGACTCACTGGTGTGGGGTAGTTTCCTTTTTTTGTCCTTTTGCTCCGTTCTGATGAGGTCTGATGGCCATAAGTGTGCTCTGGATGAACCCTCTCTCATCCCAGAAGTCTCCTCGAAGATGTCCTTGGACGAGAGGTTCTGCTTCTGTCTCCACCGCGTCACCCACAGCCTGTCTGGGGTCTGTGTCCTTTAATCCCTCTGCTGTGAAAAGTGGAGATTGCAGACCTACCTATCCCTTTGCAACTGGATAAAGAATTCCAAGATACGGCAAAAGCCCTCCGGAATCTTAGAATTCGGTGAGAAATTCTAGGGCCTTTAAGAGTCACAGAACCTGGTGGGCATCTCCTGGAGACAAGGAAACGTTTAGTCTCTGCAGCCATGCCCAAAGTCATGAAGGATGCTGTGCACCCCTTGGGGGCAGAGGAGCCGAGCATGGCGCAGGCCGTGGTCCGCAGCACGGGGGCCTTTATCCTGGGCCTGTCCTTGGCCACAGCCTATGGGCTCATAGAGCTGCTGGTGGAAGGGCACAGCCCCTGGGGCTGCCTGGTGGGCACACTCACTTTGGCCGCCTTCCTTAGTCTGGGCATGGGATTCTCCTGCCAGATCCGAGTCACCGTCTTCCTGTTGCTGCCCCAGGCCTTCTCCAGTGAGCTTGGCACCCAGTGGAAGGGGTGGGCCCTGGGGCAGGGGCTGGGGCAGGAGGGATCTTGAGGGAGAGGGCGGTTGAGGGAAATACTCTCAAGGCTTCTATAAGGCACTTGTACGGTATATGCCGCCATGTGCCAGGCTGGGGCCCTGGTTCTGAGGGAGCTCTCTCTCCAGAGCAGGGCCGGACACTGCTATTGGTGGCTGCCTTTGGGTTGGTATTACAAGGGCCTTGTACCAACACCCTGCGCAACTTCACCCGAGCCAGCGAGGCTGTGGCCTGTGGGGCAGAACTGGCCCTGAACCAGACCGCCGAAGTGCTGGAGAGGGCCAGGCAGCCCCTCGTCAGTAAGGCTGCCCATCTCCACGCACCCCCAAGTTCCCCCTCATCATGCACATTCTACAGTCCTCTGGCTTCATTCCTCTCCATTGGTCCTGGGCCCTAACCTCAAAGCACCCTGTTAGACCCCTGACCCTCGCTCTCTGGCCTGCTCCACTGCCAGATGAACTATTTCCCAGACCCAAGCATCCAGGCTGCCCATTTCCCAAGTGGCAGGCCCCCTCCACTCCCTACTCCAGGGCAATGGTGAGAACCAGCCCCCAGAGGAGGAAATCCAACAGTACCCCTGCCCCCGCCTCTCAGGTGCCCTGAACAAGATTAAAGCCATTGCCCAGAAGGCCAAGGAGGTGGCTGACAGGGTCCGAAAGTTCTTCCGGTCAATCATGGATGGTGTGAAGCACATAGGTCAGTACATTAGCATGTCTGTTTTTTTGGGGGGGCGGTCAAAATTCAGCCAGTCTCCGCACCCTCACCCCTCGTCCAGGACTTTTTGGGTGCCGCCTGGGTATTGACTAGTTCCCACTGGATATAGCACAGCCAGGCCCCTGACCATGAGCCTCTCCAGCTCTGGGTGCTGTCCTGGTGTTCCCCACCCACCCCCCGAGAAGATGCTGCAGTACTCCTGGGTACCAGCCCCGCAGCCATCCCCAGCCAGGGCCCTGCGGAACGTATGGTATTGGCTCCTTCACATCGGCGACGTGTGCAACGCGGAGCTGGGCAACCCTTACTTGAAGTGTGCTCGGGTCTTCGATGACGCCAAGGACAGCTGCATGCAGGTCATACCACAAGCCTACCACCTGTGTTATGTGCTCATGCCCTTCAAGCTGATGCTCTGTGGACTTGCCAGTGGTGAGAGAGCCAGGGGCTCGCCGGCAGGATTGGGGGCCCAGCAAACGTAGGGGTCAGGTGGGAGGGTGGGCCCAGGGGCCCGATGGGGTGCAATAAATACGGGACCAATAAGGATGATGTGCCCTTTGTGGCATTGGGGGGGCAGATAGGGACGAACCAATGTGGAGGATGGGGTAATAAGGAGAAGCCAAAATGTTTTGAGGGCTTCCCTGGTGGCGCAGTGGTTGAGAGTCCACCTGCCGATGCAGGGGACGCGGGTTTGTGCCCCGGCCCAGGAAGATCTCGCATGCCGCGGAGCGGCTGGGCCCGTGAGCCATGGCCGCTGAGCCTGCACGTCCAGAGACTGTGCTCCGCAACGGGAGAGGCCACAGCAGTGAGAGGCCCGCATACCACAAAAAAACCCCAAACAAACAAAAATGTTTTGAGCCAGGGTGGAGGCTAGTAGGAAAAGTGAAAAGTCAGGGGGCCCTGTGAGAGCAAGGTCCCTGGAGGTGGGAGAGGCAGGCTGTGTCCCTCTGTCCCTGCTGACACTTGGTCTCGGCTCTCAGTGGTCCAGATTTTCTGCATCATCCCCGGGTACATCCAAACCTTCCTGCGCAAGAGCATCGTCATCCGTGAGTGATCCCCTCATGGCCCTCCTGCATGCAGTGCTCCTGAGAGGCCTCCCTCCCTCATCCCAGGATGTGCCAGCCCAGGAGTACTCCCAGACCATGAATGAAAATGCAGGAAAGGACGTCAAGAGGTTACCCAGGCCAGTGTCCACGCTGTACAGATTAGGAAATTGGGGCCCAGGGAAGAGGATGTGCTTCCTCAAAGCCTGACTTGAGAGCAGGAGCTGGGGAGAGAAGCAGCGTCCCCTGCCCCCGCAGCAGGTCATTGAGATGTTCATTGTGGAGACGTAAGGCTGGTGCTAAGCACGCAGCGGCAGTGGCACAGACTGTGGAGATTTTGTTCCCTCCTCAGTCCACTGTAGGTCCCAACACTGGGGGTTCCCGGCTGGCCTGTGAGCCGTGGGACCCCTGGGCTGACCAGGCCCCTCCTGAGTGCAGCCCCACCCCGTCCTAACTCTCCTTGCTTGCCTCTCCCCTCGACCTGCGGGCCTCAGCCATGAGGAGGCTGATTAACCAGGTGCGTCAGGAGTTTGAGTTCAACATGACAGTTTCCCACCACTTCTCTGTGGATCTCAATGCCTCTCGGAGCCTGTCCCAGGTAGCTCTGGACCTCCATGAAGCCGTCAGCATGAAGCTGTACCGCATCCGAGAGGCCTTGGCTCTGATGGGCTACACCATGCCTCTGCTGCTCATGCTTCTCTACCTCCAGTGAGGGGATGGAGGACGGGTGTGAGGGAGGAGGGCTAGGGCTGCTGGGGGGCCAGCCCATGCCCATGGCATCCTGGGAGGCTGGAGTTTGGAGGCAGGGTTGGGGGTGGGGGAGGGTGCCCTGCCCTGGGGGGTCTGGTCTGGGGGTGCTGAGGGGCCTCACGTGTGCCCCTCCAGAGCCGTGTGTTACCGGTACCGCTACCTGAACTGGGACAATTTTGACAACTTCTACATCACCAGCCGATTCCTGCGCATGGATGCTGTCCGCTCCAAGGCTGGATTGCCCACGGTGCTACCACTCAGTGCCCATGAGGCCAGACACTACATCCGGCCGGGTGAGGGCCCTGAGGACCTGGAGACAGGGACCCTTAAGGGAGGCCAGGGATTCCCCCAACCCTACCGCCCTGCCCAGAAGTGCCGTGCACAGGCCGGGCTCAGGGCGAGACAAGAGGTAGGGGAGACAGGCCAGAGCTGAAGGCAATTTCCAACTGGGGGGAGACATAACCCTGTCTTTGGGGAGCCCTCAGTCTCAAAGGGGAAAGTAGGGTCCCTCAGAACACGCAGACAGAGAGAGAAGGGGAAGATGATGCTTCTGGGAGCGCCCTGGATGTCGGGACGGAGGGAAGGATGGGTGGGGAGTGGCTATGGAGCAAGGGAAGTGAAGCTGGGGAGGCTTTCGGTGGGGGGCAGGGTGGCGAGCAGGAAGTGTGCCTGTGCTGATATGGAGGTGATGCAGCTGGGCAGGGGTGGGCAGTGCTATCTGTGAAGTGGGGGGCCAGGTAAGGGTATCAAGGATGCCTCAGGAGGGAGGATTCCTAGAGACTGGAAATAGGCCACCAGGCCCAGGTGGAGATGCTAGGCCTGCACCTCTAGCCGCGGAGCCCCTGCCCACAAAGAGTGCTTCCCACCTTTGCCCAGGGGTACTCACAGCTTCAGCATCTTCCAGATGAGCAGACAGGTTCCAGCTTGATCAGGGGCAGGAGCCACCTCCAGGAGGGAGATCTCTGTAGGAGCTGGGTTCTGGTGGATGGGAAAATTGGGGAGCGTCCTCCTGACCAGCTCTCCCCTACCCAGGCTCCATCTTCTTGTCCCCGTGGGAGCAGATTTTTTACATCCTGGCAACCTTCCACCTTATCCGGCACCTCCTCCTCGTTTTCCTCCTGGTCTTCTTGGACTATGCCATCTTCTGGGTCCTGGACCTGGCCCGGTACCAGCTGCAGGGGGAGATCGTGGCCCGCAGTGAGCACCTGAACCTCCTTAGCTTCCTCAGTCCTGGGGGATTGATTGCCTGAATGTCCCCATGTCACTCATACTTACTGGCCCCTGACATTGCCCCTCCTCCAGCTCTATCCTCTGCCTGGTAACCCCTGTGCCCAGTTCAAGATTATACCGTAACAGAATAGCTAAAAACACAAGCTCTAAAGTCAGACTGGCCTGGGTTCAAACCTCAGTAGTGTCCTTTACCAAATGGTGACCTTGAGCAACCTTGCTGAACCTCCCAGACCTTCAGTTTCCTCATCTGAACCATGGCACAATCATGGTAGCAACCTCTCTGGGTGGCTCTAAGGAGTAAATGAGACCACATGTGCTAAGTGGCTGGTGGACCTTTGATTGAGTGTGTGCCACAAACCACAGAATAGAATTAATCTAATCCTGTATACCAGAGGCCCAACAGAAAAAGTTAAAAAAAATACCCAGAACATGGGACTTCCTGGTGGCACAGTGGTTGAGAGTCCGCCTGCCAATGCAGGGGACACAAGTTCGAGCCCTGGTCCGGGAAGATCCATATGCCGCAGAGCAACTAAGCCTGTGCGCCACAACTACTGAGCCTGTGTGCCACAACTACTGAAGTCCGCGCGCCTAGAGCCCGTGCTCCACAACAAAGAGAAGCCACCGCAATGAGAAGCCCATGCACCGCAATGAAGAGTAGCCCCCGCTCGCCGCAACTAGAGAAAGCCCCACACGCAGCATAGAGAAAGCCCCACACGCAGCAACGAAGATCCATTGCAGCCAAAAAACAAAAAAACAAGAAAACCCCAAAACAATCCATAAAACACTTAGTTCAGTACCTGCTACACAGTCAATGCTGAGCAAATGCTTCATTTCTCTCTCTTTTTTTTTTTTTTTTTTTTTTTTTTTTTTTGCGGTACGCGGGCCTCTCACTGTTGTGGTCTCTCCCATTGAGGAGCACAGGCTCCGGACACACAGGCTCAGCGGCCATGGCTCACGGGCCCAGCCACTCCATGGCATGGGGGATGATCTTCCCGGACCGGGGCACGAACCCGCGTCCCCTGCATCAGCTGGCAGACTCTCAACCACTGCACCACCAGGGAATCCCCGCTTCATTTCTTTTTAATTTTAATTTTTAATTTTATTGAAGTATAGTTGACTTACAATGTTGTGTTAATTTCTGCTGTACAGAAAAGTGATTCAGTTATACATAATATATATATTCTTTTTCCTATTCTTTTCCATTATGGTTTATCCCAGGATATTGAATATAGTTCCCAGTGCTATACAGTAGGACCTTGTTTATCCATTCTATACATAATAGTTTGCACCTGCTAATCCCAAACTCCCAATCCTTTCCTCCCCCAGGCAAATGCTTTAAAATAAATGCTTCTGGGTGGTCACAGAGTCAGGGGATGGACTCACTGACCATTAAGGTCATTTCAAATCTGGTAGCCTGGGAAGGCAGACCAGGCACCAGTGCCAGCCAGCTCTGAACCATGGAGCCAGTCCCAGGTGCCAAGGGCTGATGTTAGGCTCCAGGGCACCATGAGGGTGCCTAGGGCATCCAAGGCCCCTGGCTGAGGGCCTTGGGGCCATCTCTATGCCCTGCACCGTCCACTCTCCACCCTCCAGAAACTAGGGCCTTTCCAGCATGGTGGAGTGGGCAGCTGCCAAGAGCATCCCTCACACAGTGTCTTGGTGCCAGGCCCTGTGCTAATATCCATAACTGTGGAAGGCACTGGCTCTACTGGGAAGATTTACCGCGACCTGGTGTCGGCCTTTGATGTCCTGCAGCAAGGCAACATCACCATCTTGTCCCAGCGCTGCCTCCTGCGTCCCTCGGAGCCCAACACCACTGGTTACATAGTCATCGGTATCCACACCTCTGAGGGCACTGGGGGAATAGACACCACTCAGGGAAGGAGGCGCAGACTGCTGAGGGTGAGCGTGGCTGACACCTCGTGCCCTCTGGCAGTGGCTTACTGTGTCTGCTGTGCCCCCAGGTGTCATGTATGGCCTGTGCTTCTTCGTCACTTTGTTTGGCAGCTATGTCAGTCGCCTGCGGCGGGTCATCTGTGCCTCCTACTACCCATCCCGGGAGCAGGTGAGGGGTCTGCAGCCAGTTCCTGCCCCCCTCCCCAGGCTGCTAAGCTCATGGCTGTCTGTCTTGGTTTGGGGGAGTTAAGAGGCCTTCAGCAGCCCAGCTCTCTCTCCTCTGGTTGAACCCCAAAGCAAATGATCTGGACTGCATATGGCAGAAATGGTGCCTCTTGGGGCAGAGCTTTCTGAGACAAAGCTTGCCTCCAAAGTTTTGTTAAAACCCTGGGGGGACAGGAGCCATGTTAACATGTTGAGGTGTGAATGGAAACTCACCATTTGTCTACTCATTTATGACTCACTCACTGAGCATCTACCGTATGCCAGTTACCGTGCTGGCCTCAAGGATGCCAAGGTGAACCAGACAAAGTCTTGAGGCAGGCTGGACAGGCTTTTAACCAGATGTTACAATGAGAAAAGTGTTTTTATTAAGGAATGAATAAATTGCTATGGAAACCCAGAGGAGGGAATGGGTGAATCCACCTAGGGAAGTCCCAAAGTCTTCCCCCAGGGAGGGGCATTGAGCCAAGCCTAGAGGGATTCATAGGAGTTGGACAGAAGGCAAAGGTAGGGAGTGAGGTGGGAGCAGAGGGCATTCCAAGTAGAAGAAACAGGATCAAGGGGACCCCATCCTTGACCTCCCCTCCAGTAGGAGAGGATCTCCTACCTCTACAATGTACTTCTGAGCCGCCGAACCAAGCTTTTGGCTGCCTTGCACCGATCAGTGAGGAGACGGGCAGCTGACCAGGGCCACATGAGTGTCCTCCAGGTGCTGGCCAGGCGGTGAGCCCACTGTCCTTTCTTATATGAAGTGGGGCGAGAGGGGGGTAGAAAAAGAGCCAGAGGTCCGAATGGATCACTGTCCTTCCTAGGTGTCCAGAGGTTTGTTTGAAGAGGGTGCTCATTCCATGGCATTCATGCATGAATGGATTGGGGATGAGAATTCTTAGGGGTGGGGAGTGAAAGGAGGAGGAGGACAGGAAGCAGAAATGTTGTTGCTATAGTCAGAGGGATGGAGGTTAGCCTGCAGGAAGCGCTACTGTTGGTTTGGAGCGTGGTGCTAGAGAAGACAAAGGTTAGTTACTCTGGCTGGGCTGGCCTGCTTTTTCTAAAAAATTAATTAATTTTAAAATAGAAATATAGTTGATTTACAATGTTGTGTTAATTTCTTCTGTATAGCAAAGTGATTCAGCCACACACACACATAAACTCTTTTTTAATATATATTCTTTTCCTTTATGGTTTATCACAGGATATTGAATATAGTTCCCTGTGCTATACAGTAGGACCTTGTTGTTTATCCATTCTATATATAATAGTTTGCATCTGCTAACCCCAAACTCCCACTCCAACCCTCCCTCACCCCCCTCCCTTTTGGCAACCACATGTCTGTGAGTCTGTTTCTGTTTCATAAAAGTTCATTTGTGTCACACTTTAGATATCATGTATAAGCCATATCACATAGTATTTCTCTTTCTGACTTACTTCACTTAGTATGATAATATCTAGGTCCATCCATGTTGCTGCAAATGGCATTATTTCATTCTTTTTTATGGCTCAGTAGTATTCCATTGTATGTATGTACCACATCTTCTTTACCCATTCATCTGTCCTTGGACATTTAGGTTGTTTCCATGTCTTGGCTATTGTGAATAGTGCTGCTATGAACATAGAGGTGTATGTATCTTTTAAATTAATTAATTTATTTTTGGCTCCATTGGGTCTTCATTACTGCACACGGGCTTTCGCTAGTTGCAGTGAGTGGGGGCTACTCTTTGCTGCAGTGTGCGAGCTTCTCATTGCGGTGGCTTCTCTTGTTGT
Organism: Kogia breviceps; assembly: GCF_026419965.1. Classification (NCBI taxonomy): domain Eukaryota; kingdom Metazoa; phylum Chordata; class Mammalia; order Artiodactyla; family Physeteridae; genus Kogia; species Kogia breviceps. Next base: position 85,824,251 of record NC_081310.1, on the reverse strand, counting down.
GGAGCAGGGGCTCTAGGCGCACAGGCTTCAGTAGTTGTGGCATGCAGCCTCAGCAGTTGTGGCTCGCGGGCTCTAGAGCACAGTCTCAGTAGTTGTGACACACCAGCTTAGTTGCTCCATGGCATGTGGGATCTTCCCAGACCAGGGCTCGCACACGTGTCCCTTGCATTAGCAGCCAGATTCTTAACCACTGCACCACCAGGGACGTCCCAGGGGTGTATGTATCTTTCTGAATTACATTTTTGTCTAGATATATTGGGCTGGACTGCTTAGTGTCTGGGACCCCTCTCCTCAGGTGCTCCTGCCTGGCTCCGTTTATCAGCCACTCTAGGCAGCACCAGACCTACTGCCTGGGCTGTGGGCAGCCCCAGGATGAGGGGAACACAGAGAATTTGGTGTCCTGCAGTACCCCAGGCTGCCGAGGTGAGACTGCTGGGGAGTATGCCTCTCCCTTCTGGGACTCACCACATTTGCATATGACAATCAGCTGTTGTCCTTCTTTTATGGACTTCTCCTGTACCTCACCTTTTGTACCCCTCCCTTCATTACTATGCATGTCCTCATTTACACAGAACCCTCAGGTAGCTCATTTTCTCCATGAGCCTTAATCCTCCGGTGCAAATAGAATTTATATGCAAGTGGCATTGCAGCAACTCCCTAGTGTGCACCACTTGATGAGGATGGTCCTCCCAAGGGTGGGGTCGGGGAGGCAAGGGCTGAAAGCTGGGGAGCACAGTGGTTGGGGGGGTACAAGTTTACCTCCTTTCCTCCCGGCCTCCTCCAGGTCTCTTCTGTCTCACCTGCTTCCGCCTCCTGGACAACACCTGCTCGGTGTGTGCGTCTCCCCTCTCCTACCAGGGGGAGCTGGACCTGGAGCTGTGAGTCTCCAGTGACATGGGGTGGCCGGAGTCTGTGGGGGCAGTGGTAGCAGCCACCCCTCCCCCAGGACCTCTGTGGGCCACTGAGATGGGAGGCTTCTCCAGGGACTCCAGTGATGAGGACAGCCCCCGCCTATGGCTGGCGGCAGCTCGCAGAAAGGGTCCTGAGCAGGAGGCGTTACTGCAGCAATGGCTCCAAGAAAAGCTGGGCAGGCCCCTCTTATCGGATTCCAGCTCCGAATTCAGGTGAGCAGAAAGCTGAAGGAGTTGGGGCCTAGGAGGCCTAAGATGCTGTGTCACATTTACCAAGGGCTTCTTGGGTGCCTGGTCCTCTGCTAGAGCTGGAGATGGAGATAAAGGGAGGGGAGGGAAGGGAGGCTTGCCCTGGAGGAGCCCACCAAATGGTGGGGGAGAGTGGCATCAAATAGATCAGTGACAAATGTGGAGAGCGCCCTGATCAAGGAGTGAAGCAGGCTCTGGGCAGCACAGAGGACAGAACAACCAATTTGGGATGGGGGGATATTAATGAAAGCTTCATAGAAGAAGTGAAAAAAGAGGTGGGTTTGGGGGCACCCCGGGGGTTTGTTAAGCTGAGGAGTAGAGGAGAGCATTCCAGGGGGAGGCTTTTGTGTGTGAGTTTGGAGAACGTGAGACACTTAGGAGGTGCGTGAGTGCTCTGGGGCGGGCGGAGCTAAGGGAGATGTGTGTATGTGTGGCCAGGTGGAGACCGCAGAGCATGCTAGGAGATGAGGCAGGGAGAGGTGGGAGAGGACCTCACTTTGCCGTCTGAAGATCCTCAGTCAGAAAGTGATATAATCATATTTGTCTTTTAGGACAGTAAGCTAAGGAGGCAGAATGGAGGCTGGGCAGGAACAGGGAGACCAGAGAGGAGGCTGTCTTATCTCAGGAAAAGTTGGTGATGGCCTCAGGATTGAGGTGCTGAGAATGACAGGGAGTTTATGCTTGGGACTGGGCAGTGTTAAGGCAAGAGGAGAAACAGGTTCTTCAGAAAGAGGAATGGCCCAGTTCGAGACCTTTGAGGTATCTGTAGGGAATCCAGCGGGAGATGCCCAGGGGACAGTTAGAAAAGGGCAGGGCTCTGGGCCAGAGGTGTCTTTTGGGGGGGGCTGTTGACTTAGACACTGTAAGAGAGAGGATGAGCTAGATCACCCTCGCAGAGGGTAGGGCAGGGCAGGAGAGGAGGGGACAGGGACAGAACCCTGAGGGGCTCAATCACAAGCCAAGGAGGGGAGAGGCTGAGGAACAGAGAGCCAAGCATATCAAACGCTGTGAGATGATCAAGTAGGATGAAGCCTGAAGATTGGCCATTGAATTTGGCAGTTGAGAGATCCTTGGAGTGGCTTGTGGGAACATTTCTCATGGTGTGGGGAAGGCCAACACCAGTCTTAACGGGTTGAGCGGGGGTGACTGGTAGAGAAGACTCAGAAACAGAAATGGGGTATACGGCTCTGTGTCACTGTTGCAAGAAGTTTGAGAATTCTTTTTCTTTTTAATATAACTGCTGTAGTTAAAAAAAGGAAGCTTGATGGTAAAGAGGAGGGAGTTAGCTTCATAGAACAAAAGAGTAGCTTGAAGGGAACCTAAAGGATTTTTCTTTATCCAATTATAGGGAGATTTGAGCATTTCAGAGGTGAAAAAGAGAGCGCTGAAGAGAGAGGGATGCCAGAGAGATGGGATCTAAGGCCAGGTGAACAGGGTGGCCTCACATAGGAGCGGGCTCGCCTGAGGCAGGAGGGGAGAGGGTATGTTCCTCTGAGCAGAGCCGAGCCTGCTCCTGTCTGGTGGCCTTGCTTTTCTGAGGGAGGGTTGGGGGCGGGGGTAGGAGGCAAGCACACCTGCTAAGACAGCAAAGAAGGGGTCTGGGAGTGGAATAAAAGTTTCAAGGAGTGGGTGGTGGAGGCTGAAATATCTGCCTTGGGGACTGTGCAAAGGAGCCAGCAGGGGAGGTTAAGAGATTTCCAGGTAGCATTACAGGCTCAGATGAAGTTGAAAACCATAACGTGTTATGACTGACTCCAGCGTGCTTGGTTATGCGGTTTTTTTTCAAGCAAATGTGGTAGCTATGAACAGGATTCCAGGGTTGAAGGTTTTTTCTGGGCAGGTCAGGAGAAGGATAAGATGGGGAGACAATTGGGGTGTCTTTAGTCAAGAGTGTCTGAGATGACTGACTTTGGGGAAGAGAAGGCACTGAGACTGCAGGGGGCAGTCCTAGGTCTATGTCTCGATGTGGGTGTTAGAGCAGAGGCCAGGAGGGACACAGAGGATGGGCCATGCCTGGGAAGAATTCGGGGATAAATGAAGAGAGTGGCCAAGGTTGAGGGTGAGGTCCGAGTGGGAGCAGAGGTGAAGGTCATTACAGCCAAGGAGGCTGAGGACTCAAAGGCCAGAGTGCTGGACAGAGTCCATCCACTAGTGAGGAGGTGACTGGGCCTCACTAACAGCCCAAGTCTGGTACCAGCACCCTGGATGGGTATGGCAGGATGTCTGCGAGGCCTGGGGAGATGGCCGCAGCCCAGGGGTGTAGCTACCATGGCAGCCAGGGGCTTTGCAATACGCCACAGGCCTGCCGAGTTTGAGAAAGGCAAGCAACCTCCACTCGGGAGGACTGAAAAGAAAACTTTCCAGTGGTCACATTCCAGGGCAAATGGGGCACTGGAAGTAGTAATGAGTTGAGGGGTTGAAGGGGAAGCAAAGTTTTATTTTTAGAGATTCCAGAGGGCTCAGTGAAGTTAAAAGCTGGGGCGCCAGAGGGGATAGCTTGAGCCTTGAGCAGCTATTATCCCCAAGGTCACTGCTGGTTCTGTCCTTACTACCCACATGACCTTGGGCAAATCGCTGCCCACTCATCTCTCAGCCTAAAATCAGAAGCTATCTACAGCCATGAGCTGGTTTGCTCTGGGGGGCCTGTGAGAGCAGCAGTGGCTGGTAAATAACAGGAGCCAAATCTGAACAGATGGGGCAGGGGCAGGAGGCAGGAATGCACCTGTGAAAACAGAATGTTGGTGACTGGGCCACCCCCCTTCCTCTCCTCGCTAGTGACCTGGATGAGGAAAAGGGGCCTTGGAAGAGGAGGCACAGGTAGCAGCACCCATGTGAGGCCCAGTCTGTCAGCATACCCATGCCCCCTCAGCCCTCCTGACCACCTCAGAAATCCTCTGCCCCCGAAGCAGCCCCTTCCCCGCTTCAGAACCCCCAGTCCCTCTGTCTCTCATTTCCCTCTCCTCCTCATCCCTCCCACCTATCTCCAAAATAAAGAAACCATAGGTGGACACAAGTGTGAATCTTAAATTATTATTTCTTCCTGTCACTTACACCCGAGGTGGGGGGCAAGGCAAGGGGAGGGGAACAGGAGAGGGGGGATTGCTTCCCCCCCACCCCGTAAGGCACTGAGTGGAGAAGCCGCAAGGGGGGAGGGGGGAGGCCACATTGTCCTCACTCCCTGGGGCTAGGCCCCAGGTCTCCTCAGCCCTGGGCTGTCCCATCACCTGAAATGCTAAGATGAGGCCCAGGGCAACCTGACCTCCCCTTACCCCAATATATTACATCATCACTTTTTAAATAGATACAAGGACTGGTCCCGCTACCCCCTCCCTGTGACCCCCCCCCACTATTGGGGGTACCTGGGCAGCTGTGCAAATGGGCATGGGGGTGCATGGGGGGGAGGGAGAGCACCGGCCCCCTGAACCTGCCCCTTTTAAGGAGGGGGAGGAGCCGCCAGGCCAGGGAGGGGAAATAGTGCAAGGCAGAGCCCAGGCAGAATGGGGTCCAGCACCCAGCGAGGAAGGTGGGGAGGAGATACCCCCACCCCCAGCAGAATTGGGTAGTTAAAAATCTGAAACTAGATTTCAACAAGACCAACAGAAAACGCTATGTACAGACCGGGGGTGGATTCAATCCTAAGGGTAGAGTGAGGGGATTACTCTCCCCGACCCAACAGGAAGCCCGGCTGGCAAGGGTCTGGGGAAAGGATCACCTTTCCCACAGGTCCGCAGCCCACTTTCCTTGCGGCCAAGCAAGAAGCTATTTGCCCCGGCCTTGGCAAGGGGGCGCAGCTCACCAGCTGGGGTGGTGGAGGTTGAGAGAAGCCGGCTCGCTGGAAGTGGCCGCCAGGGGCGCTCGCCCGCGCAGGGCACGGCCGCCAGATGGCGCCGGCTCGCCCGTTCTCCGCAAGGCTGCCCCCAACCCCTCACCCTGTCCCACACCCTGAACCGCGCCAGCCCGGGGGCGGCGTGAGTCAGGGGCGGCAGCGGTGTCGGCGGCTCCGGCTTGCACCTGGGCGGGGAGGAGGAGAAGAGGGTAGGCCACCGCCCGGCCCGCCCTGCCCTCTGGCCCCGGGGAGGGAGCGGCGGGAACAAGACATTCCCTGCCCAGCGACTCGGGAGGGGAGGGGAGGAGAACCAGCAGCAGCTCCCGTAGTTGGGCGGGGCCCCTCCCGCTGCCCCCAGGGGCGGGCGAACCAATCAGGCCACCCCGCCCCCTTCTCCAGGACCCCATGACTCAGCGCTGGGAGCAGGGCGGAGGGGGACTAGGATGGCTCCTTCCTTACAGGCCCAGTCCCCCAGTCTTTCAAGCTTCTACCTTGCTTTCCCCCACTTACCCTTCCTTTGCGGCCCCCCTTTGCATAATTCACTGCCAGGAAAAGGGAACAGAAACCAGGAAGGAGGGGTCTCGAAAGGGAGGGGCAGTCCTTCACCCCCTTACACAGCCAAAACCCCAGGGGGCATGGGGGCAGGGTAAGGCTTTGGTCCCAAGCCCCCCACCCCCTAGAAACCCGCATAGCCGAAGAGGGACCCCACAAATCAGAAATACATTATTGCTTCTACTCCCCAGGAGCAGCTGGGGACAGGGACCCCACCTTTACAATGGAGCTGTAAATATATACATAATATCGTATGTATCACTCCTTGGGAGAGCACCCCAATCTGGGGAGCCTCTGCCCCAAAACCTTCTCAGCTTGGAACTGCAATGAGAGCTCTGAGGGAAGGGCCCAATTTCCGATGCCAGGGAGGCTCAGTGCCCGGACCCCAGCGCCGTCCCTGCTGCACACTCCCGCTGCTCAGCATGGGCGTCCCGGCCCCGTGCTGCTCCAGCTCGGCCACTCGTCCCTCTTTAAGAGGACTCCATGGCACCTTCAGCCTGAGGTGTGGTGGGTGCCCCCTCCTCCTCATCGTCATCAGGGGGCCCCGGGGTGGAGACTGGGGGCCCAGTAGGGGCTGGCTCCTCCCAGAATCGAGCCAGAGAGAGTCGGAAGTTGTCCAGGTGGCCATTGGAGAGGTCAAGGCCAGCAGGGGTCGGGGTGGCGGCAGAGGGCGGGGGGTAGTGAGGGGGCGCATCGTCCTTGCGGCGCCGCCGGGTGCGCACCTCCAGGCAGTTCTGGCCTTTGAGGTGGCGCTGCAGGTGGTCCTCCTTGGCGAAAGCCTTGTGGCACAGGTGGCACTCATAGGGCCGGTCCCCTGTGTGCAGGTGCATGTGGTTCTTGAGGTCATAGCTGTGCAGGAAGCGGGCTGGGCAGTGCGAGCATGAGTAGGGGCGCTCTCCTGTGTGCTTCCTCATGTGGATCTTCAGCTTGTCATTCCTGGCACAGGCAGGGGGGAGGGGCAAGGAAACCGTTCAGGATGCGATCCCTGGGTCATCCTGGCCAGGTTCCCAGGCCTTGTCCCACTCCCGGCCCCCACCATTTGTTTCCCTATTACTGCCCCAGGAGACCCTTGCTGACTTGCCTGCAGCTTAACTGGGCCCGGCCACCACCCACTCTGCCTCCAGCACAGCCAAATCTTTCATGCCCCAGACCTACCTCCCTTGACTTTCTTTCTCCTGGTCTCCCTCCTCACCCTGGGCATCACCACCCCAGTCCCTCCAGCATCACCTGCCTCCACACCTCGGGTCTCATAATCCCTTCCTCCCTCCCCCTCGACATGGCCCCTGCTGCTCCCCTTCCCCACTGGTGCTCACCGGGTGAAACGGACGCCACAGACTTCACAGGCGAAGGGCTTCTCACCCGTATGGGTCCTCATGTGGCGTGGCAGTTTGCCAGCCCCGTGGATAATCTTGTGGCAGACTGGGCACTCCTGGGGCATCTGGGAGCGGCGTTTGCGCACTAGCTTGTCCTGGCCATCTAGGCCTGGTGCCAGGGCGTCCTGGTGTAGGGAACTCAGGTAGGCCATCAGGTCAGGATCGATGGCATCCTCATCTGAGCCCAGCTCCTCTGGGGACAGCGGGGGCCCGCCACCCTGCGCCAGCCCATAAGCAGGGGGATATGCCAGCTCCTCCTCTTCTTCCTCACCCTCATAGGCCTCATAGCTCAGGGGCCCTTCATGGGGTGAGGCAGTCCCTGTGGGAGGGCTGTAGCTGTCCCCCAGCCTACTGCCCCCGCTGCTGCCCACTCCTCCTGCCGCCTCCTCCTCCTCCTCGTAGGTCAAGGGATGAGTGGGCACTGTGGGCACTTCAGGCACTAGGTGGTTTGCCCGGGCCCCCTTGGTCTGCAGGAAAGCTTTTCGGGGCTTGCGGCTGCGGCGGGCAACAGGCCGAGGGGGCAGTGGCGGCGGTGGGAGGGGCACCTGTGGAGGGCTGTCTTCACCGTTGGGAACTCCCGAGGCTGAAGCAGTGGCTGTGGCGAAGGCCTCCAGGTACTGGCGAGCTCGCTCACAGTCGTCCTCGTCAGGGCTGGGAGCTTCTAGTCCGCTGCCCTGCAGAATCTCCATGCAGGCAGCGATGACACACGGGATCTCCAGCAGCCGCGCGGCCTGGAGCACTGCCGGCATGTTGGCGCTGCTGGTGGTCAGTGTGGCTGTATAGGCAAACTCGAGCAGGGCACCCAGCGCCTCCGGCCCCACAAAGTCCAGCTCACACACGCCGGCCCCTGCTCCCCCAGCAGCCGCCCCACCGCCCCCAGCGCTCAGGACCGCCCCGCCACCGCCCTCAGTGAAGAGCTTCTTGAAGTAGTGGCTGCAGGCAGCCAGCACAGCCCGGTGGGTGCGGTATTCAAGGCCCTGTGTCCGGATGGTGAGGTCACACAGGTGGCCCAGCTGGCGCTGCTCATTGAGGCAGCTCAGGAGCTCACTGCTGTGGTCTGGGAATGGAATCCCGATCAGGTCGTCCTCCGGGCTCCCCATCTTCTCCTGCAGAGTCAAGTAGAGAGGGAGGTTAAGAGCGCTCAGCCCTGCAAGGTGGTCCAGGGAAGGAATACATACCAACGTTGGCCAGGTGACTACAGACTACTTAGATGGTCTTCTAAGTACTTTACACCCACTTCATCTTCCAAAACCTTCTAAAGTAACAGTTATCATTCATTTCACAGACAGGAACCTGAGGTGCAGACAGGTGAAGCGACTTTCTATGTTAAGTGCAGAAGAGGTTCAAAGCCAGGCGACGGGCCCAGAGTCCGTGTTCCTGACCACTGTGCACTGTTCTGCCTCTGTGAGAGCAGGAGCCCTGCCTTTCTGGCCTTTCCTAGAGACCCGTCTGCTTCACCTGCCCCATTCCACATCCCTTTGGGAGAAGCACTGGACTGGGAGAAAGGATGCCTGGGTTCTGGTTCAGGCTTCATGAAGAATTGGCTAAAGGACTCTGGGTGGCTCTGGCAGCTAGCCTCAGTCATCTGAAAAGTGGGGTAACAGTCTTTGTGATGGAACCTCCTCTAAGCCCAGAGAGAGGCCAATGAGAGAGTTCAGATTCACATTGCGCCAAGGACTGTTCAAGGCAAGGTCAGGTGCTTTAACTTATGTTATCTCCCTAAAGCATTTGGTGTACAGTAAAACACTATGCAAACCTGAGAGGTGGCTTCCCAGCACCCTCCTCCTCCTCCTTCCCCACCCACTAAAAGTTCATCTCCCCTTCTGGATCCCCCCTTCTAGAGGCCAAAAGGGAAACACAGCTCCCAGCATCCCTCCCCCCACATCCTCCCCTCCCCCATGGGGCCAAGGAGCAGCCACCCTTTGCTGGGGTGTCGCTGGCTGGCGCGGGTGCTTCCTGCCCCGCACCGATAAGCATCGTCCCCGCCCCCTCTCCCACTGCCAATAGGCCAAGTTCCAGTCCCACCCCTCCCCCACTGGGCTACCACCACCACCACCTCTCCCTCCCCATTCCCATCCAGTCAGGAGAGTCCCCCCTCTCCAGAGGACCATCTTTCACCCTCTATGCTTTCCCCTCCAAGGCAGAGCCACAGAAGGTGCAGAGCTGCTAGCAATCCCGAGGCTGGTGGAGGGGAGGGGAAGGGTAGTAGAGGGAGTCTGGCCTGGAAGTGGGGAGATCTGCTTTAAGTCCTGGCTCTGCTACTATCGGTTTTTTTTTTTTTTTTTTTTTTAACATACCATTAGAATTTATTTATTTATTTATTTACTATTATTATTTTTTAACATCTTTATAAGTATTCTGCTACTATCTTGCTGAATGACCTTGGGCAAGTCATTTCTCTCTGTGCTTCAATTTCCTCACTGTACAAGGAGGGGGTGGGAGTGGATGCCCCAAGGGCTCAGCCCTTCAGCCCTGACATTTGGTGGGTCTGGAGCAACTGGAGACAGAGTTGGGGCCTGGAAAGAGCTGGGCTCTGGAGTCATCCAGGCTTGAGTTTGAATCCTCAGTCTTTGGCTGATTAGCTCTGTGACCTTAAACAAGTGACTTAATCTCTGGACCTCTTTCCTCATCTCTAATATGGGATCATTCCACCTGACTCCTAGGGCTGTGATGAAGGTTAAATGAGACCGTGGGTGGCACAATGCCTAACACACACAGTAGGGGCTCAATAAATGTTCTGGCCTTGGCAAGGAGAAACAAGGCCTCAACTGGAGGCAGATTCCACTATACAGATGGTCTCTGCTGGGAAACAAGTCTGTCTCCCTCCCTCAGATCACCCCAGGGAGTCAGGTTACTACTAGCTACATGACCTTGGACCAGTCACTTCCTTTCCTGAGGAGGCCGGTTTCCTCATCTGTAAAATTAAAGACTGACCTAGATAATCCTTAGGGCAAGTCCCACTTACATTTTGTCAGTGTCTTCTCTGCCACTCCCAACAGCTGCTCAGTCTTGGCCATTGATGGGGAAGATTTTGGGAGGGGGGGGTTGGAGGAGTCAAGGGCTACAGGTTTCCTCTTGAGGACACAAGAACTGCATTGTTTCTGCCTGCCTCTCTGTCCCAGCACCAGAACGCCTGCGCGGAAGCCGTGAGTGAGCAGCACCCATGTGGCTCATAAGCCACAGCCAGACACCCTTAGATTGCCCACCCCTTCCCACCTTAAGTCCCCAAATCACTTCTCTCCCTGGGGGCCAAGCAGTCTGGGAGCACTCCCAGTTTCCTTTGGTTCTCCTACCTGTACTTTACAAATAGTACAAGAGGCAAATGGCCCCAGGACTTAGAAACAAACTAAACCGGGTGGGCAGCAGCAGTGGCCATTCAAGCAGCAGTGGGCTCCCTTCTGGGCCCAAGCAAATCCTGTCCCTCCTGAGGGGGATGGGTGGGGCTGTCCTCTATGTCCATTGGCCCGGAGCTGGGCACCCGCAGGCACGTGGCTAACCCCATCCCTCTCCCTCCTTCCCTCCACACCCCACCCATTCCCGCTGCTAAGCCCGCCTCCCTTCTCCCACCCCAGGGCCGTCTCCGAGGCAACTTGGTGTGGCGGGGGTGCTGATTGGCTGACCCCGCTGTCAGGTCACAGGCTCTGGCTGGTTCACGATGCAACTCACTCAGGGCTTGGGCAGGGGTGGGTGTTTAACCCCTTGGGCCTAACCCAGTGGCCACGAGGTACCAATGAAGGAGGGGAGAGGCAAAGGACACACGTGGGAAGGGGAGGTGTTCACATGGTTCTCTAGCTTCTGGGAAACTCCCCTAGCCCTTACCCAGGGCTCTGGCACCCATGCTAACTTAGGTGTCACCTGGAACTAGGCTGGTGCCAACCAGGCCAAGGGGATACTCCTAGCCCCATCATCTGGGAGGGGTTGCTGGGGTGGAGGCCTCCCCCTTCTTTCTGCCAGGGTGGGGCACTGGTGCCAGGATGCCCACCCCACCTTGGGCATCCTTCCCACCTCTGTATCCCAGAGGGCCCAGCCCCCCGACACCCATGAATGTCCCCACCCAGTCTGGCATGCCCCCTCTTGCTAAGACCTTGTGGGCATGGGTGTGTGTGGTGGCTGGGGGGGCAGCTGTGCCAGGGAGCCAGGCAAGATGTTTGGTCTGTTTGCCTGGTAGGGGGAAGAACTGGGGGCCCCGCCCCATCTCTCCCCCTTTCCTGCCACCCACCCCAGGCTCCCCTCACTGTCAGGCCTGCTAGACCGGCCAAGCCGGTGGGCAGCTCTCTTGAAACTGGGCCCTGAGTCAAGCTTGCCCCATCTTTGGTGGGGGGAAGATTTTGGGGTTAGAAAGGTGGGAGGGGGCAAAGGTGGGAGCCCCTATCACCTACCCCTCAGTGCCCAAGGGCACCTGCCAAGGTGTGTCCACCACCAAGAAACCGAAAGGTAGAGGGCACTGGCCCTGGCATGGGAAGGAAAAGGAGGCTGGAACTCTTTCCAGGTGCTGACCTCCGGCAGTGTCCAGTGCAGGGCTGGGGGCACCAGGGCCAACACTGCCGGCTCGAGCCAGCTGGAGAGCTGGGATATGAGGCCCTGAACGGGGCAGCTGAATAAAGCTGGCCCCCCTTCCCCACACCCTGGGGATTAGGGGAGTAAGGCTTAGTGTGGGGGGCAGCAGGCGGAAACAGGATTAGCGGCGGAGAAAATAGATATGGGCCTGAGACACAGGCACACAGAGCCACCCCTCCCTAGGCTTGGAGGCCCCCACCTCTGGGCTCTGCCAGAGAGCCTGAGAGGGACCTGGCCAGTCCTCTCCAGGTGTAGCAACCTGGGGTGAGGGAGGATGAGGACCAGGCTGTGACACCTCCTGCCAGGGTGATGGAGAGGCCTGACACTCTTCCCACCTTGGCCGGCCACCCTTACTTCTTTCTCCTTTCTGCCCCCCCACCCCCCACCCCAACTCCAGCCTCAGGTTCTCTTCCTGTTTTTTTGGAGCTAAGTTTGCACGAAGCCAGGGCTTTGGCCTGTGGCTGGACCAGGGGGGTGGGGAAATAGGACAGCCAGTCCAAAGTCCTCAGGGACCCAGGAATCCTAGTTCCCCAGCTTCTCTCACCCCTTCTTAGGGCCTCTGAGGCCCAGGGGCTGAAGCCATCTGGCCTTCCCAGTTGGGAAGTCAGGGTGACGGGTTGAGGTGAATCCCCTTGAAGATTGGAATGGCTTCGAAGGAGAGGCCCTTGGCCCAGGGATGCCCTAGGCATTTATGGAGCCCTTCCCTCCCCACCCCAGCCCCTCCAAGCTAGTACATGCCTTCCCCATCCCCCATAGGCTGCTTCCCCCTCCTAACCTCACCACCCCCGGCACTCACACTTCCTGGGGGCCGAGGCGGGGAAGAGAGACCGCAAGCCACGAAGGGGGAAGGAGGCAAGGGGAGTTGGCTGCTTCCCGGTGCCCTGGGGGTTAAGCCTCTCCTCCCTCAAAATCCCCAATTCCTGGTGCTTCAGCTCCTGACAGGAGGGAGACCTCAGTGTCCCCCCACATGTTCTTTCCATGACAACTGCCCTAGTCCACAGCCTCTCAGGCCGCATCAGGGGAAATCTGAGGGAGATAAAAGATGGCGGAGGAAGGAATGGGGGCAACTCTGCCTTCCCCAGCCTTCCCCTCTTGTCCTTTGGGAACAAGGCCCTCTCCACTCTTGGCCCCTTTCCTTGGTCTCTTCCTGTCCCCTTACCGCCTTCTCGGACCCTTGTCTCTCCTCTCTGCGACTCATCCTTTGCTTTCCTTCCTTCAGCCCTTGTGAGGCTCCTGCTTCCTCTACCGCGTCAATGTCCCCAGGCCTCTGAGGAATCATCCCTACCTCTCCTTTCTTTACTCTTTCGATTCTCTCGCTCAAACCTCCTCACTTCCTCCATTTCACCTTGCTCCGAGCATCCCTTCTCCTCTCCCCAGGCAGGCGCAGTGTGGAGAGGGGCAGAGGAATTAAATCAAGATGCCAGGCCTCCCCTTCAAGGCCTGGTCTTGCCATGAGATGGTCACATTTAAGGTACCCACGGCCCCATTTTGGATGAAGCACAGGGCCAAAATCTGGGGGACAGTTGGGGAAGATGGGTGGGGGGGGTGGTACATTGAGAGCGGATGTGGGGTGGGGTGAGGGGGACAGCCTAGGCCTCTCTGCCTGTCAGAATTTCCAGCCCTGGAGCTGCTGGACTTTCCCCAGAGGCTGCCCACCCTAGGCCAGGCAACTGTGCACTTGGACAGACCCTGGTCATCAGGGTTCCCAGCGGGGGTCTGCCGGAGCAGTGCCAGATACCCTTAGGGTCTGAGGAGACCACACAGGGTGCCAGGGTCTGCCCTGTGCCCACCCCCTCCCCCCAGTCTAGCGTCTCCGGCTGGGTAACTGAGCCGGCTGGTAACCCCACACCCGCCAAGCCGCCAGCAGAAACCTGAGCCCCCCAGCCCCAGAGGACACCCCGGCCCGATCCCCGGAGCCCGGCTCCCTGCCAGCCTGTCCAACCTCCTGTCCTGGCCCAGCAACCCCTCGGCTCCCGTAGGCCCCTTCTTCTGTTCTCCTGTCCTCCTGGGTCCCCCAGACACAGAAGCTTCCCCATGCTCCAGCTCCTCAGCCCCTCAGTTCCTAAACCGCCCCCTGTGAAGTTCAGACACCCTCTTCCTAGCCTGTTTTTCAGTCCCTCTCTGACCCTTGGCCAATTCTAGGCCTCCAAGCCTCCCCTGGGGCCTGATCTCCCAAGCCAGAGTGTGGCCTACTCACCTGAACGCTGAGGGGCCTTGCCGGCAACTCCTCTTGGCCCCTGGGGGGAGCAGGTTGGGAGGGGTGGGGGAGGGCCGGGCTGGGGGGGGAGGTAGGGTGGCTGTTCCCCGCTCCAGCTCCCTCCTTCAAAGGGGCCGCCCACGACTTGGCCCAGCCCCTCCCCCCTACAGCCTTAACCCTCTGGGTGCTGTCCCCCCTCCCTCGAGATGGAGGGAGGGGTTACCAGAGGGCTGACAGCGTGGGAGAGGGCCTAGAGTCTCTGCCTGTGGTGCCCGAAGCCCCAGCTGTACCCACCCTGGCCCGTCCTTTCTCAGTCCTAAAAGGGGAAAAAGGTAAGCAGTAGGCAAGGTAGGAGCTGGGACAGTCCAGGAGGACAGAGGTGAGGAGGAGCAATGGGAGAGGCTGCTGGAGGTGGGACCCGGAGAAGGAAGAAGGGAGGGGAGGGGACAGGAGGCAGCAGTGGCCAGAAGAGGGAGGAGGGGAACCCTGGACAGTCAGTGCCAGGGGTGACAGGTGCCTAGGTCCCAGCCCCTCAGGGCATATGGTATAACAGGGGAACACAGGGAGGCCCTCCAGACCCCAGTGGGTCCCTCAGCACCCCTGGGATCTGGCCGAATTCTCCCCACTCTGTACTGGGCTGGGGCCCTCAGGGGCTGGGCAAGGCAGCACCCCGCCCTCCCCATGCCTCACCCCAAACCCACTCACATACCACAGTTCCTTGCCCGGGCACCAGCCCCTGCCAACCAGGCCAGGGGGCAGCAATTGTGCCAGCCCCCAATGGCCAGGAGGATCAGGGGGACAGAGCTGGCCTGAGGGGGGTGGACAGATTGGGGGAGCTGTGGGCACCGAAAGAGGAAGGAGCCGGGAGGGGGCATCTGCTGGGAAGCAGCTAGCCCCACCCCTTGCGTAAGCTGCTGCCACCCTGGCCGGTTGGGTGGGACCCGCCTGGGCCTGAGGGGTAACTCAGGAGGGCTCTGAGCCCAGAGATGGGTGGGCCACAAAGTTCCACTTAAACAGCTTCTGGGGTCTCTTATTCCTGGAACGAGGCGTGCCCTAGGTTCCCCAGACACTAGGCCAACCCAAGTCCTACTGGGCTGGGAGGGGGCACCACAGAAATGCCCCCTAAAATATCCCCTCCCCTTTCCCCCCAACAGCTGCTGGCTCAATGCCGCTGGCCTGCTGCCCCTCACCAGCTCCCGGCCCGGTTGGCACCTACCCACCAGGATGCTGGCAGTCCTGCCCTCCTCTCCCTTCTACCCCCCTGGCTCCCAGCGCCCCATGCCAACTGTGGGCCTCGGGTGGGGGAGGGTCACCCCTGTGCCTTGGTGCCAGCTAGGCGGGCCCAGGCCCTTAGGTCCTACAGATAAGGCACAAGACCCTGTTCTCAAGCTATCTCCTCAAGAGGCAGCGCACGGGTTAGGGCCTACACAAAGAGAGCCCAGGGGGCTACGGACAGCTTGATGAGCAGTTATTGAAGGCTCCACTCCCCAAGGTGGGGGCCAGTGTCTCTCCCTGCCACCAGGCGCCGGCCTCCCGGCATTCCCCCTGCCCAAGCATTTGCTTGGGCACCAAAGTCCCTGATATTCCTGAGTGCCCTAGTGCCTGCAGCCTGTGAGGGAGTGGGGTGGGGCTGCTCTCTGCCCTTTGATCCCCATAAAGGGAGGGAACCAGCCTAGAGGGCAGGGGGCAGGGAGGGAGTTCATGGGGCCCCTCCATTTCACCCCTGCCAGGGGCAGCAGGGCAGGGTGAGGGCATCGCTTGGGTGGGGCCCTCAGGTGAGAATGGGTAGCATGTCTCAGCTGGGGGGATGGATGTCAATCATGGGTACATGGTGTCATGTGGGAACAGGATGGTGAGGACAAGGTGGGGGGATGCAGAGGGTCCCCACATTCCAAATCATCCCAGTCCACTTTTAGTCCCATCCAGAAAAATTTCCAGACTTAACCAAATTGAGAGATCAAGGAGGACTACAACTCCCAGTATGCACCACAATTGCTTTGCATGTACCTTGGGAGCTGTAGTTTCCTTGAGAAACCCAGTGCTCTCCTCTTCCCCAGAGCCTTGCTGATGGGGTAGGGAGGGCAGATCAGAGGACTTGGTTATGAATCTCCAAGGGGACTGTGTTTAGAAGAGGTACAAGGCAGGAGGTCCATGGTAGGGGGAGAGGACCCCTGCTCCCAGGCAAAGGGGGAGGAAAGGAGGAAGGAAGGAGGAGAGGATGTCTGTTGAAAGGGGCATATGGGTGGGGAGGAGTTGGGGGGAGTGGTGGAAACAGGAAGGAAACTGAAGCCAGAGACATGAGGTCGAAAGCAAGGGCCTGGTAGAGCCCCACTCCGAGGCTCAGCAAGGACTGGGAAGGCATTTCCCCCTGCTGGTCCTCGGCACCATTCTGGTGGCCTGGGGAGGCATAAGAGGAATTAGTGATGTCAAGTAACAGTAGACTGGTATGTTTGTGGGGGTCACTGGCTCCATTTACCTGCCACCAGCCCTCTTTTGTCTAGGGCATCCTCAACTCCCGGATCTGGCACAGGTATCTGCTGGCTGGAGAGCTCTGAAAGCTGACTAGGTTCTAGGATGCTAGCAGGAAGAGGAAGGGGTTGGGGGGAAGTTAGGGCCAGGCCTGATGGGTATGGTGGAGGGGGACATGTATGGGGTTAGGCCCAGGTGTGAGGTCAAGGAATTGTGCTGGCAAATGAGGATGCCATCCTCTAGGGCTGAGGCCATGGCAACTGGGAGGCATCAGTGAAGAGAGGGCTAAGATGCCAAGGAAGGCCACCAGCCTGCCACCCATCCCAGGCTGTGGGACAGAATGAAGAGCGCAGCCCTTTCCAGTGTCACTGTGGAATTTGCTAAAGGTAGCTTTTTCCCTTGTGCCAGGCAGCCTGTGAACATTAACGGTGGCAACTCAGGGGACCAGATGGCAGCTGGGTGCCTTTTCTTAGTGGGGGTGGAGGTCAGAAGTGGGCAGAGGCTCTGCTTCCAGGCCACTTTCCCTGGGCTCCCTAAGGTTCTGGGACAGATGCTTATAGGCCCCAGCCAAGACTCTTGCCAAGACCTGGGTCTGGCTGGGTGGTGGGTCATTCTTGCCTCTCCAAGGCCTTGGATGGTGGGCAACAGTAGCTCTTACCCCTTCCCCCCAGTCCCCCAGGCCCGCCTTGGCGCCTGGCCGCCTGCGTGTTGGCAGGACTGGTGGTAGGGGGGGGCGGCGAGGCAACTTCAAACTGTCCGGGCAAAACGTCAAGTTTACTCACGAGTTTACTCAGCAGAAGGAGGGGGAAGAGGCCAGGGCAGGCACACCCCATGCCAGGGTCCTATCCGTCTGCTTGTCCCCACCTTCCTCCCCCACCCTCCTCTTCAGTCCTAGGCCAAAACAGGCATAGGCCCCAAGGCCTGGTGGTAGGGCAGTCTTAACTCTCGGAAGGTCAGGGAACCAAGCAGGCTGGAGGCAGGAAGCCCTGAAGCAGGCCCAGAGGCTTCTATCAGAGGGCAGTGCCCTGCCTGGAGCCCATTCACTACCCGTCTTGGGACCTCGGCCTTAGGCCAGAACTGGGTCTCTTAGCCACCAAGAAGGGGGCAGTACCAGGACAGGCCTCCTCCGTCTGACCAGTCCCCTGGGCAGTGACTTCTGACCCCAAATGCCCAGTACTAGGCTGTGCCTCAGGCAGCATGATGCCATCTGGGCAGCCATAGGATCAGGGGCTGGTTCTCTAGGCCTTGACTTGGAATGAGGGGCCAGCACCCTATCTGACCTACTTCCCTTTCCTCCCCACCTGCTTTCATTCTCTGCTTTTCTCCCCCAGCCTTCACTGTCCCCACCCCAGAGGCGCTCCGCCCCCCATGCCCGCTGGGCCCCCTCCCCCACCCTTCCCCAGGGTGCCAAGTGCAAGCACACAAAGGGCCCGATGGTGCATTGTTAGCCCAGCCCCCGCTGCCCGCCTCGCCCTCCCAGGGCAGGCACTAGGCCAAGGAGGAGCTGGGGGCCCTGGGTGCCAGGGGGCACCATGGGGAAGGGGGAAGAGGTCAGCACCTGTCTCCCAGTCCCTGGGGTCCATGTCAGCCAGAGCTGAGCAGTGATGAGAGTACCCCATTAGAGCAGGCCTCTCTCCTTGACACCTGAGCCTAGTGGGCACTGCCTTCTTTCTTCCCCAGAGCCCCCTTCGGGTGGTATTAACCCCTTCCTGACCCCTGTGCTAAGGTTGGGGGGTGTGGTACCCAAGGGAGGGGACAGTGTCTGGGGGTGCCAGCAGGCTGTGTGGTGCCCACAGCAACCATGTAACAGAGGCACGCTCAGGGAGCTGGGGCCCCGAGGGCCAGGGACAGGAGGCACTGACAGAGATTTCTTCTTGTTTCATCAGCTGCTCCAGGGGAGCCCCCTGTCCTTCTCCCCAGTCACCACTAAGGAGGAACACTAAGTGTTACCCAAACTCAGTCACAAATATGTCCCTCTCCAGCCCAGCACAACACTCCATATGCCCACTCTCCCCTCCCAACCTGATGCCCACCCCATGCCAGCTCTCCCAGCAGTGCCAGAAGGGTACAGGGGTGACCAAACCAGTTGGTGTGGGGGGGGGCGAGCAGGAGGCAACCCCATAATCATCCAGGCCTCACCCCCCTACGCACATGCACCCTCAGGAAACAGAGTTCCCATCCTGGTTTAACCCCTCACCGCCCAATCTGGCTCCCCCTGCCTCTTGATAAACTGTCTCCCTCCTCCAGGAGTAAGCTGGGGGAAGGCGGAATAGCTGCGCTGACTCATTCCCATTCTCAGCTGCAGCTAGGGGTCTCCAAGGCACTCGTCTGGGGGTCAATTCAAGAACGCCCTCCACCTGGCCCGGAAGCCAGGACAGCCTGCTGGTCTCCCCCTCTCCCCAGCACCCACTTCCGGTGTCCCAAACTAGGTCAGCAGCGCTCGTTTCCTGTGGGTCAGCTAGCACCAGCGCCTCTGCCCCTCCCCTGCTCCGGACCCAGGCTCCCCGCCCCCCGCCCCCCAGGGCGCCCCGAGGTCTCACCACGTCTCAGCCGCCCTTTGATACGTGGGGGTTGTGCGGGGCGGGGGGCAGGGGACCCGCCCTCTCTCCAAACACCAGCAGGGCCGGGGCGCCTGGGCAGGCACGTGTCCGGGCACAACCCGCTGCCCACGCCGCCCCCCCACTCCCGGCCCCCCCTCGCTCTGGCCGGGACACGTCGCTCTCTTACTTGGGGTGGGGTGGGAAGAGAGAGAGAAAGCTGGAAATTGAAAGCAGCGCCCCCCACCCCTTTGAATGGCAGCCCTCTGCCAGCGGCGCTCAGAGTAGGTTCTACAACAACACAGTAGCGACCCCCACTCCGGGTAGGGGCAGGTGCGCCGGCGCCCGTGGGGGGACGGGTAGTAGGTAGAATTCTTTCCAGTCGCCCACCCTCGCTCTTGGGCTCTGGGGGCCGGAGCTGGCTTTGAAAAGGTGGCGGCTGTTCTGGAGCCTGAACGAAGAGAGTGGGATTGAGGGGAGGCGGAGAGAGGGGTCGTTCTATGTCGCTCGGAGGTTGTCGCTGAGTCCCACTACCAGCGAGAGAGCGCGATTCTGGAAGCGCAAGAAACCGAATAGTCCAGCCGGTAACTTTCCCCCAAGCCGCGGCTCCTCCTGTGCTCCCCCCACCCCCCATGCAACTGGCCCGGGTCCAACCCACCGCGCCAGGGGGCGCGGAGTTGGGGGGGGAGCGTTGTCCTAGTTAGAATCCGTCAGCGTTTCCATTCCCTCAACTCGGATGGGTCGGGGGTCTCCCCCTAAAGTCACGAAGGAGACTGGGGGAGCGCTGAGCGCCGCCTCACCCTCTCTCCATCCCGGAGCCGCCAGTCTGTCTGATCCCAGAAGTGCAGAGAAAGTTTCTGTGGACCCTCCGCCCTGGGTTGGGGGCGGCTGTAGTTCCTTCTCTACCTTTCCTCCCAGTTAAAATCAATTCCAAAGACCCGAAGTGTTGGGAAGGCACAGGGAAGGGGAGTGGTGGGAATCTGGTCTGCGTGCGTGTGTGTGTGTGGGGGGGTCCCACTTACAGGACGGACGAAGGACACTGCAGCAGTCTCGAATATGGGGGACCTCTAGCCAGGAGACAAAAGTGGGGTACACTCACCTCTCTGCCTTTGGGTCCGCTGGCTGGAGCTGCTGAGGCTCCGGGTGTGGGGAGAAGCGCGTCCCCCGCCAGGCCCGGGGGCTTGGGGCCCTGCTCCGGTCCTGGTCAGAAGGCCGCGGTCAGTGGCTCGCCGCTCTCTGCTGGGGGGCTCCTCCTCCGCAGCCCTCTGCCTCCTCCTGCCGCCCGCCCCCCCCTCGGCCGCAGAGAACCGTACATTCACCTGGCTCCCACCCGCCCCCCCCTCAGGGCCCGCCTCACCTGTCCTGCTGTCTCACCTGTCCTCCTGCTTGCTTTCCCCCCATCCCTCCCCCCGCCCCCTGCCACCCCCCAAACTCCCCCTCCCAACCCTTAGCAACACCCTCTGTCACTTCCTGGTTTTTCACCCGCCCCCCCAGGCCCCCCTCCCTCCGCCCAATAAGGACATAAACTTCAACCCCTTGGTCCAGCCAGTCTCTGCAGGGCGCAGATGGATCCCTCCCTCCTTTTTCGCTGTCTTATTCCAAGCTCTTACTTGGCTCTCCGAGCTTTTCCCACCCTCCTCTTTTCCCTCCTTCTTTCCTTCTCTCTCTCTTTCTCCCTTCACCTGCCGCGATCCCTTTCCTCCTCCTCTCTCTCTCTCTCTCTCTCTCTTTCTCTCTCTCTCTCTCTCTCTCTCTCTCTCTCTCTCGCCCCTATCTCTCCCAGTCCACCTTAACTCGAGCTCCGCCCCCGACCCCCATCCAGCCCTCCGCAGCTACTCCGTCCCGCCCCCTGCACTCCACCTCCCGGCCCGCCCATTGGCCTGAACACCCGCCCATCCCAAGTGGGTCCCGCCCTGCGTTCGGCCAGGGAGGGGGCGGAGCCGAGGGGCTGGCCTGAAACCTGGAGGAGGGGAAGAGGAGGGGCAGTGTCCGCAGCGGTTGGGGAACCGAGCAACCCCATCAAGGGCTCCCACTCCTACAAGAGGGGCTTCCGTAGGGTCAGCACCTCGGGAGGGAAGGGTATGAGGAGATTAAAGATACACTAGGTGGGGGCGAGGCGGGGATTTAGGGGATTGAGGGAGGGGGGTCCCGTGAGGGGCTATAATCAGGTCAGGGCCCCTGGAGGTAGGGGGAGGGGAGCCACCCAGCCATCAACTCCAGCTCCTACGCCCCACCCCACCCCTTGGAGGCGGGGGAACTGAGGCTGCGGGCACCCTGCGTCCCTCCCCACGCGTGACGGCGCCTCGCGGGGAGGGAACGGCGCCCTGGGCAAGCAGCCTCTGTGCTCCAGCCGGTGCCCGATGCGGCCTTGGCATTGTTGGAGGGGAGGGGCCCGGTCCGTGAAGGGGGAAGGGGAGGAACGCTCACGCTCCTGCTCCCCGCCTCCATCCAGCTGTTCCCTAAGTGGAGAAACTGAGTCTCCGCGAAGGCGGGACCTCTGGACTTGGGTTCGCTCAGAGACCTGGGAGGCGAGAGGGGACTGTTTTACGATGTGTACCTGGATTTGTGGGGGTGGGAAATCAGCATACGTACTTTAGTGCCCCCCAACTGAGGAAGGTAGCCTGTTTGGGATGCTTCCAACTGGGCCTGCGGCGCTTACCCCAAAGAGCCCCTCCCACTAGAGTAAAACTGATTCAAATCCGGCTCCGGCGGGCCAGGTTCCGCTCCTCGAGGCCGGCCGTGCCGAACCGGGTCGAACTTGCTTTCTCCAACCCCAGCCCCCTCCGCAGAGGGCCTCCCTCCCTTTCCAGCAGGTGGCTCCGCAGGACACCAGCTCAACCTGTTGGACCACAATAGGCGGCGCCAGGGGGGCCCTGGCCCTCACCCGGGCTGACCCGGGATCCCCGAGCAGGGGGAGGGGCGGAGTCCCGGTCCCTCCCTCTCTCTCCCTTCGGCCGTGACTCAGCCTCGGGGCCGCTGCCCTGCTCCCCAGCCAGGGGCGGAAAGTGTGAGGCGCCCCTGAGGGCCCAGGCCAAACCAAACAGCCCCCCACCCCAGACATTATCTCACTGTAGATTTAGGGGGGCTCTAGGAAGGAGGGGGTAGCAGTAGCAGGCATGGGGCTCTCCCTCTCGGGTAATCCGCTCCAGGTTTTCCTATCGTCCCTGTCCCTCTTGGGTCCCGAGGCTGGTCACTGCTCCGGGTTTTCTTCTCGGCCCCGCCGGGCAGATTCTGGTTCGCGAGCGCCCGAAGCCGGCGGGGTCCAGGCCAGGGATTTTCCCTCCCTTCCCCAGCTCGGGGTCTCGCTAGCCTGGAGAAGGGCCGTGCCAGGGGCAAGACGGCAGTGCCAGAAGCACAAGTGAAATTGAGAGGGGGCTGCTTCGGGGTAGAGAGGGCATGGCCGAGGAAAAGGGGGGGCGGGAAAGTGGCTCGGGGAGGGTAGAGCCAGGGCCTCTAGAGGCAATAGAAGGGAGGGCGCCTTGGCATCAGCCCTTAGGTATAGAGAAGCGAATAGCGGGCTCGCCACGTCCCCCATCCCTGGGGGTCGCCCCAGGCGTCTTGTTGGACCCCACCTGGATTTTTCAGCGGCTGGAATGCCATTCCTCACTTGAGTCTCAGGGAACCTCCTGTTAGTTTCTCAGTGACTCCCCCTCCCACGTTCTCTTCTAGTCCACAAAGCTCCCTCGCTCAGAAGTCGGAGTGGGGAACCCCGACTTGAAATTCCCGCCTAACCCCCAACTCCCGGGCCCTTACCTCGCCAAACCACTGAGACCGCGTCGGCCAAGAAACGCTGACTGGGGGCCCCGCCCTCTCCCACGAAACCCCAGGTTGGCCCCTGGGGCCTGCCGCCACCCCTGCCCCGACACTAGGCCTGGACTGGAACTGGGAACTGGAGGGCAGGTGTGGGCTCTCCAAGGGCCCTCCTGGGGATCGGGGAGCGTCCAAGATCCGCACGTTCAGTTGGTCTTCAGGCGACCAACTAGACCTTAATTTCGTGTGGCAGGAGGTAGGTAAATACCCGGAGAGTGAGGTGGTTGACCAAAGAGAAGGATGAACGCCCAGGCCGGGAGTTAACCCCTTTTAGGGAGAACTGCACACCTGGGGCTGGGACAGCGATTCGGAGTGAGGGCCAGGTGCCTAGGCCGGGCCACGTGCGCCAAGGGTGAGCTACAGAGAAGCTGGATGCTTGCAGAGCCTGGAGAGAGGGCTTCTGGCGGGAAGAAAGGCAAGGCTGTGACTGGGCGGGGTCCTGAGTGAGTGGGTCTAGGGGCCTGCTTTGGAATGTGTGGGGCTGAGCTGGAAGCGGCGCATCAGCTTCGGCGCCCACCTCTTCCCCGCTCTCCGCCTTCCTCCGGCTGCCTCCGCTTCCCTCGAAAAACCCGCCGCCCAGGAAACCGCTGGGGGCGCTCA
This sequence comes from Kogia breviceps, assembly GCF_026419965.1. Classification (NCBI taxonomy): domain Eukaryota; kingdom Metazoa; phylum Chordata; class Mammalia; order Artiodactyla; family Physeteridae; genus Kogia; species Kogia breviceps. The sequence goes on along the minus strand of NC_081310.1, from coordinate 85,801,170 downwards.
GACCGCAGCCCTGCCGCCCCCCGGCACCCCCACCGCGACCGCCCAACCCACCTGAAGGAGCCGTGGCTGCCAGGGTTGCCCCCCTCCCGCCGACTCCCCCCACACCTGCGGGCTGCACTATTTATAACTCGGCGCCTATTCCGGGCCTCTGGGCGGGAGCCGGGTGTCGCGCAGCGCTAATCATCGCCGGGATCTCTGCGCCCCCCAGGGCCGGGGGAGATAAATTTAGCCTCAGGAAGCTCGGGGGAACATTTCCCAAAACTCCACGTCCCAGAGAAGGCGAAACAGAACCCCTCTGCCCTCAGCCTCCTCCGGACAGCCACCAGGCGGCGCAGCTCTCCCGGCTCGAGAAGACGGGTCGCTGCTTTGAAGCTGGGGTAGGTAAACGGTTGAGAAAGAACGACCTGAGGGTACTGAGGGGCGGAGGTCAGAGGGGTCAGAGAATGGCTAGAAGAATGGGTATGCCCCCAAGGCTGGCAAAGACTGGAGTAGACAGTCTCAGCTGGGCATAACTGGGAAAGGACTTCTGCCTTTTGAAGGGGAAATGACATATGCAAACGAGATGCAAATAGGGACGCAAATAAGAGCGTATGCCCTTGGGGGTCTGCGCTCTGGCGCTAGTGAAACAACTGCCACACTCCCTTTTCTGCCCGTCTTTCAGTTTAGCTGGGAAAACGTGGGACCCTCCCAAGATTATTACTATAATATCCAGTTTATTGCGCACGGCTCCTCAGACCACTTCTCTTGACCCCTCTCCTCCAGCTTCTGCACACCACTGACGGTCTTATATCCGACGTAATCAGCTGGGAATCCTGGATATCAGGCCGCTGCTCCGCATGCTGTCGTACTTGGTGGTCACTTCCAGTTCTGGCTGGTCTCCTTCCCTGTTTTACCCCGCCCAATCCCCTACCCCTTGTGGCCACTAGAGGGCCCCGGGGCGCCGAAGGGTAGATGAGATCTTACATCCCTCCCTGTCTAGGTGCCTGCACATCTTCCTTTATTGCTCCCCTCATCCCCCTCCAGTGAGTTCTTGAGACAGTAGTTTGGACACTTAAAACCTGAACTTACTCTAGTTGGGAAGAGAACACTGCAGGGAAGCTGCCACATCTCACTTTCCTTTCTAGACCAGTGGGGAGGTGTAGTCCAGGGAGCCATCTCCAGGCTTTGTGGCTTACATGAAAAGGGCGTAGCTGGGCCTACCAAATGAGCGCGGGGGAAATCAAGAACAAGGGGAGATTAGGGTTGAGGTAAAGTGGGAAAGCATGGAGTGGGTGCAGAATAGGGGTGGATAGTCCCCTCCACATTTCTGCTAGCCTGGCCCTGCCTCCCAGGCAACTTAGGCTACCATCCCAAGCACCAGTTCAGAAGAGGAAGGCAGGAGAGAAGCCCTGAATTTGAGATGAGAAAATCTGGGTTCACTAAGTGACTACCCTACTGCAGTGTGCTGTTCCTATGACTTTGGAGGTGTCACCACACCTCTCTGGGCTTGTTCCTTCATGTTAAGATGGGACAATTGCCCTCGTCCTGCCTACTTTTGAAGTGGACTTTTGTAAGGCTCAGACACTCTGTAGATGAAAAGGGCTCTGGAATGGTATATGAGGTTTTTATTATCCTCCCCATTCCTCTCCTCAGTCTTTCCAATTTCAGGGCTCTGACACTCTCTTTCCAGCTCTGACACTCTCCTTGGGCTACTGGCAGTCACTACTTCCCTCCCCTCTTCAGCTCCCACCACCTGCCACAATCACAGGCCCTGCCTTCCACCCCCTACTACTTCCCCAGTGGCCCTTGCCAGCCATCCCCTCCCCTGGCAAAGTCAGAAACCTCAGACTTCAGGATCCACCTCCAGGCACTGCCCCAGCTTGGTAGGAGTGAGGTCTAAGAAAGGAAAAGGAGGCAAAGGTCTAGAGCTTGAGTCAGGGAAGGGCTGGAGTTGGCCAAGCAGGATGCAGGCTACAAGGGGGAGAGGGAACTCCAAATTCAGATGGGAAGTTGAATTCTGTGTCCATCTCTACCACTAACCTCTCTCTGCTTGGATTCAGGACCTTCTCACTGCTGTGCCCTGGGGCTCTGAATGCACCAGGCAAGAACACTGACCTGTATTTTGTGGATGTCTAAAGAGGGGCTGCCAGGGATAAGAAATAACCTTGAGTTGGAGTACTATAGAGTACCATACTGCTGTAGAAAAGAATGGGCAGGCTCTAAATATATTGATGTGGAACCCTGTACAAGGTATGTGAAGGGAAAATAGCAAGGCACAGAACAGGGTATAGAGTATGTTATTAACTAGAAGGATAAGTATATGCAAGTGCAGCCACTTCTCCCTACTGCTATTGCTGTAAGCCTGCTCTGAGCCACCAACATGTCTGGCCCCGATTGTGCCCATGACCTCCTAAAAGGTCTCTACTATTCTACCCTTGGTCCCCTAAAGTCTATTCTCAACCCAGCAGCCAGTGTGAGCCTTTTAAATAAAAAATCAGTTCATGCTTAACTGCCTGCAACAGTTCCTCATTTTACTCAGCATAAAATCTCAAGTTCTTACCATGGCCTACTAGGCCTGCCTCCACTCCCATCCTTGGCTCAACTTTCTCTTTTTCCATAGAACCTATCACCTAGTAACATCAATGTACTTATTTTTTAATGTTTATGTTTTATTTTCTGTCTCTACCCACCAGAATGTAAACTCCATGAATATAGGGATCTATTTTGTTCACTGTTGTATTCAAATCAGCCATATTGGCACATAGCAGATGCTCAATAATATTTGTTACATGAAAGAATAAATGTTTTGCTATTTGCAACAACGTGGATGAACCTGGAAGGTATTATGCTTAATGAATAAGTCAGACAGAGAAAGACAAATACTGTGTTATCACTTACATGTGGAATCTAAAAAATAAAACAAATGAATGAATATAACAAAACAGAATGGACTCAGATATAGAGAACAAACTAGTGGTTACTAGTGGAGAGTGAAGGGGATTAAGAGGTACAAACTACTGTGTATAAAATAAATAAGTTACAATAATATATTGTACAGCACAGGGAATATAGCCAATATTTTATAATAACTTTAAATGGAGTATAATCTGTAAAAATTTTGAATCACTATGTTGTACACCAGAAACTAATATAATACTGTAAATCAACTACACTTCAATTAAAAAAAAAAACTTAAAAAGAGAATGAATGACGATGAAGTTTATGCATAGACTATCTCTGGAATGCTGTCCAAGAAACTGGTCACTATGGTTACCTCCAGGCAGGAGAGCTGGGGGATAGGTGTGGGAGGGAGATACTTTTTACTATCAGAGTTCATTAGGCATATATTACTTTGACAAAAAAAAAAAAAAAAAAAAAAAACCAGAAAGAAAGAGAGAGAGAGAAAGCAAGAAAAAGAAAATAAGCCCAGAGAAAAAGGAGTTAACTAAGAAGTTTGAGGAAGAGCTGGTCCCTGGCAGTGAGGGAGGGCCACATACACGATCTCCAGGCCAGTGTCCCAGGACAGAATGGAGGGGGGAGGGCATAACTGGGCCCCAGGGAATGCTGGGTAGAGATCCCAGGGACACTTTGGCTGGCTCTGAGGTCGTGGGGGGCTGTGAGTGGGCATGTCATTAGGCAGGAGCAAGACGACGTAAATGGCTGGTGTGTACCTACCACTGGGAGTGATTCAGGGAGAGCATGTGTTGGTGGCTGCCAAGGGGAAGTGAAGAGTCAATTCTGCTCATTCTGGCTGTTTGTGTCCTATGCACTGTCATAAGCCTGAGGGAACTGTGTGGTCACACAGGTGGCTTTCTCTTGCAGCTTTGTGTATGAGCTAGAGGAGCAGGGCCGGACTTCCTCCATAAGCTGGGAACTAGCACCAGCTCAGTGCTTTCCCCAAGATCTTCAGGGGCAAGGAGCTGGCCAGACCAGGTCTTCTATTTGGGTTCCCAACCTTACACACAGGGCCTCACAGAAGAAGACCCCACCCAAGCTGGACTCCTCCCTATCTACAAGTTGGGAGGAACCTGGCCTTTCTACCCAACGCCCTCCCTATCCAGGCACCAGTGAGTCAGGAAACCTGCCTTTCATTATGTTCTATCCAGGAAAACTTCCTTCCCTCCTTGGCTCCCAGACTCTTCCAGTGCTGACTTTTTCTGATTTCCCTGTAGACATTTAGAACTTTTGGTCTCAAGGCTTATTTATTGTACATACAGTTCAGTGATTCTCATACAGAGATACCAGGGGCAGCCCATTCCTGGTACTAAGAGGGTATGGTAAGATCAGCCATCTGGGCCGGTAGGTTCACTGTACCAGGCTTGGAGGAGTGCCAGGTCCTGCTGCAGTCTGACTGGGGTCCTAGCCAGCAGGCCAAGCTCCTGTGCACCAGAGGTGCACTGGAGGTGGGGCCTGGGAATAGAGGCCCAGAGATGAGGCAGGTCTGACAGATGGCACAAACTCAAAGCAGGATCACGCTTCACTCATCGTTTGTGGCCCATCCTTGGTCAAGCACAGCTGGCCCCAGGAGTCTTGATGGGGGTTGGGCTGGGTGCTAAAAGAGAATGGGAAGCTGAGAGGCAGGCTCTGCCACAGGAGCTGCAACCATGCCTCCTGTCTGTTTGCCCTACCCTGCCCACCTGAGCGATGCTGGCCATGGTGCCAGCGGGGAGGAGGCAGCTCCCTGCTGCCATTAATCCAGCAGCTCCTTGATACACCAGCAGCAGAGGAGGATGTAGGCGACTTCCTTCAGGGTCCGCTGCAGGCCCTCCCACCCTGTGCCCATCTTCATGACGGGCACCCGGAGTCCAGTGTCTCGCAGAACTCCCCCAAGGGAGAAGGGCAGGGCCTGGGCTAGGGGCTGTGTCCGGGACTGCATGTGGGCAGCAGCTCTGAGGAAGGGTGTGGGAGCTGCCTCTAGTGCCTTTTATCAACATTGTCCCCACCCCCTTCAGACCTCATGACTGTGGGGACAAAGGCCCCAGGGTCTAGCACAGGGAAGGTTCTGGGCTCGAGAATGGGCTGACTCAGCCCCTGTGCCCAGGGATGGTGGGGTGGGGTTAGTAGGAGGAGGGCCTGGCTACTCCATCTTTCATCCTCCACAGCCAGGCCAGCTCAGCTTCCCTTCCTCCAGCCTGGGCCTTGAAGCCCTGGCTGCCCTGCCCGGTTATCCCTTCCCCCAGGGGTTGGCACTGCTCCCTGCTCCTGCCCTCTGGTGGGCTCCTGCTGAGGCTGGCACTGAAAATCATCAATGAGAGATCCTTTCCAGCTTCCTCTCCCCTCTGCCACCCGAGAGTGAGCACTGAGGGCTCCGAGCTGCCAGGGCCTGGCCCACTTCTGCTTCTCCCGTCCCCTGAAGCAGGAAGACACGGCCAGAGCAACAGGCACAGGAGAGGTGGTTTATTGACAGGTAAGACCCCAGGATGGCCCCCTTCCCTTCCTCCTGGACAGGGCAGTAGTGGAAGGTCACGTACGGGAGTTCCGCTCCTCATCTTCGTTCTCAAGCAGGTAGGCTGGACGGTAGGTGGGCTGTCCTCCTGGGTTCGGGCACTTCAGGGCCGGGTTCCGCACCGTGTTCTCCCGGCTCCCGAGTGACGTATAGCTGGTGGGGCGGGGGAATGGGAATGGAGGGCATAGGTGAGTGTGGTAGGCTCTTGGCTCTCCCAGTCCCAGCACCCTCACATCTTCCACACACCCATCCTCTTCCCCCAAATCCCTCACCCTTGGTCATACAGGATACAGTATGGGACAAACAGTTGACGCAGAAAGTCCCAGATGTCTCTGTAGGTCCAATCCTGGGAGGTCAGAGTCAGAGGAGTCACACATACTTTCCTCTCCCACACCTACCCACTGCCACCTGGGAAGGGGCCTATCCGGGGCTCTTTGGCTTCCTTGGCCTCTGAGGGAGGGCCTGCTACCCAATTCTCTGGTATATCTTGCTCTGTGTAGGCCAACCAGTAAAAAAGAGAAAGCTTTTATCCTGTCCCTCTCCATTTCTCAACCCACCCTCCACTGGCATCTAAGTTCCAGGAGGACAGGAAGAGGATATCTATGTCTGTGTAAGCCTGTGCTGTCCAGTAGAACTTTCTGCAATGATGGAAGTGTTCTTTATCTGTGCTAACATGGTGGTCACTTGACATGTTGTTAGTAGAACTAAAGAACTTAATTTTGAATTGTAATTTAATTTAAAAATTGAGATATTCATATGCCATGAAATTCACCCTTCTAAAGTATACAATTCAGTTTTTTTTTAAAGCAATTTGTATTTTGTTTCAATTAATTACAATTTGAGTGTAAAAAATTGGCTCATGGCTACCATATCAGACAGCACAGGTCTAAGTCATTGTTCTGTCCACAGGAGAAAGCAGGATGCCTGCCGTTGAATTAGTGCTCGATAAAAATTGGTCAAAAGGCTGAATGAACAGGGCTTCCTGGGTGGCGCAGTGGTTGAGAGTACGCCTGCCGGTGCAGGGGACACAGGTTCGTGCCCTGGTCCGGGAAGATCCCACATGCCGCAGAGCGGTTGGGCCCGCGAGCCATGGCCGCTGAGCCTGTGCCTCCAGAGCCTGTGCTCCGCAACGGGAGAGGCCACAACAGTGAGAGGCCCGTGTACCGCAAAAAAAAAAAAAAGGCTGAACGAACAAATAGCACAGCCTCCCCTGGATGATGGGGCTGTTTCATCGAAGCCCCAGGGTCTCACCTCCCCCACCTCAGGTAGCCAGGGAGCAATGACTGATAGGGGACATGAGACTGAAGGCGATAAATCCCCTTCCCCGATACCAGTAGTGGGTTGATGCGCATGAATGAAGGCCACCCTGGGTCAGTGGGACTGAAGGGGCAGAGGCTGCAGGAGTAGGGGTCAGTGCGGCGGGTGCCCATCAGCACGGCCTCCAGCTGGGGGTGCTGTGCCCGCAGCTCGCTCAAGGCCTGCTTCATGTCACCTTCAGCCTCCAGCACCTGCAGACTGTACCTGAGGAAGAGCAGTGGGAATCAAGAGTGGGCCCTGCCAAGCCCCTCTTGCAGCCCAAACCTTCAGGTCCCTAGTACCTCTTGATGGTGTCCTGTAGAAACTGCTCCAGCTCAGGGAAAGGGGAGATGCTGCGGATATACAGGATCTGGAGGGGCTCTTGAGCATCAGGATACTTCCTGGGGAGGAGGCAGAATCCACTGGCTTGCCAGGATGGGCAGGGAAATGCTCTCCAGAGAGCTTGCCTTTTGGCCCCTGGGATGGACACACTCCCCTTCTCCCCTTTCCTCATCCTTCCCATCCATCAGAACCCACTTCGTCTGGGAAGCCCACTCTGACCTCTTACCTCTCACATCTGGAGCATACACTCCTGTTTCCAGTATGTGAGCCTTACCTCCCCGACAGGACTGTGACCACCCTGTTGTTGGGGATGGTGGCTTGCACATCCATACCTCGCGCCAGGCAGGTGTCAGACGCTCAATAAATACGGTGGGGGAATGGAACTGAGAGGTCACTATGGCTACCATCCTCCCAAACCCCACCCAGACACCCCCTTTCCTCCCTGCTTCTTAGGATGGGGTACTAGAGAATGGGGCAGATCTATCTCTGGGGTCTTGCCTCCAGGGGGTTGGCTCACTTCTGCACAGCGGCATGGAAGAGGTGCAGGAGGGCGGTGCAGTCCTTGCCCCCGTTGAATCCCACGCAGAGCTGGGTGAGGCCGTACTGAGCCAGGGCAGTCTCAATGGTCTGTAGGGCGCCTGCCACCTTTTCTCTCAGAGAAGACCCTGCCAGGCAGGCAGGGAAGAGGGCATCAGATAGAGACATATGGCTGTTAAAGGGCAGTGGGGGTCAAGTTGCCCTTGCTTAAAACCCTTCCATATCTTCCCAGTGTTCCCCATGCCTTCATCTGCCCCCAGCCTGTCATTTAGCCACACCTCACAGCACTCTTCACCTCAGTATCTTCCCTCTGGAGGTCCTGGTTTCTTTCCATTCTCCTAAACCTCATACTGCTTCCTTTCAGACCCTCTCTCACAGTTTACTCTTGCCCACCTCCTGGTCTGACCAAATCCTCCTTAGCACTCAGCTTATATGTCACTCGCCCAGAGAAGCCTTCTCGGACCCCACATCAAGGCTGATCTCCCTGCTATGGAAACCCCCCCCATCACTGACACCTCATGCACGATTACCTGTTTAACATCTCCCTCTCCTGTTAAACTCCTTGTCCAGAATAGGGCATACCTCTGTCCTGTTGAGTTATACCCCCAACAGCCAGCAGTGTTGCTGAAAGGAGGTATTCAATTGATATTTATTGGAAGAATGAATGAATCGACTGTAGCTATCTTCTACCTTCTCCTGGATCTGTGGGAAGCCTCCAACAGCCCCTGCATTCCTGAGACTGAGGGTGGCACCAAAGGTCTGATGTATGCTGCCCCTCCCCCAGGAGGCCCCTACCTGACTCAGTGAGTTTGTACACAGCCTCACTGGCCTGCTCCACGGCGTTGGGTACGTAGGGGACCAGCGATCCCTGGGGCAGACGGGCAGTCAGGTAGGCCAGGCATTCCTCCAGGGGCCCTTCTTCCTCCGAGTCCAGTGTCAGCTTCACCTGATAGTAGTTGCTGCCCCAGTCAGGGTACGAACCCAGGCCAAGCCTGCGCCCAAAATGGGCCTGGGCCTCAGCCAGGATGGGGGCGATAGAAGCCTCATTAGCTGCCACATACAGCTCCCGCAAGTGGAACTGAACAGCTGTGTTTTGGAACAGTCCCTTTAGCCCCTCCAGCACCCGCCGCAGCAGCTCCGGAATTCCCGGGAAGAGGTAGACGTTTCGGACGGAGACTAGTGGGAATCTGAACGGACGGCCAGTGAGAGGATCTGTGCCATAATGTAGGCGGGCAGAGGAGGGCACCCGCGACAGCTTCTCCCAGCCCTCCCCCCCTAGGGCTTTGATGGCCCCTTCCAGCTCAGGGTGTGGCTTGAGTTCCTCCCCAAAGGCCTGTGCTACTGCCTCGAAGGTCACATCATCATGGGTGGGGCCAATGCCCCCTGCCGTAAGGACGTGGGTGAAGCGGCTGGAGAAAGACGTGACCTCAGCCGCGATGGTGGCTACCTCATCGGGTACGACAGAGACTCGGCACACCTGGACCCCCAGGGAGCGCAGTGTCCGGCACAGAAAGTAGGTATTGGTGTCCTGAGTGTGTCCCTGCGAGATTGGGGATGGGGAAGATGACGGTGTCAGTGCCGTAGGGATGAAGGGCAAAGGGGTAAGGATCAGGCTGCATCTGCTTGATGATGGGGCACTCTGCTCTTTGGGGACACCACACAGCCCAGTCCAGTCTGGGCTGCCCAGAAGCCCAGACTAGGCACAAGAGTGGGAAAATCCATGTGAATGGAGTCAGGGGTAATGTGATCCCCCTTGGGCCTTCATCTCTGCTTATGGATTCAATCATCAATTGCATGGGGACAACTCATCTA